>NC_140616.1:20947565-23682565 GCF_057381915.1 Diplotaxodon limnothrissa
GATAACATGAACAAAAAAATATTTTGGTAATCAGTGGATCTAAATAATTTTTTTTTTATTAGTCATTTAGTAAAATGTACAAAAAAAGAGTGAAAATATTTCAATTACTTCCTCCAAAAGTCCTTTTTAATCTTATTTATTTATATATTTATTATTCTTTTTTACACTGGCATCTATCTAATGCAATCTAATACTCAAAATCATCAGCCATGTTCCAAATATGTTTATTTGTTTTGATTTTAAATTCTTTCTAAAATATTGTTATGATTAATTGGATATTATTCAACATTTTTCTGATCATTTGGGGGATTTGGATGCAGTAGTTACAGGAGTACATGCTCAAATTTTACTTTATAAATGTTGTTCTAGTGCATCCTTAGGTGGTTGCCAGGCAACATCATAGTGTATTTATAATAGTGGATATAAATAAAGCATTACACATGAAATGGAAATGATGGGAAGCTTTTATAAGGTGTTTTTCTTAATTAATTTTTTTCATACCTGCCACTGGGCTAAAATGATCCCTTCTTATGTATATGTATCATAATATGTGATGTAGATAAGAACTTTTAAGGGCCTTGGATGCACCTGTGTGCCACTAGGTCTTGCTGTATTATAGTAAGACTGAGATAAAAATGTAACCTTTTTTCCAAAATTGCATAATTTATCAATTTTTTTTTAGCATTTTAAACATTAAAATGCTATTAAAACCCAAAGTCCAGTAAAGTCATTGTGTTTATTTAGACTGTTTACTAACTAGATAGACTACTTATTTGGTTTTCTTATTTTTTCCCCAATGACACATTTTTTAGGTTGTCGTAGTTGCTGATTTTTAATTAAAGTAATATTTCCATTGCAAATACTGGTCTTTATGATTAGTATGCCAGAAAATGCCATTCACCATTATAGTAAATGGTGAAAATAATCAAAACTTATTTCTATATTGATGATAATCAACCAATGATCCACCAGCCAAATCAGGCCCACCATCCCATGTTGGCTTATTTATTAAATCTCTAAAAAGAATTGATTGAAGGGTATCCAGATATAATTTTTGTTAGAACACTTTCAAAGCGTTAGTAATTTAGATGCATAATTAGCTGCTAAATGCAGAAAAATATAATATTTATCAGCCACATGTGCATAGTTGTTTCCTTGTCCCAAGTTAATGTAGTTAATAGGTTGAGGTGAGTAATGGAATTTGTACTACTTATTGATTTTGGGTAAATATCGTTTTTAACGGGCTCCTGGCCTGGCGTCATTTTGCAAAAGTGGCCCCCAGGCAGAGCAGAGTACTCCTGGTCTACATCATCTACACTCTGAACTTCATTATGAAAATGCAGTTTCACTATTTGTCTCAGTGGGACATCAGAGAACTATCTAAACTCCTCCTAAATGCCTTCAGCAGCTGCAGGATATGAATCAAATGAAGTATGACCTCTTCACTATAAGTCACGCTATATGGAAAGATCCAGCTAAGCGCCCTCCATCCTTCAGCCCCTCGTATGACGTTGAAAAATCTATCACTGACTCTTAATTTGTCCAATATGGCATTCTTTCTCTCATACTTGGCAATGCAGCAGGCACATGGTGTTACTTTGCTTTTATCTGTCTGTCTGTCATTTTGAGTGCCATCATAAAAGTGAAGGGATCATTGTTTTTGTGGTTTTTATCTCCGAGCGTATCAAATAAAATGCAAGTTACACAACAGCTGATTACAGTAGGTCCGTAATGATGACTGAAGGGTTGATGTCTTCATATCTTTAAGTTGTATTTTTATCTGTTTTCTGATAAATGCAGCAGCTGCTAACATCCTCACGTATTACTGTGTCTGAGTCGTAGCTCTGTGACAGAGCGGTTCAGTACGACAAGGAGCTTCCTGTTGTCTGGAAACATGGCAGATGCCTTTTGATTATATGCATCTGTTTGTATCCATTACATTGTCACGCTAAATGATTTCCTAAGCATCAGACATAATTTGCATATTTATCCCTAACAATGGATTGAAATATTCAAGGCTACCAAAGGGCAATAACACTGGGATATCATGTTTCTTGCTCTTACACACAATCAAATGCTGCTGCTATTGTAAACATTAGGGGTGCAACGATACACAAAATTCACGGTTCGGTTCGATACTTTGGTGTCACGGTTCGATATTTTTTCGATACAAAAAAATGTTCATGCCTTTTTAATTTGTCATTTATTAAAATTATAAATATATATTTTAACTCAAAAGTACAGTTTTTAAATTTAACCCTAACCCTTGTGCGTGTTTTTTATTTTGACAGCGAATACGCACCTGCGGACCACTTATGTGCAGCCCTGGTTATTTAGCTCGTCATATTGCAGCCACAGAAATTCTTTTGTCCATGAAACCATAAAGCTGCACTTTCTTTTTGCCTTATAGTCTGATTTGTCATAACTTCTCCGTTTTGTGGTAAGCTTTTCTTTGGCTGTCACTTCTTCACCCTGACCTGTCTTATTTGGCTCAGCAGAACTGAAATATAAATCCTGCTGCTTTTACACACGTACTCACATAAGCTCAGCGATTCTCTGCGCGATCAACCTCTCACATGTTTAAGCTGCGGGAGATTTCACTTGTCATGTTTGCATAGTAAGCTAACGATTAATAAGACGATGTCAGAGGAATTGGTGCGCAAATTATCATCACTCACAGATCAGTGCTGTCGCTCTCTATACACAGTTCGCACGATTGCAAAGTGAAAGCAAAAAACAAGCGCAAATTCAAACGCGATTTCAATATGTCACATATTGACAGTGGCTCACCGATGCCAATGACATAATTACCCAGCTACATTTCCGAAAGAATGCAAAAGCATTGACATATATTTTTCCTTCCTACAAAAGCCCGACGGGCAGGGCAGAGATAGATTTTGGTAGCCCGACTGAAAAAATCGCTAGCCCCGGGACGTCGGGCTAGCGATATTGCGAGCCCTGTATCTGATCGAGGAATCACTCATCTTTGGAAAAGAGAGTTTATTACAGAGAGATGGCTCTTTCCAAAATAAAAGCTATACTATCCGCTTCTTCTGGGCTATATTCTCAGCAGCATAAGGAGAATCATGTGCTAACAGCTGTCTAAATGACTCGGCTAAAGTTAGTAGCATGCTTGCTTGTTTTTTTTCTGCTTCCACTTGTCTTTGCACTAGGATGATGTCGGCGTAAATGTGCAGTCATATTCGTCGTGTTCCCACTAGTGCTTTCAGGTTAATCTCGTTGAAATGACCTTAACGCCACAACACGGCAAATCTCCGTTAACGAGCTACCGCCGATCGCCCCGTGCATGGGGCTAGACGGCCAACACGTTAACGAGCTAACTGCGCTAACACACTAGTTCCCACCCATGTAATTGAGCATTGCATGGCACATCCAACATACTGTTTTACTTTAGTCCATGACTCGCTTACCTTCAGGGTCATACGTCACATGAAAACCAAAATAATTCCAAACGCCAGATCTGAATGAGGGTGGGGGAGGTCCATGTTGCAAGGAGAGCTTAACTTCTGTCTCGCTAGCTTGCCCTGCGCTCTTCCTTCTGACGATGCTGTCTGTGTTGAGCGCTCAGTGAATCTGCGTTCGACTACTCCGCCTAGGCTGCACTGTCGACCCTAGGCGGAGCAGTCGAACGCAGATTCACTGAGCGCTCAACACAGACAGCATCGTCAGAAGGAAAGTTGATAAAATAAATTACAAATTTTGTATTGTTCGATACATATGCGTACCGAACCGAAAGCACTGTATCAAACGGTTCAATATCGATACGAATATCGTTGCACCCCTAGTAAACATGTAATAATAATAGCGTAAGCATTTCGCTTAGAAACCAGTAAACATTAGGGGGTCAGGCAAGACTTTTTTTTTTTGCACATTTTACCCTAAACCCTAGTGAGATTTCCCCAAGTTTGTTCCACGTCTCTGATTATATTTGTGCTGTAGATTCTGAAAACCACACGCATAAATTCCTAAATGTCATCGATGTTGTGTTTGTCCTTTCCCGCCCACCACATTTTTCTTTTCAGCCCAGCTTTTTGCTTTTACCTGGAGGATCCCTGCAGACTCGCATGAATTTGGAAAGGAAACACAACTTCTCTCCCAAATGTCTTTCAGAAGCCTGTTTTTATGCTGAAAAGGCACAACAAACGAAAGGTCAAGCGTCATGTAGCGTCATTAAAAATAGACCAAACCAAACTTTGCTTTAATGTCAAACTAATGCAGCTTGAGATTTATTTTATTCATTCAAAGGACAGTGTACAGTTCTTGTATACAACTGTAATGTAGCACTGTAATGTTCTTATTCATGGTAAACCTGTGGATTTGTTTTTTGCTGACTGGCAAAAGTCCTCATGCTGCTCACTTCTCTCTGTTAGGCTATCTTACATATAAAGAGGTGTTTTTACCCTACTTCTTTGTACCGAAGATCCTTTTAGGCACCATCCCCCCCACCGCAAGCACAGCTTTCCCAACACTGCAGACGCAGATATAAAAGAAGAAACAAGTGAAAGAGGTTGAATTCTAAAGCTCCAACACTCCACAAAGAGAAAGCAGCTGCATTTGTAAAGAGGCGCGTTTTGACCATAGTGTCCAACCAGCTGCTGATATGATAAGATCTGCTGTTACAAAAGAAAATGACAAGAACAACCGCACAAATAGTTTTCATTTGATTTTCTGGGAATATTTATTGCGTTTGCATGTTTGTGTGCAAGTTCCTGTAGGATCTGGCAACGTCACACGTACAAATGGCTGCTGGCCACTGCAGCGAAACATTTATTTATTTATTTTGCTATGATCCCGTTCCAAATGTTAACGTCATTTGCTGTAGTTTGAAGAGGGCAGTAATGGCCTTTCTGGATTAACTCCATAACCATTACACATTTGTCATGTTTATGTGCAGGGACGTGTTTAAAATGCTGACAGCTGTGCTCATTGTGGCGACTTGAACCCTTTGCAGTGTTCGAGATGCCTTTGTATCTTTTTAAAGCAGATTTAGTAGATCAAAAAATTGTAACTCATGACTAAGCATGTGAAACTGAGTTTTCTCAGCATATAGTGCTTAAAACATTTATTAGACCCCTCCCAGTGTAAGGTTTAGCCTCAATTAATAGTACTGGTGTTTATCAATGTCCTTTTTTTGTGTTTTATGGTGGTCTTTAATCAAAATGATGAAAGCAGACAAACAACTAAACCTCAAGTTATTTAAAAATTACTTTCAGTGGTTGAATTTTATGCTTGACTACTTTGTGACTTCTCAGACAAGTCCAGTGTGCCGGCTCAAATTTGTGTGTTAAAATGGGAATTCAGTTTATTTTCCCAGTAAATATAAAAGAAACTTATAAATTTGTTAAGCATTTCTGTGCATTGTAAAAAGCCTTGGACAGCCATAATTTAAAAAAGAGTAATTAATGCGTATCAACCCTTCAAGGAACTAAATTAAATGTGTGATTAAATGACTCAGTAAACGAGGACTGCATCTTTAACTTGGGGCTCAAATTGTTCTTCTGATTCCCCGAGTTTAGAATAACTGCATTCACAGCTGTATTAGGCCAAAGTGTGGCTGTTTTGGTGAACGCTCTGCAGCCTTTTGACAAAGTAAAGAAAGCCCTTGGCTGACTAAATATCAGTGTGCATTATTTCTTCTGTTTTTTAAGTGTTTTGGTTGCTTACAGAAGAAAAAGGAAATGTGCCGTTTGTGAATTATACAACAAAAATGTTAATAGTCATATTTTTTTTCGTTTGCAGTCTAATTTCAGCTCAGGTTTAATAATTCAGGGAAAACTTTATGCGATCTTTTAATCTCTAACAAAGACGTAATGAGTAACTTTAGCCTTACCTAGTTACTGAAGGCTTATTTAATTTCACCATCTGCGCTGAGAAGTATTCAATTAAATTCAATCATGTTTATTTCGAGCCGCTCCCGCGATGAGTTGCAGTCTCCGCAGGGAAACCATTAGATCCCCACTGCTGTAAAATAATATAGATCAACTGTTAATCTCCCCGAGTCAATTTCAGACCGATGATGATTTTGGCAACACTGCGCGTTTGATTGAATGCGGAGAGATAAGTTGGAGGTTGTGTAAAGGTTGAAGTTATCACTTTGAGGGAGACAGCATAGCTCCTGCTTGTCTGAGTCATAAATTGTCCACAGAGCTGCATTCTGTGCATTTTTGCAGCAGTGCGTACGCCGAGCTGTTATAGCCCGTTTTAGCCGCTGCTGGCATTTTAATACGGAGCACGTCACTCTGTGTAAAACACTTTCATTTCAGAAATGGTTATTTGTCTGCTGTTACTGAATGTTTTTCATCTGTTATCAGTGATAATAAAGTAGTGGCATGAAGGTCTTTTATCAGGCAGGATTTGACATTTCACGAATTCTTGCCATCTTTTTTTGGACCACGTAGGAGTGATGTAACCATTTGCTTTACTTTTACTCATTAATCTTCATGCTACAACAGTTTGTCTCTACTCTGGATACTTGGCAGGACCTCGGTTATAAAAGCTTTCCACCGCTCTTCTGGAATAGGAGTGCTCGTACACGATATTAGACCCAGACTGCACTGGCCGGTAGTGCGTAAGTGGACGATACGGTGCAGCATTAATGGCTCCCATTTGTTCATTACCTGCGTGATTGCTATTGATCTGCCAGAAGCTGTTTCAGGGGGCTTTGCAGTCACAGAGTACAAAGCTCTGTGTGCCAACATAATACATTACGCCACCAAGACATTACTTTATTGTTTTTTATGCAGATGCTGATTATTGTGGTTGATTGGAAGAGAGCCGGGTTGAAACCTTTCTATTTCTCTTTCAGTAGTTTTTCGATTGAAAGGATAAAATGAGTGATAAATGGAGTGTTAGAATGTATCAGAACGATTAATGCTGCTGCTTCAGGAGTGTTTGGTCAGCAGAACTTTACTGTGTGTGGGCTTCGGCTGTGACCGGGTCCCTCAAAGTTGATTGCACTTTAGACGATGCATCTGAACTGCTCTTATGTTAGATTAAATGTTAAAGTGATCGCAGGACGACATACACTGAGAGAGAGATTAGCAGGGAAATGATTGCGCTTCCCTCTGCTTCAAGTGATATTACAATGTTTCCTTCGTGTTAGTTTTCTAAAGTCCACCTGTGTTTCTTTCAGGAGGCTGTCGGGGAGAACGCAGGGGTGCATGGCCCAGCAGAGGACAGGAAGGAGAAGGTGCCCAGCCCCCATCTCAGCCAGCTGGTGGTCCTCACTAACAGCGGGACTCTCTACGGGCTGGCACAAAGGGTGGTGGCCACAGAGTCTCTGTAAGCACACACCACTGGAAGCATTTGCACACTACATTAAAGTATTCCTTACATTACATTGACATTAGTGCGTGCTTTATGTCATCGCTTGTGTGTCCTGGCAGCGCGATGTAACGTGACAGTTATGTACATCAAAGCACTCTGTTTGATCAAGTTATAGAGGCCGCTTCTCGCTCACTGCCTCGTGTCAGGATGGCAATAATGTCATTACACAGTTTTCCACACACTGGCCGGCAAAGATTAGCCCTGCCTGCGTTGTGTTCCTGCACACACAGCAACACATTTTAGCGCCCCCAAAATCATTTCCTTTCTCTAATTTGATATGTTTTAAACTCTCTCAATCAGTCACTCAGTAACCAGTTTATTTTTGTACTCCTCTACTCTGTTTTTTCCCTCCCTCTCTGTCTTACTCTGTTACATTCACACTACACACTGGTGCCCCCGTGCATAATTAGGTCAAGCTTATCATCAATGCTGACAGCACTTGGGCCCTCAGAGGTCTGCGCTGTACAACAACAGCTTCATAATGAAAGTCTTGTAAACCAAAGGCTCTGACAGCGCTGTTGCCAGAACGCTGAGTAGGCTTACACTCGCTCACAAAAAGGGTTTCGTGTTTTGGAGGCAGGCAACAAGCTCCGAAGAAGAATGAAAGCAAAACGGCTAAAGTGTTTAGTGTAGGTAAAGTTTAAAGGACCAAAGCAGACTTATTCTGTGCAAAACTGCGAGAAATTGTTGAGGGCGTTGGTGGTCGGGTTTTATTTTTTATGCTTTTGATCTAAAAATAGTGTTTTTAGAAAAGACAGCTCACAGTTTGTGTGTGTTTTTAGCATCCTCAGCCTGTCCCATTTCAAACAAAATCTCTGTGGACACAGCAATCATGTGTGAGAAGAATCAAAGACAAAAGCTCAGCAAACTGACCATCGGTTGTTCATTCTCTATGCTGCTGGTCAGGTGTTGCATCTATACAAGCGTGACTCTGAAGTGCAGTGTGTGCTTTCTTCTTCTTATTCCCTCCACAGCACATGATTATGTTGCTGAGGTAAACACAAGCTGTTCCTGCTCACCTTAATGCGATCTTCATTGCTCTATGAAAACAAACGGACGCAAAAAAATATCTTCTCTCTGGTACTTTTACGCACCCATCCAAAAAAAGTTGGGCCGGTGTTTAAAACGTAAGTAAAAACAGAATGCAGTGATTTGCAAATCTCACCAACCCACAAAGCAGCTACACTTCTTAACAGCGTGGTACTAAAAAGAAAGAGTTGGAGGAACATTTTGCAGCTTATTTGGCAACAGGTCCGTAACATGATGGTATATAGGGAACGTCTCTGAGATGCCAAGAATAAAAATTGGCAGAGGTTCACCAATATTGCAAAAAAGCCTTGTAGAACAGTTTTAGATTCACTTTCCTTGATGTAAAATTATGAAGACTTAAAGATCAGCAGTAGATAATATCAATAAAAGATTCAGAGCATTTGGAGAAATCCTGTTTTCTTTGGGCTAAGATGATTTAAAATAGACTGAGGCAAAGTGGAAAACTGTTCTGGGCTCAGATGAGTTGAAACTTGAAATTCTTTTAGGAAAACATGGATGGTACATCGTAAGGACTAAAGAGAGGAGGGACCATCTGGCTTCTTATCAGTGCTCACTTTAAGCCTGGGCGTCTGATAGTATTGGGGTGTATCTGCACGTATGGAATCGGCATCTTGCACATCTGGAAATGCACCATCAGTGCTGAAAGATATACATACAAGCTTTAAAACAACATATGCTCCCGTCCAGATGAGCTCGGAAATCATGTGTATTATTCTATTTTTAAAAGAAGGGATGCTACACGGTGGTAAACGTGGCCTCTATCCCAGCTTTTTTTGAGAAGTGCTGCTCGCATCGAATTCAAGACAAGCTAATATATTTTTTTTAAATGGTGCATTTTGTCACTTTAAGCATTTGATATATTTTCTGTGTTTTGTTGTTGATAAAATGTGGGTTTATGGGATTTGCAAATCAATGCATTCTGTTTTTATACAGTGTCCAAACTAGTGTGAATTTATTAACATTAAATTATGCTTTAAAATAAAGGTTTCTGTTTGGGTTTGGATGTTAATAATATGCAAATTGAATGCAATTTATCTTTTTTTCCCTAAGCGCCCTATCTAAAAGAAAATTCAATTTATAGCCGCAAGAGTCTATTAGAAGAATAATGACACAGATGCACTCACTGGCCCCTTTTAAGGTACACCTATTTAACAGCTTTTTAATACAAATATCGAATCTGCTGATTACACAATGCATCATACCATGCAAGTGACTTAGTATGTGACGGACTGGCTGCTCTGAGTATTTCACAAACTGCTGATCTGCTGGGATTTTCCCACACCATCATCTCTGGGGTTTACAGAGACAGTCTGGAAGAAAAATATCCAGTGAGCGGCAGTTCTCTGGGTGAAAATGCCTTGTTGATGTCATAGGTCAGAGGAGGATGGCCAGACTGCTTCAACCTGATAGGAAGGCAACGGTAAATGAAATAATGAGAAGAAGAATAGCATCTCTGAACACACAAATGTTAAACGAGAAGGAGTTTACTGTACTCAAATGGCCACCTGATCTCAATCCAATAGAGCACCTTTGGGATGTAGCGGAATGGAATGTAAATTTAGTGACTGTCACTTCTGTGGCCTCAGACTTTTAGTTCTCTGATCTTTCTCCAAAACCCCAATTTATCAGCTAACGACAGGTTACCTTTAGCTTGCAGTGAGGGGCGTCTGCAGGTTTAAGGACAGCTTTTTTTTTTTCACTTCATTGGTGTGTGCATTCACACCCAAACGGAGGTTCAAGAGGCAGCAAAAGAATGTGGAGGTCCCACCTGGGACTGGTGTCTTAGTCTGATTAAGTCGATTTCTCCTGTTTTATTCTCTCTTTTTTCCTGCTGTATTTAAGAGCTCTGCGGAGACCTGTTGTTCTTTAATTAATGATCCTTGTTAAAGTCAGGACTCAACTCTGAACTTCAGCCCACGTAAACATGTTCACTCACTTTTTATTTCATGCACTGTAACACTTCAGAGCCATCGATCAGCCTGAGTCAAGAGGTCTTTATTTAGTCAGTGCTGGATACAGAGTGGAAGGGGGGGGGGGGTATTAGTTCTGAACGCATTGATTGTTTTTTTCTTCTTCTTCTTTCTGTCCTGTATTTCTCTCTCTGCTACCTCTTTTGGTCTGAGTGTTTTTTCAAGGATAATTGAAATCCAATCCTTGTCAAAAAACCCAAAAAACAAATAGAAGTGCTGCTTGATTTGTCGGACGTGAAAATACTTTGCTTTGGGAGGTGAGACTTAAAGGTTTGGAAGTCAGACAAGTTTTTACAGCAAAATTACAGCTGACTCCATAATTTACATTATAATAATCAAATTTGATGTTTAGCCTATCCCAGCTGTCATACCCTGCCTCTCACCTTATGACAGCTGGGATAGGCTCCAGCGCCCCCCGCGACCCTGAAAAGGATAAGCGGAAGCGAATGGATGGATGAATTTGATGTTTATTTCATCAAAACGTGACCAACAAGGGAAGAAATGAGATTGAACAGCAGGAAATGCTGGAAACTCAGGTTTAAGCACATATGACTAAAATCTTGATCCAATTAATGGATCAGAAGAATCAAGGGAGACAAAAAAGTAAAAAAAAAAACTTCTTATTCCATTTGAGATGTTTTACTGTTGTTCAAGAGTAACAGAGATTTAAGGTGATGTTCTCTCTAATGGTCAGTTACTCCACTTTGTAATAGTAATACGAGCTTTTGTAAATAGATCTGTCACTCTTTAATAACACAAAAACAACACATCGTAATTGCCTTTTCTTATGTGTCACAAGCAGAATGATTCAGAGCATATGGGCAGAATTTAAAGGCTGTTTCTCTTTGGTTGTGTCAGTGTGTTTCTGGCAGAGCAGTTTGAGTCCTTGCAGTCCCACTTGGACGCGATGATGCCTGCAGCCAAGAAGCCCTTCCTGCAGCAGTTTTATTCCCAGGTATTGTTTGGTTTATACAGTTATGCCTCCTCTGAGGGCACAGGCCTCAATTATTACAGTAACTGATCATGTCATCACTGTCAGCTACAGCTGTCAGGTTATTTCAGACATCGTCTCCAGCTGTAGAAAACCGTTTGTCTTTTATTTTATTTTAACCTCTTGTAAGGCTGAGATTATGTTATTTTTTGTTATTTGTAATTGATTTTCTCCACACATGCACTTAAATATGTGGTTTATAGGATGTGTTTTCCTTTTGGATTTCACTGTTAATATTTAAGGCACAATGTGAAATATGCTGTGTGACTGTTGTGGATGTGCTCCCCCTCCCACCTGCACTCCACTTGCTTAATTGTAATTGTGCCCTTTTGTTTTCTTTAAAAACAAATGAAAACAACTCAAACCCACATGGATAACTTTGCTTCTTTTTCTTTTTTTTGTCTCTTTGACATTTGAAATTCAGATGAAGAGACGGGTCTGTTTGACCCAAAACATCAAGTGAATGTCATGTCCTGATTTCGCTCATTGGAAACTTTAACATTGTTCTTCCTGCAGAATAGCAGGCAGTTGAAAAATACCTTATCCATATGTTGACTATAATGATCCACTAACTCTCATATATGTATCCTTCCTTCCTGCACTCAGACGGTGTCTACAGCCAGCGAACTGCGGAAACCAATTTACTGGATCGTGGCGGCCAAGGCCATCGACTATGAACAAATGTTGCTCATGATGGCCGGAGTTAAATGGGACATTAGGGAGATAATGTCCCAGCACAATGTATATGTGGATGTCTTGTTAAAGGTAACGACGAATAAGAAAAGCGAATGCTGATGTTACTGTAGCCTATTTTTGACCCACTACGGACAAAAACCAGCTAAAGTTATTAAGCATACAAAAACTTCCCACCTGACCATCACTTCAAAATTCCACTGTTTGGAAAACTACTTGAGCTAGGTCCTTTAAAGCTTTTGGTATGATGGCTTTATGAGTGTAGCTCACATTAACATAGACTGATGGATGCTTGAAGTCCCTAAAATATTTGGACAGCAGATTTGAAGCTCCTGTAGAAACCACAGTGTTGCAGGTAGGGGACTGAGATTTTGTTTAGAGCCTCTCATAAACAACCTGCATCATATTCTTTAAAACAGTCTAAATCCAATTAAGGGTTATGCACATATTAACGCTTAAATGTTGAAGCAGCTTTTACTCACATTTCATAAAGATCTCATGCAAATACCTCATTAGGGTTTCTGCATCATTCATATCTTTAAGACCCTTGACTTAGCAAGGTGAATATAAATGATTCTGAGACTACTTGGTGCCCTTTTTAAAACCCTTTATTCCTTTTTTGTGCATTTTATAGCAAAGAAAAGTCCACAAAGATCTCAGTGCTTATTACTTTTCCCAAACAGATACCGTGTCCTCTCAGTGTCACGCAATATCCACGCTACACAAAAATAGAACACAAAGCAGCTGTATTAGATTTACTTTTATCTAGCAGGCATCCCTCCCCCTCCACACATTGTGTCTTTGTTGCACTCATAAAAAAAAAAGTGTTATCCTTCTGCCATCAGTACACTAAGCATTAGCTCTTATTCTTTTAAAGTCTGAAACTGTGAAGGTCATTGTTCTCCTCCTTGACTCAAAGTTAATTCAGGGACCTTTAATATCAATTATTTGGGATGGGGGTGAATAATTTATTATATGGGTGAGCTGTTAAGAGCCAAATGCAGATCTCTCCTGAAGTTTTCTGCTTTGTTAAAGACATCTGAGCTCACTGCTCCCAGAAGTATTTTTAGAATGAGAAAGTTTCTTCTAAATGTGTGTCTTTATTCATGCTGGCTACTTATTCTTTTATAAACTTGCATGGCGGGGTAAAGGACACATTTTTCCTGCTTCTGACACTAAGAGAAAGAAAGGTGCGAGGGGCTCGCTGCGGTGCGGAGCCATAAACAGAGCAGCATCAAGCAGAGGCAAAATCATACATAACAGATGGCTGATGGCTGAACTGCTTAGTGACTCGGACAGACGTGGACAGACATCGTATACGCGTGTAGTTTTCCATCAGGTGCTAAAAGCCTCCCCCGTCATCGTGTCAAGACGGTCATAATGCATGCGGGTTGTGTTACGTGATTGAAATAAGTGGTGCTGAGTTTTGTTGTAACGCGCACACAGCAATATTTTATTCATGAATTCAGGTTGATCCCCAGCATTCAACAATGGCGCTCATTTGCATATAAAGTGGCAAAGACATGCCGAAGCCTCAGAATGACTTCATTGACAAAATGCTTGAGTCAGAGTCTATTGTGAGGCTGTGAATGAGTAACATTTCATTTCAGGGTGTAAAATTAATGGGAACATGCATTAAGGTTCACGTTAATTATTTTTCTATAATGATGCAATTTAAAAATGTAATTTAATACTTGCATATTTTATGAATTTATTTACAATCTTAATCTGCATGTGTCATATTTACATACTTACCTAGGTACTGCAGTTTGTTTTTGGAAGGCAGTAACAGAAAATGAATCAGAATAACATTTTAGATTTAGATTTAGATTTAGATTTTAGATGTAGCTTGTATTCACCTTGGGATGCTGTCAGACCGGAGTACAGTATTCACCGGCGCCCAAATGATTTGTTTTTGCGCATGATTTGTGGCTCAACAGCTTCATACATGCAGCCCCCGCGCTCTTCACTACTGTACGTCAGCATGCTTTGCTTCCATCAGTGCAGACAGCAGAATTATTACTTAGCTCTGTTAGAGTTTCAGGAAAGTAACCCACACATCCTGCCGGCTGCTTACACTGGTGGAAAAAAACAATAATTTAGCCGAGATTGATCTGATTTACTTATAATCACTATTTTGGATGTATAATTTAAGCTAAATGGTTTAAAGGAAAACCCAAATGCTGTTTCTTGAGGCAGCGTGTAAGAGAGAATCAAAGGAAATCCTTAAAGTGTTGTTCATGACAACTTTTTGTTTTGTTTACGTCTTCCAGTTAGAATCCAACAAGGTCATTACATCTCAGTTCATCAGGTCATTTTAAGGGATAAAGATAGTGACGCTTTTTTTTCTCGTGTCATTGTGTTGAGGGGCCATTTCAGAAATCTACTATCTGGAAAACTAGTTGAGCGAGGCCCTTCAAAGTTTTTGGTATTATGCTCTCTGGAGTGCATGCAGATCAAGTTAACATAGAAGGACAGATACTTGGAAGTCCCGTAATTATTTGTAAGTCTGATCTCTGACAGCAGATTTGGAGGTTTCTAGAAACCAAAGTTTGCAGGTAGGGGACAAATGTTTAGCTTATTAAAAAACAAGCTGCATCATATCCTTTAACAGTCTAAATCAGGTGAATAGTTTCACACACGTTAAAGCTTAAATATGAAAAAGAAACATACTTTCATCCAACTTCAGTGTGATACCAAATCCAAGTCATCTTTTTTAGAAAGGGCAAGCTTCTGTTTATTTTATATTCAAAATGTATGATGGATTTTTGAAATGCACAAGTAGATGCACAATAGAAGAACAAGAATGCAAGAAAAATGTCTAAAACTTTCATCTCTTCAGTTTTGTTTGTGTTTATTGTAGAAACAGTAGAGACCTAAAATTCTGCATAATCCATATTAAGACGTTATTTTCTTTTTCTGGCTAATCTGTGATGGTTAGGTGGAAGCGTTTGGCTGAATAATGTAGTGTCCATATTGAGATTTTTGTGTTTAGACCTAATTGTAGCTGTAGTAATATAGAAATATAGGAATCTGTTAATTAAAATGCTTTTTTTAATGAGCCGCATGTTGTTTATATGTTGATATGAAAGTTATGGTACTTTTTAGCGAAATATGACCAATTGTATAAAATATTTTCCTGACCACATATACTTTTTTTTGGTAAAAGACCAGCGATTTGTTTTTCTGCTGCATCGTGTTGTACTCACGGGAATGTGTTCACCTTTTCTTTCTCCCCGCCTCATCAGGAGTTTGAGCAATTTAACAAGCGGCTGGGTGAAGTTTCCAGACATGTGCGCATCCCCCTGCCTGTGTCCAACGTCCTCTGGGAACACTGCATCCGTTTGGCCAACAGGACTCTTGTTGAGGGGTAAGAAAGTGTATGCAGTGAGTTATTGTTAAACCTTAAATATAAAAAAGGCAAGCTGTTTTTGTACATAATGTTTCCCCCCTCCACCATCTGCATGGAGCACCGACTCAAAGCCGTGCGTCACACACTTGGTGTCTGTCTGTGAGTCATTTGCTGCTTTATGAAAAGGCTGTTGTCTATTATCATACTGCTATGGGCTGCTCACAGAAAAAATAACCTATAACAGTGGCAGCGACAGTTTAGAGAAGTCTGTCACTCAGTTTCTCTACTTTAACATGAGCAAGAGATTCATACGAAGACTCGCTATTCCCTCCAGCAAAAAGCACTACAGGCTGTTTGCCACTGGCAGCAACCATCTCCTCAAATCTACTGAAACAAGTGCACATCCCAGTTTGAGTCGGGCTGCCATCTGCCCGAGAGAAATTGGGCTTTTTTTTGTCTCTCTGCACAAATATCATACCATACCAAACAGATACTGAGTCCACTAAAACTGTGGAAAAACTGTAATTAAGAAATACATCTTAAAATCAGTGAATAAAACACCTACAATAAAACCTCGGTTAAAGGAAAGTCATTTTAATGAAAACAGTTTTAAGTAAGATACATCTTTGTTCATCAAATATTTTGAAATATGAGCAAAGCAGCACAAATTTCCGTGAAATAAGGATCAGGCAGAATCAATACCTGAACTTTAAATGAACCCTTGTGCTTAGATGTGTATCCACCCACCTCCTACGATCCGCATCATGCCTTTCCTAAAGCCAGGAAAAATCCGGGTATGAAAGACTTTTTTAGGATATACAGGTGAATGCAAAGCAGTCGAAGTAAATGCTGTATGCTACTGAACTACAAGGAGGAAAGAAGTGTAAAGCAAAATGTTCAGATTGCTCAATCTTCGTGTTAGACTTTTGAACTATTTGTATGAGTTGTGTAACCAGGCTAGGTACCACACAGTTCTGCTTTTAAACCACTGCATTTAGAAAAAAACACTGAAGCATTCGTCATCCATCCATGCCCCAATTTTTCTCATTAGTTTTCATTAGTTTGTGCACTACAGGCAACCGTTGACAATAAAACACATATCTTATGCTTCTCTGTCTGACAATCCAATGGACGGGTCTGGGTTTGGTGGTTGCCACGAGAACAGTACTTGTCTGATTGCATTGTGCCAAGCGTCAAGTTTGGTGGAGGGGGGATTATGGTGTGGGGTTGTTTTTCAGGAGTTGGGCTCGGCCCCTTAGTTCCAGTGAAAAGAACTCTTAATGCTTCAGCACAAGAAGATATTTTGGACAATTTTATGCTCCCAACTTTGTGGGAACAGTTTGTTTACGGCCCCTTCCTGCTCCAACACGACTGCGCACCAGTGCACAAAGCGAGATCCATAAAGAGACATGGATGAGGGAGTTTGGTGTAGAAGAACTTGACTGGCCTGCACAGAGTCCTCACCTCAACCTGAGGGAACACTTTTAAGATGAGTTGGATTGGAGCCTGCGAGCCAAGCCATGTCGTCCAACATCAGTGTCTGACCTCACCGATGCACTTCTGGAAGAGTAGTGAAAAATTCCCATAAATACTCCTAAACCTTCTCAGCAGAGTTTAAGCTGTTATAGCTAACAAATGGTGGGCTGACATTATATTAAGTCCTACGGATTAAAGGATGGGATGTCATTCAAGTTCATGTGTGTGAACCCAGAAGAGTGAATGCCTTTGGCAACGTAGTGTGTGATACACTTGGCATTAAAGGGTTAAAACTGAGGTTCATCAATCTCTGCTGACTTTTTTTACTGTTATTACAACCTTGTCCTTCTGGATGCAAACCAAGTATAAACATCTTTGGGTTTGTTGGAATTTCTTTTGAGATGTCACGCTGAATCTGGAACAGTTTTCCTTTAACCTCGGTGCTTTTTACTGTCTTTACAACATTAGGAAATTGCTGCGGTGCTTCAGTGCAGACAATAAGAATTAAAGTGCTATGTAGAAAGAAAGATATGTGCATGAGATATACATGAGATATATACATGAGAATAAGAATTATGAGTGCTACGTAGAAAGATATATACATGAGTGCAGGTGGTGATCAGTGCCAAACATGAAATGATGCAGTGACACAGCGTAGGGTCATGTGTTAGTGGCGGGGACAATCATGTGGTTATTGTTCATGTGTCCAACAGCAGAGGGGAAGAAACTGTTCTTGTGGCGAGAGGTTCTGGTGCGAATGGACCGGAGCCTCCTGCCTGAGGGGAGCAGGTCAAACAGACTGTGTCCAGGGTGAGAAGGGTCAGCTGAGATCCGGGCTGCACGCCGCAGTGTCCTGGAGGTGTACAGGTCCTGCAGAGATGGGAGTCTTCCTAATGTTGTAAACCTCAACATCTGGCAATAAACCCATTCTGATTCTGATTCTGATTCTGATTCTTTTCTGCTTAAAACGGATCTTTTTACTCTCAGGTTACAGTCATTAATAGTGCCACTCAATTTGTGTTATGAGCTGAGCTATTGCCTCAATGATTTGAGGCTCACACTTCTCAAAAGAATGACTCTTTCTTTATTTATTTCTCTCTGTGTTTGCTCCCCAGTTTAAACATCTGCATGTCATAAATTTAAAACGAAAATTCTTCCCAAAGCGTGTTGTGAAAGCAGCGGGAAGAGCAGAGAAATTGACCTGCCGTCCATAAAACTGTGTCTGGTTCCTTCTGAGATATTCCCTGAGAAAAACCACTCGACGACGCTGCCATCGCCTCCTCTATTCATGTTGGCAGTCGCATCTCTGCAGCCTCACCAAATACCCATCAGGGGATTACCTGACACAGGCCACTCACACAAACCGCAGAATGCTCTTGACACATCTCTTGTAATGCGTTTTACCACTTTCGCCCTTGCAAGGGAGCGATATAGGTTGTGATAGGTGACAGATTGTCAGGGTTTTGGGTTTTTTGTTTTTGTTTTTTCTCAGCACCTCCACTGTCGCTTTTCTCAGGCTCATGCGCGGAGCATATGTGTGAAGTATGTTTTTAGATGGATGGTGCGATAAATCCCTCTGATCGGACAGATTGGGTGCACAGCAGCATCGAGTCACGCCGACTGGACGGTGACGAAGCGAGAAATAAGCAGCTGACAATCATCGTGAAGTTCCACACATTTTATCGGAAATATGAAAGGACTGCGACTGACGTCAAAGTTATCCCAGGTTACAAATTCAAAGCAGGTTACGCTGAACCGTGTTGAAGCCAGGGAACGCAGTTCGGGCTGAAAACAAGTCCTTGCTCTAAGTGGCTTTGTTCTTTCCAAGTGTTTTAAATAAGAGGGAGAACATCGACTGCGAGGCATAGGTGGATGCCTCGGCCTCAAACACAAAGAGAAGGGAACATGTTTACTTCCCTACACGTTTGCTGAGCGCTCTTCCTCTTGTTGCGTAAGAGAACTTTTGAACCCTTTCCAATGAGCAAATGGCCCATTACGACTGCAATGCTTGGCAAATTTAAGCTGCTGTTGCCGACCGCCTGCCTGGTTCTCCCAGTACACCCTCCAAACACACATCTCCCAACCCTCTGGCACAACGAGATAGAGCGGTCATATTTATTTGTTTGTACTCCGACCGCCCTAGTCTGTTATTAATTTTCTCTGTCCAGCGCTTGTCCTTGTCTCCTCAGAGACTCGCAAAAACCGCTCCGTTAGCATTCTGAGCCACAGCTCAAACACTCGCCACCAAAAACTCTGGCAGCTTTGACAAGAAAAAGAGAGGGAGAACGACAATGATGATGAGAGAGAGAGAGACGGGGAAGGTGAGGGGAGAAAATGGAAATGAGAGAGAGAAAAGCTGAAGTGTGAGATGGGGAGAGTTTGCAAAGTGCAGATGTGTTGTGTGGAGTGTTAATGTACTGGAGATGTCACAGTCCGACCTGCCAGTGCGCAACAGTGCTCGCTGCCAAACACATGGAACACAAGCAGACACACACAATGAAATGCATGTGTACTCTGGCCCACACACATGTACCAACACCACAGGCCGTGTGGAACAACCCGATTTAGTGTAATACTGAAGGGAAATAAAAAAGAGCCCGAATGCAAACACCCTTAAATACACATACAAGAAAATGCTGTAAAAACACACGTGTGTAACAGCTGGAACTCTAAACAGGTTTCGGTCAAACTTGATTCCAGAATTAAATATATACACTAAATATATTCATCCAAATCCACAAATATAAAGCAAAATATCGAAGTAATCCTACGTAAATAAGTAAATAAGAATTATTACTAATATTAAGTAGTATAGTAAGTATTTTAATAAGACAACAGCATATTCTGCAGTAAAATCACACCAAATAAAACCATTGAATTTAAGATGATGTGACTTGGATTGTCACAAGATCAGACTTACTATATGACACTTTGGTAAGAGAATATCATCTCAGTTAATTAACAGGAATTAAGCACCATTTAAAAGTGAAAGCAACACCCTGTTTGTTTAATTTGGAGTTAATATTTGGTATTTTTCTGAGAGATTTACCGAATTTATGTGAATAAGTACTAATTTTATTTTACTGCAATTTTTTTACATTTGGAGGAAAATAATGAATGGTTGTGATGTCAGCATTGATCAGAATAATCGGGATTGTCATTTTAGCCATAATCGTGCAGCGCTAGCATTGACGTGGTCCCAGCCACGCACACCTGTGCCATAACGTGCCTCCACCATGTTTGACAGATGATGTGATAAGCTTCAGATCTTGAGTTGTTTCTTTCCTCCTTCATATTTTTCTCGTCCCATCATTCTAGTACAAGTTGATTTTTTTTCATCTGCCAAAAGATTTTTTGCCAGAACCTTTCAGGCTCTTGTGCGTGTTTTCTGGTAAAATATGATCTGGACTTCCTGCTCTTTAGTGTCACCAAGACTTTGTACCAGCACCTCTGTGTTTACATTCAGGATGGCATCTCTTGATTGTAGAGTTTATCAGCGATAAACATCGAGATTTCCTTTTTGACTTTGCTACATATTTTGAAGCATTTTTTCTTAACCATGGAAAGAATTCTGTGATCATCCGCTGTAGTTGTCTCATGTGGTCTTCCAGGCCTTCGGATCTCAAATTGAGAGTTGAGAGTGACCAGCTGCCAAATAATTAAACACTTGGAAACATCTCCACATCTTATCTGTCCAGTTTCAGTTTCAGGGATGTGTTCAAATACAGCCCAATTTGTTGTTATTCAGTTCAATTTAGTTTCAGTTATAAGGTGCCAATTCACAACAACTGTTGCCTTAGGGCGTAATAACTTAAACTCCCCTTACTATCAGTGTAAAGAAGTTGAACTACACATTTAAAACCTGATATATCTTAATATAAGGGGGGGAAAAGCACAACTTTAACTGTACGTCTCAGGTTTTCTACTTGATAGAGAAAAGCTGCTATAGTAAATTTAAAAGCATCACTCTTTGGAATTAAATTCAAAGACATAAATGTGTAAAATTACGGAAAAGGTTTTGATAGCTGATTGCCCAGACTGTCTTTTAATTAGAAAAGAGAAAGTTTTTTAATTCACAACAATTTTCTTTTCTTACTGAATTTCCTCCCTAAAATTTCTAAAGTAGATATTAAAAAGACAGAAACTTTGGTCATCCAATTGTTTTTCTGTTGCTTAATTACTTTGATGTAGTATGAATGTAGCAAAAGCTGTAAAATGCAAGAAAATATAGTCTAAAAATTATGACCTCCTTCCCAAAACCATAGAGTGGGTCCTGATTTGGACTCTTTGCCAGGCCTTATGTTTGACACCCTGGGCTAATTTGTCATAGAATAGAGGGAAGAGGCCTCAGCAGAACTTGAAAACTAACTTTCAAGTTCCTGGAGATTAAGAACTGTATGTATTTTTTTATTTTATTTTTTTAAAAAGGCTGTAATTCCTAAATGGGGGTGCACAGAGGCAAAATTGCAAAACATGTCTCATGTCCAGTACTACACAGAACTACTACAGTAACTGTGTAGTAATGATTTTGTCATTTTGTATTCCGTTTCCCTTTTTTGGCAATTGGACTGCACACTTTAAACACTGGAGTAGAGAGATGGCTTCTCTGAAACCATTACTGTGCAAAAGTTTGCAAAGATATTTACAGTGTTATCATTGTGTCTTTTTATAATTTATTTTCTCGCTTAATATAAATAAAAATCTTTAGTGTTGAAGTATTGTGACACACTCCATCGTGCAACTGTTGTTTTCATAGAGGTTTTGACTTGTAGCAACAAAACCTGCTGACCACAAATCACACTTCCATCATATAAACTGAATGACTCATTATGCATTTGTACAAGGATGTAATTTATATACTTTTTACAATCCCGTAAATTTTCTCGTTTTATTCCCTTTATTAAACATATTACACTTTTCTTATAAACGGATTAAAAATGTTAAACTTTACCATGTAACTACAGAAGCTTCATTTACTTTTCTGCTGGGGTTTATTTTGACTTTTTGAGTTTTAATACCCTCGAAGAATTTGACTTTTTTTTAAAAAGCTGGAGCACAAATTTCCAAATGAAATATACCCAGGGGTATAAAGAAATATTTTTTTATTACAAATCTGTCTTGCAAGCCTGATGGAATGAATGAATATATATATATATATATATATATACACACACACACACACACACACACACACAGAGTACTGGGCATTTTCACTTTGCTAGGTACATTGTGACTTCATTATGCACTCAGAGCACTTAAGAAAGGCAGATTTTGTCTGACATTTGGTGATCTGTGCTTGGAGATGTCTGAAGAAGTGCAGAATGTCTGAGCATGGTGATATTTGGCTGGAGAATTTAAGTGTGGAAAATATGTGATGTTAAACATAACCCTTAGGTCACATGCATGCGAGCGACCACTGGGATTGACTTCCAGAATTTACTTGTGTTTCAGTCGTTACTTACCTCTACCTGAGCACTCAGGGCAATGCTAATGTCCTTCTCCGTCTGCTCCTCTGTCCTCCTCTGTAGCTACGCTAATGTAAAGAAATGCAGCAATGAGGGCCGGGCCCTGATGCAGCTGGATTTTCAGCAGTTCCTGATGAAGCTGGAGAAGCTGACTGACCTGCGCCCCATCCCTGATAAGGAGTTTGTTGAAACCTACATTAAGGCCTATTACCTGACTGAAAATGATATGGAGCAGTTCATCAAGAATCACAGGGTGAGACAGTGACACAGGCTGGTGGTTATAGCAAGTTACTCCATTTCTGTTAAAACAGCGAGACCGTGTGTTTGATTTTTCTGACCGACTCGTTGTGTTTCTTTGCAGGAGTACTCCATGAAGCAGCTAGCCAACTTGGTGAACGTTTGTCTCGGCTCACATATAAACAAAAAGGCTCGCCAGAAACTTCTGGCAGCCATCGATGACATTGACAGACCCAAGAGATAGACCAATGCACAGAGAGAAGCCCAAACATACTATCCATCCCACAGAGATGAACCCTCCAAGAGTGTAGCTCAGCATTGAATGTCTTCATTTTCAAGTCTAAAAGGTGCATTTAGCAAGCTGGAAATAAGTAGCAGAGCTATTGCGCACTAGCTCTAATACTGTACATTATCTGCTAATTGCTAATTATGTGCTAATCTAGTCTTCATATGGTAAAAAATAATTAACTCCTGCTTGCTTGAACGCACCTTTTGATTTGCCGATATACATAAATACTAAACCTCTGTTTACTTCCAAGCATGTTGCAGGCATTCTATGCATATACGGACCAGAATGCATGCCCTCATGTTTTCTTACAACATGACGTTTTTCTGCAACCGCAACAGCTTACGTTTCTTTGAAGATCCCGAGTTTGTTTGTCTGCTGCTCACTGTGTAATGCGGTGTGTCCGTTTAGCACTCGGCTGCTTGTGGCTTTCCACCCTCCGCAAAAAAAGCCAGTGAACATGTGCGAGTGGCTAAATCTGACTCTTAATGTTGTTACGCTTTCCCACGAGAACATTTTAAAACGCCTTTACTGTCTGAATGTGTTAACTGAAGTCAGTGGTTCTGGGTTATTGTTGACCTTAATCGTTCACTGTAACTTATTGCAGGCAATACGCTCGCTGTAGATGATTTCACTTCGGGGTATTTGCTGCGTCAGACTGGATTCTCTGCTTGGTCGTTTAGTTAGTTATGTCCATGAATTAGATGAATCTAAATGAATGATGATTCTGAAAGTAATATAAATTGCTGTAGTTAGCATTTGTTTGATTGGATTATATCTGCACCAGCTGCATTTATTTATCTGCCATCTGTCATATCCTTTTTTTTTTTCTTTTTTTTTTTTGGACGAGCAGTAGAATTTGGCTCATTTTTATCTAAATTTGATAGGCTCCGATAGTTTAACCTGAACGGACTTGCAGAGATGTTTGTAACCGTAACTTCCTCTGGAGAAAAACAAACAAACAAAGGTTTTGCTTCACCTTTGTATATATTTTGTGTGCAACTATTCCAAGAAGAATACTGTAAATGTGAATGTTTGAGCAATGTCTGTATTTATTTCTTGCTTCGTGTCTTATTTGGGGTTTTTTTTTATATGATATAACTGCTGGAAGTGTACTGTAATATATCACCTCTCAGTATGTTGTGACGTATCACCTGAAGCATAAACAAATATTTAAAACTGTCATATTATGTGAAGGGTCAAGTGCACTATAATAAATTTAAAAAAAATCAATAAAAATCATTAATCGGTGTTGGAATTTTAGGTTGAACCACAATGATTCTAACGCAATAAACACACTAAAGGTCGATGCCAGTTGTGGTGTTTTTCCTGCTCGTTTCATCCTATTTGGTGTCATGCTCATAATTCCCAACCTTTCCAATCTCTGTACCGCAGCAGTTTTAGTAGATTAACTGTTGCTTTAATCAGAATATATGAGTGCTGCCTTTGAGCAGTGCTGCTGTCCATTCTAATGTTTTAGTCAGCCAGGAGCAGGACGCTGTCAGACTAATTAATGTGGTTTCCTGTGTGGTTACAAGCCCACAGCCTTCCTTTTCAGGGGAGACTACTGATTAGGCTGAGCAGATCTACCCATAACAATGATGAGTCATTGCTTCCTATTGTATTAGAGTTCAAACTTTTTGCTTTGCCTGTCATCAGTTCGTGGTGGGTTTTGATATAAAAGACATCAATGTTCTAATAATAATGAAACCTGGAGGCTGAAAGTACAGGCATTTAATTCTTAACAGAGCTAAATGCTGTGGGTGGATGTGCGTGTGTGTGTCCATACAGAAGAGAAGCCCTTAAGCAGCATCCAAGTGAACAAGGTGAACACTTAGCAACTCTTCATCAAGCTGGCGGTCTTCCAGGCATGGCATAGTTCTGAAACTGATTGCGCAGTGATGAAGTTTTCACAGTTTTGGCTCACCCTCGCAATAGGTTTGAAATGAAGAGAGCATGATGTCATTGAAGTGCAGACTTTCAGCTTTAATTCAATGTAGGGAAATGCATTTAATGAGTGTTGTGAAATGAAAATGTGTGAAAGTGATGAAATAATAACAGGATTCCTCTTTTGTGCTGATTTGCTAGCTCTTCGCTGTAGCCAGTGCCGGTCCTTCACGGATATTCCTGCCTTTAGTCTTGAGTAAGTGAAATGTGTCTTGGTTGGATTAAGATCGGCTCAGTGATTCAGCCATTACAGAATTTTTTCCACTTCCTGACCTTCAGCTTTCAGACGCTCCTGTGTTGGTATTGCAATATGTTTTGGGTCATTGTCTTATCTGTGCAATAAAGCATCTTCAAGTAAACGCTGCTGCGTTTGGCTGAAAGTTTACCCGCGTGCACTTCAGGATTCATCGAGCTGTGCTAGCGATACGCTACTTCCACACCAGTGTTTTACAGGTGATGTATGATTTTCATTTAAAGTTGATGCTTGCGGCTCAGAGAAACTATGAAAAGTCTGTCACTGTCCAAACATTTCCAGATCCAACTGTACACTAGATGTCATCTGTATAATCTTGCCATGTCACCCAAACATTCAACAGGGAGAGAGCAAACTATCACTTCTCCTGGTGTAGCCGCGGCTATCAGCAACATGCTGGTTCTCTACAAGCATCAATCCCCCCTGCCTTTACTGATTTAGTGTTCAACCACTGAGCAGTGCAAAACAAAGTAATGACCCAGTAAAAAAAATATCCTTAAAATGATTAAATACGATTAAGCATTTTTAAATAATTAATCCAATTAGTGCAGAATTACTGATATGATTTTAATATTAGTAATTACTCAACGGGTCTCAGCGTGTTAGATGATAGATGAAGTTCGTGAATGCACAATTAGAATAAGGCTGAACAAGTATGGTTTGTCTGGAAGGATTCCCAGGAGGCTGTTTCTTCTCATGCAAGAACAAGGCAGCACAGCTTGGGTTTGCAAAGCTACATCACAACAAACCACAAGACCTCTGTAACAGTGTGCTTTGCGCAGATGTGACAAAAGTGGAGATGTTTGCCCATAATGCACAGCGTCACACTTGGCGAGCTCCAAACACCTCATATCCACCATCAGGCACGGCGGTGGTAGGATGATGATTTGGGCTCGTTTTGCAGCCACAGGACCCGGGCACCGTGCAGTCCCTGAGTCGGCCATGGACTCCTCTGTATATCAAAGTGTTCTAGAGTCAAATGTGAGGACATTTGTCCAACAGCTAAAGCTCGGCTAAAATTGTGTCATGCAACAGGACAATGATCAGAAGCACAGAAGCAAATCTAAAGCAGAATGGCTGAAAAAAAAAAGAAACAAGATGTTGCAGTGACCCAGTCAAAGCCCACTGGAATCTTCTAGCTGCTGTTAAAGCACAATTGTAAAGAAGAGTAAGACTGAAAGTCTCCACATAGATGTGAGAGACTGATAAAGTCATACACGAGACTATTACTTTAACTTGTTGAAGTAATGGCTAAAGGTTGTTCTGCTATTAAATCACATGGAGGTGTCTACATACCTTTGGACAACTTTATTTATTTTTTAGATTTTCCATTGTGTGAAATCTCTCTGGAACATTAAATGAATTTACCTCGAGGACATCATGTCACACAATTCATGATTTGATTTAATTCATCATCCTCGCATAATATTACTCTTGTAAAAAAAGACTAATAACAAACATCACAAACATGCAGAAATGCAGACTGATTGGTTTTATCAGTTAGCCATGAGGAACATTATAATGAGTTTCAAACGTGAGGAAAGAGGGATGAAGGAGAGAAGGAGTCCGAATCAAGGTGAGGTGGGGGAAAAGGGGAGATGAGGTTGGAAGTGTGCAAGGATAGATGAGAGAAGAGGGGATGAGGAAACTGGGAGATTTGTTTCTGTTGCCAATCTAGATGCAGCTCATGTTCTTGGCTTTCTTCTCCTGCTCTTTTCTGCTGCGTCTTTGCTGCTTTTTCTTACCTTTACAGCTGTTTGAGTGCTTTTTCAATCTTTTCCTCTGTCAGTTCAGTGTCTGCCATTTTTGAATTCATTTCCATCCTTTCCACCTTCTTCTCTTCTAATGCTTTCTGGACTTCCAACAATTCCCCTTTATGCATTTTCAGGTCCATTTTTTGTTAGTTATTAAAGAAAACGTGCCCACATTCCCCATGCATGGACAAGTAAAATAATGCTGGTGAGGCTGAGGGCTTGTTGTAGCCTGCTGTTTGGGTGTGCAGCTAGAAAAAAACTGGTGGACTACTGGAGGTTAAAGCAGCCAACTAGTCACCTGCAGTTTACTGGCTTGAATCTCCGAACTCCTCTCTGAGATGTTTGTAAAGAACCCCTGACAAAAATTAAGGATAAGAAACAAGACATTTGTGACCCTGCACAGTTATCTTCCTTTAACCAGGAGGGCAGGGGTCCTCCTTTATTTCCTGCATTCTTTACCCACCAAGTGTACTTTATCAATCTTTGGGTTTAACAGCTTAGCAGTGGGTTCCAAACTTTCTGTACTCTCATATTACAGTTATTTTACCAAGTCTGATTAACATTATTTTAAAATGAGAAAAACAGCAATTACACCAATTTCAGCCTCTCAGACTTCAGAAAACATGTCCTAATATAGGATGTCCACCTTTTTTTCCTTCTGACTTCTCCATCGGTGAAATAAATCATAACAGTGGTGTGTGTGTGTGTGTGTGTGTGTGTGTGTGTGTGTGTGTGTGTGTGGGGCAGAGATAATTACTTTTAGCACAAAATATTCAGCATGGGTGTGAGCCGATCCTTCAGAGGCAACTTTCAGTCTACAGCTATGATTCACACGGACAGCTCAACTTTAGCAGCTAGAGTAATACTACTAATTACAAAATTATAAGAGTAATTACACTAATTAATCTAAATAAATATTCTTGGGCCACATAAGGAGTTTCTGTTATTATATATCTATATATTGTTTTTGCATCAGTGGTATTTGGCCCTTGGGTTTTCTTGCTCAGGTTCCCTCGCCTTCGCGCCCTCCTCTAACGCTCTGATTCACGACTCTCTTCACGCCACTGTTCCCACCGTCCTTGCGCGACACTTCAGGGTGCCCGATTGGACCGTCCCATGATGCCATGACCCATTTACCCTTTTAGATAAAAGATCACGCTCACCTTTACTCCTGAGTGTCTGCCACTCTGCCAAATTCCACGAGCCAGCCCTTTTAGAAATCAATATCATTGACCTACATGGCCTCTGTTCCCCCACCGTCTGCTGATATGCATTCACACAGACTTCATTCATGTCTATTCATACACGTTTGATTGAGAACAATTGCTGGCGGAGCCCATTAGTATTGCTTACTTTGTGTGCTGATTGATAAAACGAGATGTGACAGCGGAGGAGGGACAGCTAAAAGTAAAGGTTGCACTGAGAGGAGGTTCTCGTTGTTCATAAAAGAGGAAGTTATAACGGCACTGGGACAGTATTTAGATCAAATGTTACACAAAAAAAGTCTACTTTTTATCAACAGTCATCATCTGTGAGAAAAAATGTATTTCCTCAGGCATGGGTAAGTCTTTGATAATCAAAGTGCTTTGAAAGCTTAAGCTTTGGCACGCTGATTAAAAATCTGCTCGAGCAAAACTTTATTATTAATATCCAAAGTTTATTGGGCTGTGTTAAAATCGCTTCAGTGTCTAATATAGAGTGAATTTGTTGCGGTGGGCGAGAGGCTGATGATCTGACATGCTTCAGGAGCTTATTTGAGATAAATCTGGCATTTGTCTCAAAGAAATAAGACAAATGCATTACCTGTAATATAATATTGCAGTCTAGTTGCATCAGCACGTGGCATGTTAGCTCAAAGGCGCTCTATTGTTGCACGTGCGCTGTTCAACCCTTTAACATGTAAATAAATAAGAATTAAAGATAAGGAAGACCCACTGCCCATATGGAAAAGATATTTATAAATCTTATAAAGTTTGTATCTGTCTTGTGTGAAACTTGTATGAAAAGCATATAAGAGTGAAAACAGATATAAGATCCCTTGAAAAATTATATAATGAAACTTGTATGTTTTGGATACTTACTAAAACAATGTATGAAAGTAATGAGAAAGTGGCCACTTTCATGAGTAAATCATGTAAGCCTTATATGATTCACTCATGAAAGTGGAGTAATCACATATAAGTTTTTACTATTTCTTTTCCATATGGGTGGGAGTAAAGAGCGCTGCAACTTGTCCTTCACAGCAGGTCTCCTGTCACCTGTCTGACAGAGAAGACGGGAAAAGAGTGAGAGTTCATCTGGAGTCGGTACGAAACAATTTTGGGGGGGGGGACTTTTTAATCTCGGCGTCTCACTCTGCAAGAGCAGAAAATCGAAAACTGTAACTAGGGAACTGTGCTGGGTTTAGACAAACCCCTCTGCTTTTTCATAATGACAGCGCTCGTATTGATTCAGCCCTATCACTAAACACAAACCTCAGAGGGAATGGGAATAGTCCGCTTCCCTAAAGAAAAAGGAATTTAGACATGTTTACTGTATCTGTTTCATTTGTCGCAAATTAAAATTTGTTCAGCTTGATATTGAAATTAAGCAAAACCTGAAGCCACTGAAATTAAATCACCCACAGTTTGAGCTGTTTGGGTTTTTTGTATGCAAACAGCATAAAAAAAGATTAATGAATATTTTAGAAATACCGCAAACACACCGGTTGAGGTATTTAATATAATGCCAGTACTTCTCATCATTTTGACTTTCGTTACTGACTAAAGCGGCTAAATGGATGTCAGTCTCTGCTGCGTAAACGTGAACTTTAACGAGGAGCCGCCGAGAAGCTCGCTCCACTAGCTGCTGCTAATTTCCTGCTTGACTAGCCGTGCTTGTGTGGAAACCATATGGTTTTGTGCGGTCGTACACATAAACAAGGAAACCTCTGAAGAACCATCAGGGCTCGTTTTTTTCACGCATCTGTGTTACTTGTTTGGATTTTGTACAGATATATGGAGCGGTAGCTGAATTTTTCTTTTTAATTATAAAGTAAAATTATCTGCCTTCGTGTGGTTAAGACACTGAAAACAAAAGCTGTGCGCCTTTCTCCTCATTTTCTACAAACTGTTCTTGAACTTACTTTGGAAAATTAGATGAAGATCTGTGATTATTCATTCTGAATTATTATTTTTTTTAAAAGCCATCCAAGGCAACATTTTCATGTTTATATTTACATTTAGGTTTGCAAAGGTGAAAATGATTGTCCTAGAAGTTTGATCCTAGAAGTGGAAGTGGTAAAAGTTATGAGACGTTCTGGAGGACGCCATCACCGCTCACATCAGGAAACACAAACCAGTAAATAACACAAAGTCAATATGTGCAACAGTCTTTCTACCACGGGTACAGAATATTCTCATCTAATATTTCTAAGTATTATATGTGGTTTTCTTAAAATGTAAAAAAAAAACATTTGAAAGAAGGGGAAGTTTTTTTCTCAGCGGATTAGTTTGCTTGCAGCTGGAATGAGTTTCTGTGCGTATCTGTTTCATAATCTTAGCCCCAGCCAAATGGCCTCTAATGCCGTGCGGTGCCAGTTAATGGCATTTTCTTTGAGAGGACATTGAAAATTAACATATCTTAATGGTCATTGCGTTTAGCGTTGAACAGAACGATTTTTACCAAGATTCATCCTCAGAAATAAATGGGTCAAGTCTACTTCACCCTTTGGTTCATGTCAGATCAATGCTTTTCCTTTAATGCATAGGATCATACTCCTCTCTTCCTAAACTTGTTTTGCACATATTCAACTCTGTATATTTTATATATTTTATTATTATTATTATTATTTTATTTTATTTTTTTACTATTTAATTTGTAAAAATGTGTATACACACACACACACACACACACACACACACACACGTAGGAAAATATTTAGTATACACATCCAGAAATGCATACACTATTATATATTGTACATATATTTATTAGTTTCAGGTTGGCCATTCTTGTATTTTGCTCGTTTGTGTTGTTGTGTTTGCACATCTCTGTTGCTTGTGGGGCTCGCACACAAGAATTTCACTCGCATGTGCTGTGCCAGTGTGCCTGCACATGTGATGTGACAATAAAAAGTGATTTGATTTGATTTGATTTGACTTAGAGCAGACCGAGTCTGTGTGAGAGTGCAGATCATGCTCCCAGTATTGATCTGTCTCCCCGCTAATATCTGACATTGGAATCTTAACAAGCTCCTACATTTGCCAGAGGATTAATTTTAGAGGGATAGTAATGGGAAATCATGGCTCCACGGTGTTTACACAAAGTCGTTTAACCCAAAGTGCAAGCTGAGATGTAGCCTGTATTGACTGTATGTAAAAGATGGAGGATGCTTTGTAATTGCCAATCCTGTGGTAACAAAAAGGATATCTGATTGATCAGTGGGACTCTCCTGATCTTTGATCTCAGCAAACAATCTCCAGACAAGTTTATGGTTTCAATTACTACTTTTAAGTCTTGGGCCTCAGTCACACTAGTGTAAAAATAGGATGGCAATCCTCATCTGACCAGGAAAAACTGGTGGCTGGCGAGTGATTACATTGAATTTTTTCTGACTTCCACAGGTGGAGCGTGCAGCACCATCGAGCTCGGGCTTGGTGTTGGACATGAGAGGTCCTTTCAAACATGTGGGAAATGTATTTTTTTACATTTACAATTTTATATTCAGATGCTGATTTTTGCCTGAACTCATAAAGTGATTGTTTCATTTGTTAATGTGCCAAACATTTACCTTTGCAAGTAGTTCTAGTTTCACAAACAGGACATGTACTACTAGAAATAACAGAAGCAGCATCGCTGCTGTGGTTTCCATTTCTAGCTTCTGCTTTTTGTGAATGTTCACAACGTTTTCAGCCTCTGACCACACATGCTAATAAATCCTTTGGATTGCAGTGGAAGTATATGAACTAAGCTCTAAACAATGACACAACACAGCAGAAGATGGGCAGCAGAAGAACGTGAATGAAAGGACCATTGTCTTTGGATTGTGGAGAGAAACCAATGCAGGTACAGAGAGGAGACGCAGCTCCAAACAGGAAGACATCAGCTTTCCAGGAGGTTCAAGCCCAGAACCTTCTCGCTAAGAAGTGCAAGTGCTAACCACTGCATCATCATGCCAAGCATCTGAAATGCTTCAAAAAATCATAATTAGGGGACTGATGTCTGGACCAGAATCCAGGCAGTAATTCTAAAAGTCGTTAAAGTCATTCAAAACCTAAAAATGTGAGTGTCACAGCAGCACTGCAGGACAAGATTAGCAACATTATTACTGTTCATTGAACCAAACTGGGTTGTGTTTATAGAGAGTGTACAGTGATAAACATGCATGTAAGAGATGGGAAATCTTCTGCAACTCACCCTGTTGCATGTGTATTTCTGTGATTTCCTTTATGACATGTAATTGCGTGATAATTAAGCCAACATTTAGTGCAAAAAAGTCCTATTTTCTGTGCTTGATATCGAAATGAACTGACTACAAAACAGTTTAGCTTTTGTAAATCACCCATAAACCCTACCACACCTATGAGCATTATTTGGTTATTGCAGTATTGCAGTCACATGTAATTTTGCCCCATTTAGTGGACCGTGAATGTCTTTACAATCCAAGTTATAGCAGCTGAGAGGTTTCAGTCTTGGACGAAAGGCATGACAGCCTCTGAGTCGTTGCTCTGCTGTAGGTGAAAACCGTCGGACTCGCTGCCTACGGCTGAAACAAACGTCAGTATTACAGAACCTGTTACCTTGTGAGCTCATTAATGGCACAGGTAAATAAGCTGGGATGACCTTCATGACACTCTCCACTTACATAATGCTTTCAGTTGCTTTGCATTTCAGTGACACTGTGTCCTTGTTGTCCCTGCTCCTCGTGTATGTACCTAATGGCCTTCCAGTTCAAGGAACTGCTATATCGGTGCCCCGAGGCTGCTTTGCACAGCACAGAAGAGTCGCTTGATTTTAAAATTGTGGCCCTGATTCATTTCCACCGTGCCTAATGAGTGAGCTATAAATGAAGTCCATGGTGATACAGTAGATGAGCATGAGTCACTTGGACGGGCTAAATATTGAAACTAGTAAACAAATAGTGACAACAGAAGCGATTGCTCATTCATTTCACGGCTCGCGGCCTCTCCTATTGTCATCTTTGAGAATGCTTCAAATTGAATAATATGCAGATATTTTCAATGAGCGTACTCGTGCCATCGACTGAGAGTGCAATAAGAGCGCTGGGATGATTTTGAACTGACTGACTTTATGTGATTGCATTGTAAGTGCTGCACATTTGGATTAAAATTAAATAAAACCAGTGTGGCTTTATGAGTCTGTCTTTACTCCATGATCTGGAAATATACAGACATGGCACGTCATTGCACAGTCTCCTGACTTATTCTAGGTGCACTGCGTTACAGTCAGTGGCCTGTTGTGATCTCAAAACAACAAATACATGAAATCAAAATGAGTAAAAGCTATTGTGGTTACAGTTAGGTACATATAAACAATTACCACAGAGTCACGTGGTCTCTCCACATGGAACGGTGAATTAGCTTTAGCTGCTAATAGCGAGTTTCATGGTTAATCTACACCACTACACAATAAAAATACATAACACGCAAAATAATCACCATATTCTCAATAACCCTGTGGATTTAACCTTACACCAAGGTCAACTTTTAAACATTTTCCACCTGATTCACTGAAAATATACAAACATAGTACATCTTTACACATTTTGTACACAGTCTCTAGACTTTTGCTAGGTGGCCTGGCCTATGTATGCCCACTAGAGATGCTCCTTTGTGGTGCCTCATTAGAAACTGGGGCAATCATTAAGTTGGACCCACTTAACTTTTTGTTTGTCCTTTGCTAGGACTGCACAGTGTTACTAAAGGTCAGTGGTAATGTAACCACCTGCACTGTGTTTCTTTTGCTAATAGCAAGCCCTTTTTCGTGATGCCGATGTATCGTAGGAGAAAATCAAAGCGGGGAAGTCGCCACAAAAATGTTCAGCTTGTTTGATTCTCTCCACTGTTGCCTGTGAAGGTGAAAGGACTTCCAACAGTCCAAACTCAGAAATGATTACAGGATTTTCATTTGCTCTGGGTGGCAAAATAATGAAAGCAATACATCATACAGCAGAAAGCAAGCCTGCTTACACTCTGTTTTCTGAAGGAAAATGTATCTCACAGCCACCATTACCATATAGACCAATATTTCACACGCCAATTTGTCCAAAGCTCCTTAACATTAGTTCTAGTAATACAATATGTATACAGTGCCTTCCATTTCAATCACTGGGTTATCATGAGAACCAGCATGCTCCCCTTGGGCTTTCCCTGTTTCTCATTACTCAGAGGAAAGCTGGGGCTTACAGATCAGGGGGTTTAAAGAAGTCAGAGGGAAGGCGACGCTAAATGAAGATTTAACAGGACGTGAGCTAACCTCAAACTGTGACAGCTTTTCTTCTACTGGCAATTACACACAGTCTTTGCCCAGCTGTCTTCATGACAGTGTGTGTGGTTAGAGACATTCAGTGAGAGGGATATTTATAGCACATGTTATAGAAGTAATACACAATTTCTATGATCGTAGTACACAACATATATATGACACACACAGATCAGCACATTATCATATGACCCCCTGCAAGCAAACATTTAGCGACACTGGGAAGGAAATACTGAATTTTAACAGGAAGAAACCTCCGGCAGGACCAGGCTCAGGGAGAGGCTTCCTAACTTTATACTCCCTCATTCAATACATTAATTAGGTTTATTGTAATTGTAATTATATAAAATTAAAAATTTGCATGATTAACTGTTAGAGGATATACTTGTTTCAAAGTAAACCAACTTTACACATGAAAAGGACAAACAAACAAACAAAAACATACCTGTTTGAATTCGGCTATCACTCAGGAGTATCTTCCTGTGTATCGGTGTTTATGATCCATCACTGCTGCTCCGTTCAAGTCCTACCACAAAGCCCCATTTTAATCGTATTCATTGTGTATCTGCAGCACAAGAGGATCTGCATTGGCACTATTAGCCTGTACAAATTTGTTGTAATGGTTAAAAAAACAATAATTACCACGGCCTTAGTATTACTTCTGATGTGCAATGCCGACACCTTAACTAAAAAACTTTTTTTTTTGGTGTCTGAGTCACTATCCAGGGAGATCACATGGTTGTATCAGCTTTTCAAAATCTTCATTCACTCAAAAAAAAAAAAGGTAATAATTTTGAGTAAAATGTAACTAAAAGATACATAAAATCAAACATTCTAATAATTAATAAGGAGACAGTGTTTGATAAACTGAATGTATACCAATCAAGTTCATTGCATTAACATTAAATGTAATGTTTGACATTGTAGTTATGTAACAACACTACATGGGAGATTTACATGTAATCAAATTAAAGTCAGCATTTTTGGCGTACATTTTTTTGGAGCGTTCTCTCCGTGTTTGAAGTCTTGTCAGAACAGGACCTTAAAAAAATCGAATAAAATCAATCAATCAGAAAAAATAGGAGCACTGCGAGCGATACAGCACTTTTCAAGGAGACGACGAGGGAGGGTCAAGTGGGAAGGGAAGAGCAGTAGTTAATTCAGGTATAGATTTCCACACCGGTCTTCTAAATCCCTCACTGAACCAAAAGGTTGTGTGACCAGCTACAGAAGTTTGCTTTCATTAAAAAAAACAAAACTTGACATTGACCTGATTTGACTTTATTTTCTCTTTCAATATATACGTTAAGCTCATCTTTCTGAACACTTGTGGGTTTTTTTTTTATTTGTGCTTTCCTTCATACATGGAAATCTGACAGCATCACACTTAACGATAGTCAAAGACCTCTTGAACAGTCTGTTGACATTGCGTTTGGCAAACATCAGCCTCCTGGCCGATTTGGACAGATATGCAGGAATATGTGGCCCACAGGACTTCAATCACCCTCCCTTGTCGCGCTTAATCCTTGAAGCGCTTTGAAGAAGATGACCATAAACCATCTTGATTGCTTTTTAAAAAAAATGTAGCATTCAAGATTTGGCACTTTTGATCTTGCCACTGGTAATCCAGAGGGTTTAGGTGTGTACCTGTGGACCGAGGCTTATAGGCAGGCTGTGGGGAGATCTCAGCTCTGACAGGTTTGTCTTTTTCCAAGATCTCTCCCTGGATATGCATGGATGAGAGAAACTACAGACAGAGCACTCACAGGCCTGCTTCTAATAAAACACCCCTCTCAATCCCACTTGGGCCTGAGCCACTATTATTTACATATTCAAATGATCCCAGGGATTAATTTGAACTCACTGAAGAAAATGCATTATGCATCGGTCACATGCACGGGCTTAGATTTTCCTAAATTAAAATACTAACATTAAGTGGCAACCTACAGTAGCTTTAGAGTTTACAGAAAAGAGGGAAAGAGGGAAATTGCACATGGTAAGCCGTTGAGAAGTTGTTTGTTTTTCAGCAAGCTTTTGGCAGTTTGCCCTAAAACAAGCAACATCCATGGTAATGAAGAAAGGAGCGTGGGCGTGAGAACAAAATGCTGAAGAGAAAGGGGAAAACAAACTCTGCAGGAACTATTTAAGGACTCGTAACCACCTACAGGTTTAGAGACTCTTGTTTTTTTGAGGGGTTTCTCTTTTTAATTTAACTAACAAGAATTTGTTTTAGTTACCATGCTTCGAGTCCTCGCAAAAAATGTGAATATTTTTTTAGAAATTTTCAAGAACAATGGGTGATGTGTGGAACAGCAGTAACTACAGAGGGATAAAGCTGATGAGCCATACTATGAAAGAAGATATGAAGAAATGGGAAAGAGTTGCTGGCGCTCCGTTAAGAAGAGTGAGCAGCAGCGCGGCTTCATGCTGAGAAAGAGCACCGCAGATGTGATGTTTGCTTTGAGAGCGATGATGGAGAAGTACAGAGAAGGTCAGAAGGAGTTGCATTATGTCTCAGTGGGTATACAGAAAGTATGTGATAGGGTGTCACGAGAGGAACTCTGGCACTGAATGAGGAAGTCAGAGGTGGCACAGAGGTATGCAAGGGTGATGCGCTGTGTATATGAGGACAGCAAAGATTTTCAGTAGGAGTGAGCAGCATTGAGAGGACTGGAAATGAGTACATCGCATCAGAGCGACGGCTCAGGTTGAGCGGTTTGGAGACAAAGTTTGAGCGGCAAGGATGCACTGTTATGGAAATGTGCAGAGGAGAGATGGTGGATACATAAAAGGTACAATCAGTGGTTATTTTGAGGTTATTTAACAGAAAAAATGTAGTTTTCATATATTCAATATTACTGTGTGATTATATCTTCCCAAAAAATGGGTTCATTCTCATAAACAATTAATTAATCCATTAAAAATACATAGCAGCGGGTTCTGGTTCGACCTGCCATCTTCAATACAGTGACCGTTCCACCTAATCATGTTTTATGTATATGGATAGGAACCAGCCACGTAGGTGGTACGCTTATGCTGTGGATGCAAATTTTAATTTGTGTCTGCACATCTAGACTCAAGATATGAAGGATCATACTGATGTTTTATTGTCCCTTTCACCAAAGACGGAAAAATGCAAAGCAAAGAGAAAATGCTACCTGACTAGAATCGCAATAAAAACTCACGCTCTTCCTCCTCAGCCCAAGCTTCATCTTCTCAGCCTAAATTAGAGCTCTAACACACAAAATCGCACATAATTATTCCAGGTATTGCCACAGGTTCTGATTATAAACCTCAATATCGCTGTTGTCAGAGAGACGTGAGCTTCACTGACTCATCAATCTGTGTTAGACTCCTCTCACAAGGTTTCACAGCCTCCTCCAGAGTAAACAGATGTGGACGCTCTCACCTGACATTGACAGCTGAGCTATACAGCGTACACGGAATAAAGATAAATGGCGGTCAGACATTTTTAATGTCACTCGTGGTTAAAAACCTAAAATACAGCAAAATGTTTGATTGACACATATCCATTTTTTATTTCTGATTTATTGCAGAATTTATTCTTGATATTATTCAAATATACTAAAATATGTTGTGCACAAAAAGTGATCTTATACACAAACAGTCAAAGAATGGCCACCCACAGCCATCATAGGAAAATGCTAAGTGGCTGGACTTAGTGTAGATTTAATGTTTTTGAGCACTCTTCGATGACTGAAACGTGTTTGTCCTACAGCAGCCACCGTAGCTAGCCACGGCTAAGCACTTGAATAAGGAGGGGTAAAAAAACAGAATTCATTTGACTTCAATCTGCAATCTACTGACATCTAGTGGTGAGATTTTAAACACTGTACTTTTAACCAAAGCAAAAGAAGCATTTTATCAAGCCAAGAAATATCTGATCCTGCGTAACTGTGTCTGGAATAATCCTCTGGGATGCTCTGGTCCACCATCTCTCATTTTTCTTGGCTTAGTGTGCCGTAGTGAGCAGTTTTCCACCTCAACACACATCTTAGGACCTTTGGAATGAGACATATTGGTGCTATCTAGGTGTGATTTAAGCCTGATGGGTGATATGGAGTGAATATCGGTTAATTAAGGTGCCACAGGCAGGATTGAATGACAGTAAACAATAGCTTATCATGAGTGGAGAGTGGCTGCCTGCTTCCTCCTCGGTATAAGTGGTATATTACTCTGGAGGGGAGTGGAAGAGACACTTTTCAAGTGTGTGACTTACAACCTGAGTACATGAAGTGCCAGCAAGCTGTTTATGTTTTAGTGATCTATTTGGGTGTAAAGCACACACACAAATCCTGTAAGGTGTATTTATTGGCTTTGAGGAAGAAGAGCACGCTCAAGCTAAACTGGGGTGGCTGGCCTCTTATTTTACCTCGTGAGGGTGTGAGAAAATAAATAAGCATGTTTGGCAGAGAAATATATATATATATAGTAGTTCCCAGTATCCACACCAGTGAGGGAGACTCATACTGTTTTGATGGATCTTGCAGGACAGCTTGCTAGCATTAGCTGATAAAGTAGTAGTCCACATTCTTCATATATGGTCTTTTCTGGATGTAGCGATAGACTACTGTTCCCATAAGGCTGTGTGTGGGGGGAGCTTCCGGGGTTACGAGTAAAGTTGGAAAACATCACCCGAACACGCTGCGTCCAGTGTCATCATTTATACGTGGTGTCAGAAGTGCGAACGGCGATCTCCACTGTTTTTTTTTCTTTCTTTTTCGAGTACAGTACGGTGCAGTTAACTGCGAGAGAAGTTTTCGCATCAGTAACTCGAACAAGACCGGCATGCAGGTGAAGCGCGGCCGAGGCTGTGACCGGTAGTGATGGGTCGTTCGCGAACGAAATGGCTCTTAGAGCCGGCTCTTTGACGTGAACGACGCGAGCCGGCTCCTTATCGCGAGCCGTCACGTGGGTTTTTTTTTTTTTTTTTTTCTTTCTCTCAGCCTCTCTCTCGCACTTTTTTCCCGCTTCACTCTGCACGCGGGCCTTGTGCTTTACGCTGGGCAGAGGGGGGAGGGGCGGTAGTTACACTCAGTAGCACAGGAACAGAGCCAGAGAGAGAGAAAGAGAGGCAGGGACAACAACATTAGAAAGGTATAGTAATCATCCACAACTATTTTCGGTTGCAGATGATAAAGGATTGAGAAAGTTTATTCATGCAGGTCCATATGACAGAGAATATGCATGTTCTTTTAGTTTTCATATTATAATTTATATTTAATTGTGTTGTGGTTTGCAGTGTTTTGTGTTCTTTTCACTTTAAATTTGTGAAAGGAAAAAGCTGAAAATTTAAATAGTTAAAACTTGAAATGTGAATAGTTGATTTTTGTATTATATGATTTATTTATTACATTTTATGTGGAGTGAATAAATAAAAGTATATTTACGGTGGCCCCTAGAGACAAAGCACATACAAACTTCAAATCACGTACGAACTCTGAAGCATGTACAAACTCCAAAACACGTAAAAACACGTACAAACTCCAAAACACGTAAAAACTCCAAAACATGTAAAAACACGTACAAACTCCGAAGCACGTAAAAACTCAGAAGCATATAAAAACTCAGAAGCACATAAAAACTCAAAACACGTACAAAAGAGAACAGAAGTGCTCCAGGATGCTGGGCGCAGTGTTGAGCCTTTGTTATCTTGTGGCTACACAAGCCAGCAAGTACCAACGACCGGATTTGGTGTGTGGTAATAACAGGTAAATGAACTTTTTTTTAAAATTATTTGAATATATATATGAGTGCCTGTGTATAAATACACAAACAATACACACATGCTTTCAATTGTGTAATTTAAGTGATCTAGTAGCTCTGCTTTGGAAGTTCAGTTCATGCTAGAAATGTGTTTTGGAGTTTGTACGTGTTTTGTCTCTAGGGGCCACCGCATATATTTATATATAAACATATATAAATAAAACCACTTGTTTTTACGTTAGTAATTCCTTTTGTGCATAATTTTATATTATTGTTAATAATAAATTAATTAAAGCAACAAAACAACCTGAAGAGCCGGTTCGGAGCCGAAAGAGCCGGCTCTTTTTAGTGAGCCGAACCGAAAGAGCCGGATCTCTAAAAAGAGCCGGAAATCCCATCACTACAGCGCAGTTGCTTATGGGGAGACTCCTGCGGACCACGCTGCCACAAGCTGTGGCAAAGCTGGTGCCAAAGTGGCCTGACCTACAGGCTTTTCGCAAAAAAGATGAGGAGGGGAGGCGTGAGCAGGCAAAACACTACAGCCGCAGACATAGAGTCAGACCGCTTCCGGAACTATCGTCAGGACAGAAAGTGTGGATTACCACTGAAGGAACTACCGGAGCAGTAGTTGGACCTGCCAGTGCTCCCAGATCCTATGTGGTAGAAACAGACAGGGGTTTTCTGAGGAGAAATAGGAGCCACCTCAGACCAACAGGAACTATTACCAGATCTGGTCGAGTGGTGAGACCTCCTGAAAGACTGGATGTGTAATTCTCTGAAGTTATCCATTCATGCCCTATTCAAAGCTGGGTTAAGCTGTCAGAGATGTTTACAATAATGTGTTTTGTTTAAATGTAAGTGAACAAATGAGGGATGTGTATAATTTCCACGTTTCATGATGTTCCCCATTTCTGTTCTAGTGAGCTGTTTGAGACGTTATGAAGTATGTCTTTAGCTAAAAGGAGGAGGTGTAGCGGTAGACTACTGTTCTCACAAGGCTGTGTGTGGGGGGAGCTTCCGGGGTTACGAGTAAAGTTGGAAAACATCACCCGAACACGCTGCATCCAGTGTCATCATTTATAGGCTGGATGTAAGAGAACAAGATAACAATGGCCAACATCCGAAACCCGAGTCTTCAAAAATGTGCTCCACAAAGCAGCGGGTGATAACTCAGTGACATTCCCATCTTTTACATACAGTCTTAACACAGCTGGATAGTGCATCAACAGCCACTGGCATTTCCCCAGTTGCCACTTGCAGTATTATAACAAAGCAAAAGCCCTGCAGCCAAAATAAGCTTTTTCCCTTTGGACCATTATTGCAAATGAGGTAACTATAAAACTGTAGGCAGTCGATACTATATAGATATGCATTGCTTCCCCAGAGACAAGAAACGTCTGGTTTTCAGTTCAGCTCCCAATGTCACTGCATGCCCACTGCATGCTGTCGGCTACGCAGCATTCTGAGAATATGTAGTGGGCTGTGCAGTGCAGAGGAAATCACACAAGTTATAAAGTCATTTTTTGCTCATGCACCAGAGAAGCAATTTTTATTTAAACGAGTGGCTGCCAGTATCCAGGTCTCCTTAATACATCTGTGGTTTCACAGGTTTCATCGTCTAACATGGGAGCTTGTTGTAATATTAACAAAAACATCACTAACAGGAAGAAACAAGCCTGCATCTCACCCTGTGTGACACCGGCCCTCTGCATGTGGTCGTCCTCGTTTCTCCTGCTTGGCAGTGTGTCCACTCTCTCCTCTGCACATGCCCAAACCATCTCACCCTTGCTTCTCAAACTTTGTCTCCAGATCGCTTGACCTGAGCTGTCCCTCTGATGTGCACCTTTCTAACTGGTCACTCCCAATGAAAATCTTAACATTTTCAGCTCTGCCACCTCCAGCTCGACCTCCTGTACTTTTGTAAGAGCCAAACCTCCAAACCATACATCACTGCACGTCTCACTAGCATCTTTCACTCTTGCTACTATCACCCCTAACACTTATCTCCACCTATTCCACCCTGCATAGGCTCCCTTCTTCCTCTCTCTTGTGCACAGCATGTAGCTTTGCATATTGAACCCTGGTATTTAGACTCATCCACTTTCATGTGCACTGTTACACCTGCCTCCATCTCATCTGCACACATGTATTCTGTCTCGCCTCCACCCACTTTCATTCTTTTTCGTAAATTATGAATTTATTATTTCAATTGGATTCACCAGTATTAAACTATCCTTTTTACAAATGTAATGCACCAGAGATCAACAAGAAGCAAGTGATCTCTTACGAGAGTTCAAATGACAACTTTTGGCTCAGAATAAAAGAAACAAGCATTAAAGCTTGTGACTATCAAAACAGCTGGCTATCTTTTTGGGGAGGTATCTTGTTTGGCTATTCCTAGTCTTACATTATCCTGCGAGCCACATGCAACCCAAAAGTGCAACAATTTCCTTTTGCTTTCTGTGACGAGTATGAGTGTTAGCAATATGGTTACGACATTTATGAGCATATCAATCAACTTTTGCGTGCTTTGAAAACACCTCTGTATCTTTTCAAACCTTCTTTAAATTCTCACTGCAGGGATAGCAAAACAGAAATAAGTTAGTGCTGCCCCTGCTGTGCCGAGACCACTCATAAAATGCTGTGAGTACCGTGGAAAATCCGAAGCACAGGCTGTGCATGAACGAGGAACTTTGGCTGCTAACCCTGCATTTAAGGCCCTGCGGTCCCTTAACTTTAAGTACTTTGGATCTTTGGCTGCATAATCATAAGGTTTTTGTGTCAGAGAATTACAACAGTGGTGTACATCCGTTTTCCTGCGCAGTAGATGTTGAAATTTGTGGCTCAGCGGTAGTTGATGTTTGCATGTTAGTCATGTGGGATCGGGCTGACTGAGAAAACAGCCTTGCAAATTTCTTTCTTTCTTTTTTCCATATTTCTCTCTACACACGCAGCCTAATTGTTACACTCTGTTGTATAATGTAGCTTCAGTCAGCCATATAAGGATAGAATTTGGATGACAACCTGGTCTGAGAGGCAAATGACCTTTTTGAAGTGCTCTGCAGGAGGTGTGATTACAGTTAACAATGTCCTTCAGTTTGACTCTACATCAACATGTTCACAATCCTTGAAAAACTCTCCTCATGGGCTGCCCCCGACATGCACGCTGAGGTTTGTACAAGACGGGCATTCCACATCACTGACACCTCCAGCTTTTTAAGACCATTTGAGTGTAGAGACTCTGTGACTCTGAGCAATGTCAGAAAAGAATACATTCAATTGTTCAACTGTAGTCGCTACAAAAGTGCAAGGTTCAAAGAGTTATTCTGCCTCCCTGCGATGGGGGGAACGGTGTTGTTTTTGTCCGGGTCCTTTTTTGAGTCGTTGCATTTTTCTGTCACTTCTTCTAAAGCGGGAATGAACCAGCACGGAGAACAAAAACACAGGAGCGGAAATAAATTGTTGTTTGGTGGAAAACCTCTCCAGCGCCACAGCATGTTCTCTGTCGAGTGCCCTGATAATTAATAACTTGCCTCACAAATCTCATTAGAGCATAATGAGGGAACAAGTGCTATTAGAAAGACATAACGGAGACGGTTATCTTCTAAGACATATTGTAAGCCGTGGGCAGACTGACAGACTCCGCCGCGCTTTTAGGACAAACATGTTGCAAACAGAAATCTTGTTTTTATGTTGTTTGATGCACTCGGGGGATGATATCGACTTCAAACATTTTGGCTTTTATGACTGAACAGATATTTGTTGGTTCTCATCTGGGTTTCTTTTGAGACAGGATGACTCAGTTGTTTAGGAAGGTCAGTGCCTGTATGGTAAAAATGTGCAGCAGCTTTGAGCACATCCAAACAAATCCTCTGCTCCCTGGACGGTTCGAAAAATATACTTTTTGCAAAGGCTGTTACAGCCCTCCTCATTTCTGCAGCTCTACAAACTGCAGCTACTACAACGCCTCCAGTTTCTCATACCCTGGCAAATAAGACACTACGAGAGATGTGGCAGTAAACATTGTTACACAAGTGAATCAGGGAAGTGATCTGCTGTAGGGCAGTGCTTTCTTTACTTACGTTCTTAATACCAGAGGATTTAATCAAAACGGCCTAGATACTGTCGTGCAACACGCATTGTCTTAAAATAACACAGAAAGAAATTGAAAAACCAAAGCTCATTTGAGATTATGATTTAAAAGTGTTTCATTGTAATCATGAATGAGGAGTTATTTTATCAGGTAATCTCTTCCTCTGTCTGTTTAGATATCTGCTCACTTGTTGACGAGGCAAACGGCATCAAGTGGATAAATAAAAATCCAATAGCATCTTAATTGTTCTGGGTTTTCTGAGTAAAATTGGCTTGGTCTTTTCCATCTCGTGTTTCTTTTGGGATTGATCACTGATGCTTCATCGCTCATTATCATTCAGGCCTTGGGTCCTGGCTGTTGTGTCGCTGGAGCTGTGGGCGGGTGGGTGCAGGGGGGCTCAGCCCCAGTGCAGGGGACCTCTGGTGCATCGGCCCAACTAGGGGACTCTCTAACTGGTGGGGAGGTTGTTATATCTTTGCAGGTGGTCTCCTTTCTACAGGAGCTCACTCTGCAGGTGGGGGGAGAGATATAGGAGAGGTAGAGAATGAACTCAACCTGGGTGTCTATTGTCTAGTGTAGTTTGGGAGATGATTGGATGATGGGGTGGGTGCAGTTTTCTCTGGGGTGGAGTTGGGTGGGCTGCCCCGGACTCTGTGGGGCTGGGCGATGCTGCAGCTGCGGGCCCCGGTCCGGATGGGCCTGGGCCCCTTTGCCCTGGTGGGTTCCAGAGTGTGGGGGTGCCTACTGGGGTCAGCGGGGGAGCTGGCCCCAGGGAGGGGCCGCTTGCCCCTCTCTTTCTTCCCTCCCCATCCTCAGCTGCCTCCCTATTCCCGCTCTACCACACCCACCCACACACGCAGGGCTTGGGGTGCAGGTATGTCACCAGGGTGCAGGGGAGGCACTCCCCCTCTCTCCCCTTCTGGCCGCCTGTGCCTCAATTTTATTCTGCAACCTAGACACCCATATTATTCACACTCTCACATAACACATACATATTGGGCCTTGGGGGTGGGCACGTTCTACAGCATCCAGAGGATGGTCAGTGTACTCCAACCCACCTCTGGCGCTGGTGCCCTACCCTCAACTTTAAATGCACATAGACACTAAGGGTTTTCAGGAGCAGCCGTGCTGCTCTCTGAGAGGAAGCAGGAACCATGCTCTCCTGTGTTTTAAATGCACTTTAGAACAGCACACAGCAACACTACATATGAGCGAGCATTGGGAGGTTTGGAGTCTTCACTCACCCCGGTTCTGTTAGCCGTCAGGGCTGGGGGGCTGGGAGGAGGTGCTGGCCGTCAGATTGGGGGCTGGGATGCGGGACCTCCCTGCTACTGCAGATAAGGAGGTGGTCCGCTTGCGTCCACCCCAGAGAGAAGGGTTACATCTCCTGGGTCTAGGTGCGGCTTGCCCCTCTGGGGGCGGGTGTACCTGGACCTTGAATATAGAGTATGTTTGAGGAGTGTGACTGTCTGTGCAGTGTCTATTTGTGTCTGTCTACACGTTGGGTGAGTGCCGAATATTTGGTTGTGCATATGGGGTGGGAATGCACGTCTGTGTCCGCGTGTGCCTGTTCGTCTGTGTCTATATGTCAGGTTGGGTCTTAGACTCAACCTCTCTGGGTACATCTCAGGCCCTCTAAAGTACGGAGGCCTATCTCCCCTCACCACACTCCCTGCTGGTGGCTGATGCCCTCAGACTTGGGTGTGTTGGTGGTCCTTGTCGACTGGGGCTGGGCGCTCATGTATGTACCGGCTCACTCCTGGTGGCCGATTGGCGGGGCCTGGCGCCTGTGGCCCGGCTGGGCCCCTTCCGGGGGGTGGGGTGCCCTCAGGCCTCTGGGCCTGAAGCTCTGTCCTCTCTGGCACAGCTGGCTGCCGGCAGAGCCCGCGGGCATGCCACTGCAACCCCCTCTGGCCTCTGCTCCGTAGCTGCTGGGTGACCTCTCGTTTGGGGCTCTACTCAGCTCTTCCCAGGAGGGTGGCACGGTTCCCCCCCTTTTGGTGGTCCTCCTCGGGTCCTCGAATTCTGGGGCCTCTGGACATCTGGGGCCTGGATTTCCTCCATACCTGCTTCATACCCTGGGGGACGGGGCTATGGCTCCCCACACTCCCTAGCAGATCGTTACATGGAGAAACCTTTGGAATACAAGCATGCTGATCCACACAGGTGTGCACACAGGTGTACACACGGGTGTTCACAGATGCGGACTACACCTTTCTTGGCTGCTTCCTCAAAGCACATTGTGCGTTGTCTATCTTGCGTGCTGCACAATATCGTTTAATGTTTAGTATCTACTGTTATCTACTGCTAGCTAGTTTATTGTGATGGTGCTGTTTTTTATTATGTTCCTCTTTTTTTGTTTGCTTTCTCTTCTGTTTTTCTTTTTCTCCATACAGGTGATCCAGGTGTTTTGTTTGTTTTTCTTTCTTTCTTCCCCACTTTCTCACCGTCTCTTCTCCCCTCTGGTTTTCTCTCTCTCCCTCTCTTTCTTTCATTCTTTCTCCCTGTCCTATCCCCCAGTCATGTCTGTCCCGTTTGTAGCAACTGAAAATAAAATAAATACATAATTATAATAAAGGTCAATCAAATGGACCAATATGGCAAGGCCATGATGATCCACTTGGTAAAATAAATCCGCTTGGCATCTTTCTTGGCCTTAAGACAACAATTCTGATGGCTAAAGATCCAAACGGGACACAAAAAAAAACAAAACAAAAACAAAAAAACTTAGTGGGGGCTGTGTGCTTTGGAGCTGGTCCTGAGCCTTTTTTCACACCTTTACTCATGTGACGACTCACATGTCAGTCAACAACATCAGGATCACCTCCAAAGGGGACAACTCCTACTAAGGGTTAAATGTTTGGGACTCTCCACCATTTGTTACTCCTCAGCTGTAACAGGCTGATGGGGTGTTGTCGTCACCCTGCGGGTAGGCAGCATAGATACTGAAGTTTGTGAACATGATAACTTGAACAGTATCTGAAAGTCATGTCTTCAAAAATAAGGGAAAAAATCCAGCAAAGATCTGATACAGGACATGAGAGTCGCATCATCAGAAATGGTCTCTGTGGAAGGATGGCTGTCGCGAAACCATTCTTAATTCTTGCCAAATTACACAACAACTGGACTGAAACTAAGTGCATGTGATTAACCCAGCTTTTAAATTTTTAGTTCAAATGGCCATCAAAATATGCAGAGGTGGTCAGGAGTTTTACTTCAGCCAGTGTTGATGCGGATTTTGTCAAAATTGATGGAATTATGAACCCAGAAAAGTGCCACCGGATTTTCAAGTGCCACACAAGCTCATCTAAAAAGGGTGTGATTAGTAACAGCTTCATTTTTTTCAGCATGTCAAAGATCCCAAACACATTGGCAGTGCAGTAAAAGCACACCTGGAGAGAAGGCACAATGAAACACACACAGAAAATGGAACAAAATCAGCCAACATCCAAAGAAGAGTTTGAATAGCCTTCAAGAAGCCTGGAGAACTATTCCTGAAGTCTACTTAAAGAAATGATAAGAAACCTCGGCTAAGAGAGTTCAGGCTGTGTTGAAGAATAAAACGAGTCATACTAAATATTGACTACCAGGGTAGTTAGACCTGTTCAAACTCTGTTATTGCATTACATATTTTATTTCTATTTATTTGTGCACACTTCAATAAATCAATACAGCTGTGTCCGATTTTTCTAGCAAACAATAAAGAAACAACTGGTCACTCAGTTTAGATAGAACTGTAGGTCTACAAGTTGTAAATAGAGTTTGGGTGGAACGGAACAAATTTGAACTAGAGATCTGATAATACCGACTAATTTGTCACACATACACACACAGAAAGCAAACTCCAGCACAATATAGTAGAAGAGAGTCCAATAAACTACACAGCAAAGCCATATTATTTGTCAGAATTAAAAAAAATGGTCCAAAGCCTTCCAGAGGTCTGGTGCAATAACATAAAATCAGCCTCTAAGCATACCCCTAAAAAGGCATGTTTGAGCATCAATAAATGTAAAGAGGCGACTTAAAAATAAAGATTTACCTCCTTACAGTTGACTGGGAGGTGGAAATCGATTAAACTAAATTTACAGAATGAGATAAAATTCACTCATTTGTGTGCACCAGTTACCTATCATTTATTTTTTTTTATCAAAGCTAATGTTTTACTGTGTTCATGACCAACCGGTCAAACACCAGAATCTGTTGGTAAAAGTTTGACCTTCAAGTCCTCCAGGCGAGTTTGGTCATTTAATGTGACATTGAGGTTGGTTGGAGGGTTGGTGTTGCTGCTGGGTTGAGAGCAGCACAGTATGAAACCAGAAACAGGAGTGTGAGCTTTGAGAGGTACAGTGGGGCAAAAAAGTATTTAGTCAGCCACCGATTGTGCAAGTTCCCCCACTTAAAATGATGACAGAGGTCAGTAATTTGCACCAGAGGTACACTTCAACTGTGAGAGACAGAATGTGAAAAAAAAATCCATGAATTCACATGGTAGGATTTGTAAAGAATTTATTCGTAAATTAGGGTGGAAAATAAGTATTTGGTCACCTCAAACAAGGAAAATCTCTGGCTCTCACAGACCTGTAACGTCTTCTGTAAGAAGCTTTTCTGTCCCCCACTCGTTACCTGTATGAATGGCACCTGTTTGAACTCATCATCTGTATAAAAGACACCTGTCCACAGCCTCAAACAGTCAGACTCCAAACTCCGCCATGGCCAAGACCAAAGAGCTTTCGAAGGACACCAGGAAAAGTATTGTAGACCTGCACAAGACTGGGAAGAGTGAATCTACAATAGGCAAGCAGCTTGGTGTGAAAAAATCAACTGTGGGAGCAATCATCAGAAAATGGAAGACATACAAGACCACTGATAATCTCCCTCGATCTGGGGCTCCACGCAAGATCTCATCCCGTGGGGTCAAAATGATCATGAGAACGGTGAGCAAAGATCCCAGAACCACACGGGGGGACCTGGTGAATGACCTGCAGAGAGCTGGGACCAAAGTAACAAAGGTCACCATCAGTAACACACTACAACGGCAGGGAATCAAATCCCGCAGTGCCAGACGTGTTCCGCTGCTGAAGCCAGTGCATGTCCAGGCCCGTCTGAAGTTTGCCAGAGAGCACATGGATGATACAGCAGAGGATTGGGAGAATGTCATGTGGTCAGATGAAACCAAAGTAGAACTTTTTGGTATAAACTCAACTCGTCGTGTTTGGAGGAAGAAGAATACTGAGTTGCATCCCAAGAACACCATACCTACTGTGAAGCATGGGGGTGGAAACATCATGCTATGGGGCTGTTTTTCTGCCAAGGAGACAGGACGACTGATCCGTGTTAAGGACAGAATGAATGGGGCCATGTATCGAGAGATTTTGAGCCAAAACCTCCTTCCATCAGTGAGAACTTTGAAGATGAAACGAGGCTGGGTCTTCCAACATGACAATGATCCAAAACACACCGCCCGGGCAACAAAGGAGTGGCTCCATAAGAAGCATTTGAAAGTCCTGGAGTGGCCTAGCCAGTCTCCAGACCCCAACCCCATAGAAAATCTGTGGCGGGAGTTGAAAGTCCGTGTTGCTCGGCGACAGCCCCAAAACATCACTGCTCTCGAGAAGATCTGCATGGAGGAATGGGCCAAAATACCAGCTACTGTGTGTGCAAACCTGGTAAAGACCTATAGTAAACGTTTGACCTCTGTTATTGCCAACAAAGGTTATGTTACAAAGTATTGAGTTGTATTTTTGTTATTGACCAAATACTTATTTTCCACCCTGATTTACGAATAAATTCTTTACAAATCCTACCATGTGGATTCATGGATTTTTTTTTCACATTCTGTCTCTCACAGTTGAAGTGTACCTCTGGTGCAAATTACTGACCTCTGTCATCATTTTAGGTGGGGGAACTTGCACAATCGGTGGCTGACTAAATACTTTTTTGCCCCACTGTAGATAAATGAAATGGCCCTCTGAGTCTTTGTGTGTAACCCAGCTGAGCTAGAGTAAAAAAAAGGCACCATTTCTTGGATATCCTTGTGCCTTCTGCTCAGTTGCTCAGCTGAATTTCTGGCCATGAAAGCAGAAAATACCCCAAACCCTGGGTGAAAGAGTGGTTCAGCATACTCAGTCAGTACACTTGAGCCGGAATGGGTGGACATTAAGAGGTCCAACGCGCAGGCAGGGAAGAAAAGTAAAAATCCTTGACAACAGTGATCGGAGCAGTTTTAGCTACATGACGGTTTTAGGCGACCTTGAAGCAAACTGGAAGCACTTTTCAAAAAGCACGGCTGGAGATTTAGATGTGGACCAGTGTCATTTCATCTTTTAACACAGCTGAGCAAAACGCTCCACATGATCACTTTTATCTACGATTAATGGGCGCACACCACATATTTTGGGATTGGTCCAGTGTACTGTGAGATTGTTGCTGTCAGGGAATGAATGGCTTGAAATAAGCAGCTGCTGACATTTTTCTGAAAGGCTCCACGTTAACCTTTTCTCCAGACGGAAGCGTCTCGCAGCAGTTTGCTGACATTCTTGCACTGTGCGGGTCTAACGAGGGGTTTTAGAGAATTTAGGAGACTTAAAGCTTATTGTGTCTTCATAATCAGTACAGTATGCATACAGTTTCAGACTTGCATTGACTGTTCAGGTAATTATTTAACGACAGTCTGCAGGTGGGTTGCTTGGCAGAAATTTAATTGCGAGTTTCTTTGTGACAAATATTTGAGCAACAAATCTGGCTGCATGTCCAGTTCATAGCTTGTGCTGCAGATGGACTCCCAGTTTTTATGGTCTTGTTTTATGGTGAAGGTAGTCGCTATTCTGCTCTGCAGCCGCCGTGAACTCAGCATAGCAGCATAGGAACAAGCGCTTCACCTTCAGCAGCTTAGAGCGGCTTCCCAGGTCAGAGAGGATCTTCACAGAGGATCTCCAGAGATGGAGATGAAGGACTGCAGTCCCTCATCAGCTGCAGTCTAAAGTCTTGATTGTACTCTGTTGCTGACATGGACACAGACAACTGGAGACAATACAACACAGCAGTCATTCCTGTAATATTTTGCTGAAGTCTTCTTGAAATCCACCTCCCTTGGGTGTGTGAGCAGTATGTGAATTTTAATGCAAATTCTTCTACGACAAGTCAGAAAAAACAAGCAGGTACGCAGACGTCCACGCAGATTCTCAGCGTCGTTATTGACTAAATGTATGTCTCACTGACCCGAGCGCGCTCTGGCAGACTCAGGTTTTATCAGATGCAGTCTAAAGCCTTATTATACTCCACTGTGGACATGGAAAGAGACAGCTGGAGACTCCACATCCTGTAATACACAAAAAGAATCACCTGATTTCAAAGGAGTATTTTTTTCAGTAATAGACATAGAAGCTTGCGGTAAATTTGAAAAATATGGTTGAATAGTTTTACATACAAAACTTCCAATCTTCATAATTGTTTGAATGAATGTGTTCCCCTCGTGAAGCACAGCTTATGTCTATTTGATAGTCCAGCTCGCTCCATACTTTTGTGAGCATGTCTGGAGTCACTCCAGCCGCTGCTTTTGTTATGCTATCTACCAGCAACAGGGTGAAACTCACAAATCCCCTCTTTCTAACAGTACATGATTTGATAATTACTGGTGAATGGCTGCAGAATTAAAGTGCTTTGAAATAGGATTATCCTTTTTGATACAGCCTGTAGAGGTCTGCTAGCAATCTGGCACCTGGAGCGCATGCGTAGTATCTAACTGTAATGCAAATTCTCCACAGACGAGTCAGCACAGTCGCAGCGTCTGATGGCCAACTTTCCATCACTCAGGCTTAAGTGGACTCTAGTGGATTTTCGGATACAGAAAGAAAAAAGGCCTAAAAGTAAAATTATACTTCTGTGGTTACTGTGGAACTTCGTAACAAAACCCTAAACCATAACCTACGGCGAAACCAGACATGTTGCTGTCTAGAAATGTAACTGCATGTCACCGCTAACGTTAACAAGTATGAATGTGGCCATGGTGTCAGCCACCGGCGTACGCTGTATCGTAGGTTCTACATAGATTCACCACAGAAGTCTTAATGAAGCTCAAGACTGTAGAGTTAAAATTTGACCACAGATTGAGCGACTCAACCAAGAGGAACCTGAATGATAATGAGCGACGAAGCATCAGTGATCAATCCCAAAAAAAACATGAGATGGAAAGGACCAATAGCTAAACTGTCAAACTATGAGTAAGGGGACTGTCTACAAGTACTTTGGATGAATTTTTAAAAAGTAATAATAGTCTAAGATGAGATATACTTTGGGGGGCCATTAATAATCTGGCAAACCTCCCCAATAAAGTCTTTGCGAAGCACTAAAAGTAGTCTGCTAGCTAATGTTAGCCTGAAGGCTAGGATTATTGCTGTGTTGTGAAAAGCCTTTGCTTCATCTTACCTGTACTCTGAAACTATACAGAAGCTGGTTGTTTAGCAGTCAGCCTTTTAAATATCCTCTCATCAACTTCTGGCTTCTTGTAGATTCTCCTTTAATAGACATTGTAAAAATGTTGAGTCGCTCTTTGAGTTTGCAAGCGCTTTGGGGTTTTTAAAAGTAGTTCTGTAAACCAATTATATTACTGTATATCCTGGGCCAAACACTGATTCTGACCAATGTCCAAGACTGCATTTCTCCTTAAAATGTTGGGTGAACTGTAGATTATTCATCTCAGAAACTGCTTTGGTCAGATCTCTTTTAGTTACACAGATGATTAGATGTCTCCTGGATACAGCATATCAAGTATCACTGAACTGCTGACTTATGAAGCCTTCACCACTGTGAGCAACATATCGTAGTTACTTTAATATGTTATGGAGTGTACGCGGACATTCATCTTGTAGCAGATCCATGTCAGTGGATTTTTTCCTGTTACAGACATCAGATGCTTTTATGTAATTCAGGCAGAACCTTTAAAATAAAACAGGGCTGTAAAGCGCTGCCAGCACTGCCTTGAGGAATCACAAGGCAAGACACCACATGGAGCTAGACTTCCCCTGTTTTCCCTGCACACTCATTAAACAAATTCTCTCAACCCTGAAATGTTGACAGGAGAAAGTGTTGGCGAGTAAGCTGCTAAATCAACACAGAATTTCGCAGAATTGCTGGAAAACAAAGTTTGTTTCAGAAAGGTTTTAAACTCGATAATCTTACCGAATTATTTACGAAAATAACAAAACAAAGCACGCTTTTTAATCATTAAGTCATCAGACTCTGAAAATTGTCCACTTTCCGATTGTTAGCTTTCATCTTTTTCTACCTTTTACATTCACGCCACAGCTTTCTGTTTTTGCTGATTGCTCAAGAAATAGAGAGCGACACCAAATGATATGTCTCTGTTGTTGTGCTAAATGGGTGGAAGATTTAAAAAAAACAACACCAATCGTTGTGGCTTTTACAAAATACATTTTTTATCAGCTCTGAGATGATGCTAGTCCAAGCTGAGAAGGAGAAAGAGACAAACACAAGCCAAAAATAAATGAGAAGGGAGGGGGGTAACAAAAATAATCATCATAGAATTTCACAGTGCAAAAATCTATTATGTACACAGTGTTTGCTTGTATTTACATGGGCATGAACAGACATACAAAATATATAGAATCCAGAATCCACAACACTAATAATATGTCTTACAGTGTGCACAAGATCCAGGAAACATCACCATAATAAAAATGAAGAGGAAGATGTATTTCATACTAAAATAAATAATTTTTCTCTCATACTAAAACATTTGAATCAGTAAAACCTATTCTGCCATCATGATTGTCTCTCTACGGTCCTTCCTAGTTCCTTACAGCCAGCTGGTAACATAAAAGTCACTGAAATATGAAACATATCCCAATGTCTGTTTTATGCAAAGGGGTGGGGGCTGTAAGAGGATTTGACAGGTGAAGCCATGAAAAGGGACTGAATGCATTCAGCTTGTGCAGCGTGCGGTTTATGTACTGTAGAGAAGCTGCGCCATTACAACTAGTAAATAGTGGCATCCCTGATTTGAGTAATTTCATCAAAATGATTTGATTTTCTGAACTGATTCATGAGTGACTCTGTGTGATTCGCTCTCAGTGGTGAGTGCTCAGATGTACTCAGATAAATCTCCTATATAGCTATGAAAATATTTTTTTTAAATAGTCTGCATTCATATGATTTTCCTCTGATTAAAGAAAGCAAATACTTACAGATTAATGAATATCAACAAGCCAATTCTTACAATCATTACAATGTACAAACTTATTCTGCATGGATACCTGTGGAGCATCTCTTATCCATAGTGACAGTGATCTCACAATGTCTATGAAGATTAGATATATTTAGAGCTTTTTCTTATTCTAATCTCTCACAGGTGGTGCCCGACAGTTGACAATGAAAAGGCAAATAAAAATTGAGCACACATTCAACAAATGCACCACGTACACATAAAATGACAGTAAAAATGTTTTCTCATTATATAAATATGTGTGTAGCCAATTTAGTTTTTAAACACCTTTGAATTGATTTTTGTGATTTCAGAATTATTAATAGTGATTCTTTGTTCACAGTTGAAACTAATCTCTAAAATGATCAAAGGCATCATGTATTGAGGTTGGGATTTTAACTTGTCTGCCACCTTAGGCGTGCGACGAACATGATGACAGTGCAGAGTCAAGTGATAAAGGCTCCAGTCACACAGGCCTACAGCCTGGTCAGTGACTCCATGGCAACAAACTTGTGTTTTGGTTGCCTGTAGTTACATGCAACACACTGACTTGCCCACAAACACTCACAACTCTCTGAGCAGCAGTGAAAGTGCAAAGAGTGCGACACAACCTGGCAGCAAAGACCGTTTTCCTTCACAGTAAAAGCCTTCAGAAACATGTTGGGTGGATCGCTAACATTTACTTTGAAGGTCAACCTTCAACATCAAATTTTGATTTCATTTTAGTCACAGTCTTTTGACTAAAACATAATTTAGTTTTAGTCTAGTCGTAGTTAACTAAATGTTATAAGATTATAGTAGACTAAATCTAAGCTGGACTAAAATAAAAAGTCTAAAAGTTTGTTGAGTTGCTCCACACGGTTTACAAAACGTCTGATCTTCCTTGACATGAAATACAAAAAGTGTCCATAAGTCTACGCTTCTCTTCCTCGTCACTATCTAGTCTCCCTCCCGAAGAAAAGAAATGTAATTAGTTTTGATTGGATCTCGTTTCAGATTTTTTTTTTTCTATTCTATTTCTATTCGTTGGCAAAATGTCAACATGTTTCAACATAGTTTTTGCCCTCGTACATTAGTTTTTATTTAGTTATCACCTTGTTTTTGTCAGAAAAATAAAGATAATTGACTGAGCGGAACATTCTCTGCTCTCCATCCACTTTGTCAAGTCTTATTACATTACTACTAGTTGGTGGTTTAAAAGTGAGTGTTTGTAGACAACACAGTCTGCAAATTTACAGGTGACCACAACAGTTTGATCACCACCACAGCAATCATAAGGTGCTCAGGTGCTCTTTGCATTTGATTTCACCAAGTGACAGCCAATCACTTGCTAAGCACTTGGGGAACACACACTTCACAATCGGTGGTTGTATCACGTCCAATATGGCAGACAACTCTTGAGCAAACCTCTGTTTGAGTAATATTTTTTTAAAAAGGTTCGAGGTCTCCCCCTCCTCCAAGTACTCAGCCTTTAGTTTAAAGTACTAGATAAGTAAATGTGTTTACATGTTAAAAGATGTACATCTTTATTTTGGAGAAATCAGCACGAGCGCCAGCGAGAACAACTCACGCTGACGCACTGCTGAATTTCTGCTTACTAAAAGTGCAAAAGATACCGAGTATCACCAGCTTTATTATATAAGATGTTACTTCTACATGCCTTTTACCAAGAATTTAGCTCAACTTGGAACGCTTTTCCATTTTGACAATGTAAGCAAAGAGAAGTTGCTGCTAAGGAGGCAAAAACAAATCACAGTAATGTGAGCAGCCAGAGGATTTAATAGCCATTGGCTACATGCTCTAGAAATATAAATGTTTTGATCTGGTGGAACTGAAATGTCTCTTATTGGACATGCAGTTTAAAAAATGACCAGATTTGAAGGACCTTGCACAGATAAATGCAAGACACAGCATTTACTAAGGTTTCAACAAACCCTTAACCAAGCCTAATAAAGAAAAGGCAGAGGAGTAATAGGAACGTGTTTAGGACCACTGATGGATGAGTTTAAACATCATGTTTGTGCAAGACCGTGACAAAGACGCGAACATGCATTTAAGACATCGGTAGGTTTAGTGTGCGCATACAGTTTGGATTTGATCTTTAGCGAGCCTTTCTCTTTTCCCAGATAAGAGCAGGTGACAGATTAGAGACATCATGAGCTCACAAAGGATGGCTGAGGATAAATTAGAATCATTGGCAGAGCTGACTGAATCATAACTCAGAACACAGTGGATCAACTCCGGTGGCTCTTCGGCCTCAACAGAACGGTTTTATTTTTAGCTTTGAAGTATTTCGTGTGTGTGCATTTTTGCGTCACAGCCCTGTGAGCTTCAGCATCGGCACAAATACAGCAACTGCATAACAACAAAGCAGTCAGGAATGCAGCATCACGGGACATTTACTGAGCACGTACTAGGGAATCGGCAAGGATAAAACATTGATAGAAAGTGTGGGTGGGGGGAAAACAAAAATCTTTTTAAAACATTTAAAACACTTTTTTTTTAAATGAAACATGGTGAACATACATTATGTACACAATTCCAGAGGTTGGAGCGGAGAGGGTCTTCTGAAAGTTGACCTCTTTCATGGCACATTTGATCAGGTCGATGAGGTTTGCTGACGTTTGCGTGTGTGTTTGCGTCCGTGTCTTTTGCTTTATGGCACCTGTGCTTAGCTGGACATAGTACGCCCCCCCGCGGTCGTGACCACCAAACAGTACCCTTTGGTATAGGTGAGGTTAGGAATGATTGGTTCGTCTACTTCTCTTTGATAGTCATCATCAACACCATTGCAGTCATTATTCACCTCTACATCATCGCTGTCACCTTCAGCACCGTCAGGAAAAGAAAGAAAACTTTGCTACCCTCACACAGTCACAGTTATTTCCACACTAGTGCAAGCCTCCATCACTGCGAGCGGGCACACGCAGTTTAGCAGCTTTAGGAAGTTGACACATGTCAAAAGCAGCTCTCCTTACGTCACAAGTTCTCAACATCAAAGTTCTGAAAAAGCAGCTGCAACAGCAATGTAAAGTAAAGTGTCAGCCTTGTAGCTAATCCACGTCAATGAGCTTTTTGTTTTCAGGCCTCTATCATCCTCCTGAGCTGAGCAAACCCCGGAGATTTAATCGCTGAGATATGGCAGGTGAACTGAATTCATTTTCTTCTTTTTGCTGTACGTTTACTTTGTTGCTCGTCCTCGGCTTTTTCCACCGCTACGCATTTTATCCTCGGCGTTACTCAAGCGTACGTGTCTCCCGACTTTAGCGCCACCAGCTCAGAGTCCTCCGTGTGGCTCCCGTTCAAGTGTTCGGTGTTACAGTCGTGATGGTACATGAAGGCGGGTACCTCGGTGATGGAGGTAGCTGTGTAGGACGTGGAGCGCATCGAGCAGTGGTCCTTTCGTCTCTGACCCCACTGGGTTTTATACTGCATCCACTGTCTCTTCACAGCTGCCTGCACCTGGATGTCACACAAGCACATAAAAAAGGTAGTTTAGTGTCTCATATCTACAAATGCAGCCTTAATAATAATATTTTACATCTAATTTAATTATTTGACTTCACTGCTAGCTTTGTTTTTGTGTTTTGAGTCGGAGAAGTTTGTGACAACACTGATCCAACTGACAATGATCTTAACTGATGTGCATGTTATTACTGCAGCATGTGTGGGCCACTCAAATTTCAATCACATTAGCAGATGACAGCTATAAAATGTAAATATCCATTTTTGGGGGGCGGGGGTGGCCAGGTTGTGCATGTGGCCAGATCATCTCACTATAAAAAGAGATAAATACACAAGGTTTATCTTTCTAGTACTGGGCAGGAACCCCATTTGCTTCAGAACTGCCTTAATTTGTCGTGGCATACAGTCAACCTGGGGCTGGGAACATTCCTCTGAGCTTTTTTGATGAGTGAGTGAACTTATTGTCATGTTCAAGATACCAGTTTGTGATTAACTGACATTTGTGACATGGTACATTATCCTTAACAACCATCAGAAGATGGGGTACGCTGCTGACATGGTCAGCAACACTACTCAGAAAGGCGGTGGCATTTAAACAGTGCTCAGCTGGTAGTAAGGGGGCCTAGCAGCCTGAACTATTGATACAAGGCATGATCAATGCATCATTGTTGTTTACACCAAAGTCTGAGCTTACTATCCAAATACTGCAGCAAAAATCGACACTCAGCCAACATGTTTCCAATTTTGGTGATCTTGCACAAATTGTAGCATTGGTTTCTTCTTCCTATCTGACAGGAGCATGGTCTAGCTAAGACATCTTGCATGTTCTACTTTGGTCATTGAAGCACATCTACCTCAAGTATCAGCATTTTGTGCTTTCAGAGATGCTCTTATGCATACCTTGGTTGTAACTCTGACCAGTCTCCTCTAATCTGACATCAACAAGGCATGTGTTCGCCGGGTATTTCCTCATTTCAGGCCCATTCTCTATAAACCTAGAGATGGTTTGTAGGAAACTCCTAGTAGACAAGCAATGATGATGCAGTGACAATGATGCCACATTAAAAGCCACTTAAATTACGTTTTTCCCCATTCTGATGCTCAATTTAAAATTTGGGAGGTTGTCTAGACCGTGTCTAAATACTGATTAGATATATGCAGCAACAAGCAGCTGAACAGGTGTACATAATGAAGTGATCTATAACCATGTTATAAATAAACTTACTTCCACACATTTCACCTACTAAATCTAACAACAGTCAAATGGCATCTTTCCACCGATGCCATTCAAAGGTATGAAAACATGACCATGATTATCCCAAAGGGTACATACAATTTTCTCTTTCTGGCATCCTGACTAAAAAACAAAGTGCACAACTTCTTTCTCTTCAGGCTTTGCACCAATTAAATGATCAGAATATGACTGTAGTGATTATATAAGCAACAAATCTTCCAGCACTTTTTGAATAGGCATGTTGACAACCATTGTTATCTTGCTGCAACCATTTGACGCATTAAACACATTAATTTACTGTGAACCAAATCCATTTGTGTCATCACAAAATCCATTACTACCCTCGTGACGTATAGCACGTAACCCTTCATAATCCTTCTATTTAAGCCTTAATGCGATCATTAGTCACAGCGTTACATGCAGAAACTTCAATCAATCTCGCCCCAGTCCAAAATTCAGCAGTGCTTTTCCCTGTCAGCTTGCTTGAGAATCGTGTGTCTGATATGTCTTAGAAACTATGAGGTCATTGAAATAACAAGGAAATATGGAACTATTTTTTTGTCAATAGAGTCTTCCTGCGTGTTCCTTTACAATAACAATCACAAATAATTCAAACTTTTCAGGCAGCAGCCCTGCAGACTGGCCGCTGGCGCTGCATCTGAACAAACAACAGCAACTCTTTGTCATGGTGCTGGGTCGTTGACCCAGCGTTTTGTGTTTTCTGATTATTTTCCTCTGTTCTAGTTATTCTGTGTCCTCCCCCCTTGTGTCCGGTTCGGGTTCTAGATTTCCTGTTTTGTTCTGAAGGTCTCTGTCTGTTGTCATTGTGTTCAGCTTGTCTCCTCCGGTCATCATGTGTATTGGGTTCAGCTGTTCTTCCCTCCTGTGTGTGTGATTACCCGATTACCTTGTGTGTGTATATTTAGTGGGTGTCGGTCTGTGTTCGTTGTCGGCTCGTCTGCGTTCTATGGTGTTTCGTTCCTGTCTCTGCGTCTCTCTGCCCCGCACCCCTTTTGTATGCTCTCAGGTTTGTCATTTAGTTCTCCCAGTTTAGGTTTCTTCAGTTGTTTTGTCATGCCTCACTGCCTGTTTTTGCCACTCCACCACTTGTAAATAAACGTCACTCAAATCATCAGTCACTGCCGCATTTTGGGTCCTCCTTTTCCTCCAACACCACACGGCTCACCCCGCCAGCCGTGACACTCTTCGTGGAAACCAATATTAGCGTCACACTACATGAATGCTAAGTTGTCTACAGCATATGGTAGAAATCTTTCTTCTTCCCAAAACACAAACTACTAACGGTGCAAAGGTAATCATTTTATTCAGTCATGTCTTAATACCACTGTAATTACTGTGGGTACATTAACACAGAATGATCTAATGATATAAATTATGGCACTAATTGTCATTCTGAGACAAATGAGCATCTGAGTCTTACAGCTTCATGCTGAACGTCGTGCTTGGTGTCACAAATACAGTTTGAAAGCTGTTTGTCTCACTGACCTAACCTCACAATGGGGCTATTGAACAAACAAGGCAGGTCTTTGTAGTTTGGCCTTGAAATAAAAAAAAAAGAAAGAATTGAACTCAGCCCAGGAAACCCGTGTCCTGATTAAGAGAGCATGAATTGGCCATTATGCCGGTGAAGCAAACAAACCACTGCATTCCCTTGTGACAGTTCGTGTGTTCACCCTTTACATGTATGCCCTATGCATTGATTGTGTTTGACAAATTGTTTGCATCCTTTACGGTGATGAGACTGCTTTCTGTCTGCTCATGTACGAGTTAATAAGTGACATATTTTCCAAGCTGGATGCATAAAACAGAGCTTGACAGTGGGTTGCTAGGTCCTCTTTGCCAAACACCTCATGCTAAGTGCTCTAACACTTAGCGTGGACATTGTGCTGTGGAATGCGTGCGGTTGGCGTAGGGCTGCGTGAGTCACAAAAACACCACGATGAGAGTTTTGTTTTTTTGCCTTCTCAGGGTTGTTGCTTGTTATACAAACTCAAGCAACTCTGGAAAAGCACCTTTCTCTGGGACACCAAAGCCTCTTGTAGCTAAAGTCATCATTGTAAAAATCAGATTTTGTTGGAGATGAAAACAATTATTTTAAGAAATATCAAGATCCTAAATTCCCATAGTATTTTCCATTTATCCTTATCAGGGTCGCGGGGGAATGCTGGAGCCTATCCCAGCTACCATAGGGCGAGGGTCAGGGAATACCCTGAACAGGTTGGCAGTCAACCGTTCGCTCTCACATTCAGACCTATGGGTAAATTATATTCAACAATTAACCTGACCCCACTAATTGGATGTCTGTGTACTGTGGGTGGAGTATTTTTTTCATTGTGAAATGGAGAAGAAGAAGAATTGTACAGTAAAATTCTTAGTGCTTCTGCACACAGACATCATTTGCTTTGCATTCTGAAGGACTGCATGAGGGCAGAGCCTGCACAGCAAATGGTTGCTCTTAATGACATCCCTCACAGTATGGGACCGTACAGTAGGTTCTGGCTAGAAATAGGACCCTGGCCAAAACTATTTTCATGGTGTGAAGTGATAAGCACAGGAGACCAATCCATACAAATTTATTTCACTTGGCTTTAATGTTTTCCATAGTTTGTGCATCTCTGCAGTATTTTCCACTATTGCAACAAAACACCTCATAAAAAAGCATCAATATTTGTTTGGGGAACACAATTTACAGCATAAATATTTCTTAATTAAACGCCTTAATTAAATATTACAGATAATAGCAATTAAATAGTTGTTTAATTGCTTGATGTCTACGCGCCATTTACACACTGGTGTGGACTAGCAAAATGCCTGAAATGTGTCCTCTAATGTTACAACCCTTGTGGAGACTTGAGCTTGAAAGCATCTTTCACACATTGAGTCTGGAGAGCTGTGAGGTCTTCACAGAATTATTAACCTGAGGTCTGCGTTTAATGCAACTCCAGCTCATCGGTTTGGTGAAGCATTTGAATCAAGTTAAGGATGCTGCTGTCAGACAGCTGCAGACAGGCTTAGAAAGGCTGACAGGAGAACGAAGAAAGAAGAGTCAATATTCAGCTGAGCTTGGAAACCACACAGTCATTTATAAAGTGTGTCTTACTCCTCGCCTGACATGACCCTTCTGCTTTTACTGTTGTAGCACCAGACTGGTCTCAGAAGAGGAAAAAGCGGAGGAATGTTTTATAACCTGCTACATTTGGAATTTGGAGAGATCTCTGCGAAGCTACAGCTATTTTACCCACGTACTCAAGGCCAAAACCAAAACTATGAGTCTGTGTTTGGTATTCATGGGTCACTTCTCGATACAGATGGAAGAGATCTGACCTGAAAACAAATTTTGAAAATGTTTTACCTGATGCAGTCTGATGTGTCATGCATAATGTCATAAGGGATGAGCGGTTTTATTACACAATCACTGAAAAGCTCCCAGAGTAACATGTGCAGGTTGACCTTTCCAAAAGGCCAATTGTTCAATCAAAACTACGCTATTATGATGTCAAACATGGCACAGGGGTACAATATTTTTTAAAGGAACTCTCAGATATTTGGGGGATTATTCACTTTCTTGCCAGAAGTAAACCGCTATGATTGATACCACGCTTAAATAAAAATATGATACTCATAATCAGGCATGTTAGCTTAGCTACACGTAGCGACTAAAGACTAAGACAAGCTTCGTCCTGGGGCTAATTTCCCTTTGTTTCCGCTAAAGCTAATTTATTAATTACTTACTGATTAAAGTGAACCAATTGTGTCAGACACACAGCGGGTTGCGAGCACAGCAGCCCCACCACCTTTTCAAAACTTGTTTTTGGAAGGGCTAGCATATAAGAAGAAAACTGGCTCAGAGAGAGAGGGAAGAAAGGAGCTAACGCAGCTTGTTTCAGATACTGGGAAACCCAGAGAGCAGTAAAATAGGCGAGTATAAAATAAATAAAAATGATTTTGAACTGTAAATCTTGCAACACTACTCTAGTAGGATCCAAAAATAGAAATATGGAATTGGAAATGAGCATCGTAAGCTCCCCTTACTGCCTTCTTACACCTAGCAACAAATGACACGCGAGCAGCGCTAATGTTAGCTAATGAGCTAACTAAATGACAGCCCTTACCTCCCCATTGAAGAAGCAGAATATGGTTGACACCAGCAAACCCTGAAACAAAGATGGAAAAAGGAGATAATCATTTCTTTTCTAGTAAATTCAGTTTGCTTTTTTACATCTAAAAAAAAATCACAACAGAAGTAGTCTCAGACAGTGCAGCCATCTGCCGAACCATTGGAGGAAGGAATTGCTTAGACACATGATTTATTTATTTATTTATTTTTTACAGGGTGTGACTTTATAGAAGTGAGACGGGAAAGCAACTTTTAAAGAGAGAATACAAAGAAATATTGGGGCAACAACAGAATTATCTAATGGGCCATAAATATTTCATGGATTGTTTAACTCTTTCCCCTGTGAATGCCTACCAGGGTCAACCCTCATTTCTTTTTCCTGAACTGAGCGGCTTCTGTCGTATTTCACGCCCACCTCCTTCAAATGTCGTCTTTATGGGGGAAGGAGTAAATTAAGAATCTTCTAAAACATAAAACAAAGCTATGGTTGAACCCAAATGTTTTTTTAAGGGAGTCACATGAATAGATAATAACAACCACAGGGCAGAGAACGATGTTTTTAAGGGTGTAAAAGTTCAGTCATGCAAAATTAAAAATCAGCATCGTGAGCCTGGGGAGCCCAAGGGTACGGACAAATCTAGGTTGTACACTGTCTCAGTTTTGCACTAAGGTTTCCGTATAAAGTAAAGCTCATGCTAAGCATATTTATTGCAATAATTTAATTGCTTTTTTCCAAGGTCATTATGATTTAAGCCCGAGGTGCAAAACGGCTGAATCCCCAGGGCAGTGAAGCTGCACTAGCCTCCTTTTTCAAGTCGTTGTTAGATTACTCTGAACTGAGCTCCTGTGTGTTTGCTGCAGCTCGTGCCTACCTGGTAATGCATGAGTATGTGCATTATGTACTCGTAGACTTCACCAGCCAGCCGGTTCTCCGGCCTCCAGGGAATGATGACAAACTGTATTCCCAGCAGGGGAACCAGGATCAGGGTGGCTCTCACTGCCTTCATGTACATGTTGGACTCTGCCCGGTGCGTATCTCGCAACTTGGTAACCAAAACTCTGATAATATTTAGCAGGAAAAAGAGATTGACCTACAGAAAAAGAAAAAACAAATCATGAATTAAACTCTAAATGAATACAAAAATATAAAGACTCATCATGTAAAATTAGTTTTTCGTGCTTTTTCTGTGCGGAAACAGTGGATTAGCAGACTTACAAGAAGTGCTGCCACTATAGGGCCGTGGATGGCGTAGAGCAGATGGGTCTCCACACTCATCCAACAGCTACAGAAGGAAAAACATATCAGTCAGTGCTGTCAGCCTCCCAAAATACACATGCGTGCACACACATATGAAAACACGCGCGCCTGCACGCTCTCACTCTACCGCACACAGCCCAGCGCAAATGTAAACATCTTCTGTTTATTTGCCGAGGTTTCTGGAACATTACTCACTTGTCGTCAAAATACTTTTTCCTTGCCACGGCGTGGATGGATACAGGCACTAGAGGAAAACCTTGGAGAGGAAAAGATGGGAGACATATGAGGTCTTGAGTGAGTTTTGTGAAATTGCATTTGTCATTAACACAACTGTGAAAGCGTGGTTTAGCTTTGTTTGTTGGTCTAATGAAACTTTCCTTGGAAAGCTGGGTCCTCCTTATTTCTGCAAACTCTCCTGCGACAGCTTTATTGTTGCACCGCTAACAACAAAGACAACACTACCACACGGTTAATTTTCTGTTACTTTTCCCTCTAATTTGACATTGTGTAGGTAAACACCCACTAGACACTGGGCACAGATTTTTCATCTTTTCCTCTGGATATAAACACAAAACTCCATGTAGGGTCCATTTTCAATGAGGCCCTGCAGTGTGCTGGCCACAGATGGATCTGACAAGCTGGCCTCCCTCCATCCATCCACACACACACACACACACACACACACACACACACACACACACACACACACACACACACACACACACACACACACACACAGCAAAGACTCTACTCAAGGTTATCCCAACATTTTTAATGATGATCATCCATCCAGTTCCATTGCCTGCTTTTTTTTTTTTTTTTTTTTTTTTTTGACAGACTGTGTTATTCCTGTTTGGAGCAGTGTGGAAAACAAGACAGGAGCAGCACCAAGCGACAGGAGGGCCAATAAAGCTGTCAGCATGTCCACAATGAAACACCTTTATCCAAGACCATGATTTCTTGCTTTCACATTCAGATATTACAATGCAAACTCTGCCCTCTGATCAAACAGACGACTGCTCGCGAGCATATTTGCTCTGCGCTTGCTCAGATCTACGATATACTGCTGCTTGCACAGATTTCCTGTGATCCAGTCTAATCCACCTTCTTGCATGAAAGCTAAAAACACCACAGCACTTTACAGGAAGGGCCAGAGTCGTCTCTATTTTTTGAGGCGACTGAGGTCCTTCAACATCTGCCAGAAAATGCTGAGGATTTTCTATGAGTCTGTTGTGGCCAGTGCGATCCTCTATGCTGTTGCATGCTGGGGGAGCAGGCTGAGGGTCGCAGATGCCAACAGACTTAATAAACTGATCCGTAAGGCCAGCAATGTTGTGGGGATGGAGCTGGACTCCCTCAAGGTGGTGTCGGAGAGGCGGATGCTGTCCAAGATAAAGACAATGTTGGATAACACCTCCCACCCACTCCATGACATGTTGGTCAGTCACAGGAGCTCGTTCAGTGAGAGACTGAGATTACCGAAAAGCACCACTGAACGACACAGGAAATCATTCCTGCCTGTGGCCATCTCCCTGTACAACGCATCCACTTAACACACTGTTTGCTGCTACAACTACACATGTTTCTTTTCCAAATATTTATTTATAAGTGACTTATGTATGTATGTATGTATATATATGTATATATTGTACTATTCTTAGTTAGCGTATTGTCTGTCTTGTCTTAATGTTGGTTTAAAATGGAGCACTGTAACAAAAAATAATTTCCCCCAGGGATCAATAAAGTATTCTGATTCTGATTCTGATTCTGATGAAAGGTGCTTGTTTGTTTATCAAACTTCTGGGTCCCAGTCACTACCTCTGCTCACTTTGTAAATTTAATAAAGTGACAGCCAGCTTAAGGGAAAAATAAATCAGCCAGCCTGCGAGTCAGTTCATTGTTTTATTCATTTGTCACTAGCAGTCTTGCTCATCTAATGAAAAGCTTGATTTAGTACATACAATAAGCCTACTATAGTGTGTTCTTCTAAATCAGCGGTCCCCAGCCTTTTTTGCGCTATGCACCGGTTTAATGTCAGACAATATTTTCACGGATGTGTCGCGGATAAATACAACAAAATAAAATGATACGACCAAGACAAAAACGGTGGTATTTTGTAAATATAATAATAAACGCGAATTCAGTGTGTAATTGTATAACTTTGTTAACAGCGTCCTCCTGAAATGCGCCAACAACATTGAGAGTAACGTCCTCCTCTCTGCCCCTTAACGCTTAACGTGTAAATATTTATTTCAAAATAAGACAGACAACTACAAACACCAAGTTGACGATAAAAACCATGAAACCATAAATTTCACACCCAAGCCTCAACTCTTGCGGCCCAGAACCAGTCCATGACCCGGCGGTTGGGGACCGCTCTTCTAAAACATATGGTGCATGCATGTATATAAAATCGTGACTGTACAAAAGGAAGGCACAAATTTCTAAGTCAGAAAATATCTGAAAATATCTGTTCCTAAAGGACTCTCACAGAATTAAAGCACATGTACTCATAAATGGGGGAAAGTACAATGTCATTGGTCAACACCATATCTAAGACTTGAAAGGACAGTAGATGTAAGTAGGAAATGTGAGAACAAAGAGCTGGGGAACGGCATACGGCGAACTGTCTCCTTTTTGGAATCCCCACCACCACCACCGCAGGGTTATCAGCTCATACATAAAGATGCATGAGCAGGACTGGAGGTCCAAGAGCAAGTGAACAAAAGAAACTCGGGTGCAAGGATGGAAATGTTTGCAAGCATTTGAGTTCAGAAGACTATTAAACTGAGTGCAGATGTTTAAGGGAGAGCATTGTCTGAACAGGAAACGTACAAATGATGCTCTTAAACTGAATGACCGCACGCTTGATATTAAAATAACCTCAGTCACAAGAAAATTGTTAGATTCTACCCAATCTTGTTGAACTGCTTCTCTGGGATTTTTCAAGCTGCAAGAATACGTTTTTACAGACACACTACAGCAAAGAAACAAAACAACAAAACGGGACGTGGTAAAAATGACTCACCCCAGCCCAGGAGGTAGTACCAGTGCAGGTGCTGCTCCTCTGCAAACACCGCCACCACGATGAGCGTGTGCAGGTAGATGCCTTCACAGAGCATCCAGAAGTAATTACAGCCCAACATGTACATGTGAAAGAACTGCAACACCTTACAGCCAACCTGCAGGGAGAACAAAATCAATCATATCAACCTTTTTTCTGCTTTGCAGTCTTTTTTTTTGAATAAGATGATCCAGTTGAAACAGTCGTGACATCATCTCAGCAGGAGACATAAAAAAGATTTAATGGGATGTTTCAGCACTCGTGGCACAAAATCATTAGCCAGTATTATTCTTTTTCATACTGAGAGGATGTTTATTCATTTACCCCCGTCGGTGGTGGGTTAAGCTGGGAATCATGATTTCTCTTTGTATTTGGAGCCCTCTTTGATTGTGTTCGTCTCACAAAGCAGTGGGATCAAAGCCCCGCTCCACATTAGTGTTTTATAAAGAGCTGTGCAATTTTCTATTTATGCATCCACCATAAAGCGACATCATGTCTCGTTATTTTTTCAGTTCCTTTTATTGAGAATTGAGACGTTATGATAAGAGATGATGACTTGATGACACATTCTTGGTATGTCCGTTTAAAAAAAGAAACAAAACAGTTGATTAATGCCATAATTATCAAGAGTATCTGGTGCAGTGCCATCAGTTATAATTCCTCTAATTAATGCCAGACAGGCACCAATAAACCTGCCTGTGTTCAGAATCTACTAAAAAAAGAAAAGAAAAAAATCTCACAAACTTTTCTCCTAAAATAAGTTAACTTCCACAACATTTGTCATTACCGAATCTCAGGAGATTCGTTAAGGAAGCATGTTTTTGGATGGGAATCTCTGCCAGTCACATCAGCTTTCATGGCTTTTCCCCACTCATCCAAACACAGATTGCTTCCACTTCCCTTGCGCCCAAGTTTGGATTATGTGGTTCTAGCAAAAGCCAAAATGGCACCAATTGTGCATTCATCCAGAGGGTAATGGGTAATTTCACAAATTGCAACTACCAATGCAATATATTAGTGCTTCTCTACAGTCTAAGATACTATTTATAAAAACTATTGAGCATCTACCTATTTTCTTCCACTTATCCTATTCTGTGCTGTTTGGGGGAGAGAGTGGGGGTCCTTTATGGGTTTATGGGTTCAGTCACTCATTTCATATGGCATAAAAATTTCTTTTTTCTTCACATTCATGCTTCTTAAAGCAGGATTATCAGCGGTATGCTCCCTGACTAACAACTTGTGATTGACAAGTCATTAGCCAATGAGTGAACAGTTTTACGGTCAGACCCACCGCTCCTCGTCACATCTATTTTTTTTAAAACCAAGATGTAAAAATGTATTTATACAGTTTTAACAACAAGAAACTAGTCACAAAGTGCTTTACAGAGACACCAAAAACAAGCTCCAAATGAAGACACAAGAACCAACAAAAACAGATGAGTTTTAAACTGTTTTTTTAAAGGATGCCACAAAGTCAAGGGTGCGAAGAGAGGGTGGTGAGCTGTTCCACAGTTTTGGTGTGGTAACGTTGGGAATGCACAGTCTCCCCACTTGTTTCCAGACAAATACGTGGAATCACAAGAAGACCTCCATCTGCAGGCCTAAGGATCCAGCTTGGAGAATTGGGGTGAAGCACACTGATGATAATTGAGGGCTTCACCTCATAAAGAACCAAGATTTTAAACTGATACCTAAACCTAACTGGAAAGGAAAATAGCATTTTCTCACAAAGCCCCTTGAACATGGAATAATTAACAGACTGACCCAAGTTTAAACAGGCCTCTATCTGTCGGTGAATTTAAAAACATGATAATGAATGCAGTGAAGGAGACCTGTGGATGTGTCTTACAAAAATCCAGTTAAAGTTTTAATTTTAATGTGTATTGTTTGTGTCTTTTGTAAAAGAGACTGTGATCTCAGTGAGACGTTATGGTATAATAAAGGTAATAATAATAAGAATAATAAGTAATGAGAGTGAGTTAAAAACTTTTTGTCTTTTTTACATCTTGGAGCGGATTAATATTTCCTTTAGACAACAAGAAAATAAAGAATTACAATAGTAATAAAGCTGACAAAAGCAAAAACACTAATCTCGAGGCTTAAAGCAGGAAACCACCGTATCTATTAGGGGTGCAACGATACTCGTATCGATATTGAACCGTTCGATACAGTGCTTTCGGTTCGGTACGCATATGTATCGAACAATTTTTAATTTATTTTATCAACTTTTCTTCTGACGATGCTGTCTGTGTTGAACGCTCAGTGGATCTGCGCTCGACAGTGCAGCCTAGTCGGAGTAGTCGAACGCAGATTCACTGAGCGCAGGGCAAGCTAGCGAGACAGAAGTTAAGCTCTTGTTGCAAAATGGTAAATTGAACCTCCCCCACCCTCATTCAGGTCTGGCGTTTGGAACTATTTTGGTTTTCATGTGACGTATGACCCTGAAGGTAAGTGCGTCATGGACAAAAGTAAAACAGTATGTCGGATGTGCCACGCAATGCTCAATTACATTGGTAGGAACTAGTGTGTTAGCGCAGTTAGCTCGTTAACGTGTTGGCCGTCCAGCCCCACACACGGGGCGATCCGCGGTAGCTCGTTAACGGAGATTTGCCGTGTTGTGGCGTTAACATAATTTCAATGAGATTAACGCCGACAGCACTAGTGGGAACACAACGAATATGACTGCACATTTACTCTGACATCATTCTAGTGCAAAGACAAGTGGAAGCAGACAAAAACAACAAGCACGCATGCTACAAACTTTACCCGAGTCATTTAGACAGCCGTTAGCACATGATTCTCCTTATGGGGACCTGATATGTTTAATATGCTGCTGAGAATATAGCCCAGAAGAAGCGTATAGTATAGCTTTTATTTTGGAAAGAGACATTTCTCTGTAATAAACTCTCTTTTCCAAAGATGAGTGATTCCTCAATCAGATTCATTTTTTTATTACTTTGTTGTTTCAGCAACATTAAATTTAAAAACTGTACTTTTGAATTAAAATATATATTTATAATTTTAATAAATGACAAATTAAAAAGACATGAACATTTTTTTGTATCGAAAAAGTATCGAACCGATACCGAACCGTGAATTTTGTGTATCGTTGCACCCCTAGTATCTATGTCCACCTCTTATGCTGTCCATGACTTGAATATGTATGTGCGATCTCTAACTGCAAACAAACAGGGATGAAGACAGATGTTTAATAAAAAGTTGTTTTTCACTGTGTAATAATTACAGTTGCAGATTGTTTCAAATTAATCAGCCAGACGATTGCTCTGCTCTTCAGGCCACTTGCTGAAGCGTTTCTCTGTAAATTATATAAAAAGGTTGGTTGGTTATCACTGGCATCAGCAAAGCTGTGTTTTCATTATGCTCTCATATCCTGAAATCCCTGAAAGATTTGTATGGAAAAACCTAGACAGATGAATTCCTTCCTAGGAATATATATTTATTTTAATATTCACATTGGGGTTTCTGGTTTGTAGTCCTGTGGTGAAAGAGCATGTGTGCAGCCGCAGTATAATTCAGAGATGCTGGCATTGCTATTAACTGCTCTCTGAGGTCCTCTTAGCTCAAAACACACAACAGTTGTTCACTTTGAAACTCTTCGCCATATTTTTTCTCCCTTCCTTTCATACGTTTCCCTTTCCACTTCACTATAACAGACAGCCGCTGCTGTCAGTATCTGCGAGTTAAGGGCGCATAGTTTTCACTAATTCAGGTCTGCAGTTAACCAAGGTTTGTCTTAAGTTACTAACAATGTTCTGGTTAACAAATCAAGCTGCTATAGATCATGTACGTGTTTGTCATGTTTTCAGCCTCCTCCTTGGTTTGACATAAGCTTTGGGGATTCACTCCCACATAATGCTGGCAGGCCAAACCAGACTCTATTACTACTCCAGAGAGACAACAAAGAGCTTGTTTTCTCCTAGAGTGCAAATCTCTACTGCAATCCACCATTCCTAAATCACCAGCACTGAAAACATGCTCATAAGTTTCACTCTGGCATCAGTAAATTTCAGAAATGTTTCCTCACAGACGCGCACGGGTCCCAACCAGAGGCGCTTGTGCGCTCTCTGTCTGCTCCCGCCTCGAGAACCAAGGCCACGGTAACTAATTTTATTTTGACATGCTGCAGCAAGTTAGCACAACTTGACCGTACTACATCAGAAAGTAACAGATTCAACACAAACCTTTTGACAAATGATGACAAGGGGGAGATTTGAAAGGGGGCCACCGCACAAATACACGTTTCCTCACGTTGATTATGACGGCTGTCATTTCTGTCTGCATCTTGGATACGTTCAGCTCAGCCTGAGCCAGACAGATTCATTGAACGGGGGGAAAGCAGGACTTAGAAACAAACTAAAACCCAGCTGAAGCCTCTGCTGCGTCCTTGATGTTTCCAGTGCTTTGTCAGGCAAGCGATACTCCAGCTGAAAGCAGGATATGGCTGATGCGATTGTGCGCAATGCGAGCCAAACTCTACAGTCCTATCTGCTGGGTTTTTTGCTGTATGGCACTTTGATCATCTAAAGTTCTTTTTTAAAATTATTTAGGACCGTTTTAAAAATATTACAGATTGCAAGGAGGGTGTTTATTTTTACAATCTTTTGTACGTTTTTTAAACAACATGTTGTCAGTATTTATTGACTTGGAGGGACTGAATGCGTTTGATTTTATGTGGCAGTAAAACAAAAAATATGATCCTTTTCTGGATTTACTGAATCTCTGCAATAACAGCTTTTAAGAAGCAGCAAGCAGCAGTTTAACAAGCGTTTGTTATTTTGATTTCCACAAGTAACATACAAATTTATGCTCAGTCTTGATATCAAGGCATTCCCACAAGACAGATTTATTACCTCTACCTAAGCTGACCTCAGAATTTCAAACAATTCAAAAAAGGCAAAAAGTTAAATGGAATAAAAAGAGAATCTAAGGCACTTGGAAAGAAAAGCAACTAGATTTCTTCTTGAAGACATTTCAGCTCTCATCTGAGAAGCTTCTGAAGAAGTGAAACGTCTTCAAGAAACTTAAAGAAGTCCAGTCACTTTTTTTCCCAAGCTATTTTGGATTCCCACGACCTGGATCACTGAGAACCTACACAGGGATAAAAATAGAGAAACAAAAACTGTACGTTGATTGTGTAGCAATTCCAGGATGTTGCAGAGCAGGATCTGTTTTAGAAAAACTCAATATCAAGAAAGAGACCAGATCTCACTTTGTGTGTCCTGCACATCAACTACAATTAAAATAAAAAAAAATGCTACCACAGTGTTCACATTTTTATTTGGCTTTGCATAAATTGAATGAAACTATAGATTATTATAAATGAATGAATTATAATTATATACATTATTATAATTGTAAACTAATTACTTAATAATTATATAATTTATAACATATGAATATGCTATAAATTAAATACAAATACATACATTTGCATGTTTTGTAACCAACTTGTCCCTCCTGCATGGTGTTTTTTTTTTCCTTTTCCTAACAAGCACTAGTGTCTTATAGTTCAGGTTTGTCAGTGGGTCAGTCAGCCATGTGATCTTGGTTATATGGACAATGAAATACATGGAAAACAAAAATCTAATAATGCTATATAAAGTATTCAAAAGTATTTTTCGATTATAGCTAAAGACTTATTATTATTATCTTAACACGCTAAACTAAAGACAAGGCAGTCAATGTTAAATCTAGCAGGAGGGGCCTAGCACTGGAACTGAGGATTTGAGTGTGCTACCGTTAGCATTTAGCAAATGTCACGTAGCTGCTTCTAGGACCTCCAGATGTCCTAATTCACAAGAATCAGTTTATTTAAAAGTACTTAGCACTTACTGAACTGAAGCGTGTCCAAAAAATATTGAATGAGCTGCTGGTTACAGGAACTGAAATTGTTTTCCTTGAGTTAGAGCCATTCACTATGACTCAGGGTTGATGTTCACTGTGCAGTGCATTCATACTGTACATAAATGATTTTCCATCATGGTCCTTACGTCATAGATTCGTTAATAGAATTATATCTTTAAGCATGTTGGCATTATGTAGTTTTGAAATTGGGGTGGATCTGAGTCTGCACTGGTAGAGCACACAGTAGCAGCCTGTAAACCAAGGTAGGCTTAACCTGCTTTATCATTCTTTTTTACTCTAATGGGAGCACGATTTACAGAGGGAACACCATGCTGATTTAAATAAGTATTGAGAATAGTGATCATGACCATAAACTCATCAGGGAAACTTTTCATTGCAGTCATAAGTCAAGTGAGCAACAGGGGCGTTTCCAATAAACTTCTGCACAGTCTGCAACCAGAGGAGTCCCTGCATTAAGACATAAGACAGGCTTTTCCTTCCCTTTTCAGACTGAAAGAGTAAATGATTCACTTTACAGGTAGAGTTCAGGTAATAAATGTGTCACTGTTACAGGATGTTGGTCATCAAAGTTGAAGCCTGGGAAATCATGACCCTCTCATGCAAACCACTCTAATAGTCACTCTTTTATGATTTTGTGTGTTGGGGAAATCTTCTGAAATAAATGTTGAAGGTGTTCAGGTGACTTTGTGCTGTAAGTATAGCTATCTGAGGAATAAGGTCCTGTCGTACAGGTTTAAAGACCAGTTGGCAACCTGGGGCAACCTCCGGTCATTAGGGAAAAGGTGAATTATAAAACCAGTTGGTTACTGGCCATTGCCTGATGAACTCAGTCACAAAGAAGGTGCTGCACCAAAAACCTTGTCATTGCTTTGGTCACTAGCAGGTGACAGCTACCAGTAGTTTACATGGAAGTCGCGGTAAATACGTAAGAGAGGATCTACTCACCGGATTTCTGGCCACCACTTCAGGATTGTTGACAACGGCAATGAGGTGGATGAGGGTAAGGGCAGAATTGAGCACGAAGGAGCAGAAGAGGTTCTTGTGGAGGGTGATCCTTTGGCAGCTCAGACTCCTGCGTGCAAGGATTAATTAAAATGCTGATAATACTGTTCACAAATGTGGAATAAAACCTTTTCAGTCACACACAACATCAAAGAACACAAAAACTTGGTGCAACCGATGACACGCACAGGAAAGAGAAGTGACTAGCAGGCTGATAGTTTAATGAGATGTGAAGTGTCACATAATTGTTATCTTTCATCTCAAACGGATTTTTTTTGCAGCTGTCAAAGAAAAAAAAGTGTGGATCAATGAGCTGGATTGTCTCTAAATGGCCTGAACAAGCTAGAAGTGCTGTTAAATAATGCATAATGGATCCCAAGGGTGCATTCGCATTAGCTTGACTGGCCACTCAGGATTAATAGCGTAATAAAATGCATTACGGGCAAAGTGAAAACAACTATTAGAATCACAGTCACTCATATCAGTATTATTATTATTGCTTTTGATGGGTTTTTTTTCTTGACAGCAATCAAACAGACTGCATTTCAGAGCTGAATGGAGTCCTGTAGCAAATTGCTTTTTTACAGAACATACCCTCCATTAAATACCCATTTTACAGTTAAATAAGTTGTATCCATATACCTCTCATGGCCAATTTTATCTTTGATTATTCATAAATCCCCCTGAGACCAATGAAAGCACTAAATGTCCTGAAAAATAGCATAGGGCAGCACATTTTCACAGCGGCCATGTACAAATATTCAGGCATTTTTCTTTCTCCAGTTCCTGACAAAAAAGGAAATGTAGGAATTGTTCATTATTTATGTAAGTTTTATTTATACAGTACAGCCCATTTCATTACACGTAAACCCAATTTTCTTCCCATAAAATTTTTTTTTAAAACTATGTAGTTTATATAGGGAGGACTTATCAAAAATGGGGCCATGGCAGCATCGTTCAACTGTCACAGGTCCCAATGTATCTGTCAGAATTTCCACCAGCCCCCATTTTTCCACAGAAAACTGGAGTATTTTTATCTGGGAATCCTGACAGCGTTGATGTAGAGTTGTAAATAACAGAGTAGCGACTATACAGCATCACATACCACTGTGAGCTTCACATCTGGATCTTATAATACAAAATCCAGTAATTTAAATGTTTTGGCAGTGAATATATTAAGTAATGGCTGCAAAGAGAGGAAAAAAAAAAGATAAGACGGTTTCAGCCAAACACCTTGTTATTTTATTGAAATCTTAATTTGTTAGGACTTGATGAACCTTGACTGGCCACTGAATTGCTCTGCAGCTGAAGAGTTTGACTCTCGGTGGGTCAGCGGGTTTTGTGATTATGCACCTGCCCCAAACTCGGCCTCTAGATTTATGAGTGCGTATAAAACTTTGCTGCACAATAACGGTCTCTTACAAGAACTGTTCTGGATAACAGCTGTGTTTAGGAGGTCAGCAGACTTCAGCACATCAAAATTTATAACTGCAACAATCGCCAACCACAGGGCCAACAAGCCAGTGTTTCTAAATATTGTTTCAGAATGTAAAAAGCGTCTTTTTTTATTTGTCGCTGCTTCAGTTAAATGGAAAGCCTCAGTTCTTTTGAAATAACACTGATAAATTCCTCACTTCCCAGAGAAACGTAAAGTTTCACAACTATTTTGTGGCACAATCATTAAAATATTATAGATTATTCACTGAATATTCAATTTCTTTCCCGCTAATCTGGTTTGTTATTCTTAACTCTTATCTAATTGAATTTCAGCTGAAGCACACTGCTTAACTTTGTATTCTCTTCCGCTGGGATTAAGCATCCGTATGGATGAACATCTATAATGAGCAATAAACTCAGGTGCAAAGCACTAACACATTCTGCTCAGAATTTTAACTATGCACAAAAATCTGAAGATGTGTGAGAAAGTAAAGAAATTATTTACATATTCTAGAAGTAACTTTAATGACTCAGACAAACTAAGAAATAGGACAACTTAGTAGACTAGTATTACTTTACCTTACAATATAAATCCACATGAGGCTATAAAAATAAAACTGAATTGAATTGAAATATTGGTTTTCTGGTGATTGCACAGACTTTTTTTTAGGCCAGAAACAAGCTGCAAATAGTTGCACTGACCAACTAGTTGTCTAGAGGCTGAGACTCTCAACCCCTGGGCAACCACCTTGGATCACAATGGGATTGCCAGAGTCATCAGGGTTGCCAGGTCTCCTGGTGGGAGTCTGACTCAGACCAAGTGCAACACTCTCAGATTGGTGAGTTGCTGCAAAAAAAATGCTGATTTAAAAACACAGACAGATTGCCAACATGTCGTAATGAGTCTGAGTCAGTCTGTGCTGAGGAGTGCAACTCATCTGTGACATCTGTGTGTCTTTGCTATCCAGCTGCCAGTTGTTTTTATTCGGGTTATGTTCCTATGTAGATCCTGAGTGACGGCATCATTTTGCTGTTAAATCACCATCCTGTAGCAACTATGTCCCTAATCTGTTTCAGATTTATGAGGTTCTGGGTGGACCCTTAAGTAGCTAATGTAAATTTACAATTTCTGCCAGTTTATCACGGTGAATCACCATATTATCCCAAACAAATTGCATTTAATTGCCAATTTGACGCTACTCAATCACAAACTGATAGCATACTGACTCTGTTTTAATGCCACTTTTTCACCATTTTGATGCAGCAAAGTCCCTTTGAAGATGGCAACTGACTGTGAGTGGTCCTCAAAGACAACAAGTTCATTATAGATAGTTCTAATAATTGTGGTTATGACACATCTCCAGCCACTGTTTTTCCTAGTATGACTATAGTGTAAGAGAAACTGCAGTGTCAGATTGATACTTTGCATTAATTTATGACAGGGAATAATATTTTTATTACAGTCTGTCTCATATTTTGCTGACTCCAAATAAGGCAAAGACAAGAATCGTGCTAATAATGAGTAAGGACAACATCACTGTGCCTGTCAGATCATGTCAGGTAAAGATGATGAGTCATTAAGGATGACAACACCACCTATTAATCATCATTGCGTCATCAAACTACAGTTGCATTCTCACAGTGCTGCAGTCTCACATGTAGGAAAGATTCATCACATTGAATCTTTTACCTGAAGTAGAAGAAGATGGCCAGAGAAATAAGCAGGGAGGCTATGGATAAAGCATGGCCCACGATGGCCATGTAAAACAGGATGTAGGCGGACTGTAAAGCAAAACAAAAAAACACAAAGATAGAGATACTGTGTATTACTAGACAAAAAGAACATGTTTTATTATCGACAAGCTAACTTTCAGGTCTACCACAAAATTCAGCTGAATTAATTTGATGGTTTTTACTTTTAGGACAAAACGCTCAACAAGAAATGTTGTTGCACTTTCACAATCCTGAACCCGATTTCCAATACTGATATTTTCAATGATAACTTTAGTTAGTTTGAGTAAAAAGGCAAACAGGAGAAGGAAAACCATTCTCATTATTTTCCAAACTAATGCTGTTAGCTTTGAAGTTTATTCATGTTTATTCATTATAACTTTCTCACACAGGCTTAGAGATGGGTTAGCAACTGCCTGCCAATCACTTGCCTATAAGTGAATATTCCCCAAATAGCTGGCAATCGGTTTTCGGTGGTTGTTTTCTGTTGCTAAGTGAAAGTAGTCTCAAAGGGATCCCTTGTAATTGCTTTGGTCACTAGAAGACTGCAACAGCTGCCTGTCGTTTGTAGGTAAGACTCTGGGGCAGCAAACTCTTTGCAAGCGATTTCACACCGCAGCCTCCAGTAACCACCTTCCAACTAGTCGGGGAACGCCTAGTGACCAAATTTGAGAGGGCGCAATCTACTTCTCCGAGAAGTCAGAAGTTAATCAAGCATAACGTTCAATATGTTTGTGTTCAGGAATGCAAGTAAATGAAATTTGGCACCTTAATTTAAAAATAATAATGTGCTTTACTATTTAGTCTGCTTTTTTGTAAAACAATAATTATAATTTAGCATTTGCAGCATAATTCCAATTAAGGAGCTTACGTATACTGGTGGATTAGCAATTACCAAAAGCATAAAAATGACTTTCTAATTACTAGTACTCTTAATTTAGGGCAGCTAATACATAGACCTTACATTGGGTCTGATACATTTGTTAAGCGCCGTGTGGGAAGAGGTAACTTTACACCATTCGATTCCAAATTCGATTCGATCAAACACACATGTAACAGAGATAAACAAAACCTGACTTTTCTACTTTTCCCACAAATATGAATCTTTAAAAAAAAAATTCAAGTAAGAAATTAACTGGAGCTGACAGAGGAATGTTTGAATCAAGATAAAATATTATTTGAATGACCGAAGCAGGTAGAGGTATCAATCAGTCAGTTATGATTAGTGCTGCAAACATTTTCTATCTCTGGCACAATTTAATCCCCAGGTCTAACTCTAACACCTTCTGTTCACTGTATAGCCAAAATATCCATTAGTAAACAAAACAAATTGCAATGACAACAAAATTGAAACGGCTTTTGGGAGATTATGAATGGTCAAGGTCAACAAATCCAGAAAGATTCCAGATCCAAATTTAAAGCCAGCTGCTGAACATTTTTGCACAAACACAAATGGTTTGGCATAAGAGTTGATAATAACATGCTTGCCCATAAAAGAGGCACAGTCACTACTAATTAAAACATTTCCAAAATGTTTTACTAAAGTTCAAACAGTCCATCTGGGTGTTTGTATTCCCAGTGAGAGTTCTGTGATGCTCTGGTCTGGTTTTCATGTGGAAAATGTTGTTAAAGGCTTCATTTTGTAGCCGTGGGCTGTTGGTGATGAGAAGGTTGTTAATATGTGAAGATGTCGTCGTAACACTATTACTAAGGAGACTTCCTATGACTGTATAGCCTGTGGCACAGGCTATTGGGAAGCATTTATTGGAAGCAAGCTTCCAATAAATGCAAACTCTATTTGTTCAGTCAAACAAAACCTACTTTGTCTGGACTTGGCCCCATGAGATAAGACCATTACATGTACAAATTCTAACTGTAAGCAGGTAATAATGTAATTTTAAGCCTTCCTGCCTGTCATGTAAACAAATGCATCAAACTCATGCGTGGTCTGAAATGTCAGCTATGCTATTTTAGATCAGTATCACACCAGTATGGGAGAGTTATGAATCTTGGTAGTGCAGAGCCCCTGGCACAAAGGAAACTATTATGCTGACCCATCACACTGTGGCCACAATGCAGCAGATTAATGATAGCAGAATAGTTTTAAATTTGAAATAAATTACCTTCAGCTTGGCATTGGTGTTTTCATTGCAGAGTGTGTAGTTAGACCAAGTTCTGTTGGTGTCCGGGTGACGAAACCACTGCCCGTCCTCTCCACAATACTTTGTTGCTTTTTCTGAACATATCGGTCATGAACTAAGTTAATCGCTTCAAATCAAAAGAACTTGAAAGGAGCTCAATGCTTCAGTCTCGCTGCTTACCCGTAGGGTCGAAGTCATGAAAATAATTAGGGCAGTTTTGGAAAGTGTAAGTTCCCGCTGGAGTGTCGTCCCAGCACAGCCAGCCATCCCAGTTCCGACTGCAGTACAAACCTATAACATCGACGCAGTGTGATGACACTTAAACATTAAGAGGGGAGTAGAGAACCCCAGATTTTCATTTCATTTGATATTCTTGTTACCTGATTTGTTATAAGGCGGATCTCGATTCATTTTCTCGAAGCATTTGTACTGGTTGTCGAGGATTTTTTTCCTCACTATTTCCTGCTGCTCCCGATTAGCTGTGGGACTGACCGTGGCCTCGTCGGCACCGTTGACCTCAGTGTCCCTGGAAAACTGGGCGGCTGCCTTGATTTTAGTGAAGTTTAATATCACACATACACACACAGAGTCATGCTCAGTTAAACTAAACAATGACCCAAGGAGAAAAACGGTATGGAATAATTGCACTTTATTGTTACATTACCTTTAACTTGTCTTTAGTGTTGATGGCACAGAGTGTATAGTTGGTCCATGTCTTGTTGCTCTCTGGGTGGCGAAACCACTGCCCATCCTCTCTGCAGTACCTGGATGCCCTTTCTAAAAAGAATGCTTATGTATAAATATATCGCTGTACACAATTTAACACTCATTGAGTTCTTTCTTTAAAAATATAATTCATAGAAGACGAAAAAAGGTTAGCAGGAAAGCAGCAAATCTTTAAACAAGCAACCGTGTTGAATTTTACCACCTACCAGTGGGGTCAAGGTCAGAAAAATAATCAGGGCAGCTCTGAGAGACAGTGGTTCCTGCCGGAGTGTCGTCCCAGCACAACCAGCCATCCCAGTCACGGTTGCAGTACGGTCCTGTAGGACCCACAAAACATGATAGCAAATGTGTATAGGTCTCAAATTCACATGGATAAACGTGAAACTTATAATTACAGGGAAATCTCACTGGCTAAAAACAAGACACAGTAATATTTACTTGGACTATCTTTAGGTTTGATGCAGTCACTTTGGCATTGTTTTGTGCAACGTCACATTTATTTCCATCTTGAGTTGCATTGTGTTTTAGACAAGATCTTGTACTGACAAAGGGAGCGTTAGCCTGCTGGGTACAGTCTTCTCCACTGCATCCCGAAGATTCTCAGTGGTTTTAATGTCTTGTGGTCCATGAACCACTGTTTCACAGTTTGAGCCTGTTGAATGATGACGTTGCCATCTGGTGAATATTCAGGTGGTCATTTGAGCTCTGTACAACTGAAGCAACCGGAGATCACAACACCTCCCCCACTGGGTTCTACGGTAGGCATTAGGCACGAGCACCTCATCCACCTTTCTTTTTTTACCTTTCTTGTCCATCAGTTTTGAACAGGGTTAATCTGGACTCATCAGACCACAAGACTTTTCTGTTGCTCCAAAGTCCGATCTTTATGCTACCTGGGAAAATGAGGCTTTTTTGCGATTCGCTTCACTGATAAGTATTTTTTCTTAAAGCTGCACAACTGTTCTCTTTTGTTGGGAATGCTCTTACTTTCACCAGTAAACATAGCTGTGAGTTGTGCTGGTGGATTATTTAAATTTTTTTTTAATGATTTGATGTCACCAAACATTTACATAACCTCTGATCACTTCACCATATTCAGAATTTTTTCCCCGATTACATTTCTTCCTCGTAGCAGTCCTCCCAGGTTTAAATAATGCATCGGGAAGTTCCTAATCCAGCTTTAGTAATTTCCGCAATATCCTCATTGTTTTTTTTTTGCTTAATGCAGGTGAATAATTCGACTTCTGAAACAGAGTAACATCTTATTCACAACCATGGGATGCATCACCAGACATGGCTGTTTACGAACTTGGAAGCTACTCACTGCATCCCTTGAGGTTAAATAACTTTCTGTAAACCAAAACATTAATCATCATCATCAGAAATTATCCAATGGAAGGTTCTTATCCAATTATTTTGTGAAGTCCAGGCACTGAATTTCTTTGGCCAGGTAGTGTAAAAGCTCAGCACTGTGTAGAAGAAAGAATCAGTTTACCTGTTTTTGTAGACGGTGGCTCTTGTTTTATTTTGAGGAGACATCTATATTCAATCTCAAGCAACTTCAGTTTCTATGCGGAAAGAATGAAAATTTCAGCTTTAAACAGTACTGAACAGACAAACTGAGGACCATGTGCAGGGACCTGTCAAATAAACACACATCAAACAGTTTATTACATTCAGCACATGTTACCCTCTGCCTTTTCTCATGGGTGGTTGCACAGAGCGTATAGTTGGTCCAAGTCCTGTTGCTGTCTGGATGTTGAAACCACTTCCCATCTGCTCCACAGTACTTAGTTGCCTTTTCTGTAAAGAATAATTCCATCACTAAATACAGGCGCTTTTTACTATCCATCCATTCATTCATTTTCTTCTGCTCATGGATTCAAACCGAGGACCTTACTGTGTGGAAACAGTGTAACGCTTCCTCTTCTTACTTAGATGTTTAGATATTGTAACAGTTTATCAGATGAGCAAATCCTCTTGAATGTCTTTGCTCACCTGTGGGGTCGAAGTCACCGAAATAATCAGGGCAGTTTCGGGAGGCGTACGTGTCCGCTGGAGTGTCATCCCAACACAACCACCCATCCCAGGTACGACTACAATACCGCCCTACACCAGGAAAAAAAAGCAAAGAAATGTTTACAGGCCCATTATTCATAAATTTGCAAGCCTGTAATGCAGATGCTGATGAATGTGATATATTGACCTGGTTTTCTATAAGGTGGATCATTCTTCATTTTCTCTTGGCATTTCTTTTCATTGTCAAGGATAATTTTCTCTGTGCTAACCCCTGGAGCCTCCGTGGTTGGCTCTGCTGCTGCATCCCTTTGAAAATCAGGGATTTCCTTCTGGGAAAGAAAAATATTAGTCTGCTGCATATAGAAACTGATGCAAGCTTTGTCTTGTTCAATCACTTTCAGAGAAAAAACAAAACAATGATCAATTACCTCTAATTTGTCCTTTAAAGTTTGTTGACAGGTAGAGCCAGTCTGGATCCAGTTACCTGATTCATCACAATATTTGGTCATTTTTTCTGTGGAAAAAAAGGGAAAAAGCCTCACTGGCAGTGCTACAACAACATTATCCATCAATAATTTTCCTAAAAGCCTCATATACTATATTAAACGGCTTACAGGCACAGTCTACTGCTCCTGTTTGTTTAGCAGAGAGTTCAGTAGAGATTCTTTGTATGCTTTGGCTGCGTCTTTCAGTGTTTTTCAACAGTAAAACATTGGCATAGCCCAAACACATAAATCTAAACCCGAACCTTGGCATTATGAAACAAATGCATTTAACTTAGCTCGAAAAATATCATCAGAAGTCACATAGAAATGTCCACATTTGGAATAATTGTACGGTCATTTCATATACGTCAGGTTTTAAACCACATGTAGTGGAGATCCATGGCTGGACCTATCAGTGAGATCACTTTGTTCTTGACATCAACAACTGCAGTCCGACTGCCTAGTCCTCTCTGGCAGCTCATTAACTGTTCAGCAACCACTTCCTACTGTACGTCTTCCCAAAGACCTCGTATCAGCAGCGTCAGCTTTCAAGGAGTCATGTGGGTACCCAGGCATTTTGGGAAGATCCTTCATGAGCCGTCTCTTACAAAAATGGCTTCTCTGTTCCCACATTCATGTTCTCGCTCCCTATCCATCTGTCAGGAATCGAGCGTCCCTATATATTTTTATAATTCCTCCCTTTCTTTTCTTTTCTTTTGCTTGTCTTTTTTTACCCTTACATATTCCTCATTCATCTCTCTGTCCTCTCCTTCACCTCTGCTCTCTTCGTCATATTGCATCTCCTAAATCAGACATGACTTGAGTCTGGAGTTATTCAACTAGACATTATTGAACCTTGTATTACTCACAATGTAAAAACTGCACATTCTTTGGAAACGCTTAATGCTGCAATCCCAACATCAATTGTACTTATATAATCACAGTCAAATTCAATATGAATAAATCTGTTTTTCTATCCTGCCTGACTCAAAGAGTACAGTAGGATCGTGTTTTACCTTGTTTACAGTGTATTAATCTTTTCTCTAGCATGTCATACAGAAGCAAATATGATTGGGCTTTTTCATGAATCTGCAACCAAGTAGTTATGCAAGGTTATGCTTAATCTCTACAGACTATTATCTTTATATAAGTGCACATAATCTGTAGGCAAGCAACAACATTTTTGCTATTGGAATCTTTCTGGTTTTAAATTTGTAGTGTCCAGAAGATTGGCCAATCAAATTTGAGCATTCAAGCAAATAGTTAGTACTAAGTTAAAATGTATCAACATTAATAAACAATGAATGGGATTGAATTATTGGCTTGGATATCTGCAGGTTACACCGAAACCAGTTGCACAGTTGTGCTTGAATGAAGATGGTTACCGTCTTAAGATCGTATTACTAAGCTGAGGCTGTGTGATAAACAAAAGCATTAACCTTTGACCTGACGAGGGGATTTACGTAATACATAATAGATAATCTGCCTCAGCTAAGTTTCACATCAATCACTCTATTGCTTTATGAATAAAACTGATGATACTTAATGGCTGATGCGTGGTTTCCATGCATCAGCCATTAAGTTTAAGACATATGTCTAAAAATAATTCTGTTATGCATAAAATTCATAAAACCATACACTAAAACTAAGCAGAACTCCGCAGCTGTGAAATTTTAAGTCCTTACAGAACAAAGTTAAGCAAGCTATCTGGCCTCTGTGAGACACGATTAGCCATTTTCCCGATGTTACCCAGCAGGTCTCACTTCAGACTGCCTGTTGCTGTAAATCTAGTGAGAGATGCGAAAAACGTTCTTACCAGTCGGGTAGAGTTGAGGATGATGCGGACAATTTTGTGTTACTGATGTCCCGGCTGGTGTCTCATCCCAGCACAACAAACCATCCCACATGTAATCACAGCGCACCCCTCGAAGAAGGAAAAAAAGAAAAAAAAAAGTGTGGGGGGGGTGTAATTACTATCATAAACACTTATTTTTCTTACATAAGTATACTATTAAAGAAAAAACTTAAAAAGGGAAAATGTCCTTGTCTTTTCTACATTACGTTACAATTTAAAATTTTTTTTGTATTATTCATTTATTTAGTCAGAGTAATATAATGTAAAATAATGTCTCTACAGATGTGATTACGTCTTGCGGCCTAAACTTTAAAAGCCCTATTGGGCCAGTTAGCTTGCAGCAGTACCACTATCATCTTTAACAAGAACACAAACATTGTTCTGGTCCCATTCAATAGTTTTACATCACTCCACCTGCAAAGCCCTCCCAGAGTTAATGGATTTGGTCTCAAGAAGCCTGAAATTAATTTGGGACCTCTCACCAGTTCTGCTTTCTTGGCGGCCTTTGCGGGACAGCTCGAGACATTTGTATTGACCCTGGCTCAGCGCCTGCACACTTTGTCCCTCTACAATGCTCTGCTGAGGACTGAGCGATGGGTCTGAGATTGAGTCAGTGCCTTCCGCTGTCCTGCACTGTGGAGACAACATGAATTAGAGTTGAGAGGAGGACATGCACTACACTAAGTGCAATACGTGCCGTGGCCAGGGAAGCATCATTGTGTTGTTTGCGGTTTCTGCTCTGATCTACATTTCTTTGATCGTCCAAAAAAAAGGTAAATATCATCTTGAATGGTGATGTAGGTTTCAATTATAATATCTCAGAGTTTTATTATACTTGGATAAAGATGTGCATTTGGATAAAGGATAGAAAAAAATGAAAAAAGTCAGCATGGAAAGTTTTTGAAGCATCTTCAAAGCTTTTCTGATGAGGATTTCACTCTGCTTTGAAATTCTACTCACGCTCCATTTGTGTAACTCATTAAAATGTTTGCAAGCTCACAAAGGACGTTAAGCAGCTGACTTTCTCCCAATGAATCTTTTCTCTGCTCTATTGTTTGTGTTTGGAGGTAACATTAAAATGGAGAGCCCGCTGTGTGAAATGCTGATTCTGATAATGCTGTTCACTGAAGGATAAAGAGCCCATCTTGCTGTGACTTATCTTCCTTCTTTTTTTGGCTGAAAATTAAGCCTCTCGAAGGCTCGTGCACTTGCATTTTCCAAATTCTTTGTGGAAATTTAGTACTTTGCTTGGGAGATTGTGTCTACATATCACAAATGAGATGCAAACCCACAATCCCCTGGTTGTCTGTGGAGGAAATACAAATTGTGACTAGATCAAAGTGTCGTCCTTACCTGTACGATAAAAAGTTTGTAAAAAAAAAGAAAAATACAAAGCAGGTTTTTAAAAAGTGGCTTTTGTTTGAGAGCTGATGTCCCATGTAGCAGTTTAGCAGCCGTACATATGATGTCACTCCAAGCATTGAAGTAAATGACGTCATACATACGACCACCAGGCCACCACCAGTATCAACAGCTGAGCTGAATGAGAAAAAATAAAACAACTTCGCATGTCATGGTCTAACAGCTTCATCACCTACACAAGTCTTTTGTATTCAACATGACAAAACCACACAACACAGAAACACGTGGCAGACCTGCACAGGTACATCAGGCATACATATTTAGCTGGAAGACCTCGTCCTCAACTCAAGCAGAAACGCAGGCTAGGAAAGTAAACTTCCATCTCCCTGCGACATTGAAGAATACCAAATGATTTTCCATGAAGCCCGTTGACTCAAAAAAATCTGTAAAAAGTTCAAAATTTTTCACCCAGTTGGTGTTGAAGATCATTTTATTAAGACCTTAATTATTCAACTAACCATAATTTGTACAAGCTCCACTTCAAAGTTTGACTTTTGATTGTAATACCTTAATAGGGGACATCATTACATGATAGAACACCATGCCAAAACATGTCATCCCTATATGACATACAGTTTGTGTTACGCTCTGTGACCGATGATTACAACAGCCCCATTAAGCTAATTGATGACATTCCTCAAAAGCTGGGGCTGGGGAAATGTCATAGCTCTCCAAGGTGCATTAAATATCTGATCCTGGTGTTCAGAAGAGCCCAAGCTCAAGATTTGAGGTCAAGATCTCCATTAAGAGCTTTCTGCTGTAGGCTGTTGTTTATATGGCACTGCTATTGGACATTCATATAATGTCCAGAGATTGGTTATTAATACGAGATTATTGCATTAGGTTTTATTTCCTTTATTGCCTCTATTAACCTCTAACAGGAAGTTTACCTCCTGGTGTTTTATGCATAGTGAATCTTTAATCCATTTTTCTTTGATAAAGATCACAATTTCTACTCTCCACTGCCTTTCATTATTTTTTGCTATACGGGTATAGCCTTTATTTTGAGGCCATGTACATAGCGGCACAAAAGTGGTACAAAAATAAAACCAAAACTAAAAAAGTGACTTCTTTCTGTGGCTGATGAAAGGATGTGCTGTTATCAAAATGACAAATAACTTTATTAACATAGCACTTTTCAAAATTGCCATTACAAAGTGTGTTACAAGAGCAACAGAATAAATCCAGAGTAACAAACGTAAGAAATAAAAAGACAATTTAAAGCTAATTAAAGCTCAAATAAAATCGGGCAGAGCCTCGTCATTAAAAGTAACCTTGTGACTGACTTCCCCAATCCTGTTCCAGAATGCAATCGTGCGGTTAAGTGCTTTAGACAATGAGACCGTTTTTGTTATTTTGACTCTGAGCACCAACACAATGGATTTTAAATCAAACAAACAAGATGTGATTGAAGTGCAGACTTTTAAATCAAGGTTTTACAAAAGTATTGTATTAACTGTTTAAAAATCACAGACATGTCTATACATCGCCCCCAGGCTTCAGAGGCTCAGAGTAATTGGACAGTTGACTGGCAAGCAGTTCCATCTTCCCTCATTATTTTTTTTATCACAAATTAAGGAGATAAAACATCTGGAATTAATTCAAAGCGTTGAACTTTAATTTGGTAGCTGTTCACTTTAGCTCTCCAAAGAGGAAAAAAGAGATGTCGATATAAAGACAAAGATCATCATTAGGATTGAAAAACCAAAATAAACTTCACAGAGAGAGAGAAAAAACTTTAGAAGTGACCAAATCAGCAATCTGGTGATTCTTAAACAGAAGGAGCGCAGAGGCCAGCTCAGCAACACCAAGCGGCCTGAAAGACCACAATGATGTGGATGATCACAAAATAATTTCCATGGTTAACAACAGCATCCAATACAACAAGGTGAAAAACACTGGTTAACGCTCAAGAAAAAGAAGTCCCAACTCTGCTAGAAAATACCTTAAAGATCCCATTGAGCAGATGGACGGATGAAAACAAAGATATTGAGGAGAAAAACAGCTTGAGTGTATTGCATCATCTGTCAAACACAGTGGAGGAAATGTTATTGCATGGGCATGAATGGCTGCCAGTGGAGCTGGGTCACTGGTGTTTACTGATGGCGTGACTGCTGATGGAAGCAGCAGGATGAATTGTGAAGTGGACAGGGCTATATTCTCTACTCAGATTTAACCAAATGCTGCAAAACCGATCCAACAGTGCATCACAGTGGACGTGGATAATGACCCAAAGCTTACTGCAAAAGCAACCCAAGAATTTCTCAAGGCAAAGAAAAGGAGTATTCTTCAATGGCCAAATCATTCACCTGAATCTCTGCCTCCACTTATGAAAACTGAAAACAGAAAGACCCACAGTATGTCATGGTCCCCCTGTCCTCTCAGGTTCTAAGTTTCTTTCATTCTTTTAATAATTATAACAGCTTAGATTTGTACAGCACCTTTCAAGAAACCCAAGGACGCTTTACAAAAGAGTATAAACAAACGATCTTCTCCATTTGCTCCATCTCTCTTCTCTCTATCGTGTGTGTGGGCTTGAGTATTAACTTTGTTTACTCCTCCCACAAGTAGATCCTCATCTGCTACCAGCAGCAGTATATAACCCTTGTTCTCCTCTCTGTTTCTTGTAGGAATGACTAATTTAGACCTCTTACCTTATTTGCTTGTTAACTTGGTGACCAGTGCGCCATACTTACCTGACCTGTCCTCCTTTTTTTGCAGATTGTGTCCTGGTGTGCCTGCCTGACTTACTCTTTTTCTCACAAAAAATACTTATCTGTGGGTTTGGAGGGAACTTACCTGCACTAGCGTGTGTGGAGAATATGTCGCAGTAAACACAGCTGTGGAAAACAAAATTTTACCTGCAGTTCTACTCGTGAAAGCAACCAAAACCAAGCTCTGCCTGCAAGCTGAGAGAACAGTGAACAAGTGGTAACTGGATTTGAACCTACAAAAAGAGAAAGATTTGAAACCCAGTGTTTCAATATCAACTTTAGTAGTGTTGCGAAACGCTGTAAATACTTACCTGCTGTGAATTCAAGAGTGTTAATCAAAGCCTTTGAACTTTTTCCAGCCTGTTGCACCAACCATGAAAAAGCAAGTGACGGCTACTGCAGTAAAGGCCTGGCAGAGCATCTCAAGGGAGGAATCCTAATTTGTCCAATTATTTTTGAGCCTCTGAAAATGGTGTGCTATGTATGAAGATTTAATGTAACACAAATAATAAATTAAACCTCTTGCACTAAAGCTGAAAGTCACGCTTAAATCACACCTTTTTGATCTTTTGATTGGAAATCCACTAAAATATTCATAAGTTTAAGAAATGACTTGTCCAATGTGTCTTTTTGCATCTGAAGATGTCATTTTACATTAAAACTGTTGTGATCTTCTGCATAAAGGGCAAGGATCAGCTATATTTTGAATAGAATAGAAAATGCACATCTATACATATATATACTTGGCTCATTTATATTGGGGGATATTTAAACTGGGGTAGTTCTACAGTTAATTTTACAGGGTGAGTGAATTTGCTGGTTAAAGAAAACCACTAGACCACAACATATTATACATCCCTTTAATGAGAATTGAATCTTGTTCAGGAAACATGTACAGCATACAAAATTGGCAAAGTGAGAGATAGGGCCTTCAGAAATATATGCCATTGTACATCCTTGTGTAAAAAGTGAGCTTACCACCAGGAGAAACCAAAGGATCCAAATGGAGCCCATTAACCTCATATCTTCCTCTCACAGGGAGATCTCTAGAGAGAGGGAGGAGAACAACATGTTAAACCTATCAGAAAAATAAATTGTCTACCGTGAAGGTGACTGACTAAACAAACAGTGTGCTGTTTCAAATCAGGATTACAGCTTCTCAGGAGAAAACAGTCACAGCAATCAGTCATCTGAAATGCAAAACACTGCAGCAGCGCTGCAGTTTGTGACATTCCACACTCCTCGCCTTTGTGCGCGTGCCTGGGAGATGGTGAGACGGCGTGTCTGTCAGGATGCGAAACAATGGCATAAAAGGAGTAACTTTACATTGGGAGAGCAAAAAGAATGATGAAAAGCAGAAACACATTCGGACCGAAATAGTTGATGCTCATTAATCATTTTGCGCTGAGCATCTAGCTCCGCAGGACGACAGGAGCTGGGCGGACGGTTCAGTAACCGAGTGCATGTGAGATTAAAATTCTCTTCAGGTCTCTTTTCTCAGGCTAACAGAGTCCCTGTTGAAAACCCATCATTCTGCAGTTTGAACAGTTACAATGACCCACTGGTTGTTCTCCACACCCCACAGTGGCCCAGGGGGTACGATACGCATGCATGAGCCAGTCCAATAAATCACCATGAAAGGACAATTTATAGTATTTGTTTGGCTTCAGACGCACACGGATGGTAGGCTACTTAGCTTTAGGATGACAAATATACCTGGATCTGCCAAGAGTGTAAGTCTAGCGATGCTGATGTCTGAACAGGAATCCCTTGAATCTTTTCCAGTTCTTATGTTTCGACGTTTCACTGGTTTCCTTTGATGTGACCTGTTAGTGTTAGACTTCATTTGAACATTTTATTGCTGGCTTTTAAAGCCCTTCATGGTCTGACTCCTGTCTATACCTATGAGATGTTAACTTCATATGATCCGGGCCGCTGCTTGACATCTTCTGACCGGGCCTTTGTTAACGGTTCCAAAGGCTTTCATTAAGACAATGGGAAACCAAACTTTTTCTTTCTGTAAATCTCTTTTTGAATCACACGGTTTATCATTCAGTTTTCTATAGCTGCTCATTGCTTTATCAAATCTTTTTCACTTTTAAGACCCAAAGACTGTATCCTTCTTTTTCTTTTGATTTTTAAGTTATGTTGAATTGTTTTTAACTCTAACTCTAAATAAAAGTATTTTGCAAAATTTTACAGCTTACAGTTTGTGATTGAGAAAACAGGAAATGTTTTCTACCAGTCCCTTTGTGGAAATACATGCTGACATTTACTGACTAGTTATATGTATATATATATATGTATATATATAAAGTAAGTTTTATGCTCATGGCCACAGATTTTTTGATAATGCAAATCGAGTGTAAACCAAAGCTCAGTAAACACAAATGACACAACACAATAAGACTGTCACAGATACACTGATCCATTTGAAATTTGGGGTTTTAAAAATACAAAAATCTAGAGCCCACAGAGGTGATCTTAAATGTACAACTTGGGCTGAAAAACTGCTAAAATCCCACGAATTAGGTTTAACCCTTTAAAGCCGGTTGGAGGTTTTGCGTAACTATTTTTAAATCCCAGTAGCACTGCAACCACGTAAGTTAGCGCAATAATTTTTTTTGCATATGAAACTGGAGGAGTTGTACTTACATCTTATGCCATCAGCTTGTCCTCGGTCACAGTTTCGTTCCACATACAGCTTTGCAAAAATTGCATAGAAGCACTTGCAGCAACAAAAACATAATATTCCAGAAACACGGTTTTACCATCAGGGCCTTATGAGCCTATACTGGTGTTTTTAAAAGTTATGTTTGACTTTATGACATTCTGTGTCATTTCTGGGATGCTTAGGACTCATATTGCACTGCTGTTATATATAGTTTAGCTTATTTTGATGCATATGCTGTTTTTTTTGGCAAATTTGCAATATAATATTTATTTTCGTTTTTCCTGCAGTATATGAAAATTGGTGTATTTCAAAAATAAAACTATGAAGACACTCAGAATAAATTTCCTGTGGTTGTAAACTATTTTGTGCAACTTTTTTGTATTTACAGTTTTGAGAGATAAGCCTCTTAAATTTCTCTAACTAGAAATATATGTTAAAAAAAACAAAAGATTTTCAATTTTTTTGTAGTTTATTGCACTTTTTTGCAATTTATGTAATTACTATGCACTTAATGCATACATATTATTAAAATGTGGGCTATAATGGTTGTATTGATGTATATCAGCTTGAAATGCTCCCAAAAATGGCACTACAGCATGTAAAAATATAATATAAGCTCTGGCGGATTTGGGTTCTATGGTAGGTCTTAAAGGGTTAAATAACAATTATAAATAATAATAATAATGAGTTAGAGAATGACTGTAATTAGCCCACTCCTAATCACCAAACATTTTCAGTCCAAGCCTAAATACTGCTCTATATTTTCCCAAAAATAGACCAGAATTTACTGGACTATTTTTCTGGGTCCACCTCAGTGTCTAAAAGCTGAAGATCATAACGACAAAGCAGTTTTCACCGCTGCTTTGAAAAGAAGCGGGGAAGGAAAACAAAGAAGCGCACAAATATAGCGATCATTAGGAAAGAGATGAGACATGACAGGCGAGGGAGAAGTATGGATCCCAAAATTGCCTCTAGGAGCAGAAGATCCATGAACACTACTATTACTGCAGCACAGAGGTTCCACATCAGTCACGTATCCTGCTAATCACCACTGGGTGATCACGCGCATGTGAATTTATCTAAAAGCGGATTAATTGCATATTCTGTGAGGCAGAGACTTTCCACAACGAGTCAAATAACAGTTAAACGCTGTTAGGACAAATGACATTACTCACTTCATGCCAAGTAGAAAAGGCATCACTGAGAACGACTGAAACTGTCAGGCAGGAAATAATGGTACTGAATTATTTCAATTATTTCATATATTTTATGTATGTAAAATAGGAAAGCACTTTAAATTTTAAATGCCACTTTTAATGGCTCTGTGAATATCAATATTACTCTGATAGATAGAGCTACAGAAGGTTTTTAGGCTAGCATAAACACTGGAAACATTGGGTATAGTCCAAAGTAAAAAAACAAACCAAAAAAAGTTAATTTTTATTTTTTTTAGATGGTAACAAGAATTCAAACAAAATCAGAAAATACACCTATGGACAGGTTTTTAAGGCACCTATTGCATAATTGAAGTAGTAGGAGAGCTGCTATGTAGGCATTGTTATAAAGATTATGGGAACTGGGTGTGTACTCGGTGCCGGGTAGGTAGTTGGGACTGTTTGAGACATCAATAACCCCTGGAGCATTTCAACATTATAACACACTCTCTGCCCATCAATAATAAATTTGCACGTTTCAAATCTTAACAGCTCTGCTTCACACGTGACAGGACTCAAACTCAAATCTCCAGGCTATATTCGACTTTCATCAGGGAAGAGGTTAGGCTATCCTTTCCCATTAGCTCCATGTACGTGTCTAAAAATAGACCCCAGAGCATTTTGTAGGCGGATGGGTCCAATGTGATAAGAACAGTGAGGCATGAAGCTCCGCACACTCCCCGTAGAGAAGATGAGAGCGAGCGCTCAAACAGGATGAGGGGGCACAGAGGAGAACGTAAACAGTATAACAGCGCTGTTTAGGACTGGAAGCTGATGCAGAGCGAGCGTAGCTGCAGCAGGTTAGGTGCAACATTAGTTATACTCTAAATAAAATACAATAAAATACAATGAAAACCATTTATTTTCACTTTAAGGGTAAGCTAGAGACTAAATGACTGTTAAAAGCAGTATGTCTTTAGCTTTTATATATTAAATGAATTCAAAATGATGACATCAGCTGCTTCTATTATGTCTTTTGTCTTTGATTGGTGATTCCAACAGCAGATTTCTTTTAAGCTTAGAATCTAGATTTGTGCCTTTTTTATTTAAACAAACTGCAAACGTGTAAAGGGCGCAATGTCAACTTTGTGTGTGCTGCTTCTTATTGGAAATTTATGTGTTTTCCCTCCGTTTTTCCTTCTCCTCCTCTCCCCTTTTCTGCCTCTCTTTATGTCGTCCCTATATCAAACTGACAGCAGCAGACAGAGCCACTCATCTCTTCTCTTTCCTCATGCAGCGAGCGGTCACAGGCACTGTGACAACACAGATTTGTGCTGACATCACATCGGTGATGGAGGATGCGGCGGCCCGATGCAGCGTCTCCTGACTCACCGTTTCAGACCCCATCGCTCAGGCTGAAGGGAGCAGGCACACAGACGTGCTCTGGCATGCCGTTGCCAGGTAGCGATAAATGAGCCGGATCATGATGCGAGCTCAGGTGGATTAGTCTGATAAACTGACAGATTGTGAATGTTACCCGCAAGGCCGTTGTATAATTCTTGCTTAAAGAGCAAAATATTTGAACTGATTTATAAACTGCATGATCTACAAGCTGAGGAATTTCCTTACTGCTACTCAAGTTTACAACACATCCATAACCGCACTTCCCAGGAAGTTTTATGTATACTATGTGACGGCCTCCTGTGCTGTCAAAGAGAGTGATAAAGATTAGAAATAGCGTGTGGATGATATATCGTACATATACGCATTAAATAAGAGACAATGTTCACTCATTAAGAGTTAACAATAGAATCAGTGTATATCCAGTATTTTGGTATTGGTGGAAAAATACAGTGGCCCTGAGAGGCCAAACGGACTGCAACTTAAGAAAACAACAGCAATAAGAAAAACGCCACAAAAGCACACAAATCACAACGGAAACAGGAAAAACGGAAATAGGAAAAAAAGAAAACAGAAATAGGAAAAAACTGATTTCCAAAAGCACAAGGGAAGTGTTTCTGGGGAGACAATAACTCGACGGACCAGTTGCAGGAACCAAAACATGCTAGGTAAGTGTGTTTGTTTCTCATGATTCATATAATACTGATGATGGATTTTTAGGCTAATAATTAAGCTAACACACTTACCTCTCATCTTTTTTTCCCTCACAAAACCGATAGATCCTCCACTTCTTTTAAGTGTCTCCCAGCTCAATTCTTAGCATATTTTGGTTCCTGCAACTGGTCCGTAGGGTTATTGTCTCCCCAGAAACACTTCCCTTATGCTTTTGGAAATCAGTTTTTTTCTATTTCTGTTTTCTTTTTTTCTTATTTCTGTTGTGTTTTGCTGCTTTTGCAGCGTTTTTTTTTTATTGCTGGTGTTTTCTTAAGTTGCAGTCCGTTTGGCCTCTTAGGGCTACCGTAGAAAAACTAAACACACGTGCAACAATACATAAATATTCATATATAATCCTTAAAGCGCCTCATAAAATAAAGCACACTGGGATAAAATAACCCATTTTCTTAAAGGTAATCTATGAAGCTGATGAAGTAATGTTACTGTGTTATATAGCACAATGAGGTCTGTCTCTTAAACCACAATATATCAATATATTCCTACATTTATGTGAAATCTCTTTTTTTCCTGCAACAGTAAGCAAACTTTGTGGATTCAACGCAGCTTAAGTCCGTCACTATAAAAGCCTGTTTATATCATTCAAAGCACAGAATTCAATTTCACAGATTGAATGTTTACCAGCAGAGTTTTCACAACCATTTCCTCCAATAAATTGCATCGCCCTGGGCGAAAATAAATAAATTAAAAAAACGCCTTGTGATGAATAAGTACATATATCGCCAGCTATTTAAAGTCTCTGCAAGTTTACTTTCAAACTATAATAAACTTTAACAAGACAAAGCATGCCAACAAATAAGAACAAGTAGAGAAAAATCCAGTGAAGATAAAAACCTTTGCGCTGCTTTGCCCGTGTGGACTGATCAGTCACTTCCAACACTTTGCTATGAGTCACGTTTTAAAGTTGGAAAAATGTGAAAAGACTTGTTCGTGTTTTTTAGGTTTATCCTCTGTCTAAAAATATACCAAATGTTTCTCCAATTAAAGTAAAAAGAACAGCTAGAGTTGTTTCCTCTCCATGCATTTACCTCCTCCACCGCCTCCATATCCCACTTTTCTCAGCGTTCTGATTTCCTCTCTGGCCTTTATTTTCGTTTCCATATATCTCCAGCTCCTTTAATCTTTTCCCCCTATCACCTCCTTTCTCTATCGCTCTCTTGTCCGCCTCCCCCTGTCTTCACTCCGGCTCCCCCTTCTCCTTGCCCTCCTTCCTTTCTCTTACAATCTCCTGCTTTAAAAAAGGTCTGCCTTTCCAGCTTCTTTTTCAAAGCTTTTTTCTCTCACTCCCAAGGCAAGCCTAAAATATATGTCAGCTAAAAAAGTGGTTAAAACATTAAACAGCTTCCTGTTATAGAATTTTTTTTTTCATCTCATTTGGTTGCATTTTAGAACAGTGCTATTGCTAATTGTTGTTCCGCAGCATATTTCACAGAGAGATCAGAGAGCACACACATCAGCTAAAATATATACTCCGGTGAAGCAGCGCACTACTGTTTATACTGGATTAATATTATAGTCGTTTCTCAGGAGTGGGCATGATGCTTAAAAAGTGCATGTATGAACACGTGTGTTTTAGTGTACAGATGGAGCCTGTTGTGTAAAGTCCTCTGAGTGCTCAGAGTATAAAAACGCTACATAAATAGAAGTCCACTGTAAGGTGACCATGAGGGTCTGAAAGGTGCCTATAAATAAAAAAAATGTATTATTTACCATAGTTTCTGTAGCTTAGACAAATGAGACTGTTTTTCAGTGTATGGGGGATAAAATGCAGTTAGAGCACAAGTGGAAGTTAATGGCTCCGGCTTGGGGTGTAGAGATTTTAATACGGTACTAAAATAAATACCAGCGTTCGGTTAACTAGATTGATATTACAGGCAAAATGATGTCTAAAGCAGGCAATTATTCCACATGTGTGTTATCTCAGTATAAATACTTTAAGCTCTTTTCCAGTATACAGACCGGATTATGCTGCTGAATATCACACAGTGGAAAGGTTAAATATTTTAGAGACATGAGAAATTACAGTTGTGTGACCATGCACCTGCCAGTAATGATGCATAATGACAGACATTCATTAGTGTCACTAATTTCACTTTACCTGTCACCATAGAATGGCTATTAACTAACAGGCAGGAGCAATTAACTTTTCCCAAGGGACCACATGAGAAACTGGGACTGTTGTGGAGGGCCACACCACAACACTATTAGTGTTGCACCATTTTCTTCTCTTGCAATGAAAAACCTTAAAAAACATATATATGTATTTGGGCATACAAATTTTTCTTATTTAAACTCAAGAAATATTACAGAGCAAAACTTGATCCGTTGTGAAGACTTTGAATTTGCAAACATTACAGACTGCAAAAAGCAACACAAAATTCAGATATAAGTTTGTTCTGTAACGTATAGACACACTCTACACATTGTGTTTTTGCGGAAACTGCTTCAGCATTTAGAAGAAAATGAAGTCGACATCAGGCAGTGCTTTAGTCCTGATGTTTCTAAACAAGAAAAGGAAGAAACTGAGATTCCTGGTTCATCCAATTCACAGGAGAAGGCAGCAGCAGAGGAAATTTCATGGTTTTTCATGGTTCAAATGAGCTTGATGTGTGCATGTTTTGAGCTAGAAGTGCACTTGTTGCCATGTGCAGTGGTCTGATTGGTCACATCTGTTTATTCAGGACGGGGAAAAAAAATCAAGCTCAGTTCAATAAAATAAATTTTACAAATTCATCCAGTGAAATTACACGGGCAGACTCACGTAAATATTAACGCACAAAATATTTGCACAGATTTTACATGTCTGGTGTGTAAAGTCTGCAGAGTTTTGAGGGCAGCTTATTGTGGCGGCCCTCCACAACAGTCCCGGTTTTTCATGAAGGCAACACTCTGCTGAGCCCAGAGAAAATGAATTGTACATATTAAGATTATTCAGGGGCTGAAAGATGGGAGCTGATTTTACATGAAAACGCACTTGAACTTATCTAAATTGCTGTCAGACAAACAAACAAAAATAAGTCGAGAATCGCTGTTTCATAGGATCATCATGTGCCACTGAGTCTACACCACCCACACAGACCATCCAGCGGGACTGTCTCCTCGAGCAAAACCAAGGCCGCTGCTGATTCTGTGGTGCGAACTGTGGATGACCAATGGAAGACCAAAAACGTTTTGACAGGGGGACTCATCTCCATGATGAGCAAACAAATCAAGCTGCAACTGAATACACAAAGCAAAAGTGATTGTACAGTTAGCTCCTCCAGCACAATGTGTCTCATCTTCAGGATTTCCTGCATGTCTCATGCATTTTAGGCATTCTACAGTAGTTCTCTGATTACCTTTCAGTGAGTGCACAAAAGAGATCTTCATTTAAAATCCCTCTCTTCACCCCACCTCCCCCCACCCCCTTCTATTAAAAGCCCTGTTGTCTGCACTCAAGTGCCTTTCTGAAACCAGGCCTGTTATTTAGCAGCGAAGTGGCAAGAATATGGTAAGAGGGGGATGAAGCAAGGAAGCATTGTTTGGTCTGTGTTCCAGCTGGTCGGGACAAGTCTCCTGTAATAGAAAGACTCTCCCTGGCTCTGTGTAAACAGTTGATTTATACCTGATCTTTAACTCCATGACGTCCCACACACTTCCTCTCCTAGACTAGAAAGAAATTAAATAGGGAGACAGTAGAGAGAGACGAAGAATTATAAAGGCAGGTAAAGAAGGGAGACATGAATACAAGGAACAGGCCTCTTTTGGGAACAGTCTATCATACTCTAGACTTCCAGATACAGTTACTTAAACCGCTGCCCATGATTCCACTGTTTCAGTTTCTTCTAACTAAAATGGTCTCTTTTAAAGCACCAGAAGCATACATCACATGTTTATTGGAGTTAACTGGTGTTTGCCAGGCAGATGGGGAGCCATCTCAGCATTTCCCGCACAGGGTTTAACTGTGACTACATGGAACAGGTTGGAGGCTCCCAAGCCACTCTTCAGCTCCAACAGCTAATAACTCAACTGTAATGAGCAGGCAAAGGTGTGCCTGTGCATCTTAAGGACAACTTTTCTTTTTCCCTCCATCCCAAAGTGAAAATGCTTTTTTTTCCCCTCCATTTTTGTCACATGCCTAAACTAGCCTAAATTGGGCTTTACAGTGGGGTCCAGCAGTCTGCCCAGACCATGCGTTGGAAGGCTTTTTCACTTATTGTATGTCCGCCACTATAAATAAAATGCAGTGTGGATCTTTGCTTCTGAGCTCTGTGTCTCTGCAAAAACAACAAATTATTTACACCTGCAACCTGTTCTTGGAAATCTCAGATCAAAGAAAATGTAGGTCAGAGCAGAGTATCACAAGAGCCGTGGAAGGCAGTGCAAATGCTTGGCCCGATAAAATCAACCCTTCTGGCTGAAGAATGCTAAGTATCTGCAACTCGTTTAACCAGAGACGTCTCTAGTTGGATTTTTCCAGCATCAAACACAACACTGACAATATACAAATGTTATAACTTTAGCAACCTAATCAGTATCTATTCATACATTCAACAGTTGTGCATCCATAAATGCAGTTTCTTTACAGCTGAATGTCTGGCTTGTTTTCCTGGCGAGCACATGCAATCTCCTTAAATTTCCTTTTTTGCTCTGTTTTGTTCTCCACCACCTCTGAGGAAATGATTTGCCTCCTAAGCTCCTAAACTAAGAAGCTTCTCTACTGACTCTAAAGTTGCAGCTGTGACACTTCCACAGCACTGAGAATTAACCAGAAGAAATTAAACGCTCTGCAGAGGAGATAGGAACAGATGGGTGATCATTCTTGCACATGCTAATCGGGGATTGTTTATGAATACAAAACTACTTGTTTTCCTCTTGGAATAAATTCGGAAGGAAGTGCAACTGAGCTTGAAAAGCAAACTTCTCCCACGTATTGAGTTACATGTCCTGTATGTATCCTGGCAGCCATTTAGCTTTGATTTTTGCAAACTTCGCCCACAACTTCCTTCTACTTCTCGCTCTTCAGCTCTTTTTTTCCACCGTCTCTGTTTGTCTATCAAGGTCATGGTTGTCTTTGCATTAATGTGTGGAGGGACCACCAGGACTCAAAATTCCCCACGCGTCTCTGTCTGTTTTGCAGCTGAACCAACCGGCCGCTTGGAAAGCCGGCGCTCTTTATTCTTTCTGCCCACAATGTCATGAAGTAATGGCTCTTTCCTTACAAAAATATATGATTCTACATGCCTCAAATAATATAAGTATCATCCTTGTATGGATACGTATGCCACATATCTAATAATGAAAGTTTTACCTGATGAATTGCCTTTAGTGACATTTAGTATTGCACTTCTGCGATGCATCATGCACAAACTTATTTATTTATTTGTACATTTTATGTTTCCTAAAATTTCAAAACTTCTCAAATAAAAAAGAACAAAAATTGATTTTCTTTTTTTTATCGCTTTGTATTTTCTATGAATTTTCAACTTGAGGTTTGTCAAGCTGTGTCTTTTCTTTCCAAGTATGCAAATAGATAAATATTCCCTTCACGTTCACAAGTGATTATTTTCTGATGGAAACTCTACTACTGTGGGTTTACAAAAAATGGACCATCACTCAGCATTATGCTTATAGGCTAAACATGGAAAAGTCGCCAGCATTGATAAGGTGGCAAATTTTGCCGGCTGACTGGTCAGATCGCACCTGTGGATGTGCGATTGGGGTGCGATGCTGTCTCGCAGTTTCCTTCAGCTTAAAAAAAAGGCTGATATGTAAACTTCACAAATAAGCATCAATTTCCTATTACTTTTATTAAGTCATCTTTTTGAAGTTAAAAATAAAATCCAGTCATGATTTTATTGGGTTCATTTCACTTTCATTTTTTTTGTTCTTTTTTTCAGAAAGCCTGGATTAGAAACTGGAGTTTAAAGGTTTAATATATAAGCTGGCATTTAGGAAGCATGCAGGATTAAGATGTCACTGGGTCTGTCTGACCAACCAGTTTCTGCAGGATTTTTTTTTTTTTTTTTGTCTTTGTTGTGTTTTTGCTGCAACAAAGATATCTAATTATTTTTAGATAATAAATATCCAGTTCTCTTCAGATGCTTTGGAAAAGCATCCTTCTGATCTATTTTTCTTTTTTTTTTGGCAGAACACAGTCACCTTCTTTGATGCTGAAGCAGCAAATCAGTCAATCAAGAGAACAAAATCATTACAGAATAATAAACAGATGTTAAACACTGCTAGTCATGCAAACAGCCCAGTCAACAAAAGATGAACACTGGTGTGATTAGTGCTTTCAAAGCTTTCACTCATTTGCATACGGGTGATTAATTCCTACCAATGTCATCGGATCCCGAGGGCCGCTGCTGAAATGGTGTTTAGTTAAAGACCTACTTTCATGGCGATATGATCTCTCAGTTCCTCGAACAGAATTGTGCTACGCTACAAACTCTTGCAAACTTGCAGAGACACTGGCTTATAGCAACTGAAATCATCGTGTTGTATGACCATTAAACAAAAAGTAACAAATTTACAAGACACCTTGTGTAATGGGTCGCCCATTTGCAACCGGTATTAACCAGTACCACCGTAAAACTGCACATACAAGACGCTGCACTCATGTCAATAAACATGTCAGGATTTCCAGCAAGTCCAGAGACCACTCAGCTGTGTTTACTGAATATTCACCCAGTTATATAATCCACCCGAATTAAATTTTCTCCTCCTAATACCAGTTAACAAAGAAGTTTGTTTATGAAGGCAAGCTTTGTTCTGTCAGATGAGCAGCGCCCTCCCTGACACTGACACCTCCCCATTAAGGTTTTGTTTATTTCCTGCAATGATTAAGTGTCACCTTATACTTTCAGCTTCTCTGAGGTTCAGGTGTTTACAGACATCTGCCACTGAACGGAGGGTATTTCCAGGGGATGAAAGTCCTTTTATCTGTCAACCTTTCCTTTCCCCCAGCCCCTTCATTTCCTCTTGACTTTCCACTGAGCACATATCTCATCTGTCAAACAAGTCAATGACATTTGTTTGTCTCATTTCCCAAAAGCAGAGCGTAGAGGACAGATGGCAAATGCAGTACAGTCGCTTCCAAGTTTGGGTTCAGTGTTACAGAACTTCACTTCAAAAGTTCACTGAAATATTTGCCAGATAGTTTGACATCATGGGGAATACATTTATTTTTATTTTTGCCCTTAGTAAAATAATAAATAAATAAAAAAAACATTCTCGTGTCTATGTGTTAAATATTACGCTAGCTGGAAAGCTGGAAATTGTGAAGCTACTGCACCAAACGGCACTGTTACTGACATTTTCTGCCTGCAGAGAAGAAAGAAAGATTGCCAAAGACATACAAATGACTATTTTTACACTTAAAACATAATCTGTAATAAATTGTCCATTTCAGATGTGCTGGCAGGCAGATATATTTGGACACAGCATGGCTAGTCTTTTCAGCTATGCTAAGATGCTATAAATTAACCATCTGGCTTTAGCCACAGACGTGAGAATGGCATCACTACTTCTCAAAATGTCAAAGACAGCTGAAATGTCTATCTAAGTGAATAACTGGATAACCTCTGCGTGTTACCCATCTGCAGATTCTTGGGCTATTTTTTCCCCCACGTTTTCCTGTCGGTGTCAGAAGCCCGAGCTTGGTTTCTGCAAGCTGAGTCTTTACTTACAAAGACTGTATCTTTACTCTAAAGTGCCACATTGAAGGCATTACTAAATAAAAGAGAACAAAATGAAGCTGTGCACCAATATTGTGCCTTTTGTGCAGAGCAGAGAAGAGTTGCTACAAATCAAAGATGAAAGATAAGCCCCCTCTGGACCAGGGATCACAATCAGACCTAAAATGGATCCCAGAGGGCAAGATCAGAAGACCCAGGGGCAGACATCTAACTTAATCCTGCTACTCAATCTTGAACTCAAACAAGACAGTTTAAAAAGCAGCAGAAAGAGAGGGCTTATTCGGATGGAAAACGATAGGCGCCTGTTGGAACAGCTAATAGCTCTGGGATGTACACTGAGTAAATGGAACAAACATTCTCAATGATAAATCAGGCTAGGTGGGAGGAAATAAAAAAAAAATAGGTTGACAGAAATATCCCTGCTACATCGTATAATCCAATAAGTCTTCAAATTGAAGATAGCGCGACACGCAGCGGCATTCGCACGCACACACTGAAAAACGCTCACTTTTAATGGATGCAAAATACTATAGTTATGTCTGTAGCCCTTTTACAGCCATCAGAGCAAAATCTTTAACAGATATGGAAACACATTTCCAAGAAACCAATCATTTCTCTCAGGCAATACACAGTATACACATAAATCCCGTACTCTACTATATCACTGTTATTGACGCGTTTCGCCTGGAGAGAAGAAATCCACAATGCCAAGGACGACCGTTTAAAATGGCCTGTCAGATGAGCAACTGCGCAAAAATTGTATGTGCAACATAAATACGGGAAGGAAAAGAGAAAAAAAAAGCCAATCGCAGTGCTCGTGCCTGCAGGGCACTGCGGCACAATAGCCTTTTTTGCTAAGCCCTATTAAGGAGTAAACTATATGCAAATGATATCAGATGATACAAAAGCTGCAGAAAAATGGGAGAGGAGGATAAACTGTTATCAAAGATTTCTTCTCCGGGCTGTACGAGTGAGTGTGAATGAGAGGGATTACAGTATTGCACACTTTCCGTGTCTGCTCACGCGCGTGTGAGGAAACAGCGTGAGTGGATCTATAATTACCTTCTACTAAATTTATGGCGAGGTGCAACTGTGTGATTGCATTCCAAAGTGTTACAACCTACTTAACACTCGTGTAAACACACCACTGCTGCACGTATGCGGATCCCAGAGTGTGGTTGGAGTGCGTGAGTGTGTGTGGTCCAGGTACGACTCACATAAAAGTGTTTATGGAGGGTGTTTTTTTTTCCTTAAGGGGACAAAAAGCAAGTATGTTTTAGGTTGATGGCATGTTTTAAGGTCGAGATTCGAGTGAGATTGCTCAGGACATCAAAGTAAGTCACTGTAGTGTCCTCTGAGGACAGACAGTGCTACACTGCAATACATTTAACTGTGCTGTTACATGTCTGTGTGTTCTACAGAGGAATATTTACTATAAAGGCAACTAGGCAATAAATATATGAGCAACAGCTAAAATATTTCACCTATAATGACTACAGCAACTAACTAAACAATCTCCAGATGTCTTAGTTAAGTCAACTAAATGCTGGCTCTCCAATTAATAAATCTATGCACTGTAAAAAATAAAAAACAGACAAAAGAATCTCTCTTTTGATCTCTGTGTTCTTCCCAGTAAATGCTTTCCTGCTTTTACTGTCACTGTCACCAAGTAACAACATAACTTATCACTGCTGCACTGACAACACACAGCTGTAACGGTGATGCACATTATCCCATTTAACCTCTCTGGAGAATTGCAAATCGCTACAAATAGCTAAAGTGAAACTTCTTCATCCTTTTTGGAGATCTGGACACAGCCCGCATGCTTTTCTCTTTATATGAGACTGACAATCAGCCATCCGTGTTTCTCCTTGCAGGAAAATGCAACCCGAGTTTCCTCGCTGGACCAAGAGGAGACACGCTATCTCGTTCCATATAAAATATAAATACATTTCTCTGTAAAGCACTTTATTTAGCCTTGTTCTTAACGTGTTCTCTGCAGCATAGCAAACTACCACTTGCCACAAAGAGGGCATATTTTTTTATGGCAGTATGATCTTGATCTCTGATCCTGCCCCTGCAGGATATCAAGAGAAAATTCAGTTTTTCAGCCCAGATCTCTGATTATTGTTTTGTTCTGGGTTAATTGCATAAGTACACAGAGTCCATCAACGCATTCAATCTGTTCATTTTAATGCAGAGGGGGGGAAATGGCATTATGAAATGTCAAGTCCTGTTAGCGAACACAAAGACCAAAGACAAATGTCACAGTGACAGAAAAAAAAATGGTTTTATTTATACTGGCATATAAAGTGTACTTCTGTTTAAGTTATCTTTATCTGAAACTAATAGCATGCTGAAGACCAGAAAGGTTCTCCAAACTCCTTTCCCATTGTTCATCAGTGCAGCCTCAACCTGAGCCGCACACTCATGCACACAAACATCCACTTCCACTAGCTTTAGCCATCTGCTCCGCTCGCTATGAATATGAATGTCTCCCGCAATTACATCAATTTCACTAACATATGCCGAACGAGGAAAGCTACTTCACAAAGTTCAAAGAAAATGTTGAAAGTTTTGAGAGATGGTAAAAAAATCAACCTTGATTGGAGGCAGCAGATAATGAAAGACCCGAGTGCTGCTGCCTGAGCAGAAATGTCTGGAATGAAACCAAGCCCACAGAAGGTTCCCAAATCATGCGCATACATGGGCGAGAGGATTTTTATTGTGCCTGAATAACAGATCTAATTACGTTACAGAGAATGGAAAGGAGGCGGCCTCGCTACACACGCATCTTTCACGATATTTTAAATCATATACTCTCAAGATTTGCTTCCCTTAAGCATATTTCCACATCCTGCAGGTGGCTTCGTACGTCAGCATGACACCTTTTAAATCTTCTGTGTGACCCAAGTTTGAGCGGCAGGTAGGTCACGCACCGCATGCAGAATCTCTTGTTGTAAAGTTCACTGACTCTGCAAGAGTGATTAAAGGAAATCGTTGGACTGCACCTTTACTTCCAATGTGGTGCCATGTTTCCTACTGCATTTGCAGACCAAATGCACAAAGGCTTGCTGCTAACTGTAATGTGAAATGGGGGAGTAATCTAGTGGCACTCTATGATTGGTCATGCCCTGACTGCAGGACCACATTAGGCTCACTTTAGCTGATTGTTTTTTATTAAATTTTTTGTATGTAACTGCAGCTCAGAGAATCACTCATCACTAAACTCTTCTATTGCATGTGCAAATAGCCAGGTCCACTTCTCTTCCTCACCCTCTGGGAATATTTTTACTTGCAGAAATGATCAAAAAACAGAGAGCCGAGGGAAAAACTGACACTTCTGTGTCCTTCTTCAGAAGCAGGAAAACTGACTTCAAAATAATCCACTAATAGTTATAATAATCTCAATATTTAAAAAAAAAAATACAACCTTAGATCAGAGCGCCTCTTAAAACTGTGTTGTGTTTAACTTCGTGTTCCTAGATAAGCACAGTTATCTATTCAGAATCTGTGTTTTCAGCTGCCTGAAAAGCTTTGATTTTTCCAGATTTCTATGATAGTGGAAAAGAGAAGACGTGCGTGGGGGGGACTTGGTGCAAATATATCAATCATGTTGCTTTGAGGACATCTTGTCAGGTGTGCACAGTATCAAAGAGTGAAAAAATGCCTCGAGATCAGAGTACAGTTTCTTCAAAGTGATGGATGCGAGCACTGTCTCGACAAACAGAAGCATAAATACATCATGGAAACCTGTTGTCGTGCAAAAGAGGTTGCCGCAAAATGTGCACATTAAAAACTAGGCTAATTCCAAGTCACTGCTCTAAAAATAACTAATGCGATGTAATTATTTAAAGCTGTCTTTCATTTTTCTTCTAAGGATCTTTTAAAGCTTCTGTGGAAAAGCTCTGACTTTTCTTTTTGTCTGGTCTGCATGTGCATTCAAATGGCGAATGGTCGGAGTGTTTTATCACAGCGTAAGTTCTTTGTCTGCAGCGGCTGAAGGTATTCTTCTGCACATGTCCTCCTGGCTTCATGCATTAACTCACTCACTCATCCATAGACACACACACACACACAAAACCCCCAAAAAACCTTGCATGCGTTTGCAGAGGTGAAGAGAGTCACCCGGTCTCCCATTTCCTCTCTCTGATACCATTATCATTATCTGTGCCATGCTCGTGGCAACCATTTAGAGCCCAGGAAGAGTACGGCCAGCAAAGAACACTGCAAATTGGCCTGCTATTAACTAATCCGTGGATGAATGTACATTGAGATGCCCGGTGTTGTGCTCTGTTACTATTACAGTCAGTATCATAATAGTCCATTAGCACCATCCAAATGAAGTTTCATTATGTAGATGCGCTTGTGCAAAGTGCTTCCACCGCGCTACTCAATCTGCAGAATCTTCACCTTAATTGAAATCAAATTGATGGACATTTTATAATTACTTGAGTAATTTATCTTCAGTGAAAGGTTTCCCAGTTGGTTAATTTCATCTTAGCTGACATATAAATGTTTAACAAGTTGCACATTATTCCTTAAATTTAATTTTACCCTTTTAGCTAGAGTCTTGTTCTTGTTAAGCTGCATATATTAAAACGTTGTTTGTTTGTTTTAACATTTATGCATTCATGGAAAATATAATACACTGTATAAATACAAGGGTAAAAAGATTTTACATAAATGTTACAAACAAACAAAAGAGTTGTTACTTAAAATGCAAAATAACCTTATTATACTGCTCTGGTTAGTAATCGAGCTAAATCATTCCAGTAAAATCAAAATATATTTTTTATAATACTATCATGAAATATTAGGTCAAAAGTAGGACTGGGAAAGATAGCATAGAAATATTTCAATCACATGAATAGCTTGTCGTGAAGCATACACACATACAACTGTACATTTTAAATGTGCAACAAAAAATGTATATGTGGCTGACATTTAGATCCAAGCCCCTCTCGCATTTGTGGATGTTCTCCCCAAACCCCTGCAGTGATTTCAACAGCAAAATCATGTCTATAGCAGTGCCACCTACACACGACGGCGATTCAATGCTTTTGGTTACATTTTTGGTGCTTTTATGAATGTTTTACATTTAAATAATGTACAGCAGATGACAAACTCCCCTACATTTTTATATGGAGACACATTTGGTTTTTATACTTGTTGAATTATTATCCCATGCAGTCTTCTAAAGATTAGTGAACGCATTCCATCTTTACGCCATAAAAACTAGGCCTCGCTGGGATGCAGGAATTTTCCCCTCCAACTCTTGTTATTAATGAGCAGCTGGATTTGTCTCGCATTAACTGGCTGAGTTAATGCCAGTTAATGCGACAACAAAATGCAGCTGATTGAACTGAAAACCTCGACTTTGTGGGGGTCAAAGTTTGCAGAACTACGAACGCTGCTGGAATCCACAGCTGTGCGTGTTCATGGCGCTTGCATTTTCACCTGCTGGACATCACTACCTGACAAGTTTAACTGTCTTCAGAACATTGCAGAGGCCTTATTGAGAGTATTTGGCTCTACATATCTGTCTGAGCAGATTTTCTCTCACACGAAGAGTGTCCTCAGGTAGCCGTCTGAATGCTGGACACTCGTAGACCTGTGTCTCTGAGTGGGAGACCAGAGATCACGTTAACATGTGTATCTCTGTATTAACAAACATGCCATGTTGGCACAGCTTATTTTTCTTATCATTGTTGTAAGGAGACCATAGATAGCATCTGCATTTTCTGTTGTACAGTCCATTTGCTGTTATGGAGTTCTTGTTATGGATAAAAAGGGTCTTTTTTATTTCAAAATAGCTGATAACTATTCGCTGATTCCTGCCAACATCTGCAAACAAATATGATTGTATAAAGTTGTTCTACATAGTGTGTAACTGTTAATATAGAGCGTTATTAAATGTATTGCTAATGCAATTATATGGCACATTGACTTCTGAGGAAATTTTAGATGGCACTCGTCATCAGAAAAGTTGCCGAGCCCTGCCCTACAGCATTTATGCACTTGAGGGGTAAGAAAACAGAACTTAGTTAGGCCAATCCCACACTGTAACTTTAATACTATTTACTGAGCATTACAAAGATAATGAGGATGGGTTTTTTTGTTGTTGTTGTTTTTACGATTAATTAAGTGACATGTTTAAAGCCCACTCATTAATGGAGAGAAGGCTCAAGAAGGAGCTTTATTGTCCAAGTATGTGTAGACTTATAAGGAATTAAGCTCACTGTATGTAACAGAATAGACAACAGACACTGACTGACATGACACACACAATTGCAACATAACAACAATATAACATATTTATATTTATGGTGCAATCGTGCATAGTGCAAAGCTTTAGGGATGAATAAGTAGTTACTTTAAGTGTTATTTGTACAGTATATGCAGTATACATATAAAACAACAACTATAAAAAAAAACCTCCAGTCATTGTAAACAACAAGATAATAAATGATAAAAAAAAATAATTTCAAGGCCCAAAGAAATATCTAGACTGAAAGCAAAGCCAAATGGGGTTGGCAGCTATTAATGTAGCTTGTTTTTTCCTTCCTTGGGCTGCTCTATGTGTGCTGTGAGACACTGGTAATTCTGACTTATTACAATATCCCTAGACTACCAGACCATTCAGTAATTTCCTTTGCTATTCAACTCTTTTTCTTTCTCATTTTGGCTCACGCGCTCTATGACTCTCAGGACTGGCTATAATGCTAGGTGTAATCACCCTCTATTAAGGCTTCTGTGATTGATTGGTGGCACCAAGAGACAGCAGTTATGCACACTTTGGAGGCTGTAGCCAACGATTTTCTCTTTTCCCCTAACGCATTTCTTCTTTTGGTCTGTGCGGCAATTTTCTGTGGAAATCTTGGTGGTGCTGCAGTTTTAAGTTGAATTCAAGTTTGGTGTTGTTCAGAAGCAGAACGATGTTTCTTAAGTTGCACATACTATTCCCTGCCTCTGTTTTCAGCTTCAGAAGTGATGTTCTCTCCGTTATCGCACACTGCTGTCCTCTCTGCCTCCTTGACCTCCATGTGTGACATTCACAAACTCCACTGATAGGCTAGAAGCCGCACACTATGATTATATTGCCATGAAGAACTCTTGGTGCTCGTACAGTAATAGCAAGGTGGAGAAGTAGTCCTGGCTGACTCTTTTGGGGCCTGAGAGGGCTTCAGGATGAGGCTTTAGGGACTTGTTGTGTAAAGAGGAAGCGATTTGCAGCGCAATCGCTCTGATCTTCAAAACCTCTCTGATCACACTCGCTGCTTCATACTTTGTCTTCTTTGTCATTGGGCTCTTTCATTTAGTCTCTCATTGCTCCTAACGTTAATTGAATTTGTACTGTAATGGTTGCTCATTTACCCTACTCATCTCTCTCCCATTACTCCTTTTATTACCTCCTCTTTTCATTTCTTTTACATTTTTACCCTCAGGTCAAAATATTGAAGGACCATTGGAGAGCCGCCGCTTCTATTTTAAAAATCCTGCTGACTAAATTGTGCACTCACAATAACAGCACCCATCCCTCTCACATTGTCTCTCTCTGTCTGCTTACGGTTTGTAGCACCCAGATACAGCCCACTCTCTGACCCAACAGACTGTAATAGGAACACTCTGCCCAGAAGGGAATTGTTGTTAATGCCTTTCAGCTGAAGTCCAGCAGCAAAATACTTCTTTAATTGCTTTCCCATAGCCCTCAGCTGCTGTGTGTTTCCTCACTGTGCACACTGGTACAAGTGGCAACGTAGAACAAAAGGCATAGTTATCCTACGGAGATCTGTACTGAATGTGGTTATGAGGCTTTCAAAGTTTGCGATATTCAGTTATTGACTACTTATAGATCTGAGTCTATGCTGATTTAAATATTTAAGTAAAGGATAGTGAATAAGGAAAAAAAGGGACCGCTTTAGCAAAAATATTGAATTTAACATCATCTCCAGATTTTAATCAAAGATTTGAGCAGAATTGTGTGAAAGAATGTAACATTAAAAATAACTAGTAGGTGAGAAGTAGTAAGAAGTGAGTAACCATTAAAGTTTGATCCCGACACAGTTGATAAAAATGTAAAACAATAAAAAACTCTTTTAAAAACACATTTATGGAAAGCAAGGGTCGAGAGGGAGACACCTCCTGTGAACGGTCCTCACTTCATGAGCGTGCTGTGGAGGAATGCACACATGATTTTTATTTATTTTGCTGGAATGAAAACACAAAGTTATCTTTAAAGATGTGAATTATGAGCTGCAGATGGAGGGAGGGAATACAGAGCACTGTAAGTCACCTAGATGACAGAGCGATCCTGGGCTCAGCCCATCTGTCACCATCTTTCTTCACTCTGAACTGACTGTAAAGCGCCGAAGGGGGATGTTTTTCTGTTTGTGTAATTTTACTTCAAACTGCATTTTAAAGTGAACACACAAAAAATAAAAACAGAGTACGAGATCACACCTTAGACTTTAGGCTTTTCAAAAATGAAGTTATTTAAAGATTTCTGGTTCGATCTGTCTTGAGTCTGCGGATGTATCCGTGATTCCCGCGGTGCTGATGCTGCGCTGAGTGGACAGCTGCTGAAGCAGCGTAGGCTATCAGGGTGCAGTTTACCTCAGATGTCAGTATGTGTCCACATCTATTTACTGGGGAGGAGGCTATAAAACTTTATAAAAGGAGTCCAATGTGAGTCCTCTTGTCATTGAAACCTTACCTCTTGTTTGTTTTCACTGCTGTTAGCTGTTAGCCTCTGGTAGCTGCTGTTAGGCTCCGATAGCCGCTGTTAGCCTCTTAGTTGCTTTTAGCAGGCAGTAGTGAAGCAATGTGGAAATGTAATTTTTATAAGAGACAAAGTGTTTTTTGAAGGATACTCAAGTTTAACATTAACTAGCATAACATTAACTTACAGCCAGCTGTTGCTGTTTAGCTGGCTTGTTGTCAGTTATCTGGAATTGTGAAGGTCACATGTCTAATCTGCTGACACTAACACGTCAATTATACTTCTGCGTCAGATCTACGTCATAGCTTGCGTCATAGCTTGCGTCATAGCTTGCGTCATAACTGGAACCTTATTTTAACCCTAAGCTACAACCATTTATGTACGTTTTTGAGCTAAGCATAGCCAAAAAGACAAGAAACAGGGGGAAATAGCTAACTTGGGTTTGTCCAAAGGTGGAAAACTGCCTTATTAGGACCTCTAAAGCTAATGAATATGTTATATCCTGTACTAAATGTTGAACCTAACAAATGCTTGAGTAAAAAAGAAATCTGTGTTTCTGGGTTGATTGTTATCGCTTTTACATCTTGACACAGGCCCATGCTAGCTGTTTCATCCAAGTTCAAGGTCTCCTTGTTCTAGCTGCATATTGATTTTTCAAACTCGAGCGTGGTATAAATCTCCGCCTTAGAAGAGATTACTAATATGCATATTTTCTAAAATGTCAAGCTTGTTTTCTTAATGACCTTATCATGTTTTCTCAAGGCTTTTTATGTAGGGCAAATTCTCATTAATAAAAAGCTTGCTGTCTATGGCACTTTCTTGACAGATTGCAGCCACATATGCAGGCAGATGCAGCACTGCTACATGAGAGCACTAGGGGTGCAACGATATTCGTATCGATATTGAACCGTTCGATACAGTGCTTTCGGTTCGGTACGCATATGTATCGAACAATACAACATTTGTAATTTATTTTATCAATTTTCCTTCTGACGATGCTGTCTGTGTTGAGCGCTCAGTGAATCTGTGTTCGACTACTCCGCCTAGGCTGCACTGTCCAGCGCAGATCCACTGAGCGCTCAACACAGACAGCATAGTCAGAAGGAAGAGCGCAGGGCACCTCCCCCACCCTCATTCAGATCTGGCGTTTGGAATTATTTTGGTTTTCATGTGACGTATGACCCTGAAGGTAAGCGAGTCATGGACTAAAGTAAAACAGTATGTTGGATGTGCCATGCAATGCTCAATTACATTGGTGTGAACTAGTGTGCTAGCGCAGTTAGCTCGTTAACGTGTTGGCCGTCTAGCCCCATGCACGGAGCGATCGGCGGTAGCTCGTTAACGGAGATTTGCCGTGTTGTGGCGTTAAGGTCATTTCAACGAGATTAACCTGAAAGCACTAGTGGGAACACAACGAATATGACTGCACATTTACACCGACATCATCCTAGTGCAAAGACAAGTGGAAGCAGACAAAAAAAGCAAGCATGCTACTAACTTTAGCCGAGTCATTTAGACAGCTGTTAGCACATGATTCTCCTTATGCTGCTGAGAATATAGCCCAGAAGAAGCGGATAGTATAGCTTTTATTTTGGAAAGAGCCATCTCTCTGTAATAAACTCTCTTTTCCAAAGATGAGTGATTCCTCAATCAGATACAGGGCTTGCAATATCGCTAGCCCGACGTCCCGGAGCTAGCGATTTTTTCAGTCGGGCTACCAAAATCTATCTCTGCCCTGCCCGTCGGGCTATTGTAGGAAAAATATATGTCAATGCTTTTGCATTCTTTCAGAAATGTAGCTGGGTAATTATGTCATTGGCATCGGTGAGCCACTGTCAATATGTGACATATTGAAGTCGCGTTTGAATTTGCGCTCGTTTTTTTGCTTTCACTTTGCAATCGTGCGAACTGTGTATAGAGAGCGACAGTACTGATCTGTGAGTGATGATAATTTGTGCACCAATTCCTCTGACATCGTCTTATTAATCGTTAGCTTACTATGCAAACATGACAAGTGAAATCTCCCGCAGCTTAAACATGTGAGAGGTTGATCGCGCAGAGAATCGCTGAGCTTATGTGAGTACGTGTGTAAAAGCATTTCAGTTCTGCTGAGCCAAATAAGACAGGTCAGGGTGAAGAAGTGACAGCCAAAGAAAAGCTTACCACAAAACGGAGAAGTTATGACAAATCAGACTATAAGGCAAAAAGAAAGTGCAGCTTTATGGTTTCATGGACAAAAGAATTTCTGTGGCTGCAATATGACGAGCTAAATAACCAGGGTTGCACATAAGTGGTCCGCAGGTGCGCATTCGCTGTCAAAATAAAAAACACGCACAAGGGTTAGGGTTAAATTTAAAAACTGTACTTTTGAGTTAAAATATATATTTATAATTTTAATAAATGACAAATTAAAAAGGCATGAACATTTTTTTGTATCGAAAAAATATCGAACCGTGACACCAAAGTATCGAACCGAACCGAACCGTGAATTTTGTGTATCGTTGCACCCCTAGAGAGCACCCAAAAATATTCAACTGCGTCACTTTAAATGTCAGTGTTTGTGAAAAATGAACGCATGAGCATATCTGGAGTGATAATCTGGATACCCATTTCCCTTGTAAACAGACAGAAAGATCTCCAGTGAAGGAAAACAAAACAAAAATCGCATCATGAAGAGTTCTGTTCGACTTGAAAGATTGCAAAAAGTAAGTGTGTCTTATGTCTCAGAGACAAACCAACTGTGTTGAGTGTGTCAGTAATGGCTACTTGTTTGCACTTGGTGGCTTTACTTCTCCTCAACTATATCAGAGGCTGATAGTAAGGCGATGAAAATTCTCAGGATGCATTTTCCAAGCAAACACAGAAGTGAGAAGGTAAAAGGGTAGAGAGAAAAGGTTTTGGACGTTGGAGTGCAGAGATGGGAAAAAGACAAGGGAGACTTGAGAATGCAATTAATTTTGAAGGACAAAGAGTTAAAGGACAGAGCAGCAAGAGAGGACAGAGATGAAGAACGGACAAGAAAGAAATCAAATAAGTCGGGGCAGGCTGGCGTGTCAGCGTAGCCTCTGATAAAGATGGGAAAAGGCAAAAGAGAAGAATGAAATGAAACAGGAGGTTTGAGGCAAAGATGATAAAATGAGCTCGAAGTACGCACGAACAAAAATGACAGCACATAAGTGGAGGAGAGAAAAGATGACGTTACAAGCATAATGATGGCATTTTAGCAAGTGAACAGCAGACACCAGTTTGATAAGAGGATAGAGGACAGTGTGTCATTTTTTTTCTGAAGACAGTAGAAAACAAAAGATTATGGATATTAGCATACTAATTATATATGAAAAGTCATATTTGATCCATTTATTGTCAAACTGATCCAGAAACACAGAGAAGGGTCAAGCTCATTTTCATGTAAAATACTTAATCACATCATACACTGTTTATACACTGTACTGTCTGACCTTATGGTTTCCCTCAGAATAAAAGCTTTGTGTTCAGTTATTAATAACAAAGTTCAGATCAAATGAGTTCCCTAGAAGCTTTCAGCATTGTTAATTGTTGTTTGGAGGTATTTACTGGTCACAGGCAGCATGGAGGAAACTTGGACGCCTTTTTGAGCACTGAATTTGCATCTGCAAGCCCAAATTAATAGCTGTAAGGCGCTTTAACCAGTCATTAGCACCAGCTAACAGCTATTTGATAATGAGCTACCGTACCATTTAAGAGCTGTCTGCAAGTTAAATGGCCTCTTATATATGTGTGTGTGTGTGTGTGTGTGTGTGTGTGTGTGTGTGTGTGTGTGTGAACTGCAAACCCTTTGGCTTTGCTAAACATACTTTTATGATTTCAGTTAAGGGACAGTCCATCGGTTTAGGTAATAATGGAGCACATTTGACACCAGCCATCCAGCTGTAGTCTTGTAGTCTTGAGTGGCAGTGCTGCAAATTGAATTCAGGTGTTATAGGAGCAGAACACATCACTGGCCAGAGAAGACACAAAAGCCTCCATAAGTGGATATAACCATGTATCTGTCTTTGTCACAAATACACACGCACACACTACACTTGCCATGTACAAACCTCTGTTTACTAAGTCATCAGCTATTTGCTCTATTCTAGCACCACCTATTGATTCTACTTCAGCTGTTCAGCACATGAAGTGTTGTAGAAGCGACACTATTGCATGGTTCATATTTCGTCAAAAACCGAGCTGAAGCATAAACCTTTTCCTCTCTCATGCCCATCACTTTTCTTGGAATTTCACTGAGTTCATTCTCAAATCACATGCATGCAAATGCTCTGAGCTTTTGTTATGCTAAAACTACTGATCCAGCCACCTGGACTTATAAACAGCTTAATGGGGTGGAGATAACTGAAACAGATGACTGCAAAATTAAATTTTACAACAGCAGATCAACAACATTTGCCTGAATAAAGTTCATATCAGACTCATACAGAGAGCTGAGTGTGGAGCAACATGAAAAATGGGAAGAGCTGCAGCTGTGCAGCACATATTGTGACACTTAACTTTAATCACATCACACAACCCGTCCAGCTTTGCCAATGGTTCACCTAAGTCAACTTTAGTACCTCAAATGCCTTAATCATTTTGCACAGAGCCAGCCATGTGCTGAAAAATGAAACCCCAGCAGCATTACACACAAGTTACACTTGTGTCATTAAAAGGTTAAACCACACCCTTGGATCGACTTTGATGGGAAGTCTAAATTGTAATGGGTGACACTTCATCCCAATTATGCAGTTTCTCTGAGCATCACCTGATTAAGTAGTTAATTGCATGACAGCAAAATTGTCCACAACTTCCAACTGGTTAAAGCACGGGGTCACAGGGGCGGCAGCGGAGGAGGGAGATTCATCCTAACAGCTCTGGACTAGAATAATTGTAACTCACTCTGAGCCCTAACTGAGTGTTTGGCTGTTCACAATCAAGTCTATTGATGCTCAGATGGGGAGACAAGGTGATTGAATTGCATTTGGTTAGCATTAGGTTGATTAACATTAATAAGTACCAACAGGTGAGAGAGAAAGCACAGCTACTCGTTGTTTTCCCCTCAAAAGCAGAAAAACTGAAAAATGTGCACAGTCTCCGTGCATCCATCCGTTTACGTTTAGGTGTAAATCTTTACAAACCTGTAGCCAAAAAAAAAAGTTTAAGATCACTAAAATAAAGCACTGAATCCACAGTCCTTCCAAAGGCCATCCTTGCGTTTTCATCCTTTCATGCACAGCACCTCGCTCTTGCTTCCAGACCTTTTACTTCAGTCCCTTCAAACGGGGCCGCACAAACAAGCAAATTTGGCGCTTGCTTGCCTGCCTGTCTGTCTCCAACCACACAGACAGGACAGATAGACGGGACAGACAGGCAGCGTGCGGAATGATGAATAAATAACTTATCTCAGTTGCTCAGAAAGAAGCCAGACACATTTCCAACCCAGCCTAATTCACTGCAGGGCACCACATATCTCAGCCTGCCTGTCTGCACGTATCTCTTCACTGCTGTCTCTCTCATTCGGGCCGTCTCTCTCTCTCTCTCTTTGACAGCCTGACACTGTGTTTGTTGCTATTCTTGTCTTCCTCTGTACTGCGCAGTGTGCGTGTGTGTGCGTGTGTGTGTCACAGTTGTATATGCTGAGAAACTCACACATCAACTCATTGAAGCCACTCAGCATCGCCTCTAATAAAAACCCACGCTTTTTCTTCAATCACGGTTACGAAAACAGAAAGGAATCCCCAGAAGAAGACTCTCAATATAACTGCAGACATCCTCACACAGCCACTTGAGTTTCTGCGCTTTTGCTGCCACTGTTGGAAGCGTTCAGTAGCGACTTCGACTTCATTTTTGAACGGGACTTGTGGCCTGTTGGGTCCGTGAAGGAATGCCTATTTTGCCCCCTTCATGAATGTGCTAATATAATCAATATGAAGGGAAATGTTTTTGGGGGTTTTTAGTAGCGTGTAACATTTTCACAGGAGGACAGATGAGAAGAAGGAAGCCTTGGGTGGAATTGCTTCATGAAAATATAACTCACAGTCAGCAGTCCTGTCTGAAAGTAAAAATATAGACACTGTGGTCTCTTGGTGCGGTTAATGCACCAAGTGTTTCTTATTTCCTCTTCGGATAAGTGTTACTTTTTAATGCTCGTTACAGTGTATATTCACAAGTGGGTTCATTGTGCTGCTGTGGGGAACGTACCAGATGCCTCACCATTTTGGCTCAGTTAATTTCTCTGAAGAGAAGCGGGATCCTGTATGGATACACGGCGGTGTCGCGCGAGTGTGGATGTATAAAAGTGCGTGTCTGACGTAAAAAGATCCGTCTGCAAAACACTTCGTCACATATATCTGGCTGCAAATAGGAAGACACGTCGGGAGGAGCTGCCTTATGTACGCAGTTTGTAGTTAAGCAATGAAAATCCATTTACATATTTCCAATGAGTCACCAGAGAGCGTACAATCTGAAGAAGTTTGTTGTGGTATTTTTGTGGCATATTAATTTAGGATTTAAGCTGGGGAAGCCCAGGCTTTTCTTCATGGGAAATGCATGAAATCCTTACAAGAGGCTATCATAGCTGATAAAGACTCTTTTCTCTCTTTTATTGAATTTTTCAACCGTTTAATAGAGAAAGGAGCAAGTGCGCAAAACATTTTGCAATATTTTTATTTATTCACTCATTAAAATTATTCTCATCTAATCTTTTTATTTATTTATTATTATTATTATTATTATTATTATTATTATTATTAAGATGTAAACATTTCCCCCACAGCCAATATGCTAAAAATGCATTTATAACATTAACCTTAGGAGCACGCAATGCAAATCCAGTTCATATGACATAAACCGCCAAGCAAAGATTCCTCATCAGTACAATTAAAATGGGGCTTAAATTAGTCCCCAAACCCCGCGGGTAAACTGAGTGACTAAACCCAAGCACCATCCTCTATTATCCTCACCAACCTTTGCGCTTTTTTTGGAGAACAAGTTGAGAAAAACAAAAAAGTTATAGAAGAAAAAAATCTGTCCGTGACTTACCTCACTTCAACTGACTTGAGGCTGCAGCCCGAGTGACACAATAAGATGCTGAGGAGAATCACAAACGTCTTTCTCAGAGAAGTCCTTCCACCGAGAATGACTCCCAGCTTTTTGCGCTCCTATTTAACGCAGCGCCAATAAAAACTTTTTTTTTCAGATCCACGGATATAAATGCCATTATAAAATCAATCAAATGCTTCTACAGCTTTCCCCACATGTCTACCTTTTAATTATGAGAAGAATTAATGATCTGCGGTGCGCGCGGGAGAGGAGTGTGGAGCAGGACGCCGGTCTGATGCGGTGACAGTTGACTGCCCGGTAATCCAAGTGCGTCTAACAGCCTCCCGCTTACGCGGACGAGCGTGTGGTGGGAGCTCCTCCTTGCCTGCTTACCTCCGTCTCTGCGTTAAAGACACAGGAGAAGCCTCTGCACAGCGTGTGTGCGCCGGGCTCGGACACTCCTCTGGACACTCAAATCGAAAGAAACAGACACTATAAAGAAAAATGATGGCGATATGCCAGAACGCGTCCAGTCTGTGGCAGTTGCAGTTGAAACGCCTTGTTGGAGTTATAGTATTTTCTCTGCTCCCCCTTTTAACTCTGTAATCTAACCTCATAAAGACAGTATTGAGCTGTCAATATACTTTTTTCTGTCACAAATCTCTTATAATAGGTACTCGTGGCATGATATGTGACCAACCATCATGCCATTTGTGACAGATCGTGTAATATACAGTGAAGGGGGATACATCGTTTCATATATCTACTTAGGAGCCCTTCCAGACACGTCATCGGGAATAAATTCATGCTTTAAATTTCGATTTTGTCTCATTTACATCCTTTTTTAGACTAAAATGTGTAATTCTTTTTTTATACATGCTATTCATTATGTTAAGCTTTGCTGCTGATTTCACTGGAAAATCAATTCAAAGGGTACATTAGGGGCACTGGACCATAGAGGTATCTTTTTACAGACAGATATGAATAAAAAAACAAGACAACCCAAAACTTTTTTTATGTTTCCAATGTGCAGTAAGTCACACAATCAAAAAAGTAGCATTTGTCACTGATGCGAACAGGTGGGGAAAGGTTATTTACGTCAACACAACCAATTCAGTTCAATTCAGTTCACTTTAATTGGATTTATATAGCGCCAAATCCAGGCAACAGTCAACTCAGGGCGCTTTGTATTGTAAGGTAAAGATCCTACAATAGGGACAAAAGGATAAATCGTGCCTGTGTGCCTGCCGAGGTAGCGTGGATGATAAGAAAAGTCGATCTAGAGATGGATATTGAAAGTAGTGCAGAATACCAAGAAGCATTATAGCATCATTTATTTATTACCTGGTTCCTGAAACATAATAAGTTTCACTTTAAATAGATGCCAAGGGCAAAACTGGTGCATATAGATTCACCAGAAAGCAGGAAACTAAGTGTTTGGTGATTCCTGTAGGACTACCAGACCTCCCCCAATGTTCAAACAAAACCCAAGCCCACGCTCTGCACGCATCTCTTTACTACACGCACAATAGTGCAGCAGTAATGAGACTACTACACTAGAGCAAGAGAGAGAGTAAAGACTAGTAAAGTATTAAAGAGACTGAATAGGTGACCTCTAAAAAAGGATCTTTGTTGTTCAGACTTGGAATCTGTGGTGAACCCTTCAAAATAATGTCATCACAATCCAGGCAGGATGGAAACGCCACCACACAACTTACTGTTAACAGTGTGATCATCTTTAATGACAGAGAAGGCTTCCATTCTGCAGTCACCGAGATCACGGTAATAACAATCAGCATGGGAATTAGAATACACTCTTCACGTCAAGCTGATTTTCCCCAGGACGGCTGATGAGTTATTGGTGGATTGAGTCCATTATCCGACTGCCATGTATGTATTCTATTTATCCCGTCTGTTATTCATCAGGTTTTTTTTTGTTTTGTTGTATTTTTAAAGGAATATATCTGAGGCAAATTAAAAAAAGAAAATGCAAATCACTTTGAGCATAAAGTACTCACCTAGCAAATGATTTCCCTATTTAAGACACAGTGTTTGGTGTTTGGTAGCCTGGCTTGGCTTTTAAATCACCACCGGTGTATAAAGCAGAGAAACACCTGTGGAACCAGCGTAACGAAAGTGCTTGAAAAAACCAGTGTCTTCTCATTTTCGTTTTGTTGAACCACAACTTTCTCCTTGCACTTAATTACAAGCACAAACAGATGTTTGCGTGCAATTGCTGTCATCGCAGATTTGACATTCATCTCTCTTCATCTCGCCAACATGCACACAGACAACCGCAAACAGTAAGCGGTGATGAACATGCAGCTGCATATTTATAACACATTACGACAGTGTCAGACATGATCAGCCTGTCATCGCTAAAGCCATGCAATCTGCAAGTGAGCGGCGCTGCCTTCAAACCAGCAGTAATGGCAGAACATCCACTCGGGAGAAAGAGAGGAGTGGACAAACACAATCTACTTGGGAATGTTTGTAATCCTCCAACGCTGGAAAAAAAACACGTTGCATTGTCAGCTACATTTTTACATGCACATATGCACACCTGCATACATCAGATTAACTTTAAATCATCCTACATGGGGAAAAAAACACAAAGGAAAATCTCTAAATAGAAAAAGAAAGAAGGCTATTGTTTTTTTTCTTCATCTCTCTATTTCAAATGACTGTCTCCTCTGGCCACCCCTAGATAAATGTCATTCCATATGTACAACGCCATAGTTATACAAGAAATCCCTCCTGGCAGAATACCCTCGTTCCCTGGTAGCATTTGAAGTCGTGCTGGCTGATGGTGCTGCGGCTAGAGGACACTTCCATGAAAAAGCAAGCCCTCTTCAGAGAATCCCTCATTATGGTCAGCTGTGGTGATGATGGACGCTGGAGGACGGATGATGAAAACGAAGCTGGAGTGAAGCCCGTTTCATGGAATCCACTGTGATGTAAACCTAGAGGATAATGGTGCCACACCAAAGAACATACAAGTTTGGACGCCAGTGTTGGCGACATCTGTGTGCTGCATTTAACGTGACGCCACCGCATCCCATCCCACCATGAACAAATGCAATAATTTTTTGTCTTCGACGCATTGGAAACTGAATGTTCATCAGCGTTGCAAGTTAAAGACTGCAAGGAATAATTACACACAATAGAAGAAAAGTAGATGCGTGTGTTAGAGTCCCTTTCTTTCATATACAGTTAAGTGTAAAGGACAGTACACGCCACGATTCAATCGTTTTTAGAACCTACTTTAGCAGCAATAACATAAAGTGATTCTTTTCTGTAGGATTTCATCAGTCTCACATCATTGTGGAGGAAATCTGTCCCGCTTGTCTTTGCAGTGTTGCTTGATTTATGCACAGCTATCTTAAGGTCTTGCCTCAGCATTTCAGTTGGGTTGAGGTCTAGACTTTGATTGGGCCATTTTTTTTTCAGTTGTTTTGCTGCTGTGCTTGGGATCATTGTCCTGTTGCATGACCCAGTTTCAAACAAACTTTAGTTGTCACGCAGATGGCCTCACACTGAATTTAGTGGGATCTTGACTCCCGGGAAGACTGTAGTGCTTGTGCTTTTACAGAGGGGCTCACTTATTGATGATCATGTAATCAACTGGATTGATTAGTGGCACCTGGCAAGGGTAAGGGTGTACTTAGTTTTTCACTGGAATTAATAAAGAAATAAAGGCAACTTTCAGGTACTGCAGGTAGCATTGCATATTCCTGATATGGCTGATTTGTATACCAGATGCCCTTTGTGACCGCCCTATGTACAGGACTACACTATGGAGACACTTTATTAAATCTATAAATATGTTGGTTTTAATCCAGCTTCCAGCTAGCTGTGAATCACAAAATAAAATATCAATAAAATTATACACTACCAAAGCCTCTTCAAGGGTTGTTTCTTGATGACATAATGACTTTTGTGTCTATCTGTGCTTAAACCTAAGATGACCCTGAATAAATACAGTCATTATTTGTTTTTACATCAGAATCAGAATCAGAAAGGGGTTTATTGCCAAATGTTGAGCAGGTTTACAACATTAGGAAATTGCTGCGGTGCTTCAGTGCAAACATAGTGTCATAAATAGCACTTAAATAGACATGAAAAAAAATAAAAGTAGGGATAAGAATTAAAAGTGCTACGTAGAAAGATGTGTGCATGAGATATACATGGGATATACATAAGGTTTTAATCAAATCAATATTCCTATGTGACAGTCCAGGTTCACACTAAAGAAGCTTGTCTGCTGTGAGAGCAGGATACTGTTTTCTGCACACTAAATTCCCAGCACCAAACAGTAAGCAGCACTCTTGTGAGCATACTTGGGCACTAAGCAACTAAAAGCAAAATATATCACTCATCCACCTGACATTGCTGGCAAAAAGCTAAAACATTAAGACAACGGATATCAGACTTCCATTCATGATGTGTTCTCTTTTTTAAAGCTTCATTTAATTTAATGTATTCATTTGATCTACCAAATTCACATAGTGGTTTCGGATGTTTAGAGGTTGAGCATTTTTTCCTGCATCTGAATGGTTTTATGCAGGCGTTACTTGGTGCACGTACAGTGACAAATATCTCAGCATTCACATCAATGTGTGAGTACTGCATTAAGTAGAAAATCCTGCACCTATCCCTCAGTACCACCTTTGCCACAGGTTCAGCATCAAGGACAGACTTTCATTCGCTGTGCTCTCGCCATAGGCTGCGCAATGATGTCTTTTCCCTGAGTGCTAACTATACTTTCAGAATGTAATCATTAAAAAACATTGTATTTAAATCACAAAAATAGCTGGTGAGACCCGGGGCAACCTTTTTTTTTTTTTTTTACAGTTTACTTCATAAGACTACTCGAGTTACACTACTCATCTTTTGAGAAAAGCACCATTTTTTGTGCACTAATACTACAACTAATATATTTTCACTACCAAGGACAAGGCTTTAATATTCATCTTAATGCAAGAAGTCAGAGTTTTAGAGTTACCTTTATGGCAATAAGATAGAGAAATAAGATGCCTGCAATCTGGTCTTTAAGCCTGACATCATTAGCCATTTCCGGGTCCAAACTCTGCTTCAGGTCTCAAAGTCAAACGAACACTGCGGCATCACTGAGAGTTAAAAACTCTCTAAATTCTTTCATCTTTAATAAAATGATCAGTGTGACTGTTCTACCAGGTGTAACAATTAAGTTTGACATCCAGGCATCCATGATGGTTTACCGGAGTTAGAAGTTAGCAGGGAGTTAGCTCGCTAGTTTCCACCTAAACATAACATACCATTTACAAAACCATTTCTGAAAGAAAAAATGTACAGCTCTGCTATCACTGCTATTTATCACATAAATGAAGACAGAAAACTAAACAACAGTGACTTTTGTAGGGTTACTGAAGTCGCACTAGCTGGTATATAATGATTTGCTATGTGCTCACTAGCGACACAGCTATGTTAGCATAATATAAATGTAGTGAAGCTGGAGGATGAACGCTGATTTTTTTCCACTCGATAAAAGTTAATGCAAGGGTTCCCAATGTTTAGGGACAAATGCAATCGCATGGCAGGTAAACTAAATGGTAAACTTACCAGCATGGGCTGGGCTGTTGTTAAAAACTGAGCTTTTGGTAATAAAAACCAAGGGAGGCAACATTGATGACTGACTTTTTTTAGGGGCTTGTTCAGGTTAAATAGAACAAGATACAAAGCATTAACAGATACACAACAACCTTAATAAACGCAGAGTTTGGACCCGGAAGCAGGGTTCATATGTCATCACTTAAAGACCAGATTCTAACTGTTACTATTTGCAGGGAAATGCCCCATGTTACAATCTTGTATTCTAGCTAGCAGGACCTATATTAGCATGGGTTGTTTATGTATAGTTTTAACAGATAGTCTAGGGGGTAAAGCTGATATAACTTCAAAATTCACAGTCATCTAAACTTTAGATTGCAGAAGAAAATAGTCAACATCCAAAAAGTGACTTCTTTATGTCGAAATCAGTTTTGTCCTCGTTACTCTGCACTTCTTCCACAGTCACAGAGTGAATCCTAATGAGTGTGTGCAGAATAATTGTTATCACTTTAGCTTGTTTTTGTTATGAGGAACCGAATGTGTTGCTATTATCGCCGGTCTCCCCCTACTCACTGTATATAGGAGTCCACTCACTTGTTCTCTTCATCAGCTCATCCAGTCCATTTCAGCTGCTGCTTCCCAACCTTGCCATCTGCCTTATTTGTTATGTGTTTGCCATCTACAGCTAGCTTCTATTTAGCTTTTCACATGTATACCAGTTTGCTTCTTCTTATTGCCACGGTCTTACTGAACCTCTACTTACCTCAGCATCCTTCTTTTCGGCGCACACCTGAGTTACCAGATCTCTCACAAATGTCTGACAGATAACAGATTGTGTGTGTGTGTGTGTGTGTGTGTTTGTGTGTGTGTATGTGCTTTTAATATTTCAAATTTCACGGTTTTACCAAGGTACACGAGCAGAACAGAAGCATCATTAATGCTTTTAGTAATGCTTTTGCTTTTCCTGTTGTGAAAAGTCAAAATGTGTGCTGTGAAAAATTCACAACACTAACACGCTGCATTTAGTGATGAACTAGTGGGAGATAATAACATAAATCTGTACTGCAATTTTATAAGTTAGTTTATTTTGATACCATCCAAATAGTTTTACTTCCCAGTGTTCATAATTATTGATTGATGACTATGCTCTTTAGCCTGCACTTTTTCTATGAATATGTCATAATTGCATCCATTTTTTCAGATCTTCACTTCACAGCTTATTTGTAGGTTTTGCAGCTGTTCAGCCCTCAAAGTGGTGAGCATAAGCAATACACACATATATATATATAAAGCAAAAAATATCATTATCAGGGAGCAAATTCAGCTGTGCCGATGTGTTGAGTCGGCTTGTCTTCAGAGAACTGCTGAACACTGGCTTAATATAAAGTCTTTGACCTCAGGGAAGCTGATAATTGAAACACAAAAGGAAAAGGGGAAAAAGAAAGGCTCCTTCACAGGTTGAAATCGTAATTTTTATTTATTCGATTTTAATACTTCATCCTCTCTATTTGTTCGTTATGCTCAAATCATTTTTAATCTTTCTTAATAAAAAAGGAGTGTAGCACATTTGCAGGTAGGTGGAAGAAAATGATTTATTCACAGCTGTGAGTCATCTGCTGCAAAAGAGATGCAATTCTCAAACAACAAGAGGAAGATGTTACTGCAAGGACCTGTGGATGGTGGGCATGCTTAAAGTCTATTAAACAATGATTAACTCTTACAGTTACTACTAAAACTAAAATCTGTCATGGAAACTGTAGAAGTTAATATTCACCTCAAAAACTAATTACCGCACCACTACCCAAGCCACAGCACGATGAACAGGAGTAGTGAGGTGTGCAGATCACTGCACACACAGCTCTTTTCCGTCTATTTCTGTTGGCATTATCTCTGGGAATTGATTCAGAATTTGTACCTCAAAATCTTCCAAAACATGTCAGAAGCACAAGGAGTTGCCTGACTTGTTTAATTGTACAACAGATACATGTGTTTGGAAGCCAGATGGACCTTGAAGAACAGTCCAGATTCTCCTCAACAGACACATCAATCTTCAGTATGTGAGGGGAGAGGGACAGAGACGTCTCACTTTATGCAGCAGACGGTGATGAATGCCGGGGAAACTCTGATGACATGTCGGGAGACAGAGGGCAGCTGGCATGTTTGGTCTACGCTTGAAACAGACCAACTCTGTGATGTGACAGCAAAAGAAATGGCGACTCTTAAAATAGAAAACGCGTGTGACGTACATTACTCCTGTAGTCACGGTTCTAAACATAATAACACACTTGCGCTACTGGAAGTTAGGGCTCCTCAACAAAGGCTTTGAGGATATTTCCAAGAGGTCATGAGGTAAGTCAGAAAAGGACAACACAAAACTAATACAAATTTAGACTTGTTGCAACTCTTTGCAGCAATCTTATCAAGGTGACTTCAACTTTAAATGGTTGTGACAGATGACTTCCTGTTAAAAGGAGTTTTTCCTTCCCACTGTCACCAAGGGCATGCTAATAAGGCTGTCGTTGAACTTTTGGGGTTTTCTTTGTATCATTGGAGGGTTTTTTCCTAACAATATAAAGCACCTTGAGGTGAATGTTGGTGTGATTTGCTCGTAAATAAATAAATGTGAACAGATTTAAGTTGATATATGCTAATTGTGATGTGATACTGTTTCCCTATTGAAGGCCCACATCACAAAGGCTAACTACTTAAGTTACGGAAAAAGGAAAAATAACATCCACTGATGCCTTTTTCTATTCAGTATCAAGAGCTGTGCTCACATCCTGTTATGTTAGCTCGGGAGTTCGCATGAGCAACAACAAAGTTAGCGATCAATCCACAGAGAAGGCTGTTTTGTTTGTTGATAATATCACAAATAGCTATAATGGATTACCTCTTCGGGGTTTGGGAACACTTGCACGGTGGACAAGATTAATCAGCTTAGGACAGTGTTCCCATTTTGAGAGGCCGTGCTTGTCAAATTACATTGCTTCACCATCCACCAGTGTCAGACTTCCTAGAACACAAAATGATTTGGTTTGGTGCCCAAAAAGAAATTTATAAAACATTTATAAACCATAAAGCTTCCCCTCACCCCGAGAAACTTGATGCACTTACAGAAACAGGCTCTAAAAGAATAAATGCTGCTGAGTCAACACTCTAAGATGCTTGGCACGGGTTCCTCCAATATACGGATAGCTACTGTTGTACCTAAAGTTTAAAGCTTAGATTAAAGCACCAAGATATACCCAGTGGCTTTCACATTGTTCATTAAATATTGATTTGCTCATTTAGTAGAAGTAAATAGAGTAATATAGTAGTATTAAGTATATTTATACTAAGTGTTTGGTTCTTCTTAGATTTGTGAATCAGCCACCAGGTGGCGTCTGAGAAGCTTCTCCCCTTGGCGTTCACCTACACCTCCAGTACACTCAGGCATCTTGGCACAGAGCAACATTGCTGTTTGACACATGGTGAAAAGAAGCCTTCTATATTGAATTGATGCACTTTTAAATGATGATCATGTTTCAATGTAAGTATTCATTAATCACTATTGAGAATGAGGAGCAAAATTACTTACATTATCTAATGTACTGCAGCTAATGAAATAACCGAGCATGATCAATTCATCTCAGTTCACCTGAACTGCACAAAATCAGCAATCAGTGTGATACTGACACTTGCTAATAGTCGTAGACTGAGCTTTGTTGTGATTTAAAGTTCATAACTGAGTCCATTTTTCTTCTTGTTTTGCCGTTTCAAAGATTTGTCACATCATTTGTTGATTTAAAGGCACCACAGAAGAATATGCTGCTGCAAGGTGCAATTATGATTTAACAGTCAGAAGGTAAACATGTTTCCATATATATATATATAGGCCTCATACAAATGCCTTTAATATATGTATATAGCCCCTTAGGATCAAATTTTCTGTCATTCCTGAAATTTTGTATCCATAAATTTTTATCCTAAAGAGCAGGAAGTTGAAATATTATCAACAGCAATTCCCCCACCAGTTTCATAATGATCAGCAGTGATGATTCAGTGTGGCTTTTTAACGGCTGCATACTGTTAGGATGACTGCTCCCTTGCATACTTTCAATAGATGATTTAGCTTTGGTACTCAAAGCAATATCCCGAGCCAAATGCATTCCCTTTTATTACTATTTATATTTGAGCCAGATGGATGAGTAGTTTCCATTTATATCTTCAATAAATATTTATTGTCTGAAGAATCACACAGCACTTTCTTATTGTATTACAAGAGATGGAGCAGAGCACAGATTTAAGGCAGTCAGGATGTTCATACTAACAGCCTGCTTTCCTTAATGACATTATAGACCATTGTGATTTATCTTCACGATAAAGAGAGTATATTATCTGAAAAACTACTGACCAAAACACAATTGTTAAAACTCTTTTTTAATAACTGAGGTTGGGAGGAAAATATACATGTGCATTCATTTTCCTGCATGGATGCTTTCTGCTATGGGGCGTGTTATTGTGTGTATTCCACTATAATTACATTATAATTGCTAAAACATTTGCAGACAATATTTCTGAACGCTCATGACTCATGTGTTGTAAACCTGCAGCTTGCTCTCCTCTAAATATGCAGTGCTGTTCTAATGAACCTGCCACAGCAGTGTTTCCCTGCCCCATGATTGCTTCCTTCCCGATTCAAGGCTGCGCTGAAACGAATGAGATAGGCTCGAGCGCCTTGAAAAGTATTACCAGATAAGGAGGGAAGACAGCAACATTAGTAAGGAACGGAAGAGCAGCCTGGAGATAAAGTGCAAGTGACTGAGGGAAAGTGAAGAAACCAGCCAAGTTTTTAGGGTAAAAGCAGACACTCTGTGGGTTTATGTGCGTGGTAATGGTTGAAGAAGACGAAATCCGCATAATTTTAGTTTTTACTTTTATGAAAATACCGCACAGTACAGTAATTTGCTTAACACAGTGTTATCAAAATACAGAAAAGGCAGAATTCCTGAACAAATTCAGGATATTTCATGTAAAAAAGTGTAACTGAACAAAAGAAAAGCATACATTACATTCATACGGTATTAAAATACATAATCAGGAATGTTGGACATGAATCAACAGCATCAGCAGCAGCAATCCATCCTCTTGAACTTTACTGACAGCATACAGTCAATAAAAAATGCAGAAAAATGCTCTAATGACATTACAAATGTGGTCAAAATTTGTCACAAAAGGGCATAGGCAGCCTGGTCGATATTTCAGCATAAACAAACACACATTAGCTTCCATGTGGAAATTCTCCAAGAGCGAATTCCTTAGTACAAGTGTCAAACATTTACACCTGCAAGGAAGTGATGGGTTTTCTATTTTTTCTCATTCGCAGAATTTTTCCTTGGCCTGGATGCTTTTTCCATCCTGGAACAAAAACAAAAAGAAAAAAAAAAAGCATAACAGCTGATTAGCATAACATATAACACTAACAATTGTGCACTTTTTAGTCTCACATTTAACCAAACTGGCTTTCTAGGAACAGATTTTGCTTGGTTTCCTCCAGATCATAGCACAGCGATTGGCAGCAGTGGATGAATGCTTTGGAAAGCATCATCCAGCCTGAGTCAAAGCAGTAGTTTTAATTTTTCAAGATACCAAGCATTTTTATGCCTGACAATAAATCAACTGAGCATAATTTGGTCTCTTTCCAATTCCCCCCAGACTTTCTGAATTTTCTCCTATTTCCATCCACTAAGTGGGTCTGAGTGGCAATTCGAATGCTGCCATTATTGAATTAAGCAGTCAGAAAATTCTCCTGAAATTATCATCTTCAGATAAAGACTTCACAATGAGCTGTGAAACATACGCCCATGCACCCTTCCCGCCCGGCTCAGGTTTGCACACCTTTTGCACACACGTCCATGCAGGCTTGCCGCGAGACAAAGTTGTTGTTGCTCCCACCGCAGCCTGAGTAGACAAACTCCTCACACGTCTTGGTGGCTGTGTTATAGTAATAGCGAGGTATGGTGGCTGAACACTTCCCTTTGTCCAGAGGATCCCGGCAGAGCACGGGGATTGCTGTAACACAAGGAACACAACACAAGGAAGAGCTCGCCAGTTATTGTTTAATCATTTCCTTGTGAATGCAATGACTTTGTCTATTGTGTATCCTCACAGGGATGACTCAGGGGGGTAATCTGCTCACCTTTTTTTGGACTGCAGTACTCCATGCAAGAGGCTAGATTAAGGAAGCGGTTTGAATTCCCCTGGCAGCCACCGTAATTAAATGGCTCACACTGCATGGTGGTCATGTTGAAGAAGTAGCGGGAGATGAGACCCCGGCAGGGTCCCTCTTCTTTAGGAAATCTGCAGATTGGGGGAACCTCTGTGGAGAAGAATGGGAAAAAAATCAACATTTAACAGTGAAATCTGGTGAAACAACACTAATTAATTCATATGAACAGGTTAACAACCAGAGAGGCACTGGCTAGTTTCCTAAAAATGAAATAAAATGGACATGCCTAAGGTCACCATCACTGATGTATCTGCCGAATGTCAGTTGATACTGAAAGAAAATGTAATTTATCTGTGTCAATGCCCAATACTTATGTGTTGTGGGCTGGCTAAATGTTCAAAGATGATGTAAAGAAGAGCTGAAAAATTTTAGAATAACATAAATAATTTCGTGTTTAATGACAATATTTTTTCTCCTGGAAGAGAAGGCAGGCTTAGTAGGAAAATCAAAAGCTAAAGATCAGCTAAATTGTTACTTAAAACATGCGTACTGGCCCAGAATTTCATCCCTAATGATCCATGTATCATATCGATACAGGAATACCATGTATATAGATATGTATATAGGTATATAGATATGTAAGTAAATAAATTCAAATAATCTGAACAAGTAGGCTCACTTCATTCATCCCCATTCTGAGATAATGTTAGTTGACTTTAACGTTACAAACCTGCATTAAATCAGCTCAACTGGAAACCCATCCAGCACACATTTTGGCTGGTTTGTAGGGAATTAAATACTTATTTCACTCAGTGACATGCAAATCAGTTTATACCTTTTGTGTAATGTGTTATTTCTGGAGTTTTGATTGATATTCTGTCTCACTCTCCATTGAAATGAACAGAGTCTGTTCATTTCTTTCTAAGCAAACTTGACATACTTTACTAACATTATTTCTCCCACTGTAATTCCCAATTTGACCTCATTCAATGACAAACTGATATATTACACTGACTTTGGCTTTATCCTTTAGGTTTTAGAAGTAAAAAAAAAAAGTGAAGTGAGATAACTTTATCTTATTGGACAAAACTGATTTTGACAAAGTTTCATTTTGAGGACATAGATGGCTGTTGGAAATGTAAGTAAACAGCAATATATGTTAATGCAATACTCAGCATATGACAATATCGTAAAAATCGCAAAAATATCACATGTTTAGGGAAGTATTGTGATAATATTATGTCACGTGTTGTCTGACTCCCACCTCTAATAACTCACGGGTCAGGCTACTTACTGGGAATTTTGTAGCATGTCTTGTGGCACTCCTGAAAACTCTTGAAGTTATTGTCATTCCCTTGGCAGCCTCCATATTCGAAATCCTCGCACCTCTGGGTGATGGTGTTGTAGTAATACCTCTGGATATTGCCTCTGCAAGGTCCCTCGTCCACTTGAAGAAGGCACACGCCTGAAAAGCACCAAGCAGATTTTTATTGAAATACCCGAGGACCGTTGCAAGGACACGGAAAAGAAAGTTTAAGCAGTGCTTAACAACATGCGCCAAACTGGATCTGTAATACGCCCGAGGTCATGTGATAACCAACAAGCTCAGAACTGCTGTTTTAAAAAAGTTGATGAAAACATTGAAGAAGCGCGAAGAAGTAATTAAAAAACAAAACATGATGTGGAGTTACCTTTAGGTGGCAGCGCCAAAACGCAGTAAAACGAGGAAATTATTGTAAACAGAGCAAATGCGCAAAGCTCCATTGTGCAAAGTTTTGGTCGAGATCCAGACTTTTCCGCTCTGTCTACCATCCCCACTCAGACCTTGTTTTATAGCACAGTCGGGAAGAGGGACGGGCATGTACTGAGTCAGCGCGCCAAAGAAAAGAAATTATTGCAGTTGATTAATGACGTCAAATTCTGAATTACTTGGAGGAGCGCTAAATCATGTGACTAAGTCTTAATAAAATATGAGGAGGAACTTGCTCTGCTTGAGAGAGTCAGATATTTTCACTGCCACAGGCCACTGGTTCTAGTGATGATGATGATGATGATGGGAATGTGCACCAATCCAGTAACACACACAGCATCCTTGTAAAATTTCCACAGAGCCAATATTGCGTTGTATCTAGGGACACACACGCTTGTGAAACATTAACACATCTTTCTTGTCTGAGCCACACAGGCAAGTCCCCACCAGAATACCCGTCTGACCGGATCCGAATACACACACACACACACACACACACACACACACACACACACACACACACACACACACACACGTACTTCCACTCAGAGTCACATTAATAGTACTGTGGCTCATGTTATTTCATGATAAAAGCGCTTCTTTCCACGATGTCCTACCATGAGAAATCAGCCTTATCTGTTAAGTTAAAAGTTAAGTTAAAACTCACATTAACATTTGTATTTGTATTGGTTTAACACAGCAGCTTAATTCCATCCCACTGCTTTGGTTTTACCTTTATGAAGCATATTAACTGGAAAACTGCCGTGCATTCACGTTTAGAAGAACGACGTGTCTCCACCTTGACAGGTGGAGGCTAAACACAGATTAGCCGTCTTATCAAAATTAACCTGATTAACCCATATCCAAATGAGCCTGCAAGAAATCTCAGAGTTAAAATAGAACAAAAGTTACAAATTGAATCTATAAAAGACAAAAAGATACATCACCATGTTTTGTTTTGTTTTTTACATCAAGGGAGCTCAAATGGACACCTGTGTGAGTTGCCCACCCCTTCCTTTGTGTACTTGAGCTGCTGGTATGATCATTCAGTGGGGCCTTGTTTTAATCAGATTAGGGGATTAGAATTGTTTATGCTGATTACTTTATAACCCAGATTGAGAGAGAGGAGAGGGATTCTTCAGCAGGATTTCAGGGGTGAAGGACTGCTTCCTGTAAGCGTTCGTAAGTGCATTCATATCCCTTCTGCTAAGTCTTACGAATTGTGAACATTTTATTTAAGATTATTTATTTATCATGTGGAAGTAAGCATTAACAAAAAGGTTAAATGTTTCCTTTTTTTTTGACAGAAAATGCCGGTCATAAATGTGGAGGATCTGACAGATAAGGACAAGGCTGTGATGGAAGTAAACCAGCTTAAACTTGAAGTCAAACTCGAGAGGTGGTTGGTAAGTTCTCCACACTGTGGTGATTTGTGTGCTCAGTATGCATTTTTGATTATATCCAAAAGTAAATATCAGACAGCTTCAATTTATTTAGTCAAACTAATTACATCACAAAGGCTATTCAAAACTGAAATACGCTTTCTGTCTGCTGCTTTCAGACATCTAAATGCTGTGAGGAAATCAAGGACTATATTCAGGCTCTAGTGGAGGAGGACACCCTCGTTAAAGGCATATCAGAGGAGAAGAACCCCTTCAAGGAGAAAGGTGGCTGTGTCATCTGCTAGACTGGACCTAAGGAGCTTTTCATATCTCAGATTAGTACCCAAGGACGTTCACCCAGCCCTTGTAAAATGGATTTGCAGACTGAGATGACTAGAAGGACACAATAAAGAAAACATTTATGATTTCCCGAGTAAAACAATTCTTCATCTTGGGGCCAGATTTGTAGCCTTCTAATTCTTTTTTAAAATTTTTTCTTTTGTTTTGTTTTGGGAAAGATGCACTAATTAAAAGTTGTATTTGGCAAGTGTTACATAATGCTTCTCTCTCATGTGGTGTATATAGTCTGAGCACATGGGCCCATATGTTGTTTCATTCACAGAAGCAACTGTCATTAAATGTGCACATTTATAATTCAGCCTGTCTCTGTGATTCACTGAAGGGTTGTAGAGAAAGTAGAGAAACAGATAAATCTTCATAACTTCATTTGCATACATACAGAGGGTTTTTTTCTCTCCAAGCCTTTATGTGATCATTGCTATTTTGTTCCAATAATGATGGTGAACATCAAATTTGAGATTTTATTCCTTAAAGTACGACGGGTTTGCGAGTCTTCTCCTTATTTTTTTTTTTTTTGCTCATTTCATTGTAGATTGAATTTATTTTAAATCTTCTTTCTGTAGTTTCAGGCAGACTCCAAAAAGTTTTAAGGCTTTATTAATACAAGTACTTGAACTGAACACAGCAGACTAGATGCAGCACTGATAGAAAAAGAAAATGTTGTGTCTATCTAAAACCAATCCTGTGGAAAATAGGACTTTCTCCAAAGCCGCTTTCAATTTGCAGATTATTTCTGCTATAAAGCCCTCCAGGATATAAAATGAGTATCATAATATGTTTCATTTCTTTCCTATTCTGCAACATGCTTTAACACGCTTTCTGTCAGACAGCATAATTATTAGTAAAATTAATCCATAATGAAAATAAAAATCAATTGCATTTGGGCTCAAAATACTTTAAAAACAAAACCCACAGCCAAAAGCGATAGTAAATCTTGCTATTACATTGATGATAGTAACAATGTAACAACGTTAGATAACTTACATGGCTACTTTCAATGCTTGCTGGTGATAGAGTAATTATTTACACACCAGGGTACCCAATTTACGATATATTTTATGACAAAATTTCCCCCCAATAATGGTGGGAAGTCAAGCTCTGCTAATATTTTACTTTCCCACTGGGTTAATATTTGACCCAGTGAGAACTTCCTACCAGCGCATGCGTACACACGTACATATTGTTGTCAACAGAGATGGCGCTGCGCGAAGGAGCCCTGCGTTTAAACGTGCTGGTCAGAAGCCGTCATTTTTACAAGTTAACTTCACTGGGTGTTGGTGCCCGCTCGTTGACTGAGAAAGTGTCATCTAAACAAGTAAAGTCCAGTGCCCCAGAGACTGCGGCCGACCACTTAATCTACACACAAGAGCACTTTGCATTAAAGGAGTCCCTCAGAAAGGTATGCAGGACTGCTAACACCAGGAAGTTTTGAGACAACAACGAAAACACAGCATGTTTTTAGCGAAGAGACAGTTGCAACAGCAGTGTTATTCTCCCTAACATGACCCTAAAATGAGCGCGGGGGGCAGTAAAGTAAAAGTAGGTGAGAGGTCAGTGCTAGCTTGCTCCTCCGCTAAGCTGCGTTGACGTCTCCTGTCTGCTCTTCATGCCCACACAAAGGAATCAGGCGCCAGTGTTTAGGTCCAGCTTTTTAGTGCTTGTTACCGCTACATTTGAAAAGTAGTTTTATTTTATGTGTCCGCAAATAATGCATGTTTTGAAGGACAGAAGAAGAACAAGACAGAACGCCAGGTTGGCTAAGGCTACTCTGTTTACAGTGACGAACACAGCCGCCGGGGTTGTGTCAAAAGGTGATTTCCGGTGTTTCCATGTGTTTTTTTTTTAATGTCTAATATCTTTGCTCATGTTGGTAAATAGGTTGTAGTTAACAGGAACTACTAATAGGTTATATGTGTTATAAAGAAATAACTGTTTTTGCAATAAGCCACGTTCTTTTGCAAGAGACCGCGTTAATGTACCTACTTAGTGTTCTAGTGCAAGCAATACAGTCCTTTTTGGCCACTTGAAATATCTTTATAGAAATGTTATGTTGTACTTTTTGCAATTTTGAAGGACAGTTATGACTGTGCTCTGACTTAAGTCACATTTGGGGTCACAATGAAACCATTGTTTGAGGGGACAAGTCCCCAAATGCCTGATATCAGTTGGTTTGTTGGTGGTTTATTTTTGTGTCTAGATAAATACTGATGGTGATTGGAGTAATGAGTGGGTCATGGCCTTCACATTAAACAGGTAATCAGGCCAATGTACTTTAGCCTAAACAGACCACATTTTTGTTTGTATCAAATAAATAGTTGGCTGGGAATCAAATAGTGCGTATCACTTATCTAGGAGCCAGAGCTGGTGTTCTTCCTCTGGCTATAGAGGCTGGCTGTCAGAATTAATCATTTAAGATTGTCATTTATGCTTATTTAATCATTTGTATGCTGATAAAGTATCCTATCCTTATTAGGTCTGATAAGAGTCTGTGTGCAGTTGTGTACCATGAGATGAGCGGAAGCAGTCTCGACGTTATAGTTCCATTATAGCTTTTGAAACCACACTGTTCCATTTTCTTAAAAGTTCGAGAGTTCACACCTTTAAATATGTCTTTGAGTGTGTGTGTGTGTGTGTGTTTCCAGCCATACATAGACATACGAATTTCAATGAACTTAAACTGTATGCAGAAGTAAGCGTCTTGCTAAACTATAAGACATGACCTGCAACAGGTCATGTCTTATAGTTTAGCAAGACGCTTACTTCTGCATACAGTTTAAGTTCATTGAAATTCGTATGTCTATGTATGGCTGGAAACACACACACACACACACACACACACACACACACACACACACACACCACAGACAGTGATGTTGCTTAAGAATACTTAAGAAAGTATTTGTAATTGCATATTCAAGAATGATTGCTTGCTGACAATAAAAAGTGATGTAGCCAATAGAGGTGGGAATCACCATACATCCCACGATACGATATTATCACAATACTTAACGCACGATGCGATATTATTGCAATTTTTTAAAATATTTTGCGATATTCAGATTCTGTACATAAAGGTAAACTTTATCAATATTCATTTTATCTAATATCAAAGTCTCACACTCAGTCTTTCTCTCATTTCAGTCAGTTTTATTGTTGACAAACTGAACGGTTTGTATTACAGTTTAGTCCCAATTTAACTGAATGCAACCATCTGGTACAATTATAGCTATTCTGAACTATGCAATATGAAAACTATGCAGCCCCTTCAGCAACTGAAGAATTTGAAAGTAAATTAAAACAAAATATAATTTTACATTAAATAAAAAAGTTTTAAACTTAATTAAAATAAAACATGTCTTAAATTAAAAGAAGTAAACTGTCATGTTTATTGCTGCCAAAAAACAAGTTAAACACATTTGGACAGTGAAGGAATGTCAGGATTCTTGCTCAGAAAAAGGATCAACATGCTCTGAGCACAAAAACCTTTTTTGTAACAAAATATTGATTTCTGCTGTCCCTGTATCGATACATTATTAGCAAACAAAATATCACGATACTAAATAGTATCGATTTTTTCCCCCACCCCTAGTAGCCAAAGGAATCAGTTGAAGTTGGTTGAGTTCAGGTGAAGGAATCTTTTCCTCAACTTTGACTGACTAACCTCGCGAGCCACAAAGACAAAGAGCTCTGTCTTGCCTTGTTTTGTTGTGCAGTTAGTTGGTCTCGTGTTCCAGCGGGGTTTGTGCCTAGATAAACCCAACACTGGCATTTTCAGAATTATTATTGAGGTTGTTGAAAACTAACAGTCACAGCTGTGTGATGGGGGAGAATCTGTTTGTTAGTCCAGTTTTATATTTTCAGTGACAAGCCCCTGAAATATTCTCTTGTACAGAAGACCTGAACTTTGGATTGTTGATTTGATTTAGTTTGTTTCTATTTGCTAAGTTTGTCTAAAAGGCCAGGCAGAGAAGGTGAGATGGACTGTTTTGCTCTTTGCTTAAGCAAGGGTAGGTTGTAAAGACACATTAAGTGAGGGTTTTACATTTTAACTGAGATAATTTAAAGGGCCTCGGGTGTCTTGGATTCATTTTGATGCCAATACAATTATGTATTGGCCTTCCTTATCAGAGATTTCTGGGTTTTTTGTCCCTTTGTTACAGTTTGTGCTTCCTGCATTCAAAGCTTTGGGTTTTTAAGGGCCTAAATATTAGTAGCTCCAAATGATGGTATTAAAAAAAATGATAGGAACCATTAGTAATTAGTCTGACTCATTTAGAATTTCTATTACTATAGTGACATTGGCAACAAAGTCTGAAAAAATAACAATAAGAGCTTAATTTAAGGCAAAGCTGTTGTAGTAAATAGAAGGAAGTTTATTGTCTGACTAAACCTTTTAAGGATGCCAGAAGGTCAAAAATAAAATAGTACTGGGAAAACTGGGAAGGGTTTATAAAAATTAAAAGGAAATACAGGACAATAAGTTGGAAGTGCTGGAAAGGGAACTCAAGGGGGAGCAGTTTATTAAAAGAGCCGTACTGTCTTTGTTTAGAGGTGTCAAACGGGGTTTTAGGAAATCCTTTTGTTACTGCTGAAGGTTAGACGCTCACAACGCCAATGTTTCCACAACTAATTTAATACGAGTGGGTTCGTTTACATCTTAGAATCTTGCCGGGAAATTAGTTTTCAGAATTAGAATGACTACATCTTCAGTGCCTGGAAGTTCAAGTGCTTTAACAGATAAAATTAGCAAAAAATTATAGGAAGAGACTACTCACATTGACCTGTCAGACGGGAATTTCTGACAGGTCAACAAATACAAATATTTCTGAGATATTACACAACAACAATGAAGGTGATTGGCCTGTAATGTCTTTTATTGTTTTATGTAAGAAGTAAGGCTTTTTTATTTTCTATTTTTGTCTTGTAAAATTGGTCAATTTTTACATTTATTTCCTATCTACGTGGTACTTTATATTGTAAGGTAATATTAATACAATATTAAACAGAAACACAAACAATCAGATAGCCTACTATAAGCAAGATCATGGCAAAAGTGTGGAGGAAAAACACCCTTTTAACAGGAAGAAACCCTGGCAGGCTCAGGGAGGGGCAGTGTCTGTTGAGACCTACTGGGAGAGAGATGGGACAAAAGGCACACTAATATAGGGCCTGTTTATTCAAGACCTTGTATGTAAGGAGAAAGATTTTAAATTGAATTCTGGATTTAACAGGGAGCCAATGAGAATGTCAGTATGGGAGAAATATGGTCTCTGTGATCTAATAAAAGAAGGCAAGTCCTTCATATTTGTTTAACATGTGCTCTGACAGACATATCCTGGTGAAAAAATGACTAATTTCTTAAAGTTCTACTGGAGGCCAAGGTGATGTCATCGAGAGTTAGTATCAGGTTAGTCACCATGTTTAGGATGTCTTTAGGACCCATTATAAAAACCCTTTTTTGTCTGAATTTGGAATTTGGATTTGATTTGTGTCATCTGGCTTCATATAGAGTCAAATATAGAGTGTCATCTGCATAGCAATGAACATATATTCAATGTCTTCTAATAATAATAATAAGCATTTGAAAAAAATGAAGGATAGAAATGGCATTATAATTAGCTGATACAGCTGGTTGAAGAAAAATGTTTACTTACAGTTACCTTAAAAGCCCGTGATACGTAGTCTGTTATTAATATATTTGATGTTTTGCATAGAGGATAATTTTACATTTTGCACTCTGAATATTAATTAAGCAGCAGAAAGATAGACAGATTGCTCATAGGCTTCAAGGTTTGTCACACTTAATCAAAGTAATTTGCCGGATGTATTGATAAGTTTTGAATTCATTATGATCAACAATAACAGTATTATGAAAATACAATGATTTTTTGATATGGGCTGCATTGTATGTAGGGCTGCCACGATTAGTCGACTAGTCACGATTAGTCGACTATTAAAATCGTCGACGACTGTTTTAGTAGTCGACGCGTCGTTTGAAGCTTTGTAAGATCCCAAAAGACACAGGGATAAGTAGTAGTATTTAAGAGTGTAATAACGGACTGAAACAGAAGATGGCAGCACTGCATGTACAAGGATGCCAGCTGCCGTTAAACCCCGAAGAAGAAGAAGCTGTGTCCCAGAATTCATAGCGCGGCCCAGCGCAGTTGTCAACAATGGCGGCAGATAGTTGTTTTAATATTACTCTTATTATTCTTTCTGGGTCACAAAATAAAGTTTAGCATATTTTCAGGCGAGAATGTAGCTGTGTAAACCTCAAATATCTGCTCAGTTTATCAAGCCACATATTTTCAAAAGAGCTCTGACGTTTTCGGAGACGTCTGTTACCCACTAGCTCGATAGCTAGCCGGGGGCAAGGCTCACTAGAGCCCGTGAGAAGACCGGACTCCCGGCAAATGTTTTCAACCCACCGCCATCTTTCGCTACTCAGGTTAAACATGATATATAAGTCACTTAGATAACTTAAAAATGTTATTGTTTGGCTTTTTTTTAGTATTTCATTTGTACCTGAGTAAATCGGTTTGGCTGATATTAAAGTTATATTTTTTACACAGCTGAATAAACGTCAAGCAGACAACTGATTATCAGAAGTGTGAGATGCTCGAGAATATACTCCGGTGTCCCGTTATATTTTAGATAGCAAGGAGCAGACGGCTGAGTTTATTAAACTTCACCGAAACAATCTGCAGATGTCATTAAAATTTAATAAACTATCATCTTGTCTTTATTTTTAGTTAGCACATACCTTAAACACTTCAAGCTGTAAGCTAATGATGGTTATATAAGAGCAGATGCATGCTGGTGCAATAATCTATACGTTTTATGTCCAATGGATGCATGATCTGATTAGTCGACTAATCGCAAAAATAATTGGTGACTAGTCGACTATCAAAAAAATCGTTTGTGGCAGCCCCAATTGTATGACATTCAATTATGATGTATGTCAAGGCGCAAGAAGAAAAAATACCCCTTCAGAAGGTCAAAAGCAAGAATGAGTCATCTGTTATTATTATTTTTGTTCCCATTTAATAATGAGTCAGGGATTTTCATGCACCTTCACCTCGTTTTTTTTTAAACTTCCATTGACTTTAGACTCTTTCAAGACTTTTTCTCCAAATTGGACATTTAGTAAGACTTTTTGTTGCAATGTTTGTGACCTGACCTAACTACATGTCAGGTCAGTGATGTGAAATTCTTCTGTTATGTTGCAAAGGGACTACACAATAACCTTCGTAAGAATTGGGTTGCTCCCAGATGACATTTATGTTTCCCTTTCCAGCGACAAATGGACACTCCCTTTCCCTCCGCAGGTTCTGAACGTTAAAAAGAACTAGTGCTTCCTTTTTTTAAATGTTGGTTCTTGTGTTGAAAAGTTCTGTAAGTGAGCCTTTTTTAAAAGAGTACAGCCCAGGTATGCGCACTGTATCAGTGTCAAAGGTATCGTCTGTTTTCTGTTCTGTACGGTGAAATGATGATGGTCGTGTTTTCTTTATTTCTCACCCAGAATGTTGCTTTTGGCTTGTTCAGTAGTTGGCAGGTTTGGGTTTGGGTGTTTTGGCAGCTGAGAATGACCGTGTGCGTGACTTTTTCCAATCCTGAAAAAAACAACAACTTCTGAACGCTTTAATACTGAACATTTAATCAAAGAAACACAAAGAAATAATCCAATAGTTTTGACTTCTCAGAGCTCAGTTTTATTGGCCGAGACTTGAATCTAATTATTCCCATTTCTACCTAATATGTCTTTTTTGTTAATCATTACTTTTTATTGGCTTTTTCCACCATACAGTACATAGCAGAGAAACAGTGAAGGAGCAAATAGTCATGGCTCTGTTGAAAACATGGCCCATTAAAGAAAGCTTGTTAACAAATAGCAAGTGAAGATGCCTCAGTGGATTTTTAGAAACATTAAAAAATGGACGGGTACAGTTACACCACATAAGTTTTTATTTTCTGTGTTTACGTGTTAATTGATTCGCTTGCCTGGCAGCACTTGATGCTGAGGTTATTTTGCAGAAGATGTTGATGTTCTGTTAGACCTGCTGTGTGAGGGAGAATTGTTTTAGAAACTGACAAACATGGTACCAGATGAACTGTAACCCACACTATGGATGTAGCTATTCTCTGGGAAGTATTTGAGTTCATTGGTGCTTCACCATCTGGGGACCACTTCCAGGTGCTTGAAATGAATCATGGCACCAGAGTTCAATGATTTCACAGTCTGCTTGAAAAACTAGGGTGCAACCTGGTCTATACTCACTACAGACACTTTGATGACTCAGAAAACACTGTTAGAGGACACTGCAGCTTTCATTTGGATTCAGGAGACAAAAGCAAAAGCTGCTCTCAGTGTTGATGGATATTATGTAAATTTGAGTTTCAAGATGACCACAAAACATTTGTTCTTCGCATATAAATCATTATTTAGTTAAGTTTAGTTTAAAAAAATAGCATGAAGCTAGGCTCACTTTTGTGTGTGTGTATGTATGTATATATATGATATGTTAGCATGTACCTCAACAAGTCATCATTTTACCTCTTAGATTATGAAAGTTGTCCCTTGACCACAGATGCAAGCTTTACAGCTTTTTCGTTCCACTCTAGAATCATAAAACCATGCCACAGTCATCCTTCATTTTGAGGCAGCTGTATCCCGGGCTTTGTGGCTGAGTACATGGAGTGGCTGCTAACCCAAAAAGAATGCCATTGGTATGGGTTTCAGCACTGAGATTTAGTTTTGCATGCTGATCTAAATATTACTTTGGAGGTTTTTCCTGCAGTGCCAAGAACAAAATGATGGGGGAGAACACTGAGTCATTAAAATATTGGCATTCAGTGCATACTAAAGATCTGCACAATATTAGCTTCCAGCTGCATCAGTACAAAAGTGCTCAGCATAAGCCCTCAAAACGCAAGCGTGCACTGATAGCATATACATGTTGAGAATAGCATGCCTTTCATGCTGTCGCCATATTCATCATGATTGTGGGCCAACCATATAATACTTTTTCTATTCATTGATATGTGATACCTTCTGTTTCTGTCTGCTTGAAGTAGGTTACGTAGATTTTAGAATATATGTGCACTACACAGCAGGAAGCCGACTATATATAAAAATCATTTTAAGTGCTTTCCCACTCTCATGTCCTTTAGGTCTTATGACACAGGAGACAAAAGAGCAGGGCTGTCAGCTGTTGTTAGAATCACATGATGGTTACAACAACAAGGAAGAAATGAATGCAAAACAAAACAAATGCTTAAAATTCAAAGAAACAGATATAAAGATTTCATGTGCACCGTAAAGTAGAAGTACAGATACAACATCATACCTCTCTTCTGTGGTGTTTGTGCCATAGCTCATCGACCAGGAGATCAACCCTTACGTCGATCAATGGGAAGCAGAAGGGAAGTTTCCAGCCCACAAGCTCTTCAAGATCTTAGGAAATGCAGGATTTCTAGGAGTCAACAAACCAGTTGGTAAGACACCTAATATTATCTTTCGGGTAATGCAGTAAACCCTTCTAATATCAGTTTCTAGGATAGTGTCCAGTCCTCACTCGTGTTTTTTGTGAGGTTTGGCATGGAATGGCACATGAGTGAAATGAAACCATCTGCATTGTTGTTAGATCTCTTAGAGACTTGCAGTGTATGCTGGGATGGGTTCCAACACCTGTGATTTTGATAAACGACGAGTTTAATTATCTGGTGGGGTTCATGCATTGTTAGGAGGAGAGGGATAAGGAAAGGCTTTGTTTCATCAAAAGCCTCAGAAGCCTTTATTTTGGAGAAAGCTTGTTTTCTACGGCGAGCATTTTGCTTTTTTGTTGCGTCCTACACACAAGGGTATTTTTAGGAAATGAATAATAATAAAAAGATGAAAGAATGACTTTCTCTAAGCATGCAAAGTGCTAAAAAAAACAAACTGGCGTGGTTTTTACTTGCTTCCTATTTTCTTTATATTGACCTTAAAAGTATAAAGGCAATCGGTGCTCGGCTTATGTTTGCAATATGTGTATTTATTACACAAGAATGACTTTGGCAGTATTAGAGGGCATGTCGCGACGCAGACTTTTGTCCATTTATATTTCTTGCTCTTTCCCGTTGGTAATCCATGCAGACGTGAAGACTGATTAATCATCCAGGCCTCAGTCTACATGATAAATGCTGCTTGGTCAAGCTGTTTATCTTGCCATTGCAAAAACCCCATGATGAATTTGTAACATAGCTAACATTATCCCACAGTGCACTCCAAACCGAGGAATCCTCCGCCGTCTGCCCATTTTGACCATTTCTGCTTCAGCAAACATGCAGCACATCTCTTTCACAGCTGAATTCATGGTCCGTTTGCCTTTCTCTGCTTCTGACAGCCATTCATTATGAGTCGGGCTTACAAACGTTCCCACTGTGATGATGGGTGCTGGTGTCACAGCAGCATCCCACTACAGCTGTCTGAAACTGACTATCCTTTTTTCCAGATGTATATCCAGCTGGGTCGTCGCTGAGATGGTGGGAGGCAGTGAGAAATTTACAGTACAGGACCACGAAATGTGTGCGGTTCTATGTGTAATCCATTATGAATATGAAGCGAGACTTATGGGAAGTGTTTGATAATCAAAAGCAGATGTTTTATGTCTAGTGTATTGCATTACTCCCACAGTATAAGGTCAGTTTCTCTAAATTAATTAGCCACGTCTGGTCTTTTTTGGCATATTCGAGATCTCGTTCGTTTTCTGACATTTGACGGCGAATAGAAGAAAAGCATGTGAGCAACATTGTTGGACAGTGAGACGTTTGCACCACAAGCCTGTAGGTCAGAGAGAAGGGAGGGTGAGGGAATTAAAATGTGCTGACTACACAAGCATTAAGCATTAGTTGACAAGATTAGAGCGGAGAATCCTCGCAGTGAGAAGACACACTGTATGATCAGGTTGTAGATTAACTGCAATCACGTATGGTGCAAGAAACATGCTTAAGAGATGCCATTTGAAACTACAGCGTCAGCAACAGTCATTAAATGACAGTTGTTAAGGGCATCAAACTGGCATGGTCGAAAATGTATTCTTGCTGTGCAGCATATAGTTGGAGTGGTGCTAACATCAATATTGCTTTCTCCTGCAATAAAGAGAAAAGGATACTCCTGCCCAGTTTGTCTTACCACAGTGACTGCTTCATGACTCCTCGAGGTGCTGCAGAGAGTTAATTAAATTCAGAAATGATTAAAACTGAAAAAGCATGCTTAACTACGCACACTGTCACCACAACGCAGTGATTTTCTGCTTTTGTGTCATGTAAGGGGTATTAGCTCCTCATTTGCACAGACATCATGACGTATCATATAATTGTTTTCAGTCTGTGGAGTGTGCATCTCTTTAAAATCCCCCAGGAAACATGGCTGACATCTGTTTTCTGCACAAACAATGCATTTTACACCTTTACTCATTCGTCTTGCTGAATATCTTTTAATAATAACGGAAAAAAGATCAACGATTCCACTCTGTGAAAATGCATGCTGTCAGAAAAACTACAATAAGCTGCCGACTAATGAAGCAGACTCTCACACAGTTCTGTATTGTGTTAATTGATTCCGACGCTTGGATTACAGGAATGGGAAAAAGGGATTTAGGAGTCTGTTTAATTTAGATGTTATTCATCAAGTGAAAGAGAGACGTGTTTGCCCTTGATGAGAAAAGCGCTTAAGCTAAATACAGTGCAATACAACTCTTCAGAAGTACATAGCAAAGAGTCAGTCATTGCAAAAACATATATTTGTAGTAAAAATGTGAAAGTGTGTTGCGATCGGGCAGCTTGTTCCTCAATGCACGGGAACAAAACTCTGCACAGCAAACAACTGAAAGGTATCTTATGCGTAGTAAATATAAAGCAGTCACTAAAAGATTTGCATGAACTGTTGAAATGTTGTGACACCATTTTCGTTAGTTTTCCGCAGTTGGTGTTGACATTACAAACTGTAGGTTTTAAAGGGCTGTGCAGGAAAATGTCAAATCACTCTAACAGGAAGCCTAAAATAGGAATTAAAGAATATTATTTAAATGCAGTAGTGACAGTGGTAGCTTAACATTTAAGAAGCATTACACACTGTTGACTAAATAGATCTAAGGCAGGGCTTGAATCTCATATTCTCAGTTTTTTTAAAAATAGGAATCAATAAAAGCCATAAAGAAAATCCCCCCGTGTGCAGTCAGAAGACTTACTTTCTGCTCTTTCTCCCTGCACAAGGAAAGACATTTTAACCTTTCAAAACACGAGAACAGGAAGTTTTCCCAAGGCAGCCACGTTGAGGAAGAAGAAGAGGATGACCCTTGGCTCACTGACTATTTTCCTTTTCCCTGACAGAGAGGTATCTGCTGACCGTACAGTGGAAATGGCCTTGTGTCCTGCCTGACAGATAGAACCTGGCAGCCCGTGCGTTTTCCCCTTCCACTGAGTGTTTTTCGTGCAGGATTTGAAAGGAGTAACCTTTCGGTGAGACTCCAGGGTGTTACTTTTCTCTCACTTTTTCTCTTCGCCTATACTTTGATGAATACCTTACAGAAGGTTTTTCTGTCCAGAAACATTAGCATAGTGGTTTTAATATGACGTGACACTGTAATGAGGACGATAATGATGCACGCGTTCGCGACTCGACAAAGCAGCACAGTGGCACCTGTGTCCATTGTAATAGTTATTACAGGACAGTATTGCAGAAGGGCTTATGATGGTGATTCATCTTTCCTATCCAGGGACAAGTGACCTGTTTTATTATCGGGTTCCTCATATCAATATTAAGTTCAGAGAAATAAAAGAAATAACAGTGTGTTACACCCATCATCGCTGCAGTGTCTCTGTGCTGCACCTTCAATCCCCAGATTCTTCATCCTTGTGTTTCTCCTTCACGTGGCGCTCCACCCTATGGGAGCCTATAGCGAGGAACATCTGCTTCCCTGAGCAGACATATGTGTATGGGTTTGACATTTGTGACAGGATTTTGCTTTGTTTTTCTTCTGCTTGCTTGTTCAACCAGACAGCCTGCTGTTTTGTTTAAAGTGGGATAAACCTCGGTGCTTCCCTTCGTTCACATTAACCGCTGCAGGGTTTCCAGGGCTCAGGGACTTATCTCTGCACAGCTGCACCTGTTTCCTCTTATTTTTGGCTCCCCCACTCCCTTGTTTGCTTGTCCCTATATATTTTCCCTTTTCTCTGTCCCAATTTATTTGACTCTTTCTGTTATTCGCTGTCCATCTTCGACGTTCTGACAGACTGCGCTTTCCATTATTCCCCAACTAGTCTGGCAGGTGATATGAAACCACTTTTCTTGAGTTGCCAGCCTCTGTGTGGTAAATTCACTCATAATTATTCATTGTCAGTCAGTGCTGGTATCCATCATTCAGCGGCTGCTGTGCTGTATTTAGTAATGAGAAAACAGCATCGAACATTCACGAATGCTTAGTCTTCTTACATTTGACTGTCTGGTCATTATCATCAGGACATTTGTCCTAAACGAATAACTGTCAGGTTAAATCTGCTTGACCAGCATGATAATTGAGGGATTTTTTTAATTATTTATATATATTTTTGTACTGCAGAATGACAGTTTATCTTCATTGTGTTTTTTCTTTTGACAGGATTTGTTTGCCAAACCAAGCTGAGAGAAAATTCATTATAAATGCGGGTACATCAGCTTCCTGCTTCCATGAGTAACAGATAGAAATTGGTCCTTTCGCATTAAATATGTAATATAACACCAGGTGCTTCATTTTAATTGAGGATAAAAGGCAAAATAAAGATAAGGGATGGGTCTTGGTGAGGACAACTGACATAAATGTGTGTTTTAAACACGTTTATTATACAGCATTCAGCTCGATTACAGACCTTTGCTCTTTGGAAGTATCCCCACTGCCACAATGGAAGAAAATAGACATCAGTTTTTGGTTTCTTTACTTCTTTTTTGCAAATGGGTTGTTGAAGAGATCAAGATCCGATTAGAGATGGTAGTAGAACACATGAGCTACTGATCCCCCAGCAGTGCTTTTTACACATAATTACAGATAACACCGTTAATCATAACACCCTTTAATTAATCTGAGTGCATGCTCCAGTGCCAACAGATCACAATGTTATGTATGTATACCGGCGTATATTGCGCGTGCATGTGTGAGCGTGGTGATTTTAGAGATAGAGGATAGATGGAAGTGACACAGGAAAGGATTTGTAAGCCATTCTTTCTGCCTCTTTGTGCTTCGCAGTAAGGATCCACATTTGTTTTTCTTAAGTTTAAATGACTAAAATAGTGATACTCATGAATACACACAATGCGCTGAAGCGTTAAATGTGTTTTGTCTTGTGCAGAATATGGAGGCTTGGGCCTCGACTTCAGCTTCAGTGCAGCAGTGGCAGAGGAGCTGGGCAACATCCGCTGTGGAGGAATCCCCATGGCCATCGGGGTACAAACTGACATGACGACTCCGGCACTGGCCAGGTACAAGCCTGCAAACCTAGCGTCACATTCTCTGAATCCATTCTTACAACGAACGTTGGTGCTTTGCTTGCTTTTGTAACTAATTCCCTGCAGTGGGGAGGATGGTCACACGGGAACAGAGAAAATAAAACTCCTGTCAAAACTGTGGATAATATCGTAGTAACTTTTTGTCAATAATCTTTAGATCAAAGATAGAAAACACTTAGATTTATGGAAAAGTACATGAACTGTGTGAACGGCATTATTTTTTTTTATTTCTTTTAGTCAATCGTTCCTTCTTTTATGTAACATGTAAAACAGTTTTCTTATATTTTTACTATTATTAAACTAGTAAATACCTCTAGTGAGCAGCCATTGATCAGAGTTACACTCCCTAAGCTGTATGTTAATTAATATGCTTGGTAATACTTTGTTTTGCCCATTTGGTGTGAAGCAAACTGTTACCAAGCATACAGGACCTTGGCTTGTTACGTGATATCCCTTTACTTTAACTCTTGGTGACACAAGACAAAAATTCAGTGAAACAGACAGTCAGAGTCTCGGGAGCTTAATTAGAGGATCTACTCTCGCCTGCGATGAGGTTTAAGTAGTATAAAAGAGCTGCAGATGAGTGGGAGTGATACCGTGTGAGCTCACTCCCACTGGAGCTGTAATTGCCTCAAACATGGCAGTGTTTTTTTTAAAGCACACGATCTGCCACAGTTACACGAGTTTGACGAAACTCTCATTTGACACTGTCCTAAAAATACTGGTAGAAAATAAAACAACGGATGGAAAAACAAAGAGACGGCGTCACATAGTCATTGTGTGTTTGTGTTTGCAGGTTTGGTTCGGATGAGCTTAAGAAGGAGTTCCTCCTTCCCTCCATCAGTGGGGACAAAGTGGCCTGCCTTGGAGTGAGTGAGGTTGGAGCTGGCTCTGATGTTTCGAGTGCGTTTAATATTATATCTTCTTCTTCTCCAGTATCTTTAATTTCCACTAAGGGTTCATGTCTAGTCTTTTAATCTGAGGTTTCCATTTAAACCCCAGTTTTCTGAACACTCAACCACTTTTCAGGTATCAAGACCAAGGCAGTGAGGAAAGGTGATGAGTATGTGATCAATGGGGGAAAGATGTGGACCACCAACGGTACCCAGGCTGACTGGATGTGTCTCCTCGCCAACACCAGTGACGGGCCCCCACATAAGAACAAATCACTCATATGTCTACCCATGAACTTGCCAGGTAGGGTTAGTTGATTTGTTTTAGTTGGCAAAAGACATTTTCTGCAGAAATCCACTATCTGTGATTCATTTCCAAGTTCACGATTGCGCCTGTTTTTGGAAAGCACATAGATTGTTTAATTTTGCGCCCTAAAACAACTTATTATATTGTATTGCATGTTGACGTTCTTTCTGTTTCCTGTCTGTTCCACCGTAGGAGTGCACATCGCCCGAAAGATTGATAAACTGGGTATGTGGTCATCTGACACAGCCGAAGTGTTTTTCGATGACGTTCACGTGCCCTGTAAGAATGTTATCGGCCAAGAAGGCATGGGCTTTACCTATCAGATGCTTCAGTTCCAGGAAGAGAGGCTTTGGGCAGTGGCCAATAGTAAGTGGACTTTACTCAGTGAAGCTTATCTTACTTATTACTCCAAGGATATGATGTCATCTAAAGTTTACTTTCACCCATTCTCCCCCACATCAGCCTCCTACGGATTTTACTGGAAGTTTGCGCAGTTTATGCTCTATTTCAGTTTCACGTTTAGTTTTCAGATAAATGAGGAGCTCAGGACACATAGTTCTAGTAATTTGTAAAGCAGTTGTTTGCTTTTGATTTGAATCAATGTTGCCTTGGGCAGAATGCGTAAGAAACTATTTGTGCTGTTTTTACTGGATCTGATGCTCATGTTAGCCTGTCTGGCTTGGTTGATCCAAACCAGAGTGTCTTCAGCAAAGGTAGATAACACATTTTAGCGGAGGTGTTAAAAATAATCCCGTGTCACCTCCAGTCTTGACCACTATGGACAACGTCATTCAGGAGACCATCCAGTACACACGGCAGAGGAAGATCTTCAAGCATCCCGTCCTTCATCACCAGGCAGTTCACTTCAGGTTGGCTGAGCTGCAGACAGAGGTCGAGCTGCTCCGCTCTCTCCTCTACCGTGCTACAGGTAGTTTCACTTAATAGACAACATAAAGCTACATGCTAATATTAGCTCAGTAATGTAGGCACCTGGGTGACTTTTAATTAGTCCTAAGTTCAGAGCAGTAGGATATATGGAAGACGCAGGAAATGTGATAGCTGTATGTTTGCATTACTAATAAGAAAACCTTGGACTAGTGTACCACAATGACATTTTATTATTATTTTATTTTAGAAACTGCACTCTGAAAGCATAAAGTACTGTGCAAAGGAGCTTTATTATGTTTGGCTTCAAGCAGCCAACTCCAAGAGTGAGTGAATCCCCATGGATGTCCACTGGAAAATGATCAGCTTACCAGCAGGAAAGAATATGATTAATGGCATTTTCTATAGAAGTGCTTAAACGATATGATATATAATAATATACCATTAAAGGTATCACAGTATTATTAAAGATTTTAATAAATGTAAGCACAGATATGATGTGACGTTTTCCTATTCATTTGCGTTTTAGCTTAATTTTGCATTCTGTTTATTAACGTGCTTATTTCCAATTTTAATATGCTAAGTAGTATTTTCTGTTTTGTATTTTCTTAACTGATTTTTTTAAATGTTTCTTTATGCATTTCTGAAAGACAAGTACGTGATGTCACAGTCAGATCCTGCCATCTTTTTTTTAATGAAAGAAAGCTACTTTCATCTGCTCCCTACAAGGGCTCACCACAGAACCCAGAGCTCCACATACTTGATTTGGCAGGTTTTTACCCCGGATGTCCTTTGTGATGCAACCCCCCGAGAGATTTGTGCCTCCGCCTTGGAACGAACCAGACAAACCCAATTCCAAAAAAGTTTCTCAACTTTTTTTGGAATTGTGTTTGTATAATAGCAGGTTGAGAGTGCATGAAGCTTAGTGGACAGCAGTGGCTGCATTCTGGCACGTGCCCAGCTCTGCCAGAATGCAGTCCAAGTGCTTCACATGGCCATCTTTATAATACGAATGCATGTCTGCATCCGTGGGGTCGCTGTCCAAGCTCTTGTGATTTGTCTCTCAGTTTAAAACCCCCTCAGTGGCCAGTAGCTTTGGGTGAATTCATCAGACTGGGAACAGTTCAAGTCAAAATTTGCTTGCCCAGAAAGCAGAGCTCCCTGCGACTGTTTGGTGCAGGTGTTTAAGCGCACACACAGACACACAAATCCTTTTTTTTTTAGACGCTGAAACAGGAGAAATCATGCGGCTCACACATGTTCCTCTAGAGGGTTCCTACAATAGAGGCACTGATCAGTTGCACTGGGAAAAGGCCTGAATGGGGCAAAACATTGAATCAGAGCCAGACGCATCTGAAACTGAAACACATTTGTTTTATTGTCTGTTTTCCTCTTTTCATTCTGTCCACCTGGACATTTTTTACACTCTTCCCGGCTCGTGGCTATCCTTTGTTTTCCCTCTGCAGCGCTGTATATTAAAGGCAACGATGTCACCAAGCTGGCATCCATGGCCAAATTAAAGGGGGGACGCCTTGCCAGAGAAGTGGGCGACAGCTGTCTCCAGTACTGGGGAGGGATGGGCTACACCAGTGATGTGCTAGTCAGCCGATTTTACAGGTAAGATGAAATGAGGCATGAGACACGCTCACTCTAACGTAACTAATCTGGATTTCCTTATTGTCATATCTGAAAATGATAAAAATGCAACGTAACCAGGTAGCCACAAGTTACTACTCTCTGCAAAACAGAAAAAAAATATTATATCTAACCCAAATCCATGACTCAGCAGCTACTGTATGCACTTTGTTAGGATATATTATTTCTATGGCACCAGCATTCAGTTTTGTTGCAGGTCTTTAATTAAGCCTTCTGATTAATGTATATTATTGTTTATTGTTTAAATATAATAGTTAATGTATATCATTTATGATTTAATGTGATTTCTTAATAATTAATGTTAAAATTGCAAACATGATTGGCTTCACTTTATTAATAATGCTTGAAAATTCTCGATGCATGCTCAATCATCCAGGTAAGGACATCCCAAAAATGATATTAAATCATTATGCAAATGTTCTGTTTATAAGGTCGGGGAAACCTGCAGTCAGCGGAGACTGAAGAAGTCCCTTGAATGAGTCACGAAACATTTCTCCCACTGAAAACGCTACAACCAGATGAACAGAAGCAACTTTTACGGAATGTTTGAAAACTTCTGAGGCCCCGTTCAGTTATTTAGTGCTTAATCAAGTAACACTTAGTTTCAGATTCCTAAGTCTTTGTTTTGCACGATGCTGACATCTAGTGACAGGGCAAATAATGCAACCGGATTGTGTAACCAAAAGTGACTGAACTTTGGGTCATTTAAATGACTTACATGCAGCTTCCTGTTTGTAATTGTGACAGAAAAAAACAAACAAGAAATTTTCCTTCTCTGCAGGGATTCCAGGTTAATGTCAATTGGTGCAGGAGCTGATGAGGTAATGCTGGGAATCATCTGCAAGTACATGGACACACTACCTGGCAAGTGATGTAATCAACGCTAACCCCAGTGGGAAAATCACTTCTGATTTGTGCACTTTGATCAGTTACTCAGATGAGGAGATTTTGCCTTTTTAACAATACTGTATGTGGTCATAAAGACATCCTCATACGGTCAATCACACAGAATAATGAAGCCCCCCCCTTCCTTGTCTGTACACACGTGCAACAATGCAGTTTTGGTTGTATGTAATTTGTTACTTATGTAATTATTGTTTAGAATTAAGAAAAATAATGTTCTTTAATAAAAATTGTTTTATGTTTGAGATTTTCGCACTGAAGACATTTCAGCACATCCAACAGCATGAAGTTACACCAGCTAATCCAGAGCATAAAATTTGTTTATTTACATTAATATTTTTACAATAAAGATGAAACAATGACGTACACTACTGTCGCACGTGTGGTCGTCTTATGACAATAGAATGTCATAATCTAGCGCATACACTAGATTATGCAGATCATTCTATAACTTGTTCAAGTTGAACTCAGCTGATTGCTGAGGATTACAGTTCTCGACACTGCCGTATCGTCTATAGTCATAAATCATGCTCTTCTCAATCCAGGTTAACTGGTCAGATATTAAGTATAAACACCGTAAATACTGATATTGTCTGCTTCATCTATGCATACAGTATGCACTACATTTCCTGTGATTATTGATTTTCTCAGACATTGTCCTAAACCACTTATACTTTTTAGTACTCCTTTAAAAAGCATTGGTAGGCCTTTCTACACTTTTTCTCGAGTCATTGTTTGAAAGCCTGACACTGTGGCACATATTAAAGTGTAATGACTTTAAAAAAAACAAAAAAAAAAAACATCCCTGCCTTTTCTCTTTATTATCCTGGTCTGGTTCAGATGTGTCATTGAAGCACAAACTGGAAGAGCAAAGTCCAATAAGATCCTCCTATCACCTCAACCTAATAAACCAGTACAGGACAAAGAAGACGAAAAAGCAGAAGAGCAGCATGTAGCACAGCAGTTTGGTCTGACTGCCCCGGGACAGCTTCTTGACTCTGCCGATGGTGGCACCAAGCAGGCCGCCCGTGGAGTCAAAGTCTGTGTCCTAAAGTGAGATGCAGAGAAGAAAAGTGGTAAATAGACTGATTCTTATATAGCACCTTTCTACTCTTGAGTATTCAACGCCAGGTAGGGTTAGTCGATTTGTTATCGACATTTTCTGCCATCTAACACAATATGCGAAATCCACCCATTCACACAAGCACTTTCTTCTATGATTTCAAGTGCTTACAAACCAACATTCACAAACATTCATACTCCAATGGATGGGTCAGAATGATGCATTAACTTAGGGTTAATATCTTGTCCAAGGATATTTGGCATGCTGACCAGGGGGAGCCAGGGATCAAGCCACCAACCTTCTGATTAGTAGATGACCTGCTCCACCTCCTGAGCTACAGCCACCCTGACTACATGATTACAGAAGTCCAGTGGAGAACAATATCCAAGTGCTAGGAGACATTTCTGAAGTTTACAGTGATGGTATCTGAATCATTTACTCAAATTCTTTAGTTTTGAGGGGTTTCTTAGTGACTTCTGACCAATAAGTCAAACCGAGTAGTGCGGTGCTCTGAACAGATAATTGGAGGTGAGCTTCCCTCCCTCCAAGACATCTACAGGAAGCGCTGCCTGAGGAAAGCGGGGAGGATCATCAAGGACTCCAGTCACCCCAGCCATAAACTGTTCAGACTACTTCCATCAGGAAGGAGGTTCTGCAGCATCCGGTCCCGTACCAGCAGACTGAGAGACAGCTTCTTCCACCAGGCCATCAGACTGCTGAACATGTCATAGACACCTCACCTTCACTACTGGAACTTTAACATTATGCACTCCATACTGTACAGTAATGCCACATTTTTGCACATGTCTCAACTTTGTATATTTTTATATATTTTATTTATTGTTTACTCTATTTAATTTGTAAAATATGTGTACACACACACACACACACACACACACGTAGAAAAATATTTAGTATACACATCCAGGAATACATATACTATTATATATTGTACATATATTTATTAGTTTGATGTAGCCATTCTTGCATTTTGCTTGTTTACATTATTGTATTTTGCACAACTCTGTTGCTTGTGAAGCTCGCACACAAGAATTTCACTCACATGTGCTGTACCAATGTACCTGCACATGTGATGTGATAATAAAAGTGATTTGATTTGATTTGACAACATAAAACAACACATAAAGCAGAAAAAAATAGCTCCCTACCAACCTCAGACAACACTAAATGTTGCTTCTTTTTTATTTATTTTTTGCTGTAGCAGCAAGTGGTCCAGCGTACTCCAAAGTAAAACTCACCATATCGTCCAGCATTGTGTTCTGGTATTTGACTTCTGTGCCAATGTCAATGGAGAGCTGTAAAAATCAATTCATTATGATTACGTGACTTGTAAAACACAGTAATTGAAGAAATTAGGTTACATTTTGAGTACATACAGAAACCGTTGAGTCATTTATATTAAACTCTTTGCTGCAATATTTACTGACTGTTAAACATAACAACAAAACGCTCGTAATCAGCAGTTACTTACACTTTTTAAAGCGTTGACTTTAGCCCTGAGTCCCTCCTGTAGGTGTTCATTTTCTTCCTCGTATACACTATATCCACTAGCCACATAGTTCCCAGAGCCTCCTTCACCTGTGTTAAAATACATTAAGCATTAATGAAGCGTTCATGAACAACAGAGTACTCAGAGTACCAAACAACAAACATTTGTTAACATAAGCTAGCTTTAGTTAGCAACAAATGCTACGTATGAGAAAAGAGAAGCTTTGGTTTAATTGTTTGTTTCTTACCCAGTCCGGCGCGCCTCATTTTGACCCGACCGAAGCTAACACTGTCCAATGGTTTATGTTAAAAGACAAAATAAGAAGGAAGTTCGACTTCTGATTGATCCGGTAACTGTAGCACGTCTGCTCACAACACAAACGCCACGACACCCTACGGCGGCCGACGAGGACAAATGGAGAAAAACGAGTAAAAAGGAAAACCGTATGTGAGCTTGTATATGAGCTTCAAATATAATTACTATTAAATCAGTTTCAAAAAAATATATATAAATTGCTCATTATGTAATGTATGTATGCCTTGTGCAACCCTGTTACTGTCATACTGAATATCCATTCAGTTTCAATACATTACAATAATAATTAATTTAGATTAATTTATGCAACTTTCAAAATCTACCTTAACTTTTCAAGGTGTGACAAATAAATACTCAGGAAAAATAACATGTTGTTTAATAATATTTATATGTTTGTGATGTTTTTTTCTATACATTTCTTTTATGTACAGTGTTGCAAATCACTGTTAGTTGGCAGTTGAAATGGAATATAAATGTAGTAAATGTAGTGTAATTGTTAGAGTGACACTCAATCTTATAAGAAAACATTGGAAAAATACAAAATATGTCATAGAGGTCTGACCTTTATACTATACATGGTGTTAGTAATTGCCTAAATCATGTCACTTATTTTTTTTATAATGTTTTTATTGTCAAGTAATTCCCTGTTTTGTCTTTTTATTTTCCACACTGAATAGGTTTCAGTAACAGGGTTGCACATATGTTATAGAATACAACTTGAAAGGCCCACACAAAAATAGTCTGATGTTAATTTGTCTGTGTACCCTACAGTGTGTCCACAGTGGGGTTGTCAAACTTACTTTATGTCATGGGCCATACCATACAGCCCAGTTTGATCTCACGTGGGCCAGACCAGTAAAACCTCTGCATAAAACAACACCCATCTAAACTGTTTCCATTCTTTAGCTGTCAAGAAGTACTTAAGAAAGCATAAGCATCAGAGAAAGACACCACTTACTCAATTCCCCTTGATATTTTCCAGACGACAGAAGGTATTGTTTTGGGTTTTCTTTGTTAAATTATTCTTTTCATTTAACGGATGAACAATTTGAGAAATCTTCATTAAAAATAATTGCGATTTCCAAAAAAACATGTTATTTTTTCTGTTCTCGTTCCGTATACAAGATTGATTTGAAGAGCACAAAACTTTAACATGTGGACTTTCTTTACTCGTGTGTAGTAAAGCTGACAAAATAAAACGAAAAGCAGTGTATTTTATTTAAAAATGTAATTATTTCACTGCAGTTTTCACAATTTCCAAAGACACCCAGTGGGACAAATTGGAGCCTTTGGAAGGCTAGTACTGCCGTCCGAGTCACATATTTGACGCGGTGCTCTAAAGCATATCGTCAAGTGTGTATCCCTGCAGGGAAATTTTCAAAGGCTATGTAACTCACTTTAAAATTTGACAAACCCACTAACAAAGGGAAGCTTTTCTCATAAGTAAGTATATCCACATCAGGCTTTAGTCTGTGTGCCTCAAGCCCGTTGTGAGGTGACAGTATTTAAAGAGTTATAGTCATATATCGAAAGAAGCCAAAGTAACTCGGCTTTTTTCTTTTTTTTAATGCAATATAAAGCTTATGTTGTCCCTGAATTGCAGGAAAAAAACCTGCAGGAATTTTGCATAACTGTCCACCAGTCTCTGACTTCAGATCACTGTAATTTTTGACCTCTCTTCCAAGCAGAATTCCTTCTCTTACTTCTCACGACTGAAAGCAGTCAGATGCACAAACATCCCACAAAATTTCACTGGGATCTAAATCTTGGCTTTGACCACTATAAGCCATTCCATCACTCTCCATTTGTCCTTTTTTTCAACCATTTCATGGTGGATTTGCTACAGTGCCTAGGATTATGATGCTGGTAAAAGGTCCACTTCCTCTTCACCTTAAACTTTCAGACAGATCGGCTCAAAAGATCTGAAAGCTCTTTGATGTGAAACTGAATCAAAGTGACTGCAATCTACACATTACCCACAACAAAGTAACCCCAAACCAACAATTCCTCCAACATGCTTCACAAACATCTTCCCTGGAAAAGCTGTTTTTGTCCATGCCCAACAGATCCTCTGTTATTGTAACCACAAAAGTATATCTTTTATTATGTCTAGACAACATTATTGTAAGCAGTCTTCGCCTGTATGTTCAATAGCAAGCTTAATATTATTTTCAGACAATAAAACCATCCAATTTGTGCAGTCTCTTTCTGAAACTTAGACACCAACAGCAGCAGTGACCTGCAGATCCTGTGATAATATCTGAGAGTGCTTGAAAACTTCTCTTTGCATTAAAGGGGTCAAATCTGCACTCAGACTACAGAGCAGCAGAAATGTCACTTTTCCCTACAGCGACTCATTCATTTCAAATAATTTTTAGATCCCCGAATGCCAGACCCCTACCATTTTTTCCTGACAACTTTAGAGATTTCTTCATATCTTGCCACACTGACATCAAAAGACTTTGTTAGCAAAGAGAGTCACAGGCTCTGGATGTCAGAGGTTCTAATCTGAGTGCCTGATTCTCATGCAATGGGTCTGAAGCTGTGATAAATGTAGGGTGTTTTATATGACTGATTTTTTCCTTTACATTATGAATATGAATCTGTGTCAGTTTCTTGTGTCTCTTGTTTTAGTATTCCTCCTTCAGGGAAGGAGGATGGATAAAGCACATTAAAAAAAACAACTCACATTAATCAAAGTGTTATAAAAAAAAAAAGGTAGAATGGGAAAAAAAATACAAAAAACCACCAAGGGAATAGAAAAGAAATAAATAAATGTGTGTCAGTGGGTGCTAAACATATACAGTTGTGTCCAAATAAGTCACAGGAAACACAAAGAGCAATCAGATGGACTCAAATGACTGATTAGTTTTAAGTCTAATTTTAAAAGACTCACTGGACCCCGTGGACATAGAACTGTTGATGATGGAGAGGCTGCTTGGACCAACAAGTACACAGTGTCTTGTGTGCAGGTTGTGGATTTTATGGAGGAAACAAACCTAGCAAGGGAGAATAGTGTAGTGGGTTGAGGCAGGTCATAGGTTAACTGGTTATTAAAAATTCAGGACAGGTGCGAGTATCAGTGTGAATGGTTGTTTTTACCTGTGTTAGTCCTACAAAAGACTGGCAGCCTGTACAGGGGGTGTCCTTCTGTTCTCTCTATGATAGCTGAGGTGGGCTCAGCTATCATAATTAAAAATATTCTACAGGGACTCATATTATGTCGAGACTGCACTAGCTTTAATGAAATTCAATGTTGTTTGAAACTTTTCTTGCGTGTTCATCTGTATGTGCTCTGGATCTCTTCTCATAACATAAAAACAACAGTCATCATTCATGCTTTTGGTTGCCAAGCTCATGGGATTCGCACGCTTCGACACAAAGACATACTAAATATAGGAAAACAGTCTAAAAGAAGAAAACCGCTGATTCTTTTTTGCATCTCATGACCATCTTTTAAACACTGCCAGCCTAAAAGTGGTACACGTCAGCAGGCAAACACAGACAGATGTTTTCCTTTGAAGAGTTTTTAACGCAATCACCATAAAATGGAAAGAAATCTTCTTTGTGGGTTGAATAACACGGGCTTACTGACACATCCATCTGCGCTGCATGGGACAGAAAAGAGTTTCTCAATATTTGCAAAATCCTAGAGGTGCTGTTTAGCAGTGATGAGCTTTTCTTATCCCCTCATACATCATCGCTCACCTAGCTCTGTGCCAATATCGTAGGAGACAGCTAATATGATATAAGAGATTAGAATGACTTTCGTGACGTTAATTTATTCCAATCCAATATCTTATAAATACATAAAACTTTAAGCTCCCCTCTGCCATAATGCATTTCAATGCCCCAGCAGTCATTTTTTTATGTTTCAGCCAACGGCTTTGCTGTATGCATGACCTTGACATGAGTCAAAGAAAGGGAGGATATTGATTGAACTGTGTGCACCAGTCTCAGGTGTCTTTGTGTATCTGAGAGGATTAGATTTATTAAAAAGATCTTTAGAGTGGAGAAAGGCTTCTGGATGTCTAGAAACTGGCATTCATCTTCAGTGAATTGCGTGGATGCAGAACAGCCTGGCTGCACTGATCAGCATGCACAGTCCCTGAGCCGTTCTTCACAAACAGTACAGTTTGCACTTTGCACAGATGTCTTTTCATCCTCTTGAGATATCTAAGAGTTTTCAAATGGTGCTTGAAATCTCCACAACAGATTTGAACGTGCTGTGGTAAACAGTACTGCAGTGAGGACATTTATAGCTCCCAATTTAACAGACTCTAAGATTCTTAAGAACTTATTATATAGTATCTGTAATAATTAGAAGAAATTGTTAACATTTTATAGAAAGTGCTATTTTTGTTGGTACAGTGGGTACTGTTTTCTAGTCTGAATACTGCATACAAAGTCATTACTTACGGTGAAGATAAATACACTGCTCGATAGCATAGGTACAAATGGCTAAAGTGGCATATCTCATAGTTAAAGTGTGGAAAAAATGTCAATTTGAGCTTTTTCTGGTGTATTTTGTGGGAACTATCCAGGTGCTGGTACTTTCAAGAACACCACTGATGTTAAATGCTACAGCTAGATGTTTTCTTTGTGATAAGAACAATTAGTTTGGTGGTTAAATGTTAGCTTGATTCATTTCTGACCGCTAATTATTTCTAATAAATTCCCTGTTTTACAAAAAAAAGAAGAAGAAAAAAGCAGTCAAAAATGTTAATATTAAAGCGCATTTTTATAAGCAGGACAGGTTCCTGCTTAAAAATCAAAGCTACTGAGACCTGATCACTGCGACTGACTTCTCAGATCATCTGATCAAGCTCTCTTTATTGTTCTGTGCTCTTACTTTAAAACACATATTTGAGCCTCAGCCTGTCAGGTCGGCTGAATCTTTAAACAACAGCTGAAAACTCATTTTGATTGGTTAGTTTTTCCCTAATTCTTTCTGCCATTGTTTGGGACATAGTTTGCATGTACCGTGTATGTTGGAATGAATGTCTGACTGTATGATTGACTATGAGTCTTTATGATGAGCATACTTTATCTTTAATGTTATTAGCAGCAGTAGTGGTAGAAGTAAGATGCCAAATCACAGTTATTTGAATATTATGTTAATGTTCATTAGCAGTGACAGAATGATTTTCAGACTCTTTCGCAGAGAACTCCAGCGTGTCGGCTCTTTGTTTCTTTGTTTCATTTTTGTTTTATTTTTTGGCATTTCACTTTATTCGACAGTGGTCGCCTGCTCACCCACTGAGCTAAACCAGCATCTTGTATTTTTAGTTTTAAACAGAGTTTTGACACATTTCTAAATTTATTTGTGCATTATTGTTTTATAACGGTGTTATAACAGTGTTTTAGTGTGAAAATTCCCAGTATCCCAAGTTAGTTCACGCTACCAGCTTTTCTTGTCAACATTTAGGTAAAAAAGGATAAATGGTAGTTGGATAAATTATGCAATGGCTGCTCTGCATATATGGAAAAAACATATTCCCTGAACCCACCTATGTTAACTATTGAGGATAATCCCCAGTCACCTAAGTATGCATGCCATTTGATGAGACAAGGCTATAATTAGCTGAAAATGAGAAGTGCTAACCTATCTCTGCACTCCACCTCTCTGGATGCTGCTGAGGCTTAACAATATCTCGCTTGCCCTGATTAGCATGATTTCTCAGGAGAACGGAGCGATAGATGAGTCAGATGATGGTGGGGAGAAATGTAGAGGAATACATGCCTTAGGAAAGATCAAGAGGATGATATTGTGCTTCCTGATGTTAGTCTCAGGAGAAACAATTTTGATTCCCATACTTAATATTGCTTTGAACCACAGTTAAAAGAACTCTGCTGCTCTTTTAGCTTTGACTGCCTTGTAAATTTTGATTATATCAGGCTTAACATGAGCAATAAATGGTCATGCCGTTCAGGGTGAGCCTAAATCCTTTTATTCATAATTAAGAGTGTTTTAATAAGATGTGAGAGACTGTGAGATTTGGATAAGGGACTAGGACAGAATAGACAAATGCAGAGAGAAAATGAGGGCGATTTATGCCAGAATATAAAAGTCAGCTCATTACAAATTATGGTGGCCTGACTATTTACTGTTAGATGAATTATACAATAAAACGTTTAAAAAGGAATACTCATGCCATTTACAGTAAATAAGGATGTGTTTTAATGGGTTTCTTTCAGCTTAACTACCTCTTTATTAGCATAATCAAGTTAAGAGTGGCCTATTATGAGTTTCCTTATTTTGGGTTATATATGCACACTGTTACAACGGTGTGGTTGATGCTCTTATTATACATAATGAAAGTCTTTATTTATGAGGTCACTGTATGCACCAGAAATCCCTATGATTGACTGCTCTGAATGGTCAGTTTCAAAAAGTTTTTTCTACTCTTGGCTTGCATAATGTAATTGAGAGCCCAGAAGCCCCGCCCACTCACTGATCAAACCTTTAGTTTCAAGGAGGAGCCAAAATGAGGGGAAAAATGAGGAAATCTGGCTCACAGAGAGAGGAGCCATAACAGCAGATGAACTGATGGGCTCCACCAAGCCCAAGAATAAGAAGGATTATTTTGAATTATGAATTATGCAAAGCTACTGTAGAGGATAAACATATGAAGTGAGCATAAAGGGTCTCCTTTAAGCCAAATAGAATGAATAGTAATTTTGCACTGTTGCCACGTGTAGTTTGTAATGAATTACTTCACCAGTTGTTGTTTTTATTTTGGATTTAAAATAAACCATCTGTAACGAAGTGAACCATCGTGGTCCTGGGAGTTTTCTGCATGTGATCATTTCTTGGTGAATTCTTTGAGTTTGGGATTTGTGTTTGAGCTTTTCTGTCATTCAATAACTTTTCTGTTATTGAACTTTTTTTGTTTTGAGTTTGCTATTCGTCAATTTCTGTTGTTAACTTTGTGGTTTTGTAGCGCTTTGCTTCTGTGTTCTGGTTCATGTTTGCTTTGTTAGCACAATGGCGTTTCAGTTTTATTGTAGCCTCTGAGTTCTACTCGTTGCAGCATTAGCTCTGAATTAGCCTTAGTTCCCACTTTCAGTTTGTTAATTGTGTTTAGTTCCCTTACTCTTTCTCTATCTCTTCCTCCCTCTGTGGTTCCTTTGGTTCCTTTATGTTTCCTTGTCTGTTGTGTCATATGTCTTGCCATGTATTAGTATTCATGTCTTCTCTGTTCATTTCATTTAAAGGCTACTTTTCTGTCCTGAGTGTTGTCATCTGTGGTTATTACGTTCAGCTGGTTTGTGGTTTGTTCAGATGCAACTTTGCAGACCTAAGCTGTGCTGCCAAGTTCTTTTCAGAGAGAGGAGAGGGGCTTTGTTCTGCCAACCCTTTCAAACGAGCCAGTTCAGTCATGTTCTAACTGTACTGTCACAAACTTTAACATTTAACATGTTAACTGAGGCCTGTAGAGCCCTGGTTCACCTCCTGTTAATTGGTCGGCCTCTTATCATCTGCATTTCAATACCAAACCCAACACTCCATCTAACCCGACACAAACATTTTGTTAATATTATATTTTAAAGATATTATTATAAGGTGTTACTTTCCTTCTTTCAGGTAATAATTATATAAATACAAAGTTACTGACATTGACATTTACGAGTTTCTACCAGCGAATAAAACAGTCACATTTAAAAGCCAAGAAAAAGTTACTGAAAAGACAAATCTGGTTGATATGAGGTTACAGATGACTCTGGGCAGTGATCAGAGAAGGCTTCTTGACTTTCATTAGATCTGGAAGCCTGGTGACCTCTGGGACTCTGATAACTAACTAACTAAATAAATAAATCTGTGTGATAAGCACATAAAACATGATATCCTGCCATATTCTAAATGCCAGCTTGCATAACCTTCTAAATGAAAAAACTGCAGGGAGAAGCTGTCTCTAGACACAGAATGACATCTGCCATCATACGAGCGAGAACACGGCTGTCTCCCGACTGCTTTCTGCCTCGTTTCGACATACCCTCGTGCACAGATGCAGATCTGCATGTGTGATTTCAGTGTATCGTTTCTATCAGTTGTATAGGTTGCATGCATTGCATTTTGTCATCTTATTAGTATTCTGTTTCATCACAGTTTCCTTGCAGGAAAGGCATCCAACCATTCAAGGGGGGAAAATTGAAATTTCAAATAGAGTGGGTGGGTGGGTGGAGAGGTGAAGGGATGCAGAGACTTTTTTCAGAATCATCCTTTAAAAGCTGATCTTTAAGCTTCATGACTATCCCATGTTTCTGAATTCTTGCAGGGGAACCCTTGTCACTCCTAATGAGCAAGCCTATTACTCAAACTAAAGTAGGTTGTCGCCCCATTGTCCCCATTCTGTTATTAACTCATCTCATCTGTGTCCCAGTATGTTTGCAGGTTGTCTTTGCCTGCACCTCATGACCCGCAAAACTGCAGAAAAACGCCCCAAAACACATGAGCTGTTTCTTTCTTTTCCCATTGAGGTCTGGGCACTGATCGACGCCATCACTAATTTTCATGAAAAGGGTGATGTGATGCCATTTACAGTTGAATTGAGATATTGATTCGCAAACATGCCGTTAACCTAAAAGGCCACTAGTCTCAAGAGGCCTTTTTTCCTCAGTCTGATTGTGCCACACGGGACTGTTTAGTCCTCTCTCGCCGCTGACCTTCTAAAAGGTGCCATTTGAAGTGCTCGTGATTGCAAATTACATTACTGCTTTCCTAAGTACCCCTTGAACTGAAGATAACGCATGCTTTGCTTTTTATTCTTTCTAGTTCAGACGACACCTCTGTTGGTCCAACTTTTATTCATCTCCATCCACAGACAGTCCTCAGCTGTATGTTTTCATTGTGATGAATGTGCGCCGGCTGATAGATAAAGCTGGTGTTGCAGAAAACTACAGTGACACACACACAAAAAAAATATTTAGCTATAATTGTGGCTTGTATTCAAATTGTTATCTTTAATGGAGCAAAATCGTTGATATGTTGAAAATATTACTTCTGCCAAGGAGGTTATGCTTTTCTAGGGCTTGTGTGCACGTGTCTCATTCTCTCTGTTCATAAATACAATAGCTTGAAAGGTTTAAAGGTTTCTGATAAAACTTTGTGATGATAAAACCAAATGATGTTCTTGATTTGGAAACTGAGCTTTTAAAAAAAAAAAAAGTTAACCCTAACCCTTTTTTAACCAAGAAAACTTTACTCCTTTACTTTAATCCATCACCTGCTGAAAAGGAAACAAACTCCCCAAAATAATGCCAAGCAATATAAATAATATAAAAAAGCTTAAGGGTACCAGACAGGATACAAAGCCTAGTCTTTTGGAGCAATGCTCAAAAAACAAGAGGAAAAGATAAATATCTCACAATTTTAGAGGCTTCAGTTTTAAACTGATGTTTGTGCTTTGGAGCAATAAAGCTACAACATATTTCAAGAATGCGTTAGTTTAAAATTTCTGCTTCAAGCTCATCACATCCTGACTCTTCATTCTGAGCTCAGTGGATACCCCCTCAGCTTTGTTCTGCAGTGCAATGAGACGCACATTTAGCATTTATTTCCTCAAGGAAGAACAACACAACCTTCAACCAGAAAGAGAAAGGACACAACAGAGGTTTGAGTCCTTTCTCTTACATTTTTGTATTTTACTCGCTTACTTTTGTAGCCTCTGGTTGCCCCCTTGGTCAAGCCATGTGAGATACTGGGCACTGTTTTCATTGCTGTTACTGCAGGATTAGGCTAAATGACAAACAGAGCACTTTTAATAGAGTCTTTGCACCATGCTTGGGCTTTAATTAATCAGTTAAAAAAAAGAATGACTAGCTGCAAATTATGAATTATGAATCTCTATATGACACGTTATGTAAGAGAACTTTTATGGAAAATCATTACTCTCAAGCTAAATGAGTCTGGAACATTTTCATTAAAATATAGAGGTCAATATTGACTTGCAGGACAGTTTGCGGTGTTTTACAAGCTGTTCCAATTCAGTATCACCTGTTTACTGCACATCTTTACTCCTGAGAACATTTTGAGGCCATATCACTTCTAGATAAATGTTTGTGGCCACCGACTGCTTTGCTGAACACACTGACTTAAACTTTAGCCACACAGATGCAGGAGGATTCAATAAAGCCCTCTGCAGGTTGTTTACCTCAAAGACATGATGTAACGGACTTTAAGCGAATCGACACCTGGTGGAAATTAATGCTCAAATGCCTTCTTAGTTTGGACTATTATTAAGTTTGATCCTGATTTCTGTAGTGCAGATGTAAAAGATAGCTAAATACAACTACATTCATATTCACACAGGAACTATTGCAGATGTATTAGTAATATGACTTCTTTTTTTCTCTTTCTCTGGGGCACAAACCATCCAGAGGTCCCACAAAACTAACATGAATATTTAGCTGAAAGCGCACTGAAAGATAAGATATAGTGTCATATATTGCATTATTGGATTTATTTATATGGGCTTTTTCATTATTCATCCTGTCAAGGTCTGCCACACCAACGTTGCCATTCCTAAAAATCGCCCCACTGGCCTGGGTTCATATGAAATCAAGGTTAGAAAAAAATGTCTCAATAAAATGAATGGATGCAACTGAAAATACTTGATTTTTTTTAAGCAGTTGAAGTTGGACAGTATAATATTGTAATAATATGATTCGGTTATAGTCAGTGGTCCGTTGTGAAGGATGACTGTCGTGCCATGTTTTTTTCCTTTATTCGGGGAAACATTCCTTGCAGGATGTTTGCATTTTAAAAGCGATCTTGACAAACCCTTCCAGTGTTTTGGAAACATTTATAGACATAACAAAATTTTATTCTCAGGAAATGTTTTGGTGCGATGCCTCCAGCTGTCTTAAACACATAGACTGTTATAACAGTCCCGTGTATTGCTGGCTTTCGAGATTTGCCGCAACAGAGTTGTGGTTTCATTCAAAAAATAAATAAATAAATCAGTACCAGTTATAACCAGTTATAACACGAGAGTATATAATATATAGGTGTTTTTATAAAATAGGAGCTTGCTGGTGAGGAATGCGTATTTTGGCAACTACATGAGTGTTTTGTTAAGAGATCCATTGCTTCAAATACGTGCTGTTATTTTACTTTTATATTTTCGTCAGTTTTCTTTTTCGCCATTAAGGAGCTTTCAAGCAAGTTAGCAGGACGAACCATCCATCAGCCTGCTTTTAGTTACCATTCAGAGAAAAAACAGGTTTATAAAGTACGGCTTTAATAACTAACTGGAGAAAGCATTGCAAGGCTTTCTCCCTCAGTGAATGTGTCCTACTTTAATCTCTCCATGTGTGCGTGTGGAATACATGCTTGTTACGTCCTCGTCTGTTTCTTTTACCGCTCTCACTTATTTCAGCCGGATCCATAACTCCAACAAAACACAATATATATATATCACACAGCACACCCATAGTGTGGGCTCCATCAATAAAGGTAAATGAGCTGCTCCAGCTCCAGGATCTCGCACGCGGTGTTTACACAGCTACATGCAATTGTCTGTGTGTGTTTCCTCGAGCCTTATAATTCAGCTTGACTTGTTTACAAAGTCTGAGAAAAGAGTAGGGTTTTGTTGTAAAGGCAAATTCGCTTAGCAAAAGCAGATAAAGTTGATATTAACACAAGAAGAGAAACTGCTTTGGAGCTTATAAAGAAACACTTATCCTGGTCAGGGTCATGGGGTGATGGAGCCATCTTTGGAGGATGTATAATATTCTATAATAATATAGAAAGCGATAATGAAAAGGCATGCATACTGTAATAATAGTCACATCCACTAATTAGCATCTCATCTGTGTCCACTTCAAAGAGAAAAGTTTGCAAGGCAGAAAGACACAATCTAGCGGAGTGAGTCATCATCCAGCCAGGAGCAGACTGTGAATGTGTTGCCTTTGATCATTCAGTGAAAACATTTCTGTCATCGCTTTTATTTCCCACAGCTAAGTTGGGTTCTTTCATAATGATGCATTTAGATAAGATTGTTAATGCGCAAGCTGGTTCCCAGTTCTTATGGGAGTTTAGCAGATTAAATTTTAATGATGGGGAAAGTTGGAAAACTGACCACATGGAAGTGTCGCTCCTGCTGCAGGCCTAACAGCTTTCTATTAACTGCCATAATGAGGATTTTTTTTCCTCTCAGAGAGAGAAAAAGAAAAGAACAGACCAGGCGATGCCCACCCTCATGTGAATTTCATTCAAAAAAGCTTACCAGCACGCCAAAAACAGAATCACTGGGGGGTTTTTTGCACTGTTGTGTCCTTTATGTCACTAAAGCTTTGGTCTATTGCATTTCTCCTCCCTACGATATGTCGCTGCCCTGCATGCTTTTGTCCTGCTATAATTGAGTATCACCGGGGCTCAATTTCAACCCCTTCTTTAAGTCCCAGTGGTCTGCATGACGAGCTTTGACAACTAACTGATAGTTTGCTGAGTAGTTCTATGAATTCCTTTAGAGTAATCTTGTGTCTTTTGAATGCTTACTGTGATCAAAGATGGCTCGGCTCGGGTGGAGTTTGTGCATTTATGTCCAGGCAGGCGTTTGTTCAGTCAATAATTGGAGAGTGAACGTCCACTAAAGTATTGCAGTCATATGGCAGATATAATGAGCCTTGCTTTTCAAATTTCACACAGAGAGAAAAGAGCACCAATCTGGTGAATTTGGCAACATTACATGTTACACGAACTAAACAACGGTTTGTTTATTGCTCTACATGATTATTGTAACATTGCTAAAATTGTGCCAGCTCTCTGTGCAGCCCTATTTAAGTCTTGTTTTATCATTTTAGATCACATGTGTCTTATCTTATGCAGATGCCTGTATATGAATGTGCAGAATCTGCAGGTAACATACAAGGTATTGGGTTCTGGCTCATGCTACCCTTCATTTATAGTCAAATTAAAGTTTTTCAGATTTTTTAAAAGTACATCTGCATTCACAGAAAGATGTAGATAACAGCCAGGGCCCAGGTCAAGATGTGTTTTTATTTATTTATGTAGCATCTGATTAATATATCAGCATTAAAGTTACATCAGCCAGTATTAGTTACAGTGGGGCAAAAAAGTATTTAGTCAGCCACCGATTGTGCAAGTTCCCCCACTTAAAATGATGACAGAGGTCAGTAATTTGCACCAGAGGTACACTTCAACTGTGAGAGACAGAATGTGAAAACAAAATCCATGAATTCACATGGTAGGATTTGTAAAGAATTTATTCGTAAATTAGGGTGGAAAATAAGTATTTGGTCACCTCAAACAAGGAAAATCTCTGGCTCTCACAGACCTGTAACGTCTTCTGTAAGAAGCTTTTCTGTCCCCCACTCGTTACCTGTATGAATGGCACCTGTTTGAACTCATCATCTGTATAAAAGACACCTGTCCACAGCCTCAAACAGTCAGACTCCAAACTCCGCCATGGCCAAGACCAAAGAGCTTTCGAAGGACACCAGGAAAAGTATTGTAGACCTGCACCAGACTGGGAAGAGTGAATCTACAATAGGCAAGCAGCTTGGTGTGAAAAAATCAACTGTGGGAGCAATCATCAGAAAATGGAAGACATACAAGACCACTGATAATCTCCCTCGATCTGGGGCTCCACGCAAGATCTCATCCCGTGGGGTCAAAATGATCATGAGAACGGTGAGCAAAGATCCCAGAACCACACGGGGGGACCTGGTGAATGACCTGCAGAGAGCTGGGACCAAAGTAACAAAGGTCACCATCAGTAACACACTACAACGGCAGGGAATCAAATCCCGCAGTGCCAGACGTGTTCCGCTGCTGAAGCCAGTGCATGTCCAGGCCCGTCTGAAGTTTGCCAGAGAGCACATGGATGATACAGCAGAGGATTGGGACAATGTCATGTGGTCAGATGAAACCAAAGTAGAACTTTTTGGTATAAACTTAACTCGTCGTGTTTGGAGGAAGAAGAATACTGAGTTGCATCCCAAGAACACCATACCTACTGTGAAGCATGGGGGTGGAAACATCATGCTATGGGGCTGTTTTTCTGCCAAGGGGACAGGACGACTGATCCGTGTTAAGGACAGAATGAATGGGGCCATGTATCGTGAGATTTTGAGCCAAAACCTCCTTCCATCAGTGAGAACTTTGAAGATGAAACGAGGCTGGGTCTTCCAACATGACAATGATCCAAAACACACCGCCCGGGCAACAAAGGAGTGGCTCCGTAAGAAGCATTTGAAAGTCCTGGAGTGGCCTAGCCAGTCTCCAGACCTCAACCCCATAGAAAATCTGTGGCGGGAGTTGGAAGTCCGTGTTGCTCGGCGACAGCCCCAAAACATCACTGCTCTCGAGAAGATCTGCATGGAGGAATGGGCCAAAATACCAGCTACTGTGTGTGCAAACCTGGTAAAGACCTATAGTAAACGTTTGACCTCTGTTATTGCCAACAAAGGTTATGTTACAAAGTATTGAGTTGTATTTTTGTTATTGACCAAATACTTATTTTCCACCCTGATTTACGAATAAATTCTTTACAAATCCTACCATGTGGATTCATGGATTTTGTTTTCACATTCTGTCTCTCACAGTTGAAGTGTACCTCTGGTGCAAATTACTGACCTCTGTCATCATTTTAGGTGGGGGAACTTGCACAATCGGTGGCTGACTAAATACTTTTTTGCCCCACTGTATTTGCCAATACACTGGTATCTGCATTTATACCAGGCAATAAATGAACATTTTAAAAGTGAAGAAAAGATGTGACAAATACCCGCCCACCACAGGAAACTCTGCAGCTTAAAATAAGTGACAGATTCTGACATATCACCAAAAAAGAAATGAAATATTATTAACATTGTATATATGAGTATTCATCATTTTTATCGTCTAAGGAGCTTTGAAAGAAAAGCATCTGGACTTCTTTAAGTTTCTTGAAGACATTTCATTGGAGAAGCTACTTCTGATCTAAAAGCAATTGGTGGAGAGTCCCAGATTTTAAGCCCTATGGGAGTGTCCCCAAGAGGGTCATGGACCCTCCTACTGATCCTCTACCTTATCACATGAGCCAAGGTGAGAAAACGGGTGTGGGTCACAATCAGCCATGGTTTTGGGTGATGACATAAAAGAACCTCCTCGATGGGACAAGATTTGGCTGTCCATCTGCATCTAAAGGGCAAAGGTCACTCTTTCGAGGATGCCAGTGTTCACATTTTGGACAGAGAAGACAGATGGTTTAAAAGAGGAGTGAAAGAAGCCATCTATGTCCACTGTGAGCGACCGTCTTTGAACAGAGGCGGGGGTTTACGACACCAACTCTCTGCCATCTATAATCCAGTTTTGAGATCCCTTCCCAGACGCCTTAACACCCACTCACATCCTGGGCCATCTGACCTCAGGAAATCAGATGATAGGGTGGGGCCAGGTTTCACAATGAGCTCACCCGAAACCCTGACTGATTGTGACCCACACCCGTTTTCACCCCTTGGCTCATGTGATTAGGTAGAGGATCAATAGGGGGTCCATGACCCTCTTGGGGACACTCCCATAGGTCTTAAAATCTGGGACTCTCCACCAGGTGCTCTTAGATCTGAAGAAGCTTCTCGGATGGGAGGTGAAACGTCTTCATGGAAACTTAAAGAAGTCCAAACACTTTTTCTTCCAAGCTCCTTAGACTACAACGACCTGGATGACTGAAACCTTCACAGATACATCATATTTATCAGTTTGATGTATGCTATATCACACTAATGATGCTGAAGTCTCATTTATCAAGTAATCTTACACTTGGCAATACCAGGTTAACTGTTGTTTTAGGACACAATGCAGTTCCTACTGTCGCAGGTATGTTAGCATAAGCTAAGGTCCTTCTTCCATTGGTACTTGCACCCTAGTATGATCACAGTTCAGAAACATACTTTCTAAATAAAGCCATGACATCCACCTCTGCGGATGCTAACATGACTGTGACAGTGCCACTGCACTAGTCTTCAAAAAGAGAGAGAGAGAGAGAGAGAGAGAGAGAATATGTGTGTGGGAGAAGCAGTCATATCCCATTCTGCTTTTATCTTACTTTAACATTGCCCCACTTTCCTCCTCAGAAAGTACAGCTTGGCTTTATGGACCATAATCTGATTATAAAAGCCGGCACAGGTATTAATGTGGCAGCTTTTTCCCAAAAAAAGAACCATGTGAATCTTTAAACTTTGTCACAAATGCGTAAATAGACATCTGAACCTGGAGGCCATGTAACAAAGGCGGCAAGTGCATCTTAATCACAACACAACTATTATTATACAGCACTGGATCGCTCCTTAACAGTGCATCGGCAAAACGTTAAAAGTTTCCACCTTATCAAATTACTAGTACTGTATCTTTACCAAGCCTGCATCTTAAATTGTGTCCGTGAACACATCAATCACAACTTTGCACTTGCTATACAAAGACACTGCTTCTCTGTTTCAGAAGAGTAACACTGCCCCCTAGTTTAAAGCACAACGTGAACGTCTCCGCAAGAGAGCCTCCCCCATATCCAAGGCAACATTCACCCATATTATTATAAAGCTTGTATATTAAGATCGGGTGGCATAATGAGTGACTGGCACAGTCTATCTGCCCCTGCTGTGTCAGTGCAGCAAGATCACATAAACATATTGTTGTCAGGAATACATCAGGCATGACGTTCCTGATAAATATGGGTGCAAAGCATGCATGCATAAGACCAGTGCAGACTAATTAGTCATGGGTCAGCTCAGTGTTGCTAATATCTTAGATAACACAATCCAAGTGACACTAAAAACAAACCATCCACGGTGGTAATGACTCATCCAAAGGAAGAAAGAAAGCAGTCACACTGTAGCTCTGATATAACTTCTCACTTTGTCTCCGTTCTTTCATCAGATTTGCGTATTTACATTTTTTAAAGTGAAAAAAAGACACTTCAGCTTTAAAAAGTCTTACAGTATAGATTTAATTCCACACTTTTATCTCATTAAATCTACTGTACTCTGCTCTGTGACCATACAAACTGGTCCCCACCTTACTCCACACACAGCTTACATGCATCCTACCTGCACTCACTTCTGCAAACAAGCCCTGCCCCACTCACCCACAACTTCCACTGGTACATGGACAAATGCATGTACCAGGAGACACTCGCCATTTTCTGGGGTGCAAAACATTGCCATCTTGCCTTTGGTGTTTTCGAGATAAGCCCAAGGTGTTCTTTAGTGAGGGTTCTTGACACAGCAGTCATGGCAATAATGTGAGTCTCACTAATAAGCCATCAGGTTTAGACTCTTGGTCAAGAATGCTTTGGGGTTACATTTGAGCACATTGAGTACCCTTAAAAACATACAAAATTAAGCTTTAAGGTTGCAGTCTTTCTAAAGTTTTAGTGTATGTTATTGCTGTGACACAGTCAATTATAATAATTTGTAACTTCTTGGCCAGTTGTTTTGCATTTTGCAAAGTCATTACACTTCAAATAAGCGTGAAAGCTGAAGGATGGTTTTCACAACACTTTCTTCGATGTAATTTTCCATATCCGGGTTGATTTTATCAAGTCAGAAAAGGCCGTTTCAAAGTCTGACTCAAGTCTGAAATCCTTTGAAATTTGTTGTGTTGCAAGTTTTGAGGCTTTAAATTCTGTACTCGATTTTTTGGAGGTCTGCCACTGTGACTCAAGACATCACGAGGCACTCTGTTTAAATATGAATGTTTTACTGCATCAGATGGCACATTCTCAGATGGAAGCCAGTCCTTCCTCTTTTGTTTGACTAATGAAGTCTCAAGGCTGTTTTAGAAACTGTTCAACAAACTCCTCACAGTCGTTTTCAATCACTCTGAGGGACAGTGTTAATGCGACCGAGGTACTTCTGCCAATCAAGGCCAAACTTTCTTCACCCAGTCTGCTCTCTCTCTTTGTCAATAATATAAACAAAATGAGAACGAAAAGGTTACAGATGAGGTATCTCGCAGAATAACAGTTACCACTATTTTACATTTATTTTAAAAAAATAGAATAAATCTAAAAAGCCCTGGCAAAAGAGGGCAAACCACATCTCTCAGCCAGAAGAAAAGACATAAAAGATGAGAATACATTAAACCCACATGTATAGTACCCATTATGTTTGTTAGAGTTCTTATATTGTCCAGGGAAGTGGGGAGCGTGTACACATAAAAGCCATTTTTCTGGGGTATTATTTCAGCCGACAACCATCATCTTTAATCATTGTATTGTGGATTATATTTTAGCCTCTGTTCTCTTCTTGATATTTTTTTCTCTACCTATTGAAAATGCAGCATTTATGCAAATTTAAAAGCACTTCAAGGAAACACTGTTTGGGCCGTTTGGTAATGTTTTGTTTGGGGGGGTTTGCTGTTCCCAAGGAGAAGTCGAAGGAGGAAATCATTTGTCTGATGTGCGTCACAACACCTCAACCGACAGATGTTCACATTTAACAAAAAAAAAGGACAATCCTATTTTTATGAGGCTCATGAGAATGCAAATACACCATGCTCTTTATTGTGTGGAAATAAATATCACAGTGTTGTGAACACAGATCAAAAGTCCACTCATCTCGTTGAGCATGCAGACGATCTAGAGCTAAGTCCCAGCTATTATTCATTAAAAAAAAACTTATGGGTGTAAATCAAATCAAAAGATCCTCACAAAAGGACAAAAGGTACTGTAATTTAAAGTGACTCTTTTAAACAAAAGAAGGCCCTCATTCATGAACAGATTACTGCGATGTTGCTCTTGATTTGTGCATGGATCTCAAATGCAAAGAAGAACAAGACGTCACGAAAAGGCGTGCACCTGAGCTTTGATGAGAAAGCCTGCAAAATGCTTTAGGAAGCGATCTGCAAGCAGCAGCATTTGGACACCAATGAGGAGGCACGAGGAAATGTTTCTTTTTTGTTGCCTCTCTCTTTAGAAGCTGAACTACAAGCAGAGGTGACAAATGTACAGCTGTTTTACTGAAGTAGAAGCACAGATATTTGTGTAAAAGAAAGTACTTTGTTAAAAGTCAAAGCAGTGATTCAAATTATTTACTCAAGTAAAAGTAACACAAAAGTACAGACTATGAAATGTACTCAGAGTAAGAAAGTAAAAAGAAGCTCTTTAAAGGGCATTTAGGTTTAGGTGCTTTAATAATATCATAATAAAATAATAATAATAAAATTTGCTTCCACACCTAAACAGAAAAATTTGTATACTCAAGGGTTAAAGTGGGATTTAGAAAGTGGATTTAAAGATTTAACTTTAACTAACATATCAAGATATGCATGTAAGTAGATGTTTGATGGTTTCCATTCCCTATACTGACAGTATACTGGTTATACTGTCTTTATACTACACAGTATACAGCTGATATAAAAGGATGAATTCAGTATCATCAGCTAAATATCGATTTGAATAACACAAACCTATCCTTCAGTTTGTTTTGCAGGACATTTCACAACATGGAAAAACATAACTTAATGTAAAGATCTAATATCTTATTGGACTTGGCATATATGCTTTAAATTTCCAGTTTATCAAATGTGACTGAGCAGCCCTTAGCTTTAAATATAACCTCTTTTCTTCTTCTCCTTCACGTCTCTCTTACATCTCTCACCATCTCTGAGTGATTTTGAGTCTTTCTTTTCTCTCCCCAGGAAACACAGCTGATGTACCTTTAGTTAAGAGGCACACTGTGTGGCAAGTTGCACACAAGCAGCGTGTTTGCTGATATTTTTTTGAGCTGTTGGAAAAGTTGCATTTGAAATTACCTGCCACTTAGAAAAAAAAAGTTACTCCCTTTATGCTCGCTTCTCTTCTGCAGCTCTGCTTAGATGCTGCACCACGATCACAGCTTATGGCCATCTGAACCACAAACACCATTCTGGATGGTTCTGGCCCAGTTTAACCTGAGTATAGATGGTGCATAAACTATAACTTTTCACGTCTTTAAGCTTCAGAGATGGATACACTAATGGGATTGTGCTACTGTTCCCTCCATGTAGGCTCAAATCAGTTTGATGTTTGAAGCGTGAAATAAAAACATTGCTCGAATGTCGTGAACCTAAAGTAACAAGTCTGTTCTGAAAATGTACAGAATAAAAAGTACAGATATTTGTGTTTTAATGTAGGGAGTAAAAGTAAAAAGTTCTAAATACTGAAGTATTAAGAAAATTCTACTTAAGTACAGCAGCAAAGTATTTTTACTTCATTACTTCCCTCTGACTACAATCAAAAGCTTTGAATTCAGGTGTACAGTCTCTCTGCTTTTTCCATTTCCCCTTATTTCAAGCAGAGAAGACAGGCCTCGACTTTTATGCCATCCCGATGTTCTCGTGTCACAATGCATTCAAACATGACTGAAAGACACAATCGCAGCTGAGGAGAGATGCATTTTTAAATAAAGACTGAACGGACAGCAAAGTTGTGGTGGATCCTTGGTCAGATGAGTCATCGTGAGGCTGATACTAATGTTAGAAAACAAGGTGCTGGCAGATGTTGCTGAAACCACAGTCTGACAGGAAGTTGAACAGTTCAATCCAAGGAAATCAAACCCACTGCCATTTAAAATGTTTTGCAACTAGAATCGTTTGTTCTTGTCTTTGAGATTTAGTCAGTGTGCACAAAATCAGGACTGAATGATAGGGTGAGACCAAACCATAAAAATAACAACATTCTTTGCAGGAAAGTTACCAATTTTTTTTAAATGAAAAGGAAATATTAGGCAAAAAGAGACAGAATTCTTTCAGGTTTTGCTCTCTTCCACGTCCTAAAATAGATTAAAATGCGCAAAAATGGCTTGATGCAGAAATGGTAATACAAGAGTAGTGCAGTGATAAGAGAACTCATAAATCAGAAGGCAGCTCATCCTGAAGACCTTTGTGCTGTTTAATATTTAAACACCTCAAATATTCCTTTATTTCCAACACTAAATAAAGAAGACGCTGGTCTGTCACCATAGCAACCCACAACCCCTCAAGGTACCAATGTTAAGGTGTTCACCAAGTAAACTGGAAAACCATATTTAACATACATTTAAACAAATTGTAATAAACACTGAAATGTACAATATCAGCATAAACAAATAATAAAATACTGCGCTTTCACTCGTTTTTACTGCAGTACAAACATCTTAAAAGAACAAAGAAAACCAAATTAATATATATAAAATACAATACTACTGCATTAAAAGTAAATACTCCACCCTAGGGTTGCTTCTTGTTCCTAAATAATTTCATTAAATGTCCTGGATGACAGAATATTGTGTGTATTACGTAAAATGAGTCAAATCCAAGCAGCATCCTTTCCCATAGAGTCTCATGTTAAAACGTCAATTTTTACAGCATTAAAAAGCATATTTACAAACTGATATCAAAATGGTCTGAGGTTCCGCACTGGAAACACATCATTCATTGCATATCTCTTTAAAGCTAACATCTGTCCACTTGCTGAAACTCTGGGCTCTGGTTACCTAGGTAACCTCCTAATATATTTACTACTAGGTTATATGTCAATCCTTCACTGTCTTTGCATTTACTTGCTTTGCCAGGGACGTGATATGTATTGAGTGTGTATGCAGCTTTAGGGGCAGGGCCACCTAACATGATAAAAAGTATTCATAACGAGTATTCCAACAAAGGCAGATGTACACGATCGGTGTATGCTATGCTAGCTGTTCTCCTCCACTACTTGGTGCCATTGAACCGGGCCTAGCTAGCACTAGCTGATAACTTAACACTCCAAGCGTTCATCAAAACATGGTACCTTCTGCCTCCAAAAAACTCAAACGGCTTTAAAAGTGTTATCACATTGGCTATGTCCACCATTTGGTGAGGATTATTTTACGTGAATGCAGCTAACCAGTGTTTATGCAAACATTTAATTGATCGTAGAGAAACGGTCTATTTGTTGAGTTTAGTAGCCATTTAGCACCAAAACAGCACTACTGAAGTTATGAATGCCCTTCCTACAGCCACTGACAGCTGACTAACGTTTCTTCAATCAAATTGGGCTAAACCACAGAGCAGGTTAGATTGGGGAATTTTGTGAGTAACGATGTCCTATTTCTTACCAGTTCGAGATCTGCCTACTTCAGCATATTAAATCCATAAGTCACAGGCAAACACATTTAAATATTTTAACGTTTGGAAAAAACAGAAATCTCACCTTATGTTGGATGGAAAAAAATCCAATGAGATGTTAGAGAAATCAAGAAAACTGTTCTTTAGTTCTCTTCTGTAATTGTACATTTTTCCATATATTCTCCTGCTAGAGAAGAACAGTTGTGTATGTGAAGTGTGGAAGGAGGCTGACAATGTTGATTGGCAGCTTGAATCTTTTTGTGTTCTTAAAATTGAAAAATAAAGTATTGACCTCGGTGGAGGATGAGCTTTTTCGGTGCCTTTCTCAGTTTTCTTTAAGACACTGAAAATATGCCTTGTGCACACAAGCACAAGGCAGCTGAAAAAGACAAAGAAAGAAACAGTTAAAGCTGAATGCAACGAACGGTGAAAGCTAAAGACCATCGTATATTCACAAAATTACATTAAAGGTGATTATTGTCATGGCCAAAGGAGGGGAAAAATCAAGAGAGACTGGGATTTCAGAGTGATTAGTGACACTCCTGTGGCCTTGGGCAAATCTGCATTGTCAGCCAGCTAATTTAAGATAAATACAAAAAGTACCGGTCCAAACCTCGTGATGATGGAAAACCAAATTGTTTTGCAGAAATGTGTTGTCTAATTTACATTTTGAGCCATTTTAAATATGCTCTCATTGCATAATCTTCATTTTCTAATAACCCCAATATATTTATGCCTTAATGTTCTTTCTCATGAGCCCTTTCTTTTTCTTTTGCTGTTGTAACCTTGGAAGGTAATTTACCAGCTGCTTATCTTCACTCACCAGCTTGTGTTCAGGTCAGTCCCACATGTCAAACTAAGCTGAGGTTCCTCACCGTTGGATGCTGGAACAAAGCTTGGGAATGTAATAGTGAATTCACAAAAAAAAAGAAAAAAAAAAGAAGAAGAAGCCATAATTACAATTTGGTGTAGCTTTGTAGTGTAAATATGTAGCTAAATTCTATGAGTGATACATGTAGCATCATCTGCTCATTACAGAGAAAAGTAAGACAGCAATATTAGGAGAGAAAAAACTGTTTCTGGCAGTAAATTAAGATGTGGAATTAAACCACAATCTGAGTGTAGAAATTCACCTCATAAAAAGAGACAACATTATTATTCTTATATATTAAATATTTTGTCTCCATTATAGTATGATACCAGAATTCTCACCAAAGTGGCGATAGCCTGGTCTGATGTCCGTGCTTGTGAATTAAATCATGCAAAAAACTATCCAGCTGACTTTCATTAGATTTTGTGGAGAGCTGTGGCATGAGCAAAGGATGATTATGTGTCAGCAGAATTCAGATCACTTTCTTTAAAATTGTTAAATAAAGTGTTAACCTCAGAGGAAGATAGGCTTTTTTAATGTCTTGCCAGTACAGCAGTATTTTTGCGTTTAATATTAAACCTCTACCATTTTTGGTTTGTTTATTTTCATTGTAATCCATGTCAGTTCTGAAGCCTGCACTACAGGAATGGATTTGAGATAAGAGAAGTATGTTGAGGTTGAACCTGCAGTAATTCATGCTGCACACATGTTTTACTTTAGATCTGGTGTATGTTGGAGATAACAGAGTCCAAATCTACTCATCTATCAACTATTGCAATGATATTACTGTTTCCTGAAGATCCACTGGACCAAGGGTGTCTAACGCTATCGATGAACTAATTTACTAAATAAATTTCAGCTGATTTGTGTTTTAAGCCACACTGTATGATATGAATGTAATACCTGCTGTGTATGCATGTAAGTTTATATACTGCAAATCCACTGAATTGAAGGCTACTGACAACAGCTGCAGTTCTGCTGTTTGTTTTAATGCTTCTGTGGACATTTAGTTACCGACACTTATGTTGACTGAGAGCAGTTATCAGCCAAAGAAGTGCTACAATGTTGCACAGTATTAGACCAAACTCTTTTGAAGATGGCTATGGAGTAGATGTTCGGTGCTCTGTTACATCACTTACACTGCTTTAAAATCCAGAAAGCAGTGTTCAAGTGCTCTGGCTGATCAGACTCACAGTGAGGTTGAAGTTGGATGAAGCTATCCATATGCACATTTATTTTAATTGCACAAATAGACAAGATGAATGGTAAAGTGGAAAACTACATCCAGGACAGAAACAAGCACATTATGCTGCTAACACAACTTTGCAGCATGCTAACGCTAAGCTAGTTACCTGCCGATCTCAGCAGCCAGACCCTGAACTTCAACAGGTAACAAGCAGATGAGCAGTCAGGCTGCAGCCTCCCTTTCTACCTGTTCACGTTTCTAAAGCAGAATCACTGTGGCTGGTTTTCATCTTTGAGTTGTGTGGTCAGCTTTTTATTCTACTAAGAGAAAGATCTTGGAGATGTGTGGCCTCATTAGGGATTTGTGTTGGTGTGTGGGGTTGTAGCCTCAGGTTTATATTGTTAAATGGTGATTATGAGACAGTGTGTTTCAGCTATTTTGCAGAGTAACGTGAAAGTAATGTAATGAGTAGTATAACCAAATACTTTTTCCCAGGAGTAAATAAGTAACGTATTCTATTAATTTTAAGAAAAGTGTTACAACTCTAACACTGATCACAACAAAGAGAGGGAATACATAATATACATATGCACAAACGTTTGACTCACAGCATGCAATTAATTTGCATGAATGTAATTTCTTTCTTGTTGCTTAGCAATGCATGGTGACGACTCTCGAAACTGAGCCAGTGAGAACCAGTGACAATTGATAAGAGAGTTAATCGGAATCACTAAATTCTTATCAGTTCCCATCACCACACGGTACGTTTAATTCTTCTACAGTGGAAGTATAAACATGCATGAATACTAAAAAGGAGGAGATAGCTCAGCAGGGTAGAGCGTTCACCCCATGATCGGGGGTTCAAATCGACCAAACGGCTACCCTGAGGTACCCCTGAGCAAGGTACCATCCCTACCCACTGCTCCCCGGGCGCTGGATTGGTGGCTGCCCACTGCTTCACTGAGTGAGTGGGTTAAATGCAGAGAGTAATTTCCCTACAGGGGATTAATAAAGTATACCAAAAAAGCGGCTCAATATGATAAACTCTTACCTTCACTGCCTGAAAAAAAAGTGTTTAGCAGTTCCTCTCTTTCCGCTGCATTTCCAAGATGGTAAAAATTAAGGCCCAAATGTGCATAGCACTCCACACTTGATGGTGTGAATGTATATGTGCAAACAGTAGTCTAAGCATGGAAGCACATGATTGGAGACATGACACCGGATGCTGAAATGGAAACAGCCTGTTAGTTGGATAAAACTCCAACATGCAGATCAAATCTAGGGTGATAGCTGGTGAAGCAGAGCTACGGCTTGGTTCAGGTGGCAGCAAACCCTAAGTTGAGGTTTGGGCTGTAACTGGGCAGACTGGGGTAATGCACAGGCAAGCGATCCAGCGAGTTCAGCTAAGCCAATGTGGATATCGGATAAGACAGGAGATTGGGTAAGAAATGATGAATCATTCACTGCAGCAAAAGGAAAACAGCAAACCATGTGGGCTGAATATTGAAGTCACAGAAAATACTATCAATATCTGGCGGAAACTACGAGTGCTTGATAGAGCAGAGACTTTGCTCCAGGGACCAGGAGGTAGCAGAGCAGATCATTGGAAAGAGACTTGATTGCAAAAGTGGCTAATGGCTGGTGCGCCTGTGTTTAGGTACCAGGCACCTGCCTCCAATCCTGGAGTCTCACATGAAGGGGAGAACGAGAGATGCTGCAAACGTGTTTTCAAACACCATACCGAGAAAGGAACATGGAGTCTTCATGTCAGGCCAACACTAATCAGCTGGGCCCTGCTTGCTCCATGAACTCACTAATCAAGTGTTTGCACACTTGCTACCAGTGTGACAAGAGGGAAGATGGAAAGAGTCACCCTCCTGATGTTCTGGACCTGTGACTGATGAAGTGCATCACCACAAATCAGAAGCCTCTCACTGTGTCTCGGCGGGACGTATGCCTACTTATTTCTCCCTTTAGTGCAGAGGAAGGATACATTTATAGATCGTATCTATCAGGCTCAGACCACGGTGTAGTACACCGTGGTCTGAGCCTGATAGATACGGCTGGTGTATTAACAGTGATTTGGTCTGGGTTAAAAGGGCAGCTAACTTTTTTGAAGGGCATGTTATGTTTTGTGCTCAGTTCGGGATCAGCTCTTTTGATTTCTGGGCATTGGCAATAAAACATAATGGAAGAACTTTGATTACTTGAGCTCTCTGTCAGACAGAAACATTAAATCTGTGCTGCCATGATAGTGAGCATGTGGCAGTGCCATGTATTTTTGCCCAGAGGATGTATTCCAATGGCTTGAGTGATACTCTGACTTTTCGTCCAATACTTCAATGAGGATGGCATTTGTGGTTTTGAGCAGCTGGACTAATTAATAAATTATAGATTTACACGAAATGAGATGTGATACAAAGGTTTAGACTCTGTTCAAGATGAATTGCATTAACCTTGGCGATCCTCTGACTTTTCATCTAATCGTTCGTAATTTAAATTATGAGCAGTCGTTTAAAGACCTGATGACATCCCCATCTGTCTGCGCTTGCGTTTGGTACTAGTAATAAAGCATGCTAGACTGTGAACCAGAGTGTTTAATCTGTGTGAATCACAGCATCGCAGATGCTACCCATGGACTCTTGCTTCAACTTTGTTTTAAAACCAAACCCTCCAAAACTGCTCATTCAGAGCCTTAACCAGCCAACAAAAGTGTTTTAGATTGCAACAAAATCATTGTTTTAACCATAGATATACAGCGATCTATTCTAGTTCAGTGTCAGGAGGCCACGTTGGCTTCTCTGCACTGCTGTTTCCCTGCTTATTAATTAGACAATCTACTCAGCAAGCTGCCCATTATCCAGCAATTGAAATTAAATCTTTAGAACCACCAAAAATACTTTATTTCCCCTCAAGGACACATTTTAGTCCACTAAGTCAATTATCATACGCATAATTATCTAGGTGTCCTGGTGCCCCATCTGTCTTTACTCCACTGATCTGTGCCTTTTGCCTCCCTCAAACTTGTCTATGAGGTCTTGACACTTTTTAAAACTAATCTTTATGTATGGCTGCTGTCACGAGCATCTGAATACATTTACAAGTCTAATGTATGCAGATCGAGACTTCTCTTTCTTATTGAGTCTCACGGTGAATGTTGAATGACGGAACAGGACCTTTCGTAAATGCAGTCAAGCAGGGACGGTGGAAGCAAACACGACAGCGTCTCTCTCATCATAACATACGTCAGACTAGATTTAGGGGACATCTTTCAGAGATATGACTCAAAAGCAGATCAGGTCTGACAAGGCTAATTTTGTACTGTGACGCAGCAAGACATTTTACATTTTTTTCCAGTATCAATAAAGTCTTATATCTCCATTTCTATATTGATATTGTTACTGAAAGGAGAAAAGAAAAAAGCTACTAAATAGAGAGCTCCAGTCCTGATCAGAGCTTCTTGTCTTTAAAACTTCTATTTCTTAACTTTTATACCTTTTATGACTTGTATAAGATTTTAGACCATTTCATGATCTGGTGACTCTGGAGGGCATTAGAGTACAATTTACTCATTGTTATGGTCAAGAAACTAGTTTGAGATGATCTGAACTCACATGGTGCGTTATCCCACTGTAACCAGCCATCAGAAGATGTGGTACCAAGAAAGAATCCCCCACACTTACAACACAACAACCAGCCTGAATGATTACTAGATAGTCCAGTTTTGGTGAGCAAGTTAAAGCCTCAGTTTCCTGTTCTGAGATGACAGGAGTGGCACCCGGTGTGGTCTTCTTCTGCTCTAGCCCAGCGGTCCCCAACCCCTGGGCCTCGGACCGGTACCGGTCCGTGAGTTGTTTGGTACCGGGCCGTGAGAGTTGAGGCTCAGGTGTGAAATGTATGATTTTCAGGGTTTTTATCGGTTTTCAGCGTTATTTTGTTATCGTTTTTATCGTTAACTCGGTTTTCCTGGGTCTTTTCACGTGTGTTATGAATAAATCTTCTTTTTTTCGGTACCGGTACTAGTTTTATTTTGTTGTATTTATCCGCGACACCTTAAAGGCCGGTCCGTGAAAATATTGTCGGGCATAAACCGGTTCGTGGCGCAAAAAAGGTTGGGGACCGCTGCTCTAGCCCATCTGCTTCAAGGTCTTGCATTCAGAGATGCTCTTCTGCATACCTTTATTTTAACAAGTGGTTATTTGACATACTGTTGCCCCCTATTAGGTCGAAGCAATGTGCCCATTCTTCTCTGAGCTGTAGCATCAACAAGGCATTTCCACTTGAGAACTGCCACTCTGGATATTTTCTCTTTTCCAGACCATACTCTGGAAGTCTTGGAGATAGTTATGTGGGAAAAACCCAGCAGATCACCAGTTTCTGAAATACTCACACCAACAACCATTCCACTTTCATAGTCACTTGAATCATCTTCCTTTCTCATTTTGAATTTCAGCAGGTCATCTTGACCACATCTACATGCCTAAATGAATTATTCTGCTGCCACGCGATTGGCTGATTATGTATTTGCATTAATGAGCAGCTGAACAGAGGTAACTCATAAATTGGGCAGTGAGTGCAATTATCTATAGTTGCTTGATTAAATTTACATATATTAAGGTGCAGATGTAGGTGCTAATTCTCTGTAGAGTGTGATTTTTTTCTTCTGGAGTTAAAAATTCCTCTTCTTCTTCTACCAAAACTTTATTTGTACAACTCCAAGGTAAAGGTAAAGACTTTAACATGCCATACACGTCTTTCTCCTTTCTATTCTTCGATTCTTCACCTTTACGTCATAATAATTAAAACTCCTGCTGCAATGTCAACAGCTACAGAAATAGCCCTGTTTAAGTGACTCACCACAAGCTGCTTTATGCTCATCTGTCTTTTTGTGCGACCCAGTGCAGAAAATGGTTTATTGTTGCCTTGTTTTGTATTTTTTTTTTTTCTTTGAATGTGGACTGATGTGCACTCATTTGTTGAACACGTTTGATGACCTGTCTGTCATCCTACATTATGAGAATTATAACAGCCGCAGGGGAGGATACAAGGAGAAGACATTTGCTTTGCAGGTTCATTCTGTACTGAAAAGTTTGACTTCTCTTGCGTGGTGATCACAGCACAGAGTTCACAGATCTTACAGAAAATGATTCCAGCATGACTGGAGGTAAGAAGAGAGAAAAAGAGAATTGTGTAAATGGATTAATAGGTGAATAAATCAAGATTTTAGGTTTTCCTGGTGTGGTTGTTTGGTTTTTGGTTGCAATCATGGTTCAAAAAGGTGATTTAATGATAATAAGCGGGTTGATAGATTGCTTTGCATAAAGTTAGGTGCACAAAGACTTTACAAATATGCAAAACATGACAAAAGAAAAATCAGCTGCACTCTCGCTCCTTTACCTAATTATTGCAACACAAAATAATTCCCAGCATGCCTTTTCTTCATCAGACCTGCTCCAGCCCCCTTTTTCTTGCTGTGAATGTGCATGCATGTTTGCTTGAACATGTGTCATACGTTTTTACAGTTTGTGCAGACAGAAAGGACTGCAGACAAAGTTCTCCTGGCTAAGATGTTCTTTGATGTGCTCTTTGAATGAATTCCAAGTAAGAGGATGTGAAAAGGACACAAGTGGGTAAATACTGCATCGCCACAGATTTGTAGCAAAAATGAAAGGATGTCCCATCCCTGAACTCACTGGGCTATTCGGATGTGCACGGGCTGAAAGGCATATAATCTCTGCTTGTTCCAGTGGAGATGTTCCGTGTGTGTGTGTGTGTGTGTGTGTGTGTGTGTGTGTGTGTGTGTGTGTGTGTGTGTGTGTGTGTGTGTGTGTGTGTGTGTGTGTGTGTGTGTGTGCAGCAGCGTTTACATTAACACTTTCCAGTGACACAAGAAAAACACCTAGCAAAGCCGAAGTGTGACTTTTTCATTGAACAGAGCTTTAGAAACCTGATTATTTTTTACAGACTTCTTCACAAAATGAAGCGGCTGCTGATGCCGTCTGCATTTTAAGGATGGAGCGTGCCCGCCGGTTGTTCCGTGTGTGATGCGGCGGCACCCTCCAGTGGACAGTGTGATGCTGACGTTTCGTCGTTTCACCAGCAAGTTTGACCTCACATTTTCTTCAATAATACACACATGTGTGTGCAAAACAACAACAAACCTACTTCGTGTTGCATTCACAGAATTGAAATTTTCGTGTAAAATATGTGCTGTCGTATGTTCCCCTGACACTTCCAGAGTGACGTGTGGAAACTAAGAAGAAGGAAGAGTTCGGACTGCGGCGTCTTGCATATTGAGCATCTTCACCAGAAGAGGATGCTGCTCTCTCACTCATGAAGGGGCATTGAGAAAATGAGTACAAGCACCAAGATGGGTTTCACAGAGTCGCTTGGAGCATCTGCGGTTGGAAACTCTTTGTTTCACAGCGAGAGAAACAGAAAACGATGACAAACTGTCTAGAAATATACAGATAACTCACAGAAGGTGTAGCAGCTGTTTTTTGGGGGAAAGAGTGCCCTTCAGTTTGAAGGCATGCTGGAGGAAAAAGTTGGTGTTTAAATGCAAAAACCAAAACTGTAACAGACTAATGGTGGACTGCTGGATTCAGTGTTTTCATTGTTTTCTTTGTACCATTCTTTGCATTTATTTTTGGAGCTGTTAACTTCTCTCCTTCTCCCTTTTTCTTTTTTCTGCCTGCAGATTGTCTGGGCGGGCTTCAGAAAAGATTGTGGGAGGCGTTTAGACGCCTCACGTTTCTCTCATTGTTGCCAGAGGCATTTGAGGTGAAATGTTAGCACGATTCTCTATAAGATATGTTTAAACGTTTTAATGAGCAGGTAGAAAAAAATACAGCCTGACTCACTGTAGCCTACTGCAGCCTCACAGTCTAGACGCTGGAGACGGCACGAGCTGAAATGGTTGATCCGCAGCATGTGCATGCGTTTGAAGCATTTGAAGCATGTATTTGTTGCTCTGACTGAGCAAGACTGACTTTCACAAACAAAGAAGTCTCAAATGCAAAGCAAAGAGAAGGGGAAAGAAATGCTCCTGTGTCACATTTCTAATGGTTTCACTGGTCGGTGGCGTGCACCGGGTCCATTATGTTTAGAAGTAAATCACTTCTATAATCTGGGTGCTGTTTGGCTGATCAGGTGTTTATAGACTCAATATATCAGGAACGGATAACCAGGCCAGAATTATTCAGCATGTTGAATTCAGCAAGTTGTAACCTTGTTAGGTAAAAAGCATGTCTGTATGAAAAACCTGGTATAAACTTACAAAGAACTTGCTTATATGCATAGGTGGAGGTACTGTGTGAATACTCTCTGCTTTAATGTCTGTTTTTAAGGACTTTTTTACATCTGTGTGAAAAAGTGTCCACCATTTAGGGAGCAGCCTCAGTGTGGATTTGAGGAGGGATCCACCTCCTCCTCCATGGACCACATCCTTCAGTGCTCTGAGATATGCATGTGGACCAGGAACTGATTAATCACACATTACAGTACAATATAAATATTAATCAATATAGTTTCAGCAAACCTCACTACAGCCCCTTAATAATCGATGGTTTTGTCTGAGTCTAAACTAATTTTCACAGATTTATTTATATAAAATGAGAGAAACAAAAAATAAATGGAGGAGTGCACAGAATCTATTCCTGCTAAGCATAAACCTCATTGCACTTACACTGTGTGGGTAAAACTGTAAAGATTAAAAGAAAGAAAACATGCAAATCAACTGGGGGTGAACGCTAGAGTGATACAAACGTGTCATAAACTAACAATACCTTTTACAGTAATGTTTCAGCTTGCTGATTCTCAGGGAAAAAGCTAATGATCACTCCCATTTCTCCCATGAAGTCCTATAAAAATACACAAATAAACAAACCCAACATTTCTGGACTTGGTTCATCTTTAAAGTTCAGTGCAAACTTTTATCAAAAGTGCATCTTGCATTTCATGTTAAGAGACCTTTAGAAGCCAGCGCCGTGTCTCTCTGAGAGTCGTGACAAATGAGAGAGTACAGCAGAGTGAAAATGGCCTCTGACCGGAGTACAGCAGCTGAATCATCACTGTGCCATCCACGCTTGTGCGGTGTGGTCACCGAGGTGGCTTTTAGACTGCCTGGAGCACAGGAAGCAAATGAACTGGACTGCAACCTCCTTTCATCTCTACAACCATATAATATAACAAGAGTGAGCAAAGAAAGAAAGAAAGAAAGAAAGAAAGAAAGAAAGAAAGAAAGAAAGAAAGAAAGAAAGAAAGAAAGAAAGAAAGAAAGAAAGAAATGCTAAGAGAAAATGTCTGAAAAAGAAGGAAACAAGACGCAGAGAGTTAAAAAAAAATCACAGTGAGAATTGTAGAACAAGGGAATGAGGAAGAGAGTGGAAGTAAAGAGAGAAAGGGAGGCAGGGAGGGGAGGAAGAACAGGAGAGACAACGTGGCAGGAGGTTTCATCTGATGTAGAGCTTGGATGGGATGATAGGACTCTGGGTTCATGTGAGGATGAGTGCTGGTAGAAAGCGCTGCACTCTCACTAAACAATCATTAACTTCCAAACCCCTTTAACTGCTGTTTGCACTTGATCTAACAGGACAATTTTGAATCATATAATTTAGTTTTCACTATCTATTTGATGCCTAATGCAGGGCATTTTCTTATAAATTAAGCCATAAGTTAAGATACCGCTCATTTAATAACAGTGCTAGAATGAAGTAAGTAGCATAAGTATTACAGGGTGGTTTGATTACACTTAATGTGCATTTCCAAAGCAAAATTCTCCCTTGTCTTTGAGTTCTCATCTTCCAGACAGCCTTCATCACACTGATATGGTTGTTGTATTACAATAGAGCTTCCTGTTTATTTCTTATTCTTATACAGTTTAATTCTTTGACAGTTTCACGAGCCTCAGTTTAGTCAAATGGATGCTGAATGTATCTGCAAGGATTCTGTAACACTGATTGAAGCTGATTGGTGTATATGATTTGTTTTCTTAGAGTTTCAAATCTAGTATTTCTGACTTTTACATCCATGTTAACCTCCATATGCAAGAAAAACTGGAAATATATTCATTCTGAAGTGGCTGAAGTCAACAGACACTGCATGTTTTAAGCACAGAGATGCGGATGCCGGCATTACTGTGTCTCTTAAAATGGTTTTTACATCAGATTTTACCAAAAAGTACTTCCAGGCTTCGCTCTGACCCCGTGTAAAGCTTTTACACTCGCCAGCTAATTGTGGGTTTTGCCTCTTTGTAGCCCACCTTTCAATTTAACACTTAATTGCTGGAAAAGAGGGGATTCACTCAACAAGCAGTTGCAGGCCACGTGCCAGTAAAGACAAGGGAATGGCTGGCACCCCCACACACTCTTCACACACTGCACAAAAACAGATGTTTACAGGTGCGTATACAGCTGTTTTCCCAATTGTGATCATGTCATATGTAACAGAACAGTTTGTAGTTATAACTAGAAATAAACTATAAAGACACCAGTGTTACTGCATTTTCAAGACTAAATGTTGGAAATCTTATTGTTTATGATGGCTTTTGTATATTTTCATGATGCATCTTTTATTCCTCTGTAAATTTTGATACCAAGAAGCTTTAAAAGATTCATTTTATGTGGACTGTGCACCTTATTTGTGTGCAAAGAAAGAATGCGGTGTTTGATGCTGCAGAAGATCCAGTTGTCCAACGATTATGGAATTACTTTCAGTTATATGCTCGAGTTTTGTCATCACTGATAGGCAACAATAAAATAAACAGTTGTTGTGACATTTTTTGAGCACGGTGGCAATTTCTGGAGTGGTCAAATGAAACAAGTGAAGAAGTGGAAAGAAATGAGCTGTTTGGTTTGAGGCTGGCTCCAAAACTGACCCAGTTCTTACAGAAACCATTTTAACAACTTAAGACTTTACAGCGTGGTACAAATCGAAAAGCTTGTCTTTTATTTTCCCTTCATGACAAAACTGTCAGTGTAAGTTTTACACAGCTCAGCCTGTTTCCGTTATTTAAAGATTTAAATCTGCATTTTTATGATTTAGATTAACAATTAGAGTGATAGGTGCTGCCTGTCAGGAATTCTCAACTGTTTCGACTCAGTGGACCTCTCTTAAAAATTTACATGCACTCATGGTGGGCGTGAATGTTGTGGTAATTCGGGGGTTTTAATGATTTCTCTGAACTGTTCTTTTTCTGGAGTAGATTAAACAGGATACATATTTAATGACTTTGTAAAACAAAAATTGAGTGCACAAGTTTGAGTTAACTTGGATATTCTCTAATCGAAACATAGCTAAAAGTATGCATACAGGATCAAATATGTGCATGCCCCCATTAATATTTGGCTAAATTTCCTTACCAAGTTGCACCTCAATCAGACACCATCAAGAGGCTTCTGGCATAATTCTGGCTGGATATTTGTCCACTCCTCTAGGCAGAATTGGAAGAGTTCATTTAACTTATTTGGTTTCCTTGGATGGACCTAGTTTTTAAGCAAAGTCCATGAATTTTCAGTTGGGTTGAAGTTGGGACTTTAAAAAGATCACTCTTAACGAAGCCATTTCTAAACAACTGCAAATTCCGAGATCAGTTCAAAGAACTTATTCTGAGATGAAATTGGTTAAGTTGTTCAAGAACAACCCAGGAACGACCAAGGTTCAACCGGCCATGAACTAGAAACTCCTGGAACATCAGTGTTGCTGTCCAAGGTGAAATAAGTTTTACATAGCCATGGGCAGAGAAAGGGCCCGCCAAGGAAGAATCTCCTGCTCCAAAATCAGACTCTTTAACTCTTGTCCCACATGGACAAGCCAAATGCCTTCTGGAGAAACGTTTTATGGTCAAACAAGACAATGACTGAGCTATTTGGGCACAACAGACATCAGGTACTTTTGGAGGTGTAAAGGTGAGGTTTTCTAACCTGAGAACACTGCACCAGCTGTCGAGCATGGTGGTGGTAGCATCATTTTCTGGGGCTGTTTTTCTGCCGGTGGTACCAGCATGTTGCATAAACCAGATTGAATAATGAAAGAGGAGAACTACCTCAAAATTCTTCAACTCTACCTGAAATCAAATGCTAAATGGTTGAAACATGGACATATTTGGGTGTTCCAAAAAGACAATGATCCAAAATGCACGACAATTGGTTTTTGGAAGGACAAAGCAAGCTAACAATAGACCTTAAATAATTTGTTTTTTATGTGTGAAATTCTAGTATTATTTTAACGCTAATAGGCTAAATTTCTGAGTTGGCTGATATATACTAATTAGTAGCTTTAATTATCTGTATCTGTGCCTCTATGATGTAGCCATACAGGCTATTAATGCATTTTTCTGACCAAGCTAGCTAGCTAGCTAGCAAGCTTCTTCATGACTTAGCACTTAACCCCTTTTCCAAATATAAAGCTCAGTTCTGGATCCATAAAAATGAATAAAATAAATCAATAAAGTTGTCAGGGGTCAAAAGGCCGTTTCTTCTGTCTCCAGTTTTGATGCTAAGCTGTTCTGACTCTTGACCAGGGGCGTCATTTCCGGGTGGGGGGTTAAGGAGGGTTATAAAATTATGAATTATCTTGCATAAATAGGATGTTGACTTTCTTTACTCATTCCAGGTATTACCAGCAAAATAGTTACATGTCTAATCATGGGAATTTACCCAGATTTATTTATTTATTTAGACAGAGATCTTGTTCAGCACAAAGTTACGCCGATGCTCTTGACATCTTTCTCTCATAAGATAAAGAAGCTAAATAAACAATTACTCTGAAGCTTGCAAATTACAGATCACATTTTCACAAAGAGTGTAACATAAACTGTTAAATCAATCCAAATCCAGCTAGAAAATAGGAGTGGGAAAAAAGGAGCTGGCAGCACAGGGAGGTCAGATCATAGAAGGAGGACGAGAAGTGGATGTAAATGCAGCTCCCCACCCCCCATGCTTAAATCAGGAAAGTAAAAAAACCCACATAAAAGCCTCCTTTATCATGTCCCTCTGGGGGGGGATTTGCCTCCATGAGGGTGCAATCCTGTGGATGGACCCACCAGTGCATATGGGATACCTGGGCAGTTTGGTGAGAGGCAGCAAGCGTTGTTCACAAACATCAGCCCTTTGGCTGTGGAGATTCCACATAAGCTTCATTCCTTCCGAGTTTTCGTTCCAGTGATCCTGACAAGCACTGCAGGCTGAGACAATCCAGCAGTAGGAGCCTCAGCACAGAGAATGAGAGAAAGGAGAGAAGAGGAAAAAAAGAAAAAGGCATGGGGGGAAGGGAGAGCTTTGCACCTTTTAAGATGTCTGTGGAAAATGAATCATGGGGGCCTGCACAGGGGAGATCCAGAGGAGAAACACATCTGGTTAGGAAGAAAAAAAGAAAAAGAAGAGGACTGAGAGCAGAAAATACTTTAGTTCTGGGACAGTAAAATATATAACAGGATTTGGTTGAAACGTGTCTTGTTAGGAAGGGAGACATCACTTTTTTTTAATGCAGTAATGAAGGAAAGACAACGAAGGAGGTAAAAGATGGAGGAGAAGCAGACAGTAAGAGCAACAGGCTGTCAGGCAGAAAACGGAAAAATGGAGACTGAGAATTGTCATTTTGAGGCTAATGCCATGTTATTCCAAACTTTAAACGCCCCTCCCTAAACACCGGCTGTTCTCCATCACAGGCGGGCCAAAGCAGGAAAACGCCAGCCAACGCTGCCAGCTCCCAGTTCGTTTGGGCCGCTAGGGCTTGTCATTAAGATTTCTTCTTTTTTCCCCCCCTTGTTCTCTTTTAGAAACTGGTTTGAGGTGGGAGCAGCAGAGACTCAAGAGCCACGTCATCTGCAAGTCTGTGTGGAGGAAAACAATCACTGTGCATCACATCACTATGTAAAAACCCCAATTATATTTAAGTTACAAAGGAGAGGCATGCATGCTGTACACTTCATTGGGGTTTTGAGCCTTTTTAACGCAACGTTCGGCTCCTAAGAAGCTTTTAAACTGTTTTGATAATAATTTTCATGACTGTGGGATTTTCGTAATATTTAAAAATGTCTCTCATGCCTCGTCTCTTAATTTCTCCCAAAAAAAGGAGATTTATTAAATTTCTCAAAAAAAAGAAGAAAGTAGATGTAATTGTTGTGCACATTGGTTTGAAATGACTAGTCCCCTCCACTGCCTTTTAGGAAGTAAACATTTGCATATTTTATTTGATGAAAAGTGTTTTTAAAAAGACAAATGTGCAGTGCAAAGATCACACCTCGGATCTTTGTGGGAAATGCTGCTTTTATTTTTCGTGTGATTACTGCCACTGAGGGAGTGGTCAACAGACGTGGAAGAGGAAAGAAGGAAGCAACAGAAGAAAAGGATGAAGGAAAGGAGGGAGAATTCCAGACATGCTGGAAAAAGACCAGAGCTCCAGAGCTGGAGGCTGCAGATTTAGAGATGAGACTACATGCTGGGAAGCTATTCACGGCTGATCTCTTGTCCTTTCTTTTTCAGCATTTTTAAGAAAATTTAAATATTCCGGCACTCCAAAACCTCACCGGTGTGTATGCACTGCAAGATTGAAGAGCCAGAAAAGTGTGTCAGTCGCTCTTTGGCATTACCTCCCTCCCCTCCTACAGTTTCTTATGTCACTCATTTCCATTAGAAAGCTAAGATGGTGACAAAAGAGAGTCAGTCAAATATTCAAATGCCAAGACTGCACTTATATCCAAATTGTTGGAGCATTTTAGAAAAAACCAAAAGAGGACACATTTATGTGGTGATATGCTGATAAAGAAGCAACGACACAATTAAAGAGCCCCTCTTTGGTGTGAACTGCAGCTGAAGTTTGACACAGGATCCAATGTGTTTCTTCAGTGTGTGTGTGTGAGAGAGAGAGAGAGAGGGAGGGAGAAAGTGTGTATTGACACGGACCTCAGGGAGCAGTTAGAGGAAACACCCCTGATTCCTCCTCAGTGTGGCCATCCTGTCTGACACAGGCTAAGAAAACACAGCAACACGGTCCTCTAACTCGCTGACATGCTCACCTGACAGTGTGTGTGTGTGTGTGTGCGTGTGTGTGTGTGTTGCTCATGACCTGGACTATACCTTTATCTTGCATATTAAATATGTAGACTGTTAATGATACTGTGACTACACAGTAAATCAAGGGGACTTTTTGTGAGAGCAGCTGATTTCTGTAACCCTAACATCCATATAGACAGACGTGCTCATGTTGCAGAAATGCAGTTTGTGCTTTTGTCTGAGGAGAGGGGAAAAGGTCAGATTTCCAAATGGCTCACAGCATGTCCAAGCACGTCTCTTATCTGTGTCTGGTCAGACCCAACACCCTGAGTAGCCTAAAGCTTGACGCCTGCAATGTTAACCATCAGGTGAAACGATTAAACGACCAGGTTTCAGATGAAACATTTAGCCTACTTTTTTTTCCACAAATACTTAAATTCAGTTCAATTTTATTTTATTTATATAGCACCGATTCAAAAAAGCAGTTGCCTTTATATATGCGCTTTACATTGTAAGGTAAAGACCCTGTAATGAGACGCCCTGTGAGCAAGCACTTGGCGACAGTGGGAAAGAAAAACTCCTCTTTAACAGGAAGAGCCAGGCTCAGGGAGGGGCAGCCGTCTGCTACAACCAGATGGATGGAGAGGAGAGTTTAAAACTAGAAATGTTATCTCAGTGAAAATCTGAGAAGACATTAAAGTCAGGCGGTATGGCAGGAAACAGACATGCACTCGAGATTCAAAGCCTACCATCATTTTTCACGTTCATTTGTTTGTTTTTTTCTTCATGCAGATTCGATCACTTTTTTAGAAGCACGCCAGCTTCAAAGCGATTTCTTCTTTTTAATCCAACAGAAAGAATAAATAAGATACCAAGGCAGGGCCTGGAGCTATTTCTGATTACAGACAGGTACGAACCTTTTGATAAATAACAGCAGTTATTTCTCAAAGCAAGCTGTCTTTTCTTTTTCTCCTTCTGGTAGTGCACTTACTTTAATTTATAGTTAAACTGTGAGTCCCCACCCACGTTAATGTTTTCTGTTTATAGCTGAGATTTAGAAATGCAGGCTAAACGATGAGTTCAGATTTGTGACATATGTAGGGTGCCAACATGAAAGTTTACTGTTTTAACGTGAACAGTAAAAGTATGTCAGTGGAAATTTTAAAAAAAACAGCCAAATTAACATCTAAGCAAGATGTTAATGGAGTAAACATAATGAGCTTATACACAAACGATCTGAAAACATTTGAATATGACAGATTCACTGGAGGAAAACTGAGAGTATATATGTTTCTCTCTTTGTGTCTGATGCCAGTTGAGGCCTGTCCTCTCCAGCTGAGAGCTTCTATCTACTCTCAAACCCCTCCGAGGCAGACCGCCTCCACTCTCTCCTCGGGGTTACTCCGGTCACTAAAACAGAGTCATGCTGAAATGAGCTTCAAACAACTTTCTGTTAGTAATCAAGGCCTGCTTAAAAAAGATGACTGAAAATAGAAAAAGTAGCAAAAGACTGACTGCAGTGTCGTGAACACCTGGACATTTTCTTTCATAGTTCACACTCTTAACTATTTCTTCCTCCTGTTGTTTCAGGGCTTTTTTTTACCTCAGTATGTTGAGTTGGCAGTAATATACTATTTTTAACAGTCACCTCTTAGTTTCCTGAAGTAAAACAGATGTTAAATATCTCATGTATTTCACAGCAGATAAACAACAAATAAGCTGCATCCTGAGCAGCAAAACAGAAGTTTCGAGTTATCGGTGTGCTGCTTAACCACTCGTTATCACTTGTTACCCAGCTGTCTGCTTTGTTCAGTTTTTCTCTGTCTTTCTTCCTTTGACATTGTCTCTATGACTGCTTGTGCAAGGGGAAGGTTCCCGTAGAGCAATCAAAGTTTACATTTCAAAACTTTATTTAAGCAAATGAGAAGCAAAAACATCAGACATGTCCTCTTCATCCCACTGCTTCTTCCAAGTCTTGCTGCGGACACGTGGAAGAATTTTCTGGTCATTGTGAAGTTTTTTTGGCTGCAGAAGGGGAAAAAAAAGAAAGGCAAAAAGTGGAGTTGACTTTAGAGGAGGGACAAGTGAAGACGCTCAGACTCCACCTCAGCATTATGACTGGGTGCAGGACATCATCTGGTCTTTAAACTGAACTGGGTGAAGAGCGGAGGTGTGGACACACCCTGAAGCTGTAAAAACCATGTTTAAGTATCACAAAAAAGAACCACTGTGGGAGACAAAAGGAGTGACGGCAAATATATGAAGCAGAGAAGCAGAGAAAGAAAGTATATTTGTGAAGTGTTTTATTGAAACATATACAGTGTGTTTAAAGTGCAATGCAGTGCAATAAAGCTTAAATGCAAAAATAGAGTGTGTATAATTGAAAATCATTATTTAATATGATTTCAACACAGCCTGGACTTCATTTCTTTAAGTATTCTTTAGGAATAGATCGCCGGGTTTCATGAAGGACATTTCAAAGCTCCTCTTGGGATCATTGTCATGGTAACAGGATGAAGCTATTGCCTGTCGGAAGCTTTCCAGATGACATTGCATGGTGGATCAAAATCTGATGGTCTGCATTCATAATTCCATCATTTTTGATGGAAGATCCCCAAAACCCCAACATTTGGCTCAAATACAACCCCGAATCATGATGGAGCCTCCATCGTGTAGAAACTCACTGTTGCACCTCTCTCCTGACCTCCTGTGTATATATTGACGACAAACAGAACTTGTATATGACAAATTATACAAGCCTGGTTCTTAATTTATTTGTCTTTTGGCACAACTTCCTCAGTTTCCTCAAACTTTTTAAGGGCACACACATCATGCTGTGCTATGGAAAGCTTTCTCCTAATAGCGCTTTGTTAGTGCAAAAATACTTTTTTTTTAAAAAAAAATACTATTTAATTCTTGTCAATATGTTTTATCACTAGCATAGATTTTCATATATTCAATAAAAGAAATGGGAACAAATATATGTTTTTGTTACAAGCTGCTAGAAACAAAGTCCCCGACGATAAATTTAAAATTGGTTCTTTGCTAATTTGTCTGTTATGTGTAGACACAGCATTGGTTCCTCCCTGGTGTTAGGTGCCTTTTTTCCTCCACAGTGTTCGGTGGTTTAAAAAACTAATGGTATTTCAATGAAAATGGTCAGGTATGAGGACTGGCCTGAAAATCAGTGAAACAGCAGCCAATGTCCAGAAGCCTGGAAAGCCTGAAAAATGGCAACAAAGTCTGGTTCTTTCTTAGTAAAATATAGAGAAACAAAGGTTTGCAAAAAGACTTTTGCAAGAACACAATTATAATCAACGTGTTATGTGTATTAGAGAGAGAGAGAGGAAAGAGAAACAAGCCCATACCTGTCATATGTAAACTCTGGAATGACTGGGAGACAACGAGTTGGGACCACCACAATGTTTCAGCACATGCTCTTATCCAATAATGATACTTTAAAACAAGAGCTGTCTGTCAGAAAAAGGTGCAAGACTCGGGAGATGCAGAACAATTGAGCAAAGGTCTTAATGTCAGTAATCTGTTAAAATGTGTATATTAGTTTACCATTTAAAGACTGAAAGGCAAACATTTCAGGTTCACTGCTGAAAGTTGAGGTGACTTCAGAGTCACCTCTGGTAGGTCCAACAGTGTGACACAGAAACCCAGGAAATGTTGATCTCCACTCGTGCATATAGCCTAAGGTTGTTTGACCAGCTGTGATCAACCTGAGTCGTTTCCTGTGTTTCAGCTCTAATTTGAGCATAATTGTCCTATTTTTAATAAATAATCTGTTAAGAGACATAATACATGATTTTCTTGCATGACAAGGGAAGTCCCGGGGTTAGCCGAGGCTTTGTCTTCTACATCATCAGCAAAAATAAAAACTTTTCTAAATAAGATACCATGCTTTTGAAATACTTCATAACTTTTGGAAATGAGCTTAACAGACTCCTTCATAAAATGTAGAAAACAAAACATATAGGCTTAAATAAAAAGTCATAGCCATCATCTGATTGGCTCACCTTGGCATGATATCTGGAGACAGAAACAACAGTCTATATTTTTTCACTTACTGTCTGAAGCTAATCTCACTCTCTACTACAGAAGTGAAGAGAAAGAGACTGTCCAACACAAAACACTGAGCTCTCAAAGGGGAAGAAGGTTCTGATATCACCTCCTGTTTCTTATTTCATGCATCCATGTTTGTCTTTGTGAGCAGAGACAAAGAGACTGGGGCAGAGAAAGCAGGAAACAAACAAGCGAAGAAGGTCTGAGTATCATGAACCAGAGACATCAAGAAAGGAATGGGTTGTTTTTTTTTGGTTTGTTTTTTTAAAAACAGGAGAATTACTTGAGGAAGGGTTGGAAATTTAACTGAAAAGGGAATAAGAGGCCTGGAAGTAGTGAGGAGGAAAGAAGAGGCTGTAGATTTTAACCAGATGCAGAAGTCAGTGGACATCAGCCAACAGGCATGTACTAATGCTTCAGCTATGTCATGGGCCGCCTGCTCTACCCTTAAACCTCCTCCCTTTCCTTCACTCCCTCTCTCAGTTTTTTTTAACCTCCCTCTCTCTCCTTAACCTCTTTCTCTCAGCTTCTCCAGACTCTTCGTTTTCCCCTCTTCCTCCCCACTCCTCTCTACCATACCAGCAGCCAGTGATTCATACAGAATAAACTGATGTTTGGCAAAGGTGGAAGATGGGCACTCCATGCAATAAACACTGGTCATCATTTTCGTCTCATCTCAATAATAAATAGGGCCACAAATTTAAAGGATGGTGGCTTTGAAAGGCAACAACTGGGTTGATATAATCTGACCTACAGTCTATAACTTTAGTCTAACTGTGAGTTTGAATAGGCGCACAGGGCTGCAATTTGCTATGATGGTGATTTTCCACTGAGCACTCAAGAAACGAGAGCAAGAGACACATAAGGTGGGGGGATCCAGTGAGAAAGACAGAGAGAGTGGGAGGGACTAGACAAAGGAAAGTGGAAAAAAAACATCTGTAATTCTCAAATGGAATTTCTTCCATCATGAGCCAAACCTCCAAATGCAACCAGCAGAGGAGGTCAACACACACACACATGCACTAGCTACATTTGGTAGCTCTAACTGCCTACATACACAATCAGTGCAGACAACTTTGAATGCTTAAATTAGGAAGACACCAAAAATATATAAGTTACTTTTGAAGATGCTTTTTTATGTTAGACATTAGCAAAAGCTACTCATGCTAAGGACTAAACAGAGAAGATGTTTTCACCTGATGTCCCTTTTCTTTTTTAGAGCGAATAAAGCTTCACCTCATGCAGCATGTGGTATCATCATCAGGCCCGTTGAAATGGCCAGGCCAGCAGGGGGGTACGGACTTTACTAATGACTTTAATGTGGGAAAGACAGCCACTTTAAGACCCATGTGCCCTCCATACAGCTCCATAAGGATGTAATGGGTTCCAGGTGCCGGTGGGAATGCATGGTGGGAACGCATAGGAGTGCATGCACATACAAAGAAACACTGGAAAAAACAAAAAGAACAAGTTCAACACTCACGTAAATTAGTATGTGTTAAGTAAATCCAAGTAAATTCATTTTGAGGGCGATTTGATGTGCAAACTAGCACATATTATTGCAGATATTATACAAAAATATGTTTTCTTCCTGCAGTATGAAAAAAGGGGACTTTATTCCATAAAGAGTAATATATTGGAGACTGCACAGGAAACATAAAACACTTCAAGCTGAGCTACAAGCTACTATGGACTCCTAACTGTGCATTCACACCTAGCTAACATGTTAGCTCTTATTCTTCACTCTTAGCCAGAACGGTGCGATTCATTTCACAGCATAACTACAGCAGAGTGGGATTTATTAATCTAATGTTCTTCCCCAGATTTTCTTTACAGCACATGACAGGGAAAAAACTGATGCTACTCTACTTTCACGTCAGCCTGTGTAGCTTTGAAAGCTGCTCTGTGTGGTAGTGTTGTGCCCAAACCGCAAACCAGCATGAAGCCAGGTTGTCTGCGAGGACTGTAATAAACATGCTCAGTGAGCCACTAACTTCCAAACAAACTACCTGTACTCACAGCCGCTCAGCAGGAACTCACCTGGGGATTTCCTGATCCAAGCCACATTTTCACCAATTAGTGAACTCCGTACTTTTCATTATTACCCCAGATCCAGTGTTATAAATGGACCTGGGCAGCTGTGACTCAGTAGGTAGGTAGTCTTCTATGAATGATCCTTGGATCCTCCAACCTGCATGTTGAATGAGGCTGGTAGTAAGAAAGCGCTACGAGTGCTCAAATCGAGTAGAAAAGCACTACATCAGTCCAGGATTTTACTGTTTTGTTGACATTGGATGCACTTTTGCTATTATTTTTGCAGGTAGTGCAAGAAGAAGCAACAAGTACAGTTTTATCTATTAACACAAACTTATCGTACTCGGTGAAGCAGCTGGGGCTCTCTTGTTAGTGTTACATCGTTTTAAGGTGCAGTCAGGTTTAACTTGCTATAGGTTAGAGAAACTTTATGCTGAGGCATCAGATTGGCCTCCTGCTGTCATGTCAAAAAGATACCACCCTAAAACATCTGTAGAATAAACCCAACCTCAGTCCAAACCTCACATCTCTTAGCTCTGAGACAAACCAGTGGGAATCCATATCAAGCACCAACAACGGAGCTTTAAAGCTATATCTCTAAGCCTGTATCACAGGATGCAGCAAACTCTTCCTTGCAGTTCAGTTTTCCACGTTTTTTTTTCTCTCCTTTTGTTTGGCTCTGTGCAGTGTTTTCTCTGGACAGCACACCCTAACATTTGGTCTGTGATCCACAATCATGGATCTAGACAAGCTGCGCTGCAGGCAGAGAAGAAAAGACAGCGAGATTATGACAGAGACTGGAGGATCAGGAGGAGGAGGAGGAGGAGAAGTGATGATGTGGAGCTTGAGAAACCAGAATATAGTCAGTGAGGACAATTTTTACATTTTTAAGAGCGAGAAGGAAAAGGACTGAGCATGCTGCTGTGGGGGGGGGGGGGGGGGGGGGGGTCGTCATATAGATGTATAATTGAGAAAAAGATTTATAAAGTTATAATTTTTGGATACCAGAGTGAATTGAAAAGTATTTTTAATTAGTTTTGTTACAAAAAAATTAAATACAAAGTTATTTGCTTGACTTCAATTAAAGTATATTCCACATAGTTGAAATTCAGAGTTTGTCATTGATTAAGAGCTTAAATAACTGAATAGCAAGACTTCATCAAAAAAAATAATGAGCTCACTCCTTACTCTTGTTCATGTATGGTCTTATCTTCCTCTCCATTATCTCAGCTGCAGGCTTCCGCCTTCTGCTACTGGCAGCACAGGGGTCTTAATGTTTAGGCTCCTCCTGCTATGACTAATAAGAGGTCTGGAGAAAATGCCAACATGCCCAGAAACTGCATATTTGGCACTAACTTCCATAGCTTGTAAAACACATCCCTTACCAAGCAAACATTTTACTAATACTTTGTCATAAAGTTTTAACATTATCACATAGAAGTGAAGTCAGAGCTGTGATGTACATCTAAAGATTCAGTCACACTTAAGTAAAATTGGGACCGCAAGAAGGATCAGTAGTTGTCTGGTGATTGGAATGAATCCTTTTGCATTTGGCAAACAATTGCAAGTAGTTGCAGGGACCGACGGGTTATGCAAATGTTGGACATGCAATAACTTCTGGATGACCACTTTTGCCTGTTCTCCTGGTGAGAGGCGGCTTGTCTCCAAAGCACGACGGTCCATCTCAGACAGACTGGCAAAGTAACTGCCTTCTAAAATATAAATGTTATCCTGTAGTAAAGCTTGTTCTGATTATGTTAATTAAAAATAAAACTTAGAAAAACGTGTCTATGCAAAGTAAATAAAGTGTCAAAATTGCCTCCTATTATTTCTACCTTTGGGGGGAAAATGCAATTTGAGATAATGATGTTTTATGGAATTAGGTAGTTTTATCCACCGAAAACATGCTGTGTTATTAAGAATGGCTTTTAGCACTAACAGGTTTTTCCTGCTGCTGAGTAGTCTCCCAGCCTCAGCTGAAGTTTTCCTCTGATGCAGCCCTCCTCCCTCTGGCCCAGTCGGTGGAAAAAATGACACAGCAGCAGAATAAAATGCACGAGGTGAAGTTAGTCTCAGGAAGAATTATCAAACGGGGACAAAGAAGATCTCAGAACACAACTTTGATTTTCAGGAGTTGTTCAGAAAACAGGGGGGACAAGTAAAACATCTAAAGTCAGAAAACACAGTAAAGGAAGCACTTTCACCTGTGACTGTACTTGTTTTTGGCCTCAGGGCCATGTCAGTTTACTACAAAATGGGGAAGTTTAAAAGGCTCTTACCAAGCATCCACCAGGTGTTTTTTGTGGCCGGTGGAGGTGGCAGAAAGTTCAAGCAGTCGTTTAACCCAGCAAGACAAGGTGCTGCTGTAGTGGCTGACTATGTGTAGACACACCAGATGTTTATGTGACACACTTAATTTCATCACATTAAAGGCTTCAAGGCAACAGTCATTTTTGATATAGTGCTTTTGTAAAAGAGTCCATAGCGTGCATTTGATATTTAAGCAGCACTGGCTTTGAAGCAGCTGGTGTGGATTTCGATTTCTCGGTTTTCATTTGTAGTTTTTAGGTGTTTGCAGTTCATTTGTTATGTGAATAATTAACCAGTTTGTTTGTTTGGGGGGTTTTTTGTTCGTTGGTTTGTTGTTTTTTACATTTTTTTTGTTGTTGTTGTTTTTTGAGAGGGTAAAAGCTCTGTGTGGGGGGCAAAAGTGGATGAAATGGAGTCTCAAAACCAAAGGCTATCACACACTAAGTCATCAGACAACAAATAATGACTGCTCAGCCTTAAACCCAATATTCTCCCAATATAATATATAAGGTTAGGATGCAGTTTTCACAGGACTCTGTGCAGTTCCAAAAAATCCTCCTAAAGTTAGACTGTGCAATGTTTAGAGAAACTGCAAAGAAACTGAAGAGCTATATCTCTGACTCCACAACTCTCAGTTAGCATGTTAAATATTCAACCAGAGTCAACCATGAACTCCTCTCCAACAAAGTATTTTTAAAGTCAGTTGTGAGGCCATCTGTCCAACAGGTAAAGCTTAAAGGCCAAAACTGAGTCGTGCAGTATCACAATGATCCCAAGCACAGCAGCCAGTCTACATCAGACCGGCTGGAAAAGGAAAAAAACAAGGTGTAAGAATGGCCAAACCTCACCCTGCTTGAAATGCTGTAGTTTAGAGTTGTGCATGAACATATGCCCACAAAGATCAATGAACTGAGGCAATATTATAAATAGGAGTGGACCAAAACTTTTAGAGACCGATAAAGTCATACTAAAAATGATTAATGCTAAAGGTGTTAGCAGCTGCTACAAGCTGTTGAATTATGGGGGTACTTTTTTTGACACAACTGTATTTCTAATGTATCTTTGGTTATTTTTAAGTTTCCATTCAAGCTGCAATTGCTAATTAGGCAACATTTTTTATCTTCATCATTTTGCCTTTTAACTCTATAAGATCCAACTGTTTTGTAGCCAATTCTCCTTTCTTCCGATCTGTGAAATCATTCAAGTGCGGAGGAGGTCTGGAGGAGTCGTTTTACGTCCTTGTTGTCACTCGCAAAGTGAAGCCAGGCTCTGAGGTTCCCTTTGACTAAACTTTTTTAATCTTTTTTTTATATAAGTGTACAATACCATCACTAAAACCAATTGTTATCAGAGTCACACCACAGCACCTGTGCACCAATTTTGCACTTTTCATTCTGTTCCTTTTGAGACTGAAATGCCACAATTTTCATTTGAAGAAGCAGATGCAGTGAAATGTGCTAAATTACCTTAAATACCACTTTTGCCTTTCACAAGACATGGTAGGTTTGAGGTCAGGCATGAAGGGGCAGGCATATGTGGTCCTTAAAGAACTTTTGGGTGGGGTTTTTCTTTTCTTCCTAAAGTTTGACCCAGGTCTATTTGACCCTGCAAGAACACCATTTTTAGTGTCCTGAAATCTTAGAGAAGAGAGAAATAAAGAAAAGAAAAGAAAAGAAAAGAAAAGAAAAGAAAAGAAAAGAAAAGAAAAGAAAAGAAAAATGCTTTATTATTGTGGCATGTGGACCTGGGAGGAAACAACACTTTTCCATACTGGGGGGGGGGGGGAAAGAACTGCAGATTCCTTCCTCAAGAAAACGCCGCCAGTCGACGTCTATCATACTAAAATAAAACTGCATGAACCAGAGATCTGAAAGAGGTGGAGCTAATACGGGGAGCTGATGGGAGGAGTTATAAAAATCTGAGGTCTCTGATTTCCATTGGTGTTAATAGTTTTTTTTCTCTCTCTTTCTTTGAATGTAAAACTCTGTCATTAACTGAGCACCAGCACTTTTCAGTTGGTGCTTTGCTAACTGACTAATGCACTGTTAGTTTTATCCTGCAGTAAACAAGACTCTGTGTTTTGTCTTTATATGCTATGTTTAATTTTTTTAAAAGAATGAATATGTCTGGAGATCATTGTCTCTCTTTTCTCTCTGTGTCAGCCTGGGCTTTCAGTGCATTTTCCCAGATGTGTAATGATATATGGCTGTGCTGAACCTGCCCCTACCCAACCAGAGAGAGAGAGAGAGAGAGAGAGAGAGAGCATGTGTGAGGGGGTAGAGAGAAACTCCAGACAGCTGAACTCACTTAGATGTGTTCCTCATGTGTGCTGTAATATGGAAAAGATTTCAGTTCTCTCCCTTCAGCTCACCAAAACTGAGCTCAGTTTAACCCTTTAGCAGCCAGCGCACTCCAACTTCACTGAACCGGATTAGTCTCTGCTTAATGCAGGTCCTTTATAATCTATGCCCACTCTGTACTTACCGAGCTACTTGTGCTAATGAATAGCCTGCCATATAAAGTATTTATATGGCAAGCACAACAACATTGGAAATCTGAACAATATCAAAAGATAAAGTCTTCTTTGAAGAAGAACTAAAGAAAAAATGATGACCTTCTTAATCTATATACACATTTAATCTGACCGGCAGAGCTCTCATGTTTACATAGATAATGCTATGTAATCTATCATCTTAATTTCGCATTTTAACATGCTAACATTAGCCATCCTGCAAGATGAGCAGCATATTTCACTGATAGTAATTTGACTGACTAACTGATACTGCATTCCAGACTCAGACAAATGAATAATGTCCATCTTTGACAAAACAAAAATGAAATACTGATATCAGGTTAATAATACACATGATATAATACGATAATAATACTGTAACTATCTGGCTGTAGTAATGATCTGGTTGACAGCCCAACATTGCAGGTAGCAGCAATGTTACCCACCTATAGAGTCTGTAAAAGAAGGATGTAGCTATTAGGATATTGCCCATTGTTTTGTTAAGTCCTATTTTCAACCCTTGAGATCAAAGACATTCAGTACAACTACTTAGTTTTCAAGATGAGTGTTTTCACCATCACCATCATGCTGTTTTCAAACCAGATGTGATGAGAGAGTGGCCGGTCTACCTGTGAAATCAGATGCTTGTTAAGTAAAACTAACTTGGACAGTTCTCCTTTCTGTTTGACCTGGACTGACAAACTGGATAATGTTCTATTCAGTTTGACACAAGATGAGATCAGATGAGAGGGGAGTTTGCTCATAGACTTCTATAGGACCAGAAGACAGAATGCAGTTTTAAGGGACTCCCAAGATAGCTTCATTCAGACCGAAAGCTTCACTGAATGGACAAAAGTACTAGGTCACCTGCTCATTTTATCTAGAGAAGCTACAATGACTTGGGAACCCTACCATTCAAAGGCATAACATACATTTTCACTGCTATGCAGATGATAACCAGCTTTATCTATCAAGGATATCAGATAACAAACATCAATTAGTTAAACTGCAGGAATGTCTTAAAGACACGAAGACCTGAGTGACCTCTAATTTCCTGCTTCTCAATTCAGTTCCTGACTCCTCCAGTCTGCATGCCCAAGTATCCTTGAGCAAGATACCCAACCCCTAGTGTGAGTGTGCATTAGAAAGTGCTTAACATGGACAAAAAGCATGAATATGTCTGTGATTGGCTGAATGCGACTTACACTAGAAAGCACTTTGAGTGCTTAGCTGAGTAAAAAAGGCACTATACAAGCAATAGTCCATTTACAGTATTTTCTCCATGTGCGAAATTGAAAAATAACTCTGAGAATATACTGCCACTTCATTTTCTTTCTGGTAGTTTCTATCATATTGAACCAAATCTGCACATGCAAAATTTGTGCTTTTTATATATTCACATATGGCAAAAAAAATACGTTTAAAAAATCCTGCAAATGTCATATACGTTTAATAACTTTGTATCATTCTCACTTTAAAAAAGTAAATGCTATAATGTTACATTAGCTAAGATAGAACTAATTAATAACTGTTTTAGTGCCAAAGCAGACTAGACGATGTTCTCATACAATAACTGAAACCTTTTGTATTAATAAACTAAAAAAAAAAAATCCCATGTTTATTTAAACTTCTAAAGAAGAAACTAAATATACTGACATTAACTTGCTTTACTCTTGTATGAGATGGACTTTTTTTCCCCCTCCTCTCAAACCACGGCCCAGCTCTATCTAGCAATTAACTGCCTGCCTTGGACTCTGGTGACATTGTGTGGGGATATTTCTGTCACGTTTATTATGCGTTTGCTGACCAGACTGTGAGTCATGTGGACATGCAGGCAAATCTAACCATGTGTTAGTCCCAGCCAAGGGAGGTGCCCTACTTTGATTTTTATCCTCTTGCCTTCTATTTTTTAAGCGCTTCTCACATTCCTTCTCATCTCTTCAGCTCTTTCTGTGACAGAAGGTTTTCAGAGGCAGCTGCTTTGTTAAAAAGTCTTTTTTTTTTATGTGTATTAAGTGAAAGAACCATTCCTTCTGACTCATCTGCTCCACCATACTCACTTGTGTTTCCTGACACATATTTATGCTCTCACCCCACCACCACCACCTCCAAATCCAGCTCTTTGATAACCCCACCTCCTTGTAGTTAAGGTCTAAAATCTCAAGAAATATATTCCAGTGGAAAACAGCCTGCAGATGTGGTAACCTGAGGGAGTGAAGTCAGACAGGGAGGAAGAGACACAAAAGCAGTGGTGGCAGTGAAAGCAGGAGAAAAGAGAGGTAGGAGGGAATACAGGAAAGGACGGAGAAGAAAGGGAAGGAGTGTTAAATATACAGAGACACATCACAAACTTGGCTGAGGTGTTATATAATTTAAAGCACTTGAAGTATATGACTGCTCCTTGGTCTGTCTGTTACTTCTCCCCACCGTTACTTCCTCTGTTACATTTACAAAGTCAGTCAGCGGGGTTAGTAATGCCAGTGGCTTCAGCATTCTGATATGTGCTCGGGCCTGTCGAGCCAACGGGAGCACTTACAGACTCACGCAAATGTTTGCTGTGAGGAGAACAGTGAAGAAAGCTGCTGCAGACAATAAATGTGGACTTTTTTTGCTGGTTCACGTTGCTGATGTTTGTATGATCTGTGAAGAACATGCGAACATGTTGTCTGGAAGGTCAGAGGCTGTTTCCCGCTGTTACCAAGTCCTGTTCTTGTTGATGCCTACTAATCTCATTAAAACCTTTGAAATGTGCAAGCAAACACTCTTAAATCCCAGAAGACTTGATCTCATTCTTTTTGGTTATGATGGCAGAGGTGAAGTTAAAAAATACACACAACAAGTCAAACTTCAATACAGTTGGATTCAGTTCATTTTTATTTATATAGCACCAAATCACAACAACATTAGCCTCGAAGTGGTTTATACAGTCAGGTAAAGAGGCTACAATAACAGAGCAAAAACAGACATTTCTATTGGTTGATATGGTGCAATCAGCACCCACGATTGGATTTGAAGTGAGATGATGTGACGTTTGAGAACACAACTGTTGTACTTAATACACTGAATTATCCTGTGCATCAGGTGACTTGGGTAAACACTGCTGTGGCCCCAAACACTCAGGTAGGTAGACATATTGCTTCTTTAAAGTTTTACATTTTGAACTGGAAAGTTAATTTTCTAGTGGCCTCCAAAGCCTGTGTACCCCTCCATTCATGTTTTAAACTGCTTATCCAACTTAAAGTCTCAGTGTTTTCTAGCTGTTACAGGAGCAAAGTCGAGGTGCACAGGTTGCCGGTCCATCACAGGGCTATGTACAGCATTTCTGATCAATTTTATTTTATACAAAATAAAGAAAATGTGCTTTTAAAAGAAAAGTAAAGGATGTGTCTAATTCAGGGTCACGGTGGGTTTGGAAAAAAGGGTGCTGCAGACAGTCCCAGCTGTCACAGGGTGAGAGGTGGGGTACACTCTGGACAGGTCACCAGTCTATCAAGTCTGTCAGAGAGGAGAACATGCAAACTCCACATGAAAAGGCCCCAGCTGGCCTCTTTGCTTTTAGGCTACGGTGCTTACCACCCCACCATCATGCCACCCAAGATATTTCTAAGTTATCCCAAACTTTTGGAAGGTTGGTGCCTTGATCCCTGCCTGCTCAGGTTTCCCGGCTGCATGCCTAACTATCCTTGAGAAGATAGGTGCAGGTTGCTCTCCAAAGCATTCAGTGGAGTGTGAATGTTAAATAAAAAGCGCTTTGTTGTACAAAAAAGTGCTTGCACGAATGCGTGAATAAGGCACGTTATATAAAGTGCTTTGATTGCGCAAATCGAGTAGAAAAGCACTATGTAAGAACCAGTCCTTTTACCATCATGGCTTCCCTGTGATTGGGACACTTCTTGAGAGTAGGTTTGGATGATACTCTAATGACATACTGCATGAAAATAGCAAGAAACAAGAAGCAATCAGAGAGCACAAACTTTCAAGGCAGCTCACTCTCTGGCCAGTATTTACTTTTTAGGGAATAGTATTGTACTTTTAAACTTACTTTAAATCATGGGCAGTTAGTAAAAATAACATATTCTGGGTTCAACTTGAAAGAAAGTAAAAGTGAGATCAGAAGTCAAGTGTCACACCACATTTGGATGCAAACTATATAGTGATATTTAGAATCCACACATGCATGTTTCATTTACTAAATGCTGCTAACAGAGACAAAGTCAGTAGAATTTTATCCATAGTTGAAACTTGAACTAAAAACTTGAACTAAAAACTTGAACGCTCTATCTTATTTGACCTTAATAGAAGAGGTGATATTCTGAATCTCCACATATCACACCCCATGTGTTGTCAACTCAAACAACAGGCATAGGAAATATAGTTTTAAACATAACATCATTATTACTTTGACTTTCAGATTAATCTGTTGGCCTTGGAGGAGAGGTCAGAGGTCAAATGTGACATGACATTTTAAATCTTTCGGTGCTTTCTATACGTTGGCAATGTACACCAGACGTGCAAAAATAATATCTTCTACGCTGTAAGGCTGTTTGTGCGTTTCTGACCAATAATTGTTGGCTATTATTAAATGATACCCCTACAAAGTATTTTTCAGAATTCATTCAAACTTTTTAAGCTTTATAGCTTAAAAAGTTTTCACCTTTATTCTGTCTGTAAACTTTGTTTCATTTACAGACATAATGACACACACTATCAAAAACATAACCTCCTTGTCCATGGTAATAAAGGGGCATTTAAAATAAATCTGGTTTTCACTTGAGGCCAAATTTTTATATTGTGGCTTGCAAAAGTATTCGGCCCCCTTGAACTTTCCCACATTTTGTCACATTACAGCCACAAACATGAATCAGTTTTATTGGAATTCCACGTGAAAGACCAACACAAAGTGGTGTACACGTGAGAAGTGGAACGAAAATCATACATGATTCCAAACATTTTTTACAAATAAATAACTGAAAAGTGGGGTGTGTGTAATTATTCAGCCCCCTTTGGTCTGAGTGCAGTCAGTTGCCCATAGATATTGCCTGATGAGTGCTAATGACTGAATAAAGTGCACCTGTGTGTAATCTAATGTCAGTACAAATACAGCTGCTCTGTGACAGCCTCAGAGGTTGTCTAAGAGAATATTGGGAGCAACAACACCATGAAGTCCAAAGAACACACCAGACAGGTCAGGAATAAAGTTATTGAGAAATTTAAAGCAGGCTTAGGCTACAAAAAGATTTCCCAAGCTTTGAACATCCCACGGAGCACTGTTCAAGCCATCATTCAGAAATAGAAGGAGTATGGCACAACTGTATACCTACCAAGACAAGGCTGTCCACCTAAACTCACAGACCGAACAAGGAGAGCGCTGATCAGAAATGCAGCCAAGAGGCCCATGGTGACTCTGGATGAGCTGCAGAGATCTACAGCTCAGGTGGGGGAATCTGTCCATAGGACAACTATTAGTCGTGCACTGCACAAAGTTGGCCTTTATGGAAGAGTGGCAAGAAGAAAGCCATTGTTAACAGAAAACCATAAGAAGTCCCGTTTGCAGTTTGCCACAACCCATGTGGGGGACACAGCAAACATGTGAAGAAGGTGCTCTGGTCAGATGAGACCAAAATGGAACTTTTTGGCCAAAATGCAAAACGATATGTGTGGCGGGAAACTAACACTGCACATCGCTCTGAACACACCATCCCCACTGTCAAATATGGTGGTGGCAGCATCATGCTCTGGGGGGGCTTCTCTTCAGCAGGGACAGGGAAGCTGGTCAGAGTTGATGGGAAGATGGATGGAGCCAAATACAGGGCAATCTTGGAAGAAAACCTCTTGGAGTGGAAAAGACTTGAGACTGGGGCGGAGGTTCACCTTCCAGCAGGACGACGACCCTAAACATGAAGCCAGGGCACCAATGGAATGGTTTAAAACAAAACATATCCATGTGTTAGAATGGCCCAGTCAAAGTCCAGATCTAAATCCAATCGAGAATCTGTGGCAAGATCTGAAAACTGCTGTTCACAAACGCTGTCCATCTGACTGAGCTGGAGCTGTTTTGCAAAGAGGAATGGGCAAAGATTTCAGTCTCTAGATGTGCAAAGCTGGTAGAGACATACCCTAAAAGACTGGCAGCTGTAATTGCAGCAAAAGGTGGTTCTACAAAGTATTGAATCAGGGGGCTGAATAATTACGCACACCCCACTTTTCAGTTATTTATTTGTAAAAAATGTTTGGAATCATGCATAATTTTTGTTCCACTTCTCACGTGTACACCACTTTGTGTTGGTCTTTCACATGGAATTCCAATAAAATTGATTCATGTTTGTGGCTGTAATGTGACAAAATGTGGAAAAATTCAAGGGGGCCGAATACTTTTGCAAGCCACTGTAGCATATTTTGCATTTTCATTATTTACTCAGTTTAATTCAATAGAAAATATCATAAACCTTCAGTTGTTTTGTTTTCTGGTTTGAGTTGGTGTTTTTTGGAAGATGTTCTTCTGTTTCATGAGTTTACTTCACCTTTATTATCTGCAAGCATCACTAACAGCTCCACTGGAAACTGGTGGAAATATCTAACTTGGCATTGTCCAAAAGATCAAAACCCCTACAGAGACAGAAAATGTACACAATATTAATTCACTGAACCGCTGCTGGTGTTAAATCATATTTGGACTGACCCTGGTTAGCTCCTCTCATAGTAAAACTTACACAAAAAAAGCCTAGTGAAGAAGAAATTTGGCAGTGGATGATCGGAGGTGTCAGAATATAAGGAAGCTAATGCTTTACTTATTCCAATTATATCGTCCCATTGTTTACAGTTTTTTACAGACGCTAGGACACATTTCTCAATACTTGGGTCACTTTTGCAAAACTCTTCACACAATCCTCCTAACTGACCGTCAGCTTGGCAAAGCAGTTCATTTCACATTCAAAATGCACTACAACTACCAAAACACTTTATTCAGGTCTCAAATAACCTCATTCTTCCAGAACACTAGCAAAGGTTGACAGCCGACAAACACACTTTGTCACCCACAAAACAATGACCTAAAAAACACTAACAACATGTAGCATTACACAGTGTTTTCTTGTGTAAAACAAGGACACATCTCTGTTTATAATTTCAATATATGTTACTGGAATGAATCAGACATCATGCAGAATTCGTTAATATTTGTTTATGTATTTTTATTTTTTTGCACTAAGTAATCCCAAAATACAAGAATTTGTATACACACCATCCACTGATACACATACAATAGTAATGCTAATCTACTCGGTCTTCTCCATTTGGCCACAGGTTCTCATCCACATCACATCTTATGTCATCTAGGGCAATACACCTAGGAAAGAATCTTCTGGCATGCCAGAATTGAAGGAGTTGAAAAATTGAAGGAGTAACACTTGTGTAGATGTTCATCTACAATGAGAATCAGCTGTGGCTGGTTAAACTGCATTTTTAGATTTAAAATATGTTTCAATAAAATATTGCTGTTGAATTTTGCTGTCTTTTCAAGTTTTGCATTGTGTTATTGTTTTGGCCATAAGTTTAACAGTTTTGAAAACAGTATGTAAGCACATGCAAAATGTCCTGTACGTACAAAGATTGTTGGCAGTTGTTGTGTCTGAGTGAGAAGATAATTCATGAAATTTGAGAGATGTAGTCATTGAATGCATTTTGTGCCAAAACAATGATAACTGATCCTCAGTTTAGCCCACATAGACTTCTGTTGTGCTCACTGTGTGAGGAGTTTTGCAAACGTGACCTAAGTATTGAGAAATGTGTCCTAGCGTCTGTAAAAAACTGTAAGTCAAACTTCTCTGTTGACCTAGAGCTTTTAGTTCAAGTTCAGCTGAGTTTGATCCGGTTCAGTTTTTCCTTCAATGCTCTTGTGTGCAGAAAACGAAAAAGAAGTGCCTGGAATATACGCTGTAATTTAAAAACCTCAGCCGCCCCTGCATGTCTGCTGGTGTGTGTGTGTGTGTGTGTGTGTGTGTGTGTGTGTGTGTGTGTGTGTGTGTGTGTGTGTGTGTGTGTGTAAGTGTGTGTAATCAATGTACTGCTTAATTAGTGCTCATATTGCTGTGTATTTCTATCACAGATGACAGCGTTTACCATCACTCTCTGTTTCCCTTAATCTGAAATGTTATTTGAATCTTTCCTCACAGAGATGACTCTGTCGTGTCTCCCTCTGCTTCAGTGAGTTAAAGGTGTGTGTGTGTGTGTGTGTGTGTGTGTGTGTGTGTGTGTGCATTTCCGCATGTGTGTCTGCCGCTCCTCTTTAATTACCGACTCTCTCTTTTTCTCTGCACCGTTGCTAAACTTCCTGCTGGTGTCTGAGTGTGTGGGCAACATGCCAATGACAGTCTTTTCATTTCACAGAATAGAGTGGCATGGTAGTGCAGTGGTTACCCCTGTCTCCTCACAGCAAGTCGGTCCCACGTTTGAATCCTGGACGGCGCATCTCTGCGTGGAGTTTGCTCCGGGTTCTTCCTGCAGTCCGAACACATGCAGTTAGCTGAGAATTCCAACTGACTGTGCGTGTGACACGATCTCATATCTCATGTTGGTGTTCTTACTGCATTATCTTAATAATGTTAGTCCAGGATCAACATTTCAGCTGACCAGTGATGTTGTTGTGAAGTCATAGCTTTGCAATGTGGGTAAAAGATTTATTCGTTTTTTTAAAAATGCTTTTGTTTATATAAAACTCTCTTCTGGAACAAATGGTAAACATTTCAAGTGTTTTCTTTATTCATTTATAAAATGTAATAAATATGAAGCTTTGTTTGCTGTTAGCCACATTAACTCTGGTGCTGTTTTGCTTGCAGCTTGGGATTCAGTATCTTGAGTACTTTGACCTGCAGACTGGAGCAAACCAACAACCTATGATGATGCTAGACCTTCTTCTAGAGCCACCCACAAAAGTATTAGATTTCTATTTAGATCTGGAAGGTCCCTGTTTGATCATCTCCCCATGAATCATGTGTTGCGGCGTGCACAATCGCTAGATTTCATTGTAATTGTATAAGAAACGTCCTTTCGCAGCAGTCGAGCATTAGCATGAGTTTCTGCATAGGTTCCTGTGTTAATATTTTATTTCTGTGGCACTACACATCGCTCCTTTAAAGTCTTGTTGTTGTCATATTTAATAAAAATCCTGTCCTTTGACTCTAATCTACTGTCATGGTGTTTCAGTTTTGTAGACTAATGCTGAAATCCCTCTCAGATTTAGTGTGGGATATTTTTATATAACAACCATCCTGCTCAAAACTTTTCTAAGGTTTACATGAATATCTTTCATTTTTCGTCTCCAAGTGTTATCAGGTGGTCTCTATAATCTGGTGTTCTGCAATCAGGAATGCAATAGTTCAATCTTGATGCACAAGATAGCAAATCTTTGCACTGATCTCATTGATCTTGTGCAGTTTTCCTTATCCGCTGGCTGACAGGTAGGCAGCCAACCCTGACACGACAAAATGTACTTACACTTACATCAGGAGTGAAATATGACACACACTGACCAAACCCAGTGAGGAAACTACTGAAACAGCCAATCAGAGTGAGGCACAGCTGGAGAAGTCTGTCTGCAGGCCCGGCTGGCAGCACTGTAGGAGACAGAAGAGGAGCAGATTCAAAATGGCTGAAGATTTTTTTCTTTTTTTACACATCTCCAAGAGGAATACATCAAATCTGGCTTGAGTTCAATTCACGTTCAAATTTTGCCACAAAGGCATTTTTGCTCAAATAGGCTTCATTTTACTTGAAAAGTGTTCTCTCAGCTAGTTACCACTGCATAATGTACATGCTGCCCTGCCCGTGACCCTCACAGAGATTTTCTTTTTCTTTCATTTTTATAAAAAAAATCCAAAAAAATTATATTTTGAAAGCAAATACAATGCATATATTTGCAGGAGTGGCCTGCAAATACGATCAGCTGTTTCTCTTGGAGCATGGCTGTACAGAGAGAAAAAAGGCTGATGATGTGGAGCTTGGGAGCCATCTTTGATTTCCTACGCAGACTGTCTGCTCCTCTCCAGCTACTTGGGATCCTCAGCAAACATGAGAACGTAACTCTGCAGTGAGTGGGAGCCCTGCCATCTTTAAAACATATTTGATCTCTCTTTCTCCCTCTGTCTCTCTACTGCCCCACCTCTTCTTCTTCTTTGCTGTCTTTCTGTCTCTGCAGTGTAAATTGGATAAATAAAGAGTTAAGGTGAGGTTGTCGGGAGTGTCCAACAGTTACTTTTAAAAAAAACACACACACACATATCTGCTGCACAAGGGGAATACGGATAACACGTCGGAGAAAAGGAAAGGAAGAGGCCAGAGGAGTGCACTCTAACAGAACTGTACCAGGATGTAATCTGGTGCCTTCTTAGTATTGCACTGAATGACCAAACAAGCATTTTAATGCACAGACAGAGAGAATGGAGTACAGGTATAAAACTCTATCATAAAGCTCATATCTAATCATGTCTAACATAACAAAGATACCCCCCATCCACCTACTGGTCTGTGAATTGTGAACTTGTTTAAACCTGCATTTCATGATTGCTTTTGGCCATAGGATAAAGTGTTGTGCACTTTGCTTAATCAAATGGACAGTGAATGTGTGGCATGAGGCAGTGTGAGGGCCACGCTGAGTGTTGTTGGAGTGGCAGTAGAGTAGATGACATGTCTGGTCATGTGGGCAGGTAAGAGCTGCTCAGAGAGGGAGAAAGGGAAAGAGGGATTGAAACTAGCGTTCTCCTCCTCCTCCACACACCTGTCTTTTGTCAGCCTGAAGCTGCAGAGTAGTGTGTTTGCATTATATGTGAAGCCTGCCACTGACAGGCTTTCGCTGAGTGAATGCTTTTGGTTTATTATTAAAACTCTGAGAAGAAAATGAATTTTTTTTTTGTCAGTTTTACTTTGAAAGGCAATGGAAATTTGAAGTTGAAATGCTTGGTGGGTGTGCAAAAATGAATCATGATGCAAACTTTTCTTTTTTTGGGCAGTGTGACAGCTTGGTAGATGGAAACAACACAAGAAAAAAAAAGGAAAAGTGAAAACAATGTAAAATGAAGGTATCATACAACAATTTCTCGATAAATCGGTGAGTATAAAGAGGCAAATAAGAGCCATTTAAACTCCAACATGAAAAGATAACACAAAACCCTCTCTCTCTAAGTTAAGTTTGTTTCTGTAGAATGCAGCGCAGAAACGAAGGACTCTGATCTAGTTGGTGCCAAATGATGCCCGCCAACGCGCCCCTGAAATGTGCCCATAATTTACGCACAGAAATCTCAAGTTGAATCTCCTGCGCCCGCACCTCTTAGCGCAGAGACAGCACGGATTCCCTGCAGCCCGTAAAAAAAAGAGGAAAAAAGTAGGCCTTCATCTCCCTTTTAAACCTCGACGCTGTCCACGTCCTCAAAGAGAATGGATCTAATTAAAACGTTGCACTCGTCATCATCGCCAAAGCGTTGCCAAACGGGTTCTGGTGGAGAGGAGGCAGGGAGATGTAGCACCACATGACTAAGTCTGAGCTGCGGAGGGATGGAAGTTAGATTGGGTTTCTCTTCTCTCATTGGCCGGTGGGCTGACTTTTGACACGCAGACCAGGGACCCTCCTGTCGTATAAATAAGCCTGATGGGACTTTATTATTCTAGCATCACGGCAGCAGGTTTCTGCTAAGTTTGGAGTTACTCGTGTCACCACAACTGTATGTCTGCCTGAAAGTGGTTTAAAAACAGGGGCTCAGCAGCACAAGGAGTCTGCATGTCTGCTTAGACATGCTCAGCTTTGTGGATACCCGGATTCTGTTGCTGCTTGCAGTAACTTCATACCTAGCATCATGTCAATGTAAGTTTGAATATCTGCTCTTTTTTCTTCTGTGATGGATATTTTTTTTTCTTGAGGATCTTGGCTTTTGTTTGGGACTTACATCGAGGTCAAGCCGAAGACAGCTTTAAGCCCTGCTGAATAAAACTCAACGGATTGAGCTCATGCAGAGGATTCTTCACTTTTTCCAAGGACCCAGTTATCATGATTTGATTAGTTTCCGTAAAGGGAAAGAGAGAGAGAGAGAAAAGAAAATTTTGTTCCTTTAAAAGAGGAACGTCTAGAGGTTTTTTTTTTTAAGTTGTAATGCATGTGAAGTTAATGAAATGAGTCGAAATGTAGGTTTTCTTTCAGGAATAGGATGAAAAGCTTTTGTTGGGGCGTTGTACACATTGTTCCATCCAGACGTCCAGGGAATGAGCTTTATTATAGGAAACTCTAATGTCTCCCCCTGGTGGTCATGGGTGCAAACATCTACTCGCCACCATCTGCGTTATCTCCAACCCCCATTTATAAAACTAAAGCAGAAATGACACTAAACGATGACACGTTTTCTCTTATAATTACATTTAGATTCTTAAAGTACTTTTTGAGCAGCCTACCTTGCAGTTAATGGCAGTATAGTTCAGCATACATTTAACATACAGCGGTTTTATAGATTAAAAGATGATTATACAGGTAACACATCATGACAAATTTGGCAATATTATATTACATGAAATGGACAAATAAATAGTCTCACATCCCTTTTCAACCGCCAAGTGCGCCACCTCGTGGTCCAGATAGGATATAACGTGTTAGAGTTCACGGGGAGGTCCCAGCTGTGCCAACCTCTAACCGTGACCAGCTGGTCCGGAGTCGTGGAGAGCAGCTGCAACACAGTGCAGAAGAGAGACGCAAAACACAAGGCACCATTAAAGAATGAAGTCACCAGTTTTTAAACAACCCTTTAAAAAAACAGAGAAAAATCACACATTATAATATTTTTGCAGCAAAAGCAGTAAGACAGGAGTAATTAATACATTCTTATCACAAATCATGTTGGTCTTGTCTTCTATGTTGTAGCAGGCCAACTATTCATTTCCCTAGGGCATAAGCGGCCTGTCCAGGCTTGCTCGCAGCTGGAGCGCGAACATGTGGAATGCTCCAACAATGACATTCACATTCATTACCGACAGTTTGACGAAGTTTGCTGTGATTCACAAACTGTGCAGGCATGGCCCTCAGCTACGCTTTTAAGAGAGGCTGAGACATGTTATGCAGCGAGTAAAACATGCAGGAAGGATGCTTATTTTAGGCCTGCACAGAAGCGTCTGCTCAGCATTTACAGACACACCCGATCAGCGTAGTGTAAAAAGCCCCCGACTGTGTGACACAGTGAACGAAAAAGAAAAGCACTGTTTGAAAAGTCACTTTTTCTAGTTTTGAATGTACTGACTTGAACACAGTCTCCAGAATATTTTAAACCTGAAATAACACACTCAGCATTTTAATACGAAGATCTTAGGCAGATTCAACCATGAAGCATTAAGTAGAAGATGAAAACTGCTTTGTTTCTTTTTCAGGTTTTGCCCTAAAATTATTATTATGTTCTAACGGCGTATTCCCTTTTTCTCTCCCTGCCCCTCTCTTCTGCCTCTCCCTCCTCATCCTCATCTCTACAATGCCACAGTTGCGGTTAGTACACCTGCATGCTACCATGAAAACAACATACCTTAAAGTTTTTTCCGTTTTTCTTCCACAATCTCTGAAATGCCCGTGAATGAAGGTCTCTGTCGTCTTTTAACGATTCAAGCAATCTGAACTATGGCAGAGGAGTGCCGTTAGGAATTTCAGACCCTGAGCTCAGTTATTTCTTGCAGTTTTCTCCCTTCCTGTCCATGAATAGGTGAGGGTCCTATTGGCTTAAGTTTGTGTCAATGAAAGCTAAAACCACAGGGCTGAGGCACCCATGGGGCCTGGTACAAAGGACCTTTTCTGAGGACAGCAGTGAGGAACCAGAGAGGGAGGTTTGCCCCTATAACAGCTGGCTTTGGCTCCGTTTGGAGTCTCCCTCTGATCCTGATTTAAGATTGAATTTGGGAATTCTTCTGCTCATAGCTGAGATTGCCTGAAACTAAGCACCCACTGCTTTTGGTGTTTACAGCTTCACCACGTCCAGGCACCACTGTGCGTGGTGTGATTGCGGTAACTTGATAGCTGTTCCATAGACTAACATGCTCATACTCCTGAGTGATTGTCCAGTCTGGTTTTGAATGTTTCATTTTGTTGCCTCTCAGCATCTCTGATGTGCGCATGTTGACCACATGCACATTGTCCTCCTGGGTTCTCACATTAGTTTATCTGCACGAGCGTGATTCACATGTCACTGTGACAGCACGTCTGCACGCTGCATTATTTTAGAACAATGGCCAGTCCTCGTTACAGTCACACACAAGAATAGAAGGCAATAATCTGAATGAATGGGATTGCCAGCTCATTAAATTGTTGCATGGAACCCTGAAAAGACTGAAAAGATCTTCTATTTATCTTAACCGAGGCAATAATGCATAATGTTGGACCTCTGGCTTGTTTGGATTGTGTCTAAGATGCATGAAGCATAGTTTATATTAGGAAAGTTCAAATGCCACCTTCATGATGACTGGTTCAATCACTCAGTTTTTCTGTTTTCTTTTGTTTCCCTTTATTTTTCTTGACTTGCTTAGCCTCTGAGGATACAAGAAATCCCAGATTGTTTTAAATTACAGTTTAAGTCCAGGTTGCATGCATCTGGTTTTCAGATCAGAAGCGGTGGCCCGCTTTAGTGTGGGGATAGTTTTGAAATGAAATGCTGTTGAAGTAACAAACTGAGGCCATCTGCTCCATGTTTTTGGTCTGACTGAATGACTTTTGTGCCGCAGGGTCCAGGAGGAGCGAAAGGACCTCGAGGTGACCGGGTAAGCAGATGCAAAACTGCTCTCTCTGTGATAAACACGCTAACATGCCACTGAAGTATTTGATCATTTACACTCATGAGGCATCTTTGGCAACGTTTTTGTCAACGTCACCTGACCTGTTAACCTTGGCAGGCCACACCCCTTTGTTTACATTTCCAATGGCACTATTTTTCTTAATTGTAACATATGAGAATGCCTCTGATATCTTTGATACGACAGTGTGGCAGACTTATTCACTGATTTATTTTAACAATTTAAAACACCTTCGTTTTTTCAAAATAAGAGCTTGCGAGATAAAAACAGACAAGCGTCGCCTCCTTAAATCTCAGCAGCTCATCGTTCAATAATAACAGTGTTTACCAACTCATGTCATCTCTGTTTTACAGGGTCCTCCCGGCCCAAATGGAAAAGATGGTTTACCCGGACTTCCTGGCCCCGCTGGCCCCCCTGGTCCCCCTGGACTTGGAGGAGTAAGTAGAGAATAAACAGTCTGCGTAGATGGTGTTTACTGCAAATGTGCTCTAAATAATGCTGATAAAGCATCTTTGAGGAAAAAATGACAAGCCGTTCATAGGAAACAAACACGAAACCAGCCGTAAAAAGCGTATAGCTTCTTTTATTTTTTTGACCTCTGGTTGCCCCTCTCTGTCTCCTTAATTAACCCTGTAATCTTTGACCTTTTTGTCATTTATCCATTTTGGATCAAAGCATTTTAAAAAAAGAGATACCACATGCCTGGTTACCACTCATTTTGCTCATTTTGTCTGTGTTTAATCCATAAAGCTGCTCGGTGAAAACTTTAGTGTTTTAAGAAACTCTTCAGGTGAATAAAGCGCATGTTTGCAGTAGTCTGTGGCTGCTGATTGTGAGACAAGTTTGAACTACAGGAACTACTGGAACTGGAAATCTAAATTACTTTAGTCTTAATGCCCTTTAGCTATAGAAAAGTGTTTATTATGCATACATAAGTATTAATCTGTGCTTTCTTCTGTTCAACAGAACTTTGCTGCTCAGTACGATGGTGTAAAAGGCCCTGATCCTGGCCCTGGACCCATGGTGAGGACCCCTCTCTTCATTGCCACACAACAACACTAGCCCATATGTCACAAAAACTAATATTTTTACATATATAATTTGGGATGACTACAGTGCATGGAAAGTTTCGTGTATTTCACGTGTTTAAATTTTGATTTCAGTCACCACAAAATGTTTTAATGACAGTCTAACTGAGAGCTGATGATTGATTGTTTACTTCTTTTCTTCTTTTCAGGGTTTGATGGGACCAAGAGGCCCTCCCGGATCTCCTGGAGCTTCTGTAAGTATAAATATGTGCGAAAATTAAACCTATACAACTGTCTTTTTAAAGATTTTTATGACTAAATGCTGCATCTCCTCTCATTCAACAGGGACCTCAAGGACACACAGGACACGCTGGTGAGCCTGGAGAGCCCGGACAGGCCGTAAGATCATCCTCCTAAACATTTACACTTCTTTCAATGTCGACTTAAAAGTTCATCCTGGAGATCTTAATGCTCTGGTTTTCTTTCCCAGGGCGCTGTTGGTCCTCGTGGCCCTCCTGGACCTCCTGGCAAAGCTGGAGAAGATGTACGTACACATTAGTGTAACTGCTGTTCAAAATGCAAAATCATTTTTGTTGCCACTCTTCTGTGAATATTTTGCGAGTGGCTGCGGTAGTTCTTTGTTGTGGCCTAAAGTCTATTTCACTGATTCACAGGGTAACAATGGCAGACCTGGCAAGCCCGGAGACAGAGGTGTCCCCGGCCCTCAGGTAAGAGATTTGCACCACGATAACCACAAACAGATATAAGCAAGAAATGGATTTGCAGATGTGAAGTACTTAATATGTTCTTTGTGTTTGATTTGCAGGGTGCTCGTGGATTCCCTGGAACCCCTGGACTTCCAGGAATGAAGGGACACAGAGTGAGTGCTGATTTTTTTTCCCTCTGCTTTAACTTTACCCGATCCTTTGTGGACACCTGAGAGCTCAAACAAAGTGCTAAAAAGAAGAAAGTGGAGGTGGAGACACACCTGTGCTCCTTAGAAATTGCATTGTAATTACCTCCACAGGGAGTGATTATGGACCTAACCTCCTGAATTCCTAATGGATGCCTTGAAGTTCTTAGCCTGTTAACATAACTGGATTGCAAAAGTGCTTCACAGAAAGGTGTTAGGTATTGAACATTTCCTTCCTATGATGGATGGAGACAGATGCAACGCTTTCTATAACCCATGTTTGATTTTATAAATAGCTTTTTTAAGACGTTTTTTAATGTCTCCTATAATATAACCCCTGTTGGACTCTTTTCCTTGTTCTGTTTTATCTCTGGAGCAGTGCACTACAATTTGAATCTATTATCCTTCTCACATGTTGATCTAAACGGTTATATTTATTTATATTTGTATCACATTTCTCATATCTTCACCTGCTTTCATCACTGTGCTCCTGTGTTTCAGGGATACACTGGCCTGGATGGACGCAAGGGAGAGCCCGGTGGTGCTGGCCCCAAGGTAAGGTGACAACTAGCTGCTCTATGAATGTATCAAAAACTAAAAACTGTAATTCTTAATAGTTCCCAGTTAATTATTAGTGATAAATTTGAAAATGTTTAGACACATTCCTCATCGTACCATTTTCCCTCCCATAGGGCGAGCCTGGTGCTCATGGAGCTGCTGGAAGCCCTGGACTGGCTGTGAGTTTGAGATTCACCTTTCATGCACAAAAATTTTAGTAAAGACATCTGACTTGGATGTTTGTGACTGTTTGCGTCAGTCAGCATCATGTTCATGGGATGATAATGATGCTGTGGTATAAAAACCTGTACAGGTGATAATTGTAGGTAACTGTCTTGCCTTCAGGGAGCTCGTGGTCTTCCTGGTGAGAGAGGCCGCCCCGGCCCTGCTGGCCCTGCTGGTGCTCGTGGTGCTGATGGCAATGTTGGACCTACTGGCCCTGCTGTGAGTACACACACACTTATAACCCCTTTATCGGTGTTAGAGTGAGAAGATACCACTGAGATGCTTTTTCCTGATTGGACTTCAGCCTGTCTTCATATATAAATCACGATGAATACTGTAATGTGCCATCCTGCCAAGTCAGAAAAGGTTCATTCTTAAATTTTGGACTTTATTATGTGTTCCTGCTTTTCCTTTATTCAGGGACCCCTCGGTGCTGCTGGACCCCCAGGATTTCCCGGTGGCCCCGGCCCCAAGGTGAGTGTGATGCCACTTCCTGTTGCCTCTCAGAGAGGTTCACGATTAGGGTGAAAAAAGGCAGTTTTTATTGCTGTATAGGACAAGTACAACCAGTGCCTGCAAGCTCCTGCCCAATCACATATTCTTATATAGTAGCCCCCAGGGGAATTTTGACTGTTAGTACTGCAAACCAAAACAAATACTTAATGCTGCTTAAGCTGCTTTAACTATAAAACCAACAACCACTAGGTAATATCGGCACACTGTTTGATTGTGGATGTATTTGTGCTGCTGACAGGGAGAGACCGGACCCGTGGGAGCTACTGGCCCATCTGGACCTCAGGGATCTAGAGGCGAGCCCGGACCCAATGGTGCTGTTGGCCCCGTTGGTCCCTCTGTAAGTATACAAGGTTGTTTCCATCAAGGTCACTCTCCGGTTACGTGTAACCACTGTTTCTGTTATTAGTCTTTTAGTTGACTCTGACTCCTATAATTTAGTCATGATTTTAGGGAAGATTGGTGTCATGTTAACATGATCAGTTGAAAATGTGTTTTCTTTAAATAAAATGACTTGACTTTGTTTTCTTGGTCTTTCTCTCCAGGGTAACCCTGGTGCTAATGGCCTGAATGGAGCTAAGGGAGCTGCTGTAAGTATTTGACTTGAGCCAAAAGTGCATACAAATTTCCAGGGTCACACCAAGCTATCTTTATTTTGATATGGTTTGATATAATAGGATGCTATGCTGACCTGTTGACCATACCTGCTGTTTAGGGCACCCCTGGTGTTGCCGGAGCTCCTGGCTTCCCTGGACCAAGAGGAGGACCCGGACCACAGGGACCTCAGGGTGCTGCTGGACCTAGAGGCCTGGGTGTGAGTACACAAGAAACAAAATAGCCACCTGGAAACATTCTCTGTCCTTACGCCCCAGTACTGTCATAATTGTTCACAGATGATTGCTCTTCTGATTAACTGTGTCTGTTTATCTGTCTATTTTAGGGAGATCCTGGTGTTCAGGGTATAAAGGGAGATACTGGTCCCAAAGGAGAACCTGTAAGTTTATGTCCTTATAATCATTTAGAATTTGATCCAAATAAATCTGAAAACCTCTCTGTTGCACATTTAATGACCGTTTTGCTATGTTGTTTCCCTCAGGGTAACTCTGGACCTCAGGGAGCCCCTGGACCTCAGGGTGAGGAGGGCAAGAGAGGACCCACTGGTGAGCTCGGTGCTACTGGGCTTGCTGGTGCCCGTGGAGCTAGAGTGAGTCCCAGCCCGTCATCTTTAATAGTTTGAGCCATAAATGTACTACAGCCGGAGACATTTTACTGGGATCAGCCATTAATTCTATTTGTCTCCTTTAGGGTGCTCCTGGCAGCCGTGGCATGCCTGGTGGTGAGGGAAGAACTGGCCCTGTTGTAAGTATTCAATGATTAAAAAAACTCTTTTTTGCTTGAAATACAGGCAACATTAAGTCTCATAATTTGTCTCATCTGCCCTTTTCATAGGGTATGCCTGGTGCCCGTGGTGCTTCTGGTGCTGCTGGACCTCGTGGACCCCCTGGAGATGCTGGCCGTGCTGGTGAGCCTGGCCCAGCTGGTCTCAGGGTGAGCTTTTTACTAAATCCTGTTCTTGGAAGGTTATAATTCACAGTTTCAGTAAGTTACAGAGACACCTCAAAGTGCAAGTGCATATTTGGCAGTTGTAGTTTTAAAAAAAATATGGAGCTAATATGGAGATGGAAAAAACTCTGAATTTCTAAAGTGAAAGTCTTCATTTCAAGTCTTAATTTTGTAAGAAATTATTAAGTGTTAGATTTACATGAAAACCCTGGATATTCACTGAGAATTTACTTACAAACGTCCATGATTAAAAGAAAAAGAAAACACAGGGCTTCACCTTACAAGATTATAAAAACCTCATAATGTGTAGACTCAGAGTATCATGCCTGCCTGCCTAATCAAGTTGTAGTTGCAAAGTCTGAACTTTCTATGCAAATTTCCATAAGAAAACTTTAATGGAAAATTCATGGCAGCTATTATTTTCCACAGGGTCTCCCAGGAAGCCCTGGAAGCTCCGGACCCCCAGGAAAGGAGGGACCTTCTGTAAGTAAACCTCAATTTTATTTCATCTATTGTTCCTACTGTTTTGTTTTTTTTTACAGTAAATATAATTTCCTGCTGCAATCTTTGTTTGTCGCTCCAGGGTCCTTCTGGACAAGATGGCCGCAGTGGACCTCCAGGCCCAAGTGGACCTAGAGGCCTGTCCGGAAACATTGGTTTCCCTGGACCCAAAGGACCTTCTGTAAGCCTTTTTCTTTTCAAGAATTAAACATGGAACTATATCCTTCTTTGTTTTTCAAGTTAACCTAAATCTGTACTTATTAACTTACTAACTGCTTTTTGTTTTAGGGTGAGCCTGGCAAGCCTGGAGAGAGGGGAGGCACTGGCCCCACTGGACTGAGAGTAAGTCACAAATGTTATAATATATAAAACTTGAATTTAATTTGGTAATGGCTTCAGTAGTTAAAAGGCATCACTCTCTTTATCCTTGTGTCTAGGGACCCCCTGGAGCTGATGGCAACAATGGAGCCACTGGTGCTACTGGACCTGCTGTGCGTGATCTTATGTGCAGCGCATGAGTAGATCTTGATGAATAATAGCCACTGCATTGTCTTTGTCTTCGACTCTGATAACTTGTCTCTTTCTCTCTACAGGGAGGACCTGGTGAGAAGGGAGAGCAGGGACCTTCTGGTGCTCCTGGCTTCCAGGTTTGGATCCATAATTTTCTCTAAATATAGAAAAATGGTGCATGATTTTACAGCCATTTTAAGCTGATTGCTAAAATTTTTGATGCAATTGGAGCTGATGTAGAGTCTTGATATTTTCAGGGTCTGCCTGGACCCGCTGGAAATGCTGGTGAGGCTGGCAAGCCTGGAGACAGAGTAAGTATTTGGAAAACTGTAAAAGCAGCATTATTGAAAATTTAAGTCCATGTCTAACCAAACAAAAATGCCTCTGTAGGGTATCCCAGGAGAGCCAGGACCTGCTGGAGCTGCTGGTGGCAAGGTGAGATCACCTGTCAGTGACATTGTTTTCCAAAACAAATGCAGCAATATAGGATTTTTACACAGTAGCAAAGCCTGTCAAAAGTGCATATGTGTCCAGGTCTATGTGCACTAAATGAATCAAGACCCTTTAATATGTTGTAGGCTTTTCAAACCTTTAAATCTATTGCTATAAAAACATACTCAGAATCAAATATAGAGAACACAAATTAAAATATGCATGTCTGTTTCTCCAGGGAGAGCGTGGTAACCCTGGTGCTGCTGGATCTGCTGGACCTCAGGGACCAATTGGAGCCCGTGGACCTGCTGGAACCCCTGGAGCTGATGGTGGCAAGGTAAGACAGTTCTATTTTTACAGAAATTGATGGAACTTCTGAACATATGTCATGAAACCTGACAGTTCATGGACCTTCTCTGGCCTGTCACGGAATGGTCTTTAAAATGCACTTTCACAGCAATTTCCAGCATTGCTTACTGATCAAAATCTCACTGTTCATGCAGTGATAGCTCTGAGAAACTTTAAAAATTAAGAATTATGTGATAATAAAATCTGTATATAGCTGGAAAATTGAAAACATCAATATTTATGTTGTTCAAATATGAACCCAAGTTTATCCTCTTTGTTTCCAGGGAGAGCCTGGTCCTGCTGGAGCTGCTGGTGCACCTGGACATCAGGGAGCTGGTGGCATGCCCGGAGAGCGTGGAGGTGCTGGTACTCCTGGACCCAAGGGAGAGAAGGTAAGTTCTAGAAATCTGCCACCAGCAAATAAAATGGGTGTAAATGAGGGAGTATTGTTTCTTTGCTGTTGTGCGTCTTACACCCTCTTCCCCTCTCCCAAGGGAGAGCCTGGACACAAAGGCCCTGACGGCAATCCTGGCAGAGATGGTCCCCGTGTAAGTAAAACTCTCCCGTCTTTGTTAGTATGCTTAATGTAAAAACTTTACACATTTATTTCCTCAATTTGAGTGTGTCAGTCATAACCCTGATCTCAGTGTGCTCTCCTCACTTAATCTAGGGTCTGCAAGGACCTGCTGGACCTCCAGGACCCACTGGAGCCAACGGTGATAAGGTAAGTTGATAAAATAGTTGCCATTAAATAAATAATAGAAAGAAACCACCAAATTTAATGTTTTTAGATTATATAGATTCTATAATGCAAACAAACTTTGTTTGATTGGGGTTTTTTAATATTTAATTCATTTTTACAGTATTTAAAAAATGAATGCCAGCAAAAGTATTGAACATAACTCATCCACTGTAGGACCAGTTACCTTAAATAAAAAGCCATTTGCAGACGTTCACACCACTTTCATAATTTTATTGCTCAGTACCTTTATGTGGGACGTCCCACCCCTCTAAAACAGAAATTTTAAGTAGCCGAAACACTGTTATGACTAAAGCTAGAACCTCAACACCGCCATCTAATGGCTATTATGCAAAATAACAGCAATGAGCAACCTGCAATGAAATGTAAGATGACAGTGGTTAACCTAAAAATAATGCAGAAAACAAGTATTCATATTTATTACTGGCATTTAAATATTTATTTAAATCAAAATATAGGAATTTGCAAGTATTTTTTAAATTTGTTTTCCTGAGTGTTTGTGTATGTTGTTCTATAAACACAACCAACAGAGCCAAGAGTACAATAACAAAATTCTTTAAGAAGGAAAATGCTGACTATTTAGAGCATTCTTATAATATATGGCATATTGAAGTATATTCCCACATAACGGAGCGTGACAAGTCAGTGGATGCTTGGAACAATTGTAAGCTAATAAAATGTTTCCTGTTCTCTCCTCCAGGGTGAGGGTGGTTCCTTCGGACCTGCCGGCCCAGCTGGACCTCGTGGACCCTCTGTGAGTAGCTGCTGATCACTCCTTGTTCCACTAGCTTACATTTGCGTTTAAATATCTCATAGCAGAACCTGGCAAAACACAAGCTTCCATCTTTTAGTTTGAACAGTCTTTTTGACCCCACTGCTTGTTGTCCACAGGGCGAACGTGGAGAGGTTGGACCCGCTGGAGGTCCTGGATTCGCTGGCCCCCCTGTAAGCCCATTTTGAAATTCAGTACCCCATTCCCCATGTCATGTTCAATAGATAAAGATGAGCCAATACTTACATACCACAACCACGCTTGCTACAGGGTGCTGATGGTCAACCTGGAGCAAGAGGAGAGCGTGGACCTTCAGGAGGAAAGGGAGAAGTTGGCCCCTCTGGCCTCGCTGGACCTGCTGGACAGTCTGGACCTGCTGTAAGTACCACTTTCACTGGACATATACACACACAAACACGCATCCAGCAAAGCTAAACAAATTGAGAGAGATCTAACATGATTTCACTGATTTAGCATTACCAGGCATCTATGAGAGTGTTCACAGTGGGATAAAATCAACAGCTATTTCAAAATACTGTTTATGTTTATAGATTAGAGGGGAGCAGTCTTGATATGACACTGACTTTGATTTCTTCTTCCGGTATCTAGGGTCCTGCTGGCCCTGGTGGACCTCCTGGTGCTCGTGGAGACAATGGACCTTCTGTGAGTATTCAAACATACAAATAAACAGCTTTACCAGCCACACACGACACTCTCATGAATGCACTCATTAACTCCGTGGGCTTAAAAGCAACCATAGCATGCAGTGAGTAGGAGTTCCAATCAAAGCTGTTAGGAACTTTAAAAAAAGGCAACATTAAAACATGAGATTAAGCCATTTATCAGTTATTTCTTGTACTGCCCTTTTTAAAATGTTTATATTTTTTAATATAAGCCCAAATAGGAACTAGTTTGTACTAGTGAGTCAATATTGTGTGCATTTGTGTAAATTTATGCACATAACCGCACAGTATCACTGTTTTAACTTAGCAGACTTTGTCAGCTTTTGATCTGTTCATTTTCCAGTGTTTCCTCTAAATCACTCAAATGTATTTTAATGGTAACACCAAAGGCAATTTTATTCATACAGCACATTTCGCTATTCGCTACATGTAAAATCAATCTGCTTGACATTAAAGATAAAAACACAAAAAATCCTTTTATCTTTGGAATGACTTAAGGAAATAAAAACAATAAAACTAATTCTACAAAGACATATAATATAAGTTAGCATGCACACACGCACAAGCATACACACTCATACAGTGTAAGTGTAAGCCTGTAAGAGGTTTTTAGTCCATTTTTGAATGCAGGCACAGGTGTAACTGACCTCAGGTCAGGGGTCAGGTTGTTTTTGAAGAGCATCACATTAACTGAAAGCAACCTCGGCACTCATTTATATCTCATTCTGGGACCAGTTAAAAGATTACCTGAGAGGTACGACTGGTTTATAGACACTAAACAAGTCAAAGATGTGTTGGAGGACCAAACCAAAGAGCTTTATGAACTCATAGATTTAAACGGTAATTTCATGTTAAACTGGAAACCAATAAAGTGACTTCAGTATTAGGGTGTTATGTTCACATTTGCGTGTACATGTAAGGCTCTGGCTGCTGCATTCTGAACGAATATAAGTAGTTATACTGATAATTCTGACAGTTCTGCAAATAGAGCGTTACAGCAGTCTAACCTGTTTGATATGAATGAATGGATCATATCCTCAAAGTCAGTTTGAGAGAAGTATTTTCTAACTTTTGATCAATTTAGGTGGCAGAAAGCAGTCCTGGTGACCTTATTAACATGACAATCAAAACTGAGATAACTGTAAAAAAAATAATGCCCAGGGTTCTAACCTGCTCGCTGTGTTTGAGAAAAAGCGGTGATAAATATTAACAGATTTTCCATCTTGAATTTTAGACCAACAACAAATATTTCCATCGAGTTTCTGCTCAGTTCAGAAAGGTTTCTAGACAACCAGCAAATAATGTCATCAAAGGATCTTATGGATTTGAAGAACTGCTGATTGAATTTTGTATTTGTGCAGATCTAAAACTATGTGTATCGTGTCTTAACTCTCAGCCCATCTACACACACAAACGTAGACACAACAAACATTTTGAATGACCTCTGCTTAACCACTGTGTGTGTTTCTGGTCAGGGTCTGACTGGTTTCCCTGGTGCTGCCGGCAGAGTTGGTGCTGCTGGTCCTGTTGTAAGTATAGATTTTGCATTTACTAATAAATTACATTTTAGTAATAACCTCAAACATACAAACTGACTTGACATGACCCCTCGTTCCTTCTCTTCCCCTCTCAGGGTATTGTTGGACCCCCTGGCCCCGCTGGTCCCTCTGGTAAGGATGGACCTCGTGGTCCCCGTGGTGATGCTGGTCCCACTGGTTCTTCTGGAGAGTCCGGAATGATTGGACCATCTGGTCTTGCTGGAGAGAAGGGACCCAGTGGAGAGTCTGGCCCCCCTGTAAGTTATAGCCCTCTTGAAATTGTGGTGCACTGAAACTTTGAGGACACTTTAGTGGCATCCTTGCTTATACCGCTGATGTGCATATATAGATCTTAAGAACTGCATCCTCAGCTCTTAAATGTGTGACTGATGATGTATTTTAGGGTCCTCCTGGTGCTCCTGGAACTTCTGGTCCTCTTGGACTTCAGGGATTCGTTGGTCTGCCTGGTTCTAGAGGAGATCGTGGTACACCTGGTGCTGCTGGTGGTGTGGTAAGTAGAAACTAGTTCTGATTATACCACGAAAAAAAAATTACCTGTTTGATGAACCACTGAATGTGTATTATCATTCAGAAAGTGTTGGTCAATTCAAACCATGGACAACAAATTTTAAATATGCATGGACAACAGTGCTAGTCCAGACGACAGACCATAATTTCCATTTTGGAGGATGTCTCAGAAAGACCACATGCACTTTTGATAATGGGAAGATCCCTCGTCCCCAAAAGTCTGAACGTACACAGCATCCATGTTATTGGTTGACTATATTTGACCCACTGATTTTCTCTGTGTCATATCCCAGGGAGAGCCTGGTAGAGTTGGACCTGCTGGTCCCCCTGGAGCCCGTGGAGCCCCTGGCAACATTGGCCTGCCTGGTATGACCGGACCCCAGGGAGAGGCTGGACGTGAGGTAAAGACTTGTAACCCCTACTACCGATCTATGAATGATTTATAGAGAGTGCTAAAATAATATAATTATGTGTTCTGTATTTTCTGTGATATATTTGCTTTAAAAAAAATCACATAACATTTTAAAATAGTAAGCCTGTTAAACTTTTATATAAACTTCTCTGTTCTTTACAATCCACAGGGCAACACTGGTAACGATGGACCTCCTGGTCGTCCTGGTGCTGCTGGATTGAAGGTAATGCCCTGTCGTGTACCTTAAGCCATTATCATGCACAGAACACACACACATATATATATATATATATATATACTATGTTTTATTAACCAACTTCCACCGTGACCCACCGTGCTTAGGGAGACCGTGGTGAGCCTGGATCTGCTGGCGCCATGGGACTTGCTGGTGCCCCTGGACCTGCTGGACCCACTGGAGCTGCCGGCAGACCTGGAAACCGTGGAGAGGCTGTAAATATTCTAATCATTAAATTCCCAATATAAGCAAAATTGTTTACTGGGTACTTTTATCTACAATCGTCTGCTTGTTTCACTTTTTTTCCTGTCCCTAGGGCCCATCAGGTTCCTCTGGAGCTGTTGGCCCCGCTGGAGCTAGAGGTGCCCCTGTAAGTATAATACACTAGCAAAGCAAATGAAATTACAAAAGGAATGCACCACAATATGTTTATGCCTGTGTCTTTGTTCAATGTAGGGACCTGCTGGACCTCGTGGTGAGAAGGGAGTTGCTGGAGACAGGGGAGAGAGAGGCATGAAGGGTCTGCGTGGACATCCTGGTCTCCAGGGAATGCCTGGACCTTCTGTGAGTGGCTGCACAGCAGCATAATGCACAAGAACTGTATGAATACTCAGCCCCATTATGCTCATAAACAATGCTTCAATACAGATTCCAGTAGCATTTGCAGGGCAATGTAATCACGGAGAGGAAAGACTTGTTGTCACTAAAATGCCACTGAGTGATGTGTTTTCTTTTACCACAGGGACCTTCCGGTGACACTGGTGCTGCTGGAGCTCATGGACCTTCTGGACCCAGAGTGAGTAGAATCCCAGCAGCTTGCTTATTTTTTTTTCTTCTACATGCATCGAAGATCATCTGTGCATGCCCTATTGAAAAGTTTCACCGTTAGTGAGAAATAAGTGTATGTAGCTCCTAGCTCCTAGCCACTCCTACCCACATACACTCCTGCTATTTTTGACAGAGCACCTTTAATTTGTAGATTAATAAAACCACAAATGTTTGTGTGATGTGATTTCTTTAGGGACCTGCTGGACCCCATGGACCCGTTGGTAAGGATGGCAGACCTGGTGCCCATGGTACTATGGGTGCTCCTGGTCCTCGTGGACCCAATGGATACACCGGACCAGTGGTAAGTTTGCCTTTATATCAACAGCTTCATCACCTTCTTAAATACTGCAACTTTTATTTTGCACCCTGGACAGTTTAGTGCTATTACAGAACTGTTCTTTACACATCACTCCATTGTCTTATCCATGTTAGGGTCCTCCCGGACCTCCCGGTCTGCCTGGACCTCCCGGCCCTGCTGGTGGTGGATACGATGTCTCCGGAGGATATGATGAGTACAGAGCTGACCAGCCTGCTCTGAGAGCCAAGGACTACGAGGTTGATGCCACCATCAAGTCTCTCAACACTCAGCTCGAGAACCTGCTCACCCCTGAGGGATCCAGGAAGAACCCTGCCCGCACCTGCCGTGACATCAAGCTCAGCCACCCTGACTGGAGCAGCGGTAAGCTTGGCTTCAGCTCCTCAAAATAATAGCAAAGTGCCACTGTTACTATGTTCTGAAGCATTTACAGAGGCCATGCGTGTAACTGACCTACTCCAGTTAATGCGACTCTCTGCTTTTCCTGAAGGATTCTACTGGATCGACCCCAACCAGGGCTGCACCAACGATGCCATCAAGGTCTTCTGCGACTTCACCACCCGTGAGACCTGCATCTACGCCCACCCTGAGAGCATCGCCCGCAAGAACTGGTACAGAAGCACCGAGAACAAGAAGCACGTCTGGTTCGGTGAGACCATCAACGGTGGCACTGAGGTGAGAGAGCAGGCAACTTGCATCATGTGAAATGAAAACAAGCTTAACCTCTACAGGAAACACTCACTGGTTCTTTCCTTCCTGCAGTTCACCTACAACGATGAGACCCTCAGCCCCCAGAGCATGGCCACCCAGCTGGCCTTCATGCGCCTGCTGTCCAACCAGGCCAGCCAGAACATCACCTACCACTGCAAGAACAGCGTTGCCTACATGGACGGTGAGAGCGGCAGCCTGAAGAAGGCCGTGGTACTCCAGGGCTCCAACGATGTGGAGCTGAGAGCTGAGGGCAACAGCCGCTTCACCTTCTCCGTGCTAGAGGACGGCTGCACTGTGAGTAGCATTGCTGTTACGTTTCAGTCTGCTTCGCAGCTTTGTGACTTGTGTTGTTAAACCTCTGCTCCAATACTCAACCTCTCTTTTCCTCCGATTTACTCCTGCAGACACACACTGGTGAGTGGAGCAAGACAGTGATCGAGTACAGAACAAATAAACCATCTCGCCTCCCCATCCTCGACATTGCACCTTTGGACATTGGTAGAGCTGATCAGGAGTTTGGTTTGGACATTGGCCCAGTCTGTTTCAAATAAATAGACTCATGATAAATTAACACCGGAAAAAAAAGAGAGGAAGAACGAAAAAAAAAACAAAATCTCTGCCCTTCTATCTGTGTTCGTTTTTTTTTTTTTATACTGAATGCTGATTTCTCTCTGCGCATCCACTTGCTTACGATGGGCAACTATCGGAGAGGACTGAACGGACTGATCGGAGCGTTGGTGCAATGCAAAATAAATACAGCAACCCAAAGGGACGCGGGAATACACCTTGTTGTGGGACATCATGTCATCCTTTTGTAAAAAATAAAAGAAGTGTAATAAAAACGCTGAAAGTATGCATCACTTTGTGGTCTTTGTATATCTTCCAAAGAGGAGGTTTAAAACCACAATTTCCATGAAAAAAGGTTTAAACTACCTCATGCCTGTACCTAAAGAAAATACTATTACCAAAACCTGGGTCCACAACCGAGATGTTATGATTTCTAATGCTTCAAGCTTTGTCCCGTATCGGAAGGTGCTCGGTTACTTGAAGCAAAGATCTATGGTGCTAATATGCAGCTGTGGAGCAAACCACTTTTTTAACTGTATTATTTTGTATTGACCTTTAAGGAGTCTTGCAATCTTCCCCTGATATTCCTCCATTCTAAGCAGGTGGAATGAGTCTAAACCTGATGTCTTGTTTGGGTTTTTATTCTTTTGTTTTCTTTTTTTCTAGATTTTATTTTTCTTTGTTTGTTTGTTTTTTTTTCCTTCAGGCTTTTTCACTCTTCCAATCCCACACCCAGTGTTCATTCTGACAGCACATAATTCATCTCGTTCTGAATGGTTTTTTTAAGGCGGCCTCTCTCTCAAAAAATGACACAACAAAGTCTATTGTACCTATTTTGTATATGTGAGATGTTTAAATAAATTGTGAAAAGTTCTGAAATAAAGCATGTCCAATGTTCCAAAACACACTACGCAGTGACTTAAGTGCTTTCGTGTTTTAAGGACACCGATGAAGGTGTGTCACTGTACTTTGGTTCTAGTTTGGCTGATGATTTACATATCATCACTGACTTTAAACATCTTCCTATTGTGGAAGCACAGCAGTGTCCTCATTCACATCCCCCACCTTTTTTTTTTTTTACCCTGCTTTCCAACGGTACATTCAATTTTAATGTACAGTAAATTTCTGTTTACACTGTCCATGCCAATGTGTGATTACTAAAGTGCATTGTTCCTTGTAAATATGCATCCTCTCATGTTGCTTTTTTTCCTTGCATAATACAGCTTTTGCATCCAAATAAATCTCTGTGATTTGGATTCAAGGCTTGCAGTCATGCGTGAACATAGTCATAAGTCAGTCTCAGTTAAGAATACGGCAGTTCTGGAGATAAATAGGTGTTTCACTCAGGGTGATGGCGTATGAGATCAGCTGCAACACCTTCTACAACCACTAGAAGGCAGTGTGGCGTGCATTTACGAGAGTATCTTCTTCATGTCCAGTTCATTTAGGCTACGTCCACACGTACACGGGTAAGGACACTTTAAATACCTGTAGGTGGCAAGGTTATTATAGTTAACTAAATTTAAACTAAAAACTAAAATCAGATGTGGAAAAAACATTTTACTGAACAAAAATAAAACTAAAAACTAGACTTTTGGGGGGGGAAATAAAACCAATTAAACAATTTTGTGAACTTGAAAATCTGACTAAAACTAAATAAAATAAATGAGTCATTGAAAGACTCTGGATATCTACAATACTACAACAAACTAAGACTTAACTGCTTTCAAAAAGTTATATGTTTTTACTGCAATACCTTTATTAATTTTCCCCAGTCTGGCTTTGACACATGGACTCAATATTGTAATAACAAATAAAAACTAAAACTGACACTGAAACTAACAACTGAAACTAAACATTTCAAACAACAAAAACTAAATTGAAACAAGAATATCCGCTCTGGAAACTCACTGAGACTAAACTGAATTAAAACAAAAAGTCAAAACAAAATAAAAAGAAAAAGAATACTAATTAGAAAATATAAAACTACAACAACTCTGATGGGTGCATGGGAAATTAGACAGAAGAGTACGATTTATACATTATCCAATCATTTATGCATACAATTGATTATTAACAGTACAGAAATCAGGCTGTGGGTCCTTTAGATGTCATGCTGACGTCCAAACAAATGATGATTACACAACGTAAAGTTGTGTAATCATCATTTTAAGAAAATAAAAGTCCATTTACTTTCCAGGTCTTCTTAACATGCTTAACACTTCTATGTCAGTTCAGGATTCTGTAATGTTTCTTCTACTTTATTTAATGTCCCACTTTATTTATATACCAGTTTATGTAGTAAATGTTATATTACAGATAGATGATTAAATCCCGAGACAATCAAACCACTGAGATGTTTATTAAAATATAAAGTAAGCTGAAATTATAGAAAGAAGAAGAAGAAAGTTTTCACACGAATCTATTCAGTGTGGTGAAACGCTAAGTACACCCTTCCTACTTCCAAAGGAGTTAAGAGTGTAGCAGCAGTCAAGTGTTGCTAATCAAAACCACTTGATTACATGATCATCAGCAAGTGTGAGCTCCTCTATAAAGGCACAACTTTAGGCGGTTTGCAGGTCTGGACTGATTAGCTGTGTGACAATACAATGCTGAAATCTTCCCAGGAGCAGAAGTCCCAGCAAATTCACCCCAAGGGCAGGCTGCACAATGCTCAGAGATATTCAAGCATGGTTTCTTTGAAGGGTACCAACAGAATGGATTAAGTTTGCAAAACCAGACATCCGGAGCCATTTCCTTTGGACATACAAGATCATGGTTATAATGCATAATCCAACAGCCCAGTCATACCAGCTGTTAAGCATGGTGGTGGAGGGGTGATGATCTGGGCTTGTTTTGCAGACACAGCATTAAGCTTGTTGTGGACCCCTGGACATAAATGCAGAGCACAATGTAAGACTAAAGGATGTTTTATTAAAAGAGTCTTTCTTTTAGTCGGTCCCTCAGGGGGTTGAAGGCGTCAGCAACAGGTGTCAGGACAGAGGAGGCGAAGACAAGTAGAGCAACAGCAATAGATTGCATGTGAGTATTACAGGAGCCGAGCTTGTTTACTGCATGCTGGTGTCAACTGAGGAAAAACACCGCCCTCTTAAAGTCACGCCCCAATCAGCTCAACAGCAGGTAAATCAGGAATGTCTTCCCGGTGCGTGATTAGTAGGGCAGAGATCCCAGCGATGCGCCGCCTCTGCAGCATAGCACGCAACATTCCCCACACTCATGTCAACTGAGGACGGAAAGAGATCGCAAAAAGAGGGAGAGAGAGACGGGTGAGTCAGCTGAGGACAGTCTGGGCAACTTGGAGGCATTAAGTTGATTGTGAATTCCTCTGTATGCCAAAGTATTCTAGAGTCAAATATGAAGCCATCTGTCTGACATCTGAAGCCTGGCCAAACGTGGGACATACAAAAAGCCAGTGACCCCCAAAGCACAGGAGCAAATCTACAGCAGAATGGCTGAAAAAGAATTTTAAAAAAATGTTGTGTTGCAACTGCCCGGTCAAAAGTCCAGACTTCAACCTGACTGAAATGCTGTGGCAGGCATTTAACAGAGCTGCACAGAGAGCTGTGTAGATAATCGTTGGAGCAAAAAGACAACAACAAAAAGCAAACAAAGAAAAAAGAAACAAAAAACCCCAAAAACTTAGCTGTGCACAGGGCTGGACTGGGACAAAAAATCGGCCCGGGCATTTTGACTAGAGACCGGCCCACCAGGTATTATAGGAAAAACCATAAATCCTTTGAATGAAAACAAACGCTGTTGTCACAGTGATGTACACTGTCTTGTTGGTATATATGTATCTTAAACTTAAACCTACACCATCCTCCTATTGTGGTATTCTAAACAGTACCCGAAAGTAGACTGCTTGGTCGAGTTAACCTCCTGAACTATCTACACATGGTGAAAACCTGAAATTAAGACAGAGAAGACTAGAGGTGAGACATGATCATTACTGATTACTGATGACAGATTTAGATATATTTTCATAAACCATTCATTTGCCACATCAATAAACAGCATGGCAGGGCAAAATATTTTTTCTAACATGGCAACCTTTAAAAAGTGAAAGGAGATAGAAAGACAGGTGAGAAAGAATAAAACTAATTGACTTTTTGATGGCATTTTACACCCAGTACTGGTACAGAATCTAGAAAATGTGGGAAAATACTGGCATCATATACAGTACTTAGCTACTTCTGAAGAAATTATGATGGGACCCTAAAAAAAATTACTATGTACAATAATGGATTTCTATACATTTTACATCAGATGAAAACGTAAGATTCAGATAATTATTTGTTAAAAGCGAGACATTTTAAATGAGAATAAGAAAGAAAAGTATTTCTTTGTGCCCCCCTCTCCCTGTTAATGCCCTACCTGGCCCCTGGCAAAACTTTGCTAGACCCGCCCCTGCACAGTTACCAGCTGTCAGCTACATAAAAAAAGGATCCTGGTGTTATTTGTGTCTCAGAAACAGTTCCTAACTTCCCTTCAACTCAATCATGTCACCTAAAAGGTAAACCTGTTTCTCCATCACCTGTTCAGCTCTGATGATCCAGTAAGGACATCTCCTGGTTTCATCTTCATGTTTCCCTCTCACCAGATATCCAGACATCATGACCAGCAGCTTTTACAGCTGTGGCTCTAGCAAACATCAGCTGATACTAGGAATTAATATTAAATAAATTCTAACAACAGCTGATCAAGCTTAAATGTGCTGCTATTGTTTAACGCGACCTCCGCTGGTTTTATGTTTCTGACGCAAAGTGGGCGATAAACAAACAAGAGAGAAAAGCCGATCAGCTGATCATTGATCAGTTTCATGATTGAAGTAGAAACAGGAGAGGGAGGGGGGAGGATGAATGAAGAAGAGGCAGCTGTGCAGCAAAGACAGAATAACTCCAGCTTTGTGTCTTTTTCATTGTAGCTGAAGTACAGGACAAACTGTGTTCCTTTTCACCTCAATACGAAACCCGTAATATTTTCTCTGAATACGAGACGATTCTGTTTTTTACGGGACGGTTGGAAACTCTAATAACTAACCTTATAAATAAAATAAGATAAAACAAGTTTAACATCAGTAACATCAAAGCACCCGCCCAGCTGTATATAAACTCTGTCATGCTAGTTAGTACACAGTACAAGTTATTGTAACTGACTGTTAAAAGTCAGCATAACGAAAATAAACTCCACCTAAACTTGGTTTAGTCTATCTGACCCAGATAGACTGCAGGTCATTCTTACCTGAAGTTCAGTTTACCGTCTCAGGTCTCTGCTCCTTCTGCCTTTCTGTCATCCACCTGCCAGCGTGTTGCATCTGCTGGCCTCCACCACTTGCTAATGTTACTGAATCTGTGGAAGCTCCGCGATAGCCACCACCAAACAATTGAGTTATTTTTACACATCTCCCAGCATCTGGCCAATCCACCACCTTTCAGTGTTTATACCGTTACGGAAAAAAAACAAAAAACCCATCGTCCCACCGGGCAAATGCCCGGTATGCCCGATGGCCAGTCCAGCTATGGCTGTGCATCAAATTGGCGACCTGTCTGGGACGGCCCACAACTCTGATAAGGATAAGCGGAAGAGAATGGATGGGTGGAAAGAAAAGAAAACTGTTGTTGGGCCAGTTTTGTCTCCTTTGTTGTTCTGTCCATGAGATTCAGAGATAGGAAATGTGCAGTGGAACAAATTCAAAGTGAACCTGAAGCTGCATGTATACTGTAAATTAAACTTGTGTAATTTTTATCAGATATGATTAAATTCCTGCTTTCATCAATGTAAGGTAAAGGTAATTCAACAATATTCATAAGCATGTGTGCCTACAGTGGCACACCATTATGTCGCACCTTTGAAATTGACTGGTTTTCTGCCTGAACTGGCTACATACTCTGAATAGATTTACACCTGATCTTCAGTTTCCCCAGAAACCCGAAGAAGCTCAGGAGACTCAGATGTAAGATTTAGAAATATATACCATGTTCTCAGATTCTTTGAAACCTTTCTATTAAGTAGAGAGACCTTCTTCTTTGTTTCTAACCTCTAAGTTCAGTATGTAGCTCACTGAATTGTAGTAACGTCACTATTTTTTGGAAATAAAAACATATATTGTGCATATTGGGTATGCTGTGCAAATCAGTTATTTAGTGATCATTAATATGTGTTTAGAATTTACTTGATAGGTTAAAAAGTACCTGTAGGAGTATTAGTACTAGCAATACTGGCCCTGTAGTTACTTGGTATCGATCTACAGCAAAATCTGCACTACAGAGCCACTTTGATACTCTCTAATTTAAAAAAAACCCAAAAAAAACCCTAAACTTGATGTCTGGTTTTTGTTTGAACCCATTACTACTACTTCGTCTTTTACTCTTCCACACAGTCAACTGTGTGTAAAAGTGTGTGTAAATAAATGTAACAGGTTTGACACACTTGCACAATCACGGATACATGCAGTTAAGCCGGTTTACTTACATCTAACGCATGACACCTAACAGCCCGCCCCTCCACCCTAAACTACAGGTTAATTATTAATTTTTTTTATGCAAAGCCACGCCTTCTTCCAACAGTGCAAACTAATAAACCACTGTTTTCAATCGACCTGATGACAGTGCGCCTTTGCTTTCCTAAAAGTTACCATCTCCAAATTCCTGCTTTTGCTTGTGATCATTCCAGCATAAAACTTTTTTTTCTTCTTTTTTACAGACACCCGAAAGAAACGATTTGCCTCACCATAATATTATTTATAATAATTTTGTTGACAAATTTAGACCCGCTGGAAGGTCTCCTTGAACCGCACCTGACTCATTAAGCAGCAGTGATGGAGGAGAAGGAGGCGGTGTGCCGGGGAGTGGAGCTGGCATATGGTGAGCTGAGCGGAGCGCCGCCGCCGCGAGACTGCACAGCTGCCTGTTGTCATGGAGGAGCAAAGATGGCGGTCCTGGCCTATAGCCTGGGCAAACGCGAAATAAATCAACATTTTACCATAAAAAACGCGAAACTGATATCGCTGGTTGCTGTTCTTTTACTCCTCGTGTTTCACGCTGCTTCGCGGTATTACGAAGGTGAGTGCTGCTTTTATTTGATCAACTTAATGTGGATGCGGCCACTGGAAACACTTGACATTGCTACTGGTAGCTAGGTAGCTGCTTGCATGCCAGCGCTTTTCTTAGCTACTGGGCTCCGTGCTTTTGTCACGGGATGCTTTCTAGATGTTAAAGTTATCGCCTGAAAACGTGCGTGCCGCAAATAGGTGGTTTCACGCACTAAGTCTCCAAAGGAAGCGTGAATTTGACCCGACGTTATCCAGCTGGTTAGCTGCTAACACTGCCAATAGCTGTGTTTACATGTTGCTGACGTTCCTGCTGCAAGAAACGCTTTATTGCTGCTGGAAAAGCCCTGGAAAGGTTCGTGGAAGTGTATTTGATCTGCACCTGGAGACCAATGTCATGTAAATACGCCCGACATGGTGTTTAGCTAGCTTCCTGAATAAATGCACTGTCGGTAAGACTGGCCACAAATGTGCCTGTCGCCCTGCTCACAACTTCAAAAACTCTAGATTTGCTGCTTTGTGATAACATTGTAGCTGCACGTTTCTTTGTTCCAGGGCTGTAACTTGCATATGCATAGTGCACTGGATGTATCAGTAAAGGGTTTGCTCATAAATTGGTTGACAAACAGTGACACGTCCTCAGAGCATAGAGTTGGACTATGAATAAATAAAGCAGGCTTATTTACATGTACGTCGTACCTAGGCTGCTCAGTGTGGACGTCACCCACGAAAAGGTTAGGGAGCAGAGTGTGCTGTGAGCAGCTGCTTTGGCTGAGAATGATGTTGCATGCTGGTCTGCCCACCTTTCATGTTCGCCTGTTTCTGTGGATTGATTCAGCTGCAGATGGCTCCATTCATTTTGCGAACAAATGAATAGCTGGAGAGATTTATGCTCGAGCTAGATCGCTGATGGCTTCATTTTGCACTGTGGCCCCTGCCAGAGCCGTGTATTGTATGGTCCTTTTGACAGCACAGAATGAAAAGCCAGGGCACTATTGAGGCAGCAGGTTTCTGTCATAGTCGGAGCGAAACTGTGAGTGAAAGCGAGATCTTGTTTGTTTCGCCTCACCAGAAAGTTCTCTGTGTCTTGCCTCCAGGAGGGGACTCGTGTGAATGGCTGCTGTCCAGAGGACGTTACTTGGGGGAGGATGTATGGCAGCCTTATGGCTGCATGATGCACAAATACAAAAGCATGTGAGTCACACCACCTCTGAAGTTATTACACTGTATGTTTGGGATAAAGATTTAAATGTGTGGCAGTGATGTTGTGAGTTTTTGTCAGTCACTAAGGGTTTGTGGGTAATTTCAACTAAGGACTTTGGGATAAAAGATCACTCATTGACAAATAAAGGACAAAAACATTATTCACTTCAGTAAATAAATGTTTGTTTGTTTTTTTTTATCTGTGCTTGGCCCTCACCAACCTTTTATGTTTTACAGTGAAGCCAAAACCTGCCTCTCTGAAAAGCGGGTAGCCTTTGTTGGCGATTCGCGAATCAGGCAGCTGTTTTACTCCTTCATCAAAATTATCAACCCTGAACGAAAAGAAGAGGGGATTAAGGTAATAATGAGAAACTGCACTGTTCAAGCCCAGGGTTTTCCTCACAATAGTGATGGTACAAGCCAAACAGATCTACAGATATGAGGCACAAAGATATGCTTTAACTCACTCTGCCCATTGCTTCCAGGGAAGTTTATAAACTGACTAAAAATATTTCAACCTCAAAATGGAAGTCTCTCTTCCATCACAGATGGCTCTAAATTCTGACTGATCAAGGCTGCAACCTAAATCTAATTAGAAGAGCAGACTAAGATTCATGCGTACCTATCGTGGCTGCTTTGAAGGCTGTGTGTCTTCCGTCAGCTCTAATAAATAACCAGACCATCAGGACTTCAAAAAAATGCAGTTTGACTAGTCATTCATATTTATGTGGCTTAATTGTGGCTTTTAAAAGCAATAGTTACTTTGCTCCTCCGTACTTCTCTCAAGTCTGATAATTTAACTTCAGACTATCGATTTTATGTTAGAAAAAATCACCCTGCTGACTTGTCAAATAAATAGTCGTTTTTATGAAAAGATGGAAGTACTTTAAAGCTTGATATAGATGGCATTGTGGAAATGCGATGTTTAAAAAGGTTAAAGTCGAGCGGCTTGCACAGAAACTCAACAAGATAAATGAAGCTATGGGATAACCCTATAACTATACAGTACTAACTGTTTTGGTCTCAAGCTGGGACAAAGCATCACTGACTGTATGTCACACTTCCTCTCTGTCTGTCCACTTCCTAACATCTGAAGCATGAGGACATTTCCTTTGAAGACAAGAGCTACTCTATTAAAGTGGTGAGCTATTTATTTATATATATATATTCCTGGTTTTAACATGTTCTCGGTTTATGTTTTTTTCTTCTAAACACTCTGCCACAAGATTTCTTTTCAAACTTCATCTTTGTGTTTAGGACTTTCTGTGGTACCCCGAGGCAAATAATTCAATGAAGGAACGCTTGATATCATGGACACGTGTGAGTAACGGTAACAAGTGGGGGAAATTGCGAATCAAGTGCCGCTCGTAAACTTAAGTGCGGCGTCTCTTTTGCTTTGCAGGAAGGTTCAGCAAAGCCAGATGTTCTCGTCCTCGGAGCTGCCACGGTAACCTGCGTAAATGCCTGCATGTTTTATATGAGACAAGTGTGACGTGGTGGCTGCCGATAGTTATGTCAGTCCTGACTGTTTATCCATTTACACAGTGGTCCATCAAGTTGCACGGTGGCAGCAGTGAGGCCCTCCAGCAGTACAAAGTCAACTTGACTGCAATCATGGGGCAGCTGGAGAAGCTGGCTGAGCATGGGGAGGTCTACTGGGTGCTGCAAGGTGTGCTCAGCTTCAGCCACTCACACAATACAAGATCTTTTTATGATCATAGACAGGCTTCTAAAGTATGAGGCATGACTGGAAAATATTAAGACTCATTTGGTGTTAACATACAGAGGAATTAATAGTTTCCAATCCGCACACACGCCTAATAAATTTGCAGCTGTACTTCACATCTGTTTGTTAAACATTTTCCATTTTTAACTTTTTGATTGTTAGAATTTACTGCAAACAACAAACAGGCAAAATAAATAAGGTGCCACACTGACATCTCTGAACCTCCTACTTAGCATTTCACACTCAATAGTCATTTCCCACGTTGCACAATGGTTGTTCACTTCATGTTTCCATGCATGGACCCTCTTGATTAAACTCCTTCTGCAGATCCAGTAAATGAAGAGGTGTTAAGTGAGAACAGGAAAATGATCACCAACCAGCAGCTGGAGCTGTACAATGAAGCAGCAGTGGATGTGCTCAACAGCAGCAAGCGTAATGGCAGATCTCGGGTCAGACTGGTGGCTGCTTCCCGTCAGGCTGCGCTGGAAACCATCATCAAGTCAGATGATGGTTTGCACCTGCCTGAGAGCACCAGGAGTGTGGTAAGTTAATTAATGAGTCCAGCTTTAGTGCGGTTATTTTATCGGTATCCTTGATTAGTACCCACTTCCCCTTCACCTCTCCTTTTAACCATCCTGGCAGGGAGCCATGATCCTCATGAACTCTGTGTGCAACAAAATACTGAGGCCCATCGACGGTTCATGCTGTCAGACGTTACGAGCCCCTAACTTGCTCCAGAAACTGTCGGCTCTTTTCTTCCTTGGCTCAGCCGTGGTCATCATGGTCTTCCACATCCTTGGCAACAATCGCCACCGCCGACACGTGCCCCCTGATGTGGAGAGCCTAGAGGAGAAGAAGCCAGCCACTGCAGCTGTTCCCCCCGGCCCAAAAGCACCTTTTCAGGCTCTCTGCAGGATGGGCGTCATCATGGGCTATTTTTACCTTTGTGACAGGGCAGATGTGTTCATGAAAGAGCAGAAGTTTTACACGCACTCCACGTTCTTCATCCCTCTCATCTACATATTTGTACTGGGAGTGTTTTACAGTGACAACAGCAAGGAGGTGAGACGGTGCTTCTCAGTAAAGTTTTGTTTTTGCGTCAAACAGCGCAGTATAACAGTCTCTAAATAATCTCACTATTTTATTTTTTTCTTTGCTTCCACGCAGGCAAAATTACTCAACCGAGAACAAACAGACGAGTGGAAAGGCTGGATGCAGCTCGTCATCCTCATCTATCACATATCTGGAGCGAGCGCTGTGAGTCCCAATTATGTCTACAAAAATCAGTTTGAGTCTTCTGCTGTGTATGTTGATGTCTGAAGAGCCTGATGGTTATTTTTCTGTCTTTCAGTTCATCCCAGTGTACATGCATGTGCGGGTGTTGGTGGCAGCGTACCTATTTCAAACTGGCTATGGACACTTTTCGTTTTTTTGGCTCAAAGGAGACTTTGGACTTTACAGAGTGTGCCAGGTTAGGGGTGCTTTCAGTTATACTTTAACTTTATATTCTTATTGACATTTGTTTCTCAGTCATAGCAGACAATCATGCACATGAGGTGTAATAGAGAAGTTCTGTCCATAAAAAGAAAAACAATTGGACGATTTTCCAGTGCGCTGCTATTTTTTTTGGGGGGGATCACCTCCGCTCTGATTACATGCATGTGACAACTTTGATGTCTCAGACTTGCACAAACTTACATCAGCTCTCAAACTTTCAAGTAGAGGATCATTATTGGTACTTTGGTCACCCAAAGACCAAACGGCAGTGAAAGAAACCTCAATGTTCAAGACCAAAGGCGGTGCATAAGGACAACAACACGCACCATGACCTTTTCCTCTAGATTCAGACTGTGGTATCCTGCAGGAGAACATTCATCACTCATAATCTGCCTGACACGCCACGCATTGAACACTCACCTACACAAAAACAGTCCTTGTCCTCCACTCCACACTGGCTCCCTGTGACTTTAGATCTCGTCACCAAAATAAAACTTAAGTTGAAGTGTTGGCGTTTCCGCTCTGTGAACAAAATCCAGTGGTCAAAACTAGGGATTCGGTGACTGAGTGATTTTTAAAAATGGCAGCTGTGACAATAACATTATGATTGTTATTACAGAATAATTTGGGTTCAGATAAATAGTGTGATTTTTGGGTATCTGCTTAGGTGTTTGTGTCATATTCATTCACAGGTGCTTTTCCGTCTGAACTTCCTGGTGTTGGTGCTGTGTGTGGTAATGGACCGACCGTACCAGTTCTATTACTTTGTTCCCTTGGTCACATTCTGGTTTGTTGTCATCTACACCACAATGGCTATGTGGCCTCAGATCCTTCAGAAGACGGCTAACAGTAGGTGTCAAATTACTGACCTTTATATACTCCGCTCAGTCGTGTCCTGCACTGTGTGAATAAACACAGTTGATTAATTCATGTCATAAGTGCAAGCAGCAGGGTTGCGTTTCATATGTCTTCCTTGTTGGACAGGTAGTGGCGTCTGGCATTTTGGAGTCTTGGCAAAGTTACTGGGCCTCCTGATGTTCATCTGCTTTTTTGCCTTTTCACAGGTGGGTCAGCTGAAAGCGTTCTTAAGTGTAACTCTACTTTCTTTTAATTGCATATTTAAGTTTAAGAGATGTAAATGGTCACATGTCCTAAGTTGTTCACGCAGCACCATATTGACCACTAAGCTGTGCTATGATTTATTTTATTTTTTAAATCGGATGTTTACTCCATTTTTAAAATGCTACTTGTTTTATGTAATTTCTGTGTTTTGCATTATGACTCCAGGGCGTTTTTGAGCGCGTCTTCTCTGTGTGGCCCATCTCTAAGCTCTTCGAGCTGAATGGCAGCATCCACGAGTGGTGGTTCAGATGGAAGCTGGACCGATTTGTAAGTCAAATGTGTTTCCTCAAGGTGCAGCCAGGCTTTTGTCCACTCGTGTTTCACATGACAGAACACCCCCCCCCCCCCCCTTTTTTTTTAAATTTTTATTTTTTTAATATAATATTTGTTACCGAAGTGATAACAAATTTTCTGGCCTTTGCTGTAATCTTTTAATGTGTTGGCACTCCTCTGCAGGCGGTGATACATGGCATGTTATTTGCCTTCATCTATCTGGTGCTGCAGAAGCGTCAGGTACTGTCAGAGGGAAAAGGAGAGACTCTCTTCTCTGCCAAGATTTCCAACTTTCTCCTCTTCCTCTCTGTTGTCTCCTTCATAGTAAGTCTGCATTTCACATATTTTGGGTCTTACCAAAATACCCGTGCTGAGCATTAGTTCTTAATTTAGATCAGTTATCATCTGTTACATAATTCTTCTAATCTAATGCTAAATATTTATTTTTTTAAATTTAGACTACTTTGTATATTTAAGTAATAAACACAATGTGCAAAAGGGAATGCTTAAAAAGGAGCCATGTTTACTTATGTGACAAAGCCTTGGAAAGTTCTTGTTGTACTAACTGGAGATTACAGTATCAGCTTAACTTACTGGCTGTTTGGAAAAATGTGGCACTTAAAATCTTCTCCACGTCATTCTAGACTTACTCAATATGGGCAAGCAGCTGCAAAACCAAAACCGAGTGCAACGAGATGCATCCCTATATCTCTGTGGTCCAGGTACAGTTTTTATCTGTCCTTATCTTTGTTTCTTTGGCTTTTCACACATGAAGTGTTGGTGCGATCAAGTCTGAAAGTTTCTCTGAGTCCGATTAGTTGTTACTGCTGGAAATCCTGCATTTGATTTTGGGTTAAGAGGTGGCACCTGGAGGCAGGACTGATGACGCTGAGGCTTTAAATGCCTCATTCTCACATTAGCTCAGATGAACAATATACAGAGTTTGTGCTAAAAAGCTGGAAGGTTAAAGACTGTTTAATGTCTGAACTGTTTGGGACATCTGCGCTTTCGCCCACTGTTCTGTGTTGATTGGCTAATTCACATGTTTGGAAACAACCCTGACATCAGAGGCCTGCACTGTGATGTTTCATGCATGTAACTTCAGGGTATATTGCCTCGGAAACCTGTACCACAAACAAGATTAGAGATCATCAGGTGTGAAATCGCTGTCTGCTGACCAATCAGTTCTCTGGAAAATAGCATCACCATTCCTGTGCGCCATCAGTAGAAAGGTCTAAGTTTTCTAATAGTGTCTAATGTCTTTGCCTTTCTCTGATCAGTAAGAAATATAAATTATTAGAGGCAACTTTATTATTATTTTTTTCTGTTGTCTAATTTTAAATTCATTCTTTTACTTTTATTCTTTACTTGCTCTCAAACATCACTGATGTTGCAGCTGAGAGAATAAAAGCTAAAGGTGTCTTTTTAAAGATTCAATCCTGGATTAACTGACGATCTAGCTTTGTGTCTGACTGCTTATCATGCCTCCCAGTGTAAGGCAAAGTGAATCCAGATAACCTGGATATGATGAGCTTTCTTCGTAGTTTTGGCCCATGTCATCTGAGTCATGAAGTTAAATTTACTACTTAACATGATTTCATGACAGTCTGATATGATTGTGAGACCAAGCCTAATAGCTCACCATGTTATCTACAGTCAATTCACACTGGAAAAGATATGTTTTCTACATATATTGCCACCATTACTATATTTAACCATTCGTCTGTTTACACCACTTTAGCGTTTACAGTTCTTCAACAAGCTTGACCTGCTACTTTTTTAGTGATAAGCATGATTTACCTGTTGTAACGTCACACTTGGATTCCTAAAAATGTCTGTGATCTGTTTTGTGGGCAGATTTTGGCCTTCATTCTCATCAGGAACATTCCTGGCTATGCCCGTTCTATATATAGCTCATTCTTTGCATGGTTTGGAAAGATCTCCTTAGAGGTAAGGTTCTCCTTGCTTTAGAGTCACAGTTAGCAATATAACCCTTAAATAAATCTCCAATCACAAAAGACTAGAGTCTTATGAGAGGTGTTTTTTAAAACCATGCTTTTTGTGTCCCACAGCTTTTCATTTGCCAGTACCACATATGGCTTGCAGCTGACACCAAGGGGATTTTGGTCCTCATCCCAGGAAACCCCTCCCTCAACATTTTGGTTAGCACCTTCATCTTTGTTTGTGTGGCTCATGAGATTTCCCTCATCACCAACGACCTGGCCCAGGTGGTCATCCCCAAAGACAGCATGGCTCTGCTGAAGAGACTGGGGGCCATGGGGATTCTCAGTCTCGTTATACTGCTGGTGTCCAGGGCTGGCCAGCCCACACCTGGCGCCTGATGGACATCTCCTGAGGGGATCTGGGGGAGGGGCGGGAGACCCACTAAGACCCTGCTGAGATTGAAGTGAGGTACAGATGGAAGTCAGGAGGCAGCCTTGTGTTTTAGCTACTGGTGAGACGATGTTGGCAGCGGTGACCCTTGGGAGAACAAAGTCTGTCCGCTGGCCGCATTTGAGCAGAGTCCGTACTTTTCTGACTGCTGTGAAAGTCACACACTGAAGAAAAGACAAATTCCCAACAGAGAAGGAGTCACTCCTTTAACAGCAAAGTCAAAATTGTGGGAAAGGAGTTTAAAAAAAAAAAAAAAACACACAAAAAAAACCAATGAAATGTTTACAATATCTGGTTTCAGGATTTTGGAAATGCAGAATCTAAAAAAACAAAGCACGACGTCCTCATTTTAAGACTCATGCCTGCTGCATTTGGCAGCGTCGCGTCTGTTTAGCCAAACGCTGATAATACGTTTTTGTTACATGCAGAACTTCCTGTAAATCGCTTTGGGAGGGATCACCTGGCACACACTCCGTCCATGTTGTGCAGTAGCAGCTGAAGGAGGGATTTCACTCAGGTGGATCCATAACCTGCATATTCAGATATCTACTCTTTTACAACAAATGCGTTAAATTGTGCTGCATTTTTATCGTCAACATTCGTTGTACAGTATTCCTGGTGACTTCAAACTGCGTCAGATATCTAAATATGAGATATATGGACCAACGACTGGCTCGGATGATCAAAGAGTGACTAGAGTCAGAAAACTTGGAGTGCAATGGTTAATATGTTGGAATATCCTTTGACGTGTTTTTGCTGTGTTTTATTTTTTATTTTTTTTGTGCGTAATTTTGCTGAAAGGCTGTGGTCACCTGCTGTAGCGCTGAAATTCTATGTGACATGTACAGTATTTAATGATTTAAATTAAGTTTATATTTTATACGGTTTTTTGGAGGGAGGGTGGGGCAGGTGGGGGCTGGCTTTGTTTTATTTTATACTCTGCGACTGCTGTTTGTGACGGAAGTGTTCTATAGACAATTTTGTATCCATCCCAGACCCTCATAGACAATTACCTGATGGTGAGGTTGATCCTTTTAGCCGTCTTGTCTCATCTGTAGCTTACTTCCTAGTCTGTGTATATTTGTACAGTAGTGACAGATTTATTTTATACAGCGTTGCTTCCGCAGTAATTTTGGTCTGTTATTGTTTTTTTTAATGTCCATTAAAACATGCCTCATACCTCTGGCAGAAAGTGTACCAAGTTTCACATGCTGTTCTAAGCAAACTGCTGGGTGACAAATTAAAGGAAAACCTTTGACCTGTGCAGAAAGGGGCTGTGGTGGCTCTGAAAGGCTGCAGGGGGGCGCTGTAGATCAACTTGTTTTGAATGACTGCCTTTTAAACCAATGATAAAATTTGTCCCTATGGGAGTGGTTTCTCCCACAAGCAATATGACACCACCCCCCCCCTTATAGTCACCTGAGCTCAACCTAACTTGCATAGCCTGAGAGATTTTAGATTTTTATTTTTTTATTTTTTTTCCTTTCCTACTGATCTTGGAATTTGCTCCACATCCTTCAAAGTACAAGATGATGGAAATTATGTTTACCCAACACCTCACTAAGACACTTTATTTTTTTTATTTCCATTAAATTGTTACCAATCTATTTTTCTTGAGGTGCCACAGCCACTGAACTTTGTAGTCAGTGAATGAGTGACTGAAGTGATGTCTTAGTGATGCCTTTTAAACAGACTGTGTGGTGTTTTGTTTTGGGGGTTTTCCCAGTGGCATATACCTACAGTACATCTTCAGATGAAGACTTACATCTGTGATGCAGCTGTGATCATAAACTTCCATGTTTTAGGCACTTTGTATGGGGGGCCACAACCACATCATTTAGAAACCACTAGGTAATGCACTGAGTGAGCTGACATTACTGTTAAGGAAAAATGTCGTACATTTCATCAGGCGGTGTCTGTCCCCTCCTCATCTCCCCCTCACATGTTTGCCAGGACGGCAAACATGTGAGGGGGAGATGATTTTTATTTTAAGATCTGCTCCCCCCCCCCCCCCCCTTTTTTTTTAAAATTTTTTTATTTACTTGTTGAGGTAATATTCAGCGTTTAACGTTGAGTTTAGCACAGTACCAGTGCACTTACTCAATGCACTTTTCTTTTTTTTTTTTTTTGGCTCAATCAAATGTTGTTTGCAGATTTATGACAATATAACATAAGATGTATTGCAAATGATTTTTTTTATTTCAGCTGCCATCAGGTAGAAAACATTAAGTCATCCTCTATTCATTTATGTAATGTGGGTTCACAGCGGTACAATTTGCGCAAAATGCGCAGCTTTCATCTTTCTTTCTGGTTGTTTGGGTTCTGTTCTCAAACTGGGAGCCAAGTAAATGTTTAATTTTTAACCACTCAGCACCTCACTGTACAGATGAGAATGGCATATAGATGTTTCTATTCTCTTTGGTGTGTTAAGTTTACTGATCTGTATGATGGTTTGGGGTTTTTTCTCATCTATTAGTGAACAACCGCGATACAGTAAATTTGGTTAATGTATCGGGCCTTAATTGATCTCTTTGGTTACGTAAAAGCAACAACTATTTATACCCCGTGTAGGGCCTCTTTTGAAATATATTACATGTATTAAAAAAATTGTGATGTCTTTAAAAAAATGTGAAATGTATCCATATTATTTATAAATGCCTTTATTCATTAAGAATTAAGTTGTACATTAAGAATATCTTCATAAAAATGTGCTGTTTTGGCTTCTTTTAGTGGATGGAGTGGGAAGGGGGTGTTTTTTCTTGTTTTCCACTGGGACAGAAAGTTATTTTGAAAGAGTTTATTATCATATGACACATTGAACAAATGTTCTAACACATGGCGACGAAAGCATTTCAATATAAAACACCCTTACGCCCCGAGAGGTCCGCTGGGCAAAGCAGTATGACATACAAACATATTAATCACACTTTAAACATTTAAACGGATATTCCAAAATAGTCTAAGTTATCTTTATAATCGGCTAAGCTCTTCGGGTCTTTTTCACACTCACTAGTCAAGGTGCAAGTGGACGATAAAATTTTCACTGCTAACACATGCAGGTTGGCACAAATTTTAGGACAAAGGAAGAGGGGCAGCTGCAACACTGGTGCTTCTGGTCATAAATTCAGAGCTTCAGCCACCTTTCTCTCCTCAGGAATACCATTTACCTGGAACACAGTGAAAGCAACAGCTGAACCACAGAGACGTGACAAAACTTCCAGAAATCTAACACTAAATACAGATGTAAGCAGCAATGCTTGGGATCCAAGCAGACTGCACACACTTTGTTAATGCTTATTGTTCGCTGGTAACTGATGCATGCTATTGACAACTAGGACTGACAGTTTGTACCCTGCCTGGTCCCTTCCTACAGTAGCTGACTTGCAAGCATAATAATTTTATGCTCTGTCTAATTTAAAGGCCTGCAAAAGCATCACAGTTGCAGTTAGTTGCAGGTGTTAAATAGCTTATTAAAGCATGATTTGACATTTAGCAAAATAAAAATGCCTAACTACAATGAGACACTGCACATCACGGTAGACTGATCATGTTTTGAAGTTTATAACCTCAAGATTAACAAAGTCCACAGATGATGCTCACTTAATTTTTGGACAATTGGTCCAGAATTTCAGAGGAGAAATTAGAATTTTACTTCAGACCACTCTCTCAAGAGTAATGTCTTCTGGATTTTGCAACACAACCATTTTTAGCATGGTGAAATAAATATGGAGAAGATGAAAAATCTGAACATTTACAGTTTTTCCTGCAGCTTCTCTGCTTGGATCCCAAATTATCTCAGCTTTAAATCATGAACAGCCGGCAGCACCTACCTCCAGCCTTCGAAATGTTGACATGACATAGTTATCTTCTTTGTTAGCAGTGAACAGAGAGAGGATTCGGTTAGTGCATCATGCAGCTGATACCCGTGCTCACAGGAGGGCGCTCACACGCCAGCGTCACCATTAGTCGGCTCATGCAGCAGATGATAACGGTGCAGTGATGCAGAAGGAACAGACTAAAGTTATAAGAAACTATGAAGCCAAGTGGTTTTATATGGATTCACATTATTGATGCCAGTATAGTCCAAGAACTGAATTTAGTGAGAAGTAATATAAAGGCAAGTGAATTGTAAGTCATTTTTACTGTGAAGGTGCTTAAACCTTCAGAGGCATGCTTTACTGCACTTGAAGTCCTGATGAACATTCGGCAAGAGAGAGTGTGTTACCAATAGCAGACATCCAGGTATGCTGACTCTATGCTATGAGCTGCTGTTAAACATCTGTCATTTCAAAGAATTCCTGGAAATATACTCCTGACATATGTTCCTGAAAGTTCTAACCATTCAGCTGCTTCATATTACAAGACGGCTGTCTTTAAGATTCTCACCTGATGGCCGCTGCTGTGGTATCGTAATCTGGTTTTGCAGATTCCTGAAATCATAAACAACAATATTATGCCAAAGCATGTTATAAAAATGTTTGGGTTTTTTTTTGTTAGTTTCAAGCCCATTAAGAGAAATCATGGGACAGCTTGAAGCTCTTAAGCTCTAGTTGTACTTTCCAAAGGCCTGACTTGCTTTCTGTAGCTATAGTTGTAAACACCACATAGTTGGAAAATGCTTGAAACAACATGGCATTGTTCCAACTTTTCCATTTAACACCTATAAGCCTCATATCTGCATCTGCTAATGAGTGTGGGCGTATGTGTGGCTGTACTTAGTCATCCATCCGTCTTATGTTTCCCACCAAATCCCTGAACTCACGCCTGTGTCTGCATCAGCGGCATGCTGGTGGTCTCGTAGTTGTCGGGGTGGATGGGTGGAACCACCTCGCCGCTGACTGGGTTGAAGACGGGCAGCGTAGAGAGCGGCCAGGAGATTTCCCTGTTCTTTGACATGCTCCTCAGTTCCTTGGTGGACTTCTGGATGGAGCTGTGGTGAACCAGCTGGATGCTGGAGGAGGGGAGAAGCAGTGAATTCATATTGCAGCACGTTTCTGTGTCATGGGTAGGGGGTTGTCTCATCAAAGCTTAAGTGATGTGCACTCAAGTTTGTGCATGCACAAACAGAACTATAACATCCAACCTCACCTACTGCTGTTCTTTTTTTCTTTTTTGGGGGTTTGTTTTCCATTTGTTTGAATTAAATTTTAGGTGTAATGCTGAGTACATAGTTCTGATAATCCTACAGCTGGTCATTACATTTTTTTCAGCAGCCCACTGAATGAATGGATGCCAATGCCAACGCACGTATGAGCGTATGAATGGACATGAAACAGCCATGAATGACAACATAAATGACCAAAACTGCAAACCAAAAACAGAGGGAGAGGGAACAGAAATAAAATTTAAAAGAAGAACACAGGAGAGGTAAAACACTTACTCTGGTGTTTGCATGTTTCTTTTTTCCCTAGAAACAAAACAAAATGGATGAATTAAATACTAATATTAATAGGTAAAGCAACATCTGCACACAAGTGAATGAATGGATTGTTGGATAAAGACAAGGTGGACATGATGTGGAACACTGAGTGAAAAAATAAAAAGGGGAGGGGAGGCACACGTCTATCCCAGCCTGTAAACGATGGATGAGGATGACTGATCATCCATGTTGTGGCTATGCTTCAAAACATCAAGATGCAGATGACAAGAGTCAGAGAGACCCGAGACAAACAGTGATGAGGAACTTAACTACTGCATGGTAATGACAAGCTGCAGTTAAAGTCCAGATTTCCATTCTTTTTCAGTTATCCTACAGCTAACTGAGCTTTTCAGGCTTATTTTTGTTGTCTCTCATATGGTTCTCGTACACTTTTGGCTGCTTATTGGGGTATTTGGTGCAAAATTTGCATAGAAATGTTAAGACCGAGCACACTTACACCCCTTCCCGCCTGCAGCACATAGTGTAGCCAAGGATGAAGAAGAGAACTAGCGCCACGGCGGAGGGAACAGCCAACGTGACGAGGAAGTCGGAAAAGTAGTCCCGGCTTTTCAGAGACTCAGACGGGGGTTTGTACTCCCCGAATTCGGGCAGGATCCCTGTTCCGGGTTCGGGACGTGTAACGTAAACTGGGACTACTTTGTTGATGTCAACCTTAAAAGAAAAAAAAAAAACAAAGACATAAAGATCAATTAGAGGTTGCATACTTTTAGTGCATTTTAAGGCATTTTTAGTGAATTTGTTGGAACGCATCCTCACCAGAGAAATCTTACACCAGTCGATGTGAAACTGAGCTCGGAACTTCTTGTCACAGCTGATGACGGGCTCCATCTCCTGACTGCAGCGCAGCTGGTTATGTGGGCTTTCCACCTCCCGCAGGCACGACGAGAAGGGAACATCAGCACCGACCATCACATAGACGCTAGAGGAGAGAAGAGAAGAAGAAGATGGAGTCTAATTTTACAAGTTTATGCTGAGGTTTGTAATAATCAAGTGTTCTCTCCTGCTGAGTGCTCTGCTAGAGCTAGCTTTCAAGTTCCAGCGTAAATCTTTGATGAACAACTTATGGCAGCTCATGTTGGCTATTCCCATCTGAGTTAAAGGAACTGACAGCATATCGGTGTAGACGGCTACGTGCTTTCATCTAATTTACAGAAAACTGAGGATCCCCAAAGCCCCAATTAAATTAATGTTAACATAATGTGAGTGGGCTGAAAATACTGTTGATTTGTTTGATTTAGAGAGGTGAAGAGGTCACTCATGGAGAGATTTGGCACAGACGAGCAGAACCGAGTAGAGCTAAATCTTATCCTTGAATCCTTGTAAAGGAAAATATGTAAGTAGGGGATTACTTAAAAAAAAAAAAAATCACAAATGTTTTCTGTTTCTGCTCAGATGAGACCCACGTCCAGATCCTCACCCTTCTTTTAAGTTGTTAATAGGTAGCGGCACCCGGCCACCGCGGTCCAGTGCCGATGTAATGTTGATGGCATTCAGCCGCTCGGGCTGCCAAACGTTCTTCACCGCTCCCAGGAAGTCTCCCAGCACCTCACTGGCCAGCATCTCCTCCACATTCATATTTTTGATGTAGAACTCTGCTTGGTAAGGCAGGGGGAACTCTGTGCATAGAGACAAAGACACAGTCAGAGAGACAGAGAGAAAGACTTAAAGAGGTTAAAGGCAGCAGGCTGAGGTAACAGTAGCTGACACTGATTTTTACCAGTCTGTCCACCGGACACTGCTTTGCCTGCGCTGCCTTGTTATGACTCTGCTTCCTTCGGGGGCCAGATGGCAGATGACATCACAGCACAGGGAGAGTGATGTTACATTAGCAGTTTGAACAGCTGCTGAGCGTTCCCCCTGACTCAGTTCATACTGTACTGCCTGTACTGTGATGGGTCAATATGGCAGTGAGCAAATCTACAGAAGCGCAGGTGCAGAGATGCTCTCCACAGCAATACAATGAAAACTCAAACTGAGGTAGGATTGTGTGGGGTTTTCACCATGACTGACTGAAGTGGACACTTCACTAGAACTATACAGTCCTTCAAGTATCCTTTCAAGACATTATGATCTTATTAGGGCTGCCACAAACGATTAGTTTGATAGTCAACTAGTCACCGATTATTTTTGCGATTAATCGACTAATCAGATCATCCATTGGACGTACCAGCATGCATCTGCTCTTATATAACTATCATTAGCTTACAGCGTTAAGTGTTTAAGGTATGTGCTAACTAAAAATAAAGACAAGATGATAGTTTATTAAATTTTAATGAAATTTGCAGATTGTTTCGGTGAAGTTTAATAAACTCCTTGCTATCTAAAATATAACAGGACACCGGAGTATATTCTCAAGCATCTCACACTTCTGATAATCAGTTGTCTGCTTGACGTTTATTCAGCTGTGTAAAAACTATAACTTTAATATCAGCCAAACCGATTTACTCAGGAACAAATAAAATACTAAAAAAAGCCAAACAATAACATTTGTAAGTTATCTAAGTGACTTATATATGTTTAACCTGAGTAGCGAAAGATGGCGGTGGGTTTGAAAACTATTTGCCGGGTGTCCGGTGTTCTCACGGGCTCTAGTGAGCCCTGCCCCCGGCTAGCTATCGAGCTAGTGGGTAACTGACGTCTCCGAAAACGTCAGAGCGCTTTTGCAAATATGTGGCGTCTTGATAAACTGAGCAGATATTTGAGGTTTACACAGCTACATTCTCGCCTGAAAATATGCTAAACGTTTATTTTGTGACCCAGAAAGAATAATAAGAGTAATATTAAAACTAACTAGCTGCCGCCATTGTTGGAAACTGAGCTGGGCTGCGCTATGAATTCTGGGACACAGCTTCTTCTTCTTCGGGCTTTAGCGGCACCTGGCATCCTAGTACATGCAGTGCTGCCATCTTCTGTTTCAGTCCGTTATTACACTTTTAAATCCTACTACTTATTCCTGCGTCTTTTGGGATCTTACAAAGCTTCAAACGACGCATTGACTATTAAATCAGTCGTCGACGATTTTGATAGTCGACGTAATTGTGACTGGTCGACTAATCGTGGCAGCCCTAGATCGTATCACATAACCTTCATCTGCAGATTTTGACAAGTTGACATGAAATTGACTTATCTTATTAAAGCTTCAGAACAGCTACTCAGTGCAGTGATGTTACTTTATCGTCTGCTGTATTTACATTCCAAGACCAACGATGAACTTTTGGTTATGCTTGATAAAAGTAATCAAAGACAACATTTTCTCTTAAGGGAAGCTCATTACACAGTCCAAGTACTGAGTGTGCTTCCAGGATTTAATCAGCGAAGCTGCGCAATCTGATCTCAGTTTGCTCTAAGCTCTTATGTACAAGTTCTTCTTACCTTCTGCAGCCTTGATGTTTATGACCAAGTTGTGCCGCGCTGTCTCAAAAGTGCGCCTGTTATAGGCAGTAATCTGTAGGACACAGAGGTGAAAGTTTAAGCCCAGATCAGTCCAGCTTATAAGGCAGCAGTTCTCCAGACAAGGCTGAGCTCGATACACGACCCGGGTTCTGTACCCAGCTGAGGCGCCGTTGAACACTTTAAGCCTTTTGGGAAAAGAATTTGTACAGTAGCTTATGGGAAAGCATAACAAGTATAAAGGAATTTAAGTCTAGCATCTGTAAGAGTAACATAGTACTACGTCGCTTCCAAACACATATGCAAATCAGCTGGGCTCAGTGAAATAAATTCCAACTCATCCTTGGACTACAACTTGACAGATTTCATTGAATGTTTTAAATTTACTTAAGACTTTTGGCACAAAAACAAGCAGTCACTTTCCATAGTTGAAATAAGCAGCAGCACAAATTACTTAATCTCCACTCTTTTCACTTTGAAAGCAGTCCAACCACCCACCTCTATGACAGTGGGCTTGCCAATGTGCTCTGCAGTGGGAGAACCATAGAGCACTCCGTCACTATGTGGGGTCCTTTGGATATATCGTAGCCAGCCCGGCCTGTCGGGGTAGCCCTTCAGGTTGGTGTTGAAAGTGATCGGATCGTTGCTGGGGTCACCTGCAGACAGAGCAGAGGAACAGTAAGGGGGCCAATAACGTGCGTTATGAAATAAGCAGCGCTCTATGGAGTTTATATGCAATCACCACCTCTACAAATGCTTCAGATGTATTTAGATATTCAGATATATTGATGATATACTATACAAACATGATAATAACATGTTTTTGATCACAGTGTGAATGTGACAGCGTTATACCTGATTTTGGGTAAGGAGGAAACTCTCCTTTGAAATACTCCCTCTCCAGAACGTGGACGAACAACACGCCTGCAGACGGGTAGACATTACGGTCTGCGTGCGACCTCGACAGGATGGTGACCACTGAAACACACATTTTAAAGACAACAGAAGTAAGCAGAACATTTCCTGTATGCGTACTATTCATCAATAAAGTGGACCTTGGTGCTTTTTCATATTTTGGTACACACAATAAACACTATGTCCAAATGTTTTTGTGTAGACTGTCATATCTATTTTATTTATAGCCTTAACCAATTTAAAGTCCACTTTAATGTCCTGCCAGCAACAGCAAATGGAAAAAAAGAGAAAATGTTAAACTAGTTTAAACGTGAAATCAATAAGTGTTTGCGGTGATCTATTCTATCTGTTTCTCTTGCCTGGCATCTGCATTCTTGTAAAGGTAGAAGCATTCACTTCCCACAAACGTCAACAAGTGTGAAGAGAAAAACTCAGATTATTGCTCAGACAGACTACAGCTCTGTAAATAAGAGGCGCTTGACAAAACCAGTTAAAGAAAGGGAAAGCGTCTGAGGTACTGTGAGTGAAAGCAGCAGTAATGACAGTCACTCATATTGTACAGAGTTCTTTTAACGCCCTCCCCCCCACTTGATCTCCATTGTGCTGTCTTTTTAGCCCCTGCTCCGTTTCAAACACAAACATTTAGTCTTTATTTGTGAAGGGCATCAGTAGGGAAATGGTAGCCCCTTAACAAAAATTTACACAATGTAAGACCGGGGGTGATTTACCCATTTCTCTCCCTCTCTCTCTCCCTCCTTTTGTGTCTTTCTCTTTCATTACTTCCTCCTCTCTTGCTTCATCTTTTTTTGCTTGTGTACAGCACGGCTTTTTTTTTAGCACAGTTTTCTTTTTTTCCCTCTCTCGCTCTCTCTTTCCGTTCTCGATTTTTGCCTTCTCTGTGCCACAGTGGGTGGGAACTCAATTTTTAATCACCATGGGAGACTGAGGCCGAGTGTATGAGGAAGAAGAAGAGGGGGAGGAGGGCTTGCAAAGACGAAGGAAGGGAGACTGGACTGGAGATCTGTGCTATGAAGTGCCAGAGAGGGAGAGAGAGAGGGGGTTTGAACTGTTCTTGCCCGTGGACATACAACTCCAGACACATTAAGCAACTAGGTAAAAGCCTGGGTAAAGTCTCTATGTACATATGTGCCTTCCCACGGGCAAAGAGTGGCTGGTTTTCCCAAGTTTTACAACCCTTTCTAATCTGCTAATCAACCCAGCATTTTCTATCATTAGCATCATAATATTAAGTACTCTTCTCCTTCTACACTGAACACAGGCTGACTTTCAAGGAGAATGCACTGAAGAGAGTAATATCAGGATTTACATTTTAATTCATGTCAATGAGAAGGGGAAGTGAGCATTAGATGCAGTTAATTAATAAACCCTCAGCATCTACAAGTACACCAGTGAGACACTGCAACTCTAAAGACATAAAACAGTCCCACATGTATGTTAAACCCTCCTACAGCTGTGGTCAGTGACAGAGATGCTGAACTGACCATGTGTCTACAGCCCCCAAGGGCTCAGTCACGGCAAGATACAATCAATAGCATTTAGCGGCTGCTAAATGTGGTGTTAGATGAACAACCTGAGGTCGTATCCACCACATCTCTTTTCAAGAAAACCACCTGGGCATGACTAATCTGTGCGATGGCTCTTCTCACCGCAACCGCTGCACCCATCGCATTAGGATCTGGGTTAGTCTGAGACCAAAAATAAACCATCATTCAGTCTCAGCAGACCGCTTACTCGCTGATGACTTCGGTCGATCCTCAAAGCTGAATGCACGCCCTCGGATTCTATTATGTGACACATTGGGCCTCATTAATTCTCCGCCACACAAAGGACCACTTTCAGACCATGCCGGTCAAGGTCAAATCCTGGCTACACTGCTTTAGTCCGAGCCCAAAACTGGATGTGCTGTGAACATTTGCAAGAGATTCGGAGATGGGAGATGTAGGACATTCGAACAGCCTCAAGAAAAAACGAAGTGTTTTAACCTACTGATATTAAACCTTTTCATCCAACAACAAAGATTTAGGGATGAAGACAATTTTATTTTTTAGTCAGTGAAGCTTAAGTATGTTTCAATGCAGCAGCTTCCACTTATGGCTCAGCCAGTGTAAGTAGAGATCACTAACTAAGCTACACCGAGGATTTGCTAATAGCATCAGATCTGCTTATTTGCAGCAGGATGACTTTCTGCCAGGCCTTCTCGAGTTGATGACCAGCAGCACTTCCACCGTACACCAATACATCACCAATTTAAGGTTAATGGTAAACTGTCCACTGCATAATAACCCAGCAGTTTCAGTTGGAGGACAAAGGTAGTGAGGCAAGATGTGCATGACAACACATATAAGAAGCTAGATTTCCCCAACAACAGAAATGTTGCACTACCGTCTATATTCTCTATGAATTGCTTAAAATCATTCAAACACTGCTTTTTAATTTTTTAACCCACATGCCATCATACCATAGTAGATGCTTGACAGGCCTTAGGGGTGGTGGAAATAACTAACCAACTTTATGATTTTCTGGGCTGACCTTAGACTGGGATAATGTCACGACTGACATTGGATTAGTTAAAAATGCCATTGGCAACGTGAAGAAAAGTAAACCTCCCTCCTTCAATTGGCTCCAGCTAACTGAGGCCTCAAACTAGATGAGAGACAACAGAAGGATGTCCTTTAGTTCTGCTGAGTCAGCTTCATGTGCACATGTAGTCTGGGTCATGAGGAATGCATGTGCTCCTTTGGTGTTTAGCGGGGAAGCCCAGAAAACAAGGATCGCTACTGTTGTAGTATTCTGCCAACAGAGTCTGAGAATCGACCTGTTCTCAGACATGGAAGTGAAAGTCGCTGCTGGTGTCACAACAAGCAGAAGTCAACGGATAAAGACAAGGGCGGGCAAGAAACCACCGGTTCCATCCTCTCGCGCTCAATAAATGTAAGTAAATAAAAAATGTATCTACAGTGCTCATTAGCTTTAAAACAGTGCTGCAAAGTATCGACATCACGTTAAGCAGAATAAATATTGCTTTCTGTAATAGTTAATGATTTAGGAGGAATTCTAATTCTAGCAAGGACAAGGTTTAGATGACGTTCAAATTCATTAAAGTGCAGCTACAGCAGAAGAAAGTGGGCCAAGTCTGGGGGCCAGCAGACAACTCAAAACAATAATGCCAGTATTAATGGGGAACCAGCTGAGCGTGTCACTGTGTTATGACCGAGGGGAAGGGGACAGCGGGTCAACACATGACGTGCACCACTGCACACACCCACTTACCGTCTCTGGACACGGTTGCTCTCTGCTTCAAGGCCACGGATTGCTCCACACGGACATTTCTCCCGTGTAAAGCGCTGTGTTTCGTGTCATAGGCATGCACAGTGCAAACTACTGGATCAATGGATAAAAGCATGAATGGAACAAGTTTCTTTTTTTTTTAGCAGCAATTTAAACAACAACACCCAGTTTTTAAAGCACTCTGACAAAAATCTGATTCAGTCTGTTGCACCCGTCCAACATTAATTAAAGCCTGTTGTCATAGTTATTGTTTTAGAGGAGTTTGAAATGTTTTCTAAAATATTAACGTAGGCGTTTTTCACAAAATGTTAAAACCAATCTAGACAAAGTGCAAAACAAAATGTAAGCATATTGACTTGACAACAAATACTGCACTACAGACTGCCGCATTTATATCAAGCAATTTGCCAGGCTGAATTTAATGTGGCTTGTTGGAGAGGTGGCATATGGTCAGAGAAGAAGCCACTAGATTTCAGTGCAGATCCTGACACTATCTTGAAAATTGCACAACAGGACACTAGCCTTTGTGAAGGATTAGCTCTCAGTTTGAAAGCCCTTCCGCTTTCAAACTCAATAGCACTTCTCTATTTATGAGTATTAGGTCTCTGTGTATAAAGCTATAGTGTGTTTTGACTGTGGAGTAAAATATCCCACTCTCTTCATGTTAGTTAACACTATAGTAACAGTGCTGTGAATGGGCCCCTTAATTTTGACGTTTTATCAAAGCCTGAAAAAACAAACTGGTCAACAAGTGTTTTGCTACTGGGATTCTTTTGCCTGCACTTTAACAAATTCTACTTGCTATTTTCCAAATCTGAAAACTGTTTTCATGTGGAATGTCTCATTTCCTTGTTTTAGTTATAATATCGCAAGTATTTGACAACTAGAGACAACTGGACTGAAAAGATTTGGTTTCAAGAAAAGTGAAGCCAAAATTAAGGAAGGTGTTTTTGTCTGTCCTGAAATCCATCAACTGGTGCTTGAGGATGGGTTCAAAAGGAAGCAAGCATGGGAAGCATTCATCCAGGTTGTTAAGAATTTTCTATTACATTACATTCTCATCCTGACAAAATCCATGTGATGTTGTCGGTAAAAATCCTCCCTCTCTTTTTCAATGCTTTCGCCTTTCATAACTACATGGGAATCTGCCCGGCCCGGGACCCACCACCAGTCCCCTCTGAGTGCTTTCCCAAACCGCAGTCTCAATACATGCTCATGCCATGTGCCATTACCCTGACATATGCCCCGTGGCAGCTGGGACAGGCTGGATGGATGGATATTAAAATTGTCATCATCAGGGTTAAAAAAAAAAAAAAAAAGCAAAATAAAGAGCTGGTCTTAAGTTCCCAGTAGCAAAAAGAATGACGTATATATGCAGACCAGTGTTATAGCAGTAAACTGGGGCACTGAGATGACATTATCCATTACTCAGCACTTCTTTTGATAACTAATTGTTATCAAAAAGCACTTTTTAACAACATTTGCTGATTCCAGGCTATACTGATATGGAAATCTAATGTATATGTTTCTTTTAAGATTGTAACCACAATAATATCTCAGGCTTAGGTCAGTGATTGAACCTTACATCTTTCATGGAGGTGGGACTCATTGCAGAGACTGTATAGGCTATTAGTACCTAATAAAGTGGCAGCTATGAGTGTGCAGACTTTTAGGAGCAGTGTATTGAAATAAACGAACCTATTCCCTACATTAAATTTTGGATAACCTGAGCTGCTAAACTATCAGGAGCTAGGTAATTAGGCATTCATAACACACCTGTTCTACATAAACCAGGCCTGCGCTAAGAGGGGGAAAAGGCTGAAATAACGACCGACAAGAAACACAGCTAGCAAGAGAAACGTTGTTACTAACAGCTGGAAATGTAAGGTACCGTAGAGAACACAATTTGTCACTAAGTGCACTGTGAAAACCCATAACGTGTAACGGTCTAGCTGTCAAATTGGTAGCCATTTTTTCCTCTTGTCTCCTCCTCAGCCTCTTGGAAAAAAAAATGCTCAACGGCAGCTAGCTAACTGGCTAGCTAACTAGCTCGGATACTTCACCAGAGCCGAACCGTTTTCAAAGATGTCGGGATATTTCCCGAGTTCAGTCGATACGTACCCGTACCAAGCCATACCGCGACAGCTGCGGCGGACATGGTGCAAATCATCTCCCCGAATCTTTACATTAAACAGGACCGCTTTGTCTAATCGCCACTGGGTTTGACAGCCATAATAATAAGCATCCTGCAGCATTCCTCCCTCCGCCTCCTCCTGCCTTCACTGGAAAACACAGCAGGACCGCTCATTGGCTGAACATCTGGATGGAAAAACATGGTAAAACATGATGGGAATCGGAATATAGGAGCGCCACGCCTTTACCAAATGTTTCTGTGTGATGCTCTCGGAACGGTTAGATTATATCTGGCTGCTTGCAAGGAGTGGCCGCCTCTGTGTGCGTGTGTGTGCTTTGCTGTTTATCTGTCTGCTTCTTGTATTCAGACTGATGGGATTTGTCATAATAAAGCATTCCTCCCACTAAAAGTCACAGTTTTTAGTGTTTTGGGGGGGTTGATTTATTCTTGGATCAGGACTTGCAAACACAGATACACCCTCTTAAAAACATGCAAGTCACCTCAGCAGTGCTTGACCTCCTGTGCACAGCTGTAAGCAGCAGAGGCATGTTTGGAAAGTCCTGCTCCAATCTGTCCAGCCTCCCCCCCTGCAGAGACAGTCCAAGCAGACAGATGGTCATGTTTTGGCCCCCTTGGCTCCCAATCACATCTACTAAAGGAGCCTTAATTCAACCCCCCGCTTCCCTTGATGTCAGCTCCCACTGAGAGGGCACTTTGATATTGCAGAATAGCCTCCTAATTCTGGCTAACATACTAGCAGTGGTCACTGGGATGCTTCTTGATTGATAAATTCGTATTTGTGACTGGATTCTTGGCTTTCTCAGTGGCGATAGACATGATGCCATCCATCCTCTGTGTTCTGCAGTTCCTGGCTGTTTTCTTCTTCCACCCTCCCCTTTTATCCCCTTAAGATTATTTTTAGGTTGCTTAGCAACATCTTCTCATAGCCAGTGTTTGGACTGGGTATGAATGTATCACAACAACCACTATAGGTCTGTGGATGTACGATGATGCTTAGAAATGGAGGAAAGCGCAGAATTTGTGACTTGGAGAGAAGCTAAGGCCCCAGTGTGTCTAATTTGATACGGACTTAGACTGATTTCTGTCCAATCCGGTTCTTTTTGGTAGCAGTGAACATCAGTTTAAATTGTAATTGTCCTCAATTGGCTTGTTTTGAACAGTGGGGTGGGGGGGGGGGGGGGGGGGGGGGAATGCAAAATCCTCTCGTCAGCAGTGGTGGGTGTTTAGTAAATGTATGCACTGCATAGACTGTGTTTCTTGCAGTAATGCCAAAGCATAAGACTTGTTTTTAATGCACTTTCTAAATTCAAAACTGATGTAGGCCTATTGAAAATTCATCTGAAGTGTGAAGTGTCCCAAATCAACTTATAACAGTTCATGTTCTAATCTGCGACTCACATTTGTATTAACCGAGTATGGTTTGGTTAAATGTTGACTGAACAAGCAAATGTTTTTCCTCAGAAGGCCTCATCCAAATTCGCACACAGCTTGTGCTTTCATAAAGTTAGAAGAAACAATGCCGTCTATTATAACATAACAACAGCAATTATGTAACTTGGTGCTGTTTGTAAAAATAATCACACATTTGGATGTTTACAAAGCTTCCTTTTCTCTAGCGCTTCATCACATGAATTAAGTCCTGTGCTTTTGGTGGGGTCTGTTGACTGAATGCAACCCAGGCAGATAGTTTTTCTTTTTTTTTTTTACTCTGATCTTCTTTAATGGGGCTTAAAAAAATGAATGCTCAGGAATTAATTGAGGAGAGAGACGACTAACTAAAGAGATCATTGCAATTTTAATGTAGTTCCTCATGGTGGATGTGTGAGATGGCGCTCAGAGCTGTTTGATTAAACTGCCCCCTTATACATTTCTCCAGTCAGACTTAAAAGCTGCATGTGTATTTATAGTAATACAAGCGATGGACAAAACAGTTTAAGGGTTTCTTCAAATTCTGCCATCAGACTGAACTTTGAGTGAAATCCAACTTTACTTGTTTTTGTTTGTTTGTTTGTTTCTCTAAACTTAAACCAGGTAAACTCCTCAAGGCCACTTTCTGGTCCTCGAACCACATTTTGGAAACCCTTATTTGAACGCGCATCACACAGTCAGAGTGGTCCTTGACCCTCTCTACCCCACCCAAATCCCATTGATGAACCAGCGAAGTTACAGTTGCTGTGTGTTGGTATTTATGCCAGACTGCAGCTCGCTGAAACCCCCTCCGCGCAGCAGATTATCGGACCAAACCATTGCTGCGCTTCAGGTTTTAACACCTGTCACATGAGGCTTTACATTCGCAAATCGCCGGCTATCGCTGCAGCTAAGCGAGTTCAGTTTGCCACACTGCAGACGGACATCGGACTCTGCCGTCCTGCAAATGCTGCCACAGTGCAGCTCTCAGTGAGATGAGCTTCCCAAATTGCACCGACACCCCCATTGTGCGACTGGCAGCATCACCCACTGCCTGCAATGCAATGGCGTTATAGCGGCTCTAGTTATGTCCAAACGTTTCTAGTGGCGATTCCGCTCCGGGCTGGCTTTTTACGGGCTCGGAATAGAAATGTTATTTTCGATAGCTTTTGCAAGCAGACCATCCGCATTTCTCGCAAGTTTCCCCTCTGGATTACAGTTTATGTGTGCGGCGCGTCCAGCGAAGCCGGAGCCATGAATGTAAGTCTGACTCTTTTGTTTTTGTAACAGTGAAGCAACCTCGATGTTATCTGAGGTTAACTTGTGTTTATTTTGCAATTATTGAGAAAGGTTAGAGGTTGATGTCGCGGAAATTTGCAGTTGGAAGAATGTAAATAAATACGCGTGAAACGGTGTCAGAAGGGGGGGAACCTGAGCTGTCATGTACTGTGCGGTGTGGCTGATGTGCGCCTGTTTGTCTGATCCCACTGACACCGATCCCAATGTTCACAAGCCTCAATTTATATTTCACCTCTCACGTTATCGTCCTCATTATCTTCCTGCGTAAAATCCTCAGAGGGTGCAAAGCACAAGATGATCCCCAAGTTCAGATTAATTATTGTTGTTGTTAATATTTTTAACGCAAGCATTTCACATAGGTGTTAACACTGAGCTGCAAGAGTCCAGCATAGTGAATATTAAATACTGAGCCAGGACGTTTAGTTTTCAGGCACCGCTGCTGTTGCTGATGCATCTATAGCATCCAGGCTGCGGGTTACAGCACAACTTAGGTTAATGGATTCTGTGTCCCAGATGGACCTTATTTTTTTATTTAATAATGTATTTTTATCCCAGCTTTACTGTGTCATGTTTCATTTCACTCTCTGTGGCGTGCATTTCCAAAAAGGATTAAACATTAACGGATGTAGGTGTATATTTAACTCCTACCAGCCGACTACCCTGCTCTAACCCTGTATTATTGCAAATGTGGGCCTTTCATTAAATGTTTCTTTTTTTTTCTATTGGATGGTATCAACACACATGGTTGAGTGCATCCAGCAACATTTTTTTTCAGCTTGGGAGCTGACATTTATAAGCCACAACCATAATGTCAGTTATGGTTTAGAGAGTTGAAGGATGTCTTAGTGTACAAGGGTCACAGCTTCATATGAAAACAGAGGGTGGGGGAGATAACGGAAAGAGAGCAAGAAAAGAAGAAGGAAACAACCATGTTTCCTAGAGCATAGCACCATTTTAAACAAAAAGAAGCACAAATCAAAGGATTTATTATCTAAGAGGGTTAGCAGCGCAGCTCTTCCGTGATGCTAAACACAGCATCTTTGGAGGCCCTTTAGAGTCCGATTGGCTTTTATCACTGCAGTAGTTCTCTTGTACTGAGAGCTTTTACTGCACGCATAAGTATCTGTAATTCGTTTTGCCCTCATGTGTCTGAAGAGTGGTGCTGATGGTAAAAATGACTTTTTTCATGCTTTTTAACCATCATTCTGATCATGAAGCTCCACTGACAAAAGGAGGCACTTTGACTCCATATGGTATTGTGAGCCTGTTTAAACAGTTATCTGTCTTCACTCGACAAAACCATTTTTCTATCTTTATAACATCTCCTTTCATCTTTACAGGTATGAATGGGCCTAACGGAACTATAACAACAGCTGGATCAGACCGAGTGGCACTACTAGTAGAACAAGATACCTCACTTCGGTGCTCTAATGCGGCCAAGGCAATGCTGACATCTCCTCTGAATCCAAAGGCATCATCATGCTGAAAACGGAGGCCTCGGGGGAGAGGACCAGCCTCCGGAGTGCCTCCCCCCACCGTAACGCCTACCGGGCTGAGTTTCAGGCACTCAAGAAGGCCTTTGACCAGCCTCGGCTCGATGGAGACTCAAAGCCCAAAGACCTCGAACGGGTGAAACAACCGAGGGGACGCCAGTATGGCACACACGTCAGTCGCATTAAGGACATGTTCATGCAAATGGGGTCAGAGAATGCAGCTGCTAAGACTAGGGGTCGTGATGAATCCTCACCACAAAAGCTGGTGAAGCCCACAAACTTCGTCAATAAGGCTGATGGATCAGTGATAAAACTTCAGCATTCCTCATCAGCAGAAAGGATTGGAGGTGCCGGGGCAAAGTTTTCCGAAACCAGAAAGCTATTTGAACAACAGTCACGCGACCAGTCCCAATCACCAGTCTTTCCCTACGGCCGTGATAAAAGGGGTTCCCATGAGCACCTCGATGACTGGCGAGGGGCGAGGTCCAACCGAGGCAGTACAGACTCCTTGGATTCTCTGTGCTCCAGGACAGAGGCATCCTCCCCAACTGTCAGCCAACTCAGTGCTGTTTTTGAAAACGCTGACCACCACAACCAGGGGGTTTCATATAGAGGAGTCAGCAGACGAGCCCTCTACTCACCTGACGGATTCCAGCGCCATGGCGGAGACGTCAGTGAGGATGATTCTCTTCGACAATCTCCAGTTCGTGGAACCTACCGGAACAGGATAGGGGGCAAGTTACCCACATCCTCGTCTTCGGAGGACCTCCTGAGCCCGAGTCCTGGAGTAGAGATTTCAGAGCGCAAACAAGATGCTCCACAAAAGGAAGAAACCCAAGACAAAGCTGGAGAGGCTACAGTGGGAGAAGGACAGCGTTTTTCTGGTGCTTCCACCAATGGAAACCAGATTAATGGTTCTTGTGAAGAAGAGGAGAAACCGCAGGACACAACAAAACAAACTGAGGATCTAGGAACCTCCAAATCCTCGAAACCTACACATGGTGCTGTAATTACAAACAAAGCTTTAGAGGATACCACTCACGAGTTGCTGCCGACCACCAGGGAAAGCCAAGAGGACAGAGATGCTTCAAAGGAAGAAAAATCTTCCAAGGACCAGCTGGACGAGCCTGATGAGGAATACACTGGGAATGAGCGGGTGATTTTTAACGCAGATGGGGACGCCTGTTACCAGGGTTGGGGGGAAAGTTGCACGGATCCCGAGGATGACCTCTACGGTGACGATGACGAGGACATCGTCTACGACCCGGGGTCCGATCTGACAGAGATTCCTGGTCTGGCGGAAGAAAACAAAGAGGACATCCCTCCGAAGAGGAAGATTCGCTTCAGCAGTGCTCCTATTACAGTAAGCCGAATGCTGCACAAAAGTGTTGTGAAAGCCGAAATTGTGTAAACACATTTGAACGCAATCCGGCATAAAAGCATTTGTGCAGTGCTTATCAAAAGTAGGTTAAAACAACAGAGAGCTAATAGTTTAGAGTATTCAGAGCTTTCTTTTTATGGCCTTGTATTTATAGTTACCACTGAACTACTCTTTGTGGTTAGCTTTGTTGTTTGAACACATGAGGTTCATGAGGTTATGCAAACATGACAAATGACATGACCCTAGTTGACTTTTTTCATTTGGCATTTTCTTCCTTTAGTGTATACTGAGTTAGGTAAAATATCACATTATTGGATGCTATAGGTGTTGAAGGTTGTGGCCATTTTGTGATGCTAGGGTCAAAGCATTTGATGTTCATGAGCACAACATCTATGCATGTGTTAGTCATGCTGGTTCTGCACCCACACAATTTTCACACAAGATACTGTGTTTGTTTTTTGTTTTTTTATCGTTCGGAGCCTCTTTGCTCGGGGAGTTGTTTGTGAAACTATGGAGTCTTCACATATCTGTGAAATGCTCTGTATATTCAGCACACAGTGGACCCGTAGTGTCTGTATTTGTGTATGTGTGGTTTTGGTTAACCTTGATGTGTTATGCAAGGTTACAGTAGACATAGCTAAAGATTACATGCATTTTTACCATTGATCCCACTCTGCTTTCACAGTGGATAGAATTATAGAAAATCTCGTTTTTGCTAATGGAAAATGGTTATTGTTTCTGTAGACAGTGACTTCTTCTCCAGTAAATACAGTTATCTGTACTATGGTATTTGTTTCATCTGCAGTGGAGAATTTTGCTGTTTTCAGTATTGAGTTGGGCACAATGCAGCCAGTGTTGCTTGTGGATTGGGGAGCTGGATTTGGGAGATTATGGAAAATATTTTTCCTTCTTTATCCTCAAGTATTTAGAATCAATTAGCAATGTGGCTTTTGTTACCAGTTTGATCTTCTTAATTCAATTTGTCATACAAATATATATATATTCATATTTTAAGCTTTCTTAAAAACTCACAGTCATGATTGAGAGATTTAAGTTCTTGTATGTAAATCTAACTCAAGCTAATGCAAACAATCCACAGGTTTATAACCACGTTATAATGAACCAGAACAATTAGTCCAGTTATTCTGTGGAGAAAAACGTGATGTTAGCTCACTAATTACCGTGTGCTGTCTCTGAAAAGTTGGTCCTTTTGCTCTTTTCTCTTCTTTCCTCTCAGGTTTCATCACACATGCAAGCATTTCCATGATGGAAATTAATTTAAATTAAAATAATATGATAATAGGTTTATATTTAATTATTATGTATATATGTGTGTGTGTGTGTGTGTGTGTGTGTGTGTGTGTGTGTGTGTGTGTGTGTGTGTGTGTGTGTGTGTGTGTGTGTGAGAAGAAAAAAATGGCATTGCTTTTTTCAACTTGCACTTTCACTAACCAGTAAGTAACGAGTAAATAGAGTAAATACATTAAACAGCTTGTTCTCGTATTCAGGTTGAAGAGGCGTAGATTATGCACTGTTGTTGGCTTTAACTTCAAGGCTTCTGTTTCCCGTGAAAAGGACTGACGCTCATTCATCATATGGAATATTCAAGAGAGAAGCTGCCCCCTACCCCACAAAGACGCACACACACAATTAAACATGCGCCCCTCCCACTTTTCCATCGTACGCCCCACCTCCTCTCAGTACACGAGAAACAAACAGCGTTCTGTCTTTTGTTCATCTCTCTGTAAACTGAAAGAGACAAAGCTGTTTTCTCAGCCCCCAGCCCCACACGAGTCCAGCTTGACCCCTGTGGGAGAAGAGGGTCTTAAAGCCGTCTAATAATCTAATACATAATGTTCCCTCTATTTGTGTAATACTGCTTAGACATGCCCATCAAGTCATTTCAATGGACCTGCTTATAAAATCTTTAATTTTTAAAAAAAAAAATCTTCGTAGTAGCTACAGAGAATAGATGACACGCAATCAATTTTCAGTCTTTGTGAATATGCAGAGTGAGTTAAGAGCAGCTGCAAAAAAGTATATTGTATCAATCTCTGTGAAGCCGGGAAAGCAGGGTCTGTTTTCCAGTTCCGCTTAAGTCCGGAAAAAGGATTTGTGAATTGCCATGAAATTTACACCAGATATTCATGTCTGGCTTCGGATAATGACTTTAGTGATATCCCCGAAAAAGTCTAAGTGTGTTCAGTTGGTGTATTAACAAGTATTCTCAGACGAGTGGTATTCATCCTCAGATTTCTTTTGTATTTTTCATAATGAATAACTTATCATGCTACAATTTTGAGTGCTACAACAGAAAACAAGGCAAACATCATGCCGTTAGCATGAAGTTTGCTGTGTCTACAGTAAGTACCGCCTCACGGAGTTGCCTCCATGGCTGCAAAGTCTAGCTGTTACATCCTCACTGCCCCAGTGAGAAATGGCTGCTTTGAGCTATCCAAGGCGAACACAGAAGAAAATCAGGTCTTATGTTCATTGAAGTGTAGGTGGTTTTATCCTTGACGTTCGAACCTGTGGTTGGGTTGTCCAGTCTGCAGACAGACTTCTGTATTAAAGTAGATCCAGTTTTCTAATGCACTAATCCACTGCTGTGTGTTCTTTGCAGCTGGTGTCATGTTGAGGATATAATGGAGACATAGGAATGTAACTAAGGTTCTTTTAATTTTTGATGACTGCCTGGGGGTGACTGATCTCAACCAGTGTTCACTTCACCTTCTTAGTCCTCTCAGGCTTGAAATGTTCAAGCCTTGACTACATGTAGACCCTAAAAGCTCAAACATCTGTTACATGTTGATTTTTCCTTTTCATGAGTGCATTTTCTTTCCCTGTTTTGTTGAACTGCACCCCAGGAGTTTAACAGAAGTCTTCGACCTCTGTGTGCTGTCTGCTTTGTCAGTTTCCTCTTGTTTACCACTCGTCTGAACGAAGGGCGTTTATATCACCTTTTGATGACATTTTTTCTGCCTTTAGAGGGATTGCATTTTCATTACTTGCAACACTGCAGTATCCTAATATAACTAAACAGATGTGGTGAGTAGAGCACTAGTTAAATGGCCACTGAAGCGTCTGTGTAATCACCCACTCCATTCTGCATGCTGTCTGTTACTGGATCTACATTTTGTCCATTGCTTCTGTACCTTGAGTGGAATGATAGCACAACTCTGACTCAGAGCTTTAATCTTTACGATGGATGTGTGTCACTCCTTTTATGTGTTGCAAAAGTGTTTGTAGATGCATTTTTCTGGGTGCCTTTTACCCTAGTTTGAAAGATGTATAGTCTACAGCATAAAAAGGATGGTTATGTTCAGTATAAACATCTGTGTGTTTCTTGATGAGCACTATAAATATGGAGCTTTTATTTTATGTTTTCAAAAGGATAAGGTATATACATGAAATAATTGGCGTTCTTTGGCTCATTTGCCTCCAACTGATATGTTCGTACTTGCAGATTAGATCCTTCTGCAAACATTTGGTTGCAAAAACCACCTACACACGTTTTCTCTGCGTACTATTGCCGTGTGCGTTTTGCAGGCAAAACCAATTCACACACTCATCTTGTACTTTACTGAAGCATGAAAGAATATAAAGACAAAGTTGCTGACGCTGAAAAACTGAGAAAATACACAACTTACGCTGTCTCGGTGCCATTCGTCAGGCATGCAAGGAATTAAGAGAGGGTTATTTCTCCTGAGAATTTTGGAGCTCATTTATCTGCCCTTAATACAGTACATGACAGTGGAGGCTCCAGACTTTTTGTCACGATGTAATTTCTGCCCTAGTCCTCCCTCGTGTATTTGACAGTTTGTCCAACAATGTTGTTATTCAGACAGATCAACAGAAAACATGCGTAACCCCAAAAACATCCTTATCTAGAGCATCAACTAATGCAGTCTTGTAAGACCATTTCAAATTAGATGGCCTGTTGCCAGGAGCTTTGCTTTCTGACCATGTTTTCTGATAGAAAGGATTACTCTACTTTAGTGCAATCTGTCTTTCTGAGTGATGATATACTGTATGTGTAACAGCATTGCTTGAATTTTGGATCCAGCACTGACATGGATTTAGGAATTTGTAAATACAATTTAAGTCTGCAGCAGCACTGCTACAGCTTAATCTTCCTCAGTATAGTGTTGTGCTTTAGTGGATGTCTTTTTAACCAAAATTCAATTTTTAGGATACTGTGGAATTTAGTGGTACCCCTCATTTCTTTATATTTTTCTAGGAAAATGGGAAATATGTGCAGCGACTTTGAAAGACATACATGGAAAGACAGTAGCTTGAACAAAGCTTGAAAGTCAGTATTTGGTCTGACTACTTTTATTCTTCACCATAGCCTGAACTCAGAAAGCTTCTTTCAGTAGTCTTCAAGAATTGACATTCAAAGCTCTTCTGTGGATGCTGGCTGATTTTCTTACATTCTCTGTCAAGATGATCCCACACTGCTGCAATAATGTTGCAGTCAGGGCTCCAGGGATGCTAATTTGTGACTGATAGTGTTCCACTGTGCAGGTATGCTTTTACTGCGCTGGCAGTGTGTTTCAGTGAAGCTTCAGTGAACAGTAGATGGATCAGCTGAAGAGCCAGAAGCTTCTCTCGGGTCCAGCGTCAGGTCTTTACTGGATTTTTCCGTCGTTCTTAAGGACATGACTTTCAGAAACCGTCATCTGCTTTTTTAGGCCTGACACTTCTTCTTCTGCGTGCCACATCTCCAGTTTCCCCAGTTTTTTAAGGACACGTTGCACATCACGCTGAGATATACAAAGTTTACACCTAACAGCTCTTTGTAATCATTTTGCAAAAATACCATTTTGCACCTGTCAAACTGTTTTATCTTTGACATTTTTCATAGAATCAACTGAAGAAATTTGAACAAATTATTTTGTGACAGGATGCTAATAAAGTGCCCAAAGATACCAATTGAATTTGATTCTTTGCTAAGCTGTCTGTTATGTGTAGACACAGAACTGGTTCATCCTTTAGGTTGCAGACCTTTTTGAAAGCTTGAGTGATTCATAGATCCAAATTAAGTGATTTAACCCAGCGCTCCCCAACCGTTTTTGCGCCACGGACCGGTTTATGCCCGACAATATTTTCACGGACCGGCCTTTAAGGTGTCGCGGATAAATACAACAAAATAAAACTAGTACCGGTACCGAAAAAAAGAAGATTTATTCATAACACAAGTGAAAAGACCCAGGAAAACCGAGTTAACAATAAAAACGATAACAAAATAACGCTGAAAACCAATAAAAACCCTGAAAACCATACATTTCACACCTGAGCCTCAACTCTCGCGGCCCGGTACCAAACGACTCACAGACCGGTACCGGTCCGAGGCCCAGGGTTGGGGACCGCTGACTTAACCAACAAAAAACATGCTCAGGTACTAGGACTGAACAGAAAATGAGTTAAAAAGCAGCCAATGTCTAAAAACAAAGTTTGAAAGACCTTCAAAAAAGCCTGGAAAATAATTGCTCAACCTCACTTAATACATGAAGAAAATAAAATAAAATTCTGGCTCCTTGGAAGCAAAATATAAAAAATGGAGGGTGTCTCAAGTGTTTTGCGCAGTACTTTAAGTTCATTTATTTCCAAAACAGGAATGAGTCAAAGTACAAAAATATAACTGATAATCCAGCTGATGACTGGTACTAAAAGGTTTTCTGGTAGGTCTCTTGTTTCTGTGCACATCTCAGCTGTAGCATGCCTCAGATTTCTTCTTATGCCCTAAACTCTGTTGCATTTCTACATAGCTGGGTAAAGCTGTAACTAAACCAGAGTTACAAAAATGTTACATGTTACAAAGTATCAAAACCTATATGAAAGTATGTATCAAGCAGTGTTTTATTCAAACCAAGCTGTCCAGTGAAGTACTGTTTTTCTTTAGCAGTTATGCTGTCCATAGAAAAACAATCATGACTCCCTTCCTCTCTTACCTCTGACAGGAACAACTACTCTTGACTCGGATGTTGGGCATGCGTGTATTTTGTGCGTGCCTGTAGCTTAGTCACTCCATTATTAATGCAGTTGTGTTTTTGTTTGCTTGTTTCGGTGCCACCCGATCCTCCCTGGGGGATGCATTTTTAATGATCCGGGAAAGGCGAGACGTGCCTTGCGGTTTTTGAGGCTGGTCATTTGCCACACGGCAGACTGTGTCATGAACTATCAACCAACCCCCCACCTACCCAATCTGGCCACGTGCTAATGATATTACCAGTGCACTGTCAGTTTTTATTGCTGAAAAAAAAAAGCTGCAGAGAACACAGCATCTCAGTGACACAATGTTCTCAGCGTTTGCTAAGCTCGTGTTTAGGAAGGTTCTGACTGCCGCACCATCACCATGTGCTTGTTTATGAGTCAGAAACAAGATTGAGATCTGCTGATACAAACAAAGATAATTTTAGGGTTCTGTGCTTCATTCACAGCAGTCCAGATCACACAGACTAGTTATTATGATTCGTAGAAATGCAGTCCCACTCTCTGCACAGCCATTATCGCAGCCTAATGAATTACATAGCATAGCAAGTGGGCATGTGCTTTAACAAGCAACATGTTGTGTTACTTCTAATCTCTTCCTCCCTCTCGTTGTATATGATAATATGCACTTGTTTTAAGCTAGTTCTTCTGTCTAGTTTCCCTTTAGGTTTGTCTCCTGTCCTGTATTTGGCCCTTGACTCAGGTGTTGGTGGGAGTAGCGGCCCCCTGTAGTATTGTGCAGTAGCCGATAGAAAGGAAAAGCAAGCCCGCTGTAGATACAGCAGATGAAAAATCAGCTTTTTAAAACGACAACACAAATCAAAAGTTTTGCCCTCCTGTATGAACAGTGTGTGTGTGTCTGTTTTGTATGCAGAAGCGGTGTCTAAAGTTAAAAAAAGAAACGCTGACTTATGTGATTGTGGCATTCCCTGTCAGTGTCACTTCCCCAGATGAGGGAGGATATATGTCAAGAAGATAGAGAGGCTGGCCTTGAATTGACTGTAAATCCCTGTATGTTCTCACCTCTCTTTATATAGAGTTGTATACTGAATGTTTATGTTTCCTCCTCTCTTTTCTCGCTCCCTGTTCTTCCCATCCCCACCTCTTTATTGCTGTCAGTCTGAGTCTGACATTCATTTATTTCCACCATCAGCGACTGTCTTGTCCCCTCAGTATCCAGACACTTTCTTCAGCACCTGTCAGTTCTCCAGCCTGGCGTCGTGCGAATGTGTCTGTGTGGGTGGCCACAGGTAGAAGTAATGGAATGCAAATACGCTGAGGTGTCGCAGCAGAGAAGACTATGAGTTTTTGTGTGTGTGTGTGTGTGTGAGAAAGAGAGAAGCCAGGCTGTAGTTTATCCACTGCAGAGTTTGTTGGGTTCATGCCACACCAGTTGGAACATTTCTCCTGGGTTTTCCAGCCTCGTCTTGCCCTGGGCAACATCCACTGTCTGGAAGACGCAGGGCGGGTGGCAGCATTGGCACCAATTCACCAAAGGCCCAGTTTAATACCATCAGAGGCTTTTCGCCGTGACTGGGCGCCATGCCGTGCCATCTTAGGCAAGGACTCAAACAGCCCTGGAGCAAATTACCCCTAGCATCACCCACTCCTCAGCTTTTTTTTTTCCATCTTCTTTTCTTTATTTCTCTATTATTGCCTGTTCACTGTTCAATAGCCTTAGTGTCTGCTGCTGCTCTAAACCATGAATCATATGAGTCATTCGGTTTCTCTCTCTTTCTCGGTGGATATAGTCTTTCTTTTTTATTTACTGTGGCTCCAGACTCAGCATCTTAAAGATTCCAGTCTCAGTATTATCCCTTGGCTGATCTGCGGTCATCATAGGAGCTATTAGGCCAACCCAACCGCTATCCTTACAGACCAGCTGAGGTGGCTGACAGGTATCATTTAGCAGCAAAAACCAATGTCTTGGATGTTGATTGAGTATATATGAACTCCCGCCCTTTTCATTAGTGGATGATTCCCTGCCATGTGTGTATGCTTGCATCTACACATCTCTGTGTGTGTGCAATGGCCTTTTAATCTAAAGCCTACATGAATACTATTCATATTGTTAGGAATCTGTATTCATGTACTTGCATTTGAATCTGCATAAGCGCTCAAATACAAGGACAGATTGAGGCTCTTCTACTAAGTAAGAGGCCTCAGCTTTATCGCTTTACATTTTCCAAGCATCTGCAGTGTCCCGGCATCTGCAGCAGCATCCACAGATGACTGTAAAACCGTATTTCAGAGTCAAAGTATACTCCCTTATCCTGATGCGAGGACAGGAGAAAAGATAACAAGAGTGCCTGCCCAAGCAGAACCGCTGCAGAGTCTGCACATAACCGCCAGTTGTTCTGTTGCTGGAGGTTTGTTAACCGGCAAAATACAGAAACGCGCGTGTGTTTGATTTCACAGGGCGTTGATCAGTGCGTTGTGCAGATGAAGGTTAAGTCTAAGAAAAGAGGGGATAAGAGACGCCATTTGATACAGTTAAGAATGATAGATTGTACTTTGCGGTTTGTAGTCCAGATCTTAGAGAAGGGATTATATCTGCCTGTATTTTATGTTGATGAATGAGTTTGTGGGAGGATAAGCACTGACACTGGGAGAATTGTGAAAGGTGATATGTTTTCTGGCTCTGTGGACTATCTTCATACAGACTATTCGCATCACCATCAGCAAGCAGCATGACACAGAGTCAAGGAGATTTATAGCTGTTCCAGAATGTAAACTTCTGTCGTGGTTTTTTTGTTTTTGACCCGAGCACGGTGTTAAGCTTGACAGAAACTGCAGGCAGCATAGATGAATATATTTACATGAAAATGGCCGTGTTGTGTTAAAACCTTCAAAAGCTGGCTCCATTTCCAAGGGAGAACCACATGGGGAAACGGTCCCTTATGCTTCAGTCTCCCTTTTTTAGTGACTCTCCTTGTGTGAAGCTACTATAACTAAAGTAAAAATGTAGGGGTTTGTCATTACAGTATGATGAGGTCAAAGTCGCAGCCAGTTTGTTAGACTAATGGTAAATGGACTGCTTCTTACACAGCGCGTTCTGCTCAATGTCTCATACGCTCAGTCACACAGACTTTCATGCAATGCTTTTATCTATACCTAAGCACCTCTGCCTCACAACTGGGCAACCCAGGGTTCAGTATCTTACCCAAGGATCCTTGGACATATGGAGAGGAGGAGCTGAGATCGATTCAGCCACAGCAGTCCCGAACGACTAATATGGGTAAACATATTGATATCCGTCAAACTATGGTCCCAACAGTTTTTCCCACAGCTGTCAGGCTAGTAGTTGCCAGGTGCATGTCTGGTCTTACTCTCTTGCCACTTTACACCTCCCTAAAGTAATAAAAGCAGCAGGCAGCAGTTCTGCCACCCTGCCAAGGTTAAGCACACTCTCACACGACGGTGTACCAAATCATTCTTTGTGCGCCTTTGAGCCTCTTATCGCTCTACTGGTATTTCAGATCCAAAAGTATTTTTTCCCCAGAACAAAATCCAATTATTGTAGGAGAACAAGAAGATATTATACATCCTATCTGAGAAGAGAAGTAGCTGTGAGAGAGAATCTTGACCTTTATATTTCAGATAACCCTTCTACATATTTTATCTGTTCTTAAAGAATTTCTGAGCCTGGAAGCCAGGTGGTGTTTGGACAGGATGGAGATGCATACCGGGGTTTCTGTTTAGAGCCAGATAACCATCGGGTGTCTTTGTTTTGTAGGCAAATGCTTTCTGTTAAATGTTTCAGTCTGTTTCTGGTTCACTCTCTTCCTGCCTACCTATTCTTATTTCCCCTGTGCGTGCTGTTTCATTTATCTCATCACTCCTTCCCTCAGTCACCATTATTCTCTATTCCAGCCGCTTCCTATTCAGTTCATCTGCCTCCCAGATGCGTAGAAGTCCCTCGCTTGCCCTTATCTTTCTCCATCACTGAGCCTCCGCCCACTCTTCTACGCTTACCTTCCCTCACAGATCCACCCTCATCAGTCCTCATCTTCCCTCATGACCTCATCTTTTCTCTTTCTCTCTGTCAAGTGACTGGCCACATGCTAATGTGTTTGTAGATAGCACACAGTGACTGAGAGAGGCCATTAGATAATGTACTGGCTGCCAATGGCGGCATCGCGTTCAGGACATCCTGGACAGAGCAAGTGCTGGTGTTAGCATTTGTCAGCAGTGTGCATACGTGGGTGTGTTTAACGGGCCTGTGAGTGTGATGGCGTCTGCTACTGATTGCTGAGTGTTTGCGTGTGTCTGATTTGATATGTTGTAATTCTCTGCACAGTCTATACAGTGCATATACTCATGTGTGCGTGTGCTTCTGGGTGCAAGCAAGTGTTAATAATGCAGGGCTGTTGATAACACTGAATGATTGATTACAGGGAGGTCATGCAGATCTCATGCAAGATCTCACAGAGCAAATCCTGGCAGCATCATGCCATCTCATTGTGCCCTGTCTGTGCGTGCAGCACACTATCTCTTTAACAGAGTGAGTAACACATCTATATGATGCCTTATTGATGCGGTTTTGTGAATAGCTCCAATGATTTAAGTCTAATTAATGGATCCTGTTACATTAATTTTTAATGTCATTTTGTTCTTGAATTTCACCAAAGATCAAGATTCAAAAACCTCCAGTTTATCTTCTGTCTAGAGATGGCACGATACCACTTTTTTATGTCCGATACCGATACCGATATCATAAATTTGGATATCTGCCAATACCGATATGAATCCGATATAGTGTTTTTTAATCAACAAAACTGTTTTTTAAATATCTTGCTGCATTTTGTATAAGTTCATACTCAAGTTTAAAACAACAACTACACTAAAGCTATTCTGTTATACCTGTATGCAAAAAAAAATATTTCATAGTTCAGCAATACTGATCAATCTAATAAACTTAAACCTACACCATCCTCCCTATTCTGGTATTTTAACACTTAAACCCCCACGGATCGCCATTTGGCGTTTTCTACCTTTAAAACCCGGAGAGCAGCCAAATGGCTTTTAGCTAGGCTTTAGCTTCAGCCAAGTGGAAGCTAAATTGGCTAGTCATTCATATGTATATTGGGTCGTTATCTGGGAATTCTGGAGGTAGGGGAGTGGGGGTGTGTGATTGAGGGCGTGGGGGAGCTGCTAAAAGCTGTGCACTTCCTTTTGTGTTTCATCTTGATGCATTCTCAATCATCCAGGGAAATAAATCTCCAAAAGTCACCAACTTGGAGTGTTTCAGTTTGCCATCTTAGGGAGAAATCAACACACATGGGTGTATGTCCTTTGTTGCTGAGATTTATTGATAAAAACAGTACAAAAAACCAACCATTTGTACACATATTTACAAATAATAATAAAAAGTGAGTGAGTACAAACAATTCAACATTTTCAGCAATCACTCACAATCCTGGCACTGCCATGGTATCTGTTGTCTGCATTTACCACATGTGTATCTTTTGCAGTGAACACATCGCACAGTGGCATGATTGTTCTTGCAGTTGTGTTTGACCTGACACGTGGCTCTTTTTCCAGGGCTAGGTGTGGAGGGTTGTGTCCGAAGCAACTGTTCTTTTCTTGCCTTCTTCCCAGCTACATGAGAGCGAGCCAACTCTGTTGCAAGCGCCACCAGGAAGTCCACCCGTCTTTCCTTCGTCCCGGTGCATGCTTGATACAGCACATGTGCATTCAGTGCTGCCATGTCAATCATGTTATAAAACACGGCGACTGGCCAGCGCCGTGTTCCTTTGCGGACAGTGTACTCCCGAACCATCTGGTCCATCACATCCACGCCACACTTTGTTTTGTTGTAAAGGGAGACAGTGTTTGGCTTCCTTTTGGTGGTGTTATCAGTCTGAACCACGCTGTGCATGCTGCTAAGAATATAGACTGTCTTCTTCCGTTTGGCCGCATACGCCGTCAGCGTGGCAGCAGAGGTTGAAAACACCTAAGAAATAAGATAAATTGTTATTTCCATAGCCCTTTTACACACAATGAAACACATAAACATAGAACCACAAAAGACCTGTAACATACCTGAGTGGTGAATTCATTGCGATCTGTCTGTCTAGTGGATTGAGGAATTTCCCTGCGAATCCTGTTGACTGTGCCGAGGATGGTGGTTTTCCGTCTAAGAAGTTTTTGTGCAAGTGAAAGCGATGTGAAAAAATTGTCCGTGGTAACATTTCTGCCCTTTCTGCACAGCTTTTAGCAGCTCCCCCACGCCCTCAATCACACACCCCCACTCCCCTCCCTCCAGAATTCCCAGATAACGACCCAATATACATATGAATGACTAGCCAATTTAGCTTCCACTTGGCTGAAGCTAAAGCTTAGCTAAAAGCCATTTGGCTGCTCTCCGGGTTTTATAGGTAGAAAGGTAGAAGCCTGGGGATGCTAGTTTAAGCAATGCTTTCATTCATATCACCCACCTAAACACTACACTCCCTGGTGGCGATTTTTATTAATGAAAATATACAATATAAAGAGTTGTAATTCTTTATTTGCAAATATTTGGCAACCCATTTATTGTCTCTTTCAGCAGCAGGTACATTGACTTGAGGAGTTTCAGTACAACACACTTAGTTCTAATTATCAAACAGCAGGTAGAGACAGCTGAACTGATTTCATGCACAGACATCCACTGCTGCAGAGGCATTAACACCTCATCACTGTCGCCTACAACAATTTATTCACAGGCAAGGAGTTGGAGCAGCCAATATACTTGCTTTAAGTGTGCATCGACATACAAACTACGTGAAAGAAACACTCTTGTAATGATGCCAGAGCGACAGCAAATTACTTGCAGCTCAGAGAAGCATAATTTCAGCTTGACATACAAGTCAACAGGAGTTAAACACACAAAAAAAAATATGTCTTTGGTAAGGTTGGCCCAGCCACAAACGGTAGTGCTTCAGTCAGTAGTGGTTCCATATACAAGTGATATTGTATGTATTACACAATATAGAGAGTACACATAAAGAAGTATGCCCATATAGAGTAAATCAGAGGAAGAGTAAGAGCAGTGTTGGGGAGTAGCGGAATACATGTACCGCCGTTACGTATTTAAAATACAAAATATGAGTAACTGTATTCCGTTACATTTACCGTTTAAAAAGGTGGTATTCAGAATACAGTTACTTTGTTGAAATAAATGGATTACACAGCGGTACTTTCCCGTTTCATATTGTCGCGGGTCAGGACTGTTTGGGTTTTGTTTGACAGCTACGTTCTGTTGTTCCAGGCGGCAGCGTTACGGTTGCCATGGTTACAGGGCGACGCTCTCTCTCTCTCTCTGCGACTGTGTGCTTCCTGGGTGAGCGAGCGCCTTTTCGTTGTTGTTGTTGTGCTAAGCTAACAGGCAGAATGCTACAAGCATAGCTCTAAAGAATGTAGCATCATGGGCAGTGTAGTCCGTGTTGCAGGGAGAATGGACTGCCATACACGTTATGGGTCTGTGAGCGAGGAGGGAGAAAAAGGGGAGTGGAAAGGTACGAGTTGTCATCAAGGAAAAACGGGAGCTGGAAGCATGTAAATATAATAATAACCACTTCAGCCAAGAAGAGTGCCTGACGAGCCCAGTTGTAAGTAAGCTATTAAGACTTGACTGTACGCCGTGTTCGTGTTTTCCTCCGAAACAATAAGCTCCGTTGGAGCAGTCTTTCAACGCCTCTCTCTGTCTCTCGCAATAAAAGTTGACCCACACAAGTTGACTACTGGTGGTGGTCAGAGGGCCCGGTGGCGCCAGTGTCCGGCAGCCTCGCCTCTGTCAGTGCGCCCCAGGGTGGCTGTGGCTACAATGTAGCTTGCCATCACCAGTGTGTGAATGTGTGCGTGAATGGGTGGATGACTGGATATGTAAAGCGCTTTGGGGTCCTTAGGGACTAGTAAAGCGCTATATAAATACAGGCCATTTACCATTTATATTTACAACAAAGTAAAGCTATTTTTCGGCTACGAGCCGACAGGGACCCCGCCGTATTAGTCAGAGGTCCCTTTACTACAGTTCGGAGTCGCGGACCTTCAGTAATAGTAATAAATCACACAGCAATAGCACATTCACGTTGTTGTAAAAAGCATGATAATATATTAAGTAATCCAAAGTATTCCGAATACGTTACTGTCATTGAGTAACATAACGGAATACATTACAGAATACATTTTGGGGCATGTATTCTGTATTCTGTAATGGAATACATTTTAAAAGTAACCTTCCCAACACTGAGTAAGAGGCATAAGTCTTGGGAACAAAGACAAAAACGTCTCATATTTTTTTGATAAATCAAGGTTGGTAAGTAAGATGGAGCAGAACATGAAAAGCTTTGTAAAGAAGATACCAGTGGTAGATTCAACAATTTAATGAAGACCATCCAAACCTGAGCGAGATAAGGGCTTTAAGGGTGAGTCTCAGTGCTCCTCAGTGCTATACACCATATACTAACCCAGACATAAAAGTGGTAGTAATAAGTCTCCTCCTTGCCTCAACAGAATGGCAATATTGGACCTAGAAAATAAAGACAAATGTAGACAAAACAGAAAAAACTTTAAAGCACAACACCTGAAAAACAATGGAAAAACAACAGAAACAAAACAGCATGGCATCCCTCAGAGCAGTAGCAGCTTTAATATCTGAAAAAATGACAAATTGCATTCAATAGAATGCACTTTAAATTCAAAACCAAATGCAGAGGAAAGGGCAGCTTATACCTACCAGGCCTGCTGAGCTACTACACCTGGACAGAAGAGGAGTGCTTCCTGACCCAGCAGCAACAGGTGACACAACATGTCAGTAATTTCTACCATGCAAACAGCTCAAGTTAGAATAGTTTCAATCCAAAAACTACCAAAACTGAGAACAGTGCATACCTCTTCTGCTGTAGTATACTCACGTGGGGAGGAGAGGTAAACTTCACACGCCAGCACGAACAGGAGACGCCACAAGCAAGAGGCTTCTAAGTGCACAAACAAGTTAGATTAAGCAGAGAGACATCTACAGCTTCTGTGCAACAGGTAGAATTTAAACATGCAGCCGACTAGGCAGCGAGCGACAAAAGACACCAGGAAATGCAACCATCAGTGAGCATAAAGAGACAGGTGACAGAGCCTCCTTATATACTGTGCCCCTGCTGGCAATAGGTCAGCAGATTCAAATCGGGCAAGATTAGATATGGAGAGCAGCCTTAAATCTTCCAGCTACATTTGCATTCCTCCTATTCATCATTTTCCTGTCTCTTAGACAGGATTGCACTATCACTGCATGTCAAAGCCTTGCTTTCTACTCAGAAGAGAACTATGTTTGTCCAAAAGACATTTTATCAGTTAAGTGTTTCCTTCAAAGGTCAGAAACACTGGACATGCCAGTATGTGAAGACTCAGAGCTATGCAAGATTGATTTTAGGAATCACTGCATTGTGTGGTGTCACTTGAAAACTCAACGCAGCGACACTACAGTCAGTCAGTGTAGCAGAAAACAACAAGAGAAAGCTGATCGCTCGCACTTGGCTCCACTTCCTCTCAAACTCGTCACCATACACACACATCTCACGCTGAACTTCACTCTCTTCTGGGAGTGATTTTGTTCACTACTGTGGTCATCAAAACAGCAACGTTATCTACCTAATATCACACAACTGAGGACCAGGACTTATCAGCTCAAGCAGTGCACAAAGTATGCACAAAGCTCATGTTCCCTGGGATTGTGCAGCTAAGCCAATTTATTGCTGTTCCTCACAAAATACATTATCTTCAAAAATCCTGCTCTCACTCATTGCAATCACTTGTTTTCAAAACATCCTCAGTTCTTAATAGGCTGGATTTCACCCAATGCGGAAAACATTCATGTGAGAATTGAGTCAGTGTTGACATGATTGGATCATTATGTCGTTTCTGCACATTTGTCAGCTGCACATCCAGCAGCCAAATTCACATTCTACCACATCCCAAACTTATTATGTCAAATTCATATCTGGGGACCAGGAAGGCTACTGAAGTTTGAAATTAAGTTAGTTTTGTAACACAGTGGTCCACTGTGGTCATCCTGGTGGAAGTAGCCATTAGAGGCACCATAAAGGGGTGCACATGATCAGTATTCAGACAGGCTGGTGCATCCAGTTCTTGTATTAAAGTAAGCTCGAAGATGGTGCTGTCTGTAGGCATTCCAGCTAATAGTTGGATGTCTTAAGCAAAAAAAACCTAGAGAAGTCTCAGTCTGATCAGAAAATCAACAAAATCACATTCCACACTTCTCCATTTTGATGATTTATGAGAATATTCTGTGTAGTTTCTGATCGGTAATCGCAGGATCGTGTGCTTCTGTAACCAACTTTAAGGTATAAAGGTGAATTACAGCGCAATAATTACTTGGGCTCGTAATAAGACCCTGGCCAGAATCAGAAGACACCAAATTCGTATGGAGCCAAAGTATTGAGCAGCAATAATGACCTGGACACAATGTTAACTTTTGAGTAGCCACTCTTGTATTGTTACAAAGTATAACAGGTATTTGTCCAATTTGTACAGATAAAGTATAAAATAAAATAAATAGTGTGCACACTCAACAAAATAAAAGTACTCGTTGGGGCCCTTTAAGAATTTAGAGTTAAGCTGGCGATAGCCAACTTCAAAGGTCCTTGTGAATGTAACTGGAATGTATGAGTGTGTGGTGTGTATCTTCTTTGGGGTAGATCGTCCTCAAAGTGGTTGGCTCGCCATCTATCACAACCAGAATATCGTCCTGGTCCTTGGACTTTTCCGTCCTCTCCAAAAAACCTGACCTATAATCCAGGTCATAAAATGTACATTCTAATCAGTCTGTTTCAGATGCATTGTTTAAGGTTAAAATACAAAATCAAAATATTGCATCACCTCATATTCATTGCATCAACATCTTAAATCTTATCAAATCTCACAGTTCTGTTGTACAACATTCAATTTTCAAGCATATCAAATATGAGAACTAAACATCTAAGTTGCTCAAATATTTCTCTATTCATGTAAACATTAATTAAACAATACTTATGGTAAGTAACCATTGACACTCAAAATACAATACACCATAACAAATTCAGAACTATGTGCAAATAAGCAACAAAATATACATATGAGTTCAGTTCAGAGGCATTAAAGCAGTGTGCTTAATTTCTCCACGCTATAGGCCTATTCGTGAGAGAGAAATGCACTAAAAATTACCCTCTAGATTACTTTAAACTCACAGTGAACTGACAAAATTTAGCTTTAGAGCAGCTAAGAACATGTTGCTCACCGTTGCTCTGTTTCACAAAAGCCCAACACACACTGGCGTTGGAATTGCAGCAGCTCTCCGGATGAAAGGTGAGTGGTTAGCCTGTGAGACACCGAGCTAGCATTAGCATGATCGCGACGGTAAGTCTCTACAAGTTTTTTCCATCAGAATAACACTCGTCTTACCGACGTTGCCTCTCTCCTTCATCCAGCCACTCGACTCCGGACTTCCAGCAGGTAAGTAGGCTGGTTTTCCTTCCTCTCAATCCTGAGTTTTCCTCTCTTTTGTCCGTGGATTTCTCGGTTTGAGTAGCAGATGCCTCCACTCCTCTTGCTGAGATAAGAAAAACCCGGGACACCATGCACCTCCACCTCACTTCCTGGCTGACAGGGTCAATGCGGCCTGGGTAGGCTCTGATTGGTTGCTGAGCTAGGTGCCCTCACGTGGGGTGAACTGAGAGGTGCATTCAATGGTCATAGGAAATACGACGCTTGTTGATGTGGACAGTTAATATAAAGAGAATAAGTATGATATTTTTCATCTGGGCTACACCCTCCCCTCCTGAACTCATGCACGTCCCTGTGCATGGTAGACAGTTAAATGATGATTATTTGACGGGTCAAGGAAGAGGGCGAAGCAGGCTCTTCACCATCACTGATGACATCGGCCCAAGCTGAAGACAGTCCTTGCAAGAATGATTTTGCTGCAGTGATCAGAGGATTGCCTAGCTCCGTATAGTCAAGCCGTCGTGGCGGACGACGGTTTCTCTCAGATCTCCTTACAGAATCATTTGTATCCATGTTTTCCCTTGTATCCACTGGGACTATCTCCTCCACTCTCTCCTCAGAATTCGCACCTCTGGTGCCAGCCTCCTGAAATGGAAGTTGCCTTTCTTGGACGTCTGGGTCATCAACAGGTGAGTCAGTTTCAGTTAAGGTTATTTCATCCACTTGTTCGGTCGGTGTGACTCCATTGGTAGATAAGTACTCAGTATCATCTGTAGTACTGTTAGGCATATCAGGTATGTTGCCAAAATCAGATTGGCTGTCAAAAACAGGTGGGTTGTCAATATCAGGAACATTTACAGGACTCTCACTCACTGTGTGGACAGGGGAACTCAACCAAACAGGAATGAGCAAATCATCTTCTTCGTCTGAGGAGTTCTCTTCCTCTAGCGCTGGATTTGCACGGGTTCTTGGCCTGCGTGACACTGGCTTCTGTACATGCTCACTGCTTTCCTCCACAGGTAGGTAGCCACATGGTAGCAACAGATCCCGGTGTAGTGTTCTTAGGGGACCATCTTTGTTTTCAGGCTTAACTGTATATACTGGGAGGTTGCCTGCCCTTCTCACCACTACATGCACAGTGTGTTCCCACTTGTCTGAAATCTTATGTTTGCCCCGGATACGGATATTCCTGACCAATACCCGATCTCCAGCTTCCAAGTCTGATGCAGTTACATGTCTGTCAAACCTCATTTTGTTCTTGTGAGCCATCTTTGCAGCCTTGTCCATAGCTAACTTGTAGCTTTCTTTGAGACGTGACTTGAGTTTTTGCACATATTCAGAGTGAGATGAGTGTTGTTCCTCTTGCACTGGCAGGTTGAATGCAAGGTCAACTGGCAACCGAGGTTGGCGTCCGAACATCAGTTCGTACGGGGAGAAACCAGTCACTTCATTCCTGGTGCAGTTATAAGCGTGGACCAGGGGTCTTACATGGTCACGCCAACAGGACTTATCTTGATCACGGAGAGTTCCCAACATATCAAGCAAGGTACGATTAAATCGTTCCACAGGATTGCCCCTAGGATGGTATGGGGTTGTCCTCACCTTGTGGATACCAGCCACCTGACAGAGCTCCTTGATTGTGCGGGACTCGAAATCTGGACCCTGGTCACTATGCAATTTTTCTGGGATGCCATAGTGTACCATAAAGTTCTCCCACAGACACCTTGCCACTGTGCGGGCCTTTTGATTAGGTGTTGGGATAGCAACTGCAAATTTAGTGAAGTGGTCCGTGATCACCAATATATCTTTGGTTCCACTCCTGTCAGCTTCCAGGGACAAGAAGTCCATGCACAAGAGTTCAAGAGGTCGTGTCGTATTAATGTTGACCAAGGGGGCCGCTCTTTCAGGCCGTGCCTTCCTCCGCACGCACCTGCCACACGTCTTCACTTTCCTTTCCACGTCCAAAGCCATCCTTGGCCAATAAAATCTTGACCTTACAAGGTCCAGTGTACGGTCGACTCCCATGTGACCCATATGGTCATGCAGGCTGGTGAGAACTGTGTTGCGAAGCTCAGCTGGAAGTACAAGCTGGTAGGTTTTCTGGGACCTCTCTTGGCGTCGCCGGTACAAGACATTGTTGCGGAGCTCAAGACGGTTAAGCTCTCGGAGGAGCAGTGGAAGCTCAGGGAACTGTGTGCGCACGGTTGGAGGTGGTGTGTCCCCATATTCGATCTGAGAAATAACATGCTTTATACACTGATCGGCTCTTTGCTCGTCTGCCAGCTCTGCCTCAGTTAGATGGGGAATGGTTGGCAGACCTCCAAACTGTTCCTCTTGCCCATAGCTATCAGGTACAGCACTAGGAGACACAGCAAGCACCTCCACCAAGGCAACACAATCTGCATCTGCCTCTCTTTCATTGTCAGGACTGACGCTGTAGGTGAACTGCCTCTCACAGATTGCTTTCACCACAGACTGATTTACAGCATTGATGTTGTCTGGATCACAAAGGTGATCTTGAGTGAACTGTTGTATGCGTTCAATCTCTTTTTGTGATTTCAGGTCGTCCGCTAGCCCTCCGTGTGGTCTGCGTGATAATCCATCCGCATCTCCATTCTGCTTCCCTGGACGATAGAGGAGTTTGAAAGAGAATGTGGACAGTGCTGCTAGCCACCTATAGCTAGTTGCGTCAAGTTTTGCTGAAGTCAGAATGTAAGTCAGCGGATTACTATCCGTTACAACAGTGAAGTGGTTGCCGTAGAGATAGTCGCTGAACTTTTCTGTAACTGACCACTTGAGCGCCAGAAACTCCAACTTGTGCGCTGGATAGCGATTTTCGCTCCGTGACAGCCCTCTACTTGCATAGCCTATGACTCTAAGTTGTCCCTCTTGCTCCTGATACAATACAGCACCAAGCCCGGTGGTACTGGCGTCGGTGTGCAGTATATAGGGTTTCTGGGGGTCAGCGAAGGCAAGTACAGGGGCAGTGGTGAGACTTTGGATGACTGACTCGAAGGCTTCCTGGCAAGCTGGCGTCCAGCGACCTCCGAAAGGGTCTTTTGGGTCATGGTACTGATGTGCACTTTGTCTTGCGTTTACTTTTGATTTCTTGTGGCTAGGTGGGTACCCCGAAGTTAAGTTGTGGAGAGGTTTCACAATGCTGGAATACCCCTTAACGAACCTTCTATAATACCCAGCAAAACCAAGGAACGACTTTAACTCTCGCAGGGTCTGTGGGACAGGCCATGTTTTAAGGGCCGAAATCTTCTCAGGGTCAGTCCGAACTCCATTTCTGGAGACCACATGTCCCAGATAACGGACTGAAGTCTGGAAGAAGACACATTTCTCTGGTGACAGCTTTAACCCAAACTCTTTTAGACGAGTGAGCACTTTCATGAGTCTTTCTTCGTGTTCCTCAAGGGTTCGGGAGAATACTATCACGTCATCAAGAAAGACCAATGCATCCTTCAAATGCATATCCCCCATGCACCGCTCCATTAACCGCTGGAACGTGCTGGGGGCGTTCGTTACACCCTGAGGCATTCTGTTGAACTCCCAGAAGCCGAGAGGGCACACAAAGGCCGTCTTCGGTTTGTCTGCTTCTTCGACCTCGATCTGGTAGTACCCTGATTTTAGATCAAGAACAGAGAACCACTGTGAACCATTGAGGGCTGAGAATGTGTCCTCTAGCTTCGGAAGGCTGTACGCATCTTTTATAGTCTGAAGGTTTAGACGCCTATAATCGATGCACAACCGGACTTGGCCGTTCTTTTTCCGGACTACCACTATGGGTGACGCAAATGGGGACTCTGACTCTCTAATAACTCCTGCATCAAGGAGTTCCTGAATGTGCTTCCGGACAGCCTCAATGTCCCGTGGGTGGATTGGCCGGGCACGTAGTTTGAAAGGCGTGCCATCCGAAAGTTTTATATGATGTCGCACCTGGTCCGTCCGGCCAAAATCCAGGTCGTGCTGTGCAAACACCTCAGGCATGCCGCTGAGCTGCTGAGTGATGCGCTGTTTCCATTCCAATGGAACTGGGGAGTCACCAAAATTGAAGGTTATGGTGGGCTCTTGGAAAGACGGAGTGTCTGGAGTTCTCTGGGATAGTTCTGACTGTTTGGTCTTGTTGTGTTCCTTTAATAGGATGGTCTGATAAGCACTAACCTCTGCAATAGTACACTTGGCAGGGATGACAATGTCGTGGTCAGACTCGTTGCTTATAACAACTGGCAACTTGTGGGGCCGCCGCTGGGGAAAGTCCACCAGACCGGCTTTAAGTAGCAGGCCACCGGGCAAGGGGGACGATGATGGGTACTCAATTACAACTGATTTTTCATCCTGAAGGCCCTCGCCAAGGGCGACTCCCTCCACCACTACAGTTGAACCAGCTGGAATGACTTGAGGCATCTTGCCAAGTAGCTTCACTACCCCCTGATGGGTGTCACTTGTCTGCTTCCGTCTCAACTCAATGATTTTGAAGACTACTTTGTAGCCATGTGGGAGGGGTTGTGAAGTGTCAGGGACGATTAAAGCAAGTGTGTTTACATCTACTGGAACACCTATAAAGTCCTTTGGAAAAGTTATGGTCATTTCTATATAGCCAAAGTAAGGCACTAGCTGGCCATTAGCACCTTCCACTTCTAAGAGGTCATGTAGTGGCTTGATCTTTTGCTCTGAAAGGTGCTGCTGGTAAAATGACTCAGGAACAGTGGTAACTTGGGAGCCTGAGTCAAGAAGACAGTTGACTTCTTCACCTCTCACAGTCACTTGAGCTGTACTTCTGGTACCAATCAACTGTTTAGGGAGTTGGAAAGATTGGTTCTGCTCTGAATGGTTTAAACCAGAACATGTTTGTGCTTTGACAGTCTTTGCTGGGGTACTTACTTTGTTAACCTCAGCTGTGATTTTGTCACCATTGTTTACGTCTGAGGGACGTTGTTGACTCTCCTCAGCTCCTGTTTGTCCCACAACAGGAACTGTTAGATGTTTAAAGGTGAATCTGTACAATCTCGCGCTTCCCACTGGCGTTGTTTCTCCTCCAACTGCTTCTTTTTTTCTGCTACTAGGTTGGGGTTAGCGGGGTCAACACAGCATGGAGCGATATGTCCATCTTCACCGCAGTTGAAACAATACCAGGGCTTGGGTCTGCCCCTTTGCCTCTTTGAAGTCTGTCTTTGCATACGTCCATCTACACCATGTGGCTTTGACATCTTACTCTGCGGCTTCCCTGCAGGGTCCTTGCTGTTTGCAAACTTTGTTTTTTTCTGTGACATGAATGTAGTTAGTTGACTTTGCAGACTCGCCACCTGCTTTCGCAGATCCTCAATAGCAGCAATGCTACTCCCATGTTTCTCCTCTGGTTCACAAACATGTGCACCCTGGAACTGTAACTGAGTTCTCTGCTTTGTGGTGCCAATGTGTTTTCTCATACGGTTAGTTTTTGCTTGCTGTCGATCTTCCTCAGAGCGAATCATTAACAACAGGTCTGAGAATTGGGGTGGGCTGCTCTTCTTTTGCTCAAGTTGCAGGGCGCTGAGTAGGTCGTTGTCCCAACATCCCCTGCAGAACTGTTTAAGTAGATGTTTGTCCACTTCTTCACATGCGACTCCCCCCCTCTTCGTGGCTCTGTTTAATGCTAGCTGTAGCCGGTGAAGGTAAGTGGATGACTTCTCACCTGGATCTTGAAGGGTGTTCAGGAATTGAGCAAAAAGTTCCTCACCATCTTCTACAGTGCCAAAGGCTGAATCTAGAAGCTGCAAATAAGTCACAGGTGGTGACTCAGGCCGCAAACTCTTAACTATATCAGCTGCTGGTGGGAGCAGGCTCTCATGGATCTTTCTGGATATTTGCAGGGGGGACATGCTGGGATCATTTTGGAGCAGTTCAATTTGTGTGCGCCATGTGTCATAATCAGTTTCATTGTTAGGTCTGGGAACCTTACCGGAGAAGGAACGGAGTCTCACCTGGGACTGGATGTGTGGGACAACATCTTGCCTTCGTACGATATGCTCTACCACAACCTTCTGAATGTCAGGTGGGTTCAAGTCACTTACTGAGAGGGACGCTGCTCTCCTTCCATTAGTGAGGGGAACATCATCAGTGGCACCAGTATCACTTGGTGTAACATCTGAATGTGAGGTGTGACACTGTCGCTCTTTAGAAGCGGGCGGAGATACAACAGTGGTCTCGACATACGTGGGAGAAGGTTCTTCAGTGGTAGGTCGCATGGCTTCAACATCCTCCCCAATCTGACACATCATCTCCTTCAGCACCTCACCGTAGTCTTTGCCACTCAGCTTGGCTAGTTCCTTGAGTTCCGCCAAGTAGGTTTTTGTAACATTACTCCCAACCGTGGTAGTGTACATGCTACTGAGTGTTTTAATTTCATAGACAACGCTGGGATCAGCTTGTGCTGTGTATGTGTATGGTAAACGAGGTTCTAAACCTTCTAAGGCTGAACTGCTAGAGTATTCTACGATCAGGTTTTGGTAGAAGTTGGACAGTGAATCATCAACAAAAAGGACTCTTGTGATTTTACCATACTGTTTCAGAAAGTCAATGACCTGTTCATCTTTCTCAGATACCTGTGTTATCCCAGCGACAACAACCGCATTAGGTATTTTGACACCAGACTTTTGTATGAAATCCATGCTGGTCATTGCCTCAATATTGATGCTCAAATCAATTGGCTCCTGGCTGGCTCGCCACTTCTGTAACCAACTTTAAGGTATAAAGGTGAATTACAGCGCAATAATTACTTGGGCTCGTAATAAGACCCTGGCCAGAATCAGAAGACACCAAATTCGTATGGAGCCAAAGTATTGAGCAGCAATAATGACCTGGACACAATGTTAACTTTTGAGTAGCCACTCTTGTATTGTTACAAAGTATAACAGGTATTTGTCCAATTTGTACAGATAAAGTATAAAATAAAATAAATAGTGTGCACACTCAACAAAATAAAAGTACTCGTTGGGGCCCTTTAAGAATTTAGAGTTAAGCTGGCGATAGCCAACTTCAAAGGTCCTTGTGAATGTAACTGGAATGTATGAGTGTGTGGTGTGTATCTTCTTTGGGGTAGATCGTCCTCAAAGTGGTTGGCTCGCCATCTATCACAACCAGAATATCGTCCTGGTCCTTGGACTTTTCCGTCCTCTCCAAAAAACCTGACCTATAATCCAGGTCATAAAATGTACATTCTAATCAGTCTGTTTCAGATGCATTGTTTAAGGTTAAAATACAAAATCAAAATATTGCATCACCTCATATTCATTGCATCAACATCTTAAATCTTATCAAATCTCACAGTTCTGTTGTACAACATTCAATTTTCAAGCATATCAAATATGAGAACTAAACATCTAAGTTGCTCAAATATTTCTCTATTCATGTAAACATTAATTAAACAATACTTATGGTAAGTAACCATTGACACTCAAAATACAATACACCATAACAAATTCAGAACTATGTGCAAATAAGCAACAAAATATACATATGAGTTCAGTTCAGAGGCATTAAAGCAGTGTGCTTAATTTCTCCACGCTATAGGCCTATTCGTGAGAGAGAAATGCACTAAAAATTACCCTCTAGATTACTTTAAACTCACAGTGAACTGACAAAATTTAGCTTTAGAGCAGCTAAGAACATGTTGCTCACCGTTGCTCTGTTTCACAAAAGCCCAACACACACTGGCGTTGGAATTGCAGCAGCTCTCCGGATGAAAGGTGAGTGGTTAGCCTGTGAGACACCGAGCTAGCATTAGCATGATCGCGACGGTAAGTCTCTACAAGTTTTTTCCATCAGAATAACACTCGTCTTACCGACGTTGCCTCTCTCCTTCATCCAGCCACTCGACTCCGGACTTCCAGCAGGTAAGTAGGCTGGTTTTCCTTCCTCTCAATCCTGAGTTTTCCTCTCTTTTGTCCGTGGATTTCTCGGTTTGAGTAGCAGATGCCTCCACTCCTCTTGCTGAGATAAGAAAAACCCGGGACACCATGCACCTCCACCTCACTTCCTGGCTGACAGGGTCAATGCGGCCTGGGTAGGCTCTGATTGGTTGCTGAGCTAGGTGCCCTCACGTGGGGTGAACTGAGAGGTGCATTCAATGGTCATAGGAAATACGACGCTTGTTGATGTGGACAGTTAATATAAAGAGAATAAGTATGATATTTTTCATCTGGGCTACACATACATTAGGCTCTCCTGTTAAATGACTGGCTGGGTAATTGCAAGTATAAGCAGGTGTTTGAAAAAGTGCTCATTAAGTGTGTGCTTCTCATTCAAAGACTGCCACTTCACCTCTGTACTCCTGGAGAATCTCTGCTCGTGTAACAAGGTATCAGAATCAGTAAGCAGGACTTTCTTGTATCATTTAATTTAGCGTAACTTCAGGGAATGGTAAATACTCAGTGATGCGCATCTTTCAGCACACCATTGTGAGAATCAGAGTTCAACTAAACACACGTTTTCTTAAATTGTATACCATTTTTTAAAATGCTAAAAAACTGTGCTGAAAATATAACTTTGTTCAAGAGACAAAGTCATGCAAATGTATCTTCTTAGTACAGCGGAAAAAAGGAAAATAATGGCCATACGTGTGTGTGTGTGTGTGTGTGTGTGTGTGTGTGTGTGTCCTGGTCTCTATAGTCACTTCTTAAGATTTTGTCTTTGTATGACTAGCACCTCCCTCCCTCTTTACAATGGGAAGGACACAGTGATGACAGACCTAAGCAATAACTCTGCTTTGGAATTCAAAGTGCAGCCACTCAGCACTGAAATTATTTCAGTTTAGCAGAGGATTGCGTTCTTCAAATGTTGCGCTTATATCAATTGTCTGATGAAGTGCTTTAAGCAGAAAAAAAGACAGTAGGTGGGAGCAGGGTCTGATTTGACTAGCAGTATCATTTAAAATCCCACCTTCCTGCTGTATTACTATTCTTCACTTGTACATGCATTAATGTTTCCAATGAAGAAGTGTTTAAAGAGTACTTAGCGTAAATATTAAGCAACCTAACTAATAGGGTTCCAACTCCCAGCAACAACAAAAATAAATAAATAAAAAATAGGGAACCACCCCTCACCCTCCACCTCATGATGCTTAATCGACGTAATCAACCTTAATTTGATGCAGTGTGGAAAAAAATGCACAGAAATAAATTATTTTTCAAGAAATATTAAATAGATTCAACATCTTTCTTCAACAAAATTGCAGAATTCACAGATGGTGCCTTCCCAAAGGAAAAAGTACTATAGCTTACTAGGGTATGTTAGACTTAATAGTTACTATATACAGTAATTGACTTCTATTCATTTTACATCAAATTAAAACTTTGGGTGTCAGATAATTATTTATTAAAAGCTAGACATTTTAAATGAGAATAAGAAAGAAAAGTATGTCTTTGTGCCCCCTTTTCCCTGTTCATGCCCTATCGGCCCCCCTGGCTAAACTTTGCTAGATCCGCCCCTGCACAGTTACCAGCGTCAGCTACGTAGAAAAAGATCCTCGAGTAGAAAGTAATATTAAATAAATTCTAACAACAGCTGATCAAGCTTAAACGTGCTGCTGTTGTTCAGCCGCTGGTTTCCTCTTTCTGGTGCAAAGTGGGCCAAAAACAAACAAGAGACACGGACTCACGACAGAAAAGCCGATCAGCTGATCATTAAGCAGTTTCATGATTGAAGTAGCAGCAGGAGAGGCAGTCGCTCCATATATCGCTTGTTAAGCTTAACGCAGGAATGCTTTACAAACATTCAGAGATGGACTTACACACTTGCTTTACTTCTCTCGGGGATAACTTTGTCGGAGATGAAATGCCGGGTTGCTAGCGAAGCTCCACATGCTATCCAGACCACCGACAGGTCCCACATGCCACAGCTGCTCTATCACGTGATGCATACTGCTCCGACGTGCTAACGTTCTGAGGTGAGTTACGGCATGTTGCAAGTTTTGTGAGGTGCTTTCGTGATATTTAATGGATCGGATTACATTTTTTATTTTTCTCCGATATCCGATCCAGTAATTTAGGTCAGTATCGGACCCGATACCGATACATAATATCAGATCGGTCCATCTCTACTTCTGTCCAAAACAACCAATTTAGCTCATCTTCCTCTCTTTAAGCTGTCTTTCTTCTGATTGGCTGCCCCTCACAAACAGAAGCTTTGTTAGCTGGTGGGCAGAGATATCCACTCTCTTTGATGTGAAACTGATCACAGACTGACCTCAGTATTTGAAACTTTGGCCACAATTAATATAAAGAGTGACAGAAAACAGCTAATGGGTTCACTTCAAGATAAATCTGAGATTCTATTAATAGCGCCTGGAGTCGGGGTTTGCAGGTGCCTGTTTTGCCGGAGTGAAGCTTATGCCTTCATGCAAGCTTCCCTCTGCACTTACATGCATGTTAATCTACGCGCTTGAACACTTTGCATATTCTTACACCTCTTTCTTCGACACCAGCAGACAGCATTCGGCAGAACACCACACTAAAGTCGTGACAAGAGCGTGCACAGCTCTCTCTCCTCTCCTTTCCTTCCTCCTCGTTGCAGGGAGCCGTGAGAGCGCTTGGTTGAGATTTGAAGTGACAGCTGACTGTTGCAAGGGAGGAGAGGCTCCTCTGAGGACCACACAGCTCAGAGAAAGAGAGAGGCATCCCCGTCCTCAAAGCAATTATGTTTCCTTGCATTACAGTTTATTTGTGGTTGCAGTTGTTTCTTTCATATAAAGACCTTGTTTATCCAAGTGCTGTTAGCTAAAAGTAGTGCTGTGTTCCCAATAATTGGGAACACAAAGCTCTTATTTACTCCCTCGCCTAAAGAGCAACCACTGTTGTCAAGCAGAGTAGTATAAATGTATGTAACATTCCCAGGTGTGGCATTGTTAGTGTTGTATGTGCAAAGGCAAAACCTGTTCCTGTGTGAGCCTATTAGTACAGTATGATGTGCCCTTTATAAAGCCTGAATACATTTTTTTTAAATGCAACTAGCTTATATAATTCTGTGTGTTGTTTTTTTTCAGGTGTTTAACACCTACTCCAATGAAGACTATGACCGACGTAATGAGGAGGTGGATCCCGTGGCCTCCTCTGCTGAGTATGAGCTGGAGAAGAGGGTGGAGAAACTGGAGCTCTTCCCTGTGGAGCTAGAGAAAGGTGGGGAAAAATCTAAGAAAATCCTAATGAAGATGGGATCCTGTCAGCTACTTATCATACCCAACAGACAGAACCACCCACACAGGATGTCTTTGTTTTTTGCTTTCTTCTGTACTTTCCTAATTTTTTTCCTTCACGTTTCCTTCATCCCCTTCCCATAGATCATGCCTTAAAGTTTAAATCTCTCCCTCGACCATTAGCAGTATTTTGTTATTATTATTATTGTTGTTAGATGTTACAAAGAGATAATTCACAAATTGCAATTTGACTTAGATTATCCCAAAAAGCAAGGGTTGCTTAATTCATCCTAATTCCCTAGACGTGACACTGCATGTTTTCCACTTGTCTTGTTCTGGACTAAAATTCATTTACACCCAGGATCTAAAATACACTGACTTTACGTTGTGGGACACCACAATCTACTCTCTGTTATGTAACACTAACAGCATTTGAATTATTAACACAGGACAGGGATGAATGAAGGGCATTTCTCCTCCATTTTTCACATTCTTGTAAAAATTGTTTCATGTCTTGGAGGTTGACGTCTCCTTATTCTTTCAGTTAATACTGAACATATTCACATATTCTGTCATATTCCACAATATGGTTGACATTGTTAACAGAAGTCATTTTGGGTTTGATTGACTGGATCTTTGGACACTTATGAAAATGCAGAGAATGACACTTGAAATTTGTGGGGTTTTGTGTTTCCAGATGAAGACGGCCTGGGGATCAGTATCATCGGGATGGGTGTTGGTGCTGATGCAGGCCTGGAGAAACTGGGCATCTTTGTTAAGACTGTCATTGAGGGTGGAGCTGCGGAGAGAGATAGCAGGTGGGTGCTGCTTTCCTGCTGGATATCACACATTTTTTTCAGTCTAAAAGTGGGTCTGGAGACAACAAATAACATGCACGTAGGATTAAACTTGCATATGTTGTGCAAAAAGTATATAAATGTAGTCCCTCCACAGGAATAAATTTCCATAGATGTTTTTTTCCCCCAGCACCACTCCACCATATTGTCTCGCTCGGTCTTACATGCGCAGTCACACTCTATATCTCTCAGATTTAACAGCAGGGGTTCGGATTATATCCACCGAGAGAGGCACAGTCTTACACAGGTCTGTACCTGTGTAGGTGTGTGTGTAGGTGTGACGGAGTCGTTACATTAAACTATATTTCTTTTTCTCTGCAGAGTTTCTCTGCAGAAAAGCGCTGATTTTTAAAGTCTCTGTTTCTATTTATGTCCTTGGATGTTTTACAGTATTGCATTATGTGTTTTTGTGCATTATGAAAAGTGTAAACAGTGCAGAGTTAGCAATGAGTCAGAGATGGAGGAGATGACAGCTCCTCAGCTGACAGACTGGCCTCTTGAGCTGTCACCTTCCACCTATTAGTTTGTTTGTGTGGTTCAGGTTCCCCATAAACAGAAACTGCTCCTCACAATGCAGTTTGAAGCTAGTGAGCTCTTCATAGAAAACAAGCCTAATGCAGCAGGGCTGTTTGCACTAGGTGTTTACTCCTGGGATTTATTCTTATGGCAGAAATTCTGAGGAACATGACAGTGAGATTAGTTAAAATGTAACCAGCAGAGCGACGGAGAAAAGCAGCGGCAGAAAGGAAGCAGCTCCTTCGAAAGTGAGAAAAGTTGATCTGTTCTAAGATGACAGTTTCACTGACTCCAAAAAGCCTAATTTCCCATGGTGAGTGGGAGAAGTGAGAGAAGTTGAAAAGATCAGAGGAACACTGTGCTGAAGCTCGAGTTCACATTTGTGTGACTGTTGAGTTGAGCCTGTTTCTTTTTTTTTCTTTAGTGGAAAAAAAGTTTTTAGTTTAGTTTCATTTTTTTTTTTTGACACTTTTTATTTGTTTAGGAACATTTTTATGCAACAAGATAAAAGAAAAAAGAAAAAACAGAAACAGTATGAGGTCATGGGAAGATAACATACACCTGTACATACATCTGCACATCCACACATACATACGTCAACAAGTCTGCATTGCTAATTCTATGCATCAAAGGGTGCTGCCACAAGCTGTAAAGTCCAGCCATTTTCTCCACCGTCTCCTTCCCAAATCTCCCTGCAGTCGCAGAGTGAAAGTCATACATTCCATCAATTTGACGTCTTCCACTATAGAGGTAAAAAGTGTTACAGTGGGAGGATCTCTACAGAGCCAGCGTTTTGTTATGGCCTTCTTCGCAGAAGCCAAGAGAACTTTCAGAAGGTAAACATCATCTGCAACTAAATCGTCTGTAAAATACCCCAGATACAATGAGGTAAATGTACAAGGCACGTGGAATCCCAACACCTCTGTAATTATCTTTATAACTTCCGTCCAGAAGGGTCGTATGAGTGGGCAGGACCAGAATATATGACCGTAATCAGCCATGACTTCCCCACAATTCCTCCAGCAAAACGCAGGTGTAGCACTGAATTTAGACTTCTGTTTAGGCGTTATGAAATAGCGTATAATGTTCTTCCAGCAGAAGTCCCGCCACATGTTGGAGTTAGTCGTGGTAAACTGTGTCTCCCAGATCCGTGCCCACCCATCTTCTGTAATCACAATGTCCATTTCTTTTTCCCACTTCTGCTTTATGTAAATCGTTGAGTGCCCTTTGAGCTTAGTCAGACATTTATACAGTTTACTTATCAAGGCTCTGTTACTCCCAGAGTCATAAGCATCAATGAAAATATTAACAATCGAGAAGTCTCCACGGACACAGCTCTTCAGTCTTTTGCCAATATAGTCACGGAGTTGCAAGTATCGAAAAAAGTCTTGTTTCCCGAGATCGTAAGTCTTGCATAGGGTATCAAAAGCCATAATTTTAGATTTTACAATAACCAAACACCCAGCAGTGATTCCATGCCACACCCATTGTTTAAATCTACTATCGTGGGAAGCAGGTAGAAAATCAGGGTCATACGCTGGCCACCTCAGAAGTTTTATCTCTTCCTGGAGTTGCGCCTGCTTGACCACTCCCCTCCATATTTTTAATGTAAAAGTGACCCAGTGGCTGGGCGTCAAGGTATCGTCCAAATCAGAAGCCGCGTGACCAAGTCTAGACTGGATTGGCGTGTCTGAGAGAGACATCTCAATAGTCTTCCACCTCGCACAAAAAGATGGATTACACCAACACACCAAGGACCTCAGCTGAGCAGATAAGTAGTAATTCCTTAATGAAGGTAGAGCCAAGCCCCCTTTGTCTTTCGGCAACTGCAAAGTAGAGAACTTCACCCGTGGTCTTTTGTTAAGCCAAATGAATCTCGAAATCTGCTTATTCCATTCCCTGAATTGCTTCTCTGGAATTTGAATAGGTAAAGCAAGAAAAAGATAGAGTAGTTTGGGGAGAATATTCATTTTAATTATCTGTATCCTGTTGCCAAGGTCGAGAGGGAGCAAGGCCCAAATGTTGAGATCGCTATATATTTCTCTATTAATACGACTGTAATTAATATCGTACAGTTGTGTCAGATCTCTAGGCAGAAACACTCCCAAATATTTGATAGCAGTTGCCTCCCAATTAAACTTGAATTTTGCCAGTAGTGTCTGGTCCGGAGAAAAATTAAATGACAGAACTTGAGTTTTTTTGACATTAAGGACATACCCTGAATACAGGCCATATGTTTCCAACATCCCCATTAATACTGGTATACCTGAGCTGGGATCCATGATTGTCACCAAGACATCATCTGCATATAAACACACCTTGTACTCGTCCCCTCCTATTACAATCCCTTTCAACGATGTTTCCTGACGTATAGCCTGGGCTAGAGGTTCGATAAACAAGTTGAAGAGGTAGGGGCTTGCTGGACACCCCTGTCTACATCCTCGTTCTAAAAAAATAGTATCGGAGAGGCTACCATTAATTTTTATTCTGGCAGTAGGGAGAGAATAAAGAGCTTGGAAACATCTTATAAACTCGCTACAGAAACCAAATCTTTTCATCACTAGGAAGAGGAAGTCCCAATTCACTGAATCATATGCTTTTTCAGCATCTAAGCTAAGAATAATTGAGCTTTTTTTCTTATTATTAATGTGTTCGATGATGTGTAAAGCTCGTCTAATATTATCGTGGGTTTGTCTATTTTTCAAGAAACCCGTTTGGTCTTCATCAATCAAAGAAGGCATTACAGCATCCATTCTTCGCACCAAAATAGTTGTGTATAGTTTATAGTCTGAGTTCAGGACACTTATAGGCCTATAAGATTTGCAGTTTAGTCTATCCTGTCCCCCCTTTGGCAAAACCGATATGAAGGCCTCCTTCCAAGAGGGAGGTACCAGACCTCCTTTCAAAATGTAGTTAAAACTAGTTTCCAACAGGGGAAGAAGGCTTTCCCTCATGGTTTTGTACCATTCGGCAGGGAGCCCGTCGGTACCTGGTGATTTATTGGATTTAAGGCTGGAGATAGCTTTAATTATTTCTTCCCGAGATATTAAGGACGTTAACTTACTATTTGCTTCTCGACCAATCGTAGGCAGGTCTAAGGAATTCAAAAAGTCAGTCATCTTATTTACATCACCCTGAGTAGATTGACTATATAAGGATTTGTAATACTTTTCAAACGCTTTTTGAATTTTATCCAGGTCAGTTACAACATTGTTACCAACCGGGTCTCTAATCTTATAAATATTATTTTCAGCTTGCTGTTTTCTAATCCGCCACGCCAACTGCTTCGCCGCCTTAGGCCCCGCCTCATAATACCTCTGTTTCATGAACCTTATGTTTTTCTCTACTTCTTCGCTCAATATCTTATCTATCTCCTGCTTAATCTGTCTGATCTGGTGGGTTACTGTAGTATTTTTATCCTTTAGACCTGACTGTTCCAAGGCCATTAATCTATTCTGCAGTTGTAACAATTCTTGTGACTTTTTCTTTTTAATCATGGTCGACCACGCAATTATTTTACCTCTGAGGACAGCTTTGGCTGCATCCCATACAATACTGTGATTTGTCTCTCCATTATCATTGTCCTGCAGGTACAAGTTAAGATCGGCTGTCATTTGTTTCACAAAAGCGGGGTCATTTAACATACCGGTATTTAGTCTCCACAAAGTTGTCTTCCGTGTCCCGTCCAAATGTAACGTTATATAAAGTCCACTGTGGTCAGAGACATCTCTTGGACCTATTCTGCAATCTTTTATCCTGTGTAAATCCCTATTAAACATAAAACAGTAATCTATCCTCGAATACACTGAGTGTCGAGCAGAGTAAAAAGTGAATCCTGACGCTGACCCATGGATAGATCGCCACACGTCAATAAGCCCTAATTCCGTTAACATTCCTTTAACCTGTTTCCCTCCAGACGTGCTTTTCCTGTCCCTATTATTTGAGTCTAATCTGGGATTTAACAGTAAATTAAAATCTCCTGCACAAATAAGAGTTCCCACCGTTTCCTTAGAGATCAAATCAAATATCTTCTTAAAGAAGCTTGCGTTGCTTCCTGGGGGTGCATAGACATTTAATAGTGTGACCGTCTTATTCTCTATTCTACCTTTTACTAAAACAAACCGACCTTCCTTATCACTTATAGTAGATATATGTTCAAATTTTATTTTAGATATTTGAGATAAGGATAGCTACTCCTCGTTTTTTCCCGGCCCTATACGATGAATAAAATGTATGTCTGAAACCCATCTTTTTTAATTTCTCATGTTCTGCATTATCTAGATGAGTTTCTTGCCAATATGCCAAGTCTACTGTCTCCTTTTTCAATTTGGCAATTAATTTGCTTCTTTTAATAGGGCTATTCAGGCCATTTACATTTAGTGACAGCATTTTATAGAAATTATAAGCCATCAAGTGGATATGTGGAATACAACATAATCAACCCAGACCTCAGAACATCACAACCAGAACTCACTGAACAGCAAACACACAAAACATTAACAGGAGCTTCCAATACAAAGGATATAACAGTATCCTTTGACATTGAGGGGACTGGCCACAGGGTGGGGCCCCTCATCCGACAAGAGGGGAGTGACCGACAAAAAAGCCAAAAAAGGGCAAAAAATAAACGAAACAGTCTCTTATCGCTACTAGACATAACGTGGTGGTTCTCTAACCATGTCCGTAGGCACCAACCTAAAGAAATATGAATTCTGAAGGATACGAAAGTCAGTGTTCCTGCGGTTAGATTATCAAAACTCTACCGCCAGCTATCTCACCGTTGTCCCGCCATCAGCTGTTCACTCGTCTGCTGACACTTTTTCTTGCTCCCTCCGGAATGCTTGGAGTTTTTCCCGCACGTTCTGCTGGAAGCCGCCCCCGCAGTGTGCTGTCTGCGTTTCCCAAGGAAGTAGCTGCTTTATCGTGTCCTCTGTCATCCTGTTGGTTTGGTTCCCCAAGGTGATCTTACCCACGGCTATTCCCCGCTTTCTTAAATCCTCGGCAGCTTGGCTCGCGGTATTATATAGGACATTGCCTGACGCATAAAACACTCGCATCTTACTTAGTGGTGTCTGGAAACGGATCCCGTTGTCCTTCAAAGCCTTCTTAACTGGGATATATTCCCGTCTCCTTTTCTGCACTTCCAGAGAGTAGTCATGATCGAAATACACCCGTTTGTTTTGGATATGTACCCCTTTGTTCCACGCCGTGCGGAGAATCTCTTCTTTAACAGAGAACCGGAGGAAGCGCACTATTATTGAGCGTGGTGGGGCATTCGGGGGTGGTTTCGGTCCCAACGCGCGGTGTGCGCGCTCAATGCCGAGAGCACGGTCCGGGCCGAAATCTTCGCCTAGGTGTTCTTTGATCAGATTTTCAACAAAGGTAGTCACCGACGAGCCCTCCGAGTTTTCCGGTACGCCGTAGATCCGGATGTTCTTGCGTCTAGCGCGGCCCTCCATATCGGACACCTTTTCCTGAAGCGCCCGTTGATTTTCCAACAGCTGCACAAGTGTATCCCTAACACCAATGTCCCAGCGTTCCGAGTCAGCCATGTTGTCCTCGACGTGCTTTAGCCGACCAGTCATCTCCTCCACCTGATCCGCCATCTCGTGTAATCTTTGATTCAATTCCTTAGAGAGTTCGGCCATTTGCTTCTTTACATCCTCCCGAAATTCCGTACCGAATGCTTTGAAGTCACTCTTCAATTCGGTTCGCAATGTAGCCATTTCGGCCACCAGTACGCTACTCACAGCATCCCGAAGCCAACCCAGACCTTCACCTCGGTCGCCATCTTGTCCCGATGCGAGGCTTGCCTCACTAGCCGCGGCGTCCTTCTCCATTTCACAGTCAAGAATGTTTCGTAGCCCGTATCCTCCCTTTTTAGATTTATCCCCACTCATTCTTGAGTCGAAAAATGGCAATGTAGCCCTAATACAGCTCTCGAGTCCGGGGAAACACACGGTTGGTGCCGGAGGTCACTCTCTATGCGGCCATGCGGTGCTACGAGCCACCGGAAGTCCAGTTTAGTTTCATTTTTACAACAATGCTGTAGAAGCTGTTGAGCGTGCTCCTCCGTGTGCTTGTTTAGATTTTTAGCGATGCTAGCAGCGTGGCTGTAGGCATGGCGACAATAAAAACCAACCTCTAATCTAATAGCTGCCTTGAAATGATGTATTCTGAAAAATGTATTTATGGTCACCAAAGAATGAAGTCTGCTTTGTGTTCAGAGGTAATTAACATTAACACATGTGCACTACTGTGTAATGCAAATTTGGTGATCATTACACAGCAGAGGACAGCCACTGTTGCTATTTCATGAATATTTTTAACATCAAGTTTTTGTGATGAGACGCTACATGACAAAAATGTTGTTCATGGACTGTTCAGCTTTTGAGATTTGGGGGTTATTTTTCTTTAGTAACATGTCTGCCTTCAGACTCATGTAATGAAATACAATAAAATACAAAAATACACATTTAGGTTGATATTTTACCACTTTACCTGCTGGACATTGATGCAACATTTGCATGTTAAACATGTTTAAAGTGCTTAACATGCATATCTAAACATAAAATCTCAGAACACTTAAAATATTAACAAACTGACTTAATATAAGTGAAGATATTGGTGAAGTTTAATAGTTTCATAGTGATATTTGTAGTTTAGTGGTGAAATGGACATCTGCACTTAATATAAAGACTGAATAAAAGAAAAGAAAAAGGAAAAAAGAAATATTCACAAATCAAATATCTTTTTACAGCTGGCTTTAAAACAGCCAGAGTGCTGTGCATATTTAAGTAATGCATTCACATTTACATAACGCTCTTCTGTTCTTACTGACCATTCAAACTTTCATTTTAACCATACATACAGCACTTTATGGCCAATTTAGAATCAGCAATTACCCCAACACGCATGTCCTCAGACTGTGGGAGGAAGCCAATGTACTAAGTTTTTATTATACTTCAAGTGAATGAATGCTTCCAACATTATATTGCATCATTAGTGTCTTTATTAGAGATGGAAACACAGCTGTTCTTTATTGTGAATCTGCAGTTCTGGCTGTGGCCTCATGATGGATTTCACAATAGACCATGATCACAGTATTAGAGAAATAAACTGTACACTTGAGATGTTAGTGTCATGGCGGCAAAAAGTAATCAGTAATTTTTGCATGCTCACTTATTCGTGCACACACACACACACAGATATACACAGGGAGAGAAGGGAGGAGTCACTATCCAGAATGTGATTTCCTTGAGTCATTACCCTCCCTGCCACAGGGCTCTGTCTTTGCTGAGTCTGACTTAATGGTCTAATGTGCAGGAGCGCATTCACTCTCAGGCAGACAGAATGACTTGGCTGTGGCTCGATGTCTCGCCTGTGTGTGTGTGTGTGAGATAGGGGACATGAGGGTGATAGGATGTGTAATTCGGTGTATGTACATTAACTGACAAGGTCCTTTGTTGGCAGTTTTTTGTCTTTCCTGCTGCCTTTGTTTGGAAGTTGTATACCGACTAGGCTCGACCACATACAGCCACATTTGGATGGTAGCATCTATGAAGGTCAGAGAAGCATCTGGACCGCTGACAGACAACCAGCCTGCTGTCTGTCTACCTGTCAGGCCCACGTGTCTCTATACATCCCTGTGACATCTGTGATTGATGCGTCAGCTGTCACAGACATACTAAATTCTGCTCGGCAGCTGGTGTTATGTTGTAACAGACTGGGAGAAGGAGCTGCAGTTTTATATGAAGCCATCAAACACCTCTTCATTTTGATATTATTGTTGCGGTAAATAAAAAGGAAACAGTGCAGAGGATGCATTTGTAGGTAGCTAGTGATTTTGACCATTGTTAAATAGTCTTAGCTACTGTGGCTCTCTCCAGTTTATGAAATTGTAATTGTAGATCACTTGAGAACTCTTTTATCTTTGAGTTTTATTGCTTTTAAATTGAACCTATGGGGGTAGTTCATTCATACAAATCAAGAAAAATCGAGTTAAGAGACCTTCATCTCATCTGCCCATTCTATTTGATAAAAATGTGAGAAATGTACAAGTTTAAAGTTTTCAAGCTTGTGTTCATAAGTATCGAGGAGATGGGCCTTCTTGCACTCTGTTTTGGACCAAATAAAAAACCAAATTGCTGTTGAAGAAGAGAATAATGTGTCTGTTGTGGCTTCCAGCAATTAATTATTAGCACAATTCACTGTTTTGTTGAAAATAATGAGAGCTAGTTTTTGTTTTATTTATATGTTGAAGCAGTTACTCAAAATCCAGATTCAAAATCCCTCTGCATCTTTTTTTTCAGTACAAATGTTCATGCAAATTTAAATTGAATATTCAACAAGGCTGTCTGTTTTAAGCAATTTGTTCGCAGTTCCCCTGAATCCTGTATACTCAAGTCTTATCAGGAGTTTCATTTTAGGTCAAGAACTTAGGCGACCTCCCGTCATGTCCAGAGCAGAGCACAAATACCGGATGTATTGTAGCCGAGGGCCAAAGGCGTCCATGTCCCCATTAGCCCTCATAGTTTGTTTTGAGTCTCATCTCCTCTGTCTCCTTGTTACACAGTAGTCTGGAGCTATTGCACTGGAAATTTGTGACCCCAGAAAGTTTTCCGCTGTTGTAGTTCTATAAATTATGTGAACATGAATGATACGCCAGCGTGTTCGTGACTTTGTGCATCTTTTAGCCTTTGGACCACAATCATTTTCGAATGCAGAAGCCCAGCGTGAGGTCATATGTGCATGCAGATTTCAGCTTATATGTATGCACAGTAAAAGTAAAACGCAGACATTTATTCCTGATGTCTATACTATTGATATATTTTTATTTGCTCCTGCACAGTTGGTGTTGGAGCACCTATAATTTCATTGTACATGTACAATGACAATAGAGGGCTATTGTGTTCTATTCTATTCTATTCATTTATTTTATAATTACATGTTTATTACTATCTTATCTTAAGTGCTGAAAGATTCTTCTTCTTGCATTTGCCAGAATCAAAGTGAATGACCAGATCGTGGAGGTGGATGGGACCAGTTTGGTGGGCGTCACTCAGAGCTTTGCTGCCTCAGTCCTCAGGAACACATCAGGAGTCGTCCGGTAATACACACATGCAACCATAAACTATAATGCAGTCTAATGCAAAAAAGTATTGGGAACAGGACATAGTAATGCTGGAGTGATAACTCCATTAGAATTCAAATTTTGAGAGTTGAATTGTGAAAATCAGTTGTAACAGTACAGCAGGATTTCAGGAAAGTGTGTCAAGCCGCTGTCAGCTCCAAAATCCACGACTACTATTATACAGTCAGAGTTATTTTACAGCTCCCTAAAAGCGCTAAAGCGTTCTTTATATTTAGTGATGGTCTCACTAGCCGCAGGAAGAGTATCAATGCAGTTAGTCCAGCTATTATGTTGCAAAAGTCCTACTTAGTGAGAAATACCTTAACATTACATGACGAGCTGTTTTTGACAGGGTCTGCTAACAGCACTGGGAAGCAGAGGAAGTACTCGCACACATAGAGATGTGAAAGAGAAGGCTGCGTTTAGTTGATTCTCGCTCTTGTCTGTCCTGTTTATTGACAGGCTTTCGTTTTTATTTCTCTCTCTCTGGATTCTCGCCATTGTGTGTTATTGAGGATGTTCTCCACTCTTTTCATTCTGCCACTTTTTCACCATTTCTTCTTCAGTCATCTCGGGAGAAGTGTGCGAGTTTATTTTCAGACCTCGACCTTGCTGGTGTAGAGCCCTCCATTCTTTGTCATGGATCTATATTCATATTATGCTTGAACTCACCTGTGGAAAGACAGATAGCTGTGTGGGAACTACAGTGTCTGATGAAAAGCTGAAGGCTGAACAAAGAGATATCCAAAATAATCAAAAGTGTTGGACAGATGATGTTTGCTGAAATAATATTGACAGTGGAGATTTTCCAGGATGTGGCTGTACAGATGAGACAGCCTTGAAAACGCCGACGTATATCATCTGTCCACCTCGCAAATATAAAGAAATAGTTATGACAAGTCTAAAAACTGAAATACACTGACGTACTTGTAAGATATATAAATGTTGTAGTCCAGTATATGAACATTAAACTCTGACAGTGTTTACAGGAAATATAATGATAAATCTCACTCCTCGCTGTTATTTCTTCCAACAAATTATCACTCCTCCTGCCCTCTCTTCACTGTCACTCTTTCAGTCTTCATCCATCAAGTCTCACTCACTCCACCCCCTCCTCCTCCTCTGTAAATCCTTCTCTCACTCCGTCTGATCACCAGGGGTTTTATGGCCAACTGTCCTACATTTGCCATTTTGCTATATTTACCCCGGCTTCCAGCAGCAAATCATCCAGGTTTAGAGGTGATCCCAGGATCTTTTAAAAACGTGCTGCCAAGACCCCATCACAGACAGGAAACTGTTCCCAAAATACATGGAACATTGGAAAATGGCTTTAGCACATAATAGATAGCATTAGATAAAAAGAATAAGGACATCTGTGTTTGATTGATTACGGTATTTATTTGTCACAACAATGATTCTTGGCGTTATGCAACCCTGATACGCAACTCTCACGCACAAATGCATCAATGCATCAGAATTATTGTCAAGAAGCACTGTTACAACAAACAAATACGAGTTGAGGAAACAAAATTTCTTATTTTTTGTTAAGTTGAAGTTAATATTTTGTATTGATTAACTGTTTTACAGAGCTTTGGAAGAAGCATTTAAATACTCTGAGTAAAAGTGGCAATGTTACAGTGTAAACATGTTCTTCAAGAAGAAGTCAAGTACACAAAATACTACTTAAATAAAAGTTAAAAAGTGTCATACTATCTATGCCTTTTATCCGTAGCTCATTAAGCGGTCTTATCTTCTGTTACTGGAGTGTATTTGAGTTATTGTTTTAGAGTACATCACTTTGATAATGCATCTTGAGCTAATGTAGTTGCTTTATTCTTTGCTGTGGGTCTAATTCTATAACGAGATATCATAATTTATCAGTATTTATTCTGCTAAATAATTAGTAACTAAAGCTTTAAAATAATGTAACAGTAACTGCCCCCAAACTTTAGTGGAGCAGAAGTAAAAAGAAGCATTTCAAAGTATTTAATCGAAGTAAATACACATCATAGTTATACTTAAGTGCAGTACTTGAGTAAGTGTATTTTTTGCATTCCACTATCAGACTTAATCATGCTCTAAATTGAACTCAGATTAACTTGCAGTAGATACATTAGATAGCATGTCTCCAACACGGCTGACCAGTCATATCTGGTATTTGTGAACCTGTGCTGACATCCTCAAATGGCTGTCAACCCAGTGCTGCTTAATGCTCAAGACGTGTGTCCTGCATTGCTTCTCCAAGCATCACTTTCTGCATCCTTGCCACGTCTCTATTAATTGGAGTAAATGGAATAAATCAGTGGTGTCTGCAGCTGAGCTGATCCTGCACAGCATCCTGTGTGGCAGTCCCAGATCTTAAGGAGAAACTACGACAGGCTCCCCATGCGTGAGCGGAAAGGCTCTTTTCAGGTCAGCTACTCTTCAGACCTCCCTGCTGTCCAAAGGCTTCCTACAGTAGAGTACTTAGCTTAACCCCTCCAACCCCCCTTCTTTTTCTACTTACTGTGTGTCCTGGCCCTCAGTTGTTCCTTCACATGTAGATCAAATACGCCTCTCTGCTGGAGCGTAAGGCTTTCTCTACATCCCCTTTAGAAATATATAAAAGAGCTCTCGGGAGATGAATTCACTTGATTAGACCCCATCTCCGATCCACTCTCGCTCTCTTTTTCTGTTTTCTTCTCTCTCTCACACACACACACGCGCACACACAATAGCTCGGGCCTCGCTCACACATACACATAGTTACAGGGACCCTGCAGGGTGAGCCACAAAAATCCCCTTACTTGATTGCTCGGCTTCGTTGGTGTTACGAGGAGAATAAATTGGTGATTGCGTTATAAATTTTCTTTTGAGTTGCAGAACTATTATTTGCTTTAAGTTTTTACATTTTGAGCAGAAGCGTGATGAGAGAGATGAGCATCTTTTTGCTTTGTTATCCCCTTATTTGTAGCTCTAATTTGTACTCTCAGTGCTCCCTCTCCCTGTAATATAGACAAACACAAATCTATAAGCAATCTTTAGCTCCTGCTCTTTGTCATCATCGGCATCTTTAGCTGTATTTTAATGTGATATTTTCTGTGTTTGTTTGCATGCGTAACTGCTGGTCTTCTCTGTTTAGTTCTCTGCCAGCTTAATAACAGGCTGCCTGGCCGAGCTGACTGTCGCCTCACATTATTATGCGTGTCCTGTCTCCCAGCCCTGCCCACTACGTCAGCACATATCGCTGCCATTGCTATGTGGCTGTGGGCCTCTGTTTTGCTCTCTGCGTTACTGTTGTGTTCATTTCCTTGCATAAATACACATCACAACAAGAAAGATGGACAAAAAATGAATTTAAAGTTGTTTTCCTCTTCTGTATGATTTTGTAAAAAGGTGCATGTCAGGCTACATTATTAGGTTAAATCATAAGTTCCAGAGAGGTTTGTAGTTACGTTGTAGGTTATGATGTAGATGAAGTATAAATCGAGTGTCAGACAAATGTCAAACCCTTTAAAATATTAAAAATGAAAAATATTCGTTTTTGTCAGATGCTACATTTACGATTAAACCCTTTATATCGAGTGTCTAAAGAAAATAAATCTGATAACTCACAGTGTGAAAGGTCGTGGTTTTGTAATTATAATATTCATACTTGTAATTACAAGATAAATTATTTAACAAATTCAAATAGTCATGTGGTAACTAAAGCTGGCCGATATTGGTCCATATTAGTTGCTTGCCGATCTGTTAATATTTAGTAAGTAAAAGAAGACGTGAGAAACACCCTTCAAACATGTTTTGATGTTTCATTGTTTGTCCACCAGAGGGCGCTGCAACTTCCCTGCTGTGTTTTAAATGCTAAAGACGCAACAATGTGATCCAGGCTTCCATCCATCCAACATCGGCCGACATATCGCAATATCAGCATTTTTAAATCACCAAATATCAATCCTATATCTTTTAGGCTCTACTGTCATGTTGTGTAATCCCGTGCTGGCCGCCTCTGTGTCTGTAGGTCAACAGTGCCTCTTGTTGTCACAGGTTTGTGATCGGCCGGGAGCGTCCAGGTCAGCAGAGTGAGGTGGCCACGCTCATCCAGCAGACCCTGGAGCAGGAAAGGAGACAGAGAGAACTACTAGAGCAGCAGTACGCCCACTATGACGCCGATGATGATGAGGTATTGACCATACGCAACCCTGGCCACTGCCCTGGGTGTCCTCTACAGTGCATTTGAGACTTTGTGAATGATAGTCTGAATATGCAAAGGTGCAGCCAGGGTAAGATGCCAGCCTCTTAATATGAGGAACATTATCTTAATAAATCTCATTATATCTGCATGTATTTGAGGTTCATTTGCTAACACATTTCTCTACATGACACCGTAGTGAGAAAATGAGGCTTCTGGTTGTCACTTAATGCAAATAAGCTCCTTTCTCCTTCCAATGGGCTGGAAGTTATAGCTTATTAGCTTCATAAAACTGAGTGACAGTAGGCTTTGATGCTGACACACAGAACAGCCTCTCTCTCTCAGCCACACATACTAAGAGCCATGCGAGAGTTGGTCCTCGAAAGCATCACTCAGCATTTCTTTCTCTGATTCTGCTGCTTACTTGCTTGTTTAATCCACCAAACACTGAGCTCAGGGGCCTTCATATCTTTGAGTATGTGTGTGTGTGTTCATGTAGACACTCTTACACTGTGTATACACAAGACATAACACAGTGTAGTAACATAAATCAATACCAAGTGTTTCCTCACTTACATACACAGAAACAGCCGCACTCATGCGTAGATATACATGCAGACAAACACTACCAGACATCTTTCACTGTTTTCATCAGTGCTCTTTGAAGCTTTTCATTTCCCTGCAGACGGTGGATTGAGAGCACTCTTCATGCTTAAGAAACTCTTTTCCAGGCTCTGAATGCTGATACTACATGTCAGCACTGCCTAAGCTCCTACAGAGTGTTAAGGCTCAAATGTAATGTAAGATTTCAATGTTGAAAAAGAAAATAAACACTTTAAGGGCTTTTTTCCCTTACAGATCCCCACATGGACATATAAACATAAGAATGGTGATTATATTAAATTTGTTAATCCATACATCGATTAGAGCCTGCTGTAAAATGAATCAAAATCAGCCTCTGTGGAGCACTAAGGCATCCATAACTTGCTGCTGATAGGATAAACGGTTGCAAAAGGATTACAAAGATGCGTGTGACAGTAAAAAGAGCTCATCAATATTAAAATCTTTATAAATATTAGAAAGAGTCATTGGGTGGGTGGGAGTTATTTCTCAATCTGAGGGCTGCAACAGAGTCTTCAGCTCTTTATTGGTGCTTAGAATCGGATCCCAAGAGGAAGGAGGAGTGCATTTAACAACAGACATGCAGCAGACACATGCATGCCCATCTGTTAACAGTTAAATGGAAGCATAGCCCACAAGTCTTATATTCAACCTTTGGTCCTCTAAATAATCTCATGCAATCTTTGTCATGTTCAACATAATAAATAATAGTGACAGAAAGACAAATAATTCAGTTATCAAAGTTAACAGTATAGTAGTATGTGCTAAAACAATAATAATAATAAGGGTGGAGCTGGAGGATTACTGTTACAGCAGCCAAAAAAATAAACACAACATATAAAGTAGAAGAGCTTAGTATTATAAATACATTAATAATTAAAAAATAATAGAATAGCAATAATAATAAAATGAAGCAATAAAGTAATAATAAGTTTGCAAAATTGTGCTAAAGATGGAGTTGAATTAAATATAATAGGTTAAGCTTAATGAGTAGAAACATAAATAAAATAAATACTGATGTCGTGGTGTGAGGCAGGAAAGATCTCCTGTATCTGTCAAAACTGCTTCCAGTCAAAGGTGCATCACATGCTGGGCACCCTCTAAAAGGATTGTCTTTATACATTCAGTAGGAGGAAGTTATACTGTGCAGATGACGGTGCTCTTGTGTGTTTAATGGTCAACTCCACCATCTGTAAATGGTAGCTTAATGTATGTAGATGGCACTGTTTTAACAACCGAGCCTGTTATGGAAATGGGACCATTCGATTGCGATGCATGTGACTGAATCAGGCCTGAGCCCTGCTATCTGGGAGATAGTTGGAGGGATGTGCAGGGAAAGATGAGGAGAAGATGTAGGGCACAGTAATGAGTAGAGCTGAGAGCAGAGGCACAGAAGTGTGTACGTGTGCATGTGGAGCGCGGGTACAAAGACAAGTGTACAAATATTTTCTGTATTTCATTACACAACTGATGATGGAAACTCACAGTATAAGCTAATTGTTGCATATCAAGCCTTTATCATTTCTGAATCATATGGAGATTATAAAATGTATTTGTGATGAGAAAGCAAATTTGCAGGGGGTAAAAGTAAAAGTAAGCTGCAGATGTTTCATGGAGCAGCTTCACTGGAAGTGTTCGAGTCTGTTGGTCATCAGCCAAAGACTGAATCAACAAATCCATTTGGGCCCAGTGCTTAATGGTTTTTGCCAATACTCATTATACAGTGTTTTGGGCATCAGAGAAGAGAAAAACTGCCTTGAATACATGCAGTGTAATGGCCTACATAAATATTTTTCATTTAAGTACTACTAAAAGCTGCAGTAATAAGTTGTTTCCGGTGACTTTCATTAGTCTCTTCATTTCTGAGAAACCCCGGCCTTCTCAGTCGTAGCGTTAGCCCCGCTGGATGCTCATACCTCACTAGTTTTGACATGTGACCTTGTTGCACTTGAGGCAAGATGGTGAGTAATTAAAAAAAAAAAAAAAACCCCAAACAGGGACAGATTTTGTCAGCATAACTTATCTGATGGCTTACTTTTAAAGAAATTATAATTTCAGCTCACCAGGCTGTCAAACTGATTTATTTCACACAAAGTTTAGGCATGGTTACCTAAATCTTATGTAACCGGCAGCATTAAAATAGCATTACTTATGTAAAGTAGCAGGTGAAGCGAGGACGGCTTCAACAACATGCTTAAGAGTTTCGGGTAGTCAGACGAAAGAAGATGGAAAGGATGTAAAAGGTGACAAATACAAGGCTGTAACCACCAGAGCATTGCTGGCGAGACCAAATCTAGGTTTGGGTGTCTTGTGTCTTCTACTTGTAATGAAAAGTAAATAAAAGCAACTGCTTTCTGCAGAAATTACTGGCAGGGGCAGTTTGATCATAGTTGAATCCAAGGGGGGATGTATCCCCTCCAACATGATTACAGCCTTGGATAATTAAATGTCACAGTTGGAGCCTGACAGGTTATCTGTTTTGTCCGTTTAGGCTATTCTGCAGCCTGTTAACTTCTCACTGGAGGGTGAATGCTAATAGCTGTATTGGCTTCACTGTAGGAGTGGCTAATTGCCTGTTCAGTTAGTCATTTCACCTCAGATACCGCTGCTGCGTTCGCACTGTACTTAAAGTGACATCTGTCACACATTTCACTGGTTTTGTGCGAGTTTGTATAGATATCAACCTTGACTAAAGTTTGTAGAAGTTCTGCTGGCTCTTTCCTGCTGTGCCTGCAGACTTGTGATGACAGCATGCAAATAAATGTCACTTTTACAAGACCTCGGGGACCCTTTACTAATATAAAACCTCTGTCATTTAAAAATGAATGACAGACAGACTGAAAACCAACCTTGGTTGCTTCTATTTATTCTTCATAAATGTGATAATATTAACCATCTGTGCTTTACAGTAAAGATTAAAAAATAGTGTGTGTGCTACTTGGATTTATATTTTGTGCTCTGTTTTAAATATTCATGCAGATAATTGTCTCCACGTGTGATTTTACATTTCCTCCTAAAGCAGACGGGAGAATACGCCACAGACGAGGAGGAGGCAGGAACAACAGTGGCGGGAGGAGAGAAGAGCATCGAAGTGTTTGACTTACCGGAGACGGAGGATATCTTGTCTCCGTCGGAGCTGGACGCCACTAAACTCTACCAGAAGTTCAGAGAGGTAACCTGAAACGCCGCTGAGTCTTGATTACATAACTGATGGGAGCCTACAGCATTTTTCTCTGTCAGTGGTTTGAAGCGTACATTGCAAATACACCCGCAAAGCCACCAGAATTGCTTAGCTACTGAAAAAAGGTAATTAAATTTAACAACAGAAGAGACAAACACAATAGAGCCTCTGCTTAACTTGGCAAAACGATGCTTTTGTTAAGATCTGCGATCCGCTTACCCTCCCTAATTGCTAATCTGAATGATTAGAGGTGTGAACACAAAGTGATGTAAGTCCTCATTACACCTAATTGCCCGTGTTTTTAGTCGAAACTCCCAGAATAAGAATGAGAGTGAACACCATAAAGCTGGTTTTGAACCAGATCTTGGCAGTGCTTCACACACTGGGTTCCTCAGAATAGAAGCTCTCTTTGTTGAACCTCTGCTACCTTCGCTAACAGTGAACTCACTTTGAAGATTACAGCAATGAAACAGAACATAAATTTACTGACAGTTAACTCATTTATGCTTTAATGCTGCTAAAAAGCTGGTAATATCGATCTCGCGCTCCAACACCGTTACCATCAGCGCTGTGGCACCACCGGCCTTCCACAATTGCTGTATGACACATTTAACAAATGGCTCCAGCTGCACTGCAGGCACTGCAGTGGATATCGAGTGAAAATATAATGTAATCCCTGGGCTCAGGGTGTGTGCTTTTACTCCATTTTGTCATTTTCTCTGCTTCTTGACCTCTCTCCCATAGTTCAGCTTTTCCCTTTCATTCTTAAACGCCTCTGTTTTTGGAGTCTTTTAGGAAGCAGTTGACTATGGGGCTGTCAGGCTTTTGTAAATGACAGAGAGAAAATGTGATGATACAAGATGCTGTTTGAAACAGCAATGATTAATTGTGCTATGAAAAAAATTGGCACGACCAAACTTGTGATGGCGTTGCTTTAAAACGGTCTCAGGTCTGCAACCATCTGCAGTCAGCTGTGACTTTAATGATGACAAAAAATGTTGATAAGAAACAGTCAGTTTCTGATTGAATTGAGTCGAATGGTTAAAGTTTGCAATTGTTGCAATCTTTCACTGATAATATGATGATTAATTGAGATAAATTGTCACTGTCTACATAGATTGACCCACATTGTAAATCTGTATTTATAATTTAGGCAGCAATTATTTTTAAACCTTCACCAATTTTTCTCATCTGACTGCAGTCAGTCAGAGTCCGAGTGCAGTGTATTCGCTTTGTGATCCACAGAGGTTGACGGTGTCGCGCGCTCACCCTCTGCAAACTACTCCTAAATGAAAAAGAAAATCTGCGCTATCACTGAGACACCACCACATTTTTTTTTGGTCTCAAGGAAGTTGCTGTCCTATTTTTACTCCAGTGTGAGTGAGCGATAAGTAAATTATCTATCAGATGTCCACTGATTTGTAGACACAGCCAAATATTCTCCCCCAGTTTTAGTCAAACCTCTTTAAAAAAAGGGGAGGATGACTCTTTATATTAGAAAATGAAAGCTCTGCAAAAATGTAACGCTCTGCAGGTCTAACACAGTCATTATCCCAACATGTACCCACTTTAGTCAGTCATTTCTTTTCCTTTGTTCCCGCTTAGACTTGCTGCATCACTGAGCTTTATTCAGACTCACTAGGTCCAAGGATTTCTAGAAGTTGTTAGAAGATGTTATGCAGAAGCAGATTAACTTTTGCACCAAAAGATTGGAACCTCGAAAGCTACACAACTACCTCTTGCTATTTTTGCACATGCACCAGAGCCCTGAAGTTTTCTTGGAGTTACACAGTAGCCGTGTGTTTAAGAACACACGTCGAACACCTGTCAGTCTCCTAATAAATAAGCTGTGTGATGTTGGATTGCACTGACGTGTGAACAGAACAGCTCATATCCTCTTGCATTCACTACTAGTGAGTGTGCATCATGCACTGCCTCCTATCCAGGCAGCTCCCTCTTCTCAGCCTCACAGAGTATTTCTAGCACTGCCACCTACTTCCTGCCGTGTGTGACATGTGAGAAAGGAGAAGTGTGAAAAATATCCTGATGTGATTCTACCAAAGTTATTTGAAGTTGTGTGAAAACTTCTTAACTTGCGCTACTGAAACTTCACAGTAACTTTTGGTAAACTTTAAAGTGAATTTTTAAACAGAAGCAGAACTGTTGGTATTGTAACTAATTTCTGCCACTGGAGGTACATCAGCTCACACAGAGATAGTGAATGATTGCAACAAAGAAACACTTTTTCAGTATATACATATAAGAATTTGATATTTGCTTTCAAACATAATGAAAGAAGAATTTTTCAGGAGGAGTAATTAGAAAAAAGTATGAGTATCAGTATTAGTACTTTAAAAAAGTTCGGCCAGTGCTCTGTGTGTCACGCCTCTACTTTTCTCTCAGAGCTTTCACTTGTTTCCATATCCTGCTCTCTCTCTCTGCATCTCCTCTTCTCCTGTTTATGTCTGCTCAGTCATTATCTAACTTCCTGTCTGCCTCTAATGGACCACCCATATACACTTGTACATCTAACTAACACCTAAGTTTCTTAGATTTTTTTTTTTAGTTTAGTTTTAGTTTTAACATTGCATTAAAAATGCAAAACGTTATTCCATGTTAGAAAATGTATGACTTTTTTTTCCCTTTATGGCTTCTTTAAACTACTTAGCAATTCATGCATCCCTCAGCTTTCCTTGCCTCTCCTCTGAGAGTGCATGTCAGTGCTGGAGCTGGGACGCTGTCAGGGGGAGGACAGAGTCGGCTGCCTCTGTCCATCACGCTGTATCGACGGCACAGAGAGCCTGCTCAGCCATCCATTTGATTCTTGACCGCCCTCTCTTTTCTCTCCTGTTTTCTTTTTTTTTCCTCCTCTGCTACCAACAGCTCCAAATCAAACACACGGTGACCGAGGCCGAGATCCAGAAACTGAAAAACAAGGTAAGGGATTAAAACCGTCTCTGGGCAATCAGGCGACTGGTTGTGGGTGTGTTTTGTCAGTGTTTACATGATTTTTAAATCAATGTGAGACTTGGGTCAGGATAGCCGGTGAGCAGCGGTTCAAGCTTGGTGGAAATGTTTGGGAGATAAACTTTGGTGTTATAAGCGAGAGATGTTTTACAGAAACAATCCACAGCTAAAATACTTTAAATACACTTTATACAACTATTGAAGGTAGTGTTGTCTCTTTGCATGACGCACTCAGTGTTGTCAGGGTCTCTGTGAATGCATTTGTGCCTGCATGCATATAAATAACGGTGTATTATTCATATGCAGTTTGATCAAAGTGGTGCCTATAAAGCTTTTTCCATGACAGTAACGATGTTCCTTGTGATGCAATTTGTACTCTTAATAAGTCTTTGCTCCAAAAAGGCAGTTTTATTAGCTTTTGCTTGCTGATTTTATAACTGTAGGTTTGATTTTGTCTTACTTTGAGACCTTCAAAACGTCCAACAAGCTCGTGTTTTAACAATTAAAAAACAGTCTATAACTTCTTACTTAATATTGGTTACATATCCTGTTAAAAGTGCCTGTTTTTTGGCATGTGTATATGTGTAATATGTTGTATATATAGTGTTGGACATTATTGGACAATGCTGATTTTGTCCTGCAGCTGGCATCAGTGGAGCGGGAAAAGCAGCGCTGGGAGAAGGAGAAGAGCCAGCTGAAGGCCAGCATCGAGGAGAACAAGGAAAGGATGTTGAAGCTGGAGAGCTACTGGATCGAGGCGCAGACGCTCTGCCACACCGTCAATGAACACCTGAAGGAGGCCCAGGCCCAGTACCAGGCTCTGGAGAAGAAGTACAACAAAGCCAAGAAGCTCATCAAAGACTTCCAGCAGAAGTGAGTGAACTCTGGTTAAACTGATCACATTGGACCTCTCACTGTGTTTATTTTTCTCGGTCATGAAATCTCAGTTACATTAAGCATTGGACCAATGACAGTGTTTTGGGTTCAACTGCTAATACAGTTTGAAAATGTAAGTCTGCTGGACACCGGCAGCAACTTAGGTTACTATAACTAATCATGCACTTTCTAATTAGGGTCATTTATCTGAGCTTACAACATTAGTCCAACTGAAAGAATGCTGAATGTACACAATTTAAAAAAAAATCATTGTAATTTATAGTCACATCTATGAGGTAACTTCAGTGAGGCTATTTATAGTCTTTTATATGATTATATAAATTATATATGATATTATATGATTATATATGATCTTGCAGGTATTTATGATGTCACATACTGGCAATCCCAGGTTCGGTTCACTATTTTCACTCAGTTTCAGATTTTAATGTGCTAATGTGTGCTAGCAGTTAATCAGAAATGATTTATGGAAGCTAGTGCATTGGGAAAACTAAAAACTGAACATCCGAGTGATTAAAAATGGGAAGGAGACAAGAATGTCCTAACAAAGTTTCATAGTTTCAAATTCTATGAATATTGCATATTATGTAAGAAAAAAACATTGATTACTTCTTGAGGGACTGAAATCAGGGCAAAAAAAAGACTTATGTGCGATAAATTTTGTCTAGTTAGCCATACTTCATACAAAATCAGTCTGTTTCCATATGTTACTGTAGCATAACTGAGTCAGAAACCTCTGCCTAGGTGCTTTCATTAAATGTACTCTTCTCAGCTTGCCGAGAGAAGCAACAGCTAAGAAGGAAACCTCACATTTATTATAACACTTCAACTCTTTCAAATGAGTACTTTAGCATTAATCCTACAAACATATGTTTTAATTAAAAAAAAACTTGGATGAATTCCTTTGTTTTTCCTTTTACAGCTACCCTCACTTCTCTCAGTGAACCTGAAAAACAATATCTACCTCATTTCCATCTGTGAGCTGGACCAACTATGTTTCTTTTAAGCCTTATCCCAGTTCAACAGTAAGAACTGTGTTTCCATTTTAATGCAGTGCAGCACTCCCTCCTTTTCTGTGCACTGATTTCAGAACCTCTCCTGCTCAGCTTCAGTGTGACTGGATATAATTGGCTGTGCCCCTGCAGGCCAAATGGAAGCAAAGCGGTGAAACAAACTCTCCATGCTGATCTGTACCTTCGGCCTGGGCTGCAGAGGAGAGAGACTGTGTGCCTTTCATTATGCAAACGTCCTCGCGTGCTCTTTCCTCCTTTGACCTGGAAATTGTTTCTGTCTCCCATCACGGAGGTCTTCAGATCCCCTTAAATGCACCTTTAAGGAGAGAGCATCCATCTGGAGGGGCTTAAAGTGAAAAAACACAGGTGTATCCTTCCTTGTGTCTCTCCCTCACATCCTCAGTGGGAGGACTTAAGATGTGATGAAGAAATGAGACAGGAAAGCAAATAGAGGGGGGTAAAGTAGAGGTAAAAGGGAAAAAAAAGATGTGTGTGTTAACCGGGAACAGCGTGATCGGGGTAAAATGAGTCATTCTGGCATCCTCAAACAGCCTCAACTCCCTTATTACCACAGCTGAGCGAGAGGCAAGGCACTATCACACATGATGAAATGTGCACATGCACATATTATAGCTGTATCTTGTTTCCTGTGTTAACACACATCTCCTCTCCCCCGCCTCCTGTTCCTCCAGAGAGGTGGAGTTCATCCAGAAGGAGGATGCAGAGAGGAGGCGGCTGGAGGAGGCTGAGAAAGCTCACCTGGCTGAGATCCAGGGACTGCAAGTCAGGGTAAGCTATCTTTTTTTTTTTTCTATCCACTTTTCATTTTTGCCATAACTGAATAGCTTCCTGCCTTGTAGCTGTTCAGAGTGGGCTTGTAAAATTAAGCTATTTGCCCTTAAATAACATTGAAAATATGCTAATGAGTGACACAGTCTGGCTTTGTGTGAAATTACATTCAAAGCCAATAATCAGCATGGACATAAAGATCTTTAGGAGCACCCCCCTGTGCTTTTTCTGCCACTTGGTGTTTCTTGTAATGTGCTCAGGCCCAGTGGTCACACTTTCTCACATGTCGTACTGCCTCTGCCGCCTCTTGTTTGCCGTTTCACTCTTTTCAATAAAAAGGAAGTGCGACACAAAGATAATCGTGCTGGTGTGAGGTTTAATCATCAACCTTTAGGCCTTTCTTCACAGCTGAATTGTCAATCAAGCCTTTATTTTTTGCATTCGACACTCATTCCTTTACTGGATTTCAAAGGGTAAATAGTCGAGGGTGGCACAGGTAAGAGTTTTGGAAAACAGTAGACTCTTTATACTCTGATACTCCCTCCGTACAACAACACACAGAGTCTCTGTTTAACTACACTGACATACTGGAACAATTGTACTATATGTTCAGATATTTGTACACACTTGGCCAACCCCTGAAACTGATTTCTAGGTCTGTGCTCCTTTGTTCAGCCCCTCATTCATCAAGGATATGAAACAAGCTATTATAGGTCCACTACCTAAGCCAACTTTCTTCTGATTGGCTGTCCCTTGTAAACAAAAGGTTTGAGCAGCAGAGAGGTGGGGAGGCTTCTGTGTTTACAGCCAGAGCTGTCACTGCATTCCCTTCCCAATTCATGACTCAGGATTGTTTACGGGAAAACCCACTCTATTTGGATTTCCAACGCCGACTATACAATTGAAGATGGTGACAGTCCACATAAACACTGGTAAAACTGTAAAACCTTTCTTTTGTACACTGTTGTGGGCTGCAGTGGCTTATTCCTAGCTAGCTTTCTAAGGAGGAAATCTCCTTTTTCCTTGCTTTTTGTCGCCACTGTGGTATTACTGTGGAACGTGATTAACTCAGGAATTAGCTCACTCTGAGCTCCAACATCTTCTGAGGTGCCAGAGCTGACCATATTAAGGATGTCCACCCTCAGTGACATCATACAGAACCGAGTCTAGTAAAACCTGCCTGAAACTGAGAGTTTGGAGTAATTTGAAACCTGAGCTTGTAGCTCATAGGGATTACATGCACAGATGCTGACCTCTTCATTTTAAACTTTTGTCATGTTTAATTTAATTGTAACAGTAAATATATGAAAATAAGAAAAAGAATTACAGGTCCACTTTTTTCAGATCAAGTATAAATGTGTTTTCTGATCATCTCAGCATGTCACCAATTGTTCCAGCGCTTTAAAGCAGCTGTTTGACAGGTATATGCCTACAGGTGATTAACATCAACCGGTTGGCCCCTCTCTACAGATTGCAACCTTAGAGTCGGAGCTAATGCAGCTGATGAAGCAGAACGGTATCCAGGTCAACAACAACAACAGCAGCAGTTCTGAGAGGCTCAGCGCTCAACAGCACAGCCCGAGCCGAGCTGCAACACAAGCCAGAGGTCTGTTTATGTGGGAACTGCCCATTATGGAAAAAGTATAATATCTCTATATGTTGTTGTTCTGCTTTTTGTTTGTTTGTTTTTCTTACCAAGAAGCTCAATGTCATTCACATCTGTAAGAATTTTATTGGAATTTAAAGGTGAACCAAGCAGCTAGCTAACTTAGCTTAGCAGTGGTTTTAATTTATCTTTTGATTAAAACTTTATTTAGTTTTAATCATAATTTACGCATCTAAATTCTTTTCGTTTTAGTCTTTTAAATATCACGAGATTATGATGAGAGATTCTCAACACAGTTTAGCATTTCCGTTTCCTTTACATTAATTGCAAAATGTGTCCGTCTGTCTGCTCTTCTCTTCCTCACAAGTGTTAAAAATTTGTCCCATTTTCATGTGAAACAGGGAGCATGGGTCCTAGTTGTAGCATAAAAACCAAAAACACAACTTAATAAATTCTGATTGGATCTTGTCTCTCCAGACTATTTCCATCTTGTTTTTGTCCCTGTGCATTAATTTTATTTAGTTATTGTCAAAAACTATGATGAAAATCACTGGTCAGTGAAATTAATACTGCTTAGCAGGTGTGGGAGTAGTGGGAGTAAAACCAGAGCTGCTACCAGTCCCTCTAAAGCTCACTAATGAATATGTCATATATTGGTTTGTTTTGTATGAATCAGTAAAAAACTGATAAATTAAAAAAGAAAAGCAATCATGGTGATTATTTGCCTTCTTTATTTACACTTCATTGATTGAACAAAGATCTTAAAATGCTGGTTAGCACATTTCGCTAGCTCTGGCTAGCCGTCGCTCTCTTAGCTTTTGTGCTAAGTTAGCTTGTTTAATGAATCTTGCAGTTTAATGATGATCTTGCTTTTAAAGTACATTAAAAAACATTGCATTATCCAGTTTTTTACTGTTAACTCACACACTCCATTGTAGATAATATAGAAATATCCATTTCATTTTAAAAATCCTCACACTTGAACCTCTGACTCCAGTTTCACTCTGAACTACTGCAAATAAAAACAAACAACTAATCAGTCCTGAGCCCATCTGTCAGGGTTTCTGTCAGGCTTTGTTCTCCTCAAGTCTTTTTAAGCTCCGCTGGCTTCATTTCAGTGGCTGTAACCGTCAGAACAGTAGAAGAAGCATCATATCTGGTGCAGTTCAGCGGATAGCAGAGTGATTTCATCTTGACCTATTTATTTATTTAATTTTGAACACTTTGGAGTTCCATATGATGCAGCCCATGTATGCTATATTAAAACAAGAGGGGCCAAGGGATACGGCTTGAACGGGATATAAAGGAGAGAGCACACGTGGGAGGAGAATACAGGGTCTGCTGAAATTATCTTTTTGAAATTTAAGTGATTCAGTCTTTGTTTCATCTGACAGCATCTCCATGCGCACTCAGGGAATGAGGAGAACGATGATAATTGTCTGCCTAATTAGAAGTGTCGCTCATGGGGGAAGTTTGGACGTTTTAACTGAGTTGATGGTTTTTTTTAATAGGTGTGTTTAATGTGGGTGTCGACACGGGGTCAGGGAAAATTAAGAAGTTTAAAAAAAGTAAAATTTAAAAAACAAACGTCACGGATGGACAGATGTCATCATGAAGGGATGTGCTCGGGTATACCAAAAGCTGTTTTTGCTCACCATTTCTTGTGTGTGTGGGTGTGACTCTAGACACGAAGGAGGGCTCTCCCCACTCACCCAGCAAAATAAAGGGCTACGGAGGAGTTCCCAGAGACAGCATCTGCTCCACAGACGAGGTTTGTATTAACATGTTTCCTTTACTCAGTGAAACCTTAACACAGTTACACGATTTCTTATTTAACAACTGTTGAAACATGAAACAGACGTGATGCAGACAGATGTGACTTTTAATCAAACGAGCTCCATTATTCTCATTAGCGTACTCTTACATTTAATATGTCTCAGATTTCACCACAGGGTGTTTGGTATGTGCGTGTTTGTGGGCCTTTAACCCCTGTCCATTCCACTTTATTCCTTCTAATGGATTAATTGCCGCTTGTTGCTCTGCCACTTTAATTGAGTGTGTGGTTCTGTCACAACTTATTGTCTCTCCCAGTGTGATAATAACAGCTACAGTCTTTTTTTTCTGGATGAAAGGCTCGGGTTTGGCTAATGCTGTCACTTAACTCAGCAAGTTCAGATTAGATAAACAACTCGAGAACTGGATCAGAATTGGCAGGAACACAGAAGCTAAGGCACTGTGGCGCTTCCTGGGGAAAAGAGGGCAAGGAATTAGAAATGGTGAAAGTATGTCAAGTGACTTCTGTCAGATTAGTGCGCAGCTCTGGCTGCTCAGATCTCTTATTCTTTGATTGCACTTAATTTCCTCTTCGTTCTGTGGGAGTTCTTTGGAGGTTTTGCTTGTCTTTTCTTTCGCTCTCTCCTTAGTTACATTTTTCACATTTTTATGGTCTCTTAAATTAACTTGATGTTTCTTCTTCTCTCTGCTGTTAGATCTCTGAAGGTCGTGGAAGTCAATCCCACAGCCACTCTGGTCCGTTTCGTAGTGTGGCCTCTTGCGATGGAGGAGTTCCAGCACTTAGGGTCCAGGCCAGTGCAGAGGGCTCCCCCAGAAAAACACTCCACGGTTAGCAGTCCTGGATCCTGATAATGCAGAACTCTTTTAAGCTCATCATTTGATGTAGGAGTAATGTCAGTGCGGGGCGTTTCTTATCACAGGTTCTCAGTCTCCGAGCCCCTCTCAGAGTTTGGAGGAGCAGAGACCAGCTCTGGACCCTGGGTAAGACAGCAGATGATGCAATGACATGTTAACTTTTTGAGTGAATTGATGCATCGTACGTTGTCCAGAGAAATGTCGTCAAATGAAGTTGATAAATGAAGTTGTTAATCAAACACAAGGATCACGTATAAAAGAGCAGTGCTGTGTACACTCACTGGGCACCTTATTAGGTACAGCTTACTCGTACTGGGCTGGATGCCCTTTTGGTAAGGTGCTAAAATGTTATGTTCAAGAAACCAGTTAGAAGTGATCTGAGCTTTGTGACATGGTGTCTTATCCTGCTGGAAGCAGCCATCAGTAGATGGGTAAACTGTGGTTATAAAAGGATGGACATGGTCAACAACAATACTCGAGTAGGCTGTGGCATTTAAGTGATGCTCAGTTGATGCTAAGGAATCCAAAATATATAAAGAAAATTCCCACACACCATTACGCCACCTGCAGCCTCAATAACTGGTAGAAAGCAGGATGCATCTATGCTTTTTTTGCCAAATTCTGAACCCAACATTCAAATGTTGCAGCAGATCATCATTAGTTTCCTGTTCTTAGTTGACAAAAGTGGTACCCAGTGTGGTCTCCTGATGCTGTAAGCTCTAGAGATGCTATTCCAGGAACATCCAAGTTTCTGAAACTCCAGACTACCTGCAGCCACAGCCTACTCTGATGCTCAGTTTGGCTTCAGCAGATTTTCTTGCCATGCCTAAATACACTGAGTTGCTGCCACGTGATTGGCTGAATACACATTTGTCTTAACAAGCTGTTGAACAGGTGTGCCTAAATGAACCAGATAAACATTTACAAACATGCTGAGCAATGAACACACATGAGCAGATAAAACATGCTGTATTTATTTACAGCTTTTATCGTCTGCAGTTTTAATCAGAATCAGAAATTCTTTATTAATCATGAAAGAAATTATAGGTTACAGCAGGCAGCACGCTAATGGCACGTGCGCATTTACAAAGGAACCCTCTGACCGAACTTTACACAAACATCACATTGGGAAGACATGTCAGAGAGGTAGGCTGATAGGAAAAAAACAACGAAAATACAAAACATGAGGTGAGAGGAGGAGAAAAAAAACTCAGACTGAGCTCCTACTGGGAGAACAGTTTGAGAACAGAAAAAAAACACCCCAGCACAAAAAGCACATGACTGTCAATACACCATAGAAACACAAGACAAGCAACTGGGGTGGGTAAGGGTAAGAGAGAGCCGGTGTAGACAGCACATCCGGTCCTGCAGCATGTCTGTGCTGGTCCAGTCAACCCGCCATCTACCCCGGAGAGGACAAGCATCGAAGGCGTTTGGAAATGGAGGGGGATGAGTGTGTATCAGTGTATGTGTGTGTGTGTGTGTCCTGAGTTTAGCTGAGAGAGTGTCCTTCGCCCTGCCAGGCTAAGTAAACAGTCTGTTCTCAGGGTGAAAATTTGTTTTGTTCAGCTCCAGCCTTGAGACCACAGCTGGCGCCTATATGGTAGCCGGATGAAATGATGGTAGCATTCCTTTAGTTCGAACAACTGCATGTCAATTTTACAGCCGCTCTAACAGTCCAACACTGGTCTCTCAATCTCCCGTTGGAGAGCCGCGAGTTTCTCCATGATGTTATCCAATTTTCGCTCATAGGTCTTAGTCTGAGTTTTCACTGCAGCCTCAAGCTTCAAGATCTTATCCGTGCAGCGTTCAATGAGCCTGTTTCGAGAAGTCACAAGTCGTCCCATCGCTTCAATCACAGCGGGCAGCCTTGTGGGGTTTTGAAGAGCCGATTCTGCTTTCTTTAATCTTCGATAAACCAGGGCCAAGCCAGCTCCGATCAGCAAGAACCCTGTTATCATGGTTCCGAAAAGGTAGATGTCTTCAATGTCCTCGATCGACAGCCGCGCCAGGCACAGGACCCTCCAGTTATTCCACTCGTCCATCGTGTATCCGGCAGGGAACGTCCCTCCAGGACACTCAGGCTCACCCGAGCCCAGGCTTCTCGTTGAGAAGAGGGTGTCAGTTGCATTCAGGGACCAGTTGATCAAATCCATAATTCCCCTTTTAGGTTTTAGAGAACAGACTGTGAGAGTGTTCCAGGGCAAGAGTAGAAAAGTAGACGAGACTAGACAAGGACACGAGAAGCCAAGCAGGGAAGATAAGGGAAAGGGGGAGGAGAAAAGTGCGACCGCCTTCGTCAGGAGCCAAGAGAGACAATTTAACAACTGATCTTTTATGGAAGTCATTTTGTATGAATAATTACTAAAGGTTCATAGTTAACAAAGCACATGAACAAAAAAATTGCATCACATATGTTACTCAACTCCACTCCACCTCCTCACAGGAAAACCAAAGTGAAGGACAAAGATCCCAGAGCTTCACCTGGAAACAGGTATTACTGTTTGCATTTTCCTTGTCTCCCTCCATCTAATAAACACGAGGATTTAAAATATTTACTTCACGATGGCTGATTTCGGAACTCCCTGCACCTCTTTCTGTCTCTCAGCTCCACAGAGCCGTCAGCAGAGAACAGTCCAGAGTACCTCAAGGCCAAGGTGTGTGAGGTTTGGTCATTGGTACCTTGGTAAATAGTGATTCTCTCTGAATAATAGTCTGCTTTGCCCTTTGTGGTGCACAATTATACATGCACTTAAAAAAGTCTTCTTGGCATCCGTGCAGTTTTTAACAAGTTCTGCATTTTCACTGCAGGTTACTGTTCACTTTGTAGCTTTAATGTACTGTGTAGTTTCTGTTGAACAGACTGCACTCACATGGCCACACTTCTTCTCCTATTCACATTATGTGGTATTGTATTCCTTTATGTTTAATAATAATGCTTCAAACAATTGAAATGGAAATAATTTTGTACCCCAAGATGTAATTTGGGGCTTATATAAAAGGAAATTACCTTGCCAAAGCCATAGAAATCCATAATTTGCTTTATAATTGCCCAATTAATTGTGTAACAGTCGATGAAACTCAGTAAAAAAAAAACATAATGATTTAGCAAACACATGATCTGATTTTAGGTGTTAATTTAACTTTAGCAGAAAAATCTGATCACAGTGTGAATGAGTTCATTTTCTAATGTGTATAAAATCAGTTAAACCTCATCCTGATACAATAAGATTAAAGTTGTAGGAACTTACGTGAAAACTGGCTAATCCTGTGTAATATCAGATGGGGTTACCATAGGATTAAAAAGGAGATTATTTTTGATCCTGCACCAGTTCAGTCCTCTCTCACTCCCAAGACACCCTCAGCTTAAGAAGAGTGCACATGAGAAGATAAATCTTATCAGAACTTCTTCTTAATTATGTTTTTATGGAGCTTTTAGGTAAGGAGTCCTCCCAGAAAGCTGACAGTCTAAGCCTGAGATTAGTCTCACTTTGACCTCAGATGGTACTGAGACTAAAAGGACTGAGTTAAGCTACTGTATGTTATTGAGCGTAAGAAATAGCTCTACACTCTTAGCCATATATCACCGAAACTATAAACCTGTGTATTTCAGGCGAAAAAAGGAACGTTCAGTAGCTCAAATAAAGTTTCTCTGCAGGGCAGTGTTGTGTCCACGTAAATTCCAGCCAAATTTATAGTTTGCATACTATTCAAGCATCTTTAAAAGATTACAGATATGCACACACTCCTTCTTGGAGCTTGTCAAACACCTAAAACATAATTTTTTTTAAAAACAGGGCGATGAAGCACATCAGTTACATTCTGGGAGAAAAAAACCTCCATTTTCTTGATTCATTCACTCCCCGTCCGCTCTCTCAGGTTAAAAAAATCATTCTTAAATACATTTGTAACATCTACATCGTGTTGGGCTTCACATAACGCTGCACAGAAACATCAATAACAGAGAAGCGTTCCAACTAATCGGCTAAATTCAGCCGCAGAGCCAGTTGGCTCGCCACAAGTCTTACGAACGTGTTGTTGATTTCTTAGGCACCCACTTTGTGCGATGATCTGAGTGCCAGCAGCAGCAGCTCAGTAGAGATCAGCGGTCTGCTCAGTGAAGCCAAGATGTCAGGACGCTCACACACGCTGGTGCTGTCCTCAGATGAGGTACTAAATGTTCCCGAAACTTCTTCGTGGATGTTCAATATGGAAACACAAACCATAAATACAAGCTTATTTATCTTCGCTGGTTCAAATCAGCCCATGCATAAAGTGTGTAATCTTATAGAAAACATCCAGAAAGTTTTTCTTTTTTTTTCTTTACATTATTGCACGAAAGCTTATCTTGTTTTTACTGCAGAAAAGCACTTTTTTTTTTATTTGCCAGGCTACCACAGAGGTAGCTTTTTCATTTCTGTTCTGTTAACTACCCAATCATTTTCTGTTGTTTTCTATGCTGCAACATTCAGAGTCTGGATATGATAGATGATGAGGTGAGACTGAGGTTCTTTTAATGCATGCGTGTCTCTGTGTCTGTTGAGCTGTGTGTAAACCATTTGTCTGTGTCTCACTGCTACACATCTTTGGTGAGGAACGATCTTTTTTCTCTTCATGGCCCCCAGAATTTCAGTAATTCTACGTGCTGAATGTAGGCATCGGTGGAATTTTTGATGTTGTTGACTGGGTTTGAGCCCATTATTCATCCAAATTAAGCACTAAAGATGGAGCTGATAGGTTTTTTTATCGTATGTGCTTCTTTTCCTTGTCATGTATGTTCAGATGCTAGACGAGGGGCAGTTTTCAAAGCAGTACCAGTGGCAGAACCGCAGCATTACCGAATGGACTTCACAGCAAGTGGCCCACTGGCTTATGGGCCTAAACTTAGAACACCATATTCCAGAATTCACTGCCAAAAATATAGATGGAGTGCAGCTGCTTCAGCTGAATAGTGCTGAGCTCAAGGTAACAGAAACCTTTTTGTTATTAAATGCATCTTAATTAGATTTCGAATACAGATCACATCACAATGACCCAGTCAAAGTCCTCAAAGATAACAACGTAATTAAAAGGCTATGCCAGGACCTTAAGAGGGCTGTTTATAAATGAAACCTCCATAAAGAGTAGATAATGAATTCCTTCACAATTATGTGAGAGACTGATACATGTTTTCAGAAAACTATGACTTCATTGCTGCTAAAAGTAGTTCCAAGGGTATAGGCCTAACAATAAAGTGTTTTTATGAGATGAGCATAACTGGTCTGGCAAAAGAAATATAAAGGATAAAAAAAAAATAAAGCGAAATAATTATACTTATGAGATAAATATAAAACAATTTTTGCTAATTTGTTTCAGGCTCTTGGGGTCACTTCTTCCCAGGATCGAACACTGATCAAGAAGAAGATCAAAGACCTCAAAATTATGATGGAAAAGGCCAAGAGGAACCAAGAAAAGATGGAGAAACAGCGCGAAAAGCTGCGGAAGAGAGAGCTGGAGCAGCAGCAGAAAGATGCACGTAAAGAAAGTGCGGCGGAGTGAAACGAGCCCCCAGATTACCTCCCGCTTTACTGTAGCACCACATCAAGTAGCATCTCGCAGAACAGAACGTCAGCAGGCCCCACAAACGAAACCCGAGGGACGCCCGCTCAGTAGTTCAGTAGTTCTGAAAGGTGGAGCTCCACACCCAGCTGCCAGTTGTTGTTGAGTGACCTTTTCACCAACCAAACGAAACCAAAAGGATCAGTTGGATAACAGAATGGTGCCCTTCATTTGCTTCATTTTACACCCATCCTGTGTTTTTAGCCAGAATTTATGGATTCTGTTTTGCTGTTTATAGCTGTAAATTGGTTTTATTTATCCAGAGTGCGCCTGTGAAAAGTTTATCTCTGTAACCTACCACATCATCTCCAGAGACTTCTCTTACCCATCATAGCACCTTTAGACATAGACATGTACAGTGATAAATAAGGATGTAGATGATGTGCCATTTCAATAGACTTATGTATATCCTGCTCAAATCTAAAGATCAGTGGAATCTCTTTATGGCTTTTACGAAGCACATACAGTTCAGGTCTTTGTGTTGGATTACATGAGGCAGTGTTCATCTCCCACCACCAGGTGTCCCCATGCTGCTTACTTTCACTACTGAATAAGGCAACACTGGAACTTCCCTAAAGGAATTGAACTGGAAATTAAAGATTCGCTGGGAGAAACGAGCGCTTTGATTTCTTGTAAGAACACTGGAAGTGCAACCACTGTAAATTTGACCTGCGTACTGGCTTACAGTGCCCCTTACCGTATACATGTACCATACTCAAGCCGTTTAAAGTATAAATGATGAAGACATACTAAACTGACTGGACTTGTTCTAATAGAGATTTCAGGTACTGTGTAATTATTACATTTGTAACTTACCTAACCCGAACCACAAAAAACAGAAAAGTTGATAAAAATGAAACTTCTTGCTTAAATGCATAATGTTGCTTTGACTCCCCCTTGTAACCTGCTTTTGACCTCTTTTTATATTCTCTCAGTAACAAAGTAATACCTGCCGCTGCCTTTAGAAATTTCAGCTTAGTAGAATTTTTCCAAACTCTGCCCTCTTCTGTGCAAGCGTCAGGACACATACGATAGACTAAACGACGTCCTCATTCGTGTCATTTTATTATCTCCGATGCTTTGTCATGCAGATTTCTCTGGAATGTCCTGAAAATAACATTTTGTAATGCTGCCATAAAGATGCTTTGTGCGACACCTAAAGTGCAGAAACTGTCCTTAAAGATGATCTCACCTAAAACTTTGATGTTACAGTGGAATTGAACTTTACAGCCGGAATATATTTTGGACTTTATTCTGAAATTGGTTCATCATTGTTGGAACGATTTATTTTAAGATTTCAAAGCTCACCGAGAGACATTTTGCCTGTGTTACTTCTTTATCATTCCCAGGAATTATTTTATAGGTTTACATTAAATGTAGAGACACCACAGCCACCATGAGAGATATGCAGGCAGCTGTGATGATATCTTTATCTTAATGACCCTGTCTGGTGTGCTGCTAACAGGCTGAGAAGAATAGATGGGGTATCAGTGCGGGTATACATGATAGTAGATTGTGTTATTATTTATTTATTTCTGTATTTAATGAAGCAGTGTACTATTGTTTATGATAACGAAATAAGAGGATTATTAACATTTAATAATTATTTATCCAGAATTGTATGATTACCTACTTTTGCCAAACGTGATCAGAAAGTGATTTCAATTCAAATGGCTGTTATCAAATGAAGGATTTAAAGGTCGATATTGCAACGAGAGAAAAAAGTCAGTAGTATAGTCCCATTGTGCTTGTGGTTTTCCTCTAATACCACCATAGTGCTGCTCCTGTGCTACTCTAATAAACTGCTCATGATGTATTCTCATGAAATGTTTTGTAACACTTGAATCCTTCTATTAATGCCCCTCCACACACACCCTGACAAACCAGTCAGCAGACTCTTTTGTATGTATAGTTAAACACTGAAAGCAATATGCTGTAAGAGTCCTAAAGAAGCCTTGTTTTGTATTGTGTCAATGTGGGTGCGCTGTTTTCCAGAGGGCTGAGGATGCTTAAAGGTCAGACCTGAGCTAAATACGGGATTCCAAATCTTTTCTATGTGCTTGACCGATCTTGCCAGGCGTGATGAAACCATCGTATACATGGGACCTCAGTGCTCCCGGCGGGCAGAGACACAGATGAATCATGTCTGGAAGGTTTTTTCTTTTTTATGTATGTAGGGATAGCAAAAAGATATTTGCCACAAACTGCTAGCCATGCTTTCACTTTTAAAAAAAGCTGTGCTTATTCTCCTCCTCCTCCTTTTTTTGTCATTGCCTTGCTGTCACATTCTGAAAACTTTGAAAGGGCAGCTACCTGTCACACTGAATAAAATGTGCAGCCACTGTCCACAGTTTGCTTTTGTTTCTTCTTCTTTTTTCTTCTTCTGCATGTGTCCTATTCAGTCAGACACGCACATAAAAATATTAGTTGTTTTTTTTCTCTCAGGTTCATAAAGCTGATTATTTTTTACCACATCCACTGATAGAAGGGATACAATACAATGCCCTTCTGTCACTGGACACCCCCCAGCACACTAACTGGTCTAGAGTCAGCCAGCTTTAGCTTTCCCATCCCACCCTCTATGCTTTCTATTTATGTTCATCCTAATTTCTCTCCAGGACTATTTTCTCCCAGTGACGACGCACTGCTGTCACTTGTTGCCCCTCTTCATCTGCTTTATTTTTGTCTTCTTTCTCTATGCAACTCCTATGGCCGGGCTGATGGAGTTGTTGCAATGGTTGGTATGCTGGAATCCTTCATCGTCAACATTTGTGCGTTGCTTTCCAACATACTCCATGCTTTATGGACAATATTAGCGTCTAAGCCAGACGATTTGGCAGCGTTAGGGCCTTTGGACAGAGATTTCATGGAGGATTTGAGTCCCAGAAAACTGGCTGAAAAACAGCTGAAGCAACGGTTCCTGGAGGCCTTGCAGACCAACAACGCACAGGAAGTCCTTGAGATTTTACAAACCAGCAAACTAGACATTGACGTTGTGTTGGAGGTGGAAGATCCCAGCATGGTCCTCGCCTCGTACAAACAAGGTGCAGGAAAACTTTGTGTGTTTGTGAGTGTGTGTGTGTGTGCTGAGTATAAATGCAGATCGTGAGATTTCTCACACTTCTCCATTGTTGGTAAGCAGTCCGGTAAGTTGACCACTAGGTGGTGCAAAACTTCCATAGAACCATAGTACGTAGGATGGATTATTGCACACACTTTAATGCAATATATTGGATTGTGTGTGTGTAACTCAAACATTACAAAGCACTTAGATGAAACTGCTGTAATTATGAAGAATTAAAAGTACAAAAACTTTACTGTTGCTGAAAGTTACTTCCTCTCTTTTAGGATACTGGCTACCCGGCTACAAACTGGAAAAGTCCTGGGCCATGGGTATCCATGTATGTGTAATGTACAATGCTGTGGAGACAGCGCTGGTACTCCTTCAGAAAGGCGCAGCTGTCAATCAGATGCCCAATGGGAAGACGCCTCTGCACGTGGCCTGCGAGGTGTCCAATGGAGACTGTGTGCCCTTGCTTTTGGCTCACGGGGCAAAGGTCAACAGCCTGTCTCTGAGCGGGCACACACCGCTGCACTACTGCATTACCCGGGAGTCTGTAGAGTGTGCCAAGCAACTTATCCTCAAAGGTGAGAAGGCAAAGGTAGAAGCACAAATACAGTCACTGCAGAAACCACTAAAACAACAACCAAATGTTTTTTTTCCCTCTCATGGAGGTGCAAAAGTCAACAAAGCAAGCCACAACAACGAAGAGGACACACCTCTACACACGGCAGCCAGATTCGGTGTTCCGGAGCTGGTGGCTCTCTATTTGGCTCATGGAGCATCTGTGAATGCAGTGAACTCTCTGCAGGAGACTCCTCTGGTGACTGCAGCCTTCTGGGCTTTTGACACTAAGGAGCAAACCTACAGCCAAGACCATCATCTAGTCTGTCGCCTCCTGCTGGACTATCAAGCTGGTAAGACGTTCTAGATAGGTTTCCTTGACTTTGACTTTAACACCCCCCCCCCCCCCCCCCCCCTTTACTTCCACTGCAATGTTTCAGATTTGATTTCTGTTGCAGATCCCAACATTCAGGAGGCAGACCACAAAACAGCTCTTCACAAAGCTGCCTGGAACTGCGATCACGTCCTGATAAAGATGCTGCTGGAGGCTGGGGCAGATTCTCGAGCCATGGACATCAACGGCTGTTCTCCCATTCAGTATCTCCTTAAAGTGACGGAAGTCAGGCCTATGGCCATGCCAGACCTCTGCTTTCAGCTGCTGCTCAACTACAATGCAGCACGGATTTACCCACCACAGTTCCACAAGGTAGAGAAGATGATGATGTGGGTTTGTGCTGAAATGATCTGCGTTATACTATATGTTTAACCACAAAGTCTTTAATGTTTTGCACAGGTGTTCCAGAACTGCCATGACTACCCCAGAGTTGTAGAAATCTTGGTTAACTCCTATAGCAGTTTAAAACCCACAAGGAAGTGGAGAGCTGCTCTTCCTGATGACTGCTACAAGGTAGAGCTAATAAAGACTGTTTTCTTTAAATACAATACACACACACTGACTGAAATTAAAAAGGAAAAAACGTAATCCTGTGTAAGAAATCTCATTTATGATTTAAAAAATTGTAAAAACTGAAAAGAATGTTAAAAGATGAAATATTTATAGATGAACAAATTCAAAGCTATCTGATGCCTCTCAACTGTTAATTAGTGTATTGCCCCTTTAAATTCAGCTTACATTAGCTGAATATGACTGAGTGTGCCCTCTCATTGAAGTTAAACAAAAGCGTCTGTTTCTTTTTGTCTCCTCAGCGCCATAAAGACTTCTACGACTCCCTGTTTGCTGTTTGCACTGACGCTCCTCGCAGTCTGCTTCACCTCTCCAGATGTGCCATCAGAGCTGCCCTGGGCAGTTTCTGTGACAGAGGAGTAGCACAGCTGCCTCTGCCATTATCCATGAAGAAGTATTTATTACTAGAACCTGAGGGGATACTGTACTGATAGAGACTCTGGTGTTCTGATGTGCAGAATGAGGCCTAATGACCTGAATAGAAACATTTATTAAGTGCCTCTCCGCTAACTGTGGAAATGAAAAGTGGTGCAAGATGTAACATCATCATCATTAACATTTTATTTATTTAAACCTCAGAAAGCACAGAAAAAGAACAAAAAAAGGTATTTTTTGTGCTTGCAGGATGAGCCATTTCTGTGTTTTAGTTAATAGCTGCTAACATTCCAGGACAGCTGGCGGGTCGGAGGGGAGATTTGTTAAAATAGCTTTAAGATGCTTCCAGATGTTAAATCCTCCTCATTGGTGTTTTTGTTGTATAGATGGCAATGGTGTGTCTAGTCTGAATCTTAAGGCATAGTGATATATGTAATACATATAAAGGCTTGATAGTGGAGCTAGGGCCTGCCCAAAAAATAACTTCCCTGTAATATATTGTGAGAAAATTCTTACCAAAATTTTGTTTCTTGTAAATAGTGAAAAATATATAAAGTAAGTTCTTTTTTTTCCAACCCAAACGACTCCTAGTGTTGCCTTCTCTCTGTTAGGTTGTTATTATGAGAACAAACTACCACATTCAGAATTTCTTGCATTCAAAAATAACAACCATTTGGTCTTTTCAAAGATAAGGACCAAATTATGGGGGCGTTAAAAGTTAAATGAGAGCTGTGGATTGACATTTTTGTCTGTATAAAGAGAAGGTGTCCAATTAGAAGGACAGAGCTTCGAACACTGCCTGTCGTGACACAGTGCACCCTGAAAACAAAAGCAGCTTCATGATTAATCAGTAGTGCAAATAACACAGCCAAGGTTTCTACAGCGTCTGAACCCACTGAAAGAGGTTATTAGTAGTTAATTTGCTCCATATCAATTTTTGAGGATATAAATGTAGAATATATTGAAAAAATGAAACTAAACGTGACGTCATGCGTCAATAGATATATTGCTATGTTGACACCTTTACTAGCCTGGTGAGTCTGAAATTAATTTTATTAAAAAGAAACAGTTTGATTATCAGCGTCTCGTTTCTGCCAACACCCAGAGGAGTCTGAGATAATGGGATCTATAGGTCATTTTTGTAATGACCCAATAAAAGACTAAAAATGAGATGTACGAAGCTCTAGATCACTTACATTAATGACTAAGGTGATGATAACAGAAAAGCAAAAAGAAAGAAGTTTTAAAGCAGTGACAGCATCACTCCCTAACCCTTAAATGTTTAATCGACAAATGTGCAAATGTTTGCATTTACTTTATTCTTTAGAGTGACAGAGGGACCTTTAGCCACCCAAAAAGAAGCATCTAAAGTGTCTTTAGTGCGAGTCTCTTTGCTGTAGCTATTTTCCACCTGTGCAGTGTTGACCAGACTCTCTCTCTATGGACAGCCCATGCAGAGAAGGCTCCAAATCTACCCGGCAACCAGCCTTAATGCGCACTCTCAAACTCATGTTCCACTTTCAGGAGAACAAACACTTGACAAAACCCTCCGGAACAAGTGCTTGTTTTTCCAGTGGACTGCTTGTAGCCAAAAAAAAGGAAAACACTGTCTGCAGTGCAAGAAAGCACCCGACGCCCTCAGATCAGAGATAACTTCTTAAAAAGGAAGAAGAAGAACTTAATATTATTTTCAGGTTTTACCAGAATGAGCACAGTAAATCCTCTCCTAGAGGAAACTGTTCTGAAAGGTGTCAAGTCTGCCTTTAATCCTTTACAGAACATGGCCCAGTCCTTTCACAACAGCATGCTGTAATGATGTCTGTCTATTTCATCCAGATGCTGAGTCACCGGGAGAAAGACTAATGTACAACAGAGGAAAGAAGTCATTAGACTGAGGCAGACTGGAGGAGACGCTAGAGGAGATAAATGAACTGTCAACCTAATGAAACGTTAAGATTAAAGCTTCGTGCTTGGTATTTTTGTGTCGTCTCTAATGATGCATTATAGAGACACACAAAATGAATATCTGAGGCGAGGAGAAGTCATTTTAAAATATTCAGAAAACCATCTACAAAATATTTATTGTTTGGATAATCACACTTTCAGTACTTGAAAGTGTGATTATAATACGGTGTCAAAGTTTTGAGCCTATAATAGTTGAGATATTGACACAACAACTTGGTACATCTTGGCATGAAGTGCAGTGTGTCCTTAAAAATGGGCAGGAAACTGGACAAAAGTAGCACATCTAAAATAAAATTTTAAAAAATCTAGCTACAGCATTTGAAATTATCTGAAAGTCATGTCCTTAAAAAACAGGGAAAAAAATCCAGCAAAGGCCCGACACTGGACCAGAAGCCTCATCAGAAATGAGCAGAAATGAAGCTATTCTTAAAGAACAGTGAGAAAAGGCAGCAGTAGGCCACGGTCAGCCATGGATTGGCCTCCCCAGAGCCCAGACCTCAGCATTACTGAGGCAGTGTGGGAACAAAAGGCAGCCAACATCCAAAGAAGAGCTTTGATTGTCCTTCAAGAAGCCTGGAGAAGTATTCCTTGGCTGCTCCTTCATCCATAAGGGGTCGCCACAGCTGCTTGAAGAAATTACAAGACCGCTTGCCTAAGGGAGCTTCTGCTCAGTAGTGCAGTTGCAAATAAATGAAATGTGAACAAAAGAGCAGAAGTTGTTTATAACCAGTAATTCAGATAGAAAGGTACAGTCATTATGAACCTTACAGCAGTCTATAGGTCATGTGGAGGTGTCTGTACTGGACCTCTGTTTTGTACTTTTTGGACAACCCAGCATTACCAAACATTACCAAAACTTGCAGCTTGAATCCATCCATGAATCCTTTTTAGTACCTGCATATCCAGTTCAGTGGAAGGAGGCCTGGAGATGGTCCCAGCCATCCTGGGCCACTCCATCTGTGAAGTCTCAAAATTAAACAAGACAGTCGATCTCGTTGTATTTTTACTCAGTTGTATATAGCATTCGTATTCTATTTTTATCTTATTGTATATTTTTATTCTATTTTATTCTACTGTATATAGTATATTATTTTATTCTATTCTGTACAGCTGTGTACTGTATTTATTCTTATTGTATTCTAATTTTTGCGTCATAACTTTTGCACTGTCCACTTCCTGCTGTGACAAAACAAATTTCCCACGTGTGGGACTAATAAAGGTTATCTTATCTTATCTTATCTTATCTTATCTTATGCACCAAAAGTGTCTGCTGCAGCTTTTCAGTACTGGCATGTCAACTTTATAAGTAAACAAACAGTGTCAACAGTAGAAAGGTTAAATCCAGGCGAACTCGTGCCCCAGCACGTTGCACAGTCGAACACGGAACAAAGCTAATATTTGTGCTGTGATATTTGTCTTCACTTGTATTTCTTAACTTTCTATGCCAAGATTCACAGCAGAGATCCAAACCAAGTGTCTGACGTAGCCTTCTGATTTGCCTGTGTTCATATTCTGTAGAGGGAACATTGTTAGGATGACTGAAGGACCAGGACCCGAGTGGCCTAATTCTAAAAATATACCAGTGAGGATTACGTCGGAGAAAAGGTCTTTGCTTTTATTGATCTTATACTTAGTCTTACTCTCTCTTATCTTTCAGATCGACCTTGCATAATCCTGTATTTGTATGATGATGGCAGTAAACTGTAAAACAGAACAGAGTGACACAAACAAACAAAGAGAAACCAAACTAGAAAGGAGCACCGCATTTGTGGGCACACAGAGGAAGCTGCAAAACAAGACAGCCTGTTCTCGGCCTCTATTGGAAGGCGGCCACAGAAAGCCAATGGACTGCGTCTATTATGGCGACTTACAAACAGCAAAGTTTCCTAAAACGAGCTGTGGAAAAAGAGAAGGGAGACTTTAAGAGGGCGGTAACAAATGGGAGCTGTTTACAGACTGTAAACGGTTTCATTTCTGTTCACCGACTGTTCAAATGAACAACAAAGTGCAGAAGCATGAAGTGGATCTGAAGAAACGATACACTGAGAGGTGACAGGAGTTTATTTTTTTAATTTCTACATTCACTGGTCCTCTTGGTGGTGAACCACAGACTCAGTGCAGGGACACTTGGCCTTTGAGTGACACTTATAGAGTAAAAGGTGAAAACTGCACATCTATGAATTCAAGGGAAAACATCACATAAAGGTTAAAATATTTTCTCAACATTAAGTTCCCAAGACAAACTTAAAACTAAATGGATTGAATATAAAAGTATGTCTGGCAGCTAATGGCTTACATCTTACATAAGGTCCTCTCTCATCTGTTTGTGTTGTTCCTACGTGCCTCCAATACTGACTGTATCATGTCAGGCACAGATAACAGGGTGAAGACTTACAGTGTGTTACAAAACAGGGAGCTAAAGTACAACTTCCTGCAGAAATTGTACTTCCCATTAAACTTCACACATACTTTAACACTTTAAAATCACTGTAAAGGGAACATTCGCAACTATTTTTCACCCATCTGACCAGGCATGATAAATTTCTCCACTCATTCCTCTGCATGACTCGACTTTTCAAACTCCTTTCAGCTCGCATAAAGACACGAGGTACATAATTAGTGACACTGAAAATCCTCCAACACACACAAATGTGGCATCGCAGCAAAAATAATTTCACATTTGCTGTTGTTCACAAAGAAACGCTGAAAGCTGTGTGAACGAAGCAGCGCTGCATATTATAGCTGATCGTTGGAAACAGACTTTGCTCCCTTTGTGTTTATGCGGCAGTCAGCGAACGCGCCCCCGTTCCGCTCAAAGACACAAACACTTCAGTCGGCTGTGGCTGGCCTTTTTTAAAAACAAAAAACAAAAGCGTTTAACCTAATGCACAAACACAAAATACTTGTGATTTTAATAAACCAAACGTCTGGATTGTGAATGATACTAATGTTACATAAACACAAAGAGGACTTTTTTTCTGAGCGTAATCACTGAGGTAAAAAGGAGATTATTAATTGTTCCATTCCCATTAGCAGCACATTTTGTGGGGTGAGCTTATGTTACGTGACGGCTGGTCTGAAATCAGATTCAGGTTTAGGTTTGTTACTGCTTTCTTCATACCAACAATAAACTTTTGTTTTTTCCGCCCTCCCTCAGGGAGAGAGAAGAGTCCGCGACAAAAATCCAAGTCCAGCAACACGCTGAAAGCTTTTTGGTTCCTCCGACATGTGCTCTCTTCTTCTTAATTTTCCTCATTCTCCTTCCTCAGTCTGACATCACCCGCTCGTCTCATACCTGCCGAGCTTCTTTGGATCCTTGCTGGGCATGCACCAGTCATCGGCCTCTGTGGTGGACTGGTAATGCCGCAGGGCCGACTTGTTGAAAACAGGAAGTCTCTCCACAGACTCTGAAGACAGGGCCTAGTGATAGAGCATGGAGGGGAACGCATTACTGGAGTCTAACCACACCCCCGCCCACCCTGCTCTCCTGCCGAGGTCCATGTGTGTCTAATTAGAACTCAGTAGCCTGTTTAAACGACATCCCTCGATCTCCAGAATGTAACCTTGTAAATTATACTAACAACATTTCTGTATTAAATAGTTACTCTGCATCTGCCTCCACTCAGCCTATCCAGTACGTCCGGCTAACAGCATGCAAGTTTGTGAACTCTGCACCAACTTGGCCTTCAACGTTATTTTTTGACATTATGTGTTAAGGTGGAGCTGTTCTCACCTTCAAGTATATGACCGCTGATGTGCCATAACCCTCCATTGAGTAGAGCTGCAGGTCTCCCTGGAAATACTTGGCGTACAGGCGGGAAATGGGCAGGCCATAGCCGAAACCAGCCTGAATAAAGGTCGGGAAAGCAGAAACATAACAAGGTTACACTGTCTTTATAGATTAATCTAAAACTACTCCAACATTTAAAAAAATAGCAGAGTCTCTCATGGTTAGAGTTTAAACCAGTGAACCACTGCTGACTGCATTTCACGGTGTAATAAGCTCATTTGCAGCCATGTTTGTTTGTGTAAGTGGTTAAAACAGGGTGAATTAGACTCAGGTTTACTCCTAATGTCAGGTTTAAAGGCAACACCTTTTTTTCTTCTAAATATTGCTTAACACAAAGACACTGCAAATATTAAAAAACACCAGAATAATCATAAAAGCACCTCCAAAACAAAGAAAAACTAAGAACAATCCAGAATTTTGAAAATTATATTTAAAAAACTCTCATAAAAGCTTGTCAATAAAGGGAATTTTTACTCTATTTTACCCCTTGAAAGCATACTGGGAGTGACCCTTTTCTAAACTGAGTGGTTTCTGTGATATTTCAGGCCTGTTTGCAGAACCAAATGACAGGGTTTGCCACAAACGTTAGTGAGGGTGGTCTCTGCCTCTGCAGCTATTCTTGGAAAAAACCCAGTCGTTAAACAGTCTTTATTGATTTGTGCTGTCATTAAGGTTTCAGAACCTATCATTAAAAGGTACAGGCAAGGTCATCAAATGTTGTCTTTAGCAGAGATTTAACAGACAAAAAAGTTTCCATTATAAGTTACTGGACGTTTGTAGCCTTCCACAGTTGTGCAGGTCTAACATCACAGGCCCAGTCACCTTTGTTGTCTAGCTGAGACCCAGCAGAGCTCCATTCACCCACATTGAAGTCCACAATTTGAACGATAAAGACACAATTTTTTGTAGTTTTGCCTCTGTGCACCACCACAGTGCAGTTTAAATTAAATTATCGAGATGTCATTGATGTGCAGACTTTCATTCACTGCGGTTCACCGAAGAAATTTGCATTAACTGGTTAGGAATTACAGTCATTTTCATACATAGTATTGCATTATAAGAGGCCTAAATTAAGTGGATAAAGCTGTTTAATTTTAAACATAAGAAATGCTTTTAAAACTCCTCTGTAGTCAATGACAGCCTGAAGTCTTGAAGCCATGAACATCACTAAATGCTGTGTTTCCTTCCCTGAGATCTGCCAGGACCTTATTGCTGCTGTTTTCAGTTGCTTGTTTTTTGCTTTTTGGTCTCTCTGCCTTCAGTTTTTGACTTCACTAATTATAAAGCTTGCTCTGCTGGACTGAGATCAGGTGACTGACTTGGCCATTGAAGAATATCCCATTTCTTTGGCCTGAGAAACTCTTTGGTTGCTTTTTGCAGTCACTTCATCAATAAATGCTAGTGACCCAGTTACACTGGCGGCCACAGATTCCTATGTTATGACATTCCTTCCACCATGTCTGACAGATAATATGCTATACTTCGGAATATGAGTGGTCTCTCCCTCTCCATACACGTCATGTTGATCTTGGTTTCATCTGTCCAAAGATTTGTTTAAAACAACTGAGAAGGCCTTTTTTTAATAGATATTTTCTGGCAAAATCTAATGTGGTCTTTCTGTTCTTGAGTTTAAACACCAGTTTGCACCTTGTTGTAAACCCTGAGTATTTCAATTCAATTCAATTTTATTTATATAGTGCCAAAGCACAACAAAAAAGTCGCCTCAAGGCAATATCATGAAGATATGTTAATTGTAGACTTTAATGTGTATAAAAATGTGTATAATTTCATTCTAAAATTGTTGTTAACCTCCATTAATTAAAGCTGAAAGTCTACACTTCAATCACATCCTGACTGTTTGATTTTTAAATCCGCAGTTTTGATGTACACAGGCAAAACTGCAAAAATTTTGTCACTGTTCAAAACCTATGGACTTAACTATATTTGGAAAATGACAGTGGGACAAGGATAGAGCTTTGATGAACACCACAATTTGAACAGGCAAAAACTGGCCACAGTACAGGTTCTGTTTCAGTGGCAGAAACAGAGGTAAGGTATTTTTTTAGTTTGTTTAATGGAAAACAAGAATGTTGTACTCTTAAATATACATTTATTAGTGTTTAATTGCATCTTCCAATAAATTGTTGGATTCTTAGACTTAGAACGAATCCATTAAACATACATAGAAGAAAGCACCAGTTTTTGATGCCACCATGTTCCCCCACCATCTTGAATACAGTGGCCAAGATGGAGAACACCTTTCCAACTAATCACATTTGATGTATGTGGCTAGAGACTGAATAAATTTCCACCTCAGCCTCTTCCTCCTTACTTCCGGCACCACTTCCTGAACTGAAGTCAGGGCTCTAAACACACAAACATGTGCATAAACATGCTCATTTATTCCAGATATTGTTGCAGCTACTTACTGTCAGCACATTATTAGACATGTAGCCCTCCTGTCTCCAGACAGCAGACAATGTTATAACAGCTGATTTATAGCTGATTATAATCTCATATTATGACAGCAAATGTTAGGCTTGAGTGTCCTAAAAATCTCACTTTTCCTCAGATAATCAGTTTGATTAAATTCTCACATTGAGTTTATTTGCTAAATCTAACAATGTTAGATCCACTTCAAGAAACGTTTCACTGATGCTGGCTAATAGCAGCTAACAGAGGATGATAGCTGCTAACAGAGACTAACAGCAGCTAACTGAGATTAACATAATAAATCGCAGTACTCACAAAAAAGGTCAAGATATCCTGAAAAACTCATTGAGTTTTGTGGGAATTTATAGGGCATCTTCAGAATAAATAGCCAGGGACACCGAGCATACTGACAGCTGAGCTAAACAGCAGACTAACAGCCTGCATCACTTGCTGCAAATGAACAGCAGTCAGAGTTCCTACAATAGCCACCATAGCTTCAACCCCACCACCTTCAACTTTAGGAGGAGGGGCAGTGCTACTGAGTTCTAGTAGTAAGATTTGCACCTTTAAGGACAAAAAAAAGCCTAAAAGCAAGTGTGACAGTGTTAGTCTCACCAGAGGGGCATTACGACCATTGTCTACGCGGACTGGACTGGGAGCTGTGGAGTACATGTAGCTGAAGAGACGTTCAATCTTCCTTAGAGGGACTCCGCCTCCTCTGTCAGACATCTAAAAATAAAACACAAGCATTCTGCATTTACAAGAGTTCTCTTAGTGTTTTGCCTGTGAACTCTTTATCATTTAAACATAATCTAAGAGTGTGGTACTTTGCGTATCAAGTCTGCAGGTTAGTTGTATTTATGGTATACACCCAGAGCAGACTTAGAACAAAGTACAACACGTACAGTGCTGCCTGGAGCTTAAATGTTCCAGCCTATCATCACGCATGGTGTCCTCATTTACCTTGATAGTGAGATCCTCAGTGCCCAGTGAAACACGAACTTTGATCAAGGGCAACGTCGTGCTCGTCTCGTGCATCTCTACTGTAGCTCTCATGGCATTCTGACAGAGAACACGGAGTCAGAAAAACAAGTGAGGAGACCCATGAGGAACAGCATTAAATGTCCTGTTTTTAATAGTGCGTGTTTAATACTGTACCTTGAAGAGCTCAAAGAGCATATGGTAGAGATGTGATGGCACATATACAATTTGGATGGGCTGGCCAGGGTTTTTGGCTGTGAAACATTTCAAAACATTGACCACAAGAAAACCCAAAAAACACTTTTTAAATGTATTATAACAGTCACAGATATTTAACCATTAGGGTCTTATTAAAAGGCGTGCAGCTGGTCTCTTGAATCTCTTCCTTGATAGATTAAACTCTATTTGATCAACTCTCACCATACCATGTAACAGAACAGGTGTATCTATATCATCTATATATTTAAAGAGCAGTTTCTTTTTCTGTTAAACGGCATACAGCTATCTTTACTATGTAGATATGAATGTTATGGTTCAAGTTTGGGAACCTCTAGTGTCGAGGTTTTGGCAGAGCCAGCAGACAGGTAACAGATATCTTCAGTATAAAACTAACAAAGATTATGTTCAGGAGAACAGCAGGGGCTTGTTCCGGTTCAAAGGGCTCCACGTCTATCCAAAAACTTTGGCACCTTGAGAGTTCATTCTATCAATTCTTGGTATGTCCACTCTGAGTTAAATACATGCATAAGTAGAAGAAGAAAGCCAACAACGACGGTGCTTCGGTATCAGGATTTGCAACAAGTAATGAGCAGAGCCTTTCTTATCCAAATTGTGACTCTGTGCCGCAGAGTTAGAAAAACTGAGACTACAGATTTTATTCTGAGCTGAATATAACCCTGTGAAATAACTCCTGTCTCCGTCCTTATATATTAATGACAGAATGATTGTAAAGGTGAAGCTAAAGGTGTCTACAAGTCTCAATAAATCGCTGCAACTTTTTCTCATTTTCCTAGCAAAATATAAAGAAATGATGGATGGATCAAGACTTTTACACAGCACATTTTGACTATCTGCAGTCTGCATTCAAAAGTCCACAACAATCCTAAAGTCATTACACTCAAATGTACTCACAAATATTTACCTAATCAGCAGGTATTTTTTCCATCATTTGGCCCGAGTACGCCAAGTCAAATGATTGTTCATCCTAAGGCTTGCTACAGATTTGTTCATTTAAACATGGATTACAACAGTAACATGCAAGCAATGCTTTAGCACCTTCATGGAGTCACAGTGTTGTAAAGATGTGACCTGCTGATTTTATTCTGAGCTGATAATAAATCCGCAAGGTCCAGTGATCCCTGTTTCTACGCTCATGACAGCTTGATTATAAAACTGTCAAACATGCGTAAACAGCAAACATGCAACTGGGATTTCAGTGTTTGTGAAGATGTAAACTTCTGCAAGTGACCACATTCTTATACATGTTCTAGTATCAGCCGTACATTTGAGGAACTGAGTGTCAAAAGGCGACTTCAGCTGCAGCAGAAGGGGAGGAGTCAAAGATAAGAAAACTTGCCAGTGATCGTGATTGGTTAACAAAGCCTGTCACCCTGGTAACTGACTTAGAGTAACTTTCAGTTAGTTCTGTTTCTGGAACAGGAAACCCAGCAAAACTTTCCTCTCACAGATGGCAACGAGCAGAAAATCCAAGCAGCGCTACATCCTGAATTATAAAGTAAACCTTATTTTTTTAAAACACTTACAATTGACTTCTGTGATCTTCATATCTGGAGAGGTCAGGTAGTACTGCTCACACAGCATCTTCGAGGTTTCGTAGGCATCTGCAAAGTGAATCAAAACGTGACGTTCTCGGCGTCAGAAACTGTTACCACAACAAAAAAAAAACCAGACCTGCACATCCTGAAATAACAAGGGTATAGAAGTCCTCGCTCTTGTTCTCACAGTGATCATATGTGCACACGCACTATAACAACACAACACCGCTTACACACACTATGTGTGTTGACTCAAAACATCAGAGGTCAAAAGGTCACGAAGCTGTATGTACAGATGAGTGGTGGAAAACAGATAACACACAGCGTGCATGGGCGTGAGTGTGTGTGCATAGCTATGAGAAACATCATTATTTACCTTTTATTACTTCCACAACGTCACAGGTGGGGTCAATGCTGCCAATATGCTTGGGATGGGCCGGATTTACACTGCCGTCAAATATCAATGCTAAAGTAGACATATTTAAAAAAAATATATATATATGAGAGGCTCATCTGTGATACATACACAGTATACATGCTTGTTCAGCTGGAAATAAAGCCAGACTCATTAAATAGTCAGTGTGACAGCAGTGCTACACCGCTGTAAAACTGTTGTTATCAGGTTGGGCCTTGATTATGCCATACTGGTTAAAGATGTAGTAGCCAACACTAGTAGTGGAAGTCCATAATCAGCACATTGTAATTCAGGTTTTCCTCCCCTTTGCAAAAGCAGGGTCTGAATCTTTTTCTGCTACTGCAGCTTTTTAAAAAATGCTCTTAAAAATACACGAGAACACAACTTGGTGCTGAATCAGCTCATCAAGTGTAACTTAAAGCTTTTGGTTTTACTTCCACTTAACCTTCTTTTTTATTTTAGTTCTTTTTGTCTTAACTTCTAGTGATGTATACTAGCCTGGCTAAATAAGTACTGCCAGCTTCCTTGGAAATTTAGATCTCTAACAGAGCTTCAGCTGTAAAAGCTGATTCCCTTTGATATGTTTAGCACTGACCAACAATACAGAATGTAAAGGAAGTCAATGGGCTCAATAGTATTTCTTATGGTGTTGTCAACACCTATAGTATGTCTGGTATGAATCTTTATGACTTTTTACCTGTGATCTGATTTAATTTGCACACAATAACAGTTAACTCCAATGAAACGGGAACGTGTCACTACAAATTACAAGACAACATTCAGTCTGCTTATTGGAGCAACTGAAATAAACACAGAAGGAAGATTTCTGTGCTCTGGACTATCGGAGAACACTGAGAATTTACGTTCATTTCACAGCTAGCTGCTTGCCTGTACAGACCTTTGCAAATGTATTGTACCTTGCTGCATCCCAGAATGCAAAGCTTACATGGCTACAGGAAGTTTTTTAGCTCACATTCACACCATAAATGAAATGTACTGCTGTTCATTAGGAACCAGACTGAGACCAGCACCTGAGTGCGATTACCGTGTTCACACCAGACTAAACCTGGCAGGTGTGAAAACACCCTTAAACCTCATTTATTTCACTTTTATTTAAATGAAAACTTCAGAGGGCTCCTTTAATGACATGAACTGTGAATGATAACAACTGTGCGGATTAACTCACAGTTAATCACAGGTAACTATACTGACTGTGCTGGTTCATGAGCATGCGTGTGGAGATGCGGCTCATGTAGAAGCGGTCCAGGAAGTACTGAACGTTCTGGTTGGTGACGGGGTCCACGCCGAAAGCCTCCTTGTACTCCACCACCCCCTGAGCCATGGTGGGCACCACGTTGTTATGCCGGTTCCTGATGTTTACTAGAGTCTGTGTAAAGCTGGAGACAACAACATGATAAATGCATGAATATGTGAAGGGACACGATGATTGTGAGAGTTACTGCACATCAGCATAGACAGCACATCACATAGGTTAGCCATATAAGAAATCAGCTGTAGAAGTGAGCTATTATAAATGCAGTTAGTAACTTTAAGGAACTGCTTTGAGTGAAGCAATTTCAAAAAGATGGCACCTGACAAAAAGTCAAAGCAAACATCAGACGGTGAATGCACTGAATGAATAAACCAGGTAAACAACTTGTGATTAAACGTCCACTGTCCCACTTTTTCTTGCACAATGATGCCTTGGTTTTAGTTTTCAAATTCCAATGCATTCATTTTGCTCCTCCCTTAAAATCCAGTTCACTCCCTGCCAGACCGGGGTATATTTAGTTCAGCTCGAGCAGATATGACAAAAATGAGACGTCATATCTGCTCGATGCAATGCGGGGTATTTGTGATTTCATGTGAGCATGAATAACGGAACCGTATCAGGGATTCAGACAACTGCACTACTGATTAATTAACGTGTCATTACACAGATGTTGAATTAGCATTGGCCATCACTCGCCTAATAAATAATTTGATTTGTAACACACACAAAAAGCCTGGCAGAGACATTTGTTTACAGTTAGTACACATATAGTGAATAGTTTCTGCATACGACTTACTTTTTCAGGACATCCTTATCGTCTGGATCTTTTTCTAAAAAGTCTATGAGCTCCAACAAACTCTGAGAATACCTGATGGACACAAAAGAATAGATTTTTAAAGCAGCACAGTTTAATTTATCACAAATCAAAAGGGCAAGAAAGGCAATATATATTGAAAAAGAAGCATGTGAAAGAAGCTACTCTGGGCAGAATTTTGCTGTAGCTGTTGGAATATGACATAACAACATCCTCTCTTTAAATAAAAGATGATTGTTGTTGGTCTAGACCAGTGAATGAGGAAGTGCTGAGCTCATCTAGTCATGCTCTCTTGCGCCGCCTCACTGCACAAAAACTGGGTGAAAGGTAACCAGCAGTGTAGCTTCAACTCAACACACTGAGCGTGTCCCTCAAATGACCTTCCCGGCCCTCCACACTCTGCAAACAGACATCCTGTAATAGATGTTTTATGCAACTTTCCCCCAAATGCCAAAGCCTCAAGTGTCTTGACTCGTCAACACCAATAACAAACAACAGATCGATGATTTTTGCAAGCAAAGCTCAGTGGAAAAAGGACGTTACTGTCCATGAGGTACATGGCCAAATATAGTTGCTGCTGTGACTTCTATTTAAGAGTGGGGTTGTTGCCTGGGCTTGATAAGTTATACATCATCAACATGGTTAGTGTACCATTTGCAGTGTGTGATGCTGCTTTGATGGAAAAGCAAACTGCTATTTTAGTTTTTGAGAAAAGCTGGCTGAGCTCTTCAATCATGCAAACAAACAAGGCTGACTAGCCAACATCTGTAGTGTTTGCTTTGTGATGCATACAGTAAAATCTAGAGGCAGAACACACGACAGTAAAACTCCAGTAAATGGGGCCTTTTCCACTACAGGAACCAGTGCATTCCCACCACAAGGACTAGAGCTTTCTATAAGTTCAGGAACTCTAGAGGGCTAAACATGCCAAAGTGGTAACAAAGCACTTTATTTTAGCCACCATGTGAATGAAGGACATTTACAGAAGGAAGTGAACCACACCTGGCCCAACCTCTTTAGACTAGGAACAAACGTTTCAGCTGCTTTGGTCAGAGACATAGCTACAGTATGATAACAATAAAGAGATCACAGCTGTTCTTCTCACAGTCAACGTGCTAAAAGAACAACATGGTTATGAGTTCTCCTACACCTTGAAATCGGAGTGTGCATATGGGTTCACGCAATATGGAATGCTGGTACAGCTCCTCTTTGAAGGTTGTGACAGCAACAAAGCACCAAGTAGCATGCATTCCTCAAAAGTCAAAAACAGGTGCTGCTTCCTCACAGAGCACCGCTGAAGCGAGACCAGGCATATGCATTAATAATTAAGTCATAAAGCCCCATTGGGACAACACAACCATGTGAAACAGGGACTGGCTGTCTTATCTAATCCAGAACAGATCATAAAACATGTTCCCAGATCAGGTGCCAAGCGAGTGCACAGAAATCCTCTGGCTGAGAAAAGAAGAGATTTGGTGCACATCTAAAGTTAACAGTCACACAACCTAAGGTGCAGATTAGCAAAACTACAGGATGGCTGCGTGTGTGAAGTCACTGTAGATATGCAGATGCTGTAATGTGTGGGAAGTAATATTATGAGGTGATAAGCAGAGGGCATGAGTGAACTGCATGCTTTGAATGACCAGTTGAACAGTGCAGGAATCTGGGATTCATAAATATGATTTTTGTTGCTGTGCATCTGAATTTCTTACCAGCTGGTGAGGAGCCTCAGTGATGGAGTGCCGAGGAGTTTGTCAGGGAGGAAATCAATTTCCTTCATGATGTTGGCCAATCTGACAGGAAGCTCCTGGCGGAGGAACACAAAGGAGGTCTTCTCACATGCATTGGCCGAGCCTGCAGTCACATGACAGCCAACATCAGGGAGAAGAAGAAGAAAAAACACTGAGCAAGCACAAAAACATGACCTCTGTGTCATCTTTGTGGGCATATGCTTCCTTCGGGCAGTTTGTTTCGCACCTGAACTGAACTCTGACCTACGATTAAAATCTGGAAGTGTACCACTACCACAGACACACATACAAACACAAAAATAAATAAATAAATAAAATAAAAACAACAACAATTTGCTCTAGTTCACTTACCAAAGTCGATGAACTGCTTCATAGACAGGGGAGATGGAGAAAACTTAGAAAACCTATCCACTTGTTTCGGTATCCCAGCCACAAAGTTGTTTTTCAGCAAAAACTGAGCGAACTTCATTTTCCCCTCTCCCCTTTGCAGACTCCAACTCAGAAACAAACAGTCCTTTCTCTCTTCAGCACGGCCCAGTTTGACGACTCTCAGCTAGCTCGGTGTCATACCTCTGAAGAGCTTCGAGGAAACTATGGGTTCCCCGGTGTTTTTGTTCTCTAGCAGCGTCTTTGCATTTTACAGGCTGCTTTGTGCCCCTCAAATTCAACTTCTGTGCTGTGCTACGTGTGTTGTTGACTGTAGACGGGGAAAGGAGGGGGGGGGGGGGGGGGGTGCAGAGATTGACATCAGAAACAACCAATCAGAACCCGTGTTGTCCTCACTTTGGGTGGAGTCATTTTAGCATCGAGGGATGCTAAACGTGCTCTACGCGCATCCCCTACCGACGAAGTCTCTGAACTACTTATCTGATTTAAACTTTTTTTATCCTTAGAGTAAAAAAACCGACTGATTACGTACATATATATGGATGAAACCCTCAAATATCCAAACCACAAATTAAATCCTCTTTATTTGTTAAAGTTATGCGTCCGAAATGCTGAATAATTCCTGTTCACCTTTTAGATCTAGCCGTTTAAAACGCACTTCTCAATCTTGACCACACGATGGCGACGTTCGCAGTTGTGGTCAAATAAGGTGGGATTTCAACCCCTCTTCCTTCTCAGCATCATCCTGCTCGCTCTTCCTAGGGATGTATCGGCGTGCCGTGCACCTGTTCCATCTGTTTTAACCCATTTTGTCAGTAACCACACGAAAAGGCTTAACCGACCTCTTCGGTGGTACCACGGCGGCTTTGATACGGTGCCATTTGGACAGCGGTGGAGGATGTGTTGATTTGTCTTTCCCGAGGTGCAGCAGTGAGACAGCATCTTTGCCGGTGACACTTCGTTATCACAACGAGTGGACGAGGAGGTACGAGTGAAACAATAACACTATTCGCTGTACGGTTGTTTTCGGTAAATTAGGCCCCTTTTGTGTTGTTAAATGTCATTGTAACGCTGATGACAAGGCCTTAAAGGCGTCGACGTTTGTATAAAAGCTGTCACATTTGCAATTAGCTAGCAGCGAATGCCTTAATGGCGATAGCCGTCAATGGAGCACAGTAAATTTAGCTTTTCTTCCTGTTGCATATGTAGTTGTGTTTTTTATCTTTTCTGTTATGACTCTGTATGTGTCAGCTCTGTTGTGCTAATGTGTAAGAAGATAAAACGACCTACACAGCGGCAGATAGGCTTAATTGTGTGCTTAACACTCAGGTTTGGTGATAGTTTTGAACCTCTGCCTATACACTCACAAACCATTTCATTAGGTACAGCTTCCTAATACCACGTTTGACCCAATTTTGCCTTCAGAGCTAGCTTAAGTCTTTATGACATACATTCAGTAAGAGATTCAGAGATTTTGATCCATATAGATATGATAGCATCTCACATTTCCTGCACATGTCGGCTGCACATCCATAATGGGAATCTCATGTTCCGCCACATCCCAAAGATGCTCTATTGGGTTGGGATCTGGTGATTGTGGAGGGGATTTGAGTACAGTGAACTCATTGTTATTTTCAACAAAGCAGTTTGAGATGATTTGAGGTTTGTGCCTCGCCATGTTATCCTGCAGGGAGCAGCCATCAAAAAGCTGATCATGCCCATCATAAAAGAATGGGCAAGGACAGCAACAATACACCAGCACACTAAATGATGATCAGCTGGTAGTAAGGGGCCCAAAGTATGCTAAAAAATATCTCGAACACTATTGCGCCACCATTGTCAGCCTGAACTGTTGATACGAGGCAGGATGGATCTATAGTTTCATGTTGTTTAACCCAAAGTCTGATCCTACAATCCGAACGTCACAGCAAAAATCAAAATTTGTCAGACCAGGTAATAATGCTTTGTTCAACTTTGATCTTAGCTGACTGGAGCGCCACCTTGGTGTGGTCTGCTGCCAGTGTGGTCATCAACAAGGCACTTTCTCCCTGAGAACTGCTGCCCACTGGATATTTTTTCAGAAAGTTTTCTGTAAACCCCAGAGATGGTCTTGTGGGAAAATCCCAATAGATCAGCAGTTTCTGAAATACTGAGTCCAGCCCGTCTGGCATCAGTTACTATGCCCTGTTCAAACTGTCTTAAATTGCCTTTTTCCCCTATTCTGATGCTCAGTTTGAAATGCAGAGGGTCATTTTGACCATGTCTGAATGAAACTGAACTGATGGTATGTAATTGGCTGATTAGATATTTGTGTTGATGAGCAGCTGAGCAGATGTACCTAATAAATTGGCCAATCACTTATATATTGTTGCTACCACGTGCAACAGCTAATACAGGCATCAAATTAGCAGCCTGTAGCAGGCTCATAGTTCGATGAGCTCAACCAGTAGATCACATGGTGCAGCTCTAAGGGATGAGTTAAACTAAATGAAAGAATTAGAACAGGAGAGCATAATTATACAAAGGTTTTAAGAAAGCTTTGTTTTGTTAAGCCCTGGCTTTAGAACTGCACACATGGATGCCCCCATTGGTTTGACTTGGCATAGGTGGGTGGGGCAAGCATCAAATAGGAAGTTGATCCTGAAAAGCATAGGCTGAGTTAATTTACACAAGGCAAAGCTGGTTTTTCTCAAAAGGTAAGAAAATTGTTACAGGAAGTATGCTTTAAATTCCATTGAGAGCTATAGAAATGTGATGTACTACTGCAACAAAACAGCACTCTGAATGTGGTAATAATGTGGTTTATATCTTTGAAATTAAGCCCATTCACTCAGCTGTGTTTGGGTAAAGAATAATGAAAAAATTAAATAAATCCATTTTCAACCTTGTAATAGAGAACCATTGTGTATGTTCTCTGTACTTCACTCTGCCAGGATTGCTCTCTTCTCAGTATTGACCCACTTATCCCAGACACCTGGAGCTTCTACAGCTCTGACTGGGCCACTTCCCAGGTGGCATCCACTAGTAGCGTAAGGTGGGTTCTTTGAAGAGCCCCACTTGGCTCAGTAAGGGTGGCAGCTGTTCCATGACACAAGAAATATATATAAAATATATGTATTTTATATTCATATTTGGTTATGCTAACCGATATTGTTTTGGCTTTCAAATCAAAAATCCAGTTTTGAACTTAAAAATACGTCAAAACTTTTTTTTTTAATTCATTGTCTCATACAGATTTATAGCTGCCGCACAGGAGATTTTCTAAATCAATGCTTAATAGAATCATATGTAGTTCATTCTTGTTTGGTCATCTTACTTTAAGCCCCACAGGACACCATGTCGGACAAAAGCGACCTAAAAGCTGAGCTCGAGCGCAAGAAGCAGCGCCTTGCCCAGATCAGGGAGGAGAAGAAGAGGAAGGAGGAGGAGAGGAAGAAGAAAGAGGTAAGGAAAAAAGTGAGTAAATTCCCACCATCGTCACTCATTTTGTATGTTTTCCTTTTTTGTGTGCGGTTGACTGATTTTTTTGTCAGGCTGTGACACACGAACAGCATCTATGCATGTGCACAAGGTCGGTGTTTTAAGTATGGATCAAAATGTGCATGCAGCTGCATGTCTTAATCTATGATGCTAGAGCAGTGAAGCTGTTCTTTGAGTTATGATGGATAAACTGGTGTTTTTTGTTTTTTTACTTATCCGGAGCAGACAGAAAGCCAGCAGAAGACAGAAGCGACCCCAGAAGATTCAGATTTAGATCGCAAGCGTAGGGAGACTGAGGCCCTGCTGCAGAGTATTGGGATCTCACCAGAGCCTCCACTAGGTATGCAGTATTGTAATAAATGAATACTAAAATGTTCTTTGACTCCTTTCACTGAAATGTTTACTAGAACACTTACACCAGAGAATAGCTTTTTTGTTCAAAAACTACACTAACCTTCATTATTACAGCCAAAAACCCTCCATGCATCAGGCTAAGATGCACACAATCACCAGCTATGTGTTTAATTTGTTGTCTCCCTTTGATTATCTCTGTTCTGAAATTTGGTAGAAATAATTGATCAGAAGTAATCAAACAATTTCTATTGGACCCATTTGAGTTTACAAATGAGTGTTGCTTTCCTTTTATGATAAATCTTCAAATATCAGAGCAGGTTAAATCCTCAGGGTCACTTGAAATGAGCTTTTGGAAGATCACTGTTCTCTAGTGGTCTGAAATTGTAATAACACCCCCTACACCTCAAAACTGGGTCACTTCCAGTGCTTATTATAAGCTTAGGTTATTTATAACGTGTCTTCAAAAGCTGCTGAACATAAATAGATAACAATGAGTGATAGTCTTTTTGTTTTAGATCTTTTTTTTTTTTTATTTGTCAATGACATGCAGCTTATAATGTAAATTTTTTAATTATTTTTCAGTCCCGACTCCTGTGTCCCCCTCCAAATCAGTAAGCACACCCAGTGAGACAGGGAGCCAGGACTCGGCCGATGGAGGAGCAGCAGGCAGGTGGGCCAAAATCAAACACTGTATGCCGAGCTGTAATTCCAGAAGCCTTAGTTCATCACATTTGTTCAAATCAATACATTTCTAAGGGTCAACACAAATTCATCAAACATTTTTCACCGTCTCATATCAAACAAAAATTACATTTTAAGCACACGGCTCAAAAAAATTAAAGGAACTCTTTTTAATCAGAGTCAGTTAAACTTGTGGGATATTGATTGTGTCAGTTAAGTAGCGGAGGGGGGTGTTAACCAGTTTCTGTTGCTTTGGTGTTCATGAAATGAACAACAGGTGCACTAGAGGGGCAACAATGAGACATCTCCCAAAACAGGAAAGGTTTTACAGGTGGAGGCCACAGGTGTTTTTGTCCCTCCTCATCTTTTGTTTTTTCACTAGTTTTGCATTTGCCTAGGGTCAGTGTCATTACTGGTAGGGTGAGGTGATACCTGGAGGTTGCACAAGTAGTCCAACCTCTCCAGAATGGCACATCAATACGTGCATTGCCAGAAGATTTGCTATGTGTCCCAACACAGTCTTGAGAGCATGAAGGAGATTCCAGGAGTCAGGCAGTTACTCTATAGCGCTGCACAGTGTCGTATGAAGTCCTTAAACCATCAGCAGGACCAGTATCTGCCCCTTTGTGCAAATTGGAATAGGATGAGGACTGCCAGCAGGCCACTGGTGTGAATGTCAGCCATGCATGCAAGCACGCTGGAGCTATACACACAACTGAGAAGCATTTTAAGTTACTGCGGTGATGGACTAGCCTGCCACATCATTTTTCACTTTGAGTTTTGAGCGTTTATCATTTTCATTTCCATCAAATGAAATGGCATCCTTTGGTTTCTAACATTACTCAGTCCATATCATTATAAATATCCAGCGTAATTTTTCCCCAATCTGAGATCTGATGTGCTTTAAAAGTGTTCCTTTAATTCTTTTCAACCAGTGCATTTGCGTGGGAGACACTTGAAAACCGTGACAGAAGTTTTTATCCTCACATGTCTGGTTCTCTTTGAGAACTATACAACAAATTGTATAGTTGTGCACCGATGTAGGGCTTCTTGAAGACTTAACATCTTAAAAGGATAATAATTTTAAAAGGCTTTTGGCTGTGGGTGTTTATGGTTCATATGACATATTTTCTTTCTTTCCTTGTGAATGGCTCAACAGGTTTAGGTAAGGATGAATGTTCCTAGTGGTGAGGTTAGGATTTGAATTTGGTGTCTTTCATTTGTCATGGCATCCAGTGCTTTGATGACCACTTTACAGCTTTTCCTTTCATGTCTTTCCTGTAGAATAAATCCAGATATAAGCTGTTGAAAGCACGAACCATAGTGGAAAACCTTTAGAAAGCAGCCACAGTGAGCCAATAAAACTAGCTCTTGTATGAAGCAATGGACATGAACCATATGTTTGTCTCAAAGTGGCTCATTTGAGCGTAAGTGACAAAATATAAGCATTTCCCCTTCCACAGGCTGCAATCACAGCGCTCGTTCATCATACATGCTCAGGCTACTGCAGGATTTACTTTTACGCCTGTTCATTCATTACTCACCCAGACACGTGCTGGAGCTCTCTGAGTTCTGCACATGGCGGCTCTGGTGAATGCTGTTGAGACACGAGTGGTCATCAAGCGCTTTCCATTGCTTTTTAACGACAGCTGACTGAGGATGATGTGTGAGTGATGCCTTCAGGGGTCATTAGTGATGTGATGTTCTGGTACAGCCAGGGGTGGAATTGGGGCTACAGAACATGCAAAAGTTTGTATTAGACAGAAATTGCCTTATGTAGGATTTTTCATCTCTTTTTAGCTTTTACAAATTGGATTTTACAAATTGGTGAGTTAGTGTTAATTCCTGGAATGATTTGTTTTTCTTTTTTTCTTTCTTTCTTTTTTTTTTTACCCCCAAATCCACCCTGAATGATGGCATGCCATTTTGAGCTCTCCATTTGTGGCTGTGTATGTGTGTGTCCCTTCTTAGGTCAGGTTTCTCTAAAAACAAGTCCCAAGCACAGACCTCAAGGTAAGCATTTTCATGTTAAACACAGGAATCCCCCTCACCCCCTACCCCCTTACCCCAACCCCCAACACCCTCTCACCTCTCTTTGGCTGAGGTTACCCTCATAGGGAGATTAAACCCACAGTGTTGTCAGTTGTCTTATTTTTGTGTCCTCAATGTGATTTATAGGATCAAAACAGTGCAGTGCCCCAGCTTCTCTGTTCAGCTTTCCTCCACTCTTTGCTGGTGTTCTCATCTGAAGCTTACCTGTCTCCTCTAATACTGGGGTGAAAGATTTCTGCTCTCATGAGCTGAACCACAGAAGTCATTTCAGTCTTCAGAGAATTGCCAGTGCTGCTTAAAGTGTCATCCCCGTTACTGTAAAACAGCCGGCCTGTCAGGCTAAAGAAATGCCTTGCCACTCTCACCTGGCGCTTTGTAGCGCAAGCTGAATGTTAACGGGTGTGCTCGCTGTCCCTGAAGGTATCATCAAGAAGTGTAGTGAAGGCTGGAAGCATTATCCTTTTATGGCTGCCAGAGCTCAGCCAAGCTGCCACAGAACTCCTCGGGTTTCTGCAGCGACTTTTTCACTCTTAAATCCCCAAAACCAATCTCAGCATTGAGCTCAGGGATGTATTCAATATTGATGATGTATAGAAAGTACACTGTCATCATGTATGCAAACCACAGCAATTTTCAAACCCTTATTTTTTCCATTAAATTATGTGCTGTGTGTGTGTGTGTGTGTGTGTGTGTGTGTGTGTGTGTGTTACATGATTTCCATGTATTGTTTGGCACTAATTTGAATGTGAAACACTGAATTTTTCCTAAATATGTTTAGAATAACTGCACAGTGGGCGAGGATAGGTATGAAAAAAACTACAGGAGAGCAGCCCTTTAGTTTTAAATAAAAACACCATGTGAGCCTGAACTTCGACATACCCAGAATACCTTTCTGTTATCTAGATTCACTTACCGTCACATTTTCGATCAGGATAAAAGGTCAAATGCCCCTGGTTATCAACTTGCTATGTTAACCCAGAGTTTCCGCTGCACGCTTACATGAAAGGAGTGACCGCATCTGACCAATCACAAACATGCATAAATGTACTGTCATGGATTTTATAAACAAAAACCCTGCACAATTAGAAAAGTATGACGATGTTAAACACATAATGCAGACTGAAAGTAACACAGCTGCTACAGATAAAGAAACATTGTGGGGGAGTCTGTTTGGAAATGCACTGTACTGCGGTTTAGTATTAAAAGCATTGTATGAATGTGTGGGTGCTTTAAGTGCTCAATAAGCCTGGAGGAGAGCTGTTTTATGAATAAAGTTGAGCCTTTTTGAATCCAGGAAAGAAAGCCAGCAAAAATACAGACTCTACCATTAAGACATGAAAGGATTTAGTTGTTACAATCAAATATTTCATTAAATGTTTAAAAGACAGTTTTTTCAGCTGTAACCTCGGTGATGTTTAACAGTAAAGAATGAATCTAAAAACAGAATTCAAACATTAGTCTACCTGTAAATTTGATAGGTCAGTAAGTAAAAATAAATTCCCTGATTTAGGATCATAATGCTTACAGAACAATAACATTGTTAAAATTGTTTGCAGCCAACAAGAAAAAAAAATCAAAAAATAAAATTGTGTCTAAGAATCTCTGTTGATCACTGATGACTTCAGATGTTTTTAGAAAAACTTCATTAGACTTTACTGCTGAGAGAACTTCTCATAATGGTGACGCTGTTTCCTTGAGAGCTGATTGGTCAGTGGGCGGTGATTTCATAGCTGTTGATCTCTAATTTAGACCATAACCAACTCTGGAGCAGGTTAGATTTGCAGCAGGGATTTACCCCAGGAAGAAGTGAACCGTGTTTGCAGTATTGAACCCCCAGAATTAAACCTGAAGTTACCTGGATGAGACCACTGCTTTGTAGTACAGGCTTCTAGTCAGTCATGCTACAGATGTATATTCACTCGACACATATATGTTTGTTTTAGCTGGATGTAGTGTACATAGAAATATTTCTGCAGTCACTAGGACATCAAATAGCTTTTCCACTGATATAAATCAATCTTTTTCTTCCACAACGACTTGTAAGCAGAGATCTTTAAAATAACAGAGCACATTGATGTTTAATGAAATATAATATATCTGCCTCATCTCCTTTATCTGTTTAAATTATTTCCAGTGCCATTTTTGCATGAAAATCAATGGGAGTTCCTGTGATAGGCTATTATAAGTGGTGTCAGTGCATAAGATTGTGCGCACATTCATGTGCTAATGTCTGTTTGTGCACGACACGTGTGTTTTAGTGTTTTTGTATTTGTTATAAGGTGTTTGTTTGTAAACATGCATGTCCTCTCTTGCCCTCCCCCTCCCCCTGTTGGTGACATCAGGACACTGCAGTGGGACACAGACCCCTCTGTGCTGCAGCTGCAGGCTGATTCTGAGCTCGGGTACAGCTTTTTCCTCTCCTCTTGTTCACTATTAAAACATTCACCTGCAAAACATCCTATTTTGACTGCATGTCATACTGAAAAACCTCGACTTTAAGTAATAAAATATTTAATGGTTTAATGTAATTTGTTACTTGAAACTTTGGCGTTTGAAATGAAAAATGATGCCCTGTTTGATCGACAGCTTGGATTTATCCACAGTAGATCAGGAGCTAATGAGAACGTCTTCTCTGCCATCCAGGCGCAGGATGCAGAGATTGGGGGCCTCTAAGATCACACAAGTAGACTTCCTACCCAAAGAGGTCGTCTCTTACAGCAAGGAGACTCAGACACCCACCTGCACCCTGTCTGAAGGTGAATATTTATGTGTGTTTGTGTGTGTATGTGTTCACAAGTGAGCATTTTTAGAGCCTTTTTGGATGCTAAAGGAGAAATACAGTGATTGCTGTTTTTGAATGTGACAACGATTTAGTTACCCAGGTCTAAGCCTGCAAAGCATGGAGCTTATAGATGTTACAAAGGGAGAAGACAGATCATGCTTTGGACTTCTCGTTATATGTGGAAACAGGCTGATATAATTCACCCAAGATTACTTGATAGATGAGGGGCAATTGCAGTGTGTATATTATATGGCATACAAATGCATATCTGCATGGCACTGTTGAAATAATACGTGCTTCTTACGTTTATTCATTAAAGTTTAATATTCCTGATCAGGAAAGCTGTAAGTCCAGTGTGCTTTAGCTTGGAGGAAATTGGTGCAAAAGTGTGTTTTTGTGCATTTAATGGGTGTGAGTTCTACATGTGAAGAACGTGAAGGTATGTGTGCATACCTGTGAAAATGTATACATGTAAGTGGGAGCTGGCGTGCTGAGTTGCAGCTACTAAACAGATCCATGTGGTTAAAATGTAGCTTTATTAGTGCAGTGTGGATTTTGTGGAACATCGATGGGTGCAAGCGAACGACTTATAGATTTGAGTTCATTCTAATGGAGAAGGAATTGAATTGAGATTAGGGTTGAGGACAGTTTGAGTTTTTGCATAATTTCACTTGGGTTTTGTGTTTGAAAAATGAAGATTTCCCATTAGGACATTACAAATGCACACAAATACTTGTGTAGCCACAACTTTAGAGGATAGTACAGCGTCTTACTATAATATCCTGGAGATAGGTTTAATCATAACCACTACATGTCGTCATCTTAAAATGTAGGGATTTATATGAGGACTTGCTTTCTCATAAGGAAAACAGATTTAAGTCCCCCACAATGTGAGTAATACCTGGTACACACACGCACACACACAGCCTGGCACACATGCACACAACCCCTATCATCTTCTCTATCTTCCTTCTTGTTGCCAAGACAGCTGGCAGCCATGTGACTGTGAAGGGGTTGTACTTCCTGCTTCCTGTCATTATAATAGATGGTCTGGTGTGGATTCCACTGCCCCCACCCTCCACCAGCAACAACCATCTTGCACATACACACGTCTGTACCGATCAGCATCCAAATGGCCTGCTTCAACCCCTACTCCACCCACCCACCCCCATTTCCTTGACAGACCCAGGAATAGATCATTTATTCAACAAGTGCACACATATGTGTGCTGGGAGACATCTACTCACACACACATACACATGTGCCTACAAGTATACTTAATGGAATTTATCGTGGTCATGTTTGCTCGCGCATACAAGGTCTCGACAAACAAACGTGCAACTGCTGTAAAACGTGCAAGACAGATATGGTAGTTAAAGAGATAAGGACTCGGCAATTAAGCAGGCAAACAAATAAACACGCAGCAGTTACTATATGCAGGTCAAGTAGTCTGTGTACACATAAACAAATAGTCGCAGTGTGACTGGTTAGCGCCCGCAGCAGTACAATATGTCTGTCCATTTAGGTTTGTTTGTTTTCAGCTTCCAAGAGCATGCTCAGGAGGTCTCTTTGTGTGTTTGTGTGTGCACGCATATGAACATCTGGGAACCAGAGCAGAGCTGTGTTGGTCTGCGGGGAGGTGACCTTGGCCTCAGGAGACCCTTCCTTTGCAGACTGCCACAAAGCTTGTGTGTCTATAGAAAGGGGGGAAAGAGGGTAGATGGTAACACCTGCCTGCATTTCTGCCTGTGTGTTTATTCAGGCTTGTTCCTTTCTGTTGATTACCTAACCCGGCTTGCAGCATACGTTTCATTTTAGGTCACATCTACGGATAGTTAAGCTGCGATTTCAAATTTCAGTAAAAATGTTACATGGTTTATTTTCAATAAAAGTCTGTTGAACCTAAAAGTGTGACATTTAAGGCTTCTTGCACCCTCAAGAAGTAAATATAAAAAAAGGCATCACTGATCCTCAAAGAAGTTGTGTGTCCAGTACATAGAAATGTGTGTTTGTGTTAAATCTGCTTCAAGGAATTCGAGCAATGATCTCAGCTTGTAGCCCTTGGTGTTCTCGTGCAGCTGCACTAGCAAATATTCACTATTTCTACTGTCCAAAGGCCTGTTTGTATTGAGTGGATCAGGATTGATATTGCTGGGGTCTTCCTGTGGTAACAGGCTGCTCACTGTATTCATATTTCCTTAGTAATCTTTGAGTTACTCACATTCTTAGTTTTAAGTTCTTCTGAAGTTAAATAGTTTCTTCTCTGTTCTTGAAGTCTGATGTGACTATGGTGGCATCCCCATAGATCCTGAGTCTTTCAGCAGTAATTCTGACTAATGACACATGTCTTGTCAGAACCATCTGATTGAGTCAGTGCGAGGATTAGTATTAAACGTATTAATTTGATAATTCCTTTTCTTTTGTGAATTTACTATTTGATTCATAAAAGCAAGAGGTGTCGTCACATTAAAACTATAACACTGATCTTTTTTGTTTTTATGTTTTTTGCCCGAGTGCGTTATTGTAATTGCTTTAAATAATTGACAGATGAGTCAGGAAGTTTCTCATGGCGTCTTTTCCTCGAACTCCTGACCCCTCGTGCTCTCTTATCTGTCCTTGTGCCCAGAGTGGCTGGCTATGCGCGTTTGTGTGGGTGTGACGTGAGCGTGTGTCGAAGCCCGAGTGCAGTTTCATGAAATTGGATTTGATCTGACGTTGCGTGCAGCTTGTACACAGGAGTTTGTGTTAAAGTGCCCATGTAGTTTGTGTGTGTGACTCTCATTTAAACCAGTTAATTTTAAGGCTTTTCATTTCCGAGACCAATTTGCGTCTACGTAATTGTAATGCGTCGCTCCCTGTGAATGTTATTTTCCCATTGGCTGCTCACTGATCTGGTCTGTACCGAGTGCCCATTGTGCCAGGCAATCGGATTAGCCCCAGTCACGATTGGTTCCAGCTATTTGCTGCTTTTCTAATGCGTATGAATGGACACGCTTGTTGTGACGGATAGATGCTTTGTTTAAGGTCATAGCAGAGAAATAAACCAAGGTCTACTGTGGTGTGTGTGATAGTAGACTGGCCTACTAAGGTCAAACAAAGTACTCGGTTCAGTTATGTCTGTGTTGTAAGACCAATAATTTTCTATATATTTAACATGAACTGTAAAACAAAGCAAAAGAAAAGAACTGCGGTAAAAGAAAATGAACACTAAACTGCTGTTCTTATTTACACATGCATAACATATCCATGTATAAATAAAAATGTCAAGGGACAAGCATGGCAAACCAAATCTTCACACTCGGATACATTTTGTATTTATCAATTCAAACGATATAACAAACCAAACACTGCATAGTTTACAAAATCTTTTAGATCAAAAATTCCAAATTGGTCTCCGACCTTGTCACGTTTTTTCCTTTCACCTTAAGTGCACATATAATTCTTTCTAGTGGAAGGTTACAACATTTGGTCCATGAGTTTTTCCCCCCAAACTGAGGCTTATTATCGATTGTATTTTTTTATTACTAGTACACGCCCATGTTACAGTATTTTCTGGTCCGTTTGTGCTGTTGGAAAACTGATATATTTAATTACATTGATTAAAAGAAATTGGAGCGAATGAAAAATATTGATGTTGCTTACATAAAAAAAGAGACAAATATGGTTGTGATTGTATGTTTCCATGCAGCAAAATGCATTTTCATCTAAAACAAGAGTGCACTGTGATCAACCAGACAGTGCGCACTCCCATTAAATGTACTGAATTTCTTTTTAATATATGCCAATAAAAGAGGATTTTTTTTAAATTTACCTTTCATCATGTTACAAATTTACACGCATGTGTTTACCTATTCATGTCCCTTTTAATTGCTTGGTTGGAAGTTGAGAAAAGCCCACTCGCCTGTAATCGCTTGTAGTTTCCAAACGTAATTCACTTTCTCTGGTCTCTAGTCCCCACATTCTTCCATTGTGGATGCTTCAGATGTACCTGTGTGCCAAGTTTGGTTATCCTGATTGTGTAGGAGGAGTTTGTGGGCAAGTTAAAAGAGTTTGTGAAGTGGCTGCAGCACAGATTGTAATATATAAGCTCAGAGAGGATGTTAATGGGTGCAAGGCCTAAAGTAAGACATTAACTGGAAATTAAGATACCCATAATTCTTCACCTTCTTTGAGATGCAGCACTTCCAATCTCCTCAAGTCTAACCAAAAAAAGGAAAGAGAAGCGAAAAGGTGAGATTTCACATAGGTGTAGTAAACTCTGGACACCCTTTCTGTCACCCTCTTTCGCTTTTCCCCTTCATCCCTTCTCCGGACCAGCCAGCACCGCTCTGTAATGAACAAAGCAAATGCCAGTACTTTGACAGCCACACTTAAGTCCGCTGAACCCAATCTGGGGATAGCTATCACTACGTGTATGTGCTTACTTGAGATCTTGGCAAGATAAGGAAAGGTCAAAGCGATTGAAGGCATTTTGCGCATGCGGATGTGCACGTATACAAGCGCGCAGGTTTGCATGAGAGTAGTGTGAGCCTTACACCCAGTTTGTAGTAAATTGGCTTTGCTCAGTGGAGCCTTAAAAGACCCATAATAGGTCACAGTGGAAAAGCAGAGCGAAAGAGAGAGAGAGTGAAAAAAGGTGAAGAGAAATTCATGGCCACTAGCAAATAAGCAGGAATAGAAGAGACACAGAAATGGAGGCGAAGCGGCAGGGGCCGTCGAGGGACGACGAAGCACTTCTGACATTAAAGCAGTAATTGTTTGCAGTGAACCAGAAGCAGGCCCTCAGAAATACAACTCTTTGAGTATTTGTGTATAATTTGATATTGCAACTTTGGAAAACCCCCTTCTCAGGGTTACAAGTTCATGGGGTCAAGAGTGTACATAATCTTAATGTTTACACGCCCGTATGGAAAAAAACTAGGGGTACACAAGTCTCTCTCTCTCCCGCCTCTGTAATATTTTCTGGCCCATTAGCTCTCAGGCTCTGTACAGCTTGAGTGTATAACTGGTCAGAAATTTACTCCTCAGGTCCATTTGGTGGGCCGGTAATGGCTTTTAATTGCAAGAGAAACCTCATGTCCAGACACTAATGTGAAAATACTGAGTGTGCGTGTGTGTGCTGTTTTGGTTTTTTTTTTGTTTTTTCCACACAAGCATTCAGGCTCATAAATGTAAACACAGCATACACTGGAATAAACAAACAAAAAACAGACAGCCACAAAATGCACACATACGAACGCCACGCATGCACACATGTCACTCGAGCTCCACATAATCCCGTAATAGAGCAGTTAAGAAACCAAACTCCAAATTTATTAAATGATCCTGACCACTGGCAGCACACTGGTCCAATTAGAGTGTTTACTTTGGTGTGTGTGTTTTTTTTCCACAAACTCCTAAATGTATTAAATATGGTTCAACAGGTCCTGAACTTTAGATATTTATCAACAGTTTTACAACAGATGTCTTTTGGGATTTTATCCAGTCCAATCCTGGATTTTAAATCGGCCGAATTACTGGAATCCAGGTCTGACACTTATTACTATAAGAGTTGAAGAGTTTATTGCGCTCGTTTATTGAAGTTCTTGCATTACACACATGACGGAGACACACTAGTATGGGACTGGTTTTTATTTATTTATGTATTTATTCGGTGTGGGTCCAGAGTTGGTATGTGTTACTGCTGAACTTTGATAATAGTAACAGTAGAACTGAGAATAATGCCTTAATATTGTCTTTGTTACCAAGCGTGTGTCTACAAGTTAGAAAATATCAGAAACATGAGATTTCTTTTCTAGTCATGTTTATTTTTTCTTTAATCAGATATTTACTGATTAAATATTGTTTTTCATTTTTTTTTGATCAGGCAAAATCCAGGGCCTTTTATTAAAGCCATACTTCACATTTGAGAAGAAGAAATGGTATTGAATAAAGTTTTTACTAAAAAAAAGTCAAAGAATACCCAGAGACGTGCTCTGTGTGGAGTATTTTCTTCTATATCTTTTATTTCTTTAAAAAATGTTTACATAGATAATGCACAGACTGGAGAATATGTATGTTGCTGGTCACAGCATTACGATCGCTCACCGGTGACGTAAATAATGTGCATTCATTTACAAAAGTGCTGAGATAAGCTAGCTGTTACATTCAGCATGTTCAATGAAAGGAAAACAGGCAGGTGTGAAGACAAAAGTAAAACAGGCTTAAGTTGATATTACCAGAAAATTACAGCCAGATGCCTTAAACTGTGCATACACACAGGGGTAGAAATGTGGATCTGCATACTTTCAGCAGATTTTTAAAGCAGATTTTATAAATTCCAGTCATAGTGAAGTTGCATGCACGTGACCAATCCTTATGTCCTGTCCTGTCTTTTGCCACGAATGGTTTTAGATACACCATTAAATATTCATCTGCATACTCAAATGCTCTTCGTATCACGTGGTCCTGGAAGCACGACTAGATCAAAAACTACTGGATGAAAAAGTTAATAAACTCTGTTGTTGGCTCTGGCATTCGCCTCCAGCATGCCAGAGCAGCTATCCATCAGTTTAAGAAGCCTCATAAAACGTAACACACGTTGATTTATGTGTGTGTGTGTGTGTGTGTGTGTGTGTGTGTGTGTGTGTGTGTGTGTGTGTGAACAGAAAAAGAAAATTATAATGTTAAGAAATGCAAGCTCTGTGAAACTGCTTCTTTATGATGATAAATTCTTCCCCTGCCTTATATTTCATCCCCACTTCTCTACTTTGAGCCTGATTGGCTCTAAAAAAAAAAAAACTCCACTCAAGTATCTGTGAGGTACACACTTTCCTACTGCACTTTATGCCTTTTGAAAAACCAATTTATGTGTAAGGGAGCTTCCGTAGTGACCATGCTGTGACTGAAGGAGGATCATGGGGCATTTGCTGCAGCATATGCAGTCTGTCCCTCTGCCCTCCAACTGCCAAACAAAAAAAAAAAAGAAATGGTCTGCTGCTAAAATCTTATCGCCAGGTACATCTCAGCATGTTAGGGTGTATGTGTGGACACAGATGTGGACATTACGGTGATATCTGTAGATGATTTGAAGAAAAATAAAAGGCATAACTTCTGTAAAAAAAAAAAATGAAGGTAAAGTTAAAATATTAACAGTCTACAAAAAGAATTGTACCAGAGCATATGAAAACAACAATAACACAGTTATTTACAAAATAATCACGTGCATAATTGACGAGATATTGTTAATATATTTTTTTTAAATATCAGTAACTACACGGTTGACATGCCAATCAAAAGTGGATGTAAAGTTCTGGTTCATCAGTGTGTATGTCAGCTGTGGGAGAAAATGAAGCATGTTGGAGTTTTGAGAGTGTAGTGCATGTGCTTTTATCCAGGAGGTTAAAATCAACAATAGAATCACTGCTTGTAAAATCTAAATTAACAGCATTATTTTCTTATTGGCACATTTTAAATAATAGTGCTTTTGCTTTGTCCAGTTTCTACTACCGATCGTTAGCAGGGAAAGTATTGCTGCATTAGCCAGAGGCTCACACCAGATACTCACAATTCATGTACTTGAAGTTTCCTCTGCCAACCTATCCCGCGCCCTTCATTAGGATTTCACACAGTCCAGTGATTCAAATAAAAACAGTGAATATAACACACTCCCACTCTATATGAAACTGACATGACTGATGGGTTTGTGGGCCGTCTTCAAGGTCCTGGAGAGAGGAATGTGATTGCACGAGTGTGTATTTTGCATGGCTAGGCACTTGTGTGTTTTCTGTATGTATGTGCATATGAATGTGTGTGTACCCAGCCACATATGGAAGTATTTGTCTCATACATTGTTGTTCCAGCCAGGCGGCTACAACAGGCTGAACAGAGCAGAGGGTTTGTGTGTTTTTTGTGAAGGCACAATTTGTGTAGCGATCAACCACAGTGAGCGCACAACGGAGGACCCTGGACAAAATGTACTTTGAATTAGTTTTGCTCAAAAGTACATCGAAGACGTGCCTTTTTGCGATCGTTGACTTCTGGACTTTTAAAAGAGTGGCTGCCTTCAGGTAGCAGTTTCTCGTGATGCTGTTTAAACCAAGTGTGTTTCACATAGACGCACACACAGAAGATCAGATCAGGGTTATGCTATTATGATCTCTCCCAGTGTTTTCCCTGCAGACACACTTAATCACCCAACGCTTCTCACTTTCTGTCTTTATAAAACAAGTCTGAGTTTGGCTTTCATCGTCATCGCCCTCCAAAGGGCACAACCTTCACTCCTGTTTCACTCGCAAAATTGATGCGGGGTCCCAGGCGGTTTCTGTCGAAATGGTCGTGGCAGTCAAAACTGAGAAAAAAAGTCTTGATATTAGACAAAAATAATGTCTTTCGGTGTGTGTAAGGTATTCCAAGTGAGTCACAGATGATTGCAATTTTCCCCCATGACCACCGTATAATAAGGTACATGAACCCCTTCTTCATCTCCCTCCCTCTGGCTTTCTCCCTCTCTTAGGTAAAATGGCCATCATCCAAAATAATATCTGCCATCTGATGAGTGCTCGAGATGAGTAGGAATGTTTAGTTTCACGTTTCCCCTTTTTTCTCTTTTCAACTTTTTTTTTTTTTTTCATCTGCATTGTGTTGAACATGACTTTTTGACATGCACGCCCTACCCTCCCTCCTCTTCTTGAGGTTTTCTTTTTTTTTTTATACACATGTAAAACAAAAGTGGGTCTTTAACATTTGCTTGGGTGGTCCTCTCTCAGAGGTTTTCATTTTGATAGAGTAGCAGTTCACTGCCACAGCTATCTTCCAGAAAGCTGCTCTCAGTAATTGTTTAGAAATAATTTTTTGTCAACACTTTCCGTTGCAAGTCTGAGCCTTTTGACTGCTTTATACTTTAGGTCAAAGCTTTAGGTGCCTTTAAAATTGCTCCTCAGATTATTGTGGTTGAAATTCAGCGAGCTTTAAAATCCATTTCTGCCGTACTTGCGACTGATTGAGCCCTTTTAATTTTTTCAGATCATACAGCTTGACAGCTGATTGAAGTGAAATTCATAACCCTTGCTGCTTTTGTTTGGCTGCGTTTGTCATGCAATTCTGTGTTTCTCCAGCAGGGAGCACTCTTGGCACATAGACTTTTGCTCCATCAGTCTCACCAACCAAATGTGACAGCCCCCCCCCCCTTTTTTTTTTAACGAAATGGGTATCAAATGATATTGAATGATTAATAATTAATCACAAATATGTGTAGGATATGTGTTGCTAAATTAACGAGCTTTTTCACATTAGACTGCGTGACGTTGTGGTCTTTGCTACAAATCAAGGTTGCTTATGTGACCGCGTTGCTGAGGTGTAGTGCAAACTTTTGTCTTTTTAGCAGAAGGGAGTCAATCTTTAGTGAGCTACTAAGAAAATGGTTATCCCATGTTTTTTTTCCTCCATCATTATATCAAATCAAACACCACTTTATATGTGTGTGTGTTTGTGGCATCAGAGTCACACAAAAAAACATAGATGCAGACAGCACTTTCTCTGAGTGACACAAATACCAGCTCAGATGACGCGTCGAAAAGCAAGTTGATGCCACAGCAGCAATTTTTATTTTTATTTTTATTTTATGTAAGACCTTTTCTTTCTGTTGGTCTCGCTCTCCTTGACTGGGTTTTTGACAGTTTGGAAAGTTTGAAGTCATGGGTTTTAATCAGAGCCTTGCGGTGGGGCTCAGAGCATGGCATGGCGTGGCATGATGGCTCATTTTAAAGATGTGGGTCTGGGTCGCGGCCAGACTTGGGTGGCATTGCTAGAAAGAATGGGGGAGGGCGAGTGGGACAGGGAGAGAGAGAGAAAGAGATGGAGGGAGAATCTACCAGCCCACAGCGCACAGCGAAGTTAGCCACAGACCTCCAAAAGGCCTGTATGGGCTGCATTAATGAAAGCGGATTATGTGTGGGCATGCATGTGTTCATACGGTGTAGACTTGGGTGTACACAGGCTTAGACACACACACACACACATATACACAATGTTTGATCAGTGTGGGGAAGTGTGGTGAAGAGATGAATTAATCTAAATCATGCTGCGGGTTTTAGCTTTAGCAGTTTTACATCAGGCCCTGCTGCTAATGTGTGGGTATGTGGGGAATATTTACTTACTCACCCCTACTGTGCCAATCATGACTTGATGAACTATGATGAATTTTAAACATGACTTTATATTAAGATAAATTAATACCCCCTACCTAAAAAATGAAAAAAGAATCAAATTGCCAGAGTTTGGAGGACTTTTTATGCAGTTTCACTAAAATCCAAGTATTCTACAAATAATTACTACTTGCAACTGTAGTGATTGTGTTCATGCCATGCGTGGTTTTTTTTTTGTTTTTTTGTTTGTTTTGGACAGTGTGTCACGTCTGTCTCGATCACTGAGATTTCTGCGCAGGTTGGACTTGCCCTCTCACCTCTGAGAAAAAGATGTGTTCGACTTTCCTGCATGGCTGGCTCTAAACCATCAATTTTCTTTCCAACCTGACTAACAGAGGTCCCTAAAATGTTAGCGGTGATTCTCTGCGCTCAGAAAGAGAGTTTTATGTCCAGCTGAGTATTAACAACAACAACATAAAAGAAAACAACTTTCTGATCTTCTTTAGGTTGCGCAGACACTTCACAGACACTCGGTGTGACAAGTCCATCTGTAAAAAAACATTTAAAGTATTGTAGGGTGGTGTGTGTGTGTGTGGTCTTTTATACTCTTTTACATGAATTTTGACCTTTTATTTATTTGAAAGCTGTGTGATTATTGCTGACTTGTAAAATCAATGTGGTTCGATTATTGTTTTTCTTCTTTTCTTTTAATGGGCGTGGGCTGTTCTTAAATATCAAGGATTGCATTACTGGAGGCAGGACTCATAAAAGTTAAAGAATTCCCCCCGGTGTCTCAGGTTGATATCCAAAGAGGTGATGTGGTTGCAGTTTGAATGTGTGTGACAATAAGAAGGTTGGAGTTTGACTTGTTCTGAGTGAAGTTAGTGGATAGGAGTGTGTGTGCGTGTGTGTGCGCGTGTGTCATGCCAGGGCCACATTAGAGGAGCCTTTTAAGTCTTGTTGACCTCCTCCTACTCCTCTGCATAGTACTTGTGTTGTGGTCTGCTCCATAGCCAATCCACCAGAACGTCTGTGAAGTCTATATGTGTATGTGTATGTGTATGTGTGCGTGTGTGTGTATCCATATAAATAATGTGTTATTCCCAGCCCGTGAGATGCCCCCCTCCTCAAAATCTCACCGGATTTCTCTTTTGTGTCCTCCTCCCTGCTTCCGCCGCCTCTCCTCTCTCATATCAGTATCTCTCCTTCTTTGTGATTAACACAATGAAGAACTCTAAAAAAAATTATGAGCTCTGTCAACTTTGATGGTGTGTGACTCAGCCGAGTAGTCACCTCCATACTGACGTGACAAGTGTGAAGCTCTGCCCCAATAATGGCAGCTGATGACAAACTTAGGGTCTAGTCACAGCTCTTTGATAACTATGCCAATTCCTCCAAGCACGTGCGAACACATTTCAGCAAACTAGCACTTAAAGTTTTGGGTTCAGAATAAAAGTTTGGCTAACGCTTCGATCCTTCACCAAAGAGCGCGTGCTAACACATCACGGCCGTGACGCCACACCGTTCGCGCTTTATGTAGCAGCTGAAGGGAAGCGGAAGACGGCGTACATCATGTTTTATATGCTGTCAGTATCTTTCTCTCCACATGCTCAATAGTTGCTGCCTACTGTGAAGTAATACACAATGGTTAAGCTAATGAAACTCTCAGCAGTAGCTCAGCCTTCATTAAGACTATGTTTTCTTTATTCCACAAACAAATCAGCACATTACTCTCACCTGAACTATTTCACTCGTCTGCTGGTCCATAAAAGCAATAATGATGCGTGTGCCGGCTAACAAGAGCCTCATGCACTGAAAACAAGATAAAGTGTTTATTAGTCCCGGTACAGTAGCTACTTACCATACATTTAGTAGCTAGCTCCAGATTTGTCTATATAAGTCTATGCAGCATATCATGTTAGGGTGTAGACATACAGATGTTTTGCTGCGTGGATACAGAAAATGTGAAATAAGCAAAAGGGAAAAGATGTTTTATTGTATGTGATATTTTCTGTGCTTTCCCTTGTGTAAATGATCTACAATATTAATATAGAAGGATTTTGTTCTATGACACAGAATCCATCTATAGAGTGCCACTGTAATCCATATATGGTTCAAAACTGTTAACTATCGCTGGGGCTTAATTTAACAAATAATTTCTCTATAAAAGCATCAGATACTGGTTACATTATCTGTAATGGGAATATTTTCTGTTGTCTTGGTCTCTGAATGATTGTAGCATATGTACGTACACTCCAAAAAATATTTATGGCTAAAATGCTGCCTTTAAATAATTTGATTACATGTAAATCTTCCATGTAATCTTGTTACATAAGTACAATGCAAAATGTGAAATTTAATAAAATTTAAAGATGAATTATATGAATAAATAAACCTCTGATTTTATGTAATTCAGATGCATTTTATTCAGAATTATTGCTTCTTCTTTATGTATGTGCCCTGTCTCCTCCTTAACTGGTGGGTCAAGTTTTTTTTTACAAACATCTTCTTACATACAGCGATTATTAACTTCTAAATATTTTTAAAAAACATTGGTGATGACTCCCAATCCTTTTGAGTTTCCTGTTCATCATCCGCCTGAGAATGTACGTTATGGTCACCAAAATTTGTATCCGCGATGGAATTTTGCTCAACTGTTTTTAGTCCTCGTACTACGAGTGTTAGCAGCCCTAATCAGATTCTCACTATACATGTGCTTCATATTTACTGGGAAATAGTGTTTACACATTTTCTGTCCTGACGCTAATTCTGATAGCGTATCTGCTAATCACTCCTTTTCCCCCCCGTTTAAAAATCTGTCTGATACGTCTTCAGATAAATTAACGAAATATGTTTTATATCCAGTAACAGATTTGTTATTGCTGTTAAAACTGAATGATGACAGCAATAGCTGCTTGAGGGGTTAATATTAGCTGTTTTGGCATTTTATAGGTGACACCCAATCTTTCCAACTTGCTAAGCTGAAGCACATTTCTGTGTTTCTAACAGTCACATTTTATACATCTGCTCTTGTGGGTAGAGTGCATACCTCTGCCAGTGTGTGTGTGTCTGCGTTAACAAACACTTTTACACATTTGTGCGCGCGCGTGTACATTGTTTCTATGCCCGCACCGTGAAGCTGAGAGAGCCTGCATACCTGCTGGGCTGCTCTGAATTGACTGGGCCTGGTCAGCATGTGAAAGCAGCCAGAGGAAGATTGAGGCAACCAGATGCGGAGGCCCCAGGCTACAGAGGATATCATTACCCCGGGTGTGTAGTCGGCCAAAACGGGAGCCCCCAAGCAGAGTTTCATCAAGGTGGACCCCCGTCTGCAGTGAGGGGGAGGATACCGGTTAACCGTCGTCCTGCAGCGAGGAGCGGTATTAAGCGGCAGGTGGAAAGAGAAAGCATCCCGTGACTGGAATGAGGTGGAAACAAGAAAGTGTGCAGGATACTTGCAGGGTAGCATGCAGACACGCTCACACTGTGAGAGATTGTCTCTTTTCATTTCCCTTCCCTGCTTACTTTGCTGTGCCGCAGGAAAACCGAGCAGTGCCTCTCTGCTTGTACTCGTGAACATTTTTACATAAAGTTTTAGATTACCATTTACCACAGTATAGGTTTTGTTTTAGCCTGGGCGCACGCAGAAACACATCTCTGAAAATTTCCATTTAAAGGAAATAGTAGTGATATTTTTGGTGCGTACTGTTACAGAACAACTTGATGCATGGCCGTTGGCAAAGACATCAGCAGTATCTTCGGACGGGAATTGGACCGTCTCCCCTCAGTGAGGTAACCCATACACCATGAATCACGCTGCCTTGCTCCACAGTCTTGTGGTCCCGGGGGTTGACAGTTTGACCGCTCCTCGATGTGGTTTCTTTCTGCTTTCCTCACGCTCCTCCCATCCCCATTACCGCACATTCCAACCACCGGACCGGTCACATAAGGTCAAGAAAATAGAGTAGAATAGAAGTTGTGTGTAATATACCTTCCTGTTTTCTTTTTTCTTTTTTAACTTCTTTTACATCCTGTAGCTTTTCTCATTAATGACTTCAGTTTGGAGGAAACAATGACAGCCCAAAAAAAACAACACTTGGAAGAAATCAAACTTCACAAACTGAGTCATGGAGGAAGAGACAAAAGGACCTGGGGAGAAAAAAAAAGGGTATCCCTGTTTGTAGCGTGTCTGTTTTGGCAGCTCAGACATGGAGCTAGTCTGGCAGTCTGCCTGTCTGGTTCTTTCTGGTCTCTCTTCCATACTGGTGGGTCACTGGTGTTTGGATCAGTACAGCTGGCTGTTAACCACACACTTGGCTGGAGCCTCACCACTATGTATTTGATATAGCGTAGTCATTTATTATATAAACACAGTATGAAAATTAAAGTCATATATCAAAAACGTTTACTTGGAAGTGAAAAGAAAAGAAAACACAAGGACTGGTAGGGAAGGATCTTCTGGGAATACAGTGAATAGAATAAGGCAGGACATTATTGTAATAGCATCAGTATAATCAGTGGAGTGGTCCACCAGTTGCAATTGTATTCGTAGCAGCGAGTTCATCAAAAGCTTAGGCGAGCCCCAGTGACAAATGGACAGTTCATCTGGTGCAAGAGCAGCCCTCGAGCGAGTGGTTTTAACAGTGCCCCAGGCCATACTCTAGCTGAGTTAAACACACCCTGACATGTGTATGCGTGTGTGTTTCTGTGAGTGTGAGAGAGAGAGATGACATGTCTGAGAGTGTGATGTAGTCACTTCCTCCCACTGGACTGAGCAACTGTTGTCAGTTTGACCCTGCCAGTTAACCCCTCACCACCCCTGGCACTGTGGGCGAGGGCCCGGGTGTGTGTGTGTTTGAGAGAGAGTGAAAGACAGATTGTATGTGTGTGTAGCGTGTGTGTTAGCGGACCACAGGTGTCTGGTGGCCGTGTCAGGGTGTTAAGAGGTCTTCAGAGAGGCCCCCCGACTCTCAGCATCTGTTTCAGAGGGAGGGAGCAGCAGAAAAGAGGAGGAGAGGTTGGTGAGGGTTAGCAACACATAGCCCGAGGGGTGGTGGGGCAGTAGCTGACAAGCAGGTGCCTATGTTGACAGTAACCCTTCATACTTGAACCTCAAATACACACACACACACACACACACACACACTCTCTTCAAGTCAAGTGTAATTGCAGAGACTGATTGGAGGGAATGCAGAGGGAATCCCCTTTTACACAGACACGCATGCACACACATACATCACAGGATCTCTTTGCATGGGGTCAAAGGTGAGGGAAAGAGGGGAGGGCACACAAAACTCTCACATTTCCTGCCAAGTCTGTGTGCGTTTGTGATTTTGGTGCACAGTAACCAAGCTGCCCACACAGATGTGCATGCAGGACAGTAGAGATGGACACGAGCTTCTGGCCTTTACTTACTACGCAACTGTAAGGGAAGTTGCGTGGCTTTGGAATTCGTGTGTTTTGTAAAAAACAAAGTGCGTGTGTTTGTAAATGAAACCCATTTGGTCTGAATGTTAGTCAGTCAGGTGTACCAGTGCATGTCTGGGAATGATTATTTTGGTAAGGAGGAGGGGGGAGGCAGCACGCAGCGGGAGGTCGAAGAAAATTGGAACAGCTGTTGATTAACATGAGTGCTCTCTGTCTCTCTCTCTCTCTTCTTTTTTTTTTTTTTACTCTCCCTCAGTAGAGGAAGAAGAAGAAGATGAAGAGTTGATGGAAACGAAGCCGGGGCCAGAGTCGGAGCAACAGGATGAGGACGACAACAGGGAAGCCAAAGAAGGTAAAACGAGTTTAGCAACAAAAAAAAAAACCCATTCATTTAATGAAACCCCAAAATAAACTTCCCATTCTTTTTCTCATGTGTGTGACACCCTTCTCAGGTCAGTGGGTGGATCAGATAGGAGGGTGGGGGCAGGTTTCAGCATATCAGGACCATGGCATCTTGGGGTCAGCACTGATTAAAAACCTGTCACTTGACCCCGTTCGTCTTCAAAGTGAAGAGGAATGGAGAAGTGTGTGTATGTGTATGCATGTGCCCGTGTGTGGAAGTCCTAGAAAAAAGACCTGGTTCAAACACAAGCCATGATGGACATATTCATATTCTGAATATGCGTGACTGTAGCAAGTGTGAGTCAAACACACACAGATAGGCAGATGCACCCACGCAGTCGTAAACACACAGTCATCCGTCTCCTCTCCATCCTGGCCTATTACAAGGTCTGGCCTTTGATCTCTGCCACTCGATTCACTGGGTCTTTTCTGACAACTCGTAAGAAATACAAAGAGATGGAGAGGGATCAAAGTCAAGAGGCAGGGTAAAGGTCGGTGTGTGTGTTTGTGTGTGTGTGTTAGTGTGAGGAAAATCGCGTGTGTGCTTGGGGACAGTGACTTCAAAAAGTGGACGCCGTGCTGTGCAGCCATTACGTTCAAAGGGAGGCGGGTCGCTCACAGGGCTTTGTTATTCTGTTGTTTATGAAGTTCTTGCTCTACGTTTTTTTGTGTGTTTTTTACTAGGAATGATGCATTAGGAACTGTTTGTAGTTTATTACGTCCTGCATGCAATTCTGGTTTTGATAGAGATGAAGAGAATGCTAATCTTGTCTAATGTCATAGCCACATGTTGATTCTTTTGCAAGTAGTAGTAGAAGCAGAGTACAGTGTTTGTGTGGATATAGTTGGATACACTAGCTGTTAATTCATATAGTGCGTAAGAGGGGGGAATAATTAAAGGAAAAATGGTTAAGGTGTGGGGTCACTACATGCTGCCACAACAGCTTCAGTGCACCTTGACATTGATTCTACAAGTCTTCCATTGGTTTGACAGGTGGGACTGGCCATAGCATAGACCTATAAATCAAGGGTTCAAACATAAGGCATGGGGGCCAGAGTCAGCCCCCAGTGGACAGCTTTGGAACTTGTGAAGAAAGCTGTAAATTTATGGACTTTTACCTGTATTTTAATATGTTTTACAGCTCTATCTTTACTGAAAAAGACCATCTACATGACTTTTCATGCTACACTAAAGTGATTATAGGCAGTAAAAAAAAAACATCAAATAACAGTGAAAAACCAGCAACAAAAACTTTCTGTTTTATAGTTACAGGGTTGTTTTTTACAGTCTATTAAGACATCCTAAGGATCAAATGTGTAATTAAACTTCTTTAGAATCACAGAAAGGGGAGTTTCACTGGTACGACCCACTTAATAAAAATGGGCTGATCTGCCCTATGATGTAAAATGAGTTTGACATCTCTGCTATAATCATTTTTGCTCACTCAGTGACGACTTCATCCTGAAAGAGACCATTCAGAGGAACTTTGTATTGATGTGCAGTAAGCCTTTCCAGAACCACTGGATGCTCTCTCTGTAGAGGTCAAGCAATCAGCCCTGTACCCCTGTCTTAGTGTACAACCATTATCCTTTCACTGTCTTTAGTCATTAATTCACTGGAGACTATTTCTCTTGTCATCTTTTTCTTATTTGCATAAGAAACAGCAGATTAACAGCCTGTCTCCATGGGCAGTTTTTCTTTTTTTTGCACTGAAAGCATCGATGACTGTAGTTTCAGAGTGCTTTCTTCACAACTTGTTTCTGCTAGGTTAAAAAAAATGTATTTTTATTCAAAGTTCGGTCATAACTGATTTGGATTTGATCGCAACTGATTGGATCAACCCAATAGAGCACTTTGCTCTCAGGCTGCAGGCTTACTTCTGGTTCCTAGGATGTTTAAAAGTAGAATGAGAGGGTTGGACATTTTAACATTTTGTTTTTTTGATGCTCGCCTCATGTGAGATGTTTCAAGTAAAAGTCCAGCTTTTGTCACTTCCACAATAGCTTGATTGGGCAGCTCCAAAGGTTGCCCCTTACTGGCCTATTATTTGCAGTGTTGGCATTATAACTCCAATTCCTTCTTGATTTTGCTTGGTTGTGTGAGACATGCAGTATCGTGTAGCACAGCAATGTTGCAAAAGCTGATTGATGTTCAACTGGGAGCACTGTGGGCACAGTGGGGAGGTGGGGGGGAAAGGGGGGGGAACTGTGCTCTGAGGATTTTTTTTGCGGTGAAGACTTTGAGCACTGTCAGTATTCAACTTCATAGGATTTGAGTAGGAAATCAGTCCTACCAGTGCCCAAAATGCTGTCTGTGAAACATATCCTAAAATGTTTCCTCCCCCCTCTCCTAACATTTTAGGAACGCAACAAAATTGCTTTCAAACCTTGCCGTTATTTTCTATTACAACAACATTGTGTGCGAAGTGTGGCCTACAAGTCTCACATGTCTCTGTGTGTTTATATGTTTATGTTGATACTTCTTCCAACAGGCTCATTTCCAGTGCTGCGGGAGCTGACCGAGGAGGAGAGGCAACAAATCCTGCACTCCTCTGAGTTTCAGAGTTTTTTCGACTGCAGCATCCGAGTGATGGAGCGAGCTCTGGCTGAAGACAGCGACATCTTCTTCGATTACAGTGGCCGAGACCTTGACGACAAAGAGGGGTGAGCAGGAAGGAGGCAAATGGGAGCATGAGGTTGGACAGAGCATTGGGTCAGGATTTATTTACAATTCAGTTTTTATTTCCATTTTACTAAACCTCCCAGCTTTTGTTCATGCCTTTAAACAAGCCTGGTGCATGCCCACTGAGTCACTGCAGTTTCAGTGACATTGTGGCTTTTGTTCTTCCAAATACTTGTCTTCATAGTGATGTCACACTCTCAGTGGGTTTAAAAAAAGCTCCTAATAACTGACAAAAATCTCAGCTTAAAGAGCCATCCGAAGGGTTGCCTCTAAATGGTCATTTGGCAAGGACTCCAGACCATTACAGACTACAGGACCACCAAACCCTCCTCCCCCGCATCCTCTGATGTCTCCTTCCTCAACGAGCTCAACAACTTTTATGCTCGTTTTGAGCGAGGGAACCCAACAATTACAACCAAAGCAGACATGACGCCAGACCACCAACCTCTGACTCTCTCCCCCACCGATGTCGGAGCGGTGCTGAGCAGGATCAATGTCCACAAGGCTCCAGGTCCTGATGGCGTCCCCGGGCGTGTTCTCAGAGCGTGTTCTGAGGAGCTTGCAGGAGTCCTGACAGACATATTCAACCTGTCCTTGGCCCACGCTGTGGTATCGGCCTGCTTCAAATCCACCTCCATCGTCCCGATACCCAAAAACTCCAACCCATCTTGCCTCAATGACTACCGCCCAGTAGCACTCACGTCCATCATCACAAAGTGCTTAGAGCAGCTGGTCCTAGCACACTTCAAATCCTGTCTCCCCCCCACCCTGGACCCCCACCAATTCGCATACCGCCAGAACAGGAGTGCAGAGGATGCAGTCTCCATCGCAATGCACTCTGTCCTCTCACACCTGGACAACAACAACACCTACGCCAGAATGCTGTTTATAGACTTCAGTTCAGCATTCAATACAATCCACCCCTCACAACTCATCAGAAAACTGACAGACCTGGGTATCAGTTCCCTCATCTGCAAATGGTTACTGGACTTCCTGACCAACCGCCCCCAACATGTCCGGCTGGATAACCGCTGCTCATCTACAATCACGATGAACACCGGTGTACCACAAGGCTGTGTGATGAGCCCTTTCCTCTACTCCCTCTTCACCCACGACTGCAGACCTGCTGATGGTTCTAACACCATCATTAAGTTTGCAGATGACACCACGGTGATTGGCCTCGTCAGTGACAACGATGAGGCCGCCTACAGGGAGGAGGTGGATCGTCTGGCTGAGTGGTGCGACACAAACAACCTGCTGCTTAACACCGAGAAGACCAAAGAGCTCATCGTGGACTACAGGAGGAATGCTGACCCACATCCACCCATCCACATTAAGGGGACGGCTGTGGAGCGTGTGAGCAGCTTCAAGTTCCTGGGAGTTCACATCTCCGAGGATCTCGTCTGGACGACCAACTGCTCCAAGCTGGTCAAGAAGGCTCACCAGCGCCTCTTCTTCTTGAGGACTCTGAGGAAGAACCACCTGTCCTCAGACATCCTGGTGAACTTCTATCGCTGCACCATCGAGAGCATCCTGACCAACTGTATAACAGTCTGGTACGGGAACTGCTCTGCCTCGGACCAGAAGGCTTTGCAGAGGGTCGTGAAAACTGCCCAGCGCATCGCCGGAGCACCACTTCCTGCCATAAAGGACATCTACAGGAAGCGGTGTCTGAAAAGGGCTGGGAAAATCATCAAAGACCCCAGTCACCCATCACATGGACTCTTCATCCTCCTGCCCTCTGGGAGGCGCTACAGGAGCCTCCGGACTAAGACCACCAGGTACCGGAACAGCTTCTTCCCCACAGCTGTCAGACTCCTGAACTCTGCCCCCTGACATCTGACCCACGTTAACACATGGACTGAACATACACACACCCACAATGGACAACTGTACCCTCAAACACACAATAATAACATGGACTGAACCACCACTCACAACCACCAGCACTTTATATAGCCTCTGTAGGAATTATATCTCACTTATCTTAACTGCACTACTGTATAGCTCTGTGTAAATAATCATTCTGTACAATACGATAATTTTTAAATCTACAACTCTTTATAAACTGCATAGTTCACATTTCTGTATAGCTCATATTTTTGTATAGTTTTTTTAATTTCATATTCTGTATAGTTGTTCATATTTATATCCTGTACATAGCTTGTACTCACTACAGCCTGTACATACTTGTAGTTATAGCATATTCATAACATACTTCATACCATGTACATTATAACATACCATAATAGACCCATTTCTGTAATATGCTCACATATCTATATTATTGCTAATATATATTTGTAATATATCTATATCATGGCTAAAGCACTTCTGGATGGCTGCAAACTGCATTTCGTTGCCTTGTACCTGTGACATGTGCAATGACAATAAAGTTGAATTCTATTCTATTCTATTCTAAATGGAGGTGTTGGTCGAAGTTGTAAGAGTCATAAGTGCAAAGCTGTTTTAGTATACTGCTCTGCTATTATAGAAGAATGCTGCTTTTACTGACTCACTTCAACTTTGACCACTGCAGCCACAGAGAAACATGAAGCCTGTGGTCAAATAGAGATTAAGTCTAAAACAGGCCATGGCTCAGTGCTCAACATCAGCCCTCCTTTTTTATTCTTTTCTCAAGGACGTGCTTTGAAAGTGTAACAACCTACATTTCACTACCTTTTTTCATTACATACAGCCTCACATAGTACTGCAGACAATACAGATATCATCCACATACTGGTGGGCATAATGCGTGGTAATTTACGCTCCAGGTTTGTCCAGGTGATGAGTCAGCTTTAAGTTTAAAAATGACTCTTTTACATTAATTGTTGCTATGAAGTTTTGTTTTTTTCCCCCTTGATGTTATAAATCGAGCTCACACTTTACCCTTAAAGCAATGTACTTTTGTCTCTACCTAAAACCTGAAACTCACTTGCCACTTAGTGCATGTCAAGCCAAGATGACTAAACGGGAAGCTGCAGCCATCAAGGTCCGTGGGAAGTAAAACTGACAGGTTTCCATAAATGAGCCTGTGAAATTATTAACAGCTGTCTGCAGGTACCTTTTTCTACGGATTGCTCAGGTTATCTCAGCCAGTCTGCAGACATCCCACTGTGGAAGCTCCCAGTCTGGATTTAACTCCAGACATTACTGTGATGTCTCCCACTATCATGATGCGTTTTTTCATTTATTTGTTTTTCATTCATTCAAAGTTCAATGTATCCGTTTTAATAAGATATGGATCATGGTTTGTTAAATTAATCATTAACTGTCCAAACTGACCAAAGAAACCTTAATTATGATTTTTGTTAGAATTTTGTAGCCGTGCCACTCCAATAAGAGACTTCTTACAACTGGAGAGCTGCCCTTGTAGAGTTGATATTAGATATATGGACAGAAGTATTGAGCCCCATCTCTTAATCACTGAATTCAGGCGTTTTTAGTGTCAGTGTCACACGTGTATAAAATCAAGCACCTAACCATACAGACTATTTGTTGGTTGTTCTAAAGAGCTCACTTTTTATGTAATAGGATGCCGACTCATCAGCTTGGTGACCCCGCTCCAAACTTCCAGATTAACATTAACATCAGCACAGAAATTGGGTACCGGGAGCTTCATGGCATGGGTTTGAATGGCCGAACAACCCTAAAATTATTGTGCCACTCATAGCCAGTCCAACACATCTTCATTTATGTTGGTTTCTTTTTCTCTTTAAAACTTTTGTAAACGTTATAAAATGAATGTTTGCCTTGGTTCTAATGCAACTTACACTTTTAGTAAAACAGTACACATGGTACAGTTCAAAAGGGCATTTAATCAATTAATAGTCTCAGCTTTAAAATAGTGGCTGTGCCAGCAGAAAATAAGTTGCTCCCCTTTCACCCTAGTTACTATGGTGTGTACGTTTTGGTAAAGCCCAGACTAGGAGTTACTTTGCCAGTGATCACAAATGACTTCATCAGAATGAAGTCAGTTTTTTAGTTGGCAGGTGCTTATTAACTCTGGCAAGGATTTTGCTATTGGAACCAAGCTGAGTTGAAGCAACCTTTGACCTTTCTCTCCACTGTCCTCTTCCAGAGACTTGGGCAGTGGCTCCAGTCTGTCCTTCAGTAGGCTCTTCTATGACGAGCACTGGTCAAAACATCGTGTGATCACCTGCCTCGACTGGTCCCCTCAGGTTAGGCCTGAAACTTTTCCAAACAGTAAAAGATTTGCCAAGAATGAACCATGTCTCTGTTGGTATTTTTTTTTTTCTTCATATCGTTGTCTGGATGTTTCCCATCTTGTAAGCCTTTCCTTTCTCTCTCAGTATCCCGAGTTGCTGGTTGCCTCCTATAACAATAATGAGGATGCTCCACACGAACCAGACGGTGTTGCTCTGGTGTGGAACATCAAGTTTAAGAAGGCCACCCCAGAGTACATCTTTCACTGTCAGGTACGTCAAACATACACTTGCCAAGTCTCACATCTATTTCCAGAACTATTGGATGCCAGTCCTGATGTCAGACGTCTGCAGGTTAAGTTTTGCCACTTCTGTCTTAAATGTCTGGATGGTTATTTCCAAGTATTCTAACCCAGAAAAGTCATGTTAAACAAAAGAGGTCCTCTTATGTCTTTCTTTTGAGTTTCTTTGTTTTGAGTTTTTTTTAATACATTTATGAATTCAACTTTATGTCCATCGAGTAATTTACAGCTTTTACTTCTTTACGCAATAATGGTTGGAATGTTGTGAGATTAAACTAAATATATATTTACACTACCACTAGAGGGTTATTGTAAGCGTCAGAAAGTGGGATTTTCCAGGATGTACTCTCTGGCTTTTAATTGACAAATCATTAGCAAAAGGGCTTGATAGTCAGACCTCGTTACATTTGTTTAAAAAAACCCAAGATGGTGGTGGTGAGAACACTCATTTCACGGCTTCGATATGGGACTTAATGAACCTCTTGACGGTGGCACGTCCAGCTTTTGTTCTGGCCATGAGTCAGGCAAAGCATGAATGTGGGTTGCAAAGTGGCTTGCAGATGTGCAGCAGTCCTAGGAAGGATAAAGCAGTTTAGTGTACTCTGTGTGAAATTTGGCAGTTGTATGGATTTCAGCTGATGAGGGCTGAAAATGACATCAGCTGACCTGCTGTCATTGCAGTTGTACTTGACTTCATGTATTGCCTGAACTGAGACTGTGCTGTTTTTGTTGGAAATGAAACTAATTTATGCTTGTGATGTTAATTGCAAATGAAAATAATACATTTTAGGAGGGAGAATTGGAGATGGAAGGAGGTGGGGAGGTGGAACGATTGACTGTGGGGACCTTCACAGCTCCCACAGGGCCACGTAGAGATGTGTCAGTAGTAAAATGATGTGGCCTACCACTTCCTAATCCAGCACTGAGTGTGTTAGCCCACCCAGGCTGTGCTCTATTTTGAGGTGAAATCTTCCTTACGCACATTACAGTAAAAGCAGACATACATCTGTAATAGTATAAATGCTATAAGCGGTTACCTTTCTGTTTAAAGTGATGTCAGACATGAACGCGCACACTCGCACATTCAAGGTTTATTAAAAACTTAAAGCAAAAGAAACAAACAGAGCAACGTAGTCCTTCATACCACACACTGTGTGCAAATATTTCAACATGAAGTCTAGTTCTGTAATGGATTTTTGAAGCACTCCATTCTTTTACTGCACCATAATTTATTCTGCTGCTCAAATTCATGCGGTTGTACGGACAGATTGCAGCTATGCATCTCGTAGCTCTGCGATTCTGTAGATTTTTCCATGTGGCTCTCGGACGTTGTCTGACTTTATTAACAGCGTGCGGTTTCTGAGCATGCTGATCTGCAAGTTGTCGGCACTGAGCAGTAGATGCTTGGGAACAGGGATATTTGTGTAAGCAGCAAATAAAATGCTCTGTGTATTAAAAGGAGCAATAAAACTGTAAAAGTTAAAGTGAGTACAGTGACGGGAACACACTAAATAGCACTGAAAAACTGGGAAATTTCACTTTGTATCAGAAACAGACAAACAACTACAAACAGTGTTGACTTGTCCACACGGAGCGATTTGTTTTATCTGAGCCTTTACTGGAAAGCTGTGCATTACACAACATGATGCTGATGAAGAAAAGAAAACAACTGAGAGCAAATAAAAACATTAAAGTGCCCCCACCCACCAAATTTCACCACCACACCTCATGTCTTACATGACACGTTCAAGGAAGGATTAACAGTGGCAGATTAAGTGGCGATAAAGTAAGAAAGAAACCATTTAACGTCAGCGTTTACTTCTCACGTCACTGTTGGATCTGGATAAAACAAAGGGGGAGAAAGTAGAAGAAAAGTCAGGGGACTGTTTGCTTTTCTCACTCGCTTTCTCTCTGCGGTGTCTTTTGCAAACAGAGTCGCTACTCTAGTTAGCTACGTGTCAGATGGCTTTTAATATGTGAGCATGCTGTGCTCTTTAACCCACCAAAACCACAGGGCTCAGCGCCTCTTCCCCTTTCTTTCGTTTTCTGGTCACCTTTCACCTCCCATCTTTAGCTAGAGTAACAGAGAGGCCACACTCTTGCAGTGCACACATGCTGTAGGTCGGGTTGGTGAACACTGCTGCTGTTGGCAGTCAGTGTTTGGCAACACTTAGCCGGTTTTTGTTTTTGCAGACAGAAGCTGCTGTCGTTTGATGAATGGATAGGTAGATGAATACTGTATATGTGTATGCCCGTGTTTGTATGTTTGCTGTACGCATGTGTAACGACCATGGTGTTTATGTGTGCGCGTGTGTGTGTGTGTGTGTAGGATACAAAAGAATGACAGGGCAGGCTGGTATTTGAGTGTTTGGGTTTGTGGTTGAGGCTGGATCCAGCAGGGGCTTTATTGTAAAAAGTAGTGGGTTATGGGAGGCTTCATATTTCAGATGGGGTTTCAGTGAGGTCAAGCTCATTGGCCACTTTATTAGGTACACCTGTGAACTCTAAGTGGCTCCAGCACAGCAGCTCCGCCCTTAAGTGAACTATTAAAACAGCTTCTGTTTGTTTTTTGTTGTTGTTTGATGTCACATTAAACTTTATTACTGAAATTGCTTTAGTTCATGTACAGTATGTCAACGTAAACACTTCTATAAACATTTTAAATGTAGTGGAATCTATTCTACCACCACACTCCTCTATGAACGTAAACATAAAGTTGAAATATATCTTTTCAGCATCCATGATCTTTTTCAACAAACACCGAAAGTGAAGCTTTGTAAAAGTGGAACTTGTGGTAATACAGAGATAGCAATGCATTTCATGGGTTATCTATTAAAGTGGCTAATCATTGTTTTTTCATTTTAAAGGAATATGAAGTTATAAAGTGTCAAAATACAATATTTCATGCTTTTCTTTTGGGCGGAATCTCAGTTCTTTTCAATGCCGTTTTATTAGCATCAGGACAAATTAACACTACAGACTGGTGGCAGATTTATTTAGAAATATGCATAGTATCAGCTATGTGTTGCTAGAACAACTTTAATGCACTGGTTTTGGCACTGATTGAAGTCTCCAGTGCTCTGCTTGAGGGAAGAAGCACTATTCTTCCAAATGATAATCCCACATTTACTGTTTTGATTAAGGTATGGAATAAAATTAGGCTGATCATGTTAATGTACAAAAAAAAAAATCCTAAAAAAACAGTAATATTCCGGCAGCTGGGGCGCCAAAATAATACCAGAAAATAACAGAAAATAACTTTCACATGAAAATACGGTTATTTTCAGTAATGACAATACAGTTTGTTGCCCTAATTTTACATGGGATTTTGCCTCTTTCACGTGCTTTTATACATTAAATTAGGAACATTTTAATATTATTAAACAATGAAATTACCTATAAACAAGGTCAATGAATCCGGCAATATGAATAATAATACTTCAATGTACAGAAATATACAGTTAACAGTTGGTTTAAATAATAAAGGATTGCATTCATATCGCGCTCATTGAGACCCTCAACGCGTTTTACAATTCCACAATTCCCCTCTGGCCATCACCAGTAGGTGGTGAAGTGTCTTGCCCAAGGACACAACGACCGAGGGCTCGAACCGGCAACCTTCTGATTACAAGGCGAACTACCAACTCTTGAGCCACGATCGCCCTAAATAACAATAATAAGAATTATTATTTGATGTAAAAAAAAGTTTATGAGAATCATATATTTTTCCATAGCATTACATTTGAATTTAACAGTTCAATCTTTCAAATAATGGACAAATATTTGTGAAATTATGATACATTTGTGAATGTATTTTAACAATAATACATTTAAAAAACAAGAAAATTATGTTTTATTACATTTATAGTGATTTTACGTTAATTTACATTTGATATGTAAAATCACAGTCTATGGTGTGTTAGTTACAGCAGGGCCCAAGAGCAGACATGGGCAAGGAGATGTGACATGACTTAACAAAAGGCGAACCTTTATTATGGCTGATGACAGAAGGCAAAAACAAAAGCTAAGACGAGTGCAGGCAAGACAACTAAACTGGAAAACAGACTAAGAAAAACCTATGAAACTGTGATAAAGCTATGAAACTTCAAGAACTAATTCTATGACTGTGAGAACTGTGACGACTATGACAAGACATAACTGGGAAGGTTACACAGACGACGCGACACAGACTGAATGAAACACAGAGACTAAATACACATAAGGGATGATCAAGGGAAGTGGCCACACATGGGAGCACAGCTGACACACATGAACCTAATGACAGGACAGGGGAAGTGAAACTAAATACAATGAAAAAAGAGGACTCTTTCAAAATAAAACAGGAAACATGATGAGACAGACCAAACAACATGGGTTGACAACATGAGACATGGAACACAAAGTGTAAACAAGACTAAGATCCAGGGAAAGGGGAAATGAGGAGATCCAATAAACAGAACTAATTCTGAACAACTTAGGGGTGTAAGAGAGCTAGACGAGCTTAACCCAAACAATAAATGACAAAACACAAAGACTCAAGTTCTAACTGATAACGCAAAAACAACTTAACATTTCCCCATACTAAACAGAAATACACACTATATAATGAACTCAAAATGCTGGGTCACAGACCCAGCCATGACAGTCCAGTCCTGATTCGTTGTTGGTCTCTGTTCTTGATGTGCTGGTGTTGTGAAGGATACTTCCCAGTTTGATTCTGGGAGGAGTCTTAGTGTCACATTGGGCAATGCACTCAGGGAACCATGCACAAATATTTTTGGCAGTGTGCAGCAATACTGTAATATTGCATTCTAATGAAACACTTGTATGTGTAATAAACAGATGTCACAGGAATGTCAAGGATTTGTTTTCATTTTCTGTTTCTTCTTGCTTTGCTGCTGCGTGACCGCTTTTTTAACTCTTCTATCACAGCTATTCACAGCTTCCTTGGTTCTTAAGTACACCTTTCTGTTTTGAATGTACTTATCTAGTGCCGCTTACTGTTTTTCCAAGTACTTTTTCCAATAAAGAATAATTTAACTGTGGTACTAACTAGCTGTGCTATTGAAAATATGTCAAAACTGTTTCACATTTATGCTGTGAGACATTTTTGGAAACTGTTTCGCTTTTTCATGATTTTTAACATGAAACTGAATTTTTTCTGATGTTTTAAAACCCTGTTTACAGAAAGAGACTGTGGAAATTAGGAAATGAAACAAATGAATAAATATTAACTCTTGTTTTTATAATTGTCAAAACCCGAAGTCACAGTGAAAAACAAAGTCTGACATTTTACACGGTGTCCCAGTTCTTTGGAAGTGTGGTTTTTGTAGTTTGTTCTGGTTTGTGTTTTTCAGCACACAATATAAATGCAGTTTTTTTTTTTTTTTTTTGTTATCAAACTCTGCTTTGGTCAAAAAAGTGAATAAACTGTATATGAAACGAAACGGCGTAGTAGGGATCGGTTAACGTAGCTTCATGACCTCACTTTAGGAGCCACTGATCTATGTAGCTCCTCAGTAAAGGGTCCGCCTCTGCTGGGGATTCTGGTACCAGTGTGCTCTCCCTCACGACGCCTGTCCCAGCAGTTGGACCCTTCATCACCCCTTCCCAGTTGGGTCCAATCTTGTAACTTCACACCAGCCTCTCAAGTGGGCAAAGTCATACCACATTAAAGAGACCGTTTGACTTAAAGCCTCTGCTGAACCCCCCCCAAACCACAAGACTCCCTGTAACAACCCCTGCCGCTACTGTCATATCCCATTGCACTCAGTCATATTTTTATTAATATCTCGCTGCCTAGCGTTCGTTCTTGAGTCTCTGGCACTTCCAGAAAGGTTGGGTAAGAGAAGTGGGGGAGGCAAAGAGGAGAGAAGGAGGTAGGGCAAGGGTAGAGGGAGTAGGAATGAGAGGAATATGTGACAGCATTATTCATTGTCTTTGAGTGAGTTTGAACCCATGTGCAGCTATACTGGTGAACAAAATTGCTCAGAAGGCTTGACAATGTGCCAGTATTTGATATCGACCGACCAACAGTGTCTGTGTGGAGAGTTTAAAAGTTTTTCCCATTGTGATTAGATGTCAGTAGATGGAATTTCATCTCTCAGAAAGTAAGCGTTGAATTTTATGGAAAATTTGTTTATCCTGTACTACTTTAACGGTATCGATCAGAACTTAATCCTTTCAGCCGTTCTCATAAATACCTTAAAAAAACCTGAGATGTCAACATCAATAAACATTACACCAGCATTGGCCAAGTGAATATAGGAGCCTAGCAAACAAACAAGATATGGAAAATAAAGGAAAACCAGCTCTAGCAGGCAAAGAAAGGCCTGTTTGTGTTCCCAGAGCCGCCTCCTCATGCTTTCGCTCAATTCTTTGCCTGATGAAATGGAGACTCTGGCTTGGTATTCCTCTCTCCCTGCCAGAAACCACAGAGTGACAAAATCTGTGGGGTGTCATAAACGAGTGAAGCCAGGGGGAGAAAGGGAGGAGAAAGGTGGTTGCGAAGCCGGGATGCAACCAAAGACAGTCGGATCCATCTGGTCCTGATAAGGCAGAGTGGAAAACAGATGAGTGCGGTGAGGCAGATGGTGGGTTTGGGGGGGGAGTGGGATGAGGCTAGAGAGTGGATCTGTTTAGGAGGATATACTGCCTAGCGTGCCATATCAGGCCCCCTCCCCGTTTCTCCTCAACCTAGCGCTCTCACTTCATTCCTGCCTGCCCGAGTGGACTTGAGCAACAGTTTGTTGCCTGAGGAAAGAACAAAAGAGAGGCGGAGGCAACAAAAGAAAGACTGTTTGCCCCTCTGTAGCTTTCTTTCTTCTTATGTCATTCCTTTACACATCTCTAATCCCTTGCTGGGTGCCATCTTTCATCACGGTGTACCCTGTGTGTATTATCCTATACAGAACACTTCCTATTGATACAATAAAGGCTGCCAGAAACACTTAGCCTTGGGAGCCTGTGTGTGATATGGTAGATGATACATGTGTGCAGAACCTGCCTGAAGAAAGAAATGGAACCTGCTGTTCTTACTGCCACAGTATCTCCCTGTAAAACTTCCCCACTTTATCTCAAGCATAATATAATGTACCAAAGTGACTCTTGCTGCTGTCTTTTCTTCCGGGAGACATAACTCCCTAAATCCTGTCCATCTGGATTAGCAGGAGATGACGCAGAAGGTGTCTGACCTGCTCTGCATGTGAGATGAAAACCACCCAAAGAGCCACTCTGCATTTGGAAATGAAATGTCAGGCTTTGAAGCAACAGCAGTGATATGGAGATGCAGTCCCACTGCTTCTACAAAAACCATAGAAGACATGAACTGCATTTATATTAGGCTGATTTAAAGAAAAAATATCTCTCTTTATCTATCTCTCGATCTATCTAGATAGCTAGATAAATAGAGCTAAAAGGCCCAGCCACCCAATGCATGTAGGCAAGGTGACCTGCTGAAGTTCAAACCAAGCATTGGAATGGGGAAAACTCCAATTTATGTGACTCTCGTGGTTGTTGATGGCAGATGGGCTGGTCTGAGTGTTTCAGAAATTCCTGAACTGCTGGGAGTTTCTCTAACAACCATCTCTAGAGTTTATAGAGATTGATGCGAAAAACTAAATATCGAGTGAGAGGCAGTTCTGTGGATGAGAATGCCTTGATGATGCTAGAGCTCGGAGGGGAATGGTCAGACTGCCTAATGGGAAGGCAACAGTCATTCAGATAAACGCCTGCTACAACCAGGGTATGCAGAAGACCATCTCGAACAGCTTCAACTCTTCTACGAAGGCTTTTCACAAGGTTTATGGGAATTTTTGACTGTTATAGAAGTGCATTTGTGGGGTCAGATACTGATGTTGGACGAGAAGGTCTGGCTCGCAGTCTCTGCTCTATTGGGTTCTATTGGGTTGAGGTCAGGACTCTGTGCAGGCCAGTCAAGTTCGTCCACACAAAACTCACTCATTCATGTCTTTATGTACCTTCGGGGACATTCCCAAACCGTTCTCACAAAGTTGGAACATGAAGTTGTCCAAAATGTCTGGATTATCTGAAGCATTAAGAGTTCCTTTCACTGGAACTAAGGGGCTGAGCCCAAATCTTGAAAAATAACCCCACACCATAATCTCCTCTTCACCAAACTTCAAACTTCAGACAGTGCAGTCAGAAAAGTACTGTTCTCTGGCAACCTTCAAACCCAGACCCATCCATTGGATTGCCAGACAAAGAAGCGTGACTCATCGCTCCAGCAAGCACATCTTCCCTACTCTAGAGTCCCGTGATGTTGTGCTTTACATCACTGCATTCAACGCTTTACATTGTGCTTGGTTTGGATGCAGCTGCATGGCCATAAAGCTCTCTGTGCACTGTTCTTGAGCTAATCTGAAGGCCAGATGAAGTTGGGAGGTCTGTAGCGACCAAATCTGCAGAAGGATGGTGACTTCTGACCATTATGTGGCTCAGCGTCCGCTGAACACTGTCTTTGATTTTATGTGGCCTACCACCATGTGGCCGGCGTTCACAATCACTTCCACTTTGTTATAATACCACTAACAGTTGACTGTGGAATATTTAGTTATGAGGAAATTTCACAACTGGACTTGCACAGGTGGCATCCTATCACGGTACCACGCTGGAATTCACTGAGCTCATTCATTCACAAATGTTTATAGAAGCAGTCTGCATGCCTAGGTGCTTGACTTTATACACTGTGGCCAAAGAAGTGATTGGAACACCTGAATTCAATGATTTAGATTGTGTGAGTGAATATTTATGATAATAAAATGTAGCTAGACACTTCTAGTTTCATTGTTTGTCTTTGGTTTCCTGTGGCAAATGACTTCCATCACTCACTCATGTTGCTTGGTCAGTTCAGAAGCTGCAACCTACAGACTTCCTGTTTTGAACAGACACAATCACTCACAGAAATTCTGTGACTGTATCCGCATAGCTGTCCTCTTTTCAAAACAGTAACTTGATATTTGCATGCATGTGACACCATTTGGTGACATCTGTAAATTGTCCCTACAAACCATTACACGAGTAACACTCTCCCAGAACGAGCTCTAAGTTTCCCAGAACTTGAGACCGTTAATGCAGTACTAGATTGATACATCCGCTTTTATGCAGTCATGTTTAGACACTGAAATATTTTCCTTTAACATATGCAAAACACATGTTTTGAGTCTCGATGGCAAAGATTCAAAAAAATGAATAAAAAGTAGACAGAATTACAGAAAGATTACAGAAATCCAGCCAAAACATAACCATGCTTCCCATAATTCAAATATATAAAGTCAGACATTAATTTCCTCCGACTTTGAAATCGAGATTCCATCAACGAGTTCACATTTAGCTTAAATCATAAACTTGCTTATACTGTAGCACGCGGCAAATTGATCTTATTTCAACGCCTAATTACATGCAGTAGATTTAAAACGGATACAAGTTTCAAACTTGTGCTGATGTGACATTTGATTAGCAGAATTTAGGGAGAACGACTTTAATCTTAAGCCCAAGTTGCTGCTGGCAGACGCCTCATAGTGCGTTACTGGGACAAAGCGGGGCTAATTTTCAGTAGCTCTTTCACTAAGCCTGACAGCACATGAGGGGAATGATGGCATAACCTGTGGTTTCTCAAAGAGGGGATTCAGAGTTTAGTCGGGAATTTTCCTCTTAAGATGGGAACACTGATAGGGCTTACGATTGAAAGTAACATATGGATCAAATAGAGGAGTTCCTTGATTTGATTTAGTTTCTCTTTGTCATTACTCATGTGGGGTAGAGATGTTTATTTAGGGTGTTGACGGCACTGATGTTTTACGTTTGTGTCTGTATATTCTTGTGGAATTACATGTTAATTTTTTAATTTTTGTTGGCGGAAATAATAAAAGAAGCTTTGGTCTTTACTAGAAAGATGTGAATTTAATGAGATTGCTTATATTTTAATCCACCTTGACAAAGATACTAAAACCTCAGATGAGCGATGCTTTTACGAGGCAGGTTAGCTGTTCCCCCTGCTTGCGCTCAAACTGTCAAACCTTTCTTCATAGAAGAAGAAATCAGATCCAAGAGTTCTTACATTGTTTGGAGTTTTGAGACAGATGGTTGTGGGGGTGGAACCATGTGCATGTTAAGCGGATGTGTGTGGGTTTGTGTGCGGAGATGACAAAGGGTGCAGGACTATGGTTTATTAGCCCACTGATGGAGTCTGATGGAGGGGGAACAGACCTCAAACAGCAGCCTGTGAGACGACCACAGAGGGTAAAGGTCACCGAGAAACTCTGGGTCATTAGAGTGATCACAGCCAAGAAACAAACCTCCGCGCGCTTGAGAATAGCTGCCTTTTCAGCACAAAAACATCATTCCAGACATTTTTTTCTCTTTTTTGATGATTTGTTAACACACAAGCACATGATTGTATATTGCTTAATCCAGCGTGTAACATGTCATACAGTGCACCGGTGATCTTTTGTTAATCAGGCAGCTTTAGATGTTCCTGGACGAGCTGTCAAGTCTTGCTTAGTAATTCATGCTAATAAGCCTCTAGCCTCGATCCCCTTTTTGTCAGACTGTGTAAATAAACTTTTCAGATCGAGCCTTCATGCCAGCCCACAAGCACCTTTAGTTTTTACCACCAGAGTTTCGTTTATTTTGAGTCTAGACATCTGAAGTGACTCCCGAGCCGTGCCGCTGGAAGCCGTGACTCCTCAGAAGTAACAGAAAAGAGAAATAAAAGAGCGTGAAGTGTTTTCTTTGCCTTTGGTTTGTTTTCCAGTCTCCTTTCAAAATGAACTGGGGTTTGGAGTTGGCTGCTTCGCACATGGTGTGGTGGAAGGGATGGGGAGAGAGGGAGAAGTAAAAAAAGAAGTGAAAAATAAGCACATTTTACTACTGCAGACGTAGTGGAATCTTTCTACGCTATAAACAAAATACATTCAATTAGTGTTTTTCACTATGATACCTTTACTACTGTATATTTACTTGGCACATGGAGTCTATGACATGCCTCTCTCATCATTTTTCTAATAACAGAAATTTTAATTTGTAAAAAAAATCAAACATGTAGAGACTTAAGAGTTATAATGAGAGTCCAAGGTACAAACCAGGTATAACCATCATGGTTAATGCACCTTTGTCTAGATTCAAGTCGGCAATATAAGATAAGGAACAGTTAGCGTACTTTGTTGCTTTTTTACCACTTATAGACGTTATTTTTGCTGGTACAACCTGGCAGATGTTCACGATAGTCATAAATAGGTATAAATAAAGCCAAAACTCCTGCAGGCTGAGCCAGCCTAACTGACATTATGAGTACTTTCTATTGTTTAGCATTTACCTTTATCCCATAATTACTGCTTGTGGCCACGGTGGCTGCTGTTTAGCTAAACTTAACATAGTTTCACTTGAAGCAGTTGTCACCTTTTTAAGGCATTATAACAGTCTCTGTTGTACAAACTTATATTGTTCTCGGTTGAACAATACCCAACAAATTCCTTTGTGGTTTATTTTTTTATGGATTATTTATATGATCATTATAAATTAAACTGTTGTAGATGTATCCTAGGTCTTGCCTTGTTAATGCAGTGATGAGTTTTGGAGGATTCTGATAGAGTTTTGTCTCCACGCAGTCTATGAGCTGCTGTTTCAACAGCAAAACATCTGACATACAGTTTTCATGAACACTAAAACTGTCACCAGCGCTCCTTCCTACAAATCTACGATTGCATGAGGCAACGATCCATTTGCGAAATGCACCCTCCATGTTGTTCTAGCTTTACTGTTTTTAGTTGTGATTTGTGTTTGTGAGCTTTGCTCTGTTGGCTCTCTCGTGCCTGTGAATTATTTCCCTCTCAACAGGACTATGCTTTTTTTTTACTGGTTCTGATGAATCTGTCAGTGAATCACACCAGTTAACCTCCTGTAGCGCTATGCTGCAGGATGCTGAAATAATTTTCTCATAACTCATAGCTTCAGTGGCTCTGGGTCAGGGGGAGCTAGCTGTTGCACGCAGAAGCCCTTATGGGATGCGCACCGAAGAGGAACCAAAACTCAATAAACACAGCGTCTAGGGGGGGTGGTAGTTCAAGGGTGCGCTTGTCATGACGGAGCCTACGGTGAGCGCTCCAGTGGCTGCTGGGGTTTTGATGCTGTAATGTGAAACGGCTGGGGAGGGAAGGAGGACCACAATTCCCTCTTTGTCTGGTCTCCACCCCAGCGTCACCCCATTCTCGTCTCCTCAGCGGACCTTCACAGTGCCCACACTCGTCATCTCCGTCTCCGTCTGTGTCCCCACGTATGCCACCCATCACGATGTCTTGATTGCTCGCACTCACTCGCACCCAGCCAAGTGTTACCGTTTTGAGTTCATATCTTTTCCTCTGGGCTTTTCTACCATCTGCATTCAGTTCATAATAATGTCAGTTACATAAAATAACACCAGCATTGAATCTGAGTAATGCGTCCTAATTCTCCTCTCTCGTTTTCTCTCCTTAGTCTCCGGTGGTGTCTGTGGGCTTTGCCAGGTTTCATCCCAACCTGGTGGTGGGGGGGACGTACTCAGGACAGATAGTCCTGTGGGATAATCGCAGTCATCGCCGGACCCCTGTCCAGAGGACCCCTCTGTCTGCTGCTGCACACACTGTAAGGATGATTTAAACTGTCAGTGTGATACATTTATCATACAGTATGTAAAGGTTTATCTCTGCTTTACAATTAGAATTGTGATATTAACAGCAATACGTCTGCAGGAGATTATTTATTACTTTCCTTACTGTGTAGTTTTCCTGCGATGACACATCATTATTAAAACCTGGAAGGCAGAACAGTTTCAGTATTTAACAGTTATTTTTTAGCAGGATTGTTTACCCAAAATTCTGGATAGCTCCTTAAATCATAGAGTAGTTACATTGCACCAATCCATCCTTCTCTACAGCCATTCACAGTATAATCAAACTAGGGAAAACCCTTGCTCAAGGCTGTGCCACGACCAAAATTAGTGCCACCGTGTGCAGTGGATTTATGGTTTTTTGTGTAGCGGCCTTCAGATGGGGTCAAGTTGGCAATTACATGCAATCTGTGATAAATCAGCAAGCATCGCAGATCTGCTGCCATGTGCATTGATAATCTTTTCCCCGAGTATGATGATCCTGACACAAACAGCTAAGAGTGATAAGCTAGGTCATTTTAGCTAATTAGCACTCACTATTGCTTTGTAAACTGTGATCTTCTTGTTCTTCACCTCCTAAATGAAAGACCTGAGATCCAAATTACAAATAGCGGTCTGTTAAAAGTGTATTATTGTACACTCTTATCCTGACGGCAGTGCAACAAAGAGCATTCACAACAAGAAACTGCTAAAATGGATCTCCAGCAGGGACGTAATTGTTCTCTAGTGATTAAAATATTGCAGTGGATTCTGTATGTGGATCAAAAGTGCCCAATTTCCATTAATCTTCTTTTGAGAGGTCATTTAAATGTTCTTTGATTGAAAATTAATTTTAGTGGAGGGTTGTTGGAACCGTGTTTTGCTCTTCAGAGCTCTGTGTGAGTCACGTGACTGAAAACTAAATTGTTAATTTGGTTAAAAGTGTTGAAATACACTTAGGCCAACATGGGGGAAAAAAGCAGATAAACACTTTTTTTAATCCAAAAATTCAGACGTATGAATATGATAAAAAGATTTTGATTGCACCAATTACACTGAATGATTTTTATATGATAATCTGTATTCTTGGGTCTGTCTGCACTTAGACATAAACTTGATAAAAGCAAGACATAACTGAAAGAGCAGCTCAGTTCAGCTATAGCAAATTACTGTTGAATATAAACTAACGATATCTTAAGAACCCAGCTTGTTTATAATCACAGCTACAGTAGACACACACATTGTTACATGCCATCCATACTGTAGCTTTAAACGGGCTGCGGGCTCTAATAATGAGGCTGCCACTCTCCCGTTAGTGGGTAGCATGGTGCTGATTGCTGAATGGATTCTTTGTGCGACCCGGCGCACAAATCAATTACTGCTCAGTAATGATATAATGGCTTCACACACTCGTGGATTTGAACAGCAGCACATGTCTGAAACGTAGGGTGATTTAAAAGGACGAATGCACACTGGCATGTGAGCTGTCTGCATCTCTTGGCCCCAAAAAGCATCTAATGACATCATGTGCTAAAGGGGAAAAAACATGTGATCATTACAGGACAATGTTTATTCGTTTCATAAATAGTGGAATATCACAATTAATGACATGGTGATGCTGCTGACAGCCTGCTACAATTAGGACTGTTTCAGCTATTTTTTGTACAAGAGAAATTGTTATGCTTCAGTTCAAAGAGGCTAATAATTAAGAACTATAATGTGATCACAATGTATTATCCTAAACGATGTTGTTGTAATTATACTACAGTTGATAACAGCTTTTTTGTATTGTGCACGGGTAAATCTTCACCCAAATCCATTTGTTTGTCTCTGCGTATGATCGTGTGTGTTTGTCTAGCACCCAGTGTACTGCGTGAATGTGGTCGGCACACAGAACGCCAACAACCTGATCACCGTGTCCACAGACGGCAGGATGTGCTCCTGGAGTCTGGACATGCTCTCCCAGCCTCAGGTACACAAAACTCTTACCGCACATTAGTGAAGCAGTCCACACAACCTGCCAGCAGCATTTAAAAAAAACAACAACTTTTTTTTCACTCACTAATGCTGTTTTGTTGTAAAAATGCAGGTTTATGCTATATCCACTCTAATATAATGTGTGTAGGAGACCATGGAACTGGTGTACAATAAATCCAAACCCGTGGCAGTGACATGCATGGCCTTCCCCACGGGAGACGTTAACAACTATGTGGTCGGGAGCGAGGAGGGCACTGTGTACACTGCATCCAGACATGGCAGGTTGGTTAATGAAACATGTATTCTTAAACACAGATATGCATTAAAGTTCACCAAACGTCTGCTGAATATGAAACAGTGCTCATATAATTTATAATTATAGAATATTAGAATTATAACATTAGCAAAGTTTAAGAGGATGATTGTCCCTAAATTAGATTACATTTAAGTAACTTAAAACTTAAAATGTGATTACAAATGAAGTTCTCCCTCTTTTGGAGGGAATTTTGGGCTAATGGTCGCAGTTCCAGATGTTGCCTTGTGCGTTTTCCCTCTCCAGTAAGGCAGGTATCTGTGAGATGTTTGAGGGCCACCAGGGGCCCGTCACAGGCATCAGCTGTCACAGCGCGGTGGGCACCGTCGACTTTTCCCACCTCTTTATCACGTCCTCGTTCGACTGGACCGTCAAACTCTGGAGCACCAAGGTACAATGTGGGAGGTGTGTGTTAGTGTGTGTGAGGGAGCGAGAGAGAGGGGATGTGGAGAAAGAAAGGTTGTGCGGGGGGTTGATTGTGACCTCCAAGAGGTTTTTAAGCAGATCCTGAGAGGGAGAGAGAATGAACTAGTGAAGAGGGAAGGTTGAGTAGAGAGGTCTCGTACAACTTGTGTGTTTCTCTACATATATGTTTGAATAAGCTGTTATTGTGCGTATATGGGTACTCTGTGTGTGTGCGTTTGTAGGGAAAGTATTCACTGCTAACTACAGACTGTATATAAGGATGGTTTTAGCCTCCAGAGCTAATAACATAGAAAATCTGCAGTCTATGAGCTCACTTCATTTATAACTTCATTTATGAGTTTATGTTCTAATTTGTACTTTCAGCTCTTATGTTAATATAACATAGTGTTGATTTGGTAAATTATGCCCCCGATGTAAATTGGGATACGTTTTAGGAAGACCTACTTTGTGATACTGTACGATCGTGTATTATCACTGTGTCTCAGACAGAGCCACCACTCGCTGTTCACCTCCAGCTTCAAAACATCAAATTGGGGACGATCAAAGTGTTCAGGTCAAACAAGAAGCAGCCTCTGGAGGTGAAACATGATCCCAACACAGAAGTGGAAAAAATTGCAGTTCCTTTAGGTGCCACTCGAGGCGTGCTCCAAAAGGGACTCCATTCCCATAGATTTCACATTTAAGATAACTGAGTACATCTCCATTGATATGACTACTGCCTACCACGGTGAGTCTTGGAACCAGACCTTTTCACTGTGTCGGCACTGTTGGTGAGTTTTCGATTATCTGATGGATGTTCTGTGATACAGCAAATCAAAATGAATTTATGCATCCGTTTTGTTGAGTAAAATGATCCTCTTTAATTAGGCTAATACAAAGCAATAATTAGCTTATAGACAATTTGCTGCTCTGAACCATTCATGTGTTAATACAGTGTTACAATCTTCAACTGGTGTATATCTCACCCCAAGCACACCCAAGAGCAACACCTCTACAGTTGAGACCAAAGTGAATATGTTTGGTATTAAAACCAAACATAGCATATCAGCACAAACATCTCATACCAACAGTCAAGGACGGTGGTGGAGGCATGATTTAGGCTGGGCACCTTGCAGTCATTCATTCGACCATGAAGTCCTTTGTGTACCAAAGTATTCTAGAGTCAAATATGAGGCCATCTGTCTGCAGCTACACCAAAATCAAGGTATTGCAATGACCCAAAGTCCAGATGTCCACCTGATTGAATCCATCCAAACCTCAATTAACTGAAGCAACACTATAAAGAAGGATGGGCCAGAATTCCTCCATAATGATGTGAGAGACTGATAAAGTCACACAGAAAACAATTAGTCCACATTATTGCTGTTAAAGGTGGTTCTACTGAGTTATGGATGTAGTCCTATGAAAACTTCCTTCTTCAGAAAACCGCACGTGCGCCTGTGCATTGCACCGGTAGGGTTTATGGATGTAACCACTTGTTAAGCTAATGTTAGCTGCTAACGTTACCTCTGGCTTTGAAAAAACAGCATGGCAGCAGCCAAAACACTAACATTGAAGCTTTAAAATACAGAGTCCAAAACCAGTGGGTGACATCGCTGTGCCTGCATCCATCTTATATATACAGTCTGTGTTAATCATCAGTAACCATCATCATTATTATTATTACCTGGTTTCAGCCTGTCAAGCAATTTCCTCTTAGGCTGCGCTCTGTTTCTAACAGTGGTTACTGTTGATTGGTTACTGTTGAGTGGTACTAGTGGTTCACCTGCTGTCTCCAAAGAAAGAGCCAGTTAACCTGCTCTTTCTTTGGAGACAGCAGGTTGAACCACTAGTATTACAGATGTCAGATATCTACATTGCTTCAGAGAAATGTGTGCCTCCAATGGCAAAAGTCACAAGAGCACAAACAGCTCCACACACGATTCTTAGCTTACTTCAATTAATAAGACCTATTATAAGTGTAATTATAGTTAGTTAATCTTCCAGTAGTCCATTATTCAACATTATGCACTCCACACTGTATATAAATGCCACTTGTTTTGCACATATTCAACTCTGTATATTTTATATATTTTATTATTATTATTATTATTATTATTATTATTATTATTATTATTATTATTTTTTTTTTTTTTTTTTTTTTTTTTTTACTATTTAATTTGTAAAAATGTGTATACACACACACACACACACACACACACACACACACACACACACACACACACACACACACGTAGGAAAATATTTAGTATACACATCCAGAAATGCATACACTATTATATATTGTACATATATTTATTAGTTTCAGGTTGGCCATTCTTGTATTTTGCTCGTTTGTGTTGTTGTGTTTGCACATCTCTGTTGCTTGTGGGGCTCGCACACAAGAATTTCACTCGCATGTGCTGTGCCAGTGTGCCTGCACATGTGATGTGACAATAAAAGTGATTTGATTTGATTTGATTTGATTTAAATGAAACTACAAATACTTGCACTTACAAAGAGACTGTCAGCTGTTGTTCAAGTTTCCGTAGAAATATTTTGCTGAGAGACAGCGTAGGATCTGTTTTTTTTTTATTTAAGGCTTGCTTGTTGCACCTAATCTGACGTGTGTGTGTGTGTGTGTGTATTGTATGTGTGTGTTTTTCTGGTTTGTCCTGGGTGTACATGTGTGAAAGTCCCTTGTTTGTATGTGTGGGTGTCCCTCCTACTCAACTATCACTGCAAAACACAAATGCACTGATGGGATAGTGCTGGCTGCTGTCTGCAGGCACACTTAGTGAACCTAAGTCAGACCCACTCTAAAGGTGGGCGCTCCTCCTCTCGCTGGTTTTGAGTGACCTCATCCTCTCAGTGCTGTTGTTCTCCTTTCAAACCAGTGTTATGAATTCCATTTGGCAGCATTTCAGAAGCGGTAAAAAGCAAACAGCCACTATTTCTGTCAGAGTAAGGCTGGTGAATAAAAAAAAATAAAATAAAAATCTCGGCTAATACAGTGAAAGGACACTGCTGTGGTGGTGAAACAGAAGTTTTGGCTTAGGTGTATATGACATATTGCACAGAAAGGTGTAGGAAATGGATACTCATGTAGTAACCACAGGGTAAATGGAACAATTAGCCACAACTAATATGAAAAATGTTAAGTAGAATTTAAATATGATTATGATGAGTGGCTTGATTAGAAACAGTAAAGCTGTAGAAATGTACAATGTATAAATTTGAGGGTATGAATAATTAAAACTGCTAATGGTCAAAAAATGAAAATAAGGTTACATTAGCTAGCTAAAGTTATCGCTAGTAGTAGAAGTACTGGAACTAATGGGTGAGTTGGGATGTCATTCACTAACAATAAAGCCAGAAACATGATGGATAATAGCTTAATTAGCTAGCTAGAATTATTATTATGAATGATTGTTGGAAATTGTTATCTTAGGCAATGTTTCTGGCTACTAGCTTATGGCTAGTGACTGAATTTGCTAGCTGATTGTATAAATAGTAGAGATAGCTAGCAAATTGTTACAGTTGCCTGTAATTTGCATGGAAGACACCAACTTCTCTACAAACACTCGCAATCCAAAGTTTTTTGCAACCAATTTCACTTCTCACTAACCAGTCAGGGAATATGTTTTTCCTTAATGACCAGTGGTTGCCAGGGCATCACAGACTGGTTGTTTACGAGACCTTAGCTGATAAATGGCTTGCTGAATGTAATCACAAAAAGCGGTAAGGTGAGAGTAGTCAGGGTCAGCATTAAAATGAAACGTTTTAAACGTGTGTGTGTGTGTTCCTGATGAAGGCTATCTGAGGCCTGAACGATCCAAGAGGTTAAAAGAAGATTGATATTAGGAATATGAATTAAAGCTGAGGTGCAAATAACAAAAGAAAATGTGACAATCAGTTTTTACTATTAATCAGTTAATGGTTAGTAGTAAAAATTTATGCTAATTTTGAATTACAGAGGTTATCATGATACATACATGCATAGGGTGATATCGTGTACAGCCCAAAATCAGAGGCATACCTCCTTGGTGTAGTAAAAATACATAATTCATATTGCATATCAGCTTTATGCAGGATCCAGTTACAGTTTTCATTCTTGGCTGTGACAGCCAATAAAGCACTCTGATGACTTTTAGCCCATGTTAGCATGCAGCCAGTCCATAAGTCTTGTGCAGCGGGTCCCGTGACACATATTAAAACATTTCTGTGGATTTTCATCAGAAGAGTGTGTTATTTTTCAGGATTTGGGAATTCCCTTTCCTTTGAGGGTCACCACAGGAATGTGTGTCTGTCTCTTATCCCACATAACCCATATTTGTGTGTGGGCAGGAGGAATACCTGAGTGTGCGTGCGTGTGTGTGTGTGTGTGTGTGTGTGTGTGTAAATACAGACACACCACACATGCCTCATGGTACACCTTAAGCAAGCTGCCTTTGCTTGCCTAAAATCCCCTCGAGGTTTGCCTTCAGCCCTCCAATCATAAGCATCACAAACTGTTTTGAACACACGCGCGCATGCACGTTTGCAGCAAATTTCCTCTGCATTCACGTGCGTTTGCCCTCACGGTTCAAAAAGGCCGTCCTACAGACGTCTGCGTATGTTTTTACACTCAGCGGTGCAAATATTGTGGTTAGTGAAACCATTCTGAGTCGGCCAGAGTGTGAAGATGTCGCGACCGCTGGGAGTGGGTTTATGATTGTGCATAACTTGAACCACCCTGCACGCTTGACCCCAAAACCAGCATCTATGAAATGATTGGATGGAGCACAATTACTCCACTGTTGCTGTTCTTAAGAAGGTAATCAAAGGCCTGCGTCCCTGTCGGGTCAGATGATTGTTAGCGAGCGTTTATAATATTTCAGGTGAACATCTGTAGATACGCTGACTCGTCACTTCATTAGTTACAGCTTGTTACCACCAGGTTTGACCCCCTTTTACCTTCAAAACTGTCTTAATTCTTTGTGGCATTGATTCAAAACACTGCTGGAAACGCCCTGAGACATTTTGGTCTATACTGACATGACAGCACCACGCAGTTACGACAAATTTGTGTCTGCACATCCATGATATGAATCTCCCATGTCACCACATCCCAAAGGTCTTTTGAGTGCAGCGTTAAGTTCAAGCTTTGCGACACATCGTTCCTTCCTATCAGCTCAAAGCAGTCTGGCCATTCTCCACTGACCACTGCCATCAACAAGCCATTTTCACTCACAGAACTGCTGCTCACTGAATACTTTCTCTTTTTCAGACCATCCTCTGCAAACCCAGTTGAGACAGTTGTGCTCACTTTGAATTTTAGCAGGTCATCTTGACCATGACATGGTCAAGCGTATGTCAGGAGAAAAAACGTTTTGGTTGGGATCTTGCAGCACAGCGCATGAAGGAAGAATTTCTCATTTAAGGACAGTATCTCCATTCCCTTGGGGCGCATGTTTATTAAAACTATCAAACTAGTGCGATTTTTGAGATGCAAATGCAGCGAGGATAGAAGCGGTGAAATTATATGACTGGCTGCTGCTGAGATGAGTGTTTTGGATCCCTATGGATGGCTGCGTGATGAGATGTTTTCTGAGAGAACGGCTTCCTCCTTGACATTTTGATTTCCGAGACAGTTTATGCAATTTGATATTTTATTATTAATGCCAAGGTGGTGCCTGCATTTTTGGCAACGATATCCAAATGATTGAATGCTAAACTTGCATTAGGTTCTCATTTTTTGTCATTGCTTCACTGTGATGCTAAATATCAGTGCCCAGTTTTTCAGTGTTGGTTTTCAGGCTTGTCAAGGCTCTGCAGCTTTTCAGCACAGAAAAGATAATGACATCCAGTTACTTCATGTGTGGCGCCACAAGGATTAAGCTTCATTTAAAGATTAGTTTAAAGACTTATTCACCTAAATTATCTTCCTTAAAATTGGTAGATATAGACAAAATAGTAGTTTACATTATGAGTACCCAGTATAATACCGAGAGGGCTTTATTCATCTTATTTTGTCTTCCAGGTTTATTCATTACTTTGAGTCACGGCCAAATGACACATAGGACAAATTTCAGAAAGTTACCTTGAATGGGAAACAGAGGTGTTTTGCTTCAAGACTGATTATCTCGATAAAATCACACGTGCAGTGTAACCGGCTGTCATAAAACCCCGAAAATAAGAACAAGTAAGCGAGAGAGAGAGAACATAAACAGGTACGACTTCGATCGAACGCTGGAACTGCGAGATGGAGAAAAATGACCTCTGCTGTCATCCTGCCGGCTGGAAAACAGGTTCAATCGAGCCTTGAAATTGGCTTGGCTCAGTTTGTTTGTGTTTGTGTGCGAGTGTATGCGAGTGCGCGCTCTCAGATCTGCCGTAGAGTGAGGGAGTAAAGGTGATGGAGAGAAAGGAGCAGGAATGAGAGAGAAAGGGAGAGACTGCATTCTTTCATTTGCTGTTCTAGCCAGCCTGTCTCCTCTCTTCCACTCCTCCCACTCTACCTGCAAGGAATGTAGTTTGTATGCTTCTTGAATCTTAACAGTCAGCTTGGGAAAAGGTTTTTTTTTTTTTTAACACACATATTAAGCTGTACTGACCCTATGTGGGACACATGGGGTTTGTATTACATATCTGAGTATATTTGACTAGGGCTGGGTATCGTCACTGATTTCTAGAATCGATTCAATTCCGATTCACAAGGTCCCAAATCGATTCGATCCACGATTCGATTTAATTCGATTCGATTCGATTTAAATCTGGGAAATTTTGACAGTCAGAAGTATAATTCAGATCAGAACATTTACATATTTTTGTATCTATAAAAAGGAAGCTGACACTCGCAAGACTTTATCCAAGGTGTGAGCATCACAGCAGATGCCTTTGTGTCAAAGTAGCTGAAGATAAAACACAGAAAAACATGAAGGTGATTTTCCTGGCCTGGGATTTTATAAAAATATTCTGCAGTACATCAAAAACGAAAGAAAACCATTAATTAATGAACATTACCTCTGACGTTACAGCGGTTTTATTAGACACACGGCTAAGCAGTTTGCATTTTGAATAATATTAAAAAGTTTAAATTTGTTCAGTATTGAACAGCAGAAATGAGGCTTTCTTTTCGGAAGAATGTAAAAGGGAAAAAAACAGCGGCCGACAGCGCTGTAAACAACAGTAGACTTGTGCGTAACAAGCAAGCGAATAATGAAGAAAGCGAAACTGTTCGAGAGAGAGAGGGGGGGGGGAGAGGGAGAGAGAGAGAGAGCTGCGCATCGCAATGGAAGCAAAACAGTAAAAGAGTGAATTCATGACGATGTTTATGTGAAGCGTTTGGATCTTCTTTTGCTGCTGGTTCGGTCAATATTGTTTGGAGAGAGATCAAACTAACAGCTTTAGAATCAGCGCATAAAGGGCGTGAACACAAAGCGCGGACCCGGATCAGCGAGCTGTCGGCTTTCAGCCCCGACTGTGAGAAAGGCGACATCTAACTGATTCTGATCCGCGGGTCGCGCTGTGTGTTTAAGTCTATGTGCAGAATCCCTGTACCTGCTCTCATTTACTGTTTGGTGGTTCTTGAAATTTTGTGAGATGTCACCAGAGATTCTGGCATTTCGGACAAAATAAATTTATATTAAAAAATCGATTCAGGATTTTAATGAATCGATTTTACGTTATCCAAGCCAGAATCGATTTTAATCGATGAATCGATTATAAAAACCCACCCCTATATTTGACCCCCAAAGTCCAGTTTGTTTGACTAGTATAGTGTCTGTGTATGATGTTTGGACACAGCTAATTGTGCTGAGCCCAGGCCCGCTTGATGAAGTGGACTCTGGGCATATACAGGGAGTGCAGAATTATTAGGCAAGTTGTATTTTTGAGGAATAATTTTATTATTGAACAACAACCATGTTCTCAATGAACCCAAAAAACTCATTAATATCAAAGCTGAATGTTTTTGGAAGTAGTTTTTAGTTTGTTTTTAGTTTTAGCTATTTTAGGGGGATATCTGTGTGTGCAGGTGACTATTACTGTGCATAATTATTAGGCAACTTAACAAAAAACAAATATATACCCATTTCAATTATTTATTTTTACCAGTGACACCAATATAACATCTCCACATTCACAAATATACATTTCTGACATTCAAAAACAAAACAAAAACAAATCAGCGACCAATATAGCCACCTTCCTTTGCAAGGACACTCAAAAGCCTGCCATCCATGGATTCTGTCAGTGTTTTGATCTGTTCACCATCAACATTGCGTGCAGCAGCAACCACAGCCTCCCAGACACTGTTCAGAGAGGTGTACTGTTTTCCCTCCTTGTAAATCTCACATTTGATGATGGACCACAGGTTCTCAATGGGGTTCAGATCAGGTGAACAAGGAGGCCATGTCATTAGTTTTTCTTCTTTTATACCCTTTCTTGCCAGCCACGCTGTGGAGTACTTGGACGCGTGTGATGGAGCATTGTCCTGCATGAAAATCATGTTTTTCTTGAAGGATGCAGACTTCTTCCTGTACCACTGCTTGAAGAAGGTGTCTTCCAGAAACTGGCAGTAGGACTGGGAGTTGAGCTTGACTCCATCCTCAACCCGAAAAGGCCCCACAAGCTCATCTTTGATGATACCACCCCAAACCAGTACTCCACCTCCACCTTGCTGGCGTCTGAGTCGGACTGGAGCTCTCTGCCCTTTACCAATCCAGCCACGGGCCCATCCATCTGGCCCATCAAGACTCACTCTCATTTCATCAGTCCATAAAACCTTAGAAAAATCAGTCTTGAGATATTTCTTGGCCCAGTCTTGACGTTTCAGCTTGTGTGTCTTGTTCAGTGGTGGTCGTCTTTCAGCCTTTCTTACCTTGGCCATGTCTCTGAGTATTGCACACCTTGTGCTTTTGGGCACTCCAGTGATGTTGCAGCTCTGAAATATGGCCAAACTGGTGGCAAGTGGCATCTTGGCAGCTGCACGCTTGACTTTTCTCAGTTCATGGGCAGTTATTTTGCGCCTTAGTTTTTCCACATGCTTCTTGTGACCCTGTTGACTATTTTGAATGAAACGCTTGATTGTTCGATGATCACGCTTCAGAAGCTTTGCAATTTTGAGACTGCTGCATCCCTCTGCAAGATATCTCACTATTTTTGACTTTTCTGAGCCTGTCAAGTCCTTCTTTTGACCCATTTTGCCAAAGGAAAGGACGTTGCCTAATAATTATGCACACCTGATATAGGGTGTTGATGTCATTAGACCACACCCCTTCTCATTACAGAGATGCACATCACCTAATATGCTTAATTGGTAGTAGGCTTTCGAGCCTATACAGCTTGGAGTAAGACAACATGCATGAAGAGGATGATGTGGACAAAATACTCATTTGCCTAATAATTCTGCACTCCCTGTACTGTTACATCATAATGAAGTGTGTGTTGGAAAAACAGACGGAGGAGTTGAGATGCTTCTTTACGTTAAGGATGAAGGAAAGACAGTGAAGAGGAAATTACTGAGAGTTAAAGAGCGTACTGGCAGCACGGGCATGGAGAGGGAGAGGCATTTGTGATCAGGCATGGACTGAGACAACTGCCCCTAGTGTGAGTAAACTGCAGCACAAGCAGTAGCCTTCACCAACTGGTCTTTCTCCCAGAGGTTAGTGTAGTTCAAGGTCAAAGTTCAATCAGCTCTCATTGTAGGCAGCTGTGTTGTCCTGCATAGTGCAGTGCATGCACCACAAAACCAAACATGCACAGTAAGGGAGGACGCCGGTGCGAGAGCTGACTGCATCTGTTCTCTGACCTCTGACTTTGTCACGAGGACTTTATGGAGACGCAACGTCACAAACACATAATTGTTTAGGTCAGTATAATGGGATGAGTTTGTCTACCAGACGAGGAATGACAGATTTGTTTCGGAAGTGTAAAACGATGCCTCTGAGCACATAAATAACATATAGATCTCTCTGTTAGATTTAGTTTCAGTGTTAAATAGTTGGTTTAAACCATTATCAGTCAGGTTCTCCTTGCACACCTGCAAGGACACACACACACAAACACACACCTTCCTGTGCACCATTGTCCATCCCGCCGCCGCCTCCTATTTTTCTGTCTCTGTTTCTCTCTCACAGCTGTTGTGTTGAGGTTACAGTACACCTTGTGGAGAGGCCTTCTCTTTCATCTCTCCCAGCGGTTTTATGGCGCTGTGTGAATGTGCTAGGCTTTTTAATTAGGCTCTGCACCCAGACAGGCCCCAAGGCTGAGGCAGCGCCACTCTGTCTGAAGCTCCCTCACTCCCTCTCTCAATTCCTTTTCCCTCTCTCTCTGGTATGTCATCCGCTGTAATCCGTCGCTCTCCGCGTTTTCTCTGCTTCTTCTTCTTTTTTTTTCACACCATGTCACTCATACACGCTCGCACAGATATCCTCTTTTTTTCCTCCTCTCTTTCAGCACAACAAGCCTCTGTACTCGTTTGAAGACAACGCCGATTATGTGTATGATGTCATGTGGTCGCCCGTGCACCCTGCCATGTTTGCTGCCGTGGATGGCATGGGCCGCCTGGACCTGTGGAACCTCAACAATGACACTGAGGTGTGTGCATACTCTGTATGTGTGTGCGTGTGTGTGAATGTAGCTAATACAGGCCGTGATGGGTGTGGTTTGTGTGTCATCTCTTTGTGTGTTGATGTGCGTGTGTTTGGTGTCCTCAGGGCCTGTTGCTGGGCCTCAGCCCGAACCACACAACCAAACATCCAAGACTTTTCCCTCCCATCAACCCCTCCACCACCAGTCCCTCCACATCCCTCCCAACACACACACAATTCCAGATTCCCCCGTGGGCGTTTCCCACAGACCTTGCTTTAAATCAGACTTTGACATCTCCTTATCCCAGCTCCCACCCAGCCATCCCGCTAACATTTCTACAACCTCTCTCCAATGTTCAGGGAACCTCAGGACCCCACAAACCCCGTCCCATCATCCTCCCACACAGTGTCCCTTCGAAGGGGAACACAGATGTGCCGGAGACCATGAGCAAAGCCCCAGCCCTCAGTCCACAGTTCCATGAAAATAATAATAATGATAAAAAAAAAAGAAACTTCAGACCAGGGGTTGAGTTTCGCAAGGCTGTGGGGCAAGCAGTTATTTTAAGACTAGTGCATTTAAGGCCACTGGAGGACACGTCATAGTATTAAACAGTTTGCAGACAGTGTTATACAGTGAGCAAAATAAAAACACAGCTTATTTTTCTTTTAAAGGTCGCACACACTTACAAAAAGTGGAATCAGGGTTTTTTTTGTTTTGTTTTAACACACATGTACAATAAGATACAGTGTAAAAGTAGGGACGCATTGACTGAAATTCTGGGCCAATATTGCCATTGATGTTTACAGTGCTTATGGTTGGGATATATTCTGGTACAGGTAAATTGCAGATTGAAGTCACCTGAGGTCTGTTTTCTTACCAGTTATGTGCATAATCCTAGCTCCGATGTCTGCTATAGGACAAACATGTATTAGTCAGCCAACAAAGGTCAAAAACATTAAATCTTTATTTCTCAGGAAGATGCTGTAAAACCTTTTGAAAGGAATCCGATATAGGTCAGTGAGTCAGTGAAGCTCACTTCTGAATGATGACAATGATTCGGAGATGTTGAGGATGTGCCAAAGTGTTGGTAGCGCTGCTGTTTTTGCTGCTGTTAGCTTGATTCTGATGCTTGAGGGAATGTAATCAAACTGTTTATTAGAGGGAAAGTGTGATTTCTAGGACACTTCAGCCTAACATTAGCTGGGATGTTAGCTATAATGTTAGCTTATAACCAGCTATTGTTGTTGTCAGCTGTCCGGAGACGGGAGGGTCGCATGTGTAATCTGCTGACAATAAGTAACCGGGATAATGTCAGGAATAAATCAGCCTATTTATGCACGTTTTTGTGTGTTAGAGTTCAGGAGATGAGGCTTGAGATGTTGGTAGCGTTGTCTCTTTCCTTTCCCTCCTCCTCTGATAATAAACCATACGTATGATCCTTCGAATCTTTGCTCTGAAGACGCAGGCACAAATTCAAATGTCCTTCCATGGACACGAATAGCCACGACTACTTTTTCTCCACAGCCTCCACATATGGAGTCCATGTATGTGGCCAGTCTCTAGCCACATATTTATAACGCTGTTAGTCAAAAGGGAGATGTCCTTCCCAGCTACTGTATTCAAATATGGTGGGAGAACATGGCGGTTTCCACAAACCGCAAAGCCACTCCTATGTATTTTTAATGGATTAATTATACGTTTCTGAACATTAGTTTGTTGGAAGATGTAATTACAAACTATTCAGTGTATATTTCAGAGTACAGTGTCCCTTTTTCCTTATTATGTAACATCGCAAATTTACTGACTGTACCTTTAATCTAAGCTAACTGTCATGGCTGCAGCCTCATATTTAATGGACAGATGAGCATCAAACTGTCGAGCTAAGAAGCAGAATCCACATTTCTTAAAATCATACTTTGTTACAACTCTGGGAGCAGAGTGGGCACCAAACCTTTGATCACTCGGGTAAAAGTAGAGATAAAAGGATCCTCCTTTCTCCTTCTCTTTTGGTTTCCATGGAGACAACACCTACTCTCCATCCTCTCTCATAATGTTCTTTCACTCTCAGCATCTCATTTTCTTCAGTCTACGTACATAAATAAAATTGGATTTGGTGTCGCATCTCTTCATCTGCTAAGCCCGTTACTCTCAGCCGGGTCCATCGGTAGCTGAGAGTCCTCCCTCCCTCTGCAGCGCAGATGACAAGTTTCCCAGGCTTCCCTCAACAGCAGCCTTTTCACAGACAGAGGAAGAGTTCATTATCGGCGGCCTAACTCGACTAACAATGTGCTTTATGAGAAACATTTGCTCAGACACACACACACACACACACACACACACACACACACACACACACACAGGCGGATGTATCGAACACATGCGCGCACACTGCCTCGCGCGCAGTCTAATAGCAACAGGCTTCCATTGTTATCGTCATATTAAAAACACACAGGCATAACGACATTAACAGAGCTTGCGCGGTGCGCCTGGTTCTCATTTCCAGTGCGCACACGTACGCGCACGCATGCACAACCAATTTAGAGCGCTCAGTTCGGATCCGCTCGTGTAGCATGCGGTTAGCGCTGCTTTCAAATACGCAGAAGCTCTGTGTGTGAGGCGACATGATGCCAAGGCCTCTGTCTCCACCGGTGACATATGTCAGACTCGCCTGCCGCATGTCAGGAGCAGTTCATGTAGACTGTGCACGTGGCTTCAGGGGGTTCTGAAGGTGCAGTGTGAGCACTGCTGTTCACCCACAACAGCAAAGTGAGTTATTACACTGTAAATATCCTGTTGTGTCTACAAGTTGTAATTTGACAGCTTTGTTTTTCTTACCGTCTCGTATAGCTGGATAAAGTGGCCCTTTATAAATAGTAAATTTGCTAAATTTGACCATAATGGTATAATGCTTCCATTTACCAATAAACTATAAAGGGAATCGTTTAAACAGCGATTATGGTCGTAAAAAATGAGGGCCAAGAGGCATGATTTATGCCTAAATGTTTACTTCACTGTATTTTCCTTTAAAATCAAAGGAATTTAAGACTAAATTACAAAGTCACTCATTGACTTTTTTTTTCTTTTTTGAGGAATAAAATTCCCAAACACAAACAGCAGCTGTAACAGAAGCTGTTTGTTAAGTGCTCTGTTTAACACTCACGTTTCCATATTGCTGTTTATTTGTTTCCTGTTGATTCGGCCTGTTCCTTACCACAAAAGCACGATCCGATATCCCCGTGCTGGTGTCGATCCTGGATCGTCAAAACTAACGTTGGTCCAAAGTTCAACATTGCAACTGACCAATCACATTGTGATGTCAGAGTTTACCAGCACACCAATCATATCCTAACCTGACCTTAACCACCTCCTTTTTTAAAAAGATTTTTTCATGAGTGAACATCGGGAGGTTTTGGTCGCTTGCAGTGTTAAACCTCGAGCAGCATTAATTTTGATGATCAGGAACATAACCAAGACCAACTCGGGGATAGCAGACACACCTACGTGTTTACACACCACATTTTACACTCAGTTATCCGTGAACTGTTTGATTTGTTGTTTAACGGTGTGGGTTTGTTTGAACTCTTTGCCTGCCAGGTACCCACTGCCAGCGTGACCATTGAGGGAGCTTCAGCACTCAACAGAGTCCGCTGGTCTTCAGGAGGGAAGGAGGTGGCTGTGGGCGACTCGGAGGGTCGAGTTTGGATCTACGATACAGGAGAGGTACTCGAATTAACTGTATAGCTGACATGTGCTTACACGTTACTTAATTAAGACATTTATAGAATATTTGTGGCAACCTAAAAAAAGTGCAGGATAATGATTACAGAGTAATAATCGTAGCATTTCCAGAAATATTACACTCGGTTGTTTCTCATATGATGTTAAAATTTTGGCAGTGTGCTCTGGGCTTTTACAAAAAGTCTGCTGAGTTCATTTTTTTAATTCACTTTGAGTGCCGTGGTGCACGGAGCCAGGAGTTCTCGTGGGTTTAGTTTTCAAACAGTCAAGATTTAATTACCGCCTAGGTGCCAAAAGCTTGAGTGAACTGCAATGACCAAAGTTTATTGCCACATAGAGCGATTTTTTTTTTTAGTGCCTGAAATTTAACTTACTGATCTTTTTAAATGGATAATAGTTAAAGCTCATCACAAACACCTCTTTTTCACTTTAATTCTAAACAAAAACCCATCATGTGGTGAAAAAACTTTAATCATCATTTTATAAATATATACTTGCTTATGCTGTGATTCATGTGTGTTTGAGTCACTGACATTATTGTGTAACAGTAGAAATAAGGTTGTTTTTTTTTCAGTAAAACCTGCACATACAAATAATTCATCTATTTAGGTCTCGTTCTTCAGTGTATAAAGCCCCCACTAGGTTCATCTGAGTGAAAAGAAACATTCACACTCTCCGGATGTCTCTGCGACCTTCAAACCAAAAAGTTGATTTTGGAGATAAAACTGACGTTTACATCAGATCAGTGTTTAGAACACAAGACGGCATTAAATGTGCCATTAAAACTATATACATTGGAAATACTGAGCTAATGACATTGAATCAAAAATCCTTTCTTTGCCTGTTCTCTGGAAATTTGAGTACTTTCCAAATTCCTGTGCACTGTCTGCAAACCTGAGAGTGGAAGATGAGACGATGATTCAGTAAAACATTGATCAGCTGATCAGCTGAACTTAGGTGCTCTGTAGCGCTGCCGTGAGTCGCATTTGGTAAGTTAGCATGAAGTCTGTCTTTAGTCCTTGTACTTTTTATGGGACTCTACTGTAGACAAAGATTTGATGTAGCCTGGACTTGACCTCAGTGAACACCTGAGTCATGTGTAGCCACTCATTTCAGCAAGGCGTTACCAATGGGTGACATCACAGTAGCTCCGCCCATCTTTTGTTCTGTGTTTCTACAAATTGAGTCACTGAAGTGGAATTCATGGTTCCACATTTGTGTCAGATTAGTGAATAATTAGCAACCAATTAACACATTTTCTTGAACTGGATGAGAACAATATGAGAGTACAGAGAGAAGAAAGAGAAACACAGTGGACAGTTTTCATTGTTTTACACACTTGATGTGTAAAACACACCTATTCTTATTACGGTCGTTCCCAACGGCTGGAATTTCTTGGTTTTTCAAATTTTATGTATGCAAATAAACAGATCTGCATTTTTTGACAGGGACATTCTGAACACAAAAGTGTGTTCAGTGTGTTATTTGTCACACAACAAGTTTGCATTTGAAGCTAAGCTTAGCGAAGCTAAACGACCAGAGCAGTCAACAGTACTGGTTACTCTGCGTATTCTGGACACTGCCCCCTTGTGAATGTACACAGCAACAACATTGGATCCCTGTAGGACCAGTGCACAAACACGCCTTTAACCATCCCTCATTTAGTTTATGTTTTTAAGGAGGCAGAGGCCAGTGTTAGTAAATCTACCCATAATTTTAAAAACAAACAGTTTAGATGGTTAAAATCCTGCTTGGCGATGTGTGGTCCTGCAAGCTCCACCCACAAAGAAAGCAGCAACCCGTAAGCAACCATAAGCAGGGGGGTGAGGGGTTAAGTAATTTCCCTAGACCTTTATTTAGATCTTTCTCCCTGCTTTGTTAAACCCCCTCAAAAAGGTTCCTGCAGTGGAAATGTTTGATATTTTTGTGCCCCATCTCGTTCATGTGAAACGGCCTCCACGTGACACTGCTGTCACCACAAAGCGGCCAGCCCGTATGTTCTCTCATGTTTAGAGAGCTCTGGTTAGGATCCCAAGTGAGTGCAGCCTAGCCTAGCCGCTCGGCTAATTTTAGCATCTTTTTTTTTTTGTTGTGTGGTAAACTGGAGAGGGGCTGAGCTGGTGGACTCCATGCTGAGTTCATGGTAACCATGAGAGTCATCAATAAGAGCGAGCGGGGCTGAAAGGTTTTATGACTCCAACAAGCTAAGAGTTTGTGTGTGTGTGTGTGTGTGTGTGTGTGTGTGTGTGTGTGTGTGTGTGTGTGTGTGTGTGTGTGTGTGTGTGTGTGTGTGTATTGTGGGTATTAAAGTCACTACAAACTCCCCCATACAGCTATAACTGGGAACAGCATGTGAAAAAAAGAGATGGCCAGCAGTTTCATCCAGAGAGCTGTGGTCCTGGGACTTAGAGCAGCCCTTTAGAGTTTTCCAGTGCAGTAAAATACCAAATACTGTTATTTCTGTTTTATTTTACTGAGTACAAATGAGAAAAAACTGTGTCATCAGAGATTAGAGCAGTTTTTATTAGGACCTTACTGGCATTGCTCTGTTTTTCCAGATCATGTTCCTCAGCATGAAGCATTTTGAAGCTGCTGCTGTTTAAAAACCTGACTTCAGCCCAGCCAGCCGTGTTTCTGAGCCTCTTGTCTTGCTGCTAACGCTGAAGTCACTCAGGCACCAAGTACACAACGATCTGCCAGAGCCCCCCGCTGTGGCCAGCCCAGCCCCTTGGGGGGTGGTTCAAAATGGCTGTCTCCCTCTTCCTGGTTCCCGATTAATTACAGCCTGGGCAGGCAAAGCGGTTGCAGGCATCTTGGGTGGCGACTTCAGTCCCACTCACCCTGACTCCTGCTGTGCACAACTCTAGCAAGACACTTTATGAGGAATAAAACACAGTTTGACATCTCATACTGGCCTCATGTTCTCTTATCAAACACCAAAGTGAACCTGTGACGCTCATAGTTCTGTTCTGAATGCTTATACAAACACAGGCTTCAGACTGCTCTGAATACTCTGTTTGCAATGATTATTTTTACCTTTTTGGTCAGTATGATGCTGATGTGGTGATGTCACGGCTTTGGCTGTGAGTACAGAAGCGTTGCTATCATAGATCAGCATCATAGGCCGTGCTTCCAGTGACAGTATCTGATTGACCAATTTGATGTCTCAGCAGCAATTAAATGAACTATCAATGAAATTATGGAAAACATTTATGGCCCCGAATATTGAATCCATGTGATTTCATTGATGACTTTGCCTTTAGAGCTCGGATGTGAATTTCTTTGCTACTAGGAAGAATTAGTGATCGCATTGATTTTCTGGGAACTACTTTGGATCATTAAGCAGTTGTACAGGTTGCCTGGTGTGAGGGAGCCTTTCTGCAAATAACCACACAGGTCGTCTCAGACTGACTGCAGTGACTCTGAGCAAGTGACAGGCTTGTAATAATAATTGTCTTATTTTAGATCACCAACACGTTTATATAAGCTTGCACTGATGACTGCAACTCCTCTCTTTGCAGTAGGGGACTCGACTCAACTGGTTGCCAGCTGGTTGTATTGTGGTTCTATTCCTATATAAAAGCAAGGTTGCTGAGCTCGTGTGTCACGTTGTAGTTAAATTAAGCCCTGCATCAACTACGTCAATGTTTGTGGAGGAATTGGTTTCAGATCTGTGGGGTTGTGGGTGCAGGCTGAATGTGAGAAGTTAATGTGAACTGCTGTGTATTTGCAGAGCAATAGCTTTGTAAATTTTTTGCAGATGGCACCTGACAGCAAGTGGTTGCCGAGCTGGTTAAAGGTCGATCTGTGGTCATCTCTGGCTCCATCACAACCGATGAGCAGATGTCACCTGTCCAGTGTTAAAACAACTGAAGAGAATATGAAAGCTTCTCAGACACCGAAACACCGAACATCTGTTTACCATACTTACAGACACGCGGTTAAACTCTGGAAAATGATCACGGAGAACAACTGCTTTATCTCATGTTGCTTGTTCATGCTAAAAGTAATCTGCCAGGAATTTATGGGATTTTATGACACCGTTTTTCCTTGTGGAAAAATCTGGAACCGGGAGAAGCGTGGATTCTCTGTGGGAGTCCTCTATGTTGGCACGGCCGCTGTTCCAGCATCAGTACCAGGATCTGATGTCAGCACAGACAGATTTATTGCTCATTTCCTTCCGTTATTAAGTCATGCTGTGGTACCCGTATAGTGATGTACGCGATTTCCCTCACACCGTGTACCTGTGTGGTTTTTACAGCTTTCGGTGGCCCACACGGACGACTGGGCGCGCTTTGCCCGTACGCTGATGGAGATTCGTGCTAACCGTGCTGACGGCGAGGAGGAGGGGCCTATGGAGCTGGCTTCATAGAAAAGAAAGACTCCAAAACCAAAGTGGGCGGATCCAGAGACCTGGTGTGCTTCTGCTGGTGTCAATGTAGCATGTGCTTCTCACTCACTTTGGGTTTTGTTTCTCCACGTTTATGTTCCTCTCTTGTTTGTTTTTTATTGTACTTTTGCATTTCTAAAATCAAATTGTACCGATTTGTTGTTATTTATTCGTCCAACGACTTCAGGTGATGCGTCGCTTGCAACTCGTGAGCCTCCAGTATATAAAGAGCAGCAGTCTGTTAGCCTTATGGAGGTGTGTGTACTGTAACAATGCTTCGCACTACTGTAAAAAAATAATAATAATGGAGCAGGTTTCATAGACTAGTCATGTTTCGTTTCCATGTTCACTTTATGTTGTGCTTCTTTTTGTCTGTAGTAAGCCTGCATGCAACGCATTCCCAAAATATTCCAGATGCAGAAATGTGGGGTTAACATGGAGCGAGGTTATCACACATGGAGCTGCTTTATGTCAGTGTTCGAGTCGATGCGTCAGAAGCTGAATCGAGTGGTCCTCTGTACTCAGTGACAGCTTCAACTGTATATTATTTAATGAACTGTGACGATTAATAAGAGGTATATTGTAATTCAGAGTGATTGCTGTTCAGCCTGCTAATGTTGACTATTAAAGCAGAGCCCAGGAGCCGCTGTGTTGCTTTCATTTCCACCTCCAACCAGGAAGTAGTACTGCAAATAAAACCTCCACCATACTTACTAATACAAGTGTCTCTTTACTCCGACCACACATGTTGCTGCCATACGTTCAGTAAGGCACAATTATTACACACCACATGTAGCTCCTACAGTCTCTGCACCGTACAAGTTTAAATACAGAGCCATGGCACACGCACTCCTTCATATATTTCCACATCTGCATACATTTAGACCTGAACCCAAACATCTTGACAGCGGTGAACATTATGTACGGTCACAACGTTAACGCCGCGCCTTTTACATTCAAAACTTCTTTCTCTGGTCGTATTCTTCTGGATTCATTCGACCATAAATCGACACACAGTTGAAAAGAGCAACTCAATCAAAACAGACGCACACATATGAAAATATGTCTGGATTTCTAATATATACAGAAGTGCCACATTTACTGTATTTTTTGTGTGTAGCTGGTTTTATGATCATGTGATTAATGTGCTTTTGGTTATAAAGCAACACAAAAGGAAGACACTGGAAAAAGCTGCAACAGTAAGTAGCCACCGATATTTAAAGAAAGTGTTCAAGTGTATTTGTGCAAGCCCTTCTGCTGCTGTGTGCATACTGTGTACGAGTTTGGAGTGTAAACCTAACTAGTATAACACAACACTGTGAAACAAACACTGCGTGAGCCCTGTAGCAATTACACACTTTGCTAATCGGTGAGATCGCATATAGATGCTTTTATACAATAATTAGAACAAAATAACTTCAAATACTGTGAAAACTAAATGGACCTGATAGTTTCTCGGTGCTTTACGTATGAAAAACACTTCAGCTCCCCCCCTCAAACACACACCCGTGGAGGTTCAGGGGGTGCTCACGTTGGAAGGGGCCGCTGCCGTCGGCACCGTGTAGCGTGGGAGATGGAGTCCAAACTTGCTCTCGATGCCAGCGAATGTGGCCACGGCCAACCTGAAGCCTCCGATGTGGTCGGGGTTGGGCGCCGGCAGGCTGATCCGAGACTTGGGGGTGGGCTCGGAGCCAGCCGGCTTTCTGTGGTGTGTGGAGAGAGAGAGATGGAGGAGAAAGTGAGGGACATGATGAGAGAGAGAGGAGCAAAAAAAGAGGTAGAGACGAGGAGAACGGAGGGAACTGTTCAACAACATAAACACTGCAAACTGTTAACGCACAGGGGTTTTATTATCATCATTATTAAATCTTAAATTAATATTATCATTCGAAATGCTGTTCGCCACAGAAATAAACAATCTTAATAGAAAATCAAAAGCGGAACGGCTCAACGGTTCTCCCTGAGAGCAGAACTAAATCAAATCCCTCAAAGATTTCACGCCGCGCTCTGTGAATCGCTGCCAACACAGACAGCAAGAAAAGGATCTGCTCGGGTCCAAACCGCAGCGAGCTTTCACTGGATCTGCAGCTGATTTTGTGTCGCTGTGAGCGAGCGGGGAGAGAGGGCGCTACATGGAAAACGAATGAGCCGTCCGACCGATGCGTGCTGTCCATTAAAAGGAGGCAACCCAAGTTCCCCAACGGGGTTTAGAGTGAAGGAGTGAATTATTCTTGACAGTGACCTTCATGAGAGGAGGATGAGGCTCTTTGAGTCCCAGGAGTGGGGAAACGACACGCTGAGGTCAAATGGGTGCTAACAAAACTTGTGTATTTGAGGAAACTGTCAGAGGGACTGTGTGACATCACTGTGTGCTTGCATTCAGGAAGAAAAAGGCTTGTTATTGTTTCTGTGCGGTTGAAGATACTTACGGTCCTCCAAAGTCGATATAAAACCAGCGCTGCAGGAGTTCATAGGTCACCAGTGTCACCCCAAACTGAGGCGAAGAACGAAACACTCGAGCTGCAGTGGAGAAATGTGTTTATTTTAATTAATAAAGACGCAATTTACACAAACGCAGAACCAGATTGGTCAGTTGGTTTGGCCAAAATCATCTCTGAGACGCAAGGAGAGTGAAAGTGTCTGTTTATGCTTTATGTCTTATGATCAAATCAATGTAAATCTATTACAAGAATTGTGTTGTAATTGTGTTTGACTCCATGAGCGTACCTCCAGCTCCTTTCCAGAAAGCGCGGGGCCCCTCTTCTCTGAGAATCTTCCAGAAGCAGTCCATCAGGCCGCTGTAGGTGGTCTGGCCAGCACGCGCCGCCACCTGTAACCGTGTCTTGATCACGTCTGCCGGGGTCACCAGAGAGGCGGCCGGCATGCCTGCAGAAAGAACTCGAGAGCTTTCTAAAAGGTCGGAACGTGTTTGATTCTAAACAGAGCGCACAAAATCCAAAATCAGGCCCAAACAAATGAGATGATGTGCAGAAAGCAGCCATCAGCGATTTATTGAAATCTTGCATATCTTTGAAACCGCATCTCATCGAGTGGATTTTTAGCCGTCTTTGTTCCCCTTTCTGAAACACGTCATCTTGGATCTTTACCATCTTGCAGTATGTCTGCAGCATACATACACTATACACAAGTAGGGGCCAGCTCCTATAACTTCACCATCAACCAATCCAGGCCATTATTTAATCTCTACCTTTTTTCTTCCTTTCCTCTCTCTCCCACTTTTCCTACAGCCGTTTGAAAGAGGCCAGACAATGGACGGTAATGAGAGAAATGCACACTGTGCCCCGTGTGCCGCTCAAAGTGACTGGCTGACTGAAGGGAGTGACTGCAAGGCCCCCACTCCAGCCACTTCACTCATGAATGGGCCCAATCATTGATGGCTCGGTCATTACCATCAACTGCCCTCTTGACGATTTACTCTGACTTCTTGGTTTTTGTAACGGCAAAACGAGCTATTCAGCAAGCCTGATCAACTCGGCATTAGGTAGCCGACTGGCACCCAGTGGAGACTGACCACCTGCACTGAACTGAGGAGAGGAGCGGAGAGGAGAGGAGGGGAGCAGGCAAGACGTCTGAATATATATATATATATATATATATATATATACACATATCTACACACACATAAAACTGACTATCCTGAGACTTTTAATTCAGATAAAGGTAAACTTTAAACTTTTAAAATCATTTGACAGAATAAAAAGAGTCTTGATATACAGATGCTGAAACAGAACTTTATCCAAAATTTTAAAAAAGATAAACCATGATGACAGCATCTTTATCTCTACAAAATGTAATCAAACCAAATCCCCCACACAGTATGGGATCGACATGAAAATTGCATAGAAACAGCAGAGGTGTAGCTACAGGGGGCCCCAGCCCTCCCTGAAATTTTATTACCTGCTACTAGGGATGTTCAAGAAACCATACTGCCATGTTTTATGGAAAGAAAACAAAAACAAACAAAAAAATCATTGCAAATCAACTATATAATGTTATATAATATAAAGTCTGCAAAGTTTAACTGTTTAAGCTTTGAAAAACATGACTGGTTTTATATTCACATTCACTAAATCCTGAAACCTGACCCCGAAAGGATCAGTGAGACACTGCTCTTCACTTTTACAGTCATAACTAGACTGGATTTTGAGAGCAGCTGAATCTTGTGCTTTACTTTGCAACCATGTCTGCTAAAGCATTACTTCTGGAATTAGAAGAACACCCTGCTCCCAAACCAAATATCCCACTAGCTGTGATCTGGTTCTTGGTCCCTTCTGTGCCATCTCACTTAAAAAAGAAATCTGCAAGCATTAGAGACAGACAGAGCTCATGGGCTGCAAAACAACAACAAACGCAAAGAAGTGTTTTTGCGTAGCTGCACACATGAGCAACAGGATAAAGGACGTGAAGCAGGAAAACGAGAAAACTGCAGTGGACTTCTCTAACCTCAAGACCTGTGGCTGTGTGCCACTTATGTAAAACGGGAATGTTTCCAAGCTTTAAAAGTCACGAGAAAAATCATTATATTTGCAAGCGCTTTAGCTACAGTATCTACAGTAACTTGCTAACATATCTAACAACTGTGGGAGCTAAAAGAATCTCCTGACATAAAAACATGAATAATTTTCACCAACTAAAAGCAACTTTAGGCCTTAGTCGCATACTGTGTGCCTGACTGTTTTCTCTGTCTTTGTTTTGAGACAATGACGCCTCACACTTTCTCTTCACTTCCTTCCTCTGGAAGAATCTGCGTATTTTCCAAATATTTGAAATGATCTTCACCTTTTTTACTTAGTCTTAATGGCTCAGTCAGACTAGAGTAAAAATAAACCTTGGTTAGAAAAAGAAATTAGTTGTAGCAACCAGCTGACTGCAAGAGAAGACAGGTGGGAGGCAACCTGTCTCCAAACCATCGCAGCCTGACTCAGACTGACTGCAGTCACTCTCAGGTAGATGGGCAAATGTTTGCAAATAACTGCTGCCAGATTGCCAACAACACGCTGCAATCAATCTGAGTCAGTCTGGGTTGATAAGTGCAAATCATCTGCACTGTGTCTCTTTGCAGTAGGGGGCTCAAGCCAACTGGTTGCAAACAAATTTGTAAATTTCTGTTTTAATTCTCTGAGGTTCTGGGTGGAGTCTGAATGTAATTAGTCGGTGTGCCTTTATATGTAAGCAGACAGCAACAGATTTGCTAATTTTGCTACATTTGTCACAGTTAATTGCCGTATTATCACAGAGAGACAACCTGCCAACTTGACTCCAATCAAGTGCAAACTGAGAGCAGGCTGTCTTATCGATGTTGATGCACCAAAGTGGCTTTTGAGACAGCGCTGACTGTGAGCGGTTGCCGACCTGGTGTCCAAAGCAAGGTTCAAGTAAAACATTCAATTTTCTGCCGGGAAACAATTAATATTCCCGCCATATTTCACAGTGACAAAACAAGCGAGTGGATATTTCTTACACCCCCACAGCTCGGCCAAAAATCCCCTCCCTCCAATATTTATCCCATTCGGAGCTAACGCGAGCTGGAGATGTCCACGCTACATTCTTCACAGACCAGAGTAATGCCTAGCTAAATAATGCTGTACAAACTGAGCGTGTAATTCAATTTCCTGTGCTGACTGTAAAACACTAATTGCCAGAATGCTGCAACCGCTGATAAATATATGTGAAAGAAGGATGATAAATGCGTCAAAGCAATGAAAAAAATAAAGAAGTCATGAGGCTCGTTTCAGTCTGTGAGCCGTGGCTGCCAGTCTTGCGGTGAGAAAGTAAAAGTTGGAAGCGAGGCAGGATTTATGATTTTTTTCCATGTTGCCTTGCATCAAAAAGAGAGTGCTGCTGACACATCTGAGGATTCAAAATAAATAGTCAGCCGTTCATGCCAATGCTGTAAAGCTTTTGAACTTGGCAGGGCTGTTATTAAGGATAAATCAAATATTTAAGCCTTTCTTTGGTTAAATCATCTTTTTATGCAATGGATAAAGCTCTTAAATCATAACTGATTGTTTTGCTGTTCCAGTTCTCCTACAGGCAGGACGGGACTGTTCACCCTGCTTCTTTAACAGAGCAGTACGCGCGACCATCTTTGTGCATGTGCATGCGTGTACAGTATATGACGACTGGAAAGCCTTCATCCCGGCCCGGTTGGCTGGCAACCGAGGCGCTTCCCTACAGCACAGCTCCAGAAACCCCAGTCCCCAATCACTGAGCTCTAATTAGCAGCTACCGCCATGGAGCCTGCGGTCAAAGGCTGCCTGGCTCCCAAACTCCGAGCTCTGCTACTGTTACTGCGGGCTCGCGGACCTCTGAAGCAAGAGCAGAGCGAAACCTGCTCTCGCACTTTGTTCGAAACGGCCAAAGATTTTATTTCATAAATGTCAGGGCTGTGCATGTCGCATCGGGGGCAAAGCTTTTAGCCTTTCGGGCTCGCTTGGAATGGTCAGTCACTTTATAAGCCAAAGCACTGGTTTTCAAGCCAGGGGCAAACACTAAAAGGCTAAGCTATTAAAATGCAACATGGGACTGTGTAGACTAAACAAATGACCTGCAGAGAACTTGCATAAAACATACCATCTGAGATCCAAACAGTAATGGGTAATGGCAGGTAATAAAAATGTATGCTGTACTGTAACATGGCCGGTTATAATGGTGGTGTAACAAGGGGCGATCCAACAGTGCTGTTTTACAACTTTACAGAAACTGCAGTACATATTTATACAATATAAATATATACACTCACCAGCCAATTTATTAGGTACACTTACATAGCCATTTTCTAGATTCCCACACACACAGCACTTTAGCTGCACACCCTCACACTCTGATGCACACAATGATGGCTGCCATCTTGCCCGTGGATACCTCAACACGCACAGTAATCTGCCTCAGTGTACTTTCACCTCCTGGAGGACCCAGGGGTCAAACCACTGACCTTACGTTAAGTAGATGACTCTACGGCTTAGAGTCAACAAGGTGCTGGAAATAGTTTCACCACATCCCAAAGGTGCCCTGGTGGCTCGAGATCTGGTGGCTGTGGAGGTCATTTGAGTACAGTGAACTCACTGCAATGTTCAATAAACCAGTTTGAGATGATCTGAGCTTTGTGACATGGTGTGTTATCCTGCTGGAAGCAGCCTGAGAATATGTATGTACACTGTAGTTGTAAAGTGATAGGATCGCTCAGGTAGGCTGTGGTGTTTAAACAACGCTGAACTGCCACTAAGGCGACTAAGATGTGCCAAAAATATTCCCCACACTATTAAATCAACACCAGCAGCACGGACTGTTAGAAAGCTGCATAGATCCATGCTTTCATGCTGCTTATGCCAAATTCTGACCCTACAGTCTGAATGTCATAACAGAAATCAAAGCTCATCAAACCAGGCAACCTTTTTTGAATCATATAGCATACACGTGTGTATGTGTGTAATATGTAATCACATTGTATATTGTCCTCTGATAGGAGTGGCACACAGTGTGGTTATTTATCTGCATACTTTGAGTTGTCGTCACATTCCTATCAGCTGAAAACTGTCTGTCCCTCCTCCTTTGACCTCTGACATCAACAAGATATTTTCACCCAGAAAACTGACGCTCACTGGATATTTACTCTTTTTCAGACCATTCTCTGTAAAAGAGAGGGCTGTGTGAGAAAATCCCTGCAGATCAACAGTTTCTGAAACACTAATGCTCAATCTGAACTTCAGCAGGTCATCTTGACCATTTTTACATGTGTGCATGCATAAAATGTGTGCCAGTAAGTGCTTACTATGCAATACATATACATATAGATGCAGATCTGTTTGGAGGTACACCACATGTGCAGGGGTCAGACATTAGACACTCTTCATTTGACAGTGGTAGACAGTGATTAAAATATATTAAAATGCACATACAGCAAAAGCACATATAAAATCAATGCTTTCTATTTTAATTCAAGCACTCTAGCCTCTGATCTTATATACAAACTACTTTTTACCTCTAAATTTTATACTAGTTTGTCCTTCCTTTTATTTTGAAGTGTAAAGGCTCCAGGGGATGGACGTACTTTACCTGCCAGAGCTCCGGCAAACAGCATCCTGGCTGGCCCTATTCTTCCATCCTCCTCAGTGAGGTAAGCCTTGGTGTGGGCGTAGCAAGGGAAGTAGATAGCCGAGAAGGGGATGTCCCGCAGAAAACAAGCCTTGGAACCCTAAAAAGAAAGTTAGCGAGATACTTTGGGTCAAAACACCGGGTTAAAAGTTGAGCTCCCAGAAGGAGAAAACAAAGACAAGAATAAACACAAAGGGGAGCAAAGAAAGATTAATGAAGCTCAGGGGATTTAAACCTTGATTTCTGGCTGAGTTCTCTGAAAATAAATTGCAATTTCAAGCCACAAAATTAAACAATCTGTTCCTGAATCACATATCCAAGCATCAACTGATGTTACCACCGTTTAAGCTACTTCCAAAAGACCCCTGCAACTCATGAGGCAGAATGAAATGTGGGCCGAAAACATGGCAGAAAAATCATGTCTCTCCATATGCAAACGATCAGTGCTCTCAGCGGCAGGTGAGGGGGCGGCTCCAAACGCAAAGCTATGAAAAAGAAAAAAAAAACCAAAGCAGAGGAAGGCAGACTGGCTGGCGAAGATGGATCCTTGTCTGCGACTGTAAACAGCACTATATCATCAAGCCTATAGAGTTTCCTGCTGTACTTTAAACCTGCTGGCTCACTGCCAGCTTTTTGACACAGCAGCTACAGTCAACAGAAGGCGTTTAAAGACCTCGCCAGAGTCTCCCTGTTTTGGACAGGCTTCATTTAACTCCCATGGGATAATCCTTTGGTTCCTCCCTGACACATACACACATACATACAGAGGATTGGCAGATACCTGGGCTATCTCTTTCCCTCTTTTTCTCCTCTGGCACTGCTTGTTTGCCTGTCCCTCCTGGCCGAGGCCCATGTGGCTGCTGAAAGCCTCGAGATCCTATCGAGGCAGGACAGACAAGCAGCGTCACAGGGACTGGGGATGAGAAGTTTGAAAAGCAGGTTTAAGGTGTTCAGTTGGGTAATGCACTGGTGGACCAGAGACAATGAGCCGCTTTACAGTAGTCCTTTAATACAGAGGTGAAAATTAAATTATTATTTTAATACAAAAATAGAGCCCGACCAGTATATGGATCAACAGATTATCGGTTGATATCATCAGTATTATCGATAAAGGTATTTACAACAAGTGATAAATAGAATTTTTTTTAAAAAAGACGAGGAAATAACACCATCCAACAATTTAACGATGCTGCATAGTTTCTCCATCAGGGGGCACTCTACAACTTTCCTGTTGACAACACACATGCGCACACAAACTTGTTGTAACCATAAAGGAACTTTATTTTTAAATTCAAGTGTCATAATATTTTAGTGCTGACTACACCTAACAAATTTCAGGGAAACAGGATTTTGAAATCTCCAAATATCAGTCCTAAAAATCTGATATCGGTCAGATTCTAACACGAAATCCAAAGCTCTTACGTTACTTGCAGGTAACATGATATACAGTAACTTCACATACATGAAACATTATCTGGTTCGATATCCCTACAGTGACAGCTTCTCCCACGGATGAATGGTGGCGCTAGAGCGTTAGTAACCATACCAACTGGTAGCTCCACCAGCTGAGGGTGAGCATCAGGATAATTACCCTGACAAAGGCAGCTCTGTGCCTGGGTGCAGCCCCTCCGGAGCCAGCCCGTCTGGGGCTTGCAGGCTGGAGCGCGTCTCCTCCCCACCTCTCCTCCACCACCACCATCGCCGCCAACACTGCTACTGCTTTCTCAATGCACTTTGTCTCCTCTCTGTGCACCGGGAGACGAATGCAATTAAGTATGTGCACGAGCATGAACACATACATGCACTGGCACTGCTAACACAGCGTTTGGCGGCATTTTCACAAACAGGTGAATGGAGACAGCAGCTATGTGTGGACACACACCTCACGGTCATAAATTACCACCCAAACACGGTGACAGGTAGACAGAGACGTGAGGAGGCTCCACGGTCTTTTACAGCCTCGTTAACAGAACCCAAAGGTTTGTTTGCAAGTTGCCACAGCAGCAGACGCATGGACCAATCACTAAATAAATAAAAGGAATATTAAAGTAATAGTCTAGTGCAATAAATAATCAGCAGACATATCTGAAAAATAGTTTACTACCTGGAATTTAAGGACAGACATGCTGCCACACACCAAAACAAAAAAAAGTGTCATCTTATTTAAGTAAAACATGACTAATTAATGTAACCACAGGTATTAGATTGACATTTTCACAGTTGATTGCGTTTACAGTTGAGGTAGAATCTCTCCCACCAAGCTCCATTAGGACTTATTTATGTAACTCAATTAGACATGCTCTGTTTCACCCCCGGGACTAATGTCCCTGTCAAGCCAGTTAAGCTGCTAATGTTAGCGTTAGCCACAGCTCATTCACTGGCTCCCCCCAGCTCTTTCTGCTAACATCTCACTGCTTCAAACAGACCAGGGTTAGAAGTCCAAATATTTACAGGAATAGTAATTATTGAAAAAACAGGACATACTCTTTGTAATACAACAAAGATTGCTAAATTAGCAACAAGTTATATGCTCAAATAGTACACTATAATTTTTAGCCTTGCGCCACTGAAAAATACCAATTATGGCAATTAAGGTTAAATACAGCTTTTAGCATAAATTGTGCCGTTTGTGGTTCTCAAACAGACCACAATGAATTGTCAAATTAAATGATAGCTGATGTGGGGTAAGGTAATGCGTATAATTGAACAACAGTTAATAGAAAAATCACATATGATTTAGTCACAACATTATTAAGGAACAATAGATTGTTATGAAGTTGCAAGGCCAATCAAAAGAGAAAAGACAATCTAGGAGCAAAGAAAAACAAATCAGCCCGAGTTTCTGTCTCTTTCAACTGCATCTGAAGACGTACGAGTTTTAAATTAAAAAAACAAAAAGCTGAATATCATCCCTTCTCTGTCTTGGGAATGATCTCGTGTCTTGTGTTATAATGAACTTACAGATCATTTCTCTAGTCTACACACCGGCAAGTTTGAGTGCGACAGACTGACATAAAACCGGGACTTTCAGATTCTCCTCCCGAGCTAACAGATCACTGTACACACATACTGTAGGCAGCTCCAGTGTGTCCAGTCCACACAAACTACACCGTGACCTTAAATGGGTCCTCAGCAACATTCACTTGAGGGCTTTGAAGAGCTTACTGCAGTAAAGAATTTACACCAGAAATCTCATGGAAACTTTTCATAGACAAAGACCCATGTAAGAATATTTTGATCATTTACACCTTAGTGTGGACCTGAATTAATGACCCTAATCTTAAGTATATATATTTTTAAAAAGCTCCATATGAGGACCATCAAACAAAATATATACTAACTACACCTTCACCTCTCATCACAGAAGTCTTTCCCACCTTGTAAAGCCCAAAGAAGCCCAGGTCCCTGATGACCGACAGAGCGCTGACCCTCGGCCCCGTGGTGATCTCTCCTGCCACCTGCAGACGGATCTTTACTATCTCCAGAGGGTTTGTGAAGATCACCTGGGATCCTCCAGCCTGGAGGAACACATAAAAAACACAAACAAAGCGAACTTCAGAAAAAGGGAAACCCTCACTTTAATCGCTGCAAATTAAACCCAATTTCAATGACGGCTTTGTCTGTGCTTTAACGTGAGAATTCAAGTGTTGCGCCAGATCCACTTAAGCGATTTCATTTCAACATAACGTGCTGAAATAAAAATCATTATGAGACAAAACTGCTACAATTATCTGGCTTATGATGTAATTTTAGCAATGTTGCAGCCTCAGCAACCGACTTCAAAACAAACATGGAGAGAGGAGGAGAGTACCAGGAATATCCAGCTGATGCACGCGAGTCTGTCAGCTGTTTGTCTTCATCACCCAGACCCTGCGGGGACTCCGACCTCTCTTTTTCTCCCTAACCTCTCTTTTCACATCATCCTCCAAACCTGTACTTGTGATGGTGGGCGGGGGGGGGGCACCACCACAGCAAGTTCAGGCTGGTTTCTGTGTCTTTTTGTGGTCAGCAGTGCTTTTAAGTGTATAAGAGGTAGCTGCTGTGAAGGAGTTGGGGCAAGACAAATGGTTAGCTGTGCAGTGGGGGGAGCATGGCGGCCTTTCCAGGACGCTTCGAGACACTGGGAAATGGAGACAAGATTTTTATTTCTTTTCCTTTTTACCCCCTTTCACCAATTCTCCCCGTTTCTTTCTTTGACCTGCTCTCAAAATGATCTCTCTCATCTTGTCCAATATCGTCCGCCTCTGCCAACGGTTGCCAGTGGTTACCGAATCTACACGCAAAAGGGCGGCACATCGCAATTAGATAGCAATCGGTTGCCATGGCGCCACTTCTGTCTTAAATAGGCCTGGTCTGTTTGTTGTTGTTTCTCTCCCTTTCTCCCCCTCCTTCGTTTTGCATCGTTATGAATGATGGATTGTGCTCGTCACCTCTTGCCTTACGGGAAGCTGCAATCTGCAAACGTGAGCACCGTTTTTTGCTTTGAGTCCCCCGGCTTTAAGCATTACCACGTACTACTTAAGAGGAGGGAGGGAGGGAGGACAGACAGAGAGATTATAATCGTCTCATTGAAGGTGTGTGTGCAGCTGCTTTTTTTAAACAACACAAAGAATAATGGGCTACAGCTTCCCTTCCAGACCAAGAGAGCGAGAGAGAGAGGGCTGTGAATAGCAAGAGGGCTGCTGCATCTCACAGCTAACTCTTTATGACTTGTTTTATGGAAATAACCTAGTTGATTACATGCTGGCTAATAGCGCAAGCATTAAGAGGCTATTGGCCCCGGCCCTTAGCAGTGCTGGCTGCTTCAATTGGATTCAAATGAGACTGGAGATGGAGGAGATAGAGATGTTGTTTATTTGAAATGGGTAAACAACAACACTGTTCAGAGAGATGAGCTGACAATTAGATCTGACAACATGAGATAAAAAGGAGTGGTTGAGGGTTTTTTTTGGTGCTGTTGAACCACCCCAGAGTCCTGCATAACTCTGGAGGGCATGCGGAGAAGGAAAAAAAGAGTGAAATGCACAGAAAATAGCGAGTCAGACAAATAAACAAAAGGTGCTAATGAGAGAGAGAAGAGGAGCAGTCAAAACAAGAGAAGTGAAGGAAAGGTCGAGACTGAGGCAGAGAGGTTGAGGGTTGTGATTATGGAGTGACAGCGTCGGCAGTCCTCTGATGATTCCCAGGTAATTACAAGGCAAGGTGATCCTCGGAAACCTGGGACGTCAGCACCTTATGCACGGATCGCAGCTCCTTGGCCGTGTGTGTGCTGGAAAAGGAGCTTAGTAAAAGTTTGAGGACCCGCCCACCATCAACCCTACACACGTATGCCGACCACGCACTTACACAGGAGATTAGCACCAGCTAAAACCCCCCCACAAAAACACAAAAAGAAAAAAAAAGAAAAAAATGTAACCACAGTCTATAAATGATAATCACAGCTTCATTTGTTGCCGTGGCGTGCGCATGTTAGATTCACTGATAATGTTTTCATAACTCATGTCAGGCCTGAATAAGAAACTCATTAAAAACCACAAACGCAAACTGTAACACATTCACAATGAATGGGAACAAACAACCCCGCTCCTCCGGTCAGCAATGACCCAGCAAGTATTTCGTGTAACTTAAGTCCTGAAACGCAGGCCAGTTACTGCCAGATAAGCATCCACCCAGCTCGGTAAACGGAGCATGCCATTCTTACCAAATAATCATTAGAAACTGGCAAACCCGCACCGGAGCTTAATGGTGCTGAGCCGCAGGTTTAAGGACAGAAAAGAGGAGGAGGAGGAGAAGGAGCGTGAGAGGTGAGAAGAGAAAGAAAAGGGACCTAAAAACCAACACTTTGGGGCAGATAAAGATAAAGATACTGACATATGAAAAGTTTTCTTCGCAGAAAGCAAACATATCTTCTCTTTTTCTTTCTCGCTTCTCCTTTTTTTCATCTTTACAGACTGTGAATCTGAGGCCGACATCGTGGTCCAAACCAACACTTTCACAGCTACCAAATGATATAAACAGATTTCATGTGCTGTGGCTGGAGCCTCGCTAAAACAGGGTTCAGGGAGGTTTGACGTCTGTGTGTGAGTGTGAGAGCGTGTGTGTGTGTGAGGGCAAAACGGAAAAGTGAGGACACTTTTTCACCCCTCTTCAAAGAAAAGTTTGAGGGTTTGGACTCGTTTTTTAGGGTTAAGATTAGGTTCAGCGCTATGTTAAAGTTGGGGTAACGAACTGATTTGTTAAGGTTAGCATAAGGGGCTAGGGAAGGCAACTGGTCCTCATAAAGATAGCCATACATGTGTGTGTAAGTGTCTGTGTGTGTGAGTGTGCATGTGTGTAGATAAAGTGGCAGGCAGAGTGCAGTGCCAGCACTAACACCGGGGCCTCAGCCAGGATGAAAGGAGCTGTCACGACGGCTCACGGAGGAAAAGAGGAAAAATCCATCCATCCACACTCCTCTCCTCTACATTTATCCTCCTCCCCTCTCTCTGCGACTTTTATGGTTCTGCTTTTAAATTCATACGAGTTATTATTATTATTATTATTATTTTTTAAAGGCAACCACTATTCTTCACACCCAGGACACCACAGAGCATGTCCTAAGTATATTTACTTTGCTGTATGTTTTCCATTTCTCTCTCTCACAAAAGAAAATCGCCATCCAGAATGTAAGTTACAGCAAATGTAGTGTGCCATAACATTTCTTAAACATATTCCCAGAACTAATAAGGTCAATTGAATGTGCCTGAGTGGAGCTAAACCCATAATGACTTGTGTATCCTGAAATACTTTGCTTTAGTGATCGACATCAAAAGAGGGTTCAATGAAAGACCTTCTTTCATTTGGCCTGGCTAAAGCTGCCAGCCTTGTAGGACCGAGTGTGTGTGTAAGAAAGAGTGTGTGTGTGTGTGTGTGTGTACATGCATTGGGGGGTAAGTAGGGTGGGGCAGGGGTTAGACTTTGACAGGTCAGTGATCAAAACCCATGATTGGAGGGGGAGCAGGTAACAAACTGAGTAAGGGGGGACTCAGGTATCAGCAGCTGTCAATCTTTGTGTGTGTGTGTGCTTGTAGTACTCCTCATGCACACACACCTCTCTGAGCATGCACAGTGTGTGTGTGTTTGCTCTTTCGAGTGTACAGGTTCCATCAACAAATAGCAACCCCTGGACTCCAAAACAAGTCCATGTCTGTCTGCTCAACTGTCAGCATAGTTAAGACATGCATGCCGACTCAATACTGCACACACTGCCTGAGTGCTGTGCAGCATCACTCCAACACAGTGCACTCTGGAAAGGCAGAGGGTGCACACCGAAATATGTAATTTGACTGTATTTGATTATGCTCATAATATTTTCTTAAAAATGACTCGGCCTTTTGTGTCTTTTCAGTAAAAAGGGAGTAAAAAGCTCTTTCGTGTGTTTTTATTTCTGCAACAGCAACGAAAAAAAGAGTCAGTACAGAAAAGAGCAGGCATCAGTGGCAGCGATTTAGTCAGATCATAAAAGAATGAGCTATGGTCGATGTGGGATGCAAAGCAGCTGTAAGCAGACTAAAGCAACTATATGCAAATTGCTAATTGGATGTGCAAAATGGTCAGCTGAGGCATCAGATGGCAGCTTTTAATAGTTTTTGATATGTTCAAAGGCTGTATCACATGGTGTGTGCACATTCCCAGGTGAGCTACCAAAGCTCAAACAGCTCCTTGATAAAACACCCAAAATCTGTTCAAGCAGTTGCATCTGACCTTCACTTAACCAACAAACAAAGGCGTTCTCACATAGAAATACAACAAATGTAACAGCTGTCTATAAACTTACACATCCACCAGCCAGAATCTCAGCGGCAAGCGGGACTGTACCATCCTTCTGTCTGGTCTTTCCACGCACAAAATCATTCACCTAGAGACACAAAATGTATGGTTTAGAACATAAGCAATAATCAGCGGACACAGTTGTAGCCATATGTTTTTAGACGGTGACAATGAGTTTGTCAAGTTGCCTCTATACATGACCACAGTGGTTTATAAATCAAACAGTCAACATGTAATAAAAGTCCTGACTTTCAGCTTTAATTCATAGGGTTAATCCAAAAATTAACCATTTTTTTGGATTAACTGATCAGTTTTGCAGCGTTTGGCTGAACTTGAGCAGAGAGTACCGCCCTGTACACTTCACCATTCATCCTGCTGCTTCTATCAGCAGTCACTTCATCTGTCAACACAAGTGACCGACTCCAATGGCCATGCCACAACATTGCCTTCATCGTGTTTTATAGACGATATCTTATGCTTTGGACTATGAGCTTTTTTAACATAATGATGGCCTCCCTCCCTCTTTGGACCTCATACTGGGTGTTTTAGTGAACTACTACCAAATACAAGTTCAACACTTGAAATCAACTCTAGGGATGGGTACCGGTGTCCGGTGCCATGATGGCACCGGTTCTGACATAAACGGTAGTAACCAGACCGAAAAGCAGCGCAAATTTCAGTGCTTTATTTCGGTGCTTTTTTTTCCTGAGCTGTGATACACTTCTAGCCAATCATTTTACGTTTCCGAGGATAGTAGGCGGGTCCAGGTACGTACGTTCTTTTAGAGCAGACCTACAGATTAAAAATGCCCAAGGCGAAGCGGTCAAAAGTCTGGTTGTACTTCACAGCAAAATATGCAAACTCAGCAGCCTGCAACAAGTGCTTTAAGCTGATACTGTGATACTGTCAAAGGAGGTAACACCTCAAATCCGATGAAACACCTGGCGACGCATAGCGTTTTTTTTAAAAGCCCAGAAATGCGCCGTATGATAGCTTGCTGCGAGACCTCACACCGAGCACATCTACTGCGGGTGGGTTGCCAGTTATCGGACCCAGAGTTAGCAACATCCCCCAGAAACACGAAGAGGAGAGTCCTGGTCCCTAGCCCTGTCAGTGTAGCAGAAATGATGACGGATGATGATGGCAGCAGCAGCCGTTCTTCTCTGCGTGAGTAGCTTAATGTTGTTCGTGTGTAATTTACGTTGAGTAGGCTAACCACGTTATTACATTAATGCATGTAAGGTGAACTAGCAAACATCATCATAGCTACATGCGGCTGTCTTCTTGTTTGATGGCAGATACTCCCTTCACCCTGGCCAAAAAGGCTAAAATGACCAAAGAAAAAGTGGAAAACAGTTAAACGAGAGGTTTTTGGACAAAGTTTGTGTTTTTTCCATTGTTTAAGCACTGCTTCCAGCCAAGAGTGATACCATATATGCCCCATAGCTGCAGAAAAGGCTAACATTGTTATCTTTTTACAAAGAAAACAGCTGAACATGAGAGGTTTGTGGACCAATTTTGTGTTCTCCATTCTTTAAGCACCGGTTTGAGCACCGGCACAGTTTCAAAAGTACCGATTTGGCACCGGTATCGGATAAAACCTAAACGATACCCATCCCTAATCAACTCTACTTAATTTGTCATGAAATATTGAGGGAGCAGACCTCAACTAGTCCTTGTCAGTCAACTGATTTGTAAATAAAATCTGAAACAGTGAAACTTCTCCAGTTACTTTTCAACTTCTGAAAATGAGGAGTATGTATAAAAATGACTGCAATTCCTGAACAGTTTAAACAACATTTCGTTAAAATCCTTGAATTAAAGCCGAATGTCTGTACTTTTTACATCTTGCTTGATTTGAAATCCACCGTGATCGTGTACAGAAAGTGTCTCACTCTCCAAATACTTATGGACCTAAATGTACTGACACATGCTTCAATGATGGTGTATGCCACTTAGCGTACCACAAATGTTACACTGCATGCTGTAAATGCTCCTCTGACTGACAGTTTACAAATGCAGAAAAACAGGAAGGTTAAGGAAGTAGCTGTGTTTGTAACTATTTATCTAATTGTTTGCTTCATAAAACAATCTAAAACTCATACAATAATTTAAAGGGATTAAAGACCCTCGTGAATCTCTGCCTGAGTGAATCTGAGTGCATGTGTCTGCACGGGCTCTAACACAGTTACTTACTGTGAGCTTTATGGCTTTCTCGGGCGCCACACCCAGTAGCTGTGGTACCAGACCTATCATTAGGAAACGACAAGATGATTAGAAAAAAAGACTGCCGTGGTACCCCCACTCTCACACACACACACATACATATATATATACATATACCACTTCCCCACGTTCCACATCAATGTGTGGCTTCCCGCTGCATGCGCCCGACCGTGCAAGATCCCCCAGAAGCTAATGAAATCTATTGATGTGGAGTGTGGGGACATCAGAGTAGAAAAAAGACAGCGAGATAGAGAGAAGAGGATGAAGGGGCAAAGAGAAAATGAAGTGAGCGAAACTGCTTCCCAGAATAGGAAAAAAAGGGCAGTGTAGCAATCAAAGCCACCAAAAGTTTACGCAGACCTCAATTACAACCCAGAGTCGGGTAAAAATAAACAAAAATAATCACAACGGAGCACAATGAAACTTGGCCCCCTACCCAGTCCCAAGGCACGAATCACTCACGCTCAACCATTTGTTCAAAGTAGCACTCGCACTTCATAATCGAGTCCTTTGTGTGTAGTGAGGCCAAACATACACACACAAACAACCACACACACAATCATATACCCAATTTGGAAGTTGCAAGTTTTGGCTAGCCTGAAAAAGAGAAAAATCAGCAGACATGTGTTCATGAAAACAGAATATACACAACAGGTTTGTTATTGACTATTTGGTCTTGCCATCGTGTTTCTTTCGTGTGCTGTCCCAGCATCGCACCGTAAAGCAGTTTTGGGCCGTTAATTCCCTTCTCTTCCTTCTGAAGAATGTTTCAACAGAGATGGCCCTTTCAACTTACATTACATAACTACAGTTTAGGTGCCAGGATACCTGTCTCGCCTTCTACCTGGAGCCAGACCTGTCTGCGTCTGTCACTTCACTCTTCATAGCCTTTGTTTCCCACAGAAATTCAAGCATTCAAGTTTCCTCTCACGAAACCTAGTTCTGTCAATCAAAATCGTAGGATTTTTTTTTTAAAGCCCCACCGTCATTCCAGGAGACCTCTTTTCAATCCTCCTTTAATCTGACCCCAACAATGCAGACACTCTAACCGCAGTTTCTGAAGGCAGGGCAGGTAGTCATTACTGGTGTCGTGCCCTGGTATGTACGTACCTGCATGCCCAAGTAGTCCCCTGCATGCCTACATACTTGTGTGTCTGTAATGTGTTTGCACCGGTGTGTAGGTCTAGACGTGCGACATCACTACATCGTGACACAGGCCTCAAGGTATGTGGCTTTGCGTGTGACGTTCATTGTGCTGCTCTGAAAGTCCCCAGCCAGCCGGTAATCACTTCAAAGAAGCCAGGTCAACAGAGAGGTGAACTCACACCGCCCTCCTGTCCACCCTACACTTTTCTTCTCTCATCTTCTCTCGATTCCCTTCTCTTTCATTGTTCCTACTACTCGATTCTTCTTTGTACTCCCTCATCTCAGCCCCTCCTTTACTTTAAAAACCTGTTTTGTAGATTTGACCGCCAGTGAGTTGTTTTCCCTGAAAACCTTTTGAGGAAGGATTCGATTTACTTTAGTGTTGACTAAATGTAAAGAGCTGTTTGTTAAAACCACATAAAGTTTTATTTAAAATACTGATAAAAGTTATGTGGAAAGTGCCTGTGATACATTTTAGTGAATGCATATGAGAGATTCTCAACAAAGGAGCAACTTCCTGAGATGAAAAATGAAGCCAAAAATTGTAATTTCCAGCTGGCTCCAAAAACAAGTCAATCTTCATAGACTTGCATGAAAAAATACCCACCTTAACAGTATTAAAACACATGAACAAAACAATAAAAACCAGATTTGGGATGAATGTTGCACAGTGCAGGTCGGTGTTGGATTAATCCCGACTCCTCTAGTCTGGATTAAATACTGAACCCTGCGCCCCCCCCAACGCAGCCATCAGAGTGTGTCGGTATGTGAATGTCAGGACCATTTTTGTGAGGTTTTGATATTTTTTTGGTCTATTACACTTTCAGTACTTACAGTAGTTCATGGATGTTTATTGTCATCAAAGAAATCATCCAAATATGCTAACTTCTGGCTCTAAAAGAAAAACGGGGGTCAAAATGCTAACTTTGAGGCTTCAAAATGTCGAGTCCAATAACCACTGTGTCATGCCATCTTTTATAGTCTGTAGCCTTTAACATCTGACTCACCCCCACAGCTTCTGTCAGAAACCTTCTCAACATTTAGTTTCAAACTCTCAGGATTTCTGTAACTTTGGTTCAATATTAAGTTCGTGTCTTTGTTTGTGTATATGTCGAGTATGAATAAATAACACTGGAGGTTCGCGTGTTCTCTACATGTATGCTGACCTCGGTAAAGTCCGAAGAAGCCCTCGTAGCGCACCACCTTCTTGAAGCAGTCGAAGCTGTTCTTGTACATGAGCTCTCCCACCAGTGACCCGCTGCTCCTCTGGTTCTGCATGCGTGTCTTCACCAGATCAATGGGGTACACTGCTGTTGCACCCACAGCTGCAGAGAGCGAGACACGTTTATTTAGATGCTGAGTGTTTTTATGAAACAGATTTTTTATTTACAGTAGGTCTTATGACCACTACTGTTTCTCTCCCCATGGAAAACTGAGTGACTCACAATAACATGCTATCACGATCATCCACAATACCTATTATTCCATGGCACATATTCCAAGACAATAAGGAATTATGTATTTACACTCACCGACCACTTCATTAGGTACACCTGTTCGAATGTTAATACATTAATGCAAACATGAGAAGAATTTAATCCTGTACACAGACTTGGTGAATGGGGAAGGAAGGTGATTTAACTGACTTTGAGTGTAGCATGGGTGTTGATGCCGGACGTGCTGGTCAGAGTGTTTCACAAATTGGAATTGTTAAAGTGGATCTCTAGTGTTTACAGAGAATGGTCAGAAAATGAGAAAATCTCTAGTGAGTGGCAGTTCTATGAACTAAAATGCCTTGTTGATACCAGAGGTAATAGGAGAATGGCGAGACTGCTGATAGGTAACAGTAACAAACAAGTTATGCAGAAGAGCATCTCTGAATGCACAACATGTCCAGCCTTGAAGCAGATGGACTGCAGGAGCAGAAGACCACACCAGGTATCGATTCTGTGAGCAAAGGAGAGGAATTCACACAGGCTCATCAAAGTTGGACAATAGAAGATTGGAAAAGTGTTGCCGGCTCCAATAAGTCTCGATTTCTGCTGTAGCATTTAGATGTTGGATTTAGAATTTGCTGTAAACAACATGACACCATGGATCAATCCTGACGTGTTGTAATATTTCAGGGTGCTGGTGGTGGTTTAATAGTCTGGGGGACATTTTCTTGGCACACTTTGGGCCCCTTTAGTACCAGTTGAGCACGGCCTCCCCATCCACCTCAATCCAATAGGGCACTTTTACGATGTGAGGGGAACAGAAGATCCACATCATGAACAGCAACTGTGTGATGCTGTCATGTCAAAATCTCTGAGGAATGTTTGCAGCAGCTTGCTGAATCTGTGCCATGAAGAATTAAGGCAGTTTTGAAAGCAAAAAGGGGGACAACGCAGTACTTGCTAGGTGTACCCAAATGATGTAGCCGGTGAGTGCATTTGCAGCACTGTGTAGACCACCTGCATCTTTTAATATATATGTTTTTAATTTTTGGTTCTAGTATATTGGTAATAGTCTCAAGAGTTGCAATACAATATTTTTCCCCACTTTACTTACCTTAACCAGCATCTGTAACCCTTTCCTGTGTTTCACAACATCAAAAGGAAACACTGATAAAGTGCTACACACATAGGCTAACATATGTTTATATAACTCATGAGGAATAACTTGTACAAAGTGTAACTACAGACACAGACTAGTTTGTTTCCAAGTACAAAAATATAGTGGCTTTCATTGAGACTACAGTAATTATTAAGTAGAAAGACCTGTGATCTGTTTTAACAGCATAGTCTCTAAAATAATCTCAGTAAAGAACACGCAGAGCCTCATACATGTATACAAAAAGATTAAGTGGTGCATACAAATTTTTTTAAGCAAAATTGTCTCAATCACCAGTGAGCTTGGAAGACTGGAGGGAAGTTCATAAATGAATTCATAAAAGGCTCGCTGTAAAACAGACTAGAAAAGACTTGCTTGACTTAACAAATATCATGTTTTAATCTTAATGATAGTGTTTAAATAAATGTCAGGTCATAACTGAAAGTTGTGCACAAAAGAGTGGAACAGGTGATCTTATAAAGAAGTTGTGGCTTATATCAGTAATCAAAATCTCACTATCAAACGTTATATTTCACTTAGCAATTTAATAAAGCCGACAAAAATCTTTTTCAGTACCGACTCTGCTCATTTTTATTATTGGGGGGGGAGGGGGGGGATTAAAAGAACAAAACAAAAACAAAAACTACCTGCACTGTCAGATCCCACTATAGAAAGGTGGAAAAAATGTTTTGGTAATTTGTGTGAAATGACCCTTTAAGAGCAGAGACGGAGGAGGAGGAGGAGGAAGGGGAAGTCTTTGGGAATAATGTTAATAAAGATGTGTTGTGAGTTGTAGTGTCTTCAGCCTGTCACGCGGACACAAACAAAAAGAACCGACCCAAGGCGACAGGCTTAATTAGAGAGAGACCGAGAAAGAAGAAGAAGGGATGATGGACCCATACCTCCTTATTAAGCTGTCTCCCTTGGGAAAGGAGGAGGAGGAGAAGGGAGGAATGAAGGAAGGGAGGAGGAAAAACAGTGGGGTGTCTGGAGCCAAACACAAGACCTGGGCACCACCCTTCACTACCACCGTCACGTCTGTCTTCTCATCACTCACAAAGGTACAAAAGAACGCACAAGAGGGTTTTCCCATGGCACCCAGAGAGGCATGAGACAGGACAGAGCTAGACTGAGCGAGTGTAGGAGACAGAGACTGAGCGAGAACAAGGAAGAGAGGGAACACTTCTCTTTAAGCAGGAGAGTGACTGTTGCTCTTGTAAGGAAAGGGCAATAGAGGGGCCATTGTCCATTCTCTCTCACCCTTTTCTTATGAGGACAGCACAGGGCGGGGGGTGGTAGGTAGGCAGGCAAGCAGGTAGGTGGATGGATGGGTGGGTGGTGGGGTGAAGGTATGTAGGGAGCCAATGGGGCGTGACTCTTACCCCCTGCTACTGAGCCAAGAGCGAATCTGTAGATCGACTCTGTCACCTGGATAAGGATGGGGCGGGAGCCGTCGCTGCCCGAGTGCTGCCCGTGCGCAGGAGAAGAGACAATTAAGACGTTAGTAAGGACGTGAGACAGGAGCTGAAGATGAGAGCTTGCAGTACATACACCTGACAGGACAGCACACTTTAATCCTGATTCTTGTAAAACCCTGTATGCCACGCACCTATTTCCACCCAGAATCCAACGCTAGTAAATCCGTCTGACAGTCTAGCACAGTTACATTTGTATACAGTACAACATTCATTTAATAAAATAATGCTCAGGAGAAATAGAAATGGATGAGCAGAACGTCATTAATTCTAATCAAAGATATTAAGTCTCATCCTAATAATGTTTTTGTATTTTTCTGATATTAATTGTTTAGATTATGATAAAGGTGAAAAACTTGTCAAACTTTAACTGGAGGATGTTTAGCTTTAAACAAATAAAATTACAAGCATGATTATCAAAAAAATTACTTGCCAAGCATAATTTGTTGAACTGATGTCATGCTGCGCAAAAGTCTTGAGGAAAAGTCACCCTTGATTTTGTTCCATTTTGTTTCCATTGGGACTTTCTTGTAATTTTTAAAGTTCTTTTAGCTGTAGTTCTCCGGGCTCTCAAAAGTTTTTCTTTGGACAATTGTTGCTTTTTCACTCATTTTCAGTCCAGGCCTTGTACCTGACATTTTTCAGAGGAATCTTTTGTGTTTGTTAAGCCGCTAAACTCTGACCTATGGATCAATCAAATACAAAAAAGGCACCTATCTGTGAGCATGAGCCGGTGCTGTGTCCACACATAACAGATAACTTAGCAAAGAACCAATTTTAAATTGTATCTTTAGCAGCTTGTAACAACATATATTTTCTTTCCTTTTTTAAAATTTAAATATGCCGAATTACACAAGAACTGGACTGAAAATCAGTGGCAACCCAAATTAGCACGGCTTCATTTTTCAGCATGATAATGATCCCAATGCACTAAAACCATACCTGGAAATAAAAACACACATTGCTGCTCTATTCCCATCTTCTGGACCTGAAAACAGGGTATGATCTTTGGTTTCATTCTATCATACATAAGAGAAACTTGTGAAAATGTTGATGCCTGTCTGAGAAAAGTGTATAAAGTGTGTAGTGAGGGGTTTAATAGCCTTAAAACATCTATAATAATTGTAAAAAATACAGTTTGCTACTTTGCGGATTTCACCTATTGCGGGTTATTTTTAGAACGTAACACCTGTGATAAACGAGGGAACACTGTATATTACATATCCCATCCAAATGTCTTCCAAAGTCTACCTTGACTCAAAAAATAACAACCCCCCCCCAAACAGTATGCATATATGAGTATACATAAAAAGGTATGATCATCAGATCAACATATGATCTCTTAACATATCTTAACAAGTCTGTTACTCCCTTAGATTAACTTGAATCACAAAGGTGTATTCAGTGCCACCTGAAAAAGACCTTTGTGATCATTATCACTTCACCATGCAAAGAACAGAGGAATGGTAACAGCCACACTCCCCCATTCACCTGAGGCACCTGTTGCTTTGGCTGGTCTCCTGAGCCCTGACCACTAGACCCTGTTTGGGGGTGGCTGCTTTTGTAGGGTTGTAGCTTTGCGTTTGTGCGTGTGTGTGTGTGTGTGTGTGTGTGTGTGTGTGTGTGTGTGTGTGTGCGCATGCGCAGTGAGAATGGAAGAGGTGGGGGAGTCTCAGCTGGAACACGTCCACCTGTCAAACTGTACCCATGCTCCCTTCACATATCCTGCTCTTCTACTTCATGAGAAATGATTAAACGTTTCAATACTGTCAGCATGTTTAATGGAGAAAGAGGAAACAAGTTAACAGGATATAAAGAGAGAACAACTCAAACATGTATGAGAGAGAGGGAGGGAGTAGATTTAAAGAAGAAAAAAAAAGAAATGGGGAAAGAAGTAGCAAAGATGAGGAGAGAGCGCTCCAGTAAACTGAGGGCCAGCCCCTGAGTCCAAACCACAAGGGCCTAAAGTGGCTCATTGTGGTGGGACTGGCGTCTGTGCAGTGCTGGGCCCCTTTGCTTTCTCCCCTTTGGCCCAAGCCTGCTCCAGTATGGCCTGGCCAAGCCTCTACTGTAGTGCTGGAACCCACCAGGCAACACAGCCCTGACCAAACAGCTGGAGAAAGAAAACTGTCTTCTGCTCATCCATCTGTACGTCCTTCTTGATTTTCTTTGTTACAAATTGCTCTTATTATCCAGCTACTATAGTCAACATGAAGTATGTTTGACATTCATTAGCTCTTGAGGATGGCTCTGCTTGTCTTTGTTTCCATGGATTTCTTGATTTTTGTGCGTTTGTTTTTCAAGATGTCAACCGCACGCCAGGGAGAGGCAAAGCGGTGTTTTCTCTGAAGAAAGTCTTTTAAGGTTCAATTCAATGATGGGAAATTACTTAAAACTTGGTGGGAACAACTGAAAGGGAGTAGGACTGATGAGTACTGGCCAACTTTCCATTTTTATACCTGACTAAACTTAGTTGGATCTGTTACTCCTGCATTTCACTTCTATGCTTGTTTTGGTGGATTATTTACATGCAGGAGCTATCATTAACCTAAAATTGTAAATCTTCTTTATCTTTGCAGTCACATTTAGCCTAAGAGAATGTATCAAAAGGGAAAGGAGCTGCCAGTGTGGAAGAGGAAACCAAACACATCAACAAGTCTTCATATTCTCTACCTGTCTCTGGACTTCAGCCAAGTTGTAGGGCAGGGCGCCTTCCTCCAGCGGAGCAATCTTCTCAATGTCCGCTAAACCAACACGTCTGGTGGAGACAGAGAAAGAGACAGAGAGTGAGAAGGTTCAAGTAACTCTCAGAGGATTATAACAATCCACCCATGTATCACCGAGCTCAAGGAAACCCATCGGTCTGAAGTTACTCAGAGTTTAAAGACAACATCGTTTCAGATGAAAATATTGTGGCATTCACAAATCCAGACCTGTGCTTGGCATGACAGCGTTGGATAACCGACCAATAGAAAGTGATGACTCATGCTTCCTTTATCACTTCATCCAAGTATAACAAAGATATTTAATCTTTTCATGTCTCTCTATTGCATCTCTTTGACGGTCACAGAATTCCCAGGCTCAGGGAACTGGGAACGCCAAATCCCCCCCCTCCCCATCTCGTCTGTATATTGGGACTATTATCTCTCACATCTCCAATCAAGGGGAGTGGAGCTACTGGGCTATTAAAGTATCCCATTGCCCAGAAATAATAATCAGGTGGTTTCTCAGGCCGGGGTTAGAAATTATGAGCGTACTGGTCGGGCCGCGAGGCAGATGCAAAGGAAGTGGGGGAATGTGAGACATATACAGTTGTTTTGTGCCACGGATTACAGGGACTGAAACTGCTCCTCTTTTTTTTTTCTTTAGAATAAATGGGAGTTTGGTTTAGGTTCAGACTGAAAGAAGATTCCCTGGCACTGGATACAGGTCTGACTCTTTTGATCCACTGCAGAGAAGTTTGACAGAGTGTTCGTCTCTCTGAGGTATGGACCCCGGGGCAAAATTTTCCCTTCAGGGTGGCAAGTTTGGAATAGTCTTATACTGCATAAGTACTTGACTAGCTCAGCAGAGGCAACCTGGCTAAAGTATTAATTCAATTGCGTCTTCTATACTGGTTTAATACAGATCAAAATCACCAAATATTTTCTGCTTTCTTGTGAAATAAACATGAAAGAAAGTACACAAGCCAGTAGTGTCTATCTAAAATAATTCAGTTTGAACACCAGCCACCTAAGAAGTATGTCATTTTCTACTTTTACTTTACTTTCTATACAACTTCTTTTAATATTAAGAAGTTCTTTGTCATATGATCATCTTACCCACGAGGCTCCGACAGGTCAGCCAGCTGAAAGAGGATGTCGACCTCCATGGGCGTCACCTGGCCGAACCTTTGAGCTGCCACGATAAACTCCTCTGCAGGAAAAGGCAGATTTTCCATCATGTTTTCACTAATAAAATATTTAAATATATGTAGAAGTATTTAAAACTTGATACATAGCCTCTGCCTATCTCTGTCCGGGTCACATGTAACAGTCAAGAACCAAGATGGTGTCCCCTTGGCCAGGAAATATACTGTGTCACTTTTGTAGTGCATTTCTGGCAAACTCTAAAGGGAAGCACTTTAATCACAAACTTGAACCCACAACTGGCTTGTTTCAATGCAAATAATCAGGGAGGGAGAGCTGCTCGTCTCCCTCCACTTTGCCTCCAGCCGTTAAATGGACTGTACTTATACAGCGCTTTCTTAGTCAGTCACTCATGCTTCATTCATACACACACACACACACACACACACACACACACACACACACACACACACACACAAGCAGTTTTTTCTAACATTCAGACTCCAATGGATGCATTTGGGACAAGTCTGGGTTCAGTAACTTGCCGAAGGACACTTCAACATGCAGACTAGGGGAGTTGGGGATTAGACCACCAACTTTCTGATTAGTAGACAATCTAATCCACCTCCTGAGCCACAGCCATCATGCTAGACGGCGTCCCCTCTTTGAGCTAGGTTCGCTGGAGGTTTCTTCCTGTTAAAAGGGTGTTTTTCCTTCCCACTGTCGCCAAGTGGTTGCTCAATTCAATTCAATTTTATTTATATAGCATAAAATCACAACTACAATTGCCTCAAGCCAGTTTAGATTGTAAGCTTAAGACCCTACAATTATACAAAGAAAACAGAGAAAACCCCAACAATCATAAGACCTCCTTTGAGCAACAACTTGGCGACAGTGGGAAGTGCTTTTGTTTAACAGAAAGAAACCTTCAGCAGAACCACGCTTGAGTAGGGGCGGTCATCTGCCGCGATTGGTTGGGGTTAGGGGAAGAAGACAGGACAAAGATTTGCTGTGGAAGAGAGCCAGAGATTAATAATAACTACAGGGAGTGCAGAATTATTAGGCAAATGAGTATTTTGTCCACATCATCCTCTTCATGCATGTTGTCTTACTCCAAGCTGTATAGGCTCGAAAGCCTACTACCAATTAAGCATATTAGGTGATGTGCATCTCTGTAATGAGAAGGGGTGTGGTCTAATGACATCAACACCCTATAGGGCTTTGGAGCGTGATGTCACGGGGGTGGGCGTGGAAAGGATTTTGGCCCGATCCGCCATTTTGGGGGTCTAAGTAAGGAGCGAAAGCATAGCCATGGTTCGTACTTGCTGTGTGGTCGGCTGCAATGTTCGATCTTACGACCGGCACGGGAATAAGTTTGGATTGTCTTTTTATGCTTTCCCAACCTGGAAGCAACATGAAGGAGCTCATGTATCGGATATTACCAAACGAAGGCGTCTAGCCTGGATAGCAGCCGTGAGACGAGCTGATATCAAGTTCTGTTCTGTCTCCAGATATCAGTTGGTGTGCTCAAGACATTTTCATTCTGGTAAGTTCTAAATATGTTCACATCACACTTTATAGCTGAATAATATCATCGTTGGTGGTCTCGGAAGTTATAGAAATTGCGATCAAACATAGAATGGAGTGACTTGATTGGTTGATGTAAAGACAATAAATGAAATGAGACAGGAAGGACACAAATTGGCGTTAATAATTTACCCGATTATCAATGTGTTAATTTGCATGTACTTTACAATTATGGGCATATAATATGATAACGATATTTTAGCAGTTCAATGATAAATGTGTAACATTAATTATGGTGGGAGGTGGAAAATGGCTATTACACTCGATGCACTCCAGCTGACTTACTTTGACGACGTACTCAGAGTTTGGCGGCTTGAAAATAGCCAAATCTTGCACCTAGCCATTTGTAAATTGGATGTGCGCCTCCAGTGACTTGTAATTACGAAACTGGTTCGCTGTGTAAGCGCTTACTCCACAAACAAGATACGTGAAGATATCGGGGTAGGACAGTGGCGGTAAGTCGTCTGGGTCTTTACTCCACTGCCGTATTTCATATGGGTCCAGATTTGGGATGCACTCTATTTTTTTTCAAGTACCGCTGCTTCGCCTCTGGACGCAATCTGCAATCTGGACTGCTTTTAAGCATGTTTCTTGTCGTCGTCGTTCCAACACAGTGTGTTTGTTTTGATTCGTAGACCCCGAAAATGGAGCTGCGCTCCCACAATGCATTGCGGCATGACGTCAACTCCAAAGCCCTATATCAGGTGTGCATAATTATTAGGCAACGTCCTTTCCTTTGGCAAAATGGGTCAAAAGAAGGACTTGACAGGCTTAGAAAAGTCAAAAATAGTGAGATATCTTGCAGAGGGATGCAGCAGTCTCAAAATTGCAAAGCTTCTGAAGCGTGATCATCGAAAAATCAAGCGTTTCATTCAAAATAGTCAACAGGGTTGCAAGAAGCGTGTGGAAAAACCAAGGTGCAAAATAACTGCCCATGAACTGAGAAAAGTCAAGCGTGCAGCTGCCAAGATGCCACTTGCCACCAGTTTGGCCATATTTCAGAGCTGCAACATCACTGGAGTGCCCAAAAGCACAAGGTGTGCAATACTCAGAGACATGGCCAAGGTAAGAAAGGCTGAAAGACGACCACCACTGAACAAGACACACAAGCTGAAACGTCAAGACTGGGCCAAGAAATATCTCAAGACTGGTTTTTCTAAGGTTTTATGGACTGATGAAATGAGAGTGAGTCTTGATGGGCCAGATGGATGGGCCCGTGGCTGGATTGGTAAAGGGCAGAGAGCTCCAGTCCGACTCAGACGGCAGCAAGGTGGAGGTGGAGTACTGGTTTGGGCTGGTATCATCAAAGATGAGCTTGTGGGGCCTTTTCGGGTTGAGGATGGAGTCAAGCTCAACTCCCAGTCCTACTGCCAGTTTCTGGAAGACACCTTCTTCAAGCAGTGGTACAGGAAGAAGTCTGCATCCTTCAAGAAAAACATGATTTTCATGCAGGACAATGCTCCATCACACGCGTCCAAGTACTCCACAGCGTGGCTGGCAAGAAAGGGTATAAAAGAAGAAAAACTAATGACATGGCCACCTTGTTCACCTGATCTTAACCCCATTGAGAACCTGTGGTCCATCATCAAATGTGAGATTTACAAGGAGGGAAAACAGTACACCTCTCTGAACAGTGTCTGGGAGGCTGTGGTTGCTGCTGCACGCAATGTTGATGGTGAACAGATCAAAACACTGACAGAATCCATGGATGGCAGGCTTTTGAGTGTCCTTGCAAAGAAAGGTGGCTATATTGGTCGCTGATTTGTTTTTGTTTTGTTTTTGAATGTCAGAAATGTATATTTGTGAATGTGGAGATGTTATATTGGTGTCACTGGTAAAAATAAATAATTGAAATGGGTATATATTTGTTTTTTGTTAAGTTGCCTAATAATTATGCACAGTAATAGTCACCTGCACACACAGATATCCCCCTAAAATAGCTAAAACTAAAAACAAACTAAAAACTACTTCCAAAAACATTCAGCTTTGATATTAATGAGTTTTTTGGGTTCATTGAGAACATGGTTGTTGTTCAATAATAAAATTATTCCTCAAAAATACAACTTGCCTAATAATTCTGCACTCCCTGTAATGATTAAATGAGGAGTGATGTATACACATAGGTGGTTATTTGATTGTTGGGGTTTCTCTCATATTTTAGCGGGATCTTTACCTTACAGTCTAAAGCACCTTGAAGCAACTGTTGCTGTAATTTGACTCTATAGAAATAAAATTTAACTGAATTCTAAACATCTGAGATAACAGTTCAAAAGACACAATCACAGAGGAGTCTTAAGATGTGAATCGACAGGTAAATAAAGAGCGGAGCTTTGAGGCACGGTTCACCTTCAGTGTACTTTCACCTTCAGTGTACAACATTACATCAACACCCCAATCTGCCTGTCCACTTCGCTCTCCTAAATATCTTTACTTTAAGCAAGTTCAGAGATTCTTCACCCACCCTACTCTTAAGACAACAGCTCTCCCTTAATGCTGTGTTCACACCACTGCTCGGGATGTGACTGGCTGCACGCCATCTTCAGTAGAAACATGGAGCTATAAGCTCACGACCTACTTGTTCTTTTAGCAGTGCAATGATGTGGTGTAGCAGTCACAAAGTGTTTATAGTGTGAATGTAGCAATTTGTTATTTTTCTGGCTGACAAATATCATAGATAATGAAAGCTTCTTTCACCAGATTGTCATACCAGATATACCCTTCATGGTGCAACCCTCACAGGTTTTTGTCTCCTCCCAGTCTCGGACCAGGACTCTTTCACATGTTAGACCAATATTTTAAGAGATTGGACTGAATGACTCAAGGCAACACAGACATCACATCTCACAACAGGATGTGTTGTTAAACGATAAACACTGGACTTTGCTGCAGTGCATTATCCCTTTGTTGCTCTTGTCACTACAGAACACATACACCAAAAATAAAGTGGGTCCTCGAACTCCTCGTCTCCCTGACGAGGAGTTGGAGTTATCCGAGTTATTGTCAGTGGCTGCGTTAATGTTATGGCTCCATATGATGGATTTTTCCTTCAACTTCTGTCACTCACGGCAGCTTCCCTCTGCGAGTTGGTTGTGAGTTAAGAGTACAATGTGTCAAAGCACGCTGAAGAAATTAAAATAAAGAAATACGGCCATGGAGAGTTATGACTTTAAGACCTCTTTGAGGCAGCTTTAGCATGTCGTAACTTAAGACCTGCTCTATTGTTAAATGAAAAAGGAACAGGTTGACTGTAGGCAGGCTTACAGTGGAGGAGTCACCATTGTTTGACCTGCTTTATTCAAAGAGCAGCAGGCTGGGGTTGTGACAAAGTCGTCCTACACTGGAGCCATTCACCCCACAGAGGCTCAGCTTACCCCCGAGGCATGCTCTCTCTTCCCCCCCCCCTCTTTCTCTATCACATACACACACATCTATGAGTAAAAGCAGGTAATGCCAACAAGCATGTGAGGCAGAATAGTTACACAAGAATAAATAATTTAGGGGGGGAAAAAAGAACAATGCTGGGAAGTAGATGGGGAAAACCCTAGAAAAGCATTTACCAACTTTATATTACTGCTTGATATTTAAAGAAAAACTCCTACTATCCCTTGCTAAGATAATCTTGGATGCCATAAATAGGCACGACGCTGCTTTTTAATGGAAGCGTCAGCGTGCTAACATTTTCAAAATTACAAAGCATCACAAAGCAGGTTTGTTCGTCACGCTCACCGTCTGAGTTTATCACGTCAGCGTGGTCACATCTGATAGTTACCACCGAGGGAAAAATAAAAGTCATGGAATCACCAAAGTGGTTAAAGTTTAAAGGGATGAATGTTTGCACTGAAAACTCACAGCGATCCACAGTGAACTTGACTCAAAACCAAAAATGTCAAACGCAAATGTCAATGATAGCGCTGAGGAAAAGTCAGGGGAACACCTAAGTCATTATCTAAATCTGAACCACGAGTGTTTCCATAAAATTTCATGCCAATCAGCTTAATAGTAAACAGGTCTCAAACCATGAGGACATGGGATGTCTGCGCAAAAGATTTTTTGAGTCATCTCAGTCTGGACTGATTGGTGGCAGACAAAAAAGGTCAAAAATCTGATCGCAACAATTTACGTTTTAGATCTGTTGTTAGTAAGAGCCAGACATCTCTCCTCAGCTTAGGACATGTAACATTGCTGGCTTCATTGGCCTGTTAAACTGATTTATTCTGCTGTTTAGACAGAAGGTCCCTTTTACTATTACGGCTTCATTCAAACACTCCCATGACAATAAGCCAAAGTACTTACATAATGTTATGTGTAAGACACCCAGCCGACCGAGGTCGGAATTTTCTTAACACTGATATTAGAATATCAGTGTTAAGAAAATTACACTGATAATTACAGAAGTCGCATCATCCAAACATACTTTAGTAAACCAATGAGACAATAATTAAAGACTAGCTTATAAACTGTTACTCTCTGTCATCAAGAGATCAAGTATGCAGAGTGATTTGCTGCTAGATCCTGACTTACATGTCAGGTATAATTAATTATAAGTAATTAATGAAGTTACTAATGCTGCGCCTTCTGCTTAAATGTAACTCTGTGACATAAGAACGGCTTATGAGTGGCTCACGTTGCCGTTTCATGCCACATGAATGCAATGAACTCACAGCAAACTAATCAAAGTCAAAAAAATTAGAAGTCTTGTTAATCCGATCTGTCAAAGACTGTCATTGTAGCAAAGATAAAGATTTCAACATCTAATAAATAAACTGTAGAGCAAAGTGGACAAGAGAAAAACTCGGGATGTAAAACTATGCTTGCTGACTTTGAAGAGGTCAGTGTGCTCCTACAGAAACTAAAGGCACTCTGTAATGTTCATGGACAGATGTCTGTGCCAAAGCGAGAACACTTCAGACATTTTGCTGTGTGCAGAAAATGTCTGTTCAGCCATTTTTACCCAAACGGGCAGCTTCGAGCCTTCTATGACATTAGTTTGGGTAGCATGTGACTGTGAGACAGACAGAAAGCAGGTGTCTAATGAAAAACCTTTTTAGCCCTGCATTATAAATACATAGGGCATTGACCAAAAAAATAGAAGAGACACGATGATGTCTCAGTCTTGTGAATGCCAATGTGTTAATGTGCCTGCATGCACTCATTCTTGTGCAAAGTTAAAAATCACACACAACTGTTAACGGGCCGGACAAGCAGGATTGTAAGTTTGGACTTTCATGCAAAAAGAGGCTAGGTTTTAAAAAAAGCCAACATGATGCCATCACATTAATGAAAAGGAGCGTATGTCTGAAAGGGCCTAAAGGTACACAGTCGTGACTTGTTCTGTGGCAGTGCACTGCTAGCCCAAAAAAGTGCATCTCCTATATAGGTCCCCTGTGTGCATACGCCCAAATATACGCGTACAGCTTTGTGAGCACTGTAATGGTGTCTCTGCAAAACAGTGGCCTTGTTGCACATCAGGAATCAATCAGGATTATTACACATGTGTGCATGCTTGGCTGTGTTAATGCATTTTAATGCTTGAGCGTTATGTGAGAAATGCTAGAGAAGCGTGTGTTGCAACATGTACACAGTCTTGATACATGCAGATGTGTGTGCGCTATTTGTGTGGAGCTGAGCATTCGCAGTCCCCAAGGAGGCCTTAATGACTTCGGGAGTGGAGAGTAGATAGGCGGTGGCCGTGAAGGCCTGGCTGGCTGCGGGCCACCCTGGGTCGAGCCAAGCCCAGGCCTTCGTGTACCCTTGGTGGGAACAGTTTGTAGAGTGTACGGGCTTTTGGTCTGGGTCGGGTACAGTCCACACCCCTGATAAGGCTTCAGATAGCATCATAAGGCTCCGTTAGTGGCCTGGAGCCATGTGGAGAGAGGTCAGAATGGTTTCTTAAAGACAACTAGAGCTCAAGAGGGAGTCAAAAAGAAAAAGATGGCAAAAGGGAGAAAGACATTGAAAGCCATTAGCCCTGCCAAGTACTGAAGAAAGGAATGAGAGACAGCAAGTGGGGCAAACAAGGGAGAGAGATTTAAAGGAACTAACTAATGGAGACAGAAAGATACATATAAAATAAGTTATGAGAAATACAACAGTATGTTTTTTTTTCAATAAAGAAAAGCGTCTTTTTTCATTATGCTGTAGCTTTGCATATTTGCTTTACAGTAATGTAGACTGTGGAGTTAGTATTAAGCATATAAATGACACTGGATCTACAGGGTTAAACAACACAGACTCAAAAGCAAGGAGCAGAATTTTACCCACTTTTATTCTTTGTTTTTCAAATGAAATGAAGTTTTTCCTGTGTTCCTCAGATCACTGCCAGGATATGTAATAGACAAGACAGGCACCATCAGGGACTGTGGGCATGCAGTACGTGTGCTGGGTTGAATCCAGCATGCCCATTTAAATGCCACTGGGAAGGAAGTAACCCAAACAAAAACAAGTCTCCAAGCCCTGTACAACGCACATAGACATACCTATCTGGAAAGCGCATTACTGTGCATGTGGTGCATACTTACATTTGTTTTGTGACTGTGGTCTGTATTACATAAATGTGAATCTGCTTTTTTTGCCATCTCAGTTATAATAGGTATGTGTTATATATACAGGGAGGGGAGTGGGAAGTTCTCCCCGGGTACCTTTAGTGACTTCCACATCTCGGCGGTGGCCAGCCAGAGTGCTGTAGATCTTTCTAATCAGCTCCATATTGTTGAGCAGCGAGTTGAAGCCGTTGAAGTAGGAGAAGCTGACCTGATGAGACGTGCTACCCCCTGCAACCTGGGCAAGAAAGAAGAGGGGTACTTTAACAAGCAACCAAATAAGAAAAATAAACTTCAACACAGCCGTGCATCTGGATGTTACTGTTATGAAAATACACACAGCGTAAAACATGGTGGCTAATTAGCCGCGTTCCTCTCTAGCATTTCTCCACAGGGAGAAGCAAACTTGTTTCACCCGCTACTTTTTCCATCACATGATGCGCACTCTAAGGGAGTTTAATTAACTTTCTTTATGAGATGGAGGAAGTGGTAAAAGAAAAGAAAATAGAAAAAAAAAAAGGTAACAGATTAAAAATAGATGCCGGGCTCTAGAGGACATTCCAGGCTGCCCACAGCCTCTTTTACGCGAACCACGATCCCATCTTTATTAAATGAGGCTCTCAGAGGCTTAGAGGAGCAGCTCTAAATGCTGTATGTTTAAAAAAATATATGCGTTCAAGTACGACTACTGTGGGGTACTGTTGAGTTAGAAGATCACTGCGACTGTGCTGGCCTGAAGGGTTAAGTGAGGAGAAAATGTTGAGCTTCCGTTCACTAGATGGCACTGTTTGCTTTACAGACGCATTCAGAGAGGTCGCCTGCTGCTCAACATGGTCGCAACAAGGGAGGGAAGCTCTGGCTTAGGTGAAACTGCTCTAACAAGGGAGACACTTTTGCATCTGTTCATATCTGTGAGTGTACAGACATGGATCTTCCCACAGTGGAGAGAGGAGAATGGTATTTTGGTGAAAAAGAGTGAGGTGCTAATCAATTACCATGTTTGGTGAGTGAATTAAAGGTTGCCGTCTCACTGCCTATGCTCTGCTATGATACTGCCTTTAATGTGTCTGCAGTGTTTATGAGGTTTTGTGATACATGTGTGCGTATGTGTGTGTGTGTGTGTGTACGTGTGGGAGCGCGCGTGCATGAGAGTTTACTAACAGCACACCAAGATGTCTGGTCGGTGAGGTAAACACAGCAGAGAAAATGAGAGTCTACAAGGTGTTTATGAAATGGGGCAAGACATGGACGCAGACACAAGACGCACACGCGCGCAACGAAAACACTAACACCCAGAAAGAAAAGACAAGAGGCAAAAAAAGACAAACATCTCAGAGTTCAAAACAAACAGAGAGCCCGCACAGGCGCACAAACACACGCGCGCGCGCACAGGCAGAGATGATGGACTGTAAAGCTCCAGTCTCCATCTATCTCTATCTTCCCCATTCAGCTCTCCTGCTTGGCTTTGACACTGCCAGAGAGGTTAGACTTAATGACATGTTGGGAGGGAGAGAGAGAGACACGGGGAAGGGAGGGAAGGGGGAAGGGAGAGATAGAGGGGCGGCTGAGAGAGAGGAAAGAAAAAAGGAAAGGAGGGAGGAAGAGAGAAAGAGAGCAAGGGACAGATGAGAGGTAGCAGGGGAAAAAAGATAAAGGGGAAGAAGAATGAGAGATGGCCAGAAGAGGAAAAGAGAAAGCCACAGTGTTCGGTTTGTGGGGCTGTGAGAAAAGAGAGAAGGAAAAAAAGCACAAGAAATAAGTGGTGAGATAGAAGAAAAGAATCTTGACTTTACCTCTTTTATGGAGAATACAGTAATGACAGGCTGCTTTGGCTTGCTTGCTGACTTCAGCAACCAAATCATCATATAGTGCATATGAGCTGACAATACCGTGCATGCTTCTGCATCCAAAGTGTGCATCATTGCACATTTGGAATTTATCACGACATTTAGAATGACTTATTTAAAGATATGCATACATGAATAATCTACGAATGAGAAAAAAATGCATCGTGGTGGATTAAAAAAAAGCCTAATTTTTCCAATTGGTGGTGCTAAGGAACACCTGATGCATCCAACCTTTTATTGTTTTAACATATCATGACTGAGGATAGTTTCCAAGAGACACCAGTGACTTGCTATTTTTAACCAACCTGACTTTGTGGCTCTTGTGGACGACAGTAAAACAAATAGATGAGAAAACCACAGAGCCAAAAAAAAGGGAAAAAAAGAAAAACCCACCGCCACGAGGCATTCCTCTACGAAGGGTGTGAGCATGTGCGGCCGAATGGTAACTATGATGTCCCTGAAGTCCAGCGCTGAGATGGAGCCGCTGTGGGCTTGGTCACGCTGGATGAAAGCCTGTCGCGCGTGTTCCAGCTGCATCTCCTGCAGAATGGAGAGATGAGGAGGAAGGAGGGGAGGCAAGTGCGTACACTAAATTGATATTATTGTGCACATATGTGGGTCAGACACCTCTTTGAGTTGCCTTTATAAATTAAAAATCCACATAAACACTTATGAATAATGACACACCATTTGCTTTCATGGGCCCCCACAGTGCCATCTGCCCCCCACCCCCTCCACCACTACTCTCAGTGCCAGTGTTTAGCCAGGCTTTAGCCTCGTCTCCTCTCCTCCAGCACAGGGGCTTGCCTACTGTGAGGCATCGCTTGGGCTTTTCACACTCTCCCTAAATCCACATTAAATCCACTTGAGGGAGAAACATACAAACACACACTGGGGCAAGACAGCTAATCGCCCAACTGCTCACTTTGTCTCTCTTCATGCACACACACACAAACGCACAATAGGTCCAGAGGGACAACAGCAGGCTGTGGTGGGGACAGATCCCACAAGGCCTTTGAAAATTAGCAGCCATTATCAGTACCTGCAACCACAAGTCTACAGAGAGAGGCTGTAAACAAACCGCTGACATCAATGCTTCCTCTATCTATCAGCAAAAGACGGGGATTTCAGGCCAATAAAAAAACAAAAAAAACAGCAAGATAAAGCTAGCTTGTGAGCGTCTGACTCACCTGCGGTGTATGAAGGCCTTCAGGTCAAAAAACATATGAAGGCAAAAAAAAAGAAAAAGACAATGAGCCTGATGTATTTTTGTGCATGAGGTTTCTGACACATTACAAGACCTCAGGAAAGTGCATATATAGGGAATGCACGGGGTTATTTTGGTGCTCAAAAAGAGGTTTTAGTCAGAGCCAAAAGAAAAATCAACAGTGTCTTAAAATGAGTTATTAGCTTGTTTTAATTGGAGTTTTATTTACTCATAGACAAAAGGTATTTTTGCTTATCAAATATATTAAAAATGATACACAAAAAAATCATAGATTTACTGTTAAATAACGAAGCTGAACACTTTACTGTGTATGGGTTAATTACGTCTCATCTCACCAAAACTGGTCAGTTTTCTAATATGGAACATGAACATGTTCAAGATCCTAACACATGCTTTTTGTTCATATTATGCATAATAACTGCTAAGAAAAAAATAAGACAGCTGAGTAACCAACAATAAAAATACATGTTTCAGCTCCAGAGCTACATATATGTAAAGAAACAATCAAACTGAAGTGTCAAATTAATTTTCTTGATATTTACTTGAATATTATAAAATTAATTAAGAAAGATTTTTGAATTACATTTCTTAAAGTATTAGGACTGGCTAACAATATTTGTACAGGAAGAAAGTAAAAATTAAGATTTAAATAAATGAATATCATTTTTTTAAAGTCACGTTGGACAAAACATATGGGGGCTGATTAAATCTTGAACATGCACATTATTCAGCTGATTGATTCAGATGTTATTGTTGTTAAGAGAACTCTTTAAAAAAGGTATAACCACAACACAAAAACCTATGAGACTATGACTTATTGTTGTGTTGAATTTTTGAGTGATATTTCGCTGACAGCATAACCGATCGAACTCTAAAATCGAGGCGCCCGAGAGAAACGACTGGGGAAGAGTGACATTTACACAAAGCTGAGTGGAGACCGGAGGGGAGTAAGAATAGACATTGCAACAAAAGAGCTACATTTGCAAAAAAAAAGAAGAAGAAGAAGAAGAAGAAGAAGAAGAAGAAGAAAAAAAGCAGTAAATGTAGCAGGCATGTGTCAGTATCACCTATGAGCACAGCAGGGGCTCTGGAGAGTGCATAAGTGAGTGGAAAGCAAGGAAATGAAGAGAGATTGACGCATGTAAACACTTCCAAAGTAAATAAGGTGAGATATTTTAGTGTCAGCATCCTGAGTGTCGTGACTCACTTCTTTGGTCGGTTGTGAGTAGGTCAAAACACTTTGGTAAGACATAAACTGGGAAGAGAAAAGGATTTGGGGAGGGGGAGGGGAGCTGAATATCTACAATCAAAACAAAAACAAAACAAAAAAAACAAACGGGAGAAGCGTTTCGTTTTGCAAGCATGACTGTGTGTCTCTTAACATCGCAGGAAACACTGATCTGTGCATTTGTGTCCATCTGTACATGAAAGAAGAAGAAGACAAAAATTAGATCCCATTTCTCTTCAGTCCCGAGTCTGAAAAGCTACACGCCAACCACACAGAGCAACAAACAACTGCGGTGCAGGCAATGGAGAAGTTTATAGTCTCGGCCTCCTAAAATCTTAACTTGTAACTGTGCGAGTGTTTCTGGGACGTGGTTTTTATTTGGGAGGGGAGCGAGGGAGGCAGGAGACATAAAGCTAGGGGCTTAAGACACCCAGGGAGAGACTGTCAAGGCATTCCTAGTAGCTTTAATTGCCCTTGGACAAGAATAAAAACATATGACAACCCACCTCTGTTTGTTTTTAATGGCTGGGATTCCTTTTTCAAAAGTTAAACAATAGAAATGAGCAGAGTGGGATTGCTCCTCTCTCATTCCCCAAGCAAGCTTCTAAACGGCACCAAAAACTGTAAAGTTATCAAAGTTATCGGAGGAAGAAGCACAACGGTCCATTTAAACATGTGCCAGTGATGTTAAGGGCTGCCCACTGATTCTTGGTCGAGTCAAACATATAATTGGGGCTTTTAAAAATCTGAGTAATGCCAACAATTCACTTTTTGAGTGCTTAGGAAAGAAGTGGGACATGTGGTGTCCCCTTCACGTAATTCAAGCCCTTTACTTGCCAGAATTTATAATATGAGCTACTATGTGCCACTTCTCTGGACATCGGCAATACCGCTGCCAGGGACAACAGCACGCTGACAGTGCGAGCCGAGCCTTGGCCGGCGTCCATGTGTGAGACGGGAAAAATGCATGTAATTGGTGAGAATCTCTGGCTTCCATCAAGACAGTAATTGGCCAGAGAGAGCCCTTGTGAGAAATATGCGGCGCAAACGTTTTCCCCGATAATCCCATCTTGTGAGCATCTGGCAGTGGCGTGGTTACAATGGCAGAAAAACACAATAAACACATGCATGTATGGCAGGAAGAGGTGGAGGGAATAAAGGATGAGAACATTTTTTTTTGGGGGGGGGGGAGACAAGGGTGGGTGGGAATGGATGTTAGGGAATTAGAGAAATACACAACATGATGTGTGGGTTGGTGTTCCCAACTTTGAGAACTTTTATGGTTGCACAGTGTACTTTGGGATTAAATTTAACTGTCTCTCTATTAATAAGCGTGTTGTAACATAACAGCATAACAGCAAACTGAAAGTATGATGCAATTGCACAGATTTGAATTTTGGGTCAAGAAATCCTGTTATTTATAACTGTAGCTGACAACATACAAATAATGCAGTGAGCAAATATTGCTGGAGGCTTAATACTTAAGTCACAGTTATAATAAAAAAGAAAAACATGATTAAAAACCAACATGACAAATATGTACTGTGGATTTTTACAAGTATCAGCAGACCAGCAGAAAAGCTGTAACACAAACTTCACTTTCTTCTGTCGTTTATTAAGGCATTTATCAAAAGCTATGAAAAATGATCAAACGCAGACAGCATGAGCAGGAAACGTGCATTTCATAGTTGAGCAATGAGTGCGGCTGGCTGCGAGCCTGCTGCTGTGAGGAGCTGGAAACCACTGACTGAGTGACTGGGAGAGAACTGGGCATGCTGTCAATGCAAAGTACAGCATCTACTGGCCGCAACGCCACACAGCTGCACTCCTGCGCGCACACAGGCAAAAACAAGCATACGCAAATACGCAAACACTGAAGTAAACACGAGGCATGCGTGCTGATGCTTACACATACAGTACAGTAGAGACAGTGTGAGACAAGGACAGATTCCGTACGTGGAACTGTAGTTATGCAGAGACACTGCTATGCGCTTATAACAATGTCCCAATATCCATCTGCTGCTGCCCGCTGTGTTTAAGCCATCTGGTCCAAGTTAAGTGTAATATAAAAAGCTCATTCAGATACATGGTGAGTGTGGATGCAAACTTGGCACAGCTCAGGCCCTCCCTCTCTCCCACCAGCTCCACCACCTCTCCCCTGCTTAGGCCCGATTTAAGTCTAGACATCATATTGGAAAATGGCTCACACGCCACAAATACACTAGAAATATTCCAACTGTACTACACTATTTATGGAGGCCGAAATGTGTCTTTACCTGCTTCAGAATAGGCGGAATGGAGTAATGCTACGTGCATGTCAGCTAATGGAAAACAAATGCAGAAAATGTCCCAAAAGCATAACCTCAGTGTTTCATTAACGACTAATCTGGACAATGTGGAGGACTGTGCTGGAGAGTGATAGAACCAGTAAAAAACCCCAAAAAACCCTTAAAACATGTGACTGTGTGTTAGTGTGTCCAAGGACTGACAAAAAAATACAGTTACATGATGACAGGAGTATAAGACAAAGTGTACATGTGCATAAATCAGTTGGTGAAGATTTATTGCCTACTCTTTGATGAAAACAACACAGCTAGACAAAAAAGGGAAAACACAATATAAAGAATGTGATTTCATATCAGCCAAGCAGACAAAGAGAGCAGGAGCTCACCCCGGTTTTGTTAGCCGTCAGGGCTGGGGGGCTGGGAGGAGGTGCTGGCCGTCAGACTGGGGTCTGGGATGCGGGGCCTCCCTGCTACTGCAGATAAGGAGGTGGTCCGCTTGCCTCTACCCCAGAGAGAAGGGTTACATCTCCTGGGTCTAGGTGCGGCTTGCCCCTCTGAGGGCGGGGGGACCTAGACCTGGGATATAGAGTATGTTTGGGGAGTGCGACTGTCTGTGCAGTGTCTATTTGTGTCTGTCTACACGTTGGGTGAGTGCCGAGTATTTGGTTGTGCATATGGGGTGGGAATGCACGTCTGTGTCTGCGTGTGCCTGTTCGTCTGTGTCTATATGTCAGGTTGGGTCTTAGACTCAACCTCTCTGGGTACATCTCAGGCCCTCTAAAGTACGGAGGCCTATCTCCCCTCACCACACTCCCTGCCGGTGGCTGATGCCCTCAGACGTTGGTGTGTTGGTGGTCCTTGTCGTCTGGGGCTGGGCGCTCATGTATGTACCGGCTCACTCCTGGTGGCCGATTGGCGGGGCCTGGCGCCTGTGGCCCGGTCGGGCTCCTTCCGGGGGGTGGAGTGCCCTCAGGCCTCTGGGCCTGAAGCTCGGCCCTCTCTGGCACAGCTGGCTGCTGGCAGAGCCCGCGGGCACGCCACTGCAACCCCCTCTGGCCTCTGCTCCGTAGCTGCGGGGTGACCTCTCCTTTGGGGCTCTACTCAGCTCTTCCCAGGAGGGTGGCACGGTTCCCCCCCCTTTGGTGGTCCTCCTCGGGTCCTTGTACTCTGGGGCCTCTGGATATCTGGGGCCTGGATCTCCTCTATACCTGCTTCATACCCTGGGGGACGGGGCTATGGCTCCCCACACTCCCTAGCAGATCGTTACATGGAGAAACCTTTGGAATACAAGCATGCTGATCCACACAGGTGTGCACACAGGTGTACACACGGGTGTTCACAGACGCGGACTACACCTTTCTTGGCTGCTGCCTCAAAGCACATTGTGCGCTGTCTATCTTGCGTGCTGCACAATATCGTTTATTATTTAGTATCTACTGTTATCTACTGCTAGCTAGTTTATTTAGATGGTGCTGTTTTTTTTATTATTATGTTGCTCTTTGTTGTTTGCTTTCTCTTCTGTTTTTTTTCTCCATACAGGTGATCCAGGTGTTTGTTTGTTTTTTGTTTTTTTTTCTTTCTTCCCCCCCTTCTCACCGTCTCTTCTCCCCTTTGGTTTTCTTTCTCTCCCTCTCTTTCTTTCATTCTTTCTCCCTGTCCTATCCCCCAGTCATGTCTGTCCCGTTTGTAGCAACTGAAAATAAAAGAAAAATTCATAATTATAATAAAGGTCAATCAAATGGACCAATATGGCAAGGCCATGATGATCCACTTGGTAAAATAAATCCACTTGGCATCTTTCTTGGCCTTAAGACAACAATTCTGATGGCTAAAGATCCAAACGGGACACAAAAAAAAAAAAAAAAAGAGAGCAGGAGCTCGGCATGAAACCTACCAGGAGGAACTGGGTGAATTCTCCGTAGCTGAGCTGCTTGTTCCTCTTGGTGCCAAAGTGCAGCCGTATAAACTCACAGTCCCAGTTGAAGGGGATGTGCTGGTGGATGGTCGTCTGGCCAAAAACCTGCTTCACATCCTCTACAGAGGAGACAATAAATGAGATAAAACATTATTTGTAATATTATTTATTTCCTCCATTAACAAGATGCAATAAGTTGATCCTGCAGACCATTGATATTACAATAACAATGCTATTTGTCATCATTAGTATATTGTTAATTAACCTCTGCAAGTGCTCAGGCCAAAGTTACTTCTAACTATATTCTGTTGATTAGGTCCATCTGTAACTATAGCAACTCCACGGAGTAGTGGTGAACAAATTCACCCCTTGTGCCGGCCCCGAGCCCAAAGATCTGTGCCAAAACAAATATGTGGATCTATCCACTGTGGTGACCTCTTGGGAAATAAGGGAGAAGTTGATAATGTGTGGGTTCATCTGTGAATATGTGTCATTTTCTAACAGCTCATATTTTACTAGTGGAATCCTAAATTGGCACTCCAAGAATCCCAAACTGAGAACTACAGGAGACGTCTGAAACAGCAAAGATGGTAGTAGAAGTTTAATTTGCAAAAACTGCACGTTTGTGCAAAGTTTTCACATCTGACTGCTGAGTGTAAACATGCAGTTATGTCCTGGTGTCCACTGAAAGAAAAGTCAAGTAAATACAGAGAAATTTCAACCTAATGTGCGCTAACTATTGCATGTTCCAGATGACAATAAAGTAGTTCTTCTACAAAATAACTGCCCATACAAGTTTCAGTATGGCTGCCAAGAGGCGAGACTCGCTCTAGAATAACTTTGATAACATGGAAGCACTTAAGCACAAGTGCCTTCGACTTTTAAAGAAACTTGGTAAATGAACCTTGCTCTGCTGCCCTATTGACTTCTTGTAAAACAGAGACTATTTAAACAAAATGCAGCAACCAGCGAGGCAAAGCAAAAGCATGCCAGCTTTTCCTCGAACCTTTAACAATTACAGATCGCACCGCACTTTTAAGGCTAATGGCCGTGCGTCGTATGAGGCCTCCATTAAATAAAAATCCATCCACGGTTTCTTCCTGTTCAGGTTTTTAGTTTGCTCTAATTAAGACCTCAAATCTGAATGCTGCAAAGTCGTGTGAGTCAAGCCTTAACAAATAGCATGTGTTTCCTGACTTCTGGTTAACATTAGTAATTATTTCATTTCTCCCCCCCTCCAAAATAAATAAAGAAATAAAATAAAAAATGTGCAATTGTTGCTGACAAAATGTCAACGTCAATCTCGCGAATACAATTCTGCTCTGATTGAGACTTAAGTTCCCCTAAATCAGTGGTGAATGACACATGGCAGAACTTGTTCGAGCTGTGTAGGCTCTGTATTGAGAAGGAAAGGCTTTTCTTCTCACTTATGTTCCTCTGCCTGAACCCTCTAAGCCTCTGCAGCCAGTGGAGTGGAGAGACACTGAACATGAGTCCTAAATTACAGCCTTACTAAAGAAACAAAAACAAACCAATAGAGCGACCTGTTTCTTATTACCAAACAGGCTGCGCTGAAGGAGTGGAGAAAGGAAAAAGGAGGAAAGAAACTATTTTTTTTCCTTTTTTCTTTTTTTTTACAGAAAGGGAGGGAAATAGAGAGTGAGTGAGTGAGAGAGAGGGAGAGAAAAGAAAGGTAATATTTACTTCAGCCCAGCATTACCTTCTGAAGGAAGACAGCTTGTGTGTGTGTGTGTATGTGTGTGTTTCTTTACACTTTAATGAGGCAATAAATATACAGCCTTTAATTCTTTAAAGGACAGGCCGCTCCCGAGTGTGACGTTTATATTATCAGCTTTTATAGACCTGTCAACACTCAGGCCTCTTTAAGTCTTTTTTTCCCTCCCCACCTTTCTTCTTCTTCTTCTTCTGTTTTTTTGTCTTTCTGGCGGAGCTACAACTGCATTTATACGCTATGTTACGTTGCAGTTTTTATGAAGTCAACTTTCCAGCAAATTATGCATTTATATTTTTTACGTGCTACAAATTCTGAGCAATGCGCCGCCCTTGTACTTAACACAAAACTGCTCGGGTTATTATCGAATAATAATAAAAAAAATAAAAATGGCCTGACAGAAAAACTAAATGAAATTTGGAAAAAAAAAACAGAAATCGGACTACAGACATTTATTACACGGGGAAAACAAACAGGGCTTTAATGCGGCACGAGCTGCAGGTATGAATGCTTTTAATAGGTAATAAAAGAAAGGAGTTCTTATTTCTGTGCCTGGCTTGGTGAGGCTGTTTAATCAAATGAGTGGCATGAATAGTGAAAAAGAGAGCAGGAGTAAAAAAAAAAAAAAAAAAACCTGCAATGTGTCACAATAAAGCAACTTTGACAAGCCTATAATCTCAGCCACCAGTTATTTGCTTTTCTTGGTGAACACGGTCGCCCGATGCAAGTGGCAGACGCTGCAGCCAGTGTTTATGCGTTGCACGATGTGTGCTATGTTTTTCGTACAATTTTCCACTCGTACGCAAGTCTCATAACTCGCAAGTTTTGGGATATTCATTAACCTTTGGGAGACGCAGAAAAACAGCAGACCTTTTAATTGCCACCAAGACAACGTCACTCTAATTGATCCTTTTAAATATGAAAATTTACATATGTGCATATATAATCACCCGCAATGATCTTGCACCCTGTCGACAGCAACAATTAAAATGAAATTCACTTACTCTTCCCCTGTTTGCGAGCGGGATGTGTGCACTGCATTTCAAATCAAGCCTAATGTGCCAACACCTCGCACACCTACAGAAGGCTGGCATTAGACTTGTTTAAATCAATTAGGCAAATGTGAAATGAGCAACGAGTACAAATGTCTTCCCTTTTCACCTACGAGCTTCCAGGCATCACAGTAATGGTGCCAATCATGCACACACACACACACACACACACACACACACACACACACACACACACACACACACACACACACACACACACACACACACACACACACACACAGAGCCACCCACCCCTTCCTCCATCTTCATCTGCATCCCGTAGTTTCCGCCAAACCTCTCCAACGCCGACCCTAACCTCATTTCTGCAGATAAGCTACCAGACCACGTACAGTATTTTTGTTTGTGGATGCAGCTCTAACAGAACAGACAAGTTGAGGTCAGACTCCCCCCCCCACCCAACCCTCCACTCCCCGCACCTCCACATAAACAAAGGAGGACTGCACGAAAACTTCTTCAGGGCACATTTAAGAGGAGCGTGCTGCCTGAATAAGTCTTTGGTAAATGTCAGCGAATGAGGTTCAGTGTTCAGACCTGAACTTTGTCTCACTTTACATAATAACATTATTGCTACGATTCAATAAACCGGCACTTCTATTAAGTCCTGATTAGTTTTGTGAGCTGGTAACATCCTCAACATGATACGAACGCACAACCTGAGGAAACTGCAACATTAGAAAGAGTAGAAAAGGTTTTCCCAGTGTATCTTTTTTTGTCTCTCCAGATTTTGTTTTACTTGAACTAAGAACACATGTGTCGAGCAAATGACTTACCTGACAATATATAACCAAGACAACGATGCTTTTCTCATGATTGAAACTGCGGTACGTGTGATAAGAATATCAATACCATAACAGGAACAGTTTAAAATGAGCACAAAATACGCGTCTGTACCAGAAGTGATCATAACTTTCTGAGCTTTTTACTTTGAGCAGTGAATCAGTATACACTTTTAAAGTTTATCACAATATCTACTACATGCATCAGAATCAGGATCAGAATTATGTTTAGTAAAAATAAAATATGTTTAATAAAAAAAACTGTGGTACGGAAATTGATTGTCTGGCATTTACATCAGATTTGCACAGTAGATGCATCTGTGCAAACTTAACTACAGCTAAAGGTTAACTTGTAAATCAGATGCAGAGTTACTTACCAAAAGTGGTAATCCCAATGCCCGTTTTATCAAACAGCAGGAAGGCAACCATGAAAAGTGAGTCTGGGGCACACAGCACCGATTCAAATGCTACAAACTCCTGAAAGGAGATCAAGCTAGGAGAGAGAAGGACAGAGGGAAAGAGGATAAGTAGGTCTGTAACAGACGGTTAAATGCTGCCATTTGAGCTGATTCATTACTGTGGTACGTTGTGTTTCAGGTTCCCTGTATAAATACTTCATCGGCTACGCATGTGATCATTGAGTCTTTGATATTCAATTAGCCATGTAATACATAATAAAGACTTAAGCGTAAATTACACTAATGAAATGAAATATTAAATAAAATAATTTAAAAAAACAAGTGATTTTTACACAGCATTAAACTGTAGACACCGTCATAATTACTGCCACACAGTGGCAAACCAGCACACTTGGACAAGCTATCAATCTGCGCAACACGTAATTCAAGCAGCCTTTTATCCTTTTAGTCTGTTATTCCATATGTAATGTAATAAAATCATCGAGTGTGACAGCAAGAAAATAAAACATTTTTAAAAGCTCAGTGTGTGTTCCCAGTCTGCGCTGGCAGCTAACACTGAGAGGGCCAACTTTACACTTTTGGCCTTTAGAGTTTAGGTTTCAGGCTTGTGTGCATTTATATATACACAAAGTATAGGTTTATAACCAGAAAAAGACTGCAGTATAGAAGACTGGAGGAGGAGGCGTCGACAGAAAGTAGTGCTTTAGGAACTTATTCTTAAACATGAATCCCAGAGATCTTTCATAAAGCAGCGCTTGGATAAAAGCTTTATAGTCTTTTGAATGCAGTCTTCAAAACTACTTTTTCTCCCTTCCAACATTCGTGAAAAACCCAACGAGGCAAAGCGGCAGCGACAAAAGACACAGATTAATACCTGCTTTCAATAAAAACCCAGAAATACATTTCGAAAGATAGCATCGATACATTTCGAGAAAGGCATTGTGTGTGTGCTGGAAAGGGAGCCGCTCAAGAACAAAGGGAAGTGTGGAGAGGGGATAAAAGTGAGCGTACGGTTTCTCCTCAGCGGCAACTGAAATCAGCTGTCATTGTTTCAAAGGCAAGGCTAATTGTTTTATTAACTAAGCAGGTAGTTCTTAAGAGCAGGCCCCCGCTGATGGTAAGTAGGTGGAAGGGGGCACAAAAGCTCACTGCAGAGTCCGGGGATCTACTGTTTAAAAACAAGGCTAATACCCTCGCCGCTCACACTGCTGGAATACTCACAAACTCTCCAACACCTCGCCGATCCTGTGCGACACGTGCACAGCACACTCGCAGGTTAATAAAAGGAATGTAAGCAAGCACAGCCTCAAAGACTCACAGAGAATCGCTGTTTTGAGATGGAAACAAGGGAAAATGTCAGCTATGTGTTTTTGGAGTTCTTTTCACACGCATCAATTTGCATTCACGCTGGTCATTCCGTCTATGTTTTCCCAGACATGGATAATCAGGATATTAGTGTAACCGAGAGGGCCGTTGATCAAGAAAGGGATTGGACCACGGGGGTGGGGAGGGGTCCAGACAAGATCCAGGGGGCATCTCCGTAAAGCGCACTGAAAAACATTCCACGTGCTCATAAGCATTTACACACAACTCTGCAGCCGGGGATGAAGCTTATGATGGTTGATTAGCAAGCGCCATGACGGCTGCAAAATGATTACCATGAAGGGAAAAAAAGGGGGGGGGGAGGGTTGCATCATTTTTTGCTATGCAGACTCAAACCCTGACGAGACCGCTCAATAATCAAATCAACCAACAGCATCTACCAACCATCAACTGCTATGGCATGTGTCCAGGGCTGCCCCATCCATGTTTGCAGGCTGGGATGAACCGCGGAAGACGGGGCTAATGTGATACTCCTCATTTGCTTACTTTACTCCATGGGATTTGTTAAATCCTTTAAACAGCAATATTTATGGGATGTATTACATGACAAAGGCTTGCATGTGTTTCTATGGATGACAGCTGAATGACACTTTTGTCATGATGCCAATTCAATGCAGTTTAAACTGTCTCCGATATGCCTGTCTGACATTACAACTATATTCCACATATATATGTTTATCTCATCTTCATCACCCAGCTTTTACTTCTGTCTTCTCTCAGCAGGCATTTAAATACACAAAAAATATACAAAATAACCCAGGCTTGGAAATACTGTTTACAAGTAACATAAATGCATGGTGTTGCTGTGGCCCGGCTGATAGAAAGACAGCTCTCCTTCGTTGATAGTAGTGGGGGAGAGGGGCCTAGAGGGGCTTCAATAATCCCCTGTCCGTGGCATCTTGGCACTGTTACTGACAGCCTTCCACCCACCTAGAGAACACTTGCACACAGACACACCCCAAAAACCCCACATACACACACACACACGCAGGTGAGCGGTATGTGTTCGGCTTCTAGGAGTGGACACCCACCAGTCCAAGTCCAGAATGCTCGCAGCCTCTGGAAGACTGCTATTTTCCCAGCACGCTCCCTTAACAAAGTTTTTTCTTTTTTTTTTTCCAAACCTCCAAGAGTCTATGGGTGGAAGTGTTTTTTTTTTCACACTTGAACAGATGCTTCTATCAAAATATCAGGGGGAAGAAGGAACGGATAGAAAGGTAGGGAGTCGGAAAGAGGCGAATGAAATAGAGGGAGCTCAGAGTGCATTGTAGTATGTGAGTGCAAAGAGAGAGTGATGATCAGATAGGAGGAATGTGCGAAAAGTCAAACAAGAAAAAGAGAGGACATAAATAAGTTGACTGAAAGAGAAAAATCTTTAAACCGTCTTCTAGGCCTGTATGTCAGGTCCCTGGAAATTGAGGCATCTCCACCCTCAAAGCCCTGTTTCTGTTTCGCTCTCTCTTGATCTATCTATCTATCTGTCTCTCTGTCTCACGGGGACGGCGAGAATAAGAGGGAGAAAAGTGATTTCCACATAACAGATTGTTAGGACTGTCACTATATCCCCTGATTTACACAGTCACAGAGAGGGAGACAGACAAATGTATTTTCACTGTTTACATTGCTCCCCCCCCATTCCACAAACATTGAGCCACTCAGATACACACTCACACACACATTGTGTAAGAAAAATTTCTCTCGCACAACACAAAAGTAAGCGAGCGTGCCACCTCCCATCCGACCCCCTGCTAAATCTATTGTCCCCACACTCATCTTGCTGAAATGGAGTCCTACCTGGCAAAAACAGCAGCAGGCGCACTAGCTGCAAATACGCTGCACCTCATATACCGACCGAAACGTATTGTTCGCGAGTGTATTTGCATGAGATCGGGCATGCTGGATGAAAATCCAGCCGCTAAAGTGGCTTGTTTTGTCTTGCTCCTTGTTCTTTTCTGGAGCTTTGCACGGCTGAGTGCTTAAAAAGAGAAAACAAAAAAACTACGCAATTCTGTTTTCATGCTACAGGCGACGGCCCCGAGGCTGTCGCATCTCTACTTATTGTGTTTCTTCTGTGTTTGTGAGGTCTGCAGAATAATCATCTGGTCTCTTTTGCCTCATCAACTCGTTTGTCTGTTAAAGTTCAGGAAGAAAATAACACATCACAATGCACAGGCCTGTACAGCGACTATACGAAAAGAAAGTGAATCACATCTAAACTAAGTCTAAACAATATTTGGAAGAAAAAAAAAGATTTTTTTTCTTTTAAAAATGACTCTTTTTCCTGTTTTGCCCCCATATCATTTCCATTCTCTTCCACAAAACCAAAATGAGGTTTAGATACAAAGCCTGGGCCATGGGTTCCTAATAGATTTACCCTGATGCCACGGCCACCATTTATCCTGCTCCAAAGCCGCACAATGCAACTGAGTGCTCCTGAATAGCATGGGCAATTACAGTGCATGTGTGATTTTTTTTCTCTCTCTCTGTGTATGTGTGTGTGTGCGTGCGTGCGTGCGTGCATGTGTGTGAGAGAGAGCATGCACGTTGCTCTCTCTTTTTCCAATTCCAAAAACCCCCACTACTCACATCTCACTGTCCTCTGTAAGTGCAGACACACACACACACATACACACACACACCTTAAAGCAGATGTAATAACATGAAACTACACAGCCATGTGCACTTTGCTCTTTGTAGAAGCCCAGGTGGTTACCATGGCAATGTGGGCCTTTTTTTTAAATCTTTTTTGACTTACCCTAACATTTTATTACCCATCATTATGTATCATTAAATACATACATATTAATGTAAAAAACAGGGGTGATGGGGATGGGAGGGGGGAGGCGTAAGTGTGAAATTAGGGGTGTATCTACAAAAAAGCCAACACCTGACAGGGGCCTTGGTGGTTTTGATGTCTCATTGCTATATAATTCATGTATGAACGTCCCCCTGTGCATTTCTTACACCAAAGGATTAAGTCATAGGTTTGTTTATAAAATGCAAAGTAACACTAGGAGGCTAGTCACACAAGATCAAAGGGATACATAATCCATGTACTAATAGCTTTAATAAGAGTCTATCATGAGCTTACCTCCTAGCAGGTGGCTTAATATTAATAAGGCTTTTTCTTTCTCCAGTCTTGATCCACCAACCAAAAGAAACGTGCATCTAGCCAATGTCTGATTTAGGCTTCTGTGTTGAATCTATGCAACACCTACAACACAGCCTATGCAAGTGGTCAACGCAGTTGCCAACACACTATTTCGTGAGGAGTTTCTCACTTCAGTTTCATCCATTCTCTTCCAGCTAGTTCAAAACATGGCAGTAAGAGGAGCTGGAAATGCACAGGAGGAATCAATGGTACCAAACAGGCCTATCAGAGTCGCTGAGGCCTGCATTAGCATGACGTGTAGCTACATTTCTAAGATTGTGCATGTAGGGCTTTAGAAAAGTTTGTGGTCATGACGTACCTATGGCATAAACTTAACACAGATGTATTAATCCACTGTTATTCTACAGAGTGATATCGATGACATGTTGTGGTTAAGCAGAATAAAAGTAGTTCTTCCATGCTTTGAACACCACGAGCAAAGTGATATTTAGTTCTAATATATTCAAGAGAAAACAGACTTCCTATTTTTGGTATCATCAAAACTAGCTACCCCAAAAAGAGTCTAGATCAGGGGTCCCCAATCCCAGTCCACGAGGGCCGGTGTCCCTGCAGGTTTTAGATGTGTCCTTGATCCATCACAGCTGATTTAAATGGATAAATTACCTCCTCAACATGTCTTGAAGTTCTCCAGAGGCCTGGTAATGAACTAATCATGTGATTCAGGTGTGCTGACCCAGGGTGTCAAACATAAGGTCCAGAAGCCAGAATCAACCTGGCAAAGACTCCAGTCTGGCCCACTAGATAGATTTGGCAAATAAGAAGGGCATACATTTTGGACTTTTATTTGTATTTTAATAGGCTTTGCTGCTTCTCTCTCCTATTAATGAAATTGAAATTACATATTTTTCTTATATTGAAACATCTCAGTCAAATGTGTAGTTAAACTTCTGGTGACTTCTAAGATCAAAGTAGAGTGTATGTGGCCCATCATGTAATCTCTGGTTTAGAGCCCTTAAGCAAGATAAAAATATCCACAAAAATATCTACCCTCCTAGAATTGTCTACAAAACCCTACATATGTGAAATTTTCATTGCCTAAAAGATAAATGGTACACTGACCCATCTTTCTTCTGGTCCACCACTCCAGCCAGCAGATTTGTGGCCTCATTGGTCAGCAGAATGTCCGTGTGAGCATGGAGGAAACGGCTCACAAAGTCCTGCGCCGACATGAAGTATTTCTCATTCTTCTTGACGCTGGCATACTGTAAAACAGAACATTTTTTTTATAAAAAATAAAGACACAAGGCTGAGCTTTAGAAATTCATTAAAAAAAAGAAAAGAAACCCAAATCAAAAGATGGGAGAAAACCTTCTTTGAAACTAGGCAAACTCAAAAAAGAGAACAAAACATATAAGTCAAATCCCACCTTTTCAAAAATGGCTTTCAACTCAGTGGGGTCGGCCCTCCTAGGCAGAACTGCCTGCAAAATGATGAGAGAATGTTTTGTGAATAGACATACCAAACCTATATCATCATCTGAGCCGGTCCTGGTGAGCCACATTGTAGAACAATGTTTTTTTTCTTTTTGGCTACTGGCTTGTAAACAAAGCTTTGTCTGTCTGCAACCACCTCTTACACACTGGAATGCTTTTAATCACATACCTGTGATCACATATTGTACAGTCAAGGTTTCTTAATTAGCTTTTTATGTTATTTTTATTGTTTTAGACAATATTTCTTAGGGCAAGGATGTCAAACTCATTTTACATGGTGGGCCACTTTGATCTTAAGTGGGCCGGAGCAGTGAAACTCCCCTTTCACTCAGTGTAAAGAAGTTTAACTACACATTTAGGTGTGAAGTCTTAATATAAGAAAAATACTTCATTTCAACAGTATTTCTTAGTTTTTCTAGGGGATAAAGAAATACTGCTGTGAGAAATGAAAGAAATGTGTCAGCGTGACTTAAATTGTAACAACTGAATTTGTAAAATTACAGAAAAATGAAAAGTGATATAAAAAAATATCAGACTGTTTTTTAGTGTAGACGATTGTAAAATAAATAAATAAATAAATCTACAGTAAAAAACAGGCAATTTTCTGTCATTTAATTCTATATCTATTACTTATGTACGGTGGTGTAGTATGATTATCCAGAGGTAAAGTTTTCATAAGTAAGAGAAGCAGCAAAACTTAATAAAATACAAATAAAAGTCCAAAATCTGTGCCTTTCTTCTGATTTGCCAAAGCTGTCTAGTGGGCCAGATTGGAGTCTTTGCCGGGCTGATTCTGGCCTCTGGACCTTATGTTTGACACCCCTGTCTAAAGGGAATGAATTATATATGTTGTCTATAGGTTTCTACATTTAGTTAAAGCCTCTGGAAAAAGTTTGTGAAACCTTTAGAAGAAACGTCAGTACCTCCCGTCTCAGATAAGAGCTACACACAGCTGTAGGTGATGATGATGGTGTCAAAAAACATGTTAGAAGTTTCCTCCGCTCTGCGGGAACTTCTGCACCCGGTGGGGCGTTCATAACAGAAACGCCACAACTTGTAGCATGATGCTATCCAAGGTTACCGGTGACTACAACCGACTTTTTATTAAGTAAGGTGGAGAAGAGGCCAGGGAGGAACAAGGTGGAGTTAGAAAAAGGAAAGGAAAAAAAGGAGTGAAGGAAGCGATAGCATCATTGCTGCATTTTACATCACTGTGGAAACACCACTTCATTCAGCTTATAATAAAAAATGCTGCAAGCCAAATATTCACCAACTAGCTAACCGGGACCAGTAAAGTCTCAATGTCATTACCGTGTGGTCAGTGTTAAACTCTAGCACATCCTATTAGCTGGCTAACCGGCAGTTAGCGAGCCCTCCTCCGGGCAAACGTCATGACAGGCGGAGGGCTTCGGGCCGCACACCCCCTGCACCGGGCACACATCACCGACAAGGCGACAGCTCCTGCCAGCAACACGGGGAGGTGACGTGGGGAAAACTCAGCAGCTGCTTACCTTTGTTGCCATGCTAAAGCGAGCTCACTGTCAGATAGTCCTGTTCACTTCCTCCTGCGTGACGGCGTTCCCATGGAGATTACGCGCCGGTGCAGTGCCAAAGGAAGGTGAAAGAGGATCAACCGCGCACGTGGTGCGGGCCATGGAAGGTCGGGTTGTTTTTTTGTTTTTTCAAATTGTATTTGTTTAATTTTTTATTTTATGCATTTACAGAGAGAAAGTTCTCTTGTTGGTACTGTGTCTTGTATTAATCTATTACACACTCCTAGGATGCATAGGATGCATAAGGCATAGGATGGAGCACAAGGCCCTGATAATATGTGCATGGATACCTAAGGAGTCTAAATATTTGTTTTGCCACTTTGCAAAGAAGACATTCACTATAAAATCAGTTTAGGCTCTGTCCCAGACACTAAGGTGTCACACGCTAAGCTCATTTTAAAGTTACAACTCAAAATAATCATCCATTCCTTTATAATCCTTATCCAATAAAACTTAACACACTTATTTTGACCTTTTGGCTCATATACAAACATGCATATGTACACTCACTATCAGAATTTGTTTGCCACCAGCATAGCTGTATGTAAAGGAATAGTCACATCATCATAGGTATATTGTAATGATTTCTTGTCATTTTTCTGTAAAACACATTGGAAAACTTGGAAAAGCTTTAATATGAAACAAAATCATGTTTGTGTGGGCTTATTCTTACACGCGCCAACTATCTATTGTACTGAGCAACAGAGACCTGTAGACATCAGTGTGAAAGCCTCAGTTCCTTCCTCCAGCCTTTTCTTTCCTTGCAGCAAATGGTTCCTATACTTTATATCCAGCTTTTCTAGCCCATCTGTGTCTTGTGCCAGGAGGGAAAAGGTACAGAGAGAATTTCATGACTACAAAAGCAAAGGTTAACATTACTCACAGCATAAAAACAATTTAAAAGGGAGCAAAAGGGCCCTAATGGCCCGACAGTCTTCAAAGAAAATGTATTTTGCGCTCAAAATAATTCATAGCTTTTTGCTGGCGGCTTTTCAGCTTCCCGGAGACCCAGCATGAACCACTGTATTTTTCCCAGCAGGCTCTCTGCTCCTCGCAAAATGGCCTTCACCAGGGCATACCTTGCATCCCCTCCAAATATTGACAGCACCGGGTCCATCGCTTATTGGAAAAATGGCTGTAAGTAATGTTTTATCAGCCGATGCAATCTCCACACCTGTATTTTCTCCTGTCATATGACAATATTTGACAAGATTAATGATTTGATCCAGTGACTTATTTCCCATCACTGTCAGTCTGCTGCAAACAACTCGCTTGCTTGTGGCATTTAGTAAAAAAAAGCATGTAGTAGCATTTTCATTTGTATTATTCATGAACTGCAAAGTTTGTATGAGATGTGCAAACTAGTGTGTAGCAGCTTAGACATGAAACTCGTGATTTTTTTAACAAGGTAATTCCTTTAAAAAAAAATCCCACTGGGCGAAATTACTTTGCTTGTCAAGCCTTGTAGAAAGGAAACCAACAATGATTGTGCCAACCACCAAAAAAGCAAGCGGGTTAAAAATAAACCTTGCAACCTTTGAACTTCCACGGCTTGAGGGGTCTCCTGCCCACGTCCCCGAGGACTCACGTGTCCTGACAGCTTGAGCGATGAGTGGCGGACGGCTGTCTCAATCCGCCTCCTCCTATTTTTAACCCACACTAAACACAGAGCTTCGAAAATAGGCTCGAGCTCTAAACAAATGATTAATAGGGCATTTAGGGTCTCCCCACTGACCCGTGTGTCCCTATTAACAGCCAATAACACAGGCCCTTTGGGGTCAAAAGGTTTAAAGACTTTCTAATAAAAGTAGCAGAGACATGGGGATGTGTTTTGGAGGAGAAAAAGTTTTGTCTCAGTTTGAAATGCTGACAAGTTAATAATCCCTTCTCAAATGGCCCCACCGCAGTAAAATGGCCAGTTTGTTCTTACTTTTTATTGCTATCATCTGTCAGTCACTCACATCTTTTTTTCTGCCTCTTCTTAAGTGGACTGAAAGAGCTAAAACAGCTTTACAGTAATGTTCTTGCTGGGGCTTTATTCTCCTTCCCCACTCTTTCTTTTCTTTTTTGGATGAATGTGAATTCTTATTGTAGTTTTAGGAAGGAAATGCCTAATGGATTCCCAAAGACGTATTCATGACATGGTAATGAGATTCAAATTTGTAAGACGTTTTTACCTGAAAAAAAAGAGGAGTGTGGTTGTGGCAGTGGCTTTGTCCTGTTTTCCACAGCTAAAGAATGCAATTTTTCTGTCACTCTCACTATTCCTAATGCCATTTTGAAATGTATGTGATGAAGATACAAAACCAAAGAGAGCTTAAAAGTGGAAACATCATAGTAATGCACTGATGTGTCGCTTGTCATAACTGGGTTTCCTAGGGTTGATGTAGAGCACGGGTCAGTGGTAAGTTATATCCTGAAAATGTAATGCTTCAAATTGTTATCATTGTACTCATATATTTTTATCAGTAATGAAAATATACGAGCAGAAGAAGAATATAAGAAATGTTTCTGGCAGGTAGATCCAGCGTGAAAGAGATATTTTACAGGGTTTTACAACCTCAGAAAATTATATCTTCATGTAAAAAATATCAGAGTACTGTGCTGTATAATATGGATAGCTTTTGGTTGCCATTGTATTTTTACTCTTTTTATACTACTGTAGTTTATTTCCAAATTAATTAGGTTATTTGCTCTATTTACTTTAAACTGTATTCAAATGCTGTACCTCTGTGTCTGTAAAAGCACAATTCCCTGAGCTGAGTCTAAATCTGGATGTCCTAACCTATTTTTTCTGGATTCAGTTTCTTCTCTTTCTTTAACTGTGACCAGATATCAGCTCTTATAAGTAAATACGTTTATTTATATAGCGCTTTTCAGGAACAAAGGTTACAAAGTGCTTTATAATATAAAATAAGATAAAGCAATTAAAACATAATATAAGGAAGCCTTCAAAGGTGGATCTGAAGCTTTTTCTACTCCTTGTACTCCACTGTAGCAGTAATGGCGCTGTAGTCAACATTTTCAGCAACATCAGCTGTGGCCAGGTGTAATTAATTGCCACAGGGGTTTGGTCATGGTGGCCGGTTGCTAGCTAAACCGTCTGTGTGATGTGTTTTCACTATGGTAAACACATCACAGAACCACAGCAATCCGTTTAAATAAAACATGTCTGAAAAAACCAACACAATTCAGCTTAATTAATAATTTAAAACACTGAAATTTCCACAAGTCTTTGTCCTTGCCTGCACTGAATATTTTACATAATCTGTACACTCTCCTTGGAATGCAATACATTTTTATAGAAAAGTTTCATTTCTGTACAATTACTGTTATTCAGTACTGAATGAGATTTAATACAGCATTGTTTTGTGTGACTTAACTGAAAATGAGTATACTGTAATCTTTTTTCTACATAATTGTACAAGATTTTCTGCTATGCCGGGGGAGTTTGTTACACACTGTACACCTAATGCATCCAATATCAGTGAACTGAAAATATTTGATGCCATAAAAAACGGGTTGAAAATTAGCCATAGGTTAATGTTGCTAAATCTAAATAAGTTCTTTCTTAATAGTAATAGAGGAGAAGAAAAGTGTTGGTACAGTGAACTAATGCTAATGTAATGTGCTCATGTTTATGTGTTGCATTTTATTTTTTTATTTTTATTTTCGCTAAACTTCCATCCATTATTTTATTCTACTTATTACCTCATTATACTGACATGTGTGTTTGTGTATCTGGTAATCCAAAAAAAAGCAATTTAAAACATATTAGTAAGTCACAACATTACCTCACCACCAGAGAAGATCCTGAATACATCCAGAGATGCACAGAGATGTTATCTATAGTATTTTCACATGATTTTTTTTTTAATTCATTGAGGAAGGTATAAAGGTAAAAGAGTACCACTGTTACACATTAGTACAAAGGTAGAACATGTCTCTGATACTGCAAAGTGAAAATGTTGTTAATATAAAGGCTGGATTGAAAATGTCGGAAAGTCAAACAGGAAATATGGTTTTGTTTGTCTGTTTGTTTTTTAATGAGTTACTTTATCGATGAGGGACAGAAAGAAGAGCCCTTCAGGCTCATGTTGTAACACACCAAACCACTTTTTAAATGTACAGATGATTTTAATTTAAATTTTTTAATTTTGGCAAATTCATGTTGGCAAAATCTAATTGCATATTGATAACTGTGTATCCCTGACCTAACTTAAATCTTAATTCTTCCAATATAATAGTTTCTAAAATGGTTTCAGTTGATATTCTCAGTTTATCTTGCTCAAGGACACAACAGCACAATGGCTGCAAAACCTGTAACCACTTGATAATAACCGCCGCACTTCCGCTATAATTGTTTCCCCTGAGAACCAAAAAGATGCCAGAGTCTTTTCTTTTGTGCTCAATATTTGCAAAAATACAAACTCGGATATGAAACAAATTGCTCTGTGGAGGGGAAAAAAACATGCAAACTGGGAATGAGTATCGCAAGCCACAGAGCAGACTGTGCAAATCTGTTTTACATAAAGGACAAGAGAGTGGTGAGGGGAAAAAATAGTGGAGCCATTCCTAGGAAATAAGCCACAGTTTAATATGTTTTACATACAAGGCAGAAAATGTGTTTTGTAGGTTTATCTTCACTGTCACTTCCATAAAAAAGTGCTAATACATAGAACAGCAAATGCATCCTTTGTTTATCAATCATATAGGGCCTATTAGCAAAATAATAGACTCTGTGCATACTCTGCTGCTGGACTAACAACAAAAACAGTTTGTCTTATAATCTACTTACTTTACACCAATCAGGTTGTCAAAGACTATTCTTAATCATCATACATAACATGCGCTGCATTAAAGTGGCATTCTTGTAAACACCATATCTGTAATAGTGTGTGACAAGCCGCCTTTGTTTACACCATAATAACTGGGTGTTTGAATAACTTCTCAGTGACTTTAAGTAACCAGCCAGACTCACTCTGCTTCCATTCAGCTGTGCAGGCTGTTAACCTGAGCTGACGTTTGGCTTGGAGTGGACTGTGGAAGATTATATATCGAACAGTAGGGCTGACTGGACTTCTCAATCATTTCACCTGCGGTCTTGAGTAATGGGAGTGCTCTCCTTGCACACACGCTTAAGATATAATGTGTGTCTGCTTGCCTCATTTGGCAAATCTTGACTTCATAAACATGTGAGACAAGTTCACGCCCGCACGCACTCGGAGACATTTATTTGAAGCTTCACACTCTTTACTCTCTGTCGTGAAATTCCCCTGAACCTCAGGGCGGGCTGTCTTCACTGTAGCTTCTGAATGAATCTGTTTAGTATCTTTCAGTTCACATGAAGCGCTACACTAACCATGCTTCAGGGCATCTGGGATGGGCTAGGGGCCTGGCATAGCAGGGGAAAGGGTGCATGGGAACTTTGAGATGTAGCCAGACAGGCTAGTCAGCAGGCTTGAGCTCCTCTCTTTCACAACAACAATAAGGAGCCACTCTGGAGCACGCTCAGACCCTGCAACCTGAGAGGGCACAGGGGTCCTCAAGGATGCCTGGCTGGGATAAATGAACCCAGATGCTTCCCACAAAAGCAGAGCGACCAAGCCGCGGGAAGTAGGCTTGTAGAAAAAAAAGAAGACCTTTCTCTGTTTTTTTTTTTTAACTTCTTCTCCCCATAGTTGAGGTGGTTGTCGGTCAGATTCCTGTGCTTTCTCATAACCACAGATCACAGAGGCCTCCGTGCGAGGAGCATTGTGGGAAATTATCAGAGGGCCATTTGTCTTTGAAGGAGAATGAGAGCAGCAGCAAATCTTTAAGTCCTTTCCTGTTCCTCTTCCTGTCAAGCTGCCACCTGGACTGAAGGAGGAGGGAGTGAGAGAGTGACGGTGCCATTTGTCTAAATGACTTAATTGAAGTTCAAGTTGGCGCAGGAAGTTTTAGAATGCAACATGAATGGTGCGATTGAATGTTTTTGAATTATTTATTTGCGAGCTTGCTTTTAATCTTTTTATCTGAGATGCCGAACTCTCGCTCAGCTGTTGGTTCCCATTTGGGATATAATACCTGTCTCATTTTCGTTTAAAGGAGCCATTTCTAATAGCTTTTTTCTTTCTTTCGATCAATACCCTTCTGATGTCTGTATTATAAAATGAAGGTACAGCTAACAGCCACTTATGTTAGCTCAAAGGTTGAAATCAGGGGCAAAGGTGACAAGTTTTGTCTAGTAGCATGAACATCCTGGAGCCTCCACTGTTTTGCTAAGCTTGATTAATAGCAGCCCCATGCTCTATGTTGCCACTTACGACATAGACCTCAGCAGCTGTGACAGCACAGGGATGACACTTCTCTAGCTTGCTCATTATATTAATATAATTGCTATATTCTATTAATTCTGCATTTTTTTTTACAGCTTCTGCTTCATTTCAGTAAATGCAACTGTTCTTCATGATTTGTTGAGTCTAATATTAACAGCTCAGTTTTACATATCACTCACAGATTTATCAGTACACAAGTATAAATGCAAACAGCAACACTGTCCACTATGGAGGGGATTTATTGCAGCTCTATACATGCTTTAACCTGACAGCTAATATGTCAGGGTAGGGAGAGAATAATGTCTTACTATGATAATCGCAGCATAAATATGTATAGGTCTGTATGTGCCCTTTCTCCTCCCTAGCAGGTCGGCTAGTCAGAACGAAACTTTGCAGGAGCATCGTCACACATGCGGCAGTTATATGTTTTTCTTTGGATTTTTACACATATTATGTTCATTTCATCATCCCCCTGTAAATGCGATGCTATGTACTCTGTTTTATCTGTCAGGTTTAACATACAGCAACAATACCTAACTTAAACTTGTTTCTGTGATGGATCTTTTGATTCAGTCATCGCTAAATATAGAAGGAAGATTTGAAAATCGTTGCAGGCCTGACAATAAACCCCTGTGGGGCAGGTTTTTTTTGCGGGTCATTCTAATAGAATTAAACTGAAACTACAATATACTTAGCTACACTAGCTAAATATATATTCCCTCTCAAATACACTATAACAGGGAGTTACTAAAAATGTAATTGAATCTGTATTCACATATCTGTCAAATAACTAAGCAACCCTAACCTCAATCAGAGTGGGTGGTGTAATAAAAAAATAATAAAATGAACTACATGAAAAAACCGGACTGCAGATATGTTCTTTAATGCATTAGCGCTTCAAAGTGTATTTTCCACTGCAGACTGCAGCGATGCGGTTCTCACCAGGGATCCCGGGAGTAGCCTGTGTCACAACTAATCTGCCAGGCTCCCCTGATGCCATCCAGACGCCCCATCCCGAAACACACACCGGCTTCTTTGTTTGCTTCACTTGAGGTTTAGGCGCTTTACTTTCCCCTAAGTTGGACGCGCACTAACACGTATGCAGATGCATGCAGGCTTACACGGGCACACACTTTAAATAGGTATTTGGATACACACTCAAGCGTATTACTGTATACTCCACCACACAACCACACACCTACATTCACAAACCACCCCCTGTCTGGACTAGATGAAGCAGCGAAGAATAAACGACAAATTTCCTATTTCATTTCACTAAGCCCTGCCTGCTTTAGCTCACTCCTAAGTTGCCTTGCCATGTCGGAAGAGCAAGAGTTAAATTGGAGAGGACTACATTTCCTAAAATGAAATGACTGTCAACTCAACTTTGCTCGTTCATCTAAGAAGAGTGCAAGAAAAATGCCACAGTCCTTCTATTCTGCTTTTGCACGGCGAGCAACAAACACGGTTTGAAAAATGAAAGGCAGCCTCGGTAGAAGTCATCGCTCTCAAATGAATCACGAAAGAAAGTTGCGTTGTTTGTCCGTCTTTGATCTCAAAGTAGCGAGCCAGCAGCATGTAGCGCCTGTATATGTCATCAGGACCATTAGGAAGTGCTGACATCTATCTGATTAGGATGACAAAGCATTAAGCACCTGTGTATGTGTGTGTGTGTGTGTGTGTGTGTGTGTGTGTGTGTGTGTGTGTGTGTGTGTGTGTGTGTGTGTGTGTGTGCGTTCATGCGCCTCCAAATGTAAATCGCATCTGCTGTCGAAAGTGTCCGTGCGCTCGCATTAATGTGATTTCCACGCATTTCGCATTTCACTTTTCACGTGTGCATTATTTTGAGTGTCTGTGGAATCGAGTGTGCATCTTTGTTCTTCTTCAACATCTGTGAGTAAGTGCGAGGATGAGAGAGTGCATGCCTGCATGGTGTGCTGGCTGCCTTGTTCTGCCTTGAGGGGAGATAAATGGCTGAGTGTTGTTGTTGTCCAGAGAGCAGACACTCAGACAGCCGCTCACACATGATTAATTGTTTCCTTGTTGGGCCTGGGACCAGTCGACTGAGGCTGGTCCAAGGCCTCCCACCCAGTATTTCCAGACGAGTTTTTGTGTGTGTGTGTTGTGTGTGTGTGCATATGCAAGCGAGAGAGAGGCAGAGGGAAAGAGGGGTGATGAAATGCAAAGACACTAAAGAACAAGAGAGAATGTTATGTCCTATTTTATGAGTTTGTCTGTCACTGTGCTCTCTCTTGAAACATGTGCTGTTTTGGAGGCGGCCGCGCAGTGAAGTGGTGAGGTTGTTCTGGTTGAATGTGGTGAACATGATCGATGTGATTTGAAGGCTTGAATTTGTCCTGCACCCTTTTTATGTTCCCATCATCTGAATTGTGCAACTTTGAGGGTCTTTAATGGACTTTTTCCTGCAATTGTTTTCCGCTGTCGTGCGGCTATAATGCAGATACGGGGACATGTAATTTACCGTGCTCTAATGACTCGATCCAACTCAAGGAAGCTCCACGAATCATGGCTGCACATCGATATCTCATAGGTCAACACTACTCAGGTTGATCTACAGTGATGCTGGGTTTCATGGGAGTGCATGAGTGAGCCCGATGATTGATTAATTACAATTATCAGAGGCCTGATAATTCACCACAGATGATTATAACATCAAGTGTGCTTTATTGCTCTGGTGGAAAAAGCCTCTCTGGTGCCTAAATTGTTCCCCCTGTTAATTTCCTCTTCCTTCACTGTCCAGTGCTTTTAAGTGCAGCAGGTCAGGTGGATGGCTGAGCCAGTGTGTTCAAATATTGAAGGCTTGGGAGGGGACAGAGCAAAAATCTGGGAGTAAAAATAGAAAACAAACTCCCTAATTGCCAGGTATCATGGGCATACGGGAAGGAAACTCAGCAGGGGGTGTTGTTGCCACAGACGTCACAGTTAAAAACACGCTGCCATCCGCAGGGCAATTCAGCTCAGTTGCACATTATGGTTTAATGATGGCATAGGGATGACTCACATGCAACACTGATTCACTTTACATTAGACACTTAATCACAGCAGCTATTATCCCCACTTTGTGTTGATAGAAGTACCGAATACCACAAGACTTGCATTCAAAAGATGCGAAACATTTACTCGCTGAGAGTTACCAGTTGAGTTATGTGTGTTTTTGCAGGTGTGGGAGGGTTGCCGGCTACTGTCAGCCTTTCTTATTTAGCGCCATGCTGCAAAGCTGGAGAAGCAGCCAAGTCTTTCTTTCATCTGTCATTGCAGCCTCCAAGGCAGGTCCACGTGAAAAGAGATGATTTCGAGGTGTTTTGCTGTATGTAATTTTAAATGAATTGATTGTTAGATTTTGGGGAAAACATGTAAAAGTCACAAATCTTTACCATTTTTTTAATTACTACTCTGTTTTGGAGAAATCTAAAAGACTGTGTAGAATTCGACCACTAGGTGAAGCTGCAATGGACACAAAAGGGTTTTGTCTAAAAACTGCTGATGTATTTACCACAAATAAATTATTAGAGTCTGGGAAACACTTGACTGAAGAAGCCCTAATATGATTCGATTTTACAGAAAGATTTTTTTTTTTTTTTCACAGTCAATTATTTTTTTTGAACCTTCACCAAAAGTGGCACGGATAATCTTCAGACCAAGTTGCTGGTTTAACTTTTTAAACCTGTTTTATTATGGGAAATCCAAATCGGATGGAAATGTGTTACACAGGAACTTTGAGGTAATAATCTCGTCAACCATTTTTAGTACTAAAGAAAAGATGCACGTATTTTCATGAAGGTGAAGCTGGTGTGGAATTGCCTTAAACCTGGATTCTTTCTAATGGTGGGCAGCTCCTCTGGTTTGACTTGGTTTCCTTATTTCTGATAAGTTTATAGTCTAAATCTCTAGTTATACATTATATTTCACAATATTATATAGATATTATAAATTATGGTCCCTATTATATTAAAAAAGAAAAGTAAAGTAGGGTATTTTTCAGGTTGGGCCTACTTTATGATTGATTAGCTACTCCTGTGAGTGCAGAGCAGTCAAATCCTCACTTTTCAGTTAAAAAACAAAAAAACACAAAAAAATAGTCCCTCTTTTATATACATGCAATATATGATTGACACCAAACTTTATTTAAGGAGTTGAACCCTTCTCTGACGTAACAAAGTGTAATTTGTACATTTATGAAACAGAAAATTCGTATTTTTCCTGGACCTGCTTAAAGCTACATTTGACATAATCAGATCAAGTTGCCTTAGCGACTATACCCTGCTGAATTGCTTGGCCCGCTCATCGCTGTTTGAAACGACACATTTATAGAATTGAGTTGGATGAATGAATAAAGTACTAATGGTTTTGCCTCAGACGCCTATCACATAACTATTCCATTCAACTTACTAATTAACTGTTACAAAAAATGTTCACGTTTAGTGAAAGAAATCTTTAGAAGCTTCAGTGGAACTAGTCAAACTCTGATTGTGAATACTATGATTAACCCTCTCCACTCACCATAACAAAGAAAAAGACTAGATGAATATAAGATTCTTTCATTAACGCATCCATTAATGTGCAATTTAAAGATTGCTTAAAAACTGCAGGGCTAACCAAGGCTTTTAGATAAACCTGTTTATCAGGTGTTATCTTTTTCCTCCAGTATTATAAGCTTTGATACCAATTTGTTACACTTCTTAATAATGAAGCATCAAAAAAGGTAGAACAAGATAGTCATTAATTTGTTTTCTCACCTACTAGCCTTAAGTAGCCAGCGTGCAGTTACTGTTTATGTAATGAAATAAAGATGCTATAAAGCTATATAATAGTCTTAACTCCACTTTGGCCAAATAGTTGAAGGTCAGAGTTTGTGGGGGATCTGTATGCTAGCTATCCTTAAAGTTTATCACCTTTGTAAAATTATCCATGCATGGCCTATGAGATGGATCATAGTCATAAAGTGCAGGACCAAACCGGGCCACTCCTAATCTGTTCTGACATCAAACCAAAGTCTGGTGTTTTCATAAGAGTAACGTTAAACTGAAACATACCCATCTATTGCTTTTGGTGTGCCAACATGTCATATCAGGTTAAAATCTGGACAGATTTAAGTGACAGTGAGGCCATGGCGTGATCCCACACCGCCTGAACTCTCCAGTGTCATGTTCCCGTGCTCAGACGAGTTTATGCACGTTTTGAGCTGGGCTGTGATGGTACTCATAAAAATTCATAGGGTCAAAGAGAAAAAAACTTGAAATGTGGCCAGATACTGTATCTGGTATTTCTATGTGTAGTGGAGGGAAATATTTCCACATTAGGTGGTCCCTTCAGTAACGTTTATGAAATTTTGGGTCAACCTGTCAAGTTAAACTGCTCCTTACTGTTGTAATTATTAGAGATCTGTTGGCTGATGTTTATTTTATTTTTTTTGATAATTTGGCTTTTGTGGCCTCAGTTTCATAAGGTATAGTAAAATCTGCACTGATAGATCAGCATCAAGACATTGTATGACACACATCCACAAAGCTAAAAGACAAGTTATCAAAAGGAAAGCATGGATTTAAATGTGATTTCTCATATTTGTCCATTAAAAATAAAGCTACAGCAAGTTGTTTAGTTTCTTAGTTTAAGGCTGTAGACAGTAAACAGCAGGAAAACATAATTAGCAATTTTACTGGACGTATAGTGCCAGATTATTTTTGGCTGGAGTCTCTTCTGGTTGCCGAACAACTGCTGAGAGCCAAGAAATAGTCCAAGACACATTCCACTCCTGAAACAGCAAAATGCTGAGTTTAAACTATGTTCTTTTGAAACGTTGTTAAGATATAACATGCTTATTAGTGAGCTTTGCAGGTGCCTCTGCTTGGATTTTATGATAAAATCATAAAACCACTTTTTGCACCAAGATAAGCAAACCTGCTGCTTGGTATGAGAGTTGTATAAATATTGTAATCTAATTCTCTTCCAATAAGAACATAAAGTTATTTCCACAAATATTTAACTTTTAGTTTAACACAACAATCTTTTCTTTTTTTTTCAGTCCTCTGTGTGAAGACAGCACAGATGCAAAAGTTGAGGGGAATTCTGTTTCCAGCTGACTCGGCCCTATTCTTATCCTATTCTTTTAATGCTATTTGCTGTCTTCTAACACAGTGCGTTATTACGACCTTGCAGCAGAAGTGAATCCATGAAGAAGATCTGGCTTATTCTGGTCTTTTCTTATGTACAGATACATATAGATGCTTAATCATTTTTATTTTCACTACACGTCATGTTAGTGATTATAATGTGCCTTGAGGCAACTGTTGTTGTGATTTGGAGCTACATAAATTGATCCACAGTAGAAATTGCGAGTTTCTTCAGATCTCATAGAGAGTGGGAAAACCATTCTGGACAACTGGGGATCACTTTGATGAGGATGAATGGAGCTGAAAAAGTAGCTCGTGGTCAGTCCATAGTGCTGAATTGAGGCAGTTAGGGTAGAATAGACTTAAAAGCCCAAGTCCTCCTTGACACTGATGATGGTCCTATAAGGGACCCTCAGTAGGGCCCTCAGGTCTTTTGATAGGGCACTCGCCAGCGTCCTTTGGGGTTGTTTCACCCCCCACAAAAAACAGGCAGTCCTTTGTCACTGAGAGGAGGGGGGTCTTGAGGGTTGCTACTCATTATTATTTTCTAAAGTAATTATACCTTATTATCTGTGTTTACTTTAGCGGGGGTGCGAGCATACAGGTGTGGGCCATTCTGCAATGGGTTGGCATTCTCAGTGGTGAGCGCACCCCTGAGTGTCTTTTTTTTTGTGTATTTTTTTTTAACACACACCCCGCCATCTTTACTTGGAGGTTTTTGGGGGGTTTTAGTAGTAGTTTTGTAGCCCCACTGCTAATTTCAGCCCAACAAAAGAAACATGCAATTAGGGCTATTATAGTAGCAGCTGCATGCTTCCTAGCTGTGCAGCGACAGCTTCGTCTTCACCCCGGCTGGTTAGTGAAGGGAGCGAAGAGAGGAGTGCAGGGCCTGTAGCAGTGGGAGAGAGAGAGCTGGAATGGTCACAGTAGCCTCCGGTGTCTGCAGAAAAGCGAGGAAAATATACCCTGGGAGGCTGGTGTGTTTCTTCAGTGTAGACACAGCGGGGACTCTCGCCCACAGACTTGTGGGCCTTGAGAACAATGGATCTGCCATCTCACAACATGAAGCGTTATGAAATAGTCCTCACCACAGTTCCATTGGCTGCTCTCTTGCATGTGGTCTCAGAACTGCGTGGGCTGAGGGAAAACAATTTGCAGATAAGGGGGAAAAAAGCTTTACGAAGAATCTAGGCATTGGAAAAGACTGTTCGCAAAATTCTGTTCGCAGAATTTCTTGCATTCGGTTGTTGGTTTGAATCTCTTTAAAGTATTAGCCTACTCCTTATGAGGATATCCATATAAAGAAGCAAAGACAGTAATGGTCTTTTACAGTTCAGAAGATTTCAAATGCAATCCTTTCAAGCAGATTGTTATTCACTTCTACCCCACATCAGTCAATATCAGCCACAGTGTCAAGGTGAATGTGGGTCACAAAGAAACAACAACAACAAAAATTTAAAAAAGAAATGCTAGCGCAAATTAAAGTCATCATTAAAAAAGATCAAAGAGGAACCAGAACAGAGACGCTGAAAAGCCTGATGATCTGTGTGAGGTTGAATATCGAGGGCCCACGGAGGCCCTCTCACCGCGCCAAACACAAGGGACCAATCTTACGCTCTCAGCACAAACAAAATGGTCACAAGTCGTCCTCTGTTGCTCTCACTTACCGATTCTCTCACTTCACTGACTTCCCAGCCCTTAGAATAATCATGTGGCCCAGAGCCCTTATGGGCATAAACAGATTGGGGCATCCCGCATGTTTGAGTCCAAGCTTATGGAACATGATACCTTGCTTTATTTCCTGCAGAGGGTGCTAGAAAAATAATAATCTTCACAATACTTTAGAATACTTACTTCAGTAATAAGTCTTGTACTGTTAATAAACAGTTAAATAATAATTACTGATGTTTACTGACTGACTTCCACTTGGTAAACAGACCTGGGAACAATATCCGGAAGGCTGATTTATGGTTGTAACCGATGTTTGCGAGAGATTGTTTCATTTATAGAGCGTGTAATGAGGCAGTAGTGGGATAAATAAAGAGCACCTTTGTGTAGCTCTGAGATGCAAGAAGCTTCGTTAAAACAGCAGCATATGGTGTCAGGAATGATAACGAGCTCACTGATCAATAATGAAACCTCCCCTACAAAACGACAATTCTTTCGTTTGAAAATTACTCGCAAATGTATGACGCTGTGCATTAAAAACGTATACGCGCCAATTGTTTCTGACACAATACATAATTTAAGTATGTTTTATATTACCCAACCTAATGACATAATTAGATACCAATTATAAGAATTTATTAGTGATGGTTGAACTGACCTGTACCATAAATAATCAGCGCTATTCCAGTTTTAATATTGAAAGTCTGTAAGCATTTAAATTTGTGTGTAAGCATCTGTAATTTAGAAGTGTTCGGTTATAAGATTTATAATGTAGCTATTTCGTCCATACTTGAGTGGTATTAGATAAAAGAATAACAACGTCCAAATCTGTTTAGGTGAAATTTAAAGCTTTAATTAATGATAAACTTAAGAATGAAAAAAAAAAAATCTATCAATCCAATAGAAATTTGCTATCTTAAAGGTGGTGGAAGGTGGAGATGGGGACGTCATCGTGACAGAGAAAATTTGTTTTCAATTTTCTTGTTAAAAAAAAAAAAGTTTTTTACATAACTGTCCCCCAAACCATGAAACTGATGAGATTCACAAATCTGTGACTTCAGTCCCAGAGGCGCTCTGTCCATTACCTGCAGGTCATGTGATCTTTTTTCTTTCGAGGGGCGGAGGATTCTTGGAGACTTCTTTTGGAATCAAACATATCTCATTACTCAAACCTTATTTGCTTAGACTAACCAGCACTGGAAAAGATGGTAGTGGTTAGAAGCACTTGTATTTAATTTTACTTACACTGGAATCTGTGATTTCAAATATTTTTCTTTCTGGAGGACTCGGAAAGCTCTTTAGATCTTGGCACCACATGCTTTTATATTGTAAAGAAAATATCTCTGGTTCAAAAAATACAAAAGAAAACTGCAGTGAGAAGTCTAATCTTTAGCCCTTAATCTGGAAACTGTAATTCTAGTTTTATGAATCTTAAAGTGTGATAAATTAAGCAGTTTACGTTTTTTTGGGGCGTGTGACCTTTGACTTGTTTGATCATGTTTTTCTAATAGGGGCTGCTTCAAATCAGACCGAATAATTGCTTCAAAAAAGCCAACAATTTCCATGGAATGCAATTTTTTTCCACAGACGTGAAAAATATTTTTCTAATGTGTCCTGTTTTTATCATTCATCCAGACTCAGAGATAATTTGTGTGTCATTAAACACATTTAAGATCTTTTAAGAGTATGTGAACGTCACGTTACACAAAATGCAAATACACCACAGTACAGAAAAAAATGTATGTAAATACAGTGCTTGTGTAAATGTTTCCAAGTTACTTTCCACTCATGTAGGAGGATGGATATTGTTTTCAGGATGAAAGCGGCTCTTGCAGCCTCGGTCTTACTGGCATCCATTTCACCTCATTAGGACCCTGGGACCGAGAGTCGACAAAACACTGAGAGAAATCATTTTGCCGGGGGAGTGTGGCGGGGATAAATTGGCCTCTGGTTCAGTACAAGAGTCCCCGCTGTGCCAAGCGGAAGAGAAGGGCCTGGCTGGCAGTAGGGGCAGGCCCAGGCAAGGCAAGCTGGGAGGCCCCATGCTGAGACCCCCTCCCTGTCTCTGACAAACACGGCAGTGGATAATCTCTCCTTCAGGGACTCGGCCCAGCGCTGTGGGGCTGAGAGGGAAGGGGGCTGTTATACAGCACAGTGCAAAGGAACTGCCTCTGTATGTGTGTAGCATGCACCACAAGCGCACTTACACTTGTTTGCATTGTGTGTACTTCCACCGTGCACAGCCTATGCAGCTCTATTTTTTTCCCCTCATGCACACTTTGTTCACTCTTCCTCTATCGTGCAGACATCGCTTTGACAGTTTCAATAAACAGAGCCTTTCATAAAATATTTTCCTTTAAAAAAGTACAGTTGAAGCAAAATGATCCCGAATATCTGTTGAGTACTTGAACCTGAGTAAGATCATGCAAAATTCATGCAGTCCAAAATAAATGCACTAAGTGTCAGAGGGCAATAACAAGCTGCCCATTACAGGTAGATTGTGTTGACTTGGCAGGTGTGCGTCTGAGGAGATCAACAGTTCTTACAAAGACTGTAATTTGCAGTTATTTTAGCCAAACCCTGAGTCATCTTCTATACCAACTAGAAAAATGGATTTTAGTGCCTGTACAAAATAAGAGCTGCCCAAGGACAAGCCGAAACCAAAGACCCCCGGCTGAATGTTTGCTCAAGCATCACTGTTGGCCACTGGCTTTTCTTCCTTGATTACAGGGACTGCAGTTATTACAGCCTATTGAATTTCAGCAATATTTTAATGATTACTCAAAACCAACTGGTTTCTTCAGGCTGAGGAGCTAGGACCAGTCTACAGATTGCATTACACACAAATATAAAATTAACACAAATGTAATGCAGAAATTATCTTTAACTGTCACCTAAACATTTGTAGCATAAACATTAAAGGAAAAACACTCAAAGGAACACTTTCTTCCAAACACTTTACTTCCATCAACTTCAATTATAAAAAAGGGCAACAAATTAACATCTTCTGAGCTCTTCTTGCAGTATGTGGTCAGCCAGTAATTTTCAATTATAAATGTCCATATCCAATGTCTCCGAATACTGAAAGGCCTTGTCAGCCACTATGATGTCTCCATCTTGTAACCATGTTTTTCAAGCTCCGCTCTGCAGGGAGGAAAAGAAAAATAGAAAGATCAAGTCAGCAGAGATGATTACAGGTGGGTGGTTGAGGCATAAGTACCCTCTGCTATTGATTGTAAGAACCATTAGGAGATGAGAAGAAAAAAAAATATAAATACTGCATAATGCATACAGCTATGGATTTGATGATTACATATATAGACATATAGCAGCTGTGGCCTTTAACAATAATGATATCTTTAAGAAACAACTTAATAATATGGCTATCGTAATTGGCCTAAATAAAACAATAGCATATAACTGTCTAAAGGGTACTCAAATAAAAACAAAGCAGCCATTTATCTATCAGTGGATACTGATTGCTCATAGATTTGCCAACTCCATTACATTTCTGCTAAACTCAACATACCTAAGGTACTTTTGCACGTTACAAATGTTGTTCGTCTGTTGCGTTTTAGAGGCGTTTATATTTTTCTACATATGTGAAATATAAACGAGCCCTGCTGTCAAAAAAGGTGATCTAGGCCACAAAACTGGTACAAATCTCACCAGGCAAGTTCATTATTGGTTACTGCATCTTCCATGCTGCATTTAGATCAACGACTGAATTGCATGCACGGCTCCTAAAAGGCATTCTGGTGGTGTGCAAAGGCAATATGTTATATCAGGGAAAATTACTCACCATGTGCTACATATGGACAGCATATAAATAAAAATGTTAATTGTTTGATAGGAGTTTCTCTCTGCATAACCCATCAGGCTCTTCATGACCGATTACATTATATACTGTATGTGGTATTTCTAATTCATATGATGAGGATTCACAGTTACATTGATAAACAGAAATATAGTATCAGCAGTCATACATGTAGCTAAGTAATGATGTTGCCTGTGTTGATACTTTTCGTTTTGGGGGGGGGGGGGGGGGGGGGAGAAAGGTAGGTCGTTCAGTAAGTGGGAACCAGGGTAAAGTCTAAAAACTTAATTTAACTTTTGTTTCCTAAAAATTCACACCTTTCACATTATTGTGCCAAAAGCACTCTTTTTTTTCTGTTTATTTTCTGTGGATTTTGAACTTGAAGATGTTAAACTGTGGCCATTGTTTAAAACGCCTGTGGTTTAGAAACAATACTAATAGATAAACAGTGACTTGGAGCATGTTTGTAAACGATTAAACATCTGATAGAAACTCCACTAGGTTTACAAGTAACCGCTGATCGACCACAATGCGTGTAATGTTATTCCGACAGGCACCACGGAAAAGTTTCCAGCGTCACCAGGGGGGCAAATTTTACCAGCTGTCCGATTTCCTGATTTTTCTCGACAGCCAAGAGATTTACTGGACGAGGTTTTGGGCCAAAGTAGTGCACTGTTTATTTGTAGTTTATGCATCAGAAATTGCTCAATGATCTACATTTTTCTGACACAGTTTTGAGAAACATTTGCAGAAAGAAGTTAAGATAACAAACACGGGAAATATTAGCAAGTCCTATTGTTTTTGATCAGGTATTGCTTAGCTATTTGCACACAGCCGGCTTGCCAAACATGTGAGATCGATATAAACCAGGTGAAAGGTGTTTAACATAAAGGTGTGGTTTGAAATGAACTAGCTTTTAATTTAGGCAGGCATTTGAAACAAAATCAAAAAAAGGTGCACAACAGCAGTTACAAAAACGCACCCCTGCTTTTAGAGCAACAGAAATTCAAATGTTAACACGTCAATGACCTACAAACGCAGAGCAGATGACTGAATTATTAAATATGAAACATCTGTGGATCAAATGTTGGTTTGTTCCATTTAAAATAAATAGAAAGACTGTGTCCCACATGTGCTAAAACAGAAAGATTTTCATTCAAAACGGAGAGTATTTTTGTTGCTTGACCCTAAACTTGATCAAATAAATGTAAGCATAAAGATGGAGATATAGTATGAGATTAAGGCAAGAAAGTAGACAGTAAGGACTTCATAAACTGGCATTCTGAAATGTGCAAAAACGATTCTGATTATGCAAACGTCTTTGTTTGTCATCGGACAGTTTTTCATTAGCTTTTAAGTGATTTGTGAGATTTTTTAAAAAAAAAGTTTTATTTAATGAACAATTTCTGACTGATCAGATTACCTCAGCTGATTTGAGAAATCATCTTCTACGTTATCATCGTCCCAGTTGTCTTCCCAAACATGAGCGTCTTCGTCTTCATCCAGCCCTGTCCAGTCTGGGAAACATTACAGCTGTAAGCTTGCAATAAAACCTTAATATAAAAGTATCTGCTCACCAGTTCTGAACACTTTAGCTTGTTGGTTTAGCTACATTGGCGGTGTAAGACAATTACTTCAAGTATACATAATATTTAAACAGCTAAGCGCAGTCAGTAAGTAAATTTTAGTGGTGAATTAAACTACTGGGAGCTCGGTGAAGTGGTGTGTTTGGTTAAATCGGAACAATTGTGGCGTTTTTCTTCCAGCTAGCTCGCTAGCTAATGCTAAAGCTAATAGGCTAGGCTAGCTGAGTCACTGCAGCAGGACACAGCAAAGAAAAACGTAACGGACTCCAACAAATAATGAAGAGAGAAACAAGAACAACAACACCTCAGATAACATGTGAACTACTCACCCTCGGCTGGGAATTCTTCAAACTCATCATCCTCCTCCAGCAAGCCCAGATCTACGGTCTGCTTCTTGTCTGACATGTTAGCTCCGTCGGTGTGTTGCTGTTTGTTAATGAAGCCTCTTCACGCAGGAATTGTGGGAAGTTAAAGTTGATCGAGCCGGTTGCGGCTGCGCGAAGTGCACGCATGGATGGCACGATGACTGCACAGGGGAGCGCAGGAGGAACTGTGAGCCACAGCAAAGCGAGGTAAGGCAGGTTTACTCAAGAAACACTCGATGTAATTAAATTCAATGTGATTTACAAACGCAAACACAGGCAGTTAAGAACCAGCTCTCTGCCCTCAAATAGAAAGCAAAGACCAGTGCAGTAAGAGAAACAGGTCGATATATCCGATGAGATTTTTCTAACAGGTTTAATTAAAGCAGTGAGTCTAACCTGTTTAAGATAAATAAACGAAGTATTTTAAGGAAAATCCTTAATTTCAAGTTTGAACGCTTTTTGTTTTGTCTTCTTATCACACTTAGAGTAAATATGTTTTTCAAATTTGATTTTTAACATTACCAGTACCTATCCAGTATTACAGGTACAGCTTCATCAGCTCTGTTAACATGTTTGCTGTGCAGAAAAAAATGTCCAAAATAAGTTTTGGTGTAAAGAATATTTATTTCACATTGTTATCCATTTCAGTCACAGTGACACTTTATTCCCTGCAAAGTGTTTCATGTGTTGGGGAATATTGCTTATGTATTTAGGATGCTCATCCATCCATTCGTTTCACTCCTCCTATCAGGGTACTGGCTCTACTTCTGAGTATTGTTATTATGTTTTTTATTATTATTAATGGCCTGTTATTTTTTTCAGACGGTACATTTTACTTAAAGGTGTGAGGAGCATGTTCTCTGCACGTGTCACCTGGCTTGTAGAAGGTGTGTTTTATTATGACTCTTGTATTACTGCTTTCTTTACTCTTTAAAATTCATTTATTATTAATTAATTTATTATAAGCCAGTGTACTCCTAGCACTCAATCCAAACCCTAATGAATGGAATGAGCTGTGTGAAGATGGGTATCCAACATAAAATGTTTTCAAAAACACCAAGGATGAGATTTGCCTTGGGACTGAGCAGCATGGACAGGATTAGAAATGAATACATCAAAAAGAGACATGTGCAGAGGAGGGATAGTGGATATACTGGACAAACGGTGTTGAATATAGCTGCCAGACAGGAGGAAAACCCCAGAGATGATCCATGGACGTGGTGAAGGAAGAGATACAGAGGGTTTGTGAGACAGAGGAGGATGTCAGGGATAGAGATGGAGCTGGGTGATTCGCTGTGGCAACCCTAAAAGGAACAGCTGGAAGAAAAAAAAGAAGTTTTGGTATGCTGTTTATGTTTCAGCATATTTCACAATATAAAAACATTTTAAAGCAGAATGCAGAAAGCAGAATGCTCGAGGTAACTCTGAAATGGCTTCACATTTTTTTCAGTATAACTCTTAACATTTGCTTTATAACTGTATTTTCCATCCCCCCAAATATCACCGATACCATCAGTCCCAAAAATCAAATATTTTAGAAATCTTGTTTTCTTGAATTCCTCCCTGCATGCTTCCCTCTCTCCCAGAAACACATTTCGCTTCCAGGCCACCACAAAAGCCCTCTTTCCTCAAAACATATGCACTCAAGTCACTCAAATTTTGTCAAAGATTTTTCATTTGGGAACAAATGCACATTGTAACCCATGCGGCCCGCTCAAATAATGATGCAGCAGCCACAGCTTAGGATGTATTTTAGATAAATGAGAGCGCACATTTACCACAAAACCACTTGTACCACAATGAAAATTGCTCTCCAGCTGTCATATGTTGACAGATGGAACAAACCTCAACTTAAGCTCTGCACACTTATTCTATTTTCAAATTATTTTGTAATCATCCTAAGCCTTTACACATGACAATGCCACAACACTCAGAGGAAAGAGGAATAAGACACTGGCAAGTGTAGGAAGCTAATGCTGTTTGTTTAAATAGTTTCCCACCAGTTAGTAGTAAAAATGCATTCATAAAAAACAAGTTGTAGGTGCTGAAAAAGAAAACATCAAGCCCGCACACACGACGAGAACAAGGTCAGTAACATTTAACCACTACTGTCACGTGAAATAATGAACAGAAGGACTTTCTTATTTATCCTGGTAGGGCTGGAACTTGTTTTTTTTTATTACCAATCAGTTAAAAGTTGTTAAAATATCCATCCATCTATCCGTTTTCTGCTGCTTATCTGAGTGTTGGTTGTGAGGGAAAAGAGACACCCAGATCTCCGTCTCCCCAGCCAAGTCTTCCAGGGGGACACCGAGGCTTACCCAAGCCAACCAAAACTCTCCAGTGTGTCCTAGTTCTATCTCGAGGCCTCCTCCCTGTTGAACATCTTCAAAATGGCTTACCTCTGAGACATCTTTGTCACATGTCTGAAGCAAACCCATGCCAGGGATCTGTATGCCCTAGAGATCCCAGGAGCTATATTATCAGGAGGAACTTGTCCCTGGCAGAGTCTTCTAATGTAAGTAAGGTAATTCCTCAGTTAAGTGCCAGACCAAGAGTGAGTCAGAAGATCTCTGTGGACTGGAAATGTATGGAGCATGCGGCCTTGCCCAGACTGGGGTTGAACCTTGTCCAGGGGAGTGTTTGTCAGGCAGTGTCTGGTGGCCTGGCTTTAGCTCATGGGATTGGGTCCAGCTCAGGCCTGAGGACTAACGAGGTCTGGGCCAGGGTATGGGTCTGGCGCTGCTCAGTCAAAGCCTTTGACTTTGGCAGACCGATCCTTGGTTGCTGAAACCGGTTCTTGTTAAAATTTGCTGCACAGAAAATTTCCTGTTTGGAAATTCCTGAGCCCAAAGCCCAATTTACAAGCATGTAAGAAAAAAAGAAAAGCTGCCAGTCATCATATTTGAACTAACAGATCTTGACATTTGTGCTAGAAGTAATAAATTCCCAAATTATAAAAACAGCTGCAAGAAACCTGTTCCACGATAGAATCTGAGTAATATTTCTACCAAACGTTTGTGTCCCTATGCTTATTTTAAATACCTAGAAGATTGATGGATCAAATTTACTTCAGCTACAATCAGCGAATGAAGACACAGGTTCATTCACCTTTCAGTTATAGAGCACTCTGAGCTGCTCTCCCTGAGGTATAGTGGATTCTGGCTCCCGTGTCACTCAATCTCAGGTGCAGGTGAAGTCCTGGGAAGTGGCCACAGCATCCGCCCAGCATACCTGAGACTGCAGTTACAGCGAGCCTGGCGCCTAAAGTCTCTGTGCTCAGGAAAAATGGGAGGAGGTGGGGTTGTGGGGGGTCATAGAAGGGAGACACAGCGTGGCCTCCCCAGACAGACTCCACCACGACTTGTGTCTGAGTAGCAGCATCACATTTCTGTCCTTTCACAAAGCCCTCTGGGAAAGGACAGGTCGGCAGCCGCTATAAGCACACTGAAAGAGACAGAGCAGACAGAGGTGCTCCCTGATTCTTTATTACAGGCTTGGCTTATGATATGACCTTTAGGCACTGCACAGTGAAAGGTGTGTGGATGGAAACAGATGGAGATTTACAAGAAAAGAGCAATATGCATGTTACCAAATAATCCAGATCACCTCCTGAAGATAACACGCATGATCTATTTTTCCAGCATGTCAAAGAAAGTGACAGAACTTTCTTTGACATGCTGGCTGACGGCTGTGGAGATAACCAGCTGGTGGTACTTGCTTTACCTGTGGATACTTTGTCTAGAGCACCCCTTCCTTGCAATTATACTTCATATTGTGACTTTTCCTTACCTTAAAGTGGAGACTTCCTGCAGTGCCACTCAAAACTGAGTGAGTACATATCTTAGAAACTGAAGCTGTCTTTGAGTTTGCGGATATGTGGAGCATTAGTGCAAATATTATCTTAAAGAAATACCGTGAGACATGCAAGGAAGTGATCATCATGGATTAAAGAGACTTAACCAACCAATTAATCAGGCAAATCCCCCCAAAACCTATCAATTCAAAAAAAAAGAAAAAAAAATTGTAAGCGTTGCTCTGAGGAAATCTCCACAGAAAGCAATATGCTTCCAGGATATGTCTGTCAAGATCCTGTATTAAATTTAATCCCAGCCAGTAAGTAAGTCTACTCCATTGTGCGTTGTGTGGAAACCCCATCTCTCTGTTCATATAAATACTTACATCAAGTAGAGAGCAGTGAAAATTCATTATTTCATGCATAAACTTGGTAATAAAACCAATTAAACGCTCACAGGTGTCAAATATGGATAAAAGTGAAAAACAAAGGACCTTTTTTTAATGTGAGATTTGTTTTACAAACCCATTTTCTGGCGGGCTCATTCAGTGAGATGTCTGTCATTGCGAATTTAAGTTTCATATTTTCCCCCCTGTCTGTCTTGAAAAGCTCTGTCATCTTGGGCTTGAGGTACAGTTTGCCAAGAGGCTAATGGCCCTTTATGACAGTACAATCTGATGCCTGTCCCGGCTAGCCTCCAGGTAATCCTGTCCACCTCGGCGGCTAAGCCCTGCTCAGGCTTAAGTTGCATATTTTGTTTTTATCAGGACACTGCTGATAAATGCTATCAGCGAGGGAGAAATGAAATATGGGGGGTCTAGCTCCATTTTGCCCAAGCCCCTCGAGTTGAAGAACAATGACATCTCTATAGGTGAATCTGGACTGTCTGTAGGACTAAACAGCACCAAAACAACTCCCATAACTTCACGTTCTGTGTCCTAGTTTTGCCAACACGGATGTGGTGCAAATTCCACTCTGACGCTTCTTTTTTTGCAAACAATTTTAGATTTTAAATTCCTTTGCATAAATGCATGATAATCCCGCCACTCAAAAACACTTTCAATTACAGCAGCTTTACTTTTGGACCCCCAAAATATCATTTAATAAAATCATAAAATTACATGCTAATTTATTTCCAGTAATGTGCGCTAATAGTGTACTACCTCTGTGTCCGTGGTCCAACGCCGTGGACCTATACTGTATGTGAAAAGCACTCAGACACTCTTACCATAGGTGATAACCCCCTCTGTGAAAAGCACTCTTATTGGAAGTACCCATTATCTGCAAAGTCTATCCTCACGCTGACACTAAGTCATTAGCTTAAGCTGTCCTCTGTGTAAAATCTGTTAATTTCTTTAGCTTTGGTGCATGGTAGACTGAAATATTTTTTGTCATTGATTGCTGCAAATTAATTATAGGTAAATTAGGTGGGAATATATGATTAATACTATTAATAATTAATGTACAATATATGTGATAGAATTTTTCATGAATGGCTCTGTTAGCAGATAAATAATGGCACAGTTCTTTTAATTTGGACCACGTTTGACACGAAAGTCAAATGATAAATGTTCTCTCTCCTTCATGCTTATTGAGCCTTGGCTGATTTAGGCCTGAAGTGCATCTATTGTGCTGTGACGTGTCCCAAGATCAGCATCACAAAAGGGCTTTGTGAGAGATGACACATGTCACATGTCCATGAAGAAATGCTGGCTACCTGGATTTCTAACCCCTTTGCCTACAGAAAACAATAAAAATGTAGTCCTCTGGCAAAGTGCCGACCAAATATATCCCCCCTTCTCTTTATATGCTGGACATTTTTTTTTTTTTTGCCTGCTTGATATTTTAAGAGGATCATTACATATTGTTTGTTGCACCCATATCTATCATCACTCATGTCTCTCTTTTCTCCCACTTTCCCCAGTCATTTTCTATTTCTCTATCCATCACACACAGAAACAGACACACCTCCCTCTCCCTCCAGTTACAGTCGCGGTATGTCAAAGTGTGCGTGTCCCACACAGCGGGGGGTTCGGCGAGTGACTGACAAGACCTGCTCTGCTCTTCTCTGACACCTGTCAGAGCCTCATCTGTCGTCTGTGTGCAGAGATGGAAATGAGCAGGAATGACACAACATGCCAGAGGTGACGGTGACGGCTTACCTCTTTCCATCAGCTTCTAAATCAGTTGCGTAGCTCGCAGCGTGTGCTGGCTGGCTAACAATAATTATCTACTCCGAGCTTTCAGAACCTCATTTATAATGCAGTGATGTCACAGCGCTTAGACTGAGAGATGCAATGCTGTGGACATGCTGCAGCATCATGTAAGGATGCATGTCTGTCTGCACATAATCCTAAACTACATATGGAATTATTTAAGCCAGACACACAAGATCACGGAGGCTTAAAGCAAAAATATATAGAGTGAATCAGAAACCCTTTTTATTTCAATTGGAGGATTTGTCACTGCATTCAGATTCTTATCTACCTGAGCAGGTTTGCATTTATTATTTGTATCTACGCCTAAGGCTACACAGAATTTACATTGACGGTGCATCGATCCCGCTGCAGCTGAAGTTTAATGTAACTCTGTTGATTTGCTGTAATCTCTGAGCGACTGAGTCTCCACAGTTTAGTTGTACTGATTTCCACAAGACTAATCCCCAACATGTGTCCGTCCATAGCGCCGGAAAAGTCTGTGATTGGTCTGATTGATAAATGAAGCCCTTCTTATGCTTTTGGGCGTCCATTCCAGCGGGGCCTCTGTGGGTCTGGACTATGTCCAGGAAACCCGGGACAGCCACTTATTAAGTAGTTAGACCGTCAAGACGAGGCTGCAGACAGGGATTGCTGGTGGTCACCTGGGTTTGGATTTAGCTTTGGTATCCCTCAGCTATCAGTCAGGTCTAGAGGACTGATTGTGGTCTCGTGTTGTGAATGGGACACAAGCCTCTCTTTTGTGCTGAGGTGAAGGTTTCTGTGTTTGTTCAGCCTAAAAGGCTGTCTTTATTAGCGCTATATCCTGTTCATTTGCATTATAATGCCCCAACATTATCCACAGAGGCTTGCAGTTGAGCAGTGCCTTAAAATTCAAGTATTTTCTTTAATTAACTGTGAAGGTGTTATTATTTTGTGTTTTTGATACAAAAAGAAAGAGAAAGCAAGCTGGAGTAGCCGTTATAATCCAGGTGAAGTTTTGACTTTTTCTTTATTTGTTCTTCAGTTAATTTTTACATCAAGATTTACAGCATTTTTTTTTTCAATCACAGGTTTCAGAGAAGAAAGGATAAAAGAAATGAAAGCAGAACACAATACACTTCGCATGTATTTTATTCTATTTAGCTTGATGCATAGTCATATATCCCAAAGTACCTGTGCACGATGATACAAAAACACAGCAGTTTTTCAAATTGCAGTAAGAGTAACAGTAAAAAGCGCGTTTAGCACTGAAGTCCAGGCAGGCGTAAAACCAAAAATGCTTTCTGGAGAAAATGGCCATGAGCAATGCTTAAGCAGCTCGGTGCTGCGGGATCGGAGCAGAGCACCCTGGGTAGAGCCCAGATGAAACACTAGGAGGTGAAAGGGAAAGTGGTGATTTGTCATTAAGACTTTTCAAAGAAAGGCCGATGCCAAGGGTCCAATTTATGCTTGTTATAATTTCACCCGAACGCTCCCTCATGCCCCCTAAACACATTCTTCTTCTAGTTTTCCAAAAAAACACCACACAAGCTGCAACTGGAAGTGTTTGATTTAATGCAGAAATGTTTTTATAATGTTGCATAAAGAAAAAAAAAGTTTCCCTCTCGTATTGTTAATTAATCAAAGTAACAGCACTTACTTTTAACAGTAACCGTTATGCCCCGTTTAACGTGATGAACTGAAGCTGTGCATCCTTTTAGCACTTTGTCATGCTGTATACTTGGCGGCTCCCTCGCTCCTGAATGTAATCTATTTTGGCTTCGAATCTGAGCTGTTTTCTGGACTCATTAATACAGAGAGAAGGTGAGGAAAAGGCCTTTTTTCGCTGTGACTGCCAGGTACAGTTTCTCTTGGCCTGAGCAGGATTTGTAAAACATGCCCTCATAAAACCAAAATCAAATGCTCCAGTTCTTGAACGGGATGTTGGAAAATTATTTACAGGCAAATAAAGTTGCGTGCGACCGCGTAAAATGCCGCCCAGTTCTGTTGTATGGTTCTGTTTAGCACAAATCATTTTCGCTGCAAAATTTGGACATGTCGACTGTGATTTGCTGCAGACTCTTGTTAATCCCTTGCACAGTCTCGAAAGTGAATCATCTGGATTTTCTGCAGGTTTTTGCTTTCTGCATTCTGCTTGTTGGTGTGTGTGTGTGTGCAGTGCGTGGTACAGTTTCTCATTCGTGTGTGTGTGCTGGTGGGAGAATTCAGAGGAGCCTCGCTGCATACCTTCCTGCCCACACACACAGATGTGCATCATCACTGGTTGATTGTTGGTGACCTTGGCTGATTGAACTGGTAAAGGGCAGCCAGTTGTGCAGCTGGGGACGAGTGTCTGGCAGCCCAGGGTAGTGGGGCGGTAAGGGGTAAGCCGTGGTAGCGTGACTGTGAGCGACTGCCGAGCAGCCACATCGTGACCCCGCTAGACGCAGTCCCAAGTCTGCACACTGTGTTGCACTTGTTCCCCTGACATAGACGGGTAGAGACAAAAGAGCAAGGAACTTCCCCAGACCTTCATTTGGGGTGTTTGGACAACTCCAAGGCCCCCTCCGTGCCCCCGGGGGCCTCTCAGCTGGCCTGGAGAGAGCGAGCAAAGAAGACATGAGGCAAGACTGTGAAGGCTGAGCAGTTAATAGGGTGTGTGTCTGCAAGTGTGCTAGCATGCACGTGTATGTGTGTGTGTGTGGTGATGGGGAATCCATGACATCATTGTTAGAGTGGATTTATGAAAGCCATTTGTCACATGTTCAGCTGCAGTAAATCTGATTTCCCATTATGCCAAAAAAATTTAACAGTATCTTAAAAAGCTGCAGTGTCTCCCTCTTTGGCATATCAGTAGATGGCATAAATTGGAACACAAACCCCATTTCTGTTTTATTAGTTTAGGGAAACCCTTTTTTTTATCAAGTGTGTCTATGACTTTTATGGACATATAAAGTCTGTTGTACTCTATCATTATCGCTGAAGTATACAGGAAGCATACATAAAAACAAATATTTGCTTAGTTTATGTGTGTATAGCTAGTGTTTTATTGAACTGTGACGCATGATTTCTCCACTGCATGTTTATTTGTTGGCTATAACGGGGCACCTCAGTGAGCTGAGGGAAAGTATTAGAAATGGCCAATGCACATTTCCAGCAAAATAGTGACTTGAACAGACTGCTGCACCCTTACTCAGCAGCCTATAAGTTCAATTATCCTCATGCAGAGAGACTGAAAGAAAACAATTGCAAAGCTTTTGGTAAAGATGCAGTTGTGAGTTGAGACATCAAGGCTTAACAAGGCAGTTGAAAGGGCGAGTCTAAAAGTAATCAAAAGAGGTTTTTATCGAGGGGTGGAGAAAGGTTTGGTTTTAGTTTGAACGCAAGTTGGCCTCGGATGACAAATTGTCCGGCATTGGGACAGGACGGTTCAGCCAGCTGGTTGGCCCCATCGGCAAGTTGATTGATGGTGTTGATGTTCTAAATCGGCCGCCAACACGCTGAGTACAGGACTCGTAATAGCGCAGCTTTAGATTGGCCCCGGAGATAGCAGGAAGTGGATGGGGGAATACGCGGGCGAGGGAGGGGGGCTGCAGGGGGAAAAGGACACGTTCCCATGCATGTATATGGTATATGAGCATTTCAAACTAAATCCTGCAGTTCTTCTGTGGTAAAGTTAAGACAGGAAAACACAGTAAATATGACGAGTGTATGTTTGAAGACGTCTCGTTCATCGAGCAGTATAATGAGCGTATCGGTGGAGTACAAATGGCGCGTTGTGTATCATATCACCCTCACCCAGGCATCTGGCTTAGTCATATCTCAAGAACATACATGCAGGGTCATCATCTCTTGAAGGAAGAAAAAGCCTGGGGTGAAGGTGCGATCATTACCGTCGAGCAGAGGTCAGAGCCAGCAGTCATGTCCGCAGTCGTCTGACCGACGTGCTTATGAGACGAGGCTTGGGGAGGGTGGAAAAAAAGCACAACTTCCCGCTAATTGTAACAGCAGCCCCTTTATCATACTTTCAGCTCAATGAAAAAACACACGGCACCTTTGATCAAAAGCAAGGCAGTCTGGGATTGTGTTCTCAGATCTCAACGCATGCAAAGGGCAAACACAGGCCACCGTCACTGCAGAAGAGAAGGAGATTTTCTGAAAAACTTCAAACTGTTTTGAAGTCATTAGAAAGTAAGATTGTAGTTCATTACTCAGAAAGTTGATGGGACCCGCCTTTTGATGATTTAATCCAAAGTCAGCACACTGTTTGTAATGACATCAGTGACTTTCTCTAAATTTTTCTAAAGGAAAAAAAAAACAACTACCATATATCTAAATGCTCCTGAAATGAAATTCAGTGTTATTTTATTATTACAGTTTCTTTTATGAAACTATCAAATCAATTAAAACTCAAACACAGCCATGTGCACGCAGGTGTTTTATAGTAGTCCCCCCCTCCCAAAAAAAATCCCCTCATGCTGTTAAAGTGCACGTTTTAAATGCTTTTTACTCTGTGAAGAGATGATAAAGAGTTTAGAATGATGTAACTTTGAGTTGACCTGTTCAGTGAAACACCTCTTCTCTTCCATTATGTGAACATTTTCAGTCTAGAATAATAAGCATATAAAAACATACCTGTCCATATCAGCAGTAACTCTACAAGCTGCTGCTGTGTACGATGTGCAGTGTTATTCGGGTTAGCTCTTAGCAGCAGTGAAATAAAATCAGACTGATTTGGAGCGATATTAAATAGCAGAATATTGAATTATGTCTTATTTGGCTTCACACTAAATGGCATGGAGGTGAGTGATGCCACCAATCTTTTATTCTGGAAGCTTGAAATGTTGACATCTTTTATTTTATGTGCCGTGAAAGACAACATCTTTTCCGTCAATCAAATCCAACATGTTGTATATTGTCAGCTGCTACCAGAAGGTGTAAGGACATATCTAATTCGAACTATTAACTTAGCAGTCCATTTCGAAACGGCCAGTAAGGCATCCTCAAGTTTTGCTGGCAAGTCTGTTTATTAGTTCTCATAAAAGGCTAGAGAACATAGAGTAGCTCTAGCTGGCCGGCTGGAGGAAGATAACGGGCATCGGTCCAGGGAGTCGTCTGTGTGAGCTGTTGTTTGGCCGATATCATTCTGGCCTTGGGCTTCTTCTAGTGGCGTCCATGAACCAAACTCATTGTTTTCAGCCTTCCATGCACAGACACAGGCCTACACACACACAGTCAGACCTAATGCCCAGTCACGTGCGCTTGCTCATACAGTGAGACGCCTGAAAACACTGTCAAGTCTCAGTTAGTGAGATATATTTCTTCACCATTTGTATGCGATGAATGAATCAGGCATTTTACACACTTAGCTTTCGCTGCTACAAGTGGAATAACTTCTCAAGCTGCAGACACAAGATACTTTATCCACCACCTAAAACAGTACAGACAGCTTTTGTAGGAAATAGAGCTGCAAATCGTCCCCTTAATCTGACTGATATTTTTTAATCTGCATGTGGAATGTGGAGCTCATTGACTGTATATGAAAGAAACATAGCCAGCATGTTGTTGCCCACCATTTTCTGACGTATTGACACAATCAATCCATCCTTTCTGAGTTAAGCAGGCTATCCCAGACATCCTCCCGTCCAGCCACACTTCAGTTCTCCTGTGGGATCCCGAGGTGTTTCCAGGCCACATGAGATATATAATTCCTCCAACAACGTTTGGTTTAACCTCAGGGTCTCATCCCAGTCCAGCGTGTCTGGAAAACCTCCAAAGGGAGATGCCCAGGAGGCAACCTAACCTAACCTCAATTGTTTCCTTTTGACACGCAGGAGCAGAAGCTCTATTCTGAGATCCCTCCCCATCTCCGAGCTCCTCGCTCTGTCTCTACAGCTGAGCCCAGGCACCCTTTACAGGAAACTCGTTTCAGCCACGCTTTCAGTCATTACCCAGATTTCATCACCATAGATGAGGGTTAGATTTACATGGACTGGTAAATTGAAAGCTCTCTTCATCATAACAATCTTGTACAACTCTCACATTAGCGCTAATGTCACACAATTCACCGATAAAACTCTTGCTCCACTTTTCTATCACGTCCACCTCGTGATTAAGAGCCCAAGATACTTGATCCCTTGCCTGAAAAAACCTCTCTCCCCCAACCCAGAAGGAGCATTGCACTGTTTTCTGGCAGAGAACCATGGCCTCAGACTTGGAAGTACTGACTCTCATCCCACCCTTTGCACACTCAGTTGCGTGCTGAAGGTCACGCTCTAATGAAGCCAAGAGAACCACATCATCCGCAAACAGCAGGGATGCTACTCGGAGGTTCCCAAATCAGCGGACACCCTCCTCCTCACCCCGGCTACGCCTCTAGATTCTGCCCATGAAAATCCAAAACAGAATTGGAGACAAGAGTCCGACACCCAATAAAAACACGCTAACCGAGCAGGGCGATGAGTTGGATCATCAGCTAGCACAAGCCAAATAATTTTTTCAGATAATTCAATTAAAATGTTCCAAAAGCTACGAATAGCACAAACATGTTGAAGAGGTTTAGCTCAGTGACTTTAGTTAGCAGAGGTGAGGTGTAGCAGACTGCTTTCGGCTACGCATGTTCGCCTCAGTCGGTCAAAGCAGTTTTGCTCCAAGCTTTCAGCATAAAAGAAAAATCACACCCCACACCGAAGTGTGTGTCGCTGTCAAGAATTGGATCGCTTTTTGTACCGAGAATTAAACAGTTTAAGTTGAGCTCTGACGCTTGGCATTTTAATGTGGAAGTCTGTGGGGATTGACTCACTTTTGGAGCTAGCCTCAAGTGGCCACTAGAGGAACTGCAGCTTTCAGCTGTCCCACATTTTTCATGCCCGGTGGTTGATAAAGGCTCTGCGAAGATGAGTCATTAGGTCCGAGATGTTGTGTGGGCAAACCAAACACATGCATAGTTTACACTTTATTTTCAGGTTTCTTTTCACCTACCCAGCGTATGATCCACTCTCAGGACATGTGTGCAAAGGTGTAATTTTCACCCTTTCCTCCTGAATCAGGACACCTCCTACCCTGCACACACACACATACCGTTCACCCTGAATGTTCGGATAATTTTGGTCACTTTTCACTCTTGGAAGACGAGTGCAGTGCAAACGATAGAGCCAGAGCAGGCCTTGCAGCTGTGTTCGTGACACCTCATCCACCCCTTAAGAGGTACACACTATAGGCCCACATACACACCCGCACTTGTTCGCACATACCACCTACTGATACAGCGGCAGGAAAAAAAAAGAACACTGTGGTTACCTCACTATTATGTTCTCTGACTCTGTGTGTGTGTGTGTGTTCATGTATGTGTGTGCTTGATTGTCTCTTCCTCCTTTATCTCTTTCTCCCCATGTCTCTCTCTCTCGCTCCCTGCCTCCTCCCTCTCTTGTCCTCCTCCTCTCAGATCCTTCTTCCTCACCATGGTTTCACAGACCTCCACTTACTCCATTGTGCTGAGAAACAAAAAATAAAAGAAACACAATCGCCTTGTCCTCTTTCTCATCTTAATAAGCAGCTCCAAGTTTGATAATTACACGTTCAGCACGCCGCATGAGTTTCTATGCACTGTTCACATCAGGGAGAAAGCCATTGACTCCGCTGTTGAGGGTAGCAACTATTAGGAATGACTGACAACTGTCCCCCTCCCCCTTTGGTCTGGAAGGCTGTAAAAGTGAGAACAGTGCCGATCAATTCTGTCTCCTTGTTAGAGAGTGTGTCTCTGAACGCCACCATGTAACCATCAGAGCAGCTCGTGGACCACATACGTTGCAGGGCCCGTAATCCATTCCATAACCTATCACCATGTGCTGCCGATTAATGGGGTTTCTGCGGCGCAAGCGCCAAGGAGACGGCCAGACTGAGGGTTTTCTTCTGTGGCGGAAGCCAATCTGTTTAGGATTAAGGGAATAACTGGTGTGGCTGACACCGAGGCATCCAACATGCAGGGCTAAGGAGAAGAGGAGAGAGGAAGGAGTGCAGTGAATGTGTTGACAGGGAGCTGATTGTGTTTTGGCAGGGGTCTGCTTATTGGTGATGGTTTGAATCTATAACTGTTGATTATCTGGGGAATCTAAAGTCTGAAAGCCATTTGCAGTTGTTCAATCCATTCTCTTGCGCCATAGTTATAAAGCATCTTCACTTGTGTATCAAATCTTTGTTGATTATTGTAACTTCCATTTAAAAACCAAAAAAAGCACTTTAGCTGAGATCATCAAAATAAAGGAACACAGTGTTCTCCTTTCTGTTTCCAGGCTATTTGCAGCACAGACATACCTTATCTGAGTTCTCCACACAGAGAAGCCTTCTTTTTTGAACCGGTGGTCCACTTACCCGTTATGATGGTAATCTTGATGATTAAAGACCCGTGGAACAAAATGGGCTACCTGTTGCCATGATGTCATGTCTAGTCGAGGCTGTGATTAAGATTTCAGGCCATTAGAGAACTTTACTGGATGCTGTTTGTGGAAAAATATCAATTAGCTGTTGGCTTCAAAAAAGCAGCTCATGTTTGGGATCTGAAGTTTTGAATCTGGCAAATAAATTAAGCAGCGTGTGTAGGTGCTAAGGTTTGCTTTTCACAATTGGAAATGCCTTAAAACCACAATTGCATCAAGATTCGAGAAACAAATTACAAGTGTTGCATTAAAAGGATTAGCTCTTCCGCTCTTGGCTCTTAGATTCATGGGTTTGGATTTCGCAGCACAGCGCCGTACTAATCAAACATAGTTACAATGAGTTGTGGTACATTTCACGTCTACGTTCAAGCATTTACCAGTGAGCATTTATGTCACTGCTACCAGATTTATTGCAAACAGTAGTTACATAAAAGTATCACAGTTCATAAAGCTGAAGGAAAGTTAGCAGCAGACACTCTTACACAGCTACTGTACACACTGGTGAGTTCTGTGTACCGTATTTCCCGGACTACAAAGCGCACCTGAATATTAGCCGCACAAGCTAAAATCAGGGGAAAATCCTGTTTTGTACATACATTAGCCGCACCTGACTAAAAGCCGCAGGTGTTTCAATGTTGACTTATCATATGTAAGAGAATATGCACAAAGGGAATTGTCAGGAAAGAGATGGCTGTTTGGAGACACACCCCTTTTATTAATATTTTGAAAAACAAGTTATGGGTACATATTTGCACATGTAGTACATAACAGTAACCTACAGCACACCAGAAAAATAGATTCGGACTACCTTTTAGGCTCAGGTGCAGTGACACGGCTGTAACAAGAAGAAAAGTCAGTCATTCACCATCTTTCTCTTCTTCCTGCGCTCTAAAACCACCAAAGTCCTCTTCTCCAATGTCGGATACAAACAGGCTCAGGATGGCTTCGTCATCCACTCTCCGCTTCTCTCCTTCGTTATCACTTTCAAAACCAAAGAAATCCTCGTTGTCAGTGTCAGAGTCGAACACCCTCAGAAGGGCCGTGGCGGTGTCCTCCTCTCCATCATGCAGCAGTCCAGCCCTTCAAAATCCGTTGGTGATCGTGGATGTTTTCGCACTTTTCCACGCTGTCAGAATCCACCGGTGGAGTTGGGCATAACTTGCTTTTCGCAAGTTTATCGCCGCTCGTCATCCATGCCTCCCGCTGAATGCGTAGCGCTACTTTGAAGTTTGTTTTTCGCGCTACTTCGTACGGCACTACGTTGCCTGGCGGACGGACATGTGACTAACATACCACTCTTGAACCCCGATCCTTCCGCCAGGCAACGTAGTGCCGTACAACAGCGGAACAAACAAAACAAATCGTCTTACGATATCACAAAAATCATGGAAAATCCATAGAAAAGCCGCACCTGACTAAAAGCCGCAGGGTTCAAAGCTTGTGCAAAAAGTAGCGGCTTATAGCCCGACAATTACGGTAATTTATTCTGAGGTACGTTCAGCGCTACAGAACAACCCACTGTTTTCAGCTTTGTAAATAGATAGAGACTAGCTGGTAGTCTATATAGACTATTATGAACAAAAGTATTGAGCAACTTACATGAAATCAATGCCACGAAGCACCCGGTGCACAGCTTTTGTGCTGATGTTAATGCCAGAGGAGGTTTGGAGTTATTGAATCAACAGAAAGTTAGCAGGTTTTATGCACGTTCATGTGCTTAGTGCTATAAATAAAATTTGATTGAATTGACTAGTCACCGTAACAGTTAGTGACCCTGCTCTGTAATGTTACGCTGGTCTACTACTGGGTGGTTGATTGAGGTGGGACTCACCAGACACTCCACGATGTGAAATTATTGCAATTTTTAACAAGTATGTTCTATAGGAATATAACCAGAATGCAACCAGCTCGTAGCCAATTTAGATGGGTCCCCTTGAGTTGTGCTTACAGATTTATTATTTTTTCAATTTGTTTTTATAGATGCAAGGAAGGTCCTATCCTATTTTAACTCATGTGACTGAGACTTCAGCTTATTCTGAATTAGAAGCTAGCTTTGGCAAAACGAGTGTGTTGGATGGTTTTCGATTTAAGCTGATTTGCTGCAAGTTTGGTAACGTTACTTAAGGATTGTGATGGATTAATTGAGCCCTCTTGTTTGTAGTATTCCCAGAGCATTTTAACTTAATAAAATATCAATATTTGGTGTCCCTGTATTGATATATCACCACACAAAAAAATCACGATACTATAATGTATTGCTTTTTTTTTTACCCTACTCCTAGTGACTCAGTTGTTGTGGCTCCTAAATGTTTCCACATTGGGATAATACCACTTACACTTGATTGTGGACAATTTCACGAATTGAGTTGTTGCAAACATAGCATTATATTACAGCACCACACTCACATTCATTGAGCTCTTTGGAAACAACCCTTTCTTTAACAAATGTTTGTAAAGGCAGACTGCATGGCTAGGTGCTTGATTTTGCACACCTGTGGCAATGGGACTGAAAACAGCTGAATTCAAACATTAAGTGCTGTGACTCAGTACTTTTGTTCCTATAGTGTAGCAGAGCTTAGCCATTGAAGAGCCAGATACTTCTCTTAGTCATCGAGCAAGACCAAAAGCAGAGCTAAGAGGAGAGTAAGTATTGGATCTAACTTCAGCAAAAACATGAGTCGGTGTCTGGAGGATGTGTAATTAAGGTCTGCTAACACACTTGCAGCAACAACATTTTAATTAGTTTTTCTGCTTTTTGTATTTTTTGTTGGATAAATAGAAAATGTATAAGCACAAGGTCAAAGTGCTTTAGGTTTATGTGTTGGCTGGATTCTTCAGGTAAAAGGTCTTCCAGGTGTGCAGAAACACGTATCCGTCTTTATGCGCGGGCTCCACGCTGCAGAAGCCTGAGCTGTAGCATATGGCTTGTTTCCTCACTTTGCTGCACAGCTGTTTGTGTTTTTAGACTCTGATCAATCCTCCACAGTTTACCTCTCTTCACCTCCACCTCTGCAAACTCCAGTGACACTAACACTTTTACCCCAGGTGACTTAGCTTTTCCTGGTCTCCTCTTTCTTTATTTCATTCATCATCATATGCATTCCTCCCACACACACACACACACACACACACACACACACACGCACACACTATCTCTTGCTCCCACCTTTCATCCTCCACCTCCTCACAGGTGGCTCTGCCCTGACCTCACTCACATAGAAGCAGGCTCTTCTCATTGCCCCGGGCCTCGGCCTCTGAAGCGCTCCTCTGGGAGATTCCACCGCAGGCCCAGCTACACTCTTAATGCAAATGTGCAGCCACACTTGAACTGAAAATCTGAACGACTGCAGCCCTCAGAACGTTTTCCCCTGTAAACGCACAGCACGGTATGCAAGGCTTTGATACTTAAGCGTGCGACTTAGACACACAACCTTCTCCTCCTTCATCCTCCATCCTCCGCCATGGTAGTGTTATTTTTGGCTCCAGCTGGGACATATGTCACTGGGGAGTGCGTGTAGAGCCTGGTTAATTGGGGCTACCTCAAAGCAGGCATAAAAACGGAGGCGATATTTATTAGGCAGCGTTTTAGCTGCGTGTCACGGGTGCGTGTCGGCGCTGTAAAACACAGTTTGAATGAGTCAGTCAGAAAATTTTCTGTAACCGACCATCCCATCCCTGCTGCTCGTGAAAAGATTGGCATTTTGGATTTCTTTGCTCCACTTTATAAATACATCCCGGTGCTGCACTCTATTAAGCGTACTCTCTCATGGAAGATGTATCCCTCTCGCAGTAGTATTTATTTGTTGTAATCAAGTGCACAGAGCAATGTTTGTCTTATAACTGAACTACAACATTTTTATGCACCAGAAGCGACTGCTAATGTGAGATCATTTACGACGGCCATTTTAAGGTGGTTATGTCGAAGCAGATTTGTTTAATTTTGCACTGAAAGCTAATAAATCCCAGAGCTGGAATGAGTTAGTGTTACAGTCACTTGTGTTCATGTATTCTGGACATGCAGTGAAATTATATATTCCCCTACACTCATTTATTTCATCTGAGGGGTAGAGTGTGTGGCTGGCCATGGTATGGATAGATTTCCTGTTTATAATCAAGGTTGCATTAAATAAAAAAGAAAAAATCATTACTCATTGTTATTACCTACCACTATAGAAGAGAATTTCTAAATAGGGTGGCACTTCATATTTGGATGTTTGTGGTATTTAGAAAAAAAAATACTTTATGTAAACTAGTCAATTAACTATTCAGCTGAACAATATGTGGTACTCATCCTACCCTTTCATAAAATATCTTATTATTATGTTGTGTCTCTATGTCTGTGCTATGTCGCTATGCTGAGGCATCTCTACCTAGCTGAAAAGCCCTCCCACAGTGGGGTGGGATCATTCCCACTGATAATCCACAGGCAAGATTGAATATAAAAGCTGATGTTTTGAAGTTTATAGTATTCCATTATTTTGTTTTTTGGTGAGCAAAAAGTGATTATATTTGCATGAGAAGCTGATGGGCTGAGTTATCATGCAACATGCATCTACAGACACCTACGTAGTAACTGAAAAGGCCGCTCTGTTGGGTTGAGATCAGGTGACTGACTCAAAGAATATCCCATTTTTTTTGCCTTGGGAAAGTCTTGGGCTGCTTTTGCAGTATGCTGTGATCATTATCCACATGCATCATGAAGCACTGTCAGATCAGTTTTGCAGCATTAGGTTGAAGTTGAGTAGAGATTATAGCCTTGTCCTGTTCACAGTTAATCCCGCTTCTATCAGCAGTCCCATCATCAATAAACACAAGTGACCCAGTTCTACTGGCAGCCATACGTGCCCATGTCATAACATCGTCTTCACCATGTTTGACAGATGATGTGATGTGCTTCAATCACGATCTGTTCTGAGGTCTCCTCCAACATTTATATTCACTTCATTCTGGTACAGTTAGTCATTTTATGGCAAAGTCTAATCTGTACTTTCCTGTTCTTGAGAGTAACCAGCGGTTTGCACCTTGTTCTAAACCCCATCTGTTGATTGTAGACAGTGTTGGGAAGGTTACTTTTAAAATGTATTCCACTACAGATTACAGAATACATGCCCCAAAATGTATTTTGTAAAGTATTTTGTCACGTTACTCAATGAGAGTAACGTATTCTGAATACTTTGGATTACTTAATATATTATCAAGCTTTTTACAACTACATGAATGTACTATTGCTGTGTGATTTGTTACTATTACTGAAGGCTACTGGCCATACAAATATCAAATAGATTTTTAAATCTTAATATAAAATGAATAACAGTAGGGTGGACATTAGGTAAGGCTGCACTTTTTGCAGCAATCGCGTATAGAAAACTGTTTCACGCGTATATAAAACAGGTCCGCGGCTCCGAACTGTAGTAAAGGGACCTCTGGCTAATACGTCGGGTTCAGTGCTCGTAGCCGAAAACTAGCTTTACTTTGTTGTCTGGGTCAACTTTTCTAGCGAGAGACAGAGAGAGGCGTTGAAAGGCTGCTCCAACCGAACTTATTGTTTCGGAGGAAAACACGAACACAGTGTACAGTCGAGTCTTAATAGTCAAGAGTTAATAACTTACTCGCAACTGGGCTACACTGCCCATGAGGCTACATTCTTTAGGGCTATGCCTGTAACACTCTGCCTATTGCCTTCATAATAAATAATACACCTACCCCTTCAAGAGTGTTCATTACTCTACTACTGGTTGTGAAGTTGTTTTCTTAACCATGGAAATAATTCTGTAGTCGTCTTCTATGGACTTTCAGTCCTTTTGGTGTTGCTCAGCCCATTGGACCTCATATTTAGACTTCCAGTGAACATCTACCAAATGCAAGTTCAGTGCTTAGAATTAACTTCAACTCTCCAGTCAACTGTCTAATTATTTTTGAGGCTCTAAATATTGGGGATGTATATAGAAATAGCTGTAATTTATAAACAGTTATTTTTCTTAAACCACCTGAATTAAAGCTGAAAGTCTGCACTTCAGTTACATCTGGACTGTTTGATTTAAAACTACTGTGGTGGTGTACAGACGGAAAAATTACAAAAATTGTGTACATATGAACTCAAGTTTTTACACTATCAGGTAAACCCCCTTATTCCAGCTGTACAACTATCATTTAGACTAGCATTGATCAGTCTCAAACAAAAGCAAGATTAAAACACACAGAGACAAACTGAGCTCTTGAATGTCAGGAGAGGCTAATAGCTGAAATTAAGTTTTAGTTTATTTATGTGGAACATTTTCCAGTGACAACATTTGGAATGTTTGCCATTTGTGACACAAAACAGCTCCGCTGCGTGCAGAATAAAAAGCTATTGTGCTAACTAAAGCTAGTGGGATTTGTGCTTCCCACTTTGAATTACACCTTTTCTCTAACCCCAACTATGTCCTCTCTGCTAATCCTCTCTTATCACATCTCATTAACTCATAGAAAGGACTTTTATAAATGGAACGGCTTCTTTAAATATCTCTCTATAGTTTCTTAACTTAATGGCAATGTTGGTTTTCTCCATTGACTCAGAAACTGGGAATCAAGCCAGCTGTCCCACAGTAACTCAGCAGATATCCTTGAGTCATCCTGTCCCACAATCCTGCCCTTCAGTTATAAAATGCTTCAAATCTCTACAACACAAAACCAAATATTTCCTATTTAACAAAAAACAACATTCCTCTTTTTCACTCGCAATTCAGTGACCTTTTACTTGATATAAAACACAATTCCTCCTTAAGTGGAATTTCAGGTAACCAAAACAAACATATGTCACTTTTTTCTCCAAATCCTTCAAAGTCACATTGAAGTAGCTCGCATGCACAAACTCATTGTCACCTTTTTTTCTTCCGTCATGAGCACAAAGGCTATTGTTTTAGGCTGTGTATGAAGTATTTTGCCCACTTCACACCTGTCATTCTCATCTATCTCAGGAGCGTGAAGGGAGGGTTGTATTCTCCTGTGAAATGCGCAGATTTCCCCAGTGAATGAACAAATGTGTGATTGTCCAGTTTACACAAAAGACACTCTACTTTGTCATTGTTCCCGCAAAGGCAGGTTCAGGGACAGCTAACTCTTGTGTTCTTCTACAGTGTCTGAGGGTAGTCTGTCTTGAAGTTGTTGTACTAAATGCAATAATATCATAGCTGCTTCTGTTTCCCCCACTTCCACACAGCTTCTCTCTGAAAGCTCCAATAACTTTGTAATGTGAGCCTGGTGAGTCAAGAGTTCTGGTTTCGTGATTGCTGGCCCGGAGGAGGTTGTGGTTAGGAGTGATAGGGCAAAAAAGAGGCCATGTGGAGGGTCCATGAAGATGATTACACTTTAAGAGCTTTTTAATGCTCATTAACACACGCAGCTCTCCTCATTCCTTGATTTATATACTGAACGTGCTAGCTAACATGCAATACCTCGGGTAGAACATGTATCGAAGAGTCTACATCACTCCGACACCCCTGAGTGGGTTTTTTGTGCCTCAGAGTAAAACCTAATGTAGACATTGTCCAAAGCACACTCAAGCCTCCATAAATAGAATTTATATGCTGCTAGTTATATTTCTAATACCACTTATGTGCTACCTATGTATGTTTCTTTTGTGACATTACAATCAAGTTTGCCACACCTTTTAAAAAATGTGCCAATGCACGATTTGTTCTGCAAAGTTTTCCTTCAAGCTGCTGAGAGCTGTATGTCTCATGCAGTGATTGTTAGTGCATGTACTATTGTAATTGACGTAGAAATAGGTATTTTCCACCTTGCGTGCATGCATAAATGTGACTACGGTGAGAACAGCATGATCACCTACTGGAATTAAACATAGCTCTATTACACTACTTAAAATTATTACTCTGTCTCTCAGTTTTACGAGCCACCATCAGCGTCTCTCCGCAGTTTTCTCTTTTCCACTTTTACTCCATACCTCCTATAGTTTTGGCAATTTAGCATAAATAATTTCGTGATGGCCACATGCTTCACTGCGGAAACATTAGAAAGATGCGAGGAAAGCTCTGTGTGCTGGAAACTTAATCTAACAAGGAGTTGTTGAAATGGAAGACATAATTTCTGGTAGAAAATATAGTCCATTGTACAGTTCTCTGTGCTAAAACCTCAACGTTTTTTGGTTTTTTTTTAACATTTTACAGCAACAGCCATCTTGATTTTTCTGCTGGCATGACTTGGCATCATCAAATTGGTTTTAGGGGGACTAAATGAGGTATAGTACAGCTGGCAGGCCCAAAAAAAACAAAGACTAAGCTCTTTACCAAACCATGGCACTGACCAAGCCACTAATCACAGGCTGCTAGACCAAGCCTTGATAGCTTGTGTATTTATGAATGTACAAAATCACCAGGAGACTAAGTGAAAATAGTCAGTTAACATAAACTTGCAATGCTTCTGCTTCTTTTTTACTTTTAAACACTGCTTTTAAACTTAACACGACTTTTAAAAGGAACTTGTTACTCACCTGTGGTCACAAGCTGAGAGTAGTCACCAAAAGAACAAGACAAGAGATACAAATGATGATTAGCTTTCTCTGAAGGTTGGCTGGGACTAGGATGCCTCCTGAATGCCTCGTAGGTGAGGTGTTTCGAGCATGTCCCACTGGGAAGACGTCCCATAGCAAACCCAAGGCACGCTGAAGGGACTGTGTCTCTTGACTGGCTTCATAGAAGCTGTAGATGGATGCTACATTACAAGATTACTGCCACTAAAACAGTTACAGTTTTATGTCCTGTGGAAAGTAAAATGAAGACCTGTAATGTTCAGACAGAGTTTATCCTGTTGAACTTTATGTTCATATTGGCGGCATCCCCTCCATCATCTATATAGCAACAAGCTCATTAAGAGAGAAATATTTGGCTGCCTAGCTTGGGTAAGCTAACGATACTGTTACAAACTTAGCAAACAGCCACACCGTAATCTGCAAATGTTTCCATGTGTGCTGTCAAATTCAAACTACAATCACACAATACTTCTCAGATGCTTTGATTCACTCACGCAAGATTCTTCTTTTTTTGTTAGTCGTCCTAAATTAGCACATACAGTAGTTCCCCCAACTCCACTATTCGTCTTACATTTTACTTACAGTTTAATTGGTATAAGTGTCAGCTTGTAGTAGGGTTATTTTTCACTTTGGATTCCAGTCGTGACTACAGTTGAGGATGTTTTGAGTTCAGGTCTGTAAAAGCCATGGAATTTATCAGTCTACTCAGGTCCCTCTTGGTGATTCCCCAAATGTTCAATTACTCATTTAATTATATGTTAATTCAACTCTTGAACCTGATCTCAGTGCAAATAAGTCTGAAAAAACACTGCAGGATCTTCCATCATCACTAAGTTCATTGTCTGTGATTGATATTTCTGGGGTTTCTATCAAACCGTGGTTTACTTAACCGTTTAAGCAGCCTTTCAGTCAGTTGCAAGGATCTTGTGCAACTCCCACCAGTCTTGATTAATTTGATTAATTGATAACACAGCCTACAGCTGAAGCTTACTACAGAGGATTTATTCAACGCCAAGGTCTAACATATTATTGAAAAGCTGGAGTTGAAAAATGGCAAAGGGACATGTTGGTTTGTTTTGGCTTGGGAGACTTGTTCCATTCTACAAAAATGGGTTTGCAGACTACTAGTGTGGAGCCACTCTCTTTTATTTGACTTTGTGCTTCACTGCGAGAAAGGAAAAAATGGCTTTGTATAATCACCAACCAGCCATATGACCTGAAAAAAAAAGGAAAAAATGTTGGCAACTGTTTTTTGTGCAGAGCATTAAAAAGAGAGCAAGAGAGAGGGGGTGGGGATGGTGGGGGGGGGAGACATTTCTGACCACAACTCATAAACCGCACTTTATTTAGACTGGCGTGCACCCATTATTTGTTCACAGGGGCTTTCAGTCAGTCTGAGGGAAATATGTTCCAGCATCTAGGGGGGGGGGGCAGTGGGAGGGAAAAAGAGGGATGATGGTGGAAAGAGAGAGAGAAGAGGTGGGATGAACTCTTGCCAGGTGTCGGTCGTTGCCATGGCGTTCCATCAGCCGACTCCATTGTGGCTCAACGGACTCATCGGTGACTGAATGCCAAAGGGAGGGCGTTTTCGCTGTGGAGAAAGCGGCTCTAAAGTGGGCTCAAACCAGTCTGCACCCACCCACCCGTCCCACCCTACAGGAATGCATAGAATGAGGGCCCGTTTGCGTGACGTATGATTGGCAGGGACAGTTTGTAGTAAGGCACTCATTGCTGGCTTTCTCGGTTAAGTATGTCAGTTCAATGCTTACTGACACAGATCACAGAGCTGGATTTAAAACAAGGCTTGATAATTCCTGATACGCTGTAAGAAAATACAGTTAAAATACAGTAAAGTGCTGCAACTGGATTTGCCAGCATCTAACTGTTATTTTACAGTGTGCCCACTGCAAGTTCCATACCTTATAGTTTGTATTTTTTAAATACATATTTTTCATTTTATTTTATATCATTTTCATATAAATAATATTGTATGATCTTTACGTTACAACATAAAGCGCCTTTAGGTGGCTGCTGTTGCGATTTGGTGCTTTATAAATAAAATTGTATTGATTTGAATTTCATTGTATTGATTTTAGTTTTAAAAGTGAGTTTGCTTGTTTCTGTTTAGTTATTATTATTTTAAAACTTTATTAGTTTCAGTCCTGTTTTACAGTATGGAGGGCATATGCCAGAGGTAAATTTGAGTAAAATCAGTACAGTTGTTACAGTAAAAACACAGAACTCTTTGAAAGCAGCTGACTCATAGATTTGTAAAAATGCCCAGAATGAATAAACAGATCCAGCAAAGGCCTGTCGGGCAAATTGCGATAACAAAATTTACCAAATTAACAAATACTGAACCTTTTATTGAATATTTATTTATTTTTCAATATTCTCTTAATTAGTTTCCAAAGCTCATTTTCATTTAGATTTATTTATTTCAAATTATGAAACAATTTTCATTTCTTTTCATCTTATTTTTGTTTAGCTTTGCAGTATTTTATAGAGCATGCTCGATATGTTGGCCGATATTAGCTGTTTGCCAGCGTACTGATATCGGCATTTATAACAGCCAATAAATAGAAATATAAAAATGTGAAGAAAATATTGAAGAAACACATTTCAACCATGTTATCAGCCCTGACGCTGCATCGTTGTCCACCAGGCCAATCAGCAGCATCCCTGTTTAGAGCAGCGCACACAAATAATCTGAGATTTTAAAACTACGTTTTTCTACTGTCTTAGTAATGACTCATGAATACCGAGATATGTTAAATGTTTGGGAAATCTGTTTATGATTCTTGTATTTGAAAGAAAAAAGTCAGCTTTTTAAATCACCAAATATTGGTATTGGTATCGGTTTTAAAAATACTATTTCAGTCAGGCCCTAGTATTTTACTGTGTGATGTTTGGTTGCCATGGCACAGTTATTTTAGCTTTCTGGTGCTAATCTCACCCAAAGGGTTTACTGTACGATATAACCCATCAAACACTAGGATGACCTAGTTCACCTGCTAGTTTTCGTTATAGTGAACTGTTGATTGCTCACTGTTCTCGCTCACTTTAAACCACATCACTCATCAAAAACAATCAAAATGTTTTAATTAATGATTCACAGTCCCATGAGTCTTTGTTCTTATCAAAGAAAAAATACATTATTATACTATACTATTATAATGTGCAGTGGGCTTCTACAGGATCCAGCTGTAATCACTAAGAACTGTTGCATTACTGTTTTAAATCTCCTGTACTTTTACAGAAATTTCCTAAAGTGTAATCATTTGCTGGTGAGCAGTGATGGGTATGATTTCTCCCCACCAGGCTGTAGCCTGTGGGCTTCACTTTGGGTTGATTCTTCACAGCGATGTGCTCCAGCTGCAGCCATGGCAGGGATTAGGATGTCATTTTCACATCCACAAAGATTTGCCTCAAATACCAAATATCAGTGACATTTTGTCTTAGCCACTCTCATGCTGCTAAGGCATGAATGGTTTACATTATCATCCTCTCCAGTACCCATGATTCCTAGCTGTTTTTCGGTGTTCATGAATATTATGCTGCATTGTTGGAAATGTCACAATCATCATCATTGATACACAAAACAGCTCTATCTCTATTCACCTATATTCCTGCTCAGCACCAACTGTACATATTCACAGACTGAATAGGCCTCGCTCGCTGCAACTCTTAGCAACTGTTGCTGTGTGTAACATTGTTGAACTCCACCTCTCGCTCGCTCTTCAAACGCGAATGACTAATCCATCACGGAGCACACTGAAAGCTCTTCGTAAGGCCCCTGGAGCCGCTTGACGCCCCCCGTGACCCTCTCCTGGATGTTTCCTCATTACTTTATAATGTATTCACGCTTATGCTTCCATGGCGCTCGCCCTGGCCTCGTAATGGGAGGAAGCAGTGAGCTGTTCCAATGCATGCGAGCCTGCCACAATTTGCACTTCATTTTATTAACAAAAAAAAAAAAACATAGCCAGCCCAGCTTCTGGTGATGCCTTGCCAAAGCTCACCAGGTTCCAGTGCGCACTGCCGAGAAATTTCCTGCAATGTGACGACAGGATAGAGTCTCTCAGCATCAGTGGGGTACCTCCGCTGGCCCCCGGGAGATGCTGTCATTATGCGTGTTTGCAATCATGGGAGCTGAATACCTTGGCTGGAAGTGAGAGAGAGGACTGACAGAGGCAGAGGGAGAGGGGGAAGAAATTTAGAGACACAGAGAAGAGGGAGAGAGAGAATGTTTCGGCTCCTCGGCGGTGTTTTGAGCTTTCTGAAATGCATGTGCTATCATAGCAATGTTGTGTTTACCACAGCAGGAGGCAAACACAGAGTCACAGAGGAGAGGCGCGGAAACGCCAGACACAGTAAAATGAGCAAAATACATACATTAGGACTCTCTGTATTCACTACACACAAGCCGAGCAGAGGGGGGGAAAACTCATTTCAATATAAATGGAAGAAGCAGGGAGTGTGTGTCTTTATATCGGCTTTTGAACATTTTTTTTTAATGCTCACCACATGGAAATATCCAGCAGAAGCCCTGAGACGAGTTTTGCTGGGAAGTCAGGATGTCATTCTTTCTGTTGCTAAGGAAACTCTCTCACAGAGGGCCTGCTTCCCTCCCCCATGGCCACCGAGCTTTCAGCCGCTCTCTGTTTCAAAGAAGCCTTTCTGTTTCCAGCCCTCTCCAGTTGTGCAATCAGACTGAGGAACATCTCTCCATCAGGCTGGACCGGGAGACCCCAACATCTGGGGGGGCTGTATTGATGTCTCCCCAGTGAGCTATTCAGAGCTGCTACTTTCAGCCAGTCTTCTCCTGGCTGTGATTGTCATGCTTGTGTTTTGATACCAGGGTGTAGTAGCCGCTTGTCTCGCACAGACAAGCACTTTAATATATCAGTGCTATACCCCCGACCCCCCCACCCCCCCACCCCTTCTGTGCCAAAGACATAGCCACATCAAGAAAGGGGGGGGGGGGAGCTAATGTGAGGACAAGTTGCAAGGAAAGCATTGTAAACACTAAACATTTCAGTCTGTCAGCGCCGAGCCAGAAGTGGAAATCACTGACACAAATAGCTGTTGTGTGGCTGCCTTCGAAATGACCCCTCTCAGTCTCCACGGCCACCTTTCCGACTGTGCTAGTTATCATGTAGGCTAACACATCAGGAGCTTAGTTTTAGATGATGTGTTCTTTGGCTCGCATCCACTGCCATGCATAAACCCCCTTTCACCTCAACTGAGCCGCTTCTCTCTCCCTGCAATTGCACAGAAACGCTCAGGTCATTCAATTACCACATCTCTGACTCTGCAATCATATTCTCAGCTGCTTTTGCTGGTAAAACATTTTCCCCCCAAAAAGTAAAAAATCAGTCCGTATCAATCAGTCACCAAAAGAATATGGGGGTGACAATAGTCAAGATGCACCGTGCTGCTCAAAGTTTTGATTTCATTCTTTTCCAATATTAAGTCTCACTCCAGCTGAAAAGCGTTTTGCTCCCGTGCTTCCCCTTTAAGTTTTCTGCAGAAAATCCAGTGTATAGGCCGGTGAATGTTTAAAATAAACAGCAGAGACACTGAATATTGCATGGAGAATTTTATTCACTTTCGAACAGTGAGATACACCCCGAATGTCTCATTTGCACTTGACAGGTTTAATTACATTGCAATTATACAGGATTATTCATAAGTATTATTCATAAGTAACAATAATTATTGAATTTCACACATTTAGCAATTTGGTTTAGCTACAGAATTTATGTAAATATGCAATGCATGATTCAAAAGCCCAAATTTTTACTCTGAAATATAAAATACAGGGTAGATTCTTATGTAATCTTTGAACTGACAACAGTTAGTGAGATAGATCTTAACTAAGAAAAGACTTTCATATTGCATACATACAGTGGGAAACATAAAAATCCGAACACCCTCACAGTGGAAAGGAAAGGAAAATCACTGACATTTATTATCATTCGTTTTCTGTCAGTTGATCTCTTTCCAATTAAATGTTTTTTTGGGGGGTTTTTTGTATTATACACGCAGGATTCGAACAGAATGTCAGTTGTGCGCACGTCAGCACTGAAAGTGGCCGAGGCGAGATCTTCCGCTGATTTCTCCTAAGTGCATACATGCAGGCAGAAGAGATGCTGGCTGAGGGCTAAACAGGGAAAAGACAAAAATGACAGGGATTTCACCACCGAATCCTTTTAGCGGGCCACTGACACATGAATGGGGGCAAAAGAGAGAGAAAGGAGAGAAGAGGGAGTGAGGGAGGGAGAGAGAGGGAGGGTGGGGGGTGGGGGGGGAGAGTAGACAACCAATTTGTGAGTAATGCAACTAAAAACTGACATGTGTAATTTCATCCATCTGGGCCGATGTGTAAAAAGCGCTGCTCTGAACATTCCCCATGATTCCCCCTGATTGATCTTCCCCCGGTCTGAAACACCTATTATTAGCCACGAGCCTAATAGCACCAGGATGGCTCAGCGCTCTCCCAGGGGCCAATTCTCCGGTCATCTGCCCCTCACTCACCACAGCTGTGGAAACCAACCAGGGAGAGGGTGGAGAGACAGGGGGAGGCGAGGAGGAGATGGAGCTGCCAAGAGGGGATGGAGGCGTACCTATTGGATGAAGGGTGTGGGAGGGAGGGAGATGAGTGAAAGAAAAAAGGGGTGGGGGGGTGCGGGGGGAGAGGTTGAAGGGGAAAGGGAGAGAGGGGTAGAGTGGGCATGAAGAGAGAAATGAAGAGGAGAGAAGGGGGCAGGATGGAGAAGAGATGGAGACAGTGGCTGGACATGGATTGGGGGGTGGTGATGGTGGTGTGGGGGTTGGAGAACATAAGAGGAACTGAGAGGGGGTGGGGGACACAAAGAGAGACAAAGTTATTCACAGGTATTTATCTTCCTTAAAAAAAAATCAATCAATCTCACTTTTGCCAAAAGTTGAAATGAAAAACATGCCACCGTATATTTATGCCCGTTTTAATTTTTCAGTCTGACCCATAATCATCTTTCAACTTCCAGGTGAGGAAGCTGCACTTACGCACTGAAAAGGTTAAGCACAAAGAACGATTGTCTGTTTTAAATTGAATGAAAAATCCAGCCTATCAGGTCGTTTTAGCGTTGATTGTAAAGTCTCAGTGCTTAAGGAAAGCACTGAGATCTGTATTATCCTTAAGCAATAACACTTCATTATTTGTCACTCTTTATATATTATTTTTGATTTTAAGCATTTCAATAAATCTTCTATAACCAGAAAACCCATAAGTTTGAGCTTTTGTTGTTCATTAGCAACACTTAATCGTATTTATATCTACTTAAAATTGTATTACAGTCTTTTACAAACATACTGCAAATCAGTGGCTCATATGGTAACCTTAGAGCTGACACTTAAATCATAAAATGTGATACATTTTTTAATAACCCCCCTGACAGTGTCAGATATGTTTGCAAGCAGTGATGATAAAAGTCAATGTTCAAGGTCCCAATGCCAGAGCTGCCATCCGGATGCCCCAAGGTTAGATGTCAACAATAAGAAAGTTTGCACGAAACACAAAGCTGAATGAGAAATGTTGATTGCTGTCTGCCCGTTTTTTTGGGTAATTTTTTTTTTTGTTTGCGATGGGTTGAGGTCAGAAGTCATCTGTTAATCGCCCCTTCAGTCTCTTTGATTGAGTGAGCCCTCAGGTGAGGCGTAATGCATTTTCAAGGGCAATGATGACAATAATTGGCTACCTTCACTTCACCAAAATGGACAAAGTCCTAAAAATGTCTCCACTCAAATCTGACAGTTCATTGCAAATGAAAATAAAGCCTGCGAAGGTTTACCAGGCGATGAATTAATAGCTGTGATATTATGAGGCTGGCTATAACCATGATCTCCTGGCCAGATTATTAAGTTGATCTGTGGTCTGTGGTTTTTGTTAACTCAGAGGACACTGGACACTGCTCACTAGTATTTCACAGCAGTGTAAATGCATGGCGTTGTTGGGGTGGGCTTTGCATCCATGTGCCTGCTCCATATTTTAAGGAGTTTGTGTGTTTCATTATTTTTGTTTGTTTTTTTTGTGTGTGTTAGATATAATTACATATTAAATAATTGGCTTCAGAGTAATTTAGAGAAGCTTGAGATTAATGCAATGGCTGTATCGCTGAGTGTAGCAATAATAACAAACCCAGGAGGGCCAAGATATGCACAAAGGGTCTGATAATGATTATAGGGATGTTTGATTTATATATATATGTATATAAAATATGTAACATTTTATCTAAATAAAAGCAAAATCTTTATAAAGGTTTTAGCTTTAAAACTATATTTCAGGAATAATTTCTGCAAATGAAAAAAAAAGCAGATTTTTTACAGATTTTTTAAAAGATTTTACACTTTTATCCACATTCACCTCATCCGAGGAAGCCTGTGTGTTTCTTGCAGGAACACGACCATATTTCTTAATAATAATAACAATAAAGCTACACTTAATCCACTGAGTTACACAAACTCTCTGTGAGCACAAAACCTTAAAAAAAAAACCCAAGGCCTACGAGAGCAGCAGGTTTCAGGTAGGAGTGTCCAAAGGTTCAGCAAAGGTGCGCACCACCTATCACCTGACAGGCTCCTGCTAAGAAGCAGCAGAGAATGAGACGGGCTCTGCCAGCGCACTAGATTTCACCAGGTGTGACTCCCTTTCTCCTCACTTTCCTTCCACTTCAGCTCACACTGTGCTCTTAAATTTCACGCTCTTTTATTTTGCAGTCGGTGTCGGCTATTGTGAGCAGCACCTCCTTCAGCGGGGCATTCATCTCTATACGTGAGCCAGGACTTTCCTGTTTGAGGGCACGCTATTTGGTTATTAGTTTGCACCGTGTGCATTGGGGATATGTGTTGTGGGTGTTTTCTAAGGAGCAGTTTTATCTGCATGTATAGCCCAAACAACAGGATTAAAAAAAAAATGAGGCTCATTTTCTTATTTCTTACAAAGTTGAATCCTGTAAAAGACTAAATATATGTGCATATGTGCATATTTGTAGTCTAATATAACAAAAACATATTTTAAATATTCCTTTTGTTAGATTCATCTTATTTCCCAAGCAGATGAAGCTTATCTTATATGTTAGTGGGATTTTAAATGCTTAAAATCCCTTCATTTGGCCTGCCTGTGCTCTAAATCTGAGCATTATTGGACACATGTGTGTTGTGATCCACAGTTTAGACACACAGATTTAAATTTCTTTCTCCATTCTGTGGCTAAAACATCCTTTTCATCCCTCACATCTGTAAATGAGATTAGGTTCCCTAAGTGGCCACACTTTATTAAGAAGCCAACCATTTTAATGATTATTTCCCAAACAACAATACTGCTGTGTGCTACAGCCTTTTTTATTTTAATTTTTATTTTATCGTACTAGAGAACTCCTGCGAGGACGGACCAAGTTGTGATGGGATGTTTAGTGTCCACGAACAATTTATGATACCCCTTCCTAAAGGTTCACCATAATCCGTGTGACATTTCTCCATCCATCAGACTGCATGCCACATATGACGCGCACCGGTGGCGCGCTCAGACTCTGTGGAGGTTGCAAAAACCACCTGCCTCCTCAGACACAGACACTAAACCCTCCTCCTGCACCGCTGGCCCCTCAAACACTGACACGTAAAGCATACATTTAATTATATCACCTCAACGAAAATGATTTAATTAAGTTTGTAGCACGTTATTTAGATTCATATTATTTTTTAGATCAGGCGCAGTAGAATACCTACTATATGAACTGCAGAAGTGATTAACGTGATAATAATGACGAGGACCGTGACGATAATAGTAGCAGCAGCATAAATGTTATTATTAATAATAATAAGATAAGATAAGATATATTTTCCATACATGCTGTATATAAATATATAGCTACCAATTTAAGGAACGTGTATATAATTATATTTCGCTCTTTAATCTGCATCTTTTTTTCTGTAAAGTTTGCTCTTCATTTGTGCCTAATGGCCAAACATTTCAGGAGTTTGCTTAATGCTCCTCGTTGTCAAGTTTTCTTTACTAATTTCTGTCTTTCATTCTTTTTCCCCCTTTCTCCTCTCTGTCACGACAGATGAAAAGGCGCTCTGATTATTCCAGAAGGTTGGGAAATAAATGATTGTCTTTGAAGTAGGCCCGGGCCTTGGACTACATTAGAAGCCAAGCATGTGATTTGCAACTGTTGAAGTAAAACCTTCACTCTGCTACAGAAAAAAAAAAAGGAAAAATGAGGAGGGTGGCTTCTCGGCAAAAGAAAATGGTATCTTTGTTTGCTCCCCTTTGTTTATCAGGGGATTCTTTCTCATTTCCCCCCCTTTTTTTTCATTTTTACTAATTCATTTCAATGGCTTTCAAACTGGAAAATGGAAATGTTGCTCCTGCCCTCTATTTCGGCGGCAGCGTCCTGGCAACAGAGCAATTTTCTATCATCAGGGATAAACGGCATCGAACAGTACATTCTGATAAAAAAAAAAAAAGGAAAGAAAGAAAAAAAGCCCATGATTGCTGGCCTTCCTGTCTGTCATCTACCGACCAAATCCTCTCCTTCAAGACCGACCACTGTGCTGTCAGACCTAATAATGTCGCGTATTAAGTCGAGAGAGGGGGGAAAGGGGGGACTACATGCACCCCCGGTTCTCACTAGTCTTATTTGTCACCAACATTAAATTCAGATCAACTTTTTGTATGTAGCTCCTTTGTTATTTACTCCTTTGTACAGGAACAGTGAGTTAGGCGTGTGCTCGCCGAGTTATAGCGTAACAGCCTAAAATAAAACAAACTGCTATATTGTTAATTCTTCGCAACAAATGCCCTAAGCAGCCTTCTGCAGTCTTCCTTATTATTATTATTATTATTATCATTATTATTATTATTATTTTACTTTCATCGCGTTATCAAATTCAGTGGCTTTGAGGCCGTTTTCATTAATCCAGTTACGCTTCACCAGCTCGTTTGCCTTCGTATTTTGCCACCATTTCAGAAGCAAACGAGCAAATATAAACACCATATGACTGGTGCAGGAAACTAAGCAATGCAATCACTCAGGTGGACCTAAACATTCAATATAGGAAGGCGACAAAAGAAACAAGCGGTCTTAATTAGAACATGGGCCCTAAGTGGGTCCAGTGCAGCTTCAGTCGTACCAAATTAAATCCATTAGTCTACGAGAGGCTGTGAAGACTCAGTGATGCAAGCCTGTGCTTATTTGTGGTCATTTAGCTCAACTACGATGGGTCCATCTGAAGGCCGTTGCCTGCACCTGGGGGCCATCCATGCATGTGCCAATTTTGCTATTTAACCGAGAGATAATGCAATCCTAATTTATGATGCAAAAGTTATGGTAAACAGTCGTCTGCCTGGCAGCGCTTGGTTATCTTTATAGCAAAACCACACTCATTTTTCTCGGTGTAGTTGCACGTTTTTACAAATCACATCAAAGCCTGGCGTAAGCGAGTTTGCATTAGTGCGCTGTGCGCAATTTGCGTGCGTAAAAGCGTCGAGCCGCCATTTGGACACGGATGAACTGTACTGATCGGTGATCGTTTTCGGGCGGTGTGTGTGTGTGTGTGTGTGTGTGTGTGTGTGTGTGTGTGTGTGTGTGTGTGTGTGTGTGTGTGTGTGTGTGTGTGTGTGTGTGAGGGCGGTTTGCTCCAGTGAATCCAGTTACAATGAACCACGTTATGCTGACAGCTGTGTGTGGCATGCATCTGCGCTTCTCTTTTGCCACTTCCCGCCCTTCGCACGGCAGAGATGGAGAGCAGTCGACGCCTGGCTGTCTGTGAAGCGCCAGTGGCTTTGCGCTGTGGAGAAGGGAGACATGTTGTTTAAGTGCCTCCCGGTGTCTTTCTGCAGTGACTTGCCTCAGCGTCCTCAACCGCTCCTAGTCCCTGGGAAGCCAAAGAAGTGGCTTTCCATGGGAGCCAGTCAATAGCTGTTAGTGGGACCGACCGCAAACACCCAGCCTCTCATTTACAGTTATGACCTATGTTCTGTTGGAACTCTGTGTTAACGCTCAGATACGATTAACACGTGTGGCCAGATAGACTGAAAAAGACACGCGGTGCTAAAACAGGCAGTGACACGCATTCAGAAAGAGGTGGGGAGATCACATTTACGCATGTATAGATCACCTTATCCACAAGCGTGCTGATATTACCAATTTAGGTTATGTCCTATCGGCTGTGTTAACCACAACATGCCGTTAAGTTCCACCTGTAAATGCAGGCGTGCAAATCTTCTCAGTTTCCATGTACTGCCGTCACAGACAGTGGATGTTAGGGGAAATCCCAGGCCTGATACAGACCCGGCGTTTGGATATTGGAGTGATTTTAAAGAGTCATTCATCAGCGTTTATAAGACAGCAGGAAATAAAGACCACTTCTGTTAAACCAGCACGGCCATTGATTGTGCTGAAGGTCAATCATCTACTTAGGGACAAAGTGATTTCTAGATTTGCAGCTGAACGCTGCTCATTTTGTGATTGACATTTTGTCGAGCTGAAATATAAAATAATTTTTCTCCAGAATAAGGCCATGAACTTGTATAATCCAAGATTAACCGGAGACATGATACAGCAGGTGAAGAATGACTCAAGGGTGTCATTTTTAAAATATATAATTTTTATAGGATAATTGTTTTTGCTTCTGTTCTTATAAAGTACAATTAAAGTTTTTTTAAACAGTCCACTGATTACATGTTATATGGGTCGCTGTTTGCAATCAGACACGGCTGTCAGCACGCGTGCAAAAAGCCCAGATCTTAAACATTTCAAAAACACCAAGGTCGAGTATGTCATGTTCTCTCCATTCAAGCAAATCCGTCCTTTCACCACTTCACTTAATCTCGGTGTGCACAGAAACACGCCTGCAGGGACGTCGAGACTTTGACATTACCCGCACAGTCATCTTAATCTTAATAATTCCGACGGTGGCGCGCTTGTGATGCTGCAAAAAAAACAAAACAACAACAACAACAACAAAACCTGGGGAATGAAGATGTCTCATATAACGAAGGCTGGGGTTTTAAGTCCGCGGGGAAGCGGCTAACATCACTGCAAAGCATGTTCGTGTTTGTAGTAGGACTCAAAGGCGATTAGAAAAGCTATCGGATCTGGTTTCTCCTCTGCGTGTCCAAGTGGAACACGGGCAGGGGAATTGGCCACTATGCTAGATCACTGAGGGGTGACCAAGGTGGGCTGACTCATTCCAGGTCTGCGAGGCCACACTCTTTGCTTAAAATAGCGAATTACAAGAGGCAATAAAATCATTCGTCAATGTCAGCAAAAGAAGCTCTTACCTGCAGCCCTCCCGACGACAAAAGAGCAACTCTGATTAATCTGAATCAGACTCGCTTAATCTAAAGGACTCTGCAGGAATAAAACAAATCCATGTGGATGCCTTCGGCTGCAACACATCCCTGCCTCTGTGCTCCCCTCCTTGCTCCGCTGCTGTAAAATGATTATCCGGCTGGGTTGTGCACTTTTAAATCCCACAAAGTAAATAACAACCGTAGCTGACGATAATAGCAAGGTACCAAGTTCTTGTTACAGAAAAGGAGAAAATTGAAACTAAACGCTGCATTTAGACAACCATTTTTGATAAGAGGATAATTGAGGCCACACTGGCGTATAATTAGGGGATAATTTATGCTATATCCACTTTTATTCCACCCTCCCAAAATAAATCCAGTCCATAATCATTACAGGCGAATTGTTCTTAATTTTATAGCTGCAATTTGAGTAAAGTGTGGCCGCTAATCAAATAGGTTTTCGTAGTAACTTGATTGCAACCATAATTATTTTGCGTCGCCTTTTTTTTTTTGTTAAATCGCTAAATGCCACATTGCGTGGAAAAAAATGCTGAAAGTGGTGCAAAACATGATTTGAATACCTATTGCATTATTATAAGCGGAAATAGCATTTTATTCTTATTTGCTACTCGAACATGGCAGCCCTTGGAGACAAACTGTATAATTTACATATATTGAGGACCCTATCAGGCCTCATATTGCAACAGGGATAAAAGACACTGTCAGTTTATCCGGGTATCCACCCTTCTATCTGCAAAATAACCTATTGTACCTCAGGCATATTGTTATTTGATGTGTCACATGTACGGTATTTTGAATTGTCTGAGGATCCTTAATCATATGGTCAGTAGCCCCGGGAAAAAATGAACAGTTATAATATATGTTACTTTCAGAGCAGAAGAGGGTGGGGTTTGAAGAGGGGGACAGCTCATTAGGCAAACATCAAAGCAAATACTACACTGCAAAAAACAACAAAAAAAGTGTTTTTCTTATCAAATAGGCTGTCAAGATAAAAAATAAAAATGAAAAAGTTAAATGAAATTAAGAATAACAATTCAAGTCTAAGATAAACTTTCGCTCACTTCCAGATCTACTCCACCTGTTCCAGGTGTTTCCTTGGCATTAAACGCGTCACTCTCCCGCTATAGGCATTAATATTTTAAGTGTCACAAAATGTAAAAACCTTAAAAGAGCCACATAGTGCAGCTGGGATTATTCTTTACTCTTTTATAAATTTGACTGAAAAATCCTTTTTCAAATAAAATTATTGCTGGTTTGAGGAGATTGGTGTTAATAGTATTATTTTTTTTTAATGTAGGGTAAAATAATTCAGTTTCGGTTTGAAATCGATTCAGCTATTCCCGAACACGTGTTTGTGTGATGCTTTCCTATATGCAATTACTTCCTCAGCAAATGAGGACCTAAAGCCAGAAAAGTAAATAGGGGAAACGTAAAGACTGCCCGCTTCAGATTAAATCAAAGTGCACGCTATATGTTGCGCGTCGCGCGTAATTTGGAGTTTGGGTTAAAAAACAAAATCGACTCGGCAGTTTCCAAAAGAGCGGAGGTTTTTTTTTTCTCTCTCCCTTTTTTTTTAAACGTGTGGGGCTTGTCTGTAGGAATTAGGCGTCTTTCCCACCACATATTATTTCCCCCATAGTTGTGGTGGGAGCTGGTAAGGTGGGTTAACTCCAGCTCAAGTCTCCGTGAAGCGCAGAGCAGTGATGACGTTGGGTTGGTGACCAATCGGGAGGCGCTGCCCTTTGGAGACAAACCATTTTACTTGTAGTGTCTGCATCAAGTCTGGAAGCAAGGGCTCAATTTTAACAGAATCCACCTTAAAATCTCTCCCTTAACTTATGCCTACCTTCCACCACTTTGAGTGAGAATATCACAGGACAAGGGGGGGAAATAAAGACGCCTCTGGAAAAATCGGGTGTTAATAGGACAATATCTGCTCGCGGTGGAGAGAGGGGAGAGAGACAACAGCACAGCGAGAGAGAAAAAACCGATTTGGTCTTGAGAGAGAGGGGGGTGAGTGCTCTCAAGGCAGAAAATTCGATGATGACCATGACTACGATGGCTGACGGTCTGGAGGCTCAGGACTCGTCCAAGTCTGCTTTCATGGAGTTTGGACAGCAGTCGCACTCACAGCAGAGCTCCCCATCGATGGGCAGCGGCCACTACCCGCTGCACTGTCTCCACTCCGGCTCACACTCTCACCACCAGCACGACAACACCCCGTACCCCGGGAGCAACACCTACAACAGGTCGTTACCTTACCCTTACGTGAGCCATCCACACCACAGCCCGTACCTGCCGTCCTATCACAACAACATGGGAGGACAGACAAGGTTAGACGGCACAGGTAAGAGACCCGCGTTTTTCGCCAGCCAAATGGAAAATGCACCACAGCGTGCTCGACAGTGCCATTAGAGCATACCTCCTTCTTCTTCGTTTTCTTTTCTTTTCTTTTTTTTAGTGCGGGTGGTCCACAGTGGGGATCGAACATTTCTCCATGCCAGCCTCGTGGTGTCATGCCCAAATCACCGCACGGCCGCTCCAAATTCGGGAATTATCTTTCGAGCGTAGGCGGGCGATCGCGAAAATTGTGCGTAAATGGCACCGGATAATTCAAGATCCAGCCTTCTTTTTCTTCCTCCGCCGTCCCCTCCTAGCACTCCCTTCGGTTCCCCCACAAAATCTGCTTCAAATGCCCGGGGTGTGATCATGTCGACCGTGCAATCCTCACCAACTACTCGTGGAAATTAGGCCCGCACGCCTTGAATGTTGTAATTAGCATTTAATTGACATGTCATTACCAGCAATATCCTAAATATGACAGCGTATGAGGATTGCGGGCTGCCTCGGCGCTTAAAGCCAACGAGGGAGAGAGAGATGTCAGCGTTTTTCAGCCAGAATTTTCATTGTTTTTTTCTCACATTGTTTGTCCCCCCTCGATTTACTCTTTACCGCAACTATATATATTTTTTCAGCGTGCTTCCTGCACACAAATGAACGCGTACAGCGTGCCTGTGGGCTTGAACAATAATAATAACGTTTGCTTGTTTTTGTTGCAGAGCAGCAGAAGACGACAGTGATCGAAAACGGGGAGATTCGTTTTAACGGCAAAGGCAAGAAGATTCGCAAACCTCGGACAATTTATTCCAGTTTGCAGCTTCAAGCACTGAACCACCGTTTCCAGCAAACACAGTACCTCGCTTTACCGGAGCGCGCCGAGCTGGCCGCCTCTCTAGGACTGACGCAAACACAGGTATGAGGAGAAACGCGCACTGCTTTACATTTTAACACTGCCTCCAGAAACAAAATGTACTGTATCAGTTTGGTAATTTTAATAAACGTTGTATTTTGATTTCTCACTTTATTAATCTTGTGTGCTTCTATATTTTGTATATTAATTATATTAAAAGACGAAATGTTGCGTAAATACAACTGACCTCCATGTGGGATCTTTATCCTTAACTAACGGCGCGCGCCCCTCTCGTCCTCTCCCGCAGGTAAAAATTTGGTTTCAGAATAAAAGGTCAAAGTTCAAGAAGCTGCTGAAGCAAGGCGGTAACCCGCACGAGAGCGAGCCCATCCCGGGCTCCATGTCCCTGTCCCCGCGCTCTCCGAGCATCCCCCCAATCTGGGACGTGTCGGCCTCATCCAAAGGAGTAAACATGCCGGCCAACAGCTACATGCCCGGCTACTCTCACTGGTATTCCTCCCCACATCAAGACTCAATGCAGAGATAGACTGACGACGAAAGCAAGGTCAGGGAGCCTGTCTTGGAGAGGCCTCCGGATCTCGGCAATGCAGTTTCCAACGTAGCCTACAATTTGTGTCAGCTCAGAAACTGGATGCTGGAGAGGAGCAGGCAACAACAACAACAACAACAACGAAAAAAAGCCCCCTCTCTCTTCCACTCCTTTGCTGAAGGATGAGACACAGCCAAGCCTCGGTGTGTGATGATGATGACACAAACAAGGGAACTAACCATTTTTAGCGTACATGGCTGTTCAGTGGGCTCGCATTTGTTATGCTTTCATTCTTGTCACCATCTGAACCGTCAATATACCAAATATTATCAGTGACATTTTAGCCACTTTGGACAAAGACTGCTCACACTCTCTATGCGCTGCTGTGGCGCCCAGAAACCTTTTTTTTTCTTTTGCCATGGTGGACTGCTTTTTTTTTTCAAAATTTTCTTCCTTCAATTTTTTTCCCTCCCTGATTGTTTCTCCAACATGCAAAACCAAGCAAATTGTCTGTCTGTAAATATAATCTGCGATTTTAGTTGTACATACACTTTTTATGTTTTGTCAGATTGAGTAAACGGTGACTCAAAAACAGACTCCTGCTGTTCCATGATTTCAAAAAAAAAGAAGAAGAAGAAATGGGTGGGGGTGGGGGGAAGAAGAAAAAGATATTCATTTTAATCTAGGCCTTTTTTGTGCGTCATATTGGGCCAACATCACGTCCAAAAAAGGGCCTATTTCCCGTCTCCCTGGTGTGTGCAAGCTCAGAGCAGACAACACGAGCATAAGTTAATGACACGGTGCTCACTGAAAAGCCCATTTCACTAGAGTAAACATTTTAAATAAATCCAATGAATGAAAAACTCCACAGTATATAGATTTATCAAACGCACTCAGCACCAGAGGAAATTAACTTACCCTCAACCCGCCGCTGCCTACATTCACCTCGAAAGACATTTGCTCCAGGTCCAGCTTATCTTGTCATTTTCACCCTCAATTATTAGAAGTATTGACAAAATGTTTTCTCCCTTCTCTCCGTCCTAATGCAGGCCGTTAAATGCCAAGCTCCGCGGGATCGATGCTGAACAAAGCAGCCAGCTGCAGCGGCGTTCAATATGAAGGAGATATTTGGGACAATTTGTGGGTTTTTATCCAAGTGAGGCTTTTTTTCTCTCTCCCCCATTCTCATAAATGCAGACATAATTAGGGTAATTTTTGATGTAGCCCGCTGATTACAGCGTTTTTACCGTCAAAGATAATTACCTGTAATTTTCTACCACTTTTAATACTAAAAGGCATCTTTATTTGGATTTGAGGTAGCACAGATGGAACAAAAGGGGAAATTATTCGGTTATTCATATACAAATTGCTGAGAAGAGTAAGCGCTCGGGATATTATCTGAAATTACAACGCTGAAAAGCTTCATGCAGCTGTCAAGTCGCGGATGTCCCACTGGCGCACATTCAGCATACCTGGGCCCCCAGGCTGGGGCCTATCTGCTCCTGGGCCATGATCGGGCTGCAGGGAGCCGAAAGCAGCAGTCGAGTAAACATCAACAGAGCTCATAAATACGCAGTCGCGCATATTCAGCACCAGAAAATGACGATTTTTAATGGCTTTGATGAGTTTCAGATAGATAGATAGATAGATAGATAGATAGATAGATAGAGCTACAGTAGATGGGGGTGGGGAGTGAGAGATGTGTCACTTGCTCTGCGATGCTCACACTTCTCACATAAAAGCTGCAAGCACTGGACAACATTTCATACAAATTTTCATACAAATTGTACCACATTAAATCTCGAAAAGGCTTCCACAATCCAAACAGCCTCTCTTTAAAAGAATATATATATATATATATATATATATATATATATATATAATATATATAAAGTAAATCAGATTTTAGATTTCTTTGTCTAAATCTATATAATAAAGTAAAGTGAAGGGTGAAGGGTGTCGTCGCACCTTATCTAAGAATGGAAGCTGTGACAGAAAATATAAGACTCATCCTTACCTTCCTCCGCTTCTCTAACATAGACTAAACCCCCCAAAAAAGCGCTGCACGGTTTTTACTGCTGGTGGTTGAATAAGCAAATCCAGGTGGAAAAGTGTTTGCACACCCCGGTAAGCTCTTATATATTGCCTGCAAAATTAGCTGTTATTACTGTCACTGTTTAGTGATGGCGAGCTTGAAAAAAAAAAGCCCTCTGCAATCAAGAACCAAGCGCATCTTTGCAAATTATAGGTAATTGTCAATGTCCAGATTATGATAATGGAGGCCCTAATCCTGGAGAATAATTATTGTGGAGTGTTACAGTTGAAGCTGTCCAGTAAAGCTAACTGTCATTATTTAGACTCGATTTGCAAAACGGGGGGAAAACTAGCTGAGTGGAAAATGTTCGGTTGGGAAATAAACGGAGGCTCTCGATATAATGGCACCACAAGTGTGTGTGTGTGTGTGTGTGTGTGTGTGTGTGTGTGTGTGTGTGTGTGTGTGTGTGTGTGTGTGTGTGTGAGAGAGAGAGAGAGAGAGAGAGAGAGAGAGAGAGAAAGGTGTGTGTCTTTGTGTGTGTGTGTCTGTGTGTGTATGTGTGTGTTTGTATGTGTAGGAGACATATAAACCCGTGTGTGCCCGTCTGTTCGCGCGCCAAAGTGTTCTTGATCACGTGCACGTGCCCTGTTAAATTTTTACATTTCTGGAGTGACACACTAGCATCGCAGTGACCGCTCTGCAGTTTCGTTCACAGCAGAAATCGTGCTTAAAGCAGCAGAGCTGCCAGTGCTTTAGGGACAGCGTTTCCTATAGCTCTGTGTGTGTGTGTGTGTGTGTGTGTGTGTGTGTGTGTGTGTGTGTGTGTGTGTGTGTGTGTGTGTGTGTGTGTGAAGTCTATTCAGTGGGCTGCAATCAGGAAGAGGGTTCTGTGTCAGGTGGAAATGGTAACTTGCATGGGTCAGTGTGTGGGTCAGATGCAGCATTGTTTAGTGTATGTTGTGAGAGAGAGAGAGAGAGAGAGAGATAAAGTGAGAGAGAGAGAGAGAGAGAGAGAGAAGGGGAGGCATTTTGTGTGCAACATTTGTAAAAACTCACTTATGTGATCTTGGCGCATATGGTCGGGCAGATTCAGTTAGATCAATTCTCTTAAGTTTGTCACAGTGGCACGGTTTGTTTAATGGATTTTTTTTTAACCCCCACTGGCAGAGCTGGTATTATCGGCTGCTAATGACATGTTCAAACTGTGTAGGATTTTCTTCCTTTTTCTTTTCAGTTCTTGCATTTTTTAAGCAGGAAGGTGGGCTGTGTACGGCGGCCGGGAGTGGCAGAGCTCTGGAGCCGGTCTACCCCCACAGGAATGCGGATTGTCTCAGATCTCCGTGCCGCCCCCCTCGCCTCCTCTCTTGCCATTCAAAGCGACTAATTGTAGGGGACACAAAGAAGTGAGAAAGGCTGCAGACCGTCTGCAGGAAGAAGCGGGCACTTCCCTTACAGACTATCTTAAAGACTCAATCAGGTGCAATAATAATAAGAATAAAAATATGAAGAAGAATACGGGGACTGACTGAAAAATATGAATTATTACTGTATCATGAGCAAATCCTATCATGTTACCATTTGTCTGATAAAATTAAAAATGACATTAAGAAGATAAGCTACTGCCGACTTACTGTAGCAATAATAGATGCAATATTACAGAACAAATACACCCAGCTCGATTCAGTAAAATGTGATTGGTGTGGTCGGCTGACGCTTACCATTGCCTGTACCGTTCCTTTTACAGGTATTTATCTTGACAAATGTTTGCTTGATGTAAGCTCAGTCAGAAATTTGTCCTTTAATTTTTCCGATTTTGCATTCATCGCAAATGGATAAACTGCCTTCATTCAAATATGTTTTTTTTTTTAATTGTCATTTCTTAGGAAAAAAATAGACTAAATTTTACCTGCAAAAATCTTTTCAGACAAATACCATTTTTTAGTAAATATAAAACATAAAAACCCCCCAAACGACGCACTCCTAGGCCGTAATTGCACATGAAAACCATTAAGATTTGATGCTGATCGTTCAGCTCGACGTACCTCGCAGCCGTGATTTACAACCTTGTGGAAGCAAACAACAAAAAAATGTCACCTGAGGCTGTCTGCGAGCTTTTGTCGTGATTTTCAGAGAAAATAACTGAGGGTTTAAAATAACAAGAGACTGCAGGGAGGCAGGGGGGTGGGGTTCAAAGTTCCATTGTCCATTTAAACGTTTAATAGTCTTCCAAAATGCAATAAATTACATGCACACATTTACACATTTTACACGTTTCTTCTATGACTGCCATCAAATACATTGCATATTCCTCTGAAATTTGAACACGAGTCCCATAGAAGGAGGGGGAAATGAAATCAACAATAGGTTTGTTTTTTGTTTAGTGTAGTTTTCTTTCTTTTCTTTTTTTTCAATATAACGTCCCCGCTCCAAGAGCCAACGAATGCTGTATTGAGTTAGGGGTCTGCAGGTGGGAAATCATGGAGCTGCCGGCTGAGGTGTACCATGACCCCGTGTTTTCCAAAAAGTTAGAAGCCGTCGTGTTGATGCTTTGTGGCTGTAGACTGTGCGGCCTGGAGGGACCCTGTGTGTCCCAGACGGCCGGGGACTGTGGAGAGTTGCAGGCCATGGGGTCGCTGGAGCTGGGGCTGTGTTCCGGGGGAAGCTCGCCGTTTTTCATGATCTTCTTCATCTTTGATCTTCTGTTTTGGAACCAAATTTTCACCTGTAAGGAGCCAAAAATCGCATTATTATTATGATTACTTCCGAAATCACCTCAAAAACAAATGGAGCTTAAAAAACGCTCCTTGCGTAAAAGCGCACAAAGAAAGCCAGAAAACATCGCAAAATCATTATTTTATTCTCAACATTTGAAACACTTAAAACACGATAATTTCTTCCAAATTAAAAGTGATTTGAGAGATCTGAGATGTATTTTTCATCGAAAATCCCACCTGTGTTTGCGTTAGCCCCAGCGAGGCGGCCAGTTCGGCTCTCTCCGGCAGCGCCAGGTACTGTGTGTTCTGAAACCGCCTCTGCAAGGCGGCCAGCTGGAAGCTGGAGTAGATTGTCCGGGGTTTTCTCACTTTCTTCGGCTTGCCATTCACCATCCTCACCTCAGGCTCGCTTATCTCTTTTTCTATTAAAAAACAAAAAAACAAAACCGTGTATAACCATGTATCCATTTCCCCCAAAACCGCATTATCGGAATTTATCTATTACGTGTGTGTGTGTCATCGTTCAGATGTATTAAAATAACAGTAATAACAAAAAAACCATACATTTTTATGGACCAGATGCATTTCAGTCCAACTAAAAGGAAAGTAAGTGGTTCCTTTAAATGGACTTAAATGAAATAATTTGAAGCATGCATTTGCATTTTTTCTTTTAATTACACATTTATAGACCTTTAGTGCAAATCAGCAGTCGACGAAATGGTAAACCTGGATAAAAAATTTAAAAAACCAACCATATATTTATTTTTTCTTCATAACCCTCTAACAATCTGCTTTTATTAAAATATAAAATGTTAGGCCCGTACCTTGTGGACTCGGCTGGGCTTGCACTCTGCTGTAAGTCCCAGCATACTGGTGGTAGGAGGGGGTCGTGTAGGAGCTGTAATCTGTGTAGGATTTTGTCGAGTAATTTCCAGCAGATCCGTTTACACCCGGGTACTGGTACTGATAGGCATTCAGAGGCTTCCCGTAAGAGGTGGAGCTGGGCGAGCAGTAGCCGTGAGCGACTCCTCCAGCGGGACTGTAGTAGCCAGAATCCGTGGCGGAGGATTCGGGTAAAGTAGGAGATTCCTGAGACGGATGGTGCATGCTGGAGAGTTGAAAGGAGCTCTCAAAGTCTGCAGATTTCACACTCGGGATCCTCCGGTCAAAAACTCCGGTCATACTTCGAGAGAGAGCGCGTGGGTTCGTTTTTATTTAATCAGCAGGGGAAAAAAACACGAAAGAAAAAAAAATCAATAATAAAAACCGAGAGCGTCTGTCTCCAGAGCGGTGTAGAAAAAAAACTACACTGGCATTGTTGAAAGGCTCTCAGGCCGTCGGGCTCTGGTGAAGACTGCAGCCAGCCCCGCAGCAAAGACTTGGTTAAATCCTAAATCGCGCTCTTACGCACTGCAGGGAGGATCTGGTTCCATTGGCCAAGGCGCACACAGACACAGCTACACCCAATTCACTCCGCCAGCTTTCTTATAAGGGGGGAAGCCACCCGGGCTGCATGTTGGCTGCATTGTTGTGTTTTTATACTATCAATCAATGGCAGCAATTAAAGTGTCGCCAATTCATCAGAAGGATAAATTAGAAGGACAAATCCTATTACCAAAAAGGCCCGTGCTGCAAGAGCCACCGATTATCACGCTTGTCTTTATTAATCTTTATTTACGCGTTTTTATCAGAACAGAATTCACTAGCTGCTCTAGTCACGCATGGAAACATGGAATCAAATTTAATAATCTAATAATAAAAGAAAATCGCAAAGACATGAAACTGAGCAGCTTAAGCCAATGAGCTCGGGTTTTTTATACATACATATATATATTCTCATTTTCGTTTTAAGAGGCACATAGCCTAACCCCCATGGAAATTTCAAAAAAGCTTTTCTTGCATCAAATGAATGATGCCAAATATTCTGTACATCATCGGCAAATCAAACACGGTCTGTTTACACAGCTCGGCATCAATAAACGGCTCATTAAATATTAATCCATGTTATTCCCTCCTGAAGCATGCTGCCGAGCACACAAACCAGAGCTCCGGCCGTCAGCCCACACATTCAGTGGTAAACAGCGCCGACAAGAGGACAAAGCGAGGGGCTGCACGTCGTTCACCTTGGCAAACCCACAACACAACATAAAATAAATGCACTCAAATTTGACACAACCCAGACGCCCAGATTAAAAATATACCCATTAGATTAAATTAACGGGGAAAGGGGAATCACGTGACACTGGTAACAGTTTAATCTGATAAAAGAGCCTGCAACTGTTTCAAAGTTTTGGAAGACTACATGGGCGTTTCAGCAGGTGCTGCTAACTGGATGCACACATGCGGAAACATTCTGCATGTTTCATAACTCAAATCTGCAACTCATACAATAAATAATTTAATTTAAACGGCATCAGCTACGCGAAACCAGGCTCACAGTTAAAGAGACATGCAGCACTATCTACTCTCCGAAAACAGAAAGAGAAAGAGCACCCGAAAACAATAACGCAGATTCATTTAATGTGACATAAATACATAACTACACATTAATAAACAAATGGCTTACACAGTGACACCCCTCCATGTCAGTCATATCATTTTAAATAGACCCTCTAAATGTCCCATGGATGGACAGGATTAGAAATGAGTCAATTAGAAAGAGGCGAGGCTGAGATGGTTTGGACATGTGCAGTGGAGGGATAGTAGATATACTGGGCAAAGGGTGCTAAATAAGGGATAGGAAGAGATGGCGGTTGTGGCAATCACTAAAGAGACCAATGAAGAAGGATCCCTCTTATTATTGTTTTTCTTTCACCCCAGTCAGATGTAAAATGGGGAATCTGGATGAGCAAATAATAAATAAACATACACATTCAAAAACATTCAATAGAAACAACCTACCTGTGTGTATCGTCTTCAGCTTTTTTGTTACTATAGACAATAATTCACTTCTTGAGCGTGTACATCTAATTTTATTTCATTCATTCCGCTTAATTAAAGTTTAAGTAATTTTTAGCATAAGTAAAATTCAACGTGTAATATAAAATCACATGGCTTGATAAATCTTCTGTATGTACCGTCGTTATATTATAATGAACTATAACGTTGGAATTTCTTTGTGGATCCATTACCATGCACTAGCTATGGGTATTATAAAAAAACAAAACAAAAAACTTTGGTACCCCGGAAATGCTTCCTCCGCCGAAGAAACAAACTACTTGGTATGTTGCTGTGCTTGTTGACATTTTTAAAAACCGAGATTCGTGGCTATATACATATATATGTACGTATTTAAACCAGACCTGTATTTTAGCCAGGTTATAAAAAGTCATGTTGTTTTTTAAGCCAGGTAAGCGATCTCTGTGGTGTTTTTTTTTAAAGATTTGAATTAGCATCACTACTGAGACCGCGCAGCGTGCGTCTGACGTCACCGAAAAGCAAGATAGTTCCCCACTTTGCATAAATCTAAACGTTAATATTTCCCCTCAAGTCGAAATAACCGTATTTGAAATGTTTGCAACCGTGTAAAATGTTAACTTTGGCTAATAAAATACTAAATCTGATAGGAAACGTGATTTTTCTAAATTGTGTTATATTGTGTGTACGTATGTGTTATATAGTATGTGTTTTATTTATTTTAAAAAAGAATCAAATTTCGTGGACTGATGCGGATACTAGCTTTTTGACCACATTCATGACTACACTGATGGGATGAATACATATATCTTGTAAAAAAAAAAAAAGGGTGATTAAAAAAAGAAGTCCAAATGTAAATATATACACTACCTAAAGTAAAGTGACCAAAGGCGGAAGGAATGGGAAGGAATCATCTTGAAGCGCGTGGTTCTTTACCCTGCGCTCTCTTTTCTCTCGGCTCTCGTTTTGCGTGTTGGGGGGATGGGGCCGAGCCGAGGATGAGAGACTTCAAATATTTACCACTTGGCTAACTAAATATCTGTTTTTAGAACCGAGTTTCCTTCCTTGCACTTGGACATATAAATACACTTCGACTACGGATGAGTTTTGGTGGAATTCTGCGAAAAACTAAGTGGAGTGTTTGTGCGTCCACGACACACGCTTAAAAAAAGTCGACAAAATGTATTCCTCTGCTGGAGGTAAGTGCTGCGGCTAACGTTAGCATCGGCTACGTGATGCGGCCAAAGAAAACTGACGATAACGGAGCGGCATTTTTCTGTGCTGCATCGATGAAGTGCTTGCTATGTTCCGGCTTCACCCAACTCGTTACGATAAAACTCAACAACGGCTTTGACGAGGAACGTGTCGTCCCAGTTTTAAGTGTTTTAGTACTAGAGGCAAGCTTAGCTAGCTTCCAACAACAAGCTGCCGCTAGCCACGCTAGCTTCAACGGCACCTGGTTTCCCGAACTTGTTTTTAGTTAACTCACTGCACTTTCACCAAGTGGGGGTTGGCTGGCTTATGTTTTCTTAACAAATCACACGAACGTAAACGCATATCATTCATTTTCTCGAACTGAAGCGCTAAACACACTAGTTGAAGCAATATTTCGAGGCCGACCTAATCTCATCACCAGTCTGGGATACGATTAGCCTGACAGTTGAAATCGCCACATTTACATATGTCACATTAATACACCAGCTGTATAAACGCACTAACGCCACCGGATCGTATTTTCAGTGTAACACCGGCTTTAAGACACTAAACGATATAGGAGAAGTCTGATTAAGTTTGACGTTAGGTAGAGTGATAGTTAAGCGACTGAGCCGCCTGTCGTTAGTCAGACAGACGCTGTGTTTGTGTGTGTAGATTTGCATACATGCGTATTTCATGTGTGCGTTTTCGGGGTTTTTGGCAGCTGGCTTTTTTTGGCGGAATGAAAGAGAGTACAGGCGACATCAACACTATGTTGGATAATTTTTTCCCCACTTGCAGTTATTTTAACGAGGATGTTTTGTTCAACCAAAACACGACTCTGTGTGTTGAAGCAGTTTATTTCTAGGGGGAAGGGGTGGCTTCATCCGTTAGATTGCCAGCTGCTCAATACTTTTTGCGTGTCTATTGATAAGACTCCTGTGGAAGTGATAAGAAAGGCCTGCTGGGATGTATCTAGTGTAATAAACGAGCAGCGCTCTCTTACTGCTTACTACATAAACAAATGGTTTTGTTATGTTAAGCAGGAATCTTTGGGTTCTGGGCTGTACTATGTTATTAGGTGTACACATTTGTCACTCTTTATTTTAAAATACAGTGTGTATCAGACTGAGCGGATCTTTGAGCATTTATAACATGTTATTTTTGTTCTCTGTAGCTGCTGAGATGCTTGAGGGACCTCGTTCTACTGGGTCAGTAAGCTCTGGTAAGCTTTTCCCATATTCGGGCTTTAACACTTTAAATTGACCCTAGTAGTGGTCCAGTGTAAGTGGCAACATTTTTTTTCTCGCACATCCTTCAAGCATCACAATATGTACTCATCTGAAAAACAACAGGACCTGATAGTGACACCATCCAGCAAAAAGCATATAGGTATTTTGATTCTGTAAGTGAGAGTCTACAGAAGATGCTTTTCTCTTCAACTAGTCAGCACTAGTACACCTCATTTTGTGCGCTTATGTGCAGAGCACTTAACTAAAGGGCACTTATTAAAATCCACCATATATTGCTAGGCTTTATTAAAGGTTTTCTGTTTGAATGAACAGCGCTGGAGCTAAAAGATAATGCACTGAAGGGAATGGAGTGTGTCCTGACTGAAATAACTGAAGTTGCAGATATTGCCGAGCTTGTCCAGCAATAATGAGAGCTGTGTGCATCTCCTACAATAAGTTGCAAAAATGTTAACATTTAAAATCATCTTTCAGGGTATAATATAGTGATTTGATGTAGATTTGGTACATGTGTTAATGTTGTTGTTGTTAATATTAATAAGAATAATTCAACTACTGTATCAAAATAATTACAAATGTGAGATTAAAAAACGTTTTTCTTATATCAACTTGTATATTATTGTCAGTGTGGCTACATAGTGTAGTGGTTTACTGATTTGGAAAAAAAGAACCCCTTTGGGGATGGGCCAGGAAGGGGTATCCAGTGTAAAAAACAAAAACATAATTTAAAAAGAAAAGGTGACAAATCAAACATGTTAAGCTGCCTGCTGTGGTGACTTGTTGTGAATAAAGGCACAGGTGAAAAGTAGCTGTATTATTTATTATTTTTGTTCCAACAAAGAAATCAGAAAATATGAAGAAACATTTTTTTCTCAATTTGTTTAAAAAAGTAAATATTAAATTCCCCAGAAGGCTTACTGCAGATAAGTTAAAACAGTCAAATTATGAATGAGAAAAATAATCTGAGCATTTTAATCAAGTTTGAAAAAGAAATTATACAAGTTGCCTTTTTTTGTCTTTTTTCTTTGTAATTTCAGTTACATTGAAAAAAATTTTAATTGAAGTTCTCTGAAGAATTTATTCAGTGGTGTATTTATACTCCGTATGAGCTCTACATCCACAACTGTGCGGTCTGTTGACTAAAACTTGTTCAAAATGACAGCTGCAGCTTGTGCTTTTTCATTTTTCTAGGACAGCCTGAACACATTTGTGAAAAGTCACCCATTATCACTGTTTTAGACAGATTGTTAGCAGATGAGGCACAAATTTACAGTGGCTGATTTTGTGATGGCTAAATGTTTAAAGCAGAGTCCAACCGATTGCTCAGCCAATTTTAGGTATTTGCCAACTTTCAGTATCAGCAATTATAAAATCAGATAAGTTACAGAACAGGCGAGAGAAACACCCTTTCAAACACGTTCTGAATGTTGATGGTGTATAGCTTGTCCGCTAGTGGGTACTCTGCAGCTTCCCTGCAACAGTGTTTGGGTCACCATAAATGAAAGAAGGAGCTGATCTGAGCAGAGTCAGGCAAAGCATAAACTAGCAAATAAATAAATATACATACAAATTTTTTGTGTGTTTGAAAGAATGAAAATACCAGTCATATATTTGAGTTTAAAATACCCCAATATTGGCTTCAGTCTTCAAAACCCTACATGAGTCAGGTTCTAGGTCAGAGATGGTGTGATGAAGAGTTAGCGGATGTCAGATAAATTATTTATAATTTTGTTTGACTTCTCTGAAACACTGAATCCTGCAGCTGCTAATAGTAGCAAAAGTATCAGATGTCACCCAGATCCCCTCCACTGCCCCCCATCCTCAGCCACTGTTCACAAACATACAGTTTTGTAAACATAGATTTGTTTTTCTGTGTGTTTTGGACTTTCGTCCACATGTAAACGTTGTTTCAGATCACCCAAAGCAGCCTTTGCTGCTTCCAGGGGTGAAGATTCACAGATACTGTGCTTCTGTGTTTGTGTGTTGACGAGGAAAACTGACATTTTGTCTTACATTCTCAACATGCCTCGGTTTTGTTTTTTGACATCAGACTGTGAAGCGTGTTATTGTATGTAACTGGCCAGCGTTCCTGTACAGTTAGGGCTACATCATCACATGTTGCTTAGGCATGTTCATCACAGCGCTTGATGTCACTTTGTTATATTTCATGGGGGAAATCCTCATTTAACCCTGGAGAACCCATGGGGTCAAATTTGACCCCATGGGTTCTCCAGGGTTAAAAAAAAATCCCATGCACACGTGGACATAGCTTTGGTGTGTACCCATTTGTGAAAGTACTGAAATCAGCTGACATGTTGTACCAGATGGAAGAAGTTTTATACAGAACCTTTTATGCTGAATCAATTGAGATGCACACACTTGAATTTGCTGCAGCCCTAGCATAGGAAGAACAGATTGGTTCTGATTTGGAGCTGGGGAGGTCCAAATACTACGATACTGTTTATCAACAGGTGACACTTTTAGTTTTCCTAGTGTAATTGATGGAAGCAAAGCTACAAACATTCGGAGGATTATTCAGTGTATTTGGATAATTAAGTCAGTGTCCTGGAGCTGCAAAACCATGTGGTGTTGTTTAAATTATAAATTGAGTCATTCTGTTTTATTATAATATTAGTATAATATTTTCCAAATAGCGCATATATAATATCCTTGAAATGATGCCAGTTAGAGCTGATGGGTAAGTCATATTGTTAGTGCACATTCGTGATGCTCCTGATTTTAAAAACAAAACAAAAAACCTATTTACCCCTACAGTACATCTTGATCACTTGATTAAAATGATCATACTGCATTATGCACACTGTTATTACTGCTTATGTATGCCTAATCTCTGAGAATTTTTTCAATTGTTTCTTTCCTAACCCTAACCCACTATTAGGCATTATTATGTGTATTCCAATTAGTGGTGCAACGGATCAAAAATCTCACGGTTCGGATCGGATCACGGTTTTAAGTCACGTATCGGATCAATTTTCAGATCAGCAAAAAAAGAAAAAAGACAAAAAATTAACATTTACTTATTCACTTATTGAAGTATTTTTTGCCTGTTAAAAACATTCAACTCAAGACTCATTCCACGCAATTATTAAAAAACAAAAAAATTATGGTTCAATATAGGGCAGTATAGGGCTTTGTATCTACCACCCAATTCAATTCAGTTTTATTTATAAAGCACCAAATCACAAAAACAGTCGCCTCAAGGCACTTTATATTGTAAGGTAGACCCTACAATAATACATACCGCTCATTATATCGCACTCCGCTGTGATATAATGAGCTGTCATGGTCACGTAGCTTTCCGTTGCCCTGGAGGTCCACTCATTTGTAGTAGTAGGGCAACAGAAGATGCCTGGGACAGTTCAGCCATAACTTTAAACATTTCCTGCTCATACATGCTTGGAACGATCTTGCCACTAAAGTGGACGCGCAACAGGATATTATAGTGTGGCTCAAGCACGTTCATCATAGTTTAAACCCCTTGTTTTGCACAAGGGAATACGGCCTCCCGTCTGCAGCTAAACACCCCAATAGCTTTTGTAATAGCTTTAGCCCGGTCGGACTGGGCAGGAAAGGACTGCTTAAATACCGCAATTTCCTCTGCTCCTCCACTTGGACTGCTAGCACTGGCCATAACTATCGCTTGACAGACCGACCACGCGCACCATACACATACTTTTTTTTCTTCTTTTTTCGAATCTTCAGATCACGTGCGTCCCGAACCGTGGAGTGGGATCGGTTCGGATTAGGGATCAACTGTGATCCGTTGCACCACTAATTGCAATGCAAACCAACAGCAGATTTTTGTTTTACGTTTGATTTAGATCAGTGAAACATGCTCCAATTCGTTTACATGTGCAACCACAACTCTTTGTTTATAAGGCAGTTTATTGCTGGTTGGGTCTTAAAGGTCTTTTTGATGCCATTCTTACCATTTATTTTGTTGCTTCATTTGATTCACATGTTTTAGATCCCCCATCTTCCCCAGTGCCAGAATATGTGTTCAAGCCACCATCACGGCCAGACTTTGGCACCATGGGCAGGACAATCAAGCTCCAGGCTAACTTTTTTGAGATGGAAATCCCCAAATTGGAGGTCTATCATTATGACATTGACATCAAGCCTGAAAAATGCCCCCGGAGGGTCAATCGGTATATCCTTGTTGATATTTCATTATCGTTCAGCAGATAATTACCTGGGGCATTGCTGGTAATTTGTCCATTTCATTTTCTTTTCAGGGAAATTGTGGAGCACATGGTCCAGCACTTTAAAACACAGATCTTTGGTGATCGAAAGCCGGTGTATGATGGAAGGAAGAACCTTTACACTGCCATGCCCTTGCCAATAGGCAGAGACAAAGTATGTATTCCACACATCAACCTGTAACAGTAAAAGCTCTATTTTGAGTACAAAACAAAAAAAGTATGAGTATTTCTGCAATATGACTGCATTGTATCTCTTCATTTCCTCCCAACTGATCACACAGGTGGAGCTTGAGGTAACTATTCCTGGTGAAGGGAAAGACCGCAGCTTCAAAGTAGCCATCAAGTGGGTGTCCTGCGTTAGCCTGCAAGCTCTGCATGAGGCACTGTCAGGACGGCTACCCAGCGTCCCTTTTGAGACTATTCAAGCCTTGGATGTGGTCATGAGACATTTGCCTTCTATGAGGTACATCAGAATTTCTGTCATTGTCAGTTATAGTTTTGACTCTTTATTTTATCCTTTTATAATACTGTTGGCTTTCTGCTGGTGCTTTTCTTCTGCAGGTATACCCCAGTGGGACGCTCTTTCTTCACTCCTTCAGAGGGATGCTCAAACCCTCTTGGTGGAGGGAGAGAGGTGTGGTTTGGTTTCCACCAGTCTGTCAGGCCGTCCCTTTGGAAAATGATGCTCAACATCGATGGTAATTTTCACAATAAGATTCATTTCTCATGCAAAATGTGTCTAAAGTTGAGCTTTTTCCATAAGCTGAAACTCTGTGTCTAATTACTTTCAGTTTCGGCCACTGCGTTCTACAAAGCCCAACCTGTAATTGAGTTTATGTGCGAGGTCTTGGATTTCAAAAGCATAGAAGAACAGCAGAAACCCTTGACAGACTCTCAACGAGTGAAATTTACAAAAGAAATCAAAGGTAAGATAAACGTAGGAGCTCATATTTTTAACGATTTTGGGAGCTTTGATGTATAAAAAAACATTTATTTGTGAGTTCAGATTCTTATCTGATACTTTTTTAGATTATTTTCTCATCAATTTTCTTCAGATACAGGTTGTAAATAGTTTTTTTTTCCCCAATTTTGGTTTTTCTCTAAGCGTTACCTGCTGCTGATTTTCTTTTTAGCAACTATAACTGACAGCATACATATTAAAGTATTCTGCTACAGTAAAGAGGTGCAAATATTTGAGTGGAAATTAGTTACTGTCCAAACACCTTTTAGCTCACATAGGCTACGTTTACACTGCAGGTCTTAATGCTCAATTCAATTTTTTTTTGATCAAATCCAATTTTTTCGTCTGCCTGTTCGCACTGCAAATAAAATGTGACAGCAAACGCGCTCTAGTGTGAACCCTCAAAGTGACCCGCATGTGCCAAAGAAGATGGCACACACAATGCACTCTGCTTAGAGCCAGACCAAACAGTATTGTTTCACTGATGGCCCTTAATATAAAGACTTGTTTTGCACTTTACGTTTCCCAATTTTGCTTTAAGTTATAAAGTTATTTTGTTATTTACATATGGCCTAATAATTATTCTTATTGCTGTTTTAGAGCGGAGCAGTGCTTCAAAGGATAGTTGCAGATTTCTGTCAGAATCTGCAGATTATACAGTACAAATAAAATGTTCACGTTTCTCCAACGTTGTCTTCCCAACAGTTTCACTAACATCTACACTGGATGGCCAGGAGGCGTTCGCGATGTCTTCTCAGGCGCTTCTCCAGCGCTGATAATTGGCGTCTGTCTTGTGTCACTGACGTAAAAGACAGATTTAATGCGATCACTTTCTAAAACATCAGATATGTATCGGATTCAGTACCACGTACGAAAGTGACCCCGGTCGGATTTGAAAATATCGCATTTGTGCTGTTCACACTGTCATACCATGATCGGATATGGGTCGCATAAGGTCAAAAAAGTCGTATTTGATGCGCTTTTGCGTGCGGTGTGAATGTAGCCATAGTTTACCTTACAAAAAAAGCAGGCTCAAACAAATGTACTTGAATCATTTTCTAGTATGTTTATAACTTCACCAGATAACAGGAAAATTATTCTCTTCTCTTCTGCTTTGCTCAAACCAAGGCTGCTGCCTTTAGCTACTTGTCCATTGTTAGCTTCTTTAAAGTGTCCATGTTCAGTTGGCTGAAGGTGATTTAAATGACTGGTTAGGTTTGCTGTTATGAATTTTCCCTTAATTTTATTTAACAAAAATGTTTATGTTCAACCTTTGTTTCCTTTTATTGTGATTGCTTTATTCAGGCCTGAAGGTTGAGATTACTCACTGTGGGCAGATGAAGAGGAAGTACAGAGTGTGCAACGTGACAAGAAGACCAGCCAGCCACCAAACGTAAGAATGCTTTTTTAAAAATATCATTTTTCAATTAAATTTTAAAAACAAGATAAATAGCATGCTTAAAATTCAAATATCAGGTTTGCTAAAGGTTTACAACAGCAACAACAAAAAAATCACCTACAACTGCATTTAGCCCTGTTAGATTAACTGCAAAATACTATTTAAAACCAAACTTTCTGTCTAGATGACTTGTCATGATTATAAGTAGTACAAATTTGGAAACACTGGTCTAAGAATATTCCTGCTGACTGTAGATTTAAAAGGTTTCACATGTTGAATGCTTTTTTTTTTTTTTTTTTTTGGGAAATCTTTAGGTTCCCTCTGCAACAGGAGAATGGCCAAACTATAGAGTGCACAGTAGCTCAGTACTTCAAAGACAAGTACAAGCTCATCCTGCGATACCCCCACCTGCCATGTTTACAGGTGGGGCAGGAGCAGAAACACACCTACCTGCCTCTAGAGGTAAGCATCATCAACCTCTTGTTCACCAGCTAGGTGACTTGAGATTTTTGTTTTTTTGTTCTTCTAAATGATTTGCGCGTGTCCGCCCCAGGTGTGTAACATAGTGGCAGGACAGCGCTGCATCAAAAAGCTGACAGACAATCAGACCTCCACTATGATCCGTGCCACAGCCAGATCGGCACCAGATCGTCAGGATGAGATTAGTAAACTGGTGAGTTATATGAACTGTAACAGACACTGTTTTTAAAACTTAAGTTTTCACAAGTTTGACACCATTCCTGCAACAACAAGTGAAGGAAAACAGAGAATGTTTACATTGTGCCAACGGCTACACTCAAGTGATTCATCACTGATGTTTGCCCAGAGTTCTAAGGCCAATAGCAAGCACTGCCAACATGATAAACTTAAAAATTAATGGGTTCAGTGAGGCCAGTGCTGGAAGGACTGCTAATAAAGACAACAAAAGTCTTTGAGATTGATGGTTGTAGTGAACTGCTGATGAATTTGCTCATTGGTATAGAATGTTTACAATCATAGTCCATAATATTAGGGCTGCTCAATTAATCGAATTTTAATCACGATTACGATCTGGGCTTTCAACGATCATTAAAAATGACTGAGCCGATTAGTAGCCCCTCCCTCATTTATCCGCGACACCTTAAAGGCCGTCTGTGAAAATATTGTCGGGCATAAACCGGTCCGTGGCGCAAAAAAGGGTGGAGACCGCTGATTAAGAGGGCCCGAGGGAAGCTCGGAAAGCTAAGCAGAAGTTATTTGGAGAGTGACTGCCATTGGTTGAAAAGAGAGTTTAAAAAAAAAAAAAACTTCAGTGGTGTTGCACACCATTTTACATTATTTCTTTAAAGTTATTGTTAACCCTTTAAAGCCGGTCAGAGCAGCACGCTCCGTTTTGCGTAACTATTTTTAAATCCCTGTAGAACCTGAACCGTGTAAGCTAGCGCAATAATTTGTTTTGCATATGAAACCGGAGGAGTTGTACTTACATCTGATGCCATCAGCTTGTCCTCGGTCACGGTTTCGTTCCACATATAGCTTTGCAAAAATTGCATAAAAAGCGCTTGCAGGAACAAAAACATAATATTCCAGAAACACGCTTTGCCGTTCCTATCAGCTGTTCGTAACACTTCCCACAGTGAAATGATGCACATGCTGTTTTCTTTGCAAATTTGCATCATAGGATTGTTTTTTGTTTTTCCTGCAGTATATAAAAATTGGTGTATCTCCAAAATAAAACTATGAAGACACTCAAAATAAATTTCCTGTGGTGGGAAACTATTTTTTTGCAACTTTATTGTATTTAAAGTTTTGAGGGATAAGCCTCTTAAATTTCTCCAAGTAGAAATATATGTAAACAAAACAAAAGCGATTTTCAATTTTTTTTGTAGTTTATTGCACTTTTTTGCAATTTATGTAATTACTATGGACTTAATGCATACATATTATTAAAATATGGGCTATAACAGTTGTATTGATGTATAGCAACTTGAAATGCTCCCACAAATGGCACTACAACATGTAAAAAAAAATAATAATATAAGCTCTGGTGGACTTGGTTCTATGGTAGGTCTTAAAGGGTTAAATAAATATCGTCAAATAATCGTGATCTCAATTTCAGTGAAAATAATCGTGATTATCATTTTTGCCATAATCGAGCAGCCCTACATAATATTATGATTATCATTAATAACAATACAGATTACCTTTAATATGAAATGAATAAACATGAATAAAAGAAAATAAATAACTTGACTAAAATCTTAAAGTTTGCTGTATTATGCTAATGAATGTGTGTGTGTGTTTATTCAGATGAGGAGTGCCAACTTCAACGCTGACCCTTACGTTCGTGAGTTCGGAGTGATGGTTCGGGATGAGATGACGGAAGTGAATGGCCGTGTCCTACAAGCTCCTTCCATACTGTATGGAGGCAGGGTATGTGTTAATGTGCTTTTAATGCATGAATTACTTTATTCGTTTTTATTCAAGTAACTTCATCGTAGATGGTGTGATTAGCACTTATGATGTTGCTCTCATTGCAATTTGCAGAACAAAGCAATAGCCACACCAATCCAGGGAGTGTGGGACATGAGGAACAAGCAGTTCCACACTGGTATTGAGATCAAAGTGTGGGCCATTGCCTGCTTTGCGCCACAGAGACAGTGCACCGAACTCCTACTTAAGTAAGCGCGATACATTGAACGTATGTTATCTATCATATGCAGATGTATGTCATGCCATCGTGTGTGCGTGTTATTGTTTGATAGTAGACAGCTTAAGGCTTATGGTGCTGGGTGTGTTTAAAAAGTTGTAAAGCAGAGCGTAGGTCCTGTACAGAAGTGCGTAAACACAGTCACACAGTCCTTTTTGTTTTTTCTGTTAAATGTTGACCAAGTTTACTGTGCAAATATAGTTCTGTGTAAAAGCACGTGCCAACTACATACAGCTGTGCTGTGTATTTACAGTGTGTAAGCCAGGCTTTGTTTACTGCATTCATGTTATTTTTGTATTTAAGCAAGTCAGTATGTCCTGACTTTTCATGGCACTCACCAAGACTGACCAGCTCCTTTTTAATTGAAGTCTGGAAAACCAAACTTTCACTGTAATTTAAAAATAAATGTTAGGAAAAGCAGTCCAATGGGATAATTTGAAAACTTCATACAATGTATCTAAGGCAGGCAGGCAGCTCTCAAATGTCATCTAACCTAAACTAGGACTGTGTCTTAACCCGTTTATCTTTAAATTAACAAGATCTCCACCTGTCAGAGCTTTCACAGATCAGCTGAGGAAGATTTCTCGAGATGCAGGAATGCCTATCCAAGGTCAACCTTGCTTTTGTAAATATGCCCAGGGAGCTGACAGCGTCGAGCCCATGTTCAGGCACCTCAAATACACCTACCAGGGCCTCCAACTGGTGGTAGTGATCCTACCAGGGAAGACACCCGTTTATGGTGAGGGATCTTCTTTTACTATGGTATTTATTTTGTCTGAGAAATTTATTTTTGTTTGATTGTTTCCAAACAAACAAACACTGTGGCTTCTCCAGCCAGGTGCAGTTTAAATTTACCATTTTAAAAGCCGCTGGTGTGGCTCTTCACTCAGAAACAAGTATGGTCATTGTTGCTTCGCCTGGATGCTTGCATTTAGCTCTGTAAAACAATTTGACACTCAAGGGCTGTTTTCAGAGTTTCTCTGAGTTCCCTTTAAATCTAGGTTAAGTGGTTAAAGTTGTGACATCACAAACAGATGTGAAAAGTATAAGCCTGCTTTGTAGAGAATGAGAGTTGGTTAAAGTGATTGAGTTTGGGTAAAGTTAGGCATCATGTACTTGTACAAAAGTATCTCATTTTGATAATTAAACTCTTATTAATAACTGAAGCATTAACCTTTTATAAAGAACAGAAATCAGGGAACAGTTTTATTCATGTTATTTATAACTCTCCTTGAACCTGAAGGGGGTCTTTAATTAGTCCCTACCACTCCAACCGCATTCTGCTGCAACTTCAAAGACGACTCCCCACTTCTAGTGTATCTGAACATGCTGCTGCGCTATTGCCTGCTCAACAAGTTTTACTGCTTCTGTATCTGCTTTAGAAGTAAACCACAAGAAATTACAGAAAAGGTTATATACTCCGCTTCATTTTTGAGCTTCAAGTTAGTTATTTTAAGTCATTTGTGCATAAATAAATAAAACAGACATTTATCCTTTACGTAGAAAATACTTTTAGTCAGCTTACTTATGTGCACTAAATCGTCTGGGGCAGATTGTGCAACACTCCATTTTTTTTTTTTTTTTTTTATTATAGCAGATCAAATTATATCTCCCCCTTGTCCTGATGTGTTTTTAGCTGAGGTGAAACGTGTTGGGGACACGGTTCTTGGCATGGCCACACAGTGCGTGCAAGTGAAGAACGTTCAAAAGACGACGCCTCAAACTCTTTCCAACCTGTGTTTGAAGATTAATGTCAAGCTGGGCGGTGTTAACAACATCCTCCTCCCACAGGGCAGGTTAGTGGAAATTCTGGTGAATTCTTATCATGAAACTAATGAGTTGCTTTTATATTTTTTCAACACATGAAAGCTATGCCATTGTGTTAAACTTTTTTATGTACATCTACTGTTCTAGGCCGGTGGTGTTTCAGCAGCCAGTGATCTTCCTTGGTGCAGATGTGACACATCCACCTGCAGGAGATGGAAAAAAGCCCTCTATCGCTGCAGTAAGCAACAACACATTACGACCTACCCTTCACAATATGTTATATTTTTGTGTGTGTGTGTGTGTGTGTGTGTGTGTGGACTGACACAGAGTAACAAGATACTGTGTTCTAGCTTAAACACACACTTCACATATTATGCAACAGGACAGTGACATCTCTGCCTCAAAAACAAGAAAGAAAACTGTTTGACCTCCAAGCTCATCCTAATCAAAGTGTCATCAAAATGTGATAGACTGAGAAAGTCCAGTTGTCTGTCATGTTTTTGTTTTTTTTTGTTTTTTTGCTTGTTTGTTTTCATTGTAAAAAACTATGTGGGACGGGACATCAAAAGGATGAAGCATCTATCACTATCATTTGTCATTCTCAGTAAATCCTTTTTAATGTGGTCATACCTGTTTTTGTTCATTCTTTCTTTTCATTTTAGGTGGTTGGTAGCATGGATGCCCATCCCAGCCGGTACTGTGCGACAGTACGGGTGCAGCAGCACCGCCAGGAAATCATTCAGGACCTGGCTACCATGGTGAGGGAGCTGCTGATCCAGTTCTACAAGTCCACCCGCTTCAAGCCCACCAGAATCATCTACTATCGGGATGGCATCTCTGAGGGCCAGTTCAACCAGGTGATCCATATATCCAGGACCACACAGAATAAACTATAACAAACAGGAAAAGTGATTGATTTTCCTTATGCACTTGTGCTGTTGTAGGAAATTAATTGAGCTGGCAGAAGTTGCTGTTAAATGTTAATCATGCTTTTGTTGTACATATATTGTTTTATGGGTTACCTTTAAGATCTTACGACTTTGTTGCGTGCAGGTTCTTCAGCATGAGCTGCTGGCAATCCGGGAGGCCTGCATCAAACTAGAGAAGGACTACCAGCCTGGTATTACCTTTGTGGTTGTTCAGAAGAGACACCACACGAGACTGTTCTGTATGGACAGAAATGAGAGGGTTAGTACTCTGTCACTGCTAGTGCTGGGAATTTATGAATGATCTGGGTCAATTATTAACTGAGTGCATACAAGTTTAGGAATAGAGTGATGTAAGATGCTCTCACCAGTGTCCCTAATAATGCTTCAGAGGAAGTTTCAAAGATTTTTAAGTATCCCATCATCATATGCAGTCACTATGAAATGCAACAACTTGTCTTATAACAAAAACTAAAAACAATAACTGGGATAATAAAACACCTTGACACACTAACTTCTTGTCTATTAAAATGTTTATGATCCTTCAAGGTTTTAAATGGACTGGCGGTACATTAATTAGCTGAACTCTTGCTTTATCATAATCAGGTTAGAGCTCTAAAGCCAACCAACCAGATGCTCCTGTATGTTCCATGATCCAGGCATAAAAATAGAGGTGATCTAAACCTTTGTGGTGGCTGCAAGTAGAGTGTGGCACCTTTGACTTTATCTCCTATCGTGCTGTAACTCTATTCTTGTTGTTTTTCTTTTCTTTAGTCACTGTGGGGATTTTCTTGTTGTGTTTCATGGTTTGGATATTTTCATAGTTGAGAAATTTGGCAAACTCTTGTATGTATGTATGTGTGTGCGTGCGTGCGTGTGTGCGTGCGTGCTTTTTCTTTTATATTCACCAGCTTGGGAGGTTTCAAAGTAATGTAGGCTTGTTGGGTCAGAGTGCACTTAAGCAATTCCAGCTTAACAAGCATTTCCATGGATGTCAAAGGAGCTTGCAAAGAAAGGCAAGCTCCTTTGACTACAATGACCTGGATGACTGAGAACCTTCACAGACATTTCCATGGATATTTTTTTTATAGGTTGGGAAAAGCGGCAACATTCCGGCAGGCACCACAGTGGACACCAAAATAACTCACCCATCAGAGTTTGACTTCTACCTTTGCAGTCATGCTGGCATTCAGGTAAAAGTCAAGTTGGATAAGATGTATTGATAAAGGCGTCTTCCACTGTGTTTTCTAATGAAAGCAGATTGTGAGTTAAAAACAACCCATTATACCTGACATCCGCTTTACTTCCGGACAGGGAACCAGCAGGCCGTCTCACTATCACGTGCTCTGGGACGACAACCACTTCTCATCAGATGAACTGCAGGTCCTTACCTACCAGCTTTGTCACACTTATGTGCGCTGCACCCGGTCAGTGTCCATCCCAGCACCAGCTTACTATGCCCATTTGGTGGCTTTCCGGGCTCGCTATCACTTGGTGGACAAAGAGCATGACAGGTGAAGAAATTAAAATCTCTTAGTTTGCAGATGTTTGTCTCCTTGTTGGAAAAACTGACAGTTCTGCAACTTTTTTCTCTTTCAGTGCCGAGGGCAGTCACACATCAGGTCAAAGCAATGGGCGTGACCACCAGGCCTTGGCCAAAGCTGTTCAGGTCCACCAGGACACCTTGCGCACCATGTACTTTGCCTGAGAGCACCCAACTCCCAGGAAGGCGTGGGTGAGACATCACTGATGGAACGCACTACCCTCCGCTGTCTCACTGTCAGCTGTAGATAACATTACAGTGGTTTCACATTGTGATCTCCCTACCAGACAAACATGTCAGTAACCCAAATGTCTACAATTGTACTTAAACCCACCAAAACCATTCCAGCAATTAGACTGTAACATGCAAAAGAGTCATTCTTTCTTGAGGATTGAGCTGGAAGAGGCTTTATTTACATGTCGTGCATTAGTTGTATTTGTACTTGTTATCTGTTTAAAAAAAGGGTGAAAATTATGAAAAGACAAGGCAGAGTTTGTATGTTAATAGAAGAATTTTCTTTCTTTCTTTTTTTTTTTACTAGCAGGCGGAAACAGTATACAGTGGGGTGGTTTCACATTTCGAAGAAGCCAGTCGCCCTCCTTCTCCTTTTGTTTTGTTATTAGGCTCTTGGTGCTTGAAGGGAGAAGGCAAAAATCAAAAGATGTGGGGGTCCATTAACTGTTATATGCCTAATGATTTAGTCCTCCCCACAGACATTATTTATCAGCCTATCAAAGCAAAGTGCACTGACCAGGATGAGCGCTTCAATCAGGACAAAAGTACTTATATATATATATATATATATATATTGAGGGTTGTTTGTGTTTGTTTTCCCCCACATAAGGCACTATGTGATGAAAAGTGCCATTTAAGAGTATCTTCTTCCTTTTTTCTTTTTTTTTGCCACTTCTATGTAAAACAATGAATTTTTCTTCCAGTATTTGTCCTCTTGACACTGATGATCTTATTATGCCAACTCTGTTGACAGTTAATGATCTTGACATCAGATTTGTTTAACCCCTGAATCTACACTTTTTAATTTATTTATTTTTAATGAAGCTCTTTTTGTATTTAGAAATTTGGGGGGGGGGACAAACATTTTTTTTTCCTCCTTTGCCCCACTGTTAAGTCTGAACTGACAAACCAGTGACCTGAGATGTAATATATTGGGACTGGTTCCCAGTAAGGACACATTTCTAATGTATTCTGAGCCATGTTGACAAAAGACACTTGATTAGGAAGTCACCATAGTGGGGAACATGTTAAAATCTGTGTGATTCCCATCTGTTCTTACAGACTTTTTAAAATTTGAATAACTTCTCCAATGGATATGCATGTAGCTGGCTCATGTTTTAGACATTTTAGGCATTTGTGATGATTGTTTATTTCTCCCTTTATACACATCAACCCTACTTCTATTTTTTTAATGTATATAACACAGGATCGTGTATTCTGCTGTGTCATTTGTGTGGCTTGTCGGTAACCAGGCATTCGGTACAGTGGAGTCAAAGCTGCAACATTTTAGAGTTTAACTGATTGAAATTCCTTAAAACCTCTTTAACGTAGTGTTTGCTCCAAGAACTAGGGGCTGTCATCGCACAAAAGCTTGGGTTTTATGCAAATGACTTTTTTGTGAGTCTTTATACTATTTAGTAATGTTGGTAATAAGGTATATTTTGAATAAGCCTTCAGTGGAAGCTGCTGAAAGATTATAGTTTTTTTTTTTCTTTTTTAAAAAACTGGCCCACGTGTTAAAAAAATTGTCTAAATTAATATTGTCTTTGTATGCAGATAAATGCAAATATATGGCCTTTTAAGACTGTCATGTCTTACTAATAACATTATTATATAATAATATCCCACCTAAGTTTTACTAATGCTATAAGCAGGCGAATGTTGACATAGTCTTGAGTGGAGGCGAGTAGTTTATCTTTTCTAACTATGCATCATTTTTAACCAAGAGATTTAGCAGTGGGTATCTCACATGAATTGGAGTCATTTCTAGAGGTAGATAATCAGGGCTTTTTATGTTGTTTTTAGCATATTGCATTTAGTAGCGTTTCTTAGTGCTTATCAACGTCTTCATACCTTTCTAATAGGATGAAGTATTTATGTGGTCATTTGTAACATTGTAGATTTTATAGCCTATAAATTGGGTGGATCCTTTGTAACACACAGTCTTTCCTAGCCAAACAAGATTTTGAACTTTTACATGATGAATATTAAAAAAAGAAATATATATATATATATATATATATATATATATATATATATATATATATATATAATTATATGAAAGCACAAAAGGACATCTCGATTCTAGGTGCTAGATGTTTTCACTGTAAAACACCTTAAATCCTCACTGGACTGGTCCACAAGTCTCCGTAGTTGCATGCTAAAAAACAAGTAAGCATCATAATGTTTTGGATCTTTTCTCTCCCTTTGATGACCTCTCTATGGTTCCCTTTGTACTCATGACCTGTAAAAGCAACTAGAAATCCGACTGACTGTGTTTGTGGGGCATTCTGAAAATTCTGTACTTGATATTTACTGTTATGATGTCAATATTGTTCTTATCGGTGCTGGTCTCACAACATGTAAATTTGGATGCACTTTTGATAGCAATGGTGTGACTTTTATAGATAATCAATTGAAGCGAGAGGCTCGGCCGTTTTGCGTGACGCCGGCGTAATTGTGTGGAAATGGCCGTGTGTACTACCTCTTGTTACCTGTTTTAAGTGTTATGGTAACATCACACTGCTGGCCATTTCTGTATAATTACCCCTGCAATCTATCTAATTGGCGCTGTTTGAGTCTTGCATCTTGACAGAATAGGTTTTAAACGTTTGCTGTGCTTGATGGTGAACGTGCTTTCTCAGTTTGTGGTTAAGCGATTTATTTTTTAACTTTTTTAATTTTTCACCCTCATAGTTTTGCTCAGACTGATGAGAGAATGTGTGTTTTGAGTGTTGAGCTGTACGACCAAATTCCTGAACTGTGTTTGTACCTACACACAGATTTCCCTGCTTTCTTTCCTTTTATTCTATGCACCAATAAGAAGCAGCATTTTTTTTATTTTATTTCTATATTGAATAATAACTCCTTTGCTTTTCAGTTGAGCAGTATGCCATCAAGTATGTCACCCATATTTGGTCTGATAATTTTATTTCATTATTCAAAAGTAGAAGGTACAAAGTAAATGTACCCAGTTGGTGCTGTGTGTCAGACTAGGGAAGTAATCTAGAAAAGACTGCCCACGGATAGATTGATAGAGCCTGAAAACTATCACATAGTACTTGTTGATATCTGTATGAAAATGACACAGCCGAAGATTTATGTCAAATTTCACCCCAGAGCATTTATTTCTATGTACAATCATGCATTTAAGTCCTTATTTAAGCTTTAGGTTTGTTTTGATCCAGTCATCTCGGTCAGAGTAGGTGGATCAGAACAGATGAATTAATCAGGAGAACCCCATCTTTGGCTCTGTACTTGGAAATGTGAATGTCTTTGTTCCTGTGTGATTGCAGGCCTTTGTAACGCGACCACAGCTATCTTCACTTACTCGAATGTTCAGTTCTTAGACTGTTCCTCAAAGGGACGCGTCGGAATATAGTGTAATAGTTGGAAGTCATTCTCTAGAAGTTAACCGTCATGTATTGTTGACAGATTGAATCATTGTTTCCTGTAACAGCACAAACATCAGAAACTGACTGGCTTGTAACTTTAAGCTGTCTATGTTTTTTAAGAGATGACTTTGAACTTGTTTCCGCTTCTTTACGTTTTACATTACCTACACCAGCACCTTATAAAACCTGGTCAAAATGGCTTTTTTCTCCCTATACTTAACAAACAATATTCGACAGTGTGTTTTGTTTTGTTTTTCTTTGCACTAAACAAAGGACTTAGAGCTAGTCATGTATTGAGAGTGTTTATCAGGGGGCAGGCTGGCAGCCTGGATTTTTGGATTTTGGTGGCTTTTCAAAATAAAAGATGCACAGTCAACAAGTGTCGCCAATCATAGGCAGGAGATTTGCGGGGGGTTTGTAGCCGGCGCATCAATGCCACAGTGTTTGAGTATTAAGGTTTGACACGGCTGTGACAGCCATGTGCACATTAAGTTGTTCTTAGTAAGGCCTCTTTTTCTCTAAAATCGCTACAAACTACACATATCACAACTCAGAAGAGGCTTTTCCTTTTTCACATAAATCATCTTCGTCACAATAGAACAGAATACTTTATTGTGACTGTTACAAGAACAATGAAATACAGTATGAGCTCAGTCAAGAATGTTTAACAGACCAATACTTGTAGCCTGGATGAATGTGGCAATGCTTTTCAAGTAAAGTGGAGCAGTGAGGCTTTCAGAACAGCTGTAGTGCTGCCCCTAAAAACATTCTCAAACAAGGCAATTAAATGCACACATTCACCTCACTTTGGCTGTTTTCCCATTATCTTTCGGAGCGGCCAAAACGCGGATAAAGCAAGTTTTAGAAATAGCTTTTTCGTAAACTAAATGGCATATCATAAGCTATTTTAATCAGCAAATTATTTTCTCATAATTTTCTTTAGTTTTTAAGAGGTAATGATAACATTTCTCCAAATGGTAACCATCAGCCTTTGCGTTTTTGTTTGTTTGTTTTTATTAATAGTATTCTTTTTAATTTATTTTCATTTTTTTTAATGGTCATGGAGTACAAAATTAAAGCCGGCTTTCTAATGAAGCAGTCCCCTTACATGAATTAATTCCATACCATTACCCTCTGTATAGTAATGTCTCCTCTTTCTGTCGCTTATCTGTCTCTTGTGGAGAAAATCTTGCTGTTATAAAGAGATCTCTTGTAGAGTAGATCCTATTTTCCTAGCTCCATATATTAAAAATGAATGTAATTAGAACCTGCGTGGTTTGTAATGTTGTATAGGCTATCCATCCAGTACATTTATACTCATCTTTGCATCTTATGTACAGCCTTTTCTTTCTGTTTTCTTCTCTTTATTTATAGGCTTTATTAATTCCAGAAAGTATTGTTTTCTTCTTCTCAGTCATTTAAATATTGCTCATGTCACAGACCATATAATCTTTTTATTTTTATTCTTTCTGATATGAAATGAAAGTAGTAATTTCACAGTTGTGCTGTCTTTCTCTGGATGTTGGCTACTGTACTTTTAGGAGACATATGTTTCACACTGGTGCAAAGAGTAGCCATCCTTTGAGTCCTGGCATCATACTTGTGTGAGGTGCTAAAACATAAGCGCTTTGTGTGTATATTAGGTGGTTTGCGTAGGTGTGTGATCTCATTTGCTGTTCGATTTTAAACGTATGCTTAAGCCCTCGGGTCTCGTATTCCTGTCCAGCCCCTACAGAGCTGTCTTGTAAAATCCTCCCTGAATTATTACATTAATTAGTGCAGTGCCACATAAATGCAGAGAAGCTTTTTGTTTTAAGTGTTACTTCTGTTCCTTTTTTCATTTGTATTGCTACACAGCTGGGTTTTTTGTTTTGTTTAGTTTTTTAGTTGTTGTTTTTTTTTTTTTTTTTTTAGATCTATAACTGACCTATATATACATGGCATATACATAACATCCCGTTCCTGTGTGACATAGATTTTTTTTTTCTAAATAAGCATCACTTTTTGTCTCTGACAGTTATGCCAATGTCCACTCAATTATCTGTAACCATTTGCTGCCAGTTTGGTATCCATAAAGTTTGCCTGTATTCTTGTTTTAGCTACAAGTGTCAACAATTAGTATAAATTCCAGTGGTGTACCAATAAGGAAAGACCTGTTCAATTCCATTGGATGCAGCTGTTTCATTCACTTTACCTTGGATGTGTTTAAGACATCAGTCACACAGGCCTAGAGACCAGTTGGGGACTGCCTGGCAACCATTTTTCAATGTGGTTGCTGGAAGTTTCTTTTTCTTTGTTTTTTGTTTTGTTTTTTGCGGTCACTAGGTCAAGTTGGCTGCAAAGGGGTATACAGCGCTAAGCCAAAATTCTCCTTGTTTTGGTTGCTAGTAGAGATGGCACGATACCACTTTTTTATGTCCGATACCGATACCGATATCATAAATTTGGATATCTGCCGATACCGATATGAATCCGATATAGTGTTTTTTAATCAACAAAACCGTTTTTTTTTTAATATCTTGCTGCATTTTGTATAAGTTCATACTCAAGTTTAAAACAACAACTACACTAAAGCTATTCTGTTATACCTATATGCAAAAAAAAAAAAAAAATTCATAGTTCAGCAATACTGATCAATCTAATAAACTTAAACCTACACCATCCTCCCTATTCTGGTATTTTAAAGAGTACTTAGCGTAAATATTAAGCAACCTAACTAATAGGGTTCCAACTCCCAGCAACAACAAAAATAAATAAATAAAAAATAGGGAACCACCCCTCACCCTCCACCTCATGATGCTTAATCAACGTAATCAACCTTAATTTGATGCAGTGTGAAAAAAAAAGCACAGAAATCAATTATTTTTCAAGAAATATTAAATAGATTCAACATCTTTCTTCAACAAAATTGCAGACTGCACAGATGGTACCTTCCCAAAGGAAAAAGTACTATAGCTTACTAGGGTATATATATTAGACTTAATAGTCACTATATACAGTAATTGACTTCTATTCATTTTACATCAAATTAAAACTTTGGGTGTAAGATTCGGATAATTATTTATTAAAAGCTAGACATTTTAAATGAGAATAAGAAAGAAAAGTATGTCTTTGTGCCCCCTTTTCCCTGTTAATGCCCTATCGGCCCCCCTGGCTAAACTTTGCTAGATCCGCCCCTGCACAGTTACCAGCCGTCAGCTACGTAGAAAAAGATCCTCGAGTAGAAAGTAATAATAAATAAATTCTAACAACAGCTGATCAAGCTTAAACGTGCTGCTGTTGTTCAGCCGCTGGTTTCCTCTTTCTGGTGCAAAGTGGGCCAAAAGCAAACTAGAGACACGGACTCGCGACAGAAAAGCTGATCAGCTGATCATTAAGCAGTTTCATGATTGAAGTAGCAGCCAGAAGAGGCAGTCGCTCCATATATCGTTTGGTAAGCTTAATGCAGGAATGCTTTACAAACATTCAGAGATGGACTTACACACTTGCTTTACTTCTCTCGGGGATAACTTTGTCGGAGATGAAATGCCGGGTTGCTAGCGAAGCTCCAAATGCTATCCAGACCACCGACAGGTCCTGCATGCCACAGCCGCTCTATCACGTGATGCATACTGCTCCGACGTGCTTCGTGATATTTAATGGATCGGATTACATTTTTTATTTTTCTCCGATATCCGATCCAGTAATTTAGGTCAGTATCGGACCGATACCGATACGTAATATCGGATCGGTCCATCTCTAGTTGCTAGCACATTTCCATGGTCGCTTCTAGTTTGCATGGGAGATGCCAACTTGTCTGCAAACACTTAGCAACCACCACCAAGCAGTAGTGAAACTGTGAAAAGTGCGACACAAACTGGAAATGGTGCTGGTTTGCCATCAAAGCAAAAGATGTGACTTTTAAAACGTGTTGGTTTCAGCTAAAATTTCACTTTTACTATGACAGTTTTTGTTTTGCATTGCACTTTTCACAGTTTCACTACTACTCAGTGGTTAATTGGCAAGTGTTTGCAGACAAGTTGGAATGTTCCATGCAAAATATAGGCAACCAAACTATTCACTAGAAAGGTTTTGGTGACAGCCAGGAACTTCCAGCAACCACTTAACAACTAGTTAGGAATAAACATTGTTCCCTGGCCACTTGAGGTTTCCAGGGATCGCCAACCACTCTCTAGACCTGTGTGACTGAAGCCAAAGAAACGGGAATGCAAGATTACAGTGTTGGCCGTACTACTTTGTTTCTAATTAAACATCTAGTGGAAAAATGGCCAGGAAAATGTCTTGATCATAAAAGGATCAATCCCAGTCATTTTGTTAGCACTTGAATTTTCTTTATCCACAGAATATTTTAATGTCAAGTAGATGGTTTGGTATGCTCGAACTGCACTTTTTTAAATCATTGCCTGCTGGATGCCATTTTATCCTAATTTCTTGTCTATAAATTCTAATTGAATATAGCTATTTATGTGCATTCACAAGTGAACTTCTAAGCTCCTCTGGCAACCAGCAGGGTGCAGAAAAGCACACAGTAATCTGGCAGCTGTGGCATTGACAGGTGACACATCTGCATCCAGGTGGCTATTCAGGGTTAGGCTGGATGACGTAGTAAATCAGATCTAGACTGAGGAGAGCCGTTACAGAACTTAACCAAGCCATCACCATTAAGCTGAACTATATGAATCCAATCATGCAAGACTTGTGGGTATTTTTTATTTGTATTTTTCCAAGCATTTTTAGTCTTGTGAACGACTTGGCTTTTTATTTACTGACTTGGATAAAACTACCTCAGAGCAGTGTCGGGTGCTAGCTAATATTATCCCTAATTTATGAGTGACAACAAAATGAAGAAATTGTAGTGACCAAACCAATGAAAGCCAATATCACATCAAAGCACTGTCTGTTTTGGGGGGTTTTCACCCTTAATAAGTAATCCTGCATGGACTGGTTGGTTGCTTTAGTTGGTTACATTTTACCGGACCAAATTTTTTTACTATCGGGAGTCTCATTGTTTTTAATGTGAGTCGATGAAGACAGCCAAGCACAATCTAGGACTCGTTCACGTGTAATGCTAACTATAAAAGATGTCTGGATCTTTTAAAAGGTGCCATCGTAATTGCTAATTCATGACATGTTGATAATCCAGCAAAACCTGTTGATTTTAAAAAGACGTTTGTAGTGGCGACGAAGGTTTGTGGAAAAGATGTATGCACAGCAATAAATTTCCTGAGCGTGGGCTGCAGATTGTTGGTGTTTTTTCTTTTTCTTTTTAAACCAGTCTGTCCACTGTGGGCAGGCTTTTAGTTGGCAAGACAAATGCCTGTGAGATCAGACAAACTTAGTCTCAATTTATGGAACCAGCTTCTTTTTCAGTTTTTGTTTTGCCAGCAAGTTTAGAAATATCAAGGCTTCTTAGTGAACAGAGCCACGCTGTTATCACATGCCTACATTTTTTTCAACCCAAACTGCAATAAAATCCAGAGTGGATTTCCCCATCTGGTACTCGCCACACTCAATGCCATTATTTTTTATTATTATTATTATTATTTTTCATTAACAAAGGGAAAATCCACATCTGAATACACTTCACACAAAGAAAAAGAATTGAAATCTGACGGAAGGCACACGCGAGGTCGTGTGTGGTTGTTGAGTACAGGTCGTAGCCTTTTGTCGGATCTCTCTCTCTCTCTCTCTCTCTCTCTCTCTCTCTCTCTCTCTCTCTCTCTCTTGGGTTTTGTGAGTCCTTTCAAAATAAAGTTTTGACTAAAATCTGTCATGCCGCATAAAAAGTAAAAAAGAAAAAAAAGTTTTAACTACCATGCAACCTCGTGTGTAGATGCTGCATAGAACGATCAGTATTTGTGTTTTGCACTTTCAAAGCGGTCTCAAGAAAAAGAAAAAAAAAAAAAAGGAGGCCCATCTGAGATTGGGCTGATAATAAGAATAAAACTGACGAGGTATTTTACGCTATCAATAGGAATTATAAGGAATAATATGACTCGGAGGAGCTTTTCTAAAAACGTTGATATATCTATATATTCATGAAGTACCTCATAAGCCTGATATATGCTGCATTGACCTTTTTTTTTGTTTTGTTTTGTTCTTTTAGTGTGCTTCATATTGTCCAGTAACATAATTTTCCCCTCTAGTGGAGGTTTGAATGTCACTTCAGGCTGTGCCCACGCTGATAGCTCTTCTTGTAACATGTTACACCATGTGGCCAAATAACGTGTCATTTATGCAAGTCATAATGTCAATCAGAATATTCCTCGTCTCATTTCTGCGTCCTTTTCTATTTTATTTTATCCTTTTTTTTTTGGCATCTTCCCTGCATGTGCGTAGCCAAAAAGGAAAAAAAAAGAGATTGGGTTCAGTTAACCAAGGGTTGACGTGCACCGAGCAGCTGTGGTAAAGCGCGACTGTTGACTCAGGCACTGACATGTAAGGGCTGTATCTGCTCACCCTGTCCTCCACCCCTCCATCCCATCCCGTGCACTTCCCTCCTCCACCCTGACACCCTTTGTCTTAAAATAGCCTTAGATCTACAAGTGAGGTTCCTATTTGGCCTTAAACAAATTATGCACTACAGTTTCACAGACTTGACAAAGAGCTCGATTCCAATTTAGACACGCTTTCTTTTAAGACTTCATGTTATCTACCTCCTGAGAATGTACAGTCTGTCCTGGAGTTGCAGTTGACTACAAAACTTTTTTGTTGTTGTTTTCTGACAGAAGATAATCAAAATTGATACAAAATTAACTCAGAACTAATACCAGGACACTCCTTTTTTTTCTTTTCTTTCTTATAATTATAAGCCATGACAGAGAAGCAAAGTGACCAAAGTCTCTTGGCAGAGGTAGCCCTGCAAAGCCGTGTGAATTCAAACCTCCCTTTCCTCCTGTCATTTTGAGCTCACTTATATTTTGCATATATTTTAGTTTCTCTATCTCTTTTACTCCCTTATTTAAACCACAACATGCCAAAACTGAATTTGCTGTCATTCCTGTTCTGGTGAGGGTCTTTTGCTCATTTCATATGTTTCAAATCCACTGCTAAGCTCCTTGTTCTTGTTATTGTAAGCTTTGATTTCTCTTATACGTTTTCTTTTTTTTTTCTTTTTGTAACAATTATGCTTACAGAACACAAGATATGCTGTAAACCCTGTTAGGACATAATGTGAATACGTATCACTTAATATAGTTCGCTCTTTGGCTTGACTGTAAATTGCATTAATTAATAAAAATGTTTGAAAAAGGTTTTCTGCTGCGTTGTCACTTGATGTTTTCATTCCTGTATTTTCATATCCTGTCCAGTTTTGCTGAACTGTTACCAGAGAGGAAGTAGAAGTTCACATCAGAGGGGAGAAGGCCTGATTCAGATACCTGTAGACTGAAACAAGATGACTACACTATCAACACTGTCTGTGAAGATGATTATGTGCCAGTAGAACAAGCAACACAACAAAAAATATCACATCAGCTGAGTCAGGATTGTTTTATTTACTTAATTTAATTAAAGTATCAAAGCACAATATGCATTAAAAGAAAGGACCACTCCAAATAATAAATAAAACCAATGAATGGAACATCTTTATTCATACTCTAAGAATAAATCCCTTTCCAGGTGGTTCTTGCATGAGGTCAACTGTGTGAATCTAAACTGGCTGCCTTGTTTTTGTTTGTTTGTTTGTTTTGTTGTTTTTGTTTTTTAAGTGCACAATAAGTAGGGGGCCATGAATGTGTGGCCCTATCATGCTCCGTATCTGCATTGCTCTTCTGGCACTGACTCATTTTGAGTCTGGCTGCCTCTACTCGGCCTCCAATATCTATGGGCCAGATGGTGTAACAATTGGGGCCACATCTGGCCCACATAACACCCGCCCCTGTCATATTTGAGTCCTAAGAAAACCAGTGGAAATGAACCCTAAATATCAACTTAAAACTCAAGGCAAGAAAAATGAAGATAACAGAATTTTTCACATAAATATTTTATGGTTTATATTAAAAAGATTGAATGTAAAGAATATACATTTTAAAGGGCCTTGAACTTCAACGATTGACCAGGAAGCAAAATGCTCCACATGTCCACTGAAGACGAGCAGCGCCCCCTGCAGTTTGTGTAAGTGAAAAAGCTTACAGCACCTGGTATTCCCAGGCGGTCTCCCATCCAAGTACTGACCAGGCCCGACCCTGCTTAGCTTCCGAGATCAGACGAGATCGGGCGTGTTCAGGGTGGTATGGCCGTAAGCGACACCCTAAACGACAAACACCCCTTTTATTAATGCTTCAGGAGCACTTCTCAGACTTTTGTCTTGCAGATCGTCTCCAAACAGTTTGTTTTGTTACTTAAATAAATGCGGTGATTTTAAGAGCCAACTGCACGCTATTCCGATCTAAGATCAGTGACGTGTTACTCTAAACAGCTTTCTATGCTGAAGTGAAAAGTTTACCGTAGGAATAAATGTTTCATCATTGGATGGAAAACGTGTTCAGAATCTTAATTGGCGAAAAAAGTGGTATTTGGCATGTATAAAAGGTCAGTTTGTGTGCACTTCTTTCGCTTACGGCCATACCACCCTGAACACGCCCGATCTCGTCTGATCTCGGAAGCTAAGCAGGGTCGGGCCTGGTCAGTACTTGGATGGGAGACCGCCTGGGAATACCAGGTGCTGTAAGCTTTTTCCCTTACACAAACTGCAGGGGGCGCTGCTGCTCTTCTTCTTGTTTGTGTCAAACGACAAATTGCAGAAAACAAACCGTTTCTTAAACTTATAATAGCTTGTCATTTATTAAGTACAAACTTGTAGGTCATAATTACTTTGCAGGGCATTTTTTCCTATTTTTTATACTTTCTAATAGTAACAGTAAATTAATGAAACTCCTCATTCCAAAAGATCCACTATACAGCAGCTAAGGCCAGAAATGTACATAGACTCATATCTGAGCCCAAACTGTGCCAACAACATATCCTCCACACCATTACACCAACAGTCTGAACCGTTGAGACGCAGGATGGATTCATGCATTCGTGTTTTTTCTGGTCCTACTATCTGAATGTTGCAGAAGAAATGTTTCCAGTTGTCTGTTGTCCAATTTTGATGATCCTGTGAGAATTGTAACCCCAGTTTCCTGTTCTGAGCTGACATGAGTGGCACCTGGTGTGGTCTTCTGCTGCTGTAGCCCATCTGCTTCAAGTTTCAGCGTACTGCATTCAGAGATGCTCTTCTGCACACCTTCATTGGAATAAGTGTTTTTTTGAGTTACTGTTGCATTCCTATCAGCTAGGAGTCTGATCATTCTCTTCATCAAATCAACGTGCCCATGTCTATGCACCTAAACGCACTGAGTTGATTGGCTGATTAGACATTTGCAATAAACATTTGAAGAAGAGGTGTACATAATAAAGCATCCGCTTTGTATGAGGTTACTAACACAAATACGTTTACATGTTGTTTTTAGACACAATGATTTTGCTTGAATGCAGTTTTTTTCAAAGTATTGAGGTCTGATATTTTGTTTTTGTGTGTCTGGATTTGACGGAAATGAATCTTACGAGGTATAAATGGAAATGTTGCACACATAATTTAACAAGAAACTAGTTTATGAGGTTTATCAAATTTTATTCATCACAAGTTTGCTGATAAAAATGTAAAAAGAAGACATGAGGTTGATGTGGAAACACTTGAACAGGCAGCAGGGCTGTCACAGAATACCCTCAGCATTTTGAAATGGTATTCACTGTACATTGCAACGAATATCCACCTAAAGTGATTTAATACTCATTTTATCCTGAAGTCACGAAGTCCAGGACAGATTTCAGGTTTTTCTCAATTCTGTATCTGATTTAAGAACTGTGAATTTAATATTTGATTCAGAGCATGATCACAAGGGCTTTGGCATAACCGCAACACTGAAGATGAGGATCATTAAGGAGCGAGTGGGTTTGAGCCACATTCACAAAAAATAAAACATTAACACATTGTAGCAGGTAAAGATGATGGCCAGTGACACTGTGACACTCATACTGCAGACAAACAGACGATAGAAGCAAACGATTGAATGCTACACTCTACTAATCATCACGCTGATTAAAAAAAAATAGCAAAAACAAAACAAAACTAGAGAAAATGAACAGACATGGTGTTTGATCTTTTAAAAAGTACGTCATAACATTGTTTTTCTTTTATATACCGGATGAGCTTTTTAGCCCCTCGCTCATGGAGAAAACCGATTGAGGATTTTGGGGCCGACGACATTAAAAAAATAACATTAAGGATTCAAGTAAATGAAGGTGAAAAGAAAACAGAGCAATGATGTTCAACATGTGCCACACCGTGAGATTTCTTGGACAATGACGGCTTCAAGTTCTTGTCATCGATCGCCTTGTCCTCGTCTTTGTTTTGGAGTTCGGGTGGCGACCGTGAATCCTCCGTGTCAGCGAGGGAAGACTGATAGAAGTATTTAAAAATGAAGGAAAACGACTACAAAGCGACACTACAACAATAAATTAATGCAAAAAAGTATGGCCCGAGCACGTGACACGACTTTCTTTCTTTTTTCTCATGGTTGGTTTGTTTCATTCTCACCGTAATCCCACACTGAATAGAAAGATCTTTCATAAAAAGTTATAAAATAAATAAGCACTCTTTCCCTTTGAGTTTTGAGTAGAAAAAAGTTGCAGGCCCGAGAGGAGAAAGAGCGATGAGATTTCATTGATTACTTGCAGTAGTATCTCTGCCCTTCATCTTCTTTGGCCTTTGTGATCACAAGCACACATACACGCATACATGTTGGTGGGTCACTGAGGCCCACGTAGACTGGACAGTGTAACGAGTGGTGCTAGTCCTCAGTATACCCAGTTCACTGGGACCCACTGGGGTTCACTGCACAGTTTGTCCACGGCTGCCTGTAACGTCTCGAAGGCCTTATCCAGGTTGTCGTTAATGATGGTCAGGTCAAAGTAGTGGCAGTAAGCCCTCTGGATGCGGGCGCTCTCATCCACCGTTTTCCTCAGATCCACATCCTGCAGAAACATGAAGGACGGGTCAGTTCTGGGGATAAATCCAAGTTGTATGCATGAGTGTCAGTGTCCAGCACATAACAGTGAAGACCAGGACAGGTGGACAAATGATGAGTGTATGGATATTTATAGTCATGGTAAAAAGAAAGTAGACCCTCTGTCAATTCTAAGGTTTTACCTTTCAGGTTACAGTAAAAAATAACCTGGTCTTTCAAGAACAGAAGAACAAAATATAACACAACAGACTGTGTCTTACAAAAACTAAGCCAAAAATGCAGAAACAGTACGACAAAGACAAAAACTACACCCTTACTTCTTCCGTATTAGCAGCAATGTGCAGCTGATATGGTGCTGCTAAAAGAGGCCAGGTGCTGTCAATCAATTCAAAATCGCCTGATTAACTGATGATCAACAAATGTAAGGACCTCCATAAAGGCAGAACCTTTGCCAGCTTGCTGGTCTGGAGCATTCGAGTGGAAAGCATTCATGACAGTTGCCAGTCTTCCCAGGAATGAACTTCCAAACACATTCACCTCAAGGTCAGACCGGTTACAGGCCTCAGCACGATAAATGTGAAAGTTCATGATGATTCAATTAGGGAAAAAACGAACTCGTTTAGAAGGGTTTCCAGGAGAAATGCTCTTCTCTCTAGAAAGAAAATGGCAGCAATGCTTAAGTTTAAAAAGTTGCATCTGAACAAACCACAAAACATCTGGAAAAATGTCCTTTGGACAGATGAAAACAACGTGGAGACGTTTGGCCATAACACACAGCAACCAAACACAGCACATCAGTACAAACACTTTCATATCAACTGCCAAGCACTGTGTTTGAGGCGTGATGATATGCAGCCAGAGGAAACGAGCAGCTTGCAGTCATGGAGTTGACCATGAACTCCTCTGTATACCAAACTCCACTAGAGCCACATATAAAGCTATCTGTCCAACAGCTAAAACTTGGGTCATGCAACAGGACAATGATCCCAAACAAAGCAGCAAATCTACAACAGAATGACTGAAAAAGAAAAGAATCAAGTTGCTGCAATGGGCCAGTCAAAATGTTAGACCTCAGATTGATTCAAATGGTTTGGTGGGAGCTTCCGAGAACAAATGAGTTCAAACAACGTCGTAAAGAAGAGTAGAGCAAAATTCCTCCTCAACGATGTGCGAGACTACTGAAGTCATACTTCAAGTTATTGCTGCTAAAGGTGCTTCTACTAAATCAAGGGGTTTATGTCACTTTTAACATGACGCTTCTGCATTTTGGCTTTAAGAACATAGCATAATATGTTGTATGCTGTTGTTCATCTCAGATTTTTTTGTTCTGATATGCACAATGATAGAGATGATAGACGGTGTACTTTATTTTCACCACGACTGTATGTAATTTAAGGTACTTTTAGAAGGATTTTGTTTGACCAGCAAGTAACATGATCTGCTTCCAGGCAGTGTTTTGGCCACAGGGTCATTCAAATCGGCATACTTATATTTAGCCACCCTGTCCCTCAGTCTATTTTTAGTAAGGCCCACATAGAAAGCATATGAGGGTGATTTAATCTTAAAAGTGTTAAAAACATTAAACCAGAGGGAGAACAAAATCTTAAACAATGAGAGGCAAACTGGCCACCAGTTACCACCACACCTTTTTTTCAAATGTCTTTAGTGTGTCTTTTATCTCAGTGAATCAGTCATAGTTTTTGTGACTGACTACAGTTGACATAAAATATTGCACAGTTATCCCCATGATATGTAAGTGAGGGCTCAAATGTCAAAAAACAGTGACAGATAATGCAAGCATATCACTATGTATGCGTGTGTGTGTGTGTGAGAGAGAGAGCATGGTTGTTTGTGTGTGTTTACTTCATCCCATTGTTACGCATGGGTGTTGTTAACCTACCGTGAGCTGCTTAGTTGTGAGGCCTGCATCCACCACAGCTTTGTGCATGGCCTTAAGAGTATCAAAATCTGGTGCTCCAATGAACACCACATAAGGCATGAACTCTGCTGTTTTCAGTACCTTCAGAGCCTGAAGAGAGACAAAGATGTTTTCATTATACTATACTTACACGGACCAGGTAATGTGTTAGGAATGAAAGGATGCCACATTATTTGAAATAATAATTGTCAACCTACAGAGGTCTGAATTCAAAGACACCCCACAAATCAAAGTGAAAAAAATGACACATTTTGGCAAACTTTCATTGCAGCAATAGTTTGTATGCATGCCTCACAATGTTGGGACATGCTTTTTATGAGAGACTGGCTGGTGTCCTTGGGGGTCTCCTCCTAGATCTGGAACAGGGACCTGGCCCTGGGGAAGTTGGATAGATGGAGGCCCATCTATATAATATCCCAGAGTTCTTCTCTTCCAGGAACTGCCTACATACTCTTTGCACACGAGGCCGGGCATTCTCGTGCACCAGGAGGAACCCAGGACCCACCGCATCAGCCTAGGGTCTGGCAATGGGTCCAAGGATTTCATCCTGATAACTAATGGCAGTGGTGGACCTGCCAATTCTGGTATTCTACAGGTAACGCCAATCAGACTCCATGGTCGGGGCAGTGAATATAGAGACCACAAGACGCTTAGGCGTCCTTAGACCATCCTCATGAAGTCTGTTTCTGATTGTATGGTCAAACATAGTCACATCAGTGTCCTACTGCAGGTAATTTTGTAGCTTCAGCAGTGCTCATCCTTCTTGCACAAAGGGGCTGATACCGATCCTACTGACTAATGGTTGACGGGTTAAGGACCTTTCTCAGGCCTCACCAGCTCTCCTAGAGTAACTGCCCGACTGCTTTTGAGACAATGCTGGGAGACACAGCAAACCTTCTGGTAGTGGCATGAGTTGATGTGCCATCTTGGAGGAGTTAGACCTTTTGTCCAACCTCTATGGGGCCCAAGTATCACCTCATAATAACAGTAGTGAGACTGGCCTTAGCTAAATGGAAAACTAGTGAAAAAACAATCAAGAAACATTAAATACCGCCTCTGCTACTTAACTGATCAGATCGATATCATAGAAGTTTAATTGACTTGATGCTATACTGCTATACTGATTAATGTGTTCCTTTAAGTGCTTTTGAGTAGCATATTTTTTCAAATCCTTTAACACAAGGTTATTATAGTTTAAAAGTAGATCTGAAATTGCAATTGAAAACCACACTGTCTCATAAGGCTTTGGTGCACTAAGACTTGGCAAGTCTACATGACTCTGATATATGATGTCATTTCTGAACTTTTCCCCTGACAAACATCCACCAATATTAGATTAATTAAAAAGACTAAACCTAAAAGTGGAACTAATAAAAACTCAACTGAAAGTAAACTTTCTGAAACAATGCAAACTCAACTGAAACAAAGTCCCGCTGGTCCAAACTTCACCTAATAAAACTCTCCAATGTTCTCACTAAAGGTCAAACACAGTGAGTAAATGCTGCATGTCAAAGCCACCCTTCACTGCATGAAAATAACCCTGCCACTGACATTCGCTCGCTTTGGACCCCTCTCATACCTGCGGGTTGACATCCAGGATGCAGGTGCGTCCCATTGCGACCACCTCGTGAATGCTATCAATCTTTGTGCCGTACAGGTTGCCGTCGTACTCGCCGTGCTCCAGGAAGCGGCCGGCCTTCACATCAGCCTCCATCTCTGTCCTTGAGGTAAAGTGGTAGGAGTTGCCGCCTAGCTCCTCATCACGGGGTCTCCGTGAGGTGTCTGACAGAAGACATGAATCAGGTAAATGTTGCACTGTTGTAGCAAAATTTGAGAAAAGCGGTTAGAAACCCAAGTGTGGCATACATGGTATAGTGGTGCCAAAACGCGTGGGATGGAGGACCATCAATCGGTTCTTGAGGCTGCGTCGGCCCACTCCTTGGGCACCTATCAGAACCAGCGTCTTCCTCTGGAAAGCAGGAACCTTTGCCACTTCCTCATAGATCTGCAGTTCATGTCTATCGAACTCTGTTCAAAGACATTTCAAAGCTGTTAGCCACTTGTAGAGAAAGACAATGAAGACATTAACCAAACATCTAGACCATGAAGAATATTCTGACCTGCGTTCTTGGCTGTTAGATACATCATCTTCTTCTTCTTTTTTCCAGCCAAGGTGCCACAAAGAATTCCTGCAAGACAAATATGCACGTTTATATCTTTGCTGTTACAGCATTTGGCCAGACGGGGGCAGGCAGGCATACTAACTACCCATTATTTGTTTTTATTTTTTTTGCCATCAATCAGCTAAAAGCTTTACAAGTGATAGAGGTCTGGCAGTAAACCAGTTCACAGGCCACTCCATCCCTTCAAAAACAGCCTCGGCTTAAGAGAAACATTAAGAACTTGGGTGAGTTTTAGCTCAGGAATCTTTCACAGAGTGTTTACACAAAGGTCTGGCATCACTGCCAAGAAGTACAGGTAGGGTACTCACCTGATCCATCCAAGTCTCTGGGAACAAAAGCTTTCCTCTTCTCCTCCAAGAACTGACTGGGGATCAGACCCGTGGCACCACCCACTACGTGACATGCCTGGCGTGGATCAGTTCAAAGTTAAATTTAGAAAATTGAAAGTTTAAAGTTCGGTCAAAGACAGTCTGTGAAGGAAGGCTCACCTGCCACCAGTTGGGATCTTCTCTGTTTACAATCTGAAGAATATCACCTTTCTTGAAGGCCATACCTGCCTCCCGACAGGGGATCAAGCTGTCATTGGCGGGATCATAGTCAAAGTATGGCCGGACATATACCTGTGAGGAACAGAGGAACAGGTGTGAGCTCCTGAAGCGCTTAAATTAGGATTGAAGAGGAAGATGGCCGTTCACAAAGCAACAAGAAAGACAAAGCAGCTTTAACTCAGCATGGCTTCTCACACGTCGGCATGGTGACGGCAGCTCTTTCACACCCATTACGGCCCGTTTCCCACAGCCGCAGCCGACACAGCTCTTCATGCTGCGTCAACACGCTGCATGGGCTTTTGCTAGAAAGGGTAAGTGCTTTGGCCAGAGCATTAGATTAAACAAGCAGCCAGAGGAAGCAATAAAACAAGCCAGTGAAATATACTGTGCAGCGCGCTCTGAGCCACAGAGCAGGAAGTGATTTTGCATTACGTCTCATTCACTTTTACTGCCCTTCATTCAGTTTATAAGCATTTCCAGGTTTATGTGTTCCAAGATTCAAGGTATATATATATATGTGTGTGTTTTTTTTTTGTTTTTTTTTACACAGAAGACATTACTGGAGCGTGTCTGAGGGGAACTGTACAACAGCGTCACACACTACTGTACTCTGCATGTCAGAGAGCATGAAATTACTCCAAACACATGTGCGTGTATTTGGAGTGCGTGCATGACACAGAAACTGCTAGTGTGACCTAGATAGCATCTGGAGTGTTATTAATAGGACTCCCAGAGTTCAAATTCCTGCGCGAGGGATTGTGGGAAGGCCGTAGGACATATCGTCAGGATGGTGCCACCACCCAACATCTGCCACCGGTTACATAAGCAGGAGAGTGCATGCCTGTGCTTGTACGTGCTCACCTGTGGAGGAGCAGGAGCGTCTCTGTAGCTCGGGAGTATTTTCAAGGTGATCCCTCCGCTGCAGTCTTTGAGCATCTCCTGGAGCTCAGTGGGATTATTGCCAACGTCTTTCCCGTTTACTTCCTTAATGATGTCGCCCACGTGGAGCAGACCTTGTCTGTCAATCATGCCTCCGTGAAGGATTCTCGCGATCACCAAGTCGTCTTTCTCCACACGAAATGTCACACCCTGAGAGGAAGAAGAGGGATGTTTTATTACCTCTGATTCCTGCGCACTCACACTCACCCCCTCCCTGCGCCTGGAGCCTCTGCCAGAGGTTTCTTCCTCTTAAAAGGGAGTTTTTTCTTCCCACTGTCACCAGGTGCTGGCTCGAGGGAGGGTTCGTCTGATTCTTGGGGTTTGTGCTAAGCCTCACCCCTGTTAATTTTAGTAACCTATCGACCATGTTTGTAGTGTTGGCAGCTTTTGGAGCATTTTAAATGGAATTATAAAACAAATATGGCAAATGGCCTGCATTTGTATAGCGCTTTTCTAGTCCATAGGAGGCGAGGCTGCCGGACACAGGCGCCACCGGGCCCTCTGACCACCACCAGTAGGCAAATACGGGGTTAGTATCTTGCCCAAGGATATTTGGCATGCAGCCAGGGTGCAGCCTGGGATCGAACCACCGACGTTCTGATTAGTGGCTGACCTGCTCTGCCACCTGAGCTACAGCCACCCCATGGATAAATAATGTGGCACACTCATGCAAACACATTCAGTCAGCGTGCAGTCTCCTCTCACCAGTGGCTCCCCGGCCTTCTTTCGAATGCCAATCATGCGCACGGCATCGGCCTGCATAAGAGCGCTGTTCACCGCTGCGTCATTGGCTGTCTCAGTCGGAGGCGGGGCTTCGTAGCATTTTGAGGCTACCATGTCATGAGCCTCTAAAAGAGACTGAGAGAAAGGAAAAAAAAAGGAGAGGGTAGGCGAGTGCTAAGGCTTAACTACATCTTATTGTAGAGGAAGAAGCACAATTACACTTTCACAAAAGTAAAGTCGATACATTACTGAGTTCCATTCCCTCAGTAGTTTTATTGTAAATGTTACTTGTGACCACATTGGAAATTTAGTCTTCCTCACAGTAATATTAATAACAAAACTGTGACTTGATGTTTCAAGTGAATAGAAAAGCTCTGTTGGCAGACGTTATAACAGTGAAACGGGACAGTTATACCTCCAAACAGCCAACTAGCATATTAATAATTTAGGTGCGGCTTAAAAAGCAATCATCTAATGGATAAAATCCCAAATATGGATAACCACCCAAATCTAATCACTTAATGTCTGATTCGTGAGTATCCCTCCAACAGCTTTCATTCAAGTTGCTTTTTCCCCATATATTATTACTGGTTCCAAATCACCACCAACCGCTCACTGGTGAAAAATACAAAAAGTCTGTAAAATCAAACACTCAGTTTGTGATGTAATATCTGTTTTCCTTTTCCCACCTAGCCTGCTTTCCCCCCTCCGCCCTCCGTATCTCTATTGCTCAGTAGGTCAACAGAGTCTTATCTTTCAGCTAAAGGCACAAAGAGCTCTGATTGGTGCAGGGGCTTCGCTCGGCTCAGAAATCTACCTCCTATTGGCCCTGCCTGCATAAAGCCCCTGCTAAGTTCAGGCACAGAGGTTAGTGTTCTACTGATGCATGAGCGCAGGCTCCAAAACATCTGATCTGTGCCACTGTAGCTAGTGTTGTAACATTTAGAGTACGACATACTGTTCAGATGAAAAGCAGTCCCCATTTCACAAACGTGCAGTAACATTACAACAACTACTGCTAATAATAAAAAGTAGAATAAGGTGGAAAAAAGTGTGCATCACTTGGAAATATATAAATTCAATAATTATTTGAAATGATTGCATTTAAAAAGCTGTATTCTTTTCAAGCTAACCACTTTTTCTCAGGGAGCATCAAGAAATGAATGTTGATGTAGAAATAGAAAAGAGGATGAAAACATACAATGTACCACTCAACAAACGTATGGAGGGTCAATACATAACAGCTAAATGAAGAAATATAGAATAGAGAGAAGCCATAAGAGGACATTTAGCAATGAAGCAGAAGAGTCAGCAAAGCCAAAACCAATATGATAGGATACAATTTTTAAGACCTATTTAAACAAGAGCGCTTTAGATAAAACACAAGTCTTATTCCTCATGAGGCCCACAGGGAGACACTGTTCCCAGATTCAGAGTCAATATTCGCTTTGCTTTTAAGAGACAGTGAAAGTTTTATTGCTGCCAACAGAGAGCAGCAACACCAGAATTTATGTATTGATTATGACATAACATTATAAGTACAGTGCTGTAAAACAGCATCTGGTTTATCATAGTGTTTTGGGTTGCCACATATTACCTCATAAGCTAAGTTAATAACCAGTGCTTGTGTTAACGGCGTCTGTTCTAGCCTACCTAACTGTGCTCGCTCTTGCTCTGGCTCACCTGGAAGTGCGGCTCCTGGAGGATTCGAGACAACTCAGCCGCGCTGTCGTCTTTAACCTTGAGGTTGTTGATGTCGCCCAGGATCTCTGTCACCAGCTCGACGTTATTGTCCTGCACCGCTTCCAGCTTCACTTCCTCCAGCTGCTCTTGAGCCTGGGTGAGACAAAGAAGCTCAGGAAAAGTGGAAAGATGGCGGTTGCCTTTCATAACCTTCCTGGTTTTGTTGGTATTTATTTGGATGTGCAAAGAGTGAATGACAGAAAGTGAGACTTGCTCAGTAGCCGTGATTGTAGATATGATATGGTGCTCTACAGGGAGCATTTGAAAAAGCACAACATGACAAGACCCTGTATGGAGGAGCTACAGCTGTGGTTAAACTGAACTCACTGCACACTAGACTTCAAACAGCAGTGAAGGCGTGTTCGTAGGTGCATGCACTGTCAATAAAAAAGGCACAGAAATGCAAAGCTGCACAATTTTCTTACGTCATTATGCATTAGGTCTGATGCACATAGCACTGTGTGTTAATCAAAGCCTTACTGTACTTCAACGCCTCAGCCAGAGCAAGCAAAGCATTGCTGAGAGCAACATGTGGGGGAGTTTGAAGCTGGCTAGTGGTTTGTCTGCTCCCTGCTGCTTGCCCTGAGCTATGTGTGTGTGCTACCTTAGCCAAGGAGCGTACAATGGGACTTTCCATGATGCCGCGCAGGAAGAGCAGGTCGATGTCTTTGGCTCCGGCAGAGGTGGGCAGCTCACCCACATTATCCAACACCTGCTGCATGGCTGGACGGATGGGACGAGACACAAAGATCCAGAGAAACAGAGACAGAGAGAAAAAGAGAAAAGCCAAGTTAGCCAGGCCTGAAAGTCATTCAGAGTGTAAACATCCATGACACTGTTGAAGGCAAAGCAACAGCAAAAAGAGATCTGCTCACACTCCAGTGCAAAAGAAGACCCAAATGTTTCAGATGCAGTGAACGGGCATGCTTTCACTCAGTTTAAACTCCACAGCCAGGATAACATCTGGATCTAATCTGAGATGCTTTTGGTACTAATTACAGCACTGAAAATGATGTGTGGCCTAGACAGCATAAGATGGTCCAATATGGTAAGTGCAGTGTGTGCCAGATGTGGCCCAAAAGTCACGAGTTGGGCTTGAAACATGTTACAGTAAGTATTGTCTGGGCCAGCTTTCACCCAAATGTCACAACACAGCTGGCAAATGGTCTTTGAGTCAAGGCAGCCAGTCTTACCCTGAGTCAGCACTGTCAGTCAAGAGCTGATTTGGCCGACAGACACCATGTATTGTTCTCTGGGAGAGTTTTGGATACACATACTTTGTATACACAGACAAGCACCCCAGAATATTAAGCCTGGTCTGCACAGAGTGTGCACAGTTGTGTATATTCACTTTAAAAAAGCTTAACTTTAAAGCTTCAAAGTGCTTTTTTTTCCAGATTCCCTCAAGGCCCTAAACATTCAACTAAAGGCTCCTGGATTCAGATGCAGTCAGCCTCTATGCTGTTAACATAAACAGAGACAGGGAGAGGTGTGGACTGTAGGTATCAGCTAGCTGAACGCCCTAATGCCAGTGTCTTAAAGCCAATCTAAGCACATTTTAGCCATTTAAATCCCTGGAAATGTATGTGTATGTGTGTGTCATTTTACACCTATGTGGGTAATAACTATGTCCGGTCAGCACTTGTATACAGTTGATTCACTCTATGATTTCACTCTGCGTTTTGCTTCACTAACCCATTATTACTCTTAAACCCTGAGACATGTTCCATGTCATCAAGTCAAGCTATAGTCTATGACTTCAGCCCCCTCTTTAGAATAAAGTGCCCCATACCAAATCGCTGCTTTGAAAATACAGATTATGAAATGCTGACGTCTATATATTATATTTTTGGTAGGTTTTGCAATCTGGCATGTATACCTATTAAAAAATATTGGACATTTAGCTTTTATTTAAAAGAAACAGTAACAAAAAGATGAAAAATAGAGAAAGAAAGGAATCGAAGTCGTATTGGACTGAGGAGCCGCTCAGGACATTTATACAAATGCGATATGACCCTTTACCACTTGACCACAGCGCAGCTCTGCTGACATGCACTTTAAAAATGTTTAATCAGCTTTTCCTTATGTAAAAGAGGCATAAGCATTAAAAGTTTGGAATGCATTTTAACCAAGATAAATTGCAGCATCACACCATGTGGGAGAGTTGTAAAATATTACCGAAAAAAGTAGCATCTCTTGTGTAACACACGTTTCCTTCTGGTTGCTCATTTCTATCCAAATGAATGCCTCTCTGTGATTTAGATCTCAGTTTAATCACTGTTTAAATTCTGCTTTCTCTGGTTTGCTGTACTGAAACAGTCACGGTTCAACTCGAGCTCTACAGCGTCTGATAACCACAGGAGCGCAGGGAGACTGCATAAACAACAGGCTCGGTGCAAAACAGACCTTAAATATTTATGATCCTCTTTAAGAAGGACAAATAGGGGGGAAGAAGGTTAAAAACAGCACTGCAGACAATCAAACCTGTATATCAATGAAGCTTTGTGTATTTAAGGCACAACAGCACAATCTAAGACTCAGTACGGACATATGGACACAATAATTTATTTCTTCTTGGGAAACCACACACAGATCTTCCACAGGGCAACGGTCATTTCGGGAAAAGGCATCTACACACAAACACAGACACACACAGACAAGACGAATATGGAAACTTAACACTACCATGGCACAACTAACTTTTGACTTGTATGCAATAAATAAAGCTACGTTTACTGCAAAACATGAACATATCCGGAGTGAAAACCTCAAGCATACACAGAATAACACACAGCTGAAACCTTTTGTATATCCCGGTGTCGTCTTCATTGACCTTTACCTACTTACTACATCCCCGACAACAGGAACCCTTACTCGTCCACGCTTCTGTGCATATTACCTGTTAAAATTTCTGTCCGGTAAAAGTTGGGAAATGAACTAAAGCCTTCAAACTAAAGTCTACATAATCTTTTGAAATATGACACAGAGATCCAAATGCTGTGGCCTGAAGGAGTTGTTAATGCTAAGAGATTACAGCACCAAACAGTTGTTTTTTTCCAGATGATTTATTCACATATAATGAATCACTCTCTTTTACCTCCTTGTAATTTCTCCCTCCGTGGCACTTTTGTCTGCAACATCTAACCACTGCATCGGTATGCACACCTACGAGCATGATGTGCACTGAATGCTGATGCAGAGATCACTGCTCTGTTTCTAAAGGAATGAAATCCCAGGAGAAAGAAAAAACCTCGCAACTTGTATTAAACATGGTATCATTATTTATTTATTTATTTTTAGCTTCTGAGATGACTGTCAGAGAAGCAACTCCACTGACACATCATCCATAACAAAATATATCTGAGGGTGTTTTTTTCTTTTTTCAGAAGTGCAGTGCAGTTCCTGGGACTCTCACAGCTAAAGCTGCTGTAAAGCAGCGCTTCTTAACCGCTCGACTGGATCCCAAAGGTAGGCTGAAATACTGCTGTTTACCTAAACTACTTTAAACATAATTACACTTGCTTATCCTGTGTCAGCTGTAACACCAAGGCGCTAACTGGGAGGACTGAGAGCATGTTTAAACTGCTTAGGAAAGAATCAAGGATATCTGAAATGCTAACTTAAAGTAATACATAATATAAATGACTGAATCAGTTGGCTTTTACTTGATAAACTGTTGAAAAGAGAACTGAATAAACTGATGTGTGTTAAACATTATTAGCAGGTTTTAGCTAGCTAAAGGTTAGCTAGCTAAAGGTTAGCTAGAACGGACAAAGGATTTAAAAAATTCACTGAAACTTATAGCTGCAGGTAAAACTGGCTAATTTAGGTTCAAATTCATGTATTAATCAAAGTAGAACAGAATAAAAGTCAAATAAAGTAGTTCTAAAATGAATTAATAAGGAGTGAGAAATTATTGGTTGTAACAGATAACTGCTAAAAGATTTGGATAAACGTTCAAATAGCATTAGAAATGGAAAAATTTCTAATGCTAAAAATTGTCTTATCTACTGAAATTCAGTCCCCTTAGTTATAAAAACATATTCTTCATCTAAACTAGCACTGGTTTAAAATAGAACCTGTTTTTTTTTTAAATTCAACTTTTTTTGTATATATCGGGCAAAATTTTTTCTTCTTTCAGACATATGAAACACTTGTTGTGTGCAGTTATTATTTACTTTTTACCCTCTGCCTGAATCTGCTCCGATAGACTGGTTGTTGTGGTTTTCAAATATGTGCTGTCAACAGGAAAGTTGCAGAGTGCTCTCTCGTGGGCAAACTGCGCAACCTCGTCGCTCACAGTTTTTGTATTTGTTACTTACTTATTTTTTTAAATCTTCATTTATAAATGATGATGATATTGGCCCACTGATAAATCAATCACAGCACTGGATACTGTTGATTGACGTATGACAGAATAGTAAATACATTAATGTTACCTAGCCTGTCTGGTAGCGACCAATCATTAGCTGCATTAAACACACATTAACAAACTGCTGTCCTGTGTGGACAAGGCTTTATTTATTCATTGCTTGGTATCCATCACAGGGGACTCAAGCAAATCTGACACAACTGTGGGGATATAAATGTTGGGAACTGTTGCTCTAAAGACTTTCCACATGAAGCTGAAGAAACCACTGGAGTTACCCATCTAAAGCCTTCCATCTTAAATGAAAGATAACAATATCCCACTATTCATCCTAATATTTGAAAGCTCCCTTCTTCCTCCTACTGTCCTCACCTCCAGATGTTTCTGCTCCCTGGGTGGATCGTACAGCCGGGGGCCCCTCCATGGCATGCTGTCCCAGGGGTCTCACCTCCTCCTCTTCCTGTGCCCCATTGGGACAGGAATCCTCCATTGCTGTGACCATCGCCAAGCTCTTCCTCTCTGTTGCCACAAGTATGCTAAGGCTAACCACGAGTAAACCACCAGTAGCTCTGCCAATATGTCTTCTGTCTTGTCTTTTCTGGCACTGCTGACCCTCCACACTTCAAAAAAAAAATGCAGAAAGGGGAGATAGGAGCAAGAGAGACAGAGGGGATTGAGGGCGAATAATGAGAGAAGAGACACAAAGACAGCGACAGTAGAATGGGATTAATATCAGAGGATTTTAAGAGACGAGGAATGATAGGGGAGTGAAGAGAAGTAGGAAAGCTGAAGGAAGATATTTTTTTAAAAAGAGAAAGGAAAAGAGGCTGATGGTTGGACGAGTTTGCAAAGACAGGCGTGAAATGAGACGGAGAGAGGCAGAAAGCTGGATAGCACTCACAGATGTGGACATGCATTCAGTGCCTGCTAGTTCCCTCCCTGTACTCTGACTTTAATACCTTCTCATACTACCACCCCCGCCTCTTTTGATAACACACATAAACACACACACACACATAATCCCACGATCCTCCTTTACCAGGCCTGCTTGAGTACCCCTCCTCTTGTATCCCTGACCCCACCCAAAGTCAAGTTAACCCTCTTGTCTAGACAAAGGCACACACACTCACACACACTAGTTGAATGTGTCATTATGTAAGTAATCTTACATAAGTGCTACTAAAGAGGGCCTGACCCTACATTCCCATTCTTGTCCTCCTTCTTGCTCCCATTCACACTTATTCTGCTCAAAGCCAGAAACTCTGTTTGTGCACACTGTGCTCGCACGAATTCCCTCAGTGGTCGTCCAACTCTTTGATTCTTCCTCAGCCCAACGGGAGCTTTTTCTCTTTAATTTTTTGCTTCCCCCCCCTAAAATGAATGTGCCTCTCACCACCTTACATCTCATTAAATGAGTAGACTCGAGGTGCTGACAGGATTATGCACATTTTTTTGGACTGCAGTTTTTCTTGTTTCTGCCTTTTGCCTAAGTACGTCTGCACAAGCTGCTGGCTGCATGACTGTTTCTTAACAGAAATATTATCTTAATAACCGTTTGACCCTGTCTGTCCTGATTTATATTGAGGATAATAAGTAACATTTCACAAAGAATGCTTTAACACATCACAGCAAGGCTCTCTTGGAAATAAAAGGCAAGTTATGTTGCTATACTTACTAAGAACTCTTTGAGGCTATGCGGCATAAAGTTGCTAAGAGCTAAATAAAAGCTCATAATCATAAAGTTCAGTACAGCTCACATGTTTAAATTACATGCTTTAAAGTGAATACTAAAGGGCAGTTGATAAGCTTATATAGGGATAAAATTAGGAACTGACCAGAATTCAGTTCACCTTAGTGGTGCGGCCCCCAACAACAGTCCCAGTTCCTCATGTGGCCCCTTGGAAAAATCCATTGCTTACCCCTGCTTTAAAGTATTGGCTCTTCCTTTTCTTCAGTAAGTACTTGATAAAGCCTATTTTTTTATCAGGCAAAATTAGCATTCCATTTAATATCACAAGGAATCTTGCTGGTTAAGCAGTGCTAGCATTAGCAGATGTGATACCAAACACATTATTGACTCCATATTTTGGAAGTTCTCCCCTAGTCTGTCATCTGATTACGACTTGGTTTAGAGACAAACAAAGAGACAAACAGCTGCCTGACCATGTCAGCACAGTCCAATTAGACCATTTTTGTAGGAGGCCAGCCTATGGGCCATTACTCTATGAATAATAACATAAAAAGTATAATCACAATAAATACATTGTGCATACAAATGTGACTTAGATGTTATGATGGTGGTCAGAGGGCCCGGTGGCGCCTGTGTCCGGCAGCCTCGCCTCTGTCAGTGCGCCCCAGGGCAGCTGTGGCTACAATGTAGCTTGCTATCGCCAGTGTGTGAATGCGTGTGTGAATGGGTGAATGACTGAATGTAGTGTAAAGCGCTTTGGGGTCCTATGGACTAGAAAAGCGCTATACAAATGCAGGCCATTTACCATTTACCATTATGATGACAGGGAGCAAACATTGGCTGAATGCTCTGGTGCGTTTAGCTCTAGCATGACGTTACGTAAAAGATTAGCATCAACCACACAAGAACCACACAACTTATAATATCATGTCAGCAGTGACACTACTGTAAAGTATGGCAGCTAGCCAACTCTGCACTGCTGTCATCAAGAGTACTTAACTGGATTGCAGAAAGCAGCTACAAGCAGGTCAATTGCGCTTGTATAACACATGTGACGATGTGCTTTGGTCACCATGTAAAGGAGCACTAAGTGAGCAGGTGCTGGACTGGCTAACTAATGACAGACATTTCAATTTTTACAGCTATGCAAGAAACAACAGTCAGCTTGAGACCCCCTGAATTAGTGCAACCATGGCGCTCTATAAGACGCGAAGGATATGCTGTGATTTAACCTGAGATTCAAATCTCCATTTCTGTATCAAGACCAAAGTCATGGAAGCAAAAATGAGAATAATCTAGAACAAGCTCCTCCCACTGCCCCCCATCAGGCTCCTCCCAGAGCGTCACAGCTGTGCAAGAAGCAAATCTGTAGGCTTTAATCCACCCCGCCTCTCCCTCCACCCCATCCTCAGCAATACCAGTCAACCCCTCCCCCAACTCAGGACGCGGGATTTTAATCCTGCCACGAAAGCACTGGATTACAGAATCTCTCTCTCCCTCTTTCGCCATATCTGGTGTTCAAACATGTCCACAGGGCTGAAGTATGCTACATAGCTGTGCTTGGCAAGGGCTGAAATGGCCTTTAGCGACGCACTGCAACACACTGGCAACGACTCTGAGTGCAGAGGGAAGCAAGAGATTTTCTCTTTGGCCATCAGTGCAGTGTCACAGCACATTTCTCCAACTGAACTACAGGCACTAGACACAGCTGATCGCACACGCAAGGTTTTTTCTCTAAAACGTCGATCTAATTGCTCGCCTTTAGAAAGTAAGGCAGCGACTGCCGACTTCACACAGAATTTAACTTAGGCAGAGCAGCTGCATGAGAAGAACTAAAGCACCGTGCCATAAGAAAGCACCCTGGGAAGTCTGCACAGACTTAAAAAACAAACAAACAACTGATCCACAAGCGCCAGATCTGTAATGAGCAAAGCAAGACTGTGCTATAAATTATTAAAGCAATTGTTCTATTATTCAGAAATGAGAAAATTTGTGTATATATAAAAGAATGCATGCTGGTACTTTAAAAGGCGAAGAGAGAGAGAGAAGCTTTTGCGTATTCTATCGAAAATACAATTACATCTAATAATAGCCAGTAATGCAAAAGCTGTACTTTCTGCCAGTCACAGTCAGGTAAGATTTGGGGACGCTAAATAAATATATACAGAGTTTGGTTATATAAAACTGATGCTTTAATCCCACGCTTTTAGTTTAACATCAGCATGGCCCTTTCAAGTACAGAGGAAGTGCTGTCAAAAGTGAAATCCACACGGGTACACAAGCACAAACACACACACTTAAAAGAAAACCAGCTGCTTCCTTACTTATTCAAAAGTAAATCTTTAAAAGTAAAGATTTCCGGACCAACACAGTTCTGGCTGGCAGGTCTCCCAGCGAACCAACAAAATCATGTCAGCATGCAAGAAAAAAAACACATTTCAACATCTCCGGTGGGTTGAGAAAGTTGTGTTTACCTATGCCAGTCGGTGTAGCCCAAGCCCAGTCCTACTGGCTGCTCATCAGTCAACTGTGAAGACCTGAAAAGACAGGGGAAGGGTGGGAGATGTGTGAAAGTTTGTGAGGATCATCCATATGAGCCATGAATATTCAGTCCTGTTTGCTTTGCTGCTCGCCAGTTTTCATCATTCCTCACATAAACTCACTTGAGGATTCAGATACACAGTCGTGCTTACCAGTCCCACCTAATAACTCTAGTCTCCCTGTGAATTATTACTTGTATCTGTCTATGTCATCCCTTCCTCTCGTGGGATGCCTTTTGACAGAAATCCCTGACAATTTAATGTCTTTAGCTATTCAACGATGCCCGCATCATCAGCTGGCATTGTATGGGAAATGGCCACTATTCTCTGAAAGTAATGACGAAGCGGTATGCATTCACACCCAGTAAACCTCTCTTCTCATTTTGACTTGCAAACCTGTCTGAGTCTCATGCAGAGGTTTGCCAGCATCTGAGGTGTCGTATTACAGATTTTTCTGTCTCAGCGTGCTGTTGAACACTGTAATGCAGATACAGTCATTCTTTCACTGTTTATCCAGCACAGTTGATATTTAAGAAAGAAACTGTACAGAAAAGATGGAGTGTTACTAAAGCTGTGCATTTCTCAGTTTTAAATTGTATCTTTGAGGACTTTGTTACTAGTAGCCTGTCGCAAAAACACATAATTTGCTCACATTTTTTTAATCGAATCTATGGGAAAAAGGGGGCAGACCTAACAAAACAATTTAAAGAAGATAAACAGTATCTGAAAGTCATGTCCTTAAGAAACAGATGAAAATACAGTAAAGACAGTCTCAGTGGAAGCATGGCTGTCAAGGAGCCATTCTTAAAGAGGGGAAACGTGGAGAAAATGCTGAGGTATGCCAAATTAAACAAGAACTGGACTGAAAATCAGTGGGAACAGGTCTGATGGTGGAGGGACTCCAATTGGGAAATTTATGGTTCAAACCTTCATCAATAGGTACGAAGCAGGTCAAGAGAAAGACACAACAGTGAGTGTCTGCAGCCATCTGTAAAACATGGTGCATGGTGCAGACTCTACCATGGTTTTGGGCTGCATTTTAACCAGTACTATTGGGAATATTACCAAAATTGATCAACTTATGAAACAGAAAGTACTGGCAGATTTTGAACCACCATACAAACCATCTGGAAAGAGTCTCATTGGCAACAGCTTACGTTTCAGCATGACAATGTTCCTAAACCGTAAAAGCATACAAGGATAGAAAAACACACAATGGTACACTGTCAGTCATGGATCGAGCTCTGCAAGGTGTGAACCATAGCATTATTGAAGCAGTGTGGGATCATCTTGTTATAGAACAAAAGAAAAAGCAGCCAGAGAAGATCCAAACATCCAAAAAAGAGTTTTGAATGTCCTTCAAGAAGCTTGAAGAACTATTCCTGAAGACTACTTAAAGAAAATACAAAAAGGATAAGAGAGTTCAGGCTGTGTTGAAGAATGAAGTTGATCATACCATATTAACTTGTTAGAATTGTACAAACCCTGTTTTTGTCTTATATCCTACATTCCCACCTACTTTGAAGGACTCTCTAAGCACATGAGGTATTCAGAACATGGGCGTTTTAAGTCTGCTGATGACTTTCATATATGAAGGAAAATGTTTTATCCTGTTTTCCTTGTCAAGAATGAACCTTCAGGTCTAAGTAGTCAGAATTAGCTTTATACACACACAAAGAGGATTTTTGCATCAGCCACATAAAAGCCATTTCAAACACCACATCCTCGCTTCTTTTTCTTTTCTGTCTAAACTGTGAATGCAGGCAGAAAGCACTGCTCCTTCCAGCAACATGCCCTGCCCCGCTGTACGATATTTAATTGTGTCTAATAAAACTGCAAAGTCTGGCAGAGTTAAACACATTCACGCTGCCCTTAAGAGCCATTGTGAAATGGACCGTTACAAAATGCAAGCCAGCATAAAGAAGAAAAACCTGCTTTGAAATGCTGTTATTCCATATAACTGATAGCTGCATGATCACTGCATTCAGCCTTTTTCACGTTCCCTTTATTTTTCTCACCTCAAGCAGTCAAGGCTTTCAATAGTCTAATAAAAGTTGCAAGTTATGTCTGCTTATTTATTATGAGAAATGATCTGGAAGACCTCTCAAATCAAGAAAGTAATCTTCTTTTATATACTCCCCTAACACACACATCGCAGGTACATCTTGGTCTTAAGCCGCTCCCTAGGTAACAAGTACCCTCCTGCAAAATCACTCTACAGAAAATTAACAAAAAGGCGATGACAACACAGAGGAACCTCCACCCATCACTTGTTAGCAGTTATCTCTTATTTCTGTGGCAGTATTTTTTCACCCAGTCGTACCAGAGCTAACTGGTCACCTACTATTACAAGAGGGAGAGTACAGGGGTCAGTTCATTATACAACACAGATTAAAATCAGGTTCTGCACGCTCACTGGAAGTGAAAGATATCCCCTGGAAGAATGTTAATAGAGGCAAAGTCACTAGGCAGTTCCTCGCCTAATCATCCGCATCGAGGGGCAGGGAGCCAAGATGGACCAATCGAAGGGGCCAAATGAGGAGGGAGGAGCAAAGAGACAGAGCCCTATGATATATCATTTGGCTGATATCGGACCTTTCCAGGTATTTCAGTATTGGTATATGTTGGTCAGTATAAAAACCTTTTATTTGTTTAATATTATGCAGAAGAAAATGCAAAGGAGCCGTTGTGAAATAATGCTGATCAAAGCAGATCGAGCGCTACTGTTCACAGTACTTCCAGGATTGTCTGCAACACAGAGTAGAAACACAAAGCAGTAGAGTCTTCATGGTTAGTTGGACTGGTAGTTATTTAGCACTCACCATTTCATATACACATCCATACAGTGCCTTAGTGAATGCACTATCTGTATTAATATTATATCTGTCCCCCTAAAAACTAAACCATTAGATGGGAAGAAAGAAAAAAACAGCAAGGGTCACAATCTGGCCCTTCGAGGAGTGTGTAAAAGGGAGTGAGAGAATGTCAGACGAGCCGAGCAGGAGAGAGATTTAGAGCATGACAATAAGGACCAGATAAAAGGCACATTAGGAGTCTTGAAGAAAAAAAGAAAGAACAATCCTTTAAAGATTAGACAAGGTTGTGGGGAAAGCCTCTCAAGTCTTGGGAAGTTCAGAGGAGGAGAGAGAAAACATGAGAGTCTAGAGGGAGAACAGAGAAGAGTGGTTGCTGAACGCCCTTTCACTTTTTCAAGAACCTACCAAATAACCTTGTCTAGCTATAAGCACAGGAACGTAATTGTAATTAAAGGTCCATAAAAATCTGATGGATATTTGCTTAGCTTATTTTCTCTGCACAAAGCTCCTCAGTGACCAGGTTGATCTGTCTTATGTTGAATTTATGGTTCCACAAATGTGTCTGTTTGCATATGTTGCAGTCAGAAGTTCACACACACTCATCATGGGCGTGAATATCATGATAAATTCAGGCTTTTAATGATTTCTTTAAACTGTTTTTTTTAATGAGGTGTATTGTTTGTACGAATACATCTTTAATGACTTTTAAGCAAAAACAAGAAGAATTGGCTGCACATGTTTGGATTTATTTTGGTTTTTCTCTAATCCAAACAGGGCCTAAAGTCAGGCTCGAATATATATACATACACTACTATTAATATTTGGTTTAATGCTCCTTTTGTAGCCATCAACAAGCTTCTGAATTCATTCTGGCTGGATATTTGACCACTTTCATTGGCAGAATTGGTAGAGATGAATTGCCAGACTTCATTTGCCTGCACTGGCCCTATGGCGAGGGGTTTTGAGCAATGTAAACATGTTTCTGTGCAGTTGTTCAAAATCCCAACTAAACATTGCTTGAGTTGGATGATGCTGTGCATCGGGTGAATGCTGATTGGTTGAATAGTGGACTGCAACAGGGAAGTGTGTGACATCAAAGTTCATAAAAATGGGAGAAATATAAAAAACAAAAACAAAAAACATTCAAAAAATCACAAATACAGCATGAAAAGTACAGACAGTGGCTGCCAGTGGACACTTTTCTTTGGTGCACTTCAGCTCTTTGTATGTTATAACTTTACTCTTCTCTTTGGCTAGCTAGGGTCAACAACAGCACAAGCAAGAGTAGCCCACAGACTGGTTATACAACTTATTTTTGACACTACCCCCATCTAAAAACAGACGCTCTCTACAGGTAGAAGGACTGCCAACACGCTAACCCCGCTGAACCATAATTTCCCCTTTTCACTCAGCATGTCCTGTGCTCAGAACTCCTCTGATGTCTCAACACCTCTGCAGTCTGATCCTCTTTTCCAACTCTCAGGACGGAAAATCACAGAAAATGGTGATTTGCATTCCTGGCTGCCATTGGCTGGTCCGTATGAAAGAACGAGCCCTCCGAGTTCCTCCCCGTTGCCAAGCACTCAGATGATGGACGGCTCATGGAAGAGGGATTATGGAGAGGATCAGAGGGTTTGTTCTTGTACAAAACATCACTGCCGCTTCACTCATGTAAACATGCGTGCGTGTGCATGTGCATATGCATGCTATTAAAGGCGCAGGCGAACATCAGCGGGATGTGTGGTTTTAATTCCTCCAGTTCTGGTCACACTAGCAGGAAATCTGAACTCTACCCGAGACCTGCTGTGTGGGAGTGAGCACATTTTGCAAGTTTATAGTCTACGGTGAACAGTGCTACGCCCCTTGGGATTGTGAAGCACAAATGCACACTCAGAACCTGCCCCATAAGGCATCCATCCCATGAGAACTATTCAGCTGATGTTTGTATATTCTGTCCACCCCTATTCTGTATCCTCCTGTGCCCCAGGCTCTGCGGAGAACTGGGCTCTGAGAGCAGCCGTCACTCTTAGTTCCTCTCAGTGACTTGAGAATCACAAAAGAGGCCAGTGAGCTCTGTCCTGCCTTCGGGTCAAGATGTCACTTCACTGGCTGGTTCCAGGGGAAGTTTACAGGGCAATTTGTAAACTTCCTTTAACCTTGAGCTGCAGTGGCAGACTCATAAGAACAGTGTGTATTTGAAAATGTACATGAGTGTGTAATAACTGGCTATTCATGCAACAACTCCAATCACATAGCCATCCATGCTGTCGTGCCTCTCACCCATCACCTTCTGCCTCCAGACAAACCCTATGTAGGTCACTCCAGCTGCTCAATAAGAGGATTACACTGCGACCCCCTAAGATGGCTATCTTAGCAGATCAGTGTATGCTTAATTTTTTTAACCATAACCATGTTTCCCAAACAGTCATCATTTTATGACTGCAGCTGCAGGATGTTGATTAAGCCACCTCAGTTTCTCCCGATCCACCTCTACGATGAGCAAACCGCTCCATCCTTGTGCTGATTCACTTACCTCTGCTCATCACCTGATGCTCAAATCACCACCATTTTCAAGGCAATAAATTTCTGCACTGGAGCGATTTCCACACATCACCAAGAAATGACCTCAATTTCCTCTCTGGTGAGGTTCCAGCTGGTGGGATGTCTGCGCTTTGCCTCACAGCCTGGGAGGATATAATTACACAGCTCGTCAGAAACTCTCAGCGCCCAGCGCGCATCATCTTAATAACGAGTACCCTCCTGACATAATCTAACCCGCCACATGGCCATGCCTGCATCTTTGCAGCCTTTCCGCGTTCCCAGCCTCCTGCTAGTGATCGTTAGTGTTAAGGAAGAGAGAGGGAGGGGATGGAGTGGGGAGAGGTGATGCAACAGTGCTTAAAAATGACAGCAAACGTTTAAAGATGAGAAACCTGATGAGCGGTGTGGGGTGGTAAAAAGGCGAGAAGAGATGGGAAAATGAAGGATTTTGTCTTATTTCATATTTGGATTTTTAAAATTATTTTTTGCCAAATACTGCAATCAGATTTAGCCTCTGTCTAAAACTACAGCCTGCAGTATCCTGCTAGCTGAGCCTCCTCCAGGAAATGGACCGAGACTTTGATCTGGTATGCGCTAACGATGGCCTTACATCATCTCAATGCAAATAAGCTTCCAGAAAGAAAAAAAGAGGAAGCTGTTGATCTTAGATATTTATTCTATCATCTTCCCTATTTTCATCACTCAGTTTTTGTGGAGTTTGTAAAGGAGATTCAACCTTTTATTTACCAATTTGAGCAAGAAAGACATGTAAAACCAGGCCGTCTTTTTTGGCAAACAGCTTGTTTTATTGCTGGTTTGTAGTGGCATGCTTCTTTAAGGCCTCTGTGATGGATAAAATCTGGTGAATCAGCAGTATAGGCTGCAGCAAAAACTGCCAGACATTTGCCTGGCAGCGATTCTGACACAAGGTTCTTTTCAAAATAATGTTCCTTTGCACTTGAGGCTTAGTTTGGTGTTCGCAGAGATGCCGTTTGCTCATGATAACAGTTACTATGGTGTCAGTTACACGTTAACAACAGGGAGGTGCAGCCTGGTGGAGGGCAGGGAGGGATTATTATGTAGATAACAGCTTTCTCATACATGTGTTGTTCATAGCTGGGAGGCCTGAGTCATTCCACTTTCCCCAGTCCATTGCTCTATGTCTCTACCCTCCCTCCTATCTCCCACACATGATAATTAATAATAGAAACGACGAAGCTTCGGAGGGTTGGATTTGGGGTTCAGCATGGCTCACTGACCGGGGGCATATGTTTAACTCCGAGATGACACAAGGGGGAAATGCATAGCTGGGCTGAGAAGTCTTACTTCAGCAGAACAATAAAGGTCATCCTGAATCATGACTCAGAAGTCTTAAAGGACATCCCCAGCAGCCACTACAGACTTGCTCTGATGTGCTTAACTAACTCAGTCTCCTTTCTTTCCTCCTTTTGTTTACACTAAGAGAGTCACTAAATCTGATTAGATCATTGACATGAACAGAGAAACACCCATAAGCGCCTGTTAAGATGCAACAAGATACATCTATTCCTCTCAGGGGTCTGCATAGCCTGTGTAGCACCTCTGGACAGATCCACAGTGATGTTGTGTATGTGCATGGGCTTCCCCCGTCACGTGCACGATGCTAAACTGCTTATAAAGCTTGCCCAGTGACCCTGTGCTGTGTTCCTCTGAGCAAGGAAGTCTCCCTGGTTTTATGTTTCGATTAAGTGGCAGTATAAAGTGGTTCTGACATCATGTAAGGAGATTATTATGGGATGGTGCACTCATTCATTTCCAGTGGAGGACAGAAAATAAAAATCAATGCAGTCGTCTAGCTGTACCTCTGGTTGGCCAGTTTGTGCCAAGCCAAGGGTCTGCTGTGTTTTCATTCAGCTTTAGCTCAGTGTGCTGATGCTCGCTGGTAAAGTTTTTGTCTAGTCAACAAAATAAAAGAAATAAAAGAGTTTTAATTTGGTCTGATGACAGAGTAAAAAATCTATCTTTCTCGCTCTCTGTCCTTTCCTTGAGCCCACCCTCCTTTGCTGGTGGATGTTGCAGTCAGTCACACTGGGACGTACGCGTGTTCCAGCCTTCTCATCCTGTCAGCGCAACAACCCGCAGCTCTTTCCTCTTATCTTCCTGGAATCGGCGCACGGATCTGGCGCACGGATCCGCGCGCTCGAACAAGTGTGCCACATCCCGTGCCAAACGCCTGAGCCGCTTTGGCTGACCGGACAACCGTGCGCTCAACCATCTCGCCACACGTGCGGCCATTTTTTTGTTACCCATCCGAGCCATTGTGGCGTAAGCACACTTACGACTACAACCCATCCCATGTATTCCTCGTCACGATAGGCAGGAGTAAAGGGGGGAGGAAAGGACGCGTCCGGGTTCACAGTAAGTGCCCACAGCGAGCTGTTACGTGTCGGAGTGGAGCTTGTTCTGACAAGCAGAGGGGACGAACCTCTCCTTCTTCTGTCAAACTCCACTGCTGTACCTCAAACACACACACACACAGCTAAGTGTCTTTGTCTCCCATTTATAGTGCCAGTTGATGAATGAATTCCCAACATCCACGTTTCGGATATGATCACGAGCAGTGACTTACCTGTGGATGGCGCGTGCGACTTCGCGGTAGTCCGCCGATCGTCCCGGTTGGACATTCAGACCCCCCTCAGCTGTCTGTCCCGGTCCCGCAGCAGACTACCAGAGCACACGACGTCAATCAAACCGACACGCCCGGCCTCCTCCCTGACGTCAGGACACACAGACCAATGAAAGCTGCGGCCCGGCCCTCGCTGAAGTGGAAACAATGTAGATAGTATTTTCTTTTCGTCACATTGTGATGCGCTCATCCATTCACGTATGGATATTACGTGAGGCAAGTCCAGCTCAGACTGTGCGGGCATCGCATTTCTAACGTAATGTGCGTTATGTAGTAGAAAATAACTAGAGATGGCCGGTGCCGTCCTGTTGACCTTCATTTCGCTATTTTTAAAGGAAAGCACAGCTGCTTTGCGCCCTACAGGTGTGCACCGCATTTATTCTTCATTTTGTCTTTGCGCGGAAAGTACGAGTGAGAGAAAGCAGGGCGTAGATTTAACGTCTTCACTCTGAGGCCTGCTGCTAACTGGTGAAAAACTAGTTTTGAAATGTTTTGAAATGTTGAGCAACCACTCTGAACTGAACTCACTCGCTGGTCCTGTTTGAACAGTTCTCCTTCAGTGTATTTCAGAGGATTGCGTATCTGCAGTGCCTCTTCACGACTTAATTTGTACTCTCAGATCTGATTGGGTGTCAGGCTGTGGCACCTAACCGCTCGGATAATTGCAATAGTGCTCCTGGAAATTACCCCCCCCCCCCCACACACACACACACAACGCAACACCACCACCACCTCCACTATGTAGTTTGAGATGATGTACTTATATGTGCGGCCACAAGAGAGCGCCATTAGCCATTCAATTTTGAATTCAACTGGACTGTGCGTGCTTAACTCGGTTTAACTCGCTTCCCTGCCCAATTACCCTGTCTCATAGAGCTTCACCAGCTGCTACAGTAACTGGAAGACAAGGTGTGGCACAGCAAGTCCGAACCCGATCTCTTCATGGGTGACAAACAGTTTCTGATGATCAGCTTTGAAAACAAGACCTCCCTTAAAGCCCTCATTAAAGCCCTCTGATTACTTTTTGCAAATAATATACAACACTGTCATCGTGTCACTCGTCAAACAGATACCAGGGGATGCCTTTGTTCAAACAGTGAATCTTTAATAGCACAAATATACAATACAATCAGCAGACCCCCCCTCCTCCACTTTACGATCATGTTGCACAGATGACGACTCAGAATCAAGTATTTACAGTTTTATGGCACAGACTTCAAGCAGTGTTGGGTGTGGCTGATGCGTAAGGAAGAGGGGTTGGATATATACGTTGCGGCTCATGGAGGCGAAAGGAGGGCAGAGGCGTGGTGTTCGTTTGGTGTAGGACGTAAGTGACGGACATGTAGAGGTCAGAATGTCAGCGCTGGCGGGACAGCAGTGAGCGAGACGAGAGGGATGGCAGCATCACCACAGTGATGGGTCATATCTGGAGACACGGAGAAAGAGAGAGACAGAGAGGTGTAAAGATCGAGATACAAATACAACGACAGAAAAGTTGCGCCTTTAAACGCATACCTTGACTGTGGAAGCGTGTCTGTGCTTTCCTTCAGCAGCAGCTCTGAGACCAGTGTGTCCAGAATCTCAGGACTGGATCTCTTCCCATACCTGGAGCAGAGCGAGATGGAAAGAAGGAATTAAAAAGGGCGAGCTTAAAAATGAATAACAATAAATATAAATTTCTTTGTCCAATTACGAGCGAACAACTCTAAGTCATATCTCGCTGTGTCCTTGAGTCATATGTCCAGTCATGAGCTGAGAGAAATCTGTGCAGAATCAGACCCAGCAGGCTCAGATAGGAGTTCCATCGCAGGTGGTCACATTTGCCTGAAAAGATAAGACGTGACGGCGCATTTGTCCCTCTGGGTGGCTTAACGCCTGCAGAGGTATCCAGCCCACTGACAGCTGAAAGCCAAGAACAGCGGGTGACTTGCCACTGCACGGTGACAGTCTGGACTTTCTTTTCTTTTTCTTTCTTTCTTCCTTCCTTTCTTAAAAAAAAAATCAGTGGTAAATGGGCAGCAGGCGATATCTGCTCTGTCACAAGAGAGAACGAATAATCTACAAGACCTGCAAGGTTCAGATAACTCCAACAAGTAAAATTCCACCGGACTGCCAGCTTATAGCCTCCTGGCTTTGAATGACATGACAAGCACTGTCAGAAAAACTCAGTTTCCTTACTGATCAGTTTGACCAGTTGGAAGATACCAGAGAAATAGAAGAAAAAAAAAAGACGTGTTATTGCCTTTACCCGTGTAACTTATGGCATTTCAGCCCAGGGTATAACAACGTTTTGAGATAAAATGAAATAGTCCCACTAAAATAGATTTATTAAAAATTATTTTATAAAAAATAAAAGAACAGTGGGGGCAGCATTTGAAGAGGAAAGAAATAATGAGTAAACAATAAGTACTCTGTTATGTTCAATTCTATTCTATTGGGAGGTTTAATTAGTCCGCCCACCTCTGTCTTGTAATGAGGTTGATGTAATGTCTCAGGGCTGAGTAGTACTTGGCCAGCTCCTCCGCGGGGGCGTCCTCCCCGGGGTTCTCTGGTTTCACCGGGTATGCCTCCGTCAAGGCGCCCAAGCAGACCAGCGCCCACAGCAGGAACCCCAGAGTCCCCAGCCAGCTTACCAAGTTAGGATGCATCTGGCAGAGTGAAGTACAGAACAGTTAATTAACATCAGTGGACACCTGTTATGCTGTGCTGTAAATTTCTTGGATTTGTCATTTATTCTGGATAAATTTCTTTCTGAAAACAAACAAAGCATTTTTTTTATTTATTTTTTTTTACTGCAAACAAGGTTAGTATTCCAGAAACCAGGACTTTCATGGCATACCCAGTAGATACGCATTAGAAGTGCTACGGAGAGACTTTAAAAAGCTGAAATAATATCATGTCAACCTAATATTTACATACTTACTTTCCCCAAGGGTTAGAGCGAGATCTGCGCGCTGTCCTGTGGCGTCTCCTTTTCTCTTCTGAGCGCTTGGTGCGCGCGGCGGTTTATATGTGTGCGCCAGACGCGTTGCAGAAAAGCGCGTCAGAGCAGCGCTATCTTTGCCTTTCTTCGCGTGAACGTCACCGCTGATGCTGTCATTAGCGCGAGTGTTTTTTTATATTGAGTATTTGAAGCTCTTCCCATTAGTTTAATAGATGCAAAATAACAACGGAAAGTAGAAACAGAGTGCGTTAATAACAAGCAGTTTTAGGGATGGTTTTTCCAGACTTTAGCCAACCCTGGTGATACGATGGTATTTTATAATCCAAACCAATTAAGACAAGTCATGTCTATGAAGGAGCATAACATAATTATTGCTACAGGATAATTAAATTCTAAAAGGTCCACAGCAAGTGCACAGTTACGCATCTAATGGACAATTTTCCTATTGGAAATATGCTTGGATTATCTTGACTTGTTATTAATGTAACAATATTTTTATTGCACACACACACACACACACACACACACACACACACACACACACACACACACACACACACACACACACACACACACACACACACACACAGCTGCATTTAAACACACACTGTCACACAGACAGGCTGATACACACGTCAGCTCCTCTGTGGAGGAAGAAGGTAAACAATTTCACAATCAAGTAGTGATTCTTCTACATAATGAGATCAATAATCCCATTTGAAGTCACAAAAGAGTGGCAGTAATGCAACACTGTGGGCGAACTTCAAATGATTCCTCTATAGAAGGCCTCCTCACGAAAGAAACTCCTGTGACGGCGCCCTCGGCTGATCTGGAATAAAAAGACCTCAAACCGACTCACATGTGCATGAGCGCCATTTGACTGAATCAGTCCACTAATTTCATTTTGCCGTTATTCCCTCAGATGAAATGAGACTGTGACTCTCAACGTGAACAAAAGCCCTAAATGTGAATGTCACGACACGTCAGCCAAAGAAGAGCCCAATCTCCAAGGAACCCACTTAATAAGAAAACCCAAATAGCACTTCAAATGAATCTGTATCACCGAGTGCTTCATTTACCTCCCATTCATAATCCTTTTGTATACCAGCCCGCAGCCGTATAATCTGTCAAAATCAGTATTCTTCAGCAGTGCTGCTTTTTTAAGTTGCGCAGAGGATGCGTTAAGAGGTTTTTGTGTAACACAGGATGCTAAGAGGGGAGATGAGGGATGGGGCACAAGTGAGAGAGTGTGGAGCACAGAGTCATGACCAAATCGTCATGATCGCAGGCAGGAATGAGAACTTTCAGTCCTCCTCAGGGGATGCGTGCGCGCAAAGAGAGCACTTCATCAGGTATAACAACGTTTTCAAGGAAACAGCTTGCACGTATACGTAGGTGTCTGACTTGTGTGAGTGGAGCAGATGTCTAAAGCACTCCGACAAAGTTGAGAGGTCAAATAGTGTCTGCTTGATTAAAAAGGCGGGGGGTGGGCTTTTAAGTTTTTGACCCGATAATGGCACTAGATAAAACGTTAAAGGAACTAAAACATCTCACCGCTAATGGTGGCACTAAAGGAAAAAGCCAGGGCATCACCTTGATAGAGATTAGTCATCTAGGATCCGTGCATGCCTGTGAAAAAGTTTGCTGATCCATCCAGCAGGTGTTTAGAAAGTGTACAGCTCCGAAGAGAAAACGCAGGCTTCCTGGCGATGCTTACAGATGAAGTCATGGGATCACTCATCCACTGGGAAACATGACTGTGTGATCATGAATTCACTGGATGCAATGTTGTTGAGATCTTTCAGTTTGCACCAAAGTGAATTAGAGCCAATCAGTACATTTCCATACAAAGATGTGGAGCATTCAGCATTTGCTCCTGTACTATATTGTACTTTTAGAGGTCTCTGGGGTCATACCATGTGAGGTACTGCTGTTGTACCCTGGACAGGGTGTAGTTATTTGTATGGTTTAGTTTTTACAGAGAGAAGTCTTGGTCTTCAGGTGACATTTTTCTATTTTATTCTCTTATTTCTTAATGAGGTACATGGGCTTCCATTAGTTTAGCTTTTTGATTAATTCAGAACAGGATTGGCATTTTGTAAAGCATTTCTTAGTCTTGTTTGGCCCTTAGAAAGGTACATGTAGTTACCTTTAGGTCCAATCAGGGGGGAATATTCATGTGGATTGTTCCTCTAGGGACAGAAATTGACTTTTAGTGTGGCTTATATTTTTGAGAGCATTAAACAGCAACTCAAAAATATTCCTATGCAGGCCTAAAATTTGAACCCAAAGAACTTCCTTTGAGGCAGTGGATGAATCCCAAACTAAATATGCCTGTCAGACAGTGGATTAGGAGACACGCGCAGACAAATCGGTGTCTTTAGGGATACCTTTGAGCTTTTGAAACAGCACGCATCCTTGCCAGCAAGAGTCAAAGAGCCTTTAGACATATAGAAAGAGAAGCTCGGTAGATAAACTCAGGGAAAATATAACAAGTGGCGAATAGCACACCACTACATGAAGTCCCCCTCTGCTGCTTGATTGAAAGCTGGATGGAAATGCAATGCAGTTTAAGTGAATCAGAGACATTAATTGTGAGAAAACTCTGCAGTGCAATTCACACTGGACAGGTTTGATGGGTGTAAAAGGGTGCTATTGTAAATCACTGTCAAAAGTATTTATTAATACACGGGTGAAAATAGTCCCCAACAAATGCACTTAGTCCTGCTTGAACTTTTCTTCTAGATATCCATTTAAAAAAACAAAAGGGCTATGTCTTTAATTCATTATTTAAAGACTATTTTTTTTAACAGTAAGAACAATATATAACACCACCAGCCTTATCATTTTACATCTAAGGTGAGACAGGGGATCAAAAATAATCAGCTAACAAGTATGCAATTAGGAGACATTTTGCCAGTGACATCTTTGCTTATTTGCGGCTTCTTTCTTACTGCACATACAGAGGATTAGTCTGTGCTTGGGGTTATAACAGTCTCATCCAGTGTTCTGTTCATTAAATATTTACATCATGATCTATAATTAAAAAAGCTCTGACAACCAGGTCAGATATTGGAGGAAATCTGGTGAATTTCTGTACATCACAAAAGAGGAAAAGGAAGAGGACGAGGGCACCGTTCTTCAAACTCAGGGGGAGAAAAATGGTTAAGTGACAGGGCTAAGAGAGTTCAGGGGAAATGTGATCATTCTTTTATGTTAGCATCAGCACTAATAATATCAGTGCTATTAGAAAGATGGCTACCAATCAGCCTAATACAGTCCCAGTTATGCTGGCTAATTAGACAAATTAAAAAAATACCTGCAATTAAGTTAACAATGATGTATCAATGCAGCACCTTTAAGGTAACCGCTGCAGAAAATAATTTAATGAAGAGCTGGCATTATCAGAAATCGGCTCTGTGGAGACCGACTCCTTCAGAGAGCAAGCTGTTTAAATGCAAATTTGTTTTCTCCTCCTCTCATCAGCCTCCTGGTTTGTACAATAAGTTCTCTCCCGGGATTTGTAGAGATGAAAAGGCTCGCAATTTTCGGCTGCTCTGAATGACACTTTTCAAATTTACAGTGTGTACGAGCGCACGAGGAAACAGAGACAAGCAGGCTATGTGCGTCGTCTCTGTCAGGCAGTTGCATGCAAACAGGCCAAATCCCATTGCAGCTTTGTGCTTTCTTTGGCTATAACGGCATTTTTACATACAACTCTGACATCTAAATTGCTGCTTTTGACTACACTATTGTGCAATGGTGACTTGTGGTAAGCAAGCACTACTATTACTTAGATAGGGCACGGCAGCTCCCGGTTTAGCTGCAAACTGAAGGTGATTTGAGCGCCATTGCAGAGGATTGTGGTTTGTCATCGATTAAATAAACCAAGGCACTGGATTAGCGACTTTAACAAAGTCTAATTGTTGCTTATATAGCTCTGCTTCATCATAATAACAATTGACTTACATTAGGTGACATTTAAGTTAACAATAGTTTTACAGAAAGATTTCTGCTGAACAAACTTCATAGAAGCATATCCACAAATGGTTCTTCTTTGTCTTGGCTTTGACATTAACTGACAGTCTTTGTAGGCAATTATGCAACATCTCAAAGAAACCTAAGCTTCTCCTCTACTTTCAGATCACAGAAAATACAATACTGACAACCCTCATAGAGGAAACATTAATTTCTTCTTCTGTTTATTCATTTCTTCTTCTCCTTATTAAACACCCACTGCTTTAAGAGTCAAACTGCTTTCACTCATTTTAATTTACCTGTCTTAACCTTGTCTGTCAGCGCTCCTTGCTGTCTCCTCTGATCTGTGTGAGTATGCGTCTGTATCTGTATGGGTGTTTGCAAGTGTGTCTCATCTGCTTCTGGGGTGAAAGCAGCACCAGTGTCATGTCAAGAGAAGCATCATATAAGGTCTTTTGAGAGACAGATGAACAGAAGGTCACACTAGCAAGCTGTGACAGGTTGGTTCGGCTCAGGTGTGCAGGTGGGAGTCCTGAGCTTTTATATTAGGAAACCTGATGAAACCTGTAACACGTCAAAGGGCCCTAAACTTTAGTTTAATAAATGTTACGACCTGTGTAAGACCACGGCAGTCTGTGTGCGTCACTGTTATGTCTGCTGTCACATTGAATTGAATTTATCTGAGTCATTTTGGCGAGGTTTTAATTTTTTTTTGAGTGGCAGAGTGACAAAAAATAACCTTAAACAACAATTAAAATGGATTCTTTTAATTCTTTTAAAACGTATGTATTTAAACACAAGACACACAATCAAATGAATGACGTCACAATTTCCAAATCATAACTATTTAACATATTAGTATGTCTACTGAATACATTGACAGTACTTATCCATCCATTTATTATACTGTAGCTGTAAATATATGTTAAAATATTTTACCAACTTATTAGATACCATATAGAAGACGCCTGGTAATAGTGTGTAAACAATGCATTAGTAGGCAAAGCATCAAGAGAATGTGCTGCATTCATGACGTTCACATTCACTGTGAATCAGCCACTGACTATGCCCCGATACTTATTTTGTACATTAAAAGCATCTGCAGATTTAATGTTATTATTAGGGTAGCATAATGCATGGTTAGGCTACTGTGAATACAGATGTTCACACTAAAACAGTGGGAATTTTTTTTACAACAAGTGCAATATTATAAGTAAAACTGCTTATAAAGATGTTTGAGTTTAAGTGCTGTTTCTTGCATAATTTATTTACTTAGGATTAATGATACAAAATAGTACTGCACTTTAAGAGGCTTAAAATTGGGCTAAGTCTTAAGACAAGGGAGATATTATTCTCATCTAGGCTAAATGTTTTGACCTCTTATAATGGCAAATGCGTAATGTGCTTTAAAATGAACTGCTGCGGGAAACATGCTTGTTTCCTTTGTTGCTTCTTAAATAGGAAGATCCCACAGCTGTCTATTAAATGTAAATCCATGTAAAGCTAGGCTGGTTAGCTTAGCTTAGTCTCTGTTCAAAGGCAGCAAATCCACTAAAGCTCACTAATTAACCCATTATATCTCATTTATTTAATTAAAGAGTGTTTTACTGTATATGCAGAGTTTGAGCTGAGCACAAACACACAAGCACAGGCCCACAGAGAGGGTCACAGCACTTGTTGTTAGCCAGTGTACAGCTAATGTTTAACATAGTTGTTACATTGGTTGTTTAAGATGATTACAAATGGCCAAAAAGGGTGGATTCACACCAATAACAAGGTCAAGAAACATTTTACAAGAGAAAATACAATCACTAGTAATTCATCAGCGTGTCAGATAGGTGTTTTCCAGTCTTCCTAGTTTTTATGCTAAGCTAATTAGCTGATGCAAGGCAACCCTATACTTAACTGAGAGATCTGAGGATAAATGGGACATTTCCCAAAATTGAAATGTATTCTCTGCGTACTATCTTTAAAATTAAGACTAGATTCAATCATCTGACACAGATTTTAGATTTGTGATCGTTAATTGCATGCTAATATATGCTGTCTTTCATGTTTTTATTTTTTGATATTTTGTTGTTTTGTGTTTTCTTATTGTACTATGAAATTTCATGCTGTAATTTTATGTACTGTTGTAAATATGTATTTGGTTTTTGGACCAAATTGTTGTACATTACCTGATGGTTTATTAAATTTATTATTGTTTTTGTCTGACCTGCCAGGGAGTACAGACAAAAAGTAGGTTTTTGGTTTTCTCGCATATTTACTTTACGCTGTCCCTTTAAAATAAATAAATTCATATATATAGGCATCAGTTAAGTTGTCAAAATCTGCTGCTAGGCTTTTAACATGCAGCAAAAGGAGTAACTACATTACATCAGTCCATGCAGGCCAGTTAACTGTTAGTTTTAGAATTGATTTCAAGATTTTACTGCTGCTTTTATTAAGTGCTACAGGTTCAGACTCCAGCCTATATCTGTGAGATGCTGACATAAACCTGCAGTGGTCCCAACTAAAAGTCTTGGAGCATTTGAAGTTCAGGCCCCACAGATGTGGAATATTCTGGAGGCAGATCTTAGGTGGGCAAACTCTGTAACCTCTTTCAAATCTGAACTTTAAAAATGCATATTTGTTGCTTTTATTATTATTAGGCGCTTTGTAACTTTTATTTACTTTTATTAAGTGCTATATAAACACAAACAGTGTAAAGTCAATGGATTTTCTTTTTGTGCGTGTATAATTTACCTGACTTTAAGAGAAAAAAGAGCTACAGTTTTGTGGAAACTCTCAATCAAGAGAAAGGACAAGAGTGAGTCTACAGCGAACCTTAGGCTCTGTCCTGCCTTGACAGCTATAATTTTAGATATTTTATATTCTGGGCCTCCTGTTACTTTACATTGTTACTGAAAAACAAATTGTGGAAACCCTACTGTCCTTTATCATTGACTTATAGCTTTCATGGTATCCTAGCATTTATAAGTGCCTCATTGCTAGGTTGAATCAATAACAGCAACACTAGTAACACTAATTCGTCTCTATCACTGGCTACTTTGTGTATTTGTTTAAACTCATATGAACTCCATCAGTGTTCATATATTTATGAATGAGTGTGTGGGTGTGTGTAGCTGCTTGTGTGTAAACACGTGCTAGCCAAACAATCATTAGTTATACAATACCTTTGACTCTGTTATCACAGTGTCTTACGAAAAAGCAAAATCCATTTCTCTCACCTCACTCGCCACCCCCCTCCCGAGTCTGTCGACACAGGAGGAGATCGAAGCACAGCATCTATGAAGTCAATTTCCCACTGTTTCTACCACAAAAGAGAGGAAACACACACGTCTATGCCTTAGATTCATGAAATTCTGATTTTTTTTTCCATTCCTCTTACACATTACTCTGTTTTCTTCAAGTAAGAACAGAAAAAAGCTCTTCAGATTCTTTTGGTAATCAGGAGAGGATTCATGGAAAAAGACTGGCCTGCCACACTGAAAGTCTTGGGTTGAAGATGTTAGAAAATAATTTAGTAATCAGATTATTAATGAATAACTAAAATGGTAAACTAGGGAACTATAGATCTCACTACATATCCATAAACATAATATCATACTAATAATACTGTATGTTTGTGTAGTAGTAGGTCTACATTAAATTGGACTCTCACATTATGGGACATTCCAACCATTAGATTTGGTGAGAGTAAATTGTCACATGCTAGATAAGGAGGACCATTATGTTAATCATTTACTCATGAATTATATATTATTTATTATATAAATATATTTAATATGTAATTGAACAATGTAAATCTTGTTTGTGCATTGTGGATGCAAAAGTGGAACAAGTGAAAATCATTTCCATGCTCTGTATTGGAAGTGAACTGCACTGTACCTTTTAAATAAATAAACAAACTGAAATTGAAATACTTATGTTATGATTTAGCATTTTTCTCTTCAGTTTTGGGCAGCACAATGGTGTGGTGGTTAGCCTCAAAGCCAGAAGGCCAGTATAGTTACAAAACCATAAACTGTGTGTGAAAGGTAGAAGTAGCCCCTGGTCTGTAACATGAAGCCACTTTGAAAAAGCTTTAAACCTGCATTTTTACTAATGGCCAGCAGGGGGCAACTCTTCTGTTACAAAAATCCTGGTTATGTGGAAGTCTATGAGAAAATCACCTTACTGCTCATTTGATTTGTGTTCAGTAAGTATCTCATAATGAGTTTATAGTTCCAATCACTAGTTTAAAATCTTCCACAACATGATGTGATATTCATTGAGTAAATGTAAAGTAAAACAGGTAATAAAGCAGGTCATTCGTGCCAGCATGCTAATTACTAGTATGATTGCCAAGATGCTAATGTATAGGTGTGCCCTTACATCCTGCAGTTTCTCAGCCAGATCTTGACAGTATTTGTTTCTTTTATTACCTCTGGTTTTTCTGAAAGTCAACACAGGAAGAGCCAAGACGCAACCTTGGATATACACATGCATTCATTCAATTTATTGTTTATGTCAAAAAGCCATGATTTTAGCTAATAAATAGCAGTACACATAGGCTGTCTTCCTCCTTTCATCCTCAACTGATTGTGGCAGATGGCTGGCCTTCCTAAGCCTGGTTCTGCCAGAGATCTCTTTCCTGCTAAAAGTGCAGGTCATGCACTTTCTATGCAGCAAGTTAAATAAGAAATATCCATTGCAATAATTTGAAAACATGCCACATTAATTAATTTTCCCAAATATTTTGCACGGTACTGTTTTACACCCTTTGTAAAGTGGTTATAATAGACTCTCTCTGAGTTCTTAGCATCATTTTGGGAATTCTCTTCAAAATTGTATCCCTAGATTCTAACTTAGCATGTAAGTGTTTTTTTTTAATGATGTGTCAGAACCTATCTGTTGTGTTTCTCTGTGCCTCTGCATGAATATTTTTTACCCCTCTGTCTGTGGGGAAATTGCAGGAAGAGTTCTTTACCTCCAGTTAATTCAGTCTTTGTTTACGATAACTGTCACACGGGTAATTAAGTGTCTTCTTGCGCAGTAATTGCCAATTTAATCTTCCGTTCTTGTCTCTTGATTTGTTGCGTCGAATCTGTCAGTCAAGCAGGGCGTGGTTTCCATGGGGATGAGTCAAGTGTAGTAGTCATTCCCCTCAACAGGTTTCTGAACTAAATTACCTGTGGCCTCCTTAACGAGGTTGCTATGGAAAGGCAATTACACTAAATAGTAATCGTGCCAGACTAATTCGTCAGGCCTTTACCTCTTAAATTAATAGGTTTTTCACCTCTTGCTCTGCCTCACCCCATCCCACTCTGCGATAAGCAAACACTGTAAATAGGTAAAGTTTTTCTAAGAATGCTTGATTCTCTTCTAAGTAGCAAAGGAGAAACACGATTAATATTTTGAAGTGTGTAAACAGCTGTGCATGCTTTATTTAGCCTGATACCATGGGCATTGTTTACTCTGAATCTGAAGTTTCAGCTTTGAGATTTCAGATTCCTCTTGGTTCCTTTTTAAACACTCGCCCGCTGAGACCCAGGTGCATCCATGTCGTCCTTCGAGCACAGACCAACATTCTTTCCCCCACGACCACCTGCTCAGCTCACTAACTCGCACAAACACATGCCAAGTTCCCTCAGGTAATGCCAACATTACAACACAGGTGACTTGAAATTCACTGGGCACCGCCAATGTGGATGCTGATCCAGTTTGACTTGCGATCATCAGAGTAGGAACATCTGTGTGGGAGTAAATCCTCATTTGGAGCCTCATTAATTGTGTTTCTAGGTTGAAGACGTTTGAAAGTGGGCTGTCAGTGAAGAATACATGACCCGCTTCTATCGTCATTCACTGGATGGATTAAATCAACTCTCATCATTCCTGATCTACCGTGAGGAATGGGATTAATCAATTGGAGACAGTACATCTATCTGCAAATTAAAAACTGCGCTCATCAGTGAGCACGTAGCGCCGTGATTCTGCTGTTATTTTAGTGATGTGTTGAGTGGGTGGCTTCTTCGCAACAAGAAAACGTCAGTCATAAATGGCTCACATGCGTAAACTGACCAGTTTTATAACTAAATGTTAGAGTGACTATTCATTGCCATAAGATTTTTAGGAATTAAACTTTAAGGACCACTAGTTCATAGAAAATATATTTCTGGAAGTGGAAAACATTCAATATAACTTCCAATCTTCCCAGAACTGAACATCCCAGGAAATTCACCCCAAGGGCCAACCATGCAACGCTCAGAAAAATTGTAAAAGAAAATCCAAGTGCTCGAGCTCAGACTCTACAGCTCTCAATTAGATGCTAACATTTATGACAATAATCTTTGGCCTTTGTGTCACTTTGGAGAAAACCAAACACACCTACTGTCAGCACGGTGGTGGAGGGAAGATGACTTTGGCTTGTTTTGCAGCCACGGGACCTTGGCAGCTTGTTATCCCTGAGTTGACCATGAACTCCTCTGTATACTAAAAAGGCCATAGCTAAAGAAAATGGACAATGATCCCAAGTACAGCTGCAAATCTACAACAGAATGAATGGGGGGGGAAAAGTCAAGATCCTGCAGTAGTCCAGTAAAAAGTTCAGGTCTGAACCTGAGTGAAATGCATTGGACCTTGAAAGAGCTATGTATATACAAATGTCCATAAACCTCCTTGAGCTGAAGCAACATTGTAAGGCACAATTTAAGAGAGCAATCAAGACACACAGAAAACAATGACCTTAAATTCTTCAAACAAAGAAGAACCACCCATGAGAAAACTTTCTTTTTCACATGACTATAAAATGGCTATAGATGTGAATGTGAGCAAGAATGGTCGTAACCCTCAACTTGTTGGCCCTGTGATAGATCAGCGACCTGTCCAGGGTGCATCCTTCCTTTCCTCTTATGACAGCTGGCATAGGTTTTAGGCCCCCATGACCCTGAATAGGAAAACTGGAAGAAGATAGACGGGTGGAAAAGTTTAGGAAAAAAGATAGCTGGTGAACAGGTTCCAAATCTTAGAAAAATGTTATGATGGTGATTGAGTAAAACTCAAAATGATAGCTGAGCAGGTTTTAATTTAGTCTTGTATTTTTCATCTTTGGTTTGCTGTTACAAATGTCTTCAGTCTCTCACTCGTGTAGATGATGAGTGGCTCTTGAGAAAGCTGCCAGGGCTGCTTGATTATGGAAAAAACAAAACAAAACTTAATAGCACTTATTTTGCCCACTGCTGAGATCACAGTTGTTTAATACAATTACACACAGACTTTAGGAAAATTGTAGTCTTATATACTTTAAAAAGGTTGACCTTTGGATTAATTTGAGTTTAAATAACTTTAATAATAATTCAACTGAAGATGACTAAATAAATAATTTAGTCATTCAGGGCGATCGTGGCTCAAGAGTTCGTCTTGTAATCGGAAGGTTGCCGGTTCGAGCCCCGGCTCGGACCGTCTCGGTCATTGTGTGCAAGGCACTTCACCTACCGTCTACTGGTGATGGCCAGAGGGGCTGATATGGCAGCCTCGCTTCTGTCAGTCTGCCCCAGGGGAGCTGTGGCTACAACTGTAGCTTGCCTCCACCAGTGTGAGAGTGAATGAATAGTGGAATTGTAAAGCGCTTTGAGGGTCTCGAAAAGCGCTATATAAATGCAATCCATTATTATACATCATATCTTAATTTTTACCATCATAGTCACACTTGTGAGTTTCAGCAGAGACGCCAAATAAAGAGGACCGTGGTTTATGCATCATGGCAGCACAAACAGCATTATAAAACAGACAACATCTACTTGATAAAGCATTGTTTCGTCTTCTTAAAAGTTCACAAAAACAGTGTGTCAAAATCTGGATCATCGTAATAATGTTGCCAGTGGTTCCCCCACTCAGCTCTTTGACTGAACCGATATACTGTATTGTCAGTAATTGTTCAGTTGCATGGTGGGATTTAGTCACAGCTTTTGCTGACAGCTGATTATATCACTTTGTCACGACACTGACAAAGACATACTTTTCAGTGAAAGCTGAAATGATTTCACTTTGAACCAAGCTGCTTGTTCTTCAACTCTGAAAAAGGCATACCTTTGCAGTCCAATGACATTTTTTTAACCTTAGTCTTGCTTCTGCACACATGGTAGATTTTAAATCAAACAATCAACATGTGATGTGCAGATTTTCGAAGTTTCAGATTTTTAATTCAGGGGGTTTAACAAAAGTAGTGCATCAACTGATTGTAAATTACAGCCATAGCATATGCAGAGAAATGAGGGTGTGACTGTATGCAGATAGTATGCACAGTGCAGGCTGCAAACATAGCCTGTGGATTCCTTAATCTAAATATAGCAGTAAGCGGTTTACACATTCACCTAATAAGCGGGAAATCTCTGGTTCGATCCCAAGGGGAGACACAAATCCCTTTGGGGTTACATCAGGAAGGCCAACCTACGGTAAAAAATCTGCCGAATCAAACATGCGAGCTACCCCTGTGGCGACCTCTTGTGAATAAGACTGCAGCTTAAAGTAGCTTTCTACAGGACTATACTGTGTGCACAGATGCAGCCAAATACTGCAAAACTGGAACACCATGTCAAAGTGCAAATGGATAATGACCCAAAGAATACTGCAAGAGCAACCGAAGAGTTTCACAATGCACAGAAATGGGATATTCTTCAATGACTAAGCCAGTCATCCAATCTGAGCCCAACAGAGTGTGTTTTATAGTTTCTGAAGACCAAACTCAAAGCACATACACCCAAAAGCAGCAACAGAAGGTCACTGAGCATCTCATGCAGGAAAAAGAGCATTTGATGATCTCCATGGGTTCTAGACTTCAGGCAGTCACTGACTGCGCAGGATTTTCACAGAAGTATTAAAAATAACCTATTTCAAATTATGCTGGTTTTGTTAGGGTCCCTGGGTCGTCGACCCAGTGTTTTGTGTTCTTGGTTCTTTGATTTTGTTATTTCATTATATTCTAGCTTTGCTTTATGGGTTTTAGGATTATTCTTAGTTTAGGTTCTCTGGGTGGGGTTTGGTTAGAGTTTTAGTGTTCTGGTTTTCTGTCTGTGTTCCATAGTTGCTGTCTCCCCTGTCTGCAGTATCCCCACGTCCAGTCAGTGTCTGTGTCTGCCCTGGTCCCACGTCTCTGTTCCCTTTGTTATAGTGCTTGCCTGTGAGTCTGTGTTATGTTTCCTGTTTTACTTTGAAAGTCCATGTCTCATGTTAATGTGTCTGGTTTTGCTTCCCCTTGTCTCGTTAGGCCTGATTTGCCCCAGCTGTGTTTCCCTCCTGTTGCCCATTCCCTGATTGCTCCCTCCCTCCCTCCCTCCTGCCTGCATACAGTCGTTTCATAACAGGTTTATCTAATTACGCCTCTGTAAATGGGGGATAGTGTATAAAAATGGCTGTAATTCTTACAATGCTTACTCACTGCCTGCAATCCACATACAATCTGCATTTCGCCACACCCCCATTTAGTTATACAGCTGTAATTCTTAATCAGTCAATGCAGGACTTTTGTTAAACCCTTGAATTAAAGCTTTTTTCTTTTATCTAAACTCTCCCAAAAATGACAACAATTTCAGCATTGTCCAAATATGTATGTATTGAGTATTTCATATTCATTATCCTATGGATACACACAAACCGATGTTGTATTTTATTGTTTGTTGGTCCCTCTCTTACAGAGAGCAAACCTTGATGCTTTAGCTGATGTTTGGTTGGTCTTTAATGCCGAGCAGCTCTGCTGAGGGCTTTCTTGATCTAAAAAAAAATACAGCAGAGAGTATGGAAATCATGTATGGAAGGAGGTGTCATTGCAAAATATATGCAAAATTATGGAGTAATCAGTCCACTGCATAAAGTTTGAATCTTTTTTACACACTGTACTATAATCAAAAGAAAGACATATATTTTTGTGTCCACACAGCTGTACTCCAAATCGAGATAACCACACACAGTCTTTACTCTACACTTTTCACTTTTCATGAACAAATCGCAGCACTGCAGGTTTCTTCATTTCAACACTGACACTCCACTGCACTTTGCTGCCCTCCTATGTGCTTTAATGGAACTAACAGTACATACAGTTGAATGCATCCAAAAACACCCTAGCAAAGGCTGGATCACCAAATCCCTCACTCTATAATTCAAAGAGCCTGAGATTTAAAAAAAAAAAGGGCTTTAATGGTCTTAGTGCTTATAGGGTGTTGGTGTTAAACCATACATGTGTAAAAACGGATCTCTACTTTTGCTTCCCTTGGAAGAAAGACAAAAAGGTTATATGCAGTTATAGTCTTACCTGAGCCACTGATTTCCAAAGCTAGGTAACCATCAATCAAGGAGCTGAACCCTGTCAGCCCACCCATGGCAGCATAAGGGACATCCCTGCCCACAGGCTGACCGCGTGCCTGCCTCTCCAGTTTTGTCTCAACCTGCCAAGAAGATAGAGCAAACACAATAAAGTTTTATTTGAAATTATGCAGAGTAATAGAAATCTAGATCTAGCATCTGCTTCTTTAACAAGAAGAAAACATGTTTGATGTTTGAGTTGTCTTACCAGAGTCTGGTGTTCAGAGCTGGGCTGGCCACACCCACAGGTGTAGGGACTCTGGAATCCAGAACAAGAACTGCCTGATAAAAAAGTCAGCAGAACAAGAGTCCACATAGGTGCTGGAGTTCACACTGAGTGGAGTAAACCTGTAATACAGTTTTAAAATGTAGTGATTTCAGACTCACAAGACTTGCACAAGTGGCCTGCTGCTTCACTGTGATGTTGAGGTAAGTGTTTACACCTGCAGCGCACAGGGTTTGGTCCAAGCCGAGGGACGTACTCGTAGGCAGGGCAGCAGCATCCCTTGACTCTGCATGGTAAGGCCAGGGGTCGCTCAGAGGGAACCACTTCCCAGTCTGTTTTATGTTGCTTGTACCTGGATTACATTTCATTACTGAGCATGTGCAAGAGAGAAGGATGTCTGAGTGTGTGAGTTATAAAGGAATGTGTTACCTATGTGCACAGAAGCACTGTGTTTCTGGGCCAATCAGCTTACAGTCAATACCCCCAGGCACTCCATAGCTCACATATAACCGGTTTTTAAGTCGCTGAGAAAACATCTTCTTCCTGTATTCCTCATATTGCTCTGGAGTGAAGAGCTTTTCTCCATCATCATCACCCACAATCCTTCAGAAGACGAACCACCAATAGGAATAATATTACATACAGTTAAATCTATTTATATTCCTTGTTTTCCTATAATACGAGCTTATCTAAGTGTAATAGCATAGTCGCTATGTTAACTTTGGCAAAAGCTGTCACGTGACGGTGACTGAAAACCCAAAACCATCAGTCAAAAGACACTCGCCAAACAAACCTTCTGTATTCCCAGTAGTCATCAACTGCTTTTAAAGCGGATTGATCGAGATCTATTTTCTCCATGTTGTTAGAGGGTTTAACTTGTAGCTGTAGCTCGCTCCTTGCACAGTAGCTACTCTTTGTGTTTACAACCAGTTTTAAAATTGCCATGGAGATGGTTTTAGACTTCCCTCTAATGGGCGCAGGGTGAACTACACACACGCGCACACAAAGCAATGACGGATTTGTGGCTTGCTATCGTCGTGAACGTTACAATATGCCGTATGATTTCTTTTTTACGGAATAAACTCATTGTTACTTAAAGGTTTCCCCTTAAATAATACTCGTAGATAAACGAAAGTAATTCAATAAAATATTTGGTTAGAGGCGATACACCACGATAAGTAGGGTATGAATACATTTCCCATAATTCAATAGCACTGACGCATGCACGAGACGTCCAGTAGAACCATGACATTCAGCGCAGTTGCATGCTTGGAATTTAGCTGCCGACTTTTGCATACAGAGACCCCGTCGGTTTTTCGAGGCTGTGTCGGAAGGCGGCGGAATGACTTTGAGCCGGAAAAGACACCTTCACTCGAAGTTCGGTAGCTAACTTTTCGTTAACGGAAACAAAGGGAGGGTGCCGTTCACAACACAGCAACAACAGCCCTGGGTTGCCAAACAACAAGCATCATTCAGTGTCAGCCACCGGTAGCCGCTGGAGCTCACAGTCGCCTCGTCACTGCCTATCTGCAGCCTGCAAATTTCCGCTTCAGTTCAAGTTAGTTTCCCAGATAACACGGTGGGTTGAAATGTGTGTTTTTTGAAAGGTTTTGGGACACGAAAAAGGTTTACCTTCCCTTTTCGCTGTTGACTGTATGGTTTCAGTGCTGGCGAGCAGAAATGTCGAGCTAACGTGAAATATCGACAGAGTTGGAAACCGCTTCAGTGACTGTTAAGTAGTTAAAAACAAATGTCCCGAAATGCCTATCAGAAACGAAGCACACGTGTGGTTTGGATTCGTTTTCAGTGCTGGGTTGGATAATCTACTTTAAACATGTTTATTTTATATTCTGCTAGGTGATAAACAGGTTCAGTAAGTTCTGTATTTTGTTTTTTTGTAAAACCCAAGCACTGTTGACAGTTCGGTATTGCGCACCTGTCGCCCAATTGAACCATTCGCTGACCCTGCCAGTTGTTTGCCTGTGCAGATGACATGCGACAGCTGTTGTGGTCAATATTTAACTTCTGGGATAGATGTGAATGGCTGGTAAGGAGTCCGATAAGCCATGCGCCCGATTAGGCACGCTGTGTTAAACAGTCCTCTAACCAGGTGGAAGATTATTTGTCTGAAACGTTTGTGTTTCCATGAAATTATGGTCCGGTCATGACAAGAGTCTCACTTCCTGACTTACTTATACCGTTACTTTAAGAATTTCTTCCTAGTTGAGTTTGTATTTGCTGATAACTGGTTTTGCCCAGGTCACAGAAAGGACATGTTTGCGTGTATGAGAAGCATCACTTAACAGATTGTGTTACTCATCTTTTCATAATTTATCTGCTCAATCACCATCTCCTCTCCAGCCTCACAAAAAGAAGTGACACTCCCTCACCCAAGAGATTTTTCAGAAAATGAACCTGGTGACAAAGTTGTGAAAGCTGAGAAATTGTGTAATGTGCTTTGACTGTGCACAGTGCGCTTGCAGATTATTTGTCACTATTGTGCCCATTGTGGGATTGGGGTATGAATGCCCTCTGTCTGTTTCTCTCTCCCCTATTTGGAGCTGCAAAGTAGGTACGGTGAAATCTAAACTAGTAATCAGGTTTCTGGGCTAAGAGGGCTGAAAGAGATTTGTAGCTTAGTGTTTGTAACCAAAAGCAGTAAAAGGGGGAAAATGTCACTAGTAACAACAAGGTATTTCAGGAAACCTTGCTATTAATGATAAGATAGATGTGATAATTCACATGAGGTTGTGCTTTCATTACCGTAACTCACCCAGAAATACTCATTCTGTGTTTAAAAACATTGTGAGCCCTTACAAATTTAGAGGATGAACAAAAATGAGACTGCAATGGGTTTAAGCTTTTTTTCTTTTAATCATGACATTGCAGCACTGCAAAAAAAAAAAAAAATCCATCTCATCCATTTTCTTCTGCTCATCCTTATTAGGGTCGTGGGGGGCTGGAGGCTATTCCAGCTACCATAGGGCATGAGATGGTGTACACCCTGGGGAGGTCGCCAGTCTGAAGCAAGGCTAACACACAGAGAGAGAGAGAATCAGTCACACTCACATTAACACCTGTGTATAATTTAGAATCACAAGTTAACCTTATCTCACTAACTGCATGTCTTTGGATTGTGGGAGGGAGTTTTGCTGCAGTGTTTAAAGTAATTGTTTTGTCAGATTTTTCATTGCATCCCTAATGTAAGCATGTTTTTCCTTCTATATTAATGTTGTTATTTCTGTCTGTTGTCTTCTTTTTCTTGTTCTTGTTTGTTTTTAAAGCATTTTCAGCCATGTCTGCTGATCCCCTGCCTAAAAACCCAGTCTGCATTGGTGATTTGGTCTCACACATCTTGCAACCCAAGCACCTTTCCAAACACCCCTGAGTGCCGATGTCTGTGGCTACACTTCTTGGCTTCTGCTGTTACTCCAGACTTCTTCATATCCCCTCACGATGAGCAGGATGTGCAGCAGACTTTGACAGCTTTGACCTCTGTTTGACTAAGGACAGCAGGATTTGTTTCCTGCAGGAACTGCTACGTTGTCAAGCTGATTGTTTAAAAATTCAAAGAACTCAAGACCTTCAGCCTCAGACCGGGCATTCATAGCCACCTTTCCCCTTCACCACAGTACCATGCTGGCTGCACTACTGCGTAGGAACATGTCTCAGAAGCTGAGTATGCTACTCCTGGCATTTGGCCTGGCATGGGGACTTATGCTGCTGAGGTACACTGTGCAGCAGCCTCGCCATCAGAGCAGTGCAGAGTTGCGTGAGAAGATACTGGAGCTAAGCCGGCGATATGTCAAAGTGCTGACAGAAGAGAACCAGAATGCACCAGGTGGGCCACAAGGAACCTCCATGGCAGGATATGGTAAGAATTTAGAAAAATTCAGAAGTGGTGCAATATTACCATACTTTTTAAATGGAAAGTATGATGATATTGCACCATATTTTACTAATACCTACATGACAAGTGTGTCTCATAGTTGCAAGAAAAGCAGCCTCAAGGACTGATTTTTTTCCCCCTTCTGTCTTTTTCTCTGTACTTTACTCAAATAGCTGACCTGAAGAGGACTATAGCTGTGTTACTGGATGACATTCTGACACGGCTTGTAAAACTGGAGGGGAAAATTGAACTGGTGGTCAATTCCTCCTCTACAAACAGCTCCCACACAGCAGGGGGCCTGCTTGCATCTGCTCCTGTAGCCCTGCAGAAACCTGTGAAGCAGCAGGAGAAACCTGGAAGTCACCCAGGGACATATCGCCTTCATCCACACATACCTAATAGGGCCCGACCACATTAAGAAGGCCAAATATTATATCTTTTTTTTTTTTTTTTTGTTAAATAAGCACACCAAGTTTTACATCTTTCATTGCTAATGAAGCAACATCAGATAAATAAAGAGCTGCAGGGATTCTTATGGATGCCCAGAAGCTTAAGTTATGGAATGTGTCTCAGAAATATTCATCCAACTCAGAAGAAAGAGGACCTCTTTAGTCTCTCAATGCTGATATTTATTTCATTTTTTTGTACCAATACTTCCAGCACATCTTTTTCTTGTTTTGTATTTCCATTGCTGAAACTATTATGCCTATTTTTTCAAATGTAAGGTGACTGTTTAAGTATATGCCAAAAGCAGATGCTTGAAACTGTTCCTGAATTCTAAATGCTTAATCATAAAACCAGCTTAAAATGCTCCCATCGCCAACAAGTTACAGTACTACTTCAACATATCAAAATGCTGTACATGTATGATAGCTTAGAATACAGTTTTAGTTTTTTGCTGCCACGATTGCTAAGAACTAAAGAACTTGAAGATTCTTCCTTTAGCTTACAGCTAATGAGGTTTTAAGGCAAAATTAACTAGGTAGTTTTCTTGTAACAAAAAATCCAAAGAATATTATTTGCACTCCATGTGAAGGCAATATAAATGTGTATGTGCTGTTGCTGTGAGACGTATGGAGAATATCATGGGATGATGCCTATTTGCCGCTGTAAATGCGTGCGAGTGTGTGTGCTTGCTCTGTCTCACTTCAAATCCAGTAGCTCAAAGAGACTGAATGTATATGCAGTGAGTTTTTAGCCCACTAATGCTGTTAGGATAAGTGACTCACTGCTTACACATATTCATGGTGCACTGTGATTATAGAAACCTTTTAAAATTAAATCATCTGCATTGGACCTGTGCTCTTAGCATAGTTAACACTGGTTTGTCCACCAAGAAAGAAAAACTTGTTGGTCGTTATATTGGATTTGCAACATTTTTATCAACATTTCTTCCTTTTTTTTGGCAGGAGGGGGATTATACAAAACACAGCATGAGTGGCAGAATAAAAGTGAGGAAAAATAAGGCAGTTAAAGCAGCTTTGTTTCAGCTTAACAGTATGTGGCGATCACAGGACTAAATAATCGAGTAGTGGCGCGACCTTAATTTGCTACATGATGCAATGAAGTAAAAATGATAAGGTGGTGACCTGATGGGAGATGTCTTTACTCACACAACCCTATTTTCCAAAAAAACAAAAAAAACCCAAACTGATTTAAAAAAAAAAATTTAAGCAGTAGCAGCATGCTTCCCAGAAAGCCTAGTCCAACACTAAAAGAAAAATGCAGTTTAGTCCAGTACTAGGTATAATGCATGTCTGGGAATCTTTATTTAAATACAACAAAAAGAGCACTACTATTTGTTCATGTTTTTATTGAGAAGTAGAATAAAAACTTCACCATCTTCCAATGTGTATGAAGAAGGAAAGAAGACACAACTCCAGGAGCATAATGTAGAAAACAACTTTGTTGCTAACCCGTGGACTTTATTTTATGACCTCAAGCTAAAGTGTCACACTGCAGGAATAAAGTTGCTTAATATTTAACTGCAGCTGGACGTTTGTCTTTTTTGTAACTTGTATTTGGTGGAGCTTTTTTTTTTCTTTTTTAGGAAATGGGGTTGTAAAGTGTGATTTAGACTTCTGCGGAAAATCTGGCACAACTGACTTTGCAACCGGGAGCTCCTAATACCTACACCGCAACCTTTGTCGCCATTCAAGTCGTTGACCTGTAGTTACGTTTGTCGTGAGGAGTACGTCAGGTTATACAGAAGGTTCCGGCGTAAGGTTAAAATGGGGTTCCGATTATGGTGTACATCTGACGCGGAAGTGTAATTCACCTGCAAATTAACATCATGATTTAAAAAAAAGATCACCAGTAAGTTTGTGTCCTGTCCTCTGACATAAAGAGAAGCACTGAAATACAAAGCAGGTCCTTCTTGAACATTTAAATGTTTTTTTTAAAATCATGTTTCTTCACGTGACTGTAGCCTCTACTCTGCCTCCAACGATCTTAACTCTCACTCTCTACAATGAGAAATTTTGCTCTCCTTGACAATAAATTACTTTATCCTGTGTGGCAGCGTTGCTTTGTACTACAACATCTTAATGTTTCTCCGCGACACTAATGGTCCGTGAAAGAACATTACAACTTCTCCGTGTGTTCGCCATGTTTTTTTTATGTCGAAAGGGGGAGGGGGGGGGGGGGGCGTGGGAGATGACGTCAGATCCTGCGGCTCATAAGCATATCAGCAACCTACGTTACGCGCCATCTTCTAGCTACTGACCAGAAAATATACGTAGCATATAAGCCCACTTGCTTATTTTTTGTCCAAATAACTGCTTTTATTAGCTATACCGAGCAATGAGTGACCTCGAGGAAGGAAACTATGAAGGGCGGGTAAGTAGTTCCCGTCGAATGATATCGGTGACATCTTCCTTTCTTCCCTTTCTCTTCCGTGTGGCTTTCAGTAAAGAACATTGTTAGGATACACTAACTACTAGCCAATGGTAATGTGTGCTAACTCTAAATAACCTGCAACGCTTCATCGGCTTGCGTTACAGTTTTCAGACAGAGGCAGAGAAATGCCTCAAGTTAACGGAAGAAAACTATGCTAATACCTGTTTTAATGTGAAAGGTTAATGCTCTGCTAGCAAGGCTGCTTCTAACAGGCGCTAGCTAGCAAGCTAGTTGGCTTAAAATAATAACCAGTGTTAAAACACTGGTGTGTGCAAATTGGCTTCATGCAGTGTGAGTTTAATTGAGTGCACCTGACTCATTCGTTAATGAAAGGAATCACAAGTTATCTCTTACGTTATGCTAGCGTCCTTTTGTGCAGATAGCTCTGCACACTTACGGGGTTTTTTTTGGTTTTTTTTGTCTGTAGTACTGCTTTGTGTCAGTGTATGAGGGTTAGTCCTAAGCCACTCTTCGTTCTCAGCGTTCATTCTCTGGTTTATCAGGTTGAAACATTGCTAGAAAATTCATTTAAGCTCTTTTTATTCCCACATATGTTACATTGTTCTGCTCATTTGCATAAATTCTGGGTTATTCAAACCTAATGAAGCAGCACTGTAAATGTAATGATGCATTCAGTTTTCCTTTTCATTTCATTCACGATATTCTCCTTTGCTAAAACACTCTGATCTTAATTTCATTGAATGTTCTTTTTTCATTAAGGTTATTGAACCTGAAGGATTTGAAGAGTTTTATCCAAGAATGATGAAGAAAATTTTCAAGATAAAAGAAGGCTAATGAAAACATATACAGAACAGAACATAGAGCTGGAAAGGGAGGAAGTGTACCGGAAGAATGGTGTCAGATAGACGCGCTTGCAGTGTAATGGCTAAAATGAAACAGACCTGGAATCAGAAAATGAGAAAACTGAAAAAAGAAGAATGAAGAAGGATAGAAATCCTCAGAGAAGGGAGTAGCGTGTAAAGAATCTGGAAGAATGAATGTGTCCCTAGGTTAAGTAAATATATTGTTTGTGTCAAAATGTCTTTTCTTTATCATGCTCCGTTTCTGTAACATAAGAAAATGCATGTTTTTTTTTTTTCCGTGTTAATAGTCCAGGTGAACATGTACATTTTTTAAAATATTGATATTTTAATAATATGCCACACAGAGGTTCATTTATTGAAATTACATGATTACTAACCCTTTTTCCCGCAGTATATAGGCTGCACATTTTAGATAAGTGTACTCTGTGTGATACTTCCATTTTATTTGACTGCTTATTGTGATTTGTATAAATAAATAAATTTTGAATGAGTAAAGGTTGTTAACATACTGCTATGGCAATAGGGGTCACGCTCCCCATCTAAATCGGATCGTGGGAGTCCAGCTCGGGTCAAGTCGGAGAGCAGGTCTCGCTCTCCGAGCCCATCCCGGGTCTCCAAACACTCCGAGTCCAGATCACGGTCTCGGTCAAAATCCAGGTAAGCTTGGCCCCCACCCTTCCCAAAACACACACACACATACACACACTCTGATTATCCTAAATGTTGCCATCTTCTCTTGTGTTGAATTCACTACTACTTCTTCATTTTTAGATCTCGTTCTAGACGGCACTCAAACCGCCGGTACAGCCGTTCACGCTCTCGGTCCTATTCCCACCGGAGGAAGTCCCGTTCTCGTTCCTACAGCCCTGAATACCGGCGCAAGAAGAGCCAGAGCACGTCCCCCATGTCAAACCGGCGCCGTCACACCGGCAGTAGGGTAAGTGTAACTCAAGATGTTGTGGAAGGAAAGGTAAAGAACGTATACATTCACAATCAGACTTGTAAAGACTGGGTTATTGTGTGTCATAGCTAGTAAGTAGTGAGGACATTGAATATATACTGCACGATATACTTAAAGTGAAAATTTATACGCTCAAAATGCTTGGGGGGGTTATTTTTAAAGGAGGCCATGCCTGTAAGTGAATTTCACACCACATTTCACTCAACACATGACACATTTTTATTTAGCGCACCTACATGTTTCCAGAGGCTTCAGGCTAATCTCAACAAAACAGTTTTGTCATTTTGGTTTATTTTTTCAGTATGTATATTATGTATGTTTGTTTGTTTGTTTGTTTTAAATTGTTATTAGGAATTACAACTGTTTTAACAGGAAGTGTTTAATTAAAAGTCTTTACAGTCCAGAGAAGTGTTCTCATTGCGTTATGTTATAAAAATATATTGTTGTGTAAAATATGTTTTATGTTATCAGTTGATTGTGGTAAATGCGGTGGGAATCCGCTTTGACATGACATTTAATAATCCCTTTGATAAACCTTCCCTCCCTTTCATTATATCAACAGAGCCATGACTTCACAAAAGAAGCATACAGTCATGGCGGTGGTGCTGATGTTAGGGTATGTGGACCTTCTGACATATTTTGGGGGGGTGAAGTAATGTTGTGTGTGGGTCAAAGTTACCACTCTCATTGCAGTGCTGCATGAGGTATAAATGCATAAATAATCATAGGGAAATTTTTAAAAATACAAATAACTTGATGTATGTGGACACTGTGGCTGGTTTGCAACCAGCGTCACCTTTATTATCTACAATAAGTATTAGGTCACCTAATAAATCAAGTTATATTTTGAAACTCCAGTGGAAAAGAGGCCTCAACTAACATTTAAGTACTTAAAAAAAATGCTGTCACTATTTCTTTACTGTATGTTTATTTTGTTGCTCCAGTAATTGATGATTTCTGATGTGTGTGCAGTTTTAATGCATATAAAGTACAATGTGCTATATGTGTTTGACAATAATTTTTGAGCAGATCAAATGATATACTAAGTGCCCTGCCTTTTTTTTTTTTTTTTTTTTTTTAAAGTGACTTTAAAGATTCAAATGTAAAATCCTGGTAAAGTAAAAAGATCAGTAAAAAGATATTGTATATATTTATGCCATATGCACTAAAAGTAATGTGTTTCAGTGGTTCCTCATCTGCTGACATGTGCTTGCAGCACCATGTTTAACTAGTTTGACTAGCTTTCTTAAGCTCAATATTTGTAGGGCACAGCTGCTTTATGTGGGCCATATAATAATACAAAACAGAGCAAGCATGAGGCAAGTGAAAAGGTTTTATAGCACGTGTGTATACATAGCTCTCCCTGTGACATATTTTTGAAAGCAGTTTAAGGGGTTATTAAAGCTGTCATAGTTTACCCACTGAGAATTTATTGTGCTACTGTTTCATCATCTTTTGTTACCCCATTATACAAACATAAATTATATGGATTATATCCTTCAAAGCAACTCAATAACTGCCTCAGTTATAAGTCAAAAGTCACAATGTGAGAGCATGTATCCAGTGTAGGTGAAACAGTATTTTGTCCATAAGCTGCAAAACTGGTCCAAAGCAACTATTAAGCATCAGCTGCATCAGTTATAAATTAATTGATTTAGTGTATTTTATTAGTGATTATTTTCTGTGCTGGGTTTTAGGGAAAGACCTTTTTCTAGCATCTGTGCATAAAGTATGTAAAGTGATCCTGTGTGTATGTGGTGGAGGGTGAGGGGGGGCATCATAAATTCATTAAATATATTCTGTATGCAAACCATTACAAGGGTCGATGTGGTAAGCTACGTCATCAACTCTTACCCCTATCGCTGACCTTTCCAGGCGAACCCTGATCCGAGCACGTGTTTGGGGGTGTTTGGTTTGAGCCTGTACACGACTGAGCGTGACCTGAGAGAGGTGTTTTCACGCTACGGTCCTTTGGCTGGAGTCAACGTGGTGTATGACCAGCGCACAGGTCGCTCCCGTGGATTTGCCTTTGTTTACTTTGAGAGGCTTGAAGACTCTAAAGAGGTATGAAAAATATTTAGGGTGTTATTTATGGATCAGATGCCCAGTGGTCTTCAGACTTGATGCAAGCAACTTATTTTTATTGTAATATTGTATTTTCAGGTTATCTCGTTTTTTTTATTTTATTTACTATTTTAAATCTTTAAAAATGTTATTTAGATATCTGACTGAAAATTTTTGAAATCTATCTCAATTTTGAGTTAAGAATGGAAATGATTAAAACAAAAACATTGTTGGCAGAAATAGGCTCGTTATTATCAACAAACATTATCAAAATTGCCAGAAGAAAAAATGTTTACCCCATAAAATGAAAATAGTTTTGGCTACAGTTCCTAATGTTTCTGGACTATTTCACAGTTACCCCAATAAAACAAAAAGTCCAAAAAGAGGCAGTTCTCCATTTTTGTTACCAGTTGTTTAGATTTGCTTCTTCAGAGAGTTTTTTTTTTTTTTTTTTTTCTCTTAAAAATTGGGTGTGATTACTTGAATATGCCACTAGGTGTCAGCCTTTCTTTACATTCTCTCACCACCCAATCATGGGGTCTAATATAGATGGTTTCAGTGTGCAATATTGGTGGGCCTTCATTATTTAAATACATTTTTACCAAAGAGCTTACAGTGGTCTGACAATATCTTTGTATTCTCCTCCCTTTTGTGTTCCCAGGCAATGGAGCGAGCCAATGGCATGGAGCTGGATGGGAGGCGCATCAGAGTGGATTATTCCATTACTAAACGTCCCCATACCCCTACACCAGGAATCTACATGGGCCGACCTACACAGTAAGATCAGCATTTGTGTCAAATCTTAGATACCCGTTTCCTTAACCTACTGCATGACACTGGAGCTCCATTTAAATGCTCCATGAAGCTTAAATGCACCTCTGAGTCATACTGATTAAATGCAGTATTGTCTGTGCTTAACATGGTGCTTTTTTCCCCCTCAAGTTTCTCAGAAGTCATTTTACTTTTTTTTTTATGTATTTATTTTTTTTAATTAATTAACTTTTTTACATTTTTACAGCAATGGTGGTGGCGGCGGCGGTGGTGGCGGCGGTGGTGGCGGCAGCAGCAGCAGAAGGGGAAGAGAGTCATATTATGACCGCGGCTATGATCGCTACGACAGATATGATGAGTACGACTACAGATATAGGTGAGCGCTAATTTTTCTGAGTACAAAGTGTTGTAGTATTATATGGCAGAAGACGCATTTCAAGTTCCTTTTGTCTTTTTGCAGTCGCAGGCGCTCTCCATCACCGTACTACAGTCGATACAGGTCTCGCTCACGGTCTCGCTCCTACAGCCCACGTAAGTGTGAAGAGAAGTGGCGCACAAAAAGCTGGTTATTGCACTTGTTCGAACACATCTCTTGTGCTTAACTCTCTGGTCAAATGATGATCAGTCTTTTTGCACTTCAGACTTCAGCCATTTATTAACACAAATGTTTGTTGTTTCTTGTCTTTTGCAGGCCGTTACTGAGTTGCTTCTTTCAACATTCAGCATCCCTCCAATAACTGATGTGTGTGTGTGTGTTTGCGTGTGGTACATCAAAGTGTTTCAGAGGGAAACATTTTGATTAAGCATGTCTATATCTGCAGAACTCTTGAGTTTTAAAGTAGTTCTTGTTTACATGAAATGTCTTAATTTTTAGACCTTTGGATGCATCCGTGTTGAGTTTGAGCACAGAAATCAGCACCTGTGGCTTACTCTTGCCTCATTATTAGACCTCCATCTTTCCTTCCTCCTTCATTTTCTGGAGCTCGGATCACGTGTTTTGCTCACTTATGGTTGATCAGATTTCTTGTACTCATCACTGTTAACTTTGTATAAAAAATGGGGAAAGAAAAATGACACTGGATTTTGCAGCCTGTGTTAATGATGCACTCTGTGTGTATAAAGATAACAAATTAATGCGAGTGTTAATTTTGACACTAAATAACTTTAATGGTAACTAAATCAGGTGGTTAAAATGAAGTGCTACCAACATCAGAAGTAAAAAAAATTTTTTTTCCCCCAGTCAAGAAGTCATTGTTTAAGTTTTCAGAGAGTTTTAATATCATGTTTTGCAATTTGTTTTATTTTTATTGTTGTTTCTTTGTATGGAAAATACAAATTTATGAAAACCGTGGAAAGTTTAAGGTGTTTTTCTGACTTAATGTTCATGAAATTGAAGTTGGGATTTAGTTGTACAGGTGGGAGTGAATGCTGTAAGTTGAGTGGGTGAGGTGGGAAAGCAAGAGATTCACACAACAAGATGAATTCCAAGGTGGTGTGCACGATAAGATATCGACACAAACTTAAAGTCGCCTGCTGTATTCTTGTGTTGAAAATACAGTGTATCCTCAATATACATTCAGTTTACTTTCATTAAGATGACACCAAGGAAAATAAACACAACGGCTTTTAGCAAGACTTTTATTCGACTGAGTTAATAAAATACAAAGTTCACATGGAGGGGTAATACATTAAAATGCACTAACTTCTTCACCGTTGTGACAGTGGATATTACATAATGAAAAGGAGACAACATGATTAGATTTGTTTTGCATACAATGGTGTTACCAGCCACAGGTACAACAACCCTGCAGAATGCATGAAACCACCATGATCACTCACTCTGTCCCCCACAAAGACAGCTAAAATTTGAACAGATTGAGAGGAAATGGGATTTTGACACAGCGGATAATCACAAAAGTAAACCTGAAGGAATGAAGGGTCCTTTATCTGTAGACCATGGGACCAATAACAAGGCACTTCATTCAAATGGGGTTAATAATCACTGCTGACATGTCATGGGGCCCCTCAGAGTTATGCATTCATTCCTAGTCATTCACATAATTCTTATGATTTCAAGGTAACTACTAGCTCGAAGGACACAAGGGTCAAAAACTCAACACTTTATCGTCATCTATATCATCTCTAAGTGTGCCTGAGCATTCACTTTCACATTTTCATGAGTGAACTTGCACTTGTACGTACACTTGTTCCTATAAACATTTGATTGATGAAGCAAATTACAAAGTTGTTTCCTGATCGGACTCCTGTGGTAGCCAAATTAGCGTTCAGTGTAGAGAGCAGGTGCAGGGAAATGAGAGAATCCAGGACATTTTCTAGATTGTATAGTTACATGTGCAGTTGTGGGGGTTTTTTTTAGTCACTGAAATTGTCCTATGACCCAGGTGTCATGGCAGGGGTCGAGAACCAGAAGGAAATATGTTTAAGGGTTAGCGAGATATTATTGGGATTCCATAAATTACACCTATATACCTAGCTTCAGAGTAACATAGTGTGTTTAGACGAAGAATTAAACACATACACTACACAGATTTTTTTGAGAGAAAGATAACAAAATCATTGCAGCACACTGATTCTACATAAAATGTAGAACTTTCTGAATTTTCCATGAACCTTCACGCATACTTTAACTGTTTCATTTTTATAAAACTGAACCAAACAAGACCAAGGTTTACACCAGGTGCAACCTGTATCTTTAACATGCCTTTGTGATTAGATTAAAACTGGGAGGAGACGCTTGCAGCGTACAGGACACCGTCTGAAGGTTAAGAGGCAGCAGGAACACTGATGGGGGTACTTCTGAATTCTTCGCATTTAACCAATAAGCTTGGGCTTCTACTTGGAATAACATACATTAACAGTGGTTGATTACCTAAAAATTTCTATTTTTCTGTGAGCTCTGTTCTTAAGGAAATTGGGGTCTTACATAAATACCGCCGGCCTCTTTTAATTGTTTTCATTTGGACCATTATCTCAAATTCTTAATCTTAGTCAGCAGATGCTTTCAAAAATTACATTTCTGAAAGTTAAATTCATTTTTCTATTCATACTTTAAAGAGATTTCCACAAATTCAGCAGATAAACAACATTTTATTACACTAGGAGTGTATTTTATTGCTTTACAAACACTAGTCTAATTTGTATTAACATGTTAAAATAATTAAATAGCCATTTTAAAACATTTTAATGTTTTGCATGCATCTATACCTGACTGCTAAACCCAAATGGGAATCCACACACTAATTAAAAAGTTAATTATTATCTATAATATTTAAAAGCTAGATGGTTGAAGAAAATGCCCATAAACGATTTGTTTTTTAAACACTTAAATTAATGAACAAAAATATTCAAAGTCACAGATGCTCATCACATCACTTTATTTTAAATATTCACATGCTTTCAAGTCACACCTGCATTTCTAATCAGAGGAAACGGACAACTTACTCTGCTTAAGATTCATCAAGTCACGTACTTTCTCGCACAACAAACACAAGCCCATTGCAAAATTGCAAAGTGTTAAAACTCCAAATAACAGCAAATCATGTTTCCATCTTCTTTCAGAAAACAAGTCATTGCTTTTTGGAGGGGGGGGTTGGCGTTAAGGAAGGAATTGTTCTTAACACGTAGCACACTGTAACTAATCAATCAAGGTGCTGAAACCAGTAAACAACAGCTGCCAGAGGGGAAGGTTTCCTATAAGAGAGACAAAGCCACATGCTAAAGCATGTTCAGTATAGCTGCAATATATACCAAAGTCTGCAAATGTTCATGTGACTCTGCGTGAAAACTTTTCCTGCTGCATCAACATGTGCTGCTAACCTACACAAAGGCTCCACAACAATAGACTAAAAAAATGCAGTGATCTTCAGTTCACATGAAACACACAAAAATCAACAAATGTTTATGACGTCAAAGTGCATTTTTGTCCATTTGATGTTCAATTTTTAAAAAGAGAGAAAAAAGAAGAAGAGATAAGTATTCCTAATTACAGCTGCTACAAACGCCATGCTTTGAAGGGTGTGCACTAAGCTCAAAATATAACCAAATGATCAGCTACTTGGTAAATATTTTAATTACAAAAATAGATCAATTAATAAAGGAACAGTTGCTGCCAACTGAAACAAAACAATCGTGTGACGGCAGCTACGTTTGGCCGCTTTTTAAACCTCCCCTCCTCTTCCAGCAAAAAACAAATGAATGATTATTTCATTTAAAACAACAGCATATATAAGCAGTACTATCATCTACTGATGGCATAGGAAGAAGAAACTTTTCCACACAAATTCCCAAGATTTAAGTTGTGTATGGGGGGGGAAGGGTGTGTAAGACAAGAAAGCGAGAAAAAAAAGAGAGCAGACTATTTTCTGGGATTATTCGTCTTTTTAAAAGAACATAACAGAGATATTTTCTGGAATATTTGCTAATTTGCCAGCAGACTATGGCTATCCCCATTTAACTGCTGCAAGAAATATTCCTTGGCATGTGCTTTAGGGGGCACAAACCGCCATTTTCTAATGAGATGAAGGGTGTCATCTCAAAGCAGAATCTGTGGAATAAACATGCCCTTTTTAAGGGTTTTTGGAGCCTACATGAAAGCACTTGATGACAATAGAAAACACATGTATGGAGCAGAAAAAGGAAAAAAAGAAAAACGCAGTTGCATTAACATCGTTAAGGACATTGTTTGCTTTTAGTTAATGATACTGTAAGGCTCTAGATTCTTCTCAACATGGCGTTCACCACAGTCTTCCCTGACTCTTGTCCGAAGCGGTCAGCAACTGGATTAAATGGTTAAAACTCACGTGGAACGACAATGTTGTCAAAGATGCGAATCGCCTCGCAACAAATAAATAAATAAAAACATAATAAAGCAATCTCACCGGAAAACAGAATCCTTGATTCTCTGTAGCCTAAATAGGATTGTGAAAGAGCCTTGCGCTTGGCGACGTAGACTATATCTTGGAGCGAGGCCAGCTCAAAGTTGGGCTATAAGCTCTCTCTGTTTTTTTTAACCTAAACAATCTCCCTCCCTTCTTTCCCTCCTTGACTTTCCCTCTAGAAATGTCCTACACTGTGATTAAACAGATCGATTTTGTCAGTTCTTTTCCTACACCGACATTAACCGCAGAAAATCTTCCCACATAGGATGCAGTCTAGTCTGAAACTTTATGTCAGTTTTGCCCCCTATGGAATTTGTCCATAGCGAGGAGCCCTGAAGCTGGGGGCGGGGAGACTTTCTGTACATTCCTCAGCGATACATTCACTACTCCTCTTGCAGAGCCTGCAGCCACACACACACACACGCACACACACGCGCGCGCGGACTGCAGCCATGCATTGGCTCATTTAAACCGACAGAGACTGGAGAGCAACTTAACATGACTGCTGTCTCTATACATTCAGCCTGTGAGACTACCAGCTCTGAGACACTGCCCAGCTGGCAGAGCTGGCATTCACACCGACCCCCATCCGTGTGCGTTTCGTTATTTCATGAGGAGTGGAAATGGTTAACGACTAATAAACGGGGTTTTAAAAAATTGTATGAGTTTAACTAGGCCGACGGAAAGCTCCCTGGTTTTAAATAACCCTCATATAGATCCATACAGGAGAAAGACTACAGAGATCTAAGCACTCACTAATAAGTTAATAAGAAACTTTTCGGGGAGCAGGTCTTGTAACAAATTATGAAACGATTAAAAGTCGATAGAAAGTTGCCCTAAAGTTGAATTTTAAACCCTATTTCACGCCTTTATCGTTTAACCTATTTAAGGGTTGCCCTATAAATCCAAATACAACATAAAGTTCTCGGAAAGTTTTAAAGAGGGTATTTTTTTTTTTATGCAAAGCGCCTCGGATTGAATCACTGGCGTGTTTCGTTACATCTTCATGCTTCAACCCATGACAAAAGCCAAACTGGGCAAACATGGGGAGAAATGCGTGATTGGCGCGCTGATTCATATAGAATAGTCGAGCCGGGGAACCAATGAATGAGCGCGTTGAGGCCGAGCCAGCAGGAGTAGTGCGGAGCAGGTTTGCGGCCCTCCGATTGGACAGCCTTCTCGACCAATCAGACAGCTCGGTGTGTTTGTTCAGCAGCAGCAGAGAAGTAGACCCACCGAGTCAGCCATGGCCCCGGTCTGTGAGCCAGTTGCTGAAGGGCCAACACTCCCTTTGTAACCTGCTTTACATGGACACGCACACCTTGGCCTGTTCATTAGCAGACGCTGCAGAGACGCGGTGCCATCACCTCAGCTCCAGAGAAAAGCTTTTGTTCCCTTCTCTTTTTTTGTAATGCCACTTGCAGGGCTGCAGAGACGACTACACCCACCTGCACTCACGTTTCTAACTCTTTCTTAAAATACTTTTCAAAATAAGACGACCACAAGTCAAACACGGGCTTACAATGAGTTAAAATAAAAGAATAATAATAATAATAATAATAATAAAAACACCATGCATTTAAAGGAGAATGAGATGAAAGTTACTGCTATTGTGTAACTTTTTTTTGTAGTTGACATTGTTGCTCTCTGGCTACTTCTAACTAACCCGTCACGCCGATTCATCTAACACAATTTTATGAATGAAAGCGTGCCCTCCTGTATCCCCACACACGATCCTGAAAAGAAAATAGATCCATGAAGCACATATCTAAAGTATACTGTGTCGCGTCTCCTGAACACGTGATGAAGTTTAAGCCTCGCTTTAAAGGTGCTGGGTTTAAAGCTGAACTTTAATATTATAATGCAGAGAGAGATGCATTTGGGTGCCAGCTTGTTTGGTGCATAAATCTGAAACTAATGCTATAAAATGAATGCTACCTTCATAAAAGTTTTCTACTTAGCTCTTCTCTCAAACTGCTTTAAAGGGGCACGGATTCAATTTTATAGTCATTTTGGCAGACACTGCGGCTGAATTATGCTCTCCGTATATTGCAGTAACGTTCAGCAACACTGCAAACTATACCCTGCACAAAGGCAGAATTTATTGTGGTACTTGACTGTACATGTGCTTATAAATTTACGCTTTGGGGGATCATTAGTGTTTTGAAACTTTGTGCCCTGACAATATATCATCCTATTGACATCGCCAGGCATGGATTAATCTGCCAATTAGTCCTGTGCATGCAGAAATGACCCGTGGAGCGACCCGTTCGTAAACTGTCGACCTCTGCCTATGGTTTACAAAATCTTACAGACAGTTGTGTAATGTTTTAAGACACGTATTCCACACGTGATTGAACTGGGCTTTGCTTTACATAGTACGCTAGGGGCACATTGGTGTGGGAGACCCCTCCCTCTTTCAGTAAATTCAAATCCATGCTGGGGTATAGCAGAGAGGATTCGCCATGTGTGATTCGCTCCACATGGCCAACGCTTCGTAGTTGTGCCAAACAGCCCGAAAGACGACAAAACAAATGGCGTGGCTGCACTCATTTCGCCCAAAGATACCCCCTCGACGTGACCAAGAACAAATGGGGCCTGCTGTTGGACTTTGAGTTGTGGATCAGAGAGGGCATGGCTCCACTCCACTCAGAAGATGGATGCCGTCATGGAGAGTAGTAGCCTACGTGTCATTCCCACAATGCGTGAGGGCCCAAGGAGTTTCACAGGACCTTTCCACACTCAAAATACGTACAACTGAATGCGCTCTATATGCAATTTGACAATATGGTGTCAAAAAAAATCATTTATGAGTGGCCCCACCCCCTTTTCCATCCGTTGTGTCGCCAATATAGCGCACTTAGCACAGCCGTGCGCACAAGCCCTCGCAATATCAGCGTCTCCCTGCTATGGGCGTGCGTGCGCGCACCGCCGTTTTTACTATTCCTCATTTGACCAATGAGAGTCGAGGCTGTGCAGAGAAAGGCACACGAATGTGATTCTAGTAAAGATACACTAGTTTCTCACGGAATCCCTTTACGCACAAAGCTCGCCAGGTTTTTTCCCAACACCAATCCACTCTTCCCCTCCTTTTTTTCTTCACTCCCCTTTGCTGTCCCCACCCCAGACTCCCGTGCAATTTTCCCCAATCCCAAACACTTAATTGAGCAATTGGGATTCCTCACGTGTGGGCTGATTTGTAGTTTGAACACGTGGCTCATTCAAAAAAGCCGGAATAGCTGAGGATTTTTTTCTCTCCCCCCTTCTTCTTCTTCTTATTCTAGGTTCTAGACTTAGAGGCGGGCGCCAGCCTTACCGTGTGTGACATTCTCTGTCTCTTTGCCAAGGGGTTTGGAGGAAGACACAAAGTAGTTTCTCCTCCTTTTCACCCAGCCCGCCATCGTTCGGAGACACGAGATTAATAATTGAGCATTTATTTATTGCGCGATAGAGACAGAGGGGCGAGGGAGCGCAAACGCACCGTGGGGCTGCCAGTTTAAATCTATCTGTGGCTTGAACGACCGGGAAGCACGCTACAGCCACTCCGTAGTAGTAAAGGCGATTTAGGCTACTCCAAACACTGCACATCCGCGAGAGCAAATAACTATCTCTCCCTCAGCGTAAAGATTGTCCCTTTCGGCGCAGAACATGAATAAGCTATACATTGGCAACGTAAGCGCAGAGGCGAGCGAGGAGGACTTCGAAACTATCTTTGAGCAGTGGAAGATTCCGCACAGTGGTCCATTTCTTGTCAAAACTGGCTATGCGTTTGTGGATTGCCCGGATGAGAAGGCAGCAATGAAGGCCATCGATGTTCTTTCAGGTGAGACAATCTGGGGCAAAAAGGTGCTATTAGGAAATTATCCCAAACTGCTGCAATTGTGTGAAGATTGCTTTACTTCTGGTGTTGGTGGTGGGGGGTACCCTATGAGAAACGCATGTAGTCCTGTAGGGTGGGGGGTGTATCCAAGCGTTTCTTTCTCTCACACAACCTTTACTTGGCCTTTTGACACCGTGGGGCTCACACAAATGGCTTCCCCCAGGTTTGAGTGAAATTCTGCCCTTGTAATTTGACTGAGTGTGGCTTGGTAAAATGCTAGAGTAAACTGCTCAGTGTGAGCAATGCGCGTTATGTCCGTTCAGGACAGCGAGCGGGGGTTGTGGAAGCCGTGAAGTGAACCCTTGAGCTCTATCACACAGCCCCAGCTTGGCACGATTGAAGAGTAATGTGTCGTCGCTTTCACCAGTTTCTACTGGAACTTTCACTCTTCTCCAGGTTTCAAAATACAGGCCTTCTCCAACAGCCTCCACTCGCTATACTGTGAAGCCATTTCGTCCATGCTGACACACCAGGTGGTTTAATTGTGTTGGCCTACATTTGGCCAACACAAACTCAGGCAGGCAATCCACATTTAGCTTTTTTTTTTGTACATTAATCACTCCAACCCTTCACGGCTTGTTGTCTAATTTCAAGTTAAGCGTGCACCTACAGAACACGTAACAGCTGAGCTAAACTCGTTCACTATTTTTACGAATAGTGCTAATGTCAGGCTCATTTGTCCTCGTGCTACCAGTGTCTCGCACACTTTGAACAATTTGTGCTCCTATGCGAGAAATATCCAGCTCGCAGTCATGCTTATGTATGCTTCTCTGGATTTTTAGTAGTAAACATTAACCCCTGTTTTCTTTTTTTGGGGGGTGGTTGTTTACTCAGCAGTATGGAGGCCTACACGAGATGTCATGTGGTTAATGAAATTAACGTAGCTGTATTTTGCTAATTTAAATTTCTCTTTTCTTTTTAAGGTAAAGTTGAACTTCACGGAAAAGTTCTCGAAGTGGAGCACTCGGTCCCTAAACGTCAAAGGTACGTGGGTTTTTATTAAATAGTGCTTGGTTAAACTCGTAGAAGCCCCACATATATTTTTAAATTGTAGTCACCCTCTCTTCCTCGTCACTCTCTTTTTTTTTTTTTTTTACTTTGACCTCGTGTGTGTGTCTGTGCGAGTGTGTTTTAATAATGCTGCATGTGTGTTTGTTGCCAAGCTTTACATATTTATTTTAGTTAAAATACGTACGCCCATCACCCCCCCCCCCCCCCCCCCCCTCTTTCTTTTTTCCCTGAATGCTTTTTGGGGTCAAATAAAAGGGGCGTATGGCGCTCTGTTCCTTCCTCTCGCCATGACTGAGGGGGTGCTCCCAAAACCGTCGTGCATTTGAGTTAAACCACCTCATGGTTGTCTTCTCCTCGCTTGCTCCATTCCCTCGTGTGTATGTGTTTAGTGTATATGTGCAGTTCTTGGCGATATTAAAGCACAAAGCTCAGGGCGAGTACCAAAGTGTGCAGGCTGAAATGTGTGCTGAGTGAGTGCAGGCTGGATTTGAGGCGTACAGGCCTTGTGAAGTCGTCCATTTGAGAATGATCTGCCCGTCATTCTCCCTTGTTTGCCCTACGCTTCCGCCCTCCTCAGCACATTGTGCTGCTGTTGCATGAGATGGACTCCAAACGCGAGTGGAATGGGAGGTTTGGGACCCAAGTCACGAAAACCCTATGGTTTCAGAGTTAGACACCCGTAACCACACTGGGCGGTACGGTGTATGATTTCCAAAGGTGCACAATATATTTTTTTTGTGTGGTTCTCGGAATATGTGCAGTGGACTTAAAAATAAGGGCCATTTTTGACATGGTGTGTGTGTATTTTTATATTATTTGGTGGCGATGCTGTTTGGTGAAAAATTAGCATTTTCCTGAATTAAATTGCTTTTGGTTGATGATAGTTGCGGCAATTTCTGACTAGTATTGCAGGTTTGCATTGTTTGCTCTCAACGTTTAACTGATCTGCTCTTATGTAAAGAAATGGGTCACACTTGAAATTACAAATTCCTGCTGAAACACGTTGGCATTAAAAAAAAACTGCTCCCCGTGACTTGTATTTATTTAAAGCGTTTTGGATATAAAATGGAGCAAACGCAGAATTCGCGAGACCTTTACATGAAATGTATTTTCCACGTGGACATCACAGAAGCATTTCCCGGTGGGCTGTTGGTCTAAATTGTAGCTTGGTTAAATAAACCAGGTGTACTTAAATGAGAATTTGCGTCAGATCTTCAGACGTCCCCTCTAAACGCTGTGGTGATTGTGTTTTTGTGCACACCGAGTCGAGTTTGCGCCACATTTCAGAAAGGTAAAAAAACGTGCCCTTCCTTTGCTACATGGAACACAGTCAATGGGAACAGTATTCTGAGTATACGCTACACACACGCGCATACACACACACGGACACTGGGGCCCCTCTTTGCACTCCAGCTTGAAAATATGAACTGGGGGGGGGGCTTGGCCAATCACCTTTGAACCTTAAGGGGGAAGTGCTAGAGCAGACGAGGATCAAGGGTGGGGTGGCTATAGTTTGGAGTTCATACAGATTCCACTGAATACGATGACATGGTTTGTGGGGATGTGGTATTTTTATAGTTTCAAGCGAACCAGGTTAGAGCCCAATTACATTAAAAAAAATAATAATAATTTTGTGCGTATTCTCATGCCTCTATCACGCGTGTGACCAAAGGGGCACCAAAATTATGATCTATGCATTTGGTGTAACATTGGGTTTGTCTTAAGGAGTCTTAAAAAATGGGCTGTAGGCATTAACAGTATAACGCAACGTAATTATTTAATTGGAAACTCATTTTCTGCACATACACGGCGCTTTTGGTTATTTAACTTTGAGTTAATTTATGAACGTTTGCTTTTTACGTTGCGTGACCTTTTCCTAAAAAAAAAAATGTGTTAAAGTCTTTTGAAGCAAAAAAAAATCCGCCATTTTAAAGATAACATTCACTTATTCTCGCCAATATCTCCTTTATACGATTGTTCTGTGGAAAGCCTGTAATTTTTCTTCAGCTTAAAAATTCAGTTGTGTAAAGCTCTGACCTAGTTTCATATTTTCATGTATTTGTGTACGTAGACATAAAAAAAACCCAAAAAACAACTAATAAATAAATGGTTTTAAAAATCTCCTATGATGCAATTGCACCACAGGTAAACCCAAATTGAGGTGGTGTATAGGGTTGAATTCTACTCGCTACTTGGATATTTTTATTTTTTATTTTTTTCCAACAACGTAAAAAAATGCAACTTGCCCATTCCCACGTGCACATATGTGCACATGTACTGGAAGAAAGAAAATGGCATGGTTGTAAGGGGGTGTAAGGGGGTGGGGTATGTGTATTTGAGAGGAAGACCGACATCAAACACGCATGTTTAAATGTACACAACTTCCTTTAAACTCAGTTCTTTAGTAACATTTTAGTACTGGTGATTTTGTTTCTAAAGCTGGGTTTAAATTGTAAATTAAATTGAGACAGTACTCAAACTTCTCATGGTTGCTTATAGAAATCACTCCTAGTGTAAGAATTCTCGGTCACAGGGTCAGCGTGGGGCCCCACCTGCACCCCCCCCTCCAAAAAAAAAAGAAAAAGATGAGTTGGGGTGCCAGAGAATTATGAATGTGGCCCCTTGTTTTACTTGGACTGCAGGCAAATGCTAACTCTCCCTCAGTCTAGACTCAAATCAGACTGGCATTGCACTTATAGCTTGTTCTTAAACCTGTTCTGTAAGATCTGGAGGTAAAGACATCGGTGCATAATGGCTTTTCGCATATGGCAAGCTCTAACTGTTCAACTCTGGAACTGCCAAGAATTTCAATATATCCAAATGCATTAATGTAGTTTATTGGGTTCATGGTTTGCATGCACGTAAGGCCTGTGAGGGCAGTGGAAACCAGACTGTGTGGAGTTCAGTCATTCAGAACCTCTGCCTTCTGAATAAGCAGTGGCTGTGGATGGGCGTTGAGCACAGACCTCGTGTGTTTCTCTCTGTCAACAATGGTGTTGACGTACAGTGCTTCATTATGGGGGCGGGATGAGTGAGGAAAAGAAATGGAGATGACTACAGGTATCATGTAGCATTATTCTGCTCAACTTATGAACGCTGTTGTAGTATACATTTGCATGCTTGTGTATACGTGTCTATTGAAACCACCTGTATGCACTGTCTCCCATCAGGAGGCCACAGGTCTCAGCTGGGCTCCAAGAATGGGGACGAATGTGTAGAATGTTGGTCCGTTTGAAAGTAAATAAGGTGCTCGGCCTCCTCCTGGCCATCACATGACGAGCCAACCCTAGTCACTCTTGGCCCTCCCTCCTTTCCTCCCCCTCCCACTTTTAACCCTGCTCTACATGTTCCTGTCAGTGGACTTGTCTGTGTCCATGGCAACGGGGCCCCACCCCCACGGGGCAGAGAGGGCCCTTGTTACCCTTGCTTGAAACTGGGCTATCCCCCCCCCATACCACACCCCACTCACACAGCCTCACACACACCCACCCCTCCCCAAATCAAAGACTGGGACTGGGGAATGTATACCACCCACACACCCCCACCCCACCACATACCCTGGCTGACTTCTTGTGTGTGTGGGTGGGTGGGTATAGGTTAATCCAACTGGAAGTGCTTTGTGCATTTGCACATTTCGCATGGCGTTCCCACCGCAATGCAGAGCATACCAAATGTGTGGGGAGATGCTGCAAGATCAGCCAGGAATGGCACAGTGGGCCGGAAAGGGCTGAAATTCCTGGTGGGAGTTATTTGGGAAGTTTTCTTTACAATTTGCCCATTTAGAGTTAAGTAGTTTCTTTAATGCGTGGTACTAAATATATTGTACCCCTATAAGTGTGACTGTAGTCCTAGTGGCTAAGTTGAGTAATTTCAGCTTTATGGCCCTTATTGCAGCGGTCTCCAACCTTTTTTGCGCCACAGACCGGTTTATGCCCGACAATATTTTTCACGGACCGGCCTTTAATGTGTCGCGGATAAATACAACAAAATAAAACTGGTACCGAAAAAAAGATTTATTCATAACACACGTGAAAAGACCCAGGAAATCCGAGTTAATGATCAAAACGATAACAAAATAACGCTGAAAACCGATTTAAAAACCCTGAAAACCATACATTTCACACCTGAGCCTCAACTCTCGCGGCCCGGTACCAAACGACTCACGTACCGGTCCGAGGCCCGGGGGTTGGGGACCGCTGCCTTATTGTACACATGCAGTACAATTTTTAGTGTGCGCACATTCATGTATGGAAAGTTTCAAATTTGTGTAGTGACTCTTGATCTTAAAAATTAAGTTCACTGTGTAAAAGGGGAGTTCATCAATGCTGCATGTTGAAAGGTGCCATCTTGTGCAAACTACCACACTGTTAATGGTCTTTTTAGAAGAAAAGAAAAAATAAATCTGCCCAGTACATGTAGATCCAGAGGCGCTCGGGGACATTTGAGAGAAAAGGGGGTGAAAATATGTAGTGAAATTCTAGACTTTACACAAGGGGCAAAAATGTGCACGTAACGCTAAACTGACTGCACGGAACTGTGTGTGTGTATAATGTGCGACGTGTGTATAATGTGCATGTAAAGGCGATGTGGAACTGGTCTGGGGTCAAGGTTTCATTCCACGTCGTGTGTGTGTGTGTGTGTGTGTGTGTGCGCGCATGCCTCAGCTCCAAGCCATATGTACGCCTTTTTCTTTAGGTGTGTGTGTCAACAGGCAGTGGACTTTGGAGTGGCTTGTACTTTTCTCACATTTTTACACAACATGCAGACAGACCCTTATGAAACTTAGAGTAACTGATTCAGAAGGCCTACTGTCTGCATGACCTCCACACATAACCACTACACTTATGCAGCTGTAAACATAATGAAAGTGGGAGCCATAAGCAATAATTCTGTCTCAATTATTCCTTCCTATGCAACAATGCAAAACTCAACTGTTTGTCTTCACTTGCATCTTCTGCATGCACACTCTGAGCAAGTGCCTTTTTTTTTTTTTTTTTTTTTTTTTTTTTTTTTGGAGTCTTCCTATGTAGTGTGATGTAAGAAGAGACGAGGGGGGGGGAACAACCCAAAAAAACCCAATGGGTCTGAGACTTGAAGTTGTTAAAATCTCATGATTCTGTACTATAGGATGCATGCTAGAGTCAGGTTGCGTAGATGTGTTTTCTTCCCCCCCCCAGCTTTCTTCGTGATGCATCTTACTACTACCACCATCTGTTGGATTTACTTTTTCCCCCCCTCTTGTCCCCTTCTTCCCTTCTTCCCCTTGTCACTCTTTGCTCTCTGTAACACAGCTGGTAATTTGGGAGAAGGGCGTGGTGTATGTGATTGTGTGCGTGTGTTACATTAATTTGAATTTTGGGAAACTCGAAACTAAACTACCCCACTTTTTTTTTTTTTTTTTCTCTCCTTTCTATTTCATGCAGGCTGTTTCAGTACACCTGAGTTTAGAGTGGAATTAAAGACCTTCTGTCAGTGTCCATCTTACTGAGAAATAAGTCCTTTGGTTTTTTTTGTTTTTTTTTTTTTAAAAACCCCAAAACAAAACACAAACCTCTTCTATATTATCCTTGGTATTGTCACTTATTAACTAGCTGTTGCTTTCTCTTCCATCTTTTGTCCCATCTACCTTCACTTTCTTTATCCATTCACCCCTCACCCTCTTTCCCTCTTGTTCTCTCTCCAGGAGCTGTAAGCTGCAGATCAGGAACATCCCGCCTCACATGCAGTGGGAGGTGAGTGCTAACAGGCTGCTAACCGCTTCCAGGGCGGGGCACCATGGGGCAGCCCAACTGGGCTCTCGTTTAGTGGCCTCTGGAGTTACCTTGCCTCCTTTTGGGTTTCAATTGAGCATGCACTTGATGATTAGTTTGACTTTGGCTGCTGTAGCTTAGTGCAACATACTGACCGGTATCGGTGGGTAAGGAGGGTGGGGGACTCTTACTAATGTCACTAGGCAGTTGACAGTCGGGATTAGAGATTTTAATTTGTTTTTATTAAATTTTCACTACCTTTGAGTGTTGTGGTGTTTTGGCTTTTTAGGGAAAAAAAAGATTTAATGAGGGTAGACTCTCCAGATGATGCTGACGGGCTCAGGCAGGAGTATGTTTGTAGCACTGGATCTACATGCGTTTGCTGCTCGCAGAGACTTGTAAAACAAAAAAGCTGCATGCTGATGTTTTTAAATGGGGAAACGTGAGTTGATTGTTTTGCCATGGTGTCCTTCACCACTGATCACATGGGCTTGTTTGTGTGTGTGTGTGAGATGAGGCTTTCACTTTCAATGTGGAAAAAAAAAAAGTGGAAATGAATTAAAAATAAATCAGTGTTGTCTGAAGGGTTGTGAAAGATTCATGCAACCCAGGGGTTGGCCTGGCTTTAAGTCCTCCTTTAGTGTATGGCAGTGCATTATTTTTTTCCTTTAAATTGTCATTTTACTTGTTTGATACTTGTGAATTTTTCTTTGTCTAAAACATACAATGCATGTGGGTATTGGTAGTTTTATTATTTGCTACAGGTATCAGTACCTGACATTGAGAAAGGTGGCAAAATAAAATCAGCCCTTGCTCAATTGTATGCAGACCACTGCAACAGACACATCTGTAATGCTTTTGTCAGGTTTGTGAGATGGTTAGCGGTGCAAGCTCACATGGAAGTGAGGTGGATCTTAATTTGCTGGACACATTTTACGCAATGCACAATTTGAGGATTATTACGCTGTTGCATTAAACTGTAAAAAAAAAACCCCTGTATTTTAAGCATTGTCTGAAATAACAGTTCAAGACTTAGTGTTTGCTATTCAGCTCCAAAATGACAGCTGCTACATAAAGTAGTATTTACAGGGTGTATTATTTGACTTGATTTTTGAGTTTCATAGTGTACCTTGATATATTAGACACCCCCCTTCCAAAAAAACCCCAAACAAATTTTCTCTTCTGTAAATTCTTCAGAAAACTGATTTTTAAATTTTACAAAATTGTTCTCAGATGTATAAGTTCATGAGGTTAAGAAGTGAGTATTCTGACAGGTTTAAACTAAGCTGACGTAATTAATTTGCACAAAAGCTACACGTGAAATGGGGGGTGGGATGAATACCAATAGAAATGTTGAGCTTTGACATGGTCAGGACTTCAAGGCCGTTGCCTGATTAGTAGGGGAAAGAAATGGTCTGTTGAGCAACAGTATGTGTGTGTCATGCGTAGCACCTTTTTTTTTTTTTTTTTTTTTCTTTTTTGTTTCTCCCCCCCCTGCATTTAAAAAAACAAAACACAAACTGGTGTCTGCTCCACGTTCTTACACACTAATCTGTTGGGCACACCTAAAATTTTTTTTATGTGAGCTTAAATTGCAAATTTTTGAACTTTGGCAGTGATTTTTTTTTTTTTAAAAGCTTTAAAATGTTGCAATTTATCTAAAGTCAAAATTACGCACTTGCATGTGGAATGTGGCAGCTTTAACACGGCTTTACGTGACTCCCTCCCCCCAGCTACATCACCTCCACTGCAGAGGTTTAGCTGTCTTGGTGTGTGCTTGCACCGCAATTTATATATATAAAAAAAAAAAAAAAAAAAAAAAGGAATAATAAAAAATCTGCTTTGTCAAGACCATGGAAGCCAAACAAGAGAATTCTCATGTTCAATTGCACAATTGTTCCACACTGTTCTGAACTACAAGAGTGTAAAGGTTAATGCATGACTTTAGATTTCAGCCTGCTTCAGTCAGTATGATCAAATGGCTATGGACACGCTCAGGGTTTTGTGTAAGTAATGGTGGGCTCGCTTTGCCTACGCATGTTCCTAAACTCCAGCTCCAGATACACCCATGTATGTATGTACCTATGTAGCGAGGCAGCTTTCTCTAAAGGTGACATGGAGATTCCTCTCCCCTCAAAAGCGAGGGGGGAGGTGATTTAGATGAATGGAGGAACTGAATAGAAAGAGGTCTTTTGATGCAAAGGCCTTGTTTGTATCTTATCAGGTAGATAAGACAAACGGGTCATATTTTGTGTGTGTAAAAACCTTCCAGCTAGAGAATGGTGGCGAGAGTAGCAGCGTGTTCACGAGCTGTAGTGAGTGGGTGGGCCTGGACTGTTTCCCCTTCCCTTCCATGTGCGCTGATTCACAGAATGTGTAGCATGAACTTGCACCCCTCCCCCAGCTGCTGCTGTTTCCTGCTGGAATGTACCCCACCCTTTCCTGAATGGCCTGGATTCCCATTGGCCAGACTCTGTAGATGGACAGGCAGAGTAGCCAGCCAGCAGCCAGTAACTCCTAGCTTCAGGGAACTCGTATCGGTGCTGGAGCAGCCAATGATGGAGAGTGGAGATGGCAGAGAGGCGGGAGGCAGTCTGGTTGGTAGGGTTGGGGTGCGAGGTGGGACAGGCGGGGATGCGGTCCTGTTGGCTAGAAAGTGGGGTTGAGCTCCTGAGGGTGTGGCCATGGGTTCAAGCATGGTGGAGGTCTTAGCTCAGATGGGAGCCGGCTCGCTATCCCCTCCTCCTCTCGCTCACATTTGATCACATCTGTGAAACGAAGTCCCGTGGTCTTGGTGGGGTTTTCTGTTATGTGCATATGCTAAGGTTTCTCCCAACACGCCTCTTCTATGTGTGGATTCAACATGCTGATGATCTTAATCTGGTGCATTTGCCACTATTCAAATAAATCCCACAAACAAGTCCTTCATTATGCAATTTATGCTTTTGTCTGCCTTTTACAGCGTTTCTAAGATTTTCTATTTAAAATGTTTTATTTAAAAAAAAAAACAATTAAAAATAAAGAATGAAAGGCACCAGCTTCCCACAGGGAGTGTCATAATTTGAGTTGACAAGCTTTTACAAGAAGCAGCGAATTTATCAGTGTAACTCATCTTTGAACTTGGGTCCAGAATTGGTGGAGTATGTCCTGGCAGTGGGCTAGGCCTGTTCTTCTGGATGATCTTCTGTTCACCAGTGGGTTCAGATCAAATCCTTTAGACACAATGTACTCATTTTTTTATTTATTCATTTTATTTAATTTTTTTCTTCCCTCTCCCCTCAGGTTTTGGATGGTATGCTTGCTCAGTATGGTGCAGTACAGAGCTGTGAACAAGGTAAATATGCTGTTGATTAAGCCTAGTGTTACAAGACACACCCTGCACTGAAATCAGTTTTTCCAAATCCTTCCTTACTGTACAATTGTTTTCAAGTAAATGCTTTATTAGCTTCCTAATGAAATTTTAGAGTAACCCAGGTTGGTCAACTTTCACCGTCATTGTTGGATGTGTGCTGACTTTGTGTATTCTCACAGTAAACACTGATACAGAGACTGCAGTTGTCAATGTTCGGTATGCTACCAAGGACCAGGCGAGGCTGTGAGTACGCGCACACACAGTGTTCACGTCATTAACCTCTATCTCATCTGTCTTGATGCCTCTGACATGAATCTGCTCAAGCTCCCCCCCCCTTTTTTTTTTCTCCTCCCCCCCCCACATTGTGTTCGACACCACATCAAGTTCCTCTGTCAAGTGTTCTTACAGTGCACCTGATTTCCTCCTTCCAACACCCAGTCTAGTTTAATTTGACATGCAATGATAACTGGGGCTGTGTGTGTGTGTGTTGGAGATGGAGGGGGTTAAATTGGCCATCTGGTGCCCCCTGGTGTACATGTATCATACTACTCTGCAAGAGTGGTTGGAAGAGTCTCTTGGAATAATTGATCAGTTCATTAAAAATCTAAATCCTTGAGGCTAATGAGGAGTGAGTGCTGACAGGATGACTGTAAGGTGGCGTTTGGCCAGATCCCCAGTACCTGCTGGGAATGTTGAGTTTGGACCTTGTTCTTAAGACACAAATAATTTACATTAAAACCTCTTTGTTTAAATGTCCCTACCTGCTTTTTGGTTTCTTCAATTAATGAAGAGTCAAACTTGAAGCTTTGTGTAGTTTTTTTTACTCCATGTCTGCAAGCCTTTTGCTCTTAAATTAAACGTTCGGTGGTAGCAATCGAGAGGTTAACATGCCAACATCTTTAATTCTTTTCAGGGCAATGGAGAAGCTGAATGGATCTATGATGGAGAACTATACCTTGAAAGTGTCCTACATCCCTGATGAGACGGCGGCACCAGAGGGTCCTCCAGCAGGGGGCCGGAGAGGCTTTAATGCCCGCGGACCCCCTCGGTCTGGCTCTCCGGGTTTGGGCGCCCGGCCTAAAGTGCAGTCAGACATCCCGCTACGCATGCTGGTTCCCACGCAGTTTGTAGGGGCGATCATTGGCAAGGAGGGCGCGACTATCCGCAACATCACCAAACAGACCCACTCAAAGTACGTACACGGAGGTCAGGAATTATACTCGGCATCGCACGTCAGCGGTGTCCTCCTTTCCTTTTCTGCACTGCTGGCCGTTGAGCAGCGATATGATGAGCGCCTTTTCTTTGTGTCAGGATTGACATCCACAGAAAAGAGAATGCAGGTGCTGCAGAGAAACCCATCACTATTCACTCAACCCCTGAAGGCTGTTCGAACGCTTGCAAAACCATCATGGACATCATGCAGAAGGAAGCCCTTGACACAAAGTTGTGAGTTTATAACAAAATAAGTAAATGTGTACCTTAGTTCAGTTTTGTCACCTATTAACCTTTGGCTGAATCTACTGTTACACTGAACTAAAATGAGGGTATAACTGCAAACTGTGATGCTGTTATTTATAATTTTATAAATAAATCACTTTGACAAATCGTATCAAAGCTGCTTCATAAAAACAGCTTTCCACGCCCCTATAATGGCTCCCATTTTTAACTTCTTATGAGTTCAGATGTCATATCTTGGCTTTGCTTAAAAATATATCAGCCCTGTCTGTTTGCAGCATGTAGGAAAAGTAATAGAACTGATTGTATCAGATTTTGTTTTTCATTTGACTTCGCAACCTCTTTTTCCCACAGTACTGAGGAGATCCCACTAAAGATCCTTGCACACAACAGCTTTGTGGGAAGATTAATAGGTAAAGAAGGACGCAACCTGAAGAAAATTGAGCAGGAAACGGGGACCAAGATCACAATCTCACCGTAAGTTGCAAAGAGTTCATTGAAACTCTACCTATTGACAGTTTGCAGTCTGTGAGGTTGGTTTATAAAATTACACCACACTTAGAACAATAAGTTCTAATGCACCTCCAACCTTTATTCTGTCCAGTCTTCAGGACCTAACCCTGTACAACCCAGAACGGACCATCACAGTAAAGGGCTCCATTGAGGCATGTGCAAAAGCTGAGGAGGAAGTGATGAAGAAGATCAGGGAATCCTATGAGAGTGACATGGCTGCTATGAACGTAAGCAATTTAAAAAAAATTAAAATTTGAATGAATCACTTTTTCAAAGGGGAAATCTGAAGTAACTTTGTTCCAGTAAATATAAATGTGACCGGTTTCTTTAAAAGTGACGTAGATGGTCTGTTAATGTTCTTGGCTTTCAAGTACACTGGCCAGACATGGCCATTAAACAGGCCCCGGGTGGGGGAGGTGGGGATTTTCTGGCAGGTCTTAGAGTCACCAGGATACTTTCTGTGATTAGGGTTTACATAAAATCAAGAAATCAGATAACAAATTAATCTGCCAAGGAACTGGAACAGTGACGTTTACATGTACGGGAGTGATCTGAAACTACCATGGTGTAATGGCACTCTTTCATCCTCAGTTTTCTTGTAAAGATACGTGTACATTTTTAGTGTTTTATTATTTGTTTATGTATTAAGTCTTCAATACAAAAGACACTTCCACATGTCAGGTATTGTGAAATCAGTAGAAAGGAATACTTTTATTTTTTTTATTTTATTTTATTTTTTGCTACTCCTGTGGGTGAAGAGGAAATTTTTCTTAGTTTCCTAGCAGAGCTCACTAACCCCCAATGTGTCTGTGGAAATCATAACAGCTCCAGGAAATTCCCTTGAAGGCTAAGGAAAGGTGCATCACTGCTTCCTTTTAGCATGGGATCAGCTGGACCTCCCTTTTTCTGAAAGGAAGAGGAGGAAATCCCATCTCACGATTCAAACGTTACACATTTAAACCATTCATGAAAAACAAACTGTCAACGTAACTGGGAAGAGGTGCAGGTCATGTAAATGTAAACTAATGGGTCATGGCAATCAAATGGGAAAACGCACTTGATATTTTGAGCCTTCGCCAGCAGGTTTTAAACCACAGGTGATTCTTACACTGCTGTGATTTTCTTTTTTTTTGTTTTGTTTTTTAAATCTGCGTGTAAAGTTGCCTTCTATGATCTCATTAATTATACATTTATTCCAGTTAAGCTCTGTACATGAAGACTGAGCTATATCAAAATAATACCAATAAGTGAAGTCAATCTTTTAGCACACTTAAACTGATTTTCTTTTTTTCCCCCCTTCATATCTTTCCTTGGCCTTTATTTATATATTTTCCATCAAAATTGGGGAGGGGAAAACCCCATAAAATTGTGGCGAGGGACTGTACCATTAGTCTTCCTTCTTAGCTGTTGAAACTGAGTTTACAAGGAATGTGAAAAAAGCTTGAAGCTGCACTGTGCGGTTGTTTACCAAGTGGACAATGCCTCATTTGAGATTTTCTGACTGTCCTAGAAAATATGCTTCAGGCTCACAATTTGATTCATTTTGCTTGTCCAGGGTTTGCAAAAGTCCCAGCTGAAGTCGAGCTGTTTTTTGCTTCGGGAGTTGATGTTTAATTCAGAAAATTGTCAGTTTTTTTTTTTTTAAGTTTTCTTTACCTAAAGTGGTGCATGTGCAGACACGAATATGATTTGATGGCAGCTGTTGTTGGAAGTCTTTACTTGTCCACTTCAGTAGTAGAAATTCTGTGATGTAGCGTGGTTAATTGTCCAGTGCATCTTTCAGCTCAGCTAGTGAGTGGGTGTGAAGTGTGCTGCCTCCAGGCTGCAAGGAGCATTTCCAGTAGTGCAGGCATATCTAAAGGAGACAGTTTCCTGCTGTGAGAAATTAAACTTAAAGCTTGAGGGTTTTTTGTTTTTGTTTTTTCTTTCCTGGGGGGGGGGGGGGTGTGTGTATTTTCCCTTTGTCCAGAGATCATGTGTGATAGCAGTGTTGGTTAGATAATCCATGTGGTGGTGATGTGAATTGCTAACAGAGCTGTCCTTTCTTTGCAGCTCCAATCCAACTTGATTCCAGGCTTGAATCTGAATGCTTTAGGTTTGTTCCCCACTACAGCAACAGGCATGGGTCCCTCCATGTCCAATATCACACCTCCTGGAGCCCATAGTGGATGCTCATCATTTGGAGTAAGTGAGACACTCTTGCAGATATGTGCTTACTGCATACACTACATTACACAAATCCAGGGCAGCCCATGTTTAATTGTTACGCTTGGTGTGCTGGTTCCTTGGGTCAGGTTGGTGAAATCTGTTAGAGTAGAGACTTTGTCTTTAGCCACTCGGTATCATGTTTGTTTTTTTCCCCTTTAGTGCAGTCCTTATGGGGGTGAAGGGCCATTTTGGGCTCCTATGCTGTCAGCGAGTAGCCAGTCCCTTGCTGTAAGTTGCCCATCCCCAAAGTGCTTTGCACGGCTTGTGGCTGCTTGCTGTGGGGTTTTGTTTTGAGTTTATTTATTTTTATTTATTTTTTTAGGGGGGTTGCATCCACTTTGTCCTCTTGTGACATTTGGGCAGCTCCTAGTGTGTTTGTGAAGTGAATAGGGAGGCTGTCTTTCTCTGATCAGTTTCAGGAGATTGTTTCTGCTAAATGACATTTGAGTTGTCAGGGAAGGTGAAGGTTTGAACGGCAAGTTCATCCTCTGAATCAACAGCCCTTCTCCACATTTTGTAGCCTGCCAAAGCAACTTGTTAGTGTGCCCTCAGCTGGCACATGGACTGGAAAATTGGACTCGCTCCAAAACCAACAAGTACTACTTCTTCTGTTTTTTTTTTGTTTTTTTTTGTTTGGGGGGGAGACAGTGCAACCACCTCCCTTTCAGATCTTGAGTCAGCCGCACTAGAGACTGGTGATTTCCTGGTCCAGTTTGCATTAAGGCTCCATAGTGTAATAGCTTATTTAAACATTACTGTCCACTTGAGATTTTTATTTTTTTTCCTTAGCAAAAATTAACAAGTTCCATCTAACGGTAAACCTTTGCATTAAGCCAACTCGGACTATAGCTTCTGTAAACAGAATCGGTGTGCAACTGTTTGCCAAATGTTTTAACACCAATCTGAGCATGCAGCACGTTCCCAAAAACACCCAACGATTTTGGGAACATGCTGATCAGTAATGAGTAGGAACCCCACTGGACAATAACGGTAGCATCTGCGTTTACTGCTGCGGGGGCAAACATGCCTCTTCTGATCAACCAGTGATTTCAAGCAGAGGGTGTAAGCGCCGATGACACTTAATGAGTTTAACAGCTTCCACAAGATCGACTGTTGGCATTTGCGCGTTGGTGTTTGAAAGTTGAGCAAATGTTCTTGGGGGGGGAGGTCTGTGCGTGCGATCTTCTCCTAGTCGCAGTAGTACTAAGCTGTTTATATCCAGCAGGGACACCCAGAATCGGAGACTGTTCACCTGTTCATTCCTGCACTTGCAGTGGGCGCCATCATTGGAAAACAGGGTCAACACATCAAACAACTGTCACACTTTGCCGGAGCCTCAATCAAGGTGAGTGATTGACAGGAGGGTAGAGACTCTGAATGTCAATGATAACATTTTGATGCTTGCCGTCTTCCCGTTTTCATTTGATGGGAACTGGAGCATAAGTGAAGTTTCTTTTTCTTAATGACCTCTTTCAGATCGCCCCTGCAGAAGGAATGGATGCGAAGCAGAGGATGGTCATCATTGTCGGACCACCAGAGGCTCAGTTTAAGGTGTTGCACGTTCACAGCCAAATAAATGCATTAAACTCTCATGCTAAGATTAAAAATTAAGATGTCACTTTATTTAATCATAGCGGAAGTTTGCATTTATCTTGATTTTATTTATTCGCGTGTTAGTGGAGCAGAAGTATTTCTGAAAGAAGTTTTTACCTAATTCGGTAGGATTAACCTGTGCTTGAACACATCTGACTGCAGGCTCAGTGTCGAATCTTTGGCAAGTTAAAAGAAGAGAATTTCTTTGGACCTAAGGAAGAGGTGAAGCTGGAGGCGCATATCAAGGTTCCCGCCTTTGCTGCTGGACGAGTTATTGGGAAGGGCGGGAAAACGGTAATCTAGATTCTTTCATGCCCGAATTATATTCAGTTTATATTTTTGCCCCCAATAAATGTTTTGAGTTAATTTTGATCTGTGTGTGCAGGTAAACGAACTGCAGAACTTGACCTGTGCAGAAGTGGTGGTGCCCCGGGACCAGACGCCTGATGAGAACGACCAGGTTATAGTCAAGATCAGCGGACACTTCTTTGCATGCCAGGTGAGTTGCATAAAAGAAAAGTGCTCTGGGCATGTTTTTCTGACACTGAATAAACTGCTATATATTCTTTGCCTTTCACTGTAGCCATACAGTTAATTTCCATTTATAACAAGAACAACGTTATGCACGCTGAGATGCTTCCAAAATTGATTAAAAAAAAAAAAAAATTAATAAATTTGGCTATTTGTCTAACATTTTGCACAGGAGGTCAGCATTCTCAGGGCAGATTGCGTGGCATCCTTGTACACTTCATTTTATGCTTTGCTCGGCAGTTTTAGCTTAACACTTGTTCCTCTTGTCACCTAGCTGGCCCAGAGGAAGATTCAGGAGATCCTAGCCCAGGTGAGGAGGCAGCAACAGCAGCAGCAGCTTAAGCCTGCATCTGGACCCCAACCTCCAATGCCACGCAGGAAATAAACATCCAGCGGCCCTGGAGGAACGGTGACCGAATCTTGCAAGAAGACTCGACAGAAGGACAGATGCAGCAGAGTCCAGGAAGGGGAGAAGACGATGACGGCAGTGGGTCCTAATGCTCATCTCAGGGGTTAAAGGTTGTTGGAGCCCAACCAAACATCCTCCCCTCGTCTTACTTGGGACTGCGTAGCTGATTTAAGAAAAAAAAGAAAGACCCTGCGCCTCTAAAAGTTCCACCCACTCCGCCTCTCTGCATCTCTGCGAGAATGTACTCCTGAGGGCTCCCACCGTTGTCACCTGCCCTCACAAGTGCGCACCCCTCAACCGCTCTACTCATCCCCAAAGGATGTGTTTAAACTTGTATTTTTTTGTTTTCTTTTTACACTAGAAACACAAAGAAATAAGGACCCCCGCCCCCTCCTATCACCGCCTTGGTGTTGTACTTTAAACATGACAAGATGTTTTGGTTGACTTCAGATTTAGCGAACACCTGGTCTATATATATATTTTTTTTCTTGATGTTTAATTGGTTGGTGAAGCTTTCTTATGAGTTTTCTCTGGAATGGAAAAAGGCATTGCTATCAAGGTCCTGTTTGGACCACCTGAAAGATTTATTTGGGGAGGGGGCGTGGGGAGGGGGGTTGGCTCAGATTGTGTGGGTCATGTTTAAGGGGGGGTTGTTTTAGGACAGGACCCCTGAAAGGGTGAATTATATGGGGCGTCCTGCCCTTGTGATAAGTGGCATTTTATAAATTGGGATGCATTTTACAGATAGACCTATAAACAAAAAAGAATTATATTAAAAATATATATATATTTAGAGTTGAGGGCAGCGCCACGACTGACACAGGGAAATGGTGCCGAACTGCTGCTGCCCAGGAAAACCAATTAAATATGCATTTTTACTTAACTACCTCAGGATCTAGTACCTCAGAAGAGAAAAGATATTATATATATGAAAAAAAATTGTTCCTTTTTTTTATTTTGCTTTGTGGTGTTTTGTATACTTTATAAAGCTGATAGTCTTTGAACATTTTTATTTTTTTAAGAAAATTTAAAATTTTGGTCAGCTGCCAACTGACCTTGCCTTCAACTCTGGTGCTTTAGGTGGCATTGTACATGTGTATGTGTGACTTAAGATGACCCTGTACATAAAGTCTGTTTGTACATAGCAGCCCCGGAGCAAGAGTTGGCGCCCCCTCAGCTGGCGGCTGACAGAAGTATAGAGAAAATCGCCTCAGTTTTTCCCCTGAGGGTCCACCATCTTCAGAAAGAAGTGCAAAACAACTACGACATGCAAATAATGCCAACCGTACATGACTGCAGCAATGCAATTTTTCTTTTTAAATTTTTTTTTTGGGGGGGGGGGATTACCATAGTTAATGATAATGGTACTTTAATTTGTCAAAATTTCCTTTCACCTTCCTATTTGAGGGCTGTGGTCAGGGTGCTGCAGAGAATACTGTAATGGGGTCCTTCCTGTAGCTGCCCTCAAGTCAGCAGAGCATGTGTTTGTGGTCTGTTCTGTTCCCAGGCCTCCTGCCACCTTTGTTGGCGAGTGTCTTAGCGAGGTCAAAGCCCCCACTAGGTTTAATTTCATATAGAGCGAGCTTTGTCATTTCAGAGTGGCCCTTGTAGCAAGGCCATCAAGTCGATGTCGTTAACTGCCTGGTGAGGGTAGGGGGAGTCACACTGATAGATGCAAACGTAACTTTTTTTTTTTTTTTAAGTTTCAAGGAAAATGATTTAAACAAAAGGATGTCTCTGTAACCCGCAAATGTACTTGATGTTTCATTTAGTTATGCTTACAGGGAATAACGAGCCAGGATAGGCGCACAGACCATACTGGGTGAACCCTGACTGGCGTTTATTTTAGGGAAAAAAAGGAAAGGAATCCAAAAACATAAAGATGCAGTTATTTTATTTTTTTTTTTCCATGCCGAATGTAAATATGTTGATTGTGGTAAAAGTGCTTGAGTGTATCCATGCTTCCACAGTAGAACGCCGTCTACCTCAGCTGAGGGGGCGGGGGGTTGTTGTGGCACTAGGCACCCAGCCCTGCCCCCACTGAGCGCCAGCGCGCACTGATACCTCAGTCCCCCAAACACTTTCTATTTGGGCGCGCCTTCCTAACACCGTGCTTAACTGAGGGGCACAAGTGATACTTTAAAAAAAAAAAAAAAGTCCCTAACATCTCCCATCTCCCTGCCAACCCACCCTTCCCACAACTTCCCCCTTCCTCCAGTTTATTTTTGATCTACCTCTTTAGAAATGTATTTGAAGTAGAGGCATTCTTCTATTTGTCAGAATTTAACCCTTCTCCACACCTCTACGCTCCCCTCCCCCAGATAAGATTAAAAACTAAGATCATGAACTCTTTAGAATTGAGAAGAATCAAGTGATCAATTTTTTTTCCCAGTGTTTATAAATATATACATGTCTTGACTTTAATTGAAATCCTCGAAACAATAGTTATTTCCTTCTGCTCTCTATTTTTGGTGGTGTGGCTTCCATGTGAACTTTTGCTTGAATTTCTTTTTGCATTCAGTAGCTAAAACAAGACAATACAGTTGTTTTTTTTGTTTTTTTGATAAAGGGCCTGCCTATTGTTTCTGATTTGTAAGACTTCAAGATAGATATAAGTCCTGTATTTTTTTTTCTTTTCTTTTCTTCCCCTTTTGTCTTTCTCAGATGTTACACTCGCTGATTCGGTAGCTGTTTTGTTCTGTTAGCATTTCTTGGCTGTGTAACGTGGAACATCCTCCTTGGTATGGGACAGATGAGGGACCGGGCCTGAGTTTTTGTAAAAGTGATCAAACTTCAGCTTGATATTCTCTCCTCTGCAACAATGCTTGTGCCCCTTCACCTCCCCCTCACACACAGCTCCACTTGTCAAATGCCTCTAAATAAAGAAAAACAAAATGGAGAAAAACATTTGACACAAATGCATTTTCTTCTAAGATGACTGGGATGCTTTAACTTTTACAGTTAAGTATGATATTACAAAGTGTTTGGGAACCCCAACTAGAAAAAGTCCTGCGGTGCATAGTGTGTAAAAGTCAGCCTCTGCTGACTCTGTAGCTTTTCAGACCTGCTCATGGTCTGGGTTTCCATGACGGAGCAGATCCTGAGGGTGTTAGGTCCTTGGTTATACTGGATATGTGACAAATGGCCTTTATAATTGGGTTGACTGACCCTGTCAAACATGGTCTTTATTTATCACAATAGGTTAAAGAGAAAAATGGACTCACCTGCTCTATTTTCTATGAATAACACTAAAAGAAGCTGTGGGAAGTTGCTTGTAAGAAAAGGAAAACCAAACATTATCATGAGGTTTCAGCAAAGACCCACCAATCTTGTTTTTGATCAACTTGATTAGGTGATCATCAAAATGTGAGCACCTCTATAAAAGCAGCGGTCTTGGCAGGGTGCTATTTAGGTGTGTGTGTGTGTGTGTGTGTGTGATATAACACAATGCCACAATTTTCTCAGGAGTGAGGTCCCAGCAAATTCACCCCAAGGACAGAGCATGTAATGCCCAGAGGCCTCCAGAATTAGAGCCATGTCTTGTACTCTCGAGGCCTGGAGACACGCTGATCAACTATGATTTGTTTGGAAGGGTTCCCAGGAGTCTCTAAGAGCATTACCCCATGGCTTAGGTTTGAAGTTGCATCTGAAACAATGTTTACACATAATACGCAGTGCTACATTTAGCAGAAACCAAACGGTGTATCCACACAGGCTCAGCCCAACTGTCTAGGTCTGTGGCGGAGGGGTAACAATTTGGGCTAATTGTGCAGCCACAGGACCTGGGCACTTTGCAGTGAAGTATTGACCATGAATTTCTCTGTATACCAAAGTATCCCAAAGTGAAATGTGAGTCAAGTCATGCAACAGGACAATGATGCCATGGATGGCACAAAATCTAGAACTGACTGGTTAAAGAGAACATGTTGCAATGGCCCAGTCGGCACCTGAATCACAGGGTGTACTTTACACAGGGATGCAGAGAGTCCTGTGAAAACATTTTCCACATGATTGAAGTCGTGTATGAAGTCGATACGAGTTCCACATGTAATGAGTTGACAATGCCCCAAATTCCAAAGCAACATACGTTAGGTAGTGCTGCATTAGAGAAATATTTAAAGTCACTTGGTAAACTTTGCTAAAGGAGTGAAAAATGTGTAATAGTACGGTATTAAAAACTTTAAGTTTAACAATTTGCCTCTGTGCAGTTTAGTGTACTGTACAGTAAAAGCATTAAGTATGTTGTGTGAACTACCTGCTTTAAAATCGGCGACGTGTGATTTGATTGCATTTGATTTGCAGTGTTTGTTTTGATCACAATAATATACAGGATTGTGTTGGGTTACAGGAAAGTGGTGACTTCCTTGCTTGTTTTAAAAGCCCCAAACGATAGTGCTAATGGTTAAAATCCAGTTTTTCACTAAACCATGAATTTTCTGCAGTTGTGATTGTGTGAAACAGTTTTAAAACAGATTTAACACCACACACGAACAAACAAATTAATAGAACACTAAAAATCAGTTCATCTAACGTTAAATACATTTTTTTTTCCAGCTCCATACAAAGACAGATTCCAGTGTCTTCAAAACATAAGTGGTTAGTTCACAGCCTTTATTTAGTGACTGACTTATTTATCAGCCTTTCATCCTCCTTGATTATGGCTATGTTTAAATCTTGGAGTTAAAGAAATTAAATTATAACTCATTTGAGGAAAACCATGCATGTATCACTAGTAGGATTTTTACCCGTACATTAATATACAGTATTCTAAAGCAATCCATGACAAACGGTACAAAAGCACTTTTCATCAAAAACAGCCATTGCTTGAGCCTAATTCATTTTATAGCAGCTACTACACCCTATGTTGGAATCAAAATGAGTGCCTCAATCACATATTCGACAGCCTCTTCAGTAGAAAATCATCACACCAATCAGCAGCTGCTGTAGCAGTAGCAGTTTTCTGGAGCACAATCAAACAATTAAAACAAGCAAAATATTAGTTTCTTTTACAAATATGGTATTCCTGCTATTTTTGCACTTTAATGCTTAAACTTTTGATTAGATTCATATCTGACAATCACATGCTTTAGGTGTTTTTTATTTTAAGTGATGATGCAGCTCAAAGCCTACAGGGGGTTTCTCTCAGTCAGCAGGTGACTGCTCTCCTCACTGGAGGGGAAGAGTGCCTCCTTCAGGCGAATCATGTGACCTCCAACCCCAGCATGGGGATCCTCCACCAGTGACCTGCGAATGGGCCGGTACACCTTGTAACGCCTGGAAGAAAGATGCAGGACACAAAAATATGATGGGAGGGTAATGACACTTAGAGATGGACCGATCCGATATTACGTATCGGTATCGGTCCGATACTGACCTAAATGACTGGATCGGATATCGGAGAAAAATAAAAAATGTAATCCGATCCATTAAATATCACGAAAGCACCTCACAAAACTTGCAACACGCCGTAACTCACCTCAGAACGTTAGCCTGTCGGAGCAGTATGCATCACGTGATAGAGCGGCTGTGGCATGCGGGACCTGTGGTCTGGATAGCATTTGGAGCTTCGCTAGCAACCTGGCATTTCATCTCCGACAAAGTTATCCCCGAGAGAAGTAAAGCAAGTGTGTAAGTCCATCTCTGAATGTTTGTAAAGCATTCCTGCGTTAAGCTTAACGAGCGACTGCCTCTCGCTCTCCGGCTGCTACTTCAATCGTGAAACTGCTTAAATGATCAGCTGATCGGCTTTTCTGGCGCGAGTCCGTCTTTGTTTTTGGCCCACTTTGCACCAGAAAGAGGAAACCAGCGGCTGAACAACAGCAGCACGTTTAAGCTTGATCAGCTGTTGTTAGAATGTATTTAATATTACTTTCTACTCGAGGATCTTTTTCTACGTAGCTGACGCTGGTAACTGTGCAGGGGCGGATCTAGCAAAGTTTAGCCAGGGGGGCCGATAGGGCATTAACTGGGAAAAGGGGGCACAAAGACATACTTTTCTTTCTTATTCTCATTTAAAATGTCTAGCTTTTAATAAATAATTATCTGACACACAAAGTTTTAATTTGATGTAAAATGAATAGAAGTCAATTACTGTATATAGTGACTATTAAGTCTAATATATATACCCTAGTAAGCTATAGTACTTTTTCCTTTGGGAAGGTACCATCTGTGCAGTCTGCAATTTTGTTGAAGAAAGATGTTGAATCTATTTAATATTTCTTGAAAAATAATTGATTTCTGTTTATTTTTTTTCACACTGCATCAAATTAAGGTTGATTACGTCGATTAAGCATCATGAGGTGGCGCGTGAGGGGTGGTTCCCTATTTTTTATTTATTTATTTTTGTTGTTGCTGGGAGTTGGAACCCTATTAGTTAGGTTGCTTAATATTTACGCTAAGTACTCTTTAAAATACCAGAATAGGGAGGATGGTGTAGGTCTAAGTTTATTAGATTGATCAGTATTGCTGAACTATGAAATATTTTTTTGTATACAGGTATAACAGAATAGCTTTAGTGTAGTTGTTGTTTTAAACTTGAGTATGAACTTGCAGACTTGCAAAATGCAGCAAGATATTTTAAAAAACAGTTTTGTTGATTAAAAAACACTATATCGGATTCATATCGGTATCGGCAGATATCCAAATTTATGATATCGGTATCGGACATAAAAAAGTGGTATCGTGCCATCTCTAATGACACTAACTGGATGTGAGCGGCAAGAGTTGGAAAAAGAATACGAGGTGTTTTACGAGCAGGGTAGTAATCAACTGGAAATTCAGTGAGAATCAAAGTGGCTTTGTGTGCATGTGTAAATGCTTTTTAATGTGGCAGTAAAAGGCAAAGTTGTGCATTAAAATCTTTCTGCATCATATATTCAGGTCTTCACACATTTACTGAAGGAATGCTGCTGCATCTGAAGACTACTCACTTGTAGACCACATAGGCAATGAATGCAAAAATGGCCCCCAGAACAGCACTTGAGGAGAGAACGACTTGGGCAGTGTGAGAGGTTGTGGACACTGATGGGTACAAAGGGCAGTGAAGAGAGTGTAAAACAGACCGGAAACTACAACACACCAGGCAACAGTTTCTACAAAGCTGATTTCAAGAAATATCCTGTTGTATGTGTTTGTGTAGCTAACCAGGTGTGTCCTGGGACTTGTTGATGGTGATGGTGGTGCTGGTGAGGGTCAAGCTGCTGGAGTTCTCCAAAGTGATGTTCACACAGTAGGTGCCCGGTTCCAGAAATCTTCGCGTCAGATGCACTTTGCACTCCGAGAGAGGCGGCACATCGTTGCACATGATGTTGCGTACCTGAGTGCAGCTGGGGTCTGACACGATGGTACAGGCTGAAGTGGGGATGCTGCGGATAAGGGATGAAGGATAAATCAAACCTGTTTCTTTATCTAAAATGTATAGGTTTGTGGGGGGGTGCCATTGCACCTAAGTGACTAAATTGGATGTGCAGGGAGAAGATCATCAAAAATAAAGTTGATAAACTCCAAAGGTTACTGTGATTTCCTCTTTGAATGTTTAAAAAAATTATCTACAGTGTTATTTTTTTTTACATAAATTTAAACAAAGTATATAATAAATGCATACCTGCCCAGACATTTCACCAGGAAGTTGATGTCAGTGTTGGTGACTCTGTGGGCTGACACTTCCAAAATCCGACTGCTTGGCAGGGTGTTCAGTGGGTGCTTGGGCTCTGTGGGGAACAGATTAATTATTTTGTGGGTTTTGGATGTGTAATCCTCTTCCCCCTAAATAATAATATGATGAAGGAACCAGTCAAAGAATCATAGCATGAGGTTGCTTGAATACAAGTTTGTAGAGAGAAACTGGATCGCAACAATCAGGATTTAATGCAGTTTAAATGGAAGAGTGTTTCCTTTTCATTATCAGGGGTGGTTACGCCACACAAGTACGAGTCCCATCCCTAAGTCCATAGTTCGTGATGAAAGTGAAGCAATTCTGGGATGAAATGTGGGCTGGTTTCTTGTATGTTATTATGATAAATGTGACAAAATGGTTTTTGTTGGAAAGCTTTTAAAATCATACCCACTTTCATTAGCATTAAAGCCATTAAAGTATATTGGAAAATGTGCCCTCGCGTTTAGTTTTTTAAACTGCTACACCATGGCTTCTGTACAATGGTTCATGAAAAAGACTCAGTGGTATACAACATAACTTGAAGGATCCCGCACACTCCCACCTACCAACGACAGTGATATTGCCTGTGAAGGTCCCGTAGGCGTAGCGGAAACACTGGTTGCTGTTGCGACGCCTGGTGCGGAGCCACAGCGGGGTGGTGGGGTTGGATTCTGGGGAAACAGTGGAAGGGAGGGGCTCTGTGGTGGGGAGATCCGTGGAAGCAAAAGAGGAGGTGGTCGAGGGCAGGCTGGTGCTGGGCGGCACTGTAATATGAAGCAAATGGGCTCTGCATAGTGATGCACGCTGGTATTTTAACTTCCTCACATGATATGATTCACCCTCTGCATTCGATATTCCTACATAATCACAATCATAATACACATTTAGCTGTAAAAGCCTCACCCTGTGTTGTCTCCATCTTGGCTGTAATCGCATGAGTAGCAAGTGGAGTTGTAGGAGCCTCTGAGGAAAAGACACGGGAGAAACATGTTTTTCCATTAGCACTGATTCCCCGTCTTTTTGTTGTTGTTGTTTTTAAACAGATACTTGTCTGTGTAGGTTCTCAGTGACGTCATGGTAGTCCTGCGAGCTTTAAAAAACTTTTTTAAAGTTAATTGAAGATGTGTAAATACCCGAGACTCTCCCTCTTTGGTTTTAGATCACCTCTCACCTCTTGGATGAGAGGTGAAACTTCTTCAAGAAACTTAAAGAAGTGCAGTCACCTTCTTTTTGCGCTCCGAAGAAACTGTAGGCACTTGCAGATAATGATTCTGTCTTTTAAAGTTTTACATGTATTTTTTGTTTTTACATTCTTCATAACATAACTGTTTAAGTAGCAGTTGCTTCATATCCCCAAAGTGAAGAGAGATAACTTACTTTGTGTGGCTCACATTTCCCTTTTTAAAGTTTATATTTTGGCATTCCAATTATATTAATTAAAAAAGACTGAAAGACTGTATATAAAATAAGCCATAGTCTCAAGGTCGAAAAAGTCAATCGAAAGCAGAGATGCAGTTTTTCTAATGGCCAGCAGGGGGCAGCTCCTCTTGGTTGCAAGGAGATATCTAATTGTATAGACACATTTGAGAAAATGACCCAATTTTCATTTTATTGATGACTTCAGTGAAAACATTCCTCATTAGTTTATGGTCTCAATTGCTTGTTTAACATCTTAATCAATATTATACATTTTCTCCTCTTTTTTTTCCCCAATTGCAGAGAAATTGATGGCAAAGACTTGTCTGTTATGTAAGTGTGCAGTATCCTTGGGTTCTCAGTCAGAGCTACCCCTCTGGTTTCAAAACACCAAGATGGTGACACATGACAGTGTGCTGGCCATCTCCATCTGGTTTTAAGGTTTGTATAAAAAGTTAACAAGTCTTCAGATAATACTTTGCTTGTTTTGTCATGTCTATATCTTTGTGACTACTTGTGACAGAACCTGTGGACGTGGTCGAGGTCGGGGTGTTGGCAGAAGGTGGACATTCAACTGGAAACGCTGCCTCGACCACCAGCTTCACAGTCATGGTCCCCAGCTTACTGTAGGCGTGCGTGGTTACGTTGCGATGCGTTACCAGCTGATTGCCGTCTCGAAAATCCCAGATGTAGTCAATGGAGGCAGCAGTTTTCAGGTAGCCGCTGGGGTCATGGAGGTGGACTTTGAAAACCACATCCTCACCACGGATGAAGATATTCTCAGATTGGTTGACTGCACACTTCTGAGAGATGTCGACCGCCACTGGAATTTTATCTAAGAGAGTGCGTAAGAATAATGTAAATGACGTATTAGGTTTCTGCCTGTTTGTATCTCTGTTTGGCTGAAACATGTAGGCAGATAAAACTGTATAAGCAGAATATTTGTTGTTCCCACCTGTGACAAAGAAGACGGCGTTGTCGGTAGAGAGGGGGCTGTACTTCCTGCGCTCGCGTTTCCTGTAGACCATGACTTCCATGACCTCTGCCCCCAGAGGGATGTTGGTGGTATTGATGGTCACACTGGAGGAAGAGCCGTCACACGTCTCAAAGTACTGGCCTGGGACAAAAAGAAGAGACAAACTGAGTTGGTTTAGATGTTCTTCTTTTTCCTTTCGTATCCTGTGTACATGCAAACTTGTATCTCACCCATTGTGTGCCAAACATAGACGTAGCTCTTTCGTCTCCAGTCATTGCTCTGAGGGAAGGGTCTCCCATCTGGGAACATGTTGCATTTTGCCTTGTCTATACATTTTCCAAAGCCATAGTCATCCAACCAGGAAGTCCAGTTGTACACGTAGCCAGAGCGAACCTGCCCATTGGCTGTTTGACAGAAAATAAAGTGATGTAAAAGCTTTAATTTTAAAAAAATAAAAATGAACTGATTTTGCATGATAAATCTGTTCAGCGATTACACATGGAACGGCTGGTAGCTACAAATGCTAAGATAACTATACTATGATAACTAAAGACAATGAGTAGCCAGGTTCATTGAGGCGTAATTTGTCTATTTTAGTGTTTATCAGCAGCTTGTTCTGGTTTTTATCTTAAGGGGGAGCCTACTTTAACTCTTTCCCTCATAATGACGTGTTTTGACACCCCCTGTGCCCTTAATAACATGTTTTGACATCTCAATATGTATCAATAAACATGTGGTTTGATGACCATCAGATTATGTTCCAGATTTTTTCAAGACTCAAGGGTTACTCCTAGTGGGCCATCTTTTTACAACAGTGTACAATTTAATTTGCTCTTTGGTGGGCTTACATAAATCAACCACAACATTTAAACCACCTGCCAGCTGTGCTGGTCTCTCATGTGGATAAAACTGCTCTGACCCATCAAGTACAGGCCATTTGATTGACTCCTCGTGATCAGTGTTTTCACTTCACCTGTCAGTGGTTATAATGTTGTGGCTGATCAGTGTATATGGCCCCATGATGCTTTGTGGTGGTGTGATGCTATGTGTGTGCAGGTTCATGGCCTGGCCCGGCCTGGCTTTCTTGGCAGCACCTGACGCCTCCAGCTCCGTACCATCCTCACAGTGCTCATCCCAGATCAGGTTCCCATTGGCATCCTCCTTCTGGCAGGGAGGATACTCCAGCTTTGCAGTGAAGGTGATGGAAGAGCCATTCAGAGCTGGACTGTCACTGGTCAAACGGACTTTGGGTTTACCTGCAGAGAGGTGGACTTTCCAGGTGAATGACCTGAAATACCTACGCAAATGTTTCAAAGGTGAAAAAAAAAAACACCCAGAAAACAAATTACCCACCCACCTCTGTGGTGCATAAAATCATTTAACTGTATGTTTAGTGGTGGGTAGATGTAATCATCCCATGGGTTGGTGTCGGGAAGCCAGCCAGGGATCGGTGGGATTGGAAATGGAAACTTCCCTGATAATGAGTGCTTGTGTGGGAATACATCCCTGTATTCTGGGGAGAGATAAAGCAGAGAGACAAGGACAAGGAACCTTAAAATGTATTTTGGTTTGATGTGAGTCCCTCACTAAAGAGCTTCTGTATTTTACTTGAATCCATTTAGAAGTTAAATGTTTCTTTCCTTCATTAGGCTCCTTTAAAATTTAATTAAATGTTAAGTAACAGTGTAGCCCCAAAATACCCGCATAATGACCAAAATCATGTTTATTTCCTGACATGGAAAAATCTGCTTCCAGTACCTGGTTTCCACCTTTAGTAAAAATATTTTACTAAAAGCTCCCATGACTGAAATGATGAAATGATTGAGGGCTGTACAACAGACTACATTTAACTAAGCCCAATAAAACAGGGGGAAAGCATTTGGAACGTTAGGCATAAAAAAATGTTTATTGTTATACAAAAAAGATATTGGATTTATACATTTTTAGTAAGATGACCTAGTTTTTGATCTTTCATCTCCACATTCTTACTTATTTATTTATTTTATTCGGATCTCCACGCCCTTGTTTTCTGCTTTCTCGTCATTTAGCCTGAGTGACATATTTTTCAGCGCAAAAACAAATTAAATCTGTGTAATCTGGTTAAAGGCGAAGAAAAAAACGATCCAAACATCTGGAACGTCTGTACGCAAACAGAAATTTATTCAGCCAAGAGAGCGCATGGCGTGAAAATAGAGGGGGAAAGGTGATTTTAAATTTGCATTTATTAAATTAATGTCACATTTGCTTTTTTTATGATACCGGAGGAAAAAGATTGTTAAAACTTTTTACGGGATTCCATCTGGTTATGATAACAAATTAGAGAAAGCTACGATTTCTCCGTTTTTTCTGGATGTAGAGAATTGTCTGTTTGTGGAGTGAGTAGCAGTCTTAACGGAGCACACGCCTTAATCAGTCTCATGGGACTCTGACTGTAGAGAGCGGATGGCAGGACGAGTTAAATAAACAAATGAATAAACAAACAACCCTAGGAGATAAACATCAAACACCAAAATTATTCAATTCACGTAAAGACATTAAATTAAAAATCTGAAATCAATAAACCAACGTTTTTAAACCATAGCCACAACTCTTTCACTTCAAACTATTCCAAAGTAGCGCCACTTACTTTTGCGTCCATCAGCTTGATAAAGAAAGCAGGCACAAGCCAGGAGGGAAACACACTGCCAGGCTTTCATTTTCACTCGTCCGTGGGGGGTAAAAACAGTCGTCTCTGCAGCTTTAAGTACCCACGAATAGTGTCTCTGTGCGCCGACACAGCGTGTCCCTCTTTCTCCTCGTCCGGATTTCCCAGTACTACCCCTCCGTTTGTCCCGCTGTCCACTAATTTAAAGTGGCTCCGCTGAGCGCACAAACATGTGATGTTTCCTAACGAGACACATCTCATCACTCATTAGTCCCCCAAACTCAGGAAACTCATGAGAGACGAGATGCGCGCGGACTGCACCGTGCGCATGCTCATCCTCTTCTTTCTCTCCCATTTGACAAAAAGTTCAGTGACTTTTAATCTGCTCAATCTTTCATACTCTTGCGTTTTTTAGAAGTGTTATTCCCTTTCGTGTTAATCTGTTTATTTTATTTTTCCCCAGTTTATCATTTCTGTTTTTTATTGTTTAATGTAGTCGATTTTTTAATTGTTAATTAACACGGCAGCACATTGTCCACAATAAATATATTTCAATTATATCGTTTTTTTGTCCCTTCTTTGTTCTCAAATTTGAGAAGTTTTATTAACTTTATTAGATAATAAAATTTTGATCAAACAATGTTTTTCTTAAATATATAAAAAGAGGGTTTTGTGTGTGATTTAGTCGGATCATGTAACTATATAATTACATTAGGAAGCCTGGATATCTTCTTATAATATTATATTTTCCTTAAGTTCTGCCACGGAAGTCCGATAACAGATAAAGTCCAAGCGTGCAGAGCTGTGCACACATGACTGAAATGTTTGACACGATGAATCGGAATCATGCTGAGACACCTCACTCCGCGCGTGGAGGTTGCGCCACAGATGAATCCTAAAAAAGCAGAAGGGATGCCTAATGTTCCTTCTGCGTCGTGTTCGCTTTCGACACCATCCACCATGTGATGAAAGTCACTGTTGACGGCAGGTCTGCTGCTGCAGCTGCTGTCACAAGAGAGTTTGGAAAAGGGTTACAAAGGGATCCTCGCGTGCAAACAGATTTCTTAAAACTGGGTTCAAAAGTCAGCGGAGTCTGAACGAACAAATAGCTCACGCGGAATATTTCTAGCAATGGTATTAATGGACAAAATACTGAAAATAAAGCAATTATTCGTCTCTATTTAAATAAATAAAAGCAGAAACAAAAGAGAAGGAGCTTGAATAAATCGTGTGTCCTTGCTGGGTCGTGTGATTTCAAGCATAGAAAAGCAAAGCAATGTCAGCAGACAAGGTTTCTAACGAATTACGTTTTTAAAATAAATAAATAAATAAATAAATAAATAAATAAAAACACAAGAAATAAACAAATAAATAGAAACAAAAAAACTTAGATCTAAAAATCCGGGGTGTTGATTGTGACAAATCCCCCCGGCCGACAGGCGTGGTCGCCTGCAATTTTGCGAATTTTAATCGGTTCAGTTGTTGGGAGAGCTCCAATAGTGACCTCCTTTAAAGCTCTGAGATCTGCTTTGCATGTTTTAGATATCGAGCTTCAGAATCTGTTGGCATTCGAGTGAAATCTGTGTTTTAATTCATTAAAACCTTTGTGGTGTCCTCGGGATTCCCATATGCTTGTTTGCCACTCACCTAGGGACCATTATTGGTCCGAGGACACCACAATTTGAATAAATAAAAAAGGAAGAAAGTCATTGTGGCGGTTAATTGCTGTCACATGTCAGAATAAAGCCACCAGACATTCAGCAGCTTGGAAAAGCTGCATTGATAAACGAAACACTGATGGCCACTGATCAAGACCACGGGATCTGACAGAAGCTCTTGAAGAAAACATTATTAGAGCAGATGTTTAAAAACGGCACGTAACATGTTATATTTCTTTGATCCAACATGCTTTGTTTTGAAATTCTGAAATTAAAATTTGTGCTTTTTTTTTTACACTTGTTGTGTTAAAATTCATTTATCACGACTTTTCTTAAAATGACACTACAGTGCGGATCCTTAGATTCTTCTTTTTTTTAATCAACCAAGTGTAGGGGAAACATCCATTACTTGCAATACCGACTTTCTCCAGTAGAGGGAAGCACCCCTCCGCAGCTTCTCATGCAGCCTGTTACTAAACCCCATTCCTCTCGAATCAGATCAACTCTTGATCATTTCCAGGGTTCAGTAAAACGTTACTGAACACTAAAAATTAAGTGTTTATTCTGATTCTGCATATGTTGTTTTCATTATTAATGAACCTCCTGATTAGTTTCTACATTCATTCAAGTCCTTTGCTATAAAAAAAAAAAATCAATTTTAGTGAAATTCTGAAATGTTTTTATATCCTCAAGTTCAAACCCCCGACAAATGCAGTTTATTTACAGAAAACGGTAAAGCTGGAACACGTTAATTATCGATGGTTCAACTTTTAAAAGTAACCCAAATGTGTATTATTTACGAACATACGTAAAGATATTACACATAAAAAATACACAGAAACACTGGAAATCAGTTTTTGGCAGACAATCACTTTTTGGCACAACACCGGCACAAAAATATGTCTCTGTCTGCTTGTCTTCTATGCAGCCCAGAGAATAAAAAGTGCTCCAGGTTGTAAAAGACAGAAATATGATTGAAAAACAAGCCAACTGTGCAGCCAGCAGTCCCTTTATCCCCCCCCCCCCCCCCCCCCCTTCCCCTTTCTCTCTCACTGTCGTGCCGTCTCATTTACAGCTCTGGCTTCTAGCTAGTGGACTGGATGGAGGAATGCAGAAACATTCCTGGGAATGTGGACAGGATCTTCAATGTGTCTGTGTGCGCGCTCGCGCGTGTGCGTGTGATCCTTTGGTGTTTGCACGCTTGTCTGAAAACGTGCTGGCGGTGGAAACTTTAATTCGGCGTGTGTTTTGGCCGCACAGTGGAACATATGAGACTGTTCACTGCGCAGAGCTGGAGCTACACAGAGACATTCTTTCTTTTCCAACCCCGAGGCGCGTAAACACATTCCCACCAGAACACTGGAGTCAGGACCCGGTCACCGCTCTTTCTCTCCCCCCCCCCCCCCCCCCCCTCCCACACACACACACACACACACACACACACACACACACACACACACACACACACACACACACACACACACCCCTTCTCTCTCTCTTTTGGCCTTTCAACTTGTCAGCCTGTCTCTCCAGGTGCTCTGTCCCAGTTCTTGAAACTATAATCATAATTATCAGAAGGCACTCTACGCTGTTGTCCGGGAGACGTGAAGTGTCCTTGTGTGGTCTATAACACACTCATTAAGCCTGCAATGGAGCTTTAAGAGAGCCACTGCCACCAGGACAGTGAACTGGTCTCTCAGTGCAGCCGACCTAAGCTCTTAAAGCTCCTCAGGCTTTCCTGCCAGCTTGTATGGAGGTCTTTCTCGCAGATGTTAGCCACAATACAGAGCAGAAGCAGAGAAGCTGCCATGGCGCAGAAGACGCAGAAGGGTTTGTGATGTGCACAGTCTGACCTTCTAATGCCATTATCATAATGTATTAGGAAATTATTAGGCTTTAGTTTTTGCCAATTTTCCACTCAAACCTTTACATGATATATGGGCATGCTCCGAGTGTTTTTCTTTTTCTTCAGCAGTTCAGTTTTGTGGTGTGGGAAATTCCATTCATAGAATACCAAAAACAAGTTTATGACAACACACAAGCATGCACATTTCCACTTGTCGAAAAAGAAAACAGTAAAATAAACACGCGGACCCAAGTCATTCGGTCTTTACTTTCTTTAAGACTGGCTGCCAAGATCTCCACAGAGAACCAAGGAGATCGAAGCCGTGAACGCCCCGCTTCCCGGCACCAACAGACGGTCATGGGACCCGGAGGCCCGAAGCCAGCTGGCCAGAGGAAGCGTCTTTGATGTGTGACGCCCGGAGGGAGACGCCTGCTACAAGCAGACTCTCACACACAGACTGGAGGAAATGTAAAAACATTGTGTCTTTCCACTGCAGTGCGGACTTATTTATAACTGAGCTAGTAAAAATGTGTTTTGAAATGGCTAATTATGGCTTTTACCACTTAATTTAGAGTATTTTAGGATTCCCCACAAGGCGTTTCAGGAATAATAAGATGACAAGAAGACAATACTAATACGGCGTCTGAGCCAAGTAGACTTCCTAAACTTTAAACATTGTATTTTTATTGCGATGGAAAGTGAAAAGCAATAAGTGTATACTACTCTGTGCGTTCTGGAGAATTTTCTTAATTATATTTTTTCTAAAATTATCTTTTAATCCTTCTTGTTATGAAGTAGAGACGAAGATGTTATGGTTCGTTGAGCAGGTTGAGTAACAGGTGGATACAGGAAGTGACGACCTTTACATGATTTACATGACGCAAAAAATTTTGCACAGGCTCTAGGACCGCGGGAGGAGCTGGATGAAAGACAAAGTCAGCGAAACTCCATCATCTCAAAGTTGAGAACTTGTCTCAAACCTGCACTGTATGTCACTCTTGTCCCAGCTCTGGTACTCAATGAATGCGCCTCTACTCTTCTTCAGGGGATTCGTGTGCGATCTATTTATTTCTTGAATCATTCTAGTTGCATCACGCTGATGAAATGCAGTGCTCGTCAAGATGAAGCAAAACAAACACATCTGCAATTCAAAACAGCACCGGGCCGCCTTCTGAGCACAGTCTCACGCCTCCTGCGCCGTTGCTCAGCATGAGGCGGAGGAGCGCCATCCGGAGGAAGATGCTCTGCCTCTGGCTGCTGCTCATCGGATTCGCTCTGGTTGCGCTGGCGCTCTCAGATCTCTTTAATCGGGACAGCGACCGCAATCTTCACAAACCCGGCCCTCCCCGCCAGCCCCTCCAGCGGATCGCCAGTCCTCCGGATCTAGAGGTCATCGTGGACTCCCATGACCCTGCTTTGGAGCTAGGCGCCGATTTGACTCCTCTGAAATCTCTGCAAGAAGACCAGCTGTTATTCGTCCCATCCATACATGGCACCAAGAGCTCGCCACAGAAAAAGCGGAGTTACAAGATGCTCCTTCCCGGAGCAAGTAAAGATACCACCGTACGCGGGCCACCTACGCACGGTGAAATGGGGAAAGCAGTGCGCCTTCATCTGGAGGGTTTGGAGAGGGATATGGAGCTCAGGGCTTTGCAGCAGTACGGTTTCAATGAGGTAGTGAGCGAAAGGATTTCTCTGCATCGCAGGCTGCCAGAGGCGCGCCATCCAGAGTGAGTGAACAAAGCGCACGATTGAAAATATAAACCAAAAGTTACCCCATACTGGAGTTCAACAAGTGCTAAAAGTTAGTGTAGTTGTTACTGCTTTCACAATTTGTCCCCCTCCCATCAACAGGTGTTTGGGGGAGCAACACATCGAGTCTCTGCCATCGGCCAGTGTTGTTATCTGTTTTAATGACGAGGCTTGGTCCACTCTCCTACGCACAGTACACAGTGTCCTCGACACTGCACCTAAACAGTATCTGCAGGAGGTCCTGCTGGTGGACGACCTAAGTCAACAGGGTGAAATTATCCATCCATCCATCCATCCATCCATCCATCCATCCATCCATTAATTCAGTGTGCTGACAGCTTGTTCCGCCTTTTCTCTATGCTCCTCCTAGGTCACCTGAAGACTGGGCTGAGTGAGTACGTGTCTCATCTGGATGGAGTGCGTTTGATTCGCAGCACCAAACGCCTCGGGGTTGGAGGTTGCCGGACATTAGGTGCTACCAGGGCTGTTGGGGAGGTGCTGGTGTTCATGGACTCCCACTGTGAATGCCAAAAGGGCTGGCTGGAACCGCTGTTGGAGAGAATTGCCCAGGACAGGTACTTTTTTAAAATTATTCCAATTAAAAATCTATTTTCATATTTTACGGCGAGAAAGCTCCTGTTAGTATGCTGCATACTAACAGGATTCCAAATGCAAGTTCTTAAATGGGTGACATGTCAAAATATAAACAGTTACTGTGCCAGATTTTTTTTTAACTTTCTCTAATGAGTTCAGCCTTTGGACAGAAACACTTGTGAGGAGATGAAGGGTTCAGACTTATCATTCGCCCTTACTCATTAGCAAAGCAGGGCGATGCATGAGGTGTATGTGTGTGTATCGAGCACTGAGCTCCCATGATTTGGCTCTCGTCTTATGTCTCAGGCTGCCTGCAGCGTGGCTCTAATTAGACTAGGTAATTAAGCTGAGAGCTCGGGCTTGGAATCTGCAACCATTCGGCTCTCTCGGCCACATGTTTGACCCCTCTCCCATTTTTTCTCAATTCCCTTTTTGATCTTTTCATTTCCTTAAAGCATCACGCCACACATGATCATTTGGCATGGATATTTCAAACAGCACACATGGGGAGCCAAAACATTCCTCGACAAAGGACAGTACATGTTTCTGAACTTCCTGTGACACAGCCGGCGTTTGCAATTACAAACACATGCATACAGAAATGAAAACGCAGTGTCTATTTTACCTAGTTGTGCACAGATTAGTAAATGTAAACGTAGTCAAGGAGTTATTAGCTATAACTTGACTAGTAGTGGCATGCTTTACATCCAAAGTAGTCTAATTCACCACACTTAATAAATGCAAATAAAAAGAACTGCTGAGATACAGAATGTGGTGTCTTCTTAGGACCAGAGTGGTGTCCCCCATCATGGATGTGATAGACTGGCAGTCCTTTCGGTACAATGCCACCCAGTGGCCAATTAGGGGGGTGTTCGACTGGAGACTTGACTTCTTTTGGGAATCAAATCCAGAGTTGCAAGATAAAGACCCAGAGATGGCTGTCCAACCTCTGCAGTAAGTGTGCAGCTGTTAAGGGGTGCAAGTTAGATTTAATGAGTTCTTATTTGCATGATAACAATGCTAAATGAACCATATTAAGAAAGACGGATCAGATGTAATTTTACACGGTATGTGTAAGTGCATAACTGACCTTTGCCTTTGAAAAGTCTCGAAAATATGACCAATTAGAATACAGAAGTATAAAAACTAAGGACCATACATGTGGAGCTGTTTGTCCTTGTGTTGCAAACCCAGACTTTAACATCCTGAAGTTCATTATGTCACTCTACTCCAGAGATACCAACACATCCATGCAGTTCTTTTTAAAAAAAAATGATGCTGGTTCTGATTGTGACAGGAGCCCAGCGTTAGGAGGTGGAGTTGTGGCTATCGACCGACATTTCTTCCAGAGCGTGGGAGCCTATGACCCTGGGATGGTGCTATGGGGTGCAGAGCAAATTGAGCTGTCAATCCGGGTAAAGGAAAGCTCATTTGATGTCAACTTTCCTGCTAAATCCTCCAGTGCACACACACCAGACAGAGAGATGACAGACTGCATTTGCTTTTTATTTTAAGCCATGTAAGGTATTTTAGCAATACTTTGCCTGAGTGATTCGGTTGCCTTCTGTTAGTGCTTTAGGATTGCTGTGCTATGAGATGATGCCTTTTGCAAATGGAAATTTCAGCTTGGATAGTGGTCTGGGAATGTCCTGGCCCACTGATGAGCAAAAATGTTATAAATCAACTTGTCTGCCTGGGATGACCATTAAAATATGAAACAATATGACTAACAAACGGGGAATTAAAAAAAAAAAGAAATACAGAAAACAATTATATTCTTTATTACTGAAATACAACTACATTCTTATAGGTGTGGTCATGCGGCGGCTCCATGGAGGTGGTACCTTGCTCCCGCGTGGGCCACCTCACTCGCCGCCACCTGCCGTATCGCTTCCCAGATCAGGACTTGCTTCAGAGGAACAAGATCCGGATTGCTGAAACCTGGATGGACACGTACAAGAAAATCTACTACAGAAGGGACACGCTTGCTCATTTCATCAGACAGGTGTTTGTGTGTATGTGTGTGTGCGTGTGTGAGTCAACACATCTGGTCAAGAGATTGTCTGGTGAGTGTGCACCACATACAAAAAAATGAAACTTTCTTTCTTTGTCCAGTCTGAAAACCCGAACATCACGGAGCGTCTGCGGCTGAAGAGGAGTCTGGGCTGTAGGAACTTTCACTGGTTCCTAACTACAGTCTACCCACAGCTTTATATCCCCCAGGACAGAACTGCACTGTCAGGAGAGGTATCACAAGCTCTCACATGCTCATACATGCACACGAATATATGAACAAGTTGTGTATGGATGGACTGTGAGGCATCATGTCTGTATCTGCTTGCAGCTGTACAGTGTTGGTACTGGCAGATGTGTAGACTATCCCCAAGGTCGGGGACTGCAGGGTGGGGCCATGGATGTGGCACCGTGCACTGGGACAGGTAGCCAGGTAACCATGATTACAGATTACTTGATGATAACAACAGATAAGTGAGACATCAGTGAAGCTGATCTCTTGCTGTTGTAGCACTGTGATCTAAACTCTGAGGGTGAAGTGCGATGGGGTCCCACGGGAACTTTGTGCTTGGATACTGAGGGAGAGAGGGCGGTCCTCTCTCCTTGCGCCAGCCACCGATTGACCCCCGGCAGACTCCAGTGGAAGTTCATAAAGGCAAGACGAAGAATTGAGCGACAGGCAGTTTTTATGACTACCCGGGGCATTTAGCTGACTCTCTGCATATGTTTTCCACTTTTCCACAGCTGAGCGGCCAGCTCGTTCACCAACTGTCTCAGTTATGTCTGGAGGCTGTAAAAGAGGAAGGCGACAACAAGCGCAGCACAGGAGGTCTTTTCCTGCGCCAGTGCACCCACCACCCCAGACAACAGTGGCACTTTGAACAACTAGTGGCTCCCAAAGGTGCCTGATAGAGGGACTAGCTTTAGCAAGATATAAATCCCAGGCAAATCTATCATCATATCACATATTTGTAGTGTCATACATATATTTATATTACACACACACACACACACACACACACACACACACACACACACACACACACACACACACACACATGTATTTTGCAACTTTTTGCTCCTGTTTTAAGGATTGCAATTATCATTACCTGTATTAACTGTATTAACTAATGATAATGTCAGTTTCAGTACCTGTTGTCTTTATGAATATTTCATCATATATATTATTATAAAAACTGTATATTAAATTATTTTTGTGTCAGTAAATGGTTCCGTGAATTTGTGATCTGTTTGTGTACATTTCTAAAATATTTAACCGGCAGACAAAACACCACCACAGCTCTGAATTCAGGACAGTTTTGCCATTATGCTGGCCTTCACGTACACCACATCTAAGCAAAAACTACAAAGAGTTTATTTTCTCATATCAGGAAGAACAGAGGTGTTATGATAACATTAAAATGGCTGCATCTTGTTGAAGTGTCCAAACTGCTGAAAGAGTGTGTGCAGCATGGAGAGTGCCTGGATATTATATATCAACAGCAGAGGGAGCCATCAGCCTTCAGAATCATTTCTAAAAGCCAAACTCCTTATTTTGGTATTGTTAAACACAAATAGCACCCCTCCCTCCATTCTAGTCATTTATTATAATATATATAACATGTTCTTATATGCATTTCTGTCATTAGGGCTAACCTAACGGATGTGACAGTGACGTCCATCCGTCTGAGAGAAGTGGATTTGCTCGACAACAGGAAAATTTGGTTTTGTTTCTAGGTATTAACTCACAGTCTAATAAACCAGATTTTCTTTAGGCCATGGAGCTTAAGAATAGGATGGACTCTAAACTGGTTCTCAGTGTCTCTATCTTGGCCTCAAGGCAATGAGTTCTAATAACCCCCAATACTCAGCCTCAAAATAATGCTCTTCTTAACCCATGCTCCACTTAGCCCAGTGAACTTCACAGCACCTTCTGAATAAAAAATAAATAAAATCATATGGTAACCTCTTAGTATGTCTTTCTTAGTTATGCACCTACTGAGCTGTTGCAAAGGAAGTGCAACATATTTCTGTTGCAGTGGGTTTTCAGAGATGGGCTAGGGCTATCGTATGGAAGCTGTTTGCTTCTCTATCAGAAGTAAACAGCTGCTGTTGATTCTAAATGGTCGAAATTGCATGGCTGTATTTACATCGATTCCCATTGAAAAATACAAAAAAACCCCCAATAATATATGTGCTTTCTATAGCTGTTGTGCTTACACTTTAGCATACATCTATATATTTTTTATATTTTAAAATCATCATTATCCGTCTATTGATCTATCCAATAATATTTTTTTAAATGTTATTATTTAATTGTTTTGTTTTTGTGAAGCAGTGGTTAGCACAGTCCCGTCGCAGCAAGAAGGTCCTGGGTTCGAGTCCAGTCTGGTCTTTTCTGTGTGGATTCTTCATGGGTTCCTCCAGGATCTCTCTCAAAGACAAGCATGGGGTCAGGTTAAATGGTGATGAATTGCCTTCACACTGATTTGAAAATTCATGCTTAAATTGGTTTGAATTTGAACATGAATGGCTGTCTGTCTCTGTGTGATAGATTGGTGACCTGTCCAGGGTGTTCTCCCAGGGAACAACCACACAAGTATCAGTACCCACTTCTTTTTTGATAGAGAGTACAGATACTTGGTACTTTGAATTTCACTTCAGTTACTTGATAAAGTCTAATTTACTAGCTAACTCTTGTGATGACCTCTCCACAGACACAGAAACTGCATGCATTCACAATCAGAAAGCATTTGACCTACATGAGAGCAGCACCAGGTACAAAACCTTTGCTGTCCAAACACAACATTAGAGCAAAGCTTCGGTTTGCCATTGAATGGAAAGACAATGACAGAGTCATGGTAAACATGCTTGGTGCACACCAAAGACAGCTTTAAGGGACACAGTATTAAAAGTGAATTACATGCAAGAAAACCCCTCCACCATTCAAGCCAATGTTTTGCTTCCATTAACTACACCCTGATGCCAAGCTTACTTTTTCTGCTTGCTCTTAGTGTGTGTCTCCTTTTTTTGTTAATAAATGACTGAAAAAGCTAGTTTTCCTTATGGCTTTGTAGTGATGTAATCAGTAAGGAGAAGATCTTTACTGGTCTAAAAATAGCATAAAAAAAGAAGAAAAGAATGAGATGTAATTACCTTTCCACATGATAATAATAATAATAATGGATTGGATTTATATAGCGCTTTTCAAGGCACCCAAAGCGCTTTACAATGCCACTATTCATTCACTCTCACATTCACACACTGGTGGAGGCAAGCTACAGTTGTAACCACAGCTGCCCTGGGGCAGACTGATAGAAGCAAGGCTGCCATATCGCGCCATCGGCCCCTCTGGCCAACACCAGTAGGCAAGTAGGGTAAAGTGTCCTACCCAAGGACACAACGACCAGGACAGAGAGCCCGGGGATCGAACCGGCAACCTTCCGGTTACAGATACGCTTCCCAATCCCCTGAGCCACGGGGGGACACTTCTCATAGACCTCACAGGGTTACTGTGAGGTCTATGAGAAGTGTCCCTAATAACAGTCTTCTTTCAGTTAGAAAGTGTTTGATTTCAAAGAGTTGGGAAAATAAATTTCCAATAGATCATTCAGATTCATTCAAAAATCTCTGGTTTAAGGGTACTTAGACCTTCCATAAGAGAAGCCCACACAGTAACCACAGACTGCCACACATGTAGGACTTGTGCTGGTGGGGGACTGGGTGATCCCGGTGTTGACTTTATTACTGGACAAGCCTGATGGTTCATCATAGCTCTAAATTCCATTTCCACTGCAGCGTAAGACATGTGAAAAAAAAAAATCCTGGCATTATATTGTTGTATTAGTACCATTATAAGTTGTTTGTGCTGATTTAGACAGTAAGATTGAAATTCTCCTTCTCCGGAGGACTCTTCTTATCCTCGTCTGATGCTGTATGTGACCTTTTCCCTCCCCTCTGTCTTCCTTACACAGCGTCTTCCATCTCTTCTCCACGCTGAGGTGAGTGTGATGAATACAGTAGACTCCCACATCAAACGCTGATTGCTGCTGGGCATGTCACAATCTCACCAGCCTCTTTGTTTCTGCTATGTTTTTTTTTAAACACACACACACACACACACACACACACACACACACACACACACACACACACACACACACACACACACACACACACACACACACACACACTGCAGCGAACCTGCGTGACTCAGATGGATCTCAGCTGCTGCGATGGAGGAAGCTGTGGTGTCTTTATGAAGATCTATGGGGCTATTTCACCCAGGACCAGGGTGGCTCTACTGTACTGTGCAACCCTCAAAGAGCCTTGGGTCTTTTTTTACAGAGACACTGTTGTTTCCAGTGATTCATAAAGCACAATTAGGTTGATGTGCATGGGCCTCAGGAGCGGGGCTGACACAAAGCGAAGATTAAGTGCATTAAAATGTGACAAAAACTGGGCTTGTGATACCAATTAAGGTCAAAGACAAAAACAGCTTTTGAATGTATCATTTAGAAAGTTCGCGTGAGATGCAAACACTTTTTACTCACACCCTGTAGATTCAGTTTCACAGCAATACCTATATAATTGTACCATTCTAAATCCTGGAAACTGCTGGTTCTCAAAACACTCAAAAATGACCCTAATGAGAAGAAAACAAATTGTTGCAGTCTTCCTCATTCGCCCTACAAGTCCAGTTTTCCACACAGACAACTGTTATGGAACCTCCCCTCCATGTGCATACTTGCAAAGCTGGAATGATGGAAGAGAGCGGGCATTAGTGACAAAAGATGTGTAAAAGGTGGAGGTTTGTTGCAAAGTGGCTTGCAGTGTTTTCTAACCATAGGCAGACTAAAACAGCTGAAAATAGCATGCCCTATATGAGAGTATCCCAGTTGCATCAGCTAATCTGCTGACTGTGGCTGAGGTACACAGAACTAGCACTGCACTCAATTTTAGCTCATCTGAAGATGCGTTTTTGGTCATCTGGTGAATACAGGTCAAAAATTCATTCTCTTTTAGTTCTGCCTCTGGTCTGTACTCCTGAGAGAAGACCTCAGCTGAGTGCTGCAAGAAACAGCTTTCACATTGTTTTCACATTGTCATTTAATACACAGTTTTTCTAGTAAAAAAAATAGTGTATTAGTCATATTAAAGCCCAGAGCTGTCATCCGAGCAAAGCGTTACTCCAAATAAAGAAAGAAAAAATGTGTGATAAATGGTTGTGAATACACAGGGGGATTTTGAGAAAAGTGATAATTCAGGCTCCTGAACAACAGAAAATCTGCTTTAAAATCTGATTCAGTGCCACAGTAGACAAATTATTGATCTGTCTATCTATCTATACATACAATCTAACCACCAATTGTGCTATATATGTTAGCACTGTTGCCTCAAGAAGGTGATGGGTTCAAATCCTCCACCTGGCCTTTCTGTATCGAGTTTGCATGCTCCCCTGTGTATGTATGGATCATTTCTTCCTCCTACCACAGTCCTGAAAAATGCAGTTAGTGGGGTTAGGTTAACTGGTGATGTTAAATTGCCTGTAGGTGTGAATGTTTGTGAAGATAGATAGATAGATAGATAGATAGATAGATAGATAGATAGATAGATAGACTACTTCAAATACCAGCCCTGAAAAACACCTAATAATAGGTATAGTTACTTTAAGGTGACAAAAAAATGCCCAGAAAACTAATTAGGGCTCAGAGCTAAGAAACCCATGCTGAGACAAGAGCCTTATTATTTATCCTATCAGTTTAATGTTTCAGCTGGCATCTCAGGCTATGAAATAGTCTCAGCTTGGATGGCTAAAAGAGAAAAACTGCAGGTATCTTTTTTTTTTTAAAATGTTAATTTTGGCTAGTTATCCTTAACAAAACACACAACCACACAAAAGAATCTAAAGGCACTCCATATATGGCTGTCTGACAGTTTTAAAGTGCTTCAAAGAATAAAATGCTCCTCGGCATTACATTTACCGACAGACTAAAGCTTTCTTCCTTCTCACTTAAATGTCTAAACATTTTTGACCAGACTTTTCAACAGGGACCCTTTCACCACACAAGGGAAGACCACAATTTACTAAGAGCTCTTCATGCTGATGATCCTTCTATCTTGCATTTAAAAATGCCAGACTACTGCTCGACAGGTGAGCGGCAAAAGAGGTAATTTAGCAGCCATCTCCTCTCCTCCGCTGATGGGCCCAGCCAGACCTACATCCCTAAAAGAAGAAGCAACCATTAATCTCTACATCTCACATGCTCATTGTTCCGCTGCTACCCCTACCACCACTTATACCGTAGCACCCAGAGGAGAAGCTCAGACTCATTTATCAAACACAAAGATGAAACCGCCCCTCCCCGCTTTATCCAAATCCAAATATAAGTATTTGGTTGTGCAACAGCAGCCACCATCTCAGAGTGGAACAGATAAATGTAAAGCTCTTGTACAGAGAGCCGCTCTATTTACATGTGTTTGTGTGCTCTCATAGAGGTCCAAGCAACAAAAAGGCAGCACCACACACAAACACACACACGTACAAGTCAAAGAATGACACACGACAATGAGATACAAACATAATGTGTTCTTCATTTGGCAGTCTAGCTTTTTTTTTTTTTTCCCTTTCAGATAAAGCTCTGTAAGGCTTGAATGAAAAGACCAAACCATAACCATCTGGCAGATTTATATATATCTCCATTATGACTGCTGAGACGAAAGGGGAGAAATTAACTGTTTTTCCCCCTGTTACCTGTTTTTCATTAGTTCTCACCTCTCGCACAGTGATGGGGTGTTTGAGTGCTGAAATCTGGGGTGAGGGACAAGTGAAGTGGCTCTTTTAACTGGGATAAAGTGCTCATTTGAATGGAAGAGTGAATGTGTGTGCGCACACCCACGCTGTATTTCTGTGTGTGTTTCCGATGAAAAGGGTGGACAGGGATGAATAGTTGCTGTATTTGGGTCAGGGCCATCATCAAACAATGTGAATCGAGTGGATAGAAAACACACACTCGCACACACATGCACATATACAGACACACAGCAATAGAAAGGATATTAAACACAAAGTTCATTGTATAGTAAGTTTAAAAATGAAGAACCATGCATTAAATCAGTGCACGTAGAACCTCTTTTAACTCCTTTTTTAAAGCATTTCTTTAGAGCCATTTCCTATTCCGTCCATCCCTCTAAATAAAACCCAACTTTCATTGAAAATTGTAAGTGAAAAGAAGAAAGATGAAAGGAAGGATGCAAAGCAGGAAGCCAGATGGGCCTCAGTTTGCTAATGACAGATAAAGTGGAAAAGCGGTAAATAAAAGATGAGTTTTCCTACCAGGTGGATAAAACGATGCATAAATAGTCAGAGGATTGTCTGCACACCATTAAATATGGATGGGTCTCCAAGACCCTGGGCTAAATGATAGCATTCCCACAGATGTGCCGGAGGTGCTGCTAAGTACACAAGTAACCGTTCACAGTGCAAACACACCACCGCTTACCGGCTTGTCTGGTACGGGAAAAACATGACACTTTCTGGTGGGGAGGGGAGCGTTTTGACCCAACATCTTTGTTTTGATTCTAAAAATGCTTCACCCATCAACACACATCTCGACATGATGGCTCTGGTGTCTCCATCATCTCCACTGAGCGTGTTTCTGATTCAGATAGATCCAGTATTCCCCGGAAAAAACACTTTTTTAAAGATATACAAAACCAAGCAAACACACTGGAGCGGCACCTCACCAGGTAAGAGCAGCTGGATCTTTGAACAGGTGTGTCAGCGTGATCCCCGGCACGCATACTTGCTCAGGTTTCACCCCCAGCCTACGTCACTGGTGGGACCCGGTGGTTTCACTTCAGATGAAGCGTTACACAGCTAACAAAGGGCGAACACATGAGTACACAAAGAAAAGGTACATTAGCATTATAAACAAATCAAAGTACCTCATGTTGCATAACAGAAATTCTGTCTTCAAGTCCAGGAACAAAACATATTAGCTGCAGATCAAATAAAGCTCAAAATAATAAGATTATCTCAGATCAGATTCATGATCATAAAAAGGTGTCAAATGATTCACAAAGTCCTAATATTTTTCATTGTGTGCCGTACAACAAAACATATTTTAGTAATTTTGATGCAACCTTGTTGTTGTTGTTTTTTTGTTGTTGTTCTTACATTTTTTTTTGTTTCATTCACGTTCCTTAGGGAATGAATCCTATTCATTTTGGAGATTCTGTGAACTTCTTTGTCCTGCCATGAGGTTGACATTTGACAACAAAATGCTTCAACAGCTTTTTGATAAAATGCAATGAAAGTTGGTATTTATTATTATCCTCTGGGTTGTTTAAGTTCAATAAACCTGCACACTTCTGTGTTTATTGGTGCTAAGGAGCTAAGCTCAGGCACTCATGGCAGATCAGCTGATCTCCTTCCACACATCCGATTCATTTAAATAGTCTGCAAGCTACTTTGCAATCCCACCTTCTCCACTTTGTGCTATATCTGACTTGATATGGATCATTTTGATACTGATGACTGCTCAGTACTGTACTGGGATTTTGCTGCTGTCCTTTCCTCTCTCCTTTATGCACTTAGAAGGACGAGAAGGCCCCAGAACAAAGTCATGCCGTCAGATACAAATTACTGCAGATGGATGTAACAATCCCCCTGTGATGATTCACATCATCACAGTTGTACTTGGACAAGGCTAAGCACCAACATTTCAGTACTGTCATGTGTTGTTCATGTCAATATTTGGTACATTTTCAACACAGTCTGAACTATCTTAGTACCCCTTTGTAGCATTCGCTGTCGAGATGATCCCACACTCCTTCAGTAATGTTGAGGTCGGGGCTCTGAGGACGCCAGTCGGTGCATTTTTCTATCCAGGCATACTTTTGCTCCATTGGCAGCGTTTTGGGATCATTATCATGCTCAAGAAAATAAGCTGCTGGCAATCATATGCTTTCCAGATGGTTTTGCATGGTGGATAAAAAAATAAAAATAAACTCTATCAGTCAGTTTTGACAAGCTGAAATGCATGAAAGAGCTTCCACTGTGTTTTACAGATGGCTGTAGACACTCACTGACCTTCTAGATACATACTAGTGACAATTTGAACCAGAAATTTCAAATATGGATCATCAGGCCATAAGACCTGTTGCCACTGATTTTCAGTTCAGGTTAGTAGCATTTCTCCCTGTTTTTCTTCCTTATGAATGACTTCTTCACAGCCATTTTTCCACTGAGAGATGCTTTCCTCATGTCCTAATGCCCTATTTCTGGCACTTTTTCTTTTGTCATCCATTTATCCAAATGCTGCATACGATGATGATGCTTTCACTAATACCAAACATCTATGGGTACACTGAGGTTCATTACATGGAATATAAATGGAGCTGGCTCCAGAGAAAAGAGGTTAAAAATATTTAACCAACTCAAAAAACTACAGGCGGATGTTGTCCTATTACAAGAGACCCACAGACCTCTTAGAGGTCCGAATGAACTTAAAACACCTGAGTTTCCCAATGTGTTCTCAGCTTGTTATAATTCTAGACAAAGGGGAGCAGCAATTTTAATACATAAAAATATTAATTTCACAGTACTCGATACAGTTATAGATCCAGAGGGTAGATTCTTAATCATTAAACTATCTATACGTGATAAAAAGCTATGTATTGCAAGTGTATATGGTCCAAATGTTGATGATCCCTCATTCTTTCACGGTTTTTTCAGTGCACTCTCTGAACACTTAGATGGCACACTTGTTCTTGGAGGTGACCTCAACCTTGGACTAAATGAAGACATGGATAGGCTCAATACAGCGGGAACTCAGCGTAATTGGCAGTCCACAAATATAATCAAACAGTATATGAGCGACTTTGGTCTTTGCGATGCATGGCGCTCCCTTCACCCCACCAGTAAGGAATATACTTTTTTCTCACATGTCCATCACTCCTACTCTCGTCTGGATTATTTTTTGGTCAGCAGCTCACTGCTGAACGACATTTCAGACACTGAGATTCACCCTATAGCTGTCAGCGATCATGCTCCTGTATCTTTAACACTAATGCACAAGAATAATAATACGCCAAGAAAAAACTGGAGATTTAATATATCACTACTTAAAGATGAAGACTTTATTAAATATTTTAAAAAAGAGTGGACTTCATATTTGGACTATAATGACACTCCCGAAACATCAGCTTCTGTTCTATGGGAAGCAGGGAAAGCTGTGATGAGAGGTAAAATAATTTCTTTCTCATCACATAAAAAGAAAAAAGAAAACAAAAATATTCAGGAATTAGAAAAAAACATCAAATCACTAGAAGAAGCCTACGCGTCCCACCAAGATCAGGAAACATTGAACAAAATACGCAAAACAAAACTAGAATTAAATGAGATAATTGATAAAAAAAACTAAATTCTTAGTACAAAGACTACGCCTACAAAATTATGAACATGGTAATAAATCCGGTCAATTTCTAGCAAACCAGCTAAAAATAAATAAATAAAAAACAACTATATGTGCTGTTCAAGATTCATCTGGGAACACATTATATGAACCGATACAAATAAACAACATTTTCAGGGATTTCTATAAAACGTTGTATTCACCACAAATAAACCCATCTAAAAAAGAAATTGATCAGTTTTTGGACAACATAACTCTTCCAAAATTATTGGACACTCAAGCAATGGCACTGGATTCACCACTGACACCAGGTGAACTCCAGGAAGCCCTGATAAGTATGCACAATAATAAGGCTCCAGGTCCAGATGGCTTTCCTGCAGAATTCTACAAAGAATTCTGGTCGATTCTAGCACCAGTTTTCTACAGAACGTTGTTGGAAATTAAAGAAAAGGGCAGACTTCCATCAAATATGAATTCTGCAAACATTAATCTCCTGCTAAAACCAGGCAAAGACCCTGTATATCCCTCAAGCTATCGTCCAATATCCCTTATAAATGTAGACCTTAAAATAATCTGCAAAGCTCTCTCAAAGAGACTGGAGAAAATAACCCCCCTCTTAATTCATCCTGACCAAACTGGTTTCATAAAAGGTAGGCACTCATCAACAAATACACGTAGATTACTTAATTTGATAGACTACTCATACAGTAAAAACCTAGAAACTACAATATTCTCTTTAGACGCAGAAAAAGCATTTGACAGAGTTAACTGGAAATTTCTATTTGCAACTTTACACAAATTTGGTTTTGGATCCTCTTTCATAAACTGGTTAAAAATATTATATAATTCCCCAACAGCTTGTGTTAGAACAAATGACCAGACATCCTCCAGCTTCTGTCTCTTGAGGGGCACCAGGCAGGGATGCCCACTCTCCCCTTCACTATTTGCAATTTTTATTGAACCACTAGCAGCAGCAATTAGACAGAATTCAGTAATTAAGGGCATAAAATGCAAGAACGTGGAACATAAAATCAGCCTTTATGCGGATGATGTGTTACTCTTTCTCCAAAATTCACAAACCAATATCTCTGGGGTGATTGAATTGATAAACTCTTTTGCAAGAATATCAGATTACTCAATTAACTGGTCAAAATCTACAGTCCTACCGATTAATTGCTCCTTCCATAATTCCTCTTCTACACCACTGCAATCGGGAAATATAAAATATTTAGGTATTAATGTTTCTCCCAAGCTTGCAGATCTAACTAAATTAAACCATATCCCACTTTTAAAGAAGGTAGAAGATGATCTGGCTAGATGGAAATGTCTACCCATATCACTCATGGGAAGGGTTGCCGCTATAAAAATGATGGTCTTACCAAAAATAAATTATTTATTCTCAATGATCCCAACTAAACCGCCACAAGATTGGTTCAGATCTCTAGATTCATGTATGTCCAAATTCCTTTGGAAAAATAAACCCCCACGTATAAGCTTAAAAACACTACAAAAGACCAAGGATAAAGGAGGACTAGAACTGCCTAACTTTCAGCACTACTTCTTAGCCAACAGGCTTCAGTTTATCTCAGGATGGCTAAAACATACCCTCTTAGATGAACCTTGGCTAGATGTAGAACAAGCACTCTGCAATAATCTAGAGATCTCAGACCTACCATTTATCAGCTCAAACATCCAACGACATGAATGCTTTAAAAGCATCAACATCAGCTCTTCTCTGACAGCATGGTGGGAGTTTCTAAAATTGACGGCGTCTTCATTAATCCCATGCAAACGTACACCTATCTGGAACAACCCTGACATATTACAAAACAATAATATGATAAACTTTTCAGATTGGAGTGATAAAGGAATCAAATATTTAGAACATATACTAGAAGGAACAGAATTTATTTCATTTGACGGACTAGTTACACAATATGGGATCAACAAGAAAAGATTTTTAGAATATCAACAAATTAAATCCATAGTAAAAAAGAAATTTAAACCGGGTCAAGTTGAACTACAAACACCACCAAGTGTGGTTCAATTTCTTACTCTTAAACCCCCCAAATTACTATCCAAAATATACAGAATGCTTTCTAAAACAGATGAATCAATATCACTTCCTATTGCAAAATGGGAAGCGGATTTATCAGTTAACTTAGACCTAAACTTCTGGTCTCAGGTTTGCTTAAAAACCTTTCATCTAATTAGAAATCCCAGTCTTCAATTAATTCAATACAAAATATTACATAGAGTGCACTATACAGGTCATCGGATGTTCAAGATGGGCTTTACGTCTACCAACAACTGCTCACACTGCCAAACCAATTCACCGGACAATTATATCCACGCTCTTTGGTTCTGTCCACCAGTTCAGAAGTTTTGGCGCGAGATATGTGAAGACTTATCGAAGTGTCTGAAATGTAACATTCCAACTTCCCCCTTAGTGTGTTTGTTGGGCAGCTTAGATAATGTCACTTCAGAAAAGAATATAGCCCATATGGTTTTCACTGCCCTATGCATAGCCAAGAAAACAGTCCTCATGAACTGGAAAAATAAAAATAATCTTAATTCTAACCAATATAGAAATTATCTATTAGATTACATTAGTCTTGATACAGCCTCTGCCACCACATCAGATCAATTGCTCTGGGCTCCTTTGATCAGCTCCATCACCTAGTGGGGGTGGGGGGTCATAGTTTGGTCCCGCCTTCACTGTTGTGATTGGTGTGGGGGTAGGGACAGGCTTAGGGCGTCGGGGGGTTCCCCGGAGGCATCTTCCTTGGGGGGCTCAACCCGGGGTAGCGGTCATGTCCGGTTAGGGGCTCTGTTGGCTCTCCGGTGACTGTTTCCTCGCGGCTGCGTGCAGCGGGGCTAGGGGAGGGTCTGTGCTGACAGACGTGGGTTACTGACCTGGTAGCCTGGCTGCCCCTGGGTGGGTCCGGGATGAGCGTGAGGTTCTGGGGGCGCTCCGTCTCTGGGCTGGGACCCGGACCGGGCCTCGGGGGCTTGGGTCCTGGTTGGTGTGTTGCCGGGGTTGTGGGCGGGTGGGTGCATGGGGGCCCAGCCCTGGAGCAGGGTGCCGCCGGTGCGTCGAGCCACCTGGGGGGCTCTTCAACTGGTGGGGGAGATTGTCACATCTTGCAGGAGCTTTCCTCTCCTCAGGAGCTCCCTCTGCAGGAGGGGGAGATACAGGAGAGGTGGAGGAAGATCTCAGCCTGGGTGTTTATTGTCTTATGTAGTCTGGAAGATGAGTGGATGGTGGGGTGGGTGCAGTTTTCTCTGTGGTGGGGTTGGGTGGACTGTCCCGGGCTCTGTGGGGCCGGGCGGCGCTGCTGCACTGGGCCCCGGTCTGGATGGGCCTGGGCCCCCTTTCCCTGGCGGGTCGCGGAGTATGGGGGTGCCTACTGGGGTCAGCGGGGGAGCTGGCCCCAGGGAGGGGTCACTTGCCCCTCCCTTCCTTCCCTCCCCATCTCCAGCTGCCTCCCTCTTCCCGCTCCACCACAACCACCCACACATGCAGGGCCTTGGAGTAGGGGTATGTCACCAGGGTGCAGAGGAGGCTACCCCCCCCCCCCCCCCCCCCCCCCCCTCTGTCCCCTTCTGGCTGCCTCTGCCTCAATTCTATCCCACAACTTAGACATTCACATTACTCACACTCTCATTATACATACATATAGGATCTTGGGGGTGGGCACGATACACGGAGTCCAAAGTACCATCAGGGTATACACCCCACCCCTGGCATCGTTGCCCACCTCTCAATTTTAAATACACGTAGACATTGAGGGCTAGCAGGAGGGACCATGCGCTTACCTGCTGCTCTCTGGCAGGTAGCTCCAAGCCCTCCTGGGTTTTAAATGCACCTTAGAACACACATGCATCAACACTACAATGAGCGGGTGGAGGGAGGTTTGGAGTCTTCTCTCACCCCCATTCTCTGCGACCTGCTGGAGCGGGAGGGCTAGGACTAGGAGGAGGAGTTGGCCGTCCGACTGCGGTCTGGAGTGTGGAGCCTTCCTGCTGCTGCGGAGTCGGGGCGGTCTGCCTCCCCCCACCGCAGGGAAAAGGGTAACACCACCAGGGTCTGGGTGCAGTTCCCCCCTCCAGGGGCGGGGGCACCTAGACCCGGTTTGTAGAGTACGCTTGGGGAGTGTGATCGTGTGTACAACGTCTCTTTATGTCTGTCTCCACGTTGGTTGAGTGTGGAGTAAGTGCATATGAGAGCATGAGGGTGGGAATGGATGTTTGTATCTGTGTGTGCCTGTATGTCTGTGTCTATATGTCAGGTTGGGTGTCAGGCGCCACCTCTCTGGGGACATCTCAGGCCCTCCAAGGTTTGGAGGCCTATCTCCCCCTACCACCACTTCCCCTGCCAGTGGCGGACCCCCTCAGACATCGGTGCGTTGGTGGTTCTTTGTGTCCGGGGATGGGCGTCCAGGTACACACCGGCTCACTCCTTGGCGGCCGCTTATCGGGGCCTGGAGCCTGGGGCTCGCTCGGGCCACTTCGGAGGTGGGGTGCCCCCGGCCTCTCGGCCTGGGGCTCGGTCACTCAGGCGCAGCTGGCTGCCGGCGGAGCTCACGGGCGCGTCACTGCAACTCCCCCTGGCTTCTGCTCCGCGGCTGCTGAGTGAGCCCTCATCTGGGACTCTCCTCAGCTCTTTCCGGGACAGTGGCGCAGCTGCCCCTCTGTTGGTCTTCCTTGGTCTCTTGTGTTCTGGGGGCCTCTGGATGTCTGGAGTTTTGATCTCCTCCACACCTGCTTCATGCCCTGGAGGACGGGGCTGTGGCCCCCCCACACCTTCTAGCAGATTATTACATGAAGGAACCTTTTAAAAAAACAAGCGCGTCCATGCTCACAGGTGTACACACGGGTGATCACACCCACAAACTACACCCTTTTTGGCTCCTACCTCAAAGCACACTGTGTTCTGTTGATCTTATGTGCTGCACAATAATGTTTAACATTTAGTATTTACTGTCATATTCCCATATATCATTGTGATGTTGTTTATTCTATTACTCTTGTTCTCTTCTGCTTGCTTTCTTTTTTCTTTCTCAGCAGGTGATCCAGGTGATTGATATATGCATTTTTTTTCTCTGCCCATTCTGTTGGTTTTTGTCTTTTGCCCTTCTCCCCCGTCCCTCTTCTCAGCTGTTTCTCTTTCCCTCTTTCTTTCTCCCCTTCTTTCCCCCAGTCAAGTCTGTCCCGTATTCAGTAAGTGAAAATAAAATAAACAATAAAAGGTGAATCAAATGGACCATTACGGCAAGGCTGGTGATAGGTTTGTAGCTTGAACCCATCCGCTGGAACGTTGAAGACAATATAATTACACTGCTAAGCAAGACACAAATAGGCAAAGTTCTTCATGTTACTCGTGCACGGGAGAGACCGGACAGAGCGCCGTCCCTTCGCTTGACCCCAGTCGCTCTCGTCCGTCCTCCCGTACCACTGTCCTTTTATTGAGGTTACATGAATATGCATAGGTTCATTAACATACGACGTCTACATACAAACAAAGAGTACCTTGCCTGTGTGTGTGTGTGTGTGTGTGTGTGTGTTGCTGATCAAAGGGTCAAACATCCTTGGTCAGGAAGAGGGTAGACTAGACCCCCCCCCCCCCCCCCCCGGTGAGGAAGTCCAGCAGTTCATCTAAACAGAAAAGCACTTAGACTAGAACAGACGTAGCTACGTTAATCCTACCATAAAACAATTAAGACAAGGTACGAACTTTCCCATGCTCCCAGGATATAGGTGTGCATTCTAGTGTGGAATACACACCAAGCCTCTGTAGCCTGTTAAAGATCACACAACTTATCACTACACAATTGATTATACACCTCTAAGCATCTATGGTTAAATATTTCTAAGCATAAATGACAATCAACAATACAAACTCTAACAGCTGGGATGGTCAGTTTGGTAAAGTAAATCCGTTGGGCATCTTTCTTTGCCTTTAGACAACAATTCTGATGGCAAAAGAGCCAAACGGGACAGTTTGTTCTTAGTGAATCATCTTGTTGGTGCAAAAATACTATTTCATTCTTGTCAAACTATTTTACCTCATCATTTTTTACAGAATCAACTTGAAAAATGTAAGCAAATTATGATAACAAAATTCCTGAAGATACAAGTATGGCTCCTTGTAAGGAAAATAGAAATGAGGAGTGGCTCAACACTTTTGCACAGGAAATTGTAGCTCCTTGGATGTTGTGCCCTTGAATAACCTCTTTTCAGTTCTTGAATGTTTTACTAAACAAAAAAAACAACAAAAAACATAGTAGGTAACAGTCATAATTGCTGTTTATTAGCATAACATTTTTTTTATCTAATAAATATCAAAATGTTAGGGATAAAAGTTTGATTACAGTACATTCCATTTGCAGAGAAGCAGAGTCAAACCTACATGAATCCAAAAGAGAACAGTAGATCTGTCGGGATGAGAGTTATGACCTTTTCCTGGTTTAGGATTGCATCAGCTGATACCAGCAAACAGCACTGCCATAACTTTTTTATATACAGTAGCATCATTTACTGCCATCCCACACTCGTGCAATTTCTGAGGTAAAAAAATACAGCTTTAGTATCGATACATTCATAGAAATATAAAAGCGTCTTTATGTCCTTATTGTGCTTTTATGTGAGGATATTGCCTTCTTTCTGAGCAGTTGAGAAAGTGGATCTCAGGATTGATGACCCTGGAGAAAAAGTCTACATTGCGGATCATAAACCAATTTAGCATCGGTAATATTTGCTCCAGGCCTTTTCACAACATGGGCGACTATCTTGTGCTAAATTAATCAGATTTTTTTTTAACTAAGCCCACATCCAATAAATATGCATCAGTAAAATGCCAGGTTCAGCTATTAAAGACTGAACTGTGTTTCCTTTAAATAGATAGATAAATGGCAAGCTGGATTTCCACAGGGTGACATGCAGCATGTTAATGTTTGTCTACAGGCACTACTCAAAAGGCTCGGATAGGCATGCAGAGAGAGAGAGAAAGGAAGGAAGGAGAAAGAGAGAGAGGTGTATGGAGAGAAACACTGGAAAGGGGAAACGGAGAGGGAGAAAGAAAGTCCCTGTGCTCTTAGTGACAGACAACAGCAGGGGCTGTGGTGCCTACCCTACCACCACCTCCTTAACTGTCTTCTTCCACCCCCACCTCCCACACTTTCCCGAGGGCCAGCGGTGAAGAGCACAATACTTCCCATCTCTCTACTCACGCCGTTCTGTGCTCCAAGTCCAACCAGTCACTGTTCCATGAAATCCAGAGCATCTGACACTGGTTGAATGAGCAAGGAAAAAGGGGTTAAAAGAGAGGGTTGCCCTCCACAACACACCCTCACCGCTTGTTCTAAACCCAGCACTCCCAGTGCTTTCTCCTCCTCCAGCATGAAACCATTTTCAGTCAAAAGCAAAAAAAAAAAAAAAAAAAAATCTTCTTTTTCTCCTCCATCCTACATTATGGCACAGGCTTGCTGTGGGGGAAGGTACTGGAGGTAAGCTGATAGTTGCCGCTACGGACCAGAAAGACCAGAGCTCCACAACCGACCCAAGCCTCTAACAACACGTAGTTTCTATAAGTTAAAGCTAACACACCTAAACCTTCTGTACTTGTTTTCATGCAATGGGGATTTGAAACACGTGCCTTTAAACAAAAAGAAGAAAAACATCTGAGTTGTGTCCCTGTAAACATTTTCCAGTGGTAGAGGGGACCCCAGTTTATCAGTCTTAGCTTGAGTTTAGGAAAATATCCCAAAAAGTGTTCTTGAGAAAGTCCTGCAGACTCCAAGACATTTGTGATTAAGGTCTGCTACAAATCCTTGGTTGGGTTGTGGTTGACATCCCCGAGTCCAGTTTGAGGAGAACCACCAGAGCTCTGAATAAGACCCTCATGTCCTCCGTCCTGCGGAGGTGGACTGTGTGCACCTGGCCTAATGGAGCTAGAAGCCCTGCCTCTGCAGTGGGGAAACTCTGGAGAGCTGAGGTGCGACAAAGGCATGTGTGGCTCTGAGATCATAGAGGATGGCTGCACTTGAAGGGCCAATGAGCTGGCAGTTGGAGATGGAGTTGAGCTGGGAATACCTATGTCCCCCAAAAGGAGGTCTTGGGTTTTGTGTATGAGGGAGTGGCACAATGTGTTATGCTGCTGGGACATGATGAGGGGGGAGGAAGGTAACGACATGGGTGTTTCTGTCCACACTGTGGCAGTCTGAGAGGGGAATGGTGAAGGGAAAGTCTGACGGGAGGGGGAATGGTGTAGGTATGTGTGGCGTGCTGGGGAGTAATGTGTGGGGCAGACTACTGCAGGTTGTGGCACTGACGTCATGAGGGTCTCCATGAGTTGAGCCATTCTCTTCATGACCTGCCCCAGGTCGGCCACTTCTCTCCGAAGGGTGCTCACCTGCAGAAACAAACAAGAATCAAGAGACAATCTGCCTGTAACTATGGCTGGTATACATCATCCAAAGCACTCCACAAGTATTGAAAATAAAAAAAATATTGTGTTGGTGTCATATGGGTTACAATGTTTTTTTTGTTTTTGTTTTTGCGGAAGCAAGCTTGTAATTTATTTTAAGTCCCTGTGTGGTAGCTTTTACTGGAATCTGCAGCTACCGTCCTAGATTCATATGCATATTTATAGAAAATGTACACAATAAAGTGCATCTTTATCCCACCCTTCCCACTGTATGTTCATTTTTAACAGTCCTACTGCTGCTACTGGTTCACACTAAAGGCATTCAAATGTAAAAAAAAAAAGGGAAAAAAAAGGTTGGCTTGGTTTGTTTGTCCCAGCGGTTAGTGCGCCGACTACAATTAGACAACCATTTAAGTTGTTTTTGTCAGTGGATCGTTTTGTTAGACTTTGCAGGAAAGTAGTGCAATAACGAGGATCCACAGTGAGCTGTGAAAAAGTACTGCATACCAAACAAACTGCACACCTCCCACCAGGGTACCAAAATTCCTCAGGCTGCTGAATACAGATCACACTCTCTGCTCCACGAAATCAGAACATGGCTGAAAATTGTTACGGCTGACTTTAGACAATGCTTTTTGGCTGTGTTATAAAAAAAATATGCCACTAATGTTGTCCATCTAACAGCAATACTGGCTTTATTGTCTAGAGGATGAGTGTCAAATTTAAGGCCTGGGTCAGCTTTGGAAAATATGAAGGAGGACATAAGTTTTTGGAGCAGCTATTCACACTCCACCAAAGTAGTTAAGTGACAGATAATGACATGAAAATTACTATTTTTCCACTGTCTATTATAGAAATTCTATTTTAAATAGAAAAAAGAACATTTTCATCAATCAACAAAAATGTTATGTCTGTCTGGGCGCTGAGCTACCAGAACCTTTTCTGTAATTTTACACATATATCACGAAGAAAGACTGAGACATTCTGTTGAAATTGCACTTCTTTTTTTTTATAATATGAAGATATTTTAGGGAAAACCGAAGAACTAACTTCCTCTACAGGCGGCGCAATAAACCAAGCGGAGATGGTTCCTATAATCCGCTAATTTCCTTGATTACTTTCATACTCCCTCAGCAATTGAAAGGTGTTCCTCCCAAAGTGTACGGCGTAGTCTAAGGAGCGTGGAAAGATGCTTTTCTTTCTAAACTCCTTAGACTATGATGACTTGGATCACTGAGAACCTTCACATACAACAAAGCAAGCCAAATTATTCCATTAATATGCTCCAAAAGCACAAACAGCACCAGAACCATGTGGAGGCCCAGTTCAGCAAATCCATGTAGAATTATAATGAAGGAAAGAAGGGTTAGACACATAACCCCAAAACTTTTACTAGACTGCAAACCAGTAAGGTTGGCCATTTCAGTTTATGGGGACTGATTCAGATCCAGCCTCAAGTGGCCACTGGAGGAACTGCAGTTTTTAGAACTTGAACGTGGGCTTCATTTTGCAGTTCTGGAGGTTTATAGCTACAATCTACAAGACTGCATTTGCTATATTTTGCTTAACAAATTTGACTATAACTCTCACATTCCAGTCATTACCATCAAATTGATTTTTCTGAATATATGACACAAACTTGTGAGGAGACACTGCTAATCAACAAAAAGCCACAGATTATGAATTTGTTTTTTTCAGGTCAGCCCTTCCAGGTCAAATATCTATTTCATGCCTGCCGTTTTGCATGTAACTTCAAGCTGCTATAATTGGTCATTACACTGATGAGGGGGGTTGCTGATTAGTAGCTCTCTGCACGTGGCGTGTCCACAGAAGGCACGACCATGAAGTGCTGCCAATGTGCCATCTGCTTCTGCCAGTCAAAGCACTCATGACCATTCATCAGGCCAATCATGCACGCCAGCGCAACTGGATGCACATCAGCCCCCAGCGGGACACACAACTCCAGGTGGGAATTGCTCTGGTCGCTGCATGAATATGTCAAGAGGTGATGAGGATGAGCACTCAAGTATATTGTGATCACGACAGACCTAATCAGGCTGGGAACTTCCATTTCCTCTCTCAGCTCACATTGTTATGTTGCCGCCTAGGCGAATGTTGTCCAAAGTGATTACCTGGCTCAGTCGTTTTTAGGCAGGATTTTTAGCGTCTTACAGCATTGAGGTTGTTAAACTTTGATCAGCATCACGAAACCCTGACCAAAATCCTACTTTTGCTTTTACCATAGAAAAACATCCCCCCTTTTTCAATCTCTCCCTCTCACATGTGGCCGGGTCTAAACTCTGACTCTGATAAAAATAGAAAAGCCAAGAGTGGCGGTCCAGTCCAATCTGACACGCTGTCAACGTGATTCTAGTACGCCCACGTCAGAGATAGACGGGTTAGAGAAACAGCAGCGATGCAGCGACAGGTACCCTCAAAGTCAGTAAGAGCATAGTTAGACCAAACAAAGCTGATGTTTACTTATCCATGAGTGTTTTAAAAGTGTTGAGCTGTAGTGCTGCAGTGCATAAATATAGTAATCCAACATATTAAACAACAGCAGGAAATTGCATGAATACTAAAATCCTGATTGCTCTCTATGCCGCCTGGGAGATCATGCAGTGAATAAATTCACAGTGCTTCCCTTTGCTTACTGATAAGATAAGATAAGATAAGATAAGATAAGATAAGATAAGATAAGATAAGATAAGATAAGATAAGATAGAACTTTATTAATCCCTCGGGTGGGTTCCTCTGGGAAATTCGACTTCCAAAAAAAGCACAGCAACGACCAAAGTTACAGTTACAGAACTGTTATATATATATATATACACACACACACACACACACACACACACACACACACACACACACACACACACACACACACACACACACACACACACATATATAAATACAGAGACAAATATAAATAAAATATACAAAGGGGATAAATAGAATAAATAGGAATAAAAAATAAAAATACAAGTGAATTGCACATTTCAAGTATTGAGTCTATTGCACTGTTGACTATTTACAAAAAGTATTGCACAAGGTATTGTACAGTGAGGTGCAGAGGCACTACAGCTTAGTTGTTCCCCCCTGGGGGACAAAGGAGTTTTTAAGTGTTTAGCTTATTGCATGACATACATATGATTGATATGTACTCATTTTAGTTTAATTTAAGACAGGATTATTTAAATTTCTCTTATATGACAGACTGATTTAATTCTATCATCTGCTTAAAACTTCTGCTGTATTCATGCCTTAGTTTCAAGTACCTGACTTTTTCTTTGTTTCTTATTGTTCATTGTGTTCAAAAGTGGGTCGCTACTGATGAGCAGGCATGCCTATTGTGTTGTTTCATGTCTTTCTAGCAGCCTCTTTTAGTAATTATGCATCTAATTACTCAAGCTGTTCAGGTAATGCTCCCATTGCTCCTGCTCTCCTATGCACATGATGATTTCCTTGGCGTAGTACAGAGGTCACCATGCTAGGCCTCATTTGAATTTGAATTTCTCCCACTGGATAAATAAACGGTCCTGTCATGGCGCCAAGTCGCAGGGCAAGTGTAAGAGGCCAAAGAGCAAGAAGTATGTCTTATAGCAGCATGAAGAAAAATCTGGAGTTAACATGGTGAGAATGTGGTATAGGTCTGAATGATGTTAACCTTGTAAGCCTTTGGCTCAGATGGCCTTACTGAATTTTGAAAAAATAAAGTTCGAGCTTTGTTATTCAGTGGTAGTGACTCCTTTGAATAAAGGCAGAAACAAGAAGTGAAAATTACCCCCTTGGATTATCATCTCAACAGGAACCTCTTCTGATTTTGATTAAAAATGACAAAATTGGGTATCTCACTAATGCTGAATAAATCAGCCAGTGCTAGCATAGCTTAAAATAAATGTAATTTCTTTTTGCCTATAAATGATTTTTTTGTCTCCTTTGTCGTGCTTTTGTTGGACTAGTGTACGTTTGCATGGGGAGCTGATAGGGTTCAAATCAAACGGCCCTTTTCATCTCCTATGGTGATCGCTTTGAATGGATCCAAGTGTGGATTAACAGCCTACAAGACCATGCTGAGGTCCTTCCTGTTAACCACCGGTCACCCACAGAGACAGAGGAGGCACAGAGCCAGTGTGCATAACTGTGAAAAGGCTGTGCCATTGTCTTTCCTCTCTTTTATAGATTTCTTTCATTACTCATGCTTTACACACATCATGTTTCTACTAGCAACAACAGCAAAAAAAAAAAAACAAAAAGTCCAGAGGATCTCATTTATTTGTCTATTTTTTTACAGGTTATCTCTTTCTCTTTTCTCTCTACCTCAGTCATCCCATATGATACACACCAAGGCTTAACAGGAGGAGGCGAACACTCCTCCTCACCTGCCAAGGGGTCTAATGTCAATTTAGCCGCCCGCCAATCAAAACCATAGGAAACAGCACGGCAGTCTGTTTGCGTGTATGTGTGGACATTTTAAGTTTGACAGAGCACCACGAGAATTAAAAATAAAAATATGACTAAAATCTTCAGCATTTCAACTGTATGTTAATGTGAAAAAATACAAATAGAGAAAGATTAAGTAAACGAAACGAACTAATAGGGTTTAAAATGCTTATTTGTTTGTCGTTTTTGCTTCATTACTTCCCTCAGTCCTTTCATCTGTCTTGTGGCTGACATGCTGATACAGCCATATGGTTTGTGCTTACTTGAGCCCTGTCTCTCTATCTCTATCACTCTCTGTCTCACCACAGTCATGTTTCTATGAGAGCATTAAACTTAATCTAAGATAACAAACTCCTCTTAATTCTTGCTCTTACCATAAACTAATTTTTTAACTTAAAATCGAATCATTTAATATTGTGTGAACTTGCTTTTTGTAATCCAAAAGGAGACGAGGTCCCTATAAACGCACGCAAGATCCCACCTGTTGATCGAGGTGTCGCAGTTGTCCTCTGGTCTCCTCCGCTTTAGCTGCTAATTCGGCTGTGCTTATGCGCAGCATATCTGTAACAAATAAGAAATGTATAATTCCCTTCAATCAAGGACCAATATACACCCCACAGTTGATTGCACTACAGCCATTATACAGCCATTAAGCACTCTGTCTACAAAGTGTTTTTGCATCTGGGACAGTAAATGACATAGGTTCATGTCTGTGAGTTGCGCTACATGAAGAGAATACCTGTGGTTGGTGCTGAGGCACTGGTTGGTTCACTGACAGGATGGCCTTGGTTAGAGAAGGAGAAGGCCAGGGAGCTCTCTGTCCCCTGACTGTCTTCAGTACCATCCACTATCCTGCAGAGAGATATTATTATATTATTGTGCAATAACACTACACAATGTACACATTTTGGTTATTGCATTATGGTGCTATTCCCTAAAATATTTTAGGCCAGAAATATAAGATTATGTGTTTAAAAACAAACCGAAATTTTCCATATATTTGAAATTCATAGTTTTAACATCAACACAGTATTTAATTCAATGTGAAGCATATTTGTGAATATAAACGGCAATTTAAAAAATATGTAGCTGAATTCTATATATATTACAACAGATTTTGTGTATTTAGCCAGTTATTTTTATTTCTATATAAGATAGTTATATAAGTTATATACGAATAACCAGCTTGTTTGATTTATACTCTATGTCACTGACAAATATTCATCCCATTCAGTTTATTATGTTGGCTAAATTAAAATGATCCAGTCTAAACCATGATGAGCATAAAGACTGGAAATGGGGTTACATCTTTAAAAATACAGAAATGTCTCTTATAATACATTTTAAACCCTCTATTTAACCCTTTGTCCAACACATGTCATACAATAGTGTGTGTTGGACAAAGGGTGAATGTGAGTATGATATGAACCCACGTTCATCTGCTTCACTTCCACACATTCAACTGGCAAATGAGTCATGTGATTCCTACTTAAGCTTCTCCAGCCTGTCCACAGTTGCTGTGAAGATGCAAGCCACTTTGCAACCCACCTTCACCTCAGTCTTTCTTTATATATAATGTCTGACTTAACTAATACCACGTCTTCTGATGTCTGCTCTGTTCGTTCTGGGATCTTGCTGCTGTTCCCTGACTTCTGCTTTCCATGTACATGAGTGAAAGTGCATGGAGGTCTCTCATCAGGAATTAATTAATGCAGTTGGTTCCTCCTTTCCATAATGATTCATTCATGTGTGTGTCATTAGAGAAAGTTTTAACACGACTCTATTCAGTGCTGTGAGAAACGAAATGCCTCCCATGATTCAATAGCTTACAGAACCACTTTTAGCAGCAGTAACTTGCAGTGAAGGTTTTCTGTATGACTTTATCAATAACTCATAGCATTGTGGAGGAATTTTGTCCCACTCTGCTTTACAATGTTGCTTCAGTTCATAGAGGTGTCATGTATGCACAGCTCCTTTACGTTCCTGCCACATGATCTTAGAGGATCGTAGGGGTCTGTTGTAGCTTTAGCTGCTGGACAAATAACCTCATATTTGACTCTAGAATACTTTGGTTTACAAAGGTGTTCATGGTCAGCTCAGTGACTGCAAGGCATCCAGGTCATGTGGTTGCAAAACAACCAAATGACCTGTGATTCTGCTCATATGCTGTTTTTGGATTTTACCAAACATGTTGCTGTATAGCCAAATAGCTTCACTTTGGTCTCATCTGTCAAAAGGACATTGTTCCAGAAGCCTTGTGGTTTGCTCAGATGCAACTCTGCAAACCTAACCTGTGCTGCCATGTTCTCTTTAGAAAGAAGAGGCTTTCTTTGTGCTGTCTTTCCAAACAAGCCATACTTATTTAGTCGTTTTCTGATTGTGCTGTCATGTATATTATAAATGTAACATTTAATATGCTGACTGAGGTCGTTGGAGTCCGAGATATATTTCTTCCATTTTGCAGTTTCTGTAAAAACTGCACGTTTCAGGGTGTGAAACCTTTTCTGTATACCCTCACTGATAGATCACATAATAGAAATTAAGAGGATTAGACTTCCATTAGTCTGTCACAGGGTTTAGTAAATACACATACTGTTTGTCACTGATGACACTTTTGAGTCATTTCTAGTTTGCGGCATATGCACTCTTCCAAAGAAATATAAAAATAGGCATAGCTTGGATTCACAGGGAAACAGGCCTAGACAGGAAGTAAGACCAATCAGTGGAGAACAAACTCACCTGGGGCTGAGATTGGAAGGATCTAAAGTGTTGAGAGTAATTTCCTGGATCTTCCTCCGAGACCTGCTAGAGTTTTGTGCCACGCTCTTCTGGCTGGGTCCGCACATTGGAGACTTCTCACCAGCCCCCCTGAGGTTCACTGCTCGTTTCTGCTGTGATAACAAAGATACGGTCACGGCCTCTTGCTCCTCTTGCTCCTCCAGCTCCTCCAGCTCCGCATCTTCCTCATGTTCCTCCTGTGCCTCTGTGATAGGTGGATAGCCCTGAACCACTCGCCCGTTCCTCTTCACCTCTGACTGAAAAAAAAGCAAAATTAAATTAAAATCTAAAATCACTTTGGCTCATCTGTGGCTCATCATGGCCATTTCACTTTTTCCTCTGCAAAGTTAATAAAATGGTTCTTTATTTTTTTTAAGTAAACAAAATGTACTAATGACTTGTAAGTGCAATGAGTTGCCCACTCAGTTGGATAAAAGGTCAGATCAACAGTTTAGGTTGCAGATGTGTCCTGCAGAACAGTAAATGCAACACCTGACACCTGTCTCATTGAACACAGAGAGCTGCGTCTATCATTAGTGGTCTGCAATGAGCCTTCAGCTACAAGATGAGGTCTCAGCCTGATAATAGCAGAAGTAAAGACCACAGTCGCCTACTGAACCATCTTCCTCTGACAAAAATACCACCAGCGTGAGATTAATGTCTCATCGAGAGAGATAGACTCTTCTGTAAAATATTGGAACAGCTTGACAGTATATAGAGCATCTTATCGCCTTCTATTCTGGTGCCGCCATGATCTAATGACTGCAACTAATTTTGTGCAGAAGTGATCTATTTCGTCCTTCATCAAGTCTCAAACAATGATTGTGCCCATTATCGGTGACTGAAGCCTTCCGCTGAGTCACCCAACAAAGTTTTCAGAGTGCAGAAGCATCAAATTTCTTAGTGAGAGCTGATGAAAAATTCGGTGATGACTGTTAACCAACAACATGAACTAATCGGACAAGTCTTTTAAATTAATGGCACCTGTCTAAAAGCTGTTTAGCTTCTGCTTGTGAGAGTGAGAATTTGGGTACCTGCGTCTCTAGAGCTGTTGTGGACAGTCTGGCCTTAACCTGGAAGAAAGCCAAAGAGGAAACACAGTAAATGAACTGCAGATAAGAGCAATTAAGCTGCCATCTTTCTTTTCTTGCTTTTAATTTACAGGTGAGTCAGTTCACAAGGTTATACAGTAAATTATTTTCTAAAGCCAGTATAAGAATAGAATAGATGATAATGACAAATACCCTAATGACCTTGATATAGTAGTACTGTAGTGGTAAATGCAGGATAGTAAGACCAAAAAAAAAAAGCAATCTCAACATTTCAGCCGCAAAACACCCCTCCATCTCCTGTCTTCATTTAAAGTCTATTGAGCCCTGCGGCATGCAGTCCGAGTGAGTGCGGGTGTGTGTGTGTTAATGATGTGTGTGCGCGTGTAAGTGGGCCAGCGGCGTTTGGGCAGGCGAGACAAAAACACCTGACTGTAATTACAGCAGTTCAGCTTCTCCAAGTCGGCTCAGCTAGCTCTCTCTCTCTGTAATTTTAAAGTTTCCAGACCCTTCTTGCTTTGCCGTCTCTAAACTCATCAGTCATTCTCACACATTAGTACAGTATCGTGATTCATTTCACCGAGAAATTGGCGAGAGCACATTAATTGCTTCTCTTGCACTGCTGTGGGTAATACCCAGGCATCGTTAATTAAAAAATATTAAAAAATCAGGATCTATTAAGGGTGTATGGAGATAATTAAAACAAATGAAAGATTTGATTTGGTGTTTGGCTTTGGGATCCCCAAATTTATTTTGCTTATTTAGTTTATTATTTCATTGCTATTGCTTTAGCAAAATTAGCACCTAACGCATGTCTTCTCACATCTTTCTTTCTTTTCATAGTTCCTTCTTTTGGCATCACAATCAAAAAACGGTCCATGGGGGATGTATAGTTAAAAATCAGTTTAAATCTCCTTCCAAGGAAAACATGATTTGATCCCGTGCTAAATTTGTAACTTTCCTCATTTATTTTGCTTGGATATGCTTTCCACAATGTAAAATAATCTCATGAGATAAGCTTTAAGAAGCTCCAGACTGAGAGCTATTGTTGATGATGTAACTGTAAATGATGTAACTCTCTCCTTTAAAATGAAACTACCACGAAGATTACAAACTGTTTGTACTAATTTCCCTCGCTTTATAAGTTAGCCAATTATATGTGGAATCAATACACCAATACTTGGATGGACTCACGTGTGCCTCGTGTCCCTCTCTCAGGTTGTACGTGAGGTCCTGCTGGATGTCCTGGACGAAGTGGTGAGAGTACTCAGGATAGAGGTCCAACACCTCATAGAGTCCTTTCAGGTTGATACACTGCAGGTCACAGTAGGTCAGGGCTTTCACATCTGCATTGGTTTTTATTACCCGGTTATCCAAGGACAGGTTTGCTCCGATCAGGTCACCTTTACCTGCTCAGGCAGAGAGAGAGTGAGATGGTCAGAAAAAGAGGTGACAGCATAATGTACACTGTGGTAAAGGGTGTTAGAGGCACAGACTCAGTAATCTTTTCTGCAGACGCATCGGGACACATCAGCGATAACTGAAAAGTTTATAAGCTTGGAGGGTGGAGAGGTCCTGGAGCAGAGTAATGCTTAGACATTAAGAGGATTATTCATTTATTCAAGACTCAGAATATAACTTCTTCTGAATTCTAATTAGTAACTTTGTCACTATTATAGACTGTATGTCTTCTATTATTACACTAAGTACTGAGCACAGTGTTGGTTAAGGCAGGGAAGGAAGACACACTCAGCTTGGTAAAGCTGAAAACAGCTGATCTCACTGCAAGCCCCCAAAGGTGATAGCTCAGCTAACACACTTTTACAAATCCTCATAGTAAATTTTATTAAGGGTGCACTACTAAGGAACCTTGGACTACATATAATTGCTGCTGCCTCTGCAAGCTTCTTTGGAACCCACCTCCACCTCAGCTTCTCCTTCTCACGTGGTGTCTGACTTAATCGATGTCATGTGTGTTGTAATTTCCACCTGTTCAACTGTGTACCTGGAGCCTTGAGGCTGCTATACCATGACAGAGCCACATACCACCAAACTCCACCTCTATCGAAAAAAGAAAGGCAGCCTGAAATTCTTTATTTGTTTATTACCCAAACGTCTTTTGCTAATTAACGTTTGCCACTGACTTCTTAGATGTTAAAGTATGAAGAGCATAAAGAGGCAACTGCAAATGCATCTGCAAGACCAAAAACTGAGCACTCTATTAACGGGAAAGCTTCAAGTAATACTGTTTAAAAAGCTAAACACTAATGACCAAGTAATACCAAATAGGAAACAAGCTTAATGAGAGAGAGAATAAACAGAATATTGCAGCGTTGTTTTGGTCTATAATTATTATTTATAAATCACTTCCACTGCTTTTAGTCAGTTTTACAGTTTGGGTGAAGTGGCTGTGACAGCTTTTCCTCTCTATACAGGATGAAGATAAGTGCCCCTTTAGAGTTAATATCCCTTAAGCAGAGATAAATTATTCATTATGGTCATTTCGTGGTGTGAACGCGGCTAAATTACACCACAGCTGATGGAGTGGCAGTCATGACTGTTCATGTTCTCCTTCTCCGTCGCTTTCTCAACCCACTCCTTCTCACCCCGGTTATTATTCCTCTCCTCTTTCATTCGCTCCCTCTGTTTTTAGAGATCCAACTGGTTCAGCTATATCAAAACCCTTTGTCACTGACTTTTCTTTCTTTTCCATCATCTTCCTTCTCCTCCATTTCCTCTTTTTCTTTTCTTGCTTCTTTGTTTCACTTCTTGTTTCCTGCTTTGTGTTTCCTGTCCGCTATTCGTCTGCTACTTTGTGTTTCCCAAACTTCCATTTTATTCTTAACATTTTAGCTTTTGTTGCATCATTCTGGTTTTTAATTTGCTTTTTTGTCTTCCTATTTACTTCTTTCTTTCTTCTTTGCTGTCTTTCTTATCTTTTTTGTATCTGTCTCTTTCTAGGTTTCTTTCATTCCTGTCATCCCCATCTTCCTTTTTTAAATTCTCCTCTTCCTTTTCAGCTCACTAGATGCTTCCCCTCTGCCTCCATCTCCTGTTTGCCTTCTAACCTTTTTATCTGCCATGTTTTACTTCTTTCTGAGTTTCTCTGTCTTCTCCATTTTGTGTTTTCTTTCTTTTTATTCATTTTTCCTTTTCTTTTCATTTTTCTTTCTGCTTATCTTTCTGTCTTGTTAACTTTTGATTCCTTCTTCCTTATGTTCCTTCCTTTCTCCCTTCACTCACCAATCTGGACCTCAGCTTGGCTCACTTTTACTCTCATCACTTCTTCTTCTTCTCTTTCCTTTTTTCTTTTCTCATCACTTTCTCTCATCTTAAGCCCCATCCATTTTCATTTACTTCATCTCATTTGATTCCTCTTGTTTTACACTCTTCTGCTTCCTTTTTTGCCCTCCCTCTTTCAGCACACGTTCTCTCCATCTTCCCAAAGTTTCTCCTCATCCTCTCACTCTTCCTGTTTTTGGTCTTCTGTCTGTTATGTGGTACTGAGCTGTGGCTATGGACTCGCTGTGTGGCAAGGAAGGGGGTGATAGAGAGAGACGAGAGACACATGCTGAGAGAGAGAGAGAACCTTTTTTTTTCTTCAGACACTCGAAGTTAGCCTGACCTTCAGCACACAAGCACAGAGACAACGCTCTCCGCCTGTCAAGCCTACATACACATATGCACCCACCCACACACACACGCACACAAACACATGCCATTCAGCAGAAAACAGCAGAAAACAATTCCGCCTACTCGATACACACAAACAGGAAAACACAGAAACCTTTTTTTCCCTCTTTTTTAACAGGAGAAAAGGCATGCAGGTGTTGTTTCTACAAACAACTAGATACACACACAAAGATAACAATGCCAAAAGAGGAAAAAACCATGACAGATGGAGTTTCTTGAACCATCTGGCTGTCTTCTATTCTCTGTCACACGCACTTGTGACAGATAGAGTGTATTCCTGTGTCATGAAGGTCAGAAAGCAAAAGCCAGTATGGTCACTTAGGGCAAGAGGTTGCATCGCACAGCAGATGTGCATGCTTGCAGATACAGCTCGAGTGAGTCTACATCTCGATTTGTTCTGCACACAAAGATGGGCATCATTTTATGAACTTTCAGAAAATTCTTCATCTCTAAGCTGAACATACTGGAGTTTTTTTTTTAAAATCTTACTTAAAAAAATAGTCCATTACGTATTGAGTATTAAGTATTGAGCACTGAAGAAGTTGAATGATTACCTTTATAACCATGTTTAATGTGTTAAAGTCGTTTTAGGAGCAGATTTTGTGACTCTTTTGTTCTTTTATCATTCTATCATTCTACCCTGTTATTCAGCTTTGGTATTAATAGTGGCAATGAAGATACAGACAAGACATGTGGGTGGAGAGAGAGCAGATTTGCACTTTATATTTAAGTTCCCATGAATATTAGTTGCCTACTATCGCTTTATAAGTCATTGGAAAGCATAATGATTTATTCTGCATGGCTGTGTTTTACAACTGCAAGCTCATTAACTAAGTGCTTTCCCTCAAAAATGTACTTAACTGCTTCTTCATAGTAACAAATCTATTATACATGGATTACAAGCTTAATATGGTTTGTTCAGTGTTGCATGTTTAAGGTCGCACAAGAACAACCATTTCTTAAGAAACTAAATAAATATGATCTATTCTCAAGTAACAAAAAACCCCCAAACAAAAACAAAAAATGTCTAACAAACTCTTATTAAGACTACCGATTCTATAGAGAGGCCCTCGCAGTTTGACATGTTGCACAGAGCCTTTTGATTGGGATCTGCCAGTTTAAGATGACCATTTGATACTTGCAATACGTGAGATGTTTTTAATCAGGCAAATGCATAATAAAAATGAATAATAAGGACAAAGAGACTTTGCTAAAGTGAAATGCAACTTCATAAATATAAAACGTCTGCAGCACACGTTTCTCTGTTTTATCTAATTTGTTCTTCTCAGGAGACACTACTGGCTGTGATGGCTTTTATCTTTATCAAGCTTTATTTTCCTTTATGCTTTATTTTAACCTTTTTCATTTACTTTTTCTTTCATTTGTATTTCACCAAGACTTCTGCTGTATAAACAAAACAGTCCTTTTTAAATAATTATTGTAATTTCATGAACAAAGACAGCGATATTTTTTCTCGGTTCAAGCTGACTCGCAGCTTTTGAGCACGTTGTGGAACCGTTAATGAGAAGCCCGTTTCTATTTTAGCACGCGGCTTCCTTTGGAATTGCTGAATCGGGGGGATCCACCTACTGAAATAGACTGTTTTTTGTATTTTTCTGTTTCTGTTGTAGAAAACACAGGAGTCAGTTCTGGCTTCAGATGCTGTAATTAGCTGCTGCTTTAGCAAATCAAATATCGATTTAAAACTGAAAGTGAAAAAGCAAATGAATTTGGCCTGGGGTGTCACATAGAGACCTACTTCAGCAAGCAACGAGGAACTGGGATGAGCAGCATTAAAACGATCAAGACTAGAAGAAACTAAAATGACAGAAGACTGAATTACACTTCTGTGGAAAAGATATGATGAATGCTCAGCTGGACATAACTGGATTGCAATAGTTTAGCCTGGATGGAATTGGACAATTATGGATCGAATGGATCACTGGTATATGATATAAAACAATCGGCAAAGGTTGAATGTCTCTTTCATCACCTGCCAGTCAGCTCCGCTCATCCTCTATGGGCTTCAAGACATCACTAAAACATGCAGCCCAGCTTAAAGAAGAATGCAGCTCCTTCATATTATGTGCACAAATTGACAAGTCCTTCTTTGCCTACTGCAAAAGGAGATTGCTCAAAAATGGCATTTACACTCACTGGTCACTGCATTTGGTACATTTTCAACCGCTCTTTAACTCAAATATCTAATCAGCCAATCACACGGCAGCTTCATCCATCCAGCTCCATCAATATAGGCCTGTAGACATGGTCAAGGCGACCTGCCCAAGTTCAAAATGATTGTCAGAATGAGAAAGAAAGGTGATATAGGAGACTTCAAACATGCCATTGTTGTTGGCCGTTGGCTGGTTTGAGAATTTCAAACACTGCTGATCTACTGGGACTTTCCCACACGACAATCTCTAGGGTTATCAGAGAATGGTCAGAAAAGGAGAAAATGTCCAGTCAATGGCAGTTCCCAGGGTGCCTGTTTGGCTTCCAAGTTGAGCAGGCAATATGCTGCATGTGCTGGAGGGCTAAATGCTGTATCCCGGGTCTGACTCAGATCCAAGGCTTGTTGTCTCATCTTCACTGCACAATCTAATACAGACAAAAAGGAACCCCCAAGACATGCTTCTAGCTGATTGGAAGGCTGCAGAAGAATGTACAACAGATGTGCTACTGCTGCAGAAGACCACACCAGGTGGCACAAGAACAGGATACTTAGGCTACAATGTTGCCTGGTCTGACGATTCTCAATTTCTGCTGCAAAATTCGAATGAATTTTTAAATATGCACGGATCCATCCCACCTTGTTTGTGTAAATTGTTACAACAAAATGAGCATTGTTGCCTAACTGAGCTTAACCACAGCCTGAATATTGTTGCTGACCTATGACCCTGCACCATTATCTGATGGATGCTTCCAGCAGGATAACACACCATGCCACAAAGCTCAAATCATCACAAACTGGTTTCTTGAACATGACAATAAGTTCAGTGTACTTAAATGGACTACACAACCACTAGATCTCAATCCAATAGAGCACCTTTTGCAATGTGTTGGAAGATTCACATCATGGATATGCAGTCGACAAATCTGCAGCATCAGAGTGATAATAACTTCAGAGGAATCTCTGCTGAGGCCAGTGAGTTGACTTTTTAACAAGAGCTTAATAATAATTCACTGAAAATGCACAATAGCCTCTAGGACAATGTAATCCTTCAAATTCAAAACAATTAGCCTATTTTCAGGATGGGCTTTTACACAAAGAGCCACGCAGAGCTTCGTTATTAAGCTTGCTGTTTCCTTGTTAAAATTAGAAAAGATCTGTTTTCCTTCCGTCTTCCCACCCCCGAGCCCCTTCCTTCTCCCTTTTATCATACCCAGAATGGCCAGCACCATGCCATCTTTCAGCACTTCCATGGATCCTGAGCAGACAAAGAAGATGGCCTGGAGAGCGTCACCCTGTCGAAGGAGGTACTCTCCTGGAGCACAGAAAGAGGTCTTGATGTGCAGTGACAGGGAGCGCAGGCAGCCGCGACTGGCAGAGGCAAACAGCGACAGCTCCAGGATCTCCTTGTTAAGGTGCATGGTGATGTCAGATCGCAGCTCATCTGGGAAGTCCTTCAGCAGCTGTAGAGATGGGGGGGGGGAATAGAAATCAGAGAAGGATGTGAGCAGCATGACACTTGTAATTGTAAGAAAAAAAAAACACATGTACCTAAAGTTAAAAGATATTATTATTACTATCATTATGTAGTAATAATTACCTTTATACACCATTACCAACCAATGCAACACCTGTGGCTGCAACACAGACAATATAAGGTGAGAATTTGGAGAAACGCTGTCATTTGCACATCATCTATCTGTCCATCCCCTCAGCGGGACAAAGATCTGCAGCTCAGCAGCATCACAGCTGATCAATGAGTCATCAGAGCCAGGCTTACTTTAATCAACAGGCCCATCTATAATTCATTTGTCTGGGTTTCATCATCATCACTCCCTCCACTCCCTGCTCTGTTTTCTGACAGCTGTCTTGCAGGCATTCACAGCCTAGAGGGACGAGTTGCTACTATACTGCTGACTGGTTGCCTCCGTTTCCCTGAGCTTATCAAGCAGAGGTGTTGTTCACCCTGTCTTACTGTGTGTTTTCTCTACATGGTCCTGAAGCCACATTTGCACACTTAGATCTGTTTGCACGTTTCCTTTCACCTGATGTTGTCTTCAACAAAAACAAAATCTGGTTTTGAAAACCAGCCTCGAATCATCATTTTTGAAACTGAAGGCCGAGAGCTTGTCCTCTAAATATCATCATGCATAGACAAAAAAGTCATGTCTTCTTCTCCCTGTGAGTCAGTGCTCAGGGCTAAACACACCTGCATTCACTGTGGGTAATCATAGTACCATTGATTGTATTTTCACCTCTACCGTGAGCCTAAATGTGGCTGACATGTAAGGAGTATGTGAACTTTCAAATGAGTTATCGGTCCCTGTGGGCTGTGCTGTTGGACATTTAAAGTACAAGTGAACAGACCAAGTAGGGAAAGGGTTAATACCAACTGAAGTAATTACTGTATTTGATGCTGATGTTGGGATATCGTCAATGCAAAGACACTTCCAATTTCAGTTTAGCAAAAACCAATCAGGTCGTCTTCCTTTCATACCTCATTACAGTCGATGCCATTGTTGACCGACCAGGTTGTTTGAAAGTACTCCAGCATTCGCTGCTTGAGGCTCTGCGGCAGATGATGGACACGTATGAAGTCCTTGAGATCTTTGGTTTTGGTGTGGTACAGAGACCAGCGTGAGTACATCCTCTGGATAATGGCTGTCACATTACCAAAGACCAAAGCGTGCATCAGTGCTGCAGGTAAGAAGAGATGAAGAAGGAGAGTTAATGAAGTGGACAGTAAGCATGGATGACATACAGTGAAAAATGTGCTGACAGTGAATTGTCAAGACAGGGAACAAAAATAGGAAACCTGACTAAACTCTTTTCTAGACTGGTTTTGTATCTCACAGTAAACCAAAGAGAAACATCAGCACAAGTGTTACAAGTGCAGCACAATAACAGTAGAAAAACATGGAATTGGACTCAGATCATAAGTTGCTCAAAGCAGGTCAGAGAGAAACATCTAGAAACAGGAACTCTGTCATATTTCTAAAATATTAAATAAGCAACAGGAATAAGGCAGGAATACAACAGTTCTGCCTCCACTTGATTTCTATGATCAAATAAACATCAAATCAACTAAATATACACATGCATATCCTGCAGCTCTACTCCTAGAACACAGGAACATCAGGATTAGGTCTGGCAGGGTCATATTTGACTGGGATGACAGATACCTGTCCTGTTCACCTAAGCTCATCCACTTTTCAGCGGTGCTGCAGCTGTGTCGCATGCTGCAAGACGGGAAAGTGGGACTGCTGTGACAGCGATTACTGATTGTGGCATGAGCCATTAATGAAAGAAAACTGAGCTTTAAGCTTCACCACTGAAAACTAATTACATTTTATGTTTTACACTGTTGTAAGGTCATTTAGTCATATTGTTATTCATGTTTGCATTGAATGATGGAATAAAATGATTTAATTCAATTCCACCCATCCAGTTTGGCCTATGTTTCCATATAAATATGAACAGGTGCTTGGTTCAAGTTTTTATTTCGTGTAAACCCAACAGGGATAGCGTGTGTGTGTGTTTGTGTAAGCACATGTTTGTGTGGTGTGTCTGTGACAGCTACTGCTACTGCCCCAGGCAGCCAGGGACATTTAGCAATTAGCTGAACCAGAATTGGGAGTGTCCACAGGGAAAACCCCCACCACGGTGACCTCTCCTCATCCCCAAAACACAAATGTAGTGTAACAAGCCAGTTTAAACCGGATCAGACCTTCCTGCAGTTGTCTGCCAGTGAAATATAACAGCTTACAGTGAAACAAATGATGGACCAGGATCAGATTTTGTTGATGTTCCATCCATCCGTCTATCCTGCTTCACTGCGTATCTGATTTCAGGTAAGGGTCATTTGTACAGGTAAGTATAATTCCACACACTGTTGTCTCAATCTGATCTCATGATAAATGTAAGCATTTCCATCATTTCCAAAACACGTGTGCACTCAAGTTAATGTGACGATATCTCACGACTGATCGTTTGTTCGTGTACCTCCTATAAGCATGACACAAACGGAGAAGATCTTCTCAGCGTCAGTGTTGGCTGACACATTGCCGAAGCCCACGCTGGTGAGACTGCTGAGTGTGAAGTAGAGTGAAGAGATGTAGACGCTTCGGATGGAGGGACCACTGCCAGAACCATTAACACCTCCTGTGGGATAGTACGGCGACTCCAGACGCTTTCCCAGTTCATGGAGCCATCCTGTTTTAATATAGTGTAAACAGCAAACGGATGGTCAGACAGAAACGTTAAATTTGTTTCAATTTCATAACAGCAGTTAATATAAAAATTCAACTCGACTTGTAACAAAATTTCCACAAAATTACCAGCCTTCATTTTTACTGGTTATCATGAAATCCTATGCAGTAATTGGTGAAAAGAAATCTGCATTGTTCTCATGACCCACTGGATATTGACCGGGATCCAGTTATGAAGATGCAAGAACAAGGTAATTGTGAACAGCACAGCTTATCGATGCTAACCAAAAATCAGCCCAACAGGCCTCGTTATACATAAGTGACCTGAGGACTAAAGGGGAAGCCTTGTGTTTCGGTATGAGAAGAATTAACACATTTTGCACTGATTTTACAATGCACACACACATAAGTGATGCAGTTGTTGCACCCACCTTTTTTTTACGGCTCTACCGTAAAGGCTTAAAATCCTATATGAAGACCCTGATGACAAATGCATATACAGGTAAATATAAGATCTCACTTGCAGAAAAAACCCTGTATCTCTGGTTTTAACGGCACTTCAGAAATTTAAATATGACTTCTGTCCTGTTCAAGTTTGTCTTCTTGTGCACCTCTACACTATTGGTGATGAAAGCTTTTTTTTTTTTTTTTTTTTAAACCAAAAAAAACCCCCAAAACCTGCAGCCAGCGAGCCTGCAGGTAGTGCATCAGGTGTGAAGCATAAAAATGAACATGACTTTGAAGTTGCTGAGTTTTGGGGATGTCCAGTGTTGTCACAGGGAGAACATTCATGAGCCAGAACAGCACAATCTTTACTCACCACAAATCCAATTAAGCATATTTCACTCTCTTTGAATTTGTCCACTTCTCCATAATAATAGTTAAAGGCTAACCGTTCTGACACAGTGGAGTAGACCCTACATGCAGCATAGATGCACAATTTGCAGGTGCACTGAACAGGACTCTCCGGAGAACAATCTATCAATTGCAGCTAGCACTGGAAGCAGTCCAGAGGTCAACATGAAGGTCAAGCTGAAAGGGCCAATTTTAAACGAGTTAATGTTTTTGGCCTTTAGGGATACAGTCTAGTCTGTCTGTCTGTCTGTGTCTTTTATTATACTAGCCTTTATTATAGCCTTTGTATGAGTCTGTTTATTGCACAGATTTTGGCCCATAGAAGCTCAACGTTTCTTTTATACTGAGTCTGACAAAACTAGATAATGACTCCTTCAGCTAGAACAGAAACTGAGGCTGTTTTTTTAGCCCCACATTTTGTCCCAGCATTTGATGTCACCGGAGTCAGTTTTCCATTAGCATCCTGTAACAAAGTTGATAACAAATCTCTGCAGGCACACATCACATTACATGTACACTGTTACCACAGTGGTGAGTAGCTCTGAGACTTATTAATTAATTTATTTTCACATGGCTACAATATAATGAATTCAATAAATTTTTGGTACAAAACACAGCAACAAATCTTTTTCTTTCTTTGTCTGGTTCTCTGTGATATTCTAGCAACATTTGTGGTGAATCAGCACATTCAATGTCTTCCTGCGAATGATAGGGGGTGGGAAGATTGTATTACATTACTAATCCAAGCACCAACAGCGCCTGAAGATGCTACAACTGATACTGGCAAAGTGCCCAGTAGCACCGGTGCTATGCTGAAAAAAAAGGTCTCGGTTACAAGTCGTTGTTTGTTTTGACATCATAGGATTTCAAAGGCGCTTCGAAGGAAGAACACTACAGATGCAATGTTTTATGTGAGACTGTTGATGGAGAAGTATAGAAAAGGTCGAAAAAAGTGGCACTGTGTCTTTGTGAATCTAGAGAAAGCATATGATATGGTGCCAAAGGAGGAGCTCTGGTACTGCAAGAGGAAGTCAGAAGCGGCAGAGAAGTATGTTAGGGTGGTGCAGGACATGTATGAGGACAGATAGACAGTGTCGAGGTAGGAATGACAGATGGCTTTAAGATGGAAGTGAGATTCCATCGGTGATCTGCTCTGATCCTTTTCTTGTTTGCAAGGGGACAGATGAGGTCAGGCAGGAGTCTCCTTGGACTAGGATGTTGTGACGACACTGAGATCAGCAGTGAGAGCAGGGAGCAGATGGATAAAAAATATGGAGGTATCCTCTGGAGAGAAGAGGAATGAAAAACAGGAACTACGTGTGTGTGAATGAGACGGAAACAAGTGGAAAGGTGAAGGTGCAAGGAGCAGAGGTAAAATAAATGGGGTGAACCATCCAACACAACGGACAGTACACGTGAGAGGTGAAGAAGAGAGTGCAGGCAGAATAGAGAGGGTGAAGAGTGTCAGGAGGAATTCGTGACAGAAGGATAGCAGCAAGAGTGAAAGAGAAGGTTTACAAGATGGTAGTGATGGTAGGAAGCAGATGATCCACTGTGGCAAACCCTAAAGGAAGCAGCTCAAAGAAGAAGAAGAGTTTGAAGATTTGCGGTTAAGATTTCCCCCGCCACTGACCAATATCCCAGTTGTTCGTGTTGTCCTCCATTTCCTTCTTGCCGATGATGTACCAGATGCAGGCCATCCAGTGAGCCAGAAGGGCAAACATGGACATCAGCAGGGTCAGAACCACAGTGCTGTGCTGCGAGTAGCGGTCCATCTTTTGGAGCAGCCTCAGCAGTCGAATTAAACGCACTGTCTTCAACAGGTGCACCACTGACACCTGTAGGTAAACAATAAACCAAGGTGAATCTATTTGTAGATAATGAAGTAACTGGTTACATACAAGTTTTACTGTTAAGAACTTTCACATTAAAGTGAAGTGGAATTCACATTTTGGATTGACAGATGTATTTTTAATTATATGGACAAGGATACATTGAATCTTCTTTAAAATGGTTCTTATTATCAAAGAGTTTAAAAAAACACATAAAACTGACATTCTGTACTAAATTTCAAAGCCAGCATGAACTTTAAATGATTGTCAGTTATTAACAGTAGTCTAACCAACAAATTTTTCTCAAGAGATATAAAAAGAAGTGTCGAAGAACTAAAACATTAAATGTATTTTCAGTTTTCTCAAATTAACCAGCCAACTGGTGTTAAGAAGCTCCCCACTATGATATTTATGGGAGGCATATCAAATAATAGCCACCGACTATGTTAATAATATTTGATTAAGCCACTTTTGTGCACATGCAGCACTAATTATAGGAAAAAAGAAGCATTAGTTACTCAGTTGCTCTCTGACTCTATAATGTGATCTGTATCAAGATTTGCTGATAACCTTGAATGCAAGAGAAATCAGCCTGTGTGTTGGTTTTGTGTCTTAACTTAAAATTCCCACCTTCAGCCGAGTTTGCTTCTCTGGACTTTTTATGCCTTTTCTGTTTTCCTTCATTCTGTAACCACTTAAATTTTGGCCCATGTCTTCTGAGCCCTCCTCTGACTTGCACCTGCTCCTCAGGCAAACTGCGCGAACAGTCTATCATTTGGGACTTGCTGTCATCTTTCCCCACAGGAGATGTACACACCAGGTATTATTAAGAAAGATGTAGGACAAAGAGGACGTGTGATACATGTTACATGTGTATTTGTGTAGCGAGGAGAGGAAGCAGGGAAAATTGGGTGGGAAAGTAGGCCAAAAAAATACTGTATATAAAGATAGGGTGTAGTCAAAGCATCCAGACAGTTATCTTCACTTCCACAAAAATAAATAAATAAATAAATACAATAAATCATTCAGCTGTGATATTCTAATCAAGAAATGTCCTTAAAAGGGATTATGATCCTGTTCATATCAATTTAAGGAGAAGAAAAACAGGAGATCTCAAGATCACGTCACTATATTTAAAAAAAATAAGGACTTGGTTTTGGATTTCTCTGTGCAGTAGCAATTAGTCACTGAAGTAGTTTAGGCCATCTAAGAGAAAACAAAACACAGTGATTAGATAAACTTCCTTAAAGAAAAGGAATTCTGCGTCAGCTGTGTATAACGGGGCCAAATCACCAACACTGCTGATAAAAATGGTCTCCTGCAAGTGCTTCCAGCAGCACCTTAGGGTCCTCTATGCTGAGCAAATGGAACAAAGCATCAAGAGAAGAGTGACACATTAGAATGATAAAAATAGTGTGCAGGAACACTGGGACCAAAGAGGTCATGCTAGTTAGGCCTTGCACGACCCAGGTAACATGATATATTCTGTGCACAGTGTTTAATGTCTCAACTAAACATTCAAGGCAAGATAACAAACATCACATTGCAAACATTGCAAAGCTAGCCCCAAAGTATGTGGTACCGGACCCAGAGGGTTTGTCTTTAAAACTGTAGAGGCTGGGAAATTATAGAGAGTCAGAGTGAGGAACCCTATGCATTGAAGATGGGGCCCATCAAAGGTGGCCAGATTAGTACAGTGAGATTAATCAGTCTGTCACACTACAAACAGCCTCTGTCATGCACCCAGAAAAGTCGCTGACTAGTCAGCGCAATCAAGACTTCAAGGAAAATGTCAAAGAAAAAGCATAAACTGCCAATTGTAGATAAAACATTTCTCAGTATTGCATAGGTCAGTCTCACATCTAGACGGTCACTTTAACCTTGCATAGATGTGCAATGCATTGACTGTGGTGTGGTGTTGTCAGGGTACATCTCTGAATGCTAAGCTTATGCAGACAGAGAAGCTAAACCAGGGTCCATTAGAGTACCATGTGCTGACACACCGCTGCATATAATCCACACATTGTATGCAAAGCTAACCACACCATAACAACACAAAATCTGTGTGGATGGATGTCCAACATCTGTGTCCACAGCACATGCATTATTTAACATATGTAATAAAGAGTGTCTTTTCTTTGGGACAATTTGTTTCTCTGGCCCCTGGGTTACATTTGATGTGCAGACTCAGATATTTTCTCAGGCTCTGTGCTGATTATCAGCAGGGCACCGTATAACTATTTCATGTAGTAATAACTAGAATATATCAAGGGTTGTTTGTGTGTACATGGGTGCATGTGAGGGGACAAGGAGGTAAAGGAGGGAATTACAGTGCTTGAACAAAGCTAAGAGGAGGAGATATGTGGACTGTCCTTATCAGAGCTTCTCCTGCACATGTCTCCAGTTTTATGGTAGCTTGTCCTATCGCCATGAGAAATAGAGAGCTGGTGCAGCACGAGGCGTAATGAAGCCTCCTACTGAGCCCAGGGGAGAGGCACCATCTCCCCTCCACTATCTATCACCACCCCACATCCCACCTATGGAGCGAGCAGGCTGCGCCACGTCCCGTTCTCTCCAGCGCCATGAGTGGTAAGCAATATAATGTAGCCAGCAATGCATATGTGCACCATCTGCTACTTTTTCCTTTAACTTTTCCTCCTGTCACTTCCATCTCACCCCTGCCATTCACATTTTCATTTCCTCTGCTTATCAGGTGTGAAATATATATGCTTTGCAGCCTGATTGCTTACTTCTGCTTTTTGTGCGCGTGAGACCATAAGGTTGCAGAAATGCTCATTATTTCTCCCCCTGTAGCCACGCCTTTAGCCCTGCACGCCTATCACAACAGCATGGCCAGTCATGCATGTTTATTTATTTATTTATTTTATTAATGCCACGGTATCGGCCCAATAAGCATGAATAACATTGTTCCCTAATGCCAACAGGGCATCCAGCCATACAGACCCAGGAGACCTACTCACAGCAGCTAAATCAAGCGGAGGTTTCTGTTTGCATCAACTATGTACTGCTGAAAAAAATGTTCATATCAGTAAAAAGCCAGATAATCTCAGCACACTTTTCATTTAAGAAAGAAGTAAGAAGTGAATGAAATGTACATTGGTGGTAAACATTTTCAAGTGAAGAAATGCTATTCAAATTTCCGCTCAGGACACGTTTTTGGACCTCCTGTGTTATTTTCTTGAAAAAATATTTCAGTCAAGCAGATAAAAGCAAAATTTCTGTGGGAACTAAAATGTACAGTTGTGCATGGAAATGCACACAAAATTTCAAGGTCAAGGTCAAGTTTATTTATAAAGCACATTTACAACAGCTCATGCTGGACAAAGTGCTTTGTAAACTAAAAGGCAACTAAAATAAGTAAAATGCACAACAATGATGTTAATGGGGCTGTTAAAACAAAAAATGTTCAGGCCAACATGTGCTAAAAGCCAGTGGATAAAAATGTGTTTTCGGTAAAGATTTAAAATGTTAGAGTGTTTGTGCAGATCTAATATTTAGAGGCAGACTATTCCAGAGTCTGGGACCTGTCACAGAGAAGGCTCTGAAAGAGTAAAGTTTTAAATTGGATCCTGTAAGGAACAGGAAACCAGTGTAGAGAGGCCAACTCTGGGTTATACGCTCCTTCTGTTTTGAACTAGTCAGCAGATGAACAGCTGCATTTTGGACCAACTGGAGATGATAAATAGAGGTCTGGTCCAAAGTACAGAGAAAAAGGGAAGAGTATTGAAAACACCCAATAAAAAGGAATATATCCAAGGAAAAGGACTAATCGGTGAGTATTGGTAACCTGCCTGGAGCTTGCTGTTCATATAAACAGTGGGTTTTTTTTTATATTATTTAATTACATATTTCTTCTGTTCCTTTATTCCCTCACAGTAAGAGTACAGCATTGTGCTAAAGTCTTGAGCTACCCCTCATATCTTTTTAATTTTGTAGGAAAATGCAAAATAGGTGCGATGCAGTGAAACAAGTGCAAGCATAAATGATAATATAATCTATATATATCAAAAATCAGTCATGCTGAAAAATGAAGCTGCTCCCAATGAAACTCTGTGTAGAGGATCAAAATGTGATGGTACTTTTCTGTGTTCATAATTTCATCAGTGTTGATAAGCTCTCCAACACTGCTGATTGAAATGCAGCCCAAACCCATGACAGAGCCTCCACCATGTTTTACAGATGGCTGTAGACACTTGCTGTTATACATCTCTCCTGACCTCATCTGTACATATTGACTTTTTGAACCAAAAATTTCAAAATTGGATTCATCACTCCTGTTACCACTAATTTTCAGGCCAGTTCTTAATTTAATTTTGAATACCATACCTGTTTCCCTTCATTAAAAATGGCTTCCTGACAGCCACCCTTTCACTGGCACAATTTCTCATGAAGCTTCAGTGAACAGTAGCTGGATCAGCTGAAGAACCAGATGCATCTCTTAGGTCCTGTGTCAGGTCTTTGCTGAAATTTTCCCCTTTTCCTTAAGAAAACAACTTTCAAATACTGTTTATCGTTATTTTTATTTTTGTTTTTTGATCACTCTGCTTTAATGACTTACTCCAGACAATATCGAGATACGCTTCCAGTTTTAAGTTCACATTTCTTTGGGAATCACTTTGTTGGTGCAAAAATACTATTTTATGTCTGCCAACTCTGTTATGTTTTGCATTTTTTGTGCATTCAGCTATAAAATTTGGGTAAAATTATGTGTTTTTGTGACAATCTGCGGGTAACAAAATGATGCACAGAAACCTTTTCATATATACACTTTCAGCGATAACCAGTGTATAGACACCCAATATATACATACAAATTACAGCACCCAGAATCATAGACTTGCTTTTGCTTAATTCTATACTTTTCCCTCTGTCCCCTTCTGTTTCCTAAACTTGTGAAATATGTACAAACATTATCTGCATTTTATAATACACAGAGCAATGATCATGGAAAATGAGAGCATTATAGAGACTATGAAAAAGAGCAAGAAAGTGCAAGTGACACAAAACAACAGAAAAGTCACAAGATAGAATGCGAAACACACTAAAAACAGAAATGACTGAGACATATGACAAAAACAACAGGGAAACAAAAGAGAGGAACAGCGCTGAGGCCCCATGGCTCATTTCGGTGAAAGATGGCTTCTGTTCTCAAAAGGGACATCAGCATGAATGCTCCTGTCCTTAGAGGAGACTTCACGCAGAACGTTCCTCAATTACTAGCCATTCCTGCTGATCCCAGCGGGGAAATGGAGGAACTCATGGCCTGGTACCCCTACACACAAATCCTGGCCTACTGAGCATGTGGTATTTCCATTAATAGAGTCTTGTATCAAACCGGTACCACTGCCTGCAGCAGCCTTTTACTACTCGCATCCTTTCCCTCCCTCCTTACCTTGAAAGTAAATATTTTTTTTCATTTTGCTGATTTTTTTCAAACAGCGGCCGAATTCTTCTATTAACCGTCTCCTTTCATAACACAGATCTGTACACTTTCTTCCTGCTCTTTAATACCTGTTCTGTTCTGAGCATTTAGTCAAACACGCACCTATTTGAGACTGGATGCTTGTGTGCATCCATCCAGTACTCCGTATTGAGCTTTTGATCCACTCTACAGCAGCTGAGTGAGCAAACAGTGATATTCAGCACAGTCAAAGCATCCCATTCTCTAAATTAGAGACCAGAGAACGAAAAGTTCTATAAGCAACCAATCAAAACCTCCCTAAAGTGCAATGCTTCGACTCAGTGACATCATTCATCCGGGGACAAGACAACACAGTCTACCTAATTGCTCCAGATCTCTGTTTCTTCCTCCTCTCAATTGTTCTTTAGGGGGATATGTATTTTACTAAAGCAACAGAAAAAAAAGTTTTAATAATGCAGATGTGATAGTTTTGTCAGTGCTTGCTCAGTGCACGTAATTAATATCCCAAAGAGACACTGAAAGAGCTCTGGAAACCAAATTATGTTGCGGTGTTAGGCATCGAGCCAGTTGCTACTCACCACGCTGACTTTCACGGCGTAGAGCAGGTCAAAGGGCAACGCGGCCACCAAGTCGATGATAAACCACGTGGTCAGGTAGTGGATGCATATCTGTCGTGCGTCGAAGACCACCTGGCCTGACTTGCTGACATAAGTGGTACGAAAATTGAAAACGATGTCTGGCAGTTGAAGAAAAAAGACACACACAGGCTTGGTGCTTATTATGAAGACTCAATTATTTACAAGTGACAATAAAACAGTTTTAAGACAGCAACCGACCTATGATGAACAATATCTCCACGGCAATGTCACTGACGGTTGTGCTGCGGGTCAGGTCGTCATCGTTACCGATGAAGCACACGTTATAGGGCACCGTCACGGCAACGTAGAACGTGGCGAGCAGAATCAACCAGTCCCATCCTGCTTTGAATGTGCTGTAGTGTAGTAAGATGAATTTGGATTTCTTGGCATCTGCTACCTTATACTCGGGCAGAGCAGGTAGGTCGCCAAACACATTCTGGATGGGACAATATAAGGGGGAAAAAGCCAGTTTATCCACCTATTTCCACCTACAGTCAAGCGAAAAAGAAAGCACGCCTTCTTTTAATTATTCAGGTCATGAAGGTTTGACAGCATTTATTAATGCACAGCTCTCATAATGTTCCAACTTTCAATCAGGTTGATGTACTGGGCCATTGTAGCACTTTGATAATTTTCTTTTCAGAAATTCTGTTCAACATCCTGTTGCATGTCCCAATTTGGGCCAAATGTTAGCTGTTTGACTGCTAATGTCCTCATTTATGACTCTGAAATATTTTGGTATACAGAGGGGTTCATGGTCTCCAAAGTATCCAGCTCCTGTAGCTGAATTTCTTAGTCTTTACCCCCCATCACCGTGCTAAAGGTTGGTATGAGTTTGGCTTTCACCGAGTGTGGTGTTGCACATTATTGCCAAATATCTCTGCTTTGGTCTCATCTGTCCAAAGCACATTGTTTCTGCAGTGTTCAGTTTAGTGAGAAGAGGGTTTCTTCTGACAGCTCTTCCACACACGCTGTCATTGTTCTGTCTTATTCCTATTGTCTTTAACTTTAACATGTAGACTTTGAGATGTAGCTCTTGGACTTTTTGCAATACTCTGAGCATTGCACAGTCTGACCTCGGGGTGGATGTGATGGGACATCATGCTGGCAATTGTCTTGAATATTTTCTACTTGTAAATCTATTTCACTGTAGAATGATGGACTTCAGATGGTTTAGAAACGGCCTCATAGGCAGCAACAATTTCTCTAAGATCATTGCTGATGACTTTCCTTCTTGGCATTATGCAACACACACCTGAATTCTGCAGACCAACAAACTGCCAGAACCTCTTCTTTCATAGAGGTGCTCACACTTGCTAATATTCAGTTAATCAAGTACATTAGACCCTCTTTTTACCACACTGCTTTTGCATTTGACTTGATTTTTTGTTAAATAAATAATCACATTATTAATACAGGAATGAAATTACTCAAACTATTCATATTGTTGTAAATTCACTGTTTGTGAGAGATATTTGCTCCTAGCCCTTGAGTGTGTCCATTGTGCTTCACTAACAGCAGTTATCTTCTTAATTCCCAAATTGCACAATCTGTCCCCATCCACTTTTTAAATGAATCCTTCATCACAGTGCATCCTGTCCCATTGTTTGAAGAGGCTGATGATATGATGATACCTTGTTGAGTTTAATCTTGCTCTTCTCTCTGCTGTGTAGGTGCCCAGAGATGTGATAAAGTACGGTACTGCTCCGCAGACGAGCCGAGCTGAAAGGAGAGCCTGTTTTCACCCTGCCGCGCCGTCGCTCTGGAAATGCACACAGGGAAAAATTAGTACACACCGCTCTACAACACTTTACCCCCCAAGGTTAACTGATGACTGAACCAGCCATTATACTTGATGAAATACATAATATTCTGCCTTGAATAGGAAAACATGAATATGCAGCAGTGGGAATAATTCATTTCTAAGCAAACTGTGTTATTTGATCAGAAATGCAAAGATAGTGAATGATATTTACAGTCCTTTGGCCTTTTGTTTGGTCAAAAAACATTTATTATGCTTTCATCCGCTGTACTGGACAAACCCGTTGACTGATAATGTCTTATTGTGTAAGTACCATCTCGAACAAAACAGTGCAATTTTCAGCTTTGATAAGTCGCCACTGGGGCAAAGAGGCAGTTCAGTAAGGTATATTTTCTGTGGTAAATTGCTACTGGTGTGGGACTGTGTGTAGCAGATAAAGTAGATAGTGCAGGATAGTGCAGGAGTGATGTGTTCAGACTGAGGAGTTGGGTAATGGGAGAAGGCACTTTATTGCTGCTGGGTTCTGGGCCTCATTCTCACCGCTGCGCACCCACAGGAAAGGACTAAGGCTAGATTGGCTTGAAAGGGGATAACAACGATAACAAAGCTGCAGAATAGAAGTGATAACTGCTTCTGAGTGTCCTTTGGAAAGTATATGAGTCTCTGGTGTGTGTTGTGGGTGTGTGCGCGTGTGGACCACAGACAAGGAGAAAAGACAGGGCTCATCCATAACACGGTGCAGCCTTGGGGGACGCGACACGGCAGGAGCACAGAGGCAGAGACATTCTTATTTTTAGATCTAATGAATTTCCCTCCACTTTTAAAGCCATTCTTGTGTGGGTAGAGGGGGCACACAGGTAGGGAGGGGTGGATGTTGTGCATAAGTAGGGGAAGCCGTGGACAGATTGTAAAATCAGATGGAATAGATGAGAAACTCATGGAGGGATGCAGTTGTGAAAAAAGTACTCAAGGATGCAAAAAGTCAAGTAGAGGTGAGAAGCCGTTTTGCCAAAGGTGAAAATGTTTGTCATAAAAGAAGAGAACAAACAAAGGAATGACAGGAGATCGACAAGATACGCAAGAGTCTCGTCTTAAGCTTGAAAGTTTTTGAAGACTCTTCACCTCTCATTCAAGAGGCTTCTTCAGCTCTAAAAGCAAAAGGTGGAGGGTCCCACGTATTTAAACCCTGGTGAGTTGTCCCTCGAGAAGTGGTTGTTGACCAATATTAATCATGAAATAAGGTGTGAAAAAAGGTGTGGGTCATTACCACCGGAGGTTTTGGGTGAAACCACTGTCAGACCTTGCCCCACCCTATCATCTAACCTAATGAGGTTACTTGACACATGATTTGTGATTTGGGTAAGGTGCTTGTGAACGGAAGAAAGAAGAGTGACCTTTACCCTTTAGGTGCACTTGTACAGTGTTGTCCTGTCGAGCTCGCTCTTCTATGTTGTGTCATATCTTTATGTAGTGGCTGTTTGGGTTTTTGGTTAAAGCATAAAGTTCAGGTCATCACTAAACGGAAGATCAGTGGTTCGATCCAGTCTGCATGCCAAATATCCTTTGGTAAAAATACTAGATGGCCTAAGTTGATCTCCAAATCATCCATGGGAGTGTGAATGGGTGTGACTGTTGGAGAGCCATTAACCATAGAAAAAAGTGCTTATATGAATGGGTGACTCAGACAATTTTTATAAAGCACTTTGAGTGCTCAGGTCTAGTAGAAAAGCACTATGTAAGAACCAGTCCATTTACCATTTGCCTTAGTTCACAGGAAGACACACATGATTAATAGTGGGTCTCAAACCCATTATACTGTGCTGTTTGTCTGTGTCAGAGGCATGCAGCATCAGCCTCTTTCCTTTTCTATGAAAAGCATTTCATTATATGGGCAAAAATAACTTTGCTTTCTGCTTCCAGTTCCGCCTTATTTACAGAGTAATTAGGCAAATCCAGAAGAGGAAGGTCTGAGATGAGAAACGTGAGTTTGCTTACTTCACAAGCACATAGATTCACACACATTGACTCTGGCTTTAGCTTAGCTTCTTTATGTATTGATGAAAATCACAAAAGCTGGAAACATTGATTGAAGTTCATTTTTAAATTCCCTATCAGACAGAACATGCTAATCCTGACCAAAGCACCTGAACAAAGACTGGTTTTAGATTAAAAAAATAAAAACAAAAACCGATCTATTGTCTTGAAATGCAAGTAAAGGCTTTATACATAATTTATTTAAAGACAGGGACTGATACAGTGGTTAGCACTGTTGCCTCACAGCAAGGTCTTGTATTTGAATCCACTGGACATGTGGGACCTTTTTAGGGTTTGTATGTTCTTCCTCATGCTTGTGTGCGTTCTCTGTGGTAAACTTGCAATTATAATTTGACCGCTGGGATAGGCTCTAGCTCCCTGACGCTGAATTGAATGGATGGATGGATGTTATATTAACTCTTGGTCTTTAGTTTGCACTACAACCTTTTGCCCCACAAACCTAACTTGTACAGTATGCAGTAAAGAAAGATGAATAACAGTATAAGGGGACCTTACTACTCCCAATACACTCAGCTTCAACACATATTTTATGCAACAGCTTAAGGGGATTGTTTTTGTCTACATCATGAAACACCAGTTTAACTATTGAATCCGATGGATAAGCTGTGGCTGCTTACATTATAAAAATCCACATGCAAAATGAAGATTAAATATTTGGGGATTCTGGTCACCTCTCTTTAGAGGACATAACTTCCTGTACATAAATGCACATACAGACCTTCCCTCTTGTCTTCTTGGATGGCTTTGACTTTAGTGTCAGTGATGTCCTTAAATGAAGCCAGAAAGAGCACCACGTCGCCTTTTTCGTTCTTAATTGGCACAATGTCCAGCAGGCACCAGAACAACACAGCTGAAAGGGGAAAACACACACAAGATTTACAGTTTGTGCGTATACCGGTGTGTTTATGCAAAAGCAACAGTTCCAAAGATTTTGACTTATTAGTGAGCCTGTCTACAGCTGGATGCCCCTCGGGGGAAGCAGAGACTTTAAATAGATCAAGCCACTTTTCTCCAGGCACAGCAAGAGATGAACCCATCTCTGAGGTCCCATCTCCTGCTAAATAGATTGTGGGCAGTGTTTCTGATCAGAATGAGTGTGCTCGTTGTGGTTATTGTGCACTTGTTAAACGATTGATTTACCAAAGGAAAGTGTCATAGGAGACAGATTTGTGCATCCAGAAAATACAAGTAGACCACATTGTATCCTTTTGTATGTACTGTAGATGAGCCAAAAAGTTAACAAAATGCATACTGTGGAATTATCTCCAGCCTGCCGTCTGCCTCAACTTTGTGGAACATTTCTTTTTAGTTCATTGTTTTGGTTCCACAGATCAAAACTTTGGGACTGTTTTTACAGCTCTCATTAAAAGCCACTGTACGCTGCCTGCCGAGCACCGAACAGCAAACAATTAGGAGCATGCTAGTGAGCACAGTGGAGCATTCAGTAGCTAAGGGACAGATGTTTTTCACAGAATTTTGATGAGACTACAGCAGATTGAGAAGAAGAGCAAATATTGGGCTTGGATGGACTGAAAATTTGAAATGAAACTAAATCGTGTTTCGTGTCCTCTGGATCTGCATATGTGCAGTTGTCTGCTTATGAGTTTACTCCATCAGCTTAAAAAGTGATCAAGTCAGGGCTGTATCTAAAAGCGAGTTTGTGTTCCTTAAGGACCGTCTGGAAGTCTTCTTTATGTTAATTATTTAATCACATCAAATTATACCTAATCCACATCAAGCTGGGGGATTGTGCATGGCTGGCAGTAAATAATAAGGACAATATTTAAATAAACCTAATGTAGGTAGGTAGGTGAACATTTTAGTTCTTTAAAAGGATTCGTCTTTTTTTTAGCACACAATGTCACTGTGACAGTAGAGATCTTTGCTCTACCTTTACTGCTTTTCTGCTCAGTAATTAGAAATGAGTTGTTGATCAAGAGGGATTTCCCATGGAGTTCCCTCCCATCTCTCCCACTCACTAAATCCCCCTCACCTCATGATAACTAAATCTCAGTATTTTTCGTCTCCCCGTGTGTACGTGCGAATATCTGTCTGCCTGCAAGACAAGGCAGCACTATCAAGTACACAGTGAGAGAAAGAGCCTTCTTGATTGCGATCATGCAGCGTTGGCTTTTCTCAGGCAGACAGACGGAGGACAAACTGAGTCAATCAGCCGCGTTTACTTTCGGGACGCTGCTGTGACAGACGAAAACGAGAGGGATGAGGCAACACAAAAAGGCTGAGGCAGGGGAGGAAGCAGCAAGATAAGGAACAGAGACATAGAAAAAGCGGTGCCAAAAGAACAATGTGGAGATGGTAATAAGACCGGGACTGAAACAAATGGCATTGCCATGAGAGAAAGAGAGAGAGATGAAATGTAACAAAAGGGCTGAGTGAAAAGAAAAGGAGATGGTGGCAAAGACAACAAAGATGCGGGTAGAAAATCACATCTGTGATGCTATTAGCAAAGCTGTGTATACCCTGCACGACCTGCTGAATTTGCTTTAAAAGCCAATCAAAAATAAACACATGCAAACATGCTAAAAAATCTGACATGTGCACGAATCACCATCTCTGTTTTACTCGTTTTGAGAGAGCATGCAGCATGGCAAATCATCTTCACAGCTGCTGTCAAAACAGCGTAATCACAAACAGCTTTTGATCAGTTCACACAATGGTGTTTGCAGATCTCTCAATTTCTAAGTCCTCTGCAATATCAGACAGATTTGTGTGTTTTGAACATCCTCTATTAGGCGTGCACTAAAGTGCAGTAAATATGTTGCATGTGCATGCAAACTTTATTATAAACAGCAGTGAAAAAAAAAACAAAGCAGGTAGTAAGGCAGTCACACCTGAGTTCTACTTATTGCCAAACGCACGGGTGCAGGAACATCAATTACCCCATGACTAGATACTAATTGGACTTTTATATTAGCAACCCATCTACACGGGAAGCCTTTAGAATCTCCTCTGTGGTTGATTCTGCTGTGTATTGCCTAATTGATTTTGATGTGAATTTGATGAATGTTGTGAGTTTTGAGTCGATATCCTTTTGGGCTCCTGCAGCTGTCCAGGTTTTTAAGATTTTTGTGACTGGTGGAGCATCACTGGTGAATATTCCACTCATATCCTAAGTGGAAGCTAGTGGAAGCAAGTAGAAAAAAAAGCTCTTTTTGGTTAATTAAAATCTTTTTTCAAACCTCGTTTTAGTCTTTAGTTTACTTTTAACCAACTACAATAACCTTCTGGGCAGGACTCGAGATGTGACAGAACATGTAGGTAGTACAACATCAGTCAAAGGAGAAGTTGGACTTCTACTGCTGACTTTTACTCTTCTGGAGATGAAGAAATGTGTGCGGTAAAACCAAGATGGAAAATAATGATTTAGCATCCAATAATTTGGTTATTTATAATATTTTTCTGTCTTTCCTCTCACACCCAACCAGTGTTGGTGGAGTCTGGTTCTACTCGCGGTTTCTTCCTGTTAAAAATGAGTTTTTCCTTCCCACTGTCACCAAGTCCTTGCTCACAGAGCCGTACCATTTCTTTCTACTATTGTTGGGTCTTTATCTTTCAATATAGTGTCTTGAGGAGTTGTCATGAATTGGCACTATAAAAAAAAAATGGAACTGAATTGAATTGAAAGTAATATGATGGTCCTCTCAGCTGTAACCTCATCTACAGTATAGACTGGCTGAGCCCAGTGCTGTGTAAATTGATGGCAGCTTTAGAGACATTGAACCAACACTGTTTGTTTGAATCAATGTTTAGAAACAACAGCTCGTAAAGTGACAAGCTCATTTGATCAATTTAAAAACATTAACAGCTGCTGGAACTTGCGGTTCTAGCAGCTGTTGCAGGCTCCATCTCCGTGCCAACAGAAAATAATGTCGAGGCAGGTTCATTGCTCACCACTGATCTGTTTGGACAAAACAAAACAGAAATCTCCACAACCGAAAGTGAAAAATAAAGCAATCCAGTCAGATTATCAAGGAAGAGACTTTGCCCAGTTGCACAAGAACAGATTTCTTTTGTTTCCACAGACTTTATCAAATGTGTCATGTTGAAGGCTCAGTTGGAAACTCACGAATGAGCCCTAATGTGAAGTGAAAGAGAGACACTAAACTGATAAAATGAATAACTTTCCTCCTGGATTGTGACAGAGGAACTGCTGAGGTATTCACTAAAAAATACAACATTTGGCTGTCTGGGTGGAAACGTGTTTTTCTAATTATTTTGTAGATTCACAACTGGATCTGTTAAAAAAAACAAACCCCAAACAATAAGAAATAACAAAAACTCTTAAATGCAGGGGTACATAGCACCATCTCAGTTTGTATCACAGCAAGTGTGTATCTGCTGGCACCCTGACGATCTCATTATTTTGACTCCATTTTGTTCATTGGCCGGCTCGCTAATCAGCGAATCACACACCGAACCATACTGCACCACAGCTAGTTTCTGGTCTCGGTTTAATTGAAGGAGACGGGGTTAAGGAGTCACTAGCAGACAGCTATTAAAGTTTAATATGTCTCAGAATTAAATAATAACTGTAGGACATTCCCGACTGGTGGCTTTGTTTAATCACCATTTAATGAGAATGGCTCAATAAAAGAAGTAATACATCCATGCCTTCTGCCATTGCTTCATCTATCGACTGGCCCATCTACGCCAGGTAAAATTGACCTTCCTCAGAAATAGCCACACACAACTGCCATCCATTCGTGGAAATCTGAAAGACAAAGTACCCCATGGTGCAGTATCTAATAGCTTTCTGAGCCTGCCTACCATCTATGATTCCACAACCTAATTGGCAAATGGTAAATAAAGGCTCAGACTCTGCACTGCGTTGTGAAGCGACTCGGCATGAGCTGAAAACAAATGATAAATGAAGGGAGCCAACAATAATTGAGCATGCAACTCAAATACTACAGCTAGGAAAGTGACATTTGACTGACCTGTCTTTTTGTAGAACATGATCTCATCCTTAAACTCTTTGCGCTCCTCCAAAGCCTCGTCGATGCTGAGGATGATGCTTTCGCTTGTCTCAGGACCATACAGGAACTTACAGGCGCAGCTCTTCTGCATGACCTCTGCCCGAGAGAAGCCTGTGAGCTCACAGAAGCCATCGGAGCAGTACACAATGGGAAACCCCTTCGACACCTGAGCATTGGCCAGGATGAAGTTGCTGTCTGCAAGAGAAAGAAAAGATAGAAAAGACTATTATCAAGGTTATGGTAGAATTTTGTTTTGTTTCTTTTTTTCTATTTACCTGGAAATAATGAATGCCTTTTATGAGGTTTCTGCTAAAAAGGAGAAATAAATGGAGAGCTCAGGATAGCTTAGTTCAATTCATAGCTCCTTTCCAAAGAAAAGGAGTAAACTGTTACATTTGGCCAGTGACCGAAAACAGATATAAAACAGAACTCTAAGAGCAAATTTCATTTTAATTCTTCTTTATTTTGCTGCTTCAAGAGGCCCTTCAGGTCCCAGAACCAATCTCCTAGCAACCAAAAAAATACACCATCTAAATTCACCATTGTTACTAACATTTCTTCTTTTTCTCCTCTTTACCTTGGTGCTTGGGTAGTAGTGTACAATTGGTTTTAAGAGCATTTTCACAGAAAACAGTAGTTCTGTATGTCTGAAAAAAACCCATTGATGAACCAAAGCACTAAGGAAACTAAGAGACAGCCTTTATTGCTGAAAAATGAGGCCAATGCAAAAGTGTCTCTAATGGCCACTTGAAGCTCATTCCTGTCCCAACAGATTCCTACGACGAATTCAAGAGTATTAAAAGCATGTTTACAGGCTGGTACAAAAAGCAGTTTGGCCTTTATTCTTCCCCGTTTTATAACAACAGTACAATTTAGTGAACTTTTTTTGTTTTAAATAACTCATCCATTTGGTTAAAGCCTATAATTAGGGGTGTGGTTGCACTGACTGCTTTGGGTCCTGACAATTAATTTATTTCTAAAACTGCTTGTACCTTTGGGGGCCTCCTGAAGTATTTTAATGGAATTATCTGAAAAATGACTGACAAGGAAATTTGTGCTTCAGTTTTTTTGTGAATGAAATTCTGCTCTTTGATGAGTCTGTTACTTTGCACTGTTTAGCAGATATCTATGTACACTAGTACAGTTTATGGGTGCAGCTTACTAGCCATGGTTGGTAGCATTAGCTGATAATTTGGTGCTCTATCCTCTCATCTATGTGCTATATGGACAAAAGTACTTGGCCTTCTACATTTTATGGCTACAGGAATCGTTTGGCCATCGAAACTCATGCCATGAAGCTTCCAGTGCACAGTCTCTGTGCTGATGTTAATGGCAGAGGAGGTTTGGATCTCTGCAGTTACTTAGCGTTGCAGACCTTTATGCACTATGCACCTCAGAACTCAGCGAATCCACACTGTAATTTTATGTGGCAGAGTTGCTGATTCTTAAAAACAACACAGCTTACAGTTAACATGGAACAAATTTGACAAATAATCAAATTTCACACACAAAGTGTCAACACTGGCATCCTATTACAGTATCATGCTCAAATTCAGTGAGCTCTTTAGAATGAAAGCTTGCAAAGGCCGATTGCACCTGTTCTGAAAAATTAAGAGGTGTGGCTTCATACTTTTGTCCACATAGTTTCCAAAGCTAACATGGAAATGGTCAAGACACTAACATCAAGGATGTCAGAATGTGCAGCCCAGAAGCCAGTGGATGACATCACGGTGGGTATGGCTGTCTTTTTTATACAGTCTGTGTACAAACCCCAAATTTGCTAACAGATGCCAGCATGCTTCAGAAAGCCAGAAGGAAAACCGCAAATGGGTGTCAATTTATTATTTTTTTTACCGGCCCAAATGCCTAATATGAGACATCTTTCATATTGCACACTGCCATCTCATCCATATTGAAATGAGAAACTAGCTATCATCATTTCTTTTTTTCTGGAAAGCTGAACATTATGAACAGAAATTTGGCCTGCTCATCTGTGGAAACTGTACTGCCAGCACTGGGACACCAAAATGCTTTTATCACCACCAACTTCTGAAACTTCAAACAGTATAAATGGAATCGTTTTCAACTGGTCAAGGAGTGCCTCTCTAGCTGTTTCAATGACTTGCTCTCACTTAGCCACTGCAGTGATATTTTAACACAGAAAAACTCATTCTGATAGGATGGGGGTTTTGTTTTGTTGTTTTTTTAGCTTAGACACATAAAGGCCTGTATGGGTAAAATAAAGGTTATTTAACTAAATAAATTAGTGATTTCTGTGTAGAAAGAAATATGCCTATGAAACTCCTTGAAAGTCCCTGGCTTTAATAAACACTGATTTCTCATTTGTAATACTCTTAGTGAGAGTCGTGTTAAAGATAGGCCATGGGCTCAGGAGAAATTTTGGTAAAGAGTGAGAGAAAAATCTGGAGAAGGGGATCACTAAGGGAGACGTGACGTGATGACAGTGAAAAAAAGAATCACTGTGCTGAAGTCTATCACAATTAATTAGCCCATTTGTGTCTAACTCTAAATACCCAGTTGAAGTGGACCAGCTGTTTCTACCTGAATCCATCTATTAAGGCACACAAACATACACCCATGTGTGCAAACAAACACCCACAGTGGCAGGATTGTGCAGAATGATGCTGAGCTGTGCTGACAGACAGCTACTGTTTACAGTACAATGCCCATTATACACGACAGTTGACTATGCTGCTTTGACGGTTTCTATAGTGCGTGAGTGTCTATAGGTCTATGTATTTGCGTGTCCACTGCTGTAATTTGATAAGCAGTCAAACCAGCAAATCCTTGTCCATGAATTACACGATGAAGTAAGAATACAGATACATGCATGGCTTCATTTGGTATTGAGAAATTATACAGAACCCACACAAATTTTGAGACATTTGTATAATCAGAGCAAATAAATGAGCTGCAAGCACTTTACTCGATACACCAAACACAAACCCACAAAGTGACACGAGCTTGTTTATAATCACTGGCTGACACATCCTGCAAAGTGACTTGTTCAATTATGTTTCATTGCAAAAATCAATTTTCTGCATCAGTAAATCTTTTTTTTCTTCATTCCAGGTAATTAATAGTTTTATGTTTTATGTCAGGGTTTGTTGAAAGCAGACACCTTAGATCTGAACTGGGAATTCAACTACAGGGAACAAAAATCTTGTATGTGACACAAGAGGAACGAGCAGCTTGTTCCTTTTCTCGAATCCCATCAAGAAATCAATAGTTGCTTCAGCACTCTGACAGTGCTCACTATAAAAAAAATATAAATGTCATTATACCCGATGCTTTTAGGTTATTTAATAACAGAAACACATTTGCTTATTAAAGCTTTAGTACTATTTCCATCATCGCTATTACTTATTGTTTAATATTGGCTAAGATGTGGGAAAACAGAACAGTAACAGGAAACTGTTTTGGACACTCACTAGCCTCTTTATTAGCTACACCTTACTAGTACTAGGTTTTACCCACGGTTTAATGGTGTTTATGCCAAGTTCTGATCGAATGTGCTACAAAGCACAATCCCACGTTGAAAGTTGCATAAATCAACTTTCTTCCTCATTCTAATTCTTGGTTTGAACTCCAGCAGGTTCTCTTTACCATGCCTAAATACACTGAGTTGCTGCTGTGTGATTGGCTGATTAGATATGTGAACTTTCCAAGTAGTTGAATAGATGTACCTAATGAAGTAGCTGGTGAGTGTAGTTTTGGTGGCAATTTGAACTGTAATAACCAATAAAAACAAAAATAGTCTTTAGCCTTTCCAAGTCCACAAGTCTGCTTGGGTCTGTTTGATGTAAATTCAAAGAATAAAGAGTTCAAAGAATAATAGCAATGACTATATGACCATCATGTCTCTAGTCGTCTGTGTCCAAAACAGAGTATAATCTATTCTTTAATCTGTCTTAAAATACTTTCTGGCTATTTGAATACCAATACAGGAAAACAAGTAATTTACAAAAACTTGCATAATTCATTTGCATTGACAGAAAAATTGAAATGTTTTGGTTTTTTACCAAGAGCTGTGGTAAGCATGACTAGGAAAACAAAATGTAACAATGTTTTGGATTCATTAGCATACAGAAAAGTCTAATTGACAGTGATCCCAATATGTGAAAAAGAAAAACACATATGAACGTGTCTACGTCAGCAGCAGTATTTGGCCTGAATGGCCCAGACAGATGGTCAGAGTGGGTCTTAGCACTGGGACTGGCTGTCAGGCGTGAGGCCCCTGAGGCTGAGGGTATGAAAAAGGGAGGCAGTCAAGACTGTTGGAGATTGAGACTCGTGAGTCCTGAGGAAAGGCCCGCAGCCTATCTCGTGGCAGCTCTCAGAGCACAGGAGGTTGGTGTTGACAAAAAACTCTACTGTGTTTGCCAGCAGATTAATTTGTTTGCTTAGAATTGACAGGTATGCAATATATTGTCTGCACATACAGTATACTTGTACTGCGTCACATGGTGGGGAGACAAGGTCATCTTAGGTAACTTGTTTTACCTGGCATGACCTTGTCTCCCCTCCCCTCAGGATCAAACACATAATATGAACATACTCTAGAACAAAGCAAACATTAAGCTAAGCATGTACATTAAACTCTACTCTCCTTTCATGCCCTGTGTTAAATTCAATATGTTAAGAACTATATTTAGCCTATAGTTGCTTTCGCACAACAAAATCAGGTCAGGGCAATGAAGTTTTCTTCTCACATGCAGCTCACAGCAGGGAATAGCTTCAGACAAATTCTCACTACTGGAAATTCTCTATTTGGTTTTGTCTAGGCAGCTGCCTGGTGTTCGAGAAGCAGGACACATGACACTCACTCATCACTGTGAATTCACCAGAAAATCACCTGGGCTATTTTTCCATGGGTGCAACTGAACTTCACATGTGCTTTGCAGTATGCAACTAGTAGGTTAACGACCAGTTAATTTCTGGTCTGACTGTGTCTGACTTCTGACATGCACCTAACCTAACCTATTGGGTTATCTATAGAAAGGACCTGGACTAAAAACACCTTATAATTGTGTCTCAGAACACATACTTCAAACTTACACTTGCTATTTTGAACACATAAGAGCAGTCATACCAGAATCAGAATCAGAATCAGAATCAGAATGGGTTTATTGCCAGATGTTGAGGTTTACAACATTAGGAAATTGCTGCGGTGCTTCAGTGCAGACAATAAGAATTAAAGTGCTATGTAGAAAGAAAGATATGTGCATGAGATATACATGAGATATATACATGAGAATAAGAATTATGAGTGCTACGTAGAAAGATATATACATGAGTGCAGGTGGTGATCAGTGCCAAACATATATACATGAGAATAAGAATTATGAGTGCTACGTAGAAAGATATATACATGAGTGCAGGTGGTGATCAGTGCCAGACATGAAATGATGCAGTGACACAGCGTAGGGTCATGTGTTAGTGGCGGGGACAGTCATGTGGTTATTGTTCATGTGTCCAACAGCAGAGGGGAAGAAACTGTTCTTGTGGCGAGAGGTTCTGGTGCGAATGGACCGGAGCCTCCTGCCTGAGGGGAGCAGGTCAAACAGACTGTGTCCAGGGTGAGAAGGGTCAGCTGAGATCTGGGCTGCACGCCGCAGTGTCCTGGAGGTGTACAGGTCCTGCAGAGATGGGAGTCTGCAGCCAATCACCTTCTCAGCAGAGCGCACAACACGCTGCAGTCTCTGTTTGTCCCTGATAGTGGCTCCAGCGTACCACACGGTGATGGAGGAGGTGAGGATGGACTCGATGATTGCAGTGTAGAATTGCATCATCGTCCGTGTTGGCAGGTTGAATTTCTTCAGCTGCCTCAGGAAGTACATCCTCTGCTGGGCTTTCTTGATGACGGAGGTGATGGTGGGCTCCCACTTCAGGTCCTGGGTGATGGTGGTACCCAGGAAGCGGAATGAGTCCACAGAGGTGATGGGGGTGTCAGTCAGGATGATGGGGGGGAGTGGGGCTGTGTGCTTCCTGAAGTCCACAATAATCTCCACTGTCTTCTGGGCATTCAGCACCAGGTTGTTGTGGCTGCACCAAGACACCAGACGTACAACCTCCCTCCTGTAGGCAGACTCATCCCCGTCAGAGATGAGCCCAATGACGGTGGTGTCATCTGCGAACTTGATTAGCTTGACAGACTGGTGGGTGGAGGTGCAGCAGTTGGTGTACAGGGAGAAGAGCAGAGGAGAAAGAACACAGCCCTGAGGGGAGCCGGTGCTGATGGTCCGGGAGTCCGAGACATTCTTCCCCAGCCTCACGTGCTGCTTCCTGTCCGTCAGGAAGTCAGTGATCCACCGGCAGATGGGATCAGGCACATTCATCTGGGAAAGCTTGCCTCGGAGATGGTCTGGAAGGATGGTGTTGAAGGCAGAGCTGAAGTCCACAAACAGGATCCTGGCGTAGGTTCCTGGGGAGTCCAGATGCTGCAGGATGAAGTGTAGGGCCATGTTGATGGCGTCGTCTACAGACCTGTTGGCTCTATATGCAAACTGCAGGGGGTCCAGGAGGGGGGCCGTGAGGGTCTTGAGATGGGAGAGAACTAGGCGCTCAAATGACTTCATGACCACAGATGTCAGAGCCACGGGTCTGTAGTCATTTAGTCCAGTGATCCTAGGTTTCTTGGGGACAGGGATTATGGTAGAGGACTTGAAGCAGGCAGGCACATGACATGCCTGCAGTGAGGAGTTGAAGATGCCAGAAAACACTGGGGCCAGCTCGTTTGCACAGTGTCTGAGGGTGGCAGGAGACACACCGTCTGGGCCGGGAGCTTTTCGAGCATTCAGACTCTTAAACTGCTTCCTCACATCTGCTTCATGAATATGAAGAGTTGTGGTGGGAGGAGGTGGTGTGAAATCCTCTTTTGTGTGGGGTGAGGGGGCGGGTGTTGCAGGTGAACAGTTTGAAGGTGGTGATGGCTCTATGGAGGGGGGAGAGGTGGGGGAATGAGTGTCCAAAGTGCCTCTATTGTTGGGGTCGTTGGAGGTGTGAAGGCTGCCTGATGGCTCGTCAAAACGGCAGTAGAAGTCGTTTAGGGTGTTGGCTAAGAGCAAGTCATCAGTGGAGTGGGGGGTTTTAGGCTTGTAGTTTGTAATATTCCTAAAACCTTTCCACACAGAGGCCGAGTCATTCTCTGAGATCTGCTGCTGCATCTTCTCAGAGTGCTGATGTTTGGCAATGTCCACTTCCTTAGTGAACCTGTACTTGGCCTCTCTGTAGCAGTCCCTGTCTCCGCTTCTGAACGCCTTACTCTTTTCCAGCCACAGCTTTTTGAGTTTAGGAGTAAACCAGGGTTTGTCATTGTTATAACTCACCCTGGTGCGTGATGGCACAATGCTGTCCTCACAGAAGTGGATATAGGAGGTGACAGTGTCCGTAAACTCGTCCAAGCTGTTAGAAGCAGCCTTCATTGTGTCCCAGTCTGTGGTCTCCAAACACGTGCGAAGCTCCTCCACAGCCTCGTTGCTCCACAGTTTTTTGGTCCTCACGACAGGTTTGGAGAGCTTCAGCCTCTGTCTGTACGCGGGGATTAGGTGGATCATGACGTGATCAGAAAGTCCGAGTGAAGCGCGCGGCACCGCGCGATAGGCCCCGCTGATCGTGCTGTAGCAGTGGTCCAATGTCCTCTCCTCTCTGGTCGGGCATTTAATATACTGCTTGTATTTCGGAAGCTCATGGCTCAGATTGGCTTTGTTAAAGTCCCCAAGAGCAATGATGAGAGAGTCCGGGTATGTCCGCTCCGTGTGGAGAATCTGCTCTGCGAGTGCGCACTGAGCTGCTTGCGCATCCGCGTCTGGCGGGATGTAAACAGCGGCCAGGATGAATGAAGCAAACTCCCGCGGAGAATAAAACGGTTTGCAGTGGATAAAAAGATATTCCAGAGAGGGAGAGCAGTGCTGAGCAATCACTGTTACATCTGTGCACCAGCCACTATTGATGTAGAAGCAGACACCTCCACCTTTGGTTTTACCGGAGAGAGCGGCCTGCCGGTCCGCGCGCAGCAGATGAAAGCCCTCCAGCTTGAGCGCGCAGTCCGGGATGTCCTCACTGAGCCACGACTCCGTAAAACATAAGACACAGGAGGAGGCAAAGTCACTGTTCATGCTTCTCATCAGGGCCAGTTCATCTATCTTATTCCAGAGTGAGCGTACATTAGAAAGGAAGATCCCAGGAAGGGCCGTTCTCAGTCCGCGTTTCCTCAAACGCACGAGTACGCCGGCTCGCTTACCTCTCTTTCGACGTCTCACTTTCCTGATCAGAGTCAGCAGTAAATCTGCCGCAGATGCGACAAATATTGGAAATAAATCCACAGGCGTTGTAGTCCTGCAGTTAAGGAGCTCTTCTCTGGTGTACGAGTATCCAGAGGAGTTCCCAGACACAGAAGAAATGCACAAAAACAAGACAAAAGTAACGCACTGAAGCACCAGGGCATCCATACGCGGCGCCATCTTGGCGCCAACAAGTTAGGCTATAAGAAGTGGCCCAATAAGCTACCCATAATGGTCCAAGTTGTAAGTGCATATAGCTGCACACTTCTTAGTCATCAATTATTATTTATTGCTGGGTCTGCTGCTTTAGAGTGGTTTGCATCACATCTATCTGAACCATTCTTTTCCCTGGCTGCCTTTTAGTACCAGTGTTTAGTACCAGTCCTCTTTTACTTTGCTTACCTATGATGTGCCACAAGGTTCATTTTAGGGGCCCTTATTATTTTGGTTATTTCAGTTATTTCTGCTCTTTCTTCAGCACACTGCGAGCACCTTTAAGGACATCTGTTATCACTGCTATGCAGATGACATTCAGTTATATATCGATTTTAAGTCTCAAGAGCTTTTGCAACAGTGCGCCCCAGACTCTGGAAATCTCCCTGTAAGCTTGAAATCCATGGACTAAACAACTAAAAAGTCATATTTTTAGACTTTTTAACCTTTGTTTTTATCCTCTGGCATTTTGTTGTGAAGCATTTGTGTGATGTTTATCTTTAAAGGTGCTATAGAAATAAAATTTTACTTATTATAATGGATACACTAGAAAAAGGGAAGGTCAAACAAACAACTAGATCATCATGTTTTTGTGTAGAAGATAGATGTGTGGTGAGAGGGTCCAGCAGTTGTAAATATTTGCAAAAATGCAGGAGCTAAGAGAACAGCTTTAGTCACAGTTTTTAACTTTTACACTTGAATTTGTGTGTAATGTAATTAAGTACAGTGTATAGAGTGCTTTACATGAAAGTGTGCTACCATTAGTACGACCACCACTACTAAATATTATTATTTTTGTTGTTTTTGTTGTGGTTATTAGAAACTTTATTTATATAGTGCATTTCAAAAAAATGTTACAAGATGTTGTCAAAGGAGCTTGCAAAGAAAAGCGTCTGGACTTCTTTAAGTTGCTTGAAGACGTTTCACCTCTCATCCGAGAAGCTTCTTCAGTTCTAAGGTCAAATGGTGGAGAGTCCCAGATATAAACCTAGTGGGAGTAACCCCCCACAGAGGGACAAAAGGACCCCCTGATGATCCTCTAATCGCCTGAGCCAAGGTGTGAAACTGGGCGTGGGTCCCAATCAGCCAGAGTTTCGGGTGAGCTCATTGTGAAACCTGGCCCCACCTTATCATGCGAATTCCTGAGGTCAGCTGGCCCAGGATGTGAGTGCTGACTTTAAAGTCAGCAAAGAGGCACAGAAAAGAAGACCAGACACCAGCTAGGGAGGATAAGAAGGACAGACGCAACAACATTGTCATCCCCTATGTAGCCGGTGTATCAGAGAAACTCAGGAGAGTTTTCTCCAAGCATGACATCCCAGTGTATTTCAGACCCAGCAACACGCTCAGACAGAAACTGGTTCACCCGAAAGACAAAACGCCAAAACACAAACTTAACAATGTGGTGTATGCTGTACAGTGCAGCGAGGAATGCTCAGACCTCTACATTGGAGAGACCAAACAGCCACTTCACAAGCGCATGGCACAACACAGAAGAGCCACCTCCACAGGACAAGCCTCAGCAGTCCATCTGCATCTTAAGGATAAAGGACACTCTTTCGAGGATGCCAATGTTCACATTTTGGACAGAGAGGACAGATGGTTTGAAAGAGGAGTGAAAGAAGCCATTTATGTCCACTGTGAGCGACCATCTTTGAACAGAGGCGGTGGTTTACGACACCAACTCTCTGCCATCTATAATCCAGTTTTGAGATCCCTTCCCAGACGCCTTAACGCCCACTCACATCCTGGGCTAGCTGACCTCAGGAATTCGCATGATAAGGTGGGGCCAGGTTTCACAATGAGCTCACCCAAAACTCTGGCTGATTGGGACCCACGCCCAGTTTCACACCTTGGCTCAGGCGATTAGAGGATCATCAGGGGGTCCTTTTGTCCCTCTGTGGGGGGTTACTCCCACTAGGTATATATCTGGGACTCTCCACCATTTGACCTTAGAACGTCCTCAAGCAACTTAAAGAAGTCCAGACGCTTTTCTTTGCAAGCTCCTTTGACTACGATGACCTGGATGACTGAGAACCTTCACAGACATGTTACAAGATGTTTCACAAAAAATAATCATGGTAATACAATTAGTAAAACAAACATTTGAAAAAGGAAGAGCAGTAGCCCATGAACATTAAAATAGAGACTAATTATCACCAAGAATTCAAAAAAGAAAGAACATCACAAATTCTACACTTGGAAACAGTCAAATAGATTTTGCATCTACTACTGTAATAACTGGACACTTGTTTGTAATCACCACAAAACTAATTTCAACCTTTAAAAAATAATAAATAATGAAATAAATCTGTTTTTTCAACTAAATTTCTTTATACTTTTCTTACCCTCCTAAATTTCAGACTTTTACTTCCTTTTCTTGCTCCTCCACTTTCTCAATCACTCCAACTTTACTCCACTATCAACCTTTGCTCTCTCCTTCCTCTGCCCTCCAACTCTTCATGATGTCCCTCCTACCATTTTTGGCTCTCTCTACCTAATTACTCTTCATCTCCTCTCCAGCCTTGGAATTCCATCACACCTTCCTCTTACCCCAATCTGCTTATTCCCTGCATTTCTGCACACGTCCACCTTCTTTACTGCCTCTAAAAAAGTACAAACTATCTAAGTTTACTTTATCTTTCCTCTGCACCCTGAATCTCTGCTAAACTAAAATTCAATCATCTTTCCTTCTTACTTCTTCTCTGCATCTTTTACCTTCTGTCGTACCCTCTTCATAACCTCAAGTTGTTCTGTGTTCTCCATTTAAATTTTCTTTTGGCTAATTGCTCCAGTGTGGAAGCCAATAGATCATTTTGCCTCATGCTCACATTGCTGCATGACAGCTGCTGGTGAAACCCCACAGGTACACAGAGGATAGAGGGAGGAGAAAAGGCAGTGACAAAGAAAGATAGAGCAGGAAGGCAGAAGAGGAAAGAGGTCAGGAAAAGAACAAAAAGTGCAAGAAGAAGCAAGACACATGTGGTTACAGAGACTACTTATGTAATTAAAGTTAAGTGAAGGTGGTGAGCAAAAGATTTGCAAATGATTTGTGATCAATTAAACTTTCTAGTGTAAATAGTAAAACCAAAATACTAAAAAGACTGTTTTCAACTGGTTTGCTATTTACTCACATACAGAATTTAGACAAACACACAAAATAACCAGTGGTATAAATTTTACGGAAAAGTGCTCTTCGTAATTATGCAAATAACGACTGTTTTCCTCACCTTAATAAACAGGTTTTAGTGAACATAGGAGTGTGGCTCTTGGAATAGAAATTCTGGTTGGTCACTGGATTGGTTGAACTCTGGTCCATATTAAATATCTCAGCAATCATGTTTGCATTTTCATTCAATATGCATAGCCTCACAGAGGCACTAGCATGTCTCATGTACACGGAGTTGTTTTATGGGCTTAAACATAAACAAACTTAAACAAAGAGAACATAAACCAGCAGCGGATAAGGAAACTTAAATTCTTAACACTGTGGGGCTTTAAAACATGGCTTTACACTATAGGAGCTCCATGTCAAATGATCATGTTGGTCGATTTTGTCAAGATTTGTGGTGGAGACGAGACCCAAATCCAGAACACAAAGGCAGACAAAGTAAAACAAAGCAGAGAAAGGAAAGTCCAAAATAAATAGCAGACAATCTGACAGGGAAATGAAGAACCAGAGGGCTATATTTACTTGGAAGACTAAATGAAGACATCAACAGTAGGTGAAAATAGTTAGCACAAAGGAAAAGTAGAAGGAGACACCACAGACACCACAAATTATTCTACAAAGTAAAACAGGGAAATATTAAAAGACAGACGACATTTGGACACTAAACAGTCGGGGTGAAGGACACAAACACATAAATGAGATCGAAGGAACGCAACATGGAAACGCTGGGGAAGCAGAAAAATAAAATCAAAACAGCAACCGAAGTTCAATATGTCACAAAACAACACAAGAACAAAAATGAGTCTGAATTTTAAAATATCACAAAACCAAAGTTCAGCAGGACTTTAATAATAATGGTCACAGGAATCCAAAAGTTAAACAACAGATGACCTCGGGACTGTGAAAGCATTGGTATAAGCAAAGAGAAAACAGGTTGGGTTTACTACAGTTGATCAATGTATTTTTTGATGGGTCAGATGAGGCAAAGCTGAAATTGAAGTCTTTCACCACCAATTCTTAAACCAGCCCCTGGCATTATACAGCCCACAGATCTGTTTCAGTCCTTTGGTTGTACCTGACCAAAGGTGTGTAGACAATGGGAAATTAGCTTTCAAAGGTGAAAAGTATAAGAAGCTTTTGACCACGCTTTGCTCAACCAGGGATGGAGCAGCTTTGTGACATTAAGCCACTCTCTGATGGGGATCAAAGACTGTTTGGTGGAATGCACGCCTCTGTTGGTGAAACCTAACAAGACAGATTGGGAACACTGAGGGAAATCTGGAGCTTCATTTGAAAAATAAACTGATCCAGTTTGACTTTTTACACTTGGCTCTGGATGAGAGCTGTGATATCTGTAATGCACATCTTTGTTTGTGGACTAACTAAAACTTTTGAGATTACGGCGGAACTGGCAGCAATGCCCTCAGTGAAAAGGTCTATGACAGGGAGTGATTTCTTTGTGGAGGTGACTGCATGCTTGGATAGACTGTGGCTAGCTGGAAAAATGTGAATGCTGATAAAATAGTGAAAAAATGTTGACTGTTCCAGTGTTTCATTGCCTAATTGCAGTATTAGCCCTTACCATCAGTTCAGTTTGTTGGTGCAATCCTCCACAACAGTCCCAGTTTCTCGTGTAGCCCCTTGGGAAAATGAATTGCGCACCCCTGCCTTAAACAGATGGTATATTTGAGAAGAGGTGAGTGTGTGTTTTTGCTACCTTGTCCGCACACTGTTTTGTCCCAGTTTTGGGGATTTTAAACATACACACACACCGGGAGCAGCTCGTTGTCAGCCTTGTGCCGTCACTGCAAGCAACCCCAGAGCTATTTAAGTCACGACAACAATTCCTATGATGGGGAACAGAGCATGAGGAAGCAGTGGAGAGTCAGCGAGAGGGAAGAGAGAGGGAAGAGAGAAAGTAGGGAAGTAGAATCGGACAGCACTGCACAGCAGGGAGAAGAAAAGATGGATGGCAAATATGATGAGAGAATGAGAGAGAAGGGGGATGTGGACAGATAAGGGGACTAGAAGGGGAGGTTGAGAAATACACTGTGGCAGACAGATGAGGGTGTTAGAGGGGCACAAGGTGAGGGGGTGATTTGGAAAGTTGAAAGTGAGATGGAGCTGTGAGAGGCGGAATGATGAAAGATGGAGATGGAGTGTGGTAAAAATTGGTCAGGAAGTGGGGAGATGGATGGAAAAGACCTCACCACCTTTTTGACGAAATTCATGTGGGCCTCTGAAAATGCTGCTAGAGCAGCAGTTACATAACCAAAAAGAAAGTCACTCTACAGTTGCCACAGTAACCACTGACACACACCATGGCAACCAAGGTTACACATGTACAGTTTGTCTTAAAAGTCGAGTCAGTCATTGTATGGGATAATGAGATTAAGTTTCTGTGCTGTATCAACAAACTGTGTCTCGGTTATTAGTGGGAGCATTCTGTACACATTCATACAGTATATGCATGCACATACTCTCGCACCCATTCTAACAGTGGTAATCCTCTCACACCCTGTAACTGAAGGAGGAAAATCATTACACAAATCCACAGCCTTAATCACCTCTGTGCCCCTTTATCATACAATCCCCAGAGCTCTCACCAAATGAAACATTACACTGTGCATTACATTCCTGTAATTTGCAGGTCGCACACCTGCTGTTCCTTCCATGTCTGTCTCAGCCAGTGTCTTTTTCACGCTCCATTGTCTATTTCCCCCTCTTCTTCCAAATGCATAAAAAACCCAAAACAAAGAAAAACTTTCCTCCCCGTCTCACAAAATCTCACGCAGTTAATTGAGTCTAAAAATGGCCGACTTGGCCCAGGCTTCCTCTAGTGAAACCCAGTTTGTCGATCGTTCTGGACAGTCCATTAGGGATGGTGATTAGGAGAGGAATCTCGCTAATTAGGAGGTTTAACAAGGCAGAACGTCCACGGTGATGGGGAGGCTCTCAGAAGTCCCAGAAGTTTGGTGGAACAGACGAGAGGCTCACGCTCCTTTAAGCTCACGGTAATAATCAAGTCCAGTGACCTTACAGCGAGGACAGCATTTCCCAGCTAAGTCTGTACTGATGAGGGTGGCTGTGTCTTTTTAACTGAATACTTTATCAAAGCCTTATTAAAGCCAGTGGATAGTGCTGGGTTGCTATTAATGTGACACTGAGATTTAGATTTTTCACAGTTGGTTTACAGTGAGTATGGAGATAGATGCACTCTATCTCATTGCTTTTAGCATGCAGCTGGCTGTGTTGTAGGAAACAGCTTGTTTGGGATAATACAGGTTAACCAGGTTGTCTAGCAGCTGATACAAAACCTGCATCTCTTTTAAAATCTTGTCAATCTGCCTTTCAAAATCAGCCACTCGTGCACCTCTGAACTGCTTCTAGCACAGCGGCTCTCTTCTGTAATTTCAACACAGACATGCAAAGTCATCAAAATACTTCTGTTTTAAACTTGCATAACTTTTGTTTGGAGGATTGTTGCTTGTGATGAGCTGGGTCTCTGGTCACGACCGTGCTAGGGATTTGTTAAGTATGGTTTTTTATCATTTACTGGATAAGTCACCAAAAATTCAAACCATCAATGCAGATTTCTATGGCAACATGCTCAGGCACCTGATGAAGAATGTTCCGCAGAAATGACCTGAACTATGGCATGGGACACGGTGTCACACCAACACAATTATCAGTCATCACACACTCTAGTCCCTGTGAATTTGTCCACTTCCTTTAAATAAAAATTAAGTGGAAGGATTTGTGTTTTGACGCACTGCAAAGGCACAGCTGGAAGGGGACAGAAGAGGCTTTACTGGGAGTAATCCAAAATTAGGTCCCGTGCTAGAAACCATATTATCACAATAGTTCACTCACGATGCAATATTGTCGCAACTTTTAATATTTTGCAATATGCTGACTGTTGCAATAACATATATTGCAATCCATCACATTTTTTTAAAAAGCTAATTATGTCCTCAAAGTCAAACTTTATCAGTATCTCTTTTATCCAATAACAAAAGGTTTTCCCACTTTTCTGTGACGTTAGATCAGACGTTAGAGCCGAGTCCCCTCAAGTTGTGCTCATTGACAAAGACTCACTCAGACTGATGGCAACATGTTGGTATGTCTACATTCATAAATCAGATGACAATCTCTCTGAGAGTGATTGCAGTCAGACAGTGACTGTTTGCAGAGGGGTGCAAGTGCTTTACCTTCATAAGTAGTTGCAGCACTCTGGGCAAACACTTAGCCAGCACAAGTTGCAATTCCTATTTTTACTTATGTGACTGAGCCATCAGTTTGCTTTGTGTGTGTGTGTGTGTGTGTGTGTGTGTGTGTGTGTGTGTGTGTGTGTGTGTGTGTGTGTGTGTGTGTGTGTGTGTGTGTGTGTGTGTGTGTCGGCTGTTGGATGGATTTTATAAGTTCGCTCAACTAACGTTATCTCAGGATGGCGTTAATTTATTTGGTTTACCTGTATTGATACAATATTGCTACGCAAAATATCGAGATACTGTGCTGTAACGATGTTTCCCCACCTCCCCAAAACACTAGACATACCCAGGAAGTTTAGAAACTCCACCCTGGTCTGAATGGCCTTATTCCACCTTCAGATCAGAGAGAGGATATTTTAGAATATAACTAATGGATCCTGCGTTTAAGTGTGCACACCAAACCCTGTGTGGGTAAACACAATAATCTTTACTTTAGCTGTTTTCTGCTAGAATTAAGCTAAGAAAGTGAATAACAGACCTAGTTACAGACGCATCGCATGGTCACAAACAAGACTTTAAATGAAAGCTTTGTTTCTGGTGGATGTGTGAACAGGCAGCTGTCTCTTTAACATGATGGATTTTTTAGAGCTCCCGAGCGTGCAGCACAGCACCATTACTTTTTGTTTTGTTTGCCCTGAAATGTAAGAGTCTCAATATTAAGTGGGCTTTGGAGGAAATTGGAACAGTAGTGGCAATCCACTGCCAAATAAGTGAGGGCCCCTCTGCACCCTGCAGCACAACAGTCAATGATGATTGATTACTCCCTCACAGTCTCATAACTGCGCTCATTATTTCTTTCACAGCCGTTCTCTGACCGAGGACAATATCGGAGCTGGCTTTTCCACAAGTTTGCATCTATTAATAAGCATCTGTTAAGAGAAGTTAAAGTCTCGCTCTTGTTTCTGTTACTATATGACATATACAATCTTGGTTAATGCCAGCACACAGTCCAGGCTTTCCTCGCTTTAATAAACCTTCCTCAAACGTACTGTATGTGCGTCAGTGTGCGGTCTGTGGTCTTTTATACTCGGTAATTAGCTTCCTCTGTCTTCTTGCAGGTCACGGGGTTGCTGTTGAGACAAAGCCGTAGAGACACCAACAGTATAAACTCAGCTCACTGGAGGCAGCTTCCTTTATTGTGTAAGAAACTCCAGTAGGCTCTTTTAACATTCACCTTGCAGCGAGTAGTAATCACAATATGGATCCCTCAGCCACTTCTTAAGCACGTAATTAGGTGTGCTGCGTTAAGGAACGTTAATCAGCAGGGAGGAAACTTCTGTTTTACTTCCCTCACGTTCAAAGGCAGTTGAGCAGGAACTACACCATGGGCAGTTCGGTGACACAAAGCAGCCAAATGCAGAAAATGTAGCATACTCTCCTGCTTCTTCTTGATCTCCGGTCTCCCTTTGTTTCCTTTTAAACACATGCTCTCTCTCCTTCTCTCTCCTTCTCTCTCGTTTTCATTCACATGCACGCTTAAACATTACGACTGGCGTTGTGTTCCAACTCAACACACAGCTGTTTCAAGTCTTGGCACCAGCGCTCGTGACAGTAATTACGTGCCTAGTGGAGGTGGAACTGGTCTGTGCTGAGAGCTAGGAAATAGCAATCTGGAAGAACAGTGCTGCACGGGAAGAAGGCGACACTCTGTGAGGCAACCAGACCTTCTGCTTAACTTGGAAGCAGGACACCCCAATATGGTCTCCTTACGAAAGGAGGGCCAGCATTAGATTGCAGAGCCAAGGCAGCAAGTATTGTGTTTTTGATGATGAGGCCGCCTTACCATTAGCATTGATATATTAAGTGACTGCTGTTTAGATAAATGTAGTTAAGATAACTAAAATAATAAAAATTAATCTTATGCCAAATCATATCGATCATATCGAGGGATATCTTTCCATTATCTGGATACATTTAGTCTAACTGGTGATCAACTTGCTAACGTAACCCAGGGTTTCCCCAGCATGTTCATCTGAAAGGAGTGGCAACATCTGGCCAATCACAAACACGGAGAAGTGTACTGGCAGCACATAGGCTGATTTTTACAAATAAAAATAAAACCGTTATAAAAATATAAACATGTTAAAAAAAACAGTGCAGACTGAAAGCAACACATGCAGACAAAGCTGCGAGTGTGTGTGAGTGTGAGAGAGAAAGCACTGTATAGTAGTTCAGTATTAAAAGTGTATGAATGTGTGAGCGCTGTGAATGATTTGGTCAGCAAGACTGCAGAAGAGCTACTAATAAAGTTTAGCCTATCTGAAGCCAGAAAAGAAAGCCAAGAAAAATGCTGACTGTGTAAGTTAACAGACTTGTTAGTATCATTTATTATTGTTAGGATCATTTATTAATGCTCATAAAAACTAAAACTTTGGAAGATTGTAGCCAACAAGAAAAAAAAACATGGAATAAAGTTGTGTCTAAGAATGTGTTTTAATTACTGATGCTCATCTAAGAAACACAAAGACTTTAGATGCTATTAAAAAATCTAGGCCATCCTGCTGTCCGTGCACAGAGTTTCAAGCGATCTTCCAGGAATGGATGACGCTATTTACAAAGAACTGGTAAATGGACTGGTTCTTATATAGCACCTTTCTACTCTATCTGAGCACTCAAAGGGCTTTATACACCATGCCTCCTTCACCCATTAACACAAGCAGCTTTTATAATGCTGAAGTGGATTGTATCTTACATTCACACTCTGATGGAAACATCAGAGAGAAACTTGGGGTTAGTATCTTGCTGAAGGATATTTGGCATGCGGGCTGGAGCAGTCAGTTGTCAAACCGCCAACCTACTAATCAGTACATGACCTGACCTGTACCATACCTCCCAAGCTACAGGATCACTAGACAGTGACTTCATACCTGTTGATCTCTAACCTAGAGCATAACCTGCTGCAGAGAAGGTAATAATGTGAGTTACCATAGTAAGAAGTGAACCAATTTCAACCAAATGTAATAAAATGCTTTAAATACTTTCAGTAAACACATTATGCTCATTTCTACCTGCACATTTTTATTCCTGGAACACACAAGAGTAGCTTTGCATGATTCATGGTTCATAATAATCCTTATTTATCTTATACTCTGTCTTTGTTTTCCCTGCCTTTACAATTTAAGCCAAACTTTTTCTGACTGGCTGCCTCTTGCAAACAGAAGAGTTCAACGGCAGGTGGGTGGGGCTTCTTCACAGCCAAAGCTTTGCCCCTGTGATAGTATTTTATGTCACTCCTCTCAGTGACATCATACAGGCTAAGAGAGGAAAACATTGTCTGGAATGAAGCATTTAGAGTAATCTGAATTTAACATTTCATATCCCCGTTTGAACAGCTCATCTGAACAGGCATTACCTGTTTTCTCAAAGCTGTTAAAAAGCTCTCAAAGCTCTCAAAGCTCTGCAGCTGGATCCTTAGCTTCCTGTCTGACAGACGCCAGGTGGTCAGACTGGGCAGCATCACCTCATCCCCCATCACACTGAACACTGGTGCTCCACAGGGGTGTGTACTGAGCCCTCTCCTGTACTCACTCTACACCTACGACTGCACAGCCACTAACAGCTCCAACATCATTGTGAAGTTTGCGGACGACACTACAGTGGTGGGTCTTATCACCAACGGTGATGAGACGGCTTACAGGGAGGAGGTCAGCGCCCTGACCCACTGGTGTCAAGACAACCATCTCACCCTCAACGTCGCAAAGACAAAGGAGTTGATAGTGGACTTCCGGAGGTGCAGAGAAGTACACACCCCCATCACCATCAACGGCGCTGCTGTGGAGAGAGTGAGCAGCTTCAGGTTCCTTGGTGTACATCTGGCTGAGGATCTTACGTGGTCAGTACACACAAACAAAACAGTGAAGAAGGTGCAGCAGCGCCTCTTCTTTCTCAGGAGACTGAAAAGATTCGGCATGAGCCCCCGCATCCTCAGGACCTTCTATCACTGTGCCATTGAGAGCATCCTCACTGGATGCATCACCACCTGGTATGGCAACAGCACCGCCTACAACTGCAAAGCTCTCCAGCGAGTAGTGCGGTGCTCTGAACGGATAATTGGAGGTGAGCTTCCCTCCCTCCAAGACATCTACAGGAAGCGCTGCCTGAGGAAAGCGGGGAGGATCATCAAGGACTCCAGTCACCCCAGCCATAAACTGTTCAGACTGCTTCCATCAGGAAGGAGGTTCTGCAGCATCCGGTCCCGTACCAGCAGACTGAGAGACAGCTTTTTCCATCAGGCCATCAGACTGCTGAACACGTCATAGACACCTCAGCTTCACTACTGGAACTTCAACATTATGCACTCCACACTGTATATAAATGCCACTTGTTTTGCACATATTCAACTCTGTATATTTTATATATTTTATTATTATTATTTTTTTTTTTTTTTTATTTTTTTTACTATTTAATTTGTAAAAATGTGTATACACACACACACACACACACACACACACACGTAGGAAAATATTTAGTATACACATCCAGAAATGCATACACTATTATATATTGTACATATATTTATTAGTTTCAGGTTGGCCATTCTTGTATTTTGCTCGTTTGTGTTGTTGTGTTTGCACATCTCTGTTGCTTGTGGGGCTCGCACACAAGAATTTCACTCGCATGTGCTGTGCCAGTGTGCCTGCACATGTGATGTGACAATAAAAGTGATTTGATTTGATTTGATTTGATTTGTTAATAGAATTAATTCTGAGTGTTTTCAGTTCTCTATAGACTCTGGTTGTGAAAGGGCAAATTCAGTTAATTCAGATAACAGTTGGTTGGAATATAGAAGTTAATGTTACTGTCCAGGAAAAAAGTTAAATTGATTTAAATGACCACCACTAAATGTAAAAATATTTCTCCAAGAACAAATCAGATCAACTTAAAGAGTTTTCCACTATTGCTTTCAGCCATTTATCACCGTTTAAAGGTCTGACCTGCTCTTGGATTTGGTTGATGTGATAGGAGATCGCATAGCAGCGAAACTACCTCTTCCCTTATATTTGCTCTTGGCCAGGCCATCATAGCTAATTTGTCCCGTCAGGCTCTGCTACCTCCAGTCTGCCCCGTCTTGCAGTTGAAATCCAACATTAATTTCCTTTACTTCACCAACTCAAGGACAGCAGTTCATTCTCGGGAGCTTGACAAACTGCTTGTGCTACAGGTACAGTACAACCCCAATTCCCCTAGTTAGGACAGCCCTCCTGCCAAGGCAGCTTAATAGTTATTGTCATCGTGTGCCTTTACTGGTCGTCAACCAGCAGATATTTGGACAGAAATAATGATAAATGTTTCTGGTTATTATTGCTATTCTCCAAGTGAACAAGCTACAGGAAAGGTAGAACATCCCAGGGAGCACACATACCAATGAGCTAATATATTAAACTGGAGCTTGAATCAGCCCTAAATGTAGGAAGCACTATGATGTAATAAAATGTGGCAAGTACTGGCACAGAGAGAACAGACAGAAGTGAGTTTTTGACAGGTTGTCATGACAATTTCTAGTAAATTTAAATTTGAATCACCAATCACACAAAAAGCTACTGTTCGTGTGTGTGTTTTTAAAGAAAATGGTCAATATACAGCATTGCCTTTGTTCATTCCTGTTTACTTTACGATATAACGATTTGTATTAAAGAGCAAAGACGGTAAAATTCAGCCACAAAGTCCATAATAATCCACGCCTAAGGACATGAGTAGTTGCCCAAAACAAACAGCAACAGAGCTGAAACAAAGCTGAATGGAAAATGAGAGCAGAGCAGTGCATTGATTCTATTTGAGCAGCTGATGATTCCTGGAAAAAAATAAAATAAAAAAGAATTCTCAAAGAGAAACACGAGATAGTTATGAAATACGGTGCTTGGTGTTTAGGAATCCTCGTGGTTATTATTGAGAGAGAGTTCAGAGTAAAGTTGAAGAAACGTCTGTGTGGGCTTCGCCTGGGGAAGGATTTGCTGTAATGTCGCCGTCGACCAATTAAGTTTGATAAATGTGACCGCTGCTTTCAGACCGGCGGGAGGAACGACTGCAGTCGGCGTCTGCAGGACTTAGCCAGATAATAAAGGTTAACTTCACTGTAAAGATAAAAGAGTGGAAAGCCACAGAAAGTTGGGCTGTGTGTTTTTTTCTTTCAAAAACACAAATATTAACACTGGTTGCAAGTTGTGTGCATGCTGCCCAAATGCCTGGCGAGAAGCTGTAGGGGAGACCGGGGATAGTTGTAACATTTTTGACATTTCTGTCTGTAAATTGGAGCTCGTTTAAGGTAGTGGATTCAAAATGTAATGCAAAGTATTTACATGTCTCTGCTATTAAATAGTGCAGCTATTTTCTCTGCAGCACAATTACCCATTGCATGGTATGGTCTCAAACACAAAGAGTGAAATGTTACAATTAACCCCATAGTCTGGGTTAGTTGTAACATATCCTGGGGTGAAATGTAACACAATGAAATAAGGGTACTAACGAAACATTAACATGTAATCTTTGTTTATTCAACACATGAATGCACTTAGAGCCATTTATGTAGCTGTGTGTGTGTGTGTGTGACAGAATGCAGAAATCTAGCTTTTGAGCATATTCCAACCCCCCAAAAAAGACAAATTATGAAATTTTCTGCAACTGAATATTTCATTAATTTTGATTGGTCTTCCTTGAGTTTGGCCTCATTGGCTCAGTGGGCATTATAACCTACAACTCTTGCACCAATTTTGAACATAACAATGAAGCTGAAAAAATGTAGTTGTTCACCAGCATCGCAATTCCATTACTTTTTATCATGGCTTACCTTGGTGTGGTTTGCAAAGTGCTTCAGAAAGATGAGGAAATCTGTTTCTTGCACCCATCCTGATTTATTTCCACTACCAGTACTTCCTACTGGTCCATCTCTGACACAGTGTGAGAATGTGTATGTGTGGGAACACAAACAGTGGAGGAATTGTGTTGCCAATGGCATTAACCGCATATACAAAAGTGACCAGTGAACCTCTCTCTGCTGATGTCGTTGCCCCAACTTGTTTAATATAAGTTAAAGTAATAGTGTGGTAAGTTGTAACATCTGCATTATTGTTACAACTAACCCAGACTGTTGCTGTTACAACTGACCCAGACTCCTATAGCCATGAACTAGCTAACATTACAGCCAACGGCTAAAACATTAGCACTAAAGACTTACACAGAATATATCCCCATAGACATACAAATAACATAATTTAAATTTGATGAGTTTAACTGCAAAGCAGATAATGCTATTAAACATTGAAATAAAGTAGAAAAACTTACTTTTTGGCATACAAATTACTTTTTTTCATGTTAAATTGTCTGTGTTTGACAAAATGTGCTGATTTTTCACATGTGATAGCAGAACTGAATTGGGCATGCACAGGATGAGTCACATCATTTGAAACGTAGCCCTGATTGGAGAAATTGGAAGTGTTACAACTAACCCACGTTACAACTATCCCCGGTCTCCCCTACTGTAAACTGGGAGTGGACCTTTGTCGCTGTCTGTGGTGCTGAAAGCCTCAGCGCTGTCTGCTTTTGATACTGGAAACAATTTTGGATTACCTTGAACTTTAGTGAAGTCTCTCTTTGGACAAGGAAAAAAGAAATAGAAAGAAATGTGAAATACCTGGTGATCTAATGTCGCTATCTGTATCGAGGACAGCAAGCATGCAATCATACTGAAAGGCGCTGACAACTCCCTATTCTCTCTATTACAGGTGTTGGGCGTTTTGGATCAGCCTGCAAGCTTATTCTCTGGAGAATCCCAGCCGGCCAAAAATAAAGAAGAGGGGGGAAAGGAACTTAAATCGCAAACTATTACACATCCTTAAATGAGTCAATGATTTAAAATATATGGAGATTAAAAAGCAAACTTACGAGTGCCATCAAACCGAGTGGCTATAGTGTCCAGAAACGTGTTCTGCGGCGCTAGTAATCCCTTCATCACAGGCATTTTCCCTGCTTAATGTCGAATTCCCCATCAAAGTTACTGAAGAGATGGTGCAAGTCGTCCAAACGCTTGAGGTGCTCCCATCGAAGGTGCTGATGGCTATATGACCGAGCAGCTATCCAGTCAACTCAGCACAACGCAAAAGCTCCTAGTTGGTGGGGAGCGCACGTGATGCGCTCACCCGTGCGTCTGTTGCGTGTGTTAAGGACAGGAGAAGAGGGAGACCACAGGTGCTGCTCAGGTAACAGCGAGGGACAGGGTGACACTCCCTGTCAGCGATTCCATTATTATGTCGGTTGGAGCCAACGATCATCTATCCACAGCGTGCAGCGGTGAGAGACGAGCATTCTTAACAGCTGTGATTAAAGCCGCAAATCTGACAGTTTCTCGGCGTGGAGACACGGTGACATCACAACAGAGAAAAACAGCTGACTCCTGAACTTTTATTGAAATTTTGATTTACAGCTTTTTAATTAGTTTCCTCCCACTTAGCGCGTCACTCAAGTGAGTCGTGAATTTCTCTTATGCCGTTGCTCATGTGCTCTGCTTAAGGACGCCGCGGTGTTAAAATAAAGCCAATAAACTACATCAGTTGTGCAGACTGCAAATAAGTCACTTAAGTAGGTGCACGACTCATTCACGTCGTTGTGTTGGAAGCGTGTCCGCACTGTTTTTAGCGACATCTGGTGGTAGGATCAAGGTACGGCCTGCATGGAAGGCACGGAAAGATGGGCTGAAGTCTGCCATGAGCTGCACAACAGCGCTGCGCAGCTCGGATCCGCTGTGCTACATCGCCATCCTGTGGATGCTAAGATACAGATCTCCATAAAGCCTGTAAATGTGCAGCACATAAATGCTCGTTAACTAGTTACAGTTTCTTATATAGATATGTGTATATAACATTACTCACACTGCACTTTATGTACATATGAAAAAAATAATCAGAGTGTATTTACTGTATATAGTAACCATTTGTAAATAGTAGAAAATACCGGTAGAGTTTTGAGGCTTTTATTATTTGTCCACTATTTTTTCTTAGGTACTTATTTTTCTATTTTTTTCTCATATATTTCTCATTCCCTTTGTCTTGTTGACCCTTGTGCTGCTGTAATGTGTAAATTTCCCCAATGTCAATGAAGTCTATGTCTTTGTCTAAAAAAATCACTTAAACCGTTTAGTGAGACGTACAATGAAAATGACATTGAAGAAGCTGTAACGGCAAGACTCAGTTTTATCAATGTCATAACAGTACGGTCGAATATTTCAAAAGCAACATCCCATGAAAATGTTTGTTTGTTTGTATTTTGTTTTTGAGGGATCTGGACAAGCATCCTTTTTGTGGCTACAGTGGACCACTCCTTAGTGTATCACTCATTTATCAGCTAAAAGCTTCATTGAGATAAAAATCTCTTTTCTAAGAGAGACTATAACCAAGAGGGCAGCAGAAATTACAAAATATCCTTCTGTTGCAAGATGTTTGGGGTTTTCATTTATATGTTTATATGATTGCTTAACATGGCCGTGGTCAGGAGGTATAGTGAGTCATCTACCAACAGGAAGTCAGACATTTGCTTCCTAGGCATGGAAAAAAGCACTAGTATGAATCTATCTGTGTGTGATTGGGGGGAATAAGGCTTGTAGTAACACCTGCTATTAAGTACGAGTCCATTTAACATTTATTTTAATAGGATTCAAACATAGACTATACTCTTTAGTCTTTCTGAGGCACTCTTTAGTAAATTTCCTCCTGTGCTTATGTTGTAGAGAGGCCCACTTCTGATTCTGCTTCAAATTCTTTGATATGATACACAATTTATAGTTGAATCAATAGCTGCACACTGCTCAGCTCCTGAGGCAACAAGAAAGCCTCAAACTAAACATTTCCACCGTCATGTTTCCCAGCTGATATGAGGCTCTTCTCTGGAAAAGCTGTTTTTGGTCTGCAGCAAATATGTCTGTTGTTATTGTGGCCAAACAGTGATATCTCTTATTCACTGATCCAGGATGTGTTATTCAAAAAAAAAAAAAAAAAAAACGTTGGTATGTTCAGTAGTAACGTGTACCTTTGCTCTAATGTTCTTTATAGATAGCAAATGCTTTTTCCTGATACGACTCCCATGCAGCTCAGATTTGGTTTTGACAACAACATTAGCGACAGATCCTGGAGATTTCTTTGTGCATTAAACAGTTTTGTTCTTAGGCTGAATTTTCTGGAGCGGTAGGTCACGGAGAAACTGGCAGTCATTAGAAATCACTGCCGCTTGTAGATGATTTTCTTGCAGTGGAATGATTTGATGTTCTTTTTTCCACAGACTACCAGACTCATAAACATCCTCAACCTTTTTCTAAAGACCTGAGAGAGCTTCTTAGACCCTGATGACACGGCACACTTCAGAAGTAAGACAGCTCCAGAACTGGCAGAGGACTAAATTAGACAGTTTCCACTTTCCCTACAAGTTTCTATTTATTGGTACTTAATCTGCAAGCCTAATTCCTAATTTTATGGTTCTAAAGTAGTAAAATTTGTACTTTTTCCACATCATTAATAACTTTTCTAATTAAAATCTGCCTTTTTTCTTAAATCCATGTACTGTTATATACTGTTTAAAAGATGATAACGCGAAGTCATTCTGTGCTGCTGCGCTTGGTCTTTTCTGTTGGCTGTGGGCACTTGTGGTTTCTGGGTTCGTGCGGGTTCTCATCACCACTCTGTGCTCTGATGTTTTGACTCTAGTGATCAGGGGAACTTGATGGAAATGCTGTTGTCCTTACAAACCACCACACTGCTTGTTGTTGCTCCCCTCCCTCGTCCTGCGGAAACCCTGATAAGGATAAGTGGAAGAGGATGGATGGATGATGGATGGGAGTAGGACACCTGTAAATACTTTCTGAAGCTCAAGAAAAAAAGAAAATAAATAAATAAAAGATCTTCAAATGCTTCACTTGTTTGGATATTGTTCAAATAGTAATTTTTCTCATGATGTGCTTCTTTTCCACATGATAATATCTTCTAAAATGCAAACCTTTCCTCAACAGGAAACATTCAGTATAAAAAGCAATTTATTTCAGCATAAGCTCAAGGTGCTCCTAAGGAGCAGAGTTACTGAGATATTGGCTAACAGTAAGAGACGTTTAAGAAACTGCCTCGTGTAATAAAATCCCAATTTGCAAATCCTTATTTTCTCCAGTACGTAAATCAAGAAATAGGACTACATCCAAGTTTTCAATTTCAAGGTTCATGCTGCAAGTACAAGATACCTCTAGGAAATATCTTGAAACCTATCTTGTAAGTTCATGAACCCACAAATACACACATGTTCAACAAAAGCCATAACTAAACTCCATTCTAGGTCAGTCCCATTACCTACAGTGCTACAGCATGGGCCTAAACAGCAAAAGTCAAAAACAGTGCCTCCTACTCAGCTCTTTCCCAAAAGTGAAGCAGCTGTTTTAGTGTTTATGTCATGTGGAAAACATGTAGTCATCAGGCGCTCCCAGGCCCATCGAAATGTGAATCATATGTCTCCTCTGTGCCTTCAAACAAGCTCACGAACTGTACACGCATTCAAACAAATGCATTCAGGATCCACATAAAGAAATATGTGAGTCATGTCCCCGAGGTGAGCCAGAGCCAAGTAGTTAAGCACACAGAGCTTCTTCCATAAATGTGTCAGCTAATAAAATTAAAACAGACAGCCAACACACTGCGATGCTCCACCTGAGTAATTAAATGCTTAATGCATCGTTTAATCCTAATCACTGCACCAAATACACATCTTGCGTGCATGTGTGTGTGCGCCTCACAGTTAAGTTCATAGCAAAGTGACAGTCGAGCCAAAGTGAGTCGCTGTGGATTCCAGCGTTACCTCACCAGAAATGTTATTAAACCTCCAAAGATTAGAGCCAATTAAGCTTCCGCGTAATTATCAATCAATCACTGTAGCTGTGACAACACTTAAGGCACTAGAGAAAAAATTTTTGGGATATTAAAGAAAAATAGTTTATTTGCAGAGCTATCACCATGCTTTTTTATAACATTTACCTTACCCCAAAGGGAGAAAAAAAATGTATTTCCCTCCACACCACCTCCCATCTGTCCAAATTGTTTTTAATGCTTGCAAACACGGCAACTTTACACCTAACTTTATTATTAATCTACTGCATGAGGTGACATAAATAAACCTCTCTTACAGCAGATATTTTCTCAGCTCAGGTGTAACGTTTTAAATGGCTCTCATTTGGACGTGTCAGTGCCGGAGTGCTGCACACTGGGTCATTGTTATTGATTACTGAGACCGAGGCTTTGTTTACATTATTCATTACACCTGAAATGGCATTTCAGAATGTCTGTGGACATCCTGACACGTGGAGGTAGGGGGGCAATGTGTATTTGTGTCGCAGAAAACATTAGACAACCCTTGTCAAAATTTGGTGCAATGGATAGATTTCTTCCAGCCACCGTTCCCTAAGTCAGATAGCACCGCTAGGGGGCGGCAAAGTTACGTTTTATTAATCCCTCAGCTGGATGGTGATGTTGGTTTAAAAATGTACACGAACCCATTAATATGCACCAATTACAAGTGAATTTAAGATGTTTGAATAGTGCACAATAATAATAACTGTAATGAAGATCATTACGCCTATATGCATTTGTACTGCTTTACAGTAATCTCAGCTCCAGCTCTGAGTCTCTCTGTGTTATTTTGGTATAAACAGTTGGACCCTAATCAGATCTGACCTTGTGTCTGTATAATGTACAGTCATGCATTTATACTGAAGATTCCCTTGCGGCATTAAAGCAACACAATGCTAGCATTTCAACTTCACGTTTTTTGCTATGCGCGGTGCAGGCACACCTAATGAAAGAAACACACACACCTTTGCAACAGGCTATTTTACATGAAATATGTACAAAGCCACGTTTCCACAGATCAATACTGGTGTCCTCACTCACAATCAACACTGCACGGGATCTAATGATACAGGCAATTACAGAAATGTCACATGACACATCACACCTGCCCTCTTCTAACCAGTATTTACACTTCCTATCTTTTGTCCTTTCTTTCTTGTCCTTTGTTTCCATTATTCCCACAAAACAAAACCCATCAATTTTTCAATCAAGCAAGTAAGTAGGGCAGCATCTCGCATCTGATCCTGAGCTCACAATCTAATCTGAAACCTGGAGGCTCCTAAATTCAAACCTTTTTTTCAGAGACTTTCTGATTTGTATACATTTAACAAAGCCCCCTTAACACAAGGCTATGGTTTTTCAGGCAGTGTTTGATACCCATGCTGGTACATTAACAGACTGAGGAGCCTGTGCACGCCCCAGATCAGGAGAGACCTGAGGAGAGACAGTTGCCTTAAAGCCAAGCTATGATACAATGTTAGAGATAAGATTATAGTATGGCCATCTAATATGTTTGCAGAGAGATTTTTTCTGGTAAAGATGTTTCATATTAGAGCAAATGATAACGACAGTGGCTGAATAAGAATGAAGTAATATTACCAGGAACTCACAGCCCAAACCCATTGCAAGAGAAAGCCCTGCATTCAAAACAGGAATTTTAGACACAAAAAGATTTGGTTGTGCAGAGAATTGCCCCTGACATACATGTAATTCTACATTATATCATCAAACTTTTAATGTGAACAAAAATTCAATAAAGATTGTCAGTCAATCAAAGTGTAGCTAGTTGTTTACTCCAAGGACATGTAAGATAGCAACACACAAACATCTGTTGATACATTTAAGGGGCCCAAACTAGACACGGGTCATTTGTAACAGAGTCAAAAACAAACAGCTCAAAAATAGAACTTTTAGCAATATGCTGAATTTTATCGTCTGATCATATTTTTTTTTCTCCCTCCATTCAGTTTATTAACTGCTTATCCAATTTAGGGTCATGCAGCCCATCCCAGCTGTCATTTTTTTTAAGTGCTATCTTAATTTATGACTGATAATTACGGCTGCCAAATACATAACGGCTCATAAGTTTGGAGAATGACATGAGAGCTTATGCTCAGATTCATCAAATAAATTGTAACATTGATAGTAAATAAGCAAAGATATAAGCAAAGTTTTTTTTTCAAAGTAAAACAATCGTTTTGTCTTTTCATCAAATTTTGCAGCATCAGAGCCTGAATGACCTTTGACACTAGATGTAAGCTTATGGAGGTAATATGGTTATGCTTTTCACTCACACTTCTTACAGGCCATGTGGTCAGCTTGTTTCCACAATAGTTCAGTGACACTGAGATCCATTAACTATGTTTGATATTCCTTTTTTGTCCACTGCACTGGACAAAGACAGCCAGCTGCTTCTGCTGTTGTATATTTTGTAATAGTTTGGAGCTGTGTATAGGACCATTATCCTGCTGTAAGCAAACAAGTGTCCTAGGAGTATATCATAGAATTAAATAACATAGCTAGCCTTCTTATTTATCAAGATCACTTTTATCTTGTACAAATCTCCTACTTTAATCCCACCATATTTATATTAGGCTTTTGACATCAGGCAGCCCCACCCCTCCTCCTCAGCACCTTTGTCTTTTTTTGTTCCACATCTTAAAACCTTAGACAAAGATAGGAATTGAAGGAATTGTCTGTCAGCAAGATGTGCCTGGGGAACCCACACCAACAGGGGGCCCCCAAGAGCGCTTGAAACGTCACAAAAGACAGTTTGATTAAATGTATTTCTTGTGCATGTGACATATCAGTAGTACAAGTTCATGCTACTGCTATAATAATTTTTACTGTCAGAGCCAGGATCATGCTCATGCACAGTGTAAGTATTTGTAAGAAGATTGGTGTCCAAGTAAGTTTTAAAAAAGTATTTATCCCCCTGGGGCTAAAAAGAAAAGAAAAGAATCAGAGGGGGAAAAAAAGGAAGATAAACGTATGTTTCTGAGAATAATCACATATAAGCAGTTAATCATTAAGACTGGCTAACAGTGACATTAGCTAAACAAGAGCTTTTGGTTCAGTCAAGTTGTAGTGAGCTTAGGTGATGCTGCATGGAAACCACAGGCATTAAAGTTAATAATCTAGTGCTAGCTCTCTATTTAGTTGGTTTCTGTTTAATTTATTTAATATTGTCTGTTTTTACATTTGTCATGTGGCATTCGTCATGTAAAAATGAAAAATTTAATTTAGGTCATTATAAACTCTTGTTGTGCCCTTTTGCACATTTAAAAAAAACAATTGACTTGTTTTAAAAGGGCACTGTCTGCTCGTTTATTTTATTTCTTTCCAGCACACTAGAAAAACATGATAATGGTTTATTAGATGCATACTGATCAAGCATGGACAACATATAGTTAATAATGGTGGCACTGAAGTAGGCTGTTTGTGATGAGTTTAGCTGGGGGCGGGGCCCCGAATCAAATTCTGCCCAGAAATATAGAGAACCAAGAGTGACATCTTTTAATAATTCGTTAAATGTGTCAGGAACTAATTAAAATTGGAAATAAATAATGAATTAATTATGTTATTAATTCAGTGAACTTTGAATTAATTAATTAATGAATTAATTAATTGAATGCGGCATGAACTAATTAAAAATGGAAATGAATAAATAATTAAATATGTCATTAATTAATCAAATTTGGAAAAATAAATAAATAAACCTGTCATTAATGGATTAAAATAGAAAATAATTAATTTATTAAATCTTTCACTAATTAATTGATGTTGGAAATAATTAATTAATTTTCAAATATGCTGTCGAATTTTCCACATAGGGCCTATTTGCAAAAAGTTCTCTGATGTTTTCAGAGATGTGATGTTTCGTGAAAAGAGCAGCACACCCCGCTGCATGAAGTCTGTAGCCTTTTGGCCCCTTAACTCTTTAGAGCAAGCACATGAAGAAAGCTTTTTGGGTGGGATTGTATTCTGGACATGCAACTCCCCCAATTTATTGTTTCTTTGATAAGCACAAGAGATTTCATCTATGCTAAGATAATGAAGACTTTTCTCTAAATGATTAAGGACCTATTTACATTTATGTAGATGTAATCACGTAATGTTTATGTTATGTAATCATGTGATAAACCTGGATGAAGTAAAACAACAGGACGCTGTAATACACAGGTACGATGGCTGCTTAGAGAGCAACAGGACTGCTTTTCTTTCTATGTGACCCAGAACATCTGAGCTAAAATTGAGGTCACTGTATGCGCAAGTAATCCCTATGAGCCAGAAGCTCAGCCTTCAGGCTGCTCTAAATGCCTTGCTTCAGTCAGTATTTGTAATCCTAGGTCTGCATGACGTCACTGAGAGTGAATATTTTGGAAATGTCAGTCACACAGCTCTGGCCGTGAGTATTGGAGCCCCACCTATCAAACCTCCCGTTTAAAAGGGGCAGCCAATTAGAAGAAAGCTGGCTCAAAATAAGCATGACCTTAAAGGGAGAGGAGCTAAAATTGCTTCTTTCAGACAGCACCAAGTGGCAGTACAAGACTAACGAGTATTATTTTGAACTGTGAATCACACAAAGCTACTCTAGTGGAGTACCGGAATAAAAATGTGAAGCGTAATAGGTCCGCTTTAAGATCAGGGAGCAGGCGAAACAAAACTGTGCAATACTTTGTGCCGGTAATCCATTTCCCCTTTAACACCCTGACGTGTTGCCTCCACCCATGTAACGGCAGCCACCTCACTAACCACATCATGAGGTTATAATAACCACATCACATCTATGGCGAATGAGGTGGCGTGAAAATCTAACCTAATTTGGCTGAGATACGCGACTGTGTAAGCAGCAGGGTGTCCCCTGAGATGAGGCTCCGATTGAGGGAGCTGTGCGGTGCACTGCTAGCACGCTCTGTGAGCGTGTAATGGTCTTAATTATCATTTAGCACGGCAGCCTCATTGATGACGTATCAGGCCAGTGATGAAATAGTAGAGCAGAGAATAACAGAGGGGAAGAAATTTCAACATATAAAAACTTAAAGGCACGTGCACACACAAACTAGTAGATGACACACTGCTGCGAACCTTACTTAGCAAAATACCCAGAGGTGCAAGGGGAATGCTGCAAACACACACATATATACGCACGCACTCGTTTCCGCCCAGCTGAGTGACATCTCTCTCTGTGAATTAGTCACGATGAATGATGTGTAACCAGCCATGACTCGTTCTGGCTGGGGAGATAGCTAATTCACTTTGTTTAATTAGTCAAAAAGTAGTAGAGCACACTCCCGCTCCCCAAACATACACTTCCACTGCACACCATCCACCCTATAATGAACCGGTGAAAACAGACTGTCTGCCAGCATGAGTGATCTCTGACTCTTCATCTCTTTCTGTCTCCCTCTCGTGCACGCACGGAGCGCACACTTCGCCCGCTGCTTTGTGATACCCTCACAGAGATTTCAAGCACTGTCTGAGGATCTCAGCTTCCGAGATGGAGTGCACCTCCTCTGCAGTGGACCGCATGGGGGAGGTATGCTTACGCTCGGCTGCAGCTTAAGGTTGCTGCAAAAAGGGCAGAAGACAAGTTGGTTCCAATGATAACTCATGCAGCCATATCAACACTTCGAGGTACACTGAAGAAGTGAAGCACCTTGAAGCACTTTAAAACGAAATTTAGTCATTAAAAACAGCGAAACAGCCATTCTGAGTGTACAGCAATATACCAACTACTGTATACTTTAGCTTAATATAACCTTTACACATATAATATGAGCTGTAGTATAAACACCCTACACTACTGTAAATTTAGTATAGAGCTCATTCCTGCTCTTCCTGTAGTAGAAAAAAGTGATCTTCTGCATATTAAAAATCAGAATCAGAATCAGAATCAGAATCAGAATGGGTTTATTGCCAGATGTTGAGGTTTACAACATTAGGAAATTGCTGCGGTGCTTCAGTGCAGACAATAAGAATTAAAGTGCTATGTAGAAAGAAAGATATGTGCATGAGATATACATGAGATATATACATGAGAATAAGAATTATGAGTGCTACGTAGAAAGATATATACATGAGTGCAGGTGGTGATCAGTGCCAGACATGAAATGATGCAGTGACACAAATGAGCCTTAGATAATCTTGTGACAACATCAGCGTTCAAAAGTTAATATCAGTGAGCCAGTTCCACCTTGCCCTGCTCCACTTTGTTACCATGGAGAGCTCCAATACCCTAAAGACAATAATAAGTGCGTGCACAGCATGCGGCAGAACATAATAAATAGATTTATGCGCAATTGTCACATTTAATACATTTACGGAGCGCGCTAGTGAATTCATTATTACACCATATGTTAATGCAGCTGGGTCCGTGGATTTTAGAGACTGTGTAGGGAGGTCTCCCCCTCCCCACCTCTCTCTCTCTCTCTTTCTCTCTCTCTCACCCTCTCTCTCTCGCTATCTCTCTCTCCTCGTGCGCACAGCGCTTTGAAGTGTAACCAACAACTGCTCTCCCTGAGTCAGTGGTCTAATATATGACAGGAAATATACTCCAGGAGCTCCTCGGCGCACATTGTTCTTTGTGGAGCTTGATCCACAGAAGCAGCGTGCCCCGGTGCTCTGGCTGGGAGGTCGCTCACAACTTGTGCTGAGGCTAGTTTAATCGGAAAGCAAAGCGCTGTCGGGGAACAAGGGAGGATCGATCGAGATAGTTACTCCTGACACAAGGGGAAAACGAGAAAATTCAGATGGTAAACGGTTATTGTGAGTAATAGGACGCACAGGAGCGTGTCGCGGGACATACAGCCGGGAGAAGCGGATCTGTTCTCCAACTAGAGATCTATGGAAGCGGGGAGAACCATATGGATACAGACGCCGTCTGCGGGAATGGGCTGCTGATGTACGATAGCGGGTCGGGCATGCACGTTGTGCAGACTGAAACAGGTTGGTTTCGCCTCAGTCAAACTTCAGCAGAATCAGATGTCGGACTGTTTTTTTAGCTGCTAACATTGAAGCGAATCAGCGGCGCTTACAAGCGGCGCACCGGGAGGCGACGGCAGTTTATTGTGGGGAAATTGCGCTGTAGCATTCACTGCATCTTTTTTGTTATAAGGGATTTCAGTGGTTAGCCTCAAAGAGGCATCTGGGTGAAGGTCATCCCCGATGCTGAGACGGATATTTAAACCTTTGCGTGCACGTGTGTGTGTTTAAAAATATATTTTATTATGGCTACTTTATGTGGCAGTTTCCAGCTCACATTCTCTTGACGTTCACTATGTATGCGAATGTTAGAGCAGTTTGCAGTTATTTAATTGGTGTCTATGAGTACATATAAAAAAAAAAGTTTGTCAATAAAAGTTTAAGGAGAACTGGTATAAGTGACTTTTATTAGCTTACCTAGTGTAGTATTTGATGTTTAAGCGTCTTTATCTCTGTATTAGTGTAAGACCACAGATGGATCCCTTGTGTAATGGAATCAAGAAAGCTGAGGGCTGTGATCTTGCTGTAGACCCTCGCCCTCCTCCTGCTAAGCTGGCTCGAGTGGAGCAACATGAGGGGGGACCCTCGACCCAGGAGAGGAGCAGACAAGGTAGTCCTGTGGCCAAAAACCCCTGCATGGCACAGAAACCCACCACAGCGAGGTCACAGGGAAAGAGCTGGCACAGCAGAGGTACATGGGGTGAAAAGATGAAGCCTAGGGTTTGAACCCATATATGTATTTTTTTAGTTTTACACGGATCTTCTGTGATTATGGCTCAGCTGTGTTATCAAATTCATTGAGCTTATCTCATAACCCTAAATGTGTTTTTTTAATTTCAGCTAGTTCTGATGCAAATGCATGTATAAAAAAATACTTTGTATAAGTTGATGAATTACTTCTAATTACCCAAATGGTTTGGTGTATGGCATCATGCATGTCTGTCACCGCAGGGAGCCTGCTGCCGGTGTTCTGTGTGGTGGAGCACACGGAAAGCCCTTTGGAAGGAGAGAGGAGAGAAGAGCATGCTGAGTTTGTGTTGGTTAAGAGAGATCTGCTGTTTAACCAGCTGATAGAGATGGCCCTGCTGACACTGGGATATTCACACAGCTCTGCAGCACAGGCAAAAGGTAAAAACACTTGCAGTGCAAAGAAAGCGCAGCTTAAACTCTAAATCTTTCTTATTTTCACCTATGTATGTGCGTGTGTTCAGGTCTGATCCAGGTGGGTAGGTGGAACCCGGTGCCTCTGTCCTACGTAACCGACGCTCCAGATGCAACAGTGGCAGACATGCTGCAGGATGTTCACCACGTTATCACACTTAAAATTCAGCTGCACAGGTAGAGAGCAGACAGCACTCATATCAGTATGTTTGCCTTCAGGGTCATATCTTTGTCCTGTTTGTGTGAGTTATACATTGCTGCACAAATGTACATTCAGATGAAGTTTAAAGTGGTTAAATCATAGGTTTTAGTAATGACACTGAGTCAGCATATGCAATACCAGCACTTTGACACCAAATGTACTTTTCCTATTGTTTTTTTTAATATATATATTCTATGAAAACAGTGTACTGCAAATAAAGACGGACCTGATATCATTATTGTTATCTGAAGCTTCTTGAGCTTAAGTGTGCTTGTGATTTCTTTATTGCATTAGACAGTACATGTGCTTCAGCATTTAGACAACAATCCATGTTGGTGTCTTCTTGAAGGGATACTACTGAGCTTCTCTGGCTCTGACCGGAGCTTTTTCAGTAAATAACCATGTTGAGAGATTCTAATGAAATATGCTATTAAGTTACATCATGGAAGGTCTAGTAGTGTTTCACTTTGTTGTCAAAGTAAAACACTGCTGAGCTTAAATATACCTTTAAACAGTAATATACTAAAATCATCTAGTTCTTTTTTTTCTTTGACCTTTGTGTAGCTGTCCTAAATTGGAGGACTTGCCAGCCGAGCAGTGGAGTCACTCGACGGTGAGAAATGCTCTGAAAGAGCTCCTCAAGGACATGAACCAGAGCTCACTGGCCAAGGAGTGCCCACTGTCCCAGGTATACAAAAGAGAGATAATAATCTAAACTTGACTAAAATTCTAAATTAGCATTTAACATGCATGCAATTTAATCTTCTGTGCCCTCTTTGACATGTGGCAAAGAGTAAGCAAAGGGTCCAGTAGTTAGACAGGAAGTCCAGATGCAGAGATAGATAAGGTGTGGGGGCAGAGCACAGGAGGGAGAAACAGATAAAGAGAGATGGTTATCTCCTTAAAAGCCATGCTGCCTGCTTGCTGCCTATCTTGATCCTGTTGATTTTCAGTCCTTTGCTGTTTAGCCTTTTCTGCACTCTGGACTGATTCAGCGATAATCTAAATGTAATATCTTCAATTCTTGTGTGTTTAATTAAGCAAATACAGACACAACTGCAGAAATAATTGTCATTAATCACGCAGTGTTTGGGGAAGGCCTTTTTATGAATATTCATAATTATCAACCTGGTCGATCTATTATTTTGCCCGAGGCGTAGGACAGCTACAGTCTGATAGAGGATAACTGTTCACCGTCTTCTCTCTACCTCAGATTCCTCTCTTCTCTGCCGTGTTAAAATCTGATACAAGCAAATCCTTCCTCCCCCATCTCTCTTCCTCTCCTATCACTACCTTAACCCCCCTCTCTTGTTTGCGGGAAGCAGATTAAAATAAATATGAGAAGATGAAAGGTGTAATAAGATGTAAAGATTGCACAGGATAGTCTTCAGGGACAAACCATGTGTGTGTGTGTGTGTGTGTGTGTGTGTGTGTGTGTGTGTGTGTGTGTGTGTGTGTGTGTGTGTAAGAGTGAGTGAATGAGAGACAGAGGCATAGTCTCTGATGACCTGTAGTGTTTTGTTTAACTGCACACTCACACACGCATGTATGCATGGATGCATGCATACCCACACAGCTCACACACTGACACTCTCATCTGTCTTTATTATCCTGTTTACCTGGGGGTCTTTTTAATAACACAGATCTGAGTTCATTAATATCAGATGTGTGAACAGCTGAGACACCCAAGCCGCCCATAGCAGGAGCTCAGAAAATGTAATGAATTTCTATTGTCTTTTCCCCTCTGTTTCAGAGTATGATATCATCTATTGTAAATAGCACTTACTATGCAAATGTCTCAGCTGCCAAGTGTCATGAGTTTGGCCGATGGTACAAGCACTTCAAGAAGTCCAAATGCTTCAAGGGTGAGAGAACTCAAAACACACCTGTGAAGTATTACAGCATGTCTGATACACTCTAGATACTGATTATATGAGCTTTGTCCTACTAACAGGCGTCATACACTTTTAGCAACTTGAATAAAAAGATGAATGCTTCACCATTTTCATTTTATAGGGAAATTTTACAGTGCAGTAGCAGGAAAAGCTGTTGAACCCTTTAAAATAAGCCGTATGAATTTGTTTTTAGAGATAGCCAAATCGTTGAATAAGTTATAACTATGAACAGATACAATTATTTTATGAACTTTTACAAAAATAGTTGTATTCTTCAAAGTAAACCTTTGATCTTGGTTACACACAAACACAGTTCGGTGCGCTTTGCACATTTGTGACATTACTGTGGTGACAAAAGTTCGCAGGCATCCACCAAAACATGCAATTTAAAAGTGCCCCTTTATTATAATTCAGCACAGTATACCACTGCCAGTTACCTATAACCTCAATATTACACATACAGCCGAATTATTACCAGTACTCCTCAAGGGATTTGGATAAGATTGTCCAGTGTTGAGTTGGTGGGGTGATGTCAGTGGCTTCTGCTCCTCAAATGCAAAAAATCTTAGCTTATCTTAGCTTAAAAATCATTAACTGTTCAACAATGTCAACAAAAAAAAGAAAATATTGCATGAAAGCAAACTTTATGATAGAAGTGTTGTAGGAAATTGCATGCTATTAGATTAGTACTTAATAAAGTGAAAGTTTCCCACCATTGTAGGTGTCTCCAAGACCAGTTTGTGCAAACCGCACAAACCACCTGTCACAACTACTAAACATGTACAATACAGATTAAAAAAAAGTCTCTGAATATCTTTGCTGATGACCACAAATGCTATTTAAAGCAAGGACTCAGTAAACATGGAGTCTAATCCTTGAAATATGAATGGAGTACGTCTTAGAACAACTTAACTTATAAATTAAAGATGATCTTGAACAGGAATCATATCAGTTCCCAGACAACACCCATCTACCATCTGGGGCCAGGATGTTGGTGTCAGCTACACAGCTGCAAAGTGTCATGACTGTATTGTACATGATTGTGATGTAACCATGAAGGGACAGGCTTACACACCTGCCAAACCTGCCAAAGTTCCCAGAACTGGCTTTTCTTTTTTATTCGGGATGAGGTTTTACCAGTACGACAAACAGTAAAATACAAAATGCACAACAATAAAAGAACCAGAGCCCAGAGAGACAGTTAATCAATAAATTGTTTATGGAGAACACAAACCACTACTTAGGGCAATAAAAGTGGACTGTATTCCAAAGTGAAACCATGATCCCATGGGTGGAATACAGTGGAGGGAGTATTATGATACATCAAGATGCTTAACTAGCTACAAAATGGCTTCAAATGAAGAAAATCTATCTTCTGGTCCAGTCTAAACTTAGGCTTAAACCTAACAGAGATGCCAGTTGATGACCTGAAGAAGCTTATTTTGTTTTTCTTTACTTAAACTTGCGATCATATATGACCTGGTGACCAGATATTGAAGAAAACCTGGGTTCACCCACTTTTTCCTGCCACAATGTAAATCATCCTGTGACTTGGAGATGTTATTAGCACTTGAACAATGAGTAAAAAATAGTCCTGCCTCTTCTTTCCTTGTCCTTTACCAGACATTGACAACTTTTCTGACCAGTCCTCACATATGACCCTCAGCCAGCCAGCCACTGGTACCCCCGCTGACCAGAGCTCAACTCTCCTTTTCCCTCGTGGAGCGGTTGCCAACATATCCAACTGCCCACCTCTCAGTCTGCGCCCTCCTGGGCTGGTAACCCAGCCTCTGAGCTCCCAAATGGTCAACCAGCAGCTGGTGATGGCCCAGTTTCTAAACCAGCAGTATGCTGTTAGTCGCATGCTTGCTGGCCAGGGTTTGGCATCGTCACCACAGCAGTATCTGAACCATCCCCCTGTAGGGAGGGCTCCTGCCAAGGTCTTCTCTAAAGCTCCTGATCCCCAAGCCCTGCAGCAAGTGCAGTGCGGCCCGGGTGGAAGCTCTTCTGCCGGACTGCAAAACCAGACCTTGGCTGCGTCTTCCACTGGACCATCAGAGGTGCCGATTGACATCTACCAGAACGTGAGGGAGGAGCTCAAGAGAGCAGGCATCTCCCAAGCCGTCTTTGCCCGGGTGGCATTTAACAGGACCCAGGTATGGTTGCAGGAGAGAGCAAAATAAAAGATGCTGAAATCGAATTTTAAAGCAGTTTTCAACTCTTTGGTGGTGATTAGGTTGCTCGTGCCCTGGTGCTGCGGTGATAGCTAAGTGTGTTCTGTGAATATGTGAGTGTGAGATGGTTGGCACACTGGCATGGCCTTTGCCGTAGTGCCTCCTCCCCCTTGTGCATGTGTGTTTGTATGCGTGTGTGAGTGTGTGTTTGTGCCAGCTCTCTGCGGCACAAAGCCGGTGCCAGCACTGAAGCAGCAGCTGGGCCAACTAATCACAACCCCTCAGAGAACTGCTGCCTCCCTCTCTACCTCTATATCTCGCTGTCCATCTCACCACCTTTCATTTCATCATTAGCCCTTCTATTCATTTAATCTCTAACCCCCATGGTCAATCCATCTATATTTAATCTCTCCCTTACTTTGTCCATTGGTCTCCTTCATTTTGTATCCATATCTCCCTCTACTATCGCCTCCTCTCTAACACTAAAATGCTTTGTTGTCTGTGTCCATCATCTTATATTCACTAGTGTGCCCACAGAAATGGGGCTCAAAGGACCGGCTAAGCCCGTTGTTATTATTATTACCTTCATTATCATTTTCATCACAATAAGCAGAGTTAGTTATTATCCACCCCCATGTTTCCCTGTTGCCAAGTCCAAGGTGCTCTGGTGCCAGCCATACAAGTTGGGCACGATGCCAAAACGTCATCTAAAAGCGAGGGAAGCATTTGTCATTTGACGACTCACATCAAGCCTCCATCTCTTCAGAAGGCAGGGTTTGCTGGGCAGCTCCAACCACAATCTATTATTTGAATAAGAAGGCTGTTTCCTCTAAAGCCATTTCTCTGCCAGTGTGAAATCTGATTTCCTTTCAGGGAAGGAATCCCTGAAATTTGCATGTGGTGTTTGAACGCTTCCCTGTATAGACAGATACAGACAGAATAATGCTAGATGTACAGGCGAGCAGCATGCTAAGCACTGACTAGAAGCTGGCTGTGAAACCCTAAACTGCAAGGTTTTGTCAAGATGCCACTGAATAGGATTCAGAGTTGGATACGAGGCTATTGCTGAATTCCTTTAGTTTCACAAGAAACTTTACATTTATCATCTTTAAATGAAGACAGTGAAAGAATACATAATATTTCATGAGACCTTTTCCATTTGTGGTTCCTGAGAGACTGGAGCTTTTAATACCTGACCTGAATCATTTTGTTTGTGAAAGCTGAACATTCAACATGAAGGAAAAGAATTCAGGTTTATGAGTTCATATAGCTTTAAAGCAGAATTACAATATCTGTCATCCCTCTGTACAACTGAATGCTTACTTTTCCTCTGCTTCAAAGAAATGTTGCAGTTTGGAGTTAGATGAGCTCATCAGTATTGCTATCATATTTGATAAGAGCATTACTGATTGTTATCTTAACTCAGTAGTTCTTCTGGCATAAACCTTTTCAGAAAATGTCTATCTACCGTTAAGAATGAGAAATGATCCATAAGTAATTCTAGAAGAATAAAGGTCAGCATCACGGCACTGGTGAAGACTTGTTTCTTTTTTTCTATCATATATGGTGATCATCGCTAACCATTTCTCACTTGAAGGTCGAGATATTATCTTAAGTTGCCGCTTGTTTTAAATTATGTGAGTTTTGAATAAAATGAAGAAAGCAAAGTTGGTGTCCCTTAAACCATTTTTATACCACTAACATCATGTATGTTATACATTACTATATATAGATCGACCTGGAAAGGATGTGCTGCTAGGACATTTACTAACATGTACTTGAGAAGCCAGATGGCAATCCTGTGGAGGTAACAATGTGCGGTAGAGAGGGCAGTGGACTTTTTGACCAGATTGTATAACACAATCTTGGAGGATGAGAGGATGCCTCAAGGATGGAGAAGAAGTGTGATGGGACCACTTTTCAAGGAAGAGAGAGTACGTGAGTGAATGACAGGGAGACAGGTGGAAAGGTGAACATGCAAGGAGCAGACTTAGAGGTAGATGAGTTTAAATACTTGGGGTCAACAATCCAAAGCAACGGAAAATGCAAAAAAGAAAGTGAGAAGAAGTGTAGGCAGGATGGCTCTGGTGGAGACGAGTGCCAGGGTTGTGACAGAAGGATAGCAGGAAGAGTGAAAAGGAAGGTTTACTAGATAGTCACGAGACCTGCTGTGATGTATGGTTTGGAGACTAGCAAAAAGACAGGAGGCTGAGCTGGAGGTGGCATCACAGGGACAGCTCTGGTTGAGCAGTTTGGAGACAAAGTTAGAGAGGAAAGGCTGAGATGGTTTGGACATGTGCAGAGATGGGATAGAGGATATAATGGACAAAGGATGTTGAATACTGAACTTCCAGGCAGGAGGAAAAGAGGAAGTCCTCTGAGGAGAGGACATTCACAAGGTTGGTGTGACAGAAGAGGATACTAAGGATAGGGTGAGATGAAGATGGTCTGCTGTGGTGACCCCTAAAGGGAGCCGCTTATAGAAGAAGGAAAAAAATCCATCACAAGTATCAACTTACGCTGATTTTTCTGTGTGTTTATCAGGGCCTACTCTCTGAGATCCTGCGAAAGGAGGAGGACCCGAAACACGCCTCCCAATCTCTGCTGGTCAACCTACGGGCAATGCACAGCTTCCTGCAGCTCCCAGAGGCTGAGAGGGAGCGCATATACCAAGAGGAGAAGGAGAGAAGTCTGACTGTATTCACACCCAGCTGCAACAACACGCCACCGAGGTCCTCACAGGTCAGCCAGCAAAAGACTGAAAGACATGAAAACAAAAGTCTTGTAAACCAGCTGTGAAAGGTTAAAGTTGTTCATAAAACAGCATTGAAATATTCAAGTGTGAGTTCTGTCACTTGGCTCAACTATGCCTGTGTTAGCTCTCAAAGTGGAGCATTTTCAAATAAAAAAAAACATAAAAACCTTTGCCTGTTATCTGTTTCATAGTCCTCCTATTGCCCATTACTTTGCATAGCCTGTATTTAAACCCGGTTTTCCTTCTTGTTTGCTTCTTTTTAGTCAAGACTGTCCCCAGTTACAGCAGACAGAGGACTGCGGACAGACAGCTGCGTTCTCAATGTCAGCGCCTCTATCTATGAGGAGATCCAGCATGAGATGAAGAGAGCCAAAGTGTCTCAGGCGCTGTTTGCGAAGGTTGCCGCCTCCAAGAGCCAGGTACTTTGCTTCTTGTTAGTTTAAATCTGAGCATACAAACCACCCAATCGTTTCTATCGCTTGATGAAATGCTCAATTTTAGCATTCATTTATGACTCCATCGCCTCAGTTAAAGCAGCGATGGATACCGTGTGTGGAGGAAAGCCCAGATAATCAACCAGCAGCTGTACTCTGCAGAGGACTATCATCAGTGCATCAGACTGCTATTGTGTCCTAAATTATCGCTTTAATAGTCACCATACACACATACACACCACTCGCTTGTGCACACAAACATACAGTAAGAGCACATGCAAGTAAAACGTGATCGCGCGCACAGAGACACAGCAACACTAATACAAATACACACACACAAGCACGATTTGAGTGTTTATTGTTCTCATTTTTATGGCGGCCCCATAAGCTTGTTATTGCCTTTTGTTTTGAGGATAATTTCCCTTCATGGAATGGGGGGATTTTAGCTGTCTCATTTTCTCTTCCTCTCGAGCACATCTCCAATTTTTAGCTTCTTTCTTGCTTGCTTTCTTTTTTCTTTTCTTTCTTTCTTTCTTCTCCCATATAACTCCCTCTTCTTTCTACTCATCATCAAGATGTTTGGAGGTCATTCAGCGGTCATGCCAGTACAGCCAGGTGGTCCAAAACCCCTGAGGTTCTTTCACTGGCCTCCATTTTTTTTTACCTTACTTTCTTTAACCCCCACCCCTGTTTCCCTTTATTCTCTCGCACTCTCTCTATCTTTTATCCCCCACCCCACCCCCCGTATTACCCGGTTGTTTGGCAGGCAGAGCCATGCAGCATCTCCCTGTTCTATCTGCACTGTGCATCTGGATGGCATTGTGTGCTAGAGTTGGGCTACAGCCAGGTGTGTGTGTGTGTGTGCGCGCGCGCGTGTGAGCATATCAGCTTGCTTGCAAACATAATCATCCTCAGTTCATGAGTCTGAAACTAGCTTGGCTTTACGTTCCTCAATCTGTCACTCACAAGTTTCTTCCTTCATGATACACAAACAATTCATGCTGATAAGAAAATCTTGCTATAATCTTCAGATTATCTGGCAGATCCAAAAAATTTTTTTTGATTTTGTATGTATATTGAGAACACACTGAACCAGTTTGGAGTCAATGTATAGAGAAAGTTATTGTGAATTCATTTTTTTCCCCCTTTGGTCAATCCCTTTCACTGTATATAGGGTGCCAACATACATAAGCTAATTAAATGTAAGGCTGCAAATGCTGTCGCTAAACATGCATCTTCAAATTTCTGCTGGCAGTCTACAAGGCTTAAACTGAACCCCAGCTTAGCCTCTTTTTTAATGTGTGAGTTTACTCATGTTCTGCAACCTTTAAATTACCTTTTTTTATCTTATCAGTCTGCTGTACTGTACTGTAAGCATTTTAAAATAGACATAAACAGCCTGAAAGGGGTTGTCAAACATAACAGCATAGTCATATTGATATGGTCACGTTGTGTGATCTAAGTGTGTCGTTGGGGAGAAAACAGCAGCACTTTGTGCTGGAAATTTTTCCAGTGACATGACTAAACACATTGAAACCAATTCTAACTGAATGTAAGGCTGCTTATTCCCTTGCCCTTTATTAGTGAATGTGCTTTTAAGATATTTTAAGAGTTGTTAAGCAACTGTAGCCACCTTGTGCATATGCACATATTTCCTGTAGGGATGGTTGTGCGAGCTGCTGCGTTGGAAGGAGGAACCCAGTCCAGAGAACCGGACGCTGTGGGAGAATCTGTGCATGATCCGCCGGTTCCTCAGCCTGTCCCAGAATGAAAGAGATGCCATCTACGAACAGGAGAGCAGCAACATGACTGCACAACAGCACTGCATTGACAGGTTCACCCTGCTAAGCAATGACAATACATTGGTAAGACTTCCAAAAGTGACAAACATTATTATCAACAGACACTCTGACTTCAGTAGATCTTGCTTGAGAAGAAAACTATTATGTATTAGAGTTTTAAACAGCTATATACATGGCAGAAAACACTTGAGGCTAAGGTGTACTGACTTTAATTTTGTAATTTAAAAAAGTTATGGATAAAAAGTTATCAGAAATCTGAAAGTGAATACATCACATTGAATGCCAATAGATCTCTAGGGCGTGCAATGGAAAAGCAGCAGAGTAATGACAGCTAAATGCCAGAGATGTCAGAAAAAAAAAGATGATTACCACATTAAGCAATGATCCGTGAGGCTGATTAGTTATTTTTCTTTCCCTTCCATTGCTTGTGCATGGATTGATGGCTTGATTATAGGACAAACTCAAAGATAAAATGGTTGCATACCCTTCTGTTTGTGAACATACAGCCCACTGCCTAGCATATCATTGCATCATTGCCCATGTAGTGTTGACAAGAAAAGTCAACACCACATGGGCAAATTCAGATCCTGATGTGCATTTGCAGACATCAGTTCTGGGTGGCTGCACTGCAGATCACCTCACATGTGAACACTAAGGAGATTAAGATCAAACGGTCTCCACTACCCTTGATTTCACACCAGCCCAGATCATCGTGTCCTGTGCCTTTGCTCATATAGCAGCAAATCAGTGTCTAAACTCTGCAGATTCAATTAGATATGGTAAAAAAACACAAAAACAAAACACAATGGATGGGTGTGCATGTTAAGTTGTAGTTTCATTTTAACATAAAAGGTGACATTTCTTGAGCGAAACAGTCTCTGTTGACTTCACTTTATTTCATTCACAACTATTTAAAGTCAAACATAGTACTGCTCACACTCAAAACTAGAAAAATTTAAATACCAACCTTTTTGCTCTAATCACTTCTAATTTCTCTCATCAGTACCAACGCAGCTCTTTGATGCCACAGCAACACCATCTACAACCCCATCAACCCCTTCAGCCCGAGACAGGACCTCACCTTTCCCCGACACAACCCTGCGCTGCATCGCCAGCCGAGTCTGATGCTGGCGGTGCCTGGCAGCACTTGAGAGTACATTTGCAGGGCAGAGGCAGCAGCAATGGTGAGAGAGGGGACAGTAAAGAATGGGTTGAGGGTGGAAGAGAAAACAGGGACAGTTTAGGTGGGGACTGGGGTTGTGCTGGAACCGTGAGGGACAGAGGTGCAGAAAACAGCGAACAGGTATGGGATGGAAATATAGGGAAGGAAGACATAGATGACATCACGGGAGATGGCAAAAAAGGGAAGGTTAAGGAGAAGCTGTCTGTGAAATGGCCCAACATGAAGAATGAGGAACAGTGTAGGGCTGGGGTTTGTTCAGAGACAGATAATGAGGTAGAAAGTTACAAGGACGTCCAATGTCAGGGGTTAAATGTGTCCAGAGATGCCCTCGGTATCCTGCAAAGTTTCATCAAGGACGTGGGCCTCAACCCAGACGAGGAAGCGGTCCACACCTTGTCTGCCCAGCTGGGCTTACCTAAACATATAATTCGCAACTTCTTCAATAGCCAGGACCAAGGACAAAGCCAAGACTACAGCCCAAAACACAGTCGCGACCACAAGCATTACTGCACAGACCCAAACATCTTGCAGGCTAATGTGACTGCACAGGAACTGGAAGAAGGTGGAAAAACAGAAACAGAACAAAAGGAGGAGAACTTAACAGGAAGAAATGAAACAAGTGAGATGACTGTATTAAAAGAATCGGATGTTGGCACTCAAACTATTCCCCCTATGAAGGAAGAGCAGGAGAGCTACATTTAACCCGCATACATCCAGTAACATACAGCAGCTTGGACAAGCCATACTTACCATTTAGACCCAGGACCGGGTGCTTCTTCTCTCTGAAACATAGCAACTTCGGTGCAAATGCTTCTCACTTAAAATATTGCTCCAGTCCAGAGTCACAGCGTGTTGGTATTTATGTGTTTATAGGCTTGCATTGTTACACACTGTGGAAAGACTAATAAAATACTGTGTATACCACAGCTTTCATAACCAGAGACTTAAGTTATGTAATTACATAGAAAGCTGTACTGTGATTTGAGGATTCTTGATGCACTTGAGACAGTTTACTGTGACTGAACTTTAGTACATAGTTTCCATGTATAGTTATATTTCTGGGTGGAGTGCTGGGAACCAATACAATGAGCCTCAGATTACATATCTCTATTTAAAAAGAGTAAGTGTAGTTGGTTGACTGACATTTTTGAAAAACGGCCATACCAGAAATGCCTTGAAGAGAGTGGCACTGCCAATCATGTTGTTCTTTTGTTTTTTTTAGGTGTATCTTCACCATTTTTGTTTTAATTGTGCTAACCGTGCTTTGTGGTTTGGCTTTTGTCTGAGTCGCTTACTCTTTACCTCATAAATTTCACTGTTCACGTTTCGCTCTTATTAAATAACAAGTTTCCTGTTGTCGTTTTAAATTAAATACTTACTGGGAAAGGACTGGGATCATGTAACACCCATAGTATGTTACTAGCCACATGATTACATTAAACAATATGTCATCTTATAAACTTCAAGTATAATCATTTGGAAGAAGTTATTTTCTAGGGACAGATGCTGATGATGACATTAAATTGGTAAAAAAAAAAAAAAAAGCCAGTGTCAATATTCTTTATATATAAACTGTATATACAGACATGTGACAAAGAAAGTTTGTGTACTGGCCCACTCTTGTTTACAATGTTGATTGAGTTTATTGAAGTTTGCACTTTTGCACAACTCTCCTAAGGTCCTACCTCAACATTTTAATCAATTATTGAGGTCTGGACTTTAACTGGGTTATTCCAACACATTTCCTTTTTCAGCTATTCTGTTGCAGTTGTGGGATCATTGTCATGTTGCAAGATGCAATTTTTGCCAAGTTTAAGTGGTAGGAAAGATGGCCTCACATTCGACTCTTTAATACTTTGATATACAGAGGAATTCGTGGTCAACTCAGTGGCTACAAGGTGTAAGCCCAAATAATCACCCCTCCTCCACCATGCTTGACAGTTGGTACAAGTTGTTTGTACTGATATGCTGAGTTTGGTTTTCACCAAGTGTTGCACTGTGCATTATGGCCAGACATCTCTACTTTGGTCTCATCAGTCCAAAGAAGTCTTGTGGTTTGTTCTTTGCAAAGCTAAGCTGTGCTTTTTAGAGAGAAGAGTCTTTCTCTTGGCAACCCTTCCAAACAAGACATACTTGTTCAGTCTTTTTTTTTCCCAATTTTTCCCTTCTAACAGAGGCCTGTAGAGTCTGAGACGTAGCTCTTGGGTTTTCTGCAGTTTCTCTGAACATTGCACAGTCTGACCTTGGGGTAAATTTGCTGGGAACAATGTGTCATTTTGTTAACTCACACACACGAATGCTCCAGACTGGCAAACTGCTAAAAAATTCTGCTTTTATAGAGGTGCTCACATTTGCTGATGATCAGTTAATCAAGTGTATTTGATTATCAGTGGGGTCTTTGTTTACTAACTATCCAGCATTGCATTTTACTTAACAGCCTAACACAGAGACACACTCCGCTCCAAACAGTGTTGAGACTACTGTAAGGTGTAGTGACACCACTTCTAAGTTGCCATATGCATAATTTTCTTCATTATGTTCTGCAAGAAAAAAAAGGTATTGTGTTGTCACACATCACTAAATTTACATGATAATGCTGATATATCTCTGATAGGCCGACACTGGCCAATAACATCAGCCAAAAGATGGACAGGCTCCATAAACAGTGACATTTGAATTTACAAAGAATAATACAGGTTTAACTGCAGAACCTATTGAGCCACTAAATAAAATAAAGGACGAATAACCAATCAGAATGGTATCTAAAATGTCTGTACTTGAAATGGTGCAATGTTTATTCCTATATCTCAAGATTGTCCAGTATCAGGCTTATCATTATATGCTAACGAATGAACAAGTTGGTTTCTGAAACAGTGTACACATAGAATTTCTATTCATGTTTGAATCTGTAAATCTCTCAAAATATACAGTCAATATTTTAAAAGTCTTTTAAAAGTTTAGTTCTCATTTTATTCTTCCCATAGAGTGGGCTGCAAGTGTGCGCAGTGTTTAAAGTTTAGCTCTGAAAGAAAGACTGTGAACATAGTGTATATTTAAAAAAAGAAATTTAGAAAATGTTTAACTTTTAACATGTTTTCATTATGGAGTGCCAAGAGTGACAAAATGAATGAATTAGATACACCATTAAATAATTAATTAAATGTGTCAATAATTAATTAAAATTGGAATGAATTAATTAATTAAATATTGATGACACATTTAATTAATTATTGACATATTTAATTCATTATTTATTTGTTTGCATTTTAATTAATTATTGACACATTTGATTAATTATTTATTGATGTATTTATTTAATTCATTTTAGCAGTCCTGACCTCTGGCTGTTCATGAATTAATTTTATCTGTCAGCCTCACCCATCAAACTCAGGGGACAGCGTTACTGCTGCCACTGCAGCTTGTCTAACACCTGATTGGTTACAATGCAAAGTAAGGTCGATCCTAGATAATCGATTGCTATGAACTGGTGGTAGTGTGGACTTGGGGCAGCTTGGAATCCCACGATGCATTTCAAATCCCAAGCAGCAATGGTGCCGGTACTCTAAACTGTAGGTAAAGTTTTAAAATACCCTGTTTTTCTGTCACCAACTACACTTTTAATGTTTTAGCCACGAATGTAGTGGAGTAGTCTTCACATGCCTGGTCAGCTTGTCACGGGACACAGACACTGTAAATGTGTGAATGTGTGTGTGAATGGGTGGATGACAGGTTGTGTAAAGCGCTTTGGGGTCCTTAGGGACTAGAAAAGCGCTATACAAATACAGGCCATTTAATTGCTGACCTCATATCAAATGTGTACGTAGACTCAGGAATGTGTTTTAAATGAGCATCGTGCTGTACTAAAATCTCTGCGCAAACAGTGCCTGGCATTGTCACGGGAACATCCGTGTATTAATACATTTATTAAATGTATAAATGCTATTATACTTGATTCTAATCTGCTGCTGAGTGTCTTACACTGATGGAAATGCAGATAACATAGAACATGCAATAACACCTGTTCAGCCAATCACATTCTTTCCACTTTGATCTGCAACAAACTGAAGCGTTGATCTCTTTTACAGCAGTGTTGTGTTGCACTGCTATATTTTTGTGTTCTTTATACTGTGGAGTTCACGTCTCTGGAATAGTTGGCAGTAATAAGGATGATTTTCTGTAAAAGAATATCGATATGACCTGTGAATTAAATTCGTAGATGACCGTTAGATTAGTTTGATGCTGCCGCCACTTTCATGTGACCGAGCTGGGAAACTCGGGGTTAACTTAGAGAGCTGAAGATATCCTGGATATGCTGACCTCGCTCCATGGTGTACTGGGCTCTGAGGCAGCAGCTGGACTGCCCGTTTACCCTCATGATTAATATTCACAACAAAAATATTAGTCGAACATTGTGAAGTCTGTGCTTCACAGTGTCTAACAAGCTTTGTACAGTTACTACATGATGGAAACACCAACATTATCTATTTGAATAAAGGTTATGCGTGTATACACAGGTCATGCTGATTACTGAACAAAAAACACAAAGATCAGATGTTAATCAGATTTGCTCTCTCCTTAAAGATATGTTAATGCTAGTTATAATTCAGAATTGGCGACTTAAAACAAGTATGACACGTATGAACATCAAGAAATAAAGACCTGATAGATATAACCTCAGTAAATAAAGTTGGTGCACAGTCAGTGGAGGTTATGACATTTGTGTACCAGGACCTGAGCTTTGTCGGCGGTATAACAGCTCGAGCATTTGCGATGCAAGCAGGTCTATCACACACTTTGCCGTGAGACTGGGCTGGGCGGACATCTCCGAAATCGTCGAAGCACTTTTGCAAAGAGGCTCTTTGATCCACATGCAGGGCTTCCAGACAGCACCTGCATGTGGATCAATAGCTTCCTCTCGGGCCGTAGACAGAGAGTCAGAGTTGGCCATCACACATCCTCAGCCCTGAGTCTCAGCACTGGCTCACCCCAGGGCTGTGTGCTCAGTCCACTGCTCTACTCTCTCTACACACACGACTGCACTCCTCGCCACCACAGCAACATCTTTGTGAAATTTGCAGATGACACCACAGTGGTGGGGCTCATTTCCAAGGGAGACGAGTCTACGTACAGAGACGAGGTGGAGCAGCTGACGTCATGGTGTAAGGCCAATAACCTCCTCCTCAACACTTTTTCAGAAGGAAAAAGGCAGAGATCCAACCACTATTCATAAATGGGGACTGTGTAGAAAGGGTGGCAAGCTTCCGCTTCCTGGGAGTCAATATAGAGGAGAACCTTTCCTGGAGTGTGAACACCTCCGAGCTGCTGAAAAAGGCCCAACAGAGACTGTACTTCCTGAGAATTCTCAGGAGGAATAACATCACACAGAGACTGCTGGTGTCCTTCTACAGAGCCACCATTGAGAGTGTTCTAACTTACTGCATATGTATTTGGTACACTAGCTGCACAGGGGCTCAGAGGAAAGCACTCCAAGGGATCATTAACACCGCCCAAAAGATCACTGGCTGCCCTCTCCCCACACTGGAAGTTCTACACAATGCCCACTGTTTTAAAAAGGCCCAAAACATCATAAAAGACACCTCACATCCTGGCCACTCCCTGTTCGAACTGTTGCCCTCAGGCAGACGGTACAGGGCAATCAGAGCAAGGACTAATAGACTCAAACACAGCTGTTATCCAACTGCAATAACACATCTGAATACTACAAAAAAATGTCCATCACGCCACTCTTGTGTTAATCTATGCACGGTCTGAAGCATGTGTGTGGGAATGTATGTGAATGTTTTACTGTTACATCTTATTAGTATTTTAAGTATTCTATCTATTTTATTTATTGAATTTTATTGTTTTATTTATATTTTGATATTGCTAGGGATGATGCAATGATCGGGGACCATTCTTCATTTCGTTGTTCTCGTGACAATGACAATAAAGTTTCTGATTCTGATTCTGATTCTTTGACAAACTGACCAGATATCTGAAGATTAAACCACTACATTGTCAGCTAAATAAAAATATTAAAAGTGTATTTGGTGACACACAAACAGGGTTTTTTTTTTTTTTCAAAGTACAGTTCAGTTAGTTTCCCACATGCCAGTTGCTGGTGTGGCGAAACGCCCACTAAAAAGAATGGCCACCAGGCCAAAGCAATGGTTTTGACTAGAGATGGACCGATCCGATATTACGTATCGGTATCGGTCCGATACTGACCTAAATGACTGGATCGGATATCGGAGAAAAATAAAAAATGTAATCCGATCCATTAAATATCACGAAAGCACCTCACAAAACTTGCAACACGCCGTAACTCACCTCAGAACGTTAGCATGTCGGAGCAGTATGCATCACGTGATAGAGCGGCTGTGGCATGCGGGACCTGTCGGTGGTCTGGATAGCATTTGGAGCTTCGCTAGCAACCTGGCATTTCATCTCCGACAAAGTTATCCCCGAGAGAAGTAAAGCAAGTGTGTAAGTCCATCTCTGAATGTTTGTAAAGCATTCCTGCGTTAAGCTTAACGAGCGACTGCCTCTCGCTCTCCGGCTGCTACTTCAATCGTGAAACTGCTTAATGATCAGCTGATCGGCTTTTCTGTCGCGAGTCCGTCTTTGTTTTTGGCCCACTTTGCACCAGAAAGAGGAAACCAGCGGCTGAACAACAGCAGCACGTTTAAGCTTGATAAGCTGTTGTTAGAATTTATTTAATATTACTTTCTACACCAGGATCTTTTTCTACGTAGCTGACGCTGGTAACTGAGCAGGGGCGGATCTAGCAAAGTTTAGCCAGGGGGGCCGATAGGGCATTAACTGGGAAAAGGGGGCACAAAGACATACTTTTCTTTCTTATTCTCATTTAAAATGTCGAGCTTTTAATAAATAATTATCTGACACACAAAGTTTTAATTTGATGTAAAATGAATAGAAGTCAATTACTGTATATAGTGACTATTAAGTCTAATATATATACCCTAGTAAGCTATAGTACTTTTTCCTTTGGGAAGGTACCATCTGTGCAGTCTGCAATTTTGTTGAAGAAAGATGTTGAATCTATTTAATATTTCTTGAAAAATAATTGATTTCTGTGCATTTTTTTTCACACTGCATCAAATTAAGGTTGATTACGTCGATTAAGCATCATGAGGTGGCGCGTGAGGGGTGGTTCCCTATTTTTTATTTATTTATTTTTGTTGTTGCTGGGAGTTGGAACCCTATTAGTTAGGTTGCTTAATATTTACGCTAAGTACTCTTTAAAATACCAGAATAGGGAGGATGGTGTAGGTCTAAGTTTATTAGATTGATCAGTATTGCTGAACTATGAAATATTTTTTTTGTATACAGGTATAACAGAATAGCTTTAGTGTAGTTGTTGTTTTAAACTTGAGTATGAACTTGCAGACTTGCAAAATGCAGCAAGATATTTTAAAAAACAGTTTTGTTGATTAAAAAACACTATATCGGATTCATATCGGTATCGGCAGATATCCAAATTTATGATATCGGTATCGGTATCGGACATAAAAAAGTGGTATCGTGCCATCTCTAGTTTTGACTTGATCAGATCAATTAAAATTAGCTAAATGTGTCAATAATTAATTAAAATGTGAAATAAATAAATAATTAAATGTGTCAATAATTTATTAATTAAATGTGTCATCATTATTTATTTAATTAATTAATTCCAATTTAAATTAATTATTGACACATTTAATTAATCATTTAATGGTGTATTTAATTCATTCATTTTGTCACTCTTGGAGCTCCATATATCACAAGTATATTTTTGGTTGCTTTAATCTGTTTCAGCATGGTCATCTTCCAGAAGAAAACCATTTTCACAAAATTTAAGTGACAATAATAAAGATTTAGGCAAGATTTATCTTTTGATAATGGCAGGAAATAGTTAATCTAGAATCATCTCTGGCAAGCTCTTTTCATCAGATATATTAAAAGTAAAACAGAAAGTGGCACATCATATTTCCCAGGTTTATGGCCCCCATGTGATAAAATCTGCAGCGGCTAAGATAGCTGGAAGGCCACCGTGCTATTACTGCTTTCTGACAATAAAAAGAGGGTTGCATTCATCTTAAGTAGCATATTGCCTCTAGATTACATTTGCACTTACTAAAATACCACATTGGGATGTTAGCAATGTGAAGAGCTGGATATGAAGAAAGGATGAAATACTTTAAAAGACACTACGAATCAAGTAAGAGAAGCAAAAATAAATACATAAAAAGATTAAGCTCATTCATCAGGTGACCATGTTAAGCCTGTTGTAACAGATCTGTTAAAGACTGAATCAATCAACCCTTGTTATGCCCATTGTCTGTATTATTGTTATTAGTACTAATGATTTTCTCTCGTATGACTGTCCCTGTGCTGGTGAATCGGTGTCATTGTTTCCAGCCATCAGACAATATTCCTCTGTGCTGATCACCAGTTCACTCTGTACCAGTGGATCTGTGACTCCCTGCAATCACATGACCCTCAGTACTGCTGGAGTTTTCTGTCTTCTGTCTCTTTTTGCTCCTCTTTTATTTGATCTGCACGAAGAGCTATTTTCATCTGTGTTTCTGTCTCCCGCTCTCTGCTCCTGACTCTCATCTGTCGCTCCTCAGGACTTCTCACATTGATGCTTCTATACCCCACTCAGACAGTGCAGCATTCAAGCCCCATTTGGTCAGAATAGCATCAGTGTAATTCAATAAAGCTATGCTCTTTTCTGTCATCTGTTTCCATGACAATACCTTAGTCAGGGCCAACAAAGTGGCCTCATCATCAGTAATATTAGCTATAATAATGATGATAATGGTGCTCTTGAAATGCCATGCCTGTGATGATGATGGTAATAGCGATAATGGTCATTATTCCTGCTTTGTGTTAACCCCCCATCAATGCACAAACACAGCACCACCACCAGTGTACACATTTGAATCAGCAATGTTACTTAACGGCTCCACCTGTACATACCAGGTGGATTTACGCTTTTCCCCATTGTGACCATCTCGCTGCTTTGATTTAATTATATTTTTGTGCATCTTGTGTTTTGTATATTGGAAGCATTTTGTGATAAAGCGGTTTGTTAAAAGCACTCCACGGATAAACTTGACTTGTTTGACCTCAGAAATTGCTGTAATTAAGTCTACATAAAACTGTTTTAATTAGCCATCACGTTGTGTAGCCCCTTCGGTGTTCTTCCTCATTCAATGATGTTTTTTATTTCTCCTTGGTGGTGTGATCCACCTCAACATTCTATGTTGCCATTACAGATTAAGATCATTATTCTTTTTTTTTACAGCCTTACCACCCATATTTTTCTTTTACAAAGCAGTATGTTTTAGCTGATGCAGATAAGTGAACTGAAAGGCATAATCTTTGTGCTGATAAATCGGTAACTGAATTTGCAATCTCCTCTGTCTATTTATCTTTGCAATCTAAAGTAGCTAGAGTAGTCTCAGTTTTTTGTTTTTTGCTGTTGTTGTTGTTGTTTTTTGCAATCCTGCCTTGTGGGGAGACTGTGCAGAGCTGTGGGAAGAAGTACAATCTGTGACATGTAAGTGTGCAATCTGTGAGACTCAGTCCTCTCTCATAACTCATCTATGGATATTCCTATTGGTGGAAATATGAATAACTTCATATCTTGCATGTTTCATTCAGAGCTATGAAGATTACTGGAACTCAATCAGAAGTTGTTAAAGCCTTATCAAATTCTAAGAGGTGTCATTTACTGGGCATTTATTCTTCATAGACTGGTTATAGTAATAAAAAGTTCAACCTTTGCTTAGTCAGGTTGTTTTTTGTTTCTTTGTTTGTTTTTTAAAACTTACTGGTTGTTGCTTATCCTCTTCCAGCAGCCAATTGTTTGGGTCCTTGTCTTTGCAGCCTGCTGTCTGCTATCTTCTAGAGATCTTCACAAATGAAATGAACGCATAACTTCACTATATATTACAAAGAACTTATACAAGTAATGCCACAAAGCCTTAATAAATAATTATTAAACATTATTGCACAATTTTGCTGAAATATATTGACCCCCTTACTTTGCATTTAACAAACAAGTAAGGCTTAGCTTTTGGACAAATCTAGAACAACCAGCTACCTGCAGGCAGTCAGTAACGTCACAGGCCGGGGGTCACGTGACCAGTCAGCTGGTCTTCAGCCAGTGAGCCTGACACGCTACTGTTTACAAATCAGCGGAGCCCGAGTGAGCAGAATGAGGCTTCCTGCGTGATCCGAACAGGTACGTGAATAAAAACTGCTAACGCATTGCTTTTTGGTGCTAGTTCCTGAGCGTGCGGCGCAACTTTGTCTCGTTTAAAGCAGAAGCTGTGTGTGTGTTGGAAGTAATAACAGGGCCCCGAGTTGGCTCGCTAGGCTAATGTCATATTAGCCTTCCTGCTTCCTGTCGTTTCAACTCTTATTCAATCAACATGAAGAGCTTCAGCTGCCAGAGTAAGTTTAGTTCATATTTAGCTTTGCTAGCCGACGGACGATACAAGCTAGCTTAGCTGCTGTTTGGCGTTTTATTTTGCTTTTTTAAGCCCCCTCTGCTTCGATCATCTTCCTGGCAGCTCATTCGTGCTGCATCCCAGACGGACCCTGTGTACGTTTTGCTTCAATTTGGACAGACCTTGTCATTGATGTAAGTTACGATGTCAAAAAAATGTGGGGAAAAACAGCTAATCGTGGGTTTGCTAAGTGGAGGACTAACTATGGGTGAAAGATTCAGTGACTAGTTCAGGGCAGTGCAGAGGTTTGGTAACAGCTAACACCACCTGCCTGTGTAGTTTCGTGTGGTTTCACACATACTTCTCCACACTGCCAAGATGAAGTTCAGTACAAATGTCCGTGTGGGAATCTTTCTGTAGGACACCGTGGACTGCAGAAAGGCCGTTTGGACTAGAAAGGAGCGAGACCCGGGACTTAAACACACCGCCTGCTAATAATATTGGAGGAAATGTTCAGTACTTGCTGACTTGAGTGTTTCTGTGCATTCAGAGTTTCGTTCCCTTTAGTGCAATGCTTCCTAGCTGTTGTTGTTGGTGGTGTTTTTATTATTTTTGTTTAACTTGTGATCTTTTATATGAGGTTACATGTAAATGTCATTGAGTAGTCCAGGCAAGATGTCCCCTTAGTTTTATCTGAATAGCTTTTATCAGCGAAAAGGCACTTTAGAAATGCCCATTTTTTAGATTTACCTTGCGACTCTTTGTGGATGTCCTCTTCCCCCATGTTACTAACGAGTTGTCCATTTCAGTACAGACAGATGTCTGTCAGATTTTATCTTTGGTAATTAAATCTTTCAGGACCCAACAAGTTCTTGGAATTTTGGTAAGGCTAAGGTTCCAGACATGTTCTCAGTCTCTTGCAGAGCATGTGACCATAAAGGCTCTTGAGCTCTCACTGTGTGCTGAAGTAGAGGCATGTGAGTTTGTTTAGCTGGGGTGTTTTGCTGCTGTCTTGACTGAAGCTGCCATTGACAGTTCCTATTAGCGCTGTTTGCCGGATCCTCTTTGAATATTCATCCTGTAAAAGCAGTTTCCCCCCACATGAAACTGCTGAGACTCTTGTGGATCAGCTGTTACTGTTTATTACTACTTTTAAAAAAAACATCTGAATTTGAATGCGAAATGATAAAAAGCATATCCCTGAGCGGAGAGCAGAACTGTAGTTGCAGTTCAGTCAGATGTCTTCAAATGGAAATACTGCAGGCACTTCAGCAAAATGTTTAATACAACTGACTAATCTGGGTTTAGTTTCCAGCTTATCTAGCCTGGAATAAATATATATATATATATATATATATATATATATCTATATATATATATATATATATATATATATATATATATATATATATATATATATATATATATATATATATATATATATATATATATATATATATATATATATATATATATATATATATATAGATATATATATATATAGATATATATATATATAGATATATATATATATAGATATAGATATATATATAGATATATATATATATATAGATAGATATATATATATATATATATAGATATATATATAGATATATATATATATATAGATAGATATATATATAGATAGATAGATATATATATATATATAGATAGATATATATATAGATATGGATGATTTCCATGAAGTATATTTATTAGACATCAGTCTGCAGAGTCAGCTTTACATGTTGAAGTTGCCACACAGCACCAAGGTCCTGGGTTTGAATCCACCCCAGCTGGCCTTGACTTTTATAGAGTTTTCATGTTCTCCCCATCTCTCTGTGGGTTTTCTCCAGATACTCTGGCTTCTTCCCCCATAAATTAACCTAATTAATTTGGTTAACTAGTTAACGTAGTTATTAAGTCAGTTAACTAAGATCAATAAACTGGCAATCTGTTTAAGGTGTTAAGAGTAATATGTCTCTGATTACCATTGCTAGCTTTGATCTTGTGTCTTATAGGGACAACCAGAAATTGTGTAAACCTTTAAAAAAAAAAAAAAAAAAGCAGCTTGGATGCTGCAACCATAGATGATATAAAAGCGTACCATGAGGTCATCGATCAACTTCTGAGTTCTTGAGATTACGGTTTTCCCTCTCACTGTTTTTCTTTTTCTTTTTTAAATTTACATGAAACACTTTATGTGTAACACCGAGGAGCCCTGCTCTCAAAAACTGACATAGATGTAACACTGTCTGCAAAGCTGCATTTAAGAAATAAGCGCTTAAAGTTTTTAAAACATATTTAGAGCCATGCCCGTACAGAACATGTCATCACCGGGTTGGTTGGTTGGTTGTGGTCAGTAGACTGTCACTTATGCAGTAATTTGCTCTTCGTTGTTTGGCTGTTATCAAGTTAGAGCAGTTTTCCCATAGATTTCTACAGCACCAAAAGTGTTTTTGCGACCACCGATATCGCCATCTGGTGGTCTGAAGTTTGAATGCAGGTTGAAGGTCCTTCAGAAGTTACGTCTGTCTTTTTAATTGTCCGTCACTGAAACGCAAACTCAGCTGGATTCTTGGTTGGCGTTCTCTGGTACGCATGTCCAAAATGAGGTAATTTTGGAAACCACAATGTCATCGCTCAAATAGTGCACTGTGTAATAAAGGCAAGTGGACAGGAATCACTCATTGTTCTGGTTCTAATTTTAATTTAAACATGTTTAACTCTGGGGAGTCATTACCACTGCACAGCTCTCTGAAAGACAACCCATGTGCTTCATAGAACAGTTGCTTTGCTGTTGCCCAACTATCAGAGCAGACAGGCTTTCCCTGGAGGGCGGTAGTAAAGAGACCATCTAAAATGAGGCATTTCACACAGCTGGTAAAAGGAGGTTCTGCAGAAGTGTACAGTATGGTATGAAAACATGCCAAGATGTGGAAATCTGTTCTAGCAGACCCCAAAGATAAAATCATGAACCTATAGTTGAGCATACTGTGGGCTCTATTTAAAATGTGATGCTTCTTGGCTTAGATCAAATGGGAAGTGTTAGTCTGTGGTTTTTAAGCTCACTTTCAGACCGAATGTGTGTGATGGGAAATGAAAAGTGAACTGTTATGTTGCACGCCTTGTGGAAGACTATTAAGGATTGAGGTTTAGAGTGAGGCTGTATGCTTAATTTTGAAATCATTTCAGTGTGCTTCCCACAGTCCCGGGCATCAGCATAGCTCATTTGAAATCCCATCTTGGGTAAGAACTTAAAGAAGCCAAATCCTAAAAAATCTGCAAAACTAACACAGGATGATGTCACTGCTACAGTTTGAGTTTAGCTTTGCAAGCTTTTGTTAGCAATTCCCAGTAAGTGATCTTCTACCTCCGAACAGATGGACTCGCTGTTATTTGCCTGTTGATTTATTTATGCATTTCATTATGTATTGATTTGATTATTTCATGAAAGATTCGTGCTTTGAATTATTGAGGTGTCTCCAGGTGCCGTGGATTAAATTATGCAGAAGCTAATTTGCCTTGATTATTATGTAGTAAAGTTGGGATGTCATTTTACGTTCGACTCCGGGAAAAAGTAATGAAAGCAGCAGAAGGCTAAGAGAAGAGTCGCTTCAGGCAAGGCTGTGCTAACACGGCGAGGCCTCAAGACGAACACCCGCGTCATCTTTCACTCGCTCGGAAAGGCTTGCGGAGACACGCACATAAGATATGCCTATGCAAAGAACAAGTAGGGATGAGTGATCTCTAAAGTTTAGAGTCACTTTTTACTTTTGGAAAGAAGAGACAAAGCGACGAATGTGACTACAAGACTGTAGGGAAAAGAATTTTCAAAGTACTTTGCATGAGTAATTTTGGTCACAGTGATCATATGAATTAATATTCTATGCAAGATGACTACCGCTTGTATTTGTATTCACTCAGGAGACTTTAAATCTTTCATGCCAATCTTTGAAAGCAGAAGATGCTATTATTGGAAACACCTATTCACACCATTCTTCTGGAGGGGGTTTGTTTTTTCCCATAGTTGTGGACTGGTGCCGATTATTTGATAGGATAATGTCCTTTTTAGGAAAGCAGGGAGGGGGGGGAGCACACAGATTTAAGGAGAGCATTCGTCTTCGAGTAGAACAGATGTTCCCCGTGAAAACAGCCGCATACATTATGCATATAAAATAATTTCTATTTTGATGGCATGTGTAGCTAATTTATCAAGCAGTGTTTCATTCACATGGTTAATTGGTTTAAGAAATGCCTTTGTTGTGTTATTTCCACAATTATTAAATCGAAAGAAAACACAATGCTTTGTGGGCACGTGCTATTCTGTAGGCCTGCGCATTAGGCTAAACATATTCATAAACATGGAATAATCCCAAGCCGGATAAAGAACGAAGGCAGGATTGGTTAACCTAGATTGTGATGTCTCACGGAAAAAGTAAACTTCTCTCAGAAGTTGGCAGCGAGTACTTGGCTCACGGTTTACCTGGTCGGGATATTAATAGTGGGGTTTTTTGTTTGTGTTTTCTTGGAATTTATTTATTTATTTTTAATGAATCCATCTTTCTGTTCTGGTAAACCACTCAGTATGGCATTAAATCATTGGGAAATCTTTCTATTCATCCTCTCTTTTTAAGATGAATCAATTAATGTATTTCTATGTGAAAAATGAACATAGGGGGTGGGGGGAAACAAAGGAAAAGTTTCTCCTAACTTCTTCAAATTGTTTTCTTCGTATTATATGTTTGGTCGTTAATTTACAGTCAAAACAGAGAAAAACAATATTACATTATTATCACACGGAGATTAATTTGTGGTGTGATCAAAGAGGAAGGCACGGTGCCCGTTAAAATTAGAGTCATATCCATCATCGCCTTGAAGGTTGTCTCTTTGTGAATCTCAGCACCACGTCCAACATTCCTCCTGCATTTGGATCGCTCCCCGGAAGTCCCGTCCTGACCGCTCGCCAGAGCTGATTTTTGTTTCAGAAACACTGCTGTCCGTGAGCCACGCAAAGACAAGTTTCTTCACATTAAACATCAGTAATTGATGCATTAATTTGCCTACTTAATGACCTCATTAGCTTCACCAGTTATGTTCAATGTATCACAAAGAGCACCGTGGAACATCAGGCAGCTCAAGTGCTTCTTGTTAATTTCAGCCATTCTTCACTGACTGTAATCAATGTCAGTGTTTTATTTTATGTTAAGTTGAAAATAATACATTTGAAGGGAGACTATGCCATATCCCTTTGTGCGATTGCCACAGTGTAGGGAAAAAAAAAACTAAAAATACAACCCTGCTATTTTTTTATTTTCTTTTTTTTAAGCATTGCTTGAAACATTGACTTTTTCCTGACATACTACATTAATTTACTATATAAAGCATATTTCAGTAGTTTTACTCGCTGAAAATCAGTATCAAATTCAAAAAAGCAAATTTTGATCAAGTCGCTCCTTCATGAAAATACTTTTTGAGAAATAAATTGTTGGATTTATTCTTCACTATGAAATGCATCTGCAGTCACTTTAGTCTACGTCTTTAGTGCTGGGTGTTTCTACAAAGCATTTCTTTCACCAACGTCTTTTAATTTTCTTCCAATGCTGCCTACTTCTGCTCTACTGTATTATATTTCACTGAGTCATTTTTGGCCCTTTAGCAGCTTTGTCCTTCATTTCCCCTTTATTATCAGTCCTTCTCCCTCTACTTGCAGAAACGATCCTTTCCTTCTGAGTCTCAACTGACGAGAAACACAAAGCTGTGACAGTAAGTACCGAGATCAAATGGTGTGCTTGGAGAAACTTTGCTGATTGCGGTGGACTGATTTGCCAGCACTGTTATATAAAAAGAGGTCAGAGGCTACAATGTTCATGAAAAGTTGGCAAAGTCAGGACAGGTTCTGAAGCTGAAACTGAAGCTCTGTGTCCCTGTTAAAAGAAATAAGTTTAGTTTGTGCTTTAACACCAGGACTTTTTGGGAGATCATGTTCAGTTATCTTTCTTCTTTATATCTTTCTCTTTTTTGCTCTTACCTGCTACCTCATTCTCCAGGTCCAGCTGGGTCGCAGTCATGCAGCATCCCAATTTTGAGACCCGCCATCCACTCCAGAGTGAAGATCATCAGGAGACAGGTTTTGACGCGCTCCAGAGTTTCAACAAGAATGAAAACAGTATGTCAACTTTCAGTTAAGACTTCCAAACCTCTGTTATAGATAACACCTGTAACCATTTCCCCTTCCTTGGACCAAGACCCACATCATAATATACCAATGCTGCAGTCCTTTTGGGACTAACAGGCTCACAACAATGGAGATGATAAGTTTAGGTTCATTCTGGAGATGATTAAAAAGAAAATTTTGAGCTGACTGAAGTGTGAGTCACAGATGTGGCTTGCGACACCCCCAGGCTGAGTGTGTTTTTTATGTTAACGTGTGACTGAAAGAAAACGTTGGTGGCTGGCATGTTGTGGAACTGATGAATATTCATACTGAGCGTCCCTGTGGAGCGATCCACTCCTGTAACTAATGCTGATAGACAGCTCTCCAACTTCAATGCATGTTCACCTGCAGGCCAAATTAGACTTATTACGGCCAATAAAGAAGAAACAGAGTATGTTACTTTACTTCCTTTAATCACCTTCTCTGCTCCCCTTTTTGCTCTACTGCGTGCCTTGTAAAAGAATAACTGATGGGTTATTGTGATGCAGTAAAATTGTCTAAGTGTGCATTTTTGTTGCTCTGTCATTGCCTCGTCTAAAAAAAAAAAATATACACACACACACACACACAAATTGATTTCTGCTTTGACGCCCTAGCACTTGTTGTTTACATCTCCCCCTTGTGGCTGTGTCTGTTCTCAGTAGGAGGATCTCTTGACAGCAGCACTTCGGAGTCTCATTCTACCTTTCTCTCATATAGGTGAGTTATTCCATTAATATCCCTTCATGGTGGTATCGTGAACTCGTGGCCCACTTCTCTTAGCTTCTTATCTTGTTTGTTTACTGCTTGATGACACAAGTTGCCCAAGTTGAGTTGAAGCTGGTAAATCCCCTCATGCTTTGCCTCCACCACCCCCTCCCCAATGCAGGAAAGAATGGGACGACTTGTTTCTCAACAGTAATTACCTGGCCAGGATCCGGCAGGCAGGCATCAATGGGCGGCTGAGGAGCAGCCGCTTTCGGAGTGTGTGCTGGAAGGTAACTGCCAGTTGGATCAAGCGGTCCTATCGAGTTTGATTAAGGGGGCTTTGGGAAATTCCCTGTCACAGAAAAGGGAAGTTGTGGTGGCGTACAGACTTTTTCCTCAGTGGATATAACAGCCTCGAGCGTAGTTCTGAAAGGGCTGATTTTTCTGCATGTTAGTGATTTCTCAAAGATGAACTGTTGCATGGACTGATATGTGCATTGCATGTCTATAGCTGTACCTGGAGGTTCTTCCAGAGGATAAAGAGCAGTGGATAAACAAGACAAAGGAGCTCCGGGCCCAGTATGAGAAGATCAAGGAGATGGTGAGAGCACCCATCTGTGGCCAGTGTGGTTCTAAGATATAAATGTTCTCCATTAACCTCACTGCTCATTCATATGTAGAATTTATAGGTGCTTATATCCTGAAACACGGAGCATAATATGCAGCCCATGAGGGAAAAAACTGATCACTTATCAAATCATCAAAGGTTGTAACTAATTGTTGTGCATTATTGTTGTTTTGTTTTGTTTTTTTCTGTCACAGCACATTACCAACCCCCGCAAGGCCGCAGGCCAGCAGGACCTTGTGGTGAACAACCCACTGTCCCAGGATGAGGGGGTGAGTTTTCTCCACAAATGTTTCATGGTTATGTGCAAAATATGACCCTGACACTTTGACACTTTGTGACCTTCTAATAATTATTGATACTGTCAATGACATATTGGTTTTTAACATATAGATTTACACACATTGTCATTGTAATGACAACAATCTCTTCCCTTGATTTTCTGAATGTAATTTTTTTTTCTGTCACATCCAGAGTTTGTGGAATAAGTTCTTCCAGGATAAAGAGCTAAAGGGAATGGTCAAGCAGGATGTGTTGAGAACGTAAGTATCTCTGTTACTATTTGCTTATTTTATTTTATTTTTCTGTTATTAACATGGCAGGAAAAAAAAAATTGCTCTTTTTGTATTTGGATTAGATTCCCTGAGATCCGATACTTCCAGGATGAAGATGTGAGGACCAAGCTGACTGATATTCTCTTCTGTTATGCCAGAGAAAATGAGCAGTTACTGTACAAACAGGTAACATTCAACATCGTCCCGTGTGTTTGTTCAACAAGCTCACACAGAACAAAATGCCTTTGTAACCTAAGCATTACAAGTGTCTGTAACAGGTGCCAGCCTGTGAATAGATGGCCAGCATAGCATCTTTTTTACAAACTGGAAGTGACACATGGCTGAGCAGTGGCTAACAATATCTAAATTAAACCTGTCATGACGGATTAGAAACCTCGTGCATCACTATTAAAGAAAGACTGACCACAATTGAACTGTATTTGTTTCCTCTCCCTTCTGCCTTTTATGCATCTTACATTCTCTCTGCCTCTGTCTGATTTTCTGTCTGTAGGGGATGCACGAGTTGCTGGCTCCCATAGTGTTTGTGCTGCACTGTGACCATCAAGCCTTTCAGCATGCCAGTGAGACGGCCAGCCCCAGGTCAGTTTGCATTTCACTGAAAAGCCATTAACACCTTCAGACCTGCTTCTCTGATGACAACATATTTTTTTGTATTTATTTGTCCAAAGATTAAATTGAAAGATTCTCACTTTTTTCAGTGAGGAGATGAAGTGTCTGTTAGACCCAGTGTACCTCGAGCACGATGCCTAGTAAGTATCAGCCGATTAAAAGGGTTCAGAATAAGAAATGTTTATACTTTTAAAAAATCTCACTACATTTATCTTTGCCTCTCTCTGTAGTGCCATGTTCTCGCAGCTAATGGAGACAGCAGAGCCGTGGTTCTCCAGCTTTGAAAGGGAAGTGAGGAAGGTCTGTTCTAATTTGAAAAACTACTTTTGACACTGAAATTGATTGTAGATTGTAACACAATACCAGCTGATTGCACTGTCATGAAGACATGACATTATATTAACGCTAAATTACAATGTTGAAGAGCTCAGTCCTGGTTAATTTGACCACTCAGGTGGTTACCATGGTAGCAGCAATTGCATTTTTATTACTATAGTGAACATAGGACGAGAGGCTTCGTTGTCAGAAATGCAGACGAGCAGCTGGATCTGTTTGATGTACCCAACCGATTTGTGGCACAAGTGCAGGAACAAACAGAAACCATGATTATCACTGACTGTCAGTCAAATTGTTACTTAAAACACTTCATGTTTTGTGAACTTTTTTATTAGTTTTTTTTTTTCTTTTTCCACTCCAAATTAAGCAGACTGTAGAGGCTCTTCAAAGCTCTTAGAGACAAATTTGCAATATAAGACTTTATACTGTCGCAGATATCTAATCAGCCAATGACATGGCAACAACTTGGTGCATTTAGGTTTGCAGACATTGTCAAGTTGACCTGCTGAATTTCAAACGGAGAATCAGAATGAGGAAGAAAGGGGATTTCAGTGACAGCCAAATGGGCTGGTCTGTGTTTCAGAAACGGCTGCTATGCTGGGATTTTCCCGCATGCCCATCTCTAGAGTTTACAGAGAATAGTCTGAAAAAGAGAAAATACCCAGTGAGCAGGATTTCTCTGGGCAATAATTTCTTGTTGACATCAGACATCAGAACAGAATGGCCAGACTGCTTTGAGCTGATGGGAGGGGAACTGTAGCCTGATTCGACAAGTCTCAATTTATGCTGCAACATTCAGATGTTATGCTCTTTCATGTTGGTGTAAACAACTTGCAAACATGAATCTAACCTACCATCTAAGAACAGTTTAGTGTGGGGAATTAGTTTTTTTTTTTGTTTTGTTTTTTTGTTGTTGCCTTTGCGCCACTGTCATTGCGAGCATCACTTAAAGTCCACAGCCTACCTCAGTATGGGCACAATGTGCCGATCTTCTGACGACTGCTTCCAGCAGCATAAGACATCATGTGACCTCAGCCCATCTCAAACTGATGTCATGGCCATGACAATGACTTCACTGTACTCAAATGCCCTCCAGTCACCAGATATCCTCCTATCCTGTTAATATGAATCGAAAGATCTAATAATTAAACTCCACCTTACTGAATTAAATAAAGTAAAGCAAGTAAACTTAACAAAACTCAGAATAGCATATCCTCCCAAAAGGATACTGCAGCTCCTCATTGTTGCTGATTTTCCTCATTTATGTTTGCATGAAGATGTTTCAGTTGTGATGGAACAATCTGCTTCCCCAGGGTAAAGAAGAAATGCTGACCACCATCCCATTCGCTCGACCCCAGGATGCAGGGCCATCTGTTGCCATAGTAACCAAAGTCAACCGCATCCAGGACCAGCTGGTGAAGAAGCACGATATCGAGCTGCACATGCATCTCAATCGGCTGGAGATCGCCCCGCAGATCTACGGGATGTCAGTATTTACATCTTTGGGCAGTCTGACTTTTTTTTTTTTCCTGATCCACTGCTGGACACAAATGCAGTAAAGCTTTTTTTTTTTTTTTTTTTTTTTTCTGTGTCTTTAGCCGGTGGGTTCGTCTGCTGTTTGGCCGGGAATTTCCTCTTCAGGACCTGCTGGTGGTGTGGGATGCCCTTTTTGCTGATTGTATCACTCTGGACCTTGTGGACTACATCTTTGTGGCCATGCTGCTCTATATCCGAGATGCTCGTACGCACCATTTATTACTTAAATAATCCAATAATGCCATGTGTTGTCTTTGTAGCATGTAATTTCGTAAGACATACATAAGTGGAAAACTGTGAATTACTCCGGCTCATTTAGTTAGACAGAGTTATATTACTTTGGACTACAATTGATCTTTTCATATAAATAGCATAGACTGCAGTTCTGCTTGTATAAGTGCTACTGTTATGCCAATGAGCCAAAATGTAACACAATGCAATTTCAGTCTGCAGTTAATGAAGCTTGTCCATTCGCACTTTTTTCTTTTTTTTTTTATATATGAAAATAAGTCTGCAACTTCTCTTTTTTTTTTTTTTTTTTTTTTTTTTTTAATTTATTTTTTTTTTTTATTCTGATATTTTGTGGACTCTTTTTGTTTAGCTTTGTTTTTCTTGGAATGCAGAGTCTAGTCTGTGACAAATAAGTCAAATAGAAAACACTAAGGAAGTGAGACTACAGCTTGAAACACTCTTGGTGATTCACACTTGATTAAAGCAAAGCACAAGCTGTTACCAGATTTTTATTTTTATTTTTTTAAGATTCTTCTTAAATCTGTTTTTCTTTTTTTAGTAATTGCTAGCAACTTCCAGACATGCCTGGGCCTCCTAATGCACTACCCCCCAATAGGAGACATCAACTCTCTGCTGCAAAAGGCTCTGTTCCTTCGAGATCCCAAAGTAAGTTATTATACCAGCGTACTTAACTAGAAAAATAATACATGTTGGTTTTGCTGATAGAATTGACAGTTGGTGATGTAAGTCTCTATAAAAGTGCTGATGTGTGTTATGCGCTCACGTGTCTCTTTCACTGTCTAACTGGTCACAGGTTAAAATGGGGAAGAGAGAAAGAGACTCATGATCAAAATCAGAACAAACTTACAGTTAAACAAGCTCTCTTCTAGCAGCTTTTATCAAGTACTTACTGTAAAGGCGATGCCTCACTCAAAACAAGTTGCCTTTTGTCCCCATCACAGAGGAAGTAGAAGTTTTGCAGAAGTGAAAGACTCATATGCACAGTGGGCTAAAATCCTCGAGCAACACACTTTTAGCAAGGACCAAAAACCTTTTTGTGGTGTTGTTGTACTCTCAGAAAGCGCTTGGGTGTAAAAAGTGAAGTTAAAATTGGCAGCAAGTATTTTAGTTTCTCATGCTTGAGAGGTTACATTTTAATGTCGGGGCACTTACAGTAAATACAGGAAACGCAGGTGTAGTCAATGAAGCGGTCACTGCAGTTAATGACAAGTAGTCGTAGCACAAATATAAGTGCATTTTAATCTTTGTGTGTAACAAATAGGCCTCTGTGTTTATGTTTGTATGTTTAATGTACAATTAAAACACATTAATCTTAAACTAGCACCCCTTGCATATCAGAGTTTATGGTTGGGTTAGTTAATGTTCAGCTCAGCAGTGCATGTTTCATGGTCTTTGCAACAGCACTTCACTCGTTCCACATTTTGTCATGTTTACAACCTTATTTAAAATGGATGAAATAAATTTTTCACCTCAATGTCCTAAACACAATATCCTCTAATGGCAAAGGGGAAAACATTTTCTTCCAATTTTTGCAAATTTATTAAAAACAAACATACAACATGTATATAAACAGTCACAGCCTTTGCTTAATATTTTGCTGAAGTACAGTTGGCAGCAATTACAGGCTCAAGTCATTTTTAGAATGGTGGTTTATTTTTGGACAGCTTCTCTCATTCTTCATTGCAGAAGCTCTCAAGGTCATGGTGGGGAGCATTGGTCCTCAGCCATTTTCAGATCTCTCCAGAATGTTAAGTCGGTTCAAGTCTAGGTTCTGGCTGGAACATTAACAAAGGAAAGAGACCCCCCTTCCCCTGCCAGTCTGAGGTTTAAAGTGCTCTTGAGCAGGATATCATCAAGGATGTCTCTGTACATCACTGCATTCCTCTTGACCTTGAGTAGCCTCCCAGCTCCTGAAAAACATCCCAATAACATGATGCTGCCACCACAGTGCTTCATTGTAGGGATAGTATTGGTCAGCTGATGAACAGTACCTGGTTTCTTCCAGACATGACTCTTGGCATTCAGGGCAAAGAGTTCAAGCTTGGTTTCATTAGGCCAGAGAATTTTTTTTTGTTGTTTCTCATGGTCTGAGAGACTTTCAGGTGCTTTTTGCCTTCAGGTGGGCTGTCGTGCCTTTTACTGAAGAGAGGCTTCTGTATGGCCGCTCTGTTACAGGCTTGACTAGTGGAGTGTGGCAAATTGGCCGGGCGGCCAGTTATACCTGGTGGTTCCAAACTTCTTCAATTTACATATAATGGCAGCACGGTGGCACGGTGGTTAGCACTGTTGCCGCACAGCAAGAAGGTCCTGAGTTCAATTCCACCATCAGGCCGGGGTCTTTCTGTGTGGAGTTTGCATGTTCTCCCCGTGTTTGCGTGGGTTCCCTCCGGGTACTCCGGCTTCCTCCCAACGTCCAAAGACATGCAGCTTGTGGGGATAGGTTAATTGGATAATCCAAATTGTCACTAGGTGTGAATGTGAGTGCGAATGGTTGTCTGTCCCTGTGTGTTGGCCCTGCCACAGACTGGCGACCTGTCCAGGGTGTACCCTGCCTCTCGCCCTATGACAGCTGGGATAGGCTCCAGCGCCCCCCGCGACCCTGAAAAGGATAAGCGGAAGCGAATGGATGGATGGAGGTCACTCTGCTTACTGTGACTTTCATTGCTGCAGAAACTGTACTCTTCCGCAGATCTGTGCCTCAATACACTCCTGTCTCTGAGGTCTACAGACTTGGACTTCATGGCTTGGTTTGTGCTCTGAAATGGACTGTCAACTATGGGACCTCATATAGACAAATGTGGGCCTTTCCACACCATGTCCAATCAACGGAATTTACCACAGGTGGACTCTAGTGGCAGATGATCAGTGGAAATGGGATGGACCTGAGCTCAGCTTTGATGATAAATGCAGTGGAAAAAAACTTCCAATGTAAAAGTCCTGTCCTGAGTTTGATTACGAAAATCCTAAAATGGCACAATGATGCAACTGCAAGACAGTTAAAGTAAAAACAGAAGTACTTGTGCACTTGGTAAATGTGAAACTATGTGAAGTGCAAAACTCTGGTCTAGTTTGGAAATCCAAAAAAGACCTGATACATTTTTGCCAAGATTTCCCCAGCCCTGACCATACTTTTCCTGTCATACACTTGTTTCTTTCCTCCTGCGGTCTTTCTGATTTTTGTTCACTTAACCAGAGGTCTGCTGTGCTGTTACTTCTCCCACGCAGAACGTTTGTAGTTGTACCGTTTTAGTTGCATGTAAGCTCGACGTTGTTGTGTGAACAAGTTAAATCAGCACGGAGTCTTTGACCTTAGCGAACACCTCACCTAAATTATCTTTTGTTCCTCGTCCAAATTCATTGACCTGTATACTGAACAACTCCACCAAACTCCTGTTCACCACTCTCCTGAGATGAAAGCCATGTCAAACCAGGTCAACATCAGATTTATACCTGGAGGGTGGTTGGGGAGGGTTCATCCCTAATAACAGTGCAAGAAGGGGCATGGTGGAGGTTTGTTGCTCATAAGTACTGACTCAGAAACATATATTGACTTATTTATGTAGTCATGCATGTGCACATATTTTCGGTTGACTTGTTTACTGTGAGATTACTTGTTTGTTGTGCACAGCAGAGGTTTTTAATCTGTCTTGTTAAAGTTGTTAACAATAACAGTTTAAGCTTAAGTTATTGTTTTTGTAGAACAACCCGCGACCTGTGAACTACCACTTCCAGCAGAACCTGGATTACTACAAAACAAAGGGAGCTGACCTGATGAACAAGACACGGTAAAATAAGGCACAGCCTTGTCTTTGAATGGACCTGACATTGCGCACACACATGGGTATAAACATATGGGGCATGCATACATACATGCATGCATCCAGGACAAAAATGCATGTTTCCAATTCAAAATTAATTGGACAAACTAAGATATTTTAAAATATAAGGAATGTTTTTAATACTTTCCAGTCAAAGACTGCCTGAAGTTTATAACCCAACCCTCACCAAATGCTGCGTTTCCTCCCTTGAGATGCTCTGCCAGGTTTTTACTGCAGTCTCCTTCAGTCGCTGCTTGTTTGTGGGTCTCCATTTAATTTTGTATTTAATAACTGAAAGGTTATTAGGTTGTGATGAGGTGACTGTCTTGGTATTCTTTAGATCATTATCCATTTGCATTGTAAAGCACCATCTGACCAGTCATGCTGCTTTTATTTGAATCTTATCTGAGAGCATCACCCTGTGGTGAAGTTCAGACCAAAGAAAATGAAAATTTTGTCTTTGTCCAGAAAATTATGGACTCAACTGTATCACATACAATATGGGTTACATTAGTGGCCGTTGATAAAAATTGCTTTAGTTTAGTTATGTGCAAGTAATCCCAGTGAGCCAAAGGTTCAGACTGCTGTTTCAAACTACCCCCCCCTCTATTCTGGGCTCTATATAACGCCCATGACAGCTTGCAGAACTTTGAACCTTCACACATAAATGACAGATGGGTCCATTTGACTCGAACATGGCTACAGTTTTCAGTATTTATCATTATTTATATATTCACATTAAAAATGTGTCTATATGTATAAAATACTAAAATTGCTCCTGCACTGATCCTTATGTTTTATTAAAGCATAACCTTACCTTGTAAGTCCACTCGCCATTAGTCATTTTATTTCCTGCTTTCTATTCGGACATGTTCTTTCACATGAGCACATTCTTTAGGTCAGTGAAACTGTATAAAAGTAATATAAAATAGGCAGTGTTTGTAGGCTCCCTTGTGTGCATGAGACAAGAATGCGGTCATTAAAAAAAACCTCAGATGAGCTATTAGAAATCAGACCTCCACTCGGAGCATTAAAGTTTTATAGGGTCTAAAACTACCTTAAGATCTGCAGTCGTTAATATTAAGAACGAGATGTCAATTTATGTTATTGTGCTGGGTAATCCAGGTTTTAAATTCTGGGATAACTGTTTTGCATTCAAGAATTGAGCACCAAAAAAACCCCTCTCATGAGCCATTTTATAGCATTTGTTTTGTCTTTGAGACTTCTCAGGCTAATCCCAGATTTCTGGAAGCAGGGTTTAATTTTTCTATCTTATAAAATATAAACCTCTGGATACCTTGAAGGTAGAACATTTGTTAAATAATGCTAAAAGTAGTAGTTTGGAAAATCTTCTGGTAAAGATGAGATCAGGTGAAGTGTCTCATATCCTTTTCTTTCTAGCTCTGGCTCTACAAAAGCTGCTCCACTCAACATCAACAAGGTCTCCAGCAGTCTGCTCAACTTCGGCAGGAAGCTCATTGCTCCAGCTATGTCTGGTGCGTCTATTTCACCAATCAACAGCGAGGTACACTCCTCCTCTTCCTCCTCCTCGTCCACCTCCCCGGCCTCGGCCCCTACGCCCATCTTACCACACCTGCTGGCAGATCCGTCAGCTCCGACGCAGACCCAGGGCCAGGCCCAGACTCAGCACTATCGCCTGCTCAAGTCTGAAAGCATGCCTGTCCACCTGAGCAAAGGTGAGCACAAGTAGTCAAAACAGAAATGTTCCAGATTTGTGGCAGGACAGATGTGATGACATCCTTCTTACCATCTACTAGTTGGTGTATTATGTACCCGGTGAATTACCCTTACACCCTTTTTAACACTGGTTGTTGAAGTTTGTTCAGCCTTTTGGTTTGTGTGGTTATGGCAGCATCGGCTTTGACTCTCCTGTCTGTTAGATGGCGTTTCAGGTGGAGTGTCTCAGGCCTCAGCCCAGACTCACAGTGACACACAAGGTAACTGCTGTCATGGCAACTGCTTGTGTGACATGCCCGCCCTTATTTGTCCGTGCTTTCATCACTGCCAGCCCATTTCTAAGCATCCTGCATGTTGTACGCCGTTTGCTCACCTGTCCCTGCTGTTGGTGTGCCAAATGTTACCATAAACAGACATGAGTGTGTGCTGCATGTGATTTTCAACTGTGACCACCAGAGGGAGATCACAGCTCGCTGCATCAGTGCAGATGATGGCATAGGCATCACTAGTGAGCTGCGACATCTCTCATCAGTAGTGCTAAGACTGTGTCCTTTAAAAAACCGAACAAAAAACCTGTCAGCAAGTTTCTGTTGTTGCATCACTGTAGCTGTAAACCCCTATTTGGTGTGTGTGTGTGTGTGTGTGTGTGTGTGTGTGTGTGTGTGTGTGTGTGTGTGTGTGTGTGTGTGTGTGTGTGTGTCAGCTTGCTGTTTAGTCTGCAGTGACAAAGAAAAATGCAAAGAAATGGTTTATCTAATGACTCATTATAGACCAACAGATTTGCAGTCAATTAATAACTGCAAAAGTCTGTTATTAATTGATTACTTACATTTGCATTTAATTGCTGCATTAATGAGCATCATTCTCTGAGCAGCAGGGACTGCGCCTCTCCAATCAGCTCCTGCTTTGCTCTGTGGTGAGGCGCACTGCTGCAGATTTGCATTATCTAAAAACAGATGATGACATGAAAGCTAAAAACTCTAGGAAAGGAAATATAACAGACAGACTCATTAGCACTACTAGACACTTTTATTTATTTATTTATTTATTTATTTATTAATTAGATGCACTTGGGGAAAAAATCATTTATCATTTAAAACACAATGTATGTCTTTTTTGATTGTGAATTCATGAATACATGAATTCACAATTTCTACATCTCATTCAGCACGGGGGGAAAAATCTGCAATTCCAGCTTCACAGTCCAGGTTTCAGTCTTGTCTTGCACTTAGCTGTTTAATATCTTTCTAAATTACAGATATTTATGAGATTTGGCCTCCATAAATAGGGTTCTTCATAGAGTTTAAAGGAACAATAGTTTCTTTCATGTTTATTTCCTGTGCAGGTTGTTCTCCCGTAAATTCAAATAAGGTGACGTCCATAGGTTTTCAACTTCCTAGTGTTACTAATAAAAATGTCTGTCTGTGCTTCTTAGGCCAAAGCTCGAGGACGGTCAGCTCCTCTACAAGCATAGAAAGCCTCTCTGGTGGCCGTGGTCAATCCACCGCCTCCCCGCCTCTTCCCCCATCCAGAGGGAGTGATGTCAGCACTTCATCCCCGCCCCTCTCCGCCACCAAGAAGGAGTCCTTCTTTAACATCACTCGCTCGCGCTCCCACAGCAAGACTATGGGCAAGAAAGAGATGGTAAGTCTTTTTAATTTTCTCTCACAGCTTTAACCATAATCCCTTCTTTGTAGGGTTTCCTTCAGTTTCCAGTTTTCTCTGTTTGTGTTTGTGGGATCAACAGGAAGAAGACCTGGAAGCCCAAGTCTCTTTCCTGCAGGGCCAGATCAACGACCTGGAGGCCATGAGCAAATACTGTGCTAAGATGATGAACACACACATCTGTAAGTTCAGCCACACATGGTTACATGGCTTAAAAAAAAAAACATTCAGTCTAATTCCACTCGTGCGTCAGCGTCTGCTGCAGGTTATATTTTTGTCTAACTTAAATTTGTAAATTTCTAATTTTGCTAAAAATTTACTGACTATAATAATACTGTTTATGTTTTCGAATTGTAATATAGTGATAGTAATATAGTCGATTTTTGTGGCCGATCAGTGCCTGACCACTCATTGTTCCTCTAGGTAAAATCCAGGAAGTGATTCTCCAAGAACACATCGAGAAAGAGGATGAGGTCCTGGTCTCACTGGCTGGACTCAAACAGGTGACTGTGTGAGCAGATGCTATAAGTGTGTATTCATTTTTGTGATGTCCCTTTTATAATCATATTCACTAACTCATCTCTGTGGCCTCCTTCTCCCTGTCAGATTAAAGACATCCTAAAGGGAGCGCTGCGCTTCAACCAGAGCCAGCTGGAAGCTGAGGAGAATGAAGAAATCACCATTGCTGACGATCACTACACGTCCACAGCAGCAGCAGGTGAAACTGTTCTAAGCACCAGCAGCCTCCACAGTGGCCAGCAACAGCAGGCAAACATCAGGCCGAGCAGGGACTCCGAGCTGGAAGGGAGCGCGAGCATGGACGAGAAGGAGGAGGAGCAGGCCATGACACCATTTGATCAACAGGTCAGCGTTTTTCCTGTCTGCGTAAATTATTGCTCTGTACCTCTGCCAGCTGTATTGGCATCAAATACAGTTTAACGTTCACTCCATACAGGATTATGTTTCGTCGTCTGTTCTGCTGTTTGACCCTTTGATCCCAGGATTCATTCATTTTAAATCCTAATCCCTTTCATGTCTGCAAGTCTGTGGTCAGAGTGGTTTTGTATCTTTTCAGGATTATGGTGTGTCATGCTAAATCTGCTCTCCTAAGAATTATACCATTTCTGAATGATACCGCCGAGCACAGCAAGTTTATCTCAAAACACTCAGCTTTAGGCCAAGGCAAGCGTGATCTCACACTTTAGGCATTTATGCAGTTTTAAAAAAAGATTCTTGCATGCAGGTGGCGTCTTCTCTGGGGTTGGAGGGCAAAAACTGGGACGATTACATCCTTATTTCCCAGGACGGAGACCTACACGCCGAAACTGGAGGAAGGTCTGCATCCGAGCGCACTCCTCAAATCAGACGGGGGCGTGGCATGGTGCGGATGGAGCCTGAGGGTGCGGCTGGAACTTTCCAAGATCCCCTAATGGCAGGCACCACCTCAGGTTCCTCCAGCCCAGATGAAGGCTCCACCCACAGCAAGGACTCTGACTTTACCATCGTTAACCCGAACGACCTGTGAACGTGTTAAATCACCGCCCTATTCCTTCACCTATACCCGTTCTGGTTCATATCCATTCAGCGGGGTTTGATCAGAGAAAGGTGACCTGGAATTGGTGAGGGGACTTTAGGTCAATGGTGAAACTGAAACTGCTCTCAACATAGAAATTGAACACCTGGACTGTGACACTTGTGTCACAAATGCCCGATACTCTCTCTTTAATCTGTGCCACTTCAGTCCTGTCTGAGCTGATGCTGTATGCTGTCTCATCTCCTTATTATGCTGGGCCTTTTTAGTGGGTACAATCTAACCTCATCCGTCACTCATGATGATTTGTAGTTCCCTGCTCTACAGAGAGAGGGCGCCATTGAACTGCTTACCCTGTCACTACAAGATGATTCTAAAGAGTTGGACCTGAAACTGCAGTTTACCTTCAGGAGGGGACTCCTTTTCTCTTACTGTAATGATTGAGAGTGTGGAGCTGTTGTTCCTCGTGAATGTGGAGCTCTGGCCACACCTCTGCCTGTGTTCTGTCTGCGTGTATGCCTCTAAAGAGGAAGCGCTCTGCCCTGATACTCGAAGGAAAGAAGGATGGTGTCGTCCTGTCACTTGTTGAGGGCAGCTTTCTCCCCCCCCATAAACCAGTGCCTCTGACCGTTATTCTTCTCAGCCAAACAAAACCTAACTCTGTGATCTTTTTTTTCTTTTTTCTTTTTTTTTCTTTTTTTTTATTTAAGAAAACTCTTTTAAAGAAAACTGTTTTGTTTTTATTTTTAACCCTTTAGTGCTTTAATTTCCCTGGTGTATATGATTAAATTATGGAATAAATCTCCTTTACCTTTGTTTTAAAATTGATTCCAATATGGACAATTCAGTGTCTGTTATCTTTGCTCACGTTACAGGTAAGTTGTTCTCGTGTTCTGTGGCAAAATTACACAAAGCAGCACACAAAGAATGTTCCTCTATAGCTGCCTATTCAGCCTAATTAACTCTAGACCAATAAAACTACATTGCTCTTGCTAAAACGCTGAACTTCTAGTGTCTTCTTTGGATTACTTGCTCTCAAGACTTTGAGTTAACACATTGTCCTGATTGGATAGCAGCAGTAAAAAGCAGACAGGAAGTGTGGGTAAATGGAGTAGGAGCATAACAACTGAACCATGGATTCGCAGCTAATGGTATTATTACGTATGCTGTGTACTTTGAGCAAATTTTGCAGAGATATCAGTCTTTGTGGTTTATTTAAAAGCTATTCTGGGGTTTTGGTTAAATAATGGTCTTCATCTCCAGATATTATTCATTGTTGCGAGGAGCTGCTACAGATGTTTTGGATGTTTATAACGTATTTAACTGCAAAGCCATCCATACTTATAGGCTTACCCATGCTGCTGCTGTATTTCAGTGAAACTGAGAGATGATTATGTCCAGGACAGTAAAAACTTGGATCTCATGCAAATAAAATGTGCATTTATATGTACAAACACTTACTATGTTCACATTTACAACTGCTTGTTAATGCAAATATGTAATCAGCCAGTCACATAGCAACAACTCAATGTGTTTAGGCTCATAAAGTTGGTCAAAATGACCTGCTGGAGTTCAAACCAAGCCTCTGAGTGGACAAGAAAGGTGATTTGAGTTTGAACAGTTGTGTCAGATGAGCTGATCTGAGTGTTTCCAAAAACTGCTGAGCTGCTGGGATTTTTCCTGCACAACCATCTCTACACTGAAAAAGGGGGAAATATCCAATTAACAGCAGTTTGGGCAAAAAAATTGTTGATACCAGCCGTCAGAGGAGAATAGCCAGACTGCTTCGAAATCAACAACAACTCAAATGACTATTTATTACAACCACGGCAATTTTTAAATGCAAGACACATTGAACTGTTATGGAGATGGGCTACACCAGCAGAAGGCCATACCACTGTTGTTATGCTGTTAGCTAAGAAAAGGAAAGAGAAGCTACTTCTGTTCTCCAGTCAGAGTAGAAAATTGGAAAAATGTTGCCTGGTCTGATGCCATGATTCCTACTGCAAGATGGTAGAGAGAGAATTTGCCATAAGTGACATGAAAGCATTGGTTCATCCTTCTTATCATCAATGGTTCAGGCTAGTGATGATGTAATGGTGAGGCTGATCTTGGCACAGTTTGAGCCCTTTAGTACCAGTTCAGCATCATTTAAACCCCAGACTATTACCTGACTATTGTTGCTGACACAGCTATCCCTTTATGACTACAGTGTGGGCATGCTTCCAGAAGGATTACATGCCATGTCACAAAACTAATCAAACTAGTTTCTTGAGCATGACAATGAGTTCAATGTACTCAAATGGCCTCCAGTCAGCAGCTCTCAATCCAATAGAGCACCTTTGGGATATATTGTAATGGGAGATTCACATAATGAATGTTCAGCTTATAAATCTGCAGAAACTGATATCAATGAACCAAAATCGCTGCCAGTATGCTTGCAAGGTGTACCTAATAAAGTGGTCATTGGTGCATGTTTTAATGGTTGGAAATAGTCATTAATTGTGACCTTTCAACCGTGATGCACCGAAGCTTTATATGGAAGCTGTAATTAGTTTTGTTTTTTTTTTCCCAACTGCTCATCGCAGCAGCATCACAGGTCTGCTTCCCCAGCTGTCATCGCAGCACTCCTCTTGCTTGTGTCATGCGTCACTATAGCTGAAAGCTCCATCAAGTCTTGCAGAAAAACAGAGGCATGCGCACAAGTCATTTAAAAACTAGTTTATTTTCATCCTGGCTGCTGAGGAAGGTAATCGTGAACTGACCTTTTACAGAACTGCTCGAGCCTCATTTATCTACACCAATAATATGTATCTGGAATGTTTTCATTCAGGATCAATAACTTATGTAAAATATTCTTTGCAGTAAAAGGATAGAATTACTTAATAAAATACTGTACAGAGTTTTAAAACACAAACATAACAGTATTAGTTCCCTCTAACCACATATTTACACTTCTGGAATTGATCGTTTTGGTAGGTAACACCGGGTTCATTAGCACAAGCCTTTTTTTTTTTTATGTAAATACAAAAATATAGAATACTGTATGTAAGACCGTAGTAAGATGGCAAAGTGGTGGATTTTTAGTAAGACAAAGGACCTCAAGTTAATTGAATCGAAGTTGAGTGAAGAGCAGCGACTGGGGACCAAAAGACAGGTAATCAAAATCTAGAGAGACAAGAAGAGACTGCGTTGGTCCACAAGTAACGACAGAAGACCTCAAACATCCACACATCCTTTGACAAACTGTTTCTTTTAACTCACACGCAAGCTGTCTTACACACCAATCTGAATTTAATCACTGTGGAGTAAAAGTCACCATCATTTTTTTTCAAAAAGGTTTTGGCTTCTGGTTTCAATCATCCCCTGACCTCAGAAAACATTGCACATAACAAGTGAACATTAAACATTTGGCTTATTTACAGTTTAATACAGTACAAACCGCTCAACCTTGGCTTCAGTAACTACATTCATCTCGGCAGCTTCGCATTTCATTAGTCTTCCCTTGGCTGTGCACCGCCTTCTCTGGCTCGAAGGTTCAGTAACAGGTGAGCTTACAGTGGCTGCGTTTTGAAGACTTGCATTCATCAGTTCTCCTGTTTCTCTTTCTTAATATCTGTTACTCTCTGTAATGCCTACAAAACACTTTGATAGCTTGCCCACTCTGGGAGACTAAGACAGTGTCTCACACACACACAGACACAGACACACACAGAAGTGAAAAGAGTTTTTCACAGCAGCTAGGTGCCCTCTTTTTTTTTTTTTCTACTTGCTATGCCGACTGTCCTCTAGTACTCATTGCAAGTTTTTCATTGTGGCCTCTGCGTGTCTGGGAGCTTGCCCGTCTTAATCCGGCTCTCTCCTTGGTGAGGTTTCCAGCCAGAGCAGCATCACGGACCTGCTTCATGTTCTCCAGGACTTCAGCCTTGGCGTGTTTCAGCAGGTCAGCCTGGCCCTGGGTGTCAGGAAAGATGGGGAACACAAAAATCAGGAGGCAGGGGTTACAAAGAACAAGGGTGAGGGCAGGGAGGTTGAAAGAACAAAGTATGAGCAACCAGCCAGAGGCTGAAACATGTTCTGATACTCTGCCCCGATTGGCTGTTGGGCTTTTTCAGCGTGCATGAGTGTATAACTGACCTTAAGGATGGTGATGTTCCAGCTGAAACGCTCAACTGCTCTGCTGACCTTGGAACCTTTCAGCCCCTCTTTCGTACCCAGGCTTTGCAGTTTTTCGTGAAACTCCATGGCTAGAACGAAAAAGCAAAGAACCACAGCAGATCAGACTTCCATTTAAGTCCAATCTCGTACATTTAAATTTAATTTAAAAAAAATTAAAAAAAGAAGTATATCATCCTTTACAGGAACATGGTGCACTTTTCTCCAAGGCAATCAACATGGCTAACAGGCCATACTAACATGACAACACCTGCTAAACATCTGCACAGTGCCACTGTTGTGAGCATGTTAGCATTTATTTCAAATTACTTCCGTGCCTCAATCTATACTCTCATTATGAAAATAAAAACAAAAATGAATCATGTTAAATAAAATTGTTTTTTTTCCTCCAAGTGAACAACATAATTATCACTGACGCAGTAGCCTTCAGGTCTCCTACTTCCACACAGAGCTGTGTCCAATATGAGAACATTTCATCTGACCTTACTCTGACTTTCTAAGGATGTCATACATAATTTAGCTTACAAACAGAGACAAGCTCTTTTTTTCCCCCACATCATTTGCCGCGCCCCCCCCCCCCAAAAAAAATAAAATAAAATAATGCCCCATCACACCACTTTTTGTTAAGTCATACAGCGAACGAGTGGAGCAAAATCTACCAGGAACACTGAGATAATCATGCTAGGGATGTGCTGGGCATGTCTCGAGTACTAAAGCTTACCTGTTTCACAATCTGACTAAGAGGAAAAAACTGGAATTACACGATTACTACGATTGAATGTCGTAGTGACCTTTTATATTAGATGCCAGCTCTATCCTTTCAAACATCCATCCGTTCAGTTTCTTTAAACCTTCATTATTATTCATTTGGGGGTTATTGAGGGGCTGGAGTCTATCCCAGCTGGGACAATATTGATCATGGCAGATAGTTGCCCCTCCCTGAGCCTGGCCCTGCTGGAGGTTTCTTCCTGTTAAAAGGGAGTTTTTTCTTCCTATTTTCACCAAGTGCTTGGTCACAATGGGTTGTCTGGCTGTTGGGGTTTTCCCTGTATTACTGGAGGGTTTTTACCTCACAATATAAAAGCGCCTTGAGGCGACTGCTGCTGTGATTTGGTGCTATATGAATGTAGCTGAATTTTGGTTAAGATAATCTTTGGTCCACAGCTCGCACACGTTGCTGGCCGGGTTTTATCTTTCCAAAGTGACTGCTGCAGTCAGTTGCTTTGTGTGCTGCAAATTCAGAACTGTAAAAGTATGAGTCTAAACATCAAGCTTGCTTGAGTGCACCCTGCCTTTCTCTGATGGTTTTTTTTTTCCCCCTCTGACACTTGCAGCTACATTTTAACTTGTACTGCATATTTAGCTTCTCACATCACCTTTGCTCGGCTGTCCCCACATTCAATGTTCATATCTGCCCAATGATCTTTGTGCTCTGGGTCAATCAGTGAGTTTCAATATTACATCTGCATAAGCTTAAGCCCCAGAAGATTCTACGCTCACCTTTGGATCGCATTAAGGAGGTCTATTTGACCAACTCTGTCTCTGTTCAGTCAGTAAATACTGATGGCCATTTTTCATTATTCTCAAGCCTGGAGTCTTCTTCCAGGCTTCTTAAGCCTGGAGTTGATGACGTTTTTTTGTACTTTTTTAACAAACCAAATTCTAGAAGACACAGGTGGAGGATGTGTACCTGTGTAATCTTCAAACTTTTGGGGGAAATTAAGTCACATCATACACACCTTAACAGATTAGTGTTAAGGTGTTCATACTATACAAGTATTGACAAAATGCATGATAAACTTTCTTGGCTTTCTGTACAAGCTAAATTATACTATGGCTTACTTGTATTTTTAAAGAAAACAATACTGTTAAACACACCACACTTTTTTTGTGCTCAGTTGCAGTATCCAGATGAAATTCATAATCATGCCACACGATTCTCAACCAACCACAATTTAGTAATTCCTCGTGTTAAAAGTAACTTTTTGAAAAACTCTGTTATATTCAGAGCATCGTTTCAGTGGAATAAGTTGCCTGAGGCAATAAGAGAATTGGCTTCAATTCATAATTTTAAAAATCACCTAAAAGCCTATTTAGGCAGTTTTTAATGTATTTGTAAAAATTGTAGAGGGTAATATCACTTGTAATGGAAATTGTGTATTTTGTTTGAGTGTTTTGTTTTGGTTTTCTGCTTTTATATAATTTTTAATATTCACATGTTTACATTTCAGTATTGTAAAACTTTACTGTAGATCTAATTGTTGTAACATTTTATTTGGAGATATTTGATGGCTTGGGCCCCAGGAAGACTAGCAACCACTGTTGTGGAAGCTAATGGGGTTCCTTATAAATAAACAAATAAACAATAGCCGATTACAAAATGAAACTGCCAGGCGTCTGAGAGACTTGAGAGAGAAAGACGCAGAGAAATTAAGACAGCGTCACAGAAGTCAGGCCGGCAGCTAGTTAGCCTGTGTGCAATGAGTTGTGTTCCTGGCTTCCTCTGGCCGCTCCGGGCCACTGTCCCACTGTTACCATGGAAACCCAGAAGTGGGTTAACATGGGGCACACATCAGTGTGAGCTATCAACAAGAACCCAGACGTTAGACATGCCAAAATGTGGACCACACACACACGCAGAAGAGTGAACAGATTGGGTGCTAGTCTATTTCACCCATCCCTGACACATGATTCTTCCCGGTCAATAAACGTCTGCAAACATGGACACGCACCTGCACACACATACGCTGTCACTGCTCTACATTCACACACACCTACATAAGTTGCCTGAATAATAACCTTTACTGCGTGGTTGCTAGGCAACTCAAAGCCTACGTGCCACTGTAGTGTGCGTGTGCGACTGTGTCTATTTCCCTGTGAAATCAAGCGAAGTCGAGGGTGGGGAGGGGGGTATTTTTCAAGCCAATATTGTTCAGTGTGTGCATACACAGGCAAACAACACTCCCAGATACAGGGTCTTGACCCAGAGATAAAATAGCCTTCAGGGCCAGCCAATCAGCATGTGACAGGTATTTGTCATCGTCACTTTATGTCCTCAGCCTGAACCGTGAAGCAACTGAGATGGAAATGATCCGACTTCCAGCAGAGATCTCGTCAAGAAACGACCGGGCTGTGAGCATCTGATGAAGTGTAAAATCTATACTTCCAGATGTCACACAGAGGCCAGCGCCCTGAGGGAAAAGCAGCTGATCATCTGGGGTTAATGACGGACAAGTTCTCCCAAAATTAGAAAAAAAAGTGGGTATGACTCTATATCCCTTGATGGCGTTTTTCATCTGTGACCGACCTCTCCATACTGGAGGAACAAACTGTACTCCTCCAAATGTTATGCTCCCGCAATTAAGATAATTTTACTACCTAACAACCAATTTAAAGAGGCCCTCAAAGAAGGAAAAATGTTGCTGTTCTCCAATAGTCTTTTTTTCCTGACCCGTTTCTCCTGTCGCCACCCTCTCAGAAGAAATAAGGAGTGAGAGAATAAGTCCAGGACGAATGATCCTGTCCAGTTTGAAGACGGAAAGGAGAAACACAAGAAGAGCAGGTGATAAGACGCGCAAAGCTAGGACTACTGTGTGCAGGCTTCCCTATGAGCCAATCAAACTTTCTTCTGGATTATGCTGTTGTCTTGAGAACTTATTATTTCACACAAAGAAACATCAATGCAGGGAAAGGAGAGAAAAAAAAGTGCCTTTTAAAATCTTAAACTGGGATCAGGATGAGATGAGAGGAAGGTTATTTCTCACAAGCAGAAGTTTTATTGACGATTGATGATTACTGAGATGGGATGGAAAACAAAAAGATAAAAACGATCCATGTCTGGGCTTTACACAAGCATCTGCTTAGAGTCAACCTTTTTCTGTCCTTTGTTTAGATTTTTCATTTAGTTTTTAATCCCATTCATTTGAGCAGGCAAGCCTTGCAGATTCATTTTACTGCTGGATTTGGGGCGATCGTGGCTCAAGAGTTGGCAGTTCGTCTCGTAATTGGAAGGTTGCCGGTTCAAGCCCCGGCTTGGACAGTCTCGGTGGTTGTGTCCTTGGGTAAGACACTTCACCGGTTGCCTACTGGTGTCCAGCAGCCTCGCCTCTGTCACTGCGCCCAGGGCAGCTGTGGCTACAATGTAGCTTGCCATCACCAGTGTGTGAATGTGTGTGTGAATGGGTGGATGACTGAATGTGTAAAGCGCTTTGGGGTCCTTAGGGACTAGTAAAGCACTATACAAATACAGGCCATTTACCATTTACACACATCCGAGAGAGACTAGAATTATATGTGAGGTGTTCACAGCAGCATAAATTGACAGTGCATTTGAATCAGTGATGGAGCATCATCTCTGACAGATGTGAAAATTAACACCCACAAGAATCTTGCTTTCGCTTTTTCTTTGAGGTTTAACTTCTCACCTCGCTGCCTGTGCACTTCAGGGTGTGACAGAAGTGAAACTAGTGTAGCTCGTGAGCAGGAACAGCAGCAAAGCAATAGCTTTTGAGGCTGGTGTTATAATAGTTTCACACTTAACAAAATGTAAGTTACAAAGCATCTAATATACATGTATACCACTAGTGACAGCTGAGAATTCCCCTCCCCAGCACACCCTTAAACTGGAGTGGATTTCCTTTCTTCTCCCTTGGTGTTCTTGTCTCCCTCCCAGCATTCCTTCTAGCCATCCATCTCTCCCATTCATCTTCCCACGGCTTTTGTAACGGCTGATGCAACTTCCAGCCAAGTATCTCTGTCACCAATCATCCCGTGCCCCCCCAAGTGACTGGTTTATGCCTTCTCGCTGCCAACTCCCTCTTCCCAGGCTTAGAGGTGGACCTCCGCCTTTGGGATCACTTGATCACCAGATTTCCTTTGTACACAGGAAGAGCTTTGCTCACAAGATCAGACCTAAGGCTCTGCAGCAGCTCTTTATCAGATGAGTGCAGAAAACACACACTTTAGGGATCTCTCGGCACAGAGTGGCCATCGCTGTACTCGTAACTGCGAAAAAAACAGATGAATATGTCAAATGCAGTTTGATCGCAGAGTCGAGCAGCGGCCCCGAAAACAAGAAAATAAAGTCCAATGGAGGATGTGATGAGTTGTCTGGGAGCAGAGTGGAGGAGTCTGCAAAGTTGTAAACAACATTCATCTCAGTCAAATACTTTGTCTCTCCACTGGAGTGGCCCCAGCTGAACCATCATCTTTCTCTCCGAATATCATTTGACTTGGAGTTTAACTGGAGTCCTCCCTTGTGTGGTTTTTTTTTTTCTATTCATATTTTGCTCAAGGGTGGCATTGGAAAAGCCAACAATTTTTTGCATCATTTCAAACTGCAACATTCTTACAAAGCTCATGGACGCTTTAATATTTAATGTGTACTAAGAGTTCTTTAGAAGGGAAAACAAAAGTGAGACATTTGTAAGCGCAGCTTGTGAAATTCACCGCCTTCAGATTCATACATATATACTGTGAATGTTTATCACTTTTTTTTCCCCCCTTTGCACCAAACCGGTTAACATGTCTAAATGTCAGTCAAGCTGTTTCCTGGGTGACAGCCAGACACTAAAACAGGGTGATGAACGTGATGTGCGTAATGTGTTGTGTGCAGCAATGTGTTTGAGGGGGTTGTTTATGGCCTCTATGACAACAGTCTGGCTAACTAAAGTCAGATGACCCAAGGGATACTGCTGAAGTAAACAAACCTCTGCCAAAGATCACAGAAATGATATCGGCAGGTCAGATTTCATGCCCTTCACTTAACAGACAGATGGGTGATGGATGATGGGAGTTGCACCAATTTAAAATCTCCTCCAGCCAAAATATACACACACAAACTGAGCCAGTATAAAGCCTCATCTAACCTTGTCTAACAGCGGTGATAAGACAGATAAAATATAGTGGGAGAGGAAAGGAAGGGAGCTGACGGTAATCAGCCACTGCAGCCATCTATATAGCACTGCTAAAGAGGCTGTGTGGGAGTATGCTAGAAATATGGAGATAGATTGGTTTATACTCATTACACGCACTCTAGATAGGAGAATCTCATTTAAACGCACGCACGCCTACACACCTGTTGTCTGTATATGCAGGATCTTGTCGTGGATTCCATCTGAGAGCTCCATCACTGCTCTGCTCGCCTGGACCATCTGCAGACAGGGAAGCATCAACATGATTCACATTAAAGAGCATGAAGGAGAAGAAATCACAGAGTTTAACTTTGAAGAAATGTGTCTAATCTGCTGAAGAGGAATATAGTGCACAGCACTGTGCAAAAGTGTTGCGCCACCACTCAGATCTTTAAGTCCTTTAAGATCTTTAAGGACTTTCAAGTCCTCTTGAATAATAGTTCTCCGGATTTTCTTGGATTTTAGATGCTTTTTCATCCATTTTCAGAGGAATGTTTGCTCGTTTGTTAATTCATTTACTTAATCTACTGACCAAGAATTATTGCATTAAGCATCTAACTCAAGGGATGAACCTTGTATCTTTGCAACAACAAGATGATTCCCAAAAAGTGATTAGCCAAAAACTTTTCTCTGAGCATGCTCTGCAGTGTGTCCTTAAAAACTGTTAAGAGACTTTGAGAAATTGAGGGCAAACAATGAACTGGCTTAAAGAAATATGAAAAAAAAAATAATCCAGCCCATCTGCTGTTCTCTGATAGGATGGCTGTTAAGAAGCCATTTTTACAGAAGGGAAACAGGGAGAAAAGGCTGAGGTATGCCAAAACACAGCGGAGGCTCAGTCATGGTTTGGGTCTGCATTTCAATAAGTGGTGTTAGACATCTTGTCAAAACTGATGGAGTTATAAACACAAAAGTATTGCTCCACCATGCAACACAGTCTGGAAAGAGTCTGATTGTCATTCTGAAAAAGGAAACCGTTGCCAATCATCCCAAACACACTGCCAATACAGCAAAAGCATACCTGGATTTAAAAAAACAAACAAACAAACAAACAAACAAAACACATAATGGAAGACTATCGGTCAAGGATTAGCCTCCCCAGACCTCAACATTATTGAATCAGTGTGGGATCATCTTGACAGAGAACAAAACAAGAAGGCAGCCAACATCCATATAAGAGCTTTGAATGTGTCAAGAAACCTGGAGAACTATTCCTGAAGATTACTTAAAGTAATGACAGGAAAACTTACCTAAGAGAGGTCAGACTGTGTTAAAGAATAAAGTTGGACATAATACATTTTGACTTTCAAGCACATTATAATCATGGCCAGATATATTTCTCATTTTCCCAGCAAAATTTAAAGAAATGAGGGCTGACTCAAAACTTCGGCACAGTACCGTCTGTACATACCACACTGTGCACTTCAACTTAAAGAATGTAGTAATAACAATAACAACAACAATAATAACGTGTTGTTCCCACATTTAATGGATGACTGGAAATTGACAGGTGCATGCAAATAAAGTCATCCCCAGACTAATATGGCAGCTCTTTGAACATGACCCCACAAGACAAACACAAAGACAGATAAAACAAGTCGCTTCTTCCTGATCAACTCTCACAAACCCTTACAGGCACCAGAATTGAGGTGTGGAATCCATTTATGTGAACAACATTCAAATCTATGCAAATAGTATTCAGCAACAGCGGGAGCTTTTTCAACTCTGATCTGCTCGGCTGGAAACAAGTGTGGCTAATCGCACGCACACGCACGCACGCACACACACACACGCTTACATCCTAATTCACAAATAGACAGCCTGTGTCTGTGCAGAGGCTAGATGCATAGCATTGACAAGCTGTAGTTAAATTAAGGGGTTACAAATCATTCTGCTAAACATTAATCATGACTCAATAAAAAGAAACCCTTTCATTTTTCTCCATGACAGCAAGTCTCTTTTTCTCATTCACACTTGCGCAGCCTCATTTCATATACTCTCCCGATAGCGCTGCTAACTTTGCAATTCATACCGACTGTCCATCATCCTGCCCGAGAGATTCCCGGGATACATCTAATATGAAACGGGAACAAGTGCACTTTGAGCAAATATCAATTTCAAGAAATAATGTTGCAGGCAGGCAGATGGTGGAAGGAAAAAGAAAGAAAGAAAGAAAAAAACAGAGGCGTAGCGTTCTTCACCACAGCAACACTTTAACACTGCAACACAGGCAAAGCAGTCCACTGAATGCTAGCCCACAGATGTACAAAACCCACTTATGCTGGACAGCCACATTCACAAAGAGACACCAGAGGGACCAAGAGAACGCAGTAACTGCAAGAGATTAATCAGTGATAGAGGAAATATGGAGGGCATTGAAAGATGGCGGCAAAAACCAAAGGGAAAATTATTGAAAGTGTTATATAAAAGCGAGGATGGAAAGAAAGACTCATCCTTTCAGTTACGACACAGGAAAACCCACTCGAACACACCAACTCACCCTGCCTCATTGACTGAATGAAGAGTTAACTTGCAGACCAATTGACCCTGCTTGGTTTTTTGTTTTTTTTTCCTCCTCTCATTGTGTTAGTTTCCACGGGGGAAGTTCTTCTTCAGTGACTGGATTTATTTTTAGACGCCGTTACATAAATTCAGTCAGTTAAACCACTTGGTGAATGAAACTCTGCAGTTCGTTTTGGATGGAAACACAAAGTAGATTTAGGTCAAGGTGAGGATGTCGCCAGCGTGTTTATGAGACTTGAACAAATGGGGATGTTGCCCGCTACATAACAATGAAAAGCTCATGTCGGGTTTCAGAAACTATTGGCTAAAAAGGAAGCTTTTGTTTGGGAGGGGAGCTTTCATTGTCAAGCCAAGCGGTTGGGGGATGACTGATACGTTGCCTTTGTTTGGTCTTTCCTTCCTTTTGATGAATTTCAGATTTATGAGTCACATAGAGCCCTTTATCTGGTGCGAAAACATACAGAATATTAACTGTCAGGTCTCTTCCTTTCTCACCATCTCATAAGTAGAGACAACCCGGCGGAGGACATCAGGCAAAGACCCCTGGGGCTCCAGGGTGGGGTACTGGTCCCGCAGGTCAAACAGTAGTAAAGGCATCCCCTCTGGTTCTGAAACTCTAGAGCTCAGAGCCAGTATGCACTGCATGAGGTTAGCCACAGCCGACACCCCACACAGCTCCCTGAACACTGCTACGGAGTTCTGTTTAAAAGAAAGAAAGAAAAAAAGCAGGAAGGACATGTTTAATCAGTAGCTAAATAAGAATACACGATCTTCTCCTATTCACTGTCCTAATTGGACGAAAAAAAACCAAAAAAAACAGAGGCACTGAATTGCGTGGGAAAAAAAAGACAAGAAAACTAGTGAAATCTCTCCTACACTCTGCGACACAAGTCTGCGACTTGATTTCGTTTCATTCTCTGTCACACACATGCACACCCTACACCCCAAATCCTGCAACAGAGCTATTTGTATTTGATTGCGCTCCTGCTGCTGTGCTGTGGCAGTAGTTCAGAGTGAAATGGAAGCAATCAAGAGATGTGGATGGCCAACAGTCTCATACACATTCACAGAACATGTAATTACTGTTTGGCATAGGGTAACAAAAGGACCCACAGACAAAACTGCCGCTTGGTTCATAAAGGTTAATTCGACCATTAATGAAAGACAATGAAGCTTCTGTGCAAGTTCAACACATTCCCGGGCATTTGGGTTAATAATTTCCTTGCCTGCTTTCTGGGAGCTAATCAGCCTCTGTCCCTGCTGATATAAACCTGAGTGCTCGTCTTTCATTTATCTCGACCTCACCCTGTTCACTCAGAGATCCTCATCCAAGTCTCCAACCTGCTTCAGCTCAACCATGTTGGGACTCTGCCACGTAGTTTCAAGGTTTAAGGTTAACCTCTATTAATAGTTTACAGAGGCTGATAGTTTATTAATCCAACACTCAACTTATAATAAAATTTATTCAACTCTTTCGGTGACCTCGTCACTTGTCCCTCTGCATCGTCAGTCTTCAGCTCTGTTTATCACCTATGTAAGCTTCTTTAGTGCAATGTCAGTTGATATATTTATATCAATATACAGTGTCTTCTTCACTCACTGCTTTGTACTCTCCGTTTTGCATTTAATTATTAGTTATTATTCTCGGACTCTCTTCCACAGCGTGTCTTTTATCCCATCTTCGTTCATTCACCCCCAACCGATCATGGCAGATGCCTCTCTCTGAGCCTGGTTCTTCCAAGGGTTTCTTTCTGTCAACAGGGAGTTTTTTCTTCCTGCTATCACCAAGTGCTTGCTCATAGCGGCTTGTTTGTTGGGATTTTCTCTGGGGTTTTTACCTTACAGTATAAAGCGCCTTAAGGCGACTGTTATCGTTGTTACTTGGCACTATGAAAAATAAATAAATAGAATAAAAATGGGACTGAAGTGAAATATGGATCAACTTATATCTATTAATCTTTAACTGTAATTTAATTTCCTCATGAAAAATACATCAATTTAGTCCTAAGGAATTCCCATGGTTAAAATGCAGAAATTTGCAGGTAAAATAAACAAGTTTACAAATCGGCAGAAAAAAAGCCAACTTTACTTTGTATAGTCAGTTTCCTCCACCACAGCTGGGAGATGCATTTCTCAACAGCAACAGTGCGTAAGATCTTACCACTAGATGTCAACTGATTTCTGTTTTCTTACCCCTCTCAATTCATGTGCCTAATCCTAGCTATGGTGGCTGCTTTAGGACAAATAACTCTGGACACCGTTCACTCGTAGTGAGTGTAGGCTGTCAGTTTGCAATAACAATAACAGCGATATTCAGGTGAGTTGTTGAGGATATCAAACCCTTAGACTCTGATAGCTGCTGCCTCTGCAAGCTGCAATGGCTCTAACATTGATGGACTTGGACACTTAGCGAATAAACACTCATATGATTGACTCATATGTACTCAAACTGTTTATTAGAGACAGCCTAACATTAGCTGGCATAATGTTAGAGTATAACCAGCTGTTGTTTAGCTGGCTAATCCAGAGAGGACAGGGCTGCATGTCTAATCTGCTGACAGTAACTAATCGTGACAATATCGGGAATCAATTAGCATGTTTAGGTACGTTTTCATGTGCTAGAGGCCTGACTAGGAGGAGGAAGGAGTGAGGAATGAGGAGGGAGAGGATGACATTTTATTAAGATTCTGATTCCTGTGTTTTCAGTTCTATGTTGAAAGACGACCCCTTCTCAATTTGTTGGAAGACGTAATTACACCAAGTAATGTATATTTACTATATATGCACGTTCTCGTTTTGTAGAATGACACGTTTTACTTTATTCTTGTTTTCTTCCTCAGCAAGTGTGAACAGATATCGTTTTACACTTCGAGTTCCAAATACCATGAAAATGGCCCAAAAAACACTAAAGCTGATCCCAAACTAAATGGTGACATTGTGCTGGCTGTGTCCAGTAATAGTTTTCCTCACCTGCATGTTTCCCCTCAGATCGGTGGCTTCTCTCAGCAGAGGAGCAGCCATTTTGAAAACTTCATCCACTGCTCGAATTCCCAAGTCCCTCAGAGCTGTATAGTCCCTCCCCTTTCGGGCCTTGCGTACTGACAGACCCCTTTTGTGAGGTTTTCCTCCACCTCTGCGATTGGTAAGGGCCACGTGCACGAACAGCTTGGCATGTGGGAGTTCCTCTCCTGTCAGAGACTGCAGGGGTACATGTCGGTAACCAGGCTGGAGGCACTCCAGAGGTATGGTATACTGACCTGTTGTGGTGGAGAAATCACATACGCATTGATTTCATGGTTGCTACACAGGAGCTGTGGGGCTCATAAATAAGTATAAAACTTGTGCGTACTGACCTATGAATTCATCCCCAATAAAGTCATCATCCAGCACCACAAAGCGAACCATAGCAAGCTCAGGCAGGTTGATCTGGAACTCAAAGCTCTCATCGAAGATTGGGTTGTCTCCATTCTGGCTCACAGTCCTAGTGCGGCGCTCTGTGCAGTCGGCTGGGATGCCATGGATCTCCACATATACATATGGGTCCACCACGTCCCCTTTAGCCCCAGAACCTTTGGGTTTTGGCAGATTCTGGCCGCTAATGACCTGCAAGCGAAAGGTAGATCATTTCATTAACTGTTTCAGTCATTATAAACTTCTTGTTTATAATAAACTAGTTAAGCTAGATTATATGACTTTGCTTGGAAGTAAACGTAGAAGCATGCACTGTCCAACTTAATCCAAAGGTTCAGATGTTTAAATAAGCTTTGCTAGACTGATGGCTTTTTTTAATGCAATGTATGCCATTCTGTCATGTTATGGGGTTCTATTGTTACCCAAAGGAATGAGGGCAAAACTTCAAAGGACAAAGTTCTAATAATAATAATAATTATTACTGCAATGTCAAACATTATAAGAGAATTTTTAGAAAACTTAAACTGCAGTCTACACACTATTCCTGCACACCTTCACGTGGAGCAGCTGCGGAGACACACCAGGCACCGTGTCTCTGGTGTCAGCGCTGAAGTAAGACACCTCCTGCCGCATGATGGCCGGACGCAGAACGTAACCGCAGTTCCCATTCTGCCGGAACCAGGCTGTGTTTAGGTCCATCATCAGTCCTGCTGTCTGAAAATTCATTGACACTATCTGGCAACCGCACTTCCACAGGTCCTGGGGGTTCATGTTGCTCGAGTCAATACGCATAGGGTTGGGGTACACCCGTGACAAGAAGTGCTTGTTGTGGTTGACAAAGTCCCCGGGGTTCTCGCTAGCAAGACGCACTGCTAAAGACTCGTGAAAAGAGCACACCTCCCAAGGTTTTTGGCTTTTGGACGAGGTTGGAAAGTCAATAAAGGTGACAGACTGGCAAAGATTTACTAAGTCCGAGAGCTCCTTCAACAGTTGGAAACGTTTGGGGGGAACGCTCGAAGGACTAGACGTGACAACGATTTTCTGCACAGTGTCCTTCTCACTTCCTCCAGGCGCTGCCCCTCCACTATTAACTGCCTTTATCTTCTGGCACATCTCTGCTCCTTCATCCTCCTCACTTACCTCGCCATCTTCCCCATCAGAACTCGGCACTAGCTTTTTACCCTTTAATAGTATTCGATGTCTTAGGGCATGCGGGGATGGAAGGTATGAAGCCTCTTCATCTGGAGGATCTGTGTACAGCTTCTCCCCTAAAATCCTCATGAGATGCTGCCACATCACTTTCTGCTGTCGAAGCGAACAGTGGTTTTCAACACACAGAATTAACGGGTACTCCGATGCTGCGAAGGCAAACCTTCTGATTGCTTCTAACACACAGTGCAGCAACAGCGGCGGGGAGAGGCTGTGGCCAGTACACACTAGCGGCTCCTCATCTGCACCATCCCAAACATCTAACTCCACGCACCGGCAGCCCATTTTGAGGGCACGAATGTAGCCGGAGATATCCGAGGGGCCTCGAAACTGGTCTTCGATGAGGTAGGTGTTGTGGGACGAGTTGATATAATAGTGAGACAAAGGCTGAGTCATGTCCTGGCATATGATGCTATGCTCTTGGTCAAAGAGGTGGCACTCCGCCGAAGTGAGGTAGCTGGTGAAGCCGTCCAATGACAGGTATCCCTGCTCCCGCCCCTTCTCCGATGGCTCATGAGCCTGGATGAGTTTCAGGCTGGTTTCCTCACTCACCTAGAGGGCAAGAAGAGTAAACAGACATTAGATAGACTAGGATTATATTTGTCCTGAATTTTCTGTGTGATTAAGCTAAGTTACCCACTTGAGCCATGCCCTGCTCAGCCTCAATGAACCTCATCAGGTCTTTGGTGTCCAGGAACTCTTTGTTACTGGAGAACTGCACTAGGAGAAAATAGATCTCAGGACGTGTGCAAAAGTCGTGGAAGACCTCAACGAACTCCTGCTTGGTGACCCGCTCATTTCTTGCCGTTAGCTTTTTGTTTTCGCTGTAGTCTTCAAGTCCAGATCCGTTATCTATCGTAAGCTCGCACATCCTCTCTCTGAGTCTTTGAAGCTCCTTAAACCTGTGCTCCACTTTGCCACTGTTCACCCCGGGGTTCACGCCTTGTATTAGCTTTATAGCCAATTCCAAATGAATCCCTTCTGTCGCGTCTCCCCGTGTGTCCTGGTTAGCAGCAGAGGAGAACAACTGCTCCAGCCAGCCAAGACGAAGACTGTTCTGACTGCTAGCAAGCATGTCGAGGGTATGTTTCCCATACTGCATCAGATACCTAAAGACAGAAAAATGTAGAAGCACTTAAAAAAAGACAAAGACTGAGCTATTGTAGGACACAATATTTTTGGTATAAATGATCAAATCTACAGCACAAACATTTCCATTTTAATTTATATTTCAGACATCTCGCACAGTGCTTGAAATATAAAATACAACTACTGCAGCAGTAAAATCAATTTAAAATCCGCCCATGTTTGACGGCACAAGCTTTTATAAAAAGAAAACTTAAAAGGACTACATAATAAAGGCAACCGAGCAAAATCCCACCATTCATCTCAGTACAATCAATACCAAAAAAGAACAAGATAAAAGAAAAGTGACAAGATATGAAAGTGAACTGGCATGAAAGAAAAACACACTTTGTCTGCTTAACCTTCCCTGCAAGACAAAAATCTCAGTTCAATCACACATTAAATCCTTCGTCAGTTCTTGTTCACCGTAACGTCAGTCAGACCACCAGAGGATTGTTGGGCTTTATTAATAAAAACAGCCCGACTAAAGCATGGATGGAACATGGTGGCCGTCAACATGCACATTGTTTGCAGAGATGGCCAATATTACAGGGATGAGCTGTCTATTACCAAACGTTTGGCTTACAATGAGTGTGAATTACAGGGCACATAGCTTTTGACCTATAATAGACTAGCTTTGCATGATTTAAAATCCAAAATAAGCCATTTTTATCTTGTTAAACCTTGTTAGTTCATTCAATGTCTGAAACAAGCTTGCTTCTCCCTCACCAGGAAAACACTGCTGGAAACAAACTGTGTTGATAGTCTGAAGATGTTGGCTCATAGGGAATACTTACACATGCATATTGAGTGTAGGCATCTTTAATATGAACAAAGAATAAGAAGAAAAACATTTAAATTTATGTTTGAACTAGTCCTTCAGACTAAACTGAGTAACTACAAAACAATAGGCTTAGGATGCTTTATGTAAATTTCACACACAGCTGGTTTTTTATTTATTCACATATTTGTGCTGTCATATGCTGCTTAAGAGGTGGAAAACACACAAGGATTAAAAGCTAAAGAATGAGTGTACAATGTAAAACTGCTCTTTCTTCTTTCTGTGTCTTACCTCAGACCAATAACCCAAATGTTAGCCACCTCTGCAGAGTTGGCAACCAGGTCCAAGCTTTCATAAATGTCTCCATAGATGATGGAGAATGCACAGTCCTCTGAAATCTGGTCATAAACTCCACTGGTGCGGAAGGTCTCCGTGTTACGACCTGTCCGTACCTGGAGTTTGAGACACCCGAAGATGAGGAAAAAAGAGAAGAAGAAATTATGCGAGGTTTAATAAAATCAAATGAACTGTTATCCACCGTATGGAAACGGTTACAAACTTGTACAGCTAATTCATTTTAAAAGGCTTAAGAAGGCATTCGTGAAACAAATCCATGGTGGGCTGATTTAGAAAAGTCTTTCCCTTTTCTTGGACACCGACCTCACGTATAGAGGAGAGAGAGATCCGAGCTTTGTCTGACTCCTTCTTGGATGGCTCCCAGCATAGAGCCTGGAGGCCGGCATCAAGGAGATAGTATCGCTGATAAACACGGGAGTTGGGTCGGATTTTCTTCAGCTCGCTCCCCTCAACCTGGAAACCAGATATGGTTAATCACTCACTAACTTTCAGAGTAGAGCTCAGTCGACTTCAGCCATGTTGGAAAGTAAGACTTTGATCTACCCGAAACCCTTGATGCATGGATACTACCTTAGATATATTTCATGTACAGCTATGTAAAGCTTATATTTTATGTAAAGGCTCTCACGGTAGCTGACCCACCATCGAGTGGATGCAATCAGAAGCACTGCTGATCTTTTTCTCTGACAGACTGCTGCTGAAGGACACAGTCTTCTTCTTCTCCCGACCAGCACGTGATCCATCCTGAAAAGGAGGGGGAGAAGAAGGATGTGACAGATAAAGAGGAGGAGGAGAAGAAGGGGGTGTAATAATAATAAGAAAAATGACTCAGGCAGACAGCGATCCCTCTGAAGAGTACTCTTTGCTTAGTCATGACAACAGTTTTTCAGCGTTGAATGGATCACAAAGGATTAAAATACATATTAGCTTATATAACCAAACCTAAATGAGATTATTGGGTCTACCTCATAGAGCCACCTCCTCCCAATTTGTTATTGTTCTTCCTGATACCAGGCTAAAAGCCTTTGCTCGTTCTTGCCCTTCACCATTAATCACACCTGACTAGACGGAAGCAGCAGGCTCCAGCATTCTAATTCTGCCCCTCCACAATGACACAGGCCGACCCAATCGGTTTATCTGAGCACACCATCACAGCTCATCCATCTGATTTATTGACCAATCAGATGTCGCCCCCGCAAAGAGCCTCATGCTTGCAGATAAGAGCATATATGTGGGCAAATATATTCAATAATGGATATACTAGTCCTGATTAAATGAAATCAGAGACTTAATTGACGCTCCAAAGAGGAGCAGGATAACTTAATTACAGCTGAGTAGCCTGACTGAGAACACCCACAAACTCAACCTGCTGGTGACTCTCAGAAGCAAGGAGGCAAAATGTAATTGATGAGAAATAGAACATTATAGCACTGCAATTACCCATAAATTTTTAATTAGAGATTATTGTGTCAGTGATTGTTCCTTAATTTATTTAATCAATATTTTATGCCCTTAAAGTGGACCTACTATCCTTTGCCTTATTTATGTCTTATACATATATTGTTATAAATGATAAATGGACTGAAAGTTATATAGATCTTTTCTACTGCAAGCCTCATTCACCAGTTTATATGCACATTCACACAAGCACTTTTGTCTGTACCAGAACATTTGTTCAAACACATATACGCTGATAGCTTCAGTACCTTGCCCACCATAGTGGGCATGTCAAAATACTGGAGTACCCGAGGGAATCGATCCACCGTCTGCTGGTGGATGAACTGCTCTACCTCATGATCAGCAGCACTATGGTGGATAAACATGACCACAGTTCCAAATGGTGCAATCATCACATGTGGAAGTATTCCCTATAAGTAAAAAAAAAAAAGCTTCTTAATTTGGATGATGCCTCATGATCCACAATTAGAACTGATCTCCTTAATATGGCAAAAAGCTTTGGCTGTTAGCACAGCAAACCTTCTGTTTGCAAGGGACAGCCAATCATAAAGGTCGTGTTAAAGGGAGGGGGTAAAATGGCTTGGTTTGGAAATTGTTCATGTAGTAATGGTTACAAGGTTAGCTTTGCATGATTCACATTTCAAAGTGGAAACTGGAATTCTGCAAAAAGACCAAAACTAAATAAAGAAATAAATCAAAATCCGTTAATTCATACCATTTTTAGCTGTTAACCAAGTAATTAACCAATTTAAAGTATGACGCTGAGGTGCACAAGAGCAATATCCCTGTCTGAAAGAGTGATACATTTGCGAGGGTTGTTTTGAAACAGTGAACAAATCAAAGCAGCACAGAGGAAGATCAAATCCAGCACTCTGTTGGTCCATAGCTAACAAGCAAACAATCCTTAATTTATTTATTAATTTATTTTTAAATACAAGCTTTTTAAATACAAGTCTAACAGATTGCTGCTTAGCAGCATAATGTTTTCGCATTCAGAGCAAATATATGTGAATATTGATCGGCGGCTGATGAATCCCTACTCATCTGCACAACTCTGGTTTCATTCAAATAAGACTTCATATGAACCTCGAGAGCACTTGTGTCTTTTATGAGGGGAGAGAGAGGCGGCACTTGATATGAAGGAAACCCAGCGGACATGAAAGGCAAAAAGAGATAAGAGAGAGAGGGCAGAAGGGGGGGAGGGAGCTGCGTTTCATCTGAGGAATATGAATGAACACGTGATAAAGGGGGGTGGGCATAATTAACAGAGGACGAAGACGCTCCCCTCAGACGGAAAGAAGGGCACATAACCATCCCAAATCCTCACAGAATCAATCGCCTCATTAGGACAGGAAAGTGTTTCCAATCACAATAACTCTTTTTTTTTTTTTTTTGAGTCACTTTAATGAGGGAGTGCTCTAAAAATACCCCTGGTGCCTGCAGGGATGATACAGGGAGCGAGAGGGGGTGTGGAGGAGATGCCCTTCCAATATGAAAACTACAGAATGAAAAAGAAAAAATTAAACTCTCTGATTTCGTTTTCTTGTTAAAAATCCCACACCCCTGTGCACCGTTGCACCAACACCTCTAAATTTAACTCAGTTAGAAAGACTCAGATGCATCAGCAGGGGGGAAATCTGAAAATCAAACCAAGATTCTGTCTTGTTAAAATAATTCATTTGGAAAAACTGGCAAAGTTCCCAGTGACCCAGAATGAGGCACGGCAAACAAAAATGGAGATGGATGCACCTTCACACAGCAGTTTGGAGGACCACCCGATCATTCACGAATTTCTTTTCGCCGTCATGCACTGCACTGACAGGCACAAGAGACTTATGATGGCCTCAATGTGCATCACTTCCTGTCTGTGGCATTACCAGTAAGGGTCTCTCTGTGGTTGGATCTGCACCCAATTGCAGTGCACATATTACCCATCATCATTACCTCTACTGACATTTGCACGTCACTTGACCACTAGCAAAACTCGAGATTGCGACAAACTAAATCCTTGCCATGCTTTGCAAAAAGCTGTGATTGATCACCCCTGTTATCCTCTGACATAAATTACTGACAGAAAGAGACAAAGAGCTTAAACATCAAACCACCTAGCACTGACGTCAGGAGCTAAATAAATTATTTTGGCAAGATAAAACTGGAGGGCACATTTTAACCCCGCAAGTGGATAAACAACTGAATAAAAATGCAAATGCAAACACATCAATTTTTCTTACAAGAAAAAAAATAAATAAAAGAACATGCATGCTATTAAATCAGACTGGAACACCCAAGGACACGGAAAACAAACAAACAAAAAAAACAAGTTCTGCCTCCATTCCCGTATAAGATTTCCCATTTACTTTGTACTTCTATACTGCATGTCTCAGTCTGCTTTTTTTTTCTCACACACAGAGATGAGCCTCTAAAACCACCAACTGCGCTTCAAAACAGGAAGCCTGTCAGCCCGTCACAGAGAGTTTCCTGTGGGCTCCACCAAGACTTGAGTAAAGTGACGATAGAGAGAGACAGAGCGGAAAAAAAAAATAACGTGTGAAACCCTTCTACTTGATATGGTTATTTTTAGGTTTAACAATGTGACCAACAAGTCATGAACATGACTATGAAGAAACTGATCTCTCATAATGTTGCAATACCAGCCATGCAGACTAACAGTCTTTCTTAATTGTTCAACTATTGACACGTTAACAGTCATTTGCAGTTGTCCTTCCACGCTGCACGAAAAGTAGGAAAAGGGTAGGGTTGCTCACATGGGCAAGATGCATGAAGTGAATATCTATTGTACCATATGGGCTTTAAAAGCAGTGAAAGTGTTGGAGTTTCCTCCTGAAACCAAAAACAACTGATTAAAAAAAAAAAAGTTTTTAAAAAAAAAAAGAGTCACGAGAACCAAAACTGCAAATTCACTGACATTTAATACCAAAGCAAAAATGAGGCTTTGTCTGCAAGTTTTTAATTGTTCAAACTACACAAAAGATTACTGCAGATAGATTCGGATTATCATGAGACTACGAGATTACTGATGTCCCTGTTAGGATTTCGACACTGACCGAACAGATGGAGAAATCCGGGATGGATGGATGGACGAATACAGGGATAGATAGATGGAGAGTGAGAGAAATGGGAGGAACTGGGTGGCAGAGCACACTAGAGGCAGTTTTTAGGGAAGGACACAGAGTACAAGAGACGTTACAGCAAATTCTAGCTAACACAGGAAAGAGGAAGCAGATAAACTTCTGAAAAATAAGTGCAAAGAGAAATAGATAAAGATGTTCTCTAGCTTGATTGCTAAATATCGTCAGTGCACACGATCAGAGGATTTGCACTTGGTCTCCCGCAGGGTTCAGGACGCGGTGCAGCACGGTGTTTTCATTAGTCAGAAGAAGAAGAAAAAAAACGAGTGCATTGTGTCATGTATGAGCTTGCGAGATGACATAGCTGGTACATCATACTAGCAGGATGAAGATGTAGGTCATCAAAGGAAGTTGCCTTTGATTTGTTAAATGAGACAGAAATAGAATGAAAGACGGCTGTTTAAGTGAGAGGAAAAGAATAGAGGAGTGAAAATTGGAAAGGGGTCCTGCCTCCGGACTGTTTGACAGTGGATTATGGACTCTTAATAGCATAGATTTTTTTTCCCTCCAAGAGACTTTTACCCTGGAGCACCGTGCAACCAGGGGGGCCAAGGATGTGATTTAGAACCACATTAAAATGGGGTGAATAACAGCTGGTTTTCTAATGAAAGGATTGTTTATATTTTTCATGTATATGGAGACGTTGGTTGTTTTTTTTTGTTTTTTTTCCAATCAACAAAAGAGACTGAACCGCTCTTGCCTTAACTGATGATTTAAACAGTTGCACATTGCTGCACTAATCAGGCCAATTCTTCATGCATTAAGGCAGGCTAATCGCACGCTGATCTCGTGTTCACATGCTTGGTATCTGTATGTTGGGTGGGGTGATGGGTGTCGGGTGCACATGTGTGGCCACAACAGAGCCCAGGACACTGGAGATAAATAGAGCAGACAAAGCAGCGTGTGGTCAGCTCTGTCTGAGGCTCCATGTATGGGAAAATGTGGCGAGCCTTCGCAGTAACTCAGCTGCTCGCTCTGACTATGAACGCCTGCCCTTGTGGCAAGAAGAGCAGCAGATGCTCTTTTACGCTTAGAACCTTTTGAAGTCCCATGTGCGCGCACACACACACACACACACACAAAGTGAAACAAGCAAAAGGTTGACTTGAAAAAGGTCACCTTGTCAGAGAGATAACCACAATTTCAGCTGACAAACGTCAGAGACGCATTTACTGAAGAAAGAGCGGGTCCGTTAATACCAAGAACAGGCTGCTGAGGATTAAGTCGGGCAACACCTGCAAGCGCATAGCCAAGTGAGTTTCTCACGTAACTCATCAGCACCTGTCGCTGCACTTATATGGGGTCCTTTTGCAACGAATTTAGAGTGCATGTGTGGAGCGGTTAAAGCTATGAGCTGTCAGCTATTAGGGAGACTGTCCTGCAGCTCCGTCACAGTCAGTAGGAAGCTTGATCCCCTCCTCGTGCTGTGCAGGGTCATGCTTATGCAGGCTGAAGCGGTACAAAGCTGACTAAAGATGTTGATGTGAACTGTGCTCGGGGGCTCACACTCACTCCATCAGCTATCCTCCCCAGCTGTGTTCACCTCCAGCAAATGCTGCTCCCTCAGTTTGAAAAACATGCAGTGACACGCACGTTCCAGGCACACACCCGGATCACACCACTGAACGTGACCACGGTAGAAAATACAAATAATGTGTATACACACACTCTATACACCAGCCAGCCACAACATTAAAAAACATTTTCAGGTGACATTTACAAAGCGATATGCTGCTGGGAAACCTTGGATTCTGGCAATAAAGCCAGATGTTACCGTGATACACACCACCCATCAAGACATTGGTGCAGATCAAGCAGAGTCCTCGTGGTAATGATGCTCACTGATGGCAGCAGTCACCGCCTACTGCAAAGTGCCCATGGCGTTAAACCAGCCCCCCATCTCCCCAAACCCACATATACGAACATCCAGACGTACAAACAGAAGCCACGGCATGCAGAAGCCAAAGTATCTGCTGCTAGAACACCCCCACTGGTCCTGTCTCCATGCACCCAAGAGGTCATCGATGCTTTGGCAACACATGGGGGGGGGGGGGGGGGGGGGGGGGGTTCACAATATATCAGGTAGGTGGAACTAATTTGTTGTCTTTATGAGAGCTAAGCTACAAAAGCGATACCAACCTCCTACCTGACTGTTACAAATTACACCTGGAACCTGGGGAGCTGTTGCTTTTTGCTTTCAGTGTTTACGCAAGGCCGAGACGACCATTATTCAGGCTTAATAGATATACGAGTGCTGTCTGTCTTCTAATATAATGCTTGGCGAGAAAGGAAGAGTAATCCAAAATGTCAAATGACTCCTTTACTTACTCAGACAAGTGTAAGTGTTACAACACACTGCATAATTTATAAATGCAGAGGAAAAGCAGTTCATACAAAAAGAAAAAGGAAAAATCTTTGAATATATACAGTTTGTACAGGACTGCAGTATCCACACATACGCCTTGTGTCATATTAAACACACACACACTCTCACAAACATGCAGCAACACTTTCCGGGTGTTTTCTAAAGTTATGTTGGCATGAATAATGAGTGAAGAGGAAAGCAGATATCAGCTGTGCCAAGCTGTATTTTACTAGAAGGCAGGTCTGTGCAAGTGTGCGGTGTTTGAAACTCGGAGACTACCTGATGTTATCTACATCAAGATGAACTCAAAGCAGGCATAAACTCCTGATCATGCACATAAGAGCATGGCAGGGAAAAAAATGGATTTGCAGGTGGAATAAAGCCCACACTGAGGAATTACAGTTGCCGAGACCTCCTGATACTGCAGCCGAAGCTACTGCGAACATACAAACGCAGGACACGAATCCCTGACTCCTGTTAAAACCGCTCTGGAATGTCATGCTTCCTGTTTATCTACCTACATACCACCCAGACTCCTGTTGTGAGCAATTCTGTGTTTTGCCATAGTCAAGCAAACAAGTGTTGTGTGGTGCTGTTGTGCTGACAGATGCACTCATAACCCCTCGCTTTTCTTTTTTTTTTGCATCCCTCTGAAACCTATAAACGCGAGCACCGAATCGTGATCGTTTTTTGCTTTGACACAAAGGAGGCATGTGATGCGTACAGCGAGCTTTCCCACGCTGTCCTTCATCACCATCCATTGTAGCAGCGGGTCAGAGGGATGTCCTGGAGCCATTAAACATCACACATCAAACGTGGCGCTGTGTATCAGGTGTGGCCCTCGCCAGGAGGTATTTGGACAACATTTGCGACCCACAATGAAGCAAAGAGATTTTTTTTTTTTAATGCTTTGTGTCAAGCTGGCCACAGCGTCCAGGGTAACAGAAGAAAGACAGGAGCCGGCCTGCGTGTGGGCGAGGAAGTGAGAAACATTTGCCTGTGTGTGTGCAGTGAAAGTGACTTGTCATAACCAACTGTTCATGACTTAATAGCAATATTGCAAAACGAACTGTGTGAGGAAATTGGCCAACAGGCTGGCATCCTGTCTTGCTGAGTTACAGCCAATGGTACTCGGACGATGGCATGTGCAAATAATCAAGTCCTTACAGGCAGCAGCTCTAGAGACAAGTAGCAACTGGAGATCAATACGAGACCTCCCACGGGTCTAGAGGGAGGCCTAAAACCATAAAAGGACAAACTCAGGGGATAACTCATTAATTAGATGTTATTGATCTGGCAATATCTGAAACGCTGTTCCAGTGGGGTGGGTGTGGGTGTATTGGGGGGTATGATTAAGTCTGGAGGCTTTCATTCAATAAACGTTTGCTCGCGTAGACACTCAGGTAAGTGTGGGCAGAGCGGTTAATTGAACATGGGGTGGGGGGTCTTGTAGTCTACTGTGGGCCACAGAGGATGGAGTGAATGTAATTTCCCATTTTAATCAAAGGCTGCAGCAGGTGGTTTCACCTATTAGCTCCTACTCTGGTCTTGCACTGACAGGATGCCTTTAGGTAACACTGCTTGAAGCTGTATGGCAAAGCAAATTTGGAACTGTGAGCAAGTTTTGGTTTGAAGTCGTGGGCCCAAAGGGCAACACTTGTCCTCTAAATATGTGACACACACACACACACACACACACACACACACAATCATCTCCAGTGTGACAGGAACTAGCCTGATGTGCATCTTAATGCACAGCATGCCTTCATCCAGCAGCACACACGAGGTGAGATGAGGGGCCTGATTGTTGCCTATTTGGCACACACGGTCAGGAAGTTAACAGAATGTGTCACAATGCAGCGTAACAGTTTATTTCCAGATTACAACTTGATTCTATCGAGTAGTGTTGGCGAGATATTCTTTGGTGATAAGTCGCCACATCTGCGCACGGCTCACTTAAATCAACAACAACACAGTATCAGCGTGGCGTTTCTGCACTGCTGGTCGTGATGCTCTCTAATTCAAGTGCTTTGCGCTATATGAGACATGCTTTCGGTGTTTTCTGGAGTTGCAACAGTTTGCATCCCCCCCCCTCCAATAAGGAAGATGAGCCGTTTTCTGCTGATGAAACTGGTGGCCTACCTTGATCAGACTGCTGCGTCGAGGGATTGGTTTAGCAGCTGAGTCTGGACCCGTGCTCTCCCACTTCGGAGACTCGCAGCTGGAATCGTTCTGGACCTTCTTGCCGGCGTTTGGCACGCTGCAGCTGCCGTTCGACACAGGCTCTCCTCGGTGCGTCTCCAGGCTCGTTCCGGTTCCCCCTGACGCAGCTTTACAGCCAGCAACCGGTGGACCGACGGCGCTCATGTTTTCTCCAAATTCTGCCATGGTGTCACTTTCGGGGTTTTTTCCGTTTTCCTAGCTTTCATGAAAGCAGCCGAGCTTCCAACAGCGACAGCGATACACACTGACACAGCCGTGCCATCGTGTTACGTGAACGATCGGCGACCGTGCGCCTAAAGACAGCGGAAACTTCTCTCTCTCTCTGTTTCACTCGTGCTCTCTTTCTTTTTCTCACAGCCGCTCGCGCGCTGAGGGGCGAGGCGACAGGAGGGACAGCAGTGACAGACACACCTTCAGACCTTCGCCTACTGCAGCTCTCACATCTCGCCGACAGCTGGATGTGTGCTTGTGTTCAGGAAATTTTAGATGCAGCTGGGCCGGCCCGCTCCGCCCCACCTCTCCACCACGCCCACCACCATCTCCTCCCCTTACTCCTCCACGGAGTGCTAAATCTTAAATGAGAGCACTGTGTCACACAATTGTGCAAACTATTTATGATTTGTTTTTATTTCGTGTCCAGACTTGATCCTTTGAAGCTAGATACGCGCGCGCGCTAATAAAGTCGTCACGTGTCGATAATCTCGGGGGCGGGTTTTTTTGTTTTTTTGTTTTGGGGGGTTTTATGCTTTTTTTCGTCCTTCCCAAGAAACGAGGCTCACATAATGCGCTTTTTGTTTCATACTTGTTTTTTGTAAATAATCAGCTTTATGCGTATTCACAACTTCTGGGTTGTGAGAAACTCCCATTTTGCCATTTTAGAAAACCTGTTACTGCAGTTACTGAACAGTTGCCACTGTTTTCAGTAGCCTTGTTATGATTTAATGTACCAGCTCTATGTAACTGTCCGTGTGGCTGATAATGCATTAGCTTGACTTTAAAGTGCAGCGGCATATCCTCTTGATCACCCAGATTTAGGAATAAAGGCAGAACTCATATTATGGATGAATGGAAACCAGTGATATTAAAATGCTATGAGGATTGTTTTTAATACTTGAATGAAAAATCCTCTGCAGTGAATGACTGCTTGAAGTCTAGAAGCCACAGACATTACCAAATGCTGCATTTGTTCCCTTGAGACGTCAGGCTTTTACTGCAGTCGCCTTCAGCTGCTGCTTGTTTGAGTCTTTTCATTCAGTTTTGTATTTAATAGCTAACAAGCTGATCTGCTGGGTAGAGATCAGGTGACTGTCTTTGACGCTGGGCTGTTTTTGCACTATGTTTGGGTCGTTATCCACTATCACTGTGAAGTACTGTCTGATCAGTTTTGTAGCATTCGGTTGAATCTGAGCAGAGTGTCGCCTTGTATGATTCACAATTCGTCCTGCTGCTTCTATCAGCCGTTACATCATCTATAAACACTAATGGCCCATTCGCATGCCATAGCATTGCCTCCACCATGTTTGACAGATGATGATCATCAGCTGTTTCTCTCCTTTTCAATGCTTTTCTTTCCTATCATTCTGGTACAAGTTCGTCTTGGTTTCATCTGTCCAAAGATTTTTTTTCCTTTTGTAGAACTGTACAGGCTTATTTAGGTGTTTTCTATTACACCCTGATCTGAAATTCTTGCACTTGAGTGTAAACAGTGGTTTGCACCTGTGTGTCTCTGTTTCCATCCACAAAGGTGTCTCTTAATTGGAGGCTTAATTGAAGTTGACAGTGATTCAACTACCAACTTGAGACTTTTCTTTACTTGGTTAGAAGTGTGAACTGTTTTTCTTATTCGAGGAAATGATTCTGCGATCATGCACTGGCCTCAGTCGCCTTCAGGCCTTTTGGTCTTCAGTCTTTTTAAAAGTGAATCAGAATGTCGATTTGACCACTGCTAAAGTCTTTGCTGTCTCTCTGATTGCTTTATTTTGGTTTTTCGGCCTAATGATGTGTTCCCTAACTTACTTCAACATCTCTTTGGACCTCATAAAAGCGTCCAGTGAAAACTATCAAATACACTTGGATAAAGGACATGCAGTTGATTCCATCTCAAAATAATGAGGGCACATGTCTCAGTTGGCCATGAAAAAGTTTGTCAGTTAGTTGTCCAGTAACTTTTGTGCCTTGATGTCAAAGCAAAAAAAGTGTCATGTCCAAAAATGTATCGTCCTAAAAAACACAGAGGACAAAGTATTGTCCTTTTAAAAGTCATTAGAAAGGTTGTGGATTATGCTGGAGAACACAGGGGCAATTTACTGTGATGCATTACTTACAGGGATAGCTGCCAAGATGATTTCCTGAGTGGAAAAGCCTAATAAAATAGGTCCATTTTTTCTAAGAATAAAAGGACACTCAGAGAAAAGTGTAGCCAGATCATATAATGTCACTCTGTCCTTTGCTGCACTGTTTATGTGCTTCTGCAGGACAAACTTGGTCTAAAGTACCTTAAAAAAAAACCCTGGTCCTTTTAATTGTTGACTCACTGCCATTCTTGCACAAAAACAAGCTCAGTGCAACAGCCACTGCTACATTACAAAAATCAAACAGTTGTGTGATTAATGAGACAGCAGTTCCCCATTTTCAGTGTAATAACACCGTAATAAAATACAGTATTAATTATATATATATATATATATATATATATATGTACCGGTATATGTATATGTATATATATATATATATATATAACACCCAGCACGCCCCTGCGGGCGGTTTATCCTTCAAGCTCGGGTCCTCTACCAGAGGCCTGGGAGCTTGAGGGTCCTGCGCAGTATCTTAGCTGTTCCCAGGACTGCGCTCTTCTGGACAGAGATCTCCGATGTTATTCCCGGGATCTGCTGGAGCCACTCGCCTAGCTTGGGAGTCACCGCACCTAGTGCTCCGATTACCACGGGGACCACCGTTACCTTCACCCTCCACATCCTCTCGAGCTCTTCTCTGAGCCCTTGGTATTTCTCCAGCTTCTCGTGTTCCTTCTTCCTGATATTGCTGTCATTTGGAACCGCTACATCGATCACTACGGCCGTCTTCTTCTGTTTGTCTACCACCACTATGTCCGGTTGGTTAGCCACCACCATTTTGTCCGTCTGTATCTGGAAGTCCCACAGGATCTTAGCTCGGTCATTCTCCACCACCCTTGGGGGCATCTCCCATTTTGACCTCGGGACTTCCAGGTTATACTCGGCACAGATGTTCCTGTACACTATGCCGGCCACTTGGTTATGGCGTTCCATGTATGCCTTGCCTGCTAGCATCTTGCACCCTGCTGTTATGTGCTGGATTGTCTCTGGGGCATCTTTACACAGCCTGCACCTGGGGTCTTGCCTGGTGTGATAGACCCCAGCCTCTATGGATCTTGTGCTCAGAGCTTGTTCTTGTGCTGCCATGATTAGTGCCTCTGTGCTGTCTTTCAGTCCAGCTTTGTCCAGCCACTGGTAGGATTTCTGGATATCAGCCACCTCCTCTATCTGCCGGTGGTACATACCGTGCAGGGGCCTGTCCTTCCATGATGGTTCCTCGTCTCCCTCCTCTTTCTTGGGTTTCTGCTGCCTGAGGTATTCACTGAGCACTCGGTCAGTTGGGGCCATCTTCCCAATGTATTCTTGGATGTTCGTTGTCTCATCCTGGACTGTGGTGCTGACACTCACCAGTCCCCGGCCCCCTTCCTTCCGCTTAGCGTACAGCCTCAGGGTGCTGGACTTGGGGTGAAACCCTCCATGCATGGTCAGGAGCTTTCTTGTCTTTATGTCAGTGGCTTCTATCTCCTCCTTTGGCCAGCCTATTACCCCAGCAGGGTACCTGATCACGGGCAGGGCGTACGTGTTGATGGCCCGGATCTTGTTCTTACCATTCAGCTGACTCCTCAGGACTTGCCTGACCCTCTGCAGGTACTTGGTGGCTGCAGCTTTTCTAGCGGCCTCTTCATGGTTCCCATTCGCCTGCGGGATCCCCAAGTACTTGTAACTGTCCTCTATGTCTGCAATGTTGCCTTCTGGTATATATATATATATATATATATATATATATATATATATATATATATATATATATATATATATATATATAATCATTAAACAGTAGCTTATCTGAAGAAGCAGGAGAGGCTTTCATTTTATCAGCTTTGCATTAACATAATATAATGACTGTGGACTCCAGGGTGCCGTTGCTCATAGACCTGAAGCACAATTTCTGTAGTCTTATTCTGACTGAACGAAGGTGTCACTCTTCTATCAAGCGTAGGAAGAGATGCCTGTGCTTTGACGGTTCACTTTGGTCATTTCATTAAAGGGATGCGATCATATTATTCTCCTGGGGGCTCTTTCTGGTAGACATTTACACATTAGCTTAAGGAGGCCTGTGGTGAGGAGATAACGGCTTTTACAAAGCTGGAATCCTTAATGTTTTGCCTCACTGCAAGAGTTCCCCAAAACACTGCGATTCTTCTGTATTTTTGAGAATATACACACTGCAGACCACAGCTGCTGGACATGCGTCATCACTTAAGTTTGGAGCATTTGACACGTCCACCTCCATCAGCTCCATTTGTATTAGACATACATTTAAGGTTGCAATATTTTATGACCTAGGCAATGTGGTGGGTAATGGTGCAGCAGCTGGATTCAGATGTCAGATTATTTATGTTTAAACTCACAAGTGCTGACCACAGGGAACATCAAGCAATGCTGACATAAATACAGCCAGTGAGCACCACTCAGCAGCCACCTGATCTAAAGTTATTGTGTTGGAGTTTGTGAAACTACACCCTGGGGTTTCAAATGCTAAAACAAATCCCTTTGCAAAGGTTTACATGAGCCGGGTCTTTCGTGAAAACATTCAATGGTGATTTGTGGCATCCCGTATGCAGAGAATATGAATCCAATATTGAATTTCAGCATTTCATAATTAGACCATAAATCTGCTGTCATGGGGGAAAATTATTGTCACTTCAGCCAGTTTTCAATCATGGTTGGTGAAGCAGATATTTGGCATCATATTGGGCCTGAGCGGAGATAGATGACCTGCTGTCATGCTTGCACAAACTTGAATCTGCTTGCTAGAAATATATCAACACTAGTGTTTCCTTTCAGAGTTATCTGATGAATGGACACATGAATGTTTGTTATTTGCAGAAAATGTATCTGACTCAAGACGCATTGTGCAAAGGCATTCAGTATTGTGAGTCCCCGTTGCACTTTGTTAAAAATGATACAAACAGTGCTTTTCCTTTGCTGCCATCTAGTGTTTGATTTCAATAAATCCTGCCGCTCATTCAGCCTGATAAGGCGCACTCTTATATTTTGATATTTATGACTGAATGTTTCCTACGCAGATTGTGTGGTGTAGTGGGTTAACAGGTGAAGAGAAAGATGACTCCATTCACTTGTGACAGTTTGATGGCTTTACTAGAAAGAAGTTCATGGTCGGTTTTGAAATGTTTGTTCCTTACGGGTTTAATTTAAACACAGTACTTTCACCGCAGGCATTCTTGGTTCCCGAGAATAGTGTTTTTTATACTACTTGTCCAGTTCTGCAGGACTCACCCAGCACTTAGAGGTGTTTTTGTATTTTCCTATTGCGCCATTTAGCTGTTAGCACAAGTTTGTCAGGAGTCTGCACCGTTCCTTCGTTTGAGGAAGGACAGAGTGCAAGCAAGGAGAGGGAGGGATGGGCGGCCTTTGTTTTTGTTGAATTTTTGTTTGGTTGTTTTTTTTTTGGGGGGGGGGGTCTATTCACTTCTACCATTAACAACTGATTGCATGTCCCCTGTTATCCAAGCTTCATCAAGGTCTTTCTCAGTCAGATTTTTTACTTGGAACATCAAAGGCCTTAACAACCTGGTGAAGCGCTCTAAAATATTTTCAGATCTAAACCCAGATATAGTAATTTTTTTTACAAGAAACACTCCTGCAGGATACACATCATTTCAAGCTCAAGTATTCATCAGTTGGGGAGACCTTTCATTCAGCTTTTAACTCTAAAGCCAGAAGAGCAGCTATTTTAATTAGTAAGAAGGTTCATTTTACAGTTTTTAAAATAATAAAGTATAAAAAATGCTAGATTTCTTATATTTGCTGGTAGTGTATTTCATACTCCCATTTTATTAGTAAACATTTATGCTCCAAATTTTAATAACCCAGATTTTACAAATAACCTATTTAGCACTCTTCCTTTTATTGATACCCATTGTTTAATTCTCGCCGGGGACCTAAATTGTGTAATGAACCCAACATCAGACCGCTCCTCACCTCGTATCTTTACTCAGTCCTCTATGTCAAAATCAATCTCGGACTTCATGTCTCAAAATGGGTTTGTAGATAATTCTGGCTCTTAGGCCTAACAAAAAGTCATACTATCAAACGCTTATGGCGATCGAATCTGACTCATCAAGTAAAATCAGAACTTTTTGAATCATGGTGGGGAAAGGTGAATCTCCCAATACGTTCAAGTACACCATGTGTTAGGCTACAGCTTGTACCGTTTAAAGTAATAAACAGAGTCCATTTTTCAAAATCTTGTTTATCTAAAATCTTTCCTTCAATTCTAGACCAATGTGACAGATGCCAAACCTCCCCTTGCCATTTAAGCCACATGTTTTTCTTCTGTCCAAGTTTGCACAAATTAGCCCCTCTAATTGCCATATTTGGAATTCCAATGACCCCTCTTAATATATCTCCCCAGGAAACAGATCTTGGCTTCCTGTTCCCTTTGAGCTAGGCACAGTATTCCACGTATTTGGAAATCTCCCACGTCTCCATCTGCATCTCTATGGGTTATTACTGTAATAATTTTATTTAATACTGCAATGCTTTTATTTAATGTAGACATAAGATTTAAGTGACCCCCCCCCCCCCACCCTTATAAATGAAAGAAAAATCTTTTTGTTTTGTTTTTTCTAATTTATTTAATTTTTCTTTAACTTTCTGTTCTTGTGTTGGTATGATGTTTTGCATATTTCAATTTGTAAAAGTTAAAATGGTTGGAGAAATCTAAAGTCATCTAAGATGCATAAAATGTGTATAAGTCCCCCGGCGGGCACTGGTTTTGTAAAGAGGACATACATACATATGTTTTCATGTCAAAACTTGTCCATTTCTCCTGGTTTATGCTTGGGCAAAGAGTCAACCAGAATCTTGGGGAGAGACTCTCCGATGTTCTGCCTGTCCCAGCGTGCCCCCTCCATGAACAGACCTTTGATATAAGCTCCGTCCTCTGGCTTTTCATCCATTTGCGACTCTTCCGTAGTTACCTGGAATACAGCTCAAAGGTGTAAGTATAAAATATCTTTAGATCAATCGGAGTGAATATGACCAAAAACACAGAGGGAAGTTAGAAATAGAAATACATGCCTCAAATTCAAAACTGGTGTAGTCAATGGGGATGTTGTACTTCCTGGCAAAATTCTGAAGCTGGAGAGCCACAAGACGTGTAGGTTGGCCGTTATCTATCTAATTCTGTTATGACAGACAATAAAAAAATAGTCACAGCTAAAATGCAGGACAATAGATCGTTAGTAATAATACATATTCTCAGTGTTTTTGCTTGTACTTTTTCTGCATGCATTTTTTCTGAATATCTGAACAATAACTGAAGACCTAGCAAGCTGCACATAGTATGCTGCTGACCTTCAACTCTTTAGTATGTGCAACACTTATTTTGGCAGTCATATTCCAAAGATGGTCATGGTCTAGGTGACTCACAACAATCATAAAACTTACTTGTAGAAACTGTAGCCTGCATGGCTAACAGATTAGTCATGTAACTCCGCATATGATTGAAAGAAGTGTACGACTTGGCCGCCCACATAGCGGGCACCTTGCCCACCAGCATGCTGTTAAAGATGCTCTTGAGTTCAGTAGACATAGCAATTTGGCCCTTCAAAGCTTTTCTGATTTTTACCAGCGTGACACATACCACATCTGTAAGTCTGACAGGAGGGGAGAGCGATTCAGGGTGAATTGTAAAGAATTTCAACAGATCAGTGAACACAACACATTTGTTTCCCAACTTCATCTACCTGCATGGCATCACAAGTTAATGCTACCTGTTAAATCGGATGACTTCCTGCCTCAAAACAGCGTTCATAATTCTGGGCTGTGGAGAGAATTTAAATGGAAGGTGGTCATGAGATATTTTAGAACCCCAGAGATAATTGCCAAAATGAAGCCTACAAATCCTGACACCTGCTGGTGAAATTGTGGTACTTATTTAGGAACCCACTCACATATATCCTGGTCATGCCCAAAAATCTGCTCATTTTGGAATGACATATTTAAAGTTCTCAATACAGTTTTCCAACAACCATTAACAAAAGACCAACAGCTAGCCATTTTAGGAGTATTACCAAATGGTTTAGCGGGAAACAATAAAAAGTATCTCTTAAGAATCTTGCTTACAGCAGCACTAAAGTGTATTACTATTAAATGGCTGAATCTTGACCCACCTTCATATAATATGTGGATTGATAAAGTAAGAGAAATTTACCAAATGGAGGAAATAACATATGCTCTGCGGATTCAGAGAGAATTGTTTACTGAGCGTTGGCGACCCATACATGCTTTACTGTTTCAATAATTTAGCATAGGTCTGTTTCGTTTTGTTCATTTATGGCTAAGATTGTCACGTGTTATTTAATATTACATAAAGTTTTTGTTTTTGGTTTTTTTTTGGTTGTTTTTGTTGGGGTTTTTTTCCTGTAACTGTCCTACTTGTGAACATTGACCAGTACAAGTTGCAATGTTGTAAATTATAATAAAAATTGAGTTAAAAAAAAACTGTGTTCATGGACTCTTCATACTTGACTGGGTATTTATCCATCACCATTTGCATGCCAAAGTCTGTGGGCAGCTTAGACAAGATGTCCTCTGCAAGCTCATCTACTAATTCCTACAACACAAACAGACAAGAGCATGAAGCCTCATGATACCACCCAGGCAGTTGGGTGGTAACCCCCACCCAACTGCCTGCAAAGTGTCAGCAGTACTCCTTCTAAGAGCTGATTGGTCTCTTGATTGTCCTTGGTGATTTCCGCGTTACTGTTAAGTCTGAACACACAGGGATCAGCAGAAATTGGCAGGCTTCAAATGTAGTCTACATAAGTCTGGAATACATAAATATATTGTTTTTGTATTCAACTCTTTATCAGATCGGACTATCATGGACAGACTGGTTCTCCAAGGCTCAAGATAATCTAGATTTAATTACAGACATATATTACATTTGCTAATTAAAAACAAATTAATCCTTCTGTCATGATGTTTTGTTTGAGTTTTGGCTGCTCCTCTTTTATTTAATTGTTATCCTTCTCATATTTGACATTTTCTCAATGTCAGCTGTGGTTGTTTGTCTCCCCTTGTTGTTTCTGTGTGCATCTCAGTGACATTTACTTTTGTGCTTTTAAACTTTCTTTCTTTGTGTCTAATTGCTGTACTTTGTTTCCCACCTTTTTATTTTCCACCATAGTTGCTTCAACCTGTCTTGTTTTCTGTCACCCCTCATGGTATATCTAGTCCTGTCTCACCACTATAATTTTGTCTGATGAAATACTTCTATGGCTGTATCATTTGTCATGAAGTTAATTAAATAAATGTTAAGTGTTAAGTGTCTTGCACCATGGGTCCTCCCTTAAAACTGCTGGTGACACATAACACCTCTGGGTTAACAATAAAATCTGTGGCTATTGTGTTCTTTTATTAAATGCAACTGTATGTACTTTGGGAATAATGGCCTGATAATATCGATGCTCCATCTAATATCACTGAAAATTATGGATATCTTACAGTGTAGAGTTAACAGATGACAATGTCACAAAAAAGGTCACATAAAAAAAAAAAAATCACATTTCCTCATTTGCTGCTGCTCATTTCATTGGTGTTAACTGATAACCTGCTCAGTAAACTGCTATGTTGACTCTCACCTGTAAGGTATGTAAGGGCCTCCAGTGGAACCTCTTCATATTCATTAAGGAACATCTGGAGCATGGAAGAAGGTTAGGCCGAACAGGAGCTTCTGCCAAATGACCTGTTTCTTGGAACCACCAAAAAAGTCCGGGTCAGAGATGGGGATGACTCTGGTATGAGTGCAACAGGTTGGCTTTAATCCCTTTAGGAGGCTTGTTTGTCATTTTCAGCCCATTCTGCAGGATATTGACTGGGAACTTATCAGATGGGTAACTGGTTAACGATAACCTGAGTGGAAAAGCATAAATGTATAATTTTGTTTTTTTATGTTATTGATGCAATAAATTAATAAAAAAAAATGTAGAATCTGCTACTTAAAGCTTGGGTGTGTCTTCTCTGGAGTAAAGGTTTCCTCACAGAGCCGCTCCAAAATGGGCATCCAGCTGGTGGCTCGATGACAGTTCTGCAGTACCACCCAGGTTCCCTCCTTGATGGCTTTGTCAATCATTCGAGCTGCTATGGGTCTCTGCCCTTGAACAAGGGAGATGGTTTGGGTCTTACTGCCCCCCATATCTAGGTCAAATTTCAGCAGACCTAATGACACAAAGCCAGACTTTATTAAAGCCTTTTATGATTCAGATTTATAATAAAAGAGTCTTTGTAGCTCCCTTCCAGGCCAAAAGCAGGGGGTTAATACCGACGGGAGTTAAACACAACAATGCCATTGTCTGTGGAGAACGAGTCCACTGGCAATCTCGCAATTTGCCATGCCCTGAAGCCACCTGGCTACTCTGGGTGTTAGTGAGGGTAAAGTCCTCAGAGCAGGGGATTTTCTTCTCTTTACATACAATATGCCACTGTGCCTGGCATTCTACACGATAATCTACAGTAAAAGCCACAAGGTAAGACAGACAAATATGATACAAACCCGATTAATGCTAAAACTCAGGCACACATGACCATACATCTGAACTAACAGTAAAAATGAGCACATCATATACGTATTTTCACATACCTAATTTCTAGTTGCCTTGCAGCCTCTGTCCACCTATCCTTCTTCCCCCCAGTCCTCCTATTCATTTCTCTGCCTTGATCAGTTTCTGAGAACACAATTCGATGTTGTCCTCCAGTTCGTTCTTCTTTTTAATCATGGCTGACAAGTCATCATTCAGGCTCTGTAGATGGTCTTGCACTTTTTTTTCTTTTTTTTTTAGCTCAGCTCTTTTCACAGCCAGCTTTTCCATCTGCACAACCAGCTCATTCTCAGTCAGCTTCAATCTTTACTTTTTGGGGGCTACAACCTTGGCTACACACTCATAAACCTCCGTTGCCCTGACCCATTTGCAGAGACCCTCTCGGGATTGTGTGAGACATTTTCATTACCTCTCTTAGGAAAGACATTATTCTTTTTGAGTTTGATGGTTTTGGGCCGAGGGTGCTCATCATACATGTCCATGATCAGTTTGCGGTAGAAGACATCAAACTTCTTACAACTATTTCCAGTTATGATAACACCAAGAGACCATACCACAGTGAATAGGAAAAGACCCTGCAACCACATGGCTATCTGCTGGCTGACAATATTCTGTGTGGTTTCTGGTGCACAAATTTCATCTGGTGTTGACAGAAATGTTAAAACAAACACATACACACACAGTGAGAAATATGAATACATTCTGACCAACCAATTATTAATTAGAAGTCATTCTTACTAACCCATCATGCAGGAATACAGTTTGTATAGGCTTTGTGCCAAGTGGATAGGATCTTTGGGACAAAAGGTCAAACCATCAAAGATTATCCACCGTCAATCTTCTGAGGTGGAGATAGGTGGAGATGATCCCTGAAGGAGGTGGCCAGGACACCATCATGGCTGACTGGATCGAAGCAACCATACAATTGATCCATGGCCTAGGGGTTGATGATGCAAAGATTCACTGCAAATTCATCCATGAACTTGGCTAAATGGAGATAATTTGCATAACAATTTAAACAGAGGAACAAAAACATAACATAAATACATTTAATTAATCAATAGCTTGCAATGGGTCAGTCTGAAGCAAAAATGTGGCGGTCAAAGAAACTTGCTGGCAATCACAGTAAAAACTGTGTATACTATAAGCTGTGAATATTTGCCATTGTAAAGATCTCCAAGTGCAGGAGTAAGAACTTTATAGACAGAAGTCTTTCCTCCTAAAGGATCCCCTACTATCATGAAGCCATGACACACCAACATCATCTCATACACCTGTATATACAGTAAAATTTATTCTGCAAACATTTATAAATTTGAATCAATACCTGGATGATTTTGCCAATGAACCATGGAACAGGCTGGAGGTTAAGCTTTGCAATGTTGTCACTGAGTGCTTTGAGGAGGAGGTCATAGTCTGGATTTAGAAGGACAACTCCAGGAAATAAATCAGAGATGATGCCGTGCAGGGAGCAGCAGGAGAATGATATGTTAACATGCCCTGATTTATAGCTAACAGACTCAGTCTATCAGTGGACGTGGTACAAAATCTGACACCTGAAACAGTGGCACATCCTGCGCCAGACATTTGGCCATGTTGACATCCATCAGCCCTCTAAGCAACAGCACGCTTGCATTCTCCTAGGGATATTTCAGCTTTAGGTTCCCTGCTGCAGTCAGCACAGATTTCACAGCTCGCATACCGTAGTCGTAGTGATGCTGAGAAGACAGCTGCTCAGAGCACAAACGACAGGTGGCCACAATCTTCTGGGCCAAACTGTCAGTAAAATTTGAATTCAAATTCAAATTCAAATCAAATTCAAATTCAAATTTTATTTGTCACGTACACAGTCATACACAGTACGATATGTAGTGAAATGCTTGGACAACTGCTCGTGACCTAAAGAAAACAAAAAAGGAAAAGGCTATGAATAAGATAGGAAGGGTTGAATTAGAGGGTAGTTTGTTTTTTTTTACCAAACAAGTCTTCTTCTTAAAATAATTTTCAGACCAAAACATTTTGTGGAATATTTTCCCCATGAAGCCCATAGAGAATAGTGAGATTTCACCAATGAGACCATAGTCTGGCGCCATCATAGCCACGGTATGGAAAGAGCCTGGAAGACTAAGACTGCCAGCTCAACATACAGTATATTTTATTCACCTTACTGTTTATATTATATTATGTTAACAGTGTTGTTAGCCTGTATTAACTGTATAACTGTATTAACTGGTCTGATATGTACCTTTAGGTTGTCAGGAAGCTCAGCCCTGCCAGCATAACCAGGGTTCATGGTGATAAAGACAGATAATGAAATGTCCAAAATTAATTGAGTATTTCTCTGCAATTACAAACTTTGTGTATACAATCATGGTATCAAAATAAAGCTAACATTTGTGAAATTTCATCAGATTGATAGACATGACTATAAATTTACGCTACAGTAGGATGTTTTGACAAAGTAGGACGTTTTGTCAGAAAACCGGTTACATTAACTCTGAAGAATTTCTGGTTCTGTTTTGTTTGTTTAGCGGACTTTTGCGCATTTAGGTAACAGCTCTTTTAATCATGGCTTGTTTTCCTTGTGTTTGGTGGTTGTAGAAATGGTTTATATGAGATTTTAGCTGAGATTCAGAGGTTTCTGTGGATACCACACATGTCAGGACTTCTATTTCTGACCCCGTGTTATAACCGATTAAACGTGATCTCCTTCTTTTTGCCCCCGGTACTGGGGCGTGGGGCTTAACAGAATAATTACAAAAGGGAGAATAAAACTAAACATGAGGAACCAAGAACACAAGACTCTTTCAAAATAAAACAGGAAACATGTGGACATGACATGAGCAACATGAAAACACAGAGACAGAAAATACATGACACAGAAGACTGGGACAGACTTACACCAGGGGACACGAAGAGTCTCATAACTAAGCAGACATAAAAGAACCTAAACTATACTGCAATTCAAGGTAATAATAATAATAATAATAATAATAGACTTAATATCATTTCATAAATAATCAAAAAATACAAAATAACTAATTAACCCTCAACTTAAGAACAGCACATGAATAGAACACAATATAAACATAAGAAAATAATACAAAAATAATACAAAACGCTGGGTCACAGACCCAGTCCCTGACAGAGAACCTGCTGAGCCACCACAGAGGGCACTTCCACCCGTGACACGCAAAAATCTATATTGTGAGTAGACTTGTAAAGACATTTCTATGTAAATATGTTCGTATAATAACAATATGAAGACGTACTAAAATTGTTAAAAAAAATACTGAAGTGCTGTTCACACTAAATAGAGCAAACACTATTCCCTATTTAGTGATCTATTTAACTTTAAAATTTTCCATCTTCTTTCCCTCTGACATATCAAGGTTGTACATTTCTTCTTGTTGTTTTGATCCCTCTAACACCCCAGGACCCACCTGTAAGCTCGAGGGGGAGAATCTGCTTCTAACTGCGTATTTTAGAGGAAGACAGCATTTATACTATATTAGGTTTAAATAGGGTTCGTTTCAATTGTAAACTGGTTCTCATTTGGCACAAACGTATCTCAGTCACGCATTCGTACACACATTTGGCCTAATTCTTTACCTCAACACGATTAAATTAATTCAAACATGCCCAAGCTCCCGACTGAGCAAGTCCTTTTAAGAATTTACTCATGGCCTTGTAGTCCAGACCATCTGATCAATTGAACACCACACACTAGTGTCACAGGTGTATGCTAGAAGGGAAACCCTTCTAAACGGGACGAGCAGCAGGGGATGATCACGGAAACAGAAAGACATGTAATACCCGGTTAAAATAATTAATAAAAATATATACTTTATTTACAGCATAAAGATACCCCGATCAGGGAAAAGAATAATTTTAAAAAAAGACATAAAACTAAGGATAACAAAAGTCCAGTCCTCAGTCCGCGAGCTGAAGCCCCCAAGGGTCCCAATCAGTCTCCGCCACACTTAAGGCCACTAAAAGTCTGCCGAACTCCACCAGTGGGGCCAGGCCAACAGTGTCCTCATGTAGTGTCCTCTGCCACTCTGTTACCGCTAGACACAGGAAAGCAGCGGCAGTCACCCTTCCTAATTTACCGGGGATGTCTTTATGCATTTTAACAAACGGGACTTACCCCGCGAGGGAGGAGCTCCAAACTCCGCTCGCCACTGTTCCATGCCTTAAGCTTTTTAGCTGGCGTCTTGCTACCACCTGGAATAGTCTGCCACCCACGGACCGAAGGCCCTCTCTCCTTCTCCTGCGACTGCGGCCGCGACCTTCTGCCTTCGGCTGGGTCCTCTTTTTATATTTTATAGCATTGCACTTCAAGCTAAAACCATAAGTGACCAAACCAACTGAAAGTTATCTATAGCAGCGATCAGTAAGCTGTGTGATGACCAGACGGGGGGAACTGCCCAGATATTCATAGCCATATTTCAAGCAGGTTGTAATCATCCGCAACATCACTTCTCCATCCTCCCAAAAGTAACGCAACTGAAAAATCCACACAAAGTCATTCAGTGAGGAGATACTGTCCTCTGCAAGTTTTGCCACAACATCTCAAGCTAGGAGAGAAAAAACAAAACAGGTTAAACACAGATAACATATTATGTTAAAACAAAATCTAATACTTTTGATATTTAGAAATTACCATGAACATCAATCGCAGTAAGAGCACCAAGGGTCATCCTTGCCCCTCCAGGGAACTTCCCACGCACCAGGTCTACAATGTCAGCAATCTGGGCATTGCAATTCTCCACATAGGCCTTTGGAAGATGAAACCAATAAAAACAAATGTAAAAGAAGTTTTAAGTTTTAAAGAAACCCACACAGTATCATTTCATAATTGGATTTTTTTTTCAACTTTTACATTTTTTTAAAGACTGACAGGCAGAGGGTTGGTCTGGATGGCTTCAGACACTTGGCTGGTCTAATATATAGAAGAGGCACAAATAAGAACTTGGCCAGGCCACTGCAACACCCACTTCTTCCGGGGAATCTACATGAAACAAAATTCAGATAAGTTTGAACTCTTGATAAAATAACTGAAAACACTATTTGAATATTTGAATCAGGATGATAGGAGTTATAGTATTCTTTAATCATATTTTACAACCCCTCTATATTTTAGAGGAGTCTATCATATGCTTTCTCTAGATCCACAAAGACTCAGTGCAGCTCCTTCTGACCTTCTCTATACTTCTACATCAACACTCTTAAAGCAAAAAAATAATCTGGCATGAAGTCGCACTGCTGCTCGCTGATCATCACCCATCTTCTTAACCTAGCTTCAACAACTATTTCACATATCTTCTCACTTTATTGTGTTTTAAACATGCCGAACACTTCTGAGCGTTGGGTTCTCCACTTGCAGCAACCATTTATATCACTACGGTCGGGCACCTGGTGTTCACGCGTGACCCCGCCAAATTGTCTGTCGCTCGGGAGGAGTTTGCGACCATGGAGCGCCTGGGCATTGTGCAGTGTTCGACTAGTGCCTGAGCTTCCCCATTACACATGGTGCCTAAATCTGACAGTTGGTAGCGACCTCAAGACAGATACATTAGCATTCCTTATCCTAAAAACAAGATAAAGAGTAAAGTAAGCATTTATTTTGTTAGGAAAAGATTTGATGGGCATACAAGTCAGAGTAGCATAATCGAAGAGGAAGCTGAGATGCCTGGTTGCCTCATCAACCCCGTCTATCAGCTTGTGAATGGTCACATCCCTGGTGTTTTTAATGTACTGGTTAAGAGACAGCAACTCTTCTGAAGTTTCCGGGTGCCTCTGACCATCTTCGTAATTTCCTCATACATTTTACATATCCCAGTGAAAAAAAGGACAGCTGACCAACCATTTTTCCAGCAAACCTTAGAAGTGATCATAATAAAAAGTCACAAAATATGGCCTCTGCACTATGTGAAGTGAAAAACGGCAAAAGTATAACAATGTAAATCAGATATGAAACAGGAATCTATTTTATGCATATGAAATGTGTAAAATAGTTAGTAACACAACACATGCTAACACTGTTTTGCTGTATACCTTAGCTTGAGCTGGATAAATCTTCTGCTTGTCAGTTGATATTTTGCCAGTAATCGCCATGTCCTCAGTAAATTCCAGCTTTGCTATGCCTTCAAAACACTTATTCAGGTGGGGTTGGACACACAGGGGGTATCTGGTCTGTGAAAGAATCTCCAGGAGCTCATCATTAGACGGAAAGAAGAATCTGGAAACACAGTGAACAAAGAAAGCTGAAACAGCCACTTGAGAAGATCCTTAACAGTATTTCTAATATTAGTAAATTAATTAAGTAACTCTTCCATATTAATTTTTCTGTATTAATGTAAGATTTTCCTACAGGCATCTACAGCACTGTAGATGCTTCTGCTTTACGTTAGTTCTATTTTTTTTTAAATTTTATTTAGCAAACATAGACTGTCAATGTGTATTTTAGCCTACAAATGGGAGTCAAAATAGCTGAAATATCAAATATCTGAAGGTACTATCAGTGCCACTGATAGTGCCCTTGGAAAATAGAGCCTCTTCTTTTCCAGGTAGGTATTGAGGCCTTTTTGAATGTCATCCAGAAGCACATTGGACTCCTGCAACTGTTCCAGCATGTTGGGCTGGCCCGTAGCCACTAACACACGCGTATCCTTAACCTGGAAAGTGTTATCACACAGAATTCGAAACAAAATTCACGAGATCCAATTACAGAAACTAAAACGCCTTTTGACAGTGTCATAGGGATTATACCGCCTCCGTCATGATATTGTTCCAGTAGCTGTCCACAATGGCAAACTTGCGTCCCTCCTCAGGCATCTGGGCAACGATGTCCTCTGAGCTGAAGATGGGCTCAAGGTAGAGCCACATAGCCTGACACTTCAACATGGCATCTAGTATGTCCTGCATGAATGAATGAATGAATGAATGAATGAATATTCTTTATTGTCATTGTCACAGGTACAATGAAATTGAAAGATGTCTCTGGTCAGTGCAACATCACAAAAGATAAATACTTAAAAACTATAATTAAATACTTAAAAACTATAATGATAGGATATAAAAGATAGAAATACATATAAAATACAGTATTCTCATACCGTAGATACACCCAAGCAATCCAGGCCTAAGGCCCCATACAGACATAGCATACGTCCTGCAGCTTGTCCTCCCATTGCTATTTAGGAAAGTATCAGTAAGAATAACACAACTGCATTTAAAATGAGCTTTTGTTGTATCTCATAGTCATAGCATTTCTAATGTAGAATTTACCAACGACTAAATTCAGATAAATGTCTTAAAGAATAAATACAAGACTAGAGATGTACATAACTGTAATATTAGCATGGAAGAGCATAAAAATGGAAATTCAGAAAAATATACACTAAAAGGATAAATATATTGTAATTTCGTTGCCTGAGGCTGTGCTTAAGCAGGTCAAGTAATTTTCTTACTCAGACCGCTTTTTAAACGGAAGTGCACGCTAATCCCACAGATGTTTGAATTTGAATTTTAGCAGTGCCAGTGCCCCATTATTACATCTAGTACGCATTCAAATACAAATATTAAAATCAAAGTAAAACACCTGCATCCATTATAAAGCAGCAGGAGTGAGCCATCTGCAGAGTTTCATGTTTATGTAATTACACATTAGTCACAGTGGCACTATTTTTGCATGCAAAATGTTGGAACAACATGAACAGTAGTGCTGCTGCTTTATTCTATAAGCAAGGAGGGAATGAAGAAATCATGTCTGCTCCATATCTAGCAAAGCCTGTTCTTTGTTGATATGCTGTATGGAGGAAGAACAACAACAATCGTGCAGCACCCTCTGGCCTTACAGGATAAAGAAAGGTCTATGTTTTAACAGGTACAAAAACTATTTAAGCTACATTACCAAATGAAAAGATAACATGTGTACTTTAAGGGAAGTAAGAATGTAGCCTCTCTGACCTCCAGCTCAGTGACAGCGTCCACCAGGTTGGTAGTGATTTGAGTGAGATTTCTCACATTGTTCTTTATTTCCTCCATGTTCATCAGTTTCTTTTTCTTAAAAGCCAGTATCTCTTTCTGCACATCTTGCAGCCTCTGGTTAAAGCTAAAGACCCTGAAACAGTCAAATGGGGACAGGGCAGTCAGTTTGAATTGTTGGTATTTACATTAAAAAGAAGCTGGGAAAACAGACAGTAAAGCTGCATTTCTTACCTTGTTTGAAGGTGGTCCTCAATCTGTTTTCTGTTTATTTAGACTTGCTCTGCTGTCTTCAAGCTCAGTCACGATCTCTTCTGTAGTTTTTGGGGTGCCTCTGACCATCTTAGTAATTTCCTCACTCTTTTCACATATCCTAGTGAAAAAAAGGACAGCTGACCAACCATTTTCCCACCATACCCTAAAAGCGATAACAGTAAAAAGTAACAAAATATGGCCTCTGCACTATGTGAACTGAAAAACTGCCAAAAAAAAAAAAAAAAAAAAGTGAAACAATGTAAATTAGATATCTATTTTTTATATATATGAAATATGCAAAATAGCATTTTTTGTGTTACTAGCTAACACTGTTTTGCTGTATACCTTAGCTTGAGCTGGATAAATCTTCTCTGTCAAGGGCACTGTCTCCTTTTCAGAGTTGATATTTTGCCAGTAATCGCCATGTCCTCAGTAAATTCCAGCTTCGCAATGCCTTTAAAACACTTCTTCAGGTGGGGTTGGACACACAGGGGGTCTTTGGTCTGTGGCAGAATCTCCAGGAGCTCATCATTAGACAGAAAGAAGAATCCGGAAACACAGTGAACTGATGACACTGTAATTAATAGATACACTGTTTTTAATTCTTTACAATCAGATGTTGACTTTCCTTCTTTCGTAAGAGAATGCTTTCTTTTTAGATCATATATTTCGATTCTATTGTTCTAATTGTATTAACATATAAATATATTTGATACTTTTTTGTATCCGCAAATTATATTTGTGTCAATTTGTCCATTTTCTTAGCTGCTTATCCAATATAAGGTAAAGGGGTTGCTCAAGCCTGTCCCAACTGTGACAGTACATCCTGGATAGGTGGTCAAAAAAAACCTTGTCAGTTTGTATCAGCAATGCAAAGAAGACATTGTGTACTTTGATGCTATAGTAAGAAAAGAAAGTGCTGGAATGCCACCATACTATGTGTATGAATTGGTTGTCAGAAACCCATCCAAAGGTGCACCTCCTCTTCCTGTTGCTACATATGTCATGTGTGACCATATTACAGCCTCTGTAACATACTTCTTGCAGGCCTTTCAAACAGATCTGGTGAGAGCTTTTGTAAATCGGGCCTACAAAAGGCCTGTCATGTTCATGTGTGATGGATCACTAGTACTCCTCTGATCCATTTCCATCACATTCTGCAGAACAAGTTGTGAGGATCTGCTGCAGAAGAACTTTCTCTTGCTCACTGGCAAACATTCATCACAGACATTCAACGTTCCCATTCCCAGTGTGTGAATGTGTGCGTGAATGGGTGGATGACTGGATATGTAAAGCGCTTTGGGGTCCTTAGGGACTAGTAAAGCGCTATATAAATACAGGCCATTTACCATTTTACCATTTTCTTCATCGGTATTTGAGCCACGTCATGAAAAATGCCAAGGACCTTTGTAAAAAACAGTATGCACATTTACATCAATAATTCTTTGAGAATATAACATTTCTAATTTAAAGGTACTAATAACAGTGATTCCATTTATTTCTTTCCCCAGCATTCCAGAGAACTACAGGCTTGGAATGCATCTATTTGGGCTGCTTGCATGTTGTGCTAACTTAAAAGACATGGATGAGGTTGTCCATAGTGCAGCAGTAGTGTTTCGCAGTCCTTGTAGTGGAAGGAATATAACAAAGCATTACAACAACCTGAAACTCCTTATGCAAAAAAGGGGGACCCTAGATGTGGATGAAAAGACTGTGATTGCTGAGGACTACAAAGTTAACTTATATTTATTAGTAAAGTAATATTAGTAATAAGTGTTTATTTGTCTCTGTCCCATAACAATTCATTACTTTATATTATTAAAAATAACAATGTATTTTTAAAACTCAATAATCTGTTAAAAAAATGAAATAATTATGAAAACATGCTTTCATATGTACATACTTTAATGAATTTAACATTGCATGAAAGTAAGAATTTTATTTTATTTTTTTTGCTTTGTGATATTACTGATTATATATAAGTTTTACAGACTGATGTTCAGAACGCCCCCTTGAAGACCCATTTCCAGGAAATTGTTGACAGTGCAACACTGGACTGTGAGGGTGAACGAAACCTCGTTTATGCCGAAATGTATTTCAGGTCTGGTAAATCACCTTCTACCACATGCAACTTTGTGGTCAGCACTGATGCTCGGTACATTTTATTTTTTGTATTATTTTTATAACTTGTCATTTATAATTAACTGTAAAAGTGACAACTCAGTAAAGATTTGTCAGTCAGTAGCTTTTGTTTGTTACTTATATTTCTGAAGTATTTGGATGCTCCTCAGGGGATCTTGGACGTCATGGTACTGATCCTGATTAACTCCATGGTGACATTCAGCAATCCAAGAACCAGGTATCATGAAGAGAAGAATAAGTGTAAAAGAAACAGAAATTGTAGATAAAATTGAAATACATAGATTGTTTAACTCACTATGTACTATTACATTACATCATTTTACACAAGACAACAGAAGCCAGCGAATCATGGAGAAAAGCCAGTAGGATATGAAAAGAATCCGTATCCAGAGAAGGAGACTGACACGGCTTGATGACTTTGTTGACATATATCAAAAAATGCATGATGCCCTCCTTCTTGAATATGCAAACATGAAAATATCAAGAAAGTATGAACAATTTCCTGTTACTAAAAATGATATTTTATACAAATAGAGCAACATAGTCAGAACCAGTGAAAATATTTGCCTATGTACAGAAACAACTGGTGATGGAATCTGTAAGCATTAAAAGTATGTCTGTATACTCAACAGGCATGGAGAAATGGAAAGACAAACACAGTCTGAGTGACCCAGGGTCCGTGAGCAGTTGTGGACTTGTATAATATCTTATATGTATGGTTGCTGCTATGCTGCTGTCCCTGTTTCCATGCTTACATGTATAGGCAGGTGTTTGTGTGTGGGTGCGGCTGTATCCGGTAGGCCGGGCTACAGGCACCTTCAGGCCTGGTGGGTGTGGCCCTGCCAGGTGGCTGGCCACACCTGAAGATGATGCCACGCACCTGCAGTTGATCAGCCTTGTCAGGGGAGCTATTTAAGGGTGTGATTGAGCTCCTACTGATGTGCGATTGTTGTGTGAGACGGCATGTCAGTTGTCTTACTGAGCAAAGTCTTTTGAGTGTATGCAAGCTGTAGTTGTGTATCCTGACAGCTGCCTCTGTTATTTCCCCCCCAGGCGGAGCATGGAAACGAGAGGGCAGCAAGCACGGGGTGTGCGGACACACGGGAGCTGAAAATACAGAGCACGGACTTCGGGTGTAGAAAGACACGACAAGGGAGTCAGGGGAGCGCACGGGGATCTATTGTGTAATATTCACAGCACTGTCAATAAACGCACTGTTTTCTGCACCAGAGTCCTGCATTGTGGGTCCTGATTTCCCCACATCCCCACGGTCTGCCAGCCATGACAGTGTGTACGTGTCACCATTAGTGACAGGCTTGCCACTGAAAAAAGAGAAAACTGAGGTATGTTTTAATGTTCCGTTAATTTCAAGAATTAAATGACAACCGGACTTTCAATTCTTTAAGCTCACAATTATCCTTTCGTCGTTCTATAAAATAAACAAAAGAAGTCATTCAAAAATGTTATTTGTTAACAGAGAAAGACACGACTCCCACGGTTCCTGTCAAAACCTTGGAACAGGAACAGCTCAAACAACATGATATTGTCTAAAACCAGGTATTTTACGTTTATTTTATGTCTACCGTTGTGTGTTATTATCGTACATGAGTCTGATTATTGTCACATGTCTGTCTTTGTAGGATGAAAGCCAGGAACAAGTAGCTGTTTGCCAGAAAACTGCAACATACATGGCTAAGAAAGCGTCAGTCACATTTTGGAAAGGAGATTTCAGTGCCTTCGAAATGGCTGCAATTGTGAATGCTGCTAATTGAACTCTTTCTCACATGGGCAGACTTACAAAGGCACTATTTGCCACTGGTGGATGTAATATCAAAGCAGAGAGCAATGTCTTCTTTGCCAAAAATGGCAAATTAAAGACAGGACAAGTAGCGGTAAGCAGGGAAACTACCTTGCATGACGCTTATTCATTTGGTAGGCCCATGTCTGCAGAATGACCCAACAGTGCGCATGATATCCACTGCTAAAGTAAAATAAAATGATAAATTAGTCCACAAAAAGTAGCAGTCATTAAATAGATTCAAACTATGTTTTTTTTTTTTTCAGCTGTTATGATTTCTAATCAAACACACCCCACAAATATTATGTGTAATATATCAGCATTAAAGTGTTTTACAAGAACAAGAGTAAATGAGACAAGTATGAATTTCTGAATTTTGTTTAACATCACAAATAAAACGCATTTCAATTATTGGACTTTATTTATGTAATCATGTAAAATCTGGAGATATTTTGTTGTTGTTGCATGATGTACTTTTTTTTTTTTTTTTTAATTACATTTAAAACCATTGTAATCTATTACGGTACAATGAATGTTCTCAGAAGAATGAGTTTTTGAACTCATAACAAATTACTATTCTGTTGTTGACTCACAGCTCACATATTCGTGGAAACACCATGAAACAGAAGTTGTCTTTGTGGTCCTGTCTCAAATTAGAGGTAACGACTTCATCATATGTCACAGTGAGCTCCTGTCCCTTAGACCACACAGCTGGCTTGTAGGAGATGTATGTACTCCTAGTATTAAAAACAAAACAATCTTCAATTAATTCAATACAAAATATTACATAGAGTGCACTATACAGGTCATCGGATGTTCAAGATGGGCTTTACGTCTACCAACAACTGCTCACACTGCCAAACCAATTCACCGGACAATTATATCCACGCTCTTTGGTTCTGTCCACCAGTTCAGAAGTTTTGGCGCGAGATATGTGAAGACTTATCGAAGTGTCTGAAATGTAACATTCCAACTTCCCCCTTAGTGTGTTTGTTGGGCAGCTTAGATAATGTCACTTCAGAAAAGAATATCGCCCATATGGTTTTCACTGCCCTATGCATAGCCAAGAAAACAGTCCTCATGAACTGGAAAAATAAAAATAATCTTAATTCTAACCAATATAGAAATTATCTATTAGATTACATTAGTCTTGATACAGCCTCTGCCACCACATCAGATCAATTGCTCTGGGCTCCTTTGATCAGCTCCATCACCTAGTGGGGGTGGGGGGTCATAGTTTGGTCCCGCCTTCACTGTTGTGATTGGTGTGGGGGTAGGGACAGGCTTAGGGCGTCGGGGGGTTCCCCGGAGGCATCTTCCTAGGGGGGCTCAACCCGGGGTAGCGGTCATGCCCGGTTGGGGGCTCTGTTGGCTCTCAGGTGACTGTTTCCTCGCGGCTGCGTGCAGCGGGGCTAGGGGAGGGTCTGTGCTGATGGACGTGGGTTACTGACCTGGTAGCCTGGCTTCCCCTGGGTGGGTCCGGGATGGGCGTGAGGTTCTGGGGGCGCTCCGTCTCTGGGCTGGGGCCCGGGCCGGGCCTCGGGGGCTTGGGTCCTGGTTGGTGTGTTGCCGGGGTTGTGGGCGGGTGGGTGCATGGGGGCCCAGCCCTAGGAGGAGGGTGCCACCGGTGCATCGAGCCACCTGGGGGGCTCTTCAACTGGTGGGGGAGATTGTCACATCTTGCAGGAGCTTTCCTCTCCTCAGGAGCTCCCTCTGCAGGAGGGGGAGATACAGGAGAGGTGGAGGAAGATCTCAGCCTGGGTGTTTATTGTCTTATGTAGTCTGGAAGATGAGTGGATGGTGGGGTGGGTGCAGTTTTCTCTGTGGTGGGGTTGGGTGGACTGTCCCGGGCTCTGTGGGGCCGGGAGGCGCTGCTGCACTGGGCCCCGGTCTGGATGGGCCTGGGCCCCCTTTCCCTGGCGGGTCGCGGAGTATGGGGGTGCCTACTGGGGTCAGCGGGGGAGCTGGCCCCAGGGAGGGGTCACCTGCCCCTCCCTTCCTTCCCTCCCCATCTCCAGCTGCCTCCCTCTTCCTGCTCCACCACAACCACCCACACATGCAGGACCTTGGAGTAGGGGTATGTCACCAGGGTGCAGAGGAGGCTACCCCCCCCTGTCCCCTTCTGGCTGCCTCTGCCTCAATTTTATCCCACAACTTAGACATTCACATTACTCACACTCTCATTACACATACATATAGGATCTTGGGGGTGGGCACGATACACGGAATCCAAAGTACCATCAGGGTGTACACCCCACCCCTGGCATCGTTGCCCACCTCTCAAGGTTAAATACACTTAGACATTGAGGGCTAGCAGGAGGGACCATGCGCTTACCTGCTGCTCTCTGGCAGGTAGCTCCATGCCCTCCTGGGTTTTAAATGCACCTTAGAACACACATGCATCAACACTACAATGAGCGGGTGGAGGGAGGTTTGGAGTCTTCTCTCACCCCCGTTCTCTGCGACCTGCTGGAGCGGGGGGGCTAGGAGGAGGAGTTGGCCGTCCGACTGCGGTCTGGAGTGTGGGGCCTCCCTGCTGCTGCGGAGTCGGGGCGGTCTGCCTCTCCCCACCGCAGGGAAAAGGGTAACACCACCAGGGTCTGGGTGCAGTTCCCCCTCCAGGGGCAAGGGTACCTAGACCCGGTTTGTAGAGTACGCTTGGGGAGTGTGATCGTGTGTACAGCGTCTCTTTATGTCTGTCTCCACGTTGGTTGAGTGTGGAGTAAGTGCATATGAGAGCATGAGGGTGGGAATGGATGTTTGTATCTGTGTGTGCCTGTATGTCTGTGTCTATATGTCAGGTTGGGTGTCAGGCGCCACCTCTCTGGGGACATCTCAGGCCCTCCAAGGTTTGGAGGCCTATCTCCCCCTACCACCACTTCCCCTGCCAGTGGCGGACTCCCTCAGACATCGGTGCGTTGGTGGTTCTTTGTGTCCGGGGATGGGCGTCCAGGTACACACCGGCTCACTCCTTGGCGGCCGCTTATCGGGGCCTGGAGCCTGGGGCTCGCTCGGGCCACTTCGGAGGTGGGGTGCCCCCGGCCTCTCGGCCTGGGGCTCGGTCACTCAGGCACAGCTGGCTGCTAGCGGAGCTCACGGGGACGTCACTGCAAGTCCCCCTGGCTTCTGCTCCGCGGCTGCTGAGTGAGCCCTCATCTGGGACTCTCCTCAGCTCTTTCTGGGACAGTGGCGCAGCTGCCCCTCTGTTGGTCTTCCTTGGTCTCTTGTGTCCTGGGGGCCTCTGGATGTCTGGAGTTTTGATCTCCTCCATACCTGCTTTTTATTTTGTGATCTTTGGAGCGATATAAATCATCAGGAGACAAAGTTTGTCCAAGGTAAATTTTAATTTCATATATTAGAGATTTCTGATTTTGGAAATTTTGTAATGTCTTTAAATAAATGGAAAAAGTATTTCTGCAGATTTGTTATGAATTTCTAATGTGTCACAGGTGAACTTTGACAACTACAAAGCCATTGTATCATTTGTACACATTGGAAATATACACCGGAAGTCTGGTTAGTACTAGCAACATTTTTGTTACACTAATTTTTTTTTTCCATTAACAGTGTTCATAATTTATGTAATTTTAAAAACTAGATCTATCACAGTACAATGACAGCTCTCTGTATTTGGTCGATCCTTCAAGAAAGTCTTTGGAGCAGGAAGAGTCTGACCGGGTAGCCCAAAGATTCTGGTAATTATGCATTATTTACGTCTTTATTATTATAACAAAATATTAGGTATTCTGTGATGTCATTAGAAAAGTGGCAGGACCAAGGGCCTTTATCTAAAGGTGCTTTCGAACTGCGTGACACAGACTGCCCTCTAACATAATTTTTTTTAAATTTGTAGCTTAATAAACTGCACTAAAGATGAATAAAGAATTGTTAGAAAACAGTCATCTTACATGAATTACAAAGGATTAGTATCTGAATAGGGCATTCACCTGTTTATGGAGGACATCTGTTTCTATATTTGAACATATGGTTGGAGATGAAAGGGTAATAAAATCCATGGTTATCAGTTATTTAAACAAGTATTTCCAAACTAGACACAAGCAATTTCCAAAAATAAAAATACCCTTACAATGCTTAAGGAGAAAGACATTAGCACAATTTGTAGATTTAAAAGAACATATGTATTTTAACTTCATGTAACATAATATAGATCACAGGGCATTCTCACACAGCTTCAAAAACATGTTGAGATTCATTCATGTGTCTGTCTGATTCATGAAAAAGAAGAGAAGGATCATTTTGTGTGTAACTTTTATCATGCAACAGAAACTGTACCTGCTGTACTGATATTTTCACTTTAATTCTATTTTTGTTTGTTTGTTTGTAATGGACGCATTCCCAAAGAAACCTGAAATTACATTTTGACAACTAAAAAAGAGATGGCCAGGCACAAAGGACATTGCCGCAGACAATACTTGAGGCCTCAGGTGTGTAACATCTTTAAGTTTCATTTATTTATTCGTGTCAAACTGCTGAACACTAACATATATGTATATTTTTCCATGTATTAGTATTCAACAGTGACAACTGTGTTATGTGTGCAACAGTGAAACCACCCAATCCAGGACCCTCCATCACTGACTGGGTACAATGTTTTAAAAATAGTTTTGTTGTCTAGGATGACATATTTGCTTCTGATTCAAATTATTTTATTTATGTACTTATTTACTTTATGTCTTTATGAAAACTCATGTATTTGTTGTTCACAGATTCAGTGTGATAACTGTAACCGCTGGTTCCATTCTGAATGCCTGGACATGGAAAAGGCACAGCTCATCAATACACAGAACAGAGTGGAAGTGTATGCTTTGTCTAACCTAAGTCCACATGTAGTAAAAGCCACTGACTTGTTTATTTGTGTCAGTCATTATTGGTGTTTTGAGGAACACATGTGCAAAATACATTATTGATAACATTCTTCCTTTGAGCACATTATTTAAAGGTAAGGTAACCATGCAGGTAGGAGTTATGCATACAGGAATTAACATACACATGCTAATTTCTACAGATTACAATGGCTTATATTTCAGTGTTCTAGATAGAAATCCCAGAGGACTGCTAAATGGTCTAACCTGAAATACAACAGACATACAAAGGTATTGATGGAATCCCAAAAGGTGGCACTGTAAGCGATCCCTGAAAAGGAGTCTGACATGGGCCTTACAGAGTGGACAGGGTTGAAACATGAGCCAGCACCTACAATTGGATTTGCCTGGGCACATACTGCAGCTCTATGCCAGCGTAAAGCTACACTACAGTTATTAAGTGTGGACATTAGCATACAAGTTTCAGTGACAGGCTGCCTGTTTTGAGGCAGTCTGTTAAATTGGCAATACTCACTTTTGAATCAGTTCGTCTCTTGTACTTTGGCACTGTCTCTGGACAAACTTCAAACTCAGATGGTAGGAGGGGGAGGTTGGAGGAGAAAAAGGTCCTCCAGCTTGATAAACCTCAAGGAAGAAAAGCTGAAAGGAGATCAAAGATAATGACTTGCATTTCACACTTTAAAAGTTACACTTTTAATTGGTTCAGTCAGTTAATTAATACAACCTAGTACAGAAATTCAGCTTCACACCACAATACTCATGCTGTTTCTCTTTGTATCTGGCATAACATTTTAGCTTTACATCTTAGAAACTGAGCTGAATTAGCTGTGGGGGAGGCATGAGGTTGTTTCCTGTGCGCTCAGTATGACAATTTACAAGTGAAATACTTCACTGAAAATATCCCATGCACTGCAAGTAAAACAGCATAATCTAAGTGAACAGGAAGAACACATTACCTGCTTAGCCACACCTCCTGCAGTAGGAGCATAATATGAGTGACAGCAAAGAGATGCTGTCTTTGCCACAACTTAACATCCCTGTAGCTGGTTGCCCTGGACACTGCACGAAAAAACCTCCTGGGGAAAAAGCTGAGGGACACTGCATATGGATAATCGATGACGTTCAAATGGGTCCATGAGAATGTAGTTCACTGGTCAAATGATCATGAAAGAATCATTAGTTTTTGTCTGTTTAATTATAGAACAAATGCTAACAGTGGAGATGTGTGCAATCACTAAGGATTACTATCACTGTTTAGTACCTACGCTTTTCAAGCTGAAGTAATAATCTCTTTTGACTTCCTCTTCCATGGCAGCACTCAACTCTGGAGGGGTTTACTATCCTTAGTGTTGGGAGACAGCAGCTGCACGATGTTGATCATCTGCTGGCAGGGCTGGGGGGCCAACACTGAGCTGGGAACAGTGTTGATGTAGTATATTTACCTCTGTGACAGCAAAGTCAAGGTCATACATGTGTTTAAAAAAAGGGGTTTAAATCAGCGTCTGACTAATTACACACTAAATTAAGTGATACTTGCTTCCAGGTCTGTGTCATTAGGTTCTGCCTGAGTGGCCCTGATCATCTTCTCTTGCTCAAGCATTGTGTCCAGCTGCTCTTCAGGACTCATAGGTCGCCTGCTGGGTCTGGGCAAGCTTCTAGACCTGGACCTGAAATGATAGATGAGGAGATGCATCCCTATGAAAGGGTGAGTGAATTAGATCAAGTGTTTTAAGAAGAAGAACACCTTAAAGTTAAGTTACTGATGTCATTTGTTTGCTTAAATGTATAATTACCTGCTCCTTGGGGTTATTGCTTTTCTCTTTCCAGGTGGTGTTAGTGCTAAAAGCCTCATTAAGATCAAAAATATATGCTGAAGTGAAGTTTCTCAGGCAAGTCTTAAGAAGTACTAAATTATCAGATAGCAAATCAAAGAATACTGCAGTCTCACATCGCTTTACAAAGCCTTCCCTTTTTAATCCCACAGCGAGACAAGCTCAAAAGGATACAAGACCCCGCTGGTTTTGCCAAGGATTGATGGAGAGTGTGTCGTCTGCGCTGGAGCTGATTAATTTTCAGATCCTTAGCCCAGGGCCTGTAGTTGTTTCCAATGGACTCACTGGGGGTTCGGTAGTGACGCTGCTCTTTAAATGGAACTGCCAGCGTCCATGATTTGATCTGGAGAATGGTTTGGTATTCGCTGTGCCTTAAGACGATCTGAGTTCAAATAAAAGGTTAAAAGGTGGCACAAGGATTTTTGCTTCTAACTCCAGACAATTACTTAACTGACTTTTCTAAAGCACTAGTTCATATGCGGCACCGTAAACATTATTCGTATTTGATTGAGTTCGGAGGGTTCGCTGTTACAGCTCAAGGGCAAAGGTGGGGGAACAGAATATTCTCTCTTCTGACTTGTATTAAAAATGGAGTCGTCATCCATCTGTAAATCGGATGAAAACAGTGAGGGTTGGAACCAATGTTCCCTCTAATTTTTCATGTGTCTGAGCAAACACACAAACTCCCTGAGCGGTCCCGTGTACCACTGTGAGCAACAGCAGACGTGTGCACTGTGGTCACGCCAGCATCAAATCCATCCAAGTTACATGGTTTATTAAAATAATCAAATTACAGCATTTACATTTATGTTAGACTACTTTTAATTAACTGCTTTATCCCACTTACAATGAAAATTTAAAAAAAAATTGTTCATGACCTGTGTAGTATGTTAACACTATTGGAAGTAAAAATAACTTGAACCCCAATTTTGAAAACACAACTTTCTTCTTTTTTCTTTTTTTTTCTTTGTATAAAGCTTTGACTTTTATGAGTATGGTGGTCTGGGAAAGAGTCCTGTAACTCTGTCTGCAAAATACAGTAAATAATGATCAATGTTGGGCAATTAATTATATAGTTCTTCAAAAAAAGTAACTGAGTTTTGCAAACAACAAAGTTTCTTGCAGCTGTTTACCTAAAAATGCAGCCAAGGTGTTTTGTTTTTTTTTAAAAAATAAACATTTCAAACTATTTACAGAACAATCAGCTGTTCTGCATCAAATTTGATGCCACACAAATCATTTGTGCCACTCCAAAAAACAATTTCTGTCCACTATGAGATAAAGGACAACAACAGCCTGATACCTGCAGGCCTGACAACAGGAGATGTATCACTCCTGTAACACCTGTAACATTCAGCAGTCACCTCGTTGTTCTGACACACACAACAAAACTATTGACTACACTACACACTAACTACACAAGATTTGTGCTAAACGTCACAAATCTCTCACATCTCAAAACACCACCATCACTCCTAAAACTTTCCCCCTTCCTAAACAACTAAATGCCATGTTGCCATATCATTTTTTGATTGGTCGACGTGGTACATTTTTCGACCAATAGGAAAGGGTGGGGGTTTTTTTGGTTTTGTTTTTGCTCACAGGCGGAGAGTGCTTTCGAGCGTTTTCCTTATAAAACGCTGTTTTTACCATTTCTTCCCACAGTAAATATAAACAAGGATAGTCTTCAGGAAGAAAACTAAACATTGCAGATATTTTTATCATAACTCTGGTTTTAAATGGCCTATCAACACAATTTAAAAACTGGTATAAAGTCCACACTTTTTCCGTCAATTGTTCCGTCTCTCCTGCTCACATCTCCAATGGTTGTACACATTGTCATTAACGTGGCTTCACTCCACATCAGCCATGCGGCTTTGCTAGCTAAAACACATAAGGTCGCTGTGTCCCAATTAAGAGACCGCACGCTTGAAGTACTTGAGTGCGATTACGTCACCGCCACGCGACGACGGCTGTCCCAATTCAAAGTGTACTTCAAATGCATACTCCAAATGCGCCGTCGATTTCCCCAAATATCAAGCGTGGTCCGGTGCACGCTTCGCGGTCCCATATATCCCACAATACATAGTGCGGCGGTGGGTGTGGATAATTTTGCCACAAAATACGGCAGACGGCAGCGTCCGAAGAGTGAACTGTCAAAAGTAAGTACTGAATATGATGTCACTTATTTATGTGCGAATGTTTAATAACGAAGAACATTAAATCATTACTGTTGGCCACATGTCGGGAAAGTTATGTGACATTAGTGATGTTTGTACTAACTTGGTTTTAAAGCCTTTACTTCAAAATATACGCCGTTCAATAGTCGACCTTAATCTTACAGAGAATCTGATGATTCTGTGGATAATTAAAGTCAGTCATATATCCACAAACACAACAAGCTGAAAGTCAGTGATGCTGCTCAGTTTGCAGTCCTGAATATCACGGCACAAGCAGGATTCACTGCACTGTTAATGTTAGCTTTGTTATATCGCTGCCTCTGTTCGGTGGTGTCGAGCCAAACGGACTTTAACGTGTGTTTGAACGAGCTGACGGTTCACTCGTTAAGCTGAAATCACAGGAGTCACACATGTGTCCACTGTACCATCTGGAAACTCTTCTTGTTTAGCACTCGTAATAACACAAACACTAAATCCTCCTTCTCTTGTGCTGTTTTGTAACAGTGTACACCTGAGACTGTCACCTGTCTGTCCTGCAATCTCTCTCTTTTTCTTTCTCTCTGATTGTGTAATAAAAGTATGAACATGTATTTAGAAGTTACACTTGTGTTTGAATCCTGCAGCTTATCACACATTTGATTTCCATGTGTGACAACTGCAAGTGTCCAGAGTGAGGACAGACTGAGGGACCCACTGCTGCACATCATCTGTGAGGCTTTGCACCCCTGATGATCCACCAGGACAAACTCAGCAGTGTGTGAGGAAGAAGAGGAAGAGCCAGCAGCAGCTGACAGATGGAGAGAATAGACAGACTGTTCCCTGTTTGTGAAGGACTGCTAGCAAAGTTTAAAAGAACTAATTGTCTGTCCTAAATCAGTCTCATTAGGTAATGTTCAAATAATTTTATCATTCCAGTAGGGGTGCAACGATATTCGTATCGATATTGAACCGTTCGATACAGTGCTTTCGGTTCGGTACGCATATGTATCGAACAATACAACATTTGTAATTTCTTTTATCAATTTTCCTTCTGACGATGCTGTCTGTGTTGAGCGCTCAGTGAATCTGTGTTCGACTACTCCGCCTAGGCTGCACTGTCGAGCGCAGATCCACTGAGCGCTCAACACAGACAGCATAGTCAGAAGGAAGAGCGCAGGGCAAGCTAGCGAGACAGAAGTTAAGCTCTACTTGCAACAGGCAAATTGAACCTCATTCAGATCTGGCGTTTGGAATTATTTTGGTTTTCATGTGACGTATGACCCTGAAGGTAAGCGAGTCATGGACTAAAGTAAAACAGTATGTTGGATGTGCCATGCAATGCTCAATTACATTGGTGTGAACTAGTGTGTTAGCGCAGTTAGCTCGTTAACGTGTTGGCCGTCTAGCCCCATGCACGGAGTGATCGGCGGTAGCTCGTTAACGGAGATTTGCCGTGTTGTGGCGTTAAGGTCATTTCAACGAGATTAACCTGAAAGCACTAGTGGGAACACAACGAATATGACTGCACATTTACGCCGACATCATCCTAGTGCAAAGACAAGTGGAAGCAGACAAAAAAAAGCAAGCATGCTACTAACTTTAGCCGAGTCATTTAGACAGCTGTTAGCACATGATTCTCCTTATGCTGCTGAGAATATAGCCCAGAAGAAGCGGATAGTATAGCTTTTATTTTGGAAAGAGCCGTTTCTCTGTAATAAACTCTCTTTTCCAAAGATGAGTGATTCCTCAATCAGATACAGGGCTCGCAATATCGCTAGCCCGACGTCCTGGAGCTAGCGATTTTTTTCAGTCGGGCTACCAAAATCTTTCTCTTCCCTGCCCGTCAGGCTATTGTAGGAAAAATATATGTCAATGCTTTTGCATTCTTTCAGAAATGTAGCTGGGTAATTATGTCATTGGCATCGGTGAGCCACTGTCAATATGTGACATATTGAAGTCGCGTTTGAATTTGCGCTTGTTTTTTTGCTTTCACTTTGCAATCGTGCGAACTGTGTATAGAGAGCGACAGCACTGATCTGTGAGTGATGATAATTTGTGCACCAATTCCTCTGACATCGTCTTATTAATCGTTAGCTTACTATGCAAACATGACAAGTGAAATCTCCCGCAGCTTACACATGTGAGAGGTTGATCGCGCAGAGAATCGCTGAGCTTATGTGAGTGAGCGTGTAAAAGCATTTCAGTTCTGCTGAGCCAAATAAGACAGGTCAGGGTGAAGAAGTGACAGCCAAAGAAAAGCTTACCACAAAACGGAGAAGTTATGACAAATCAGACTATAAGGCAAAAAGAAAGTGCAGCTTTATGGTTTCATGGACAAAAGAATTTCTGTGGCTGCGATATGATGAGCTAAATAACCAGGGCTGCACATAAGTGGTCCGCAGGTGCGCATTCGCTGTCAAAATAAAAAACACGCACAAGGGTTAGGGTTAAATTTAAAAACTGTACTTTTGAGTTAAAATATATATTTATAATTTTAATAAATGACAAATTAAAAAGGCATGAACATTTTTTGTATCGAAAAAATATCGAACCGTGACACCAAAGTATCGAACCGAACCGAACCGTGAATTTTGTGTATCGTTGCACCCCTACATTCCAGTGTTTTCAGTGTGGGAGAAAGTACTCAGGGCCTTCAAGTGAAACACTATGAAAGGCAGAAACAAGTTTAATATTCAGTTCAATATGTATCAGCAGCAGAATGGACCTAAAAATAAATGTTTGTTTCAGTTCTATGAAGCTTTGAGTATTTTGGATTAGTAGCACTGCTGTGTTTGTTGCATCATATTGCTGTAATTGTTTATATGCTTTATATATTCTGAGGTAAGTTGATCTATAGTGTTACATCATATTCTATAAGGATGTTATGTGTTTGTAGACTTTCTGCCCAGTTTGACCCATTTAGCAGAAGTCAGCCTGTTTAAGGCTCTGATATCTATTCTGTATGACTTTAAGCAGTTATGACATGGTCTGATTTTCTCACCCAATAAAGGAATATTTAATATATCAGTCTACTCTTCATTCTATCAGAAACAGTTTTCACAGCTCGTACATTTTCCTTTTTACACATATATGTAAGCATTGAGCCAAATGTAATAATGCCAACATATTAAACGAACAATACTTGTCTCATATGTATAATAAATCTATATATACACTGTCAAAGATACTTGTCTTTGAGTGAAGATTTAAGGTGATAGGAAATATAAATAACTGCAACTTGAATCTTTGACCCAGAGTTCAAGCTCAGTGATGTAATATCTATCTATCTATCTATCTATCTATCTATCTATCTATATCATAATAATCTGACAATACATATTATATTTACATTACCACAGTGAGATGATTTTAGTCTCATGACCAACATTAGCTAATTGTTATTTAGTAACTAATCTTGAAATGACTGTTTAGTACAGAAATGACGCCCAACTATCATGTTTTACAGTCCCGTGGTCTCAGCCTCAGATACTCAACTAATCAAAATGATGTCATGACAAAAACGAATGACCAACAAAACATTGTTTCTCCTTCATTTATGTCAAACAATGCTGTATGAAACGTTTCTCGCGGTTAGTATCATGGTTGCTAGGCAACCTGAACAGCCCAACGAAGGCTAGTACGTCCCATTTCACAAGCCTCTCACTTCCGTACTTCTCGTACTTATAGTACGCACCGTACATAGTACGCGTACTGCGCGTACTTCAAGCGTGCAGACCCTGAATTGGGACACAGCTATAGCCTGTCAACGACGTTGATTAGCTGCGTATATACGAATGTGAATCGCATTATTAGCTGGACTATGGGATAAGGTGGCATCCCATACAGGAGCAGCCAGTCACTTACTGACTAACACTGCAAAACAGAATTGTTAACGTATTTATTTTAATTTCAATTCAGGTTAGATTTTTTTTTTGTGCACAACGCAGATTTTCTGTGCGCAGAGACCGTGCCAGCAGTGCGCAATTGCGCACGCACGCAGCTTAGAGGAAGCATTGGTTGGAACACAAAGACACTTAAACACACACTTAAAGCTTTATTACCGTAATTTGCATTCTGCATAAACCAATTGTTTTGATCTGTCAGTGCTTATTTTTCAATTAGGATTAACTGATAAAAGAAATATTACAAACATGCTGTAAATTAAAGAAGGATAAATGCATAGGCAAGAAAGAAGGAACTGATGCAGTTAGAGGCCAGAGCCTTTTGTTTGTTGCTGGAACCAACACGACAAAGTTTTCCCTTCCAAACGTTTATAAACTGGAAGCCAACGTTAAATTTATCCATTAACCATCACGTATATTCTGTGGACATTGACAAGCCGATATTTTAACCCAATTTCTCTCTCCCCTATAAACCAAGTAGAGTTCAGCGACCCGTGGCAGAGTAATTTTTTAGTTTTATTTTTTTTTACTTTTTTCAGCCTTTCCATTTTGTTCAGCTTTTCTGTTACAAAGGAAAATAAAAGCATGGGAACTTGTGACTATAGAAGCAAAAATGATATAAATTCACATTCACATCTTGTCAGATTTAAAGACTAAAGCCGGAAAAATGCAGGTGTGCTGTCAGTTACCCCGTTTCGGTCTTTGTAATGTTATGCTAGCAGGATTCAGTGATGCCAACTCCTCAGTAAGGAAAATCGCTATTGGCTGTCCTAAAAGTCGCTAAATGACGTCATCGCCTAATTTGCATAATTGGTCACATAAAGTCAGTGAAAACGTCCTAAATGCATGTAGAATGTATTTAGAACTACAAATTAATTTTCTTTTGGCAATTATTGTTTTTTTTAATGTCACAATTCCAACCCTGCTCCTTTATCCGGGCTTGGACAGGTGTTCTGGGAATCCATCCTACCTGAAAAAACATCCTGCCCAATGTTTCTGCGCAGACGCGGAGCATGCGCACTACACCAACGCCGAATTAACTTCTTTTTCTTTCACCCATCCGGAATACTTCTTAAGGTTATGGGTAGGGTTAGGTTTAGTAGCAAGTCACTGTCAAATTATAATACGGGTAGGACGTTTTGTCAGAGTAGGATGGTTTCTCAGAAAACCGGCAAAAGTGCCCGAAATAGGCACCACAAAACAACATAACAGTAAAAGAAGAATTGAACGGTCAGGGCGGGAGCAGCGGCTTCGCTCATGCGCGATTCATTTGCAGTTTGGACGCATAGGTGTGAACAACTCCTGCAGCTGGGGGAGGACTATCCTCCACCTGTGAACACTCTGGCACGGGCGAGATGCCCACGGCAGCACCCGCTGCTTGTTGAGAGCGATACGCGTTTTCACAGCAAAAAGTCGTCATAAATAAGTCTCCGACAACACCAGAAAAAGTCGCCAGATTTGTCGCTAGTCGCTTTTTAGAAAAAAAAAAGTCGCTAAGGAGGTCTGAAAACTCGCTAAATATAGCGACAAAGTCGCTAAGTTGGCAACACTGGCAGATTTTTGAGCAGCGCCAGGTTAGATTTTCAATTTAAAAGTCCAGCTGTTGTAACCTGTAGCTTGGAAATGCTGCGGTTGTAGCACGTATTAATCCGCCACTCACATATTGCACATATCTGCACACACTCTACCTCAGGCTACCGTTTGCTCTGTCAAGGCTTTAAATCAAGAATAATCATCATGTACCATAAACTGAAACACCGTTGATCTCATTCGGGACGGTATCCGAACAAAATGTCTTATGATAGAATATACCACACATCAAATATACTTCTGATATAGCATTAACATTGATATAAAACGATGAATACATATAGTGCATGCAAAATACAAAATACTATATATATATATATATATATATATATATATATCTCACATAAATTCTGTTGCATATGTAAAACACAGCACCGAGTCAAATTGTGAGTCATCAAAACTTTACATATAAGTTTACATACGATTGAGAGATTTTAATTTGCAGCTATTTCATTATTCCATGCTATTTAACTTAACAAAATTATGAAAATAATGACATTACTCACGTCCTGCTTGAGTTAGTCACGTGGACTGGGTGGGCGTGGTTTCACCACGGGTGGAGGTCACTGTTGTCGGGCAGAACAAGGTCGACGGCGTACCTTTCAGTGTGTCTGGTCAGGTTTTAGACATGGTAAGTTCCACTGTTAAATTTCTGCACCCGAAAGTGTAGCACAACAGTCTTAGTGATGCAGGTTATTGTACTTGTTAACTTCTTAATTGGTACGGCGGCTCACCAGTCATCACTGTGCTAACTTTCTCTTAGCTAGCTAGTTGATAGCTTGACCTTGCCTGCTAAAGTTAAAAAGGCGCACTTGCTTTAGCTAACAGCCCATTTAAGCCACATTTAACAATAACTGTTAAAAAAAAGGAAAAAAGGTAATGTTAACATAAATTACATGGCTTACGAAACAAACTTGTGTTTTCATACTGTTTTATTATTTTGTAGTTTCTATTTTTTTTAAAGATTTATATGTCGAAGACCTCGGTGCACTACTGCTAGCATCAGTGCCTGAACAAGCTGATTTTTTTTTTTGCGGGAAATCGCATTAAAAATAAGGCTTAGACACTATATGATCTTTACAAGGGTAGTTAATGCTAAATCTACAGTAAAGTTTTGTAACTTAAATAAGTCTGCACTTTTAAATTGGTTTTAGTGGTTGGGCCAGCAGCCATCACATGGTGGCAGTTCCGAGTAGCGAACGCATGTTAGGCACACTCGCGATCTTGTAGAGATAGGTATATTCCCGAAATATAAGCTTGTGAATTGAAATGGCTTGTTTGTTGTTTTCTTTCTTTTTTAAATTTTAAGGATATCAACAAGCCCAGAAGCGCTAACCAGACCTTATCTTCTTTGAAGTTGTCAAATGGATACATCTTACCTGAGGGCAAATTGACTCCTAATGCCCTCTTTGTTGGCGGGATCGACATGAAGGTAATGCCGAAGCTGTCAAGCCAGAAAGTATTATCCGACATTTGCCAAAAAACGCCAGTATTTTAAGTTGTTGTAAAAGACTTGTTGACCTTTACGCTAACATATCTCATTACTGATAAAAAGTCATTTTGAGTCACACAGAATACTCCTTTCATAGGGCAGAAGCAGCAGTTGTTTTTTGAACTCTTGAATATCCTTTACTTATTTAGCTTAATACTAGTTAATATTAGAAGTGTTAATTTCAAGACAGAGCTGGTCATAGGGCAGCAGAAATTGCAAGAAAAGCAACAAAACAGTGATACGAATGTATTTTCAGTGGCTAAAAAGGACTCGATTGATTATAGTGTGGAACACAGAGTAGGGTAGAAAAACGCAGACTATTAAGGATGCTTGTAAAAGAGGTAATTTCTTTTTCTTATATGTTACAATTTGTGAATCCTGTTTACTAGAGCCCATTTACCAATATAAGCTAAAATATGACATTAAAAATTATTAATAATTAAAATTTAAATCACTTAAAATTATACATACATGCCACTCTAAATTTGGTGAATTGTGTATAATCCTTTTTTGGGGCGGGGTTTAACATATCGAGCAAAAATTTAAAGAAAAATAATTTGCTTTCTTTAACCGCACACATTTCGAGAAGAAAAAAAAACAAACTACATGGTTCTTTTAAAACGTATTAATTAGAACATGTGGCAATAGCCAGGCACTGCAGCTCACAGTAGAGACACTACTTGAAAGGAGGAGGAGACCCCAGAACAGACCTGGGACATGCTGGAGAGATTACATCTCTCAGATGGCCTGGGAATAATAGGACTTTTCTGGGTATTTTCTTAAGAATTTTGTTTATAAATCTATTGAAAATCACATGAAAATGAAGAGATTTGTCAGGAGCCTGTGGAGTCAGGTGTGATACACCCTGGACAGGTTACCAGTCTGCTAAAAATCTGGTTTCTCTCTTCACTTGTTTTAATCTTTAGGTGGATGAAAATGAAATCCGGGACTTCTTTGCAAGATATGGTACTGTTAAGGAAGTAAAGATTATCACATACCGTGGAGGAATCTGCAAAGGGTAAGTTTTTTCTGTTCAGAGTAATTCGGGTTTTGCTCCCAGATTTTGAAGAGGTAATGAAATGACTATTGCTTCACTTTCTGTTTCAACGTACTGAGGTTAAATTTTGGAGTGTGATGATCAGATTATTGAACATGTAGAAGTATTAGTGAAGTTTATTAATCTACTTACATTTCAGACTGAATGTTATTACTTCTTCGATATATTTGGATATTCTGATTTATTTTGTGTGTTTGTTCCTAGTTATGGATTTGTGTACTTCAGTGAAGATGTCAACATTCAGTCAGTCATTGAGGTAAGAAGCCCGTCATTGGATCTATTTTGTGTCTATGCATATGTCTAATGTGGAATAATAATAATAATATATATTTTCTGTAAATATTTTTGCCATAGCAACAGATCAGTTTTAAGGGACGGAAACTCAAGTTGGGCCCTGCCATCATGAAAGAAAGGGTCTCTCGTATGTATTCTGTTTGTTGGGTAGTGCATGTACTTATTGTTCTGTTTTCACTAAATAGGGTTTATAATGTTAATGCCAAACTGATTCCCCCCACCCCACATCCAGGGTCGATGCCGTCGCGTCTGGTTGGCCCCGCTCCTTGGGTGAATCCCACCCAGTACTTCTACTGTGCTTGCTGCTCACCCATGGGAGGTGGGGTGCCACAACCTTCGCCCATCATAAACGGAGGCAACCCATACAATCAGGTATCTTACACTGAAATTACCTTCAGATTGTTATTGAATGTTGTTAAATGCTGATCATTTGTAATCGATAAGCGCTTGCTCACAAACTACATATTACCATAACCACCAATTTTAGATAAGAAAACATGGTTACCTTTAGATTGATCATCAAGAAAGTGCCAAAGCTATTGTAAAACACAAGTCAGGCGGCTGCTTGAGCAAAAACAAAAGAATTTCCATGTAGAAATTGATACAATAGTGTTTCCTTGGGACTGGTGGTGGTTTTTATGGGGGATAAAGTAAAAAGCAGGCTGAAACATTTGAGATGGTACTTGTTGTATCCAGTGAAACAGCACAAGTGGGGGGAGAAAAAAAAAGAAGTTTTTACATCAAAATAAATGTGGTTGGGAAAAACGGCAACAGACCACTAGAAAAGGAGGAAAACAGGTGGAAGATGAGGGCAATGTGATTTGTCAGTCACAGCTGAGAAACTCCATGCAATTACTGGAGAAAAAAAACATGCATGGATGGAATAATGCCAAGAAACTAGTGCGATGATGTTCAGTGAAGTTGTTAACCTATTTTAATGAATGTGAGTTTAACAAACGGAGCTATTCAAGTTTTATCATTGTAATTTGTAAAATGTTTAGAATTTTATTGTCATGTTGTTTTTGTTTTTAGTTGGAGTCTCTTTTTAAGTATATATATATATATATATATATATATATATATATTTGTTTTGTGTTTTCTCCAGTGATAATACTTCTGAAATATAAAATGGAACATGTATTTGCTGAGACAGTTGGTTAATCCTCACAAAGAATAAAGTTGCAAAGTGTACAATAATGTATAACTTTAATTGAAAAGGCAACAATTGTAAGTAGCTTTGTTATAAATAATCTCCAAATTGGCCGGTTATTCAGTAAATGGTATGTTGTTTGGCTCTACAAACTCTGTGCTGTGGTTTCATGTGTTGTTACTGGCTTTGATTGCAGCCATACTCCTATGCCAACTTTGGAGGGGTCATGATCCCGCAGATGCCAGTGAATTACGCGCAGAATGCCTATGCCTATCAGGTACACGCACACAAAAACACACACCCCCACACAAAGGGTCTCGCAGCCATTGCACATATGCTCCTGCATGTGAGATGAGGGGTTCAATCTGGTTAAAGTACACCTGGCCCTGCTTACCCCACAATCCAACATACCCTCCCGTCCTCCTATAGTAGCGAGTCTGGGTTTGTCTGTTGCCCTCTGTTTGACAGCTGACGCCTCTCCCCTCATACACAGTACACCCCACCTCCCTGGACGCCGGACCAGAGGACACGGCCTGTCAATCAGGTGACTGCATTGAATAGGAGTAAGAATAGAAGTCATTAAAAAGAAAGACTAAACAGATGTTCTTTGAGAATTGGTTAACTATTGCAGATGAACCTTGTTTTTTCTTTTTCGTTTTTTCCCTTCTTTTCTATTCCCTCCGTTTTTGGTTTGCCCCCCTAGGAACAAAAGTCATTGTTGTCCAGAACTGTGATGTCCATGTACACCACTAGATGGTGTTGTCTGGCCTGTGTTGGCATCCTGAAGAATGGCTCAACAATGCACTCTAACCTTCCCTTTTTTCCACAAAAGTTAATTTTGTGGGCTTGACAATTCATGACACATCCAGTGCTTTTCTGTTTGTGCTTGTTTTTGTAGTTGTTCATGTCTTTGAAGCACATCTATAGGATTATTCCACCAAACTCTTTTTCTTGTGTTACACTTTGTTTCCAGAGCTTTGTGGACTGTGGAGTCCAGACCATGCTGACTGTGCTGTAGTCCACAGCTACTGAGAACCATGCCAGGTAAAGCAGAACCACTGCAAATGGTTGTATTTTCCTAAGAACTTTGTTAATCTTTACTAAAGTCACACAAAGCAAAAATGTTTGACCAACGCTTTTAAAAAGACTTTTTCTGTTTGTCTGTGTGATTTGGGAAAACAACTTTACTTACTTGCGATTTATTTATTTGTCCTTTCTCTGCAGGCCTCAGGGAGTCAGAATTTAGACAAGATTACACCTTGATACTCTGGACATCTGGAGTAACCCAACTCTTCAGGCTGTTTTCCAAATGCCCTCGCCTCTCATTCCATGCCTCAAACGTTTGAGAGCCATTTTAACACCGAACTGCATGATCTTTACACTTCAGCTAATCTCATCCCACAATTACAATTTGTAGTGCTGACCTGCAGTCAGCTGCTTTTAACCCACATGGATCACAGTGACAGCACAGGAAGAGCAAAGCACCCTCACCAAACCAGCTGGCACATGGGATCACTTTTTTTTTTGTTTGTTTCTTTCTTTTTAAGTATCCCAAACATAGAACGGGACGACTTTTTTAAGCCCACCTTTTGTGCTTATTTATATTTTAGTTTTAATTTACTTTTGGAATTATTTTAAATGTTTGGTTGGAGGGTTTTATCCTGTGCTTGGGCTCTCTGTACATATGTATATATTTGTATATTACTACAATGTCTTGACCTCAATCTGTTTTTTTCAGCATTGGCATATTTGTCTTCTAACTCAAGTTCTGGTCTAATGCTCCTCAGATTAATAATCTTCATTAACTTGTTTACTATAGCATAAGAGCACTTGGTCATTCCATTAATTTGGAGCGCACCACCCTCCTTTTGTTTCCTTTTTTTTTTTTTTTTTTGGTTGTTGTTTATTTAGATTCATGGGGTGTAGGTTGAGGCAGTAAACCAATCTCAGTCGCCTCATCATTATTACTTACTTCTCATCTTCATCATTGGTCTAATGTTTGTCCAGTGGTTCCACACTCGAGGACAATCACGGCATAATTTTTGTTTACAATAACTCATTAATCAACTCATACTTAAAAAATGAAGGACATGATTTAAAACAATATGCTGTATTTCATCTCTTTAAGACAAGGTTCACTGTTAGGGTTTAGTTTGTATTTGTTTTGGGATTTTAGTGCAGTTTACACAAAGTGTTTTACAGATGTCATAATTGAGAAATGTTTTTAGGCATTTTTCTTCCAGTAAGTGCACTTAAAATGTGTTTGAGGTTTAATAGTAGAAGTAGCTTTGTGTGATTGAAAATGCACATCGGTGTGTGATGTACATCACGGCTTTTCTTTGACCCAGTTCTGTGTAGTTACATATGGAGATTGACCTCTGAGGTCTTGTTGCTGTGCGCAGACATGATTGTGTTGTTTTGTTCAGAGAGCCTGGGCACAGCACTGTTAGGGTTGTTACTGTTCATGGTTTTCAGGGTTTGTTGATAAATAAAAGTTGAAATGTGTTATCATTTGAGGCTGTTAATGTTTTTCCATCTCTTGCTTATTTTGAAACTTCCTGTTTGTCATACTTTGGTGATCTGTGTGGAGGTACAGACAGGCAACATACCGGTTGCAGCTGCTGCTCCCAGGCCTCATAAGCCTGTCTGTGGCTGCTAGTTTTCAGTCAGGGTTGGATTGCCTGTCTTTCCCTGGCAACAAGCCCATCATCTCCTGGTCACAGTTTTTTGTTTTTGTCACAGTCTGGTGGTGTGACAGGGTTCCCCAGGGTGCTCTGTTCAGCCCTGTGGCCACCCACCAAACCGCACCCACCCCCCTCAGTCAGACGTTTCTGAATTATGGATAAGTCTGGATTGCTTCTTATGAAATATGAATTTTAAAAGGGGGGTAGCCCTTGGAAAAACAAAAGTCTCAGAGCCTAATGACCCCAATAGTACCCAGAATGTGACTTGTGACTACTTATTGGAGCAAAAACATCTGTAAATTACCCTGGGGTAGTCATTGAGGTAACTTTTTTTTTCTCCCTCATCTAAAGGGGTGCATATTTCTCCTAAAGTGTTTCAGAGAATCCAAACCTAGAGCAGCGAGTGAGGAACAACAGGAAGGAGGAGAGAGGATGAGATAAACCGCCCTCTCCTTCACTCGTCTCCACCACACGCTGCTGCTGCAGGGAGGAAGAGGGACTTTATCGCTAGCCTGCAGTGAAGTCAGTTGTTTCTAAATGAAGGATTCGTGTTTTCTACCTATTGGAGCTGTCAGAGAGGAGAGTGAGTGCGTCTCATTCCAGCAGCAGTGACTGGAGCGCACACGGCAAAGAAATAAGAGAGAGGAGAGGGAAGCGCGTAGACTGACTCAAGCGTGAGGAGGTTTCCAGTACACCGTAAGACCGGGACTTGCGTGATCGTGAGTAAAAACAACTATAGGGTTTTCTTTAATTTCTGTAAAGTAATGGGAGCAATGTATATATGATTCTTGGCGTTTGGAGTTTGCGCATTTTTTTTAAAGTGCACATAATGTTTATATAACTTTTCTCACTGTTGAGTAACTTATCTTCTAGAGCGTACAGCTTTCAAAACAACTTAAAAGGCGGGGTTGCGTTTCCAAGAGTAAGAAATCCTTCTTTCTTTAGTTCTTTTTTTACTTTAGATTTGGGAGCCTTGCACTATAAAACACCGGTGACAGCTAGAGAAATGCTTTTGGTTTAGACGTTCAGACAGTCATTTGATTTGTGTGATGTTGTGTGCCATTTATATTCATGGCGGAACGAAATGAATAAGCCTTCTGCTCACTGTCACAGGTTGAAGTGAACTCAAGATATAGCGTGACGGAGTAAGCTAAATGTGCCGAGCGGAGATGGAAAAGCGCACGTGTGTGTGCGTGTGTGCGCGCGCGTCACATCGTGAAGGATTTGGTGCGTAAGCGCCCTGTCATGTATCATTTCCCGTTCACTAAACTACCGCCGTTAACGGGCTCCACCAGCCAGCCACGTGTTGTGTGTGTGTGTGGTTGGGGTTGAACACACCAGAGAGGGGGGGAGGGAAAGGAAAACCAGAAACATGTAATTTCAAGCTAGGCTGCGCTCACAAAATGCACGGGACAGCGATTAGTTACACGGGTATGTATGACTGCTCACTGTACAGCAACAGCGGTGACTGACACCCAGTTTATCATACTGGCCGTGCTAAGAGCTGCCTGATGTTCTCTGTGTCACCAGTTATTCTCGCTCCTCTGATATCCAGTCTAATAGGCCCGTGTATGATGGATTCAGGAACCTCGGGGCTTAGTAAATTGATGCTCCAGTCTAAGCCATCTTCCTTTGTTCATAAACTGTGCTTTAAAAAAAGAAAAGAAAAGAAAAATAGGCTGTGCGAGAAGCTGTGAGACAGACCAATACATCAATGTCATAATTTGTTTTTATCCTCCCAGTGCATCCTCATTAAAACACCGTTTGAGGTGACTACTTTGTTGCTTAGGGGGAGTCACACTTCGCTCCTAGCAACTTGACATGCTCCCTCTCTGCTCCCTGCCTGTCTTTTATCACTCTCTCTGTCTCCTTTTGCCTCATTGTATTTTTTCCCCTTCTCTTTCCTGATGATCAGCGTCCATCATGCTTGAATAGGATCTGAGTGGAGCTCCCCACCCAGTGGGAGGTGAGCTGTCGCCCCAGGGCTTAGTCTGTCACCTCTAATTTTGAAATTCAGTGAAATACTGTGCAAACGCATGTATGTAAGATAGCTAAAATAAGCATGCAGTTTTCATTATAGTGCCTTGATTTACTGTTAAACAACTGCGTAAACTGCGTGACTTAAATCAGAGTTCCAAACTATTTTGGGAGCCAAGCCAACTTTATTTATAAAGCGTTTTAAAAACAGTAACCACTGACCAAAGTACTGAACAATGGACTTAAAATATGTCATATAAAATAGAAAAATAATATTTGAAACATATTTTATATAAAATATATATAAATTCAACAAATACATAGATTTTAAAGGGGAATAAGATAAACTAATAACAAAACTCTGCATGTACACTAACCTATTTATAATGCCATCCACTCACAAATAGTGCAAATTGTGGCTTTTAAAGTTGGCCCATAAAGTAAAATAGAAGCTAGCAGTGACTGTTTTATTTGCCTCTTTGTAGCTATAAATCACTTTAGTGCAACAGATACACAAGATAACAAGCACTATAAGCTGCCTTTTGCAGCAAGCATAAGCAAACACTCTTCTTTAACTTCTGGTAACAAGCATGGTACAGTTTCAAGCCCCTGTTATATTTTTACTATCCCAGAAACTGTAAATTAGACTACTGTAATCATTTGGTTTAAATAAGCATGTGGTTTTCATTAGAATTTGGTTAGTATTTCATTATGCTAGCAAATAGCGAAGAGATATTAATGTTATTACTCTGATAATAATATACTTAAAGTCACAGTTTAGAGTAATCCTTGCTTATTTTACGCTGGCCCGGAGTGCATCCCTCCCTCTTCTTTTAAGTCAGTTTTCTTGTGATTGGCTGCCCCTCATAAGCAGAAGATTTGAATGGCTGGTGGTTGGGGATCACATCCAGAGCTGTGCACCTGAGATGACCATATAAGGTGTGTCTGCTCTGTCTGACAGCATAAAGAGCTAAGAGAGAGAAACCTGTCTGAATCTGAGCCTTACCAGCAGTCAGAGGACTGACCTTTTAGTTCAGATGATTTACTTGTAAATATGCTGATCCATGTTTCTGTGTATGATGGAAACATCTCTATTTTTGTAGCAGCACATACTGGAATATATTGCAGCCAAGCTCTGACATTCTCCATTGCTTTTAAATAATTGGCAACTTGCCCTGATCAGTCAACACACACACACAGACACACACACACATAGACACACACACACGCACACAGGTAGGATTTCCTCTTTTGTTCTATTGTATTTTTGGGAAGATGTCAAATGTCAGTAAATGATTTTAGGGTGTATTTGTGTATAAGGTTGTTTAAAAAAAAAACTCCTACACATTCAAGAAGTGTCACATTTATATGCATCTGTTTTGTTTTTTAGTTTATTTATTTTTATTTAGTTTATTAAACAATAAAACGCTAAAACAAGAGTTCATTTAGTCATGTAGATATGTCAAGATGTTCAAAATGAACTTCAGTATGGGAGGTTCATCAAAATGGGGAAGAAAGGCAATTTAAGTGACTTTGTATCTGGCATGGTTGTTGGTGCCAGATGGGCTGGTCTTGATCTGATGAGATTGTTACACACGACCGTCTCTAGAGTTTACAGAGAATGGTCCAGAAAGAGAAAATATCCAGTGAGCAGCAGTTCCTTGGGGAAAAATGCCTCGTTGATGGGAGATTTCAGATGCCACTGTTTTCAGCTAAAGCGACTAATACAATAGATTATGAGGGGCCTAATGCAGGTATGCTATTGAGTTAGACCTAAAACAATAACAGTGTTCAGTATCAGACAGAAAATGCCAGTTTCAGCTTTTCACCATTGTGGTGACTCCCAAGTGGTTCTATCTGCATTTACTGTGAAATTCCCACAGCCTGCGTCCATCATTTAGCTCTCACTCTGCTGCCGATGAATATTGCTACTTGGAAATCGGGCATCCCACACCCCCACCCTCCCACCCCTTCCCGTGTGGCACAGGAGTTAGCAGAGCGATGGCATAGTGCAGACGGATTATGCTCTCGCGTAAATCTGCTGTCATTTCAAAACTCTCTGTTACAAGAGATTCTCTAATGAGAAGCCCTCTGCTACTCCCTGTCTGTCTCCCTCTTCACTCTCCTCTCTCTCTTCTTCTCTCCTTTTATCTGTCTCCCTCTCCTGTCTCTACCCGTTTAATGGATGTTTTTTTGCTGTCAAGGCCTTTTCTTGCCTGTGTGTTTGCGCGACAGCAAGCGAGAGATTCTGTTTGAAGTCGACATGTAGAGAAAAAGGCCTCGCGTGTAGCGAAAAAGGCCTCAAGTCTTCAACTCAGACGAGTTTCTGTTGCACTACAACCTAGGTTTTTCATTTCAGTGTTGCGTCCAATTACAGATACAGAATACAACGAAAGGGATAATGAGGTGTCGAATAAATAGAATAGAGCAGTTGGCCAGTCAGGACCAAGACCAATCACAATTTATTTAAGAACAACTAAATCAGCTGTTACTATCAAAACGGTAAGTGTGTTATCCCAAGTGGTGATGGTTTCCCACTGTTGCATAGTGCCTTGTGAATGGAGTGAGACTTTGAATGGATGTGATGTGTCTGAAGATTTTGCATGGAGTGGGGCAAAACTTGGAATCGGATGATGAGCAGATCCAAGGGAAGTGATGGAAGGCTGTTGTCTTTCTATATGATTGTACTCCCCATCTTTCCTCCTCCCTCCTAAATTTGATCCTACCATCTACTCCCAAACCTAAATCCCTATTCCCTAACCAGCCAGGATGAAGTCTGCTAAACATCCCCACATTACCCTACCTTTACCCCCGTCAGCAGACAGAGTGTATTAAAGTAGAGCCCAGGAGGGAAAATATTTAGGAGTGGATGTACATGCTGTAACTCAGTCATAACTCGGGGCCTACTCGACTGTCTGTTTGCCTGTCTGGAGACACTGTAATACTTTTACGGGACTTAGTAGGCTCTGCAGGGGAGAAAACTCGTGAGACAACAGACAAAGGGAATGGATGGCTAGAGGACAGGGGGTGTGGAAGGGCACACTGTAATGTTATATTGTAAAGACAGAAAGGATTAGAAGTGGCACATGGCAATAGATGCGGCAAAGGTTTAGTTTATTGGAATTCCCATCAGCTAAAGCACAGCAGTATCTATTCTTCCTGGGGTCCACACGGTGATATGAGGGACACAGTGAGAAGCGAGGTCGGGCAAGGTGAGGACTGAAATGGCATGACTGGAGAGATGTTAAGAAAAGAAATGTGGTTGGATGAAGCAAATGTAGAGGTCAGAACTGGTGACAAGAAAGAGGATGTTGCAAGACTGGCAATCAGACGGACACAAAAAGCAAGAATGAGAAAAATGAAGAGTTTACTGTAAGGATAATCAAGGCCATTGTGCCAGCAGTGTGCACGGAGTGGCCCTAATCAAAGGTGGACAGAAGACGTAAGAGCGAGCGTTCTGCAAATTAAGAACAGGAGACAGCGAAGATCTAATGGTTTATGGGAGTTTAAGAAGGGTCAAGAGGAAAAGGGAGACAATCTGATAAGATATGCTGTTGACTCTCTCCTTGTCCTTCCCCCAAAGCATCATCCCTCCATCTCTCCTCATTTGTCCTCATTATGAAGCAGCATGTTCTATTGAAAGAATGATGAGTTTTAATTATGTTCTCTTTGCAAAATTTATTATAACGGAGTGTACTCTTTTAAGACAGATGACCTACAAAAATATAACAAAGCTGCTTCCCTTTTTATTTTTTGCAACTTTTTAACCTTTCAAAAATGCATGTACAATACGATAAAAACTGTAAGTCACCCAAACCCACATAACGCACACACACATAGACACGCACATGCATGCATGCGCAAACCAGGCTTAATGTAGTCTGTTGGGATCGTTAGCCGAGTTAATGTCCATGCACTTGGCCCAATGGGAGCGTCTGTGTCATTCTCCATGCTCCCTGAACAGATATGGCGATACAGATATAGACCTGGCCCTGGGGAACACATATACACGCTCACAAGAACACACTCGCACCCATAGATATGCAGATGCCTCATCTTGTGACTCTTACGGGCCGTGGTAGACGGGAATATTAAGCTTATCTGTGGAGATGTTTGGAGAGTGCCAACCCTGTCACATCTGATTAGCTTGATTTTGGCCACGCCCCCCAGTCTCTTGTCATTTAGCCCCTTTCTCTGCCCCCCTCTTTTTGTAATTCTACTTTCTGTTCCCAATTATTTATAGCATTTTCCAGAGAAATTTCAAGCCATACACCGAGCTGTTTTTCCAATCACCTGTTCTCAAGGCAATCTGGTGTCCTTACATCATTTTTTTTTTTACATTTATTAAAAGAACACGGATTTCTTTGTGCTTCAAGGCAAGCTTTGGATCAACATATAAATTGGTTAGCTGTACAACATGCCTAATACCTTGGTTGCCCTCTCCTCTCCTCTTTCTATCTAGTCTCGTGTCGCTCTGCTTGACAGGGCAGGAAATCAGTCTCATTTCTCCTTTAATTCGTTCTGATCAAACATGTCGCTCTCAATCAGCCCTATTTGATTAGGAGATGCCCGTATCACACCCCACCAAACAGGTAATGGCTGACGCTCTCATATTTCAGTGCGCTACAGCAGCACACGTGTCTGTGTGAGGTATGAACGTGCAAACCTTAGATACACACATTACCTCCCCCCCAAAAAATGGATTTAGGTTTGTGTGTGACTATCACACACTTTATTGGAAGTGCTAATGCATTTTGTATATTTAGAAACTCAATCGATTCCATGTCTCCCACTCAAGTCTTTGTTCCATGCTTCTCTGTTTTTTTTTTTTCTTATCATCGCAGATCTTTTGAACAAGCTTTCTAATCTCACCCATCTCCTCTCCTCACACAGAGATATGGGGTGTAGGCTCCCAAAGTTGCGCAAGACCGAAGAGAGGCACAGCCCAGGAAACATTTACTCCACCCTCCGACGTCCTCAGGTGGAGACCAAAGTAGGAGTGGCCTACACCTACCACTTCCTGGATTTCCTGTTGGGAAAAGAAGGTATGAAGTGCAGCTCCACGTCCTGTCAGTCATCTCTGTTTAACAGACAGAAACATATCCCCATTTATGTGTACAGGTGTTTTCTTTGTTCTTCTTGAGAGCTCAAGCTGGCCCTGCGTAATCTCGCTGAAACACATACGGCAAGATCGCTGGTCACATCAGCTGTGTGGAGCTTTTTATCAGCATCCTTCAGCTCATTATATTAGTTATACGACCTATGCCTTTACGGTTTTGATGCCATCCTGTTTTCTACGGTGAAAAAAAAGCTCTGACAACCTGACTATGAGCTCCTGCCAAGTGCCAAACTGACGTTAAAGCGAGTGAGTGAGTAGCTGGCAAACATAGGTGTGTAATTAGCAGCTAAAATAGCCAAATACAGTCCACGGTTACTAGAGGCCAAAACTGAAGGAAGGAAGAGCTGCAGGATACTTGACTCAGTTTTCCAGCTAACCAGTAACAAAAGTTAAAACAGATGATGAGAGTTATTCCTTCTTAAGTGCCAGAACCATAAATAAGAAACTAAGTCATCACCCATTAGCAGTATCATCTGTCTGTTCCATATTGTTTCAGCTTAGTCTAATAGCTATTGGCTTTAACAAGAGCTCTCTCAGTATTTGTTTCCTTTGTAACCGATAGATCGGTTTTATAATTGATTCTTGGCAGAGCGAATCTAAAGATGCCTTTACAAATTTTAGTTCCCGAATCCTTCTGCTTGCTAACAATCGTTATGACAGCAATGAATGAGTGACTGACTAAATGAATGACTGATAGAGATTTCAGACGCAGCTCAAATAAGAAGAATAAATCTTGGCCCTGATATGCAGCAGGCAAGCTTCATTTAGATCTGATTCCTGTTTGTCCCAGTTCCAGTCTGGAGGAGGCTCCGAGGAATGTGCCTTCACATTTGGCCATTCCAAAGTGATTCGGAGGAATTCTTTAAACTGAGCCTGGTTGTTTGCTGTAGTTTGCTGTTTTATGTCGAACTCTCCTTTGCTTTGTCATCCTGAACTCTGGTTACAGATTTGTGCGCACGCATGTGTGTGTGTACTACTCGTAAAATAGCCACAGTAGCTATTCTAACTTTAAACAGTCAAGTGAAATGTTTAGGTCAGCAGCTCTTGTCTTTTTTTTCCTACATTAAGTATCTTGAGGGAAGAAAGTGGCTTATAAGTTGAAGTTGTTTCTGTGTGCAGCTCCTGTTGCAGTGAGTTCAAAGCCTCTAATTCTGAGATTCAGCTGTTATTGTGCTGCAGCAGTGCCCTCTAACATCCCTTTGCTGCTCCCTCTCACAGTGACAGTGTAGTAAAGCTGACGAGTGTGCGCGACATGCCGCCTTTGGAAATGCGCGTTTTTGTTTGCACCGTTTTGCAAATATGAACAATTGTGTGTATGATAATGCGTGGGCGTGTATGCTGACTGCGTCTTTAGAACATTTGATGAGAATCCTCAAGAGGCATTTGGTTTCTAAAAATACTAATTCTGCCATTATGCCGGTGTGGTCTGTGGAGAGAAGGCGTGAGGGGAAAAATAGGGGTGTGAAGGAGAAACCGTTGCGTCGAAGCCTCTTTGCCTTATGGCTTAATGTTTCTAAGACCCTCTGCTGTGCACTTCATCACCTGACAAGGAGAAGCAGGTGCGAGCAGCTCACCGAAATCCTTTTTCTGTTCGAGTTTCAAATGCAACAGTGTAACAGACAGCAGGCACAAAGCCACAGCCAAGTGGCACTGGTCCGGTTGCCAGTCGGCTTCGTTTTCAGCCAGCCCTGTTATGTTTGGCAAGTGGGTTAGGCTCTAGTGTTGGCAGAGAGAAATATGGCAACCCCAAATGGTGGTGACCAAAACAGACAATAGACATGAGGATTGCTTGTCTTCCTTGTTGCTGAAGGCGGTAGCAGATAAATTGTCTAATCACATGTGCCGCAGCATACACACATATAGATACAGGAGGACCACACACACTCTTACACGGTGATCATATAAGCATCCACGGTGCTACATTCACACACAAAAAAACACTTCATAGCACTTAGTCAACAGTAGTGATGGGTCGTTCGCGAACGAAATGGCTCTTAGAGCCGGCTCTTTGACGTGAACGACGCGAGCCGGCTCCTTATCGCGAGCCGTCACGTGGGTTTTTTTTTTTCTTTCTCTCAGCCTCTCTCTCGCACTTTTTTTCGCTTCACTCTGCACGCGAGCCTTGTGCTTTACGCTGGGCAGAGGGGGGAGGGGCGGTAGTTACACTCAGTAGCACAGGAACAGAGCCAGAGAGAGAGAAAGAGAGGCAGGGACAACAACATTAGAAAGGTATAGTAATCATCCACAACTATTTTCGGTTGCAGATGATAAAGGATTGAGAAAGTTTATTTATGCAGGTCCATATGACAGAGAATATGCATGTTCTTTTAGTTTTCATATTATAATTTATATTTAATTGTGTTGTGGTTTGCAGTGTTTTGTGTTCTTTTCACTTTAAATTTGTGAAAGGAAAAAGCTGAAAATTTAAATAGTTAAAACTTGAAATGTGAATAGTTGATTTTTGTATTATATGATTTATTTATTACATTTTATGTGGAGTGAATAAATAAAAGTATATTTACGGTGGCCCCTAGAGACAAAGCACATACAAACTTCAAATCACGTACGAACTCTGAAGCATGTACAAACTCCAAAACACGTAAAAACACGTACAAACTCCAAAACACGTAAAAACACGTACAAACTCCGAAGCACGTAAAAACTCAGAAGCACATAAAAACTCAAAACACGTACAAAAGACAACAGAAGTGCTCCAGGATGCTGGGCGCAGTGTTGAGCCTTTGTTATCTTGTGGCTACACAAGCCAGCAAGTACCAACGACCGGATTTGGTGTGTGGTAATAACAGGTAAATGAACTTTTTTTTTAAATTATTTGAATATATATATATGAGTGCCTGTGTATAAATACACAAACAATACACACATGCTTTCAATTGTGTCATTTAAGTGATCTAGTAGCTCTGCTTTGGAAGTTCAGTTCATGCTAGAAATGTGTTTTGGAGTTTGTACGTGTTTTGTCTCTAGGGGCCACCGCATATATTTATATATAAACATATATAAATAAAACCACTTGTTTTTACGTTAGTAATTCCTTTTGTGCATAATTTTATATTATTGTTAATAATAAATTAATTAAAGCAACAAAACAACCTGAAGAGCCGGTTCGGAGCCGAAAGAGCCGGCTCTTTTTAGTGAGCCGAACCGAAAGAGCCGGATCTCTAAAAAGAGCCGGAAATCCCATCACTAGTCAACAGAGTTAGTGTTATCTTTCAACAGACAGGCAGGTCATTTATATGGTAAACTCACTGACGCCACCTGAGCTGCTTAAGATTGGTAGACTATTTTAGGATAAACACAGCTACTATGAATTGATTGTGTGTGTGTGTGTGTGTGTGTGTGTGTGTGTGTGTGTGTGTGTGTGTGTCTGTGAGAGTGTATATGCCGGCCCCTCTCTCTCCATTTGTGATAGAGAGACCAAGAGAATTGAAGGATTCCTGGAGGATTATCTGATTGTTTGTGGAGATTGAGAGACCTCATTCCCAGCAAAGGGATTTATTTGTATTTGTGTGTGTGCGCGTGTATGTGTTTGTGTGTATGTAGGAGGCAGATAGAGGAATCTGTATGTCAGCCTGTGTCATTGAGGAAACCCACGGTCAAATGCGTGCTTTAATTCAATTTGGCTTCCATTAATAGTATTATTTCCCTGCCAGCGTGACTTGATGACTCCTCCACAGTAACGAAAAACAAATATTTTCCCCAGTGCCGCTGTGAAATATGGGAGACTGGATGGCTGTTTATTAAACTAAGTTGTGTTCTCGGGAAGAGGAACTTAATGTTCAGAGTGAGGAGGAACACAGTGTGATTTCTAACTTGACCTTTGACCGCTGAGTGATGAAACTCACCAGAAACAATGTTGCTGATGATACAGTGTCAGCCTTTGTTTTCTGAGCTCTCGCAGTGGTTGAGCTAAAAAAGAAAAATATTATTTGTTTTCCATGTGACTAAGCCCAGCTCCGGGTCACGGCAACCCTGTGATTAATCCAAGGAGGATGAGGAGAAATATGTTCAACATTTCGGGCATTTGCCCTGCGGTTCACACATGGCCATTTATTTGGTTTGTCAAGGCGCGTCTCGTCACGTGACTCCATTCTAATGTCTCCTTCTATTCAGCGGTCTTATTACTCTCTAATCACCGGTCTGCTGTAGCTTGACAGATCGTCTTGGCTTGGCGAAAGGTACGATGATCTTCATTATCGATGCTGTAACACTGATCGGTTACCTCGACATTGTCAGCGTGAATGTATGAAATCTAACAGCCAGGTGTGGCATTTAAACCCGGCCGGCTTTGGTGTGGAAGATCTGCTCAGTAATGAACAGAAGAAATGGAAAAGAATGGAAAACCAGGTAGAAAAGAGTGGAGAGTGCAGTCATGGTGGTATATTAGAGAACAGAGGACAAAAAAAAAGAAGAGTTGTGGTGAATGCTCGCTGGGTCTGGTGCGGGGAGGGGAACGAGCAGCTTGTGAGTGAGGAGAGAGGAGAAGTCGAGAGAGAGAGAGCTAGAGGTGTGAGAACGAGTGAGCGGGAGCCAGGACTCTGCCGACGTGTGAGGAAGGAAGTTAGGTGTGATGCTGTGTGACTAACGCTGGTCTCTGGAGCAGACAGCGAGGAGCTGAACTCTGCTGATGACTTTCTGCTGCCCTGCAGAGATGGAGACCCACTCGGCTCATTAAAACTTACAACATGTGTCTAATGCTCAGCTCTGTGTGTGTCCCTGTGTGTGTGTGTGTGTGTAGCTGGAGCTGTTTGCGGTGCTTTTGCATACCTGTGGGCAAGTTTATTTTCGAGCAGAGTTATGCGCACAGTTTTTGCAATGGTTTTGCGTGTATAATTGAAGTATTTTTTGTGTACTTCACTCACACCACAACGTTATGGCGGATTTTTCCTTACATGGCCTTGCTATTAGAATATCTCATGTGATGCATTTGGCATGCCACAGATCCATCACTTGTGGCATCTGCACATTGCCTGACGCATTTTTTTTCAAGGTAAGCATATCAACATTTTTCAAAACGGAGAGCTTGTCAGCCTGACGTAGTTCAAATCATCCCATTTTTTTTTTTTTTTGCAGTTTCAGTCTTATTGGCAAAAGGCCTTGAGAGAATGCCAGCAAAGATGGCAGAGAGATGCTATGTGTCAAAAGTGAGCCAGACTGGAATTCACAGCATCACAAGTACATGGGCACTGTATGTGCCTTAAGCGCCACACTGTGTTCTCACCACAGCAAAACCTTTTCTCTCTGGTTTGTACTTGTCAGCCATTTTTTGTGAACCCGACGCTTTCTCTGAGACATTTCTCATAAAGTGTGTGTACTGAGGACATCGTTCCTCCATTGTCAAAACTCAGATACTGACCGGCAACTCTCATAACTTGGAGCTACATTCCTCAAACGGCGGGGGAGCTCCAGGCTCCTGGAAGTTGATTATTTTATAGTCACTGTTTTGGCACATATTCTCGCCTAAAACCTCTGCAAGTCATTAGAAGGCTATTTAAATAAACGTGAACCTCCAGCAAGCAGGGGGATAAGCCTTGAGGGTGGCTGTAAGTAGTAATCCGCATGCATCACCTAGCAGGCTTAGCGCAAGCGCTTTCTTCCTAACGCACGCACACACTCAGACAACAGAGGCAAAAAGATGGCCCGCACGCACACGCGCATTCGCTCGCACAGTGATGCTGTGGCACACATACACTGCAAAATATGCTTTACAGTCACACATTGAAATTCTGGGATTTGTACAAGGAATTAATAAGCCCTTTCAGGCAACTACAGGAAGGGGATGACTCTCACGCTCTACATGTAGCTTGTGAAATCATGGGTCAAAAAGTGAGACATTGCCTTTAGCCCAGTGTGGCAATGATGTGGTCAAAGCTGAGATAAAAATAGAAGATCCACAGAACTGTCCCACAGTTGCTTCTTGTGCCCGTGAAACAATGTATCCTTGGATTAGTCTCTCTTTTAAGCAGTTGTAGTGTGTGGATGGACATTTTGATAAAAACACTCATACTTACTTAAATGTGCACTTTGCCCTCTTAGTTTCAAACCCCAAAAGTCACAGAAAAAAAGACAGTTTGATACTGATGCACCCATCAGACTCTTTCACCCTTCTGACACTAACCTCCCTGGCACCACAAAACTCCAGCCGGCTTTTCGGCCCTGAGCCGTTCCCATTCTGGAGCAGAATCGCATCCTCCCTTTTAAATCCCACAGTGGCAGACGGTATAAATGAAGTCGCTTCCCAGCCTAAAGCACTTGCAGAACACCCTAATAACTTTCTGTATTCCTGTCGGCATTAGCTGCGATGCCTCGCCTGCATCTCGTTGGTGGGTGAGTGCCAGCCGTGCAGGGCTAATGACTGCTAATGACTGTTTACGGTGACAGGATCGTTGTTATCCCCCCCCCCACACCACCACCACCCTACCCCAGTCTCCAGCTGTTATTATTATTATCACTGTACTGCTTTTGATAAGTCCCCACAGACACCCTTTTAAGTGTTTGCCTGATGAAAGGCTCTTGTGGTTCCAAGCATTTATGCCAAAATGATGTGATGGTTGGATTTTCTCTGGGAGTTTTTTTCCCCTTTCTTTCTCCTATTGTTTCACTGAGATGGGAGTCAGGAGAATGTGTCCTCATGTGCTTGTATCCCTAACATACTTGCCAGCTTCTTGGGTGTCTGTATGTGTGTGTATGTGTGAACATGCCAGATGATGAGGAACAAATTGAAAATGAGATGGTTTGCACATTTTCTTTCCCTCTCTCTCTCCATGTGTGGATGTCTGTGTGTTTTGTGTGTGTGTCTAGTTAATTTATTCAGGTTATTTTCTCTTCTCCAGACCCATGCAAATGAGATTGAATGGGGAAGGATGACAAGCATTCAGGCACAAACAGACAGCCTCATCTCTCGCTCTCTTTCTCTGCTCTCCTCCTTCTCCAACCCAGCTCTGCTAACCGACTCGTTCTTTCTGTCTGCTGTTTTCTTTACTTGTCTTCTCTCTTTTTTTTATTCCCCTCCCTGCCGCCCTCCTCCCTCTCACACACCTGGCTTCGCTCAAACACCCAGCCATGTGCATGCTTCCTTAAAAGCCTGTAAACAGGCAGAGAGCCTTACTACAATGCACCGACCTCAAGAGGGTCGCTCTCACAAACATTGCGCTCTCCCTGGTGGATTTGCCTCCATACGATAAGCTCTGCTAACCATTTCCACTGAAGTAAACGGGTTTTCTTTCCATTGTGTTTGGTAATAAGAGAAGCAGCTCTGTGTTAGCGATTGCTGCTAATACCGTACGCCCAAAGAGGCAATGTGATAGCATTGTCTGTCAAACCTTTTGATGTGTGTGTGTGTGTGTGTGTGTGTGTCTGTGTCGGGGGGAAAGATGTGTTAAACTCTCTGTTAATATGGGCGAATGTGGTTCCTAATAAGCACTTTCCAGCATCTGTCCATCCATAACAGTGTGTGTCCCTGCACACTTGTGTGTGTTTTCCAAAAGCCAGACTGTGCTGGTGACAGTGAGGACAGAGGCTAATAGTTCCGGTGTAATTAGTTTCAGATTTAGCATGAAGATGCCATGTGTTGTTGTTCAGTGTGAATTATCATAATGAAACATGCTCCATCTTTGTTCCTTCACACCCTTTGTCCCTTTGTCTCTTTCCCCACCTCTCTGTTTTTTTTTCTGCCCCCACCTCTTTGTTTCAGCTTTTATCCACTCCTATGTAATTCTCTGCCACCTTTTACAACCTGCTCCTTATTTCCCATTACCCTATCCTTGTATAACCTTGTTGTTCTCCCTTTCCTCTCACCCATTTTCCTCCCTCCAGAGGTGCCGGTGTCATCAGTCCTTTGTCTGTCCTCGGTCAGAGAGCTGCCGGTTCAAGTCAGGGAGCTCTACACACAGGGTTTTGTCCTGGTTGCCGTCCACCCTTTTGTTCACCCCTGCGGGCCCCGCCAAGCACACATCCAGCGCCAGCTCCACCGGGCCGTGCTGGTCCGAGAGACACCGAGGTAAACCTATTAAACATGCTTATGCCTATGAGCAACTGTACCCAGCTTTAGGGAAGAAATTGTAACCTGTAAGATTATTCACTCCAGATTGATTAAGATAATTAAGATGATTAATTTGCAGCCTCATTTAGGCACTCGTTTGAAGCTGCCAACCTATGTGACTTCATTGTTTTGACATGGAAGCCAATTGAGACTCATTATCACAAGCTTCCTCACCTGCTTTTTTTTTTTAATTGCTGGTGAGTCAGCCACTTAAAATGGCTAACTTTAGCTCTGTATCCCAATTCTCTCACTCTTGACTATAAATGTAATATACTGTACTGAGACTAAATCGTGTAGCTGTCTCATCTGTAACCCAGTTCTTCTTCACTTCTTGCATGTTTCCAACCTGAGTTCATTTTCAGCGTCTCATCAAAGAAGTTAATGAACCCAAATATAAACCATTAGCTCTCCTAACACTGTTCATTATTTATGAGTATATATCATCATATGTGTAGTCCTGTTGATGTGTTTATTGATGGCTCGGTTTCATTTTTATCTTTGCATCATATTAAGTTTTCCCAACGTTCTCCGTCTGTTTTCCTGATTTTCATTTATCCTATGTTGACGTTCCTGTTTTTTCCAGTTGCCTGTGCTAGCTTTTTAGCCATTTTGGCACAGGAAGTTGTCTTGAGACTGTTTGTATTGTAAGGTAAAGACACTACAATATTATTCAGAGAACCCCTGTAGTCAGACAATCCCCAATGAGTAAGCACTTGGTGAGAGTAGAAAGGAAGAACTCTCTTTTAACAGGAAGAAACTGCAGAACTGGGCTCAGGGAGGGTGAACTGTCTGCTGCAATTGGTTGTGTGGTGGAGGAGAAAGAGCGAGGAAAAAAAAAAGGAGCACAGACAAAACACAAACTTTAGGAGACAGAAGAGAAAAGTTTATGAAATGCTACTGTGGCATGAAAACGAGCTGGCAATGAACAATGGTGAAAGGAGGAGGAATGCTCAGCCAGCCTAAAGCAGCACAACTAAGTAAGGGTTCAGTGTCATGTGATCCAGCCCCAATTTTAAGCTTTATCAAAAATGAAAGTTTGGGCCCTAATCTTAAAAGTAGATAGGGTGGCTGTCTTCAGAGTCCAAACTGATAACTGAAGGCTCTTCTTCTGGAAATTGAAAATATGCCTCTGCGCTCTGAGATTGAAGAGCTCTGTTGGGATACGATGGTACTATGAGGTCTATAAGATATGATGAGGCCTTATTATTGAGGAATATTGAACCAGACGTTTGGTACATTTCCCATGGTCTTCTATATGATCAAACTTCTTTGGACAAGAGTTTCCCGTACTGGCTGTTAGAAACAAAATAAGTTTAGGGCACTGCTGCATATTACTTTTCAGACCCAGAGGATAGATCAGTTTTATAGTTTGTGGAGTACTAAATTTTATGATGACTTCAGTTGCTCCCAGTAGAAGAATAATGGTTGGCTAGTCTGACCATAAGAGGTTTAAAATGTTTCTCCCATTTTGTGACTTACCTAAAAATCTGCCCGACTGAATTTAGAGAAACATTTATGTTTCAGGGATTCACTAAGGTTTAGCACTGTCATCAGTTCAGTTCAATTCATTTTTATTTATATAGCACCAAATCACAAAAACAGTTGCCTTAAGGTGCTTTATATTGTAGGGTAAAGACTCTACAATAACAGAGAAAAAAACCCAACAGCCAGATGACCCCCTATGAGCAAGCACTTGGTGGCAGCGGGAAAGAAAAATTCGCTTTTAACAGGAAGAAACCTCCAGCAGAACCAGGCTCAAGGAAGGGCAGCCATCTGCTGCGTCAGGTTGGGGATGATGGGAGAGAGAGGCCAAAAGACAAACAGTGAAAGAGAGCCAGAGTTTAATCATTACTGATGGAAAGAGAGGTGAGTGAGGAACACCTCAAGGGTTTTGTAGCCACAGCTTTCCCATCTAGTGGCCTTCAGATTCAAGGCACTTCTGCATTGGCTTCTATTTTTCTGACCTGGAAGTTATGTTCATGCTTTTTACTGTCTATGGCAGGGATATCAAGCTAATTTTACACTTTGAGCCACGTAGAGATCACTCTGATCTTAAGTGGGCCGGACCAGTGAAACTCCTCTTTCTGTCAGTGTGAAGAAGTTAAACTACACAAATTCACTCTCAAATATTGTAATATAAGAAAAAAAAAAAGTTACATTTCAATTTTTTTGATGACAGATTTTTTTTTCTTCACTGTGAAAATGTTATATTTCTATTGTAGTGGGGGAAAAATGGATATCTTCTGTCATAAATTTTTTTTTTACCCATTACTTGATTACTTTGGTGTAATATGAAGTGCCATGGCGGAGGTCTTTATCATTAAGAAAAGCTTTAAAGTGGTGAAAATACTGTTCACATTTTCCAAAGTCTTCAAGTGGGCTGGACTGGAGTCTTTGCCAGGGTGATTCTGGTCCTGGGACACCTCTGGTCTATGGTTAGCAGGCTAGCATGAGGAAGTGGTGCTAGCATAAAAACAATGGCGTGTCTCATGTTGGAACTAGCATGGCTACAGAGCTGCAGTCTATAAGCCCACCAGTATTTGAACAAAGAGGAAATTCTCTCTTTGGATATTGTTTTTAGATGGTGGTAGTTTATTGCATCCCATTTCTGTCACTATTTGTTTTTCCATTTTCAAAATATATGGATAGGATCTGATCCTTTTAACAGCTCATGCTCTCTCCAACAAGTCATCATCTTACTAGAACCTTTTTAAAATAATTATTTGAATAAAGATGTCTCATGTAGACAGGATCATTCCTTTGTCTTTTATTCAGAGAGCTTTGATTACATAGTTTGTAAACTCCCATTGGTTGTCATCTATACACCATGAAATTAAAGGCATTACTTTGTTTAGTCTGCAGTTTTTGGCTAGCCTTCTCTCTTCCTCTTGTGTGAATTCAAGCAATGGTTTACACACACACACACACACACACACACACACACACACACACACACACACACACACACACACACACACACACACACACACACACACACACTCTGTAGTGTACCGACAGGTGCCAAGCTGCTCCTTTGATGCCCCTCCTGCCAAGTGGTCCTGCTGCTTCCTGGCACCTGTCACCGTGGAGACGGCTGATTGCATCATCAGCACTCGCCAGAGGGGAACGGCACACTGAAAGAGAGAAACCATCTCTCCATCCTTTCATCTGCTTTCTTCAGTGATGACCGTCCCCCACTTTTCCTTTGTCCTCGTCACCCCCCTTTCGTCCCCTTTACTCTGCCTTTTATCTCCCCATCACCACCATCCCCTTTCATCAAAAACCCTAAAAATGAAAGGGAAAAAAAATATGACAGATCTACTGTTTCAAATCTAGCTGAGAATGTCGCTCACGCCTCAGAGCGCAAGATATTACCACGGCCTTCCCACTGACCTCAATCCATATCTGAAGAGGCGTATCTGAATACTCCTTTTATGATGGTGTCTTGCAGCGGGAGCAGAAGGAAATTCAGTCCTTCTTCTGTCTAATAAGTCTTTTGTGGTTTTGATGAATGTGTGTTCTCCTAAAATGGAAAATTCTCCCTGTATCAGATTTGACATTATGTTTCTGCTGCAATCATTTTGAGCCAATGAGTGCTTGTGAACAGGAGCACATCTGCCAGATACTATATAGCTGTGGCTCCTTTAGACTAATGCTACTATGTAATGCTACTTTGTCATGCTGTGGCTATAATGACCAGGACATAAAAAACTAAATGAGACCGTCTAGCACAATGTCATTAGAGAGCCAGCGTATTCTGGCATTTTCTACTTCACAAGAGCAGAATTTAGCTAAAGTATACATTTCTCACCTTAAATTTATTTCTCACCCTTTAGTTCAGAGAAAAGCCAACTGAGATGGGCAAGAAATCGTCTGGAGACGGATGTCTGTGTGGCTGGTCATCAAGCCGCTGACCCAGAAGTCATCCAGAGCTACGTCAAGAGGGTGAGTTCAATTGCAAGTGTAGGCAGCTCAAGCTTCACTGTGTCATATAGATGTAAAATAGTATGTCACTTTCATCACCTTGTATACCCAAAACATCATCCAGTGTTACTTTATTGAAGCCGCATGTGCAGAATGCTGGTCCTCATGTTTCTACAAGTATTTGGAGGAAAGGCCTTGTTGTGAAAAATGCACACAGGTTGTTTCCTGCTTGGTCAGAAGAAGACAGGAAGACATTAAGTATATTTAAAATTCTTCTTCTTTCATGGTTGCCTTACCATACTTACCCTCCTCGCTCACTGTCTCCATACCTGTTGCACTGTTTCTCTGTGTGTTTGTGTGTTTCACGTTGGCACAGCACGACTGTGACGGTAAAGGAAATATTACCCTGCTCATATGGCCACAGGCAACTGCCTATAATTGCCTGTCTGTGCCATATGGTAGCTCTGCCTTTGGTACTAGCATGCAGATCGTCTTCATTTCAAATGGGGCTTTTCCATTTTAAAATCTTGCAAATTCACCTGGCTGAAGAGATTTTAACAACGCGTTGTGACAGGAGCTGAACAAAAACCCAAGCCCAGATGTCATACGTAGGACCCAAGAGGGAGTTTAAAAAAAAAAAAAGATGGAAGAGAAGAAATCAGCAAAAGACACTGGATTTTGACTAGTTTCCAATTACACTGTTTGCTAAACCCGTAACAAGGAAACCAAAGGAGAAGGAACATAACGAAGAGAGTGTCATTGTAAACTACAGAAAGAAGTAAGCCCCAAAGATGGCATGCCAACACAGAGCCTCATGGTTGGCATTTATCAGCTGTTAAACTCACTTTTAGTCTTTCTGCTCATGAATTCTCCAACAGTTCTACATTGGGAAATGAAAATGTGCACTATTGAATAGATTGGCATTTGAACACCCAGAGAGCACAAAGGAAAACCTGATTGGATGGAAATGCACATCACTGAGTATAATATGATAGGCTTCGGCAGCGTGACATGAATAACCAATCAGATCACAAGCTGCCAGAGAGAGTTCGAGATAAGAACCCAGGAGCTGCATCGAGCAGGCAGACTGATGGAATATATATATATATGTGTGTGTGTGTGTGTGTTACGGCTGTGGCCATAAGAACACTGTGTGGGCTGTTTGTTCTGTGTCTCTTTACTGTGTTTAAGACTCTTTACAGGTCCCTCCCCTAATGAAGAGTAGTGAGCAGCTGATTGGACCATGGAACAGGTGACCACATTCAAAAAGCCGCTCTGACAGCTCCAGGGAGAGAGAGAGAGAGAGTGTGGAACGAGCGAGTAGCCTGACAGCCGTCGCAGTCCTGACCCTGGTTTTCCCAGCCTGTGTTTATCTTGTGTATTTGTGGGAGTGTGAATTGTAAAAGCCGCTCCTAGTGCATTAGCTGAGAGCTTAGGCACTCGTGGGCTGAAGCGGAAGGGGTGAGCTGCCTTTTCTTTTGGAATCGTTTTCTCCTGTTTTCTTGGTCAGGGAGCGAGGGATAGCTCTGTCATTTGTTTGTTCTTTTTTCTTTCTTAGGGTTTAGTTAGTCTTTTCTGGTGGGACTTAGTTGGTTTTGTTTATTATTTTGGCCTGGGCTCACCCTGGAGCTATGCTTCTTGTCCTTAAATAAAATCACTTTTTTTACTCACAACTGGTTTGGATGTTTGGCTTGGGAACCAGGGCGGGGATTTGTCTCTCTCTCCTCCAACCTTATGTGCGTCCCTACCCGCCTAGACTAGGGGCGTAACAGTGTGTGTGTGTGTGTTCAGTTTTGAAATTTTATACTTTTTTTTTCTCGCCCCACTAGGGTACCCACTCTGTCTCCCTCTGGACATACTCATCAGATAAATCTGTGTGTAAACTTTGCGCGTGTGTTGGTAATAGCGAGTGTTTTTAAAAATGTGATATGCATGTATGGACGAGTGAAGTGTCAAAAGTAGCGGGTAATAGGGGAAGATGTGTCTCATTATTGTTCAGTGTTAGTTTGCGATCTGATTTCTCTCCTGTCGAGTCTGTCTAAAACTGTCAGCCCAAATATCAGCTGACAATTAACCACCAGAGCTCCGTGGGAGGGAGCAGCATGCGCACACATACACAGACCCACACACAAACTCTGTCACACATGTACACACACGGGTGCGTTGAGATAATGAGGTCCTTTTGTCATTTGAATATTTGATCTTTGCAGATGATTAGGTAGGTTGTTATTTTGCAGAATATCTAGTCTGCGTATGTCAGCCTTTGTTTGTGTGTAAATGAGGCTTTGTTTGCCTATAGTAAAAAAAAAAAAAGACTGCAAATTTATTTGTGGTGCAGTGAAAGACATCCTTTATATGTATGCATCGCTCAGCTTTGTTATAATAGAGCGTATGGGTGTGCATATATTGCCGTTGCAGATCCAGGATGTAGCAGAGCAAGGTGTGATGTTTGTGGGCTTTCTCCAGCAGCCGGGGGGAGGACCTTGCTTCTTAGGAAATTGGGATCCCGACGAGCTGTCGTCCTTACATTCAAGCCCTTCTCCCATACATCGACACCCCTTCAGTGCCAACACCAGCCCAACGGATCCTACAGAACCTCGTCAAAATGGTGCTGAAACTGATCGGTGCTCCTCTGAGTTAGATCATTGTGAGTTTAAATGTAATCCACAGGAGCACAGCACTTTGGGCCCAAGAGAACCAGACTTTAGCCCCGCCCCAGGAGAGTCTAGTGAACAAGTTCTTACCTCACAGATCAGCTTCAAAGAGTCAACGAATGAACCTCAAAATCACGTCAAACCTGGTTTAGACATAATTCAAAGCTCTGCAGAGACCCAGGGGAACGGGCTAACTCCGACCCTTCCAGAAACAGTAGGTTCAACAAGGCCGCAGGAGCGTGGTGTACCAGGAGCTAAAGGAAACTTGAGTGGATGCACAGAAAAACGTTTTAGCCTTCCAGACCAGAGAGAGAGACGTGGTTCAAGCTCAGACAGCTGGCTCAGCTCTCCAGAGCTGGATCGTAACAGTGAAAGAAAGTCTGCTCGTGCACGTGGGCAGAGCACAGTGACGACGCACAACAACAACCACATCAGGCTAAAGAGTTCCGAAGAAGACAAGGGGGCAACCTCGCCACTGGCGCAGGCCAGTAAGTACGCAGGATCCTGTTTGCTTGTTTACTCGTTGGGTTGTTTCTCCGTTTGTGAATTTTACCTGTTTGCATGTCCTGTAGGAATGCAGCTCTTTGCACTGTACAACCACACAGAAGAGCTGAACAGCTCTATGAGGTTCTACTCACTCAGGGTGCCACTGCAAGTGCAAAAGGAGGCAGGGCTAATCACAGGAGTTGATGCACACTGGCTCGACCACTTGACCCAGCATTTCAACAGCGGAGCACACCTCATTGATGGGTTTTTCCATCTCGGAGATGATAACGGTAAGTCCTGTAACCATAGCAATGCAACACCATTTTTCCATGTACTGTCATACGTAAAATAAAAGTTGACAGACCAAGGTTGTGCTTCCACTCCTTTCATGTCTTTAATTGATTGTTTTCACTTGTTTGATTTTAGTTTCAAAACTGAAAGTATGGAGTCATTTTGGCTTATTTTTATCCAATTCAGTAATTAATCTAAATGAATCCTTTCATACTATATGCTTGCATAGATTCATGGTGTGGAAAGCACCCATCTTTAACATAACCAATACAATAGCACAAACTCCTCACCCACTAAATCTATGACACTGCATTTCATGGATGCATGAAGCATGGATCTACAGCCTGAGCTCAGGCTGTAGATCCATGCTTCACTGTTGAGTAATGGATGATATGCATGGTGTTATGTGCAGAAAGTCCACGGCTTATGCCATAAGTCACTGTTCAGCCACCCATGGAATAAGCAGGCTTAAGTCGAGTGGAACAGGGGATGAAAAATGAGAGATTGGAGAATAGAGATTTAGTTTTTAGTTCCTCTTTGAATCCCATTTATCCATTTGTGTTTATCTAACTCTTGTCTCCAATTTGTCCCCTTTTTCTCTCCAGCTAATGGGGTTTCATCTGTGGATAGCGTGTTCATCCTCCAGACCTCTGCTGAGGAAACTGCAAACACTTCTTATGATGCTATCGTAGTTGAGCAGTGGACAGTTGTTGACGTGAGGTTTTTCAGGCTTTTAAAGCTCTAGATAAAATGTGCTCTTTTGAGCAACCATTTTGGCCTTAAGCTTGTGCCATTACCTACCTGCTTGCATTTTGCATGCATATATGTATGACTGCATTCTTTATATGTGAGACATTAGCACTCTTTCCTCTGTCCAGGGTGTTATGGTGAAGACAGACTACATCCCACTGCTTCAGTCTTTAGCTCCGTATGGATGGAGACTGATGTGCGTGCTACCCACACCCATTGTCAAGACAAACAGGTACCCAAGAAAAAACACACAACTGTCCTACCATGCACCCAGATCCACTGAGTCAGTACGTGCTCTGAATCGTATCACCTAAACTCAGCAAGGACTACGCTTTGTAGACTGATTCTTTCTCCTAAGATGTTGCCTGCCTCATTGTTTTTAGGATTAGGACTGACAGCGTGGCTTAGATATGCAGGACAGATGGTCCAAGATCTGACAAATCTTGATCATATGCTCATCACAACATGAAACTGCTTTTGAAATCAGCCAGGGCTCGCGAGCAGTAACGCTGTCATTGAACTGCTGTTGTCTTGTAACCTGTCACTTTTACAAACTGCAGCATGCAGAAACTGGATTTCAGTAAATACAGTGGCGTGCACGCTTCTCGCACTACAGCGTAGCGGGTTAACAGTAGTAAAAGTGCAGCTCTCTGTCTTTGTGCAGTGACGGGAGTTTGTCGACGAAGCAAATTCTTTTTCTTCAGAGACCCGTTTTGCAGCGCAAGAGAAAAGACTTCAAGGTTTGTCTCCCTTTCTTCTTCTTCAATCTTCGCAACAAACCTGTCACTCTTCTTCTGTTGTGCCTTTAGGGCACGTGACTTTATGTCACAGAAGGTGCCATTAAAAAGTCATGTTTCTAAATATGGGATGTACAGCGAATATATAAATCCACTCTGGAAAAGTCTAATAATAGGCAAATAGTTGGCCTAAAACTGTACAGGAAGAAGGCATCAATAAAAGAGGCTTTGTTGTACTTTGTCAGGTGTCTGGAGAGATAGAAAGAAGAAGACATGACACAAAGCACAAAACTGTCTCAAACGCATGTATTTGATTTCAGATGCTGAACCTCAGGGGTCGCAGCAAGGCAAAGAAAAGTGCTACTGGAGAATTACTAGAAGAGAGAGAAACCAGGTCCCCTTTGATAGAGACAGAGATGGACAGGTTAAGAAGAAACTCAAAAGAGGAGGAGGAGGAGGAGGAGGAAGAGGAGGCGGGAGGAAGAGGGAAGAGCAGGGACAGCGGAAAGCGCAAAAGAGCAGTCCTGCAGCAAGGTGGGGATAAAGGGGAAGAGGATGCACCACATCAAAAGGACTTCTTGTTCCTGTCGAAGAGCAGGGCTTCTCTTGAAGACCAGGAAGAGGAAACTGACATTGACAAGATCCCACTGCCCAAGCAGGAGAAGTCAGTAAGATGGACAGATTTCTATCAGGAAGCCAACGCAGGGCCCAAGGAGGCGGCGAGGGTGGAAGAGCGGATCAGACAACAGCTCTTTTCTGGTGTTTGTTGACATATTCGGCACAAAGCGGGCAAAGGGCACTAAAAGCTGGTTAGTCTATAAAAAAGCTTTTCAACTTTTTGTTGACTTGCATTTTTTTTAGTTCTTTGTGAACAAGCCCAGAAATAACCACTGTATTCATATTGCGTTCTGTTGCTAACGCTTCTATCTGCTCTGTTTAGGGCATTAACACAATGCCTTTTGAGGTCGTAGCTCCTGTAAATGGGAAAAGTGTTGTGCAGTCTTCTGCTTCGGGTTGGTGCTGCTATGTGTCTTTAAATGAAATGAGACTGTACAACCTAGAGTTAGCCTCCAGTCCAAGCCTTAAGTATTATTCTTTCACACTGTTGTATTTTACTACATTCTTGTAATAGGACTGTGAGTTTTGATTTCAATGGGCTCACTGTATTTTTATATGTATGAAAAAAAGTATAATTTAAGAGGAAAAACAAGTGCGTAGTACTGCATTACAGCCTGAATCGATCCGTTTGTGTTCGCTTATGCGACGGCGGAAGAGTAACAAGGATGCAGCTCAGTGATGTTGATGGTATTTAAATCATTTGATACGTTGTTTTGATTCCAGTTTGTGAGCGCTTAAATGTGTGTTTTTGCTCACGTATCTCGGTCACGATTGTTAATAATCTACCCTATTTTGAAGGATTTGTTTAGAATGAATAATAATAGCACATATATAATTATCAGATGGCTTAAATTCTCACAGGTGCAGGAAAAAGTTAGTTTTTTTTCCATATTTCTGTAACAACATGATCTAATATGTCATCAAATTTGTCTACTGTGAAAAGTAGAAAATATTATGTGACACTCTCTATTGAGGAAAGTGACCATTTACTGGTATGACTGGGCCACTGGTAAGCCATTATGGCCTAGATGCCACAAAAAAAGCTTCAAACGATAAGTCTACCAACACTAGGTTTCACATATCAGATGAGGTTCTTATCCTTCAATGGGGTGCTTTCAAAAAGACAATTTCTTTTAGTCTCATTGAGCTACAAATCTCACTTGTGCATGTGATCTTTAGTAAATTGCACCAGTGTTCTTGGAGAGCAGTGCTTTTCGCCTTACACTCCTCTGCAGCTCACCATTATTGTTCAGTGTTCTCCTGATGATAGACTTACAAACATTATCCAAGCAGTTAGCCTGGGTTTCTTTGGGGTTCGTACTCCTTTCTCTTTGTCAGCCACTCCTGGGGAGGGCAACACTAGTGGGTGGGTTTGCATCCTTTTTCGGGGTGGTAAGCGTAAACAATTGTTATTCTGAAATCCTTAGAAATTCCTTCCTTCCTTTGTACGTACGGCGACAAAGGGTAATTATTCACTTCCCTAAATGTGAGTTATGAAGAATAGACTTTGATAGTTCTATAAATAAAAACAGAGAGCACACACACAGTCAAGTTTTAGCTGATTAAAACTGGAAATTCTTAGGTTCAGATTTCACCTACCTTTGCCACACACAGACATACAATCATGGATCATTTTCCTCAATAACTAAATGAAGTTAATAAGTGAGCATCTTTTTTAAAAAATTTAATCAGTAGTTAGGACTTTTGTTAAAATCCGGTAACAGTTTGGATCTAATTTGTGCAGAAATATAGAAAAAACTAACGGTTTATAAACCTTTATCCTGCAACATTATCAGTATGAATCTCAGATAAACAGCAAGGGTCGGGATTTGAAGTGCACTGAAGTCTTGAGTTTTGTTTTTATTATTGTAATAAGGTGTTGGTTGCAATTTGTCAGAGGAAAAGATAACAAAGCCTGTGTTAAACAAATTAACTGTCTACAGGGCTAGAAACTACTAGAGGCTGTTGATTAATTTACTTTTTTTGTAATTTGGGTAAACTTGACCTTAGAAAATGTGTAATTTAAAAATCAGATATTTACGACTCATTTCCTGGACCACCTGTGTTGTGTATAAGTAGTGTAACATGTAGGTCTTCATAAAAAAAAAAAAAAAAAAAAGAGTCAATAAAGTCTTTGCAGGCGGACTTGACTCAATTTTCTTTATTTCCTTTAAAATCATAAACAGCTGTCCTCATATGAGGAAGAAATGCACAAACAACTCAAAATTGAGTCTCAACGGCACAACCCCCCACTGAGAGATGACAACAGGAAGCTTGCAACCATCTCTGAGGGATGTTCAGTGATCCGAGCCAATTGCAGACCACCTGGAGGTTCCATTACATGGCACCATGGGATATTTACTCTACCCTGTGATGAGAAACCGTTTATGGGTATGTGAATGCCTGTGGCTGAAGAAGAGGCTGTATAGGGGATGGGCGCTGCGCATGCACGTGGTAACAGCGTAAGTGAGTAAAGCGGGGGGGGGGATACTGGCCAATGTGTGGGAGCCTGTGAAGTTTTAAATCTAAAAATATGATCAGTGGTGTAAAGCTGAGGAGTAATATGTGAAAAACAAATGCTTTGATGCAACTCTAAAACCTGCGGCTCTTTAAATAAAAAGTGTCAGTACACTGAATATAAACACCGTAATACTTCTAAGTTACATTGTATCAAATAGGTGAGGTACTGCGTTAAAAGAGAGTCATTAAAATGCTAATGTACAGCGTAAAATAAAAGTACACAATGCTAATGTTTCAAATATCCCTCCATTTCCTTTAAATAACTTAAGCACCCAATAAGTCCATCTGCTATCACTTCCAAATCTCTCTGGTTACACTTTACCTAGCGCTCGTTTCATCGGTGCAGAAACTGAAAAAAAAGTCGTTATTTTACAAACTGTTTTGTATTGGAGTATTTTTCAGTTAGCAACATATCTCCTCACACTCATACAGTCCAACTTTGTAATCTAATTTTAAATTTTACAGATCAATCTTTTCAACAACACCAAAAGCTTATTTTCCAAAGGAAGAGTTCTGTTTCACAATTAAAACCCTTCAAACATGCTGATTTTTCCAGCGGTCTTCATTTTTGTTATTTCTTTAGTCTCTCCCCTCTACATTGGTTCTTGGTCCCCTTGTTAACACAGTTTTTCGCTGAAAACCTGATTTGACATTGCAGCAGAAGTGTCTGCAAATGTGAACAGATCTGAAGATGCACACATGTACAGGACACTGGAATTTCACTCATCTTGCTGGTTTATACTATAGGAAATATAAATAATCTCTATTGTCTTTGTGTGTCAGCTGCTAGCTGAGGCGTGGGCGGTCCCAGCGGTCTATCGCAAATCAAGCACGGGTTGCTGTGGCAGGGATCAGAGGATGAGTTTCCTCATCTACACAAACATTCATACTGAAATCCAGATCACTGGAACATTTCACTTGCTTTCCATTCTCCCAGATGTACACCTTCCCCACTGATGACAACAAAAGGCAGGAATTGGTTTCTGGGAGCTGTAGGAGGGCCCCTACCACCACTTCTCGAAGAAGATCCTATCTTTGGGGAGGCTGAGGTCCATGAGGGTTTTTGAAATTGATTCAATCATTGGCGGGGGTCCACACAAGTAACACAGAGTTTTTTGTGGGTTCACGTGTTTCCGCAACACCTCCTCTGTGAGTCTCCCATCTGATGAGACACAAGGGAAGCAAATCAATTAATTAAGACGCGGTGCTGCGGCACCTATCCCATCTCAGTCGCCTACATGGAGACTTAGCCTATGATGACACAGATAAATCAACCAAGACAGGCTGTGGTTGAATGTGACAGTTACTCAATCATCTCATCCAAACAAAGAAAAGCGAAAGTGCAGTATTTACGGTTGACAAACGGCAGGAGTTGTAGGTCGACGTCTGTGCTCTGCTGCGTGACATGGAAGTCACAGGAGAACTTGTCAGGAAACTCTTGGCACACCTCAATGATAGAATTCTGGGAACACAGAAGGTAGGATGTTGTACATTTATAAAAGTTTATTAAAATAATTTAAAAAAAACAAACCTTCTCATAGATTTTACACACATGGAAATTTTCTAAAGCATACCTTGAACAGCAGCTCTTCGGTGTTCTTGGCACTGTAACAGAGGTGGGCGGAGCCTATGTTGTAATCCTGGCCACCTGAAGCTCGATTGAGACGCAGCAGATCTGCTGTGTGCAGCATAATTGAATACAAGGGATTGATCCCTACACCTCCAGCCACCAGCAGCAAATCCACAGAGGGTTCAGATGGCGATGGGTCAAAGAAGAATTCCCCGCCGACACGCATGGCCACTCTGGAGCCCACTGTACACTGAGAGGAAGAGGGAGAGACGGAGAAGTGGAAGGAGTTTGAAACAAACTGCAAAGCCAGCTAACTCGCATCCATCAGTGATAAGAAGCTGAAATAAAAATTTTCAGAGACAACAAACTGCATCTAAAACCTGCCTCAACAAGTGTAAAAAGCCAATTTTAGATCATACGCACTACAAATCGATGTTGCTGCTGTACGAGTGCAGCCGATATTACAAGTCACAAAAGGCCTTTTGAAGTCGAGGAGAGCACTAAATATGCCTTTATCTGCTTTAGCACACATGACCACTCGCCCACATGATAATGCATGCAGTCGTAATCTGCTGTGATGGTCCCTACACTATCCCTGTAACACAATATCAAACAAAAGGATCATAAAGTGATCTCAGAGCTGATAGATGTAAGTCTCAGTACCCTCAAACACACATCGCTCGTTCCTATTTACACACAGCATAGTAGCTCAAAGCTATTTTTTTTGAGCCCACCATCAAACAAAGAAGCTGCAAACAAACATGTAGACTACAGAAAGGGAAACAGAGATGGAAGAAAACGCTGTTAATATTCATACAACTACTGGCACCAGTGGAGTTTAAAAATGATGCGTTTGTCTCACACACACACACACACACACACACACACACACACACACACACACACACACACACACACACACACACACACAGTGTTGTGATATATTTGCTCTAGAATTTGATTTCATATATTAAAAGGGAAAAAAGCTATCCATACCTATCTGGTCCTGTTTTAAAAAAAGTAATTGTCACCCTTGTCATTTATTCCTGTCTACCATTTATATTTTATTCCAACAGAGTTGGTGCAGATCACCGACAATTTTGTTATACATGTACACAATGTTCCCTCTAAGCTGCGCACGTGCGCAATTGCGCACTGCTGGCACGGTCTCTGCGCACAGAAAATCTGTGTTGCGCACAAAAGAAAAAAATCTAACCTGCATTGAAATTAAAATTAATACTTTAACAATTCTGTTTTGCAGTGTTAGTCAGTAAGTAACTGGCTGCTCCAGTATGGGATTAGAACGATGCCACCATATCCCATAGTCCAGCCAATGATGCGATTCACATTCGTATATACGCAGTTAATCAACGTTGCTGACAGCTATGACAGCGTCCTTATGTGCCGACACCGGTGTTTTAGCTAGCAAAGCGGCGTGGCTGATGTGGAGTGAAGCCACGTTAATGACAACGTGTACAACCATTGGAGATGTGAGCAGGACAGACGGAACAATTGACGGAAAAAGTGTGGACTTATACCAGTTTTTAAATTGTGTTGATAGGCCACGTAAAACCAGACCACAGACTCATAATACAAGTCAAAGCTTTTTTTAAAAAGAAAGAAAGTTGTGTTTTCAAAATTGGAGTTCAAGTTATTTTTACTTCCAATAGTGTTACCATACTACACAGGTCAATGACTAGATTTTTAAAAAATTTTCATTGTAAATGGGCTAAAGCAGTTAATTAAAAGTAGTCTAACATAAATGTAAATGCTGTAATTTGATTATTTTAATAAACCATGTAACTTGGATGGATTTGATGCTGGCGTGACCACAGTGCACACGTCTGATGTCGCTCACAGTGGTCCAAGGGACCGCTCGGGGAGTTTGCGTGTTCGCTCAGACACGTGAAAAATTAGAGGGAACATTGCATGTACAATAACAATAAAAGGCTACACTATTCTATTCTGTTTAAGGGAACCCTCCTGTACATACAGTCAGAGGTGTTTATTTGAGATGACAAAATTATCTCCATCTGCTCTTGATGACATCATGAAGAGCCATGAGTTGGGAGCAAAGAAACTGTTTGACACTGAGCATTTAGAGCAGTGTGAATTTCTGACTCATGTTTGCTGACCTCACTGTGTGACATTTTGAGCCATGTTTAAAATTAAATCCACCATTATAATAAATAAATGACACAAAAGGAAAGATACAAGAGAGCTCAATTAATGGTTGTTCGCAGATAATAGGGTGTATGCAAACACACACACATCAAACAATTCTAAAAATATCAGCTCATTTATCTTGTTCCATTCAACACTTGTGTGATTATGTCGTAATGTGGATTGTAATGCTGTAACACCTTATCCATTATTGGTCTTAGCCTCATGATTTTTGAACCTCTGCTGTTTTATAATATTCCTTTCAGTTTTCTTGATTTTCATACAAAACCAGAGATCTGGATACCATAAAGGTCGTGATTATTGTACTCACTGTAGTGTGGACCCAGTGGGCTGGTGGGTGTTTGGCATATTTGACAGCCAGTTCAACAACTCCCTCCCTCTGCAGCAGACCTGGGCTGGAGCACATGGAGAAGCCTCCAACCTTCTCCACATCAGGGATAAAGAAATCCACCCTGCAGACACACAACAGCAAAACACAGCATTTAATCATTCAGTTTATTGATTATTTACATTAGCAGATGTTTGAACTTGATCCATAGATTGTTTCACTGATTTTATTGTCACTTAGTTATTATTTTTGGGAACAATATAAAGATGTCTTTGAACAGTTAGCCAGCGTAGAAGAGTAATATATTAGACAAACTTTGGGAAATTGATCGGGTCTAGCCATCATAAGGGCCAGGAATGGTGACTGTAGCACAAATTGGTACATGCCTACTTGCTAACAGTTAATAAAACAGCAAAAACAAAAACAGGGCCAAAGTCGAAATGCTTATAGAGTGTTTCCATGTGCATCGACGCAGCAGAAATCCTCTTTTGGAAACCAGGGACAACAAAACAGAACCAGATGTAAAGCTGATCAGTTTATTCAAAGTGAAGCATCTCTTTCTTACACATAGTCACATCTGTCAATCAGTAGGAACAATAGAGTAGTCACAGTGGGAAAAATGCAGTGCTAAACAGTTGGGCTAATGTTCCACCAACACAATGACCTACTGTTACACCAGAGAGACCCTCAGAGGCATCATAAATATGGATCCGCTGTGAAATCATGTACATATGTTCCATCCACCTCCTCCTTCTCTTCCTCCTCTCCCACCTGGAGATGAACAACTAAACAGTCCCTTTTTTCTTAAAAAACATTGCAAGTTGAGAATTTCCATCTATTTATATTCATTATCAGCCGCCGCAGGGCAACTGGCTGCCAGTTTTATTTCTCACCACCGCCCACCAACAGTATGGGCTCATGTACATACTGCATGTGCAAGCTACACTAATTAACAATGGCAACACTGACTGACAGACCAGGACTGAGAACAAAACAGAACCAAAAAAAAAAAAAAAGCTCTGGCTCATTGAAGAAGTTCCCAACCTGCTATTGGAAGAGTCTCTTGACGTTAGCTTAAACATTTCCTCATGTTATGCATCGGTCAAAAAGCTGCCAGTATACGAGCAACATCAAGGACGATAAACGCTTCCCCGTGTGTCTATTTTCAGTCATCCTCATCTGACTCAAGGCTTTAAATGATTAAGAGGCTTCGATCCTTCCTCCGGTTGATGGTATTGACCAATATGAGGACTACAGCTGAAATTTACTGGAAGTTCTGTAAGAAGTGCTTGGAAAAGATGAATCTGACACAACCCTGCCCCCATGTGGTGATTATAGGCACTACATGACAATGACTGATGAAGGAAGACCTAAGTGCTATCACTGTATTGGGTTTCTAATGGCACCATGAAGAAAACAGAAAAACTATTAGCTTAAATTTTAGTAGTAAACCAAATATACTTGTAATTACTTTATGAATAGATGCTATGTAATTTATTGTCTTTTGCAGCTAGAAATCAAAGAAGATGGGAGTGTATCCACTATTTTAAATTAAGTTATTCCCAAAGTCTTTAGAAAGAGAACAGGCCTTTGTGTGTTAATGGACGCATTTTTCTTTTACAGCACTACAGTTTACAACTGAAAGCCAAATCTCTGCCCACATTACCAGGCTGCACTCTCGAGTCACACCAATAACGATGCAGCTCTGTTGCCTTTTGTTGTCCTTGGTTTTTCTAAATTGACAGACGCTATTACAACCCAGTGTCACTACACAACAATACGGCCATTTTACCTCAGGCATATAGAATGACGGGCCCAAGCACTCGTGGTTGGAGCTAACAATGCTGTTTATACCCAATTACACATAAATTACAGTGTAATAAAACAAAACAAGGACACGCTCTTGTTTGTGTGCCGTGCTGTAGAAAGAAAACATCATGCATTATATGCCACTTAGTGTACTTCCCATATGGCAAACGCCATGGGCATGTCTGAAAAACCACACTACTGCATAAACAGAACGACAAAGCCAGCGGTGTCAGGATATGTATTACAAGTCTGAACAGACGGGTGTACTACGAGGCCAGATTAATAGCTTCGTAAGCCATGTTGAACTCAGAGTTTTCTGTATCAGAAAAATGGGTCTCTATCTGGCTAAATCACTGCAGTAACTTATGCTGAACACATAACCTTTATGTATTTATGTATTCAGCTGGTGATGCAGAAAATGTTTAAATGTTTTTATACTTGTTTCTAATCTGATGACTAATCTCTTTTATATTGTTGGAAATGCAGCTATTAAGGCACAGAAAACACAACAAGAATACCAGCTGAATCAATAAATCTAATTTCTCTTTGAGCCGGCCATAAACCAAAGCGATTCCCAGGTCTCCTTTATTAGACTATGGGACAGTAAACTTTAATCTTAAAATGTATCCAGTTTAATGTTGCAGAGCTTTAACGTGCAATTTACCTTAAATTAAAATGTTTATTTTTCCGCTCGGTGTGCTAAATGACCAGATTAATGATTTTCTGCAGCATTACACTCCTTTATTTACAATTTACTGGTATTTGTTTATGTTCTTTGTAGATTTCTAAACACCATTTTATCTGTATCATCACCTCTGATTGGAGTAGGACACACTATCAGGGCTCATTTGTGTGGAAGAAGAGTCATATCACAGACAATGAAGCAGAAAGCCTGGCTTAACAAAGAAAGCTTACAGTTACTGTTGTGATACCTGCCATCTCTAACTGAGGTTTTACGTTTTGTCAAGACAAATAAAGCAAAGAAAGCCTCAGGGACTCTTATCCCATGCTAACTCTTAAACATTTCCAAGTTGTAGCACAGTGTGTGAATAGAACCATTTTACTCTGAATTATTCAAATGTTAAAAACTGACACTGACCAACACTGAACTTCTGAGATCATCAGCTGTGATATATACTCTGCAACCTTTTTACATAAGAGATCCCCAGTTTCTCAGTCATTTTAAACCACTTTTAAAAACATATTTGTTCTTGTTTACCTTCAAGTCTAGTTGAGCAGAGCAGAGTATGCAAACTAGGGGTGGGTTTTGATTATCGATTAAAATCGATTCCGGCTTGGATAACGTGATATTGATTCATTAAAATCCTGAATCGATTTTTTAATATAAATTTATTTTGCCCGAAATGCCAGAATCTCAGGTTAAACCTCACAAAGTTTCAACAACCACCAAACAGCTAAAACAGTAAATGAGAGCAGGAACATGGATTCTGCACAAAGACGTAAACACAAAGCGCGGACCCAACGGATCAGAAGCAGTGAGATGTTGCCTTTCTCACCTGACGGCACGGACACGGTCGGGGCTGAAAGCTGACAGCTCGCTGATTCTGATGTTTCGGCGGGTCTGCGCTTTGTGTTTACGTCCTTTTTGCGCTGATTCTAAAGCTGTTAGTTTGATCTCTCTCCAAACAATATTGACTGAACCAGCAGCAAAAGAAGATCCAAACTTTGCTTCACATAAACATCGTCAAGAATTCACTCTGACTTTTGCTGTTTTGCTTCCACCACGATAAAAACCACACTTCATGCACAGCTCTCTCTCTCTCTCTCACATTATACTTCAAGAACAGTTTCCCATCTAAAAATCTGTTTTCTTCATTATTCGCTTGCGCACAAGTCTACCGTTGTTTACAGCGCTGTCGGCCGCTGTTTTTTCCTCATTTCTGCTGTTCAGTAAGCTACTGAACAAATTTAAACTTTTTAAAATTATGCAAAATTGCAAAACGCTTGGCTGTGTCTCTAATAAAACATCTGTAACTTTGCTCTGCTTCACTTCAGCAGCATCAGGTAATATTCATATGTTGATTAATGGTTTTCTTTCGTTTTTGATTGACTGCACAATATATTTATAAAATCCCAGGCCAGGAAAATCACCTTCATGTTTTTCTGTGTTTTATCCACAGCTACTTTGACACAAAGGCATCTGCTGTGATGCTCACACCTTTGGTAAAGTCTCGCAAGTGTCAGCTTTCTTTTTATAGGTATACGAATATGGAAATGTACTGATGCATGATCTGAATTATAATATTTCTGACTGTCTGAGGCAAAATTTCCCCGATTCAAATTGAATCGAATCGATTCGGGGCCTTGTGAATTGCAATCAAATCCATTCTAGAAATCAGTGACGATACCCAGCCCTAATGAAAACACTCTTATCTACTCATTTTATTTGATTTTCAGTGTATAGTGAATGGTGATTTAGTGACTGGAATATATATATAGCATATAGGAATGAACTCTGACTTGACTTTTACTATGAATGTGCCAACCTGTGTTAATAGGATAGTAGTAATTACTTGGGTAGGAGATGTTCAGTCGGACAAACTTTGTCATGCCACCATTTCTAAATCACCCCAAGCATTGTGTATTTAAAAAAAAGTTTTAATACTGGCATGCCATTAAATATGACAGAATGATCCATATTGGTAATACTGTTCAAATACTGAATACTGTTCAAATACAGTCTATAACTGTCTATAAGTTGTGTTTGATGTGCTCCTAGAGTGTATCCCACTCTGGGATCTTCTACTACTGACTGAAGCTGTCATATGAGTATTCTCACAGACATAAGTTTCAGAAAACTGCAGTCGACCCTGGTACTGTGTGTAGTTTGACCTGGAAAATGCTGATTTCAGTTGTACCTTCTCTTATTTAAAACTTAATGAGAGTCTACTCACCACTGGCCTGCTTTGAAGGTGAAGTTTGGATGCACGGCTATTCTCAGTCTTTTTACCGTCTCTGACTCATTTATAATTCCACATACTTGTGCTGGATACAGAGTCTAAGTCAAAAACCCAGTTAGAGACACACAGAGAAGAGTTCAGTGGTGGGTTAATAATAGTGTGGCACAGTTAACAGACATCAAGATCAGATTCCTCAGCTACACACTGTAGACTTACATTTTGTCTGTAGTTGTTCGAGGTCCTCTCTAGGTGGTCCATTTGCCTTTTGGAGGACATATTTCTTCTACTGAAAAGGAAACGGTCTGGTCACTTGTCTCGTATGAAAAATACTGTGTCGTGCAGTGAAGAGCAAGAAAGCAGCCACATGTGACACACACACAAGGAAAAAAAAAAAAAATATATATATATATAGGCAGCAAGTGGAGTTTGCCCTCACTGTCAACAGGGAACCATCGAGTTAAGGATCCAGTTCATCAACATTAAAAATACAAAAAACCCTAAAACAAAAACACAGTTTCTCACTAACTCTTCGCAGCTCATTCACAGCACCTCGCACACTGTGGTGTGCACAGGGCACCAAGTGCTGGAGGGGGCTCCAAAACAGGCTAATGATCATCGATCATAACAATCATAAGAACTTATTTAAATTCAAGAAAAAGTACATTAGGCACCGTCAGACAATTAGAAGCAATATAAATACTACAATGAATTATGGTGCCCCCTACTTCATCTCCCAGCGGTTAGCAACAGACCAGCTGCCTACTACCATGATGTGCACACAGACTACTTAATGAGAGTCACCAGTAATGAATGCAGCCTGGGTTTAACAAAACAGCAGCTGAAGTAGTGCTTGTTGTTAACTGCTGACTTTCTTGTGAGTTTATTAAAAGCATGCAGATTTATAGGGTTACTTAAAGCAGCAGGATTATTAGTGTGTATTACTACACCCTGCTAATACAGAATAAGACATAATTTTTTCATTATAAAATGATATAATTTTTTGCTTCAATTTTATTTGCAGGTTACAGTATTTGGACTACTCCACGTGTTTACATGGATGCATTACTGATACATTTGTATATCATTTTTTTTGTGGTGGGTAAACGAACTGCATATTTTCTTCTTCTATTTGATTTTTCATTAGTTAATGAATGACTGTTTTATCAGGGTTACACCCAGAAACATTTCACAAATGCTGAGAAAAGCCACAGACTGAAACATGTAACCAGAGAGCTGCATGCATTTACACATTTAGCACAACAGCAGGATCTTTAGTAATTATTCCCATAATTTAATCCAAGAAGAGACTCGAGATCAGTCTGGACCTTATGCACGTCTCACTCTGTACACTCTGTGTTATGCACCTGTAACACAGAAAATCACAGCAACCATTCTCCTGCCATCACAGCTGTGGGAACATTTTATATTTAATGTCACTAAAGCTCTTTTGTGTTTACTAGGGGCCAAAATATAATTCTTATTGAGTTTTTTCAGTTTATTCAAAAACCGAGATTTAAGGAACGGTCATTATTGGGCACATGGATATTTCTCAAAGTGTCACTGAAAAGTTCCAGGAATGTGACCATTAAATATATAAATCACATCCTAGAAGTTCCATTATGCACCCTTGCTTGTGCACTTTGGCTCTAAAAAGGATGCGGGATCTCCACCAGTATGTCAAAACTGTGATCCTTACACCTGATGTCTACTTTGGCAAAGTGGATAACCAAGTTGACAATATCAGCCTCGAAATTAATTCCTGTTCCTATTTCCCACATGGACATAAATGAAAACTATTCGTTTGTAGCTAGAGACCCAACTCACCGCCTCCAATGATTCTACACATTGAAGTCAGGACAGTTGGTACCAAATAATGATGATGTTTGCTCTCTGCAAATGTTTAAGAGCCACAGTGAAATCACAGTGCAATGATCATAATGGGACGCAACAGAAATATATAGGAAGCAATATAAGAATGAATTTCAAGGCTGATGTAAGGATTACCCCTTATAGGAAGTGATCTAAAAATAACAGCAATGCTGGAGGTAGTCTCCAAGATCTTGAAGAAGAGATGAAGACAAAAATGAGAACAAAAGCCATAATCTGACATTCTTTCTCATTTCATTTAGGCCTGTGGATAGTTTAAATCAGACTATATGGGCTCTGATTTTCTGTTGCTCGTAATACAAGAACAGGGGAGATGGGGGTCCACTCAAAAACATACACTTCTTTCGTTGTCAGAATCTACTTTGCCCCCTCAGGAAACTCACCTCACGACAGAGCTGGGGCCCAGCAGCCTACAGCAGAGCAGACCGGCTGCAGGACACGACAGACTGAAGGTTCGAGCAGTGGCGGACAGTAAACAGGAGATCCTCATCGCGACCTGGGTTCATGTCAGATTAGAGCAGAAAACACCTGGATTTAGCTTTCAAAGCCGGAGTCTGTACCTTATGCTTAGCATCACATATGAGTATTTTATACACCCACTTTTGTTTCTTTTCCGATCAGTATACACCTCCATGTATTAAAATCAGACTATTTTTAATGGAGTTTGGTGTGACCGCCTCCATCATGAGGTTAGCCGGCTAGTTGAAGCTAGCTACCGAGTAAATGCCGGTTACATTTCATTACTTGACACAAACTAATCATATTTTTCTTCTTACCGGCATAAGAGAGGACTTTACTTCTGTCAAACGCTCTTCATAATTGTCTCGTGTACCTTCGGAATAACCTTGGTGGTCTTATGATGACATGACGCGACAGGTGACTTCTTCTTCGTCGTTTTACTGCGGCTGGCGACTTCTTCTGTTCTAGTAACGCCCCCTGTTGGCAAATAGCATCCAGCGCCTGACCAGAACCCACATTCTTAGTTCAAAAGCAATTGTACTCCCTCAGAAAAAAACACAAACACAACGTAAATCCATCAGATGTCACTTGTGCTACGGTCTCATTATTTTAATAGTGACTTATTCACCAAAGTTTAATGTTTAGCGTTGAGCTCTGCAGGAGATTTTTGCCTTCTCTGTTATAGGTGCCATAGTGTATTAGACAGTCTCACAGTTTATATAGCCCATTTTAATGGATAGAATCCTTTAAATACTTTAATTCAAAAATTAACAAAATGCCATATTAATGAGGGCAATCTCCACTTTAGTTTTTTGTCACATGGCTGCTCTGTTGAATTTTACTTATTAATGCATGGATAACAGGCAATATAGAAATAAATTTGGCTCCATCTTGTGGCCATAAACAGTGAACATTGCAACGCCAGAGGGTGAAATTGTGGTAGTGTCAAGGCTGGCTGTGGAGCAGGCAAGAATTGGACCTACAGTGGGGCAAAAAAGTATTTAGTCAGCCACCGATTGTGCAAGTTCCCCCACTTAAAATGATGACAGAGGTCAGTAATTTGCACCAGAGGTACACTTCAACTGTGAGAGACAGAATGTGAAAAAAAAAATCCATGAATTCACATGGTAGGATTTGTAAAGAATTTGGAAAATAAGTATTTGGTCACCTCAAACAAGGAAAATCTCTGGCTCTCACAGACCTGTAACGTCTTCTGTAAGAAGCTTTTCTGTCCCCCACTCGTTACCTGTATGAATGGCACCTGTTTGAACTCATCATCTTTATAAAAGACACCTGTCCACAGCCGCAAACAGACTCCAAACTCCGCCATGGCCAAGACCAAAGAGCTTTCGAAGGACACCAGGAAAAGTATTGTAGACCTGCACCAGACTGGGAAGAGTGAATCTACAATAGGCAAGCAGCTTGGTGTGAAAAAATCAACTGTGGGAGCAATCATCAGAAAATGGAAGACATACAAGACCACTGATAATCTCCCTCGATCTGGGGCTCCACGCAAGATCTCATCCCGTGGGGTCAAAATGATCATGAGAACGGTGAGCAAAGATCCCAGAACCACACGGGGGGACCTGGTGAATGACCTGCAGAGAGCTGGGACCAAAGTAACAAAGGTCACCATCAGTAACACACTACAACGGCAGGGAATCAAATCCCGCAGTGCCAGACGTGTTCCGCTGCTGAAGCCAGTGCATGTCCAGGCCCGTCTGAAGTTTGCCAGAGAGCACATGGATGATACAGCAGAGGATTGGGAGAATGTCATGTGGTCAGATGAAACCAAAGTAGAACTTTTTGGTATAAACTCAACTCGTCGTGTTTGGAGGAAGAAGAATACTGAGTTGCATCCCAAGAACACCATACCTACTGTGAAGGATGGGGGTGGAAACATCATGCTATGGGGCTGTTTTTCTGCCAAGGGGACAGGACGACTGATCCGTGTTAAGGACAGAATGAATGGGGCCATGTATCGTGAGATTTTGAGCCAAAACCTCCTTCCAACAGTGAGAACTTTGAAGATGAAACGAGGCTGGGTCTTCCAACATGACAATGATCCAAAACACACCGCCCGGGCAACAAAGGAGTGGCTCCGTAAGAAGCATTTGAAAGTCCTGGAGTGGCCTAGCGAGTCTCCAGACCTCAACCCCATAGAAAATCTGTGGCGGGAGTTGAAAGTCCGTGTTGCTCGGCGACAGCCCCAAAACATCACTGCTCTCGAGAAGATCTGCATGGAGGAATGGGCCAAAATACCAGCTACTGTGTGTGCAAACCTGGTAAAGACCTATAGTAAACGTTTGACCTCTGTTATTGCCAACAAAGGTTATGTTACAAAGTATTGAGTTGTATTTTTGTTATTGACCAAATACTTATTTTCCACCCTGATTTACGAATAAATTCTTTACAAATCCTACCATGTGGATTCATGGAATTTTTTTTTTCACATTCTGTCTCTCACAGTTGAAGTGTACCTCTGGTGCAAATTACTGACCTCTGTCATCATTTTAGGTGGGGGAACTTGCACAATCGGTGGCTGACTAAATACTTTTTTGCCCCACTGTAAATGCAGGACTCGGAAATTAGAAGCACAAACTAAAAAGTGGCTTTATTAACTTAAACTAAGCACAATATAATAAGATGAAAAAATAAAATCTACAACTCTTCATGGAAGAGGATTACTGCAAGGGAAGACACAACAAGGCAGGAGGATGAGACAAAAAGCAAGGGCAAGGCAAATATATACAAACACAGGATAACAAGAGGATGGGAAACAGGTGGGAACACAGCTGGGGATCACTAACATATTGACATCGGAGGAAGTAAAACTCGGCACGAGGCTTAGTGGAGACAAACCCCAAAAAAAGAAGGAAGGAACAGAATACAAGAAAAGAAAGGCAGACATGACACAAAGACAGAAAGGTAAACAAACACAGACAAGAGACAGAAACACATTTAGGCAGGAATAACCAGGGATTCCTGTAACACACTGAAACCAATAAATAATACTTAAAGTATGAAACCAGAACATAAAAGACTAACCCTTAGGCCACAGATAATCAAAAATACCAGGATAAAGAAAACTCAAAACAGGCCCAAAACTTAGAAAGCCTGGGACCAGGACACACAGCTTGCTCCTTCTTTTAAAGTCTCCTTCATGTTTGTTTAATGTTTCTTAATGATTTCACTAATACAGCCACATGCTTTTTGCTTTTTTCACAACTGCTTTCACATTTTTTGATGTGGAGGATAAAGGATTGTATAATACAGTACAAAAGTCTTCAGCCACCCCTCATTTCTTGGTGTCATTTCTTTCCCTCTACTTATTGATGATGATTTGTAACAAATAATTTGATTTGGATCCATCATTCCATAACACCTGTTGATACTGATTTTCAGTCCAATACTGTGTAATTTGACAGTCTCTTCTTCCCATTTCCCTTCATTAAGAATAGCTTCATGAGATCCACCCTTCCACTGAGGCCATTTTTTTTTAAAGAGGTTTCAGTGAACAGTAGATGGATCAACTGCAGGGTCAGATGGATCTCTCAGGTCCTGTGTTAGATCTTGGCTGGTTTTATTCCTCTTTCTTATGGACATGACTTTCAGATACTGTTCATCTGCTGTACATAGTTTTTTTAGGCCGGCCACTTCTTTTTCTGCCTGAACTTGTCCAGTTTCCTGGCATTTTCTAAAGAGCATGTGGTGTTATGCCCAGTTTTTAGCTAATAGCTCTTTGGGAATCACTTTGTTGTTGCAAAAACAGAATTTTATGCCTGTCAAACTGTGTTTTCTTTGGCGTTGTTCATAGATTTGACTAAAAAAACTGAAACAAACTCTGTGTTTTTGTTACAGGCTGCTCATAACAAAGTGCCCGAAGTTACATTTTAAAACTGGTTCTTTGCTAAGCTGTAGACATAACACTGATTCATCGCTTGAGTTAGGTGCCTTTTTATGCTTAAATGGTTCAAAGGTCAGTGTTAAGTGGCTTAACAAACACGTTTGTAGTGCAGTAAAAACAAGTGCAAAGTGCAGCCTTTTGTTATTTGCCCTGCTGAAACTCATTTAAACACACTTGACAGTGATATGTATCAAGTTAAAGAAGTTTCTGGCAGTTTGTTTTCCAAAAAAATACTTATTCAGATACATTGTATTTGTATTCAAATTGTTATGAATTTAAACAGTTAGGACATTTTACTATAATTTACATAACAAAGTCGTAATAAAATTAATCAACTGTACTCAAAAATGATCCCGTGTGAACCTGTTCCTGTCAGTCTGAAAACCAATTGTCATTTAAAATCGCTTAATTTGACTCTGAGCGACAGGTCAGAGGTCAACTGTGACACAGTATTTTAAATACCATCCTACGTGAAATCCTATGTTACTTTCTACAGCTTGACACAGACACACCACCCTTGTATGAATCATACGTTGCAAGTTATAAGGCTTTCCATTATAATTTTCCACCAAAAAAATCAGTAAATAAAATGTAAAGACCTTGGCAGATATAAGCCACATTGTAATGGATTCCAACATGACCACACTCCACACAGCAGAGATAATGCTGGTTGGTTCAAGACTTTTGTACAATAATGTAGATCAGTCAGAAATTCAACCGAATGCTGGTTTTGTCATTGGTTAGCAATGCTGCCTGGCACCAAGCAGTTTCCTGGTTCGAAGTTTGCATGTTGTCCCTGCGTGGGTTTCCTGGCTTGCTCCCACAGTCCTGGACACGTTCAGTTGATTGGCAATTCAAAACTGGCCATGGATGCGAGGTAGATAAAGCACTGTATGAAAGTGAAAAACATATGACTTGTAGTCTAAAGTCTTTGAGTGGTGAGTAAGAGATTAAAGCACTGTATAAATGCAAGTGCATTGCATTACTGCCTGTCCTTGAGTGAATTAATGGCTGCACAATCGGTTATAATAACTGCAGTTTGAAAACATTGTGTGACATTTTATACCTTTACTAACACCTTAGAGAGAATACATTGTGGTCTGTTGATTACTCTCTGGTGCTATTTATGAATCTCAGGATTGTTTAGCCATTGCCAGGAGGTATTGTATCATCAGAAAAATAATGGAAAGATCTAAAGATAAAGGCAACTGGAATTAGGCAATTTTAAGATCTGACATGTAGCAGTGTTGTACATTAAGGTCAACCATTTCAAAGCCAGTGCAAAGTTACCATGGGTAGGTGCAGTTCTAGGTTCATGTGCGTGTATCTGCATTCACGAAAAGAAACACATTAAATAGAAAGAAAATTGGCCGAGAGCTGTTGGATTCCTTTCTGCATTCTTGGACGTTCTCATAACGTCAGCAATCACAGGTGAAGCTATGGTGAGTTTCTCGCTGCTTTACTCATAGTTCCAAAAACATTGACTGAAAACATCCCAGGAATGCAAACTGTTTAATTAAAAAGATACAATGCAAATCCAAACTCCACCCAAAGTAACAAACAACTGTTACTATTTTTGTTGGTCCAGTTCTTAGTGGTATTTCACCTCTATAGTCTTTAGGCTGTGATTCAGAATTTGTCACTGAGGTGGCCTGTGGTTTTAGGGCTCAGAGGGGTTCATGTTGTCTGCAGACAGACCTCTGTTTACATCATTACTATCCTTAGATACAGTAACCACTCACTTCCTCTGCTGCTTTTTCTTTTTTTTTTCTCTATCTGACTCTACCAGTCTAACTGGCTGCCTTCCTGCTCTCTTTCCCATGGCTAGCACACCTTGGTTCAACCAGTTGTTCAGTACTCAAAAAAGATTTTCAGGTTTATCAAATTTCACTCATACGCATAAGGTATGATGCAAACGCACCAACGTCATCGCGTATGGAGACACGAGCGCAGATGGGCACACGTAAGTCGAACTGTGTGTGCATGTGAGTCAATGTTTATTTATGGGCTTGTAACCTAATGGTAAACTCATTGTGTCTTAATCTGTCATAACCTACTAAAGAGTCATGACATCTATATATAGGTTTAGGACGTTATACTATGTTGCTGACAATATATGACTTCCTGCCAGTGGAAAAAGTAAAAGAGCACTCAAATTCAAGTCCCAAGTGTACACATTTACTAGATTAAATTCCATTCAAAGTCATTTAAAAATGATTTTTTATACCTGACAGAGCACAAATATATAATAATTATTTGTATTTTAAAACATTACCTCCCTAAAGTGACTAAAAGTGTTCATTTCCTCTGCATGGCTGCTGCATACTTGTGACTGTGTGGCTGTGAGAAAAAAGTGTTGATTTATTATGTTTCTAATGGCACACAGTCAAACCACACAGAAACAGATACAAATGGAGGGAACACCTGCAATAAAGGTCATTGTTTCAGTGTGTTGCAACTTCAAGTTTTCTACTCACATTCTCCACATGCTTTACTGTTTCAAGGGACAAATGCTCTTCCTCTGTATTTTCACCCTGAATAATCAGTTCAGTGTTCTTGGGATTGGAAGCTAATCTTTATTTTGTAGATCTTCCTCTCAAAATAACTGCATGGGTGCTTTCTTTATCTGGTGGGGCTGAAGTTAAATATCAACTCTCAGCAAGGCTGCTTGCAGCATTAGGGGAGAGGAGAACAGATGAAGCGATATAGGAGAGAAAGCTGGAAGAAAAGACTGGGAGAAGATATAATATAATAGCATAATGTGATGCAGTTCTAAGTTGAAATATGGCACACATGGCAAAAATGGCAAAAAAACAGCTTCACAAATGTGAGAAATGGCTTCACGAAAGCAAGTGGAATGCCAAAACATGACACTTGAAGGCATCGTGTTTCTGTTTTAAAGGCCAGTTCATTATCAATCAGTTTATTTAAGACAAAAATGTTTACGTGCAAGGTTGCAAAAAAAAATTGTACTGTAAAAAATGGTATTGTTTACTTGGGTGAAAATGCATAAATGATGGTCGGTTAAGGATTCACGGTTACCTCTGTTTGAGCACAGGAACAACAAAGTACAAACACAACCAGCTTTCTGTTCGCACCGGAAAGAGGAAATAACTCTAGAGAGTTTCGGCCCAGACGGGAGAGGAGGAGAGGGAGTCTCCCAGTTATGCAGGACACTGACTGAAACAGAAAGAGAGAGACAAAGAGGAACTGCAAACAGTTTCCCGTTGCCATAGCAACAACTTTCACCTGTGTTTCGGAGGAGGGAGATAGAAAGGATTCCCTGATATTCTTTCTATCTCTGTTTCTGTGTTTCTCAGCTCAGACTGGGTATTCCCTGTTGACAGCAAGCCACACAGAAACCATTGTGGGATTCCATGGTCAGAGAAACTGCTTTCATAAGCGCAGCAAAGAGGTGATGCAATTTCCCTAATTAGCAAGGGTTAAAAGGCAAATTGGATCTTGGTGTTCATACTGAAAATAAAATAGAAAAATAAAATCATTGAATTTACATTTATGTATCTGCCTACCTATCTGCGTATCAGCCACTTTGGACTTTACCTTTCACTTTTGCTCCAGTTGTTATTCCAGCCTGTGGTACTTCATCTATCACATCTAATGTCTTCTGCTTCTTGGCCAGGACCTCCTTGTCAGTCTTAAATTCAAAGTCCCACAGGACAGGACTGCTGTCCTCATCCCATCGGGACTTGAAAGACTTCTAGTCTTAGCCTCACAGATCTTCCCGTATACTATCCCAGGCACTTGAGTGTCCTAGCTTGCATCTTGCATTCTGCTGATATGTGCTGGACGGGGCACCTGTGCACAGTCATGAGTGCAAAAATTGCAGGCCCTAATTGCCTCAGTTAAGGTAAGCGTTCATGACTCCACCATAAGAAAGAGACTGGGCTAAAATGGCCCCAGTTCCAAGATGATTAACCACTGCTGAGCAAAAGGAACACAAAGGTTCATCTCAGTTTTGCTAGAAAACATCTTGATGACTCCCAAGAAAATACCCTGGGAAAATATTCTGACGATACAAGGTTGAACTATTTGGACAGTTTAAGTCCTGTTGCATCTGGCGTAAAAGTAACACAGCATTTCAGAAAAGGAACATCACACCAACATCAAAATGTGGTAGTGTGATCTTCTGGGGCTGTTTTGCTGCCTTAGGACCAGCAAGACTTGATTTTGTAACTGGAACCATGAATTCTGCTGTCTACCAAAACATCCTGAAAGAGAATGTCCAGACATCTGTTTGTGACCTCAAGCTGAAGCGCATTTGGGTTCTGCAGCAGGACAGCGATCCAAAACAAAACGGCGGTTCATGCTCAAAAACCCTCCAATGTTGCTACAACAATTCTGCAAAGAAGAATGGGCCAAAAGTCCTCCACAGTACTGTAAAAGACTCGAAGCGAGCTATTGCAAATGCTTGATTGCAGTTGCTGCTGCTAAGGGTGGTCCAACCAGTTATTAGGGTTAGGGGACAATCACTTCTTTTTAAAGGGTGATGTAGGTTGGAATTTTTTGCCCCCTTAATAACAAACACTTTCAGTTGGAAACTGCATTTTATGTTTACCTCTTATCTTTTTCTAATATTTAAATTTGTTTGATGATCTGAAACATCATCAAACAGGGTTCAATTTATTTAAACTTATATATATATATATATATATATATATATATATATATATATATATATATGTATGTATGTATGTATGTATGTATGTGTGTGTGTGTGTGTATGTATGTATACATGTATATAACAGGTGAAGTCAAAGGCTGAGCCTCTAATGAATAATAATAATGAAATAGTAATAAAACTGTAACATTATAACACATTGAGCCTTAGTGACAGACTCCAGAGACAAACTACAATGCAGGGACAAGCAAATGTACCCGGAAGGAACACATGAGAGTGCCTCGGTGGATGAAACTGAATGAATCTGGCGGAGAGCCAAACTGTTCCCATTAAATTTGAATTTACAGCAGCACTAGCGCACGTTTAGAGCAGTAAAATGACGCCAATAGACACCTGAAATGTAATGATTTTTAACTCAGGCTATAATTTAAATCCATGCGGTTGAACTGAACGCTACCGAGCAGCAATCCAGCCACGACGGGTATTAATTGCGCTATTAACTCGTTGAATAAACGTTTCACTACCTCATTCTTCTCCTTTGCACGACAGGCCAGAGCCTAAAAAACAGGACGTCCAAACACTGAAACGTAATTTGGCTCTCTGGCTTAGGGTTGGGCCGCTTTGACAAAGGAATCTTCTTCTTTTTTTCTTTTTTTTTTTTGTTACTGAGGAGGCTGTACGATCCCGTGGGTCGTGTTGCCGTGCAACGACACGCCCCGCCTACCATCCCAATGTATTCACCTGAACCGTGTTCACGTGACAAGCGCAAAGGGTCCAATCCAATCAGGATGGAGGACAGGTGTTTCTTCATCAAAGTTTCGGAGGCGGAAACCTGCTGGTTAAGTGTAAGCCGCTCCTTATTAGTCTGTCACTTCATTTGTTTTCTTTTATCAAGAACTGCTGAGGAGTAGAGCGGAGTTGTTTGATAAGAGCAACATAAAAGAAAGAAAAGGTTTTGTTGCTGGGAAGTTTAAGGAGACAGAGTACTTGGCTCGTGCGTAAGATGGATACGTCTACGAACCTTTGAAGGACTGTTGTCACTGCTGTTCCAGGTGTTGCGCCAGTAAAGAAGAGGACACCGAATGTTGTTTATAGATAGCTCGTCACGATTAAAAGCCCGACGCTGACACTTTTATTAGGGTCGTTTTAACTGTCCACGCCACCTCTTGCAACACAGGTAGGATAAGTGTTTCTGAGTCCTTTTTGCGTATTGATCGCCTGTGAATCTCGGTTTGGGTTTGCACGTCTACTCTCAGACTCATTAAACCAGTTTTACAGCGACGCTAAATATGGTTACACTGGTTATTCATAGGATTAGTTGGCAAGACACCTCTCACTCATCTAAAATATATGTAGATAGGCAAACATTTAGGTAAAGTGTAATTTAAGACATTAAAACAGAAATTACACTTGTAGTAATTATGAGTGGACATAAGGCTGTAGAACAGCATGAATACTAAACCAACTATATATATATATATATATATATATATATATATATGATAAAAGAATGACAAACTGGCCCCTCAAATTGGATTATATTAAAGGACAAATACTGTAAAAGATGATAAAATCTTAAAAATTATTGATGGGTTGCGTTCCTCTTTACAGGTCACTGCATCCCTTTAGTCAAAGATGACAGAGAGGACCCCATGGTGGAAGGCATTCCTGCCAAAGAAAAAGGCCCCCAAGGATCAAGCCTTTGATGTGAACTTTGACCCTTGGGCAAAATCCTCTCCTGCAGCCTCCAAGGCCTCCCAGCCGGTGTCCAACAACAGCTCCAGCCTGCTCAGCGATGAAACCTTCGACGACTCCCAACTGGACTCGGTCTTCAATGAGCAGACTTGTCGCAGGAACATGAATATATCGCGCTCAGGCCGATTCAAAGAAAAGAAGAAGATCCGTACAACTATTCCAATAGAGCAGAAAGAGAAAGAGAACGTGACGTCTGGGAGAGAGGACGCACGGTGACAGCAAGGAGTAAAAAGCCGGGCGATCAAAGACTGCTTTACAGAGATGCTTGAAGACGGAGGAGAAGAAGAAATCAAGGTCTATGAAGATGTTTCACTCTCATGAAGCATGCCAGGAATTCTGCTGATTTTTCTTTTTTTTCTTCTTTTTTTATATGTTGGTGATAATGAAGACGATGAGCATTCAAGTTTTAGCCCAATACTGGAAAAAAAGGATGATTTTAGACATTTGTTGATGCACTTTGCCAGAAAGCCAAAAAAACAGTGTCAGCAATATTACACTTAGAAAACAGGAATGCCCTTTCTCCTTTCAGTGCTCCATATGTGTTTCAGGAAGGAACTGCTCATAAAATGTTTACATTTTTTCTGTAATAAGATTAATAGAAAATAATATCTAATAATATAAACCTAATAATGAAGGATATGTGTAACAATAATTTTACAGTGCTTTTTATAAGGGCTATAAGGGTGTTTATGAAGGTGTAAATGGTTCCTTTATGTGTGTGTGTGTGAAGAAAACAGAGAGAGAAAAAAATGGTTTGTTAGCAGTGCTTAATCAGATGCACAAAACTTGTCAGCAAAATGCATAAAATACTTCAATGAAGGATTCAAATTGACATATTGCACAAAACCTTTAGCAAAGCCATCACTGCTGAAATATCCAGGCAGATGAAATGAGGACAAGGAAGTGATGTTAATTTCTTTTTAAGACTTCTCTGCTTTTGGATGGCCTCTGAATAGTTTTACATGAAGGCAAAATATGAGAAATAAATCTGACATCTGCTACAGCTGATTGGTGTGTGTCTGTGTGCTTCACGAATCCCCATTTGTTGATGGATTAACCCACGCAGTGCAAAGTTTGCTTCTTCGTCCCCATTAAAAACAACTTTAACACAGCAAAGCCCATCAATAACAACAACAATAACACCAAATAAGGAAATAAATAAGAAAATCTGAAGATGGAGTAAAGCAAAAAACACCCCACCTAAAAACATGTCAGTAAATTTGGCAGCTGTGTTGAGAGTGACAACCTTGTGTGTTCTCATCACAATGTCTAAAAAAAAGCACTCACAAGGAATTACAGCTAATTAAATAAAGCAGGTAGTAGATGTTAAGCCCAGGTGTGAATCACAGGTAGTTAAAAGGAGGAGTATGCCAGTGTCGCGGCATTCTTCTGTCACTGTTTAAGGTGTGTATCTGTGTGTGTGCACAGTGCATGTCAAAGGTTATAATTGATATACTTTTTACAATGACACCATATTTATTGTCGGCTGTCTCATAGCTGCTAAAGTGCAACAGTTAAACGTGTAAGTGTGAAGTTGTGCGTGCACAAATGAATAAGACCGACTTGTAATACCATATCTTCAACACAAGGGGCAATAATGTACCGCCAGTAGACTGTCATACAGCAACAAACTGCAATGAACAGGAGGAAGATATACTTAGAAAAAACAAACTGTAGTTTTGTAGGGGGCAAAGAATTTACTTCAGACGTCTTTACCGCGCAGTCAGAACCCACAGTCGTGGATACACAATGCTTGTCTCCTTCCACTGGTGTAACTCAATAAGAGGGAAAGTCTTTTGGCTCCTTCAGCACGGACGAAGCCAACGACACTGATCCTGTTTCTCTCTCTCTCTCTCTGTGTGTGTCTCTGTGTCGTTGACTGTGGAGCAGTGAGGTGTGGCTTTACTCTGTGCGCCCCCGACGCTGCGCTCCCAAGAGAATAAACCGAAAACAGCCAGGGCTGTTGTGCTGCAGTGTCGTCAGCGTCTCCGCTATAAACTCAAAAATTAAGCAAAATAAAGTTTGTGGAACTTTTTAAGATATCTGCAAGAGCACCACAACCCAGGCGTGTGATACGAAGTGTCCTCATTTGACTAAATATAACCTGGAAACTTTCTCACAAGTGTCCCGCTATGCAGAGGGCACTGCGCTAACGGACCACACTGAAGTTCTCTCTGCAAACAGGTGAAGTTCTGACATTTTCTGAAGGTAGGGCGATTTCTTAACGAGTGCACTTTTGCATGTAACGGTTTAATGTTTTTATTCTCACAGAAGTTTGTAATGAAATGTTTAAAAATGCAGGTCCAAATAGAAATGTTTATAGCAGATGAATTGGATTTATTCGAGCTCCCTGCACAGGCATGGAGCATCAAGTGTACCCACCCTTTTTTAAATGTCCTTTCAGATACATTTTGCATTACAAAAATGGGCAATAATGAATGAATAATAATAATAATAAATTAATGAATGAATAATATAAAAATATAAATAAATAAAACATACATGGACATTACTTAAAACCACTGTGTTGTGCTAATCCTGGCTGTTATTCTTGGGCTGGGTTTGCAAAATCAGCCATTCTTTGTGAAGACGTATCACAAATTGGTTGGGATTTTTGTAACGATTATAAAATATGGAAATAAATTACTAGAAAATAAAAAGTGTGATCCATCTTTTTTTTGGCTGCAGCAGCTGTCATATCAGATCTTCTTTCTGGGGAAGATTAAGCTCATACTTGAGGTACAAAGAAAAGCAACAACTGCTGTGAGAGGTGTACTCACCTCACTTACTTCCCCACCTGTTCTGGAAGACCTCAGCTGACCGGTGTCCAGCTTCCCCCCTTTAGAGAGCTAAACTGGCAGTGTCACTGAGGCTGCTTGACACGGTTATGAAGATAGAAATAGCAACGGAGGACAGCCTGCCACTTGCAAAGAGGGAAAGCATGAACTGCACACAGACAGAATACCAGTAGCATGATTCAGATCCGTTACTTCCATTACAAAAACATATTCAAGTAAAGGTATTTGCTAGCCATAAAATTACTTAATTAAAAGCACTTATTGTGCACTTATGTTTATTGACAGTGCTTTTAATATCTCTTGTCTTTGGATAACTTAAGCATTTTATGGCACTAAAGCTTAACAGTTCAGGTAATTTCAATATACTTTCTGTGCTGCTTAGTTGTTTAATCCACAATAAAGAACCATATTATGATGTCATCATATGTTTACATGTTTGAAAACTATTTCCAACAAGTGAAACTATCCTGATGTCGGAAAACAGTTGTGTTTCCAGCTTCTCCTGTCTAATACAACAAGGCTTTAAATGGAATAAGAAGTAAGCAAATGTTCCCAAACCAATCCAAAAATTAATTACGCCATTTGAAGATCAATGTATTGAAAGTGTAGGGGAACTTGTAACTGAATAAAACCATCAAATAAAGTACACAAGTTTAAATTTGGACTGAAATAGTGTACTTGAGTAATTGTGCTTAGTTCTCTTCCCCCAGACGACAAGAGAGATGTGTTCAACAAAAACAGGTTCTGTTGTGTGCTTTATTAAATTGCTAAAGAGGAGCATGTGCAAATTCCACAGCCTGAGGTTTGTGCACAAACCTCAGGCTGTTTTCAGCCGGTCAGCCGAGGAAGACAGCTTATCAAAAATGCATGATGTCAAGATGGTGGGTGGACATGTCAGCGACTGTCACTGTGGACCATTTACTAGCTGTAGAAGCTGAAACATGTGACATGACTCTGTACGCAAGCTGTTTCCTGGAACGCTGTTGTAGTGGACATTTAGCGGGGCTTTGATTACTGAACCAGTAGCTCTTAAAAGCTTTCTTTGCACAGTTACACTCAGTACAACCTGAAACATAAAAGAATAGAACAGTGTGTTGGGACACTGTTGTTGTTTCCTCTGGACTTTCCTTAATTTCTTTTCCATGAAGTTCCATACAGTTACTGCAGTAAATGCCTTTGGACACTGACTCGAATAAAGGGTAGGGGTCCATTACTGTTCACACAACACTCTCCATTGTTCTAGCCTGAAGTAATCTGCCATGGGGCATTGTGGGAAAAGGAGGAGATGTGTCAGATTTCTCTGGAGAGGATGGAGCGCTTTGCTGTTTCCTGTTTTGTGCTGTATGGTGGTGAAAGCTCTTCCTGTTCAGGGGAAGAGGGTGACAGGTCATCGAATGCACCCAGTACACAGTAGCTTCTTCTGACGCGGAGCAAATAAAAAACCTCGAAGCACTGCATACAGGGTTTCCTGCAATAGAGTGCGCTTTGTCTTCTCCAGGTATTTGAGGCCGAGGCATGCCGGTTCCCCCACCTCCCCCTCCGCCTCCACCAGCAGCCCCGCCACCCCCACCGCCACCCAGTGCTGCCCTGCCACAGGTATAAGATTCTTCCAGCAACTCTCTTATGCAATTGCAAACACTCATTGTGTTCTTCTTGCTGATCATCGACCATCTGGAGCTCATTTGCATTATTAATTGAGCTAGTATACACACACACACACTGACTTAGACACACACAACCCAGACAGCAGGCTGTCAGTGGCAAAAGAGTGTTACGTTACCCCAGCAGGCTCATAGTGTCCTCTTGTTAAATGAGCTGCTGCAGCCAGCGAACAGGGCAAAGACATGGCTCAGTAGATTCTGGATACAGCAGTAACGTCTGTCTGCATAAACAAAAAAGTGATCCTCTCCACTCTTACTTCTTTTTTGTTCTGTTTTTCTTCAGTGTCCATTAGATCCTCCCAAGGTCCAGTTTAGCGGAGGAGGAGGAGGTGGTGGAAGGAATGCCCTGCTGGCAGACATCCAGAAAGGAACCAAGCTCAAGAAAGTCACGCAGGTCAACGACCGCAGCGCCCCCGTCGTCAATAGTAGGTCCCACAACATGACCATCCTATAGCCTGCACATATACAGACACACTCAGTTTGTTTTCTCTAAATGTTACATCCTTACATCACAGTAGCGCCCACTCAGCCACTCTCGTAGGTGAATGGGTGCTTCATATAGTGTGTGTCTGTAGTTTGAAATATGCCAGTGTGATGTGTTCTCGTGAAACACTCGACATATTAAAGTGAAGGACAAAGAAGGGGAGAAGACTGGGGGATGTTTGGTGTCTTTGTGCTATATTTGAACTCACAAGGCCAGTGCACGCTTCAGGAAGGAATGCCCTATAGCTGATTAAGACGCAGGAAGAACAGACAGATGGTATTATATACACTGACACAATAGAAAAGGCAAAAACACTGTGCACTGTCACCACTCAACACACCCTGTGCAATATCACTAAAGACTGTGAAACAGATATGCGTGCGTGCTGTGTGCAGTGTTGGTCAAGTTACTTGAAAAAAGTAATCAGTAACTAATTCCTTTATGTGTATAGATGAAGACAAGATCATTAGGACCCTCTGAAATTTTTAATTTCCAAGTCATTTTAAACAGAGCAAGGGATTTTAACATAGCTTTTCTAAACATTGTAGTTTTATTTTTTGGATGCTTATCTTATTTGACTTTGCACAAAAAATAGTTTTACAAAACGAAAAACTACCAGGGTCTTCAGTTCAACCCACATATTATCAGTAGATTTCAAGTCAGTCAGTAATGTTGACTTTGGTCTTCTGGAGGTTCTTCCAGGTTTGCTACTGACTGCTTGAGGTTTTCTACAAGATCTTCACACATTCTTATTTCTTCATGATTCCTTCCACCTTGGCGAGATTCCTAGATGCACTGAAGGGTCCCGACAACATAATACCCACACCGCAGTGTTTCACTTTGGGAACCCTGTTCTTGGGTTGTACGTCTCTCCCTTCTTTCTCCAAACTTAAGCAGAGTAAGCAGAGCTCTGGTTTAATCTCATCTGACTAAAGGACATGTTTCCAGTTTACAAAATCTTTCTCCAGATTGTACTTGGCCTACTCCAGTCTGGCCTGAAGGTGTTTCTTTTGCAAAAGTTGAGTTTTTCTTGTTCTGTAACCTCAGACTCTATTCCTGTGCAGGGTTCTAGTGAATATCTTCCGTGAGACAGTCTGACAGTTTCTGAATACAGTCATTCATCAGTATCAGATTCTTTGAGATCTTTTGCTTCTTACCTCTGCCAGACTTGTTCTGTACTGTGCGGCTCTCTTTGAAGTTTTTAATGATACATAGCACTCACTGGACTTCTTGACACTGGGAATGGTGGTGATAACTTTGTATATTCATCTCCTGTTTTGTAAGCATCAGCAATTCTTTCTTAAGTCTAAACTGATTTGTTTTTGATTTTGGCATGATGCTTTAATCAAGCGACAGCTCAGCCCCTCACTGAAGCTTCCAATTTATGTAAATTGGAAGCTTCAGTTTTAACTTGATTTTTAAAAGCTTTGAGCATTACAAAGTTAAAGCACATCATTGCACAGCAGTGGTCATTTTCTCAGGGGGCTAATAATATTGGGAGGTTAGGTAAGTGTGGTGGTGTGAAAGTTGCACATGTTTGAGTTTTTGATGTTAGCTTCATTAGGTTTTTTCCAGCACTAAAAACAAGCTCTTGTTGGGACAAAACTCATGAGCTTATAAGATATACAATGTTATGTAGTGAATACATTTATAATGATATTAGACCAAATATTGTGATTGACCACATGATTTATTAAGCTTTCATGCCTTTGCACTGCTGTTATTTCATTACTAACATGTGCACATGGCGTTCCCCAGATTCCAAGGCTAGCACAGGAGATTTATCTGGAAATGCTGGCACTTCTCAGGCCTCATCGGGTGGCATGGCACCCGTGGGGCCATCATTGAGTGGGCTATTTGCTGGAGGGTTCCCCACTCTCAGGCCTACAGGACAAAGAGACCTAGCAGGCAAAACCAGAGGTTGGTGCAAAATGTCATATTCTTGCTCATAGATATATTTATGATTTGTCAGTAGTCACAATAACATTTTTTCCCTTTCAAATGGCTCCTCTTGGGTGTGTTTGTTCTGTTTAAGTGTCTCGATCGAGCTCATCAGTCTCTCTGAAGCCTCTGTGGAACCCTCCTTCATCGGCCGACTCCAGCAGCTTCCCTGAACCCGACAGGAAAGCGGAGATCCAAACCTCCGTCCACCGCCTACTCGCCCCCTCGGCCTCTGCTCCTCCCTCCCCCTCTCACAGCAGCATGCACCCGCCACCTTTCCCTCCTTCCACTCCCCTTCCACCTGCCCCTCCCTCTGCTCCTCCCCCACCTCCCCCGCCTCAGGCCTTCCAGGACCGGCCAGGTAACAAGCCTCCCCCTCTCCCCTCCTGCCCTCCACCTCCACCTCCATCCCAGACTACCAAGCCCATGTGGCTCCCCATCCAGCACTCGCAACACTCATCTGTCTCCCAGCCCTCTCCTCCTCCTGCTCCTCCTCCTCCACCACCGCCTCCAACTGTCCAGCCTCTGTCAACTATCCCAGGGGACCATTCTTCGGGGTACTTCTACTCTCCGCCTTCATCTGCAGTCTACTCTGAAACTTCAAGGTTCCCTGTTCTTCGGGACAGCCCCCTGGGACCGCCTCCCCCACCTCCGCCTCCCTCTCTGCCACCTTCCATTACTCCAAGCTGCCCGTCTACCCTACCTCCACCACCACCCAAAGTGGCTCCAGTGCCTTCCCCAGCAATGCGCTCTCTGCCTCCCTCATACCCTTGCAACGCTCCCACGCGACGGCCACCAGCTATACCCAGGAGTGCAGGTAGGTGGACAACAGGATGTAAAAATGCTTCTTTAATGCCACTTGTGTTTATAAATATAAACCTGTTGCCTGTTACATGTTTTTTCCATAATTGAAACGGATAAAGTCTGTATGAAAGATAAAAAGTTTAAACCACTGCTTCATGCCTTTGGAAAATCTTTTGAATTCTGTCTTTATGCGAGAAATGATTCAGTCATGTAAATGGAGCTGACTCGATATATTAATGGTGATGATATAAAAAGAAGGAAAATTAAAAGAAAATCTGAAAGAAAACGATTGCGCTGAAGCAATGTTTTAGAGATCAGAAAACAAGTTCAGCTAAGGGTGTGGCCTAAGAAAGTTCCCAATAATAGTTGTAAAAGATGGAAGTAGCTACTGTGACTTCACCGACTGGTTAGCGAAGGGTTGTTGTGAAGCCCCAAGCTTCAAGAGCAGTTTCACCATTGCTATGTGCTTTTTAAAACTGGACATGATGTTTGAGGTGGAGGACCTGACTGAGAGACTAAGGGACAATATCTTATCCTAAATCATACCTAGCCATACTTTACTCTAAATGTGGATTACATAATGGTTAAGGTAATTAACTCATTAGGAAGTGTCTACTGAGATAAATCAGGTAAGTAGTGGCGTCATTTTTTGGAGAGGGTCAAAGTTCAATAGAATCTGGTATCTTTTTGTACCAGAGGAGTCAAGCCCTTTTTGCCATAAGAAAGAAGACAGGTTTAAACCCATCCATGTAGATTAGAATATCTTTATTGCCACTATTACATGCAACAAGTACAGCATAATTAGCCTCAATCTCAACAGTGCAAAGATCACTCACATCATAAAAACGACATAAAACTGTATAAGAGATAAAAGTAAATACAAAAGTCAAAAGCAGCCTTCCTCCATTCTCACAACCCCTTCTTGCACAAAACACGTGTGGCCATTGCAGCATCTAATGCCTGTATAGAACTGGGATAAAAGCTGTTATTCAGTCTGTTTCTGCTTGTTTTACTTGTTCAGTACTGTCTACCTGATGGTAACAGTTCTGACAGGGTGAGATAGACCTATTATAGTATTATTAGCCTTTTTTGAGAACATTTACATGATTGATCCCATACATAGATGCCACAGTGTAGAGTAGAAAGTTGATATTTACTAGCTGAAGAAGCTCTGTTACACAATGTTATACTTTAAGATGTTTTTATCTTGTAAAAAACCAACCTTAAGCATTTATAGGCAGTTAACCAGCATAAAATGAAAATAGGAAAATTGGTGACACCCGGTTTATCTTTGTGCAGAAAAATGAGTGTATATCACAGCTGGTGTGCTGATTAGGTTCTGAAGTCTATCCTTCCACAGTGTTTTCTCTATTCCTCTCCAGTGTCTACAGGCCAGACTCGAAGCTTCTCAAAAGCAATTTAATTCAGTTAAATTCAGTTTTATTTATATAGCGCCAAATCCCAACAACAGTTCCCTTCAGGCATTTTACATTGTAAGGTAAAGAGCAATACAATAATACAGAGAAAACAGAGACAATCTCAATAATTAGATGAGCCCTTATGAACAACTGGCAACAGTGGGAAGGAAAAACTCACTTTCAAAAGGAAGAAACTTCTGGCAGAACCAGGCTCAGGGAGGGACAGCCATCTGCCGTGAGTAGTTGGGAGTGAGGGGAGGAGGACGTTACAAAGACATGGTGTGGAAGAGAGCCAGAGATTAATGATAACTAATGATTACATGCAGAGGGGTGTATAAACACATTGTGAGTGGAAAGAAAAACAGGTGTTAGGACTGCTGATCCAGCCCTAAAAGCTTTATCAAAAAGGAAAGTTCTAAGCCTAATCTTAAAAGTAGAGAGGGTGTCTGTCTCCTGAATCCAAACTGAAAGCTGGTTCCACAGACGAAGGGTCTGAAAGCTGAAGGCTCTTCCGCTCCCATTCGACTTTTAAATACCAAACAAACCACAAGTAAGCCCGCAGTCTGAGAGTGAAGTGCTCTGTTGGGGTGATACGGTATTATGAGGTCTTTAAGCCAAGCCAACTTTATTTAAAAAGCGCTTTAAAAACAGTGAGCACTGACCAAAGTGCTGAACAGAACTAAAACAATAAAAACATAAATGCTAAAAATAAAATACAAGTTGAAATAACAGTAACAATATAAAAAGGCAATGAAATCCAAATGAAATTACCATTCTATACTGGGTTTAAAAGCCAAACTGAAAGGGTGAGTCTTCAGACGAGATTTAAGATATGATGGGGCCTGATTATTCGAGACCTTGTATGTGAGGAGAATGATTTTAAATCTGATTCTGGGTGTAACAGGGGAGCCAGTAAAGAGAAACCAGTATAGGAGAAATATACTCTCACTTTCTTGTTGCTTTCAATACTCTTGTTCAGCTGGAGGCTTTTCAGGGAGTTTTAGGACAGCCTGATAATAATGAATTACAGTAGTCCAGCCTAGAAGTTTTAAATGCATTAACTAGTTTTTCAGCATCACTCTGAGACAGGATATTTTTAATTCTAGAGATATTTTATAAATGGAACTAAGCAGTCCTACGTATTTGTTTAATACGCGCAATGAAGGACATATCCTGGTCAAAAACAAATCCAAGATTCCTCACAGTGTTACTGGAGGCCAAGATAATGCCATTCAGAGTAAGCATCCGGTTCAACATTATATTTCTAAGATTTATACGGCAAAGTACAATAACCTTAGTTTCTATATTTAGAAGCAGGAAATCAGAGGTCATCCAGGCGGAATCAAAATTCCATAAAATGTATATTTTTTGTTTTTATTTTAAATGTTCTTTTTCTTCTGATGCCCACTTATTAACAGGTGTGGGTCGACTGGCTCCTCCTCCTGCTCCCCCCGCCCGTTCCCCCACCACAGAGTTGTCCACCCGCATTCCTCCTCCTCCACCTCCTCCCATGCCCCCATCCAGTCTCAGGAATGGACATCTTCAGAGCTTAGGTAAGATTTTAAAAGGATTTTTATTGTTCAAATGTATAACTTTTATGTAAACTTTGAAAGTTACTTTTTGCTGCTCAGCAGAAGGACATTGTTTTTTTTTTTAAAAGGGTAGAAACTTCTAATCTGCATCTTCTTTACTCCAGCGGATGACTTTGAATCAAAGTTCCAGTTCCACCCTGTAGAAGACTTACCCCCACCCGATGAATTCAAGCCTTTCCCACGGATCTACCCCAGCAAAGAAAACAGTGGTAGCCACAAAGCAAAGTTACTACTCCTCAGCTTTTCTTTTCTCAGCACTGTAGTCTCATCTGCTGAGCTCTGTTTTTCTTCCTCCTTGTTCTTTTACAGTGAACCCCAAACCACCAGGGATCAGGACACACCTCCGATGAGTCATGATCTCAGCACCGTGACACGCAACAAAAAAAGGACAAATCTCAGTATTCCTTCTCCTTCTTACGAGTCCTCACAGTTAAACTGACATTACTGCCATGGACTTGCATGGATGGAGGCTTTGTGTGTGTGTGTTGTTGTGTTTGGTGCATTTGTGTGTGTGCGTGTGGTTGTGCATTTTCAAAGCATCAAAACAAGGACCCGTCTTATTCTGACTATGTGACCTCTGACCTTTTCAAGTACAGAATGTTTTGTGTGCGTGAGAGGAGAAGCACTCGCCCTGCTTGTGCTCATAAGCTCCATTCAGACTCTACACACAGGCTAGAAGAACAGGGTCTTCCATTAATTATCGCTAACATGACTCTTGACAGTTTGTAATATGTTAACCATCATCTCTGTGCACTTGTAGTTGTAAAATTTGCTTTCAAGCAGGCAGTTTTTGTGACTACGTTGCTAAAGACAAGCAAACATACCTCAGTCTCAGCACTTGCCTTGGTGGCGGCAATTGGGTAACTAGGTGTACCATTTTCTTGCCCCTCATGTATTAACCAACACTAACACATGGGAGGACAGTGCCACCTGTTGGTTTGATCTGTCACCAACAAATAAACCAAAGCAACTAAAAAGTTTACACAGATACTTTACTTAAAAAAAAACAACAACTAATAAATGTATCTGCCTTAAACAGTGGTCCTTTTTTGAGTTGAGGCTCTTGATCCATTCAAACAATCCCAAAGCTGCACAAACAGGGCTGTAAACATGTGTGTGTTATCTCAAAAACCCCATTAAAACAGCAGGTAAAGTTCTCCTGTGGTTTTGAGTTATTCTTCATTGTGTCACAACATTAATTCAGTCTTCCCAAGTTTGCCCAAAATGTATTTACATTTATAAAAAAAGAGCAAAAAACATTAACCTGATATTTCACGACAGTTTTCACACAGATATTTAGACTTGTGAAAATATCTAACTTTGGTCCCAAAAAGGATTTTCATAAACAAATCACAAAATTAAAAAACAATCTGCAACTAAACTTAACCACACACAGCGTCACGCAACACAGACTTAAAGCTTCTGTAAAACTGAAACAGACAAAAATAACCTCAAAGAGTCTCTGACAAGGATTTCCACCACGAAACACAAACCAGCGCTTCATGGGACTTCACAGTTCATCGTGTTTGTAAGTGAACTCTCTAGAGGATATAAAACCGTCCTTGTTCTCATCCTCTTTGGCAAAGATATCCTCCGCCATGTTCTCGTGTAGAGTGTCGTTGGGAGGGTAGCCGTGACGCTCAAACTCCTTCCTTAGATACTCTTTCACCTGGCAGACATGAAAAGAACAGGATGACTGGGACTTAAGTACAAACATAATAAAATGAATTAGAAATCACACTTTTTCCTCTTTGTACAGAAAGTAAAGTCTAGAGTGACATGGGATATGTAACCGATCCATGTAACTTCATATGTGTTTTCAATGGTTATCTTCACCTCATGCTTGGAGAGCTTCCAGTCATCGTTGAGGTCCATTTCCTGAAAGGACTCATGTGACCTAGGTCCATTTCTGATCTGTAGCACCTCGATGATAAAGGTAAGCGTGCTTTCAGGTGGAATCTTACCTGAATACAGAGAACAGGAGGGTAATGGGCAGAGATGTCAGTTCAAACTGAAATTGAATATTGCCAAAACTTCCAGTAAGCATCCAGGAAGTTTTCTTCCGTTGAAGAACACAGATGGTAAAAAGGAATAAAAAGCAAATCTATTGCTGTGAATCTGTTGGCATTAGAAAGGTTAGTTAGAAACAGAAGAGACAGATGTTATGGGTTAGAGTGGTTTGTGCTTACCGGACAAAAAAAGCACAGTATTGTTCACATGCTCCACGTAGAGAATAAGTGGACTAATGTCACTGAATGAAACCTTCATTCAGAGACATTGAATGAATTCATTCCTAGAAAGCAATTAAAAAGAACAAGAAAGACAAGTATAATAAGATGCGTGCATAATAATGTCACACTGTGAGAATTGGAGACACCAAGAAGACCGTGTCATAAAACATGCAGTGAAACTTCTTAGATATGGATGAAGCTTCTGTACCTTTTCCTTCCTTCCCATAGGCCAGTTCTGGAGGTATGACCAGTTTTCTCTTCTCTCCTGAGCACATGTTTTGCAGGCCTTTATCCCAGCCTTTGATTGCTTCTCTGATGCCCAGAGTGAACCAGATTGGCTGCTTGTCACCGCTGACTCGACTGGTCAACAAACACAGGTGTCGAAAGAGTGAAAAGTTGAGATGTAGAGAAGGTCTGAGGTGTCATCAAAGGTCAAGGAAATTATGATGCTTTTCTCAGAGTTATAATGATTCCTGCTGATATGAATGCTCCAATCAGACAGTTTTTCTACTGCAGGCTCTATGTGATTTCAAAGACTGTGGACCTAGCCAACCCCACTGAGAGAACATTAACAAATCGACAAGCTCCATCTCAGAAGATATCAAGTGAACACTATCTTTCCAGCTGGAACTGTATGCTGCTTTAAGAACAATAAACCTTGATCACCAGTGACCCGAAAGAACTGCTTGTTAAAAAAAAAAAAGACGCCTTCATGTCTGGAGAAAAGGAACTGAGGAGAGTGCAGCATGAAGGGCATTCTGCAGCCTCCTCCTTCAGTAAACACCCTCATCACCTTCAATGAGTTCTCCACTTATTCTTCATTAAAACCACATCCACCCCACATCTGAGGAACCACCCCTGCTTGTTTGTCTTCTGGCCTGGTTAGAAGACAGCTGGAGAAACTACACACTACAGCAAGGACGCAGACCCTGATGGCATCAGTGCGAGGTTCTGAAGACCTGTGTTAGCCTTGTGTCTGTGTTCCTGAGTCACTTTTACCACCTGAGTCTAAAGCAAGAGAAAATAGCTGTATTATTGCATCATAAAAAAAATATCTGTCTGGCAGAGAGTCATCTGGCAGTCGATGTTATTATTTATGGGATAAATAAAGTATTTTTCATTAATTCAAGAAGAGGGATATTATTTTTCCACCCACCCAGTGTCAAAACCTTACATTTGTGAGGTCCAGCCAATCTGAAGACTAAAGCTGCTTGTTGTCAGCATTGGATGCACGAGAGGTAGGGCTGTGCGATATGACCAAAATCTCATATCCCGATATAAGAGTTCTATCGTCCCGATAACGATATAAATCACAAAAATGTAACAATTTCTGTAAATTCTGTGAATCTCGGGCAGCTCGTCTTGCGGGAAGTGTTTCCAGCTGCGCGTCCTTTACCCGGAGTCAAGTGTTTTAACCGATGCATGAAACTATACATTTTTAGACATAAGTTGTAAAGGCCGCCGTTTTCTTTGTGAGTATTTATTTGAGTCTAAGGTTTATTTTTTAGCACCTGGCGGCTCCTTTTTAATTCTCATCCGTTAATAATCTGCTCTTTCACGTGATTCAGTTTATTTTGAAAAGTCTCAACAGGATCTTAAGCTTTATTGTGAAAGGTTTATGTGGAACATAAACAAGCGGACACGCGATGGTTTTACCGTAGTTGTTGCTAACCACAACGCATAAAAACAGGCACTTGTCCGTCTGTAGTGTGGTTATATAAAATATAAGAGAAAGAGAGAACTTGAAGAAATTAATATAGCCACTACAGTGATCATCAAAACAATGAAAAAATATTGCCGTAAACAGTTTATTTTGCGACACCACGAAACAAACGATAGCGTAAAATGAAACATACTTTTTTATATCGTCATCCGATATATATTGTTATATATTTCTCTAGTAAATGAAAAACATCTGTTGCCACGACTCTTTGGGCATTAATTGTAAGAAAGAAATGTGTACAATTATAAAAAATGTTCTGCTAGCTCATTGCCCAGACAGTCCTGTAATTATAAAACAGAAGAATTTGTTAGTTCACAGAAAATCTACTTTACAATAATATTATTAATTTACATTATTATTATTTAATTTTATTTTTAAACTGTTAATTTGGTGTAATACAACTGTCCATGGGGGAGGTCTTTACTCTAAAACTTAAAATACAGTTAAAAGTCCAAAATTGATCCTAATCACATTTTCCAAAGCTGGCACTGGAGTCTTGGCTGGGCCCATTTTTGGCCATGGACCTAATGTTTGACACTCTTGCACTAAAGCAGGGACGTCAAACTCATTTTACATCGTGGGCCACATACAGGCCACTTCACTGGTCCAGCCCACCAGTGAAACTCCCCTTTCTGTCTGTGTAAAGAAGTTAAACTACACATTGAATCGTTCACATGTCTTAGTATAAGGAAAAGAAGCAATTTTTAATAGTATGACTCAGTTTTTCTACATGATAAGGAAATTCTGCTGTAGTTCATGGAAGAAATCAGTCAGCATGACTCTTTGGCCATGAAATTACAGAAAAAGTTCTGGTTGCTAGTAGCTTACCATGTAATTTAAAAAAAAAAAAGTTTTTGCTCATTTTAGTGAAAAGACTGAAAATTTTCTGTCATATAATTTGACTATCTATTACTTAATAACTTTGGTGTGGTATGAATGGCCCTGGGGGAAGTCTTTGGCAGTAGTTAAAAGTTTTACAGCTATGTGTTCAGTGGACCAGATTGGAGTCTTTGCCCGGCCTATTTTGGCCCACGGGCCTCATGTTTGACATAACATTTAACTTTGTATCCCTTGCAGATAAATGCTAACATCGACATTCGAGAGTTTTAAATCTATAAAAGCTGTTTATGAAACCAGGGTGACGTCACTGCATCTCTCCTTCAGCCAGCTCCTTCATTGCTTCCTTGACAGAGTTGCATCATCATATTTGAGCGTTATAAGCCTCGCGTTAGCCATGAAACAAACCTGGAGAAAAACATGGTGCCATTCTCAAAGTATCCGTCATGATGCACCAGCAGAATGTCTCCATACTTGGACTTTCGGTGACAGAGGAAAGGTCTGTGCAGAACTTCTATCGTCACTTCAGCTTCGGGCAGCTTCCCCCCGCTGCTGACGGACACCAGCATGAAGGAGCAGAGCCAGCTCAGCACAACCAGCAGCATGCTGACACAGTCAGCTTTCAGAAGAAACAGCCTGTTGAACAAAGAGCTAAAAAGTTTCTAACAGACTTGCTGCGGCATGAAAACGTGCAGCTGTTCCTCTACGTGGCAGAGACAAGTCGCTGCAGGAAGTTTTCCTCTGATTGGCTGATCGTTTTTCGGCAGCCCCACCCACAGACAATCCCCCTCACAACTTTCCTTTGGCAACATCTGAATGAATCTTTATTAGTGTACAGTGCTTCATGAAACGTACAGTCATGCAGGCAGATTATCAGCTAATTACAGTTTAATGAATGATTTGATGTATCCCCCACATGCTGCTGCAATAATCAAATATGATCCTTTTTTGGATGACATTCATTTTTTCCCATCTCTTCCATCTGAGTTATTTGGACATTCATTTCTAAAAGGCCTCACTCTGGCTTGGATATTTACAGCATTGGTTAAAGCGGTCTGTCGTGCACTAAAAAAACACATTTACATGCAATATGACAGCATTGCACTTCATCAATATACTGCATTTTTTTTGTAATATATTGCACAGGAATAAACACACTTACACACCCCTGATTTGTATACTACAGTACATAGATCTCTATATCTTTTTCATATTAAAAAGTGCTTTATAACACAGATTATTTCTGCATTAACAGTCAGCAAGTCATACACAACTATTTCGTATGATACAAACATGAAATCATTAAAATGTTTCCCAACAGTTCTAGTGTCCGTAACAGTGCTGCAGCCGATGAAGTGACACTAGCAAAGAGCTGTTTTCTGAGGTCAATTAGAGATTACACCTCCCGTGACCTTTCGTGGCTCAGAACAGGCACAAGAGCTTCCCTTAACTACTCTTTCTCAGTCTGTCGTTTATTTATTAATTAATTAATTTTTTTTTTTTTAAAGTGGTGAGACTTCAGTTGAAATCTGAAGTACAATCCCTTTGATCACAATGATCATCAAGAGGATTTGCAAAGATCCACTGAGGCTGTTTTCAAACCTCTGAATTCAGGTGAAGTACTTGCAGCCAGTAGAATCAATGAGGCATGAGTCGGTGCATTTGAGATGCCCAAAGGACCTGCAGGAGACACAAAAACTGGTTTGTAATACGTGCAATTGATGCGCTGCATTGTCTTACAGTTATCGTGAGTGGACTATTTTTGGAAGATAAGCATACTGACTTATTTCTCAAAGCAGACCCACCATTAGATGAGCTCTTATATTCATACAGTAACACTTACTATACTTACAAAAACTCTCTCTCTGTATTTGTTTGTATCTTTGTCTGCAAACTCCTCCTATACCAACAGAGGCTTGTTTTACAAAGCAGGATTTTGGCTTATCCTTAACTTCAGGGTTAACCCTGTGTTTTGCTTAGGTGGTTCAAAATTAATCTTTTGGCTTTTGTCCTTTTTAAAGCAGCGCTGCATTTAGTGAATCCACATCAGACAATCTGGGTATGTTGAACTTTCTTCGCTGTAGACGACCCAGGAGCTGAGCAACTGAACTTGTCACACATGTGTATTTTAGGCCGCTGAAGGTTCTTAACTATATAAGAAATTATGATGCCATCATAGTCCATAAAAAGGAGTTAAAAACATGTTAAAAAACAAAAAATCTGCATGTGAGCATCTTTATGGCTCACTAATAACATTTTATGTTTTATATTTTTTAAAGTCAGGACTCACAGAAATCCTGGCCTAAATAAAGTACGGCACTGAAAACCCCAAACTGTGCTTTTGCTATGATATAGAAATGAGATATACTGTGTTACGTCACGGGTTTGAGCATATACCAGCTGTGTACAACTTGGACAGTCTATTGCAGGGCTAACAGAGAGAGGCAGGCAACTGTTCACAATCACATTCACACCCAGGGCCAATTTAGAATTGCCAGTTAACCTAATCCGTGCATGTCTCTGGACTGTGGGACGACCCAGAGTAGCTGCAGAGAACATGCAAACTCCATGTAGAAAGGCCCGGCCAGCGGACTGTTTCAAACTGTGCTGCTCACAAAACATGTTTAAATTTCACTACGTCACCCTAACACTGATTACTACACTGCAAGAAGACAAAAGATGATGCAGTAACTAGCTCACTAGTTGCTAACACAGTACAAAATCTGAGATTGAAAACTGAAATCAACGTGAATGTGTGCCAAAAACGTCAGTTTCTCAAATGGCCATGTGAAAATGGCTCCAAATAGTCCGTCCTCACAGAGTCCCATATTAGAAATGCAGTTTTTGACACTTTAATGGATTCATCTTGAGTTATCTGGTCTCTGGAGCAAGTCTAAATGAATGGACTCTACATTTGTGTTCTGAGAGCTGTCTGTGAACATACCCAGGGAGATAAGACTTGCAGGTCTGGTAACCAAAGTCTTTTCCATCGCACTCCTCTATTCCTTCGTGCCTGTAGCCATCTCCACAGTAGGCCCACTTACAGTCTGTCACAAGGGAAAGGAGGTGAGAGGCAGCAGGAGGCAGAGGAGGGTAGGGAGAGAGAAGACATTACTAATTTCTTTGGCACTGCAGTCTGCTTCAGTGATGCCAATACAGCATTTTCTTGCTAATTTAATTGAACAGAAGCAGAGAGTAGGGAGAGGATGGCAGCAGAAAAAAGAGGGGGGTTGAGATTAATGAAAGATCAAGGAAAGGTCTCACAGTGCTTACTAGCTTTCATCCTATGCCATGTGGGATCAGACTCTGTGGTGTACTGGAGTTATGCTCTGCAGGGTACCTCATCAGCAGCAAAACCAATCTACTTTACAGTTGGAGACTCTTTTTTTTTTTTTAATTTAGACAAATGAAAAGCAGTTTCAGCTAAATTCACATAAGCTGGATATTTGTAAGAGATAAAGAAACATAAGCAAAATGGGACATCTTGCATTATATGAGATTTCAACCTCTACAGGCTATTTCTGCAGGTGTGCAAGTTAACAAAGCAAACACGGAACTCACTGAGGCAAGAATCTGTGACAATCTGGTTTCCATCATCACACTCCTCTCCGTGCTGGGCTTGCACCTTTCCATCTCCACACACGCCAACTCTGTCTGGGACTTTCTCAGTAGACTGGTATGGCTGGAAGGGCTAGAAAAATTGAAAGAACAAGCTCCAACTTCCTCTGAGTCTAGTGGTTTGCATGTAAGATATCAAAGCATTGAGGCTAAAGTTGCAGTTTATTTTCTGGAAAGCTTTTGTGTACCATCTACAAAAAACCCCCACTTTCTTCTAGCGCTTTCAGCCTCATACCGTTGCCTTCATCAGTACATATAGTCATACAGTTGACTTGCTGCTGCTCAGTGCTGCAAATGCTTTGAAATTACCTGTATGGGCTTCCATCCATCTTTGTCTTTAAAATAAAGCATCCTCTGATCCTTCCTGAATGCTATTGCATTCTCTTGTTGTAGATGGTCCATCTCCTCCTCACTGTTTACCACAAATATCTTGTGGTGAATATGAAACACACACACACACACACACACACACACACACACACACACACACACACACACACACACACACACACACACACACACACACACACTGATCAGTGAAAGCATGCCAATTTAAATACTCAATAACAGTATTGTGACAGGATGTGGTTTTACCGCTGTGACTTTATTTCCACTCCGCCGCTGTGTGTAACTTCCAAAAGGAGCATTATTTGGTCCGAGAGCACCTTCACAATTACAGTGACCCGGTGGACCAGGAAGACCCTTATCCCCCTTTTCCCCTACTAGATAGAGACCTATAAGAAACACATAGTTTACAAAAATAAACTTGGATAACACACAAGCAGCCAGTGGGATACTGCTTCTGATTGGGTCATGTCTGTGAGCTACTATACCTGATGCAGGAGGACCAGGTGGCCCAGGGTGGCCAGTAGGACCTGGAGGTCCGGGAGGGCCCATCAATCCAGTGGCCCCAGTCTGGCCCTTCATACCCTGTGCAAATTATAAAATACCAGAAAGTAGATTACAAAGCAAATATGCAAAAAAAAAAAAAAGTGCTAATCAATGGGAACAGCATCAGTGAGTGTGTGTGTGAGGTAAAAGACCCCACTTCACTGGCTATATTTTCCAAAACTGTTTTAAGAACGTTTCTTTTTTTCACCTGTTTGCCTCTCTTCCCCGGACGCCCAGTCGGTCCTCTCTTCCCTGATGTTCCTGGCTCTCCCTTTGGTCCTTTTTCGCCCTTTGAGAGAAGCAAAATTGAGGAATAACTGGATAAAAAGCAAATCTTTCATCTTCTTAAGTCTTTAATTACTCTTACCTTCTGTCCAAGCATCCCAGGCAAACCAATTGAACCCTGTTCAGAGACAGAATGGGAGCTTGTTGTGAGAACACTGACTTTATCATAACATGTATATGAAATACTTAACAGTAATTTATTTGGACTCTGAAACAGCCATACCAAGAAAAAGGTCTGAAATCATTTGAATTTTAAATTTTAAAAAAAGGGAGTGTATCAAACCTTATCGCCTTTTAGGCCTACTGGTCCAGGATCGCCTTGAGCTCCCTTATAAAAAAGAATTGGGGCGAGGGGAGAAAGAGAAAATGTGGATATGACACTTTTTTAGTAAGAGCAGTTAGTTAGAGGATGTGACACAGAACTTGCCTTCTCCCCTTTGTAACCACGTAAACCCTGAAAAGACAGAGTAAGAGACAAGAGTACATCAGAGAGAGAAAGCTTAATAAGAATCAAACAGGTAGTCCTGTAAACATGCCACTAACCTTTATTCCAGGTGGTCCCCTCAGTCCTGGTAATCCCATGAGTCCGGGGTCCCCTTTCTCACCCTGAGAAAAAATACAACTAGATGTATTTCAGGTGTCAGGAGTAAAAAACAAAATGCACCCAAAAATGTGTCTGTGCCTGGAGGAAGAGTCATGACACTTACCTTGGGCCCCTGTGGGCCAGGCCATCCTGGAATTCCTTGTTTGCCTGGCAGGCCTGGAGCTCCAGTACGACCCTACAAAAACATCAATACCAGTAACAGTTTCTCTGCCCGCTTCAGTAAAAGTGATGTGAACACAAAAAGCTGCTCGTCTACTCTAAAACTGCACGAAGAATTTTGCTGCAAACTCATTTAGAGTCCGACCTCCAACTCAGACTCCGCTCTAGAAGCACTGCAAATTACTGGACGGGAATGAAAGCCTAATCAATCTGGGTTCTGGGCAAAAGAGCCAAACATGATAGACAACAGCCGAACATCTCCGTGACACCCGGACAAGCATTGCAGAGCTGCTGCCATGCTAAGCAATGTGCTTTCATTTAACTGCCTTTCATTAAAACCGCAGCCTGTAGAGACTCTACGGACCTGCTGTGTGTGTGTGTGTGTGTGTATGTGTGTGGAGTGATTTATCACGAAGAGCAAAGGCACTTAGAGTGATTAAAGTAGAGAAGTAGAGTGCTGGAGAGGCTGGATCAGCAGGACTAGAGTTTGGTACGAGAGCTACTGGAGCAAGGCCAAGGAAAAAGAAATACGGAGAGAGGAAGCTGGAGCAGAGGAGAAAAAAGGAACAGCAAGGTGAGGGGACAACGGGATCAAAGTTTGCTGCAGGACGAGCATCTTCTGGGACTAATGCAGCGGAACCCATTTAGCAGCTGCAGAGGATATTCTGAGCACATCAATAGACAAATCACATCACAGAGCTCCAGGATGCATCCAGGGGGGAGAATAGAGGCAGACAGTGGGGAAAATCCTGATCCCATTACACCAAGGACAAGATGACGAGATGGACCGGAGAGAGTTGAGGAGCACAAGATGTGCAGGAGAGGATGAGCAGCTCACCTTTAACCCTGGACGTCCAATTTCTCCCTGGAGGAGGACAAATGGAGGGGCAGGAGATGGGGTGCTCGTTAGAGCAGAGAAGAGCACAAGGACACACACAAACACAAATGCTTTTACAGAAAACTGCATTAGAGACATAATTCACTCACCCCCACCCCTCAAACAAAACCCTCAAAACACACACACACACACACCTTCTCTCCCTTTGGTCCTCTTATGCCGGGCAATCCACTATGACCCTGAAAAATGTCACCAGATTTATATAAATCTCACATATCCCATAATGAGCATGGTACATTTGTAGAAAAATCAATACTAAAAAGGTTTGCGCTTGTTTAACAATATGTCCATCTGCTGTCTAAGAATGGTTTTGCTGTCAGGTGGATGCTCTGTGGCTAAATCGGGCTGAATTGCTTTTAGAGAATGATTTTGTGCAGCAGCTTATTTATTTATTTATTTATTTAGAAGTAAAGCCTTACCTCTGGGCCAGTCGGACCTGGAGGTCCCGGAGGTCCAGGCGGACATCCTGGTATCACAGGCTTTGGTTTTATCTGCACCTCCCCTCCGAAAACACTCGGCTCCAACAGGCTGTTGCTGTCCTTCATTCGATCAGTAAACACACAATCAGAGAGAAAGTTCTTTTTAAGTCAGTGGCCTACATCGGGCAGGTAGGGGAGGCTGTATAGAAACAGGTGTGTTTGTGAAGACGTACAGGGCTGACCCTCTTCCAAAGCTGAGGCGGAGGAGGGAAGAGTGGTGGTGGAGGAGGTGACATGAGACAACAGGGGTCAAACCTCATCGGCTCGGCCAGGAACCTGAAGCCTGAGAGGAAAAAAGAGAGCAGTGCGCATCAAATGGAGTGGAACATGCACACACACACACACACACGCAAAGCTGGACTTACCTGAGCGGGCTGAGAGGATGGCGTCCATATAGGAGTGATGAGATGAGGCCCACGCAGGAGACAGAAGGATGAGAAAGGTAACTGCAATATTCTCCAGGTCCATGCTGCTGGATTACTTTTCCTAAAACGCACACAGGGCAGCCGATTATACACACAGTACACTCTATTTCTGTTCCCTGAGCTTACTGCAGTAGTTGGCACCTGTCACTTTTCCTTATTCCCTCTTGAGGGTGTCACTATTTCATCACTTCAGTCCACTAAAGCCTCTCTCTCTCTCTCCTTATAGCATCATAAACTTGTTGCAGCTCCACACTGCAGCAGATTTAAACACCGCTGTAATTCCAGCCATGCACCACCACTACCAGTGGTGCCAGAATTAGACAGAGGGGAGGCCACTGCTTGTCAACAATAGTAAGATTCATTCACACAAACCATTTTAACACGCTCACACTGCATGCGGTCAATGCAGGTCAATAACAGGAGGGAGAGAGAGAAAGAGGGTGGCTTTGCATAAAGATGCTGATAAAGGCTCACGTGTCACTCCATATCACATCGTCACTGGCGCTCACTTCTTCTTCTCGCAGCCTATTGATTAAACAGTACATGCTGTCGAAACGACACCACAGCCCTAAACCACTAATAAATGTCATCCCGTGGATTTCATTTGCGCGATCTCTTTACCTTCAGCTCGAAATTGCGCCGCACTTGTTGTAGACACGCCGTCCGGCGCTCCTTTCGTCTAAATGGGATGCGCGCTGTGCAGTCCCGAGTACTGTGGCTCCTCTGACATTTGTGTAGCCAATCTGGAGAGCTAATAAATCCGATCCACTTATCGACCCGCTTCTTCACCGCCGGTCAATAACAACACAATTGCAGCTCAGAGGACCGTTTGTTTTTTCTCTTGGCGCTCCTCAGAGCCCATCAGAGAGAGAAGCCACTGAGTGGAGCAGACACGGCGGTGTGCTGTTCAGCTCCCAGCGGGCGTGGATCGCGGGACCATTTACTGTTGTGTCATCTGGATCGGGTTCAGGACAGCTGGCCGCATAACGCAATTTAAGTTTGCGCGTGCCTGCACTGGCCTGGCACGTTCTGCGTCCTCAGTGGTGAGCTCTTTATTGGAGTAATGGCGCCCTCTGCTGGATACCTTTGTCCGTTTAATAAAATAAAATAAAATAAAATAAAATAAAATAAAATAAAATAAAATAAAGTTTCACTAACAGCTGATTGATCGAGCCTATTGGTGATAATTGTTTGTAACGTGGATTTTATCTTTATCTTTTTTACCAATTAACACTTTGGTTGTCCGATTAAATTGCACTATTTTGTATATAAAGATGAAAAATAAGACGCAATGCTGCTTCGGATACTGCAGGAAATATGTTATGTGTTAATAAAAACTTTTATTTGGATGTTTTTTTTATTTGGATGCCAGACACGAGTAAGCAACTCGTGTCTGGCTGCACTTCATCCACCCTGCCAGATGTGAAAGCAAGCTCAAAGATTACAAAGGAAAATAGACAGCTAGACAAATAGGGCCTGGTGCAAGACACTTTACCAGACTTGCAATCTGTTAGAGCAGGTGCCTGTCTAGTAAGTGGTGGAGCGGGTGGCCAAGATTTTCCATAATGGATAGCAGATAGTTCAATGATCTCCTCACCACCACATCTTCAAAAGTGTCCAATTTGCAGTCAATCACAGAGCCAGCCTTTGTGATCAGTCATTTGGTGTCACTCTGATGCTGCTCCCCCAGTAAGGTACACCGTACTCACCACAACTAACTGATAAAAAATCTCTCATTTTTTGCTGCACCCAGTGAAGTATGTAAACTTCCTTAGGAATAGATCCTGATCATCCATTGCCTGTGGGGGTGGTTGTCTGATCCACATAGTTTGGGAGGAGAAAGGAGAAAAGGGCAAAATCACTGATAGTAATCAGGATGTGCAGTGATAATGAGCAGTGTGTGATGGAGGAGCCAGCAGAGGACTGCTGGAGGATAGACACCTGCTGGACAAACTTAACTCATTTGCTCTCTCCGCTCACTTTTATCCGTCTGTAATCTTAAACCCAGAGGATTCAGGATAGCTGTTGGCTGTTGGTGCAAAGTAATTTGTCCTTCAAAACTATATGCTCTATGAATATATTATTAGTGTCTCAATCTAAAATTTTGTCTGCTAGAATCCTAGTGCTGTGTGGTGAAGCCAAACATATTAAAAACAAAGCAGTGCTTCAAGAAAATAAATGGCAACCTTAAAAAATCACACCAGCTGTGTTTTTATGCAAAAATTTAATATAAGATTAACTAAACACTACAAGGTCAAAGTCAATGGTGTTTGGCAAATGTAAAATAGCATGCTAACTCAGTATAAAGAATGAGGCCTGTTAAAGTAATCTAAGCACTTTACATTGTTCCTTATTCTCTTATCTTTTTAAAAATACAACAGCAATCTATTTGTTGACCATACTATCCATAAAAAACACAGAACAAACAAAAACAGAAATGAATTCAGTGAAAGTAAAGAGCAGCACTGTAACGATCGAAGTCTGTAACACCCAGTGGTTTGAAAAGATGATTAAAAACCTCTTACACAAAGCCTGCCCAAATTGATACATCTAAACAGAAAACACTTGTGTGTTAACAGAAAACAAAGTTCTAACAATGTTCCACACAAGCATCGATCAGCAGTAGTTTATGCGCCTCATAAGCTTCTTTTAAATAGTCTATAATATCCTTTCTCTCTTTTTTCTTTCTGATGCCACTGAAGATCATCTTGGTGCCTGGAATGTACTTTTTTGGATTTTCTGTGTCTTCATCCCATACAATATCTAAAAAAGAAAACACAATAATTAAATTAATTCTTTGAGATTAAAATCGGTGAATCGGAGAAGAATGCTGGCTACTGTGCTACCTGTTCAGGCCTGCTGCTCTGGCCATCAGGTATGGGAAACATATCCTTTCTTAATATTATAGCAGAAATATACACACTACTGAGCACTCCAAGGGAAAACTCCCATAAATTCCAGTACAGAAGAGTTAAAATGCAGATTACAATTCACATTCAAAGCTCTACTGAAATTTATAAGATTATGAAGGTTTGTTCTGTCAGGATGTTGAATATGAAGACGATGAAGACTGCGGAGGAGATTTGTGGATGTAGTGAGGACATGCAGGGGGATGGCATAAAAGAAAAATGATGCTGAGGGATAGAATGAGATGGAGGCAGATGATTCACTGTAGCGAACCCTAAAGGGAGCAGCTGAAGATGAAGAAATAGTTCTTAGAGGATAGATTGATTATGATTGACTTTTTCACAGAAGAAGCTAGCACTGGCTTATTCACTCCGCTTTAATTTTCCACCAATCTGATTTGCATCTTTTCACATAGAAAAGACTCAGACACAAAGCTTCACAAAGCTGAGATGCATGGAGATCAATCAATCTGTCAGTCTAACCAAGGTGAGTTCTGCACAGCAATGGTACCTGTATCAATGTTGGCCTGTGTATAGGAGTAGCCAGGTGCTTGCCCTGTCTGCCTTCCAAACAGTCCCCACAGGTTGGGCCCCACCTTGTGGCTCTCCCCCTTTCCCACTCTGCGGCACTGGGAGCATTTCTGCACAAACACTTTCTTTCCTTTCTTGACATCCCCCATTACCAGTGGCTGGGAGGAGACACAAGCGAAGTGTGCAACCTGGAATGAGTCACACCCAAACTAGTAACATATGAAGCGAGTGGAAATATACTACACAAATATTTACATGTAACAGTAGCCCAGAGTCAAAAAAATCACTCACCAACTTCCAGGCTGTTAATGCACAAGTTATGAAATGTGGAACAAGATGTTCTGGGAACAAAAACATGTAAAAAAACAAAAAAACAAAACAAAAAAAAGAAGTTTAAAAGAAAAAAAAACTAAAATAGTTATTTAACAGGAAGATTGACTCGCTTTTGCTAAAAAGTCAAAGTGAGAAAAGATTTATGCCATCATTTATCCTCCAAAAAGACACATAAAAAACAAATAAATGAACAGTTAATAAACAAAAGGGAAAACTTGCAGATATTGGACTGTGGCTGAAATACCTCTGGACAGAAGTTCAGTGTTTAGCTTCAGCTTCAGCGTTGCGCCGGATAGTTTGAAGCTCAGAAAGTAAGATCTCAAATTTATAATGGGGGTGGTTGACTATGCAGTGGTTCAGTAGGACATTCATTCAGTACAATGATTGGCCACTAGAGGGAGACCAAACACAACCAAGGTGGTCACATTTTCCCTCAGTCTGGAGTAACAAAATCAGTGTCACCATTTTCAGAATCATTCCAGTGAATCAAGAAAGGTGTGAATGAATTTTTAACCGGTGGATGACATAAAGAGTTTTATCTAACAAAGTGATAGTGCCCGCAGTACAGGATGCACAGTACTAAGGAAACAGTGGGAGTGTGTGAGTTTTCTGTGTGCTTAATGTTTTATGTGTTAACTTCCCTGCTTTACTCTGTAATACTAACAGTAATGCAATTGTCTGCTCGAACTTAAGAAATTACATTAATTGAATAAAGATTTTAAAGAAACACAACTGCCTTGCTTTAATGTGGACTTCCTTCCCTATAAGCCTTCTGTTTTGTAAGATAACTCTTTAAAGTGTTAGATAGACTTACAAAGTATAAATTTTCCTTTTGATAAACACCTCTATGAAATCTATTTTTACAGTGATCCCCACTTGCAGTTTGAAGGTTCATCTGCAGGTTAAAATGCATTTGTCACCATTATGCAACCATAATGGATTTATAAACACAGCTCCTCATTTGCATCTGTTAAAAACCACACTGTCCAGGCCAGCCAACAGATTTTTTTATTTGTTGTGTTATCCAGCTAAGGCTCTAATGCAAAGGGTGTAAAACTGGCTACGGGATAGCCATACTTTATTTAATGCTATTGCAAGTTATGTATATTTACTTTTTCTCAAAGTATTTTCTATCTCACATCTGCATCTACAACCAGCTTAGAAAGCAGTTAACCCCACACTTACACTGAATCCAGAGGAAAACCCAACAAAGTCCCTGAGAAGGTTTGAATTCTTGCAGTGAGGTGACAGCGCTAACCTCCACATCAACCTAGCCACTGATATACAAAACACTGAATACAAAATGTCAGAAGGTTTTTTTTAAAACTATCTCATGATATTGCACCAATCACCAGTATTCTAACCTCTTTGGCCATTGAAATAGTACATATTACCCTGATATACCCCCACTACTGACAGAGTACGTACATATATAGTTGGTGGTTTCCAGGACACGAGGAATTTATTTACACGCCACTATAGGAAGACAAGGAAGCATATTTTCTTTATTAAATATATATTTACTGGAATTATTATGAAAAAAGTGAGTTAATTTTCAAACTAGAGGCTGAGCAGAAAGATCACAGTGGCCACTTTGATTGGGTTTTTGTCTCCCCCTTGTGGTTTATCACTGAACTGCAGGGTCACATGCCGTAAAATTGCTCCTGTATCGGCAGGGTTTCAGTGGATGCCGGGTGCTAACATAGTTAACTGCAAGGTTAAAAAAAAATTCAACAATAAAATGATTTTTCCAAAGAAGTACTGAAAAGCAAAACTGATGAAAAAAAATTTAAACAATGTCTGAGATAATCACAGCATTAGCTGGAGGAATGGACCACCATCACAGGATATTAATGTTTGTGTAAATCAGTTTTATTCCCAATGGCACAGCCCACTGACACTCCTTTGGATCAGGACGGAACAGTTTGTGATTGCAGGGCTGAGGTTTAAACATTGCTCATGACCGTTGCTAGGTCAACTGTGCAAAGTCAAGTCAGATGTAAGAGAAAAATTTCTGTGACTTAGTATGAAATATGAAAATTTGCTTTCCATCACAATATGTGTAACTTTATTTAAAGAGACATACAAGATTTTCCTCAAATGTTTCACTTTAAGCACTTGTCTATACAGTAAAATAAAGAAATGTTGATATTTACATCCTACAGAGCCCTATAGACAAAAATCACTATTTACTCTTTTTTTCTTCCAGCTCTGTTTCTTCATCTGAGGTAGTTGTTGAATCAAAGTTTTCAGCCCTGTAGGAACAAAGCACACTGTTTGCAAATGCACAATGGGACACCCATCCCTTCTCAGGAGTGCACCCGAGGTTGAAGATAGATAAACCATTAAGAACATCATTTACCTACCAGTGCAAGCCAGTGTTTAATAACTGTTCAATGGCAACAGTCCTCAGAAGCTTCCAGTAGGGACTATTCCTCTCAAATCTTTGAGACAGCACTTGGTTCGGTGCTCGTCTGATGCTCGGGCACTCTGCACACACTCGAATTGCCACCCAGGATCTTCCAAACCTCTGGGGCAGGTTGGGAGAGGAGTTTGGTGTCCTTTCATCACTGGGATGACTCTGTCTCCCAAAGCGCAATGGCATGTTGGCGTGCTGGTGGAGGGGTTTGACAGTGGGCGGATAGAACCTGACGATGGTCGGGAGGCTGAATTTGCTGGTGGTGGGAGCCACGTGTATATTGAAGCTCTCGAGATCTAAGCTCCTGTGGATTTTATTTTTAGTCTAGAAACAAGAGATCAGATGAAATATAATGCACATAATGCACTGTTTCAGTAGTTTTGCAAGCCAAACAATTGCTGGTTCACTACTGGGTCAAGGGCATTTTTTTCTCACATTCATTAAAAAAATTTTTTTGTTCACAGCAAAAGCAATCATTAGTTGCCACCACAGGTTATGCTCATACCCCATATTTTTCTGCAAAAAAGTGAAACAATGTCTGCAAAAGCTAATTTTGGAGAGCCCAAGATGATCTATTTGAGTTGCCTTTTTTAAAATCTGCTCAGCTATTCATTTAACAATCTTGTACATCAGCTAAAATTACCATATGGTTAAATTTTTAAGCTCAAGAAATTGAAGATTATTTGAGGTTTTCACACTTTAACCAATTTCTGAAATGTTAAATCAGTTCACAAAACATGTTTTACTCATTTACTAACAAGTTATGGGTCTAATTATTTCTTACCTCTTGGTGCGGCTGTTTCCTCACAGAATATGTGCCGTCATTGCTGCTGAGCAAGTTTTTACCGCTGCGGACCAATTTCCCAAAGACGTGTACATCAGACCCTCCAAGACCCCGCAGCATCAGGAGCGCAGACAGTATCATTGTTACCAACATATTAACAGCCATATTTCACAACTTCTCTGAGCAGCCTGAGGACATATGGTTACCACAGTGTCTGCAGGTATTAAAGGTCCCTGAAAGCATGCGTCACTGGCGGTGTGTGATGAAGACAGTCAAACACATGCACATACATCTTCAGCCTAATTTAACAGGAGGAAATTCCTGACCCTACTAATTATCCTTCTCTGAAGGATATGTTTGAGGAGGTATGTATGTCCTAATTAGGCTGCTGAATGAACCAGTCAGCGTGTTTTCGGTTTAGTTTGGTTGAAAGCAGGAAGTTGACAGGAAGCAAAAACAGGTGTTCAACAAAGATACCACATATCACATTTTTAGCATCACAATTTGATTTACAGTGAGCCAGAACAAAACATTCATTTTTGTAAGGATTTCTTGTAAGTTTTCTTTACAGTGTAACTAAAATGTTTACATTTACGTGCATGTAAATAACCATGCATGAAACGACGGCCTGAGAAAAATAAGAGCAATTATAATTTTATTCAAGTTATTGAAAATTCAGTTAGTTTGAATTATTATATTAAATTATTCTATATGTTTTTTTTTTAAAAATGTGATATTTATAAGAAACACCTTGGTCTACGCATCTACAAACGCAGTTCTGAAGTAGTTGGGATGCTGTGTAATATGTCCAAAAATAATAAAAAAAATAAAAAAATAAAAAACCAAGCCAAAACAAAACAAAACAAGAAGCAGAAAAAAACATGCAATAACTTGCAAATCTCATGAAGACATATTTTAAAATATATAAAATGTTGAAAGTGAAAAAGTGTACCGTTTTAAGAAAACAATCAAAAAAAAAATTAAATCAATTTGAATTGAATAGCTGCAGCAGTTCTTGAAAGCACTGGGACAGGGCCATATTTCCCACTGTGTAGCATCCCAGTCCATGAACGGGACCTGAGGAGACCAGCTGCTGCTTTTTTTTATTTTTTATTTTTATTTCATAATGCCTCACACGCTTTCAGTTGGTGAAACATCTGGACTCCAATTCAGCACTTGGACTCTTCTCCTATGAAGCCATGCTGTTTTAATAGATGCAGGATGCGGTTCAGCATTGTCTTGCTGAAATATGCAAGGCCTTCTCTGATGGGAACGTATGCTGCTCTAAAAGATGCAGACACCTGCAAGCTGCTAATTCCATAGGTACTAGTGCATCCCTGTAAAATCTGAGATGGAAGCTTTTGAACATTGATAACAAACCTAATGGTTCTTCCTCTCTTTAGTCTGGAGGATGCAGCATCCATATTTTTCCAATAAGAATTTCAAATTTTGATTTGTCTGACTCTAACGCTGTTTTTACACTTTTCCTCAGTCTATTTTAAAACTTTTTTTTTTTTTTTGCCTGTCCCGTTTGGCTCTTTTGCCATCAGAATTGTTGTCTAAAGGCAAACAAAGATGCCCAACGGATTTACTTTACCAAATTGACCATCCCAGCCTTGCCGTAATGGTCCATTTGATTCACCTTTTATTGTTTATTTTATTTTCACTTACTGAATACGGGACAGACTTGACTGGGGGAAAGAAGGGGAGAAAGAAAGAGGGAAAGAGAAACAGCTGAGAAGAGGGACGGGGGAGAAGGGCAAAAAACATAAACCAACAGAACGGGCAGAGAAAAAAAATGCATATATCAATCACCTGGATCACTTGCTGAGAAAGAAAAAAGAAAACAAGCAGAAGAGAACAAGAGTAATAGAATAAACAACATAACAATGATATATGGGAATATGACAGTAAATACTAAATATTAAACATTATTGTGCAGCACATAAGATCAACAGAACACAGTGTGCTTTGAGGTAGGAGCCAAAAAGGGTGTAGTTTGTGGGTGTGATCACCCGTGTGTACACCTGTGAGCATGGACGCGCTTGTTTTTTGTTTTTTAAAAGGTTCCTTCATGTAATGATCTGCTAGAGGGTGTGGGGGGGCCACAGCCCCGTCCTCCAGGGCATGAAGCAGGTGTGGAGGAGATCAAAACTCCAGACATCCAGAGGCCCCCAGAACACAAGAGACCAAGGAAGACCAACAGAGGGGCAGCCGCGCCACTGACCCAGAAAGAGCTGAGGAGAGTCCCAGATGAGGGCTCACTCAGCAGCCGCGGAGCAGAAGCCAGGGGGAGTTGCAGTGACGCGCCCGTGAGCTCCGCCGGCAGCCAGCCGTGCCTGAGTGACCGAGCCCCAGGCCGAGAGGCCGGGGGCACCCCACCTCCGAAGTGGCCCGAGCGAGCCCCAGGCTCCAGGCCCAGATAAGCGGCCGCCAAGGAGTGAGCCGGTGTGTACCTGGACGCCCATCCCCAGACACAAAGAACCACCAACGCACCGATGTCTGAGGGAGTCCGTCACTGGCAGGGGAAGTGGTGGTAGGGGGAGATAGCCCTCCAAACCTTGGAGGGCCTGAGATGTCCCCAGAGAGGTGGCGCCTGACACCCAACCTGACATATAGACACAGACATACAGGCACACACAGACACAAACATCCATTCCCACCCTCATGCTCTCATATGCACTTACTCCACACTCAACCAACGTGGAGACAGACATAAAGAGACGTTGTACACACGATCACACTCCCCAAGCGTACTCTACAAACCGGGTCTAGGTACCCTTGCCCCTGGAGGGGGGAACTGCACCCAGACCCTGGTGGTGTTACCCTTTTCCCTGCGGTGGGGGGAGGCAGACCGCCCCGACTCCGCAGCAGCAGGAAGGCCCCACAATCCAGACCGCAGTCGGACGGCCAACTCCTCCTCCTAGCCCCCCCGCTCCAGCAGGTCGCAGAGAATGGGGGTGAGAGAAGACTCCAAACCTCCCTCCACCCGCTCATTGTAGTGTTGATGCATGTGTGTTCTAAGGTGCATTTAAAACCCAGGAGGGCATGGAGCTACCTGCCAGAGAGCAGCAGGTAAGCGCATGGTCCCTCCTGCTAGCCCTCAATGTCTACGTGTATTTAAAATTGAGAGGTGGGAAACGACGCCAGGGGTGGGGTGTATACCCTGATGGTACTTTGGACTCCGTGTATCGTGCCCACCCCCAAGATCCTATATGTATGTGTAATGAGAGTGTGAGTAATGTGAATGTCTAAGTTGTGGGATAAAATTGAGGCAGAGGCAGCCAGAAGGGGACAGAGGGGGGGGGGGTAGCCTCCTCTGCACCCTGGTGACACACCCCTACTCCAAGGTCCTGCATGTGTGGGTGGTTGTGGTGGAGCGGGAAGAGGGAGGCAGCTGGAGATGGGGAGGGAAGGAAGGGAGGGGCAAGTGACCCCTCCCTGGGGCCAGCTCCCCCGCTGACCCCAGTAGGCACCCCCATACTCCGCGACCCGCCAGGGAAAGGGGGCTCAGGCCCATCCAGACCGGGGCCCAGTGCAGCAGCGCCTCCCGGCCCCACAGAGCCCGGAACAGTCCACCCAACCCCACCACAGAGAAACTGCACCCACCCCACCATCCACTCATCTTCCAGACTACATAAGACAATAAACACCCAGGCTGAGATCTTCCTCCACCTCTCCTGTATCTCCCCCTCCTGCAGAGGGAGCTCCTGAGGAGAGGAAAGCTCCTGCAAGATGTGACAATCTCCCCCACCAGTTGAAGAGCCCCCCAGGTGGCTCGATGCACCGGCGGCACCCTGCTCCAGGGCTGGGCCCCCATGCACCCACCCGCCCACAACCCCGGCAACACACCAACCAGGACCCAAGCCCCCGAGGCCCGGTCGGGGTCCCAGCCCAGAGACGGAGCGCCCCCAGAACCTCACGCCCATCCCGGACCCACCCAGGGGCAGCCAGGCTACCAGGTCAGTAACCCACGTCCATCAGCACAGACCCTCCCCTAGCCCCGCTGCACACAGCCGCGAGGAAACAGTCACCTGAGAGCCAACAGAGCCCCTAACCGGACATGACCGTTACCCCGGGTTGAGCCCCCCAAGGAAGATGCCTCCGGGGAACCCCCCGACGCCCTAAGCCTGTCCCTACCCCCACACCAATCACAACAGTGAAGGCGGGACCAAACTATGACCCCCCACCCCCACTAGGTGATGGAGCTGATCAAAGGAGCCCAGAGCAATTGATCTGATGTGGTGGCAGAGGCTGTATCAAGACTAATGTAATCTAATAGATAATTTCTATATTGGTTAGAATTAAGATTATTTTTATTTTTCCAGTTCATGAGGACTGTTTTCTTGGCTATGCATAGGGCAGTGAAAACCATAAGCTGCCCAACAAACACACTAAGGGGGAAGTTGGAATGTTACATTTCAGACACTTCGATAAGTCTTCACATATCTCGCGCCAAAACTTCTGAACTGGTGGACAGAACCAAAGAGCGTGGATATAATTGTCCGGTGAATTGGTTTGGCAGTGTGAGCAGTTGTTGGTAGACGTAAAGCCCATCTTGAACATCCGATGACCTGTATAGTGCACTCTATGTAATATTTTGTATTGAATTAATTGAAGACTGGGATTTCTAATTAGATGAAAGGTTTTTAAGCAAACCTGAGACCAGAAGTTTAGGTCTAAGTTAACTGATAAATCCGCTTCCCATTTTGCAATAGGAAGTGATATTGATTCATCTGTTTTAGAAAGCATTCTGTATATTTTGGATAGTAATTTGGGGGTTTTAAGAGTAAGAAATTGAACCACACTTGGTGGTGTTTGTAGTTCAACTTGACCCGGTTTAAATTTCTTTTTTACTATGGATTTAATTTGTTGATATTCTAAAAATCTTTTCTTGTTGATCCCATATTGTGTAACTAGTCTGTCAAATGAAATAAATTCTGTTCCTTCTAGTATATGTTCTAAATATTTGATTCCTTTATCACTCCAATCTGAAAAGTTTATCATATTATTGTTTTGTAATATGTCAGGGTTGTTCCAGATAGGTGTACGTTTGCATGGGATTAATGAAGACGCCGTCAATTTTAGAAACTCCCACCATGCTGTCAGAGAAGAGCTGATGTTGATGCTTTTAAAGCATTCATGTCGTTGGATGTCTGAGCTGATAAATGGTAGGTCTGAGATCTCTAGATTATTGCAAAGTGCTTGTTCTACATCTAGCCAAGGTTCATCTAAGAGGGTATGTTTTAGCCATCCTGAGATAAACTGAAGCCTGTTGGCTAAGAAGTAGTGCTGAAAGTTAGGCAGTTCTAGTCCTCCTTTATCCTTGGTCTTTTGTAGTGTTTTTAAGCTTAAATGTGGGGGTTTATTTTTCCAAAGGAATTTGGACATACATGAATCTAGAGATCTGAACCAATCTTGTGGCGGTTTAGTTGGGATCATTGAGAATAAATAATTTATTTTTGGTAAGACCATCATTTTTATAGCGGCAACCCTTCCCATGAGTGATATGGGTAGACATTTCCATCTAGCCAGATCATCTTCTACCTTCTTTAAAAGTGGGATATGGTTTAATTTAGTTAGATCTGCAAGCTTGGGAGAAACATTAATACCTAAATATTTTATATTTCCCGATTGCAGTGGTGTAGAAGAGGAATTATGGAAGGAGCAATTAATCGGTAGGACTGTAAATTTTGACCAGTTAATTTTAAAACTTTGACAAAGAGAAGATGTGCGTTTCTAGGTTATGGCTTCTTCTTTGCTCGAATTTAGCTTAAACCTAAATTCGTGAATGACACCTTGTGGTGAACCGTGTTCACAGACAGTGATTTCTGGAAATACATCCCTGCTTTTAATGCAGTGTCAACTGAGAGCCTAAAGATCACAGGGATTCAAAATTGACTTTCAGCCTTGACAGTCTTTTGATATTATTATGTACTTTGTATTATGTGTTATGTTTAATGAGATATTTAAAGTCTTCACAGTTTCATGTTGAGGGACATTATTGTGAAGTTGTACACTGATAAAAGCTATTTTGGAGAGAGGTATATATAATCTATGCAAATCATATAAAATTTACTCTATTATTGCCCTCAGCTAAGGAATTATAAAGTAATGGGTTTATTATACCCTTTTCTTAAGAGTAACAACATTACATTAAAAAATGCAGTAAAATATACCCCCAAACCATGAGTCTTATGTAAGGTAATCGGAACACTGAGGTCGTGTCCAAATTCATGGGCTGAATCCTCCTGAGGACCCGGCCTTCGCGGGCTATGTGGGCCGGGTCCTCAGAAGGTCGGGTAGGCCGGATGTAAACCTACGTTTAACCTGAGTAGCGAAAGACAGCGGTGATCTGAAAATGATGTGCCGGGAGTTGTGCCGTTCTAGTGACCCTCGAGCTCCCGGCTAGTTATCGAGCTGTTGGGTAACAGACAATCCAAACAATCCCTGTCAGTGATGGAGAAGCTTTGATGAAAATATTTGGTAAAAAGTTCACCAGCATGAAGGAAATGAAGTTTCAAACTTTCCTTAGGAGGACCCCAGCACGCCTGCTTAAAGAAAAGTAAGTGTGGCGGTGTGGATGCTTGCAGCGACTGCTGTATAGAGGCCATCCTGCTACACATGAAACACATCAGAGTCATAATTGTTATTTTAGTCACGTGTTTGTTTATTATCCTTATTGTTTTATCTGGGACTGTTTGCAGACATCTCAGAGAGAGGAGACACCAGCATCTGAACAGAGACTTAAACCAGCAACCTGCAGCTCCCTGCTTGGCTGCTCCAGTTTTCTCCTCACTCATGTTCAGAGATGGGCAGTAACGCGTTACTTGTAACGCGTTACTGTAATCTGATTACTTTTTTCAAGTAACGAGTAAAGTAAGGGATTACTATTGTGAAAACGGTAATTAGATTACCGTTACTTTCCCGTAGGAACGCTGCGTTACTGCGTTACTAAAACCGTGATTTTTTGCGAGAATTGTCGTGTCCAAATTCATGGGCTGCATTCTCCTGAGGCCGCATTTGTAGACCGATTACGTCACAGCGACGCGCCGAAGGCTGTCCAAATTCGTAGACCCCTCCGAATGCAGCCGACAAATGCGTGCTCCTTTTTCCGAATTTGAAGGATGGGTCGGGTGTGTCCTTCGTGGCCCACCATATCCCAGAATTCATAGCGCGGCCCAGCCAAGCTCCAGTTTCCGGCTAATGGCGGCCGCTACTAAGTTTTAAAATTACTCTTATTAATCTTTCTGGGTCACAAAATAAACTTTTAACATATTTTCAGGCGAGAAAGTAGCTGTGTAAACATCAAATATCTGCTCGGTTTATCAAGATATCGCATCTTTGCTAAAGTGCTTCGACGTTTTCGGAGACGTCTGCTACCCACCAGCTCGATAGCTAGCCGGGAGCTCGAGGGTTACTGATGTGGCCGAGAATGGCACAACTCCCGGCACATCATTTTCAGATCACCGCGGACTTTCGCTGCTCGGGTTAAACGTTGTCAGCCGGTGATCAGCTGTGATCAGCTGATCACGGGGCCGGGGTTAAAAGAGAGACGCCAGACATCATTCTCTTCGTGTCAGGAGCTCCGAAACTCTGCCGACGTCAGTCTCCGCCTGATTCAGCAACCGTGAGTGATTATCCCTTCAATCCTTTTTCTCTTCCCGGCTCCGCTCGCTCTCTGTCGGTAACGACCGTTCCGAAGCCACGCTTCGTGCACTGATCGTTACTAGAATAACTGCGTGCCTGCTCCAAACCCACCGCTAGCCTTCGCCGCGCTTGGGTCTAGCCAACACGCCACACGGGCACGCCGAATTACTGTGTGCAACCCGCCCGGCCGTGACAAACGTAATATATAAGTCACTTAGACAACCTAAAAATGTTATTGTTGGGCTTTTTTTCAGTGTTTTGTTTGTTCGTGAGTAAATCGGTTTGGCTGAGATTAAAGTTATTAGATTAGATAAAATAAAACTTTATTAATCCCCCGGGTGGGTTCCTCCTTGGTTTTTACACAGCTGACTAAACGTCAAACAGAAAACTGATTAAACAGAAGTGTGAGACAGTCGAGAATTTACACCAGTGTCCTGTTATATTTTAGACAGCAAGGAGCAGACGGCTGAGTTTATTAAACTCCACCGAGACAGCGGTGACGCTAATCAGAAGGCTAGACCGTCCAATTTCACGGCCGTTTACTTCCGGCCTACCCGATCTTCTGAGGACCCGGCCCACGTAGACCGCGAAGGCCGGGTCCTCGGGAGAATGTAGCCCATGAATTTGGACACGACCAATGTCTCACGACGGTGACGTAAGCGAGTGCGCCGTTAGTGACAACAGCTGTGTGCAGATCAACAATGGATCACATATCGATTGTGGGAGAGAGTATGAGCGTGCAGCGTTTAAAGCGTGGAAGTACTGACCTTATTTTGAGTTTGATTCCATAAAAAGTGACAAAAACATTAGCGTCCGTTGTGCGTGGGAAGAAAACTTCTTTTTACAGCGAAAAAAAACCCCTAAACTTCCAAGCAAACACCGAGTGCACAACAACGTAATGGGAAACGCACAGAGAAACTCGCAGATTCTTCAACTGACCGCAGCACACCTGCACCAGGGTAAACCTCCGCCTGCTCCAGTCCTGCTTTACAGGTGAAAATAGAGCAACAGGACCGCTGAGTCTTTGACTTTATTTATTTTCTGCTGTGTTTTACTTGCATCTATTTGAAAGAGTGAGTGTAAGAGTTACACTCAAAACATGAAGAAGGAACTGATGAAAGTGCAAGAAGAACTTGCAGAAGAGAGAATTGAGGTGAAGGTATTCAAGAAAGAAACGACCGGCTCTGCGGTGACCAAGAAAGACTGCAAAGCCGCACTTAAAGAAATACGAAAGCACAAAAAGGAAGCTAAAGAGCTCCTCAAACAGAAAGTGAAACTGGCCAAACAGCAGCTGAAAGAAAAATTTAAAGATGCCGAGGAGCAGCTCAACAAAACCTTAAAAGAACTCAAGGCAAAAGAAAAGCAAGCCGAGGACAGGAGGGGATTCTGGAGCAGACTGCTGAGAAAGAACTGACCCAGCAGCATCGAGTTTGAGGACATCAATAGTTTCTTCCTCCTCTCTCCACCTTTCTTTCACCCCATTCTTCTTCTTGGGACGTTTGTTTGTTTTTTAAAAACTCTAATCTAAATACATGTACTGAAATACACAAATAAAATTGCCATAACTTGACCTCATGTTGCCTGCTTCTTTTCTTGTGTGTCTGTGGATGTAAAACAGTAACACACTTTCTTCTCTGTGTGTCTTTAATTGTAAATAAATGCAATATGTTCTGATTTTAAAATGCAGTGCAAAAAACTTCTGCTCTAAATCTTTTTTTTTTTTAGCAAAAAGCTTTTTTTTTTTGCCTGTTGTGGAAGTTTTCCATTTAAATAAAGCCTGCAGACGAGCGGTGAGCGGTAGCTAACATTCTTTAATCCAAACACACAAAGAACAGACAACCAAGCTTGATGAAGTCCCTGCATGACCGTGGGACAGACGGTCAGCAGAGTCTCCCTGAGCCTAGCATGGCTCTCAGTTAAATACCTTCTCCAGGAACAAAAGGCAGTACACAGCTGTTTCACACCTTAAGGTTCACACTCCCTTGCTACCTTCCCAGAGTCCTCAAAGAGACAAAAGACTCTTCCTGTGGAGTTGTCTGCTTCCCCCAACTTCCTTACTACACCCCCTCCATTTGTCTTACTGTATGAGTGTGAGACTTGTTAAAATCCAGTGGCACCAAGGTATCATACAATAAAATAATGTGATTAATACATAAGTAAAAGAAATTCCTATACATGCCCCTTCCTGATTACTTATGTTTTAACATGTTTGTTACACTTAAATGTTTCCAATTTCAAATGTTAACAGATTTTCAGAGTAAATACAGATTGTAGTTTTTTAAATGATGATTTCATTTAGTTTGGGGAAACAGCTCTCCAACTTTACCTCATGTAGAAAAAGTAATTTCCTTCTAAACCTAATAAGTGGTTTTGTCATCTAGCAAGAACTGCAATCAAGCATTTGCAATAACTGGTGATGAGTGTGTTACAGCGCTGTGGAGGAAATTTGGTCCTCTCTTCTTTGCAGAATTGTTTTCATTCGGCCACTTTGGAGGGTTTTCCAGCATAGGCTGAGTTTTTAAGGTCATGCTAAACCATCTCAATCTGATTGCAGTCTGCACTTTGACCAGGTCAAAACCTCCATGTTGTTTTTTGAGCCATTCAGAGATGATCTTGCTGCTGTGTTTTGCATTATTGTCCTGGTGCATTTGAGCTTCAGGGCACATTAAATGAGACTAGTGAGGCCTTCAGGTTTTTCACATTTTCTGGATTAAGGCCCTCATCGTGGTTCGATTCCCAAAGCGCTTGAAATGCCTTTGTAACCAGACTGTTACTTTGTTTCCAGACTGATAGAGTTCAGTGTTTCTTAGCTGTTTCTTTAGATGTCCACGATGTTGCTTTCTGAGATCTTTTAGTCAACTTCACTTTTTTTTTGCCTGTCCCATTTGGTTCTTTAGCCGTCAGAATTGTTGTCTGAAGACCAACAAGGAGACCCAATGGATTTACTTTCCCAAATGGATCATCACGGCCTTGCCATATTGGTCCGTTTGATCTACCTTTGTTGTTATTATTTATTTTATTTTATTTTCAGTTGTTACAGACGGGACAGACATGACTGAGGAATAGGAAAGGGAGAAAGAACGATGAAGGAGAGGAGCAAAGAGCAAAGAAAAACTGAAGAACAATATTCACCTTATGTTTAATTTCTACCTTTATTAAAGAGACTCAGAGAAATTTTGAGGTTAGCTAAATAACTTGTAACCAGGTACATATCTGAAAATTTCTTTTGTGTAATGTATTTTCTTATTTTTGTTGCATGAAGAATCTGTGTATGTGGACACTCACTATTTGCCCTCTTTTTCAGGTCCTCACATGTGTCCTTTACAAGCAGAGACTCACTGATAGACGACTCTGTTACCAGTTCTAGGGCTGATGCACCCACCCACATCCCCACCCCCGGTGTATCCTTTATAGGTATGCAAGTTTCTAAATGAAATAAATCACATGTGGTTAATCTTAACCAAAGTCCTCAGTTATGGGAAAATGAACTGGAAATGCAAGTTGTGCAACTTCACAACCACAAAAAGATTAGACCTGCTGAAACACGTCAGGCTAATACATGGGCATTTTGGTTGAGTCCACTCCATACCCTGCCTTCATGCAGATTGCCCTTGCACTGTCAAGACATGGGGTGCATTAAGGACACATTTGTCAAGGCATCATTCACAGTCATCCCAGCCAGGCAACATCCTTTCATTCACGTGCATTGTCTGTAATTCATGCTCTTTTGACAGAGGCAGTTTTTTGAAAATCTTGGTGGCCATCTAAAAAAGTTTGAAACTGTGCCATGTGTTTTTGAGGATTGTGATTATAAGGTTAACAAATACACAACATTCCACAGCCACAAGAGTAGAAAACACAACCCACATTCCTTGGAAGATTTCAAGACTAATGTTCTTCATCAATACCAAAAGAACCCGGATGAAGAATGTGACATTGTTGACCATGACAATGAATGTGGCTCAGTCCTTGAGGAGGATGAGGACTTAAACAAAATTATTACTAAGAAAGTGGGGCTACTCCTCCTGAAAATGGAGAGCATTTTCAATGTGTCCAATTCATGCATTGACAAACTAGTAGAGGAACTTCATTTCCTTACAGCATCTGCATCTGGTCCTGTCATTAAAGAAATAATTCTGAGCACTTTGAGAAAACATGGCTGTACATTGGAAGACTCAGTGATTTCAGAACTGGTCAAAGACCTTTGCCGGCTAAGCCCTGTCTGTGCTGCTTTAAGAGTGGAAGGGCCTTTAAGCAGTCAGTTCAGGAGAGAGCAATTTAGAAAGGAGCATCTCTCATTGACTGAACCTGTTGAGTACATACTTGATAGTACAGATAATAAAACATTTCAGTATATACCAATCCTCCCATTATTATCTCAACTTGTGGACAACAGAGACATTCAAAACACAATATTACAAAACAAAAGGCCATCTGATGTCTCTTCGGAATACAAATCATTTAATGATGGATCTTTACTAAGAGAAAACAGCTTTTTATGTGAAGATGAACTTAAACTCCCACTCATCCTTTATATAGATGACTTTGAGATATGCAACCCTCTGGGAACATCCCGCAAGAAGCATAAAGTCACAGCTGTGTCTTGGGTGTTTGCAGACATACCTGCCACCTTGAGATCTATACTGATTTCCATTTACTTAACCATTTTATGCAAGGCAAATGATGTCAACCAGTTTGGCTATGCAAATGTTTTGGACCCACTGCTCAAAGATTTGAAGTCCTTTGAAGATAATGGTATTTTTGTTTCAAGTCTGGGCAAAGTGGTCAAGGGCACTGTACTTGCTGTAGTCGCTGACAATCTTGGCGCTCACTCAACAGGCGGGTTTGTTGAAAGCTTTTCAGCTTCACATTTCTGTCGCTTTTGCATTGGCGAAAGGTCACAGATCCAGGAGCATGAAGTAGGAGAAGGACTGTTTCCTCTACGGACTAAGTCCAACTATGCCATCCATGTCAAAGCAGCACTGTCTGATCCTGCAGAAGCTCACCACTGTGGAGTTAAAAGACAGTGTCCAATCTCAGACAGACTCAGTCACTTTCATGCTACATCAGGTTATCCCCCAGATGCTTTGCATGATTTGCTTGAAGGGATTGTACCTGTTGAAATTTCACTCTGTCATGATGTGTTAATCAGGAAGAAATACATATCTCTTGAGCAGCTCAACCGTTCCATCCGCTTCTTTCCTTACAAATGGAGTGACAAAACAAACTGTCCACAACCCATTGCCCCAAATTTCACAGCGCGAAAAAGTGTAGAAGGTAATGCACACAAAAACTGGTGTTTGTTGAGAATGATACCACTCATGATTGGTGACAAAGTACCAGAAGATGAGCCTGCTTGGGAGGTTTTGATGACCCTGAAAGATGTTGTTGAGCTTGTCATGGCTCCTCTCCACACAGATCACACAATAGGATACATGCAAAGTAAGATCTCAGAACACCGTAACAGATATTTAGAAGTGTTCCCAGAGGAGAAACTAAGACCAAAACATCACTTTCTCGAGCACTATCCTTTGCTTACAACTGTTTACTTGTACATTTCTGGACTATGCGATTTGAAGCCAAACATCGATTCTTTAAAAGGATTGTGAGGCAGACTGGGTGTAGAAACATCCTCATGACAATGGCAAGAAAACACCAATCGATGATTGCGTATCATACCCACGATTACAACCACCAAAGGCCAGCACTGTCAGTGTCCCAGAATCAAATCAAATCAAATCACTTTTTTTTTTTTATTATTATTTTTTTTTATTGTCACAGAAGACTCAAGTGGCAGTCGATGTTCTAAAAGACAGCATTAAGGAGTCCCTTGCAAGGAAGTTCCCCAGGGAAGACTTTGTGAACATGACAAATAAAGCAACCATTTTAGGCACAGACTATAATATTGGCATGATGCTGCCGTTTGGCTCAACAGGAGGCCTACCTGACTTTGCAGAAATCCATCAAATAGTCATTGTGCACAGAACTCCTGTGTTTGTTCTGAAGTTGCTTAGAGGCTGGTACTGTGAACACCTGAGGAGTTTCAAAGTAGAGCCCACAGGAGAGACAGAAATCCTTAAACGTTCTGAACTGAAAGAAACATTGCCCTTATCTCCCTCTTCTTAAAATGACAATCAAAAATTATTTATTCAAAATTCTACTGAACTAAATCTCTGCTTTTATTTCTCTGGCAGAAGATAATGAAGAAAATATATGCATGTAAGCTTATCAACTATTAATAACCTGTCTCAATTTCTTTTCTTTCTCTGTCTCTACAGCTGAGGAAACACAAACCAAACAACAATGGCAGTCCAGTTAAGAGTCGTTTTAGAAGAACACAGCATTCATAAGTTGACACTTCCAACAGGAATTCCTAATACAGTGGAAGATCTTGTTTCCATAATTACTGAAACTTTCCAGCTACATGGGGAATTTGGACTGCTATACCAAGACAAAGACTTTGACAATCAGTTTTTCAGTGTCATCTCAACTGCTGACTTGTATGACAAGGCCACTGTTAAAGTGATCCTTAAAGAGCCAGTAATCACCCTTGAATTACAACCAGTATGTGAATCAGGATCATCGTCTGCATTGAACTCTTCGGCTTCAGTGAGCACTCATCCTGCAAGTACTACTGAAACGGACATCTGCCCTGCCAATCATGATGCACCCTCACAGGTGTCCGACTGCGCATCGTCAAGTTCCAGTGACACCATCATTCTCCCTGATTCATGTCGCCCTGCTGCGTGGCCAGTGCCATTTCAAGTACCGGAGTTTTCCCGAGACATACAACTAATCCTTGCTGAGGCAAACAACTCATATCGCAACACTGGAAGACCTTTCATGGATGCCAGTGTTAAATCAGCAACAATGTTTTTTTTTTCAGTTTTCAGTTTTATTTGTCATATGCAAGTTAGCACAGGGTCAACATTGCAATAAAATGTGTTTGACGAGCAGCAGTCACTCAGCAGCATGATACAGTAGGAGAAAATATAATAAAAATAAAAGAAAATAATAAAGAAAATAGAAAAATAGTAAGGAGCAAAATATTAGAGAGACGTGGTAAAAGAGAAAAGATGACTAAATATATATGTATCTATAAATATAAATATATGTACACTAGTGATTAAATAAGAAAATCTTGAAAAGAAATGTGATGGGAGGGCAGATGGGATATTGCACAGGAATGAGCAGCAGAAAATTACAGTATTGCACTTTTAAATATAAATATCAATGACAATAAAGTGGAGTGACCAGTGCAGATTAAACAGAGTACTTGTGAAGCTGCAGGTAGCTTCTGAGTGCTGTGTTGTGTGTGTTTAAGTGTTGTGGTTGAGGTGTCGTATGGCTTGGTGGTAAAAACTGTTTTTGAGTCTTGTAGTCCGAGCACACAGGCTCCTGTAACGTCTGCCAGATGGTAACAAGGAGAACAGCTGATGTGCTGGGTGGTCTGCTCTGTGGGTGGCTGTGGTCCTTGATGATGCTGTGTGCTTTACGGAGGCATCGCTGGAGATAAATGTCCTGAATGTCCTGCTGGCAGAGCAGCTTCCGTACCAAACTGTGATGCAGTGATGCAATGCAAGACCTTGCAAAAGTAATTTTTTCGTACACTGCTTACCCAACCAATCAGCAGATCCTCTCAGTGGCTGAAGCCTTGGTTTCAAAGTTTCCGTGTCTTATTATCATTTGCCAGCTTATATGGCTGGCAGCAGCGCATAAAAAACAAGATGCACAATTACCGTGCCAAGCTAAGATCTCGAAAATTTTCTTACCCGGAAATTGAAATTAATGCCTTAAAAAGGTAGCATCCAGCTGATGCAGTGCCATCAAAGAATGTAAAAAAGCCAACAAAAAAAAGCAGAGGTTAATTATCTCCCTCCGCATCCTACTGGAGAAACCCAAGAGACACTGGAGAAAGAGAGGCTGGAATTAATTTATGAAATAACAAAGAAAAACAATGCAAATATAATTGCAGATAAAATGAATAAAACGTTCTCTAGCCGAAGACTTGGAGTGGTCAGCCTCTGCCCCTCTGTGGGTGAGTTAAAAGAAAGGTGGCCAGCATTATTCACTGAGGCTCAGGTGAGTATGTGTGATAACTATTCCTATCCACCAAAAAACAAATGTCAAACAAATGTCAACAAATTGAAATGTCTTTTTTTTTGTCCCCTTACTTCTTAGCTCATCGAAGAGTTCAGACACATCACCACAGTTTCTTTGGTGGAGACATTCATGCTGAAACTTGATGAGTACACACCAGGTCTTTTGCAGCTTATGCCTGCCAAAGGAGGAGCCGCTGGTTCCAAGATGAGACCTCTGCTGGACACTTTGAATGACCTATGTTATTTGACTTTTTTCACAAATATGTAATTATGGAGGGCTGCAGTGGGTAGCAAGAAGGTCCTGGGTTCAAATCCCGGCCCAGGGTCTTTATGCATGGAGTTTGCATGTTCTCCCTGTGCATGTGTGGGTTCCCCCCGGGTACTCCGGCTTCCTCCCACAGTCAGAAAGCATGGCTGTTAGGTTAATTGGTCTCTCTAAATTGTCCTTAGGTTTGAGTGTGTGCGTGCATGGTTGTTTATCCTGTCTGTCTCTATGTTTCCTTGTGATTGACTGTCCAGGGTGTACCCAGCCTCTCACCTGTTGAAAGCTGGAGAGAGGCATCAGCCATGTTTTGTTTTTAAGTAATTCAGTCTTAATGTAAGTAAATCACTCGACTTAGTCTTTTCACTAAATTGTATCTCCCTACAGACACAGAGCATTGAGAAGAAAAGGGATCTCCTTATCTGCTGCCTCATTACCTTCCTCGGGGAAAGACAAGAAGATCTTTTTCATGACTGCCAGGTTTGTCATATTGATAACAGTTTACTTATTAACTCAAGGGATCCTAATGTTCTTCTCTCCTGTCCTCTCCTATCCCCTGTTCTCCCCTTCTCCATTCATCTTCTGTCCACTCCCCTCTTTAGATCAACTGAAATATATTGAAAAAGCATCTTAAATAAAATAAAATGTGTGCATGCTTTTTGTTTCTTTCTTTTTAACATGTAGGAATGTGAGGATTACACAGACAATATGATGAAGGTGATCGTGATCCACAACATCATGGCTGAGGAGGATCCATCAGATGTGTCCATTGTGATTGAGGGAAACCAAGTGATGGAGGGATGTGGAATCCGAACAAAGGCATGTGTACTGCTGATGGGACTGATATATGCCCTCAACCTCGAATATCCGAAGGAGCTGAAGAACACATTTGACACTTTTCAAAAACTGTTTTTGGAAATAGACGGGGCGAAACTACTGACCTAGGTCCACGGCCTCAAAAATAAGCTTATGCAATGCACACACCTTTCCCCTCTTGTTCCCAGAGGACATAGCTAGATGGAGCTGTAATTTTTCTTCTGACAGCAAGCACAGAAACTATTGAATGTTGGTGTTAGTGTTCTGTTCTATCTATCCATATGTTTGATAACGTACATGCACAGAAACAACCTTGTAGAGTTTCTGTGCTTTTGGCTTTTAAAATGGACTGAGTGGCCTTTGAAAGTGTTGTCTGCATTAGCCGTTGTGTTGCACTTTATTCTGTATTTTTATGGGATAAAAACATTGAGATGATGAACCATTTGAATATCTTTTTTGGGGGGGTACATTTTACCTTATATGAATAGGTAATGTTTATCAACTGATAATAATTAAATTTGTTACTAATTATCAGGTATTACCAACTAGCAAACAAGAGATAATTTTACCTAATTTCAATGAATAAGTAGCTGTTGAATGTATACATAAATATGGGGTAAATTTTACCCAATTTAATTAAGTATTTCATAGCTTTTTATTGAAGTTATTTTATACACAATATATTGAACTAAATATACCCCAAAAAAGTCAATGCAAATTGTTACCTCAGATTTATTGGGTAGATTCTATAGATGACTTTTTACAGTGTAGATTAATTGTAGATAGTTTTTTGGTGAACCTCTACCCATATTTACTTCTGAGAAGCTCTTTCTATACCTGATAATGTTACTGAACCAATGCCAGTCAACCTAATTACTGTTAATATGTTCCTTCAGCTTTTTCTCTTACTTTTTCAGTCTTTTGTTCCTTTCTCCCAACTTATTTGAGATGTGTTACTGCCATTAGATTAAAAATAAACCATAATTTCTCATGAAACAGTAAAATGTTTCATTTTAAACATTTTATACGTTTCCTCTGTTCTGTTGTGAATAAAATAAGAATTTATGAGGTTTGCAAATCATTGATTTCTGGTTTGGATTTTTAGCTTAAGTGCTGAATGGCCTGGCGTGAGTATAGCCCCCTATTGCCATGGGTAATCTGTCTGTCAGTAAGAAGGCTGTAAAACTGATGATGACTGTGGCCTCTGGCTCTGACGACACAGTTCCGATAACCCCTCTTATCATGTGACCCATTCTTAAGAGCTTTCTTCCTGGCGTGCAAAAACTGTGAGCCACATGCTATTCAACAGATCATCTGTTTCAAATATGCTTTTGATTTGGCAGACTTCACTTATTGGGATATCAGAAGGTGCACATCATCCATTGGAGTATACGATCATGAAATAACCCAGATTATTTTCTGCAGTTATGTGACTGTGCACGTGGGCTCTCTGTGGGTGTTGTGTAACATAACTGCCAGTCCACATGTCAGTGTCATGTTTTGCCACGCCTGTTTGACAAATGTAAACGTAAAAGTTGTTTTAGTTCTTAAACCGAAGTATTTTTCTTAACCACTCATCCGACAGGCCACCAGTCTATCAAAGGGTTGACACAAAGAGACAGCAATATAGCTTGTGTAGTTTATTTTAGTATTTATGCAAGGACATCATGACTTTGAAATTGCCACTTGCCACATGAACAAAGGACATTTTTTTTTATCTTGCTGCATGAAGCCAGATGTATGTAATGACAAACTATATGGACAATACATTGATAGATCACAATGATAAATAGTGCATAGAGCAGAAATTGATGTAATGATTGAGAGGTCTGCTCTCTTGATGGGAAATCAAGAGGGAGAGAAAAAGAAACATTTTTTCCACCTCTGTATCTGTATCTAGCAACCGTTGGACAGTTCAGCTGTGACAAATATTTGCGCCACAGGAGTATGGATGACCTCACTCATCATTCCTGTTTCTGAAGGTGTGATTAGTGTTTTTAGATGCACAAATGACTCACTGGAGCTGTCGACGCAGACAGAATGTGAGGAATGCCTGTTGAGAGGCAGCAGGTTTTAATGACAGCCTGCGGGTAAATTTTCATTTGAAATGAACGCGAACTTATCATTGTTGCCGTTTTCCATGTTGCCACGTCCAGTTTCACCTCTGTGCTTAAAGTATCTGAATCACATCTGGTTCAGAATAAAGTGTTTTTTATGGCTATTGTTTCAATCTATTTTTCTGTGTTACAACCCCCCCTGTTTCTCTTTGGGCTTTTCCTCTCTGACCCTGACCTCAGCCTGCAGACTAAGGGGTTTGAGATTTACGATCATGTGTCGGATACTTATCTAGAGTCCTATCTGCAGAAGGCTTCACTATACCTCAAGCTCTCCCTTTGTTCTTTCGCTGAGCTCCCCCAGCACTCCCTTGAAGACCTTGTTCGCTGCCACTGTAATTCTCTCTTCTTAATGTTTTTAATGTTCATCCCTCACCACCCCTGCAGCCTTTTCATCTTTCCATTTACGTGCTTTAGGGCCCCCCCTTCCCATCCTCTCTGCCTCTGCGTACTTGAAAACAGATGCTGTTTGCTTGATAGAAATACGGCCCAAGTTTGATTTAAACCACGTCAGCCCTCCAGAAATACGTTTTTCTTGACAAATATTGCACTCGTGTTTATGATTACTTGTATGTATTAGGTTTATGAGATATCCCCTGAATTTCATGTGTGTCTTTTAATTTCATTATATTACAATTAATTAAGTACTAACCTAGAAGATACAGTGGAAACAAAGATAAGTCAATTCTGCAAATACAACTTTCCAAAAGCAGAATGCAATAATCTGCAAATCATTTTAATTTTATGGATTGCAGAAAGATCAGATCACTGAATTCTTTTAGTATGTAGAATGTAGTTTGGCACTGTCTTGCGGAAATAAGCAAACCTTCCTAGAGAAAAGGCATCCTGCTGATGGCAGCATATCTTCCTCCAAAACCTGTATTTATTGTTCCGCGTGAATCGCGCCTTAGCAGATGTCAAAGTTACTGATGCCATGTAAGTACTTACACACCGGTTGATGACTTTAGGCCTGAGCACTGAGAGCTAGCTGTTCCTTTGCAGTTTATCTCGGAGCAGCTAAGCTGACTAACTGCAGAAAAATGTTGAATCCCACATCTCAGCGGCAGCTTTTCTCGATCTTGCTCTTTTTTTATATACAGTTTTGTCTTACATTTATAGATGCAGTGATGAACTTTGATCACTGAAAATAGTTTTCAAAAGTCTCCATTGTAACTAAACTGACTGATTTGTCTCTTGCACCCCTGATGATGAGAAGCCTCCTGAGACTCTACATACGGGGACATTACAGCTTTGCTTTTCTGCACCTTATACTTTATTCTGCTGAAGAAAGTGTTTAATACTTTGTTCAGCAATGGTAACTGGATGGCATTATGCTATAAAATAAACCCAGTGTCCCCATATGAAGACATATTCACCTTTTCTCAGCACTAATCCTAAATAGCTCAGGAAAATTCAAAATGGATTCCTCTAAACCTGAACGTCCACACAGTCTTTTACAGAGTGCTCAAAGTTTTCCATATTTGAGATGTGTTACTGCCTAAAAGACTAAGCCATTTTACTAATAACTTGTATCACCTTTCCTCAGTTTAAAAAACAAAAAACAAAAACATTACTGCTGATGTCAAATTCAAAATAATCACCTGCAATTAAAATAATCTTATTAACTGGAAAAACTTCAGTTAATAAAGCAAATACAGACAGAAGCGAAAAGAAAAGGAATATAAACAGAGCAAGAAAGAGACAAGAATGAGTCCGCTGACTCCTGGTTGTCCCTTTCAGTGTCTGGCCGAGATTTGGCAAACTTCCCAGAATTCCTCTCGAGCACAGGGACACCCTCAGATTCCTGCGTTGATTTGTGGGAGCACGCTGTTATCGCCCCGTTGAGCTGATTTATGTCAAGTTTTATCTCCCCCCGCACTTAGACATCGGCCAGGTCAGCATCACAACACTCCACATGCCTGTACACTCAGCAAGGAGACACATTCATCAAACCTTGGTGAAGGGGTATGGTATTATCAATGATCAGATCAATTTATGTGGAATTACAGCATTATAATGCAAGGGAAGACAAAGTGACGCTGGGCAGACAGACGCTCGAGTGATTCTGTGTCTCGGATGGTGGTGGATGCTGATAGATAGATCTACGTCTACCACACGACAGCCATGAAAAAGGAAGCCCAATGAAAAGCATTTGGAAATATGTCTTAGCACATAAAGACAGAGTTTTATATAAAAGTATTTAGCCTTTTACGCAGGCAGAATTTGACTGCAATGCCCTTATGGAGATAATCCCAGGACAAGATCGTGAATTATCCCACTTAGATAGGGTGTGACATGTGGTAACTGTACAGAACAGGATTACACAAAAAACAACAAATATTTTCTAATAAGTCCTAAGCAAGGACCAAAACCAGTAATGTATTTTTCCCTGTTTTTCAAATCTAAATCCCCTCAGCTTTTGAGTGGCTATCAACTCTACTGCTAACCAATAAAGACAAATAAGGCAGCACTGCAATCTTTAGCAACAGCAACTACCCCATCTGTTAGGGTCTGTTTCATTTTATAGTGTTAGCTAAATGCCATTATGTGTCGCATTTAAGAGTTTGAGTAGCTTTTAAGGAACAATGGAGCCCTGCAGCACAGAGGAATAAATGTTGTCAGGCTTTGGTTAGACCAAGTCATTAGGATCTGTTGACAAATGTTGAGAAGAATAGACACAGATCATCACATATGTCCACAATTTAAAAAACAAACAAACCCCAACTCCCCTTTGTCTAATTTACATATAAACTATATTAAGAAACATCCACAAACAAATCAGATGTCTGCCTAGGTTCTCAGTTATTGAGGCCTTGGTAGTCTCAGGAGCTTAAAAAGAAGGAGACTGGACTTGTTGTCAGTTTACCTGTCACCCCGCAAATATACTTTGATTTTTATCAGCCCTGACTTGGCAATTTATCCTTCAGCATACACACCGTCTATCATCTGTATGCTGAACTGATGGCTCCTATTCAGATGATGATTAGCCTGAGATGCCCAGAGAAAACTGAGAGCAATTTCACAGCATCTTCACAAGTAGCGTATTGTGGAGCTAACAAGTAATTTAGAGATCGTGTGTTTTGCATAGAGAAAAATCAGGGTCAGATTGCCCAAATTGCCTTTGATTAAATGATTTAAAGGAATTCATTGAAATGTTTTGGATCATAAACATAAAACAGTCTTCTAAAACAAGTACGCTTCTTAGTTGCTGAAAAGCTGGAATTTGGATTATTTAACCCATGGGTTAAATAATGGGTCCTGGATACACACGGAGGTTCTAAATGACTGACAACCATCTGTTTTTGATTTTTAACACATTAGTCTAAAACCAGTGTATGTATTTATCATTCAGACGAATAAAAAAAAAAAAATCTAAAATAACAAAACATGGGGCTGGTTTTGTAAAGGCACTCTGCACTTGTTGGGAGCTCAAGCAAATGGAAAGTGTGTCAGTTTCACTGAAGAAATATAGTATACATACAGTATACATACAGTTATAACTTTCTGTGGCTTCAATTTATTCTCTTAGAATGAATAAGTTCATGTTTTCTTCACCTGTATCTTATTTAAAATGCAAAGAAAAAAAATCTTCTCAGTTTACTTTGACATTTTTCCTTGCTTTCACACCTTTTCCTTTAATTATTTATTGGCTTATTCTTTTTCGACGACTTTTTAAAAAAAAATGTAAAAGAAGCGCATTTAGTGCAGCATGTAGAGTTTTTAAGCCGGACGATGCTCAGTGCAAAACGCACTCTCCGCCAGGTGGCACTCTTACACACCTCTTCCCCAGTTTGCAGAGGAGGAGGAGCACTTACAGGAGAGGCGGAGTCAGGAGGGGGCTGCCCTTAATGGACAGAGGGAGTGTCCCAGAAAAGGAGGAGGTGTTTAATGACTGTCAAGGATGGGGAGGTACTCTCAGTGTAAACCAATCATAGCCTAGCAGAAACCCACCAATAAGAACAGGAGAGGAAACGCGAAGACAGGCAGGCAGGAAGCTGAGCAAATGACCCTTGATGAGATGGAGAGAGAGAAGGGGGGCAGTTGGAGGATGGGAAGAATGAGGGGAGTTAAAAGGGGCCCAAGTAGAGGGTGTGTGTGTTTGTGTGTGTGTGTATGTGAGAGAGAGAGTGTAAAATGCTCTGGCCAGGTTGAAAAAAATCTGCCACAGCTTTAGTTTGTCTTCTAAGATATAATCCTTTCACCCCAAGTATAAAAGCCTACAGTCTTTTCAAGTGGAAAGAGATAAACAACACATGGATGGTAGCGAAGATGAGTGATTGAGGTTCGGCAATAAAATGTAAAAACAGAAGCAGAAACCTGGCGGTCTTATAAAACAATTCTTCTTCTTCTCCTTCTTCTTCTTTTTTTAAAAATCCCTACTTTATTTTTATTGCCAAATTAAGACAATAAAAATATTGTTGTAAGAAATATTTACGTTTTAGGAAGAATAGTGAGATACAGAAATAAGAGAGGAAAAGAAGCTCAAGTTTGAGAAAAGGCTTCTTCTCCTGACCTCTGGGCCTTCTCTCTGCTCCCAGTTGGACAGCCAGTTCGGCTGCTGTTCACCGGGTCAGAGGAGGTCAAATGGTTAAAAGACACCCACGCAGGGAGCTGCGCTGCGACCTCCGACCTCTCCCCAAGATGCAGCTGAACCCTCTGCAGCGCCTGAAGCAAATGAGGCAGGAACAGTACGTTTTTGAACATGTAAGGAAAAAAAAATCTTATTAGTTTTAGTGCAAGCATGCATATTTTCAGTCTCTTCAAAGTCACTTCAGTTTACCACATTGGGAATTTTTAGAAAAAAAAAGATTTTCTAAGAATTCCCAAAGCAACCATAATAGTACAGATGTGTCTGTTCAGGATTATCACTAATTCAATACTTGAGACTTTCATATAGAAAGTGGGCGATAGGAAACATGTGCTGCCTTGATTCATTTACTGCTCACTTTATGTGGGGTTTTCACAGGAGAAGGAAACAAATCTGATTTTGAAGTAATATCTCTTTTTAAAAATGTGAGCTATTTTTTTCCTTCAGTGTCCTTGTGCAGGTCAAAGCAAACGCTTGGTTAAAAGCAGACACGAGCCTCATACGGTGCAGTATCAAGACATAATTTAATAAAATATTCTTCACCTAACTTGCACATTATGAGCTCACCAAATGCTGAGTTTGCACTTCACTTACCACCGGTTTCCTTTAGCACACCAGATGAGGGAAAAACAAGTCCACTGTTACATTAAGTGGCTCCAAATGTCATTTTTTTCTTTAGTTGTAACAGAGTGCATGTCTGCTTTTGTCATAGTGTTGGAAAAGTCATGAAAAACCTTTAATTAAATCATTGCAGATGTAATATAACAGCTCTCTAAAAGTCCTGCATTCAAGGCCTGAATGCAAGTGTTGAAGTGCATAAACGTAGCTGCGCACAGTTACAGTACGAGCACTCATGTTTCACTTCCAGGAAGTTCTCCACCTCTCATACGTTAACCCCCCATAGAAGAAGAGTAGTTAATGTTCTATTAAGTGCTCCGTCGTGCTAAGACCGCACAGCTCTGTGTAATCCCTTTCACTTGGTGTGTTTCCCTTATTATTTTCCCCCCATAAAATTATTAAACTGTCTTGGAAAATGCAAAGACATGTTAATAATATTGGTTGAACATAAGAAGGTCTCATTTTCAGCGGTTATATTCTGTTTCAAAAGTTAAAAGTTACATCAGAAAATAAATACGCTGTATGTCTGCTAAGTGCCGAACATCATCCAAGTAATTTCGTGCTGGCCGATCGTCTGCATTGAGTCACCCCTTTAGTTCAGGGCATCGCAGCTTTTTCTGGCTGGCCTCTGTTCAGAAGCAAAAGTTCACATCCCACATCTCATTTTTTCCCCCAATCATTAGCAGTAAAATATAACCCAAGTTGGATTTTGGTGAAATATAGTTAAGCTTGATAGCATCTTATTTCCCCCCTCCTTTTTTCCCTCCTTTACTATATTTTTTTCCTCCTTCAAAAATCATGCTTAACTCGCTTAACTTAAAAATGACCTGCATTGGCTCTTTGTACCACACGACGGGCCCGCTCCGCAGTTTGAGAACCCAGGCTGTAGCCCAACCCAGATGCTCTTAAAGAACAAAAGAAAACCAACTCTATATTGTATTTTAGACCTTTTAGAAGACATTATCGTCTTGTTGTGAATGCAGTAGTAAGACATGACAGGGAGATCAGAGGAGATGCTGTCGACGTGCAAAGTTTTACATAGATTAGAAAAACTAAGATTTTCATTTTTCCTTTGTGTGTGAATTTTTGTTTTCTAGTTGCTGTGTTGTTCAGTTTAGGCACCAAAACAACTTCAGTTATTCTTAGGAAAAGATCATGGGTTTGGGTTAAAATGCACCCTTTCACAATAATAAGTACATGTTAGAGAGGCAAATCTCTCCCATATGCATCAAGCTTTACCTCTATTTTTCTTCATTACCTCTGTGAGGAATCCCATGACAGTCACACTGGCAGCACAGAGCTCACTGCGTAGTAATGCCCTAGTCATCACTTTAACCCTCTCAAGGCAGGCGTTGCCGATTTGCAACAGTTAAAAACTAACAACCTGATTACCCCACATACATATTTTATGAGGTTTTTTTTTTACTCAGAAGTACCACTGCAGGACTTGGTTGCGCATTAACAACAAAAAGTTTAATTTGAGCCTGAGAGGGTTAAACACATAAACTACAATCCACAGAAAACTGAAGACTAAATCTAATTTTATTTGTAACATATTTAAAGAGAAACAGCCTTGCACTGGGATCACAGCAGCCATGAGGCCGATGCATTCTTGGACTGCGAGTATTTTCACATTAAAAGGAATTTGGGACGTGGGTGAAAAAAGGGAGGGCCAATGCTCCTTTGGCCCAAGTGCTTCCAGGGTCCTTTAGCCTTTACTCATGGACCACACACTCATCTATGAACTCGGCCTTCATTTTTCACTGAACTACAAGCCTGTAAAGTTTTGCAGCTGTGTCCTTCTCAGTCACAACATTATTGCATTGACGAAATCTGTCCTCATGCACATGTGCACAGACTCAGGAGGTGAATTCAATACCAGCTGTCACAGTGTGGCTACATTATGGTGTAGTTAACCCATTTATAAACGTAGATGAATTTAAATCTCATGTGATTTGTCATGATTTTAGCTACTCTGTTTCAGACAAAACCCTTTAACTTGGTTTTTGCCAAAACAGAGAAATGTAAGTAAATTACTGAAAAATAACTGAGATCAGTATTGAGTTTGACAAAAAGAATGAATGAGAAACATACACCCCAAAACGACACTGAAGTGCGATATTGTCTGTATCGACTTTCGCTCCATTTCCACGGCGCGCGCACACGATCAGTTCTCCGTGTGGCTTCTTTTTGTGTGAATAAAATATTGTTATCCTTTGATTGCTTTTGATAGGCCAGCTGTAAAAGCTTCCCCGCGTTCCCTCGTTTCCCCTCCCTTTCCCACTCTTCCCCCATGCCATTCCCGGCAGCTACAATCGGAGTACCCGGTGTGTGTGTGTGTGTGTGTGCACATTTGTGTGTGTCACGTATCCACATGGAGAGAACCTGATCCAGGCCGTGGCTTTTAACATGGTGTGCAGGATAGCCAAAATCCTGAACGAAGACAGAATTAAAGAGCGGGAGACAGAGAGAGATTTGACCTCAGTGGAGCGTTTCGCAAGCACACACACACACACACAGTCATATGTGCATATTGCGTGAGTGTAGCACTGAGTGGTAGGGACAGCTGTGGGATAGTGACATCATCTTCAGTTGCCGCCTCATGTATTTGATCTGGGCAAAGAGGGAGATTGAAACTGAAACACCAGACTGCTCTCTGGACCCACATCCACTGCCAGAAAAAAGAACTGTGTGAACGTCTGTGTGTGTGCACTTTTATGCATGTCTGTGTGAAGGTTTAAGAGCACCAGTAAAACCACAACACCGAACCACACACCTCCTCCTCTCTTCTCTCTCTCTGTCTGCCCCTTGTTGTCTCTCTCCCTCCCTGCTGATTGATGAGTTGTATATATTCCTTGCTGTAATCAGATCCTTTTCTTCCAGAGGTTGCTGTAAATATGTTCTGCTGAAGTGCCAGCCTGCCAGGCAGACAGGCTGACTCTCTCTGACAGGGATTTAGTCAGTGCTCTGAAGCATCAGCATCATGCTGTAGAGGCCCCTTCGGGCACGAGGGAACTCATGATGCCTCCCTGTGATGAGATCAGTGCACGCTAACAGCACCGTGTATGTATGTTAGGGTCATCTGAGGTCTGTGTTAGCGTAGACGTGTAGCTTCATTAGACATTTGACTTGATTTAAGCACTAAATTAGCCATTAGATGGGAATGAGTGGAGAAGAGAAGTGGTGTGCTGATGTGACTTTTTGCGGTTTGGTGAAGATGACAGACTACACACACACACACACACAGAGACACACACACACACATACAGATATACTGATATAATGCGAGCGTTATCTAAATCTCTCTCACTTTACAGATACCTACACAGTCTGATTACCTTCATAATCTCCCAGAGCATCTATCAACTAAACTGTCAAACTAGCTAAGTCATATCTTTGTGTGTGCGTGTGTTTGGCTATATAAGTGTGGTTTTAAGCCCGAGCATGGGAAAAAGTACAGTTTTAAAGAGAAGCCACTGATGCCACAAATGCAGAATTCCACTTAAGCCCTTAAACAAAACAACATGTCGTGCAGGTTTGGAGACGTGCCGTAGGTTCCAAACAAAGAGCGAACAATGTTGAACACTGAATTTCTGTAGTTATGTTGCCATACGCTAATAAGTATAAACTGTGCCAGAAAGTCTGGCTTCAGGAAAACTGTGGAAACTATATCTGTGCTGAAGATCATGCAGTGAGGTCAAAAACCTGCAGGTGATCTGAATGTGACATCAAACTATACAGACACATTCATCTTCGTGGTTCTGAGCACTTTTGATCTTTGGCTCTTATTCTTCTGTATGGCCTGGGATAATCCCCTTAACGGCAATTACAATAGAATTACAGCTGTACGACATGCAAGGATTTGTTAGAAATCAGTGTATTTTCAGCTTTTTGTTTAAAGAATGCAACACGTCAGTGATTCCACCCACAGAGATGAGGACTCACAAAAAGTAGTTTTCCGTGTTTATTGTAGAGGACTGGCCTGCACACTGCCATGATCTCAGTCCCATTCAGTCCAAGTCTGGCATAAACCGGAACACCAATACCAAGCCACACCTTATTACCAGATTTCTGTGCAAAATTTCTGATCATTTAGGATAATTGGAAAGCCTAGTTTCGTGGAAAAAAACATGCTTGATTGTTAAATACTGGTGTAATATTGAGGTTTTCACTTAGTTTGACTGACTACATACTTTTGGCTTTATATGGTATCTGTGAAAATTAAGCACCTACTATTAACATAAATTTGTGCACTTTGCTTTGGCAGCAATCTTAATTCACGCTCATGCCAGTAAAGCACATTTGACTTGAAATGAATTGACACACTGGAAAACAAGAGCACGAGAGACAAAGAAACAGAGAGTGAATTAATCTAATGAAAGCAAGCAGAGGGCTACCACCCACTGGAGCAGACAGCATGCACTGTCTTACTCTTCAGAAAGTCAGCATAGACACAAAAGGTACAAAAGCCATCTGGGCTAGGCGGCTACACTACATCCAGAGACAATAGGGGTTCATTCACGCAGTGCATCCCAACCAGGGCCATCTGCTCTTGGTGAGAGTGAGTGGGAGATGGGACCCCCTGCACCTCCAAGACCCCTGGAGTCCCAGAAATACAGCAGTATGGTAGTCGGAAATCAGCATAATATTATAATCAAGGCATGAAAGTATGAATGAAGATGAGCCACTTTATAACATAAACCAAACACAATGGAGGTGGTGAATGAATCTGGCGTGCGGAGCTGTGTGAGTCTCCATACGCTGGGAAGGAGAACACATGTGATGTCTTTCCGAGCGACGACAGTGAAAGCTGAGCAACTGTTACGACAGTGGGATAGACGAGGGCAGAAAAGGAGTGCACATGTATGCGCACATCTATACATTTAACATGCAAGCACAGATGCGCACACACAGCCACATAACAGCAGTCATTCATCATGGAGTGGAAAACCAACAAAGAAAGGCACGACAGTGACAGCAGAAAGCCTTTCACGTTTGTTTTATCTTTTGTGTAACTGCTTTGCAAACTTCGTCTAGTGTTGTTTGAACACATGAGTGTGGTAGATTTGTGGAGATACAGATCTCTCCCTCTAGTGACTGAGAGTCTAAGCTTCGGCATGCGGAATATTCAAGAAATGAAGTCATGTCACGCCATAGCATGACGGCAAAGCAGCCTGAAAGAGAGAGCAGATCAAGTGTCGGGATGTGCAGCTGAGCCCACATGGAAGGAAACCCACAGCAACGCAACACACACACACACACACACACACACACACACACACACACACACACACACACACACACACACACACACACACACACACACACACATGATAAAAATCCATCAGTGCACATACTGTCCATCTTTTAGCATGTCAGGACCATCTAAGTACAACTACTATAATGACAGAACAACTGTGACAGTTTTATGATCATGAAGACAGATTAATCGATGAGACCAGACAAGAGATGAAACCAGAGAGAATTCCCAGCTCTTTATGGAATAAACAGTGATATCAAAGAGTTTAATTTCACAGATTCTTGTCTTCTGTCTTGTGTTTTACTCTCAAGACCTGAAGGAACAACTACCCAGCACTTGTTAAACTTGTAGACCAACACTGGCCTGTCATCAACAGTAATTGATCAACTGTATCAGACACAATGACAGACTGTCAGCGGTTAGCTGATTTTTTTCAGATTCTATTATTTCACTGTCATCACTTTCGACCCGACAGCTTTTGTTTATCCACTCTTTACCGACACGGACTGTTTGCACTCTGCAGATCGCACAGACAGGTTAGCATTCCTTAAGTCTAAGTTTAAAGTAATTTAGCGACGATTGTGTACTTAGGTGGAAGCGTGAATGCATGCAACTGTGTAACCGCCTGCCTTTCATTTTTGAGCATTTTGCTTAAATCAAGACTCAGGGAAACACCCGAGTCAGCTGTGAGACTCTCTCTGAGACGTCAAGGCGGGCAGTGATGAGAGATGCCGTGTCAAAATTTATGCCTCGCGTTAATGAGGGGTTTTGTTCTCAAACCCAGCCAGAGACGAAAAGAGTGGAAGTCCCCCCTCAGCTGCCAACAGACAGTTGTCAAAAGCCTCAGATTAATGAAGGAGTCTCTCAGTCAGTCGAATCCCAAAGGCGCAGCTCACCCAGCTCACCCCTGGGGCTTAGGTTAGGTGCACACAAGAAGTGTGATCCATGAAATACATACATTTACAAACACGCTGTGTTATTTGTATAACCCCTCCCTATCCAGAGCTACTAATTACATACATTTCTGTCAGTTTGATGCTTGATCATTATGTCTTCTTCCATTAAAAAATGATACCCTGTTTTTACAGCATAGCTGAAAGATAGCATTTTTTCTGTTTGTGTTTGCTGATATTACGAGGAGTGCAGCACAAAGAAGGCCAAACATTTGAGCTTCATTTCTTTTAAATTTCCCAGTTTTTTTTAACTATTCACTTAAAGCTCAATGGTGTTTCAGACAGTCAGAGCAGACAGGAGCTGTAACATCAAGAACTTTTAACAAGAGGCGTGAATGTAATTTAATAGAGAAAGCAAGTTCACAAACAAGTTCTTGATGTAAATGTTTGGCTTTGTTTAATTGGTGGTGATGTGATATCCTGTATTTTGGCATGGCTCTGTTTTAAATCATATGCCTGTGATTTGCACCAGTGATTATAAATCACTTTTATTTGTGTTGGTTAAAGCGTCTATGATTCAACTTGAAAGCATTCGCAGTGAACTTTTCCATCCTAACGAGAAGAAATCAACCTGCAATCCCACAATAAACTCCCATTTGGGAGCGAACGAGAAGCACGAGAGCAGAGCTGTATCCAACAAGCGGCTGTAAACAGCCATTGTGATGACAGTTATTGGAACATATTGAATCTGTAAGCTAATAGGATTGAATTTATGGAGAATATATTTAATTTGTAGTAAAAGCAGGAAGGCTCCATGGACAGACTGAGAACCATCAGTGGTTTAGTGTCTCTGCTTTTCCCGAATCCTGCTTGTTAGAAGAATTGTGACTGTTAAATTGTTCCTGTATCTTTGCAAATAGCTCATCTACTGCACATGCATTCTCATTCTCTTTCTATCTGTCTGTCTTCTTTGGGTCTGAGTGTGTGTGTGTGTGTGTGTGTGTGTGTGTGTGTGTGTGTGTGTGTGTGTGTGTGTGTGTGTGTGTGTGTGTGTGTGTATCCACAGGGCAGAAAGAGGTTTTTGACAGGTTTTGACAGGTATGGCATGGTGGAAGACCTCCCAGCTGTCAAACAAACAGATCATCTAAGGAAACCAGAGATAAAGAGCACCGATGCAGGGAAAGTGACTGACAAATAGCAGAGTAGGCTGGGATGGGTACATACAAATTACTGAACAACAAAACATTAGAATAAAGAATGATAATGTGTCACTTCTCATATGCCTTTTTCTTCTCCCACTTTCAGTGTGATTTCTCACTCTGCTCCCTCATCTCTCAGCACCTGGCCCTCACCTGGATGAGTGGCAAAACTGCACCAAATGTTTGCTTCACGCCAGCGCATCCGAATGCAACCCGAGTACTCTGAGTGCTGAAACTTGCCTGAGCATGAGGCAAGTTGATCTGTGTGTGCAGAGCTCTCTTACCGTGTATGAACTTGCCAAGAAGATATACAGGCACAGGAGGCAAGAGGAGAAATTTGGTAAATGAAATGTGGGGGGAAAAAAATCAGTGAGTTAACATTCTGGACAAAGTAATACAGTGTGGATGGAGTGCGTAAGAAAGAGAGGGACATGTGTATGTGGGTGTGTGTTTGTTATGTGTGCGCGGCAAAAGGCTGTCACCTTGACAACGGGGCCTGTATTTCACTCACACGCCAAAAAGAGAGAGTTCGCGAGAGGCCCCTGGCTTCTAACCCCGCTGTCAAATCGATGTATAGGCTGACATGCACGTAAACACAGCCGCTTATGCACATGCTCACATACGCTCGCTCACACAAACATAGCAAATTCATTCTCCCTATTCATTTACCTCGGGCCGGTTAGTGGTTCACTTCACAGAGGTGAACTCTCTCTCTTCACTGTCTGTGTAAATCTTATTTGAGAGCTTATATGCGAGCAGTAGCACACCTGGCATACAAGATGAAAAGAGTAGGCATATGGGTCATAGGAAGCAGCTTATTTCCACAAGTATGTTTGCATGTTGTGAGGCACACAGGTGTGTTTGGTCTTGTCTGCATGAAAGCACACAAGCGTATTGCCAACTGGAAGGTCTCCTACTTCTAACCTGTCACCGTATTTCAGCAGCAGCTGCAACCACGACTCAATTCACAGAAGACAAAATGGAGAGATGAATGAGGAAGGGATACACTGAGAGTGTTGCTTGAAAGATGGATTTTCTGATGGATGCATGATTTAAGTGACAACAAAAATGACAGATGTTGCTGGAATAAATGGTTGGAGGGACAGATAGATGGCAAAGACAATCAGCGCCACATAGAAGTGAAAAAACGAAGAGAAGAGAATAGAAAGCAATAGATTATCTGCTGAATATCAGGACAGAGATGACAGGAAAAATGCCAAATCCGACTAGACTAAATAGTGAACTGAAAGCGATCCATTCTAATACATTTTATGGCCAACCTGACGCCTGAAGAGTTGACAGTTAGTAGGGTCATTGAGAACAGGCATCTAAATGAGTCCTGGCTCTCTGTTGGAGAGTGGACTTCCGATTTCTTCTGCTTGACTGATCGGGCAAAAAGGCAGGATGGGATAGGGGTGGGGGGGTGGACCCTTGCATTCCCTTGCTTCAATGCAATAGAGCCTGCTGAAAAGAGTAGATTCCCTCTCCCCTTGCCTTGCCTTGTCACATCTATCAATGCTCGAGCTGAAAGGCAAGACAAGAGAGCAAACACAGCTCTTAGAGCTCTCAGAGGCACACACAAACTCCCCACCCAAAATACACACACAAGAAATTGAGAAGCAGGGTGGGGAAGTTTGACTTGTACATCTGTACTTCTTAATTATGTTGCGTGGCTTCATAAGGCTTTTGTCAGGGTCTTACTGTGAGTGTTGACATCTTGCTATTTATGTCCCCAGAGCTGGCCATTTGTTTCTGCTGATGTCTCGATTTACTGTCTTTTGTCATAAGAGACAAACTGTCTTGTAGAGGCTGTAATATTAATCACTGCGGTGAACATTTACTGCACACAAGACAGGCATCTAGCAGTACTTTTATTTTTCCTGGGGACTGCCAACACTTGCGAACATTTAAATTTCACGTCCACAGAATAAAAAACAAATGTACTCGTAGTTATGATTAAAAGACAGACAGCAGCAGATTCAGTATCACTGGAGGTCCAAGCAGACCTTCATCCTCTCCAAGTCGTCCCACATGTGTCATTTTCAGTGATTTGGAAACAAACATTCAAATCAAACTTTGCACTCAGAAATTAAGATGATCTGAAACAAAAACAGAACATTTAAACCTTCACAAAAGTTGGATTTACTTCAAAGCCCATGTTGGAAACATTTAACTAGTCGTTATGAAGGGGGGGGGGGAATAAGCTATAGAGACAAAACCAATTTAATATCACCAGGGTGTAAACATGTGTATTACTGCTGTAAATTGGGTAATTGTAACATGAGGAGTGACTCACTTTCATAGCCAGCCTCTTGGGTCCATTGAAAGAACTGCGGGTTTTGGCTGTTTAAATAAATGCATGTTATCCGGATGACAAATATCCCTTAACTTCAAGAAAGTATTCACCTTAAACCATACTGTGAATATAATAAAGAACAAAGGAAATTCTTTTTAGGAACAAGTGACAGATATGTCCATATAATTTAGAAGACTTATTGCATCTTATTGCCAAAAGCTGCGGTCGAAATTCTATGTTAGAGATCAAATGCGGTAAAGTTGTATCCTTTGTATTATTGTAGGGTTTTTAACTGACAATATAAAACACCTTGAGCCAACTGTTGCTGTGATTTGGTGCTATGTAAATACAATTTTATTTAATTGAACAGTTGTTTGTTGTTATTTATTAGTGCGGTGCTCTGAACGGATAATTGGAGGTGAGCTTCCCTCCCTCCAAGACATCTACAGGAAGCGGTGCCTGAGGAAAGCGGGGAGGATCATCAAGGACTCCAGTCACCCCAGCCATAAACTGTTCAGACTGCTTCCATCAGGAAGGAGGTTCTGCAGCATCCGGTCCCGTACCAGCAGACTGAGAGACAGCTTTTTCCATCAGGCCATCAGACTGCTGAACACGTCATAGACACCTCAGCTTCACTACTGGAACTTCAACATTATGCACTCCACACTGTATATAAATGCCACTTGTTTTGCACATATTCAACTCTGTATATTTTATATATTTTATTATTATTATTATTATTATTATTATTTTATTTTATTTTTTTACTATTTAATTTGTAAAAATGTGTATACACACACACACACACACACACACACACACACACACACACACACACACACACACACACACGTAGGAAAATATTTAGTATACACATCCAGAAATGCATACACTATTATATATTGTACATATATTTATTAGTTTCAGGTTGGCCATTCTTGTATTTTGCTCGTTTGTGTTGTTGTGTTTGCACATCTCTGTTGCTTGTGGGGCTCGCACACAAGAATTTCACTCGCATGTGCTGTGCCAGTGTGCCTGCACATGTGATGTGACAATAAAAAGTGATTTGATTTGATTTGATTTGATTTCCTATTAAATGGTACAAACGCAGTTTTTGTACCAGCAAAACTTTTGCGGGAGAGATAAAGTTTTACTGCGCACTTACACTTTATGCTCGCTGGCCTTGTAGCAACATTTTGCTTCCTTCGGGGATCATGAAGCATGATTCTGATTTACTATTTGCTTAACATCTGGCAAAGACACAGCACAAACCAACTTGGCAGTAATTTTGTTTCGCTGCCTCTACTGAGTCATTCTTTGCAAGGTGCACATCACAGTTGGAACTACACCCCCTCATATTTTACTGAAGACGGAGACATTTTTTTCCTTCTCCTTGTTGATAGATGCGGCTGAGCCGAGACGTTTCACTTGTCAGTCGGTGAATTTGATTCGGAAATTGTTATGAATGCACACGTGCAGAAAGAAATCGTGTCTTATTTTCCACTTTTGCTTTCTCGTGCAGACACATAAAAGACCAACACACACACAAAGAAGCAGAGGAGACTTTAGACTTGTTAAATCATGTGGTTAATATGAAGCTTTGTGAGTTTCTCTCATGTCACTCTGCACTTCACAGCTGTGGGACAAGAGGTGGTGAAAAGATGCTGTATAACCTGCATCTGTGAGAATAACCACACACTTACAACCAACCAATACACAATCACAAGGTAGACTCAATCTCAAGTTTGTACACTGTTTGACACACGTCCGCCAGCCCTTCAGTCTACTCCATACACACTTATTCAGGTCTCTTATTCATTAATCTTCATTTCAACACACACTCCGGCTGCCATCAGCACATATGCTCCTAACAATCACTTGGCACTGTGCACTCTCTCTCCCACACACACACACACACACATAAACAAGCTCTCAGAGGGTGAGATCTGATTGCTGACACTGATATCAGGTCCCCTCCTGCTGCTGAGCTGTCCATCTGGTTGCCCGGTCAGAAGACAGAGTGGGGTCCTCACAGTGGGGCTCCTGTCACTGTGCATTAGGAGCGGGCTGACGGCAGATCTGAGCTGACACCGAGGATAATATTGGCATCAACAGAATCCTTTGGTGCCGGTATCACACCGGGATTACAGTGGAACATGATGACATCTGAGGTGGCCAGGTCGAGTCGTTTTGAGGGCACAGTGTTCCCCAATGAGCCGGTGGAGCTTTTCCTGAATTTTTCAGGGGTTTGGGTCTCATCCAGGTTACACAGTTGTGTGAGCTATTAGTAGATACGCTCTGAGAAGCTGGGACACCCTACTTTTGGTTTCCCCAATTAGCACAAGGTGCTAGTTTATCTTTTTCATTTTGCTTCTATGGCGTGATCATTAAGTATTCAGAATCAAATGATGTTGGCTTGAAACATTCCCGAATTGAAAACAGGCTACGTGCAAATCTTTCCAGTGTTGGTTCCAAAGATAAAATAGTAAATGTCTGAAACTGTGGCACTCTTTAACCTTAATTGTTCTTGGAAGGACATTACATACATCCATTATAAGGCTGTGGTCTCTTATCTCGAGCAGCTTGGGGCTAACTTGTCTTGCCCAAGGTCACAGTGGCATATGGAAGGGCCAGGAATGCAATTAGCAGGCAATCCGCTTTACAGCTACAGGTGTCCTACGTTTTCTTGAATTCTGTTCCAGCAGGGATGACTGAAACCAGCCCTCTCCTAGTCATTCATGTCAACAGAGACAAATAAACTCAGAGCCGACGTTTGGCCAAGCAAATCAGGCCTGTTGAATGATTCATTCTCATGGTTTATTATGGTTTTTACGCCACGAATTCCAAATGAAGGCCTGAGCACGAGCAGGCTTGAAGGAAAAAGCAGGCACTTGTGCTTTGTGTGTTTCTTTCGCTCCTACTTTTCTGTCTGCAGTGCTTTCAAAAAGCCTCTTTTTCTGAAAGATAAATCTAAAGTCTTTACCATAGCATTATAATAAACTCAAACAATGCTTGAAGGAAATCAGATAAATGGCTACCCTGTTTTCCATAGGGCTGTTCATTCACAAACTGTACTGAACAGAAAGAGCTGTGTGGGCTGTGTTATTTTACACCAGCATCCCCAGCTGTGACTTGGCTGTCAGTGAGACATTTGGGCTGCTGGCTGGGGGTGACAGGAAGGTTTAGGTGTTGTAATCAAGCTCCCCTTATTCCTCCCAGGCTCGTTACAGTGCTCAAATTCTGCACTAATTGGCCAGCGAGTCCCATGGCAGCCAGGGACCTTGTCTGCCCAGCGACCCCCAGAGAGAAAGGGAGAGAGCGTTTTTTATTAGTTTCAATTTGTCACAATATATAACCTTTAAGTTGATTTTCCAGGCTTGTACAAAAGCATGCATCATGTGAAGTGTGGCTGTGTAAAAAGAAATACAACGCATTGATTCTTTTAGTTCACAAGAAAAAGAACACCTTTATTTAAAAATCTATTCCCATAAAACATGCTGGTTTCACTTAACAACCCCTTTATTACTACACTGAAAACACACACACACACACACACACACACACACACACTGAACATTTCCGTGTCATGTTGGCCATAGTTGACAAAACAGGTTTTCACAGAGGTTCCTGGGGAATATTGGAGATGAATTTTGAACCTCATTGGATTCAGATGTGGCCCGGTACTAAAGATAATGAAGTGTAACACATAAACGATGGTGATGCAATCATAGGTTTTAAATGATTGGAAGTGGGAGATAAACAGTCTTTCTTCATCTGGTCTGCTATCTCTGTAACCTCCTCGTCTGGTATCTGCCCCATCCTTTGGTCTCCTTCTGTCTTCCTGCCTCTTTGACTGCTGAACTATTCCCCCAAAGAGCAACAAATGGATTCGTGGTCACACTTTATAAGCTGTCAGTTGAACCATGCTCAGGTCCGTGACAGGTGAGGAATGTTTTCATTCACCTCTCTGTCTCTCAGTGGATGCCCCTTGTTCTCACATACACAGTTAAATGCATCTTTCTCTCTGCACCCGGGCTCAGCACTGTAAACATCAAAGGAAAGGGACAGCAGAAATGAGAGGTAGAGGAGAGAGGAAAATCTTATCCATCATCATTTATAGTTCTTTTTAGTTCTCTAGCCACAATCACCCCACTTCTTCCTGCGGGGTGTCTCTGACAGAAAGCAATCACACATGTGAGCTTTTGCTGATCTCATAGCAGTATTGACAGGATGCCATCACTGGTGCCTTTCAAAAACCTTTACATGGCTTTTGGGAAAATAAACAAGTTTTATCATGTGGCACTTCTCTAGTTATCAGGTGGTTGTGTATGGCCCTCAATACCTGCAAAACCTCCAGTTTCATTTCATGTTATACTCTTCTTTCATTTGGCTATTTGGCACTCACTGGGTATACTAGTTAAAATATCCAGAAAGTATTCTTTGGAAGAAATATGCTACTTTGTTAAAATTTACAGGATATTTTTTTCACCAATTGAAAAACAACATATTTGAAATCAATGAATGTTCACAATAGTACATTTTATGGATATATTAAGCAAGAGTATTTTTTACCACCATCTTTGCTCCAACAATGAATATGCCTAAAAACACAGCTAGACCTTGACTGGCTCTTTGGGCATGAGGGACTCCTGCCATATTTGCCATTTCTGAATTCTTTCATAGGATTTGTATTAGGAATTGTCAAAGGATTTTTGCTTTTAAAGGTTTTATTATTCATATAATAATCAGCTAAGAGTGTTTATATTTCTGTTTGTACTCAACCAGCTGCACAATTAACCGTTGGCTCTTTGCTCTATAACGGAAACTGTTTGCCGTGTCTTTCTTATAATGTCTTATAAAGCAAGAATTTGCCTTAAAATACCACACAATGTGATTTATTTTGAATATTGTTAATTTTCATGCCCTTGATGAAAAATAAGTTCAACACCAAACTACTGTACAGTATTTGTTTTCAGTTTACAATCTTGAAACTCACTCTTGCTTACTCCCCCCCCCCCCACCCCCTTGTTGTATCAAGTCCTACTACATCAATTAGCACAGTCTGTTTGAATTATGAAGCGTCAGCCATGTTGCATGTGCCACACAGTAATATAAAGCAAGGTTCAGATGGATATTTTACTCATGTCGTGTTTAGATATCGGTTGTTGTGGATATGTGAGGTGGTTCCCTGTGTTTTTGTGTCAAGGAACAATGTTGAAGCTTAGCTAGCAATGGGCCACCATGACAGAGACTTGTGTAGTGATTAATCATCTTCAGCCAGCATTCATCTTCAGCGTGGTTGCTAATATGTTGAATACAGTATATAGGTTGCCATGGCAGTGCGGCTCAAGGAGCTAAGGAAACACAACAAAAGCCGATAATTAGCTCAAGAAAGATGAGAAGAAACGCTGAATATTCAGCATGAGTGATGGTGTTTTTATAGACATTTTAGAGTAATGACCTGTTTACGAAGATAACAGAAGGAACACCAAAAAAAACAACAGTATAATGGTGAGCTAACAGCTGATAGCATTATGCTGTTAAATTCTACACAGCAAAGTAATGTAATGTAATATTTTCACTGTTAAATAGCAATTTAATACTGGCAAATCTGTCCACCAGTGTTTTACTGTAGTTTGACAGGGAAATTTATTGCAGTCTCCTCTGTTATAGTCCAGAGTTTGCTGTCCGTTCAAGACCTCTGAGTATGCACAGCGACTTTATTTCGGTGCTCTATATCAGGGTTGTCCCACAAGCTGAAGCAACTTGTTTTTCGATATATTTCATATGTTGCTAGAGTTCACCTCTTCAGACTGCATCCTCTGTTCCAGCCATCTTGGAAGTAGGTAAAGGAGTGCCAGAAACCTCTACTCTGCTTCTTTCAACCACTCCAAGCGCTTGATGTTTAGACTTTGTGGTTCTTAGACTAGCTCCACTTCTGCTACTGACGAAGGAGGAAAGCAAACACCACTTGCAGAAATGACTCATTCTGACTGTTTTAATGTTGGCTGGGCAGCTTTCGTGCACCATACAGCAGCTCTAAAAAGCAGTTGTATGCTTAATCACAAGAGAGACATAATAAGCACAAATAATGGCTAAATACAGCTTCCCGTGCATTTTTTTTTCTTTGCCTTGCAGGCGAGTGGTGATTTGCTTTTTTGTGCTGATCCTTATTAACAGTGAATTTGTTAGTCACCATGTGGCTGATTAGTATATGTTTCACGAAGGCTTAGGTTTCTCTCTTTGACTTTCTGCCCACCCAGCAGGCATTACGGGTAGTGACTTGCAGAAGAAAGGGATAGTGGGAAAACACGGGGGCCTGGGGTCGACGTGTCACCATTGCTCAGTGTCCTTGCTGCCAATCTATGTAAACATGCACGCACACAAACACACACACACACGAAAATGTCCAAGCCATCACCTTGTATGCAACATCAGACTTCTGACAAAGACAAGCTGGTCCAGCAGTCTGAGTCTTAACAAGCTCCAGCTGAGGGTGGACATAGGCCACTGTGAATGTGAGAGTGTGTTTAGGCTGGTGCTTGCAGTGACAGAAGGCAGCCAGTATTTGTGTCTGCTCCTTCATTTCCTGTTCCTGTGAGGCAGGTTTCACTCTCACAGAACATGGCAGCTCACCTTTGGGGGTGCAAATGCCCTGTTGTGAGTGACTGAGTGTGTGTCAGTGTGTGCGTGTGTGTTCTCTTACCAGTGGGAATGAAAACCCACACAAAAGGAATCAATCGCACTTGTTGCTGATTAAGGTGTGACTCCACCCCCCGCTCTCGTATCTCAGCCTCCTCCTTCTGTAGCTCCTCAGCTGTGAGTGATTAAGCTGAAGGGAGGAAGGGAGGGAGGCAGTTGGAAGGGTGAGAAGAGAGGACAGGGTACTTACTGACTGGCTGAATAATGGCTTCCAGAGATCTCTGACTTTGGGGCTCTGTGCAGCACGAGGGTTAATCAGGAGTGACGGCTCAGCCCGTTTGGACACTGTATAGGCAGCTCTGCTCCTGTCAGGCACAGACATGGACTGCCAAACCCACCCACCCCCACTACCTCCATTCTCTCATCACCACAGGATCTTAACCACTAGGCCGCTAGTCCTTGCTACAACTATATGACAGGGAAAAGTTTGGTACAAAAGGAGAAAGGGAAGGACAGGCAGAAGAGGAAAAGAAAAAGTTGGAAAGTAATTCAAGCAGATTTGAGGTTGAGAAAGAGAAAAGGCAACCAATGAAAGGCACATAGGGAGATACATGCATGGCCTACGGTGGAGTGGTTGATGCGGTGTGCCAGTTTCATGTTTGTGCATGCATCTGTGTCAGATTGACTGTGGATGTTTAATGGGAACCCCTGAGCAGCCGGGGGAAACCCATCGTGTTCATTCAACTGCACAGATCTCAGGAAAAGCTATACTGAGGTTACTGTTCCTTTACGCACGTGTGAACGTATATGCACACCCTCCGTGTGTGCGTGTGTTTGCGAGAGGTTTGATGCGGTCTGCTGATTTGTGCTGTTTCCACGGTGATTGGTTTCCATCAAGCGTCCGGGGGCTAAACCATCGACAACGTGCACTCTCTTTCCCTGCGACCTGACTCCGTTTCATTTTTCAATTTCACTTTCATCAACTGCTGCCGCCTGTTTTTTCATTTTTCTATTTCCAGACGATGACAGAAAGCGTGTGAAGTGTGAAATTAGAAAGAGCGTCTGTAAATAATGGCGTGTAACACGGAGTACACACACATGAACAAACACGGACGAGCACATACTCTGTTGCATAAGCTGCGAGACAGAACTCATTACCTTCAAACTGAGCGATTGGAAAAAGTGAACTGAATACTTAAACTTGCCTCTAAATGACATAATTACAAACAGAAGATAATAGTTGGACTTCTTATTTGATTTTATCAAGTGGGAATTCAGAATATTGTCCAAAACATGCAAAACAAGCCCACTGATAGTCTATGGCACTGACTGAGACACTATGAGCAGAGTTTAAGGTCGATTTTCTATAAAGGAGCCCCTGTTCTATGTTGCTTTTTGGCACAACTTACATAAAGTCACACACATCTTATCCCCCCCCCCCCCCCCCACCTGGATTTAACTGTCTGACAGAGTGAGATGTTGGCGTAGTGGAGCGCTGGAGAAGGAGGTCAGGGGCGCAAGGGCAGTCAGGTCCCTCCGACGTCCATCAAAATGACAGGTACCCCTGCTTTAAAACTCTGTGACCCACCCCAAAACCCAGTTTCCCTCCTTTTTTTCTGCAGACACACAAACGCGCCGAAACAGACACGCACACACGCTGAATTACTAGGCCTAAAAAGTAGCCCCGCAGCGAAGGAGACCAGCTCTCCGCAATTAGGACATTCTGCGGCCATGAAATCATTCTGAAAATTAGCTCCAGGAAGCAAGAGGAGGGAGACAAAGTCCTAAAGAAAGGCAAAAAAACGTGACTGTAAGAAAGCGGGTGAAGCTGGGGAGGAAGAAAGTGTTCTGGATCTCCTCAGCAGTCAAACAGACAGACCACATGTGCTGGCAAGGCGAGACTGAAAGAATTTAAAATTATTCCAGATAATGATGGCTGTTAAGATTAACAATTAATCCTCTAGCCTCATGACACGTTAGATTTGGATACGGGGAAATGGCTCTAAGAGGTGCGTAAGGCCTCAAACAAGTATTCAGTCAGCTAAATTACACTTTCTGTTTATGTGTGTGTGTGCCTCCAGAAGCTGACAGTGTACAGGCCTCAGGTCCTGACAGGAGAAGGAACCAGGGTTTGGATCTCAGCTCATGACTGAAGAGACCTGCTCTATGTTCTGTGGCAAAGTCTATTCTACATTCTGCAGATCTGCCGCTCTCCTGTCGCCTCTGGTTTACCCTGCTCTGACCTTCTGCCATTACACAAACAGCATCTGCCAGTGATCAACTCCAACAAACCTTAAGTAACAGCGGGACAACATCACCCTGTGCCACCCCAACCCTCAGGTCATCCTGTTTCCTAAGCTAAACATTTAAGAGATAGATTTGGGAATCACTTGCTGCTGGCCATCTTTGCTAACTTTAGAATAAATGAATGTGGGTCTAAATGTGTGTGTGTGGGTGAGCATGTGTGCGAGCCCAGCTGTGGGTTGTTAGTAGTGAACTCAGCTCAGTGGGAAAGGGGTACCAGATGGTTGGTGGGACAGAACGATTGAGAGTTGAAAAGAAGAGGTAAATCGCAATTAGGGAGGAGAAAGAAAAAAGTCTTTAAAACAGAGCAACATGGAGAAATCATAGAGCTGAGCAGACTCATGTTTTAAAGCTAAACATTTCCATTGTCTTAATCTAGTCTTAAACGCTCGCACTTAAGGCGACACAGTTGCTAAACAGTCGATAGCGGCTTTATAAATGTAGGGATCTAGGCACGCGTCAATAGTATTCTTGGTCATGCATCATGTTGAATGTGCAAAAGAAAACACTTTCTTCCGTTCCACTTCTTGAAACTCCTGATTTGTCCCATGTAGTTTGACGTATCTGTGGGGGGGAATGAGACATCACGCTGTTCCAAAGTTCTGTAATTCGGGGTCATGTATAGTTAAAACAACATCTGTTTTTCTCCACATGGGGAAACTCTGACAGTCAAGCGAGGATCACGCGATTGGATGAACTGCTAATCAAGCAATGGGAGAGTTTGGAAATTCCTTGGGAGGCAGACAATGGAGGCAGTGCTATGTTTTTGTGGTATCCGGAGCAGCAGGCATTGGGAAATCAAGTTCAGCTGAACAGCCAGCCCCACACACACACAAACACACCTACGCACACACACACAAACCATTTTTTGACACACATTTGGCAAGAGAAGCACCCGTCTTGATTAAAGGCTCTGTGCTTGATGCATGTTTCTGCTGATGACATGTTTCTTTCCCCAGTGCTGTCAGCGTGTATGGACATGTTAACTTTTCCGCTGCATGAACTCGCTTTTGTGTGTTGGTGTCCGTGACTCCAATCTGATTAACTGCTGTATCTTTCAGGTGTGCCTTATTCTCCTGCTCTTTAATCAGTTGAGGGCCTGCCATAACCGGAAGGAAACCCTTTTCCTGGAAGTGCTTGTCTGGCACTGTGCAGCTGGCCTCAGCATGGACTTAGTGCCACTCGGACAGCCATTGGACTGAGGAAAAGGAAAACCATTCTTGTCTTTAGCCATACCGAAATCCAGTTACTGTCAAATCTTGAATGGGAGGTTTGGTCTTCAGAGTGTTTGTTTTGAGCTGAGTCCGGGACGTCTTGCTGATGGATGTGACAGAAATACACACCGATTACGGTCCGTGACTCAACACCCGTGCATAAAATTTTCTAAAAATTTTCCTTTTTCAAACAAGTCAAACTTGGGTGAAGACCATCACGGATCACTGAGCCCTCACCCAGGCGCTGAGTGATGATGTCATACTTAGGAAACCACCACAGGGACAGCAGGAGGGAAAATACGAGCTGTAGCATGAAAACAGGGAAAAGACAGAGATTGGAGGTGACGGTTGTGATGTGGGAGAGTGTTTCTGGACGCCGTAGCTGAGAGAGTAGAGCGAGTGTGGTTGCTGGCTGGCCGAGGGTTTTTAATAAACAGCCTGTTGAAACATGACAGGACTATTGGGTGAAATCATTACTGTTTTACTGTGATGACTGATGTGACTCCCTGAACCTGGGAGTCTGAGCGGGTCAGGACAGTTACTTTTGTTGATTGCTGTAGCTATTATCCCACCATGCTTACACGCCATTGTCTTCAAGTGGAAATTGATTTCACAGCCTGGTAAAACAGATTATTTTAAATAATTAAGTCAATACACAAATCAAAGTGTTTATTTACATACATTTGTTGGTCATGACAGAGGGCTGCCCCACCCTCAGACTGGTTCTGCCAGAAATTTCTTCCTGTTAAAAGGAAGTTTTTCCTTCCCACTGTTGCCAACTGCTTACTTATAGATGGTCCTGTGATTCTTGCTATTATTGTAGCTTCTTTATCTTACAAAAAATCATCTCGAGGCAACGGTTGTTGTGATTTAGCACTATATAAATAAGAAAGGACTGAACTGAATTGAACTGAAACAGTTATTGTGTCTCAGCTTTCCCCATACGGAAAAGAAATAGTAAAAACTTATATGTGATTACTCATGAAAGTGGCCACTTTCATGAGTAAATCATATAAGGCTTACATGATTTACTCATGAAAGTGGCCACTTTCGCATTACTTTCATACATTGTTTTAGTAAGTATCCAAAACATACAAGTTTCATTATATAATTTTTCAAGGGATCTTATATCTGTTTTCACACTTATATGCTTTTCATACAAGTTTCACACAAGACAGATACAAACTTTATAAGATTTATATATATCTTTTCCATATGGGTCTCTACAGCTGTTTTCACATATGCACTGCATGATTTGCCCAGTAGATGTGCATTTGGGAACTCAAATGTCAGATGCAATCGAAATAGAGACTGTCCACTCTCTAACTCACAAGCTCCCTAGTACAAAGCCCATGTGATGCACCCATGTGTGAATAGCACAGTTAATATTGTTATGCATTCCCTGTCCTTGTCTTCAAACATTGAAAAAATGATTTTGTGTTTCTTATCCATTTGTTGATAAATCTTCTCTTTTGAAGGAGTTTTCAGTTATGACACAAAGCAAATTCTCAAGTACCAGCTCTACTGTTTATGCAGTCCGCACTTCTTAAATGCAAACAGTTAATGTTACCAGGTGTAGATCTTATCTTTTGCGTGCCACATCTGGTCGTCTAGGCTCACACACCATTTTGGCAAATCCAAATTTTTTCACATGGACTCATTTAAAAAAATGATACACATGGGCACTTCTAAAAACTACCGATAAACACACCTTGTAGCACTTAGTACGATTACAAAGCAGACTCCACAGCTCATGTAAACAGAGGCTATCTGTGGTATTGCAGCAGCCAAGGAAAACAGGCAAATAAGGATGTACCAACTACCCACTCGTCACAGACATTGCTTGCAAAGGCAACGTGGAGGACACAGAGTATGCTGATGCAAGCAGAAAGCAACCTTGCCTACTTCAACAGACGTATTATGCTGCTGTTAGGGTGAAAGGTGAGAGGTTATAGGTGAGGGGGAGGGCGCGATGTGCCTCTGGATGATGGCGCTCTCCCTCATCCGCACACCAGCTGCCCCTCATGCACACATACATATGCTGACATTCATGCGTAAGCACACTCTACACATTAACCCACTCAACCTCCGTCCCCCTGAGCACTAACCATTTCTAACAAAGACTTTTTCACCATTTGATGCCAGCATTATACAACCCCCACAGCCCTTTTTTCATGCAGGTGCTTCATGTTTTTTCCAGATCTGTCCTGCGGTCAAGGTTTGACATTTAAGCAGCGCGCTGGGCTCCTCGTGATGGGTGACACATTGTATTAACCGAGGACTGGTCTATGTTTAAAAGAGATGCCATGCAGAACAGGAATAGCAGCCTAGCTGGAGTTGATACGGGGTGTTTTTGGTGCCGTGGAAGGGCACTATGGAGATGCAGTGGGTGCTGAAAGGCTGCAAGAGGTGTAAGCCTGTGGGGCAGATGTTAAACACACTGTGACTCAGGAGAGACAGCAAAGAGACAGGGCTACTGTCAGAGCACGATCGCTGCATAAAGTGGAAGAAAAAAAACAGGAACTGTTGATGAGAATGAGAGGTTGGAAGGGAGGGAAGTGAATTTCTTGCTTCAAAGAGAACAAAGTTCATCTTTCAAGATAAGTGCGAAACATTTACACGCTGAATCAATTCTAATCAAAGTGTGATCGAAGTGTGATCTTACAGCTGCGCTAAAGGAGATGCATATCTTGGGTACCAGACAGTACTCTTGATTTCTTTCGTGGTGTTTCGTTGTGGGTCTGAGCCGTCACTTTGATGGAAATGAGCACGGGCGCTGATTCTCGGGCCCGATCGACACGTGTGCTGGCCCGTGAGTGCTCCAAAGATCTCCCTTTCTCCTCCCTCCTCCTCCTCTGTCATCCCTTCATCTCTTCCATGGTTTCCTCACTTGGTTTATTATTACAGTATAATCGCTTCCATCTGCCTGTCAAGCCACCGGGTAGACCGAGATCGGGAACAAAAGACAGTGAGAGCGAGAATGAAAAAAGAGGGCAGGATTTTTTTTTTCACTCCAATACAAACACATCCCCTCCCTGCTCTCTCCTCCTCTCATAGTCCCTCATCAGAACAAATCAAAATGCTGCGGAGTCACTTTTCGCTTTCTGTTCAGGAAATTATAATTCTAACTGACTTCTGGACAGCATCATGCACAATTAGGAATTCAGCAGCTCTGGGCAGGAAAATGTGATTCAAATTAGTGCTGTATTGCATTACTATTTACTCATGATCTCGCCTGCCATCTCACACCCCTTCAGTTTCTCTCCGAGGCTGTCTCGTGAGGGTATTTGTTAGTGTGTGAATGCATGAATGCACTTACAAGTACAATGTATACACACACCCAGGAATTTATTTTGTTTCCTATATAAATTTCCTATGACCCCTCCAAGATTGCCAGCTGTAGCTAACAACATAAGCTTGTGTAGTTCAAATCCCAAACCACTCAGCGATGACCGGTGGCAATCAGCTGTGTTACAAACAAATCTGTTTGATGTGAACATCTTGGTTCAGTGAAGGGGCAACAGAATACTCGCTGGCAAACCACACAGGACCCCCGGTTCTCTGATCTCGAATCAGATTAGCCTATCGGCCCAATTACAGCCAATCAAAGCCAATTAAATCCAATTATAACCAATTATGGATAATTAGAATGCCCCAGAGATTGATAGTGCAGCAAGATGGGGCAGCAGCCTGTCACTTTCAAAAAACTGTGACACTCATCTTCTTCTTCTTTGGCCTCCCACTCCATCTTTGTCCAAAACACAGTGCTGGATTTTTTTTTTTTTTCAAAGAATGCCGACCGACTTCAAAAACACTTCACGATAACAAGGGGAGTCTTAAAATATAAAGTACACGGGACTACATTTCTCATTTGTTTGCTTGCCCATCTGCGTTCTCTCCCTTCATTACTTCTAAATTATTGAGGTTCCCACTGAAAACTAAAACACTGAAATGAATGACCACATGTGCTGTGTGCCGTAACCTCTGCCAGTTTAAGATGGTTTTCCCTGCTGCATTTCGAAGACATTTGACCACTTTGATTGTCAGCCATTTGCCGCAAAACAATCTTCTCTTTCGGCAGTTGGGTATTTTGGTAATGCGGTTTTGCAAGCTTCAAGTCAGAGAAAGCAAAGACTTGATTTGATTTCCAATTACTTCTAAAGTAATGTTCTTTAAAATATCAAATGCCATATTTCTGTATTTCCTGGGGTTTCCCTGTATGTGAATGTTTTTGCAATAGTTCAAGCCCTCTCACTGGGTGCTATGGAATGTCTATGGCTCGTGTTGTTGTACGGCCTTGAGTTTCACAGTGCCACGGTGCTGATGTTTAACTTGGGTTGATATGAGGTGCACAGACACATATTTCCATCTTTAAGACGTAGCACAGACCCGGAAAAACATGGAAAATGAAACAGGTTCGAAACTCAGATCGAAATTGTTGATCCCTCAGGTTCATCGCTTTTGTCCATCAAACTTCAGGTTTCCTGTCAGTTAAAAGGTCAACCTCTGACCGTGTCCTGTCCTGCCTCCTATTATCACTCAGACCACTTAAGGCAGTTATGGTGCAGCCTTTCATTTCAGCAACTCTGTTTTCCATTCCAAAAAGCACTTGATGTTATCATTTTGATTAAAATCACCACTCAGATATTTGGCTTTAATGGCTGACATAGAAAAATGAGGCCAGCCAAGATAAAGTGCATAAAGTGCGGGGCATAGTCTTTTGCTGTTCTGAGCGTTTCGAAGGCTGAAATAATTGCTACAAAATACTCACATAAAAGCTTCCTTCTGTTTGACTTAGTCAGATTTCCCAGATAGTGCCTGCAGGGTTTTCTTTTTGGATGATGGCCGAGCATGACTGAAATAACCATAGCCACAAAAGCTACGTGGTGACATACTGTAACCGTAACTTTGGATGAACCCCATCATCAGATAAAATTTGGGGTGTTTTTATTTTTATTTTTTACATTAATTAGATTTTTTTTCCTGCATGTCTCTTCTGTGGTTCTTTCTCTTGGGTTATATAAGTTCATATACTGTATATCTGTGTGTGTTTGGGGACGAGGGTTCAAAGGAAACTTGGAGGATAAACAAACAAACCTGCAGAACCATAGAGGGCTCAGCGCTGATTACGTGGATTAAACTGACTCTCTTCCACTTTATTTTTCTAAGATAAACATCGCAGAAACCCTTGTGCGAGAAAAACTAAGCCAAAAGAGGATGGACACTGGTGAGCAGAGAGAGCTTGCACATGCAGATTTGCACACGCTCAGACGTAAAACGCAGCCACAAACAAATCTGTTTTGCATACACGCATACGCATTCCTTCATGCCTTCCCTGGCTCCTGCAATGAAGAGATTTCTTTAAGAGCTGTCAGTCAATGCTGATCACCATGGAAGTGACTTGAGCTCACAACAAAGACCCTTAAGAGTTTCTCATAAGGCAAAAAAGAAAGGCACACAGAGCAAAACAACAAAGAAGAAGACAGAAACAGACAGCACGAGATTTACTGGGAGACAGCATCAACACTTGCAAAGCAAGGAGATTGAGTGACTGAGCAAGTGAGATGCCACGCAGATGAAGATGGATTGAATGGATGTGATGGACAAATAAGGCAGAAACATGCTGTGATAAAGAGGTTGGGAGGCAGAATTGAGGGAGAGTTGGTAATAAGAGGAGAGTAGCTAGATAGAAAGGGGAAACAGATTTAACAAGCTTCTTACACCTATCCAATAATACCAAGATATATCTTTATATATGTATACACACCCATAATATGAAGTCAAGGTATAAAGATCTACACTGCTCATGTGTAAAACAAGCTTCCCTGAGTTTTCTCTGTGCATTTTAAAAGTCTGAAGACCTGTGTGGGTGGTGGAGGTTGGCCGAGGTGGCAAAGAAGCCAGAGGGAGCGTGGGACAGTGGGTCAAGAGGTGAGGGGGTCAACTGGTGCAAAGGGGGCTGGGGCAATGGGCCTGATGCTACGGGGCCAGATGGGAGTGTGGGCCTCGGGCAAAATGCCAGGCAGAAAGGCACTTGGGTGGGCTCACCGCCGGTCTGCTGGGAGAAAGGGCCATGTAGGGAGAGTCAAGGTCCAGAGGGTAAGGGTGGAGATACTCACTGGAGGACTTCCTAAAGCAAACTGAGCATCAAAGTAATCCATCCATGTAATGTTTTCAAAATGTGAAGCTCTAATAAAATCTTGACAACCGGACAATTTGTGCTGAGAAGAGAAGAGAAGAGAAGAGAAGAGAAGAGAAGAGAAGAGAAGAGAAGAGAAGAGAAGAGAAGAGAAGAGAAGAGAAGAGAAGAGAAGAGAAGAGTTGAGTTGAGTTGAGTTTATGCCCACAATAAACTGTTCGACATGAGGAATGCCACCCAGTCTGTCTGTCTTTCTCACGCACACACACAAACACTCCCAAATAAACAAACTGAACTCCTTCTCATACAGTTCACTGCCTATTTAGGTTTAGTCTAAAAACACTTTTCATCCCAGTTTTGAGTGAGAGGCACAACTGAGAGGCAGTCAAGCAGCTCCTTAAGACTCAGTGACAAAGTGAGAGAAAGCAGCACAGAGCAGTGACAGACAGAGTGAAAGGGAGAAAGAGAGGGGAGGTGGAGAGACAGTGAAAAAAGACAGAGGCCCTCAGTGGAAGCGAAAAATATCCACAGAGAGCGTAAAAGAGCGAGACTTTTTTTGAAAAGAGGCTGAGATGACTGGAGAAAGTCAAAGTGAGGCAAAGGGAATTGGAGGCCAAGAAGGAGAAAGAGTGAAGCGCACTGCAGAAAAAAAGAAAAAGAAAAAAGCAAGTGAGTTAAAAAGAGATTACTTTCAGGTTCAGAGAAGCTCTTTCTGGCTGTTTACTGGCTGTCACTCAGTGCCTGGCTCCTAGGGGGAGGGACGGCTGGCTCTCATTGGTGTCATTCACCTGTCAATCGGCCTGACAAGGAGACCATAGGGCCTCATGTTGTGGTGCGGAAACTGTCTGTCAGCCACGCAGCAGCTGCATATGACATCATCCAAGATCAGGTTTGGAACATGGATAGAAAACTTTTGTCTGTGTGTGTGACAAAAAACACACACATGCATGTTATATTTCAAAAATGAGACTATGGAAATGACATGGCATCAACACCTTTCGATTCCTAAAAGCACACATACAGTTGTGTACCTCAGTGTACGCAGATCACTGAAACACAAAACTGGACTCCCTGTAGATTGTACCTCATGGCCTTGCCAATCCTCTGGCTGTCCTCCCCTCAAATTTGCACCCCAAAAGTCCTTGTTACTGGCAGGGTAACGACCCTGTGGCATCTGTGCACTAGAACACACACACACACACATATGTTCATACGCAGGAAAAGCAGATTTGCGCATACACAATCATGGCTGCAATTAGGCACATGCATAAACACGCACAGCATAGATGAAGATCAGTGCACGAAAAGACTCTGTCTTGTTTACCTTGGCGCATACACACATGCACGCACACACACATAGCACAGAGATGTCTTGGCAACAAGACAGCACCCATCTGTTCAGAGCTAATTTAACATGGTCACTAAAACAAAGAGGACAAAGGCCCATCTTGTAAATAATGATGAAGTGGCTGTCAACTGGAAAACACTTCTGGCTCTTGTGTGTATGATTTACTTTATCCATCTCTATTGGTTTACACAGCACAAAGCAGCTCTTCTAGTAGATAAAGTAACGAGCTGTGGGCGCTTGCATTTTGCTCTCACTCATTCTCTGTGGGAAAAATCAGGGTCTGATTTGGATGTGAACACAGTGCGTGTCAATCACTGTCTTCTCATGATTATGCATGTGTTATAACAAGAGATCTCCAGTATATTGTGTAGTTTACATTAGTTTCATATTTCACAGTCAGGATGGTAAAAAGAAAATCAGCATAAAAATAACATATCTGCTTTTTTGTAATAGCTAAAATTTCCCAAACCTTAAAAAGCAGTGAAAATGAGCACCGTCTGTATGAAGAGCAACATCAAAGTACTACTTACTGCTTTATTTTGTAATGTTTACATTTGAAGTGCTGTGGAAAAGATTTTCACTCCAAAATCACTCCAAAATCTTCTATTTTTTGTGTGTATCTCATACTAAACTGTACCAGATCAAATATGAAAAAATGAAACAAAAAGTTGCAAATAATAAAGATATATAAAGGAAAATGATTATAAAAAAGCGTATCTGCCTGTGCAGAAATGTCCTCCCTCACCCCTCCTATTATTTAATAAATCAAACAACCCAAACACATTGATATTGATTGAAGATGGGCTGGACGCACCCAGACCTGATTACTACCAACCCTGTTCAATCAAATCAAGCAGTATGAGGTAAGCTGTAAGGTATCATGAATAACACACAATGTTGCAAAAAAAAAGAAAAGAAAAAGAAGATATCCGAGAAGAAAGAGGCAGAGGGTGAAAGGTTGCTGTTTCTGAAGCTCTGGGACTTCGCAGTTTTGCTCTGAGAGACATTATCTACAATTGGTGAAGACTTAGAACAATACTGACTGTTCCCAAACAAGACAGACCTACCAATATTCCTCTGAGAGCTTTGAGGTGACTCATGCAGTAGGTCACAAAACCTGCTCATTACTACAACTGTTCAAAGGGTATCAGGCATAAACAGATTCCCAAAATCAAATCCTCAATTTTACAAAAAGAGGTTTATGCAGCAGTCAAGCAAGCAGATAAGAGAACAGTCAGAGGAACAGAATGAGTCAAAGGGGGAGTTCTGCTCTCTGCCAAAAAATCCTGAAGGACATCAAGGTGTCAGTTTTGTAGCTGAAGACCAAACATGCATTGCTCTAAATAAATAGTTAAAAATAAACACATTTACTCAATGTTTATCAGATACTATACATTTGACTTGACGTCTACTTTACGCCATTAGGTACTAGATACTTAAACACACAAAAATACATACAAGATTATTACATGAAGTCTAATTAGCTTTGACAGATAAATGAGTTCAATTTGACACATTTTAAACCTTTAATAATAGTATACAGTGAAATCATATGCAGGATGGAGGCTTAGTTTATTGATATTTAAGAACTTGTTTCTGATAGTACTCCTGTACTGGTATATATAAGATTGTCAATATATGTTTAATAAAGGTTGTTTTACATTTTTGAAAAATTCTTATACTTGAAGTTAGGCAGCAGTATTCTCCATTTCAGGAGATTAGACTTGTGTTCACAAAGGCAGGCATGCTGCTCAGACACAGCAAACAGAGAATGGGAACTGTTGAACCGTACCACTGTGACAGCTATTATGACAGATGACTGTATCATCTCAAAGAGGAAATCCCTTTCTTTCCTCACATGTACTGTCTGAGAGCAAATTACTCTCTGGCTTGTGGCTGGTTTTCTATATTGGGGTCAAAAGGCAACAGTTTTAAAGGCTGTGGAGAAAAATCAAAGGAGGCACACTGAGGCAACGCAGATTAAAGAATAACATGTCTGGGTGACATTTTAGGGACTGTGTCAGCAAACGGTATCAGTTTATTATCTTTGTCAGCTTCGTTGTGTTGTAGTAAATCTTAAATATAAATTCCAGTCAAAGAATCTTCTAAATCATTAAATCTTTTTTACTGATCTTTGTGCAACCCTGCTGATCTTTGGTTCGCGCCGATCAAACCGAGGCATGCAGATGTTCTTTGATGAGATCAGCTCGCTCTTCTGAATATCCTCGCCTCTGCGATTTCTTCCCTGTTGACGGTTTAGTCCATTGGCAAAAGCACCCAGGAGGCTGCTCATACACCATGACAGCCCACAGATTCCTGGAGTGCCTAGCATGAACGCTTAGAGGGCTCCAAATGGTTGCTCATAGTTACATCTCACAAAAGCACTTCTTGCTGCTGATGTGTTGCTTTTATTAGTAAGCTATCGTCTTACCAAATCAAGATGATAGCTTTAAATTCGTACTCCTATGGTAATGTTTTATAGAGTAGGAAAAAAATTATACAGCGCAGACAAAACTGATTATTTCATGTGAGAACTGTTGAGTGGGAATGAAATGTTCGACCACAAATGCAAGCAAAGAGAAGTGAGCCATTTGTACTGGGTTTTTCTGCTCTTTTCTTCATTTCTTTTCTTTGCCTCATCTGTTTTTCCTCCTTGGATCTGCAGCTTAAAGTGATATTGTTATTCCAGATGGCTTGGTGCTATATGGAGAACAGACAAGAGGAATACTTCACTGAAAATATGAAAATATGTCAGCATGCGGACATATTTTCATCCTCTAAAATTACATCCAGGCATAGAGAAAAATAACAAATGTGTGTGTGCATGCATGAAGGATCAACGTGTATGCCTCTGCATTTGTACAGAACTTAGATGTGAAGATTTCAAACACATGTCTGCTTGTTTCTTAGAAACCTCAATGGTAAATCATATCTAGCACTAACCCAATTAACTTTACATCTGGTTTGGAAGCCTCAAACCAGGGACAGCATAGAGATAAATAAAAACACAAGACATACTGAGACACGCAGTCTCCAAGGCATTAACGAACTACAAGAGTGAAATAAATGTGTTACATTCCTTCTCCATTCACTGTTTTATTTCACTTGGATGTGGTGGAGGGGACCTAGACTACGTGTGGAGCTTGGTCTGTCCCTAAATCTGCCTCCGGTGTGTCCTGAAAGTGCCCCTGTGCCAAATAAGAAGCGTAAAGCATGCCCCGAGACATGGCCCACAACGACACCATGACAGCAAAGCTGTCAGCCCATGAGCCAATGCACTAAAACATGAATGCCGCCGAACTGTTCAGTTTTATAGCCTACAACTCCCAGTCACAAGCCCTCTAATGCCCCGTTTAACAAGCTGAAAATCCTCCATTTATTCGCTCTCCGTCTCTCTTTAGGAGCTCCTCCAATACCATTCACAAACAAAGTTGGGCTGAAACACACTCCATGAAGAGCATATACGGGAGCGTAAATGCTGTGAATATATGGCTGCCGTGTGCATGCTTGCATTTAACGTATGCACACAGTAGTGATTCTGAATTCAAGAAAAAAAACCCTTTGTATATCAGTTGCATCATTAAAACCGTAATGAAACCAGTACAAATGACTCAGTTTGAGTAGTGGTGTGTAGTCTATGTGCAGCTAAGTGAATGAAAGCAGATGGACAAGAAATTGAGGAAGAAGGAAAAGGTCTAGAGACAGCAAAGTGGGGTTGAGAGATCTGTGAAGGATAGGGGCCACTGTCTCAGCACCCCCATCGTAAACCCTGCAGATACGATGGAGTCCTCATCAGCGTTACACTCTGCCGGTCACAGCTCTGTGAAACCAGCACCATGTCTGCAGCACATACACGTCCTTGCCTTCCCCCTCCCACATTGGTGTCACCCATGAAGGCCAAAGAGACACAGAGAGTGCTCTATCATGGATATTAGCTATGGGGATCAGATGCTTTAAACAAGAGAGGAGGGGTACGCTTTTGTAGGCTATCATGTAGCAACTGCAAATGAATATGTTTGAAGTTTTAGTCTCTATTTCATTTAATTTTTTTTCCTCCAAACTCCCCAACACCTTTCACCATTTTTATCCACTTCAATCATTTCCAGGTGTTTTAGTACAATTATGTTTTCATCATAGGTTTCATCACTTTCTATGGAAGTGAAAAGGATTCTTTCCACTTCGTTTCACTTTGCAGCATATCCTGTGGGGTCCTGTTTTTTTTTTTGGGGGGGGGGTTGCCGTTTCTGCGAGAAGAAGTTCGAATCAGTTTTGAATGCATCACACAAAGCAGCAGTGTAAGCACTGGATTAAGCTGATCTGGCCTGCTGCAGACAGGGCTGTGGTTATATTTTCCAGTGAGGTTTTGTTTGTGTGTTTGTTTTGCTATTTTTCCACCTCAAAATGCAGAGATTGGAAAGTGCAAACTATACTGTCTCAGTGGCCTAATGAAGCAGCGGTCTTGGAGCGAGGATCTTGGTTTTCGAGCCAAATTGTTTTTCCCCTTATAACACCAACTGTTTTCTTCTAGTCAAGCATGGAAAATCAAGGGGTCGTCATTATCATTAATATGTGCGCTTGCTAAACGCTGCTTCATATGCTTCATATAAGTCCCGGTCGATTTAAGGTTAATTCATGAAAGTTTAACTGAGTTTGTTCCAATGAACCCCCTCTCCCCCAAAAAATCTGCCGTTGGAAAACGTGTCATCAGAGGTGAAGGATTATAAAGGGAAAAAAAGAAATGGTCCGAATGGGGGCTGTAAAAGTTTTACTCTCTAAGGAGTTTGGGTATAGATTCCACATTGGATTCCACAATATTTAAGGATGACTAGCAACCCAAAACACACAGTCGATTTGCTGCCTTTACCATCGCACTTCTAAATGATTTTCTCTGACCGTGTGTTTATAGCTACGGGAGGACATGTTTATGTTTGACACCGTGACAGGACTAGAATCCTCAAGAGTGCTATGATGTGGACAGGAAACTCTGAATCTCTCACAAACATTGTACACATTTTCTCTCTCCCCACTCTAAAATAACAACTTTGACACGATCTGCGCCGTGTTGCCAGTAACTCGAGAGCAGCCCGCTAGAAAACGGAGAACTGAGGAATCTTGTGAAAGGGAGGCAGTCAGGGAACCAGGCCATGCTGGGGTGGGTAGAAATTGATGGGATGGATGGTATAAAGGGCCCACACACACAAGCTACTCAGTTTGTGGGACAGAACCAGGGTAAGATCCAGAAAACAAGAAAACAAGCATTTACCAAAGTCCCTTGCAGCTGGTAATGTGGTGGACCAGGACTTTTTGGTGGCAGTGGTTGGGTATAGCACAGGCACGAAATCCTACTCCCTTCTTATGGTCACAGAAGTGCAGTCAGGCCTCTGTAAACATCTGTCAGCCATTGGCTCCCTGGCCCGCCCTTCTTCTCCAGACCCCAGCAATTCAGCTTGACCTTTGACCCTTCAGCTGAAGAAAGAGCAACTGTGACTTTCTGCCAAAAACATAGCAAAGACTTCAGTTATTTGACATCTACCTCAAAGGGGAACACAGATTTAGCCGCATGGCTGTATATGGACAAATCAGTGTTATCAAAACAGTAATACTTGTTTGGCAAAACTCGCAGTGAAAGGAGGCTTAAGAGAGTGCAGCTGCACATTAGATGATTGCAGCAGAATGTGGCAGAAAGTGGAAACCCCTTAGGTTATTTAGTCTTTGCTGTGCATTATATACTTAAATCATGACAAAATGCCTCAGAATGTGTGTGTGTGTGTGTGCCAAGTACAACCACTACAGTATAATACATAGAATAATATTTTTGAATAATATAATATTGTTTTTCCTCATTCCTTTTCAGTTAAGCAGTCAGTCCAACTAGTTAGATTTGCCTGTGGTTTGGACAGCCTGCTATCATCTCAGCCGCTCCCTTTCGTGGGATCCAGACCAGCACCATAGACCCGTGGACACAGACCAGAGCCTTCATCAACTCTCACACTCCCACCTCTCACTGGGGCCTCAGGTTTCCCCTCCATCCATCCCTCCCACCCTCTCTGCTTCCAGCAACCCCTACAGGCCTTTCTCCCTCTCTCCCCACATCAATTACAACCTTTCCCCGTTGCGCGAGCCCCCAGATCTATGACCCCAGGGGTTACAGAGTCTGAGAGGTCAGAAGTCATTCTCCCCACTGCGAACCCTGGCATCTCTCAGAAGATTCCGGCTCTCCGTCTGAAGCCCTGCGGCCATGCAGAGGCATACCCACATGACCCCCAGGGAGCCGAGGGAGACAGAGATACAACCCCATTCTAGTAAACAATGGTCTGTTCCAGTCAGTCTTGTCTCGCGAGCTAATTGATTCTCTGGAGAATTATTTTCATACACAGTTTTGAATGTCGAGGCCTCTCATCCATGGATCAACCAATGTTTTAGTTTTTCCTTTGTGCTTTTCAGTGGGAAAAGATGCTTAAAAAACCCACCATAACGTGATCACTTTCACTGTGACACGACTGTGGTCGCTCAGTTTCCCCATCATTTTGCTCTTTTCCCTCTCCGGTGTAATGAAATCACTCACAAAAGTGAGTCTGTGGTTCTAAAAATCAGTGATTATGAGAAAAAAATCATTGTACACATATTAGTTTCTGGGTATTGTATACGTTTTTGCTACCTTACACAGAAAACATCCCATTAAATTCAAAATAATTCCAATATATTAATTATACTGATTGTTAGCAAACCGTGGGAATCTCTATACGCTTCAAAAGCCTTCATATTTACCAGTAATTACCAAAGATATTGAAGACGATGGAGTGCTAAACTGATTCAGTGGTGAATCCCATAATGAATGGCCAACAATCAAAGGATGGAACACGCAGTCAGCCAGGTTAAACACCAAGTCGATGACTCAGGTTGCTTTGTTGACCACAGAGTTTTGACATGGAACTCGGCCTCACGGAGCAGAATTGTATTTCTGTCACAGTTCCCAGACCTTACAGTATCAATAGCAGACACATTATCTCTAATGGGAGAGTCAGAGGGTGGAGAGAAGAGGAGACAGGGAAAGAGCGAGAGAGAAAGAAAGAGAGACACAGACACTGTAAAACGACGGTATCTCTATTGATTAACTGGAAGAGGACCTCCACTCCACACTCTCCTGTCCAGACATATGGGGTAATAAGGACCACTCTTCTCCACAAACCACCCCCCTGCATCTCTTCTCCCTGCACCCCAGCTAGAAAGCCTTTTAATCAGCCCCGGGGGGAATACATGGATATGATATGGAAGAAAAGGATGGGAAGAAAGAGAGAGGAAAAGGAGACAGGGTGAGAGGAGTCCATTAGTGAAACAGACACAATAGCTACAGGAACAGAACCGACTGCAAGGCGGTTTCCTTCATGCACTGTAAAAGACAGAGGTGCACAACAGGCCTGAAAATAGCACACATCCTGTACGCTGGCACATGCATGATATACCACAGTATATCATGAATAATAAAAGCTTTACCCTATACGAGTTTCTTCTTTAATGCTACATTCGAATCTTGATAGTGCTGCACATGCAGGTACACTCTGGTTTTGTGCAACACACAGCTGAGCTGATATCGCTCCAGATTTTCCAGGTCACATCACAGAGGGCTGTTTTCATGCTCGGCCAGGGCCATTTTCCTCTGTTTATGTAGGGCCTTTCTGTTTTCTTTTCCAAGGAGAAGGATGCCAATCTCGCCGAGCCAGACTAACTTTATCAGAGCAGCCATCTCTGACTTTGACATCAAATCCACAACTGCTTCTCATGCTGAAAAAAACTGTCAGTGCCTCGCCCTGCTGCTGGCCCCTCAGCCTCTTGACTCTGGAGAGACTGGAAAGGAGGGAGGAGAGCGCAAGGGAGAAATCTGAATTAGTAGTTAAAGCAGTGATCAATTTGAACTGGGAGTGAAATGTAAAGTGATCATAATTATTTGTCCGTTCGATTAAACAGAAAGACTTATGCCATACTTCAATTAGTGAGCACAATGAGAAGTGAATTACCTACTGGCCAGGTGGAGGCAAAAATCTGGACTGCAGCGCCCTCACGTGGTCAACAATGCGCGGTCGTTTTTCTTCTCTTTCTTTCTTTTTAAAATAAATAAACACTGAATTTTATTTCATTGTAAATCAAATTTACAATACAATAAAACTGAATCAATGCACGTGGAAATAAACAGTTAGAATTATTGTGTCATGCACAGATAAGTGTGCCAATGACCAGTTGCAGCCCTATAATAATTTGAATAAGAGATTATTATATTGCCCGGGGTATAAAGCCTAAGCACCACTAACTTGGAGCATAACTCAGTCAGTTTCTGGAAGACCACTGGGTCACTGAACGTAGCAAAGAGCGCTCAGTCCAGCAGCACTAAAACAAAACCTGTACTGAAAAGGGAAAAGAAATAAACAGCTGGGTAGAGCAATGCATTTTTCATTATTACAACTTAATTTACAGAGAACAGACTGATGTAAAATTGCTTCCATATGTCCCCGCTGCGGGGCGCCACAGAGTCTGCCAGAAAAGCTATCATAATTTCCGAAGCGAGTTCCGCATTGTGATTGGCTAAGACGAACTGCAGGAGCTGGAGCGCTGAACCAATAGGAATGCGGGACTGTGATTCTTTCATTTGAGTGGCCAAACGTGGATGTCAATCAAGCAGCAACGAGCTCTGAAAGCAGAGAGCGGCCAGTCGGTTGTTTTGCTCTCTAGAGAGCAGACCTCCGCTACTGAGACCATCCAGGCACAATCACACACACACTCTACTGCATGACCACTGACACACACTGGACACATTCTATTGCATTTTCATTTAAGAAGTTCAAATAATAATAATAATAAAAATATATACTATTTTGTTATTGAAATAAATAAATATATTTAAATACTTAGTTGTACGATTAATTATCATTTAGACTATATCATGATCAATCGTTACTATTATTTTATCTCAATAAAACAAAAATCTCAAACACTGGCCGTTAATTAGACACATATTTATGGAATATTTTTAAAATTTTAGAAATAATTATCGTCACAATATACAAAGTCAGAAAAGTTTATGATGAAGGGGTTATTTTATTTGCTTCAGACATTTACTGACAGATGAAATTTTTATTTTGAAATTATTATTTTGTGTATAATTGTATCGCCTTTTCAGTCATTTTATATATGAGCTGTTTTTAAATAGAAAAGTTATGAGTTTTTTTATATAGGAAAAAAACATTTTACAATTATATATAAAGATATCTATCTATATATATCTACATCTATATATCTATATATCTATATCTATATATATATATATATATATATATATATATATATGTAGGGTCAGAGTAGTGATCTGTCCGCTTTGCTAATTAAACATTTTCATTAAATCTGTTGGGCCATTTAATCAAATGATCGGTATAGTCTGTGCTTGCATTGCTTACAATGTTCACACATTTTTCACAGACACAAAAAAGTGACTATCCAAATGTATTTTTTATGTTTTATATTTTTGCTGTGGTATTGTTAACTTGTAAATAAATAAATAAAACAAAATAAAGGCAACAAATCCTTTTAAAGGTTAAAAACGTAATATGAGATTTCATTTGTGAAGCGGCTTCAGCGTGGCCCGCACTCTGCATACACTAAAATCTGGCCAAGGTCACTGCAAAAACAATTACAAAACAATTACAACACCTCCCGTAAAACCTGAAAAAGAATGACAAAGTAGTCCGCTCAAGTCACCGCGAGTTCCCTCACGTTTCCCATGAGTCTTTGCGTGGACTAAATCGTGCGCACGCGCACTGATATCCCTCAGATCGCGTTTAATTCCACCAATCAGCGTCGTCCTCGGAGGAGCATGTGGGGGTGATTTAAGAGCTCTGCCCCAATAAAACTGTCAGAACTTCACAAAGTTGATTTAAATGTGTTTCACATCGTTATGAAAATACTCGCGGATTAATCAAATGACTGCACGCTGGCGTCAGATCAATTGGAGCAGATTACCATTCGCAGCTTCTTTAGGGAGACGTGATTTGGAGCGTTTAGATTCTCTACACATCCGGCCACCAAGTCGATCCGACAGCTGACATAAGATGGACAGCAAATGTCATATTAAGGGCCTTTTCTGATTTTTCTTCTTTCTTTTTGTTTGTTTGTTTTTCTTTTTGGATATTGATTTTTATTCTATATTCTGTGACTCCTACATCATTGAAGTAGATCCTGCAACAGTGTTGCAGCTGCATCCTCGGGGAAGTTTGATGTTGCCAATTTTCAGATAAGCCCACCATCGCACTTGTCTTCTAGATTTGTGTGTGTGTGTTCTGCAGGGGGAGTGAGGGGGAGGGAGGGTCGACTGTCTGCTGCTGGGAGAGAGCCCAGCTGACAGGCAGTGCGTGTTGAACTTGATGTGGTGGTGTTGAACTAGGCTTGTTAGAGAATGCGATTTTCTAGACTTCTTTGTGATGCAGCGCCACATAAAAATGTCTGTCCGGGGAAGATTTGCAAAAGGCTTACGGTGGGATTTTCATCCCACGGAAAACTCAATTACTTACAGCACCCACATTCAGACATAAACAAAGTACAGCAGTCTGCTGGTCTTTATACTGTACTACGCGATGGTCACCCAGGGGAAGGTGTTTACAGCGGATTCTTCGACAGCATGTTGTCGCGACTATTATTTATAGTGTGCTGTGAGTAACATATTGGTGCTACTCGTGCAGCTATGAAGGTCACGTCAATTAAAGGAATAGAATCTTAAATGAAATGATAACATTAAAAAACGCATCATCATTCAAAACTCTTGGTCTGTCATCATTTTATCAACTGACGTAAAATCAATACAAAAGAAACAACTGACTTTACAGAGTGTCACGTTCAGTCTTTGATTTAACTTCATAGACAAGTTTGCAGGTCTAATCAACCAGAATCTGCAAAATTTATGAGTCTTTAGTATCAATTACTGCATTTTAAGCAGTAAAACACATTCAAAATACTAATACACGTCGGTTAATTATTAATTACCACTGTTAGACACCAGGGGTCGCAAGTGTACCAGATGGTGGAGGATTACCAACTTTGTGTGGGACTGCAAAGCATATCCACTGTCTCACATAGACACTGGCCTACATTTTGATTAGCTGTAGCCAAAATATTTCAGTTTCAGACAAAAGAAAGGAAAATAAGTAGCTGAAGCAACAGTTCTTCTTACAGCAACTGTAAGAAGAACTCTCACACCAGAACACCACAACTCTCGCCCCAAATTGCTGAGGTCTGCTCACTCAGAAACAACTTTCACTTTTCACTTTCAGCACATTGATGTAAGTCTCACTCTACTTTGCAGTAGTTTTGGTTTTTACTTAATATAGGAATGTTTTGATCCCCCTTCAGGCTACCAATACTTTTGCACATATTTCACAGTTTTCCTCTGCAATACATAACAGTAAATATGTCATTGCTTGATTTAACATTTCTGTTCTGTTGCTTTAATTGAACTTAAGCCTATCTCTAATCACACCACTGACATGAGCTACCTTAAACCTCAGATGACCAGGAATCAGCAAACATGGCAAATATCAGCCAGACATAGAGCCTGGATGTCTGAGACAATCAAGTGTTATTAAATCAACTCTTATGCCACTGCCTTGTGTAATCTGTAACCTTTATCAGTTGTTTTGTAGACATGATTCTCATTGTGTGTTAAGATGTAAAAAAAAAAAAACAAAAAAACAACAACAACAACAAAAAAACAACCAAAACAAAGTGGGCACAGACAAATACACCACAAATGACAGTTTTTTCATCAAAGTCTCTTTTACACTAGAAATTAACAGTGCAGTGCCTTTGCACAGTATTGTTCTTACAACTGGAAGACGGAGAAAAAGGAGAACCTAGCATAGCATAGTGGCTGAGCAATGTGTGAAGGAATTATTGTAACTTAACAGTTAACATGAGGGCTGACTGAACATATTCTGACAGACCACTTGGAAAAGATAGTGGCTACAAAGTCAAAGGAAAGCTACAGCAGACCTAAGAAATAATAACAGGAGGTGGATTGTCATTTCCTTGTGTATAGGGCAAATAATCATGGGTTGAAAAACATGTTAGGGAATGACTTCACCTTTATGTCAAAACAACCATTTAAACAAACAAGAAACCTATCAGAGATACATACACAGTCACACAGACAGATATACACATATGCATAACAATAAATCATAAAATCCTGTTACACACAAAAAACAGAGTAATATGAAATAAAGACATAAACACAAAGATAAACACAGTGGTGTTATTACTAAGTGGGAGGACTAGTTAAATGCAAGATTAAAAAGGTATCTTTAAGAGTTTCTTGATATTATCCGTAACTATCTGAGCTTTCTTCTCCAATATGTTAAGGTACACTTTTCCAGAGCTTTGTTTTGTTTTTTCAGAAACTGGGAAAGCTGCATTCCCAATTTTCCTCTGTGGGGTATTGCTATTGTTAGCTATCGCATAGCTAACAATTTGGCCTTGGAAGATCTAACAGAGTGAGTAAGTAGAGTGACAGACTTTCAGATAATGTTCAAGACCTTCTTTCAAATGACATGAGTATCCTTTCCTATATAATAAGCATTCATAAACATTGCTGAATTTAGAATTGCTTCTTCAGTGAAAGTAGGAATATTACAATGTATGTGACACTGTTACATGCATTCAGTTTCTTACATATAAACAGAGATTTTTTATCACAAAAGTGGGCAAAACATATTTTTTGATGCAGAATGGTCTGTCTTTTCGACATTCTATTATAAAATAGGTCATAAAGCAATAGTCTAAAGTAAAAGCACCTAGAATCTGCGTAGGCTACCTCTCAGCACTGATCATGAAGCCAGTATAAAGTCAGATTTTTTAGAAGGCCAGGGGGTACAATGTACTATGTTTTAAGGATTTCGCCTTTGGCATTCCTCTTTCTTAGTGAGTTGAGTCACGAGGGCCCAGACCTTTGTAACAACTGAAAGTGTAATTCAGTTGTTTACCAGTAGGCTGAAAAAAGGAACAAATGCAGGTCAGTAGCACAAACATAAAGGAAATGCAGCCCAGCCATGCTTCTGAGAAATCCCCTTTACACCAATAAAGCATTATATATTAGAATATGAACCTACATAGAGGAGTACCTCTTGTTTATGCGGTGATTCAACTTTCGTGTAAACAATATTTGTAGTTAATATCAGGGTGGAGGCTGCCTTTATAGAAGCAACTACCCCGTTCTCTTATTGATCAAAAGCTGACGCGACAGGTGTGTTAACCAATCAGAATTTGTTGTGGTGAGCGTTTTGGTCCAATCAGCACGAATTATGCAAATTCCGAAACAAAGTTCCCCCTGTACCAGCACGGTGATTGCAGTGAGCCTCCCATGTTTTATTTTCTGTTTAATTATCGTCGTCAAGAGTGTTGTGATAAGTAGGTATTGCTTATGAATAACTCATCCGCTGCAAGGCGCTGAAGAACAAACTGTTTGTTATGTTTGCGCTAACAGGTTTGCGTTAACCGGTAGAGAAAGCTAACTGCTAAAGCTAGCATAGCTATCTTGCTAGTTCGCCGGTACAGGCGGTCCTCTTTGTCTGACAGGGGAAGGCGTGCTCTTTTGTTAAGCTTTCCCTTTGTCCCTTCGGGAAAGAGGAACTGTTGGGTTGGGATTTCACAATTATCCACAGTTCTGAAAGTATTTAGAAAATGCAGATCGCCAAAAAATACTTTTCAGAAAGCCTGATTCAGTTAACCATCTTGCTCAGTTTGATTGGAGTTCGTGTGGATATCGACAGCTACTTGAGCGGCTATTATACGCCTTTGACAGAGATTAACTTGGGTCCTAGCTCAGCCTACATCCAGACACCGTTTCATATTTTGAGAGACACTTTTGATGGATATGGTGTACACCCAAAATGTCCCGAGTTGGACTATTTTTTTGCAAGTCGTCGGCTGCTGGACGAGGTGAGGACCCTCGGTTCCCCGCGGTTCCACACGCAGTTGAACGCATGGCTGGTGCACGAAGTGCCTGCAACTGACAAGGCTGACTGTGGGCCTTCAACCAGTAACAACACCGAATCTAGCTCAGGGCTAGAAAGTCCTGGCGAAGAATCCAGGGATGTCAGTGAACACCTGCCAGTCAGTGGCCCAGCAGTGTACCAGACAAACATTGAACTCGGACAAGGGCCTTGTGGCGCTGGAGCCTGCGGGTTTCTTAAAGAGGCAAGTTTGTGAATAATATGCCATAAAGTTGTAAAAACTTTGTTTCTAATGAAGCTATAATGTAACCTGCAACAGTGAAGGTGGTCTATCCCTCTAAAGTACTTGATTAACTGAGGTGACAAACGAGTAAAACTTCCGTAATAGCTAGCTTAAGCTATTACTAGCTAACTAGCATAACTAACCGTTGAACTGGAAAGATGGGTGTTATCCAACAACTACGTTATTTTACTGGAGTATTTACTGGTGAACCAGGAAGCAAGTCAAAAAAATATTCTGGAATGCAAATTTATTTTCGTTTTGTCAGGCTCTGTCAGGCCCTTGTCACAAATCACAATCCAGTAATGTGTCTTTAGTCAGATTATGTCACTTACATCCGTAATGACAATGTGTTAACTTGGATAAGTCACCTAATCAGTGTAGTAAGTAACTTAAACATAAAGCTTAATAACATGTCTACCAAACATCATATACTGTATATGCGGCATACAGCTGCCTGCTGCACTTGTCACTCTTTCACTATGGTACTTGTCACATTAAGCAATCTGGGAATAGTAACTATAGAATTACTTCAGCAGAAAACACCATGCAAAGACAGGTGTAACTAATGTCTGTACTTTATGACAACAAATATATTATAACACTGTAATTACAACCTTTATATTCAGTCCTCCTAGTAGTGTAGTCTTTCTAGAGCATGGCAGAAAGAGCTGATTGGTGGATATTGTATCCCAAAGGCAGTTTATGTTGTCAGTTGTGTAACTATATCTCTTTTCTCCTGACCCAACCACCAGCTGCGCCCTTTGAGGGGTGGAGAAGTGAGACTCGGATCCCCACCCTGTTTGCTTACACAAAAGCAGTTTTCCATAGTTAAGCACTGCTCTTCCTAGGGTTGCTTTTCATGTGTATAATGTGATGTTGACTCATTTGTTGTTGATGACAAGAGATGGGTCGCCATACCCCCCCCCCCCAAAAAAAAAAAGAAAAAAAAAATTACAAGCCTTGTTGTTTGTTTTGCAAATGGCCTTAGTGTCTGAGAATATACAATATGCAGGAGCTGTATATAGTTATCCCGTTGAAGGTGTATCAATAACTTTTTGTCATTATTTGGCTTTAGTCTTAGTGTGAAAGCAAAAAGTTTTCTTTCACACTAAGACTAAAGCCAAATAATGACAAGAAGTACTCAAGACCAGTCTAGTTCTGCCCAAGTTCTGTCTGGGCTTGTTGGTCTCCACTTTTCCTGTTTGAACTGGTCTAGGAAGTGAATCAGTTATTGATACACCTTCAACAGGATAACTATATACAGCTCCTGCATATTGTATATTCTCAGAAACAAAGGCCATATAATATATATTTTTAGAACAAATGAGAATTCTATTATATCTTTAATTGGATATATCGTGAACTTTCTAATCTTGGAAGCTGGTGACCTTTATTTCTGTAGGTGTATCAGAGGGTAATTGGCTTAACTTTTACAATGATTGCTTTGTAATCATAAATAAATAATCTAATCTTGTTTATAACAGAATCATCTCATGACAGAAGAGTCATACTGTAAAGACTCAATTGAGATCAATGAACTACCGCTAGAAATGTAACGATGTTTGGAGTTCTTTACTAAGAATTAACAAATTGTTTTTCCTTTTCTTTCCTCTTCACTTCTAAACTGAATTCCCTCCTCTCTTTTCCCTGCCAGGAGGAAGATGTTAAAGTTAAAGAAGAGGAGGAACCTGCTCCAGTCTCTCAGCTGGCTCACAGTTCCACACTGGAACAAGAGGTACTGTTGGCACTCTTTCATGTATTTTAATGACCGTAACAGTGCTGGATTTTTTGTGAGAATACACAGTAGTGTTTGTCCATCTGCAATGATGCATGTATAACGTTGGCATCAATTTTAGGCTGGTTATATTGATTTAACTAGAAAAATCAGGGACTCACATTACATATTTACTGAAATTGCATCATTTTGATGACAGTGCTGTTTTAGTAACACCACAGAATATGATTAGAAAGGTTGAAGCATAGTAATTACAGTCTCACAGGCAGTTCCTTATAGTAAAAAGCTATGCAGAAGCTAAATATAAATTCATTTTTCTTGTTCATTTTTTTTCATCAGTTACTTTGCTATGATTGTATACTGACAACAAAACATATCACTTACTTTTTTAAATTTACATCAGATTTTCTGTGTGTTGTCTCTTTCAGAGCCTGCTGGAAGGCATCACTGCACTGTCCAGTCCAACACGCCATCCCTCTGCTACTCTTGATATTGACCAGCAGTGGAACAATTTACTTTCTGTTGCAGACCTTGATGTAAGTTTCATGTTCATCTTCATGTTCATTAAATTAAGCCTTATATAAAATTACATTAGTTTAGGGACATGCATACAGACACGTGTATTGCAGATTAGAGGTTTAGTTTACCACATTGATCTAACTGTTGTTTTAGAGGATTTTCAAAGTTTTGGAGAATAAAGTTCGACTAATAGGTCTCTCTAAAATATAGGACTTGGACCCCCTTGTGACTGAGCGTCTGTCAGATCTCGACACTGACATCACCAGCGCCATCAGCCGGAATGTCAGTCTGCATGATGCTATGCTAACCAGTCCTGGAGTGTTTGGGTTGGCATCTGATAGAACTGAGCCCAGGACCACGACCCAACAACAAAGGGCTTTCTTTCGAATGGAATCCACAGGCTCTTTAAACTCAGATGCTTCACCTGGGATGGCTCTAGGTCTTGCTGCACTCCCCTTTGCCTCAGTATGTAACATAACAGGAAATGTGTCATCAAATAGTGCACTGGGTGGCTGCCTAGATGAGGCAGTGTTTGACCAGATCAATCAGCTTGGTTTGGAAGGTCTGGACTCAATTGACAGCAGCCTGATGGACTGTTTGGACAGCATAGACCCACGGGTCCTTGAGGACTTGGAGTCAGACTCTGGTCTCTCTTTGGAGAGCAGCTCTGGAGGTCCAGTCTCTCCAGGTTGGTTCAGATTGCTTTCTATACTTGGAAGAGTTACATGTCTTAATTTCTGTTTTATGAAGCTACGAAATTTTCAGTTAAATATGCTGACACAGTCATTAACTCCTCACTTTGTCCAGGCTCATCTGAGATGTCATCCTCATCCAGTTCATACTGCGAGGATGAGTGTGGAGCTACAGGCTACAGCAGTGAGGCAGACTCAATCCCCTCTAAAGGCATTGTTGACTACACCACAGCATGGCCACCTGTTGAGAGTGTGTGGCATGATCACAGCTACTCATCTGCCAATTTCTTTAACCAGCCGTCAGTAACGCTGCCTCGCAAAAACATCAAGGAGGAGCCTCTCAGCGATGATGATGGATTCCGGCTGGAAGAAGGGGAGCTGAGTCGTGATGAGCTGCGCGCCCGTGCTATGTGCCTGCCATTCTCTGTTCTGCAGATAGTTAACATGCCTGTTGAAGAGTTCCTGGAAGTTCTTGATGGTCATGGCTTTTCCCCTGAACAGGTGACCCTCCTGAGGGACATCCGCAGGCGTGGTAAGAATAAGCTGGCAGCCCAAAACTGCCGCAAGCGCAAATTAGATGCCATCACTGGGCTCCAGGAGGAGGTGGAAAGGTTGCAAGTTCAGAGAGACAAACTGCTGAGGGAGAAGCACCTTACAGCAAAAACAATGGGTGCTGTGGGCCATCAGATAAGGCAGCTGACCAGAGACATCCTGTCCCGGCTGAGGGATGAATCAGGAACACCCCTGAACCCAGACAGATTCACCCTGCAGTGCGGGGCTAACGGTAGGGTTGTAGTTCAGCCTGTAAGACGACCTGCTGTCTCCACATCTGGCAACAAAACAGACAAGAGAAAGAAGGAAAAAAAGCAATAATGCAGCATTTCCTGCTGAGACTTGATCTTTTTGGTTTTGGGATATTGCGGAACCTAATTGCCTGACTCTGGTTTTAGGGACTCCTGTTTTGCTAAAGTGTGTGTTGATTCACCACTGTTGAGAACCTAAATGCAAAAAGAAAAGACACTCAAAAAATAAGTAAAAGAAAAAAAAAATGTAAATATGTTATTTGATCGTAAAAATGTAGATCACACACTGGACATTCTCTTCTTGTTAAAGGTGGATGTGGCCGATGGGGTAGTTTAAGGGAACAGCTAAGCTGTTGGTAATGCCAGCAGTCTCTTTGTGCCTGTTAACATTAAAGTCATAGTCTTTCTCATTTTTACAGAAAATTGTAGGCAATCACGCATGTTTAAAAGTCAGCTTGGCCAGGATTGTGATATTTCCAGACAGGATAGAGATCTAAGAGGAGTATTTACCTGTAATCTTGCCTTTAGTGTTTTCCTACTCGGTATAAGAACGAGGTTAAAGGGTTGTATTTATTAAACTTTCTTAGGTCCATGAAATGCTTATAGAACTGTTAAGGACGTTTTCCCCCCTCTCCCAAAATGGTAAACTTTGGTCAGCGTGATAAGAATATTGGGTTATTACAAGTCCAAAGTTTACTGATTTGTTCCCAGTATTTGAGGGCATGCACTGTTTGAGTAAAAAAAATAAACTGAAATAAAAAAAATCAAATAGATGTCTTTTGCTTACATGTCTTGATGACGTGCAGTATACCAATGACTCAAAGGACTTGGCCTTAATTTGCATTTAATGTGTTTTGGTAAATACGTATGTACATCATACATAAGTGCATATATCCATAACAAAAAAGTTCTTGCATAAGAATTCAATTATAGTTTAACCCCTTTCATTTGAAGTGTTTTAGAGTTTTTGGCAAGATTATTCTACCTCACAGCTTAGTTTTTGTTAATTTTGGCTACATAAAAAAAAAAGCCCTCACCCCGCTTTGCTTTTTTTCTTTCTTTTTTTTTTGTCTTTTGAAGTGCACTCGATAACAACAATTTCATTATAAATGTGACCGTAATCACACATAAAAGATTCAGTTTCTGAAACAGGAAAAATAGAATCACCAACTTTATTTAAAAGGTCTGAATGCTGTTTGAATGTATGTGTTTGTTTGTTTGTTTGTTTTTTTAAAGAATATTTATTATCTGAGTAGAATCAAGTGATATTAAAAGTCTGCATCTTATTTATGTATACACACAAGTAGTCACCTGAGTGAGTAAACTGAAGAAAGATGCATAAAGTATTTGAATAGTGATCAATCTGAAGCACAATTTGAATGAACTGAAATTTTGACTTCTTTACAAGTACTTGTGAGTTTTTTTCTTTTTGGATAAATTTGATTCTCAGGCCCCAGTTTTGTTTTGTTTTTTTCTGGCTAAAATTTGAAATTCTCTAAAGTGCACTTGTTTAATACAAATCCTTCATTATCAAAGTCACCCCAATTAAACAAACTGCTAAAAAAAACCCTAAATAATAAATTACTGATTGATATTTAAGAAGTTTGAATGATGTTTGGATGCCTCCTTTTTATATGTATAAGATTTTTTGTCAGTTGAAGTATTAATAGAGGTCGCCGCCCTGTTCCTGGTTATGCTGCACAATAAGTCAGCTGAGTGAGTGAAATTGAGAAAAGTCCATGAGGTAGTTTATGCAGCTTTCGGTTTTCTTTTTTTCTTTGTTTGTATTTTCTTGTTTGGCTTGAACCTTTTGTTTGCTGTTTGTATGAATTTTGTTTTCGTAAATATTTGCTTTGTTTCTGAAGTTAAATGTGTTTGATTCCATTGTGATTTTTGAAAGTGTGCGTTTGCTTACAGAACTTGAGTTGCTCCTGCAGACTTTTTAAAATAAAAAGAAATCTTTTGAAATACTTTTGAATGGCCTTGATTTTAAAATCAGCATATAGGAACATATTATTCAAAAAATGCAGTCTTAAAATATCAATGGATATTATAGATATCTATTGATCTATTATAGATTAGGGATTACAAACATAAGGCCTGGGGGCAAAATTGGCCTGGCAACAGATGCAATCTGAGCCACTGGACAGCTTTTTAAAATGTGATGGATGGTACACATTTTGGATTTTTTTTTAAACTGTATTTTCCGTGTTTTACAGCTTTTCTTAATGATAAAAATCCTACTCCCATCACTATTCACACCAATTTGAGTAAGTCATAGGTAATATTAGATAAAAAAAACTTAAATGACAGAAACGTTTCTGATTTCTGCAGTGCGTTCACAGTAAATAAATAAATAAGGATATAGTCTATCAATAAACAAAACCTTTCTATTATATAGTTACAGAACAGTCTGGGCAATGAGCAACCATAACTACACATGCATTTCCTACAATCTTAGATTGTAGGATTGTTTGTTTGTTTGAAATAAATTAACAAACAAACAATCTAAGCCAAAAGAGTCGTGCTGACTGAGTTCTATTTAATACAGCTTAATTTCTTTATCATGCAAAAATAACCAGCATATGCTGTTGAAATTGCACTTCTTTTTCTTATATTAAGATTCTGCAGACATTAAAGGTGTAATTAAACCTCTTTACACTGGTCCGGCCCACGTGTAAACAAAATTTTCTGCATGTGGCCCACGATTCAAAATGACTTCGATATCCCTGATGTAGAGTTCTAGGCTTCATCATCCACAGGTTTTGGAGAGCGAAAAGCGTTTTCTAACCGGGCTTCCGTAGATGGTGCACAAGTATGCGCACAAGAATGCGCGTGAGTAGCTTTTGGCGCCCGTGCTGTTGAGCCACACTTTTGTAGACATAAAGAATCAACTGACCGCGTGGAAAAGAAGTGCCGTTGGAGCGATTCTCTTGTTTTAGGGTATGTATGCAGATACCGACTTGTTTAAAAAAAAAAAAAAAGGTTATCATTAACAGAGGTGTCAGAGTTAATTGGTTCACTGTAACAAAATAGCAGTATATGCTAGCCAGTTGTTTTACCATCTGACGCTGTCTCGAATGAGAGAGAAATGCTCTGTTAACTACAGTTGCAGTACTTTAACTTAAACAGGCAAGCGAAAAGTAACAGTGTCTGTTCCTTGTAATGCTGTAGTTGTATCATAGATCTTAAGATTATGTATCCGTTTCTAAAACGTCGAGTGTCGCATTAAACTTGAGTACGTTATTGTTAGCGCAAGTTACGTTAACGTTACCCGCACGTTTTTTTTGTGCCAGCGCACCTATTTTAAGTCCCTCCGCATTGCAGTTGACACAATAAAAGTGAAGTAGGTTTTCCCTAACGGTTAAAGGCCAGCTAAAGTTAGCATGCGAGCTAACGTTATAAGAATTTGGCTATCTTTGAATACTTTAAGAGTTTATCGCTAAGCTAGCTAATGCTACGTTTTTACTTCCCTTTGGTGGCCATCCCTTTGTCAAGGTTGCCTAATTTTAATACCCCAATGGGCAAATAACAGTCTTCACAGTTAAATTCGTTTACGATCCAGGTGTCTGTGGCGGCTTTAGGGCCTATGGCCAATCCTAAATGTGGATATCAGGAGCACATGAATGTGAAGGATTTGTTATTATCAAATTCCTTTTTTTGTTTGTGTTTTTAGATCACAAAATGGGAAAGAAGCAGAATACCAAGAGTAAGAAGGATGCACAGGATACACAGGAGGAACCTGAAGAATTCGTTGTGGAAAAGGTGCTGGACCAGCGTGTTGTGAATGGGAAAGTAGAATTCTACCTCAAGTGGAAAGGATTTACAGAGTGAGTTGGCTGGGACTCCTGCCCCCCTCCTGCTGAGCTGGAAGTGCTTCCCTGGTATGGGGTTGTGCTATACTTTTGTTTGAAGTCATTGTGGTTGCATGAAGACGGTGCCTTCATTCAAGCAAGCTAGCTGATGCTAGTATTTGGCTTTTTTTTTTTTTTTCCTAAATGGAAATCAGTGTGAATTGATGCAATGCAATCGTTGACTCTCTTTCTGCTTGTTTAGTGCTGATAATACTTGGGAACCAGAGGAGAACCTGGATTGCCCTGAGCTGATTTCAGCATTTTTGGAGGCTCAGAAGAACGTTAAGGAGAAACCTGCACCTGTTAAGAGGAAGGCCTCCACGGAAGAGCCAGAGACTGAACCTAAGAAGAAGGATGTGGTGAGTTCCTTTGCTTTCACAAGTTTCTGCAATTAGCATGTCCTAGAGACAATTTAAATTTAGAACCGTCAAGCTTAACATGAGGGCCATTCAGAGAAAGGGTTGCATAACTTAAACAAAGACGAGCATTATAATAAATGAATGTATTATAAATAAATCATATTTGTGCTTAGCTAGGGTGGTGTGTAGACATTTAACTTAGTATTATACTTGTATAATTGTGACAAACCTAATTTTGAATAAGTCACTCAGACCATTCTCTTGAAATGCAGCTGCTTCTGAACTTATGCTAGAAAGTGCAAGGATTTTAAATGAATCAAAATGTGTTGTTTTGTTTCCTTCCCATCTTATATGCCTACATTCTCTGTTGTAACCACCTACAGGCTGAGAAACCACGTGGTTTTGCTAGGAACCTCGAACCCGAGCGAATCATTGGCGCAACAGACAGTAGCGGGGAGTTGATGTTCTTGATGAAATGGTACATTTTTATGCAATATTTCTGGTCATTGAAGAAAAAAAAAAAATCTCATATCTTTGTCTCCTTGGAAGCAAAATATAATGAAATGACTGTTAGTTCAAGACCTTTGCGCAGTAATGTTTTGTTAATCTAGGCAGTGTAAGTCATAGGATGGATGTGCATGGTAGTCACTGGTGTTTCATGCTACAATGGACGGCCAGTGAATTCAAAAGTATTGAGTGCTATGATTTCTGGATCCTTCACAGTACAAATAATTATCCTGAAATATTGTAATAGCAATCAAAGAAAGTTTAAACTGAAGGAAGTGTAACTGAGTGGAATTACTTGGATAATTGGATGTTGTTGTTTTTTTTTTTTGTTTTTTTTAAATTTATTTTTAAGTTGTTTGCATTTGAGCTCTTAAAAATTGGAAACTTTCTTTGTTTCACTAAATGTTTATTCTTAAACCCTTGAACTTAAAGCTCAGTTTCTACACTTCAGTTGCCTTTCACTGCTTAGATCTTGCTACATGGTGTACAGAGCCACAGTTATGAAACTGTCACTGCCCAGGCTGTGTTCCTGCTGTAAACCTTTCCTCAACTTATAAACTTAGTTGATTTAAAGTACATTAATTTATGCTGGCTTTCTATAATGTTCCTCTCTCAATCTGCCTTCTTTTAGGAAAGACTCGGATGAGGCAGATTTGGTCCCAGCCCGTGAGGCCAACACCCGCTGTCCTCAGGTGGTCATATCCTTTTATGAGGAGAGACTGACCTGGCATTCCTGTCCAGAGGATGAAGCCCAGTAGTTCTTCTCTGCAACCCATGCAGTAGTCTACATCAACATTGTCAACCTTTTCCTCAGGACTGGATTTCTCCTGACTTGCCTTCTAGGTCTAGCTAAATTAGTCTTTTTTTTTCTTTTTTTTTGTTTTGTTTCTTTTTTATTTTGGAAGAAGTTTCAACACTTGCATGGCAGTCGGTGAGTTCTGTTGTAAATATAAGCTTAGCCGATTGTGAGAACAGGTGATAGTGTTTTGATTAAGAAGTAAAGAAAGAAGCCTTCTTGTATTATTGTGAATGACTGATCTCTTTAGCTCCTTTTCAGACACAAGATGTACAACAATGTTGGCTTCAGCAGTCTGCTCAGCAATCTGTTATTCCAACATGGATTGCGCTTGTGTTCCTAATGGCTTCATTTAAATGTATCCAAGATGGTGAAGGAGAGCTCTGTAGTACGCACAATTTAGCCATACATTCAGAAGGCTTGTTTGTGGGTGAGGTGCAACTACAGTTTTGATTGGTTTTCTCACCCTTTTTCAATAACAGCACAGGATCTGACTGTGTGTCGTTCAGAGCTGTGCACTTCCTTCTGGAGTGTGAATAGTAAAAATGCTTCATGGAGGAATGATACTGTATTTAAAGTCAATAGCTAAAGTTAAGACTAAATGTGATGCATAGATTTGAAATTTAGGGCATTAACTAGTGAGCTTTGCAACTCAGAGATTCACAAGATACAAGTACAGTTGTAATCCAGTGCATGCATGTCGTTAATAATACTTGGTTTAGTTTAGGTGCTCATTTAGACTTGAAGTCAACACATTCAGATGCAGCCAGATTCATGGGAGCGAGTGCACAGCTGAAAAAGGACTGTTGATTAGGGCCACTTCCACCTTCGTCTTTGTTTAAATGTTTTAAATTCCAAAACACTTTTCTCACTCTGCCACATTCTTGCTCATGTTTTCTACTGTAGTGATGTTTTGTTCCATAAATACTTTTTGTATACTGTCTTTAAATATTGTTTGTCGTTCTAATAAAGGTTTTATGCCAGATTTTTTTTTTTGTCTTTTAGGTTTTTTTTCCCCAACTACAAATACATGTAAGACTTTACTGGAAGTAATTCAGAGCGAGTTGCATATGAAACGAAGTTAACAATTAGGATTTCCTTATGTACCTAATAGATGTTTCTTGGGTGAAGTTTTTTACAGTTTTGTCTTCATGCTGCAGTGCTTTGGTTTTCCCGTGGTTTCACTCTAAATGCAAGACTGCATAATGGCATGGGAGATAAGACAGTGAACCTTTGTGCATTACTGATTTCTGTGGGAAATCACTCAAGTTTCTTATTTGAGTGATTTGGACAAGGTCATGATAGATATCCAACCTTTAGTCCTAGCAGGAAAAAACAACTGCTGCATGAACGTTCACCTACAAATTTGATAACAAACAGCTAATTTCTCTGAAAAGTTTGTTCTGTAAATGCTAAAGAGTAGTGAGTAGCCTGCAGAAAGGATACAGGGATGGAAAATGGCCTGTTATTGTCATTTCCTCGTAAGTGTTTAACTTTTTTTTTTTTTTTTTTGTTTAAGTCAAATATCTATCCAAATAGATTAGTCTGTGGTGGCTATGATTTCATGTGATCTGTAGAGCAAGGTGTGTAGTTTGATTAAGTCAAATATCTAATCACAGCAACACAGTCATGTCTTATCTGTTAAGTGCTTGAATCATTTCAATATAGACATACAGCTATATTAATGGAAATTAAATGTCAGTGCAGCAATTTCAAGTAATATAAAACATATGCTTAAAATAAATCTTGGTCTGTATATTTCACGTGTCAGCTTTTGTCAACTCTGAATTTTGCTTAATTGGCCATAAAATGTAGAAATCGGATAGAAAATGGTGCTGTTTTGTAACAGTCTGTAAAAGCAAATGAAAGTTTCTGTTGACACAAGATAAAGAGATCTCTATATGCAAATTACCATCCAACCTAAGGTGACGTCTCACTAGTTTCTTGATCCACTCTTGGACTGGTCAGAGGGATAGACGCCAACTGGCTTTGGTAAGATCTCTTGGTCTTCAATTTTAAAACTGTCATTGTATACAACAATGCTTGCTGTGGGCTGGAGTTCACGTAGACTAGGTGTCAGTGTCATCTCTGACGCTCTGATGCCTTGATTTGAGATTTTGATTTAATTTTGAAACTTTTGATTTATTAGTTGAAACGAAGCATAACACAGCCCATGATGTGATATCTCAGCTTCACCTTTCAAAACTAGCATGCATATCTAAATTTCATCTAGAACTGCAGTGAAGCAGTCGTGGACAACTATGTTAACAATTAAAGTCAGAACAATGGACAGTTATTAAATTTTGATTTGTTTGTTTGGTTTTGGTTAAAGTTTCTCCACCCAGCCACCATACAGTGTTATTGTGGTTCAGAGCTGGTTGTAGGAACAAAAAAGAAGCAGAAGAAGCAGACATAAAATCTCAGACCATGAAGTGGTACTTTTAAATTGTCTGAATGTTTCTAAAGGTAAATCCCCATAAGCACTTGCATTAGAAGAAACATAAATGGAAGGGTTCAAGAAGAAAGAGATCAATTTAACAATGAATCTGTTTCTTTTTATTAGTTAGGCACCTACAATCCATCAATCAATAAATGAATAAAGTGAATGTTTCAAAATCGGGTTGTTCACAGGCTATTTTTTTTCTGAGGTCCTGTAGAGACCAGTAACTATATAAAGTTATTATGACTTTATTTGGGGTTGTCGCTGCATTGCCATCGCTTGGCCTCCTCCCACCAGGTGACACCATTTAAACTGATTCCGGATAATAGCAGTAAGAAACAGGTGCGCAGAAAAGCGACGCTTAACATGTTACTCTCATCTGAGATTCTTGATCATTTTCTTTCCGCCTGATTTAGACGAATGATTTAAGAACAATGCATTTTACGATTACTCTTTAAATGTTGCTTGTTATGGTATACTTTCTAACTACGTGGCCTGATCCAGTCGGGAAAGGAGGTCGTGCTTAGCAGTGGGAAATTAGTAGTAGCAGGGTTGGTATTAGTTCAGTTCAGGAAGGGCTAAGCTTCAAGCCAGGTTAGTGAGCTGGTCCTGGTTGTTCACATTATCGTATAATTTCACTCGAGGTGAAGAAGGGAGAGGTAAGGTCAAAGTAGATGCAAAATCGGGCGTCCTTCTCGCTCTTTTTTTTTTTTTTTTTTTTTTTGTTAATATGTTTGTGGGTTCGTGGGTTTGTTTTGTTTTGCGTTTCGTCTTTCCCTCTCAGTAGCTACCCTAAGTCCCGATGCAATAAAAAGAGGGCATCCTGGGGTTTCCATTGAACTCCGTTTTGATTACCTGTTTTAGCCCCAAAGAGGAAGGAAAGCACAAAAAGTTAAATGGGAAGAGTCTTTCTTCCTCTGTTCTCAGGAGGTTAAACATTACAAATGATTTTGGGGTATTCAGAAGATGTATAATAAGCACTGATTATGAGCGTTAAATCATTGTTTAAGCCCTGTTGTGTTGTCCTGGATAGTGGTTAGAAAATTATAATACTTCATGCTCTTAAGTGTTTTAGAGCACTGAGTGCGTGTAACTTCAGATCAAAGTGCACTCCATTATGCAATTCCCTGCAGCATCCTGTTAACCTCACGTCTACGTGTAGGACCTGCTGAATTATTGCAGCTACAGGACTGTTGTTGAAGAGCAATGACAGTCTTGAAGGAAGAGCCTACAGTCACCTCAGTACAGAGTTTATCCAAATAGATTAGTCTGTGGTGGCTTATGATTTCATGTGATCTGTAGAGCAAGGTGTGTAGTTCAGTCTCTTGAAGGTGGCCTGATCACCCTATTTGAAAACGTGTTTAAACTTGCTTATTATCTCTGGTTAGACTTTAGGCCTGCAAATGGCATGTTTGGTTTGTTTGTTCATGAACAGATGACTGGATAACGCATATGACTAATATCACTGTAAAGCTAACCTTGTAGAGTTGGCTTTGAAAGCACTAGACTGTATTTCTCTTTCTAGTGGGCTGTTTTTGTCCCAAGTGTGTTTTGCTATGTGCCCATGTTTAATGTGTTCAGAACCAAGATTTCCCACACATAAGCTCAATCCTCCACCTTTGCCCCTCATCCCACTTGATCCCAAATCTGTTCGAAATCTTTGCACTCCTAAATCCTTCAAGGCTCAATAGCCTTTTGTTTTATAAAATGGAATTGGGACAAAAGAAATGCTGTGATTTTAAAAATGCTGTTTAATTCTGAGAACCCATAAAGGCTGCTATAATTTTGCTGAAATCAGACCACCTGATAAGCAAATAGGCTAAAAGAGATGGTACTAATGTGTTTATTTCCCTTCCAGGTTTTTGTATCACTAATGGACACTATTCTGGATAATTTTTCAAACACTGTAAGTGGCTTTGATTTTATTTTTTATTTTTCCTGTATCTTGTTTTGTTTATCTATAATAGCAAATAGATAAACCCAAACAGTGGGACAATCCTGTTTTCATTTTGCCCACGTTCACATTTTCATTTTGAAATAATGGAACTCTGGTCTTGATTTTTGCAGGAGTTTATTAGAGTTTGCGTTCGGGATCCAAGGCTTCATAAAGATGGCCGCTGGCACACACATGTTGACTACGAGATTTGTTTACATGTATGTGCCAATTAAAAAAGAAACTGTTCTGTTAGCTTTATTTTGTTGTGTTTTTTGTAATAAGCGTTTAATGAACTGTTGTCTCTTGCAGACTAATAGCTTGTGTTTTCGAAAAAAGACCTCCTCTGTGAGACGGCGCTACAGTGAGTTTGTTTGGTTGCGTCACTGCCTGGAACAGAATGCTTTCATAATGTATGTTGAGGTTTTCTTGTTATGATGGTGATTAATCAATGTTGTAAACTGATAATCCAGCAAGTTACAAATGTATATTTATATCCATGTCCAGAGACTTGCCTAAATTGCCACCCTGGAACCCTTTCTTCAGTCTGAAGAACACAGAACAAGTCATCCAGAGGATCAAGGGTCTGCAGAAGTTTTTAGAAATGTGAGTTGCTCTTCTGCTGAAGCAGTTTCTGAAGTTCAGTTAATGTCTCCTGGAGGAGCCTTTCATACTCCCAAAGACTGTTTGGGGGTAAAAATTAGCACATCCCTTTTACAGCAAGTCATATAAACTTGAGGGATATTAATTGGGTGAGTGAAATAGCTGAGGGGTTGGTAATTGGTTTCATTTGCTTTGTTATTAATAAAATTTATAACCAATGCACTAAAGGCAACATGAGATGACCCCCCCCTCTCCCCCAAAACAAGAATGCATTTTGTCCCCCCCAATTTTGAATCCATTCTCAGACCCTAGGCTGGTGCTGTGGGTCCTGGGTTCCACCTGGTGCACAAAAATGACTGGCCTCATGTGTACGAGAGTATGTAGGCAATACTGGAGGATGAATGAATTGTTGCTATTGAGTGGCCTCCATGCTCACCTGAAGGGAAAAACCTCTGGGCCGTCATTTTCAGTCCCTCTAACACTGGCAGATTGCACCTCAGATCTGGAGAAAGAACGTGGAGGGCCATGCAACCTACAGAGTACTTTTTTTTTTTTTAAGTTGCTGCAATGTAACTCTAGCAAAATGGACTATCCTGCTGCATCATTTCTATTTTTTTACTTTGATTTTCAGGGGTATCTTTTTAATTCAGCCTTCTGTAGATTCAAAATTTTAATTTCCCTCAATGTAGCATCCTCTTGTTCCTAATGCGTTACCCAGTACATATCAGTATAGATATAAGCATTATTTTATTCTTTTCTCCCATTGAAATCTGATTTGTTCTCCTTAATACTGTCAAATTTTATTTGGATTTGATTGAAATGGTCTCATCTATTTAATGTTTTTTTTCTCCTCTAGTGTTCTTCATACACCCTTGTTGTTATCTGATAGTCGGCTCCATCTGTTCCTCCAGTCAGACCTTAGCATTACAAAGATTGCAAGGTGTGCCGTTGGTAAGACCAGGTACACGGTAGCTGAAGCCATTCAGTGTTCAAGAACTGGTTGTATCAGATCAGAAGAAAAGGTTTCATGTGACTCTGACTGTGAAAGGTAAGTTATTATAGAAAATGTCTTAGTGCTTACTTGTTAACACGTGACTTAAAACTGAACTGACCCTTCAGTCTTTCTTTCAAATAGCACTTCATCATCGGGTTTGGGACCAAGTGTTGACACTTCTGGGCGAGGTAGCCCCATCTTCTTTCAGTCTGACGGAGATCCAGAACCCTTTTGTTCTTTTTCTGAGACTACCAGCCCACTTACTGAGTACTGATGTAAAGAAGTGACACTGTACTCTTCTTCTTTTTCTTGTGGATGTGTAGGTCATCTTTGCATTAATGTGTTCAATACTTCATTGAACTCTTGCTATTGTTGGCTTTTTTTTTTTTTATTAAACTTCCGTTAACATCAGTGTGACCCTTTTTGAAAATATTTTAACTTGCCTTGTGTCCTCTGCAATTGGTACCATTTAAGTATCATGTACTTAAAAAAATTTCATGTTTTTAAAAAACAATGTGTAAAAACTGACAGTCTTAAATATTTCCAATGTGTACTTTTTAAAATCACTGCACTAAAATGTACTAAGGTTGGCAAGAGTTGTTTTGCATTGTAGACTTTTTTTTTAAAGGAAAATATTTGAGAATACATTTTATGAGTTGTCAATGCATAAATAAATGGCCCTTTCTTAAAGAAAAGCTTGCATCTTCCATACTGTACTTTGTCTCTTTTAATTAGTAGAAAACCTGAAGTTCATGTTCCTGTATACTTTATATATATTTTGTGACCTGTCACTTGTCCCAGAGTTCAATACAATAGACTGTACTGTTTGAACAGTCCAGTAGAGGGAGTGTAGACATCACACCACCCAGAGCTTGAGTAAATAGTGGTGTGAGATGAAGGAACATCTGAAGGAGCGTCTGAGTTAATTGTGTACATGGCATGAAATGCTGTTATTTTGGGTACAAACTGTAGCATTTCTTTACTCGTATAGCTCAGGTTGCACAGCCTTGAATTATTATTATTATTATTTTTTGTCTCTTGTCCTTATCTGAAAAAATGTCAAACATCTAGTTGCACTGGCTAAATTTTAATGTTTACTTGCTATACACTGTTACACAGCTGTGCCTCCCAGGACAGGAAAATGGGTTATTAAACCTTAGCAAACTCTGTGTACACTTGCTAAGAACTCCCTAAATCGTTTTCATAATGTTTCCACCATTTACCAAAACTATAGACAGATGATTGCAAATGAATATACATGTTAAATCTAAAGTATTATCAGTGCTGGGCATGGAGAGGCTCAGCGTTTGTCACGTTTCAACCTTGTGTCACAGTGTTCCCAGGTGAGGTTGTCTAATTAAAGGTAGATAGCAAATTAATTTAACTATTAGATTGCTCTTGGGAATCACTTGAAAGGAAAACGACAGCTTCATACGTGCTACAGGAATGTGAGCAGGTGGAGGTGTGGTTGGTTATGCAGGAGTGTTGGACAGCTCTGTAAATTGAAAGCTGATGAAAGAAGGAAAGGCTCATTAAAGGAGACAGCAGCTGCCCTCCTCCACCTTCTCCACCAGCCAGCCACTGGACCCACGCACAGTCTGCCCAATGTTAAGCCTAGCCTGTCCTATGTCTGTCCTCTCCTTCTGCATGGTGCTGTCTCCCTGTGCGCACAAGCCATAATGAAGCTGTCAGTGACTTCACACACATGCCACTGAGCTGTTTTCATATAGCAAACACAGACATACGCACAGGCACAGAGGCGTGTCTGAAAACACACGCGCAGAGAATACACTGGTGGGAAAGCTGCGGATGAATGAACATTTTCTCCTTCCTCATCTTCTGTCATTTTCAAAGTCCCAGTGGTTTGTGATTGGAGCTCTCCATCTCTCTGTTTGCTGTAAAGGTTGACCTTATCAACGTACTCCATGACAAGCATACAGCGGGACACATACACAGACACTTTTTGGTTTAAAGCTGGTCAATTTTCTGACAAAATGAAATGCAAATGCAAGCGGTGGCATCTTGTATTTTATGTGAGTGTACATGCGCGCATCTGCCTTTCTTTTTTCTCGGAGAAAACATCTAGCATTTGGATATTGAGTATTCATGGTACATGTCTATTTCAGCTTGGTAATTTATAACTCAATTTCCAGTGTGCAGTGATGCGCGTCATACCTCCAAAACACCAAACAAAGCCCAAACCCAATTGTATTTCAAAGCAATTAGGGTGTCCACTGAGTTGTGAACGGCCCACGTTGCAATGGCTCAGGGCCCGTGTGATATTTTTAATTGTTAATTTTCTGTCACATTAGTCAACTTCACTGCCTTTGGACAGGTGACCAGGCTCCTGTAGCCAACACATAAAATGACACAGAACATGTTCTTCGCTTTCTGATGCAGTTTGGGTGAGGGTACTTTTATGCTTAAGGGGAAAAGGTTCTGCTATATGTGATGTACATCATATTTACAGCTATTTTATGGTACAAATCTTTCTAATGCTTTTCAATATGCATGGTCAACATTAGTATTATTTTATGACTCCAAATTATTAGCTCATTTAGACTTTCACCTGAAGCCACCACAGGGAATTGCTTCACCTCCTTGACTGTAGAAAAGCCAACAATGGCAAAATCTATGAGAGCAATTAGCCCGCGTAACTCTCACCGTGCCCCTTTCGCTTATTTTTGCACCCATCTTGTCTTTCCATCACTCATTCCTTTCACTGCCTCTTCATTTTACTCTATTTTCTCAGCTGTCTGTTGCGAAGTGAGGTCTGGATCTGACTGCCCTTCGTCTCTGCTTTCTTTGATTTTGTGCTGTGGGGGTCAAAGGCTATGACTTGCATTGTATTTGTAATTATTACCACTGAAGTGCTAATGCATACAGCATCATTAAAAGTCAATGCATCTCTCTCTCGCTCTCTCTCTCATACACACGCATTCGTTTTGCACACACTCTGCACATCGCCAGCCATTTACCGGCTAAAATACGATCCATGCACAGATAAATGTCACAGGGCCATCTATCTGGGAGTGTTAAAAGTCGGCTAATGGAGATGACATATTAGCAGCCCAAATGACTGCCATAAAAACTCCCACCATACCTTGCAGCACTGCCTGGCCACTGTGACTGCAATAGGATACAAGACTGGCACTGCAAAAGAAGGAAGAATGGAGGGTGATGTCATATCTGGATATAGTTCTTTTGATTCAGTAAATCCGATCTTTAAAGCACCGTCTGGGAGAATAACACCAGCAAACATATTTGCTCTGTGCAAAATCATATTACACACACTTCAGATGTTAATGGCCTCTCACCTTTGACCTTTTGTGGAGTAATTATGCGCCAGGTCAGCTTTAGTGTTTGTACGTGTCAATAGTAAAGCCGCCTCTGCAATCAATACGAAGATCCTCCACAGGTAAACGCGATCACCTCCTTTACTCCTCCTTCATCCCTCCTATCTCTTTATTAATTACCCTTCTCTATCCATGCGTGTCTTTCTCTCTCTGAGTGAATGGAGCAGTTGTAATTGCTTCTCTCTGGAGCAGTTAGAAGCAGCACAAAGGAACCGTATAGAAACCACATTTGCATTCAAGATGAGCTGAGATGGAGAGGAGGGAGGGCGCGCTGCCCTCCTGCCCTATACTGAACAGCTCTACTTACGCTCTCTCTTTCTTTTTTCCCCTCCTCTCCTCTATTGTCTCCCTCTCTCCATCCCTCCCTCCACCTTATCAGCTCCCACCACCACCCCCACCTCCGCCCATTCGCAGCATGGTTCCCCTCGCATTGTCTTTCCAGAGAGTTCCAAGGTCGACGTGAGCTTGCTCATCAGAGCAGGGTATTGTATGATTAGTGTTGGTATGGATGAGCTAATTTGTGCGAGGGAGTGTGTGCATAATTGTGTGTGTGCGTGTGCATTTCCTATGTGAGCATACTCGTATAATAATATGTGGCTGCGTGTGGCAGTATTTCTAATCCCTGGTACAAAAAAAGGAGGAGGGGAGGCTGTAATTAATAACTCAAAAGCTCGGAATTGCAATTTTTTATAACCACCAATATCTCACTAACTCTCAGACCTATACCATCACTCTCAGTCACTCCTGTGGTGCGCACCAACTCCTGAGGGCTCTTCTTTTCCAGCTTGATAAGCATTTCTCGTTTGTTTCAGTGTTTTGATCAATACAGTTAAAACGCCAAACCAAGCATAATTAGGTCTGAGATGGCTCCCACTGTGACCGAATAGGCCTCACCTAGGGAGGTGCTCACCATTATCATCATCACTGTGTGTGTGTGTATGCGTGTATGCTCATACCACACACAGCGTGATCTAATAGAATTGACAAAGTGCACATCAGGACGTAGATTAAAGGAAAACTCTGAGCTATAGGTTAATTTTAGCAGGTGATGGAGTTTCCCATTCACGGTGCTTTCACTCACCTCCATCTTCATTCCCATAATCATTTAGACAACCTTAACAATGCATCTCTGCCAACGGGTTCGTTTCAATATGTTCCGGGGCCACTTCAATCATTTTTTTATTGGTTTATTTACTCAGAACGATACATAGATGGAGACTGGAGAGATCATAAATTGAACACAATTACCATTATGCACAGTGAAGTGGCTCTCCTTTGTGTCATAATCCAGGGTGAAAACCTTTGTGAAAAATCCATCTCAGACCTTAAAGACCACTTTTAGGAATTTGGTGCATATCCACCCCCAACATCCACTAAATTTACCTCTCATTAATAGAAAAAGTACAACTTTATATGAGCTACATTTATCCAAATTTTGTGGAGAATATTCAACATTTGATAGCCCCAAAATACTAAAGCCCCATTCTGCTTCTGCATTATCCTTTTATCATCTACAATATTAGATGGTGTATTTTTTCCCCACCCAACAGATATTTGATATTTTGATTTTCATCCCTGTGGCAGGTGCAAAAGTGATAACATGAATTAAACTACTATAAAGGTTAAAAGGATCACAGCTCCTCTTTCACTCTGCCTTTGCACATTTGAATCAATTGTAATGAAGCAGGACAAGGTTGTAGATGACATCCCCATTATCCTTTATCGCTTTCTGCTCTTTCAGGGTAAGGAAAAAAATGTACAGTATGTCTCCAGGGTCACTGCAAATGCTCATGGAAAACTGTGAGCAAGGACAGATGACAGAGACAGAGGTTACATCAACATAGGCGAGAGTTTCAGTCAGACTGTCCCTTTAAAGACAGAAAATGGTGAGAAGATGTCTCAATTCTGTTCACGGCAAACAATAAGGGCTTAATATGATATGTGGCAGAGCCTATGTGTGTTCGAGGGGGTTGTACAGGTGTCTGTGAGAGTTAGAGGGAGAAAAAGGGAGAAGGAACCAAACTGCTGCTGTTTGGGGGGATAATTTCAGAGAACCACTGTATGTTGGGCATGTGCACGTGTCTACAAGCAATCTGTGTGCGCTTATGTGTATGTGTGTGTGCGTGTGTGCACTGGGGATGGAAGCAGGGTGGGAGGAGGATTTAGACCCATCATAAAGGAATTCTCCCCCCCAGCCCGTAGCTCATCCCGACACTTTTATGCCTTTTTATTTTCAAGCCCATTGCAGCCAAGCCCAGAGATGTGATTTATACTGCCTGGCAGCATGGGCACTGCAGCAAGAAAGACAGATGGAAGGAGGGAGGATAGGAGGAGGGGGAGCTGGTGGAGGAGAGGGGTTAGAGGGAGTTGCCGAGGGAAAGAGGTGTGTGTGTGTGTGTGTGTGTGTGTGTGTGTGTGTGTGTGTGTGTGTGTGTGTGTGTGAATGTGTGCGCGTTTAAAAGAAAAGGGGGGGGGGGATTTGAGTAGGGAAGGCACAGAGGAAAATGAGGATTGAGAAAGGCAAAAGTAGACCTATAAGACACAAGATCTCCATTCTTTTGTGTTGAGGAGCTTTTCTCATCTGCCTTTCCTCCTCACTTCCTCTCTGCCACATCTTCGCCTCTACATCTCTCTCTCTTTAATGAGTTATTGGCCCTGTCTGACTCAGGAAGAGAAGTCCCATCTCTCCACCACACTGGCGCCCTGACAGCCTATATCCCCCCACCCCTCTCCTCTATCCTCCCACCCCACCCCCCAGGCGACCGGGACACTCCCCCTCCTCCTGCTTGCCTCACGCCTGCCTGAGGTGGGTGAAATATTCATGGCGCTCCCATTGATTGGATGGGAAATATTGGGAGTCTGTGTGTGTGTGTGAGGGGGCTGAGCATTTGACAGGCCCTGGTCTGAGGCAACGAAGAAGATGAGGAGACCGCCGCCCACAAAGAGACAGCTCACTTACAAGGAACATGGACTGAGGGGAGGGGGTGCAAGAGACGGGTAGACAGAGGTGGTGGAGTGAGGTGGCACAGTTGTGAAATGGGAGCCAGGTGAAAGCCAGCAATAGTGGAGGGGGAATCTTGATGTTGGATGCAGGTGCACGCATTGGAGATGTGTGTTTCCGTGTGTGTGCGTACGTTCCCGACACCTGCCTGCCAATGTGACGGCTGTACTGTCTCTGCGCTGTAACATCTCTCTCTGTCACCCAGCCACCTGAGAGGAGATGAGCTGCCATGCCGACTGTCGTTCATCCATCACAGGAAGACAGAACACACACGCACACGCAGACACTCACTTATTCAATCTTTTTGGGATACAAAGCTAAACGTGCTTTAATGCCTTCATTTACATTTCCACTTAGATGTAATGTTTCTTTGGTCTCCATCGATACATTTTCCTTTCCCGCTCTCTTACCGTCCCTCTTTGCCTCAATTGCTGACCATAACTGTCATGAACGCATATGAGAGAAGTAATTGCCTCCCAAATTTATCTCTAAATGACAGCAGTGATTGGTGAAAAACATTTGGTTTATTACCCCATTAATTCACTATTATTTTGCCCAGAGACTTCATATTTAATACTTAGCACACATATCTATCTGGTTCAAAGCATCCTATGTAATCTCTAAAGAGCAGTGCACTGGTATCTGAAGCAGAGGGGCACATTGTTATAATCTAAACACAACTAGGGTCAGTTGAAACATATGTTGAGATTAATTGCAGCAGTCGTAAAAAGTGCTCTTTTTTAAATTAAATCCTAATTACTTTTGTCATTAATTTTAATGGGGTCATTTATAACGTCTCAACAAAACCCTGCATGCTGCAAGCCTCTGTGAGTTTCAGGAAAACAAAATACTGTCACATATATGCCTGTTTTTTCCCCAGTACAGATTATGATTTCTTCAGAGTAAGAATAATATAAGCGTGGATTAAATTAAATTTGGCCAACCGGTGTTCCTTCCAAAATGTCACTTTGTTCAATCCTAGAGTGGCACACATAGGCTATGACACACACGTAACGTAACGTAAGTGTCAGGTTTATTTGCATGGATGTGTTCAAAAATACGTAGGATAGTATTGCTGGTTAGTATACCAGTCATATCATAATTAAGTATTTCTAAGAATGTCAGCAAATTTATTAAAAAAAAACAAAACAAAACCCAGAAGCATCAGTGTTTTAATTTTCATCAGTATTTTATACCCCGATCTTTCTCATTCCCGTGCCTATAGCTGAACCACAAACATTTACTTAACTTAAAAAGTCCACATGATTTACTTAAAAAGTTGGGCACTGTGTAAGCAGAACGTTCATATTTATTATGAATTTTATTCCCTCTCTTCCTTAGTCTGTCTCCCTATGCTCTCTTTCCTCTTCTCTTTCCACTTACCCTCAGTTGGTTGTAGCAGATGGCTCCTCCTCCCTGAGCCTGGGTTCAGCTGGAGGTTTCATCCTGTTAAAAGGGAGTTTTTCCTTCCCACCGTTGCAAAGTCCTTGCTCACAAGGGGTCATTTGATTGTTGGGGTTGTCTCCAGTATAAAAATGCTTTGAGGCAGTTGTTATTGTGATTTGCTCTATATAAATAAACCTGAACTGAACTGAATTTGGAGTATACATGCTATAGTATGTGTACTAGTTTGGGCAGTGTATTGATATATTTGTCAGCATTTCCTGTAGCAGGAAAGTATACGTCAGATTGACTTAGTCCAAAGGTTGTCACCCTGAGACATATAGCAAATTTATGTAGTTTTAATTGTTTTGTGTTTTTAGCACATTCATGGCCTTAAATTTCATTACAAGTTATCTTATATGATTGGCTCTAAAGCATTTATCAAGGGCAACTGTTAGGATATCAGTGATTTCCTTTATCATTGTATTTTTATATATTTCATTCATTTCATTTTTTCAATTCTTACTGAAGGAGTAGAGCTCAACTAACATGTTAACCTGTGGCTACAGTCCTCTGTTTTTCTGCCATCTTGCAGCAGTGGCAAATTTAAAAACATCGCTCCCAGTGGCTCTTTGTAGGAGTAGAACCTCAAACGGGTCAAACAGATCTTTGTATGGTGTTTTTTGATAAGGCTGTTTGGAAGACGATGATAATACGTTTGCTGGGTACGACGCTGCTTGTGCTTTTCATGACATGACAAACATGAGATTTCGGTTGGACTTCCTTCCAAGTAATCACGTGCCTACTGAGAAGACACATTTCAATCACAGCTTGCGGTTTACACAGTAACTTTAAACAATGTCTTTTATGGCCCTTCACATTTTTTTTTCTTTTTTAATTTTACGAACAAGCCTGTCCATTGGGTTTTATTTAACCGCAACAGTCAATTGGCACTAGAGTTGTTTCAGCTTGGCACAATTTATGATCACTCTAATTGCTCACCGCTCCCATCTCTTGGCACATATCTTCGAACGAACAAACACGTGCTGCGCTGTTTCTTCAACCGCTCGTCGTAGGCCTAACAGCCCTTACTGGCACGATGAATTTGATAAATCCTTTTATCGCCCCGGGAGACAATTAAAGCGCATGTGACAGGGGTCCCTATCTCCGCTCTCCTCCTGTAGCGCTTCATTTAGAAGCCATTTGTCTCCGCTATGGATTTCCTATTTTTAATGGCGCGCGTATGCAGGGGTCGGGCCCGTGCTGAATAATAGATGCCTTTCGCTCCCTCTCTTTCCCTTTCATTCGCTCTCTCGTCCATTTCCTCATTGCAAGGCCCCGTGGGAAGCTGCCAGTGTCACTCCGGGAAACTAAGGTGCAGTGCTTCTCGTGCTCTCCAGATTCTGACAGGAGGCTATTCAGTCTAGTGGACAAGGCTTTTGGTGTGGAAGCTAGCAGCAGACAGTAAACTGATATCAACGGGCACACGTTAACCCTCAGCCTCCCCCCACCTTCCCTTCTCTTCAGTAAAGGACGTTTATCAGAGAAAGTGGGGCTGCTGCGCAGTGAGGTGATATATCGCCCTGGCTGAGCGCGGATGAATAGACTAGTAATTATCCCGTTAAAAGGGTGGCCAGACAAAGAGAGAGCCTCGCTATAATTTAAATTGTTTTGTTTCCCCCCCAGTCGAAGCCTGGCCCGCTGACTGACATCATTGGAATGGGAAAAGTGAACCTATTTATAGCCTGAGACGTTCAGCTAATTGTAGAATTTAATAAGGTTTCTGGAAGAGTGGATTCTGTAAAAGCCAGAGGCCTGCACCTCCCTTGCACTCTGCTCTTATATCTCCTTCACATCTTTCTTTGGCTTTGCAGTTTTCTTGCTCCCATATTTCTCTCTGTCTCTTTTAGCTGAGCCTATCCTCCTATCTTGCCATCTTCTGTCGTACCATCTTCTCTTTTTTTGTGTGTGAGTGTGTATTCTGACCTCTCCCCCCACGCTTCACCTCCCAGCGACCCCTCGATTTTTCTTCCCCCCCCTCGTCCTGCTATCTCCTATCACATAAAATCAACCTTAGACTAATGCTCTGCTCAGTTTGACTGTGTGTGAGATTTGGATTGTGCGATTCTCAACATGCCACAGTGGTTTAAGCTGTGCAGGGAAATGTGTATGTGCATGTCTACGATTACAACCGATGATGTGTCCAAGTGTGTGCTCGTGTGTATGTGCTTGTAGTCTTGTCTGGTGTGTGTGAGACAGGGGTAATTGAGCTCAGAGGGTTTTCTGTCTTTGGTGGCAGAGGGGAAATTGGAATCTTCAGAATCCATTAGAGAGGCCCTCTCACAGTGTGTGCGCGTCTCTCTGTATATGTGTCTGTGTTTGCTGTATTTCTGTGTCTGTGTGTGTGTGAGTCATGTCTGCATGATTAGTGACAAAGAGAAGAGTCAAGTGTGTTGAGGGGTAAAGAAGTAACTGTACCAATGAGCATGCAGAGGATGGGCATTATAAAAAAATATATAATATCACAAATTAACTGAAACGGTCTTGGTTGCTTGCTTTTGTTTTGCACTGTGTGCTTGTGTGTGGAGTCCCCAGTGTGCATACGCCGGTTCTCTGACACTAACTGACTGAATGCCTTCATAGACTGCAGGGGAAATTGGGAGAAGGGAGCTGGAAGGTGAGTGGAGAGAGAAAGGGGGGAACAGCAGGTAGCCAGCACCAGATGGTCTCATGCTTCTTCCCTGCAGAGCTATCACTCTCCTCTTTCTCTCTCCACTCCTGCCTCATGTTCTTTCCTGCATCACACTTAATAATGTATCATATCACCTCAGCGTCCTTGCTTATGTACAGTAGGGTATTTACTGACTTGAGCTTAACTCATTGGTAAAGCATGTTCTTTGGCAGTTCTATGGCTACCTGAAATTGTTGTAGGATTATGTTTAAGGTTTAAAGAATTCTGTATTTTTACACAAATCACATAAAAAAACAGCACTGATATATTTATGCCACTAATATGACTTTGCATTGATGCTGACAAGGTACGTCCGTACCAAGTGTAAATACTCTGTGATATAAAATATTTAAAAACCATCTATCACCTTTTGTAGTCGATTACTGTTTTGTTAAATTAGATTTTTTTTGTATGTTTCTCTCTGACCTTTGGGTTAATAGACATTATACATATGTTAATGAAATGTTAAAGTGACATGACAGATTGTCTTTATTTACATAGAAATTGTTTCCAGTGACACCTCACCAATTTTCACACATGCGATGCAGTCTTGCACTAGACACCACCTGACAATCGTCCATGTGAGAACACATGCAGTTTCTGTTTTTACACTGCTGTTGCCAATTCTTCAGGTGAGTAGCACAGCTAAACTCCTGGTGAATTTCTTGCTAGCCAGCCTGGGTGTCATGTCTGCTGCTACCTGCCTTCTCTGTTAGGAGTACAAGCACTTTTTTCTGCAGTGTACTTCATATAAGAATGGACAACTGTGAAAAGAGCCTTAGTTTCTAAAGAAAAACTTTGAAAACTGCTCCTTTATTTAAATGGATTGTCTGTTCAGTCTTGAAATGAAAGGCGTAGTAGTATTCTTTAAATAATTATTTTGTTATCTCAGATGAGGTCTGGATTACCATGGTGATGGTAATAACTCTTAGGAACTTATATGAAGATATAAAGCAATATTTTTTTTTTACTTGCTCACCTAGATTCAGTTTGCGCAGACTACAAAGCATGCTATCCACAACACAAATGCAAGAAACTGTGTGCATCACAAAGTAGAAAATTCTCATCGATTACTCATCTACAGATCTGCAAATGCGATTTAATTTTGTTTTCCTTCTCTATTCAAATGCGTGCCCTCACAGTTGCAGGTCTCACACAGAGCACTTCAAACTGTCCTTTTGAGGACTGGATATAGCACCCTGCTTAACAGTAGCAGTGTGTTCCTTATGGTGTGTTTTGATGCCAATGTGATCGTTGTTTTTAAAAGAACAGATTTTTTTTTCTCTGACTATTTCTACGTGGTTTCCTTGTGCTCTGAAAGACAAATGCCCCTGCAAAACCCCTGGAACATGTTAGCATTGAGTGAACAGAGTCCTATAGGTGTCCGCCCACTCTGGTAAGTACACATATTTTTGCTTCTTTTTTTCTGATTCATTCATAGCACCTGAGAGTGTAGCGCAGTAAGTAGCCTAGCATCTAACTGGTGACAGTACTGACTAAACAACTTCCATGAAAAATTCATAGTTTCATTTAAAAAAAATTATAAAAATGAATTGCCAGTATCTGGAAATATTCACATGTATTTTGATTTACTTGTAATTCGAATTCAAATTAGAGCAACCTTGCCATAACATGGGTTTATGCTAGTAAGCTGCAAGCTAGTGCTTAAGATATTATTACTATTCACTCTTAATATAGATAGGTTCATTAAGACATGTAATCAGTATGTTTAATATGCGGTATTATATAAGAGTCAAGCATCCAGGTATTAATGAAAAAGAGAATTTAGGAGAATGAAAAGAGGTCAAAATTAGCAGGACAATGGCTAACGAATTTACAATGGCTGAGGTAAAGATAAAACACAAAGGGCCTACTATGACTGAAAACTGATAAACTAAATGCCACTGAAGAATCTAAGTTACACTCGATGACTTATAATAAATAATTTGCAGCCTTTTTGCTAACAGCTGAGCTATTGCTAGGCTAATGACAGTTTTGTTGTGTTCTGGATGAAAGTACAAATTGTGTGACAAATTGAGCCTCCTTGGAGGCACAGGGTCTAGCTGTGGCATCCTACAGCAAGATGACGATAACGAAAATGAATATAAATGCACCCAACCAAGTCTCATCCACAATAAGGTTTGTGATATTTTGTTGTGTGGTTGGGCTTTGAATCGTTTTGCTGCCAAAAAGTCACAAATTCTTTCATTTCTAAAAATGCTGGAATGCTGTGCACTCAGGGGCTGCACAACACTATTTAAAAGCTTGGTTTAAAGGCACGCTATACACGAATAAAGCAAAAAAAAGAAAAAAGAAAAAAAGAAAACCAAAGAAACAAAAAAACCCCCAGAAATTAGAGGCCTGAACTTGGAATCAAAGTTGACTGTCATTACATAACAAGGCAGTTTATGTAAAAATAATATATATATAGAAACAAATGTGTTTCTTGGCAATTGAAGTGATAAGTGGGTTATTTTGTTCAATACCATAGTGTTTGTTCTTTGGGAAAACCAGCACAGATCAATACAGTCGTAGTGTTAGCGCTTTACTTTATGTTCTAGGACTGATAACAGTGTGATGATGTAGTTTTTTTAAGGCACTATGTGTGTAAAGTCATTCCTATGTTGGTAGCTGCTTAAAATGATATAAGACTGCACAGTGCAGTAAGAAATTTGCATATGTATGTGTTTCAGTTGTGTCTGTGTGAGTAGCTGTAAGTGTTGTGTGTGTATGTGTGTGTCGGCATGTGTGTGTGTAATGATTAGCCTTCTCTTAATGGGAAAATAACGTCAGAGCCACTGGGACGTTTAATCCATCTGAGCTGATTCTGTTTCCATCACAGCTATTGATCAACTCCAGTGACAAATCAACAGGGGGCTACATGTATTTGTGTGTGTGTGTGTGTGTGTGTGTGTGTGTGTGTGTGTGTGTGTGTGTGTGTGTGGAGAGCACCTTACACAGCATTTTACTATGTCACAACCCCAACACGTAATGCAACAGTAGACTCCAATAAGGTGCTTTCCTGTTTCTTTACGCTCTTTTTCAATCTTTCTCTCCCTCATTCCTTCATTTGTTTTTCATCTTTTTTCCCCTTCTCTTGTTTTGTCTCTGTTTTCTAGCTCACATGCCTCTCTTCCCTCCATCCCTCTCTCTGTGTCTCCTGTCTTTAAGTGGTATTGGCTTTAAAGGGGCAGCAAATCAGTTGTTGATTAATACTGAATTTTTGGGGCCATTTGTCTGCACCGTTGCCCCTGTCTGTGACACCCACCCTCTTCTCTCCCCCCCTTTCCTCCTTCCTTCTCTCTCTCTACCTCTTTCCTCTCGTGCGCCTTCCCTCTGCGGTGATGAATGGCCGACCGATTGCCGAGGGATTAGAGTCGTCACGGTTACCTGTGCCTTGACAAAGTGGTCCTGATGGGTGACCAAGGCACTTCATGGGGGGGTCATATCTCAGCATAGACTAGTGTGCACTTATTTCAGTGTGTGTGTTTGTCTTTGTGTGTGTAGCCAGCCAACCCTTTGTGTGGTCTTTATGTGTACAGGTAGTGTTAGTGTACACAGTTTATCATGTTTGTTGCCGTGATAAGAGGCAGGGCTTTGTTGCAGTTGTGTGTTCGTGTTTTAAACGGGGCAGGGGTGAGCTCCAGCTCTCTCAGATGTTGATTCTGTGTGACAGAGATTGGCGAGGTCCCAGCAGCAATGTGACCACACTGACACCCGAGAACCCAGTAAACGGTTGCTGGTCGACACTGATGAATCGTCACTCGCAGGAATCGAACACAAGCCTAATCAGTGCATGCAGCATTTTTCAGTTTTGTCCTGCCTTATCAGGTAAAGGCCATCAGCTATGTCAGGTCTCCTTGGCCCAGCCCCTCTGTCACTCACACCCGTTGGTGATTAGGTGCATTAGAGATGAGCAAGGAGAGGTTGTGATTTCTGTCTTCAGGTGGATGCAATTGCATGACTGTGACTATATACAGATCAATTGTTACTGGTCACTTTCATAAACACTGGAAATTAATTTCTTTTGCACCGATCGTGAACATATGCTTTAAAAAATCACGAGCATATTATGCAAACGACAGCGAACCTAGCGTGAAACTGCTGAAGAGTGTCAAATTAAAGAACAATCATGCATAGACGGGAGAAATGTCACAAATATCAGGGATCATTGAATAGATTAAGGAGTAAGAAAATAATGTGAATCACATTGCCCTCCGAGACACCAATATTGAACCAATGTATTAAAAAGTGAGAGCAAATGAGTAAATATAATTTGGAAGAAAAGCAATAGTTTCTGAAACAGACTTGAAGAGATTTGTGAATTCTGCACTAATATGGATTTAAGCTTTTGCACTAAACGCTGGTGTGTGCTCGAAGCATATTTGAAGTCAAACGTTCCAAAATGCAAAGCTCAAAATCAGAATGAATAGGCTGAATGAGTCAGATGCACTAAATGTGGACATGCTCAGACTATTTCCCCTTGAAATCATTCGCAGTTTTGCACTTGTTGCATCCATCCTATCACTTTCATAAAGTTTGCTTGTTGGATTGTCTGTTTTGGAAAAGTTACAGAAACTGTCAGCCAGCCGCTCCAACTCCATGCTGTTAGACAATTCAAGCTTAATGACCCCTTTAAGATACTGTATAATGTTTTTTTCCCTTTAATCTACCCATTTAAAATTTTTGAAGAGCAGAGATTCTGCATCATAAGAGGAGGAAGCAATCACAGAATGCATTTCCACATGATGGAACAACGTAGCCCATTTTCTTAAAGCAAAAGAAAAAAAAAAGAGAGAGTTTTTGGTTCCTTAAATCAAAATAGCTACGAAATGTCTGAGTCACAGATAAGAAGATTCTTTCCTTTCCTTTCACCACACTATGCTGCCAACAAAGGCGAGGGTCGGAGTGGGTATTACGTTCCTCCAGACCATAAAGTTAAGAATAACTTGAACATTGCATTACAAAAACTGAATTAATGCTGGGCTGTTGAGTTTGTATAACCGTGTGAGTGCAGGTGTAGCGCTGATGATCTCATTTCAGATTAAATTCTGTCCATAGCAACACTACAGGGATCATTTGAAAGTTGTGTTATCCCGCAAGCAGGGAGAAACAAAACACGACTACATTCAGCCAGATCGCATCAAGCCTTGGAGTGGAGAGAAAGAGAGGGAGGCTTTCTCTGGTGGGTTTCTCTGAGAAGCTGTCAGACAGGGGGAACCTAGGAGGAGGAGCAGAAGATCCTCCTGTCCCTCCAGGCTACAGAGAAATGAAGAATGAAGAAATGGAGATACGAAAGGATGTGTAGTTTGGCTAGAAGATGATTATGTCAGGGCAGTGGAGGCTGAGAAGAGCCTTGACTAATTATAGTCATCTATAACAGACACAATTAAAACCTGGCTAATTTACTGCAGCTCAACGCTCACACACCCAGCTGATTTATACCACAGCTCGATGACACCCAGAGGACATACTTATTCACACACAAATGCACTCCGCATTAAAACTCAAATAGACGCACACTCTCTGTGTTTCCTGCATTTCTTTCTTCTGCTGACTGTTTACAAAATGTTACATACGGTCTTAACCCCGTGTTTAACTGTGTAATAGGGCACAAAGCCACAAAAACATAGATAACAAGTGCTAACAATAAAATGCTTCAAAAATCAGAAATTTTGACTTTTCTTAAGGTCACAAATTCTTTGGCTTTGATCCACAGATGTACGCCACTGACTAGCTTCTTGCCAGCACAAACCTTTGAAGGAACAGAAAGCTTCTGACATGAGCTACATTGCATCATTCACTTTTATTTAACCTTCCCATACTTTATAGTTTTCTACATTAGGAAAAGTTTGTAGGTGTTAAAGGTGCAATAAGTGAAATTCTGAACCTCTGTAAGCCACACAAGTGCGCCAGCATCTCAAACACGTGGTGCAACCAACACACAGGTATTTAGAGAAATTCGTGGAAGTGCGGATGATCCAAGAAACTGCACTGACTTGCTTAGCTTTATCTCTCAGCACTAAAAACTCAGTGGACACTAAGAACTTCTCAAGCACAATCTGATTTTTTTGGTGTATTTTCCCCACAAATTTGATTTTGAGCTCCAAAATGTTAGTAAGGTCCAGACCTCAGGGACAGCAGGGCATGCATACATTCCAGACAGTGCTAATGCTAAAACCTGTAGGTTTTACTGCTTTGATATGTCATTGAGTCCTGAAACTGGTCTTTTTGAGCATCTATATAAACTTATCTAAACTTAGTTTTTCAAGGCCAAAAAAGTACTATTTCTTTGCTGTCACCCATTTTTCTCTGACTTCTCATCTCTCTCTCTCTCTCTCTCTCTCTCTCTCTCTCCCTCTCTCTCTCTCTCTCTCTCTCACACACACACACACACACACACACACACACACACACACACACACCTGCAGGCTGGCACAAAAAGAGAGAAGAGAAGAAATTGTAGAAGACATAGAGTCGTATGTCAGCAATTTTCTTGGTTGTCCAATTGCCTGTCAAGTTGTTCGGTTACAGCAGAGACGAAGCTCCACCTCCTACCGGGACAGCCTGTCTGCTTTTGCTCCTCCCTTAAATTTATCAATCAAGGGAAAATCTTGGCAGGAGACCCACCCACATGGGTGACTCTGCCAATAGAAATCTCTCTTTCTCTCCCCCGCTATCTCTCGTCCCCTCCCGATCACTCTTTCTCTTTTATAGCAGCCCTCAGGTGAAGCAGCGATTTAAGGGTTAAGTCGGCAGCGTGCTGGATCTCTGCAGAGGTGACAGATGCTTCCTATCCCACCCAGCACCACAGGGGAACCGGAGACACTCAGCATACCAATGAGCTACCGTCTGACACACACATACACACACATAGCATGGATACGCAGGAATAAATATGCATATGTGAACACGTAGATCACAGACGAACCCATAGGCACAGACCCTAACACGCGCACGTGCTCAGTTGCGCACACTGCGTACCTGCTGGGATATATAAAAGATGTCATATTTATGATAATCAGCTGTATGCACATTATTTGAACATCTTCCTGATTTGTACGACTGACGCTAGAGCAAATAGATATGCATGACTTGCCTTCTAGCAGGAGTCAGGCAGATGCGATCCTTTGTCTCAACATATGAACCGTTATGGAGGGCCAGTGCATACAGGCGCAGACATAAACATACACACACATGCAGATCTATTCAAACATATGGCGCCAACACAGTATGCGCGCACACGCACACACACACACAGACACATACGCAAACTATAAAAGTGACAACTGTCGTCATGATGGAGCACTCGGAGAAGGGGAAGTGAAGGCTTAGCCACCGCACAACACGGTGTCGAGAAGACCTGCTATTCATTTTCAGCTTAATATGTTCCAGCCCATTGGAAAAACATTGCAGCATATAATGTAAGCAATTTCATACACCACTCCTCACAGCTTTCTCTCTGAAGCGCTCGGCAAAATGAAGAGGCCAGATTTAGCTGATGGTTGACTGGCTTCAAAAATAACAGAGCCAGTGAATGTGTGCGAGTATAGATGTCTGCTTAGTTTCGTGTGTGCCTGCGTAAAAAAGCATTTGCATTTGAAATTACACGGCAATGTGTGTATACGCAGGCCCCTGTCTGTATCTGTGTGTGTGTGTGTGTGTGTGTGTGTGTGTGTGTGTGTGTGTGTGTGTGTGTGTGTGTCCGTTAATTAATCTGGTCCCATCAGCAACTCTGATATGCACCTCTGCACATCCACTCTCCATCGCTGCATCACTTGTTTGTGTTGTTTATCTACCAGAGCAGAAAGGATGATCAACAGAGTGACACGGGGATAGATGTCTTTACCATCACAGATGCAAATATGCTGAAACACAGGCTACGACGCACACACACACAACACTGTTGCCCAAACAGGCACATCCAACATCCCCATCCGAGAAACCAAGTAAGTTATTTGAAAACAAAACATTAGTTTGCCCACGCCGCACAAGCTACACATTGCTGTATGACGAATAAAATTCTCTTTGTCTGTGACAAATCTGCTTATGTACACACATGCACAAACAAGCACAGTAAGCCCCAGCCGGTCCCCTAGCATCTTTATATGGGTAAATAAATGGTGTGCTTGGCAGTGGGTAAATGCATGCGCTCTCTGCCTGCGGGCCCAGATGGCGGCCCAGTCGTTTGCTTTACCTTGTTTTGTTTAATTACTACAATCAACTCTCTATTTCTTCAATTAATCACTACCAACCTGTTCCATTAGTTTCTCTCTCTTTCTCTCTCCCTTACTCGTGCACACACGACACAAAGGCACAAAGGCACTATATGTGCACAGATATGAAATAATAGCAGTATGCGCACAAATACTAAGCAGACATGCACACAGCACTACTCACCTCCGTATGTCAACGAGTTTTACTTTTACTTTTTATTTTTTTGCCGATATCAACCTTGCAAATAATAATAATAATAATAATAATAATAATAATAATAATAATAATAATAATAATAATTCAAGAGACAAATCAGGCAGCCGGCTGTGCAGCACAGTGAAATGATGGTGAGATGGAGAGGGGGTGTGGGAGGAGTGGTGGAGCATCAAGGCAACGTGGAGGTGGCTGACAGCAGCCGGGCGCACGAGAATAACGTGGCGGAAAGCACTTCATTACGTCCTTTTATTCCGTTATAATCACCGCACGACCATCAGTCCTCGGCGACACCGAGGCCCAGCCACTGACACGAGGATTGATGCACCGGAAACGCAGGGTTCCTGCAACACAATAAACAACGCCATTAACCAACACGGCCCCGTCGACGCCGTAAACAGTTCATATTAATTATAGCCTGGCCGGTATACGCGCCTCCACGTTGCATTTAATCCGCCCCTAATATGACGACAGCCAAGAAGATTGTCAATTATGGGTTTATGTGTAAGTGATCACGGATGCAGGTTTTAGCAGATTGTATAATAGAATTAGATGGAATCAATTTGGAACACAAAGCTAGACAGTTATGAATTGATACACAAGATGGCCCACGTAGCCTAATTTCATCATCAAACCAACGAGGTACATTTGCTCCGTGTAAACACTTTATACACTTCAGAGACTGCCTTCAGAGGACCTTTGTATGTGTGTGTGTGTGTGTGTGTGTGTGTGTGTGTGACACTTTTATATAGGCTGCAGTGCATCCTGTGTGTGGGAGCGTGTGAGTGTGTGTGTTGATGATAAGGCAGGCTATAGGCTATCAGCGTTCACTGATGCATGCCTATTAACACAGCTCTAATCATCATTTTATCTTTGCTATCGCTGTGTAGTCTAATCTGACTTGTTCATTTGTTGTGCTAAATGTTATTACCAAGTTTAGGTTCCTAAAAGTGACATTAAGGCATGGTTAATGCGCGTGGAACTTTGGCCACAACACACGCACACATACCTTCCTGCCAGTTGGATGTGACCAGCAGCCACTGTTTGTCTTCTACTGCCATCTAGAGGCGGGTGATCAGAATAGTCAAATCCTTCACTAAACAGTAGGAAAAAAGAAGAAAAAAAAATTAGTTTCATCTTTTCCCTTTACCCCTATCCACATGATCTTATACTATAGATCATGATCTGTCCACCACGCTTTTAACTTCCTCTCGTCCTTTACTTGCCAGCCATAAGTTTCTCAAAGCACACCTGTTGCCCTTTCTTCTGTTTCATTTTATTTTAGCAGTGCCATTATTGTTAATTGACATTCTGCGTCTCCTTTTGCCTTAACTTCCGAAGGAAACACTTCACATAGCCGTCCTGTTTTCAACTTGAGAATACGTGTTTTTGGTTTTCAATGCCACAAATAGAAGAAAAAAGCCAAAGGCAAAAACGACTGACACATTTTCTGTAAAAATTTACAAGCCTTCTTAGTTAGGCTCTGGGCAAAAAGTATTCTTCTGTGTTGTCTGTGCACTTTGACCTCATGCAAGTGGGGAAATTCAGAGAAAATATGGCAAAGGGACTGACCTGTTCAAACCTGAATGTAAATTTTCAGAAGTGCAAAGAGTTTGAAACCATTAAGTTGCAAGATAAGAGATAACGTTTGACCATCAAAGAGCATTATAACTCATCACAGAACACAACACAACACACACTGCTTACATAACCTTCATTACTGCAACGTGATATCAGGATGAAACAATGCGGTGATGTTCAGATGTCCTTTCAAAGATTTTGACTTGGGTCCAATAACGAGGATTAAGTCTTTGTTTGGCTGCATCATAAACAAATTACATAAATATTCCAGCATAAAATGCATCTCAGGCCACCTGGGGATCTCTCAGGAGACTTTATGGAGTGTGCGTGCGAGCTGCTGATCCACAGAACTGCAAATAAACTCCAAAAGACACACAAGTGAGTGCGTTACAGTAACACTCGTGTTAAAAAGGTGTGTAAATATTGTGAAGTTGGAGCGTGAGGAAAAAGCTCATGTCAAACCTTTTGTTGAGCTCAACAGAAGGAAGTGATAACCCCAACCCTGCTTCTCTGTTTGCTCTGAAAGCTTCAGTCTTCTGCTCTTCCATTCTGATATTAAAGTCAGAAAGTGCTTCACGCAACATTAAGAGTGAATTACATATAATGGTTAAATCCTTCAGTGCAAGATGAAATACTACCACCGCAGATTAAACTGTAACTGCCCACCTCTTTTCGCATTAAGTAGACAGTAACACAGTCTTTGGCCAAAATTACTGTGTTCAACTCAGTCCAACATAATGTGGCCTTGGCCTACATGTACAACCATCAGTAATGGGCAGTAACCCCCACCTCCTCTGCTCCCTTCTCTTTCAATCTGTCTCTCTCTCTCTCAAACACACACACTCTCTCTCTCACATACATACACTTAAACCCTTTTGCCTTTAGCCCTTTTAAAGTCAGGATAAGAGACCTGAGTGAGAGCAATAAAACTGGTCTAATAAAACACCCTTCTGTTTCTTCCTTTTTCCCGCTGCTCCTTCTCTTCTGTTGTATGCATGTGTACTGTATGCCCATTCTTATGTACTGGGCACTTTTTATGACCAGGCTATGACTTGTAAATGGTGTAAAAATTACTGAGATAACCACATTATGGGAATATTAGTTCACTTTCAGTGTATTAGCTGTGTTATTGTACCAGAATGTAAGTATACTCACTGCTCACCTACATGCAGATATTATAGCTGAAGGGTTTGTAATGAAACTAGTGGCCAAGGAGGTGACAAAAGATTTCAGGGTTTTTTTTTTTGGTGCTTTTTTTTTCTCTTTCATTTAGCTAAATGATTTCAGACCTCATGCCTTAAAGCAGCTTGGGTACTGCTGGATTATACAGTCATGAAAAAGACCTAAGCTTTTGAATACCCCTTTTAGGGAGTTTTTCTTTTTAAAGAGGGCACTTTATGACTCACAATGTGAACATGAACGTTACAGACTCCAAATACAACATATTTACAAGCTATCAGTTAATATTCAGCATAATTGTAGGCCTGCAACTATACATAAAAACGTCAGGCAGCATCATTATAACCGGTTTCATATGAATATTATATTGACACGTATTGTACCAAAGAGGGCGTACGCCAACGTTTTCTGAATTCGCCATTGCGCTTTCCCGTCGGTAGATGGCAGGCTTGAATGTGTAATTCTTTCAGGAAAGGAGGCGCGCGCCCTGTCGCTCCAGGGAGCGCGCGGCCCGCACGCCTCCTTCCTGTTTGGATCCTCGCGTCTTCTCGCCGCCGTGCCGTGCCCCGGTGAAGAGTTCACGGTGCGGGCTTGTCGCTGGATGATGCGGAGCTCATGTCAGAGTTTAATCTCATTTCGCAGCGCGGTGAGAGCGAGCGACATGTTATATTAATGGGAATCAGGAGGGATACCCAAAGAAGGCATGCCAATAAGCAAAAGTAGCGGGCAGCCTGTCATTTATAACTATTAGGAACACTTAACTTTATGGTCGAGTTATGATTATAAATAAATCCAGTTGCCATTTACTGCCGCGTTTTATTGAGAGGCTAGCTACTGAATCATCAGTATTAGATTTGAGGAATAACAGATATTTTATTGGGCGTATTTGCATCTTTTTACTGTCCACTGCGACCTATGATGAAATAGACGTGCTCACCCTGTGACTGCACGCAAACACGCACGCGTATACAGACCCGTGCAAACGTTGAAGTGCACCGAATTGTTTCACGGTTAATGGCACTGATCAGACAATTCAGAACTTATTCTGCAGTGTTGAGTGCACCTGTTCCCCGTGTCTTCTGAGAGAGAGCGAGCGAAAAAAGCTTGAATATTCCTCAATTTCGCACAGACACACACACATACACACGCGCATACAAAAAGCCACAAATTGTCCCACAGTGCCCAAACAGGCTTTGCTGTGTCCTTCAGTGTAAAGATGCACTTGAATGATAATGGCCAGCAGGGAGCACTCTGTGTAATCATAACGACCCATCTTCAATGAGTTATATCAGCATTGGTCCATATGAATCATGTTTCGACATCATATACATACATTTAGAATGATAAAGTTTACTCTTTGTGTTGCCACCGAGGTGGTTTTTTTGTGTGGGATATCTTGTTGTGCAGTAGAGAGAGATGAAATTGCCTCTGATATGAGTTGCACTAGTAACTGTGTTTGTAAAAGTTTTATTTCCACCAGCAAACTGTGCATATAAACAAGCTGTATCTTGGATATGCTTTGGGTAAATATAATTTGGTAGAGACAAAGAACAATAAACTGAAGAATTGCTGGTCAGGGGGATATTTAGTGGCATTTAATATGTTGGATTCTCCTATTGTCAAAAGAAAATATTTCTATTCTTTGAAAATATGATGGACAGAATCACTATAATATACAGCTGAGCCATGCTGCATTTATAACAAATCACTTTCTGGATGTTAAACTGCGCTATACAGTAAAGACTGTTTGGAATTTAAAACAAAAATCTTTGAACCGTCGGGGAATTTAAAGGAAAACATTACAATCAACGACTTACAATGACTGACCCCTAGAAGTCCTTGACAAAGCCCTCCACTATTAAATGTGATGCTTTGCCTTTTTAAATTAATATTTGACTGGAAGCACAGAGGTTTTCTGGCAATATGAACGCATTGGAACAACGTGCTTATTTTCTCTCCACAGTGGCTAAGAAAAGAGCAAAATGGAGAGGTCCCACAAGTGAGAAGATCATGAAAGGAGGATCTTTCATATTCACTGTGAGTTTCTGCTGTTCCTCATTTTCTCCAGTTGTTGGCAGCAGAGGACTAAAGCTGTGATTCATGTTCTTATCCCAGCACTCACTTATAACACCTCTGCTGCTGCGTCCTCACTTCTTTAAGTGCATCCTACCTGCAACTATGCAGCGTATAATTTTTCTCTAACTAATTTAATCGAGATACAGGGCAACATTTTTATTCTGACAACTTGCTGCAATTGTACTGCTTCATCACTTAACCAATTGTTCAAACTGAAGATATAAAAGACTAATACTCTACTGTGTGAAAGGCTCAAAAGCCTTGCTGTGAGCAGACTGATAGGGACTAATTGCAACTTGAATATTTTAAATACAAAGTCTGTTTTTCTGCTTCTGTGCTGACTGCACGACTGTTCTGTCACACATACACACACATCCAAATCAAATGCAAAAGAGAACTGGAAAGACACTAAAGGCTGCTCTGCATGTGTCACCAGTTTGACCCAGACTGCACTTCCTTCTCACCAGACAACTATCGACCTGCACAGACAAATGCACCCACACACACAGACACACACCCACTGCTAAGAGAGCCAACGCCAGATGGAGGTGCTGATACAGACAGAGCTGATAACGGGGTTACCCTCATCATTCCCACTTACACCCTGACGACTGTGGGCCTCACACGCACACGTACCCACACAGCCACACGAGCGAGTGTGTTATCTGTGGTCATCGGCCCCCCGCTCGCGTCACACTCCTGTCGCCTTATCGGCACTTCTTTGCCCTGAGCTGTAATGCTCATTCTCCTGAGGGAAACACGGAGACAGTGAGACACCGGGAGTGTGTGGATATGTGTGTGTCTGTGTGAGTGTGCATACAGTATGTGTGTGTTGAAAAAAGTATAGTTTCACTGGATGGAGGAAATGTGTAAAGATAGCACGGGTGCAGAGGGCAGCAGACAGACACCCAGCCTGGCAAAAGAGTTGGTGTGAGTGAGGAGGATGTGTGCTCTGATTACTGAGGTGAAAGTGTTGCCAGCCAGATGTGCTACACCTCTGTTGCTCTCGCTCGTTTCTCCTGCAGTTTTGCTCCAATTCTGTCTCCCCACAGCCGTCTCTACTCCTCTCCCTAGCTTTGACTCTGAGCCCTTTGCTCGCCTGTATCCTTCCTGCTGCAGGGCCCCTCATTTCTTCATTCCCGACCAGAGCTGCTCTCACTCATCTGCTGTGTTCACATCCGTTTTTCTTTAACTGTAAAGAGAAGCTGTAAGCTGCATGAGCATCTACTACGTCTTTGTTGCTCTTTTTACTACTTCTTACACCTTTTAGAGCTTGTCTTGCTCTCCAGTCTCCACCTCCCACCTCTCTCTGACCATTTAGCTCTAACAAGTGCTCTCATAGTTAATGAAATTTCCCTGTCTCTGCTCAAATTTCTGCTATTAATCTTACTGTCCCTTCTTCCACTTTTCATCCTCTCACCTCTTAATAACACTCCTTCCCCTCCTCTCCACAGAGAGTCACGGATTCCTGCCCGCCGTCCCTCCTCTTGCTTTTCGTCTCTGCTTCTCCCTCTTCCTCCTCACTGATTCAGCCCTATATTTTAATTTGCTAGTGTTTAATCATATGCAGAAAAGAGGAGGGCAAGGAGGAGAACAAGGAAGAGGAGGAAGGAGGAGAGCTCGGCCAACATTTGCCTAAGGCTCTGCAGGCTGGATCAATAAGTGGTCTTAAGTTTATCTGATTTTTATCAGCGGAGCTGACAGAGGGGCAGGTCAATGGGCTGTGCCCGCGTCAAGTTGACCTTTTCAGGGACGATGGTGAGAGAGCTCCCCCCGGGACCCACACGGTCCCCTGTCACAGTCTGACTGGCACAAGTCTGTTGCGCTCAACGACAAAGTCTGCAGAGACGTCTATATCAGCGCTTGGTGCGGCTGACAGGGCCTGGCTGTTGTATTTATAAACTGTCCTTTGGCCGTGACACTTTGCCAATGATCGGGTCCTAATTTATGCAGGCAAATCTCCTCGGTGCAAAAATGAAAGCTAATAGAGTCATTAGCCGCTAATTCGTGCAGGGATACCTTGTATAAATTGGCTTACTTTGTAAAGCCCTCCCCTGATAATACCTCACCTCCTCAACCCACCCTCTCCCACCTTCTCTCTCTCTCTCTCTCTCTTTCGTCTCTCACTCAGACCATAGCATACCATCATACACACGCTGAGCACGCGTACATTATTTTAGTGCCTAAATGGTTGATGGTGTGTGTTTGTTTAATGGTGTGTGAGGCAAGACATTTAATGTGTGTGTGTGTGGGTATGGCGCAGAGCGGCAGTTCGTTCCACCTCCGTGGCTTTGTTACATAAAATATACATACTCAATGTACCAGAGATGTAACACTAAAGCTGTGCACTCTGTGCATGCATTAGTGGACGAACGTGTGCGTTGCCATCCTGCTGTCGCTGCCCAAAGCTGCTGATGTGTTATTGTGCCGCCTGATGGCTGATTATGACATTAAATGTTTATGAGCATTGATCAGCGATAGCCCCAAAGTGAGAGCCATTTCATATCCTCACTGGCCAATGCTTAACGGCATACTGATGGATGCACAATGATCTCCGATACGACGCAACAGGGAGACCTGCGCACGTTGCATACAGACACAGTCACACATACTCATAGTCAAACACACACTGGCTAATACACACACAAGATGTATGCATGGTCATGCTGTAATGCACAGACATTAGAGGATCCATTTTTGCCATTACCTTCATTATAAAAATTTGTAATATTATTTTATTTGCGTGGCAATTATGGGGATAAAATCATTCTAGGAAAAAATGATAGGAGGGCAAAACTAGCGGGACACTTGATGAAGAATAAATTCACATTACATGATGTGTTTACAACTCTTAACCTTTTAAAAGACTAATTTAAAAGTTACGCATTCAGTGGATTCTGCACATTCATCATCAAACACAAATGTGGCATACCACTACTTTCTTTGATTTCCTTTCCCACTACAAGACGTTTATTAGTATTGGAAGGCAGTGTGCCTTCATGTAGTAAGTATAAAATATTAAGGTGAGTATCCAACAAGTCTCACTTTCCCGTAGGAGTTTGAATTCCATTTCCTTTCACTAATTTGTTTATTGTAAGTGTTTCCCAAACTTTAACCAGGTGTTCAAGATGCCTGAAGATAATCAGAGTTTATTTTGCATAATTCCTAATGTTAATTGTTGTGTAACTGCAGTGCAAAGATAATGCAATGAAAAGCAGAATCTGAATATGAACTGCATGCAAGTAAAATGTATTTATATAGCACTTTTCTAAGTGCTTGACAACAATAATCAACAAATAAAAATACAAATAATAAATCAAAACAATAATATCCACTAGTTCAAAGCAAGCCTATTCAAATCAGTCTTGAGTTGATTTTTGTTACTTTAAGTGGAGTGCTCAGATCTCAAAATGCAAATGCAGTGTTTCCATAGTTTTAGGAGCAACACAACCTTTAATGCCTACTTTAGTTTTTAGTCTTGAATGAGGAACCACCAACAGGTGTGATCAGAAGATCTCAATGACCTGCATGGTATACGTGAATGCAGGAGTTTGCTAAAGTAAGCAGGCATTTGACCGTGGAGAGCTCTGAAAGTGATCACCAGAATCTTAAACTGAAGTCTGAACTTCATCTGGAGCCAGTGCAGTGCAAAGATGAAAAAATAAGCGTCACACGAGACCAGTTAGAGGACTTAGTAAATCTTCGCAGCTACTGGGCTTCTAGATTTTTTAGTTAAAAAACACAGGATTGCTCAGGGCTATAAATATGTTTATCAAAATTAGAAGCCTGGTCAAATGTAACACTGAGGCATTTAGGTGTGGACATGTTTCCACTGTGCAGAATCTTCTGGTATCAATGTTTTGGAGTGGCAGTAGTTATTTTGTACATTAGTTTATGTAACTTGTCCTTGACGTTGTGTATTTTGATGTGATCCAGTTTGCACTAATTAGGTCCAAAAGTCAACACAGCGACAGACAGAAGACAGACTGGAGCGATTTTAACAGCTACTGATTTCACAGGAAAATGTTTTAACTCTTGCACACTGTCTGCAGAAATGGGAGACAGTGACTCTGTGTTATTTCTGCCACAATAATGGCCAGTTGTGAAATACTGTTATGGCAGCCTGTAGCTCCCAGGTGTAAGTATGGTGGTGAAAAAAACACACAAAGAAATAAAAGGTTGTGACTTATTTTATTAGTGTTTCAGCAGACCTACATAAAGTGATGATATGTAGCAGGAGACCTCGGACTGGGATTTGCAGACATGTTCGCGAGTGCTATACATCATTAGCAGAATGATCTCCAGTGATTTCCAATAACTACAAATTTAAGGTTTTGCTTAAAAAGCTGGCCAAAAAGAACCAACATATTATTCTTTCTGTAAAGTTATGGGAAGTCTGAACAGGTTTTCCGTATAACATATGCAGGAGCTTGTGAAGGGTGACAGCTTTGTGAGAGAAAATCCAAAATTGCTGCATGTTTTACCTGGACAAGCTCCCATTCCTTCCAGCAGGTCCAGGAAACCTCCCACACACCCTCTTTACAGAAGGCAGCAGATGGATAGGACAATGTGGAATCAGAAATTTTTAAATTCCCAGATGTTCTGGGAGTCATATGTGGGAATAGGATCACAGGCTTAACTCGCCATTAAGATAGTTAATCATCTATATTGTTATTAACAAAATGAAAAACAGAAACAATTGTGTTTGGTTCTCTTAGAGCTCTTAGACATGCCACCCAGATGGTCATAAATCTGATCATCTAAATAACAAATCATCCCGCACTTTCATTTCATCACATGGAGAGATTTTCTTTCTGTGACTGGAAAAAGCTTCCATGAAATGTGCCAAAAAGAAGTAAATTATCAGTTTATATGATCTGGATGAGAGATAATTTCTCACTCGTACTGGGATGCCTGCTCCAGTTCGCACTGACTGAGAATGAAAACACAGCTCACCTCATCACCGACACCCCCCCCACTTCCTCGGCCCCCAATTTCAAAATGTAATCAAACTTTTCTCCGACTTCAAGGATTGAGAAATAAATAATTAATTCAGCCCAATTACTTAATTAATTATTTCATTAATCACGGGCTCACAAATTTCCTTCCCCTCCATTCGTCATGCGGCTCAATGGCTTCATTATGGATCAATGTGGAGCTGTCCCCATCAAGAGTCGCACTGTCATCGTCAAGATTAATCAAGATGCCGCCTGCATGCAGAATGGGCCTCAAAGCCATCTCTATGGTAACTAGCATTTAACACTGGGTGCAATCTGAAATTGCTGAGAGATGACAGGGACTAAATGTTTACGTGAACCTGATGATGTTTAAACGAAAAAAAAAAATCCACTTTTTCCCTCCTTGTTCCAGGTCTGTGTATTTTGGGATTTTCAAAAGTAAATGACGATGATTTTTATTCTTTGTTTCATATGAATAACAAAAATGAGAAACTGACAAAAGAGTCCTTTTAGCTTTCTACCTGATAGTTAATGGTGAATAAAAGCTGCACCACAAAGCAAAATAGGATAAATACGTAAATAAAACCAACTAACAGCGACAAACAGACACACACACACAAAAAGAATCACGTGTCATTTTGTAGGCAGCATAAATGCTCACAGCATAATCCAGTTCAGAGAGGAAACCTGAAAGGAAGCGAGCTGGCTGGAGCAAATGTTTGCCACTAAAAGCTGGATGGTAGTTTGCATTCCTGACTGCAGTGAGAAAATTGCTCCATGACTGGAAAATGGGAGAGTGCATTGGAAATTATTTTAAAAAAAGAAAAGAAAAAAAAAACATTAAATACCACCCTTATTAAGTGCTTGCAATTTGGTCTTCCAAGAAGACAGACATCTTTAACCAGAGAACTTTGAGAACAATTTTGGGCTCCAATATAAAAACATAATAGACATAGGTGCTCTAAAAATGTCCTTCCTAAAACAAAAACTTAATCGTACTTAACAGTCTTCATGGACCAGTTTTATTGCTGAGGGAGTTCATGATCCACTGTCTATATGCACTCATTCAATGTTTAATCACAGAGGAAAAATTTACCACTAATGCCAACTGTAGATGGTTATTTGCTTGAATTATAGAAAAATAACAAGAAATAGCAGAAAAAGTCCTACTGGGGAGAGCAGGTGAACAAATAATAAAGTGAAGACAAAACAAAAATTACATCTCCTACAGACACATATAGACACATGGGTATTGTAGAGTGTAGACTATTGCAGTGTCTGCATGCTTTTCCTCTAAACATCCTTTTGAAAAATTTCAGTAAAGTAAGTTGGGTTTGAAAGAAGCTCAGAAGTTCAAATGACAATTTCATGATGTTGATGCTTTCTGATGTTGTTGTTTATGTTCTTGTCAACTAGCTAACATTTTCATTAACACCAGTTAATGGACTTGTTAGCTAGTTGAAGAGATCCATGCCTCCATTAGTGAAGAAAAAAAATCGGAGCAGCAATGAGCAGAATACAGGGTGAACAGCAAGTTCATTAGTCACACTACAATTTCAAAGCTGTAGCTGGTACTGCTGAAAGAGTAGGCTTCGAACTGTGTGAAGTTTAATGGGAAACAGGTTGCTTGACTAATATTTGGATATAAATATTTAAATTATGTCATGTATTTCATGGTTTAAAGCTTTACTTTTCATTACTCGAGTTCCAGGAGACATCTGGTCCAGAGGAAAAAAAAAAGACTTTCTCACTGTGAAGAAGTTAAAGCTTTGGAACTATTCACAGTGTCACAAAATAAAAAGTCAGTGGCTGAATCTCAAAGCAGGTCTGAGTTTGATGGACTTTGCCATATGACTGTGCAGGTAGCTGCTATCTTTGCACTAATGCTTTTGTACATGCATAATTGGACTTTTGTGTGTGCTTTTTGTCTGAAAGCGTCTGTGTCCCAGAGAGGGCAAACACGGGAGCTGCAAGACAAGAGAAGAGACAAGAGAGGAAGGGGGAGATCTTCCCTGTTTAAGTCTAAATTCCTCGTTTATTTGTTTGATTAATTTGCGCGACGGCGTGCTGTAACCTCGTTCTGTCACACGCCTCCTTCACAAGGGTTTATTTTAGCAGGGCGGTAAGTGGCCCCATAATGTCACCGTAATACTGGGTCAGGCTTTTCCAAATGGAGGGATGGGACTGAGTGGGGGAAAGACAGAACAAGGGATTTGAAAGTGTGAGATGAGAAGAGGAGGAGGAAAACGTCCCTCGTTCATCTTCCGGAAAGTGAGTGCTAAAATAACACCTGGCCTGAGTGAATTCACTGTGGGTGTGCTGGAAGTATCTGCACATCAGGATAAAAGGAGGTGTCAGTGGATTTTCATGCACACACGCACATACGCACACTCACTTATTGAGGAGGAATGCATGGAGGAATGCAAAACTGGAGTTTACGCTAGACGTTAGTGGCGAGAATTCGTCTCGCTAGCACACATGTGAGGGAGCTGAATCTGCAAGTCTTCATCTGTCAATATCCTTGGAGGTCAACGCCGCTTTGTGAAAATGCAAATGGGTGAAATTGTACCATTTCACAAGGCTGTATGTGTTTTGTGAGGGCATGTGTGTGTGTCCATTTAAGGTAGCCCTGACAGGGTTCACAGCTATTAGATGGTAGAGGGATAGAGGGAGAGACAGCTTGCATATTCAACGCTCTGTCGCCTGGCTGTCATCGGCCAAGTTAGCGCAGAGGAGATAGGGAACTAGTCAAATTACCGGCCGTGCTCGATTCTGTCTTCTGCACTGACAAGTCTGTCAGAGACGGAATTTAATCTCTTAATAACCAACAGGGCCGGGGATGTTCTTTTTCCATTTCCCCCTCCTCTAACTCTTTATCCTCTGACCGTTTTCTGATCATATCTGGTTATGTCGACAAATCACACACGTTTCAGAAAGAGAAATATCCATGTCTGAATATCTTAAAATCCCTACTCTCTCTCGCTCTCTCTCTAACTCTCTGCATCCATTCCTCCATCTCTAAAACAAGCTGTCATTCTAGATCATGATTGATCAGGGCCTTAGTGGCCAACACCAGCTCGCTCTCTCTCCCGTGGAAATGAATAGGGATCAGATGCGCTCCAGCTATGAAGTTGGAAGCTGAGTTATTGGTGACACAAGCTGGAGAGAGGGGAAGAGGGAGAGATGGAAACGAGGATGCCTCGGATGACACTAGTTAAAAAAAAGTCTATTTGTCTTCATTCTTACAAGTTTTAGAACTTTCAAATAGCTTGAAAATCATACCTTGTGATAAAAATAACCATTTTAATGTCTCTCTCTCATAATATTTTTGTGCTTCTTTTCCTTAAAACTGCTAGTTATAAAACAGTATTACACCCCTGTGAGGGATATGGTCTCATTCCAGAGCATCCAAAACTGCTCCTAGCATCTGAGAGATATGCACAAAGTCCCCTCTGGCATTGGTGCCGCGACCAACCGGTAACCAATGCATCTTGGCACTGACACCAAAGACAACTTTAATTAATGGGTAGTATTTGATGAGCTGGGATTGAGAATGGGCTCTGCTAGAGTAACTGTACATTTAACAGTAGACATAAAATTAAATAAAGTGAAACTTAATTTTTAAATATAGTTGTTGAAAAAAAACAAGTTGACTAATTAGCTATTAAATATAAAAAAAAACACCTTTAAATAGCAAAAGAAAAAAAACACACTTTTAAGATTTTAGCATGTAAAATACACTGGGGAGGTAGAGCATTGTGGGTTGGTGGTTTGATTCCTAGCTCATCTGCATGTCAAAGTTTCCATGAGTTGACAATGTCTTTCATTTCTTTACCATCTTGTTACCTACGAACATGTAGTGAGGTCTTCTTGGGATCACATGTGAACATAGTAGGACCATTGAGAGTTTTTTTCTGTGGCTTTTTTTGTATCGTAAATCGAATCAAACTGCAAGTGAAATAAAAAACACAAAAACCTCAACGAGGACATTAACCATCTTTCAGCCACTGACACCTCATTCATATCGTTGGATTCTTAACATATGACAGAATGATAATTTTACAGTTTGCCTTTGTTTTCCTGTTTAGCTCGCATAAAAGTCATATTCACTAGTGCAACAAAAAGAACAACATCCTTGCTTTCTTTTGAGCCAATTAGCTTGAGTTATGCGTTCACCTTGTTTTATTACTAGCTGTTGGATAATAATCATGTTTTTGTCACATACTTTCCACGTTCTTCAGAAAAACCGTGGCACATGTTTCCAGTCCCTCCCTGCCATACCTGCCGGCTGCTAACTCACACCTCTCACCCTGAGGGTTGCAGCCTGTTCCTCTACTCATTCTTACATGGCAGTCACTATGGTGACAGTTGTAACTCCGATGATTAATGCCGCAGGAAATGAAAGTGTTGCCAGGGACGATGTGGGAGCATTGTAAGTTCCTGTGTTATGCTGGAGCTGGAATGCTTTGGTGTTCGACATCGAGCCTTTAGCTAATTAGCTAAATCAGCTCGCTGGGGCTTAATTAGAACCAGCTCGCAGACACACCCGTGTCCTGGGGCTCTTTAATTACCCTCAGGTTCATTAGGAGAGAAGGGCTTCAAGCTCTAATTAACTGGCTCTGCGCACCTATAGGTGTTTGTGTGTGTGTGTGTGGGTGTGTGTGCTTTTGCTATGTGTGTATGATAGCATGTTTGTCACCCATATGAAAACTAAAATTTAGGCCCACAGGGTATGCTAATACCTTGTTAAACTGTGCAGCAAATATAGAAAACACAGTACAACTTTTCATTTAGAGCCAGAAGGAGTGTGGGTATGAAATAAGAAAATGAAAAAGGGTGAGGAAGAGGAGTGAAAGAGAGGTTAGATAACTGGATAAGAGATGTGATAAACCTTTCTGCAGCTAGTGAGTGACAACTTTGTGGAGGAGCAGAAGGAGAGTGGTGAGGCAGAGTGAAGGAGCGTAACAGAGTGTGTGAGAGGATGGGATGAAGATGGAAGGACAGAGATGGTGCCAGCCCTGAGTATTTTATCTGTTTATTTTATCAGTCATGGTGGTTGCCAGCCAGAGACACCAAATGTGCCCACTTCGTCTCACCATGGGTGTACAGCATTAATTAGAGAGGTGGAAGGATGAAGAGTGTGCAGTGCACGTGCAAAAAAACATATGCCATAACAAAAAAGATTTCAATCAAAGGACCTGAATGAATTTCAAAGTGTTTTTTTTTTTAAAGGACCCTTTTGATGCCAGACATAAAAGTGCAGCAGATTTAAAGTTTTAGCTCTGTTTTGTGTTGGAGTTTTAGTGTTACTCTTCACAAATCCTATCATTTATTTAATATTACAACAGTGTATGCTTAAACATGACCAACATTTTCACTAATGTAAATAGTTTTGACTATTGGCTCTTTGATAACAAAGAGAAGGGTTAGTACAATAACTTTTATAGCAATATTAATATGAAAAGAGAACTGGTCCACAGACAGAGCCTTGAGGTACCACACATGGGAGAGAAGCAGATGTGACTTACGTGCTATGATGACAACCTTTTGCAAGCAGTTACAGAATACGAAAAAGGCAAAATTTTGTCAACGAACCTTCGACGTTTTACTGTGGACCCACTGTAAAAAAACCCCAAAAGAAATCAGTCATAATTGTTTATCTTTTACTTTATTACTTTGGTGTAGCATGAATGGCCAGGACTTTATCAGCAGGAAAATCTGCAAAATGTATAAAAATACAATTAAAAGTCCAAAATGTATGCCCTCCTTTTTATTTTCCAAAGCCTTCCAGTGGGCCGGTTTAGAGTCTTTGACAGGCTGATTCTGGGCCTCGAACCTCATGTTTGACACTCCTGGCTTAGAATATGATCATCACAGACACACAGATCTTTATGTGAGAACAGGAGCGCTATTCAACAGTTGTTCAAGCCTTCTCTTTGGGAGGGACAGGCAATCAGAGGGGTTCTTCTGAGGCTGTAAGCATGAGGGTCGCTTTTACAGCGAGGACAGCTAAGCTTGTTCTAGACAGTTAAAGAACTGACAAGCTGCACAATAAGACGAGCTGGGATACATTTGAGTTGTAAATTGTGCAAATTCTGCTTCTCTTTAAGTATCCCAGTAAGCCATGACAGCGTGACAGTAGCTGAAAAATCTCAATTTAATGCAGCAATAATTAATGCAATTATTTACATTTGCTATTTTTCTACTGTGACATAATATGATGGCAGCTGTGAAAGAAGTCTTGAATACAATCTAGCATTTAACTGACACTGGCATTTAAATTAAATAATTGCTCCCATGTGCCACCATGAAACACCACCTTCTTAGCACATAAATTCCTGGAGAAATACAAATGCTGTTTTTTCGTCCAGAGTGTTTTTGCGGTTGCAGAAGCGTTTCCTGCCAGGAGTGAGGATAAACTGTGCCAGGGGCAAAACCAGTCAAAGCGCTTTGAAGGTAGCATGCAGAGCTGGTTCTTGTTTGTTGTTTGTCATTTTTTTCTGAAAAGCTGCACACAGTTTGAGGAAATGTTGATAGCTGTGTAAGGAGTGCCGGGAGTAAGAGCGAGACAGATTCAACAGGAAGCTGTCCTTTTTTCGTCTCTACGCTCCGTCTATGTCTGAACAGATAGACATAATTTTTTCCCAACAGTTCAGTTTGGCTAATTCGCTGTCAGCTGCAAAGCTAGTGGTTTTGGCTTTTTTTGTGTTTTTAAAAAGCTCCACTTTCAAGTGTGAAAAACACATGCTCGGTGTTGATGGAGGACCAAAACAGAGAGAAAAAGCAGGTGTTGCTTCATGTGGAAATCATCTTTGTCTTAAACATGAAAAACCTTTTTTAGTCTCTGTTTTCTCAACAGTGATTTCGGTCATTAGATGGAGAGTACTGTGCAAAAGTCTTGGGCCGACCCTCAATTTTTTGTAATTTGCTAGGAAAATGGGAAACAGGTGCAAATGTGTAAACATATATGGAACTACAATATATAGAGCAAAACCATTGTTTATGGAATTCTAACGAGTTTAAAAGTCAATATTTGGTATTACATTTATTCTTCATTACAGTCTGATCTCTCAAGCTTTCTTGGAATTTCTTTTAATAGTCCTCAGGAGTAGCTCTCCAGACCTTTGGAAGGACATGTAAAGCTCTTGTTTGAATGTTGGCTGCCTTTTTTGTCTGTTCTTGGTCAGGATGATCCTACACTGCTTTAGAAATCTTGAGTTCCAGGCTCCAAGGAGGCTAATCCTTGACCGATAGCGTTCCATTGTATGTTTTTCTCTCCATGTATGCTTTTAACACATTGGCAGTGTGTTTGTGATCATTGTCATGCTGAAAAATTAAGCCTCAACACTTTCCAGATGGTATTGCGTGGTGGATCAAAACGTCTTTTCTGCATTCATAATTCTGACAACATCCCCACCTCGATTGGGTGAAATGCAGTTCCAAACCATGACAGAACCTCCACCGTTATAGAGGGTGGCAGACACGCTCTGCTCTGCTTCTGTCAATTCGATACATAAATTTTAAGTTGGATTCATCACTCTATGAGATCTGTTGCTGTTCCTGTGTAATTTTGCATACCTCATACATTAGTGAACTGCTTGTGATGTGCAGTGAACAGAAGCTAGACCAACTAAAGGGTCAAAAGGTCTTGACTCAATTTTTCCCTCTTTCTTAAGGACATGACTTTCAGCATTAATTACTTTATCTGGTGTAGATTTTTAGGCCTGTCACTTCTTCTTTGTCTGCCACTTTTTGTTTTTTTCAATTTTTTTAAGGATACACTCCTCAGCATGTCCAGATATGTTAGGTTTTCTGCTAATACCATGGTGGGAATCACCTTGTATCAGACTGTGTTGTGTTTGGCCTTTTTCACAAGCTGAAACTGAAATGGAAACAAAATTATGTTTTTTGTGACAGGCTGCTAGTAGCAAAGTACCTACATATACAAAGTTCTTTGCTAAGTTATCTGTTATGTGTAAACACAACACTGGTTCATCTCTTACCTTCAGTTAGGTGCCTGAATGAGTCATAGGTCAGTCTTAGGTGGTTAAACAAACAAAAAATATTCCTCTGAAAAGTTTACAACGTACAAGGACAGTTAGTGAAAATGCAGCCAAGAAAAACTTTTAAAGGCCTCCAGAAAGTCTGGAGAATTACTTCTCAAGATCATTTAAAAATATGATTGAGGGGAGGCTAAAGACTTTTTAACATGGTTTGGATTTGAAAAATGGACTAATGACTTTTATTATGGAATAATAGGGTTTCAAATATTTAACTGAGCAATGTTGACCCATAACATTCTGGTATCTGGTGAGAAAGTCCCTTTTCAGGGTTAGGGTCATCCAACTAAAACGGGTTGATTGAAGCCATTAATGTCAGTGTCTTGGTGAATGTATTGTGCACCTTTTAAGAAAGATGTCAGTACAAAAGCAAAAAACTGGAGCCGGTAACAGCAGGTACGGGCAGTTGTGGCTTCAGAAATTTGATGGGGAAAAAGAGAAAGGAACAAAACTAAACTAAAACAAAACTAAGCCAACTTTCAGATGTTTGTGTGACATATATTTTCTACTCAAAAAAGGTCCTTGATGAAATATTCCTGGAAGTCAAATTTTCATTTTGCAGATTTACTTCCAGTAAATCCCAGCTTCATATGTTTTCCACAGTAGCTTCCCCAGTTTGGTGAGAAGTTAGTCAAACTTGCTGTCAAATTGCTGCCACAGTGTTGTGTATGATGTATACGTAGCTTTCAATGCTCTTCACAAACTGCTGTGCCATACTCTGTCAGGCCAGGCTGAGACAAGCTTCGTATGGATTCACTGATTGACAAGATGACTGGAAGCTGCCAGGCTTGAAGCATTGAGTTGGCTCAGTCGATTTGTCCTTGGCTGACTGTGATGACACACGGAAAGCATGCTATTCAAACACAGAGCCAGTGTAACAGAGTACAGCACTGGAGAGAGAATGCATACAGCACGAAGAGGAGAAGAAGTCGGATGTTTGACAATGGTGACGACAGGGATGATTAAGTTAAATGTAATGATTTTCAATTTTGCTTGTAGTAATGACGATGACGATGATGATAACGATGATAATACTGATAAAACGTTGAAGACAATGTGGATGACAGTTACTTTGTTAATGTTTTTGGATCATTTCATTCGTGGAAGAGACAAGATTGTTATCAGATAGTTGACACATAAGAAGTTTTGCACCATTGCTATGAAGAACTGCATGAAAGTGAAAATGCTGCGCGTAATGAAAAACTATGGCACCATAGCTGAATTCTATAAAAACTGCCAAACCTTAAAAATAAACAAATGTAAGTGTTTTCACCTCTCTCGGCTCTGTCATCTTTAGCCCTTGTGTGTCGTTATCAGATTTAAAATCTTTCAACTCGATTTCTTCTTTTCTTTCTTGCCACAATTACGTGAAACTTCAGTGTTCACAGTCTGCATCTTTGGCTTTTCGCTGAAGTAGCTAATGTCTTGTACCAGTATTCAGCTAATATACAGACAGTCTGTTTATCATCAATTAACAGTCTTGGTGAAAAAATGAATATTACTCCTGGAATCTTGGGCAATTCAGTAGGTGGTGAAGGTATAAAGAGCAGTGAGAAAATATGTTAAACCAAAGTCCTGGTCCAGAAGCAAAATTTTGTTTCGTCCCTCTAACATTTGTAACTGAGGTAGAATATTGGGTATAGTAGTCGCAGCTACTTAACATGTCACCAGGACAGAAAGGACTAAATGCTGTAGTTGTTTTAGACAGCAATGCCTAGAAAGTTATTAAAGGTTCAGGGGAGAGTCTATTTGGATATGGATCAAACCAAATTGTAGCTATATTTCAATGAAGCACCTGTTTGTTTACCAAAGTTTTATCTTAATGAAGATTTCTGTGAACACAGAAAGTAAAGCCGGTTTATCAAAAGCCATTATTGTTTTTTTTAACAAATAAAAGAAACGCTAAGTGAGAGATTGCAATGGATTGCAGAATCTATTGGAACTGTGATTTTAATATATAGTTTAATATGTAGTTTGATAATTGTAATTGTGATTTTGATAAAATGATAATAATGACAAAAGTGATGAATTTAATGATGAATAGAAGGATATATATACCTGTGGTTGTAATGTTAATGATGGCGTGGTAACAATGGAAACGTTCAAAAGCACATTCAGCAGAACAGCGATGCTACAGTGATAGTTGTTGTCCGCGGTGTTTTGTGTTAATAAAATGTGGATAATGAGGTGACAAGGATCATGTCGTAAATGTGTAGGATGACGTGGATATTGACTGTAATGATGATTATAAATACAGTAATGATTTTGATGAAGTGAGTGGTTAAGACTGTAGCCACTTTTCCAGTAATAATGATTATGATGGTGATAATGATAACAAAGCTGATGGGGAAGCTGGTGCTTGTATCCACATGTTTTTTTTGTGAAGAGTAGTAATTACATATTAGATGGTAATGCTATTTATGCTCCCACTGTGTGATCTAGCAGATCTGTGTGACTGATTAAACGCACACACAGCGCACTGTGGCAGCCTGACAGTCCTCGCTCTCCTTCCAACTGTAGAGAACGCACCTTCAGCCATTCATCAGTGTCACCCTGTCGCTGTCGGTTACAGCCCGGGGCCCGTCGCGTCTTCATTACGGTCCAAATAAATCTGAAATAAAACCACAGATGATTTATTAGCTTCCAATGGCGTCGCGCTGGTTAGCATGGTCTGCCGCCACTATGGCCTAGAGAGACAGTTTTCAGACATGAGCAGCAGAAATCGGATGTGACAAGGAGACGTTGGCGTGATGATATCAGTCTGTGATCACAAGTTCTGCCTGATGAGAGGAAGAGGGCATCCGGGAAACTGTCACAGACCAGTGACGATTTGCTGCATGTCTATGTGATACACAAGGTGCCTTTCAGAGAAAAGCATACAGCGATGCTGTTCCTCTGTGATTTTTATGCAAACCCTGAACATCTTTTTTCTTTTTTTAAACTTACCTTCGGGGCTCATAAATTATCTTAGTGAACAATAAAGAAGTGATAGTTCTTTTCGCAAACATGAAGTATGAGAAAGATCAGTTGACATAAGTTGATTTCTTTCTCCCACAAATGCTGCTAGATAAATTGCACTGGGCTAAGCTCATAATCATCATTTTAATCTACAAATAAAGTAGAAGTAGCACTTTGTAGTTGAATGCCTTCCAACAGCAAGTTCAGTCTCCTCGGATAAAAAATGTAATCACTTCATCATTTTATCTTAAGACATTCTTATAAAATTTTGCTATAATTCACATGTAAATCCACGAGTTAAGACCCTATAAATACTCTCAGAGGTCACAACATTGACTTTTGGCTGCTAAATTATTAGCAGGTCACCCTCGAGTCTAACTGGACTTTTGCGCCAAGTGTAATGATTCACAAGAAAAGGGCAGACATGAGATACTTGACCTTTGACGTTTTACTGCTAAGATGTAACCAGTTCGTGCTCAAGTCCAAGTAACATTTTTTCCAAATTCAAAGAAAGAGAGAGATATGTTTCACAAGAATGGGACGTACAGTACATACACGATAAGAAGACAAAAAATTAATTGTCCACTGTGTTCTCCTGCATAAGGATGCATTACTTTCAGTTCTCTCTGAATCAACAAGTTTAGATAAAAATAGCAGTTACAAAAAAACCCAAAACTGCACAGAAATTGGTCAATTTCACTTGTGTCATTTCCAGCATTTTTTCCCACCAGTGGCTCAGCGGACCTCACAATCATCAGCACGATTTGCTGATTTTCTCCATTTTTGCCTACACAAAAACAACAACAATTGTCTCTTGATGACTGTTACAATGCATGCAACACATCATACTGGTAGTTTTCTTAGTAAATCCTTTTTCCACTCTGGAAAGAAAGCAAAACAAAACAAATAACATAAAAAGAAATCATGGCAACAAGATTCAACATCTTTTTTCTTTTTTTAAACTTACCTTTGGGGCTCATAAATTATCTTAGTGAACAATAAAGAAGTGATAGTTCTTTTCGCAAACATGAAGTATGAGAAAGATCAGTTGACATAAGTTGATTTCTTTCTCTTACAAATGCTGCTAGATAAATTGCACTGGGCTAAGCTCATAATGTATTTCTACTTTCAAAAGACACTGAAATTCCTGTTAAGTGAACAAAAGAACTTCTAGCATCAGTAACACAAAACTTTACAGTTGCAACTTTTGGCTCCTCCCGTATTTCCTGCAGCAGATCAATCTGCCCTCCCATTTATCTCCCCCACCCCTTAGAAGCCTCCCAGCTGCAAACAGGGACCTTTCACTTTTGAGGTGATTGTGCTAACCCCTACACTATGGAAACACATAATATTTTGGTTAAGTTTCAGCTGTGTCCTCTTAGTTTATTTATTCAGTATTCCATATAGGCACAATTATAGCAACATAAATATCCTTGAACATTTAAAGCGTTTCAGTAATGTCAGGAGTAGCATGTTTGCTCTACACATTAAAAGGCCCAAGTTCACAACTAGAAGGAAATAAAAAACCCTGCATTGTGCACAAAGGGGATCACAGGCGTACTCCCACTGCCATTCCCAAGCCAAGATAAATGGGAAGGTTGGGTCAGAAAGGGCATAAAAATCAGTGCCAAACTAAAACTTTTATGGTTTAAAATTCCTCACTGAGATATTGTATTTTGTTGAAAAAGAAAATTAAAGTTGCCAGAACTATTGTAAAGTTGACAAAAACTGTCAAAAGTCAAAATGTCTCAAAAAGCTTTGAATTTTGCCTTGAAATGTTGCATTTCTCAACCTTTTCTTTTTTTGTTACAGTATATTATTCATATACATTTGGTTTACATTTGATTAAATCAGATATATATTTATATTATTTAAAACCAAATAATCAGAATCAGAATACTTGGTTAATCTCTAAGGAAATTATGTAAAACCAAATATTTATTTTAAAAGTGACAATTGTGCTGCCCCTGCTCAGTTTGTCAGACTTACCAAACTAAGTGCTGAATCCCAAACTATATTTATGCAGCCTATTTTTCTAGCTGCTCCACTTTATTATTTTAGGAGTTACTCTGAAAAGGAAAATAACCGAAACTGCCACAATGGGTTTTTTTTCTTAAGAGATTTGTTTGCCACCATTTCTGAATACCCTAGGATGGACGTCACATAATCTCTTTTGCTGTCCTTCACTGGGGCTTCATGTCAGGCTAAAAAGACAAAAGCTTAGGGATTTAGACTGATATGTGTGTTGTGCTCAGCCGAGCCTCTAACCTGGGATCAGTCCCAGAATGGCCATTTTTAGCGGAGTCCAGTCCAGATGACAAAGCTCCAGCTGACTCCAGGCCAGTTCAGCAGGGAGAGGCACAGCTGAGACCTGCAGGTGTCACATTGTCCTGGTTGTCACTAACCCAATTACACCTGGATCACTGAGGACACGCACGCACGCTCCAGTATGCAACAAGACAGTGCAGAAACACACACAAGACCCGTAATACATGCAGATGGGAGCGGTGTGAGGGAGCAATGAGGTAAGCCTATCCAAAATAAAATAAAAAAGCCCTCCAGGAAATTAATTTCTCCACTTGTTGTTAATTAATTATGCATTAGAAAAGGCAAATAGAGAAGATGATAGAATGAAAAATGAGACATTAAAGTAAAAGTGAATTTTCAATGCTCTCCCACATCTTCCATCCTTTCTTTGTTATTCTTTCCTTCCTGCTTTCTTGTACACCCAGGTTGAAGCAGTCCTCTAGCACTGATTCTTCGTCTTTTCTAGAGTGTGTCTGCCTGTGTGTGTGTCAAGGTGTAGTGAGTCGCCAGGTATAACTTATATTGTGGGGACCTAAATGTGTTTACATAGTGATATTACGGGGACTTGTGTCCTTGTGGTGTCCCCATAAATCAGTTTTAAGTAGACAACATTTTTTTAAGGTTAAATTTAGGCAACTGGCAATGGTTATGGTATGGTAGAGGTAAGCAATATTGTGGTTAGCGTTTGAGTAAGTCTCGAGAAAATTAACGTAAGTCAGTGTAATGTCCTTTGAAGTCAGGCATACATGAATGTGTGTGCACGTGCACGCTTGTGTGCTCTAATGGTGTTTAATGCCCAGACTAATGGTTTCAGCAGGGAATCCTTGTGCAGAGCTTTGGTCGAGGCCTGGGCTGATCGCTGGCAGGACCATTCCTCATCCTGATACCGCATGGAGGTGAGAGCCAGGGGAACAGACAAACACACACACACACACACACACACACACACACACACACACACACACACACACACACACACACACACACACACACACACACACACTGTCTCTGTCTCCTACTAGCTTGCTTGATCACACACACAGTTTCTCTTCCTTTGTTTCCTCCTGACTTTAATCCTGCATGTCTTACATTCACACATATTCTGTTTTCTCACCTTTATCACATTTCTCACATCTGTGTGTGTAGAAATCCTTTGCTCATTAGTGGTTGTAATTTGATTTCTTTTGTATGTTATATTTTCATTTTCTCCTTTTTTTCATTAACAATGAACTGTATACTCTGCATGAACCTAATGTCTGATTAGGCCATAGAGGGTCACCCAAATGTAAAAACAAACAAACAAAAAAACATTGCCATAAAGAAATTGTACTCTGTAGTTAATTCTGTGCTAATTCGGATAGCTACATTACCACGTTTATTAAGATTTTTAAAAATGAAACTAAGGTCATCGTATCCTTCGTAGAGATTTTCATTATTTTGTCCCATTAGAAGAAAATTGACTTGTAGTATAATTGGCCCTTCGGCACTTTCCAGGTGTAATATCAGGTACCTAAGCAAATGTAATGTTGAGTTTGCGGTCTTTCGGATGAGCACTAGTCAAATTTTTGTGGGGAGGGGCTTCTCCTTGTTGCTAAGCAACATCATTTGGTACTATGACATCATCTGTGGTTGTTTCACACCTCTTTGTGGCCTAATAATTATGTTACGAACTCAGGTAAAAACAGAGATATACTGGATATACATATGATAACTAAAGTAGCAAAGAGGCAAAACTGATAGAGGCAAAATTGAAACTGTAAGGCAATGGAGTGCAGGGGAGAAAGTGAGATGAAGGCAGTGGCTATCTGTGTGTATGTGTGGTTGTCTGTAGAGAGGTGTAGGCGGTATAGGCATACAGTTGCTCAGGGCAGTAAGGGTAGGGGGGTGTGTCAGTACAGATGCTCTGTGACCGGGTGTCACAATTCGGGCCAGGAAGCTGAATCCAACGATTAATCACCGGGCCCCTCCGCTTGTAATCAAACGGGCTCTGGCCATGATGTATGAGCCATGTCACAATTACTGACTCACATTCTCATGCTTGCACGCACACACAGAACACTCAGAGTTGATCATGTGCACACATGTATGAGGACGTACGGACATGCACACGTACGCACACACAAACGGCGCGCAGAACAACCACCGGCCGCGCACTAGGATTATGGCTGTCTTCCAAAAGGCCACTGGGGCAGTCTTCAAAGACACAAACATAAACATCCTAACAAAGCCAACACATTATAATCTTAGTCAGCAACACAGGGGTAGCAGAGGGGAGAATGTCAGCACGCAGTGAGAAAGAGGAAAAGAAAAAAAAAATAGAAACCGAGTCAGTGGGAGTTCAGGACTAATGAGTAAGACAGATATACTGAATAATGGGAGTAGAAGAGAGACAGATGAAAAGAGCGGAGGGGTAAGAAGGACTGAAAGTAGGAGTGAGGGTGAAAGATGCTGTAGAAGAACGAGTCAGGGAAGAGCTAATGAGCGAGCGAGAGCAAGAAAAGGAAGTGAGGGCTGAGGAGGGGATGAAGAGGTGAATCCGCAGGGATGGAGGTAAAGCTCTTGGTCAGCGGTTTCCACAGAGATGGTGGACAGGCCAGCTGACAGAATGAATAATTTAGGACAAGGTGTGGACATCGATCCCACAATGCACTTCTGCCTGACCACACTGTCCAAGGCATACATTCTCAATAGCTGCCTATCTTTCTCTCTGTCTCTCTCTCTCTTTCTCCCTCACACACACGCATAAATTAACCTCAGTAGTTCCTCAGATTCCAGCTGACCGCCTCCAAACAAATGACCACTACTCACACACACTGCGTTAGTTACAGTATCGTTGTGTTAATATTGTTATATCTTTACTGTGATTTTTTTTTTTACTTTGATAAAAAAAAAATTGTCAAAAACAAACAAAAAAAAGTTATAGTGATATTTAATCTCGAACACAGACAAATAATACTTGGGCCTACTTGCTGGCCTGTGCTAACAGACAATGATGGCTTTCAGTAGCCTCCTCTGTGTAAAGTCCTTCCTGTTTGGTTCACTAACTTCCTGTCTACTGCAACCTGATTCTTCCTTGTTGAATGAGATGTCTTTGACCCTGCTGGCCTCCTGTCCAAACCAAACACAGCCATTTCCACTTGAATTTTCCTGCAGGAAAGAATCAATGGACATATGACATATAGTGGGAGCAAATTTTGGATACTTTGTTTACTTGCAAAACCTCTCGTTGAGCAAATCTGCATAATCAAATGGCTAATATGAATATTTTATTAGTTTATTACTTTGCCAAGATTGATATTAAATGCTGGATATGATGAACATCCACTTTAATTGCAGTCTTACATTTTTTTTAGTAATGTTTCCCCAGCCTCTGGCATAACACAAGACCATTTTTAACCCCGTGGAACAATGTTTCTCCCAAATCTCTCTGGCTTTGCAGGCACCTCTCCTCTTCATTCATCACACAGCCTGAACAAGTGACCGGGGAATGACCTCGCAAGTGCGCAGACGCACATGTTGTACACACACACACACAACACACACACACACACACACACACACACACACACACACACACACACACACACACACACACACACACACACACACAAGCTGTTAGACACACAAGTCCGCAAACACAGATTCAGCTCACACACAAAAGCATGATTCATTTTTCACAAACGATGGATACCTTGGAAGCCATGCTCAAACATGCACATGCGTACACTTGCACATAGACACACCCCTAAATGTGCACGCTCATGCGTAGAGGTTCCTATCACATCCGTTACAGATGGGTTCTCCTCCTCCTCAGTCCTAAATGAATATAAATATGTCTGTTTGACATCATTCATCTGCCAGAGACAAACACATTTACCACATCCGGCCAAAAGAGGCAGTGTTACTCTCTACTTCGCTGGGGAGAGACGCATGCAGAAAATAGAAACTGAAAAGGAGAGTGGGAGCAGGGATGTAAAGGCTTCTAAAAATACACATGAAATCTAATAAGGTTTTTTCACAGCAGGGAATTAGTACATATACGTAATGCACTTTCTCTTTTCTTTTGTCTCTCACGTGCAGCCGTGCGGAAAAACAAACTTCCCTCGCTTTTTAAAATACATTTTATTCTGTTGCCGTCGCCCCCTAATCAAATCTGATCCTATCTCTCCCCTCTTGACAGGTTGCATTCACAATGAAGCATTTGAAAGCCCATTAGCTCCACTTTCCAGCATCGTAAAGCCAACAGCAACCTGATATCATCAGTAACAGTCCACGAGAAGATGACAGCCAGACGACAAGTGAGATGTGGACAGACTAAAGGAGCTGAGAGAACGAAGAGATATCGGTGATGGGAACAAATTGAAACAAAATGGCGGGCGATACGGTGCAAGGAGATGCTTGGGGAGATGTCATGTGGGCCAGTGGTGAGAATTTACGGCATGAGACGCATCATCATGGGTCGTCTTAGATAATGATCGCTTTTGAGAAGCAATCCTTGACATTTTACTTCTGCTGTTTCGGCAACGGGAAAAGAACAGCAATACACCTGTTGAGAGTCATTTACAGTGACATTTAAAGATCTTTCAGCTCATGAAAAGCTCCTTTTCAGTTATAATTTGAAAACCATTAAAGTTCACCAGACGTGACCTGTGTCCTCAGTCTCCACGTCTTCATAATGTTCTGCCCGCGAAGCCCTGAGGGAGGCGACAGCGGTTTCAAAGTGAAACGGCTCCTGCTGCAATCTGTGCTCCATATGTCATTAAGCCCATTAGGGAAACACTTGGTTAACATTAGAGCCAGAGTACCAGCCTTTGCTATGGGAACAGTCGTGGGTCGACATAAAAGCGGCGTCTCACTTGGTCTCGCTTCCTCTCGCTTCCTCTCTTTGTCTGGCTGCCTGTATTAACTAGCCATTGTCTTGTTTTTCACCCTCACCACTATGCTTTCTGAAATGCATCCTCCATTTCCTCACTATGAGTCATTTCTCTTTCACTCAGCTCTTTTTTTTTCTGCCTTCAACCTTCACTGGTTATACATTTTGCCACTGGGGGCAGTAGAAGAAAAGATGTTGGTTTTGTTTGAACAGCATTTAGACCGTACTCTTTGTCAGTGTGGAGTAATGACAGCCTGTGTAAATGACCTTCCTTTTGCTGGCATGGAATGTTTTGTTGCTCCCTTTCCATTGTATCCCTGCATGATACTTCAAATAGAAAGATTTTGACTTTCGTGACACTGAGTAGTCTTCGTGGTCAACAAATCATAAATTTTGCTGGACTCAGGTGATGGAAGTAATCAAAAAAAGAAAGAAAAAGAAAAACAGCCTATCATAATGTTCTCTTGAGGAAACCAGGAAACCGATATGGCATTTTCACCTAGAGGTCAGGTGGAGGTCAGCATTGAGTGTCATGCCCCTGCTCTACACCCCCCCCCCCCCCCCCCCACACACACACACACACACACACACGCCCCTCCCTTCCCTTCTCTGCCTCCTTCTCCATTCCTGTGACAAAGAGAGCCAGTTCGGTTGCCAAGGAAACAGGCTTTTTCAATGGCGATGCTGGAACACGTGGGAAGGGCAGGGCAGCTTTGTTTCGCCCCTGTGATGAAGGATTCTCCCCATGCATGTTTAATCGCCAGACTTATGGTCCCAAACCCAACAGCCGAGCCCATCCACTACCACCTGATTATGTTCAATGGAGCTTCTGACACCACCATTTTGCCAGCTTTATCATGCTGTGCAGCTCCCACCACGGGTACCTTAGCCATTGTTGCACAGCGTTCTTGACGAGTACAGCTGAGACCACAGATAGTCAGATCAAACAAGGAAGGCACACATGCGACGCAAACAGCAACCGAAAATACGCCTGGCCAAATAAACACACTTACTTTGCATACACACTTTGAAAAATACATAAGGCCGAGCACACAATCCTTTTTGTCCTTTTTCCGTATCTTGGCAGCCACCCACCACTGTTTGGCTTAGCACAGCAAGGGGGAGAAAAAAAATGGCTGATCACCATGGCAACTGTGTGTGCCGTTCTGCTACAGCTGTGATGTATGTGGTGACACTTTTGACCCTGTGGTGAACTCTATGAGCCGTAGAATGTCCGGATAGGCCGGCCTTGACTGTCCTGCCTCTATGTGTACCATATAGGTTCAGTTAATGCCCTGGTCAACATCCACCACCAAACACATTTTTAAACCCAGTCAGACAAGGTCAGGGCTGCATACCTTTGTCGTGGAAACAACATTTCTATGAAGTCTTAATCATCATCTGTGATCCGAGATTATATTTTTAATAGTCAGTGTTGTGTGAGCTCACAGATATAATATTTTGCAGCAAAACACCGCACTAGCAGAAAGATTTTGCAGATTTCGACATCAGATACAGGCAGATATCTGCTACATTCACTGTCTTCAAATCCACTTCAAAGACAAAGGCAGCCTGTGTTAGACCCTGATAGAATTCAAGGTTTGTTGCCCCTCATGTGTTTGCTTCCTGCCTGTCAGTTATGTGTGTCCTTTATTGTCACACAACAAAACACATCTTCAGATCTTCCGCTGGCTCTCCGCTGACATTTACAGATCAAGCACGCTGTTTCATATATATGAAAAAAAGGTCAAACACAAACAGCCTGTGCACAGATATCAAAGTGTCACAGAGTTTTCTCCAGCATGGCACACACACTCAGGAAGACACACATATTTTTGTGTGATGAGACAGACAGAAAAGTCACGTAGGCTTGCAATGCAATGCAGTACTTATCAGCACAAATTCCCTCAGTCAGCAGTTGTCTCCTTCTGTCTGGTTGGTTTTGCAGAAATGTAGCACCTGTTCTGTGTTTCCACCACTAGGGGTGCTGCAGCTTTGCACAAAACCAGAGCTCCTAAATCTACCACAGCTGCTGCTGCTGCTTCACACTGAGCTGCTGTGGAGCAGAAGAAGGGGAGCTGACACCCAGAAAATGCCATCGAGCAGAGCAGCTTTTTTTTTCCTTTAAGGAACAATTGATTCTTCATTGTACCAGTGAACATATATAATGGGGCAAGCACGTTAAAAAAGCAGACCAGTAGATGTGGATAAAAACACTGAAAACATTTTGTTTAATGTGTTCTTTATAATAAATTACACCCAGTCAGAAAGCTGATAATCACAAAGAGAAAAGAGACAGTGCATATGAAAATAGCAACACAGAGCTGTTCTTGAGCTTTTACAGGTTTTACTGTTATCGTGTAATGTTTCTTATATAAACCCTTCTTCATTCTTTGCCAAGAAGTTTGGGGGGGGGGGGGGTTGTGTTGTTTCATTTTCTGCGCTCCTACCTGCAACTGCAGCAGGAGAAATTTACCTCCTTTTTACCAAAAACTGAAACTAAGCAAAAACAAAAGAGACATTCCATGTGCTGTTACAGCTCCTCAGCCCTGTTTGTCCAGGTCACACCCTCAGAGGTTCGTGACCTCCTTAGATGCACTTAGACCTGCCATACCACTGAGAAGTCAACTTGCATGTCTTAAAGACACAGATAACAGAAAGAAGCTTTGCTACTTGTAAAACACGTAAAGCTGCACCTATATGGTTCAATTTGAGCAACATTTAAAGCTGCGTTCATGCACCTGATTAATATTTTTTTCCATATCAGTGCATAGTTTATGTCTCTTATACGATCAGTTCTCTTCCATAATTTAAACTGGATTTGAAAGTTATGGATTCTGCACCAGTGGGGGATGTAATGTGTTCCAAAGTAATGCTACATTGTAAGTTGGTAATGCAACGTATTACCGGACGCAATTCAGTCATCACATTGCATTTACTAAGCAAACAATTATGTCATTAATTTCATTATATTGTTCTTTAATTTGCTGCATAGTGAGTAGAGAAGGCAAGGAGGGGGAAATGGTAGTGCAGTCTACAACTTCTAAAGAGTTGTCATGCTCTCCGGACAAGAGTCTTACAGTAAAGTGCCCACAGCAGAATTCCCAACTGCAAAACACAACACAGAGTCAGGCCTTTACCACTATAGATTCCATTTCCACCCATACATGTGGCCACAAAATCTTCATGTAAAGTGCCTTTTAGGCTTTTTATTTATTTTTTACTAATTTTGCTGGCAACTTCGTATTAAGGCTTAAACAACAAGGCAAAGATTATGTGTGTGTCCTCATTACAATAGGGATTAGTGTCAGTGTGTGGGACTGCAGCCTAAAGTTTATATTGTTAACTGGTAATTATGTGACAGTTCATGCAGTGAGTAACACAGAAGTAATGTAAAGAATTACTCTATTCAGGGATTAACTATGTAACACAATTCATTAGCGTTGTCAGGCTTTCTATGTGAAATTTCTTCTCTTAAGATTTAAATGTACAAATTGCAAAACCCTTGAAGGTGAATTTGTTTTTTTGTGATTTTGAGCTATAGATAAAAAGTGACTTAAGATAAGATAAGATAAGATAGAACTTTATTAATCCCTCGGGTGGGTTCCTCTGGGAAATTCGACTTCCAAAAAAAGCACAGCAACGACCAAAGTTACAGTTACAGAACTGTTATATATATATACACACACACACACACACACACACACACACATATATAAATACAGAGACAAATATAAATAAAATATACAAAGGGGATAAATAGAATAAATAGGAATAAAAAATAAAAATACAAGTGAATTGCACATTTCAAGTATTGAGTCTATTGCACTGTTGACTATTTACAAAAAGTATTGCACAAGGTATTGTACAGTGAGGTGCAGAGGCACGACTTGTTGGAAAGTTCATTCAGTTCATCTGCACGCATTACTTTTCCAAGTAACGTCTTCTATCACACACTTGTACTGCAGGTTTGCATTGACCCAGGTGTGCCAACTTGGGTCACTCTGGCAGGAAGCTATCTGCTGGCCTTCATAGCTAATTTGAGTCACTGAACTGGAGTTCTAACTCGTATTTTTGGTGTTTGGTGCTTTTTAGCTAAATTATCTTGCAAACATTGTGGCCTGTTGTAAAGTGCTGCTCTTCCAAAGAGTGGTAATTGGTAAATGGTGAATGGACTGGTTTTTCTACTCTACTTAAGTAAGCAAAGCGCTTGATACAACATACCACATTCAACCATCCACACCCATTTATACATGAACTATGCTTTTTTGCAATGCAAATATAACCCAAACTCTTTAAAACCCAAAGTCCATACACACCGACTGGTTGAACTTTATTTGCTGTAGAAAACAACCTGATTAAATTTGTAAGAGAGATTATTATAATTAATACTATTTATAGATATTTTGTATAACTCTCAATAGTACTGTATCCCCATATCTCTTGTATTACTTCAGTTTTAACAGTGTTTTCACCACAAATCAAAAGGACAGAGAAAAAATGACCAAATTTAGATGAGCCTGTCAGCCTATCTCTGCATCTGTAGGTACATGGCCCTGTCAATCATGGTCATCACATTTGGGGACAGTCCCCTTCGTCTGTCCACCCCTCCCTCTCTCTCTGGTTGTGGTCCTGCCACTGATGTTGAGTGGGTGACCTTTTCTTTCAGCTAATCCACACCAAAAAGCCCTAATTACTGCTGCCGCTCCACCAGCCTCCCTGGCCCAATAATCAATACGGCCGATTGGCCGGCGGATCACCCCATCAGACACCAGCGCTTTACATGTGACTCAGAGTGCATATGTGTGTGTGTGTGTGTTTGTTAGAGTTATTTAGTGATGGTATTTTTATGGGAAAATGCATAGAACAAGAAAGATTGCACCAAAGGGCTGAAAAGACCTTATTTGGAAAGACTCCACTAGCAAAAGAAAGAAAAGAAAAGCAACCACACACACACACACACTTGTATTTACACACATTCCTCACACCAAGCTGAATGTTGTGACACTAGTTGACCTTATTGAGCTGCTGTTGTGTAAAGAGTCCCTGATTAAAATATCTTCCCTTTAACCTTTAACAGAGTGACACACCGCCCAAAAGCAAAGGAATATGCCACGGGTTTATGCAGGGAGGTAAATGTTTTGTGTCCTAATTTCATTAAGCTGTGGCATTTCACTAAAAGTCCTGAATGCATTGCTAAAAATGTTGCTTTTCAAAAACACTTCTTTTTCTTTACAGGTGTGTGCTTATGCTATGATGAGCTGACACTATAGCATGTATGCTGCCGTGAGCATTTCTCACCTCTATATTTGTGTGTATGTGATGCATCTGTCTGAGCAAAAACGCCTGAGGACGTTGAAGAGCAACCAAAGGCAGGATGCAGTGTTATCAGAAAGAAAGAACGAGTTTAATTTTAGGCAGTCATATCTGTGGAAAGAAGTAAGCGATCTCTCTTTCTCTCTTCTCGTCTTCTCTTTCTCTTTCCTTCTTTCACTCTTGCTGACAGTCTTTGATTGCATTAGACAAGTTAATGAAAAGCAACAATGAAGAAACGACTGGCAGCCCTTCCTGCAGCCCGCACCTGCCAGAGTGTACGTCTGTGTGCGCATACCTGCCAGTGCTTATGTCAAGTTGTCTCTTGGCCTCCGGCATGCCAGTCACCACGATGATGAGATGGTAAGAGAGTGATGAGAACCTTGTTCATACCCTCAGGGTGAAGCTCTGCAGACGTGAAATGGTTATCAATATAAACTCCTGTTCCCACACCAGAAGTCATGAGAAAGTTGGAGAGAAATCTTTCTGAAGCGTTAAAAACTCAGCTATGTTTCAGAACCCATCATCACAGGCTTTAGTTAAAAGATGAGATACATTATTTGCTTTAATGAGGTTTGCTGAATCACTTGATTGACATTGCATACCTTTCGTTAAAAATTGTTGCAACAAGATGATCTCTTAATAGAGCTGCTGGCATATTAATGTCATTAACAGCCATTAACAGCAAATAGATTCTGCAGTCAACTCAAAAGGCTCTAAGTAACACGCAGCCACAATATTGTAATTTCAATATGCGAATTCAATCCTTTAGGAACTTACTTAATACCAAGAATCATTTCCAATGGCACTTTGAATTAGATATTAGATGATGCTGCACCTGAAGGTAAAGGCCCTACAATAACACAGAGAAAACTCCAACAATCAGAAATGACTGCCTAAAATTAACCTTGTTCTTTCAGGGATCACTGAATAATTTAAAATGATGCCCTATGAGCAAGCGGAAAGGAAAAACTCCCTTTTGGCAGGAAGAACCAGAACCAGAACTCTGGCAGAACCAGGCTCAGGAATGGGCAGCTATCTGTCGTGATTAGTTGGGGGTGAGGGGAGGAAGACAGGACAAAACCATGCTGTGGAAGAGAGCCAGAGATTAATAATAGAAGATTAAATGCAAAGTGGTGTATAAACACACAGTGAATGAAAGAAGAAAGAAGAAACACTCAGTACATCCTGGGAAGCCCCCAGGAGCATTGCAGTGTAACTAAGGGAAGGTTCAAAGTCACCTGATCCAGCTCTAACTATATACTTTATCAAAAAGGAACATTTTCATGCAGGTAAATAAAACTGTATTGAAGATATTTTCCTAAAAAATAAACTAAAAATATACAAAATAGTTGCCAAATTTAACTTAACTTACAATAAGTTTTCCCTTACATACACCATAGTTTCCTTGATCTTATTTAAAAAAAAAAACAAACTATACTACCCGTATTGATCAGCACTGATGCTCGTGTCTGGTGTCTGGGTTTTAGGATCTGCAGTGTTGTACTTTGTATTATGCCCTGAAATGGGCACAGGAAAAGTAATGGTGTTCATTGACTCAAATAAGTAACTAAATAATTTAATAAATGAAAATGTCCTTGATTAAAACAGACTTCCCTATCATGACACTGGGACTAATCATACAACTGAAAGAACAGTGATATCTACTTTATGCTGGCCCATTAGCAAAGACTAAAATTGTCCTTTAAATAGTGATGGTTCTATTGAGTAGAATTTTGCCACAAGCAATCTCTGAATAAATGATCTTTCCCAGTGTGCGACAACAATAGGCATCATAGTTTCTTTGTCAGTAAGTAATAGCTGCAGTTTGTTCGTCCATCACCAGAAGCCGATGACATGAAACCATTACAGAGACCTGCGGTCAGTTGCAGATAATCTATCATCTCTGGCTGGAATACAGGTCAGAAGGAGTCAATAACTTTTAAGTATCCACAGTTATGACACGCTATATCATATAAAGGAAAAACCTGAACTCTTGACCTCTACAGTGAGGGTATCCAGCAGTTTTTTAATGCTATGGGGCGCATTTTGCTGACATGGATTGGATCCACTTATCCCTTTAGCGGAAAGGGTCACTCCAATCAATACAAAGTTGTTCTGAGTGATCACTTTTATCTGATCATGAAGCATTTTTATCTTGATGGAAGTGTTCCCCGTCCTTAAAGTGTGAGGGATCACTGAATAATTTAAAAAGTATGAAAATGATGTGAATCGTACTATATAGCTTACCACAAGCCAAACTGAGTGTTAACAGGAGACTTTGGTCTGAGGTAGGCAGAGTCGTCTACTAACATCATCAAAACATCCAATGGGGGGATATTTCAAGAAGACTGACGTTCCTTCCTTCTGGTAAAGATCCAGATTTTAGAGAATCAGTCGTTACAGATCTTGGTGAGGTGTTTCATATTGACTTTTCCTTTAATTTATCACCTGTTTTTAGTTTTTTTTTTGATATGTAGTGTTTAATCTTGGTCGTGGTCGTTTGCTGTAATTAGGAAGTAGTTGTGAACAGTTGAAATGGTAGCTCAAATCCCAGCTCACTGAGGCCTGTATATAAAATTTGATGGGTGCATCAGAAGAAGGAAATGAGCGCTCTATATTTAAACTTCACAAAACAAAGGTTTTACTGTCCAACAGCACAAAATTACTGTAAAAAAATATGTGAATGTAAATACAAGCAATAGTGACATAGTGAATAGTGCAATTACATTTCCTGATTATCTTAACTTTAATTATACAATTTTAACTTCTTGGGCATTCCACGTGTGCAAGAGCCGTATTTGTGGGAGCTCATTTGTTTTACTTCTTTAAAACTGTGTATCATTTCCTACGTGTACGTCTGCCTGTGCAAACCTCTGTGCAAACATTGTATATGCAGTGACTGCATGTGTGTCTGAATGTGAATGCATGTCGGTGAACTGAAGACAAATGCAGTCCCACAGAGAGCTGCCCCAGTCAGCCTGGCCTGCTGAGTGAAAATCTGCGGTAATGTTTAGCTAAAGGGGTGAAAAAGAAGGTGAGTGGGGGAGAAGGAAGGGGGAAAGATGAGAGAATGACAGGCTAGGGTTCTGTGGGTAGAGAGTGAGTAGAGAGAGTGAAGAGGGTAGCGTCTGAACGAAGGGAAAGATGGGTCATGGTGCGGAGCGACGGGGAGAGGGAGGGAAGGAAGGATAAAAGGCCCAATCAGGATGGACTGTAGAGAGGTCCCGCTTGGCCTTGTCAGTCAGTCGTCTCCCTGACACCTGAACCTCTGCTGACCGGGTCGTGACTGCCTCTCTGGCACAGGAGATATCACTAGGGGAGCTGACCTTTGACCTTGCACCTCCTCATCTCCACCACAGCACTCACCCTGCTTTCTTAACAATCCCTTTACTTGCTTCCTTGCCTTCATTTGTTTTCAGCGCTTCCTCCAGTCTTTCACTAACAGTTTGGTTATCATTTACCCATTCACCATTAGTGGACATAGGGATAAAATACAGCATAAACAAGTAAAGACAGGCAGTTATAAAATACGTTATGGGAATTACACAGGAAGAAACACAGGATTAACCTGCAAACAAAGTACAGCTGTTTATTGAACTGGGGTTTCACTGGTAGCGGGTTGCCTCTAAATATGAAATGTGTTTCTACTCTCTGGGTGCGTCTAATCGAGGTTTTGGTAAGGAGCAGTGACTTCCTTGGATGTCTGTTGCCTGGAAATTTCACACGAACCACAAAAGGAGGAAGTTTCTGCACCTGGCCAAAACAAAATCTGGTATTTAACAATCCATTAAACCACTATGTGTGGTTTTGGTTATCAAGATATGATACAACAAAGCAGTGTGCTCAGCCTCAAGTCTTAAACCATGTATTGGGTGCTCAGTGTTGACAAATACAAAAATAAACAGAATAGTGGCATGTGGGACTATGTGAATGCGCAGTTTCAGCCAAAATACATTCATGTTTATCGTAATAATTTAAAAAAAAATGCTAAAAACATACATTTATCATTGAGCTCAAGTGGTCGTGTTGATTTTTTTATTATTTTTAGTCACTTGGTGGTTTCTTTCATAAATCAGTAGTCTGATTTTATTTATCTTTTATTTGCCTTGTCACAAAGCAGCCACCTCAAAGCACTCCAGTTCATAACAATATCAGAGCCACTGCGACCTTTTCAAAATGATAAAATTCTTCAGTGCAACAACTAATACCTTATGCATTCTGACAGGAGGCCTTTTGTAGCTGGCAAGCTGAATCAAACACACAAGCATGCGTGCATGTATCCCTGGAGATAGGTCTAATCCTGGGTTTACATTGTTAGGACAACAGGGATAATCCTGCTAACAGGGTGTTTATCTAGAAACTGCAACTGCTGAATCCCCAGCACGCACAGTATTGACCCGAAACAAAAAAGACAACAAGAGGGTGAGAAGGCACAGTAAAAAAAAAAAAAAAAAAAGTTCAACAGGACAACAAAAAATCTGAATAAAGAAAACATGCAAGTCATGAGGAAATGGAAAATGGCTTTAAAAGGTTGCACTGGAGTAAGCAAAGAGGCAGATGAAAGAAAGGTCTGTGCTGTCAGGTATGCAGATGAGAGTGTGATGGCATCGATACAGAGGTGGACACAACCAATCCCTCAGGACTGCACTCCAGCCAGAACAAACACACACAGAGGAACAAAAAACCTTTATTTTAGGTGAATGTGCAGACACATAAACAGAACAAACGTGCCTATACAATAAGTTAATTGGGATCATTTTTATGGTTAAACACACAGTATACAACATAATCAATGAAATGTTAAATGACTGCAAACTTTGTCCATTTAATCCTATTTTACTCGCTTTTTACATATCAAGTATGTATTTTTATGGCAGATTTAACCTGGATATGGATGATATCTCATGAAACTCTACAGAGATGTTCTGTTACGCTTCACAAATCTTTTATGGGAGACTTTAAGTAAACCTGGGTGCAATTTGATGTAAATTTGGAGAAGATGACAAAAGATAAAGGAAAGGCTGATTGTGAATTAATCAGCGTGCCAAATAGCAAACAATAAGAGGCTAGGACATAGTCATACTGTCTTGTTGCGGGGACTACAACTGATAGAGTTCTTAAAAGGGAGGCAGTAAGGTGGCTGTAGTTGCCATTAGAAATTTGCAAACTTCAGAAAGATCTGTAACCACATCAGATTAGTGGGAGCTGGCTATCCTGTGCCTGACTTGGCTTCGATGTGACTCCTTTGCCTCTTGTCTGCTTGGCGTACGACTCGAGTGGGAGCAGGCTGAGCTGTAAAAGAAAGAGAACTAGTTGAGTCAAGAGAAGCAGGCAATTATCAAAGGTTATGGTTAGTGACAATCAACTATTTTGTCTGAAATGTTATACTTTTGCTCTAATTATTTGGATGAGGTACCCATAATGGTCAAAATTGTGGAATACAACTAACTCTTAATGGTCACCATCTTAGCTATGCAATGTAACGGGGAGGGGTCACCAATTACATCTACTAACAGTACAAGTATTTGAATTGAGACACAATGTACAATCTGGCAGAGGTATTGTGGTAGAGCTGATCTCAGTGAGATGGGATGACATGAGATGTTTGTAACTAATGTAATTACACTTCTAGGTTAAAGCTGCTACAACAAAACCAAGCGGGGACTGAAGAAAATTGATTGGTAAGAACAGACTACCTCTCAGACCCTAGCAGCCTCTTGCACTGGCAGAAAGTGAAACACTGGGATAATCTTACTGATAAGTTTGGACATTTGCACCCCTACTTTGTGCAATTTGTACTATGCCTGGCGTCATTTTGTCAAAGAAAGCCACTGTACCTTCTACAGGGAGTGCAGAATTATTAGGCAAATGAGTATTTTGTCCACATCATCCTCTTCATGCATGTTGTCTTACTCCAAGCTGTATAGGCTCGAAAGCCTACTACCAATTAAGCATATTAGGTGATGTGCATCTCTGTGATGAGAAGGGGTGTGGTCTAATGACATCAACACCCTATATCAGGTGTGCAGAATTATTAGGCAACTTCCTTTCCTTTGGCAAAACGGGTCAAAAGAAGGACTTGACAGGCTCAGAAAAGTCAAAAACAGTGAGATATCTTGCAGAGGGATGCAGCAGTCTCAAAATTGCAAAGCTTCTGAAGCGTGATCATTGAACAATCAAGCGTTTCATTCAAAATAGTCAACAGGGTCGCAAGAAGCGTGTGGAAAAACCAAGGCGCAAAATAACTGCCCATGAACTGAGAAAAGTCAAGCGTGCAGCTGCCAAGATGCCACTTGCCACCAGTTTGGCCATATTTCAGAACTGCAACATCACTGGAGTGCCCAAAAGCACAAGGTGTGCAATACTCAGAGACATGGCCAAGGTAAGAAAGGCTGAAAGATGACCACCACTGAACAAGACACACAAGCTGAAACGTCAAGACTGGGCCAAGAAATATCTCAAGACTGGTTTTTCTAAGGTTTTATGGACTGATGAAATGAGAGTGAGTCTTGATGGGCCAGATGGATGGGCCCGTGGCTGGATTGGTAAAGGGCAGAGAGCTCCAGTCCGACTCAGACGCCAGCAAGGTGGAGGTGGAGTACTGGTTTGGGCTGGTATCATCAAAGATGAGCTTATGGGGCCTTTTCGGGTTGAGGATGGAGTCAAGCTCAACTCCCAGTCCTACTGCCAGTTTCTGGAAGACTCCTTCTTCAAGCAGTGGTACAGGAAGAAGTCTGCATCCTTCAAGAAAAACATGATTTTTATGCAGGACAATGCTCCATCACACGCGTCCAAGTACTCCACAGCGTGGCTGGCAAGAAAGGGTATAAAAGAAGAAAAACTAATGACATGGCCACCTCGTTCACCTGATCTGAACCCCATTGAGAACCTGTGGTCCATCATCAAATGTGAGATTTACAAGGAGGGAAAACAGTACACCTCTCTGAACAGTGTCTGGGAGGCTGTGGTTGCTGCTGCACGCAATGTTGATGGTGAACAGATCAAAACACTGACAGAATCCATGGATGGCAGGCTTTTGAGTGTCCTTGCAAAGAAAGGTGGCTATATTGGTCGCTGATTTGTTTTTGTTTTGTTTTTGAATGTCAGAAATGTATATTTGTGAATGTGGAGATGTTATATTGGTGTCACTGGTAAAAATAAATAATTGAAATGGGTATATATTTGTTTTTTGTTAAGTTGCCTAATAATTATGCACAGTAATAGTCACCTGCACACACAGATATCCCCCTAAAATAGCTAAAACTAAAACCAAACTAAAAACTACTTCCAAAAACATTCAGCTTTGATATTAATGAGTATTTTGGTTTCGTTGAGAACATGGTTGTTGTTCAATAATAAAATTATTCCTCAAAAATACAACTTGCCTAATAATTCTGCACTCCCTGTATTATTATTCATCATAATTTTTTTCTTTCAAAACTAACAAGAAATGGTTTTATAGTTTTATTTGCAGTAATAAAAGTATAAGAAGGAGCTTCCTGTTGTTGCTCCTGTCTCAAAGTAAATGAAAAAATACCACACAAATACTGCATGCTAATGCTAATTTAGCGTGCGATAGCACTCTGCCATGTAGGCTGTACCGTCTAGTGTTGGGGGTGGTTCTATCAACAAATGAACACCATAATTTTAATTTCAGAACAAACTGACAGTATTTTGATGGGCTGTCTACTGTGGTAACACTATTCCCCAACCTCAGATTGACTTATCAGGCCAAGAACAAGCATCTACATGTTAGCATATCCAGCTAACATTTACAGATATGCTACCATCACAGACTTTGATTCCTTTACACAAGCAGTCTTTAAGGTCACAGCCTCATCAGGTGCAGCAAACCTGCATTGTTGTGGGAAACAGTTTATTGACTGTAAGCAGAAAATCTCAATAATTAAGCAAATCACTTTAATGCTATCAGCTTCATTAAAACTTAAAGATGAAAAGGCATTTCCATGACATGCAACTGAAATCACTTACATTTTATACTTAAATGCTCAAACTTTAGTAACAAACTGCCACTCCAGTATCTAATATTGCCCTGGCTGGTGTTAACTTCCTGTCTGTGGAAGGTTAGGCGGGCAGGGTTGGGGGCTGGGGATATCGGCAAAACGGCTGCAAGCTTTAGCATGCATGTCAGGGCCGGGGGACGCTCTCTGAGCCAAATGCCAGTCTATAGATCGCAGAGGGGACTAAAGATCACATCATCGTCCACCCGGACATCGGTGACACCGGACAGCGGACGTGGGAGAGACGGAGGACCAAATGATCCCTGCCAGGACCAGGCATTATAGACAGCCGCTGTCATTACAGGGCAAACATGCACTAGTTTGAGTGCACAAATGTAAACAAACACACACACAGGGTAACACACACACGTACACGAGCTGTGACAACGACATTATAGACAAGTGCTGTCATTAGAAGAGTCTCTGCGGAGCTCAAATGATAACGAGCACGGGGGAAGAAGAGCGGGGGGTTGACGAGGATGACTGTCCAGCTGTCTGCAGGTAAGCTTGGGGTGTTGGATGTTGCAGTCTTATTAGCTCAATATACACAAAGCATTTGGGTGTCTGATGAGTTTTCACTTTTTAATTCTTAATCAGCTAATGTCTGTTCAGCTTACTCTGTTCCTGCTTCAGTTATTCACCTAAGAGTGTACAGTATCTTAAACTCGACAACTCTCAAAAGACTAATGACTTGTTGAATTATATATACAAATCTTCAACTGTAACGTTTATTTTTCCAGTTTTAATATTAACAATGTGAAATTGTATAGCTAAGTTTCTGGGCTTCTGTTAAAATAAACAAATACTACAGATTCAGGGGATTTTTGAAGTAGGAACTACAGTACTTGGCACTTACAACACATGCACCAAGGAATTATAAACACTGAAACTAAGGGCAAATGATTTTCTGCATCATTTTCTTTAACAAACAGAGTGAAAGCAGGAAAGCAAATCTGGTGTGCTTTGATCAGGTATATCCTATTGACAGACTTTACCCTTAAGCATAAATTAAGATCGGATCAAGTGATGACAGTTTGTAGGAGCTTCCAAAGGGAGTTCATGGCCAACAGGTATGTCTGGGTCATCAAAGCACTCCTATGTATCTATTAAACTAATTGTCAGGACTGAAGAATTCACATCAAGTATGTTGTGTGGGCCACATGACACCACAGAAAGCAAGGGTAGTAAAGACAATTTTTGTGCATCAAAGGGCAAATCGCCAATAAATGGATTACCCGATAACTTAATTGTATGAGATGACATTGACAACAAATGTCATCAGAATAACTTGTTGCTAACCCCAAGGCATTCTCTAAAAAAAGAAAAAAAATGCCAAAGAGGAAATGCTAGAAACCGCAGTTCCTCTAATGGCCACTTGTGGCTGGTCCCAAAAGTGAGCAAATCTCTATAGATTCTATGTAAAAATGCCCAGGTTTGCTAGGCTTTACTTCAGCTGAATCAAACCCCTGAACTCTACCTCTCATCTGTATTTGTGTTATTGGCACTGTAAGGAGTTTTTTAATTCAATTATCTTTTAATATTTTAGATTTATGTTTGGTTTATTGCAGAGCAGTGAGTCGCTGTTTCTTTTAAAATAAAACCTAATAGCAAAAATAGACAAAATTACAAGTGAATCAATGCAATGATTCATTTGTATATAGCCACTTGTTTGCGCCCAATTTACTGTAAATGACATAGAAAACTGAAAAGCACTTTTACCAGTCTGTGCAATGTACAGTCCACATTATACCACAACTGGATATGGAAATGCTCAAAGTGGTTCCATTGCCAAAAACACTGGGTATGCTTGAAAATGGGTTACTCATGACAAACTATATACAGTAAGCAGTTACATCAGATAAGCCAGGAAGGTCTTGAACCTGGAATACGAAAAAGGGAGGCTGCCCACTTCTGCTGTCAACATCTCAACACCAAAAGTGTTGTAAAGAAAAAGCAAAGCAAGTACTCTGTGCTTACACACAGTGTGTTAGAGATTTAACTGAACATTAATTTGTCTCACTAAGCTTACAGTTGGAAGTCTGAAATGTAAATTGCTCTTTGCCTGAAGGGGACAAGTCTATCAGTGCTCAGTTTCAATCCTGCTCTTCAACTCCCACAGTGTTATGCGCTTCAGGGTGTGTACATACTAGAGGCTCAGAGTTACCCTATGCCTCACATCTGTCACTTAAACATCTTCACAATAACAATCTTCTGTATTGCTGCTGCCTATTTTAACACCAATGCTTGCTTTACTGCTGTGTCTCTTTCTGGCTTCAAAACAGCACACTAACACTGTCGTGTAGTTGGGATCAACTCATCTTTGAGGGTATTGTCTGGCTCAAAAATATCAAAATATGGTGATTTCCCCTTAAAAAATGTAAGAGGAGAAATCTAAAAAACTCCAACAGCTGGGTCAAAGCATGCTGAAAAATGTCTTTGGTGTGACCTGATCTAGTAACTTATATCAGTAACTGTCAAAGAAGCTGAATACTCTAATTTGTGTCAGTTAACGCACAAATGGTTCCCTAATCTTCCTCATATTGTGTTACCAATGGTCTTCTATCACAGTGTACATGACTGCGATTGGGCTTCCTGTGGGCAAGACTGACAGGTGGTTTTCAGGTAGAATGGTGTCAGGTGAGCTCAAACATCCCGACAGTTGCTGACACAGCGGTGTTGAAACTTGTCTTGTGCCTTGAAGCTGTGTGTGTTCATATCTGTTTGTGAAAACTATGACTATAGCTCTGTGTTTTTTTGCTTTGATATGTTAGCAATTACCTGCTTGAGGCCGTTTCAGCATTTGCTACTTCATCTGTCTACTTATTCATGAAACCAAAGGCTCAAAGACCTTAATATCAAAGGCCTGGCTCAGGCTCTACTTGCTTATTGACAAGTGCTGCTGGCCATGCAGTTTAGATTATGGGATTATATTTTGGCTCTGTTAACCTTACAGTAACTCTTTGGCTCAGTAGGAAAACTATAAGATGCATAACAAAAGGCATGGGTACGCACAACATGTACAAAGAAAATGCATTTAAAATACATGTTTGGGTGATTGAGCTGAGCAAATAGGCCTAATAATTTCACATAGCCTACCTTGTGGTCTTACACTTGATTGGACTTTACATAATATTAAAAGTATGAGAATAATAAGTAGTAAAAGTAATTCCATTTTTCTAGGTTTAGAAATTCTAAAAGAATGTGGTGTCGCCTGATCACAGTAAGTATAGAAAACGTTTTGCCAGACATGAAATTTTGGCTGAATTATTTTCTTGTTTTCATCTTATTTCAGAATATCATTATTGCAAAATGTGTCTTCGGCAGATGTTTATCTTTTTCTGTGTGGGCAGATTTTGTCACCATACAGTGGACACAATGCAGTGACTGAACTTTAAATGTATACCTTCATGCATATAGTTGACACCAAAATGAAGAGCAGGTTCTAAAGTAGTTATAGTAAAACTCACATATCATTTCAGTTTTTGGAGTCTGCCATAATGAAAAAAATAGCAAACAAAAAAACAACTTCCAAGCAATCAGTTTTACAGTCTAGTTTGGCAGGTTCTGTCATGGGAAAAAGGTCTCTGCGCAGTCTTGTAAAAAAACTAAGTGCACCCTCACTTATTTTTATTTTTAGAAATTGAGAGTGTAATTAGCAGCCAGGTGCTGCTAATCAAATGCACTTGATAACTGATCAACAAGTATGACCGCCTCCATGAAAGCAGAGGTTTTGGCAGTTTGCTGGTCTGGAGTATTTAGATGTATGTTTGTACAATACCAAAAAGAAAATGCATCAGCAATGACTTTAGATCCTAACAGTTATAGGATCATTTTCAATCAATTCCAAAATGATTGGTCATTCTGCAGTGAGAAAGAGTGGAAAATGTTTCAAGATTGTCATCAGTCCTCTCAGGAGTGGATGTCCCAAAAACTTCACGCCAATGTAAGACTGCAGTTCTCAGAGAAATTGTAAAAAAAACCTTCTCACTCAAAAAAACATGGCAGCATGGCTTAGGTTTGCAAAACTGCATCTAAAGAAACCTCAAGACGAAGAATGTCCTTTGAACACAAGATCAAAGTAGGGATGTTTGACCATAACACACAGTGCCACAATTGTAGAAAACCAAACTTAGCATATTTGTACAAACATCTCATACAAACTGTCTAGACCTGTGGTTGAGGGGTGATGATCTGGGCTTGTTTTGCAGGGTACCTTGTCGTTATCGTGTCGAGCATGAATCCATCTTTATGCTAGAGTAGCATTTGTGATATTCTAGAGTCAAATGTGAGGCTATCTATCTGAGAGCTAAACTTGGGTCCAAATTGGGTTGTGCAAAAGGACTATGATCCTGAGCACAGCAGCAAATCAACAGAATTACTGAAGAAAACAAAAGTTAAGGTGTTTCAAAGGTACAGTCAAAGTCCAGACCTCAACCTTACTGAAATGCTTTGGCATTATGGCAAAATGCAGTCAGACCAACTGTAGTGGGATCCACCACAAAGGCAGCTTTGACTATTTGGCAGGTGTTAACATGTCTCTCTATCTGTGGACAGATTTTGTCAGCAGAGTAGTGTCACAATCATCCTTTAATTGTATGACATCAAAAGATTTTGAAGATGACTAGTGTGAGAACTCGTGGTCTATGGCTCTCCATGGTCTATATATATGTACATTTTCAAGGTTCAAGGTTCAAGGTTCTTTATTTGTCACATGCATAGTTATACAAGTATAACACACAGTGAAATGTAGCCTGACACGCTCCTCGACATGTGCAATGTATATAGTATATACATTGGGTGAATAGTGAATGTGCAGTAGTAGCAGCAAGCAGGTGAATTCTGTACATTAATATGAATAGACATCTGACTATTTTACAGGATAGACAATATAAACATATTTAAAATTAAAGGAATTTGGAATGTACATTGTGCCTTGGTTTAGAGTGTCTGTAAGAGTCCTGTCTCAGTCAATTATAGATGATGTGAGAGGGCGGGTGTGTGTGTTTGTTTAGGGCCCGGATGGCTTGGGGATAGAATCTCCTCTTGAGTCTCTCTGTCCTTGCCCGGATGATGCGGAACCTTCTACCAGATTGCAGAAGTTGGAACAGTTTGTTGCCAGGATGGGACGGGTCCTTCAGTATCTGCGCTGCTCTAGTCCGGCATCTCCTGGTGTAGGTGTCCTGAAGCGGGGGGAGAGCAATCCTGCAGCAGTGTTCTGCTGTACGGATCACTCTCTGGAGAGCTTTTTGGTCCTTCACACAGCTGTTCCCAAACCATGATATCATGTTCTGTGTGAGGATGCTCTCCACAGCGCCTGTATAGAAAATCCTGAGGATCTTTGGAGAGACCCTGAACTTCCTCAGTTGTCGTAGGAACCTTGAACCTTGAATCCTGTGGGTATGTTGAACTTTCCAGTGCATGGCCCAGGAGAGCTGAGGGTCATATAGTCTTTTACAGAATAATACTTCTTTCTGAAACCAGAAGAATCGCCTCCTAATGGACATTAAATAAAATCCAAGTTTAAGACATCTCCATCGGCTTGATTTTTCAGACCCGAAAGCTACGTTCATCTTTGATATGCAGCCTATGCTTTTCCCATTCAAGACTCACCAGATGCCCACAAGATTACAACGCTTGTGTTCATTCAAAGTATTCCTGAAGAATTCCAAGTATGCTTTTACAGCCATAATATGAAGACCACAGGAATGTCCTCTCTTTTAATTTGAACATGACTACAGGCAACACAGTGATTGCTCACTGGTTTCAGGCTGAAGCCTGAGAAATTGTAAGGCTGGAGTTTCCAGTTCTGGCATGGCAAACACACAGACCATGATTTACCAGCCAATCCATCTGCTTTCAACCACAAATTCTTGCAACAACAGGACTGCAAAAAACCCAACAGTCCACATCATTTTCATATCTGCTCCCCATTTTTACCTGACTGACTCACAAAGCAATGACGAATTACTGGTCAGAATCACTGGGTTGAAGCAGTGCATGATCCTGTTATTAGCAAACAGAAAGATTTTCACTTTTTGCAGGTTTCATCTAGCCATTTCAGACATCAATACCCCAAATTTTGTGACAAAAATAAACCCATGTGTGACAGCACACGGTGTGATCAGATGGTGGCAGCAGCACAGTTTATCTGACCTTTGACATCAAGTGTGCATGACTGATGTGCATGACTGATTTTCAACTATTCTGTAGACTAAATAAACCTCTGTACTTAATTTTTAAAGGACCTAATATTTTGTACATTCGGCATGACTGTCCTTGAGCCAAGTCTCTTATTTGTAAGACACACAGCTACTGTAACTGACAGTTTTCAGCCAGAATGTTTCTCTGTGGTTATTCCTGTTTGATCTGAAGTGTGTGTGTGTGTGTGTGTGTGTGTGTGTGTGTGTGTGTGTGTGTGTGTGTGTGTGTGTGTGTGTGTGTGTGTGTGTGTGTGTGTGTGTTCACACTCCCTTTCAAAGGGGAGTGCGAGAGAGAAAGAGGGAGAGACAGACAGGATGAACAGCCTGTCTGTCAGGTGTTGGTACTCACATTAGTCATGTTTAAAACAAAGGATTCTGGGAAGAGATGATGGCCAACACAAAGAGCATCAAGGCTCCTCAGTGACACCCGATCTCCTATTTTTGTGTGTGTGTCTGAATGTGTGTGTGTGTGTCTAGATAAGTGTGTGCGTATGTGTGGTGGGGGGCTTTCTTTAGGGGGTTTGGGGGTGCCTCATTGGCTGCCATGCTGAGGTCAACCTGGGGTCAGGACTTGTGTGATGGATGGACCACTGTCTCTAGACTACTAGCTAGTCCTCACTCCTCCTGTGGGCCTCAGACCTGCTGAAGTATCCTAGCTGTGCTCTTCTATTTTCACATCTCTTTGTATAACTCCATTTGGCACTCGAAGTAGGAGTGCTTCATCAAACAAAAGGGGCTCAGCGAAAACTGCAGACATCTCTTTGAGGTGAGTTCTGTTGTCAAGATGTGGCTGTGCACCACTTTACCCAGCCTTTGTTACTCATGTAACCTCTACTTTTCCTACCTCTAATCATTACAATACACATTCTGCCTTCCCTAAACTACCCTAGCGACCATGGTCTAACATGCCTGGCATGACAGACTGTTACTAACCACATGATGTCACCTCTCTTCTTGTTCCCCTCCTTCTCTTCCACCATCATTCTGTCAATCCCTCCATCGGCTCCGTCCCTTTATCGGCACATGGTAATGCACATCTGTCGATGGAGGAATTCATTTTGGCTGCCAATCACACCAGGGGAGTGGTCAATGAGCGCAGACGTGCCAATACCTCGACTACCCTGATAAGTGACTTCTGTCTCTCTGTCTCTCAGTCTCTCTGGGTTTCCAACACTTTATGTCTGAGAGAGGCTCTCTGCTTCATTTGATTTTTACTCTGTTGTGCCCTGTGTGTGTGTTTGTGTGTTTATCCACAGCTGACCATAAACAAACTCGACAAACTTGCTTGAATATGTAATAGCACAGTCTGCTTATTTCATTCATATGTAAAGCTCTGCAATCATCTTCACTGACCTTGAAAAGAATATTACTGTTTGTGGTCATATCCCCGCATCATTGTTTGCAATGCCTAGCTGATGTTTACTCTTTTTAATTTCCTGATTCTATAATGTATTTGATGTGTGCATGCAGGTGCACAACCACATGCACCCACTCTCACTCACACACATATACGCACACGCACACGCACACACACACACACACACACACACACACACACACACACACACACATACACACACATTGTAAAAATGTGAAGATGAAATGAACTTTGCAGAGTGTGAGGACATGACAATTATTTCTGCAGTTATCTGCCTTCACCTTGTATTTGCATAGGCTACTCAGCAGTTTCTCTGACACACTGGAGGAATGGAACTTAATTACAAAGGTTTTGAGCAACAAATTTTTATATCAGTGTCCAATTAAAATTTGCAATGGATGGTGTAATGACCCAGATTTTGAACTTTCTATAGTGTGCTTATTTTGAAACCCCATCCCTCTATTTTCCCGATTTTATCAGGTTTATCATAAATTAATAGTCTTTTAAGACTAAGACTAAGTAGAGATGCAATCTTTGGAGTTATATTTCCATCTTTCGTTTGTGTTTGCATATGTGTGTGTGTGTGTGTGTGTGTGTGTGTGTGTGTGTGTGTGTGTGTGTGTGTGTGTGTGTGTGTGTGTGCGTATGTGCTTGCACGTGCAAAATCATTCCTTAATGCTTTCAAACTGTCACATTTAGATTTCTTATATGCGGTACTGTGTTTCCAGGCGGATGTGTGTATAGACGTACAGATTTGTTTGTTCTCAGGTTTGTAGCCTGTGGGTCTTTTTTCATCAACTGCTTCTCTTTTGGCTCTCATAAATCATGCAGGAGGAAAGACACCGCCACAAATTATTTTTTATGCAACAATATAATGTAAAGTGAAAGCTTCAACAAGTATTTCAAAAGTATTTGTCAGTCACCACCAGGCAGTGTACTTGAGCCTTTAAACTAAATCACCTTTTAGAAATGGTCTGTTTCATAATTTATTTACAGTGTAAAAATGTAAAACATTTTTAAAAAATCCGAAGTGTTTAATTGGTTGCCGAAACAGTCTAAAATACACACTAATCACTAATTAAGAATCGCTCTCAATATGCTGCAGTAGAAGGCCATTAATACAGTTATTGTTAGTGAGAGAAGAAAACGTAAACAAAACAGAAAAAATGCATATTTCAAAATAAAATAGAAAAATATCTTTCAAATATTTTAATTCGGTTAAAATATAGTAAAATAATTAATTTTACTTTGATTTGAAACTGAATAAAAACGTAGACACTTTATTATTATTGTTGTCATGCAGTTTGCTTTAGAAGTTTATCATTTCTTGCTTATGTAGACTTTGGAGGGCTTCTTCATTGTTTTCCAAATTCACTTTAAATTTAAATATTGGTGAATGTTTGAGCTGATATTAATAACATTTTATTATTCTATTATTCTATCTCTTTTTTAAATGTTATGGTTTAATTTAATTATAAAATAAGTTAATCTTTTTCACAATTGGTGGATTATGTTTTGCAATGATAGTATTTCCCAAGTGCCTCTTCGTATTCGTTTACATTTATTTTTATTTATTTACTTATTTATTTTTTGTTTGCTTCGCAGTTTTCACAAAAATAAATTTACAATTTGCGTTTATGTAGTTAGGAAGACACGCCAGATATTTCAGTTGAAATTCAAACTTATTTTTGTTTCTACTGTTATTTGAAAAGCTAAAAAAAAAAAAAAATGCTGTAATTAACTCAGTATACTGGCACAAATATGCTTGGTCGCATACAAGACGTCTGTTTCAGTCACTTAATAGGAATAGGAATCCAATTCCTGCATCAGTTTGTTAAGTCATAAGCTTTAAACCTTTAGTCATCCGCACCAAAGCCCTAATGGTTTGAGTTAAACATCTGTCATCGTCCACGTGTTTATCTCAGGTCCTTAATGGGAAACATCAGCCGCGCAGTGCTGGATTCTGACGGTCGGACCAGTGAAATCGCTCTATCTCACTGCGCTGAGGTCATTTTTTTTAACAGTTTAACACGGAGTCTGAAAGTGTTTTGGTCAAACAGGCCGTCGTAGTTGAACTGTGAATGCATTGTTAAGGTGCTTGTTTACCCAGTAAACTGTTGTTTAGCTTTGGGTGGTGCTGTGACAACAAAAGTCAAACCGTGACCGAGGATTGACCCTTTTTTTCCAGTGTTTCCCCCCACTCTGCATGGCTTCTAGAGCGCACGGGGTCGTATAGGGAGCTTCAGAGAACCTAAAAACTGGGGTCCAGGGACACCCAAGGGTCCTTGAAGGGATTTAAAGGTCTGCTTTAACATAGATACTTTTCTTTCAGTGACGACATGGAGGTAAATTGCGTAAGACAAAAAGTATATAAAAAGTAAAGTTTCTTCACCATTAACTTACAACATAAACTAATTTTAGCACTAAAGTCACACTTTTCACCCAAAACAAAAATATTTTTAGGTAAAATAAATGGAGGTCAAACGTAAAGAATCACCGTGGAAAATCTGAGTAAGATAGCTTTTAAAAACGGCAACTAAACGACATTAGACATACTTATTAAAACCCTCCGTACATTCGTAATATTTTGGAACACATAGTGAATAAAGAAAGAAAATTAATTTAAGGTAAATAATACATTAATCTAAAGTCCGTTACAAGTTTTGGTGTTTCATAAATTGCAATTGAAATGTGTATTTCTATCTTATAAATAGTAGATCAGAAATATTATTTGTTTAGTGATTCGACCTTTTCCTCTAAACCTTCTCAGTATCAATAATAAAATATTTATTTTTAAAAATGTGTTCGCTTAAGCCATTTAACAAAAAAGCAGAATTGCGCGCATAATAAGGCACTGTAACTAACTACTTTTTAATTTAGTGTTATATGTTTCTTTGTGATCTCCAGTTAAAATCCTGGAAAAGGGGGGGGGCTGTCATTAGCGTTCATTTAAATGAATACTGAACGCTTGTATGCGGTTTTGGTAAATCTATTTTTTTTTTTTGATAATAAAAATAAAATGAATATTTCCAGAGGTTCGACATTTTCCCTCCAGCCCTTCTGTTCTCGATTACACTGGTCTCCAAAGCAGGCCCCGAGCAACAAGTCTGTGTACGGATTATTTATACCGAAACAACTTCTCGAAAAGCAAAATGAGGGTACCTGTAGTTACCAAAATAACCTTGTTAGGTTTTACACAAAACATCCTTTGTCCTCTGTAGGAAAACGCGACGCACCGCCTGCCGACAATAAATAGACGAATAAAAGACAGATTGTCCACATAACTTACGCTCCTTCTCCGTGTTTGTTAGGGCTGAATTGGACAGAGTAGTCTGCGCTGCTGCCTCAGCAGGTCCCCGCAGCTCAAATATAGCAGCTCCCGCAGGTGGATCCGAAGGTAAAGGAGAATGTTGCTCATTAATCATGGCTCTTTTGGCGCTTCTTTGCCCTTTTATGGTACGATGGCCTCGCATCGTGCACACCAGGAATTAAAACAACAAAAGAACCAAAAGAACCCTCTTTTAGTTTGAAAATGGGGATATAGGTTAGCTTGAATAGAGCAGTTTTAAAAAAAATGCATCCAGTTTTGCTCCCACTTAAAATGCATCATTGCACGGGTCGTTTATTGCACTCATAGCGTGAGTTTATTTTCCAAAGCAACATAATCGATATCAGATTAAAACTCAAATGACCAAATAGCATATTTTTAAATAAGATGAGCCTGTCTCTCTCTTCCTCTGACAGCTGACATAAGCTTGAAATATAAATACTCTGGTCAAAGCAGTGTTGTGCACACACAATTATGACATGCGATGCTGCAAGTTGTCACAGTTCGGCTTGTCATCAGGTGGGGATGATGACACCGCCGTGTAACTTGTGGTGGTGGTGGGGGGGTGACAGGACCAGCGGGGGCACCATGCTTGTCAATACCGTAACCTCGATGTTTTAATCAATAGTTTCTTTTTGTCCCTTCAATAAGCCAAGTGCTCGATAAGGTTGTCATCACAGATGACGCTGACGTCCTCGCTCTCATCTTTGCCCTGGATAAACATGCCTTTCTTATGCCAGTAAATCTTTACCCCGGGGACAGTGGCGCGCATGGCTGCATACATTTAGAGACTTTGGGGTTGAGTCAAGCAGACGCGTGCAGCTTCTCAGGGGTTGGAAATGAACATAGGTTTGCTTTTCTGTCTGCTGGGTTTAGGAACATTTTAACCCTAGCATTTGATATGACAACGAATCGAAAGTCTGCAGCACACTCTCCCCCTTAGAAATGACACATAGGAAAAAAAAACTTTAGAGGTAAACGCACTTTAATACACATGATTGACCCGTAAACGTCTCTTTGGACCAAACAGTTGTGTGCTTCACTCGATTTAACAGCTAGCAGGTTAAAGCTTCAAACGTACAAAGCCATAAAATGACTGATTCTGCAACTGATAAAACTCAGCTCCTCAATAATACATGAAAGCATTACGCATCATGCAAACCTCACGCAACAGACAAACAGTTGACACACACAGACCTGAAACACAGAAGAGACAGTGTTTAAGTGGCTACTGGAACAGTGTACTCATTAACGATTTGATAACCGAGGTTATCTCGTTGATTGTGTGATGCCTAATTGATGGCATCCGGTGCAATCAGACTGGCTGAGGTGCACAAGTTTGGCAAATCTGAGGTATTTGTGAGTGCAGATTTGTGACACTTGCCTCTTCAGAGGCAGACTTAAAGATGGCGCTGAGTGTCCCTTGCACAGCATAATTTTGGCGAATTGCAATTTCAAAAGCGAATGGACAGAATTTAACCAATGCACAGGGCGGCAAGGCTATAGATCTTGCAAACACAACACACAATATAAAACGAATATGGTCCAGAAGTGGTCCGTGAGTTCCCCAATAGTGCATTGTTCACATCATGTATGGGCACAACTGTCATCCATTAACAAATTTTTGCCTTTGATACACTTGTATGGAATTTGGTATACACAGGCCGCCTTGACCCATAGAAGTAAAGGGGTCACTTGACCCTCAGTTGGAGGCGAAAGGATCAGGCCCCGTGGAAGACACAGTGGAGGATGTGGGAGAAGGAGTAGATGGAGCTGAGATAGATTTCTCGGATGCTGCATCGTCCATTTTCTCCTGACTGCTGTCCGAGGATGTAAGTTTGGCTGGCAGCAGCCCTTCTTTCTCTCGCTTTTTTTGCTTCATCCTCCGGTTCTGGAACCAAATTTTCACCTGAGTCTCATTGAGTTGCAGCGCGGCTGCAATTTCTACACGGCGCGCCCGGGTCAGGTACTTGTTGAAGTGGAATTCCTTCTCTAGTTCCGTCAGCTGTTTGGTTGTGAAGTTGGTCCGGACCGTATTCGGCTGACCAGCATAGCCATACTCACCAGACCTCCCTGCAAAGAGGAAAACAAATCACTGTAACTCTGAAGAAGAGGGTTTTTTTTCTTCTCTGATCAGAGTACACATATGCCTTGAGACTATACTGTGTCTGTGCAACAAGGCTCAACTTTTAGGTACGAGCCAAATAGCATTAGCTACTCGAAAAAACATCCAACAAGGGCCTTAGAAGAGATTCAAATATTATACAACACATGTGTTATCACACAGGTGGATTACGTTAAAGTGAAAGGATCTAAAGTACTACATTAAAAGTTAAGTTCATATATTAGTGTTTCGTGTGCTTATTTTATTTTTTGAAAAACTTCCCAGTTTAAAGATTTTGGATCATTTATAAGACAGCATTTTTGTGCATCCGCACTTTCACCCACTATAGGCTACTTGGCACCAACCTGTTTTTGGTGGATTCCTCTTAACTTTCATCCAGTCAAAAGTCTGTGCAGACGATGCGCCCTCAGACAGAGGTGAACAGCAAGCCTCCAGATGAGCTGCATGCAGAGGTGACAGCGGATTTGAACACCCTGGATAAGGGGGCGCTTGCTCGTGCCCGCCGCTGTAGGCAGTGTGGCTATACTGCAGTTGACCCAGGGGGGCGGCACTGTAACCATGGCGATGCTGAGAAACCATGGAGGAGGAAATGTTACCAGAGTACATCAGTGGGCCGCACTGAGGGAACGCAGCTGCGGTGTCTACTTCCTGGGCGAGGGCATGGTGGTTATATGTAGTGCAGAAACTTTGGGGTCCATAGTTAGAGCTGCAGGCCGGGTGGGCCCCATAGGGGAGACTTAGAGAGCTGGCATTAGATTGGTACGACCCCGTCTGGTGAGAGACGCAGTCAGGAGAAGCTCTGCTCACCATGAAATGGTCATCCACCCCGCAGTTGTTAACAGTGGCCCCGCACGACTGGAAAGTTGTAATCCCGTGGTCCGAGTGAAAAGCCCTAACAGTGCATGAGCCACCTTCCCCGCTCATCACCGTGTAGTCTAAGAAACTGCTCATTGTAGCATTTTTTCTAACCGGAACGAGGGACCGTCCTCTGCACAGACAACCCCCTGATGTCTTCCTTTCTCCCCTCTTACCCCGAGTGACCGTGCCAATCTTTACCTATACTAGGTCTTATCAGAGAAGGGAGGGGGTCGCACGGGCCGATATCAATGAACGGGTTCTGTCACGTGGGCCCGGGTCAGCCAGTGAGGTACTTGTCCTTATCCCTTTAGCTGGTGACAGATTGGTGTTTGAGGGGCTATTTAAATTCCAAGCACTCGTCGATCAAGGTGACGCGCGTCGCCACTAATGTATTGGCCGAGCAAACAATGAGCTGCGAGGCAGACAGCGGTGGACAGCTTCGGGGTCGCATGAAGAGCGGGGCCACTGTTAAAACTGTTTCTTCTAAGCTCCACTGTGCGCTCTTCCACGACCACAGAGGGAGATTAACGTTTGTCCCTCTGCACCCTCGCCATGAGGACGACCTAGCACTCTGACCTCAGGTAGGTATTTTTGGAACAGAGACGAGAATAGGTGTGTGTGTGTGTGTGTGTGTGTGTGTGTGTGTGTGTGTGTGTGTGTGTGTGTGTGTGTGTGTGTGTGTGTGTGTGTGTGTGTGTGTGTGTGGTGACACGTGCGCATAACAGTTACGATTTCATGTGTATAACGGTGTCATTATCTTCTAGTTGGATGGATGGGTGGATGGATGGGTGCGTGTCACTGCCACGGGCTATCTGTGGGCTATTAATGTCACATTCCCTTGCGAAATGTTTCACTTCATGCGTGAACATTGAGAAAAATATTGTTACAGAGTGACGGTGAAGGGAAGCAAAAGACAGAAAACGTATCTCCCGTCACAGACCGCCTTTTTATTTTGCACAACTTTGTTTCCCCATCAAGGTCGCATTAGACGTATATGACTGCTCGCTTTGCCGGGAGGTCACAGGTGATGAAGCGACAAGACAACACATAGAACATTAAGATGATGTGGTATTAATTTCTTTCCACCCTCTGCTCCGGTCATAGGGTCTGCTATCCACCCTGATTTCACTCCCACATGTATTCATTATGCATGTATAGTGATCAAATGATCTCATAACGCCAGGCCAGTCGTGGAGCTAATGCATCCACATAGCCCGAGGTGCAAGTGTAGGCTGATTATCCTGTTAAGTTCATCAAATAAAGCTGTTGGCGAAATTAATGCCCACGACAAGCGGCGTTGAGAAGGGGTAGAGCTTGTGCGTGGGAGACTGGCGGCAGCGGCAGCAGATGCCCAACCTCTCACTGAGGAAGCAAAAGGAATGAAGCGGGAAGAAGGGAGGGAGGGAGCGAGTGAGAGAGGCTCACACGGAGGGATGAGCGCCCCCAAAGGTCGCATGTGGTCATGCACTCGAAATCTCCAAATGTTTTTAACCTCTGGAGAAAATATATGATCGTATTCTTGGAGATATTTCATCGCTATACATTCCAGGGAACACTTTACGCAGCGGTGGTTATGGATCAAAGACAGCTGGTGTTTTTGTCACTGTATCAATTATTTACAATTCTTTGCGCTGCTTTGACTCCACTACATGTCAGAGGGGACTACTAGAGCCCACTGTTTACGCCTCACTTTTAATTAAATAATACAACAGTGTGTAAAGGCGCCCCACGTGGACAAGCACATCATTCAGATGATGCTTACTCGTTGTTAATAATAAGGATCGTGCAATAATGTGAGATGTTATGCAGCAATACCACATAATTACTTTTTTGGAGGTGTTCATTCACTGAAGTTGTTCTAGTTAAGAATTTGACTGTAGTCTGATATTGTGAATTTTGACACAAGTAAATGATGCGGATGCTTCTACCACTAGTATGGCAAATGAAATAGAAATGCATACCGGTAATCGCATAACGATGATACTTCAAAGTGTTTAAAAGATAAGAGGTGCAAACTTCCCACCAGTTGGAGGGAGGGGGGAGTAGGGTCAATACCCTCCACCCATTACTCCCCTCCCTTTCCTCCGTCTTCCCAGCTGCCTGTGAAAAAGTAGTGAGTGGGCGCAGTGGATCTTGCCTTGCCTGATTATGGAAACTTCGCCAGGCCTCGGAGCTTTCTTGGCTCTTTGTGTGTGAACGCATGTGCGCAGACAAGGCGCGCTCTCTTGGAATGATTTGGTTAAACTGGCCCTGTGGTTAGTCAGAGTGCAGGAGTGCAAGATCTGCCCCCGCTTTTACCCATACATCCCCTCCTCTCCTCCTCCTTAAACTCAAACACAGACCACTTGCTCAGTAAGACTAATGTCCAGCCAGTCAATGAGCTGCTTATTGCTTCCAGATTATTCGATAAACGTTGGAGCCTCTGAATGTCGCGCGTGTAGATGAGTTTCTGGATCGATCCGTGCAGGCAGGCTGCCTATGCGGCTTTCCCTTCTTTCCTTCTTTCTTTTTAAGCATGTTGCAGATAAACCTGTTTAAGTGGACTATAACTTTTTTTTTAGTTGAGCTCATAAGTGTTTCCCAAAGTGAAATCAGGTGCAATACAGCACAACAAGACACTTTATAAGCCCTTTAAAACAAGTGCAAAAGTGATTGTAAAATCCCCCCCAAAGTACAGATACTTTCTTAATAAAGTACGCCGTGATGGCCGACTCTGTTCAATGCAGCAAGCAGGCTCTTACTGGTAATTATTTATCTGATGAATCGCATTTAGTCCACGAGTAGTCTGTTTTGAGTTTAGTCTACTTTTAACACACGAGGGAAAGTGTGCGACTCATAACCTGAGCAGGCTGCTACCGCTGCTGCTGTCGCCGAGCCAGAGCCGTGTTTAAACAAGCTATAAAAATGAATTATTACCAAACGCATGCAGAGAATCAGCCCCTTTTAGCCCAGGAATTGGGGAGTCCCATATGAAAATGTAAGTGGGGTTTTATTTGTGCACATTACGCCACAATTGGTCTCCTTAATGTCCGTCTCATTCATGCCACGGAGTGATTTATGAGCTCCTGAAGGCAAACATGGCTCGCGTATTTGCCTGCAACATGCATACAATGTTAAGAGCTCTGTCATGCCTAGATTCGTGTTGCCATATTTGCTGCTTTTCCCCCCTCTCCCACTCTCTCTCTCTGCAAAATAGTTTGAAGGAGAAAATAAAAAAAATCCGTGTTGGTGCTTAATCAAACAGTGTAAAACCATCTTTTTATGTTTAAGTGTAAATGCGAATTATCCAAAAGATTTAAAGAAATGCTGCAATTTTTCAGTGTTTTTCTTTTCAGTTTGTGTACAATTATACGTCATTTGACTTAATAAAAAGTGTAACCTCCAAAGTTTTAAGATTTCAGGAAACTGATTTAATTTTTTTATGGTTCGGCAAACTTTTCAAAGAAATTTTAGTCCTAGGGAAAAAAAATTACACCGTGTGTGCCTTCAACGACACTTCGAAGTCTAGCCTATTTATATTCATTGCCAACCTGTTGTTAAATTTGCATAACGTCTCTATCTCTCCATGTCCTACTTCTTAAAAATTATTTTTATTTTGTATATTTTTCTACATGAATAATTCAAGCAAAAAGAAAAAGAAAAAAAGGAATGTCTGGAAAATGGATAATAAATCACTCAAACACCAGAAAAAAGAAGATTGTAGCAAGTTAATTGTATTCTAACAAAAATATCCAAGACATTGGAAGCTATACAAAAATAAAAAGGACCAGGTTCCATAGGCCTAATATTGTATAATTATTCACAAACACTCATAATTTCCATTCCAAGAGAACAAGTTGTTATGGTAATTACAAGCCACGTTTAAGCTGCTTCAGTGATTTAATCTCATCCTTACCTTGTATTAATCGTCAAGTCAAATATCAACAGAATAAATGTGCCGAATATACAAATAACATCGGGGTTAATGTTGTTGTAGCCTGATATTTATTGTCCCGAAAGAAAGAAGGGAAAAGGGTTATTTGATTGATTCTAGTTAATAGTTCAGATGCTGCAAGTCGATTGTAGTTAGAGACTCCGAGAAAAAATAGAAACTGTCCGTAGAAATGTCCACGGGGCTGTCCAGAGACTCTGACAAGCTCGGCGAGGCTGCATCGGAGAGCTGCAGGCAGGAATCCGAGGAGAAAGGTTGAAAATCGTGTAAAGAAACATCCAGGGCCGGGGGACTGTCGCCATTGTCCGGGCCAGATGCCGAGCCGGGGCCCATTGTTGACATGCAGCCCGGAACAGTGGGTGACGGGTTGGGAAAATGTTTCAGATTTTTGTCATTGCTGTTCAGCGGCGCAACAGCAAAGCTCATCGACTCTCCATTGTGGAGCTGCTGTGTGTTGTTTTGAAAAGAGCAGGTATCTCTTTCCAGTAGGGCCCCGCTCTGCTCGTACTGGGGGGCCTCGTCCTCTTCCTCGCTGTGAATGCCGTCCTCGGCGCTCAGCCCCTTGCCGTCCCCGTTGTGGTTCTCCTTGCTCTGGGTCTGCCGCTTGTGCTTCATGCGTCGGTTTTGGAACCAGACTTTAACCTGCCTCTCGGTCAGGTCCAGCAGGGCCGCTATTTCCACCCTCCTGGGCCGGCACAGATACTTGTTGAAGTGGAACTCCTTCTCCAGCTCCAGAAGCTGTGTGTTAGTGTACGCTGTTCTCAGCCGACGGGAGCCCCCTCCTCCCCCACCGCTCTCCACGATCTCAGGCGAGCCTAGAAAATAAGCGGCACAGTAGCATGGGATTAAAAACGCAGGACCCAGCAGTTACATAACCCTGCTGCTCATAAATCTAACGTTATGGCTATCACAGTCCACCAGAGAGTGGCTCACAGCACGCTGCAGCAAAATGGCCGCTGGAGCTATACTGAACCAAACTTATACAGCCTTCACCACCCCCCTAAAAATAAATCGTCGCTCTGTAAAGATCTTCATCAGATTGTTTTATAGATAAAATAAGGCTCAGCGTGAGCGTGAACTAAACTCAGTGCACTTTAGAAGCAGTGAGGTCCAGGCTGGTGTGGGATGCTAATGAATGCTCCAGCTGCCCTCCTCGGCAAAGGCACTCCATCACTCTTCATTACTGTCACACATCAAAACTCTGCCTCGGCTAGGGGAATAAATCATCTTACATCACCAAACTTTACCCAAACTTTTTTTCGCTTCCTTTTATTGCTTCACACACAATAACTGCAAAGCAACAACCATAAATCTGCCACAATGAACCGACTTAAAGCCTATTTGTTGTTTTGAGGAAGGGCCTTTGCAGGTCTTCAATTTAGCACCAGAGAGTGAAGATAGATCACAGCAGCTCTTTCTGCTTTGAAATAACCCACCTTTCGGAGAGAAGCACACGGGTCCGTTGGAGATGGTAGTAGCAGTGGAAGTCGGCAGGTGGTTCCTCTTGGAGGCTTTCTTCTCCCGCATCCATGGGTACTCCGGGGGTAAGGAGGCGGTAGGCAGCGGGCTACATCCGTCGGGGCTGTGTCTAGGCCGGCCATGCCGCGGATGGCTGCCCGGGTTGAGGCTGGGAATGGTCTGCTCAAAGGGAGGAGGAATCAGTGTCGGGCGTGAAAGCGTCGAGCTCTTGATTGATGAACTTTGAAATGAATCAGCGACAGGGGGGAAAGATGTCAGGCACTCAGCAAGCGACGGCTGACTATTGATAAAACCGCTCTCTCGCTCGAATTCGTAATTCATCTCCTCTCCCTGAGAGCCGAGGAAAGTTTGCACGCGTATTTCTTAAAAAATATTGCAGCTCAGTGATGACGAAAAATTAAAAAAATCATCAAAAAAAATCTCCTTGTGGTGTTTTTTTTTTCTATTTCACTGATTACGGCCGTATGGGGACCGAGCTGCTATTAAACTATTGAATTCATGGAGACAAGGTTGAAATTGGACCGAATTGCCTGTCACATGATTACCTCTGCCCAATGACAATTTGGGGTTTAATCAAAAGAAGCCACTGTCTGCCTGATTGATCCAAAACTCTGGTGAAGAACGCCTCGCTCAGCTGGGGGGGACGACTGTTTATATTTACATCTTTGTCTGCTGAGTTTATCCTCCTCTCGCCCTGCAGTCCACTCCACTAAGCTACAAAATGTGTTTTTTAAGAATGGCTGACGCGCTCACTATTACAGGGAAAGAGCACAGCCTGGGTGCGCGGATTCGTGCACTCCTCTTTCTCGTCTTTCTCGTATTGTTTGAGGATGTCAGTGGAGAACGCCCCCACCACACACCGCACACACACACACACACACACACACACACACACACACACACACACACACACACACACACACACACACACACACACACACTTCACGCCAGTAGCCCAGCTATTCATACAATCAAGAGTCAGCCTTCAGAGGTGGAAAAAAAAAATGAAACGCTCAAAACTGATTTTGAGATTTCTCGACAGAAACAAACCACAACAATGAAGTCTGTTCACTGTGAGGTGAGTTTGGACACCAGGATGAATGTGATTCTTTAAAGGTTTCATAATAATGACATATGCAGTGCATCCGCTGGCATGTGCTGCAATAAAAAGGCCCATCCATAAAGTTAATACTGACAGATATGGCACGTTCAGACCATTTCACCAACCCATAACAGTGGTTGAACATTTACAGCTATTGTGCAGAAATTTGCGCAGGGACACACAGGCATGTGTTATGCATATGCGCTCGCAAACAGTGTTATTTTTGTTATTATTATGATTATTATTATTACTATTATAGGCTTTTTATGCTGACTTGACAGATATGATATTAAGGCACATGGCAGTTTCGTTTATTCCACAAAAAGGTATTATAACGAGGTCATGCACGCCCGTGTACGTGCAGCTACTAACAAATATTATAGTAAACCCACAGGAGCTTTTTCTTTTATTATCATTGTTGGTGTTGGTCACAATTTTCGATAACTAAAATCTACCATAATTACTGCCTTTGCACATCTTTGAAACGGTTCCTTTTTCATATTAAGCAGGAAGCCACTCCACAGGCTAAGCCTGGATTTACTGGAAGGGCACTGGTTACAGTGCTGAGAAAGCCTCTCATTGTATTCCCATTATCATTTCTACCTGAAATTTCAATGAAGCAAACACAGTTACAATCGACCACTTACAACGAATCCATTTGCAGCGTTATTATGCGGATGGAAATGTTATTGAATTGCCCTTCCCCGCCGTGTTTGGTTTCATGCCTCTTCCAGAATAATCTGTGAAAACCATGTTTGAGATATTTTTTTCGTTAGGCAGCACATACCGTATTTTCATTTTTAAAAAAGTGGCTCGGTGAGTAGGAGATGGAAGAAGAGAAGTGGTAGGCTTCTCTCAGTTTGTTGCTTATATACCAAACAAAGAGTCCTGGAAGCCTGCGCGCGATCAATCTTACTCGCCAAAAGGTCTGACAGCTCGGTGCCCTCACAACACATTTAAGGCTTCTAACTCTCTGCCGGATCAAATGCAGGCAGGAAGCCGGTGAGAAACACTGGCCCCTCAGATTAGAACCAGTTTCTGTTCACAGACATAGTCTAGCTGTCGCTGGAGGGATATTTTTAAAGATAAATACGAATCCAGCTACACGAGATGCCACCATTTCCTTTTTTATGAGGAGGCGGTAACGCGCCAGCGGTGAGTAGGGCGAAGCAGCGTGTTCACCTGGCTTTTATCTTTGAATTCTCAATGCGTTTTAAACTACATTCACTTTTCGTTTAAGTAGCATCTGAGAAAGCGGGGTGACGGACGGAGTTGCTAGGAGCAAAGACGGATGACTTTTTTCGGGGGAATTACGCACAGGCTTTGTGTGAAAGAAAAGGAGTGGGTGGCTGCATTTTAGTGGACCCCAGCCTGTCCTACACACTTATCTTTATAGCAGGACTGATTTAGAACCACTTTCCCACGGATGTAAGATGCCCAAGTCTTCTCTTTCACTTAAAACTATATCAGCGTGCTACCTATGGGTTAAATCTTTGCCTTGTTGTTAAAGCGCGTGCACGCGTGTGCGTGGATGTCTCTGTGTGTGTGGCTGTGTTGGATGCAGAAATACTCAATCCATCAGCTTTTTTTTTTTTTGCAGTGACACACCATGGTTCAATTGTTCTAGTTTTGCCTGCTAGCCATATGTCAGGGCCAGTAATGTTCATGCCCACTTAAATCAATCAGTTTGGCCTGAAATTATAATAATAATAATTATTATTAAATAATAATAATAATTATTATTATTATTTTGCACTAAATAATAATAATTATTATTATTTAGTGCAAAATTAAAGAGAGCAAATAATGTAGCAAGTGTAGAAAAAAGTAGGCTTGTAAACATTTGTTTCGAAATAAAAGGAGCATGTTAAACATAATGATGTATACACTGTCCACATTTAGTTAATTGCACACCCAAAGTGTAGTCTTTTAGCTCCAGCTGTGTCTCTGTTGTATACTGGAAATTTATAAATACTGAAAATGCCTGCAAAAATTCTAGGACCGATATTAAAATGATAATACTAACAATAATTCTTGTAGCACCTTTTTAATTTTATAAAAGTAAAAAAAAAGAATATAATGTCCTGTCTTTGAAAAAAAAAACCTTTTAAATTGATAATTCCTTTTGTTGTAGCCATCTTCACAACGGAGCTGCTTCGTACCGAGCTGGCTTTACCACTCTGGCATCTGCAAATCTGTAGAATAATGAGACCAATAAGCCGCGTTATGATTCTAGTTCAGACTATATCCTCTCTGACCGCATTTGACTGACTGAAAATATCAGCGGATTATTTTTTAAACGATTTCTCATTTAGCTTGTTGTCTTCTTGCAGATTCTCCAGAAGGGCCCCGGTGACATTTTTATTATTATGGATGTGCCCACGCAGATGAGAGGAGGGGAGAGGGCCACCCTGGAGTTTTCTTCACCTCGAATCAAGTGAAGGGGAGGAAAATAAAATAAAATAAAATAAAACAAAAAAGAATGCATCGTTTATTACGCATTTTTACTATATCTGCCAATATTTGCCTGCATGTTATTGGATAATATTTATGGCCAATATTCCACGTTATGTTGTATGAAAAAATAGAAATATATTGCCACTTTATATGTGTGATAGGCTACTCTATGATTTATTATTGTTAAAACATTTTTGTTTCTTTTCTTTTACGTCTATTTGCCTGACTATATATTTGGAAACTGATTAGATTTTTTTTCACCTCCATTTTATTGCAGAGAAACCTAAAGATGTGTATTTATACTTTTTAGTCCACTTCGTGATTTGTGATCGTGTGCAATGCTTCTGCCAAGTCTAAATTAAAATCGAAGGCTATGCTTTCGGTATATTTCAATTCTTTTATTTATTTGTTCTAACTGGAGCAGCATGGAATGTATGACATCGAAAAAAAAGTTTGTTTCTTATTACTTCAATAAAGAAACAGCTAACGTAATATGTCCTTCTTTTCCACCCTTATTGCATGACTGATTGACTTTTACATTCGCTGAGAAAAATAAAACACCTCCTTCGAAGAAGAAAAAAATGGAAACATAGCCTCTAACAGGAACATGGGTTTTCTGCTGCTGAGGAGCTAATACAGACTAACATGTATGGGCTGAAAAAGGGCCGAGACGCAAATTTTCCACCAACCTTCTACCCACACAAAGATGGAGGGGGTGTCAAATAATACTAAAGGACTCTTTCATCTTTCACACCAAACAAAATAAATAACATTAGAAAGTCCAAAAAATGGAACAAAACACAAGCAAGGGGGAGGGGTTGCCTGTAAGCTTATGACCCTTGCTTTTGAAAACGTATTTTCCCTCTTAATTCCAACTCGTGGCTCTTGAAGGACGCTTACACATAAGTGCAACAAAATGCAAAATGCAACAAAAAAAAAGAGAGAGAGAGAGAGAGAGAGAAACATAATTCTTCAATTGCGGATAAATAAGAGGACGGACAAATTCACATTGAAAATTGATAACATGTGTTCATAATACCCTGTTTGAGTTTTTGATTAGAAAACATTTAAAAAAGATTAAATAAGTCTATGCATATACTGCGCCCCCCTCCCTCCCCTCCCGCGTACAGCCCAGATAAAGGTCTCTGTGAGACAATGACACGAGCAAATTCAAGCAAGTCGTGATTATTTTTCCTACGCTACTTCACACACCAAAAAAATTAAAAAGGGGAAAAAACTATAGGGAACATAAACAAAAGTAGAGAGATTGTGGGAGCCGTGAGGAGGCGCATAAACAAAGCAGTAATATGTCTGGAGGTGGATAAGACAATGGGCGGAGTGATCCAGGCAGCGCCACTGCTACAGATGAGTCAGTTTGGGCGCTTCCTGGATTCTTCCCTGAGAGTAGTGCGGCGTTAGGTCTGTGTACGTCGGTGTTGGATCACACACTCCGTGATGCTGACTGTTACCCATTGTGATTGCTCCATTATACTCCATGTTTGCGGACGGTGGGTGCGTAAGGTGGGCCAGACCGAAAACAGAGGCCCCAGAACTAGGCATTGAGTCGATGTAACCTCCGCCGACATAAACAGGGCTGCCTTGCATGTGCGTCCCGTAACTGCCATTGCCTTGAAGGGGATGCGCGTCATACTCGGGCGTGGCAGAGTCGTTCCCGGGATACCTCTTCTGGGAGGGCGGGCAGTTGTTGAGGGAGTTGTTTAAAGGAGGGGGGTATGACGTAGGCATACCGTATGCGTTTTGATGAGGTTTACTGTAAGAATTCGGCGACTGGGATTCATATGGAACACTGTTTACGAGAGAATGCATAGAGTTGAGGTATCCGCCTCCCACACCGCCAGCACCAGAAGCTGGGCCCACGGGACTGCGCGGGGACTGTCCACCGGGAGAAGGCATCATTCCGACGCCTTTCTGATCCTTCTTGTATTTCATCCTGCGGTTCTGGAACCAGATTTTGATCTGTCTCTCTGTGAGGTTGAGCAGGTTCGCCATCTCTACCCTCCGGGGTCTGCAGAGGTACCGGTTAAAGTGGAACTCCTTCTCCAATTCCACAAGCTGAGCGCTAGTGTAAGCTGTCCGGGCCCTCTTTGATGCTGCTGACCCCGGAGGGCTTTTGTCTCCGGGGCAACTCTCCACTGTCAGGATGAAGGAGAGGATGTCAGTCAGTAATTCGTTATACAGAGAGAGGTACAGAGGCAAAGACAGGAGAGTGAAGGCGACATCATGTGACAACACATAGCTGTTAGCAAACTCTGCGATCAGGAGGGGGCGGTGGTGTTGACTGGGGAGTTTACTAAATAAGTTTGCCCACTTAAATATGTATCATAATGATCACTAACACTAATAACGTGCGTATGTGCGTATGTTCCAAACATCTCAATATTTCTAATAAACCCATTCCCCTATGGCAAATCACAGGAGTTATCATCAAGGCTCCATGAGCCAGCTAGTTACATGCACAGCTTCACAGACTTCCAAAAATAAAAGTGCAACTGGACAATAATGGCTCAGTATCTGATATGGAATCAGGTAACCTCAGGTTTACTACTAAAACATCTTGACCCTAATTTTCCCCCACAGTTGCAGGGTAGCTCACACATAATGCAAACACAAGCATTATGTATTCCTCAGGGTGTATATAAAACAGTTCGCCTTGCCCTCACTGATAAGCTTAAGAGGCTGGATCTTGGCTGCAGAATTGCAAGGTGCTAGTCTACTTACTGTTATGGCAGGCGGCCAACATTTAATAACTATCACTGCCTTTCGCCCAAATCTAAAGTAATAGCAATGCAGGATGACATAATCTGGTCCATTGTGTTATGTTATGGATGAGAAATAAGTGATCACGTGGATTTGACGTAATGCCTTAGAATCACACGATTATTACCGGATCGGTTTAGTTTTACTTTTTTGACGACTTGATTGTCAAAAGGCCACTTAGTTTAGGTCATGCAAGATCCTAACTGTAACGTATGTGTCAAGCACTATGCATCTTTCCTACGTGAGTAACAGGTGCGTATAAATAATTTTCATGATAAATACTGGGCGTTCTTCGAACTCATTAACGCACCCTACCAAGCACAATTCAGGCTGAAACCAGTCTGCTTTGCATTTTAACTAAAAAATAAAATAAAAAACAGAGCCCTGATCCACCCGATCCGGCCTGAGTTGTCCAGTGAACAAAGAAGTTTCTGGAATTAGTATATGCGTAAAATGTAAAGGACTTTCCAAAGTTGTTCATAAAGCCTGGGCTTTTATATGTTGTATACGTCATGAAGACTTCTTAACAGCGTAACAAAGTTATGAACATTACGCATTAACTGAAGACTGCTGCTTAATTTATTAAGAAAATCCTCCAGCTCGCAAAAGGTCTTTGAAAGCAATTCTGAAATTAACTCTTCGTTATGGAAGTAAAAATAAGACTCTTCAAACCACTACAGTGTCTTCATCTTGACAATGAGATCTCAATAATAAGATTTGCCGTTCTTATAAACCTTGAACGTGCATCAAGGGTTTCCATAAATCGGCTATGTGATGCTGAAAACAAATTAAAAAAAACCTTTGGTGCACTTGAAATAACTAAACTTAATGAAAAGCGCCACACTGCCTTGCAGTTCAGCGATTGCACTTGGTAAGATCCTGGAATGTCATTAGATTATTACCCATTTATTTTTACAGAAAGGAAGAAGAGTTGACTACCCAGAGCTAAACTCAGAACCCCTGACCCCGAATTTCCCTGGCGCCAAAACAGCAGGTTCTACCTTGCGTGCATGAACGTGCGTAAAGGGTTGGGACTTGTTAAAAAACACACAAAAAAAACACCTCTCCTGATACTCATGAGCCACGCGCCTTTGCTTCTATTAGTGCACTATAACCTGCACACCGAAATTAAAGCATATAGCCACTGAATTTACAAAATAAGAAGTTCGTGGGAAGATGTGCATTTCGAAATGTTTAGCTTTCCTCTAAGTAAATACGGACCATCTCCCACACATGCACACTGACCCACAGAGTTTTTCGCTAATCAAAACAGCAGGACAAACTGAAACAACTGTTGTGTGTATTTGTTGTCTGTCCAGGACCATTATGAGATCAGAGGAGAGGTGTGTTTACAGTAGGGACAGGTCAGCTGCAGGGCAAAAGAGACAACAAATGGTGATATCTACTGTTAATGTGGCATACAGTTTTTCCGCAGTCTAAAACGTCATATTGCGCAAATAATTTGTAACAATCCTTACAGATTTTGACCAGGATGCAGTGTAGCCAGTCTGTCAGTTTACACTGCACTTCACTACAACTGCAGTGTAGAATAAATAAATGTAATAGTAAAGGGTATGTGTGGGATTATGGTAATTATACATTACAGCAATAGCAATGTAATTCAATGACACACTGATTATTAATGATTTAAAACATTTAACAACTTCCTGTCCCCGATGCAGAAAACACACCATTGTGACCTTCCCAGGGGAAGTATTGTTCTGTTGTGGGCCCACCCCCCTTTCCTCGTAAGCCCTTACCTGCTCACCCCCTTGTGCATTGCATCCTCTCTAAACCAAACTTGAGCAACTTTCTGGTTGCAGACCAACAAAGAGTGTGGATATTAGAGGAGCAGTCATGTTAATGCAGTGAGTACCTGAACTGGAGCTACTGGTGGGTTTCTGCTTGGTGTTCTGACGGGATTCCTTCATCCAGGGGAAGATCTGCTTGCTGCGAGCGGTAGAGGTCGGGGAGTCGTTCTTGGCACTGACTGGTTGGTTGGATCCGTTGCTTGTGTTTTGGCTGATAGCACCGGGGGACTGTGAGGGAGGGGGTGGGCCTGATACCGGCACCTGCGGTTGATTGCTTTCGGGATGAACCTTGGACTGCGCCGCCTGAATGGCTGTGGTCCTGTCGCAGCTCTCCGCCATCTCCCCGGGCTTTTGCAAAGCCACGGAGCCGTCAGGAGACTGCAGGGAGCAGGCAGGTCGATGGTACTCACTTTCCACATGAGAGGCCCGGGGATATTGGACCTGATTGGCATCATAACTGAAGCCATTTGCGCTTTGATATGGGTAGCCACTGTAAATTGCGGAGCTGTCGTAGTAGGTTGCCTTTTGCATCTCGCCGTTTCCCAATATTTATTTCAGAAACTGACAGGGTCTTGACACCCTTGTAGAATAACATTGGCACCCCGTGGTCACGTGACGCCTCTCCGCCAATGGCCTCCTTGGGTGAACCTAGGGTTACAAGAAGCACTGTGAGGAGAAGAAATGGTGGCGATCCATCTTACTTTTCAATGCAGCCCTGACACAGGAGACTATGGAGGCAAGATAGGGCCAACAATTCTGTGGACTATTACCGTTTACCTTATGGCTTACACGGGGCACAGAGGCACGCACTAACCTTGTATTACCATCTGTGGCGAACATAAAACCATTTTAAAAGCATTTCAGACTGTCAAATCATTTAGAAACGCGAAAAGACGACGGGTGGCGTTTTAAAATATTTGATTCTAACTAACAGTGAAGCAGAATATAGTTAGAGTAGGCCTTATGGAGAAATGCGCTGTGGAAATAGCTTGTTAGAGGGTTACCACACAGGAAAATAATATTTCTTTTACACTGTTATTCTACCAACAGGGCTGTCAACGGTGTATCTAATTTCCTGTATAGCGAGTGAAAAACATACCGTCGGATCCACAAACCTTCAACCTTTTATTTTTTACTTTTAGAAAAAATTCATAATTTTTAAGAGAATAAAATATCCCTGAGCTTGCCACATAGTCTGTCTCTTTTTTTTATCCCCCCCCCCCCCCCCCCCTTTTTTTTTCTACGTTTCCTCATAATAGTAGAAAAACTGTAAAGGCCCAGAGGAAACCTGAAAAACCGGCCGGCGTCCGTGCATCTCCATGCCCATGGTTTGAACTTTGTTCCATAGTAGGCCCATAATAATGGCTGCTGTCGCTGTCTGAGCGGCGGCCGGTCGCGGTGATATATGAGGGCGGGGGGGTCAGTGAGCCGGGACTGCCCGCTCGGAATGAGCGGCCCGGTGAGCAGCCAAGCCCTAACAAAGCAAGTATTAAGCAGACAGAAACCCGGGGATGGTACAGCTAGAGGCTGCTGCTGGAGCACCATAATTCATGTAGGTAACCTCGGGGAGAGACTATAAACTATGATAGACAAACATCACTGCTCTTTTGGGGGAAATCTTTTTATAATGGGACATTAATGGGACATTAACAATGAGACAGTGGATTGAACAGCTATTATTATTATTATTATTATTATTATTATTATTATTATTATTATTATAAAGCTAATGATTTTCAGTAGAAATAAAATATTCCCATTCATTTTCGCATTTGCTGTCTACTCTGTAGATTCTATAGATTTAGCCATTATACATCGTTTGAATAAAGCAAATAAATACATTAAATTATATATATATATATATATATATATATATATATATATATATATATATATATATATATATATATATATATATATATATATATATATATATATATATTGCATTTAACACAGTTGAGATTTTAACTGATGAGTCGGGTTGTTTTATGTCTGATAGCAAAAGTTACCCGGGCAATAAAAATGATTTAAAAACAGGGTTTAAAACAAAAAGGAAGCCCTCTTGCATGTTTCATAATCCATAGCCCCGAAGCAGACACATAACTATGCGATGCATCATCATAAAATGAGCACACGGAAAATGTAAATGTCGAGCAATTCTGGCCTGTGCCGTTCTGCATACAATAACAAAAAGCAAATCAGTTTCAAAATGCCCTCAGCGCTGTTAAACCGCAGACTGAAAGGACGTGTCTTCACCGTGTCTGCACTCGTGATGACCGGGAAAAGATATCACGAAGCTCTGTGGTGTGTATCTCCAGGCGAACCATTGCGATAGTCATAAACGGCAGAGAAAAGAGAGACAAAAGACAGACTTGAGCTCTCTGCGCAGCCCCTCCGCTCCACGCTGGAGAAATCCGGCCGCCTGACTGTGTGTGTGTGTGTGAACTCTTCCTGAACCGAGATCTAAGTCATACGGTGATAAATCACCGCGCGACATACAAACTCAGCCATTTACAACCGAGGGAGCCTATTCCTGGCCTGCTTACCTTATCCTCTTACGACGAATGCAGAGCACCAAGCAATATTTTCTCATTCAGCGACGAAATCGATCAAAGCAGTAATCCAGAGAAAAGTTTAAAGACAGGGCTGACTGGGTGAAGCAGCGGTAGCAGACTGCGCCCTGCCATACACCGAGCATTAGCAGCCACAACAACAAAAAAAAAAAAAAAAAAAAAAAAAGGAAGAGCCAAGAGAAGCCCCCTTTTTTTTCCTCTTTTCCTTTTTTCCTACTCGACGTGGACGGGTAAACCGAGATTACGAAAGCAGGCGTGAGCTGTCGGGTCAACGAGATAAGACTTATCTGGCCCCAAGATTGAATGTATCGTCCTGCTATAGAGCTATGACCAGGGCTTCATAGCAATATTAAAGTCGGCCAAGGCTATGCTGGTGTATGTGATCCTTCACTAGTACCATGCAGTCACCAGTGAACTGCCCCGAACCAGAGCGTCACCATAGACAAGAAAAATTATGCAAATGAAGTAGCGCCTTGGAAAGCCTGTTCAAATCAAGTGGTTGCCTCTCCTCCTCCCCCAACCAAATGAGGTAGTGCGTCTAGAAGAAAAAATATATACATATATATATATTTATATCTCTACAAAAATAGCACAGTCCTTCCCTAAAGTGTTTTAAATCTTTTCTGTTATTATGTACTCCGTGGCCTGCAGTGGAATTATGAACCCAGTGAATGAGATGGGGGGAGAGAGAGAGAGAGAGCTGGAATACAAAGGAATAATCAGGCCCCGACCATGCTGCATTTCCATTTCCATGGGACATAAAGGGCTTCTATCCACGGCTTAATCATTAACCCACATTTCTGCACATTTTGGCGAAAAAAAAGGAGACAACAGTGCGTTTTCATTTTCTGCGCCAGGTACGCCCTTTATGGCTTTTTAACACGAGAATAAAATAAATACCGAAATACACCGAAATACTGCGCACACGCCGAGACGCTCTCACACACGCACACACAAATATCTGTACATATAGTTGTGCTTTCAAATAGCTGAGATTTATGAAAGCATGGCTGATCAAAGCTGTATTCGATTTATATCAACCCCCTCCAGTAGCATGGTGTGAAAAATGGGCACAAGTTTCATCACCAAAAGGCAAAGTGGAGGACATGCAGCGAGGACCAGGGGAGAAGAGAGCGGCAGCAGGGGGAATCCCTCAGCATATTAATGCTGTCTTTTGCAGCCAAAAAGAAAGCCTGAGAAAAGTAGATTTATGTCCTCTCAGCTTCCCCGGGCTGTAAACACGTCCAGAGCTGCAGCTTCTCTGCTGGTTTCAGGCTCTGGGACAAAATTCAGTGACACAATTAGAAACTGTAGAACACACGGACGGCGTGGGAGGTTGAGTGGGACCCAAAAATTCACATGTGAGGGTTTTTTTAAGCTAACTGCGCTTTTTTTGCCCCCCCCAACCAAAAGTAGCCAGTCTGTATAATTATTTACTTCTTTGTGTTGTGCTAAAATGCTGATTCGACTTTCTCTTTAATGTGGCCCTGAGGAGAGGGTTAAAAGTCAGCGGGGCTCGTATACTGCCGGACATAATAAGGCGCAAAATGTGGGAAGGAAAAAGAAAAGAGGAAAAAGAAAGAAAGGAATTTTGATAAAAGAAAAAAATATTTTCAAAAACTTCAGTTCTGTAAACTGTGGCAGCTAGAAGCAGATGGCTTTCACAGAAAGTGGTTTTTGAAATGAGTAAGGCACCGCTCCAAGAGCTGCGATTCCTCTCGTCACTTTTATAGTGACAAATTGCACCACAAAGACAAGTGGAAGAGAAGGAATTATTGCTCTCGGGCTGGTCATATTGCTGCTACAAGGAAATGTACAAGCCATAGGCTGCTTCTCTATCCCTGCGAGTGCTTCGGTGGGCGTGTGTGGTGCTTATTAGAAATTGAATAAGGATATCACCATCAAGCATTCATAACACAAATCAATAAAGATATATGGACTTACCGAAGGCAGTTCAAGGTGTCTGGGAGACCGTGCGTTGGCCAGAATTTACTAAGCTGGAATTCTGCAACGAGGAGTAGAACAAATATTAACATTTTCTCGGAGAATGATCCAACATTTCAACGATTTTGTAAATTAAATTAGTGTGGGTTTTATTTTAAATCCAGGGCTCCAATATACTGTTAAGATCGAATGTAATTATAAATAATAAGGCAATTGTTGTTATGCGTGCGTTGTTTAGGCCCGCGCGTCATGACTTAAAAAATTAAAGTCAAACATAAATCTTTAAAAATAAATAAATAAAAAAGAACAAATGAAATTAAGTCATCTTTTATTTGGGATTATTTGATTAAACTGCAAGATCCAATGAGACGGGTTTTTTTGTTTTTTTTAAACAAACTATTTTTAGTCAAGTAAAGATATCTTTACAGTTTAAAGGAAGCAGTCAATTTTAATTCATTTTAACATAAAAACACAGACTTACACATAGACAACGTCAGTCTATGAAAAACAAATACACAAAATAGAAAACAGAAAGTAAAAGGCCAAATTCTGATATTCTTCGTGGACAAACAGCGTTACAGCCACAAACGGCTGGTTATCAGCACAAAATCATAATAACATAAAAATTGGCCTATATGCAAATAACGCATTTGTTGTTTCCCTGCTGGCCGGCAAGCAATTTCTCCACAAATGGATCGAATAGTCATTAGCTCTGGCGCACCATCTTCCCCAAGTCCCCGCGCCCATAAATCAAGCAGGAGCGCCGTGACCTCAGAGCGGCCGCCCGGTCCTGGATGGCACTCCGTCTTCCATTATATCCTCGTTTCCCTGGCGGAGCGACACAACCCCACCGCTTTCCTATACTTTTTTCTTTCTTTCACGGATCTCATTTTGATGTATGATTTACGCACAAAAACGTAAAGCAACGAGATGTTTTGTTTTACAGAGGTGCCGAGCGCTTTGACTATTATTATTTATTTATTTAGCTTTTGCTTGGAAGCCGATATTTAAATGGCTGCTTTATTAACACAGGCCTCTTAATCCAAATGGTATAGCTCACGCTGTTAAAGCAGCAATTAATACTGAAATCTCCCCCCCCCCCCCCCCCCCTTTTTTTCGCGCTTCTGTTTAAAGTTTTGGACTGAAATTTAAGCTGCATTTATCACAGCGTTGGGCAAACAAGCATAAACTGGAACAATGTCTCAACCTTAATGACCCAGACAAATCCTTAAATGGTTATGCATACAATCTGTATAAATCGCTCTGGTCTAAGGTATTTGCTTCGCTCTGTTAGCTGTGATAACTGAGATATTAATACATAAATGAAGCTTCTTGATATGTGTCAATTTGATCTCCCTGCAAATAAAAAAAAGAAGAAGCCCTGGACCCTTTGTTACTGACCTCTGCCTCGCGCAGCAATAACTCACGACAGTAATGAACAATCAGCGGAAATACCTCAAAATAAAATCCATCCTCCCAAAGCTCGAGCTCTGACTCCGTCCGCGTGGAAAAACATATCCGTCCGTGACAGCAGAATACATCCACAAACCCGGAATCCTCTTTCTCTCAGACTGCCTCTACTTTCTTTTTTCCTCCCTGGATAAACAAACTACAAAGCCAGGACTCCCCTCGCGGAAAGTGGGGGTAACCCGCATATAATCTGCATCATATGGCCAGACCGGGGCTCCGGTTTTCTTCCCAGTGCCATAACACCGCGCAGTATTATGCGCCGCGCTCACGTGACGCAACGTCAACTTAAATCCCTTTTATTTGAGCCCGTGAATCATTAATGGAGGCAGTCATTGCCCCCGAGGAGAAACGGATCAGTTTGGAGGGAGAAAAAAGAGGGGTATGTGACACTGCAATGTATCTGGCAGAGGAGCAAGCCTCTCGCAGGGCAAGCAGCTTCTTTTTTTTTTCCACGTGTCGCCCATTCAGGGGTAAAGACTGTTCTGTCAGTTTTAAAGTGCCATATATTTGGTGCCTGTTAGCAGCTGAAAGAGCTAATCCTGCCGTATTATGCTGAGCTTCGAGTGCACAGCAGCCCCGAGCCACACTGTAACGAGAGTGTTTTGCGGAGTAATAATTCGCGTTATGTATGGGGATGGCACCCCCACTTCTAACACACACACACACCTTACTAAAAATAATTTAAGAGTGGAATAATAATTACTCCTCGCTGGCAGTGAATGTGCTTTTTTTCCTTCTCTGTAACAACACAGTCAGGTTTGAGAGGAGCCTTGCAGAAAACTCAACTCAATATCGCCCCCCAAGTCCTAATTGTCAGACTCGTGCTTTGGCACCACTTAGTCAGCCTCTGGTCCTCCATCAGCAAAGTCTGCACAAATACAAACACGTTACACGTTTACCTGTCCTACATGAAGGAGGCTGAGCGTCTTGGTGGATGTGAGGGCTGCCTGTCAGTCAGCAGAGAGCGGAAAGCGGAGCTGAGGTGACCAAAGCGCGGCTGCTCGACCCCGCTGATCAGTACATGGACCCCCATTAGACCTACATGCACTTACGCGTTTCCTATGAACAGCTGAGTGATGGTTGAAATTACAAGCTGGCGCAAAGGTTAAGGGTTGTGGGGGGATTTTTTAAAATTATCATTCCACCATGTCTGCCTTGATATGAAGCAGTTTCTATATAAATAGTGTACCACCGTGAAATACATCCGCCTTCAAACATTCCAGGTACTGCCAAAAATCCCAGCCTGGAAGAGCTTTTGTACTTCACGGCACCGTTTGGCGCTTGTTTTCCGTCAACACTGAAGCAGCAGCGGGCGTGGAAAAAATTCCACTACAACTATTAATCATTTGGGGCGGACATAGAAAGCATCCCCACTCCCACATCAGCTTTTGTCCTCTCAAACTACAACTTGAGCGGTAAACTTTTAAAAGGCAGGAGCAGAGGAAGAGCCCCTCTTATTAGCTCACCTTCCTCACATTTAACATTTATTTTTTAAAAGAAAAATAAGGATAAGAGTTAAGAGAAAGAAGGCTAAATTTGCACTTTAGGCTTTGGAAGCATGAATGTGAAGAGATGGGCTCTCTTTCCTTTGTTAAAGCAAATGCTAATTTTGTTTAATGTCTTCTGTAGATTTGAAGCTGTCAGCGGATTTATGGCTTGACACGGCCCTGCTCTGGAAGACAACCCCTACGCCAGCTTTTGCCATCGCACCTGAACTTTTCCCTGACCCAGGACAGAGGCATGGAGTCTTGAGTGGAAAGTTATTTGGAGTTCAAAAACAAGGAGAAGTTGGAAATCAAAAGTCCTCAGCTGGTAGCCTACTGATTTCACTTTTTTTCCCCTAACCTACTACTTTCCAGATTTGCATTTAGTTCCGGAGAAGAAGAAGCAGCAGAAGAAAACAAAGCATAATAAAGCAGTTAAAACTTTCTCCTTGAGCCAAAAGTAGCTGATTGATTATGTTTTAAATCTCGGGCTGTTTTCGCATTAAACAACTGTATCAGAGGTATTTACACAAATCAAGGCTCCTTATCACTGTCAGCGAAGAGGAGTTAGAGGCAGAGACCTCTGGATATTAGCCAGGCGGCGGTCCATATCTTCCCACAATGTTGACACTGGGAGCTCTTAACAGCCAGGCTTGGGTTACCGACACTCTCAGACCAAGATAACTCTTTCTGCGAGGTTTACACAGCCCAACATCAAGGCTAAAGCAAAATTCAACGCCTGAAGCTGAGGGGAGCCACCTCTGATGAGCCCACACCAACACTGTGGCGGATTAGGACGACTGACATGTTTTTGCATGAGATTGTTGTAATAAAGATATTTTAATTTACATGTTGAACAGACTCCTGGCTTTTTTTTTTATTGGAAATGACCCAGCAAGCTTTAGTTGCAAGTAAATTTTGGAAATAGCCTTATGTCCACAACAACAACAACAATAATAATAATAATAATAATAATAATAATAATAATAATACTATTGTGTTCACTCTCACTGAACTGTCCATTTATTTCTTACACTTAAGGGTTTAAAGCAATATAATCATAACGCTGTTTAATAATTGCTATCATCATTCCAGATTGCTATTAATATTATTTTACTTTTATTTATTTTTATTGGGATGCGTGGTTTAGTGCATGCAGTTATTTGGAGCTGAACGTTGCCAACATAAATACTGACTGTTTATTTTGGTTCATTAAAATCGTATTGCATAGAAGCGTCTCAGTTGCCACACACACAGAGAGACACAGAAACACACGCAGTAGATTTTACCTCTGCACTTATATGTGTATTACTTATTTTAAAACAGATTTGTGTTCAGTATTTAAAAGCAAAGTTTAGACTGAATGTGACCATCGTAATGCTCTTGTTCTTGTTGTCCATAGGAGGTCCAGTAAGCAGGCTAAATAGTCTACACTTACGTAGCACTTGGTAAACTAAGCGCTTTTCATTGTCTTTGCAATTTGGCACCTAAGCTCCAATGCACGGTGCTAGCCTTCAACTGGAAGCAGTTTGGGATTAGGTGTCTTGCCTAAGGACACCTCGGCACGTGTGGAGGGGTCGGGAGATCGAACTTCTAACACTACGATTAGTAGCCCGTCTGCTCGAATACCTGAGCTACGGCAACCCTGTATGCCAAAGGCGTATATATGTATATTTTCCAAACAATACAAATTTATATGGATCCGATTTTAGAATTGATTTGAGGACCATAGAGAGCAAAACGCGATATTAACAGGAAAGGTTTGTTTGCATTGGAATATGCAGTGACATGCACAAAAAGATCATGGCGCAAACTGCACTTCCGGGATATTGTATGCAAAATTGTGATATCACTGCAAAGCTAAAACATAAATAAATAAAATAAAATAAGAAGCAACCATGTCTACTCACAAGTCATGCCGGTCTGTGTCCAGCGGACAGAGTTTTGTCAGAGGAGAAGAGATCTGACTCGCACCCTGCGGATCACTTCAAATGAAAATAAGTCAGAATTTCACATCTATTTCTGACCCCGGGGCATTCATTATTCAGCGAGTCACGTGAACGGGCGAATTAAAATTTCAGTACATTGGAAGTGACCTCTATTCGCGACTCAAATGACTTGAAATCTGTAATTTATGCAGAATTGGACTTCTTGGAGTCTGCGCAAAATTGGTGCCAATCAGCCTCAGCGTCATCTCCTGCACAGTTTCCATATCTGAAGCAACTGCTGCACAGTAATGGGGAGCTTCAGGATGTCTGCGGCAACATACAACACTTTTTTTTTTTAATTGTGGTAACATTCAATAAGCAATGCATACACGAAAATGTACAACTATCTATTTCTCACTCTGAGGATTAAAAAAGAAAAACACTCCAATCAATTTTGCATTTATTTCATTGCAGACCCATCCTGTGTGCAGTTAGTGGCATAATCAGTGGGCTAAAACCATCAGTGCCAGCATACTAAATAACATCTATCCGTTTCTGCTCATATCTGCTCCCTTTCTTCGTCCACTGACAGGCACGTTTCAGTTATTATTTGCAGGAGAGCTGTCTCATGCCTCCGATTCACACTTACAATCACAGTTTTTGTTTCCGCGCCCTCTTTGGGTATCCCGTAAATGAGAAGAAAAAGCTCTTGGAGTTCTCGGTGCTGATATATGGTCTTAACATTGTGTGTGTCGAAAGGTCAAGGGTCAGAAGAAGTGCTCTAAGCCGGTGATTGGCCAGTGCCGGCCGTGTCCCCCAGCTGAACTCTCTATTGTTTGGATGTAGCAGGTAGTGACCAACACTCACACTCTGGTGCACAGCGCGTAATGGCAAGTAAGAACAATATGTGTTGCCGGATACATTTAACAGTTTGGGTTTGGTCTGATTCCCGTGTCAGTACAGCCTATAAAGCTTTGGAGCTATCAGCTGATACCTGCCTGATATACTCTGTCACAGCTCAGCCTAATCCACGAAAACGCGCACGGCGTTCAGAACACTCAGGAGTAACAAAAAGACATAAGACATGCCTTCACTTTGTCAAAGTTTGTGCATGGCATTGCATTTCTTAGGTTTCACTCTAAAGCGATTTTGCGCATTGGTAATGTGAAAATATCTTTTCGGATCAACCGTGAATGTATTAAAACGGAGGTGCGCAATACTATCAAATGAAACATTTCTGTAAAAAACATTTATCGCAAATATTTTCTTTCTACTCTGGCAAAGTGTTAAAAAGTGCAAGAAAACGCAGCCACAATGTTGCCAACATGTTGCAAGGCAAATTGTTCGGGACTGCAACACAATGTGACCACTTTAAGTACGCATCTCAAATGGCTGGATTTCTTACCAAAAGCTTCAGAGCGCAATAGTCCACACACCGAATAGAAATTCAATGTAAACCAAAATAAACAATGTGAGTTCAAAGTTTTAATTTCTGCAAAAAAAAAATATAAACAAAAATATAAATGAACAAATGAGAATCAGTTTTTAAAAAAATGGCACCTTGAATGTCGTGAAAGTGAAATCCGTATTTGCGGTGACAAAACATCCGAAGCCATGTCAGCCTTATAAGTGAAGCACACATTTATTTCACAAGGACAGATTTATTCTAAACTAGCCTACATCACAACGGCCATTACTGAGACAACATATACAAATATTCACAGTTTAGAACACAGCACAACATGGACGCACTATAGCACAAATAAAACTAGACCATATGACACCAACAAACATAAACTTACTTTGACGAAACGCTTTTCTTATTGTGCCATCATTGTGATTTGTCTATGTACATTAGATGTGAAAGTCACCTGGACTACATTCAACAGTAAACCAACCCACTCGAACACACACATACTACACTGCTATACTCTGACTGATGCCATGCCTCTAAAAAAATTAAAAATTAAAAAATTGAGAAATAAAATGCCGTGTGGTTTTCTAACTGGCATCTATAGAGTCTCGCTAAATATCTTTCAAGTATATTCAAACTTTTCCATGAGCAACAATAAAGAAAAGAAAAGGAAATATCAAAGAGAACATTGAAAAGAAAAAATGAGGTCAAACTTACTTTTTTACCTCACTCACTTTTAACTGCAATTATACATTTCATCCAAGTTTGATGTGCATTATCCTTCTTTCATAATAATAAACAAATATATAAACACTTCAGTTGCCACCGTGGCAATTAAAGGTGAATTTCAAGCTTATATGATGAGGGCGAGGACGACCGGAGAGAGGGGTAAGGGCACAAAGGACGTGACAGGGGCCCAATAGCAGAGGCAAGGTGAAAGAGATAACACCATGTGTGTGTGTAAAATACTGAGAATCGGTCCATCAAATTCCACTTGTGTTATTTGCCATCTCAGTCTGGATTGGGGTTTTCAGGGATGGGGGGTTCGTTCATGCACTATAGACCTGCGGTGCACGGCGTGGGGACAAGCTGCTGGCCTGTTTTGATCTGCTGCTGCTGCTGCTGGGCCCCCGAGGCTGAAGCTGAGGCCGAGCTTGAGGATCGAATCTTAGTGTTGGGAAGCTTGTGCTCCTTTTTCCATTTCATCCTCCGGTTCTGGAACCAGATCTTGACCTGGCGCTCGGACAGGCACATGGTGTGAGCAATCTCCACCCGCCTGCGCCGGGTCAGGTACCGGTTGAAGTGGAACTCCTTCTCCAGCTCCAAAGCCTGCTGGCGGGTGTAGGCAGTGCGGGACCTCTTGGGCACTCCTCCATTGTAACTGGCATTGACTGGGAGGGGGGGGAAAGCCATAGACAGGGAGGCAAGCAGGTGTTACATGCAGGTTGATTGCGTTTACTCCAAAACCCTTAAATCCGCCACTGGACACATTCTAGCTTCGAAAATCGTGCAAGAATTTGTGGGTTTGGTGGAAATTTGCAGTCGCTTGTTCTACACTCTGTCTTGTTTCAGTTTACGGACATGACCTTAATGTGGAGATGCCGAGTGCACAAGTACTCGCATCCAGGGACAGATCAAGCTTAGGAAATGATTAACAAAAACAGCGGGGCTGAATATTACTTTGGCTCGGCTCCAGTGGTGGAGGTAGTTTGGGTTAAAAAGCAACAAAGGCACATGGCCCCGACAGACGAACACAGGCAATAAAATTTACGAGGGTCCTTAATTACCGACCCTGCTGCTCGATAGTCGTAAATTGCTGTTGTAAGGGCTGCTACTAGTGTTGCCTCAATAGGCTTGCGTGTGTTCCAGTGGTTGTTTCTCAGTGGTTCAGTTATTTAACCGTGATGATAACTCACCGCTGCTAACGTGGACCTTTTTCATCCAAGGATAGACCACCGGCTCCTTGCCCTTCGCTACGCCGGGATAGACTTCAGTGGCGAGGCTGCAGTCTTTGCTGGCGTTTGCGCCACCGTCTGGGGCCGCCGTGAGGCGAGGACCGTGGCTCTGTGGAACCGGTTGCGGTTGCGCGTGATGCCCATCGTTGAAATCGTCGAGTCCGGTGGCGGGGACGTTACCGTAATCGTATCCCGATTCTGTGTAGTTTGACCTCGGATAGGATGGCTCTTCGTGATGGGGGAAACCCGTATCTTTTGGCCGCTCGTAATAATCACCGGGGTTAGGGATGTATCCGCTCTGCTGATATTCGTCGCATGGAGGAAAGGAAGGCTCGATATAGTTGGAGTTTATCAAGTAGGAACTCATGGTCATTAATTTGTGAAGTGCAACAATACTAATTTTTATCGCGCTGTCGTTTTTCTGATCTCCACAAAACCCTCCTACTCCCTGTCAAATGTACAAAGTTGCCTGGTCACGTGTGAAGAGCCACCAATCACGGCGTGTCCTGTGGGCATCATGTAAACAGGAACCAATGGAAAGCATGACACTGGTACCACCAACACTGCTTGGACTGGCTTACGTTAGTGTTTTCCTTATTAAATCACGGTATATAAAGCAAAACCAATCAACTAACTTGTTTACTGCACGGGACCAAACTTATGCGGGCGAGGCTTCCTGCGTTTAAAACAATCCGCCTCCCCTGAAACAGAAAGTGGATATGAAATTCAAACCCTTAAGGTTTTTTTCGTAAACAAAACGCCATTTCCAACAAACAGGGAAAGAGGTTGTTGGAGTTTTAATCTGTTGCATCCTAATAAAGAGAAACTGCAGTGGGGGTTAAAAAAAGAAAAGAAGGCCAGCACAGCAATGCAAACTGTAGTGTTGTGTAATATAACAGCCTTCAAATTACTGACAAAGGCACGGTGAATGCAGAAGCTTTACACCCAGCACTGACGAGCCGCTTCTATGCGAGCATCAAAGCCTGCGCATAAAGCTTGCTTGTCTATAAAAACCTAGAAGATCACACATAAGCTGCAAATTAAAAAAAAAAAAAAAAAAAAAAAAGCACGGGCTGCTCAAGTTGCACAAATGTGTATAAATGCACGACACCTCCTTTGGCAAGTGCTGTTGCATTAAAAACTCGAAATTGCACCTTTCCCCTTATTTGCCAGCACATGGCAATGATCTGAAGCTATTCCTGGTCTGTTTGTTTGATAATATCACGTTGCAAACTTGGTAAGTGTTAATTGCACGCATTCTGTGGCTTAACAGCCTCTGCGCGTTACATGTCAGGGAAAAGCTCGTCCAAACAGCGGACAAACACGTGAAGGCACCTGTCTTGCATTACAGCCAGATGCCAAAACAAAACATTGTGATTTTAAACCTCCACGTACAGTAAAACCTGCCAGCTCCAACTAGTCTGCACAACAAAAATGACTTATATCTGAGCATTTTTCTCTAATTCTGAATAAATTTGGAAGTATTTAAAACCGTTATAAGGAGCAGTTTGCACAGATTTCAGTGCAGTCCCGCGTTGTAACAGTAACAGGTAAAGAAAAGTCCAGTGTGCCCAGTATTACTAAGAAAGCTATAATAATAATAATAATAATAATAATAATAATAATAATAATAATAACAACCACACGATCTGGAATCATAAAACGTAAAGTATAATTTCTTGTTTTTTTCCTGACTGCATGTTAGATGATATAAAAGTCTCTGACCGTTCATCTCGCCGGCAGCCATCACGTCCAGGCCCAGTTTCCTCTCCACGTCCGAGGTGACTTCCACACTTTATCTGTGTTTCTTGAAGATGCAGCAGCTCTTCATAAAGCTGATCCACGCTGTCCACATCAACAAGGCCTCTGCATGGAGAAACCAGAGGCCAAATTTTCGGAAATATTTTAAGCTTTCTTTTCGCCCCCATTTTCTTTATGTTCTTCTTTCTCTCTCTCTCTCTCTCTCTCTCGTCCCCCCTCTATTCTATTCGCTCCCCTAAACAGAGATAACTTCTGCCTGACCCCATAGTGACACCGTTTCCATTTTGTTTCTGATTAATCTTGCCCATTGACAGTCTTTGTTAAACAACAAGGCGTGCCCTTTTTCCAAAGAGGCGACATTTTCATATCTGTTAGACGCAGTGACCCGGGGTTCACCCCGGACTTGGACTTCAGTTTTGCGGGCTCTGTTCAGCTTTGGGTAGTTGGGGTGGGGGGAGCACTTAGCGCGGGTCAGCGCCCAGGATGGTCCCCCAAAAGAGTTTTAAATGTGTAAAATTACCTAGAGCTATTTAAGAAGCTCACACGTCCAACTACTACTGCATTGCATGACATAGATCAGAAGATAGAAGTTTGCATTTAAAAGAGGGACCTCAAAACTAAAGAGATCAACTGCAGATCGACTGAAGTAGTATATGTTTTACTTTCTTTTAGGACTTTTTTTCTCAGCTTTTCTCAATAACTAAACTTCTAGATTTTGGATATGCTCTTGCCGAGGACTGAAAACTCGAAGGCCTTTTTTCTCTCTCGAAACAAATTGCCATTCTTTTCTTGTTAGCACACTGTTGCTGCAAGGCAAAGCTGCTACTTTATGAATCTCACAGGCTCTCCTGCACCTAACTCATTGTAAATGGCAGCTGCTGTACTTTACGCCAAAGATCCACTGTATCCTTATGGCCAAGAGACCACCTGAGAGGCAATATGTCAACATAATGTCAACGGGTAAGACGACTTCACATGATATCTAAATTTACAGTCCACTACCATTCTATTATATACATATATATATATATATATACCTTGTATAAATATGGGCCAGGTCAGATCGGCTATTATCCACTTACTGTAAGTTATTCTTGTGTGAAAAACGACTTCTGATGGACAGTTCATTCTACTTGTTGCTATATGTATTTTTATATTACTCTATGAAAGCCTTTTTGCATATTAAAGTGAATCAAAGTTTTGAGAGCTAACTCTTCATTCATTCACCAGTGGTCATAATGTTAGGCGTAATTGGTGTGTGTGAGTGATGTGATATATATATATATATATATATATATATATATATATATATATATATATATATATATATATATATATATATATACACATATATACATACATACATACATACATACATACATACATGCATGCATACATACATACATGCATGCATACATACATACATACATACATACATACATATATTGTATAGTCCTGCTACTGTATAGTGTCAAAGTATTCAGTGGACAGTAGACTAATGGACAGTATTTGGATTACGTGATACTGACTTACATTGTACACATAATTTTGCATTTAAACTCCATTCTGTTTCAGAAATCTTTCCTTAATTTTATTCTCGGACAAAATAAGCTTTGTACAAGGGCAGGATGCTTTCAGAGCATATTCACGGAACTGAAGGCCTATTTGACCAATAGACATCTTTGCTGACAGTTTACTGTAAATTTAGATTATCAGAGAAGTGCCGTGACAATGGTGACAGATTGCAGATGGCTCTCACAAGGTTTCTTGTCTATATGGAGCTCTAAATGACGATGGAGTAAAAAAAATCATTTCTACGTGCACGATGGGATACAGATTCGGGCAAAAAAACACATTTTTGCCTTTATGGAAACATTTGGATATGGGTAAACGCTCATAATAAAATATATCCTTAAGCACAGTGTGCCGTGTGCATAGCGTCCAAAGCCATAGCACAGAAAAAAGAAAGAATTGGTTTTCCAAAATGCAAGGAACAGTCACTAACCTCTGTCTACCGTTGCTAATTTTGATTAGACTTAATCAGAGCTTAAACTATTGGAGGATTAATGGCTAAACGAGCAACTACATATTCCTTATTCCTCTGCGTGAAGGGGGGTTTGCAGTTGGGAGTAGAATTTCAGAACCTGAAAGCCAAGAAATATAATCCACGGACTCACTGCAGCAAAAAATGTTCAAGCAATTACATTTTTAAAGGTTAATTTATTAGACATGCATTTCAAGGAGAGCCACAGCAGCAAGGAATATACAGATAACCAATGTCTAACACTGAGTGTAGATATTTGCATAAAACAAACTGAAGACATTTTTTAAAAAAAGTTCAGTGCATGTTGTCATTTATGAGAATAAAACGTGTGTACAATCAGCATATGTTGTTTGTGTTTTTAATGCGAACGAATTCGCTGTCTGTCCGTCATTAATGACTTTTTAGTTTTCAATGAAATTATTAAAAAAAGACTTTGAATCAAAGAAATGTGGAACGGAGCTCATCCAATTGTTTTTGGACATTTAAACGCTCCTATCCTTTGCAAGGCGCAGATTTTTTTTAAGTAGATAAGCGACACATAAGCGTAATGTGTTGATTTTCTACCAGTCAGAATACGCAGGCCTGCAATTGTGTAGATTTTCCACTGATGAATTTTAATTCATTTTTAAATATTTGTGCCTTCAAATGTTTATCTTCTTTTCCCCCTCTTTTTAACGTGTTAAAAAGAGGTTCCAGAGAAAACGAAAATGGTGATACATTCAGATTTTGTTAGTTCTTTTAAGAAGAATTGTTTTTTACACTGATTTTATGCTCATGTAATTGATTTATTTATTTATTTAACCTTTTTCTCTGCAATTATTGCTGACTGTGTATAATCAGTATTAAGATTAAAGGAAGAAGCAAGACCTTAATGTATTTTTTTAAATTAAAAAATCGACATTTATTGTTATATGTTATTATTCTTGTCAATTGTCGCGTTCCCATTGTGCCCTTACAACTTTCACAAACCGTTCACTATTTGAACTTGCTTAAAATAGCGTTATTTCATTGAATGCCACTAAGTAGACCTTATGAAAAAAACCACTCAAAACTACAATATATTGATACTATATATCTATATATATATTAAGCCGGTCTATTTATGAGGCGCAACATCTGTGCCATTTCAGTTTTTTTAAAGGCTTCTATTCAGTTGATCAGGAAGAGTGGAGCTAAATGTTTTTTAAGGGATCCGGGGGCTCATGTTGGGGGCCGAGGGCCTTCGCATTACCCTGTGACCGGGTCGAGAGTATCAATCCTCAAAATGCTAATTTTGCCCTCGTCCCCAAACATATCAAATGCAATTTATTCAAAGGAAATTCACCAATCAGCCGCCCTAATAAAACGCCAACCACTCAATCTTGTTGCTGGGGACGGGTGGGGGGTCTCCTCCCCCGGTTTCAAACGCGAGGTCACTGCGCATCCAGGGTTCACCTGGAGTGCACCATGCAACATATGTAATGCAAAGCTATTCTGTCTTTTGTGTGGAGAGTCAAGATCGCTATTATAAGGCTGGCATCAGGCTCCGAGTGAACAGATGACGGAGAGTTGTTCAGCGCGTAAACTTTTGACCCCAATTTTTCCTCCTCTTCTGCAGCTATCTCGCTCTCATCAGCCCCAGCCCAGTGAGATACCCCCCCCCCCCCGCCCCCGCGCATCACTCCATACCGTTTGAAACGAAAAAGCTGATTTTAACAATGTCTACATTTCATGCCATCACAATGATCATTGTCAAAAAAATTTATAAGCAGCAAAGATGCCATCACAAGATCTAAAATGCAATTGTAGCTTTGTGATGTTCCCAAAGACGTAAGATAAATCCGGCGGGCTCCCACTCAAGACTAATAGGGCCGTAAAATATGCAAATCACTCATTAGTGTTAGAGCAACCACAGCAGCCAAAAGTCTTTGTTGAAGGCAACACTGCAAGTTTTCCTCCCACTATTCTTGCGCAGTCTTTTCCTCTCGTGCAGGATATTACCACAGGCTCTCCATCCTTTGGTAATTTCATTTTTACGCATTATGCTTATAGGCAACGCCAAGCAAACGTGTCATTAACGTGAGTGTGTGCATGTGCGCGCTACCGCGGATGTGCCACTGTGGGTTTTTCCTCTCTCTATGCAGCAGGGTGACAGTGAACTTGGCCTAAAGCGAGCTCTGCTGGTGGCTCAGAGAGGATGCAGATTTATCTTGGTGCTGTGGCTGACCTCCAGATGAACCTGCTGCGCTCCCCTCTTTCTCTCTCTCTCTCTCTTTCTCTGCCTGGCAGTATGCCGCACATGGGGCCCTGTCGAAGTATCTCCTTTTGAAATATTGGCAAGGATTTTAATTTCCAAACAGCCTTCCTCCACCCCGTCCTGCTTTATTTTCAATATGTCTCAAATCAAACTGGAAAAAGTATAAATTTGTGTTTCTGTTAGGCTGGCGTTTACTTTACACACGCGTGCAAAAAACTCGCAAAGCACTGCTTCAAGGATTGGGAGAACAAAATGCAAATGCCGAATTTTTGGATTTCTTGATGATAATGATGAGAAGAAATCAAAACGATTTAAGCAATTCAAGACACTTTTTAAAGGTGCCAAGATTTTAAATACCTACCAGCATTGGTGAACATATACTAAAGTATAAACGATTTGAAGTCATTTGACGATATAAATATTTGTTTTCGTGTCATAAGGTTCAGAACTCACCGATGAATAAAAAACATGATGAAGGCCTCTGCACAAAAACAGAGAAACTTTGATATTTAAATTATTCAGACTGGCGGACAGCATGACCTTTGAAAACCCGCTGAATCAACAAATTCACCAAAGTTCATTCAGACATTCAGCAAGTTTTTTGGCTGGCAAAACATGATAAGACTTATAAAATCAAAATATTTTCAGTTTTATTCGATTTCGTGCGTATTTGCACCGGAAGTTTCAACGAAGAGAAGGCGCAGTAACACATCCTGTAGTGCGGGATAGAAAAAAAATGAATTAAATGAAAAAAAAACAATATACAGTTTACACTTTCATTTTCAGATCATGTTTCTGTGAATCTGTGTCCACTAGTGACCCGTTTGGCCCCGACTCTGCTCGGACAAAAGATCACCACAAAGCGAGAGTGACTTTTAAGAGGTCATCTGAACTTTTCAACCAACTTGGTTGACACAAAACGGAATTCCTTTTAAACGTGTCCCTGCTGTTGTTTCTTCCCTTGTTGTGTTTACTTGACAGTTTACAGCCTGCCCTAAAGCCAAATACCGTGCCAACATGTGGCGCGCATGCAGCGCTCAGCATAACAACTGCAACTTTTGTTTTAGCGATGGACCCACAAGTTTCAGAAGTCATCAGCACATACAGAATCCAATCAAGCGAGCTGTAAATCTGTAGGCCTGCGTTAACCCTTAACTTTATCAAGGAAATCTACACGCTCCACGAGCCCCCTGGAAACTTTCTGGCGCACGCTCTGTGACTTCTCCAATGTAATAAAACGACAACAAGTTGAAGTTTGTGGGGGTGGAAATGGACACAGATAATTATCCAAGATGTAAAAATGGATTATGAGTTACACCACAGATGGAGGGAAACAAGTTACACAGGGAAGGAAGCAATTAAATAGCCATGAGCTGGACCCAACCCTGCGCAACATCTGCCGAGACCAGTATTCAGCACTCCACAACTGACAAATTAGTGTAATGGACTAATAGGGACGAATAGAGGGAGCAAATACAATAATAAGGCTGTTTAACACAGACTGGCTGTTCTCAAGCTACCGTCTAGTCTGGTGAAACTTACCCACAGACGCGGTCCCCATCCTGGAGAACGTCCGGTCCATACTGAGGCAAGACTGAGCAATAGAGCTGGTCTGTACCGGTCAAGTAACACTTACAGCCTGCAAAGAGAGAGTCAGACGAAGCCTCGCCGTCAGTGCGATTATATGTTATGTGCAATATACTGTCAACTCCCCAAAACCATAAAACTTACTTTAATGGCTACCACGTGACCGTTTATGGCCAGTGAGCCTATCTGGCCGCTCTCCGGATGATTTTTACGATCGAATTCATAGACAAACCCCCCATTCATTTAGCACCCAAATGTCAGAGAACCAGAAACGGCCCTAATAAAGTTTACAGCAAGAAAAGTCGAGCTAATTCTCTGGGAATAACTCGGGAGTCTGTGCGCAAAGAGGGGACCCACGGCCCCTGAAGTCAGTTAAGGACCCCAGCGCCTGAGCAAGGTGAGTAAAACTGGATGCTTTAATACGAGAGGACCTGTTGAATTCAAAGAGATTTGAGGAAACTTTGCCAGCTTGGTTTTTTCCTGAGAGCTCATACAAGTGGCTTTAAGATTTTTAGATCAACCAGCAAAACTCCCCAAATCTTCTCCGCCATAAAACAGCAGCCCTGAATCTGAAAGATTTGACAAAAACGTACACTCAGTGAGGTGTTGCCATTCCAGTACAAAGTTTATTATTCTGGCCATCATCGTCGTCATCATGAACATCATTATTATTATCATACTATAGTTTGACTTCCAGTCTTTTGAAAAACATTTACAAAAAAAAAAAAGCTTATCACGATGGAGATAATACACATTGCGATAAGATTTACGGTGGGACCCTAAAAACAGCTAAAACACGCTTTTACTCGGATATTGCGCCCAGATGAAGAACGCAAAAAGAAAAAAATATAATAATAAAATAATAAGGAAAGAAGGAGAATAAAAGCAGCTCCTGCAAAAAAAAAAAAGAAAAAAAAAGAAAAGAAAAGAAAAGAAAAGAAAAGAAAAGAAAGATACAAGGCACAGCTAATGTACATACAAGGGTGAGTCGGCACCTTTGTCCACGTGTGTTCACAACACATACAATAACCACACAAGGCTTTTACTGCTGGTTCTACTTTTGGAAGCAAGTTATCTGACAACTCGGTACAATACACCAAACAAATAAATACATACATATACAGTACATACAGAGAAAAGAAAGGTCAAACACAAATGTAGCTCAACCTGAACCTTCTACTTATTAAGCTGTTATTGTTGAGTGCATCGCACAGAAAATATGGATTTATTTGCGCTAGGCGGGTAGCATTTCAAGCTTTTATTTATTTAACTTTTTTTTCCGTCTGAACAAGAAATAATTTAAGCAAACATTTATTTTCATGTCTCTTTTTTTCATTTTCTAAATCTAGACAGAACTGTACATAATGCATTTTACTCACATAAGCATAACCACGGTAGGGATAAAAATGAAATTATATTGTTGGACATAAAGAAGGTTTATAGATAGGGTGACCCACTCCTCTGTCCCTTCTCTCACACAGCCCGCTAAGTCTCTGCGCTTTTTTGGAATAGGAGGAGAAGTTGATATGACAATCTTTGTTTTGTTTTTTTGTTTGTTTTTTGAAGTGCTCTTTTTTTCAGGATTAAAAGGTGTAAAAATCAGGGCCTATAGGCTCCTCCGCCTGCAGCCGCCATGCTCATGCTTTTCAGTTTGTTGTCCTTCTTCCACTTCATCCTTCGGTTCTGAAACCAGATTTTGATCTGTCTCTCTGAGAGGCAGAGGGCATGGGCTATCTCGATCCTCCGCCTGCGGGTCAGGTACCGGTTGAAGTGGAACTCCTTCTCCAGCTCGAGGGTCTGGTACCGAGTGTATGCAGTTCTGGCCCGCTTCCCCTCTGGCCCAGACAAATCTTGTACACACACACAAAAAGAGAAAACAGATCAGACGCAGAAGAATTAAATAATAATTTTACTTTTGCGCCAACTTTCCTGAACACGTTTCTTTCAATTTTACAATACTGTGTTTGGTAATATTATAGGTATGAATGTCTTAATCGCTGCCACACGACTGGCACCTTGTAGAGCTTGAATGGTTAAAACTTACAAGTAACAAGGTACCACACACTTTTACTACTGAGTCCATAGAAAGAGGGTTAATAGCAAAAAATATTTGAAGTATCCTCTTTTTATTTAAAGCCATTTTAAAACGCACATTTAGTAAATATCAAGTGTAGAAAAGGGTCAGATACATTTAACTAGTCTAACCTCGCATCTGTTGCTACACTATCCCGTACCTGATAGTCTAGCTAACCAAATATAAACCAAACAGGTGAGAGGTGCACATAGCGCCACATGCCCCTTTTCCAAAACTACGTTTATTTGTGCTCTTTCTATCACTTTAACGCCAGAATGGCCAAAATTTGGCTTGTGCTCATAAAATGTCCTAAATAAGATGATACCACGTCCCTTTTCTTTCTTTCTTTCTGTCTTTCTTTTAAACAAACAGTCAGACAACAGCTTTTTGTTTTTTGCAAAAGATCAAAATCAGTACGAAGTCATTAAACAAAGCAGTTTACCGTGATTTATGTGTAGTTTTCTCATCCACGGGTATATCTGAGGCTGTGTTGAGTCGGTTACGTTTTGAGGAGTTGTCGGTGCACTTCCCGCGGGCTTCTCTTCCTCCAGAGGGGAAGCTTTGGACACACAGTCCCGGCTGAGCAGCAGCGTGGCTCCATTCGAGTTTGAGCACGGGGTTGAGCACGGGGTCGTTATGGAGTTTTTCACAGCTCTGTGCTGAGACTGTGTCTCGGTCACTGGGGACGAGCTGGCGACCGAGGAGCACGGTAGAGAGTCAGGTGGAGGCGATAGAGACGAGTTCCCGGTGCTGTTTGCGGACTGGTTGTACCTGACAGGCTCCACCGCGGGTGTTGTCGCCGCTGAGTGACTCGGGGAGTAGCCCGGTGTCCGCTCGCTTCCCACAAAGTGTCCGGTACTGGTCCGGCCGACTGTTAGGTCCATCCCGTTGTAGCCGTAGCCATACCTGCTGGAATGCATGGCTGTTGAGTCTCTATATTGCTCGTTTGCCGTACTGTGGTCTCCATAATTATGTAACTGGAAGTCCGCGCCATTGGGATAGCGACCGCAGAATGAGTTCACAAAATAGGAGCTCATTTGTTGACAGTTCCACCGTTTGCTTGTTGTAGGTATTGCTCTTGTTTTTTATGGTTATTTTTAGAGGTAAAATAGCATAACCTGTGTTCTTGATTTGTGGCTCTTATGCTTTAGCGCGTCCTATAGCACCCTTGCACAATTTATGATGAATTATGGAAATGAGTGGGACATGGACTTGATTCTCTCTTACGTAGGCACCCAAATATGGGGTATGGCGAAGAATCACGTGCTTTTGTTGACCAGTCGTAAATCCTGCTCGGTGACCTCCAGAGGTAAACTCGTGCACGCAGGAAATACTGGGTGGGATATAAAGGGTGCGCGCTTTCCCTGCGCTCGTGGCTAGGGCAAACTCTGAGCCGGGGCTTTGGGTGTTTTGGATTGTCGTGGTGCGCCATCCTCTGGTTCAACAGTTGCACTGCGTGTCTGCGGCGCTTTCCGAGGCGTGGGCTGCACACGGGGTCATTCGGAGGTTAACGACCATTGCGGCAAAAAAAAAAAAAAAAAAGCTCCTGAACAATACAACAAGTGACATGCTGAGAGTGCAATCTCGGCGGTGATAGTGTACAGAAATAATTCGATCAGAATCCGTTATGCATGTTATGATGGGCTATGAGTGTAAACAGTCTGCGCACTTAATAGAATAAAAGCCCATTCGCAACAGAGCTGCGTTTTCTCTCATATGATATAGCCCTATCGTGAAATATTTGAACGACTTCAAGAGCAAAAAAAAAAGACTAATGAATAAATGTTTGGGGGAAGAATAAAAGCTAAACATCACTTTATCGAATAAAGCCACAGAATGTGCTATCCGAGGCCTGATTTTTACGCCACTTTGAAAAATTAATAACTATAAATATGGGCTTTATATGAACACACGAATGTCGTTTATAAGCAGGTTAAAATATATAACTATGGGCCTCCATGGAACAGATGCTCAGATGATAGCTATTACAATCCTTTTGCGCCAAACCCGATGTTATTTTGCTCTTATTTAACGGCGACTCCTCTGCTATATTGACCTTTAAACAGTCAATCATGCCAAGCTGCAGTTTCTCGTGTTTTTATTTGTTTACATATAAGCTAAAGATTGATTATTTCTTCTTTTTTATAACATGAGAAACTACAAAGCCCGGGGCTTTGCTAAGTATGACTTTTGAATTTAATGAAATTAGTGGAGGGGTGGAAAAAATAGACTTTATTGCAAAAATGACACGGTGAAAGGATTTGCTGCTTAGGAGTGAATTTGATGCTTTTTAAGTCCTCGAAATGTAGAATACTCAATCAAACTTTAACATTATTTTGCGAGTGTGGTGAAAGCTGAACTGCATATTTATATTTTTAGGGGTTAATACAAAAAGCACATACGTATTTACGATGACAGAGAAAAGGCGATCTTGAGGTTTTCTCGTCATTTGTGCCACTGTGATCATTAAAAAAATTCCCAAAACAATTTCTCAACACAACTCTGCAATCGATCAGTTAAACCGTCAAAAATATTATTGATAATAAACAATAATGTTATTTTTAGATATGTTAGAAGCTATTCCCTCCAGCAGTTATGTATCATTGCTTAATAAACCCCAGCCGATTCACCATTTGAAAACGGTTCGTCAGCTTTGGACTTTCTTTCAAATTAATTCACGAAGGAAATCACAAATTTTAAAAGAAGCGTAGCAGGCATGGCGCAGTCAGGCGCTTCCCGTTTGTTTTACTCCCTGTGGAATTTTTATGGCACCTTCGCCTCTCAAAGGCAGTGACTTGTCCTAAGGTTTCCTCCACATGCCGTTTCCCCGGAGCAGAGCGTTTGACCAGCACAAGCCCATTCCTGTGTTAGGATTGACAGGAACAGTGAGATGGATTTATTCAGTCCCAGGTATGTGTGTGGGAGAGAGAGTGCGTTAACACACTCCCAGAAGGCACGACTTTAGGAAGGGTGAATACCGGGCTCCTACACACCCAGTGTGGGCCCACAAGGAGAGGAGCGCTATGCGCGGAGTTTGTGTTCGTTAAACAGTCGAGCAACAACAGCTGATTTATGGTTGGCCAATGGCAACAAAGTTCCCACGAAAATTACTTCTCTGAGTTGAGCCAGGGACACACCCAGGAACTAAAACACAGGCATCGAAAAGAAAGGAGAGCAACGGAGTGAGTGCGCGCTGGTGTCTGACTTGTCGGGTTGAGAGAGGGGTGAAGGGGGTACGATGGTCACTGGTGAAGGGAGGGGGCGGTGCTATCCGACTTTGCAGACACACACACGCACTCGTAGTAGCTTTTGAGAAAACATTTAAAATCACTTTCTTTTTCGTGGCCTATAATCCACGTGTTACCCCAAGAAATTACGGTAGTTCAAGCAAAAAAAAAAAAAAAATCGAAAGGAAAGTAAAATCATACTCTTTATGCAGAAATGACTTACAACAGGGAGATTTATCACTGCATTTGATGCATTTAAATCACCCTGTTAGGACTGATTGGGGGATACATTGCATGCTTTTTTTGCATCGATGCATTTTATTAAATATTAATTGCAGTCTAGCAACATACATGACTCTCTGATTTTACTTTCGGCAATACCGCTAACAAGAGCATCTATGCAAAGAAACATTTTGCAATTAAAATATCTGATCATTTAAAAAAGCATTTTTAAGTTTAATAACGTTTAGTGGTTGTCATCCTGTTCATTAATTCCATGCACATCACGCTGAGGCCTACATGCACACATACAAGGCAATAGAATAAAACACGTGGATGCACAGATGTCGACCTTTCTCATTTGCAGCAAAAAAAACAAAACAAACCACGACGAGCTGCAAGCGCGATAGCCCCACTGCCTCCACAGGAGGGCGTCAAAGAGCGCTTACTTTGCCCATCATCCACCCACCCGAAAGCACATCCCCATTTAAATCCAACAACAAATACAATCCAGACAGCCTACAACAACACTAAGATCACTGCAAAAATGAATAACCATGTTAAAATATTAGTAACGATAATAATTATCATCATCAAATAAGAGCTTGTAAATCTGATAAATCAGATTTAACACGAAGCATCAGTGATGGGAATCCTGATGAAGATCAAGTGTAACACAAAACCATTTCTTTCCAAGATTTCAGTCTCTAACCAAAATCAAAGCAGGCGAAACCATAAAGTAAGTTGCTTGCTTTAAGAAGATGCAAATAAGTACATTGTCAACCACATGCACTGGCTGACGAGCGTAAGCTGCCTTACCTTGAGAAGGTCTCTGCATGTAAACACAGGGGGGGTGACTGGAGGGAGTGGGCAGGTGCAGTGACAGAGAAAAGTCCCTTACTTGTTTCTCCATGGGGGTCGGTTCCTTCGTCTCATTTTTCCGTTACCTAGGCACCCAAATGATCCAGGCATGTCTTACTATAAGCTCCTTGCTCGTCGAGGTTCTGCCTAACATCTCACCCCCGACCCCTTAAAAAAATCCCCAAAAGCAGATGTGAGAGATGGTAAAATGTCGAAGGTCGACTGTGAAAAGGTTCCCGTGGAAGTCCGAGACCGTTAAATGAAAGGCTCCTCTATCCCGCAATTGAAAATTAAATATAAAAAAAACGGGGCGAAAAAAAAAGTTCATGTTCATGGCTCCCCGCCACGTGACAAGCTGCGGCCAATAGGAACCCGGGCCGCGTCGTAAACTTGTATGGCTATGTTGTAAATTTTCATAAACAACAACGGATTTATGGCCCAGAGCTGGAGGGAGAGGGGCGAGGGGAGAGAAAGAGACAGAAAAAGGAGGGAGGGAGGAGGGCAGGTCAGCGTCAGGCGCCATCTTACCCAGCGAGGAGGGAAAGCAGAGTTCAACAGTAATTTCCCTTCATCTGCAGCCTGTCCCATCTCGCATCCTCATAGCTCACATTCCCCAACTTCACTGTTTACCTAACCCCCATTATGGACTGTAACATGTCTCATTACATGCAACCCAATACTGGTCACACTGAAGGTCACATAATGGTAACTGTGAACACAATATTACTCGACCCAGGGCGCGATTACAATCCTTTTCTTGGATGGATATTTTTAATAACACGGTAAATATGGAATGAAACCAAATAGAGAGGGTAAAATCATTTTTATTAAATGATTGCGCGTTCACTTCATTTACAGGACAGACTACAAGCCTAGCAGACTTTGATTGAAAGCCAGCAGCATTTGCTCACTGTACTGGAATATTTCTCTGATTATAAAATGATGGATATTGCCAGCTGGATAACGGTACATGTATTTAAAAGACTAATCTGTAAAGCTAGATATCCACAGTAGCCTACGGCACAATCGCTGACGGTATAGTGAGCGGGTGAGGAATCTGAGGTAGGTTACATGCAAAACTAAACAAATATTTGCGTCGATAGTTAAATCCTCACCCCTAGCAGGCGGATTAAAATCCATGTTAATTAAAAGGGGGGAGGGAGAAGAAGAAACTCAGGAATTCTTTTATCAAAATCAGTCAAATAAAACATTTGCCTTTACCGGTTCAAAATAAGGCACATCAATTGTATGGTAGAAAACAGGAAACCATCAATTAAATCACCAGCTCAGTTCGTGTTTACATTTCCGTGTCAGTTTTTGAAAATTATAAGGTAAATACTAGGTCGTTTTTTGCTGAAGGAATGTTAACTCAGTAGTAGTTTTCTGTAGTCCAAAATGTGCCATATTTGTAGTACTCCTATGGGATATATGCGGAGGATATAAAAATACAGGCTAGTTAGGGTAGGTAGTTAGTATTTGTCACGGGAAGCATTTTTAGTGCTGGTTTAAATATGAAATCCAGAAGAGCAGTGTAGTGTTTTAATGTGGATTACTGTCAAAAGATTAATAAGACTTAGTGCCTAAATGTTATGTCAGAAGTTATATTCGATGCATACCAACACAATATTTAACACATTATATTTCTTTATTTTGATTTTCTGTCCGTCTCTTCTGTTACTTTTCAGTTGTTCCTGAGTCAACACGGCCGCTTTGGGTCTCTTCACTTTTGGGTTCCCTGCCTTCCGACGGTGCCTGACTATCACGGTGCTGTTCCTCGTTGCTCGGCTCGTCCTTGTGGTCCTTCTTCCACTTCATCCTGCGGTTCTGAAACCAGATTTTGATCTGTCTCTCTGAGAGGCAGAGGGCATGGGCTATCTCGATCCTGCGTCTGCGGGTCAGGTAGCGGTTAAAGTGGAACTCCTTCTCCAGCTCCAGCGTCTGGTGTCGGGAGTAGGTCTGCCGTCCTCGCTTTCGATTTGGATCTGTGGAAGATGAGATGCGTGAACAGAAATAACGTTATTGTAATGTGGGACTGTATTTGTATTTTTTTAATTAAAGTGTACTTAAAATTGGATCTTACAATAAAAACCAGCAGATTTAAATGTCTATAATTCATTTGTAAGTGCATATTTAATTGCAGCCTGTAATTACTCAATTACCACCTGCACACACGCATTCGCTAACACAACTTTTTTTTTAAAGCATCTTTGCAACAATTTAAAGTGGCCCTGCTGGGGTGTTTGGTTCATGCCTCCTTTGATACTCTGCATGCCTTTCCAATTAAAAGCCAGCCAGGCTCTACACACCGAAGAAACTACTTACAGCTCCCACTTCAAAAAATATTACTATGTTTCATTTTCATCTGACTTCCCCGTGTAGCGGCCAGTAGTGGCGCATATTGATCCAGGTTTCTGAAAATACCAGAGCCTCTGCAATGCAGAACCAATTAGAAAGGGGCTGCAGAGTGCAGGAGAGCTGATTTACACAACAGGCCGGTCTTTTTTTACAACCACAAAGGGGAGAAGAGGCTGTAAGAGTAATAGGAGTGCAGAGAAAACCCCCAGCGGCAAGGTCTCTGCGTACTGAACACACACAAGCGCTGGCCAAATGAATTTATGGCTGCAGAACTCATTAGTTGCGCAATAAAAGTTTTACGATTCTTTCCATGCAACACCAATGGCTTCACGAAATTAATTGAACCACTAACGGCCAGTCTAAGTATCACAATGTTTTGTAAGCGCACTGACCCGGGGGCTTTGAAACAGCACATACCTGATACTCGCATCCAGGGGTACATCCGGTGTTGTTTGTCCGGCGACGAGGTTAGGGGTTCAGTCCCAGGGTGACAGCAGCTGTCGCTGAACAGGCGGCTCTGGTCAAACGGGCTGCAGTTTGACGAGTGTGCGTCCTGCCCCTGGCCATAGCCGCAGGTAAACACAGTATGGCTCTGGTACACTGTATTATTAACGCTGTAAACTCCAGAGAGGGATGGCGCAAATGCAATGGCCGCAGCAGTCCGAGTAGAGCTATGGTCGTCCCCACGGGGTCCGATGCCGCAAGAAGCTCGTTCCACGTTTGGGAACAGGGAACTGCCCGTCGTAGATTTGCTAAGAAGACCATCCACATAATAAGAACTCATATTTTTTTCTCTCTGATTTGTTGGCCCAGAATCCTCAGTGTCGTTTTTACGAGGTAGTGTGATAGATGACAGCAATACACCCTAGATTTACACCAAACCCCATTTTTACTCTGGACCAAAGAACTCACCCATGTGACCCCGGCCTGGTCGCTCTCGTCCAATCAGCAGAGACGTGGTTTTATTATGGCACAGGACTGCGGAGTAGGATTAACACTTCAGACACATAAACACGCACACAGATATAAACACACATGCAAGAAATTCACACGGTCCCGATAAGCCGAGGGTAACTGGCTGAATTTAATTCTCATGGGTTTGTTTCGCCATATCATCACTAATCATCATTTTATAAGCTTTCTGCTTCCTATTTCAAGTACCTCAGTGAATCAATCTATCTATCTATTTATCTATCTATCTATCTATCTATCTATCTATCTATCTATCTATCTATCTATCTATCTATCTATCTATCTATCTATCTATCTATCTATCTAGTAGTACTTAAAGAAATATTTCTAAAAGTATAGTATACTTATAGAAATAGTTTTTGATTATCTACCACATAAAAACATCTGTATATTTTCTTTTGATCTTACAAAATGGCTCGTGCCATTAAAACATATTTTCACAAGTTAGTTTTCATTATATTTGTCTATCCGTGCAATATAACCGGTTATTATTATTATTATCGTTGTTGTTGCTGTTGTTTTGTTATTGTTGGTAAAATTAGATTATATTGTTACCATAAATGGGCAATAAATTACCACAAATCATGCTTGAAAAAATATTAATAATACTAAATTGAAAATATTTAGATTTCACTACTTTACCTTAAATAATTACGATTACCGTCTATAATAATGATCAGTAGTAGTATTAGTAATATTACGTTTTTAATTATTTAACTTTACTAATATCATAATGTAATTATTAACTAATATTGTTTTAAGGTAATAGTTTTGTTATTTTTAGTAATATTTTAAGTAATAATAATAATAATAATAATAATAATAATAATACGGATTGTAAACTTAATTATTCCGTGTGGAAAAAATCACATATTATATCTTATTTTAAACATATGCATTTTTGAAATAATTAATGAACAATTGAGCGGGAGGATGCAGATTTTAGCAAAGTCTTGCTGTTAAACTAATTATTTAATTTAAGGCGTTTACCTTTAAATACGACAACAGGACGACAAGAGTGAACACAGCGACTACTTGGGTGTGCAAGCAGTAATCCAGCAGCCACAGGCTTTTTCATTCCTCCCCGCAGAGCTGCAGGTTCATGAAGCAGCTTCTACACTGAGACTGTAAAAAGGTGTGAAATTATTCCTCTGGACTCTTAAAATGTTGCTACAGTTTGTTCCCAGTGCAGGCTCATTAGGGAGGGGGTGTTACAAAAAGCAGAGGGGTGATGTAGAACAGTGTCGCCACCCTCTGGTGATTCGTGGGGATTGCAGCGTTGGGGAGGCAGCACTGCGCAGGCGTTGTTATTTTAATGCTGAATCCGATATAATGCAGCAGATTAAGGAAAGGAGGATGTCACGGAGGTGACGTTTCGTTTATGTTGGGTATGATTTGGAGAAATGCTCCGGTGTTGCAACATACTCGTGTTTATAGACACAAGTCTCACTGCTGTGTCTGAAACTAGCTGTTCACTTTATTGCTACCTTTTCCTTTAGGAAGGCCCGGCAAAGGAGCAAGGGGCGGAAGGTTCCCAGGTAGAAACAAAGGATCCCTCCAAATGACCGTGAGTCCTGCGCGTCCCCGTCGAGGAGAATCCAATAAAACTGATCATTTCCGCTCGGACCTTTTGTCCAGACCGCAGTCTCACAGAAAGAGAAGAAAAAAACAAATGGGTGCCATTCTGGAAGCGGCCTAATTGTGTCTGGACGGCCATAAAGCCATTAAAACTGGAATGCCAGACAGTATAGCAGACCAGGCGTTTTATTGCACTGTCTCTGGCCGAGTCTTTGAAGTTTGGGTCCATCTGCGTCCCCCCCCAACGCGTCACAACAGCACTCCAGTTGTGGACTAAAGGACGACTTAGCCTCCAAGCAGCATAATCGATAGTTTCTGTACAGCCCCTTAATGAAAGCTGAATTACCTGCTCCTCCTGTCTTTGATCGATCAGGACACCATGCAACTGTAGCTCAGATCGGATTTGCTGGTCTCTTTGTGTCAAATATTTTCTCCAGCATGCAGAGACTTGAACCAGTCTTAACACTAAAATGAAGGGGCCATATTTTAAACTAGACCTACACCATTACTCCAAAGCCAGTTGGACAGTTTGACCTCAAAATGTGTGTGTGTGTGTGTGTGTGTGTGTGTGTGTGTGTGTGTGTGTGTGTGTGTGTGTGTGTGTGTGTGTGTGTGTGTGTGTGTGTGTGTTTAAACAAATTCCTAAATTTCCAAAATACATTTAAAAAGATGCGGGGTTTTTCCTCTTCTTGTAAATTGTTTAGCGCCGTCTGTGATGGCTCATGACAGATTAGCCTAAGCGCCCTTGTCAAATCTGAGCTGAGGAGAAACACATCGGCTGTATTATTTTGGGCTTCAGCAGTCGAAGCCCACGGTGTCTTTTTTGTTTTGTGTCCTCTCGCCTCGCAGCGCTTTGCACCCCATAAAAGGTTATAGCGGTAATTGTCTTTTATGGCTGTATACAGCTAACAACATCCTCTGCCAAGATGCAGCTATGTCCCCAACACACACACACACACAGTGTTCTAGGTGTGTTAGGTTTCACTGGTGTGTGTGTGGGTACACACTCTTTTTTTTGGGTGGGGGGGGGGGATTGTTTTTTGTTTTTTTGCTTTTTACAAATTAAAAATATTTAAGCAAACAAAAAGCTCATTTTCACTAAGTATGCAATCATCCAAATATAACTGATTATCATTACTCTATTTTTTGTTTCTGTATTTTCACGTGTCATAACTTTTGGCAGCGCAAACCAGCGCCAGCTCAGGCTTTTTTGTTTGTTTGTTTTTGCGTACCAAGAATTCAGAATTTCAAATATTATGAAAGCATGAAATGCAGACTGGCGTGGGGGTGCAGTGAGATATGAATGTAAGATACTTGTAGTCGCAGATATAATTTGTTTTATTCAATAAATAAAGTACAAATTACATTTGTGAACCAAAAGTCAGACGGTCAGCACGACCGCGAGGTATTAAAAATGAGTAGCTAGCCTACAGTGTTTTCTTCCATTTGCACTCACTAACAAATATTACGCTCTTTGAAAATGACTCCCTGAAATTCAGTCACACGAATCCAGTAATGCAAACAAATCTATTACAATCCACCACTGCAAAACAAAGGTCAATGTAGGTATGTAGGTAGTTGAAAGACATAGGTAGTCAATCATGTTATGTAATACAACTTCTAGCCTATCATATATATACTGAAATTTCGTAAGAGTTCTCAGGAGGTTCCTTGTATTTATGCGCCTATTTTACTCTGTTTTTCCCTACAGTTTCTAACGTTAGATTCAAATTCAGTCAAAGGCTTATCCTAATAGTAAGAGAGAAACAACAATAAAATACTTTTTTTTTTTACAAACTATACGCTCAGTTGGCTCTGAGACAGACAACAAATATAGCTACAATCCGGAACACAGAGAGCTAGAAACAGTCGTACACAAACAAGCACAGGGGCAAGGCCAACTAATACACTTTAACGAGGTATTAATTCAAAGCAGCACGAGAAAAGAACAAGTTAAAAAAAAACGAGGGTGCACTGTTAAAACTGTGCAATATAATGGTAGTTGCAAAAAACTAAAGCCCAACATGCTGTTTTTTGTTTGTTTGTTTGTTTTTTACAAGACAAATAACCCTATAGCTGTTATTAAGAACAATATGACAATGTTGTTTAAAAACAGGGTCCAGCAGAGTTAAGAGCTCTTACACATCAAGCTCGCTATCAGTCTAATGCTGCTTTTGTCTAAGGTTCAGTCACTCGTCTTTCGGTGCGCCGTCTTTATTGAACTTCTTCATCTTCATCCTGCGGTTCTGAAACCAAATTTTAACCTGTCTTTCGGTGAGGTTTAGCAGCCTCGCCACCTCGTACCTACGGTCTCTGGTCAGGTAGGTGTTAAAGAGGAACTCTTTCTCCAGCTCCAGGATCTGGTGCTTGGTGTACGGACAGCGCTTTTTTCTTGTGGCACTCGCGTGGAGCCAGTTGGACACTGGGTTATCTGAAAAGAGTGGGGTGCGACACTGGTGTGAGGTCCTGAACTTCTGACTAACCATATATATATATATATATATATATATATATATATATATATATATATATATATATATATATATATATATATATATAATACAAATAAAGTAAAAGCGTAAAAGCGAATGTGCGCCTCTAAATTCTGCTATATCCACAGCTCTACAGCTCCCCGTCCATGTTTTGTCCCTTCTGCCTCCCTCGCTGCTCACGCTCACTTTAAAGGCTGCAAGAGGTTATCTAATACAGCAATGTGAGCTGGGCTATTAACAGCCCCCCATAAGGAAATGGCACGTTCAGAATGGCATCTGTTAGGACGCGCAACCCCCATAAGGCACCCCAATCCTCACAGCTTCATGTTGTGCAAATGACATAAAAGACTCTGCTTTGACTTACTTGGATCCAGGCCCGGTTTCTCTTCCCCCTCTCCGCTCAAATCCCCTGCCTGGACGGAGAGTTCGTCCTTTTCCACCGGTGATGCTGACGCCACGGTGCCATTGGCGTATTCAGAGAGCAGCAGAGCCGTGTGGGATCCGGGCAGCCCTCCTTCAGCCCGCGCCCCCAGTCCCTCCGGTTTGATCCCGTAGTGATGGGTCGTCGGTAATCCGGTCAACGGCAGGGAACCGGACATGGGCTCCAGAAGCCAGGATTGATACCGGCCATCTGTATCTCCACCTACTGGGCCTTGGGGATGCCCGTAGTGGGGATGATACACAGAGGAGACGGTGGCTGGAAACTGAGCCGGGACGTGGCTCCAAGACGGCCCGAATACCTGGGGCTTGGATGGGAAGGTGCAAGTCCCGACCTCGCTGTGGTCGCTGATGGAGGCATGCTGCCTGGCGTGCTGGAGCCCAGGACCGGAGGTGTACCTCGGCACAGAGAGCTCCTCGCTCTCGGGGAGAATGAGGGAATCGACGTAGTAACTAGTGAGCGTTCCAGATGTCGACATGGCAGAAAAATTACACTTTCACATGTACACAGTCATACAGCGGATGCATGCAAAAGCGAGACGCGCACACACACCACACACACACACATACACACGCAGTAAACCCAGCCTCACAAAATAACAATGTGGAGAAATCAAGTAGCAACTTCGCTCCACGGAGAACTACAGTGGGAAAGTAATGGGGAGACAGGCTGCCATGCCATTGGGTAGCAGACACACGTGATCATAAGGCTGAACAATAAAGGATAAATCAATCCCTACGGTCATTAAATACTCACCCTCTCTCCTATAACAACTTCGACTTTTTAAGAATTATCAAGATTTGAGCAGGAACCACTATGCGAGATGAAAAATATGAATGAATAAAATAAATGACACCGGGCTCCTTCTTATTGGCACTTGCTGCCGTTCCAATCCCCTCTCGGTTATCCAAAACGATACAAAATGTATTTGGAAGCCTTCTTTTACGAGACATTTTATAGGACACGTAAGCACCCTACGATCGCTGCTCACCAAAACGCATTTTAAACAGCACCACATCACAGAAACTTTGCAGCTCAATGATCTGAATAAGACTATCTAGTGAATTATGAATCGTTTTTTATAACACTTTATAACAGTTTTTCTCCCCTCACAGGCCATACGCTTTCCTCTGCAGGTTTTTCTTTGCTACAGCTTAAAGCATTAAATACATATCATAGGCGCAAAAAGCTAGCCAATAATGAAACATACTTAAGTCTATTATGAGGCTGAGTAGTTTTCAGTTAAACGTTGTATTCCTATGTGAGTTAAACCTTAAGCGCAGGCTACATGGAGAATTCTCGTATAGGGTTATTTTTCTACCACAATCAAGCTTCCTGCCTACGTCAGGTCACTGTACACGCTGGAACTAAGTCTCTGGCGCCTAATTAACCTCATTACAATACACGAAGTTTCCATGAAATGAACGCTTCTGCAGGAGTTTGAGTATTTTTTCTCAACAAAGCTATAGTGTTAAATTAACTATGTAAAACTACATCAATAAACGTGTCGTTATTTCTGGAGAATTGAAAGAATGTTTTGTTTTTCAATTTTTTTTTTTTGTAAATTACATTTTTTTAAAATAATAATAACAGGGTTTCTTATTTGAGCATTTTTAGTGGATTTATCAGTTACGCTGTAATAGAATTTAATAATATATTAATTTAATAATATATAAATAATATATATATTTGTTTCTTGACAAATATAAACATATCGTGCCGTGAAGCAGTGTGTGTGTGTGTGTGTGTGTGTGTGTGTGTGTGTGTGTGTGTGTGTGTGTGTGTGTGTGTGTGTGTTTTGGTTTTTAAGAAGAACAGCGAAAATAAAAATAAATTAAATGCATATTTTTTTGCTAATTTGAAATAATCCGCTGGATTCAAACACGCTGGCCAAAACTTTAGAAATTATAGAAGTGGTTAACTAATAAATAATATATGTAATTATTATTTTAAAAAATACCAGAGCCTCATTCTAACCCGTTTATTATTTACACCGCCGTTATCACTTAGTATACGCCTGTATCATTACTACCATCAACAAATTATCTGTAATACCAGCTAGGTGCCAGGGCGTCGGTGTAACGTTACTCTTATATGCAGCTAAGAATAAATGCAATGTGGTGTTTGTGGTTTCCCCCTTTTAAAAAGAAATGGCGCGGGGAATGTCCTGCACCAGGATACATTTAATATGCTGTATTTTCAGGTTTTTTCCCATATAGAGCTTAACACAGAATTTATTTGTGTTTTTAAAAACATGGTGCTGTAAGCCTAAGCTTGTCGTGTCCAGTAAATCCTAAATCTGCGAATTTAACTACTGCAGGTTTCAAAGTAGCAACCTTGAGTTTTCACATACTGCATGCCCGTTTTTTTTTTTATTACCCGCAAATGAAGTGAGAGCTTGGCCAACTCCCCCACAAGGCCACAGACAATTCAACACGTAGAAATTATCTGCTCTCTGCTGATGCATCTAAAAGAGGAACACAAAAGAATGCACAAGGTGTCCATAATTTGCTTTCTAGATGCGGGCTATCACTTCGCTGGTACTTGCACAATATTTGGCTAGACATCAAACAAGCCGAAGGGGGAAAGGAGCGGCTGTGCGCCTATTTGTGCACTAAAAGTTCGAATAGACAAACACCTTCAGAGCAGGAAAAGACGGCACTATGCCAATGGCTCTAAGGCTGTAAACCTAAATCAGGGTGTTTTTTCACTCAGTTTACCGCAGGGGCTATTCACTTCTTTTGCCTCTGCAGATAACAGCCTGTCTGGCGGATCTAAATATCACCATAAAGCCCTTCCCCTCCTTTTGTCTGAGCCACTATTGCGCAGTGGAAGCATCCGGTCTCATTGCCCACGGAGGTCGCTGTTGCCCCATTCACCTTCCCCTTCCCCTCCACTGCAGTGGTCGTAACCGAGGCCTTGTCTGGCGTGTCTGCGTCACTACTACTCACGAAAAACACTCACGGCTTTACCCTTAATCCCAAGTCCACAATGTATAATGCAACTCAGCTTTGATCACGTTGATATTCAGCACACGTTCCCATTCAGACGTATTCTAGCAAGAGAAAGAAAGAAGAAGGAAAGCAAAGCAAGTGGAGGACTCCAAAGAAAGCACTACGGAAGACAGGTTGAGCTTGTACACAACAGCCAGCCACCCCTCCCTGATTTCCACATAGGAAGGTTTGTAACGTGTCACCAACACACCGCTCCCCACTTTTAAAAAAAGAAAATCTCACCCTCTTTATCACCCAGATTTGCTTCACTTTCGGTTTCGATGTATGTAACTGGGGCAATTAAGACAGTTTCATGTTGCAGAGTTAGAAATGGACCCCAACAACATGAAACTACCTAAACCACTCGACAGTCGATCCGGGCCTCGAGAGAAAGCACAGCCAGCCAGTTCATAATGCACCGTGGTCGTCGTTTCGGTCATCATGTGTTCAAAAAAATGTACTGAGAAAGCCACAACAGTGTTTGATGGGCTGTATGCACTCCAGTGAACCCGCTGCAACAAGGCGCAAAATGGACAAATTTACAGCAATGAATGAACTTACCGCGATCCTCGCGTTAATCCCAGTTATTCCCAGACTTGAGCAGAAATCGTGTTTTATCCACAGTGTGTTTGCATAGTTCAGTTTTCTAGCTGTGAGCCGGGCCTCCTCTCCGTCCGAAAGACTCTCTCACGACTGAAGCAGCTCTTAGAGGAGAGGGAGAAAGCTCATATACCAGCCAGTCATAAAACTCTACAATAGCCGGCTGGGTATGCAGCTAGACGGCTTATAGCCTAATATCTTAATTATTTCCGATGGCCAGTGCAGTAGTGCTTAGAAACAGTTTGTTGCTCAGCTGCTACAAACACACACACACACTCAAAAAAAAATTAATAAAGAAGGAATATCAAGTGTAGGAGCCTCTGTTATTTTTGAACTTTACATTTTAAAGGCTTATTTCCCCCTCCAGCCTCTCTCTGTCCCTGTCTCCTTCTATAGAAAAACATACACGAACACAGAAAAAATTCAAACGGCTTCGGTTCAGTGCGAGCTGATAATTTATTAAGCATTACACAAAAAACACATTGTCATATGTACACAGAAATATACAAAAAGGAACATTCCTCCTTCACTTTGCAAACTGTTTTCGTGTAAACGCCCTCAACGCGAACGGAGTTCCAATTTATACATTCAGCTCATACATAGTTTAGACTTATAGTACTACATTTAATGGTCACAGGGTGAAGGATTTTTTTTGTCATTTCTCCCTGGTTATATAAGGGCATTATATTCCAGATTGGTTTAAATTTGCTTCGAAAAAATAAAAATATATAAAATAAAAACTTCTTATCATGCAGTTTGAAAATTAAATATTTTTTCAAAATTATTTCTAAAAATTTAGATGAAAAAGATGATTTGCCCCGTCACTTTCCAGGGCGCAGGTCCATGTGTGTGTGCATGTATGCGTGCGTGTGTGTGTGTGTGTGGGGGGGGGGGGGGGTGATTTAACTGCACTGAGGACACTACCCAAACATACGACGGAGGTGTCGGATCAACAATATAAAAAGAAAATATAAAAAGAAAAACACAATCAGGGGTAAAAACAGAGTCAAAAACATTCAGATGATCCTTTTTTCCTTTTTCTCAGTAGCTCACAGAGGACGTTTCATTGACATTAAGCGTGTTTGGAAATTAAAGGACGCTGCACCCCACGGTAAAACGAGTCTTTGTGTGGACAAGGAGGTGTGGGGTGGCGAATGTAATTTATTTCACCTATATATCTTGTTTTTACATTTTATTTTACTTCTCCTGTGTCATCGTGATTCTCTCGTTCATCACGAAAATCCATAGTTGGAGGTGAGTTCCCGGATCCTGTTTTCCCTCGTCATTTTCTTCAGCTTCATCCTGCGGTTCTGGAACCAGATTTTGACCTGTCTGTCCGTCAGGTGGACGCTTTTACTGATCTCTAGGCGGCGCTCTCGGGTCAGGTACATGTTGAAGAGGAATTCCTTCTCCAGCTCTAGTGTCTGGTGCTTGGTGTATGGACAACGTTTCTTACGGCCGCTTTTTGCTGTCAGCCAGTTGGCCGTGCTTTCACTTTTTGTGTCTCCTAAAGAAAATGGTAAATAAACGGGTTTACGCACTGTAAACATGAGAAACTCCACTGTGTGTAAGAGAGAAAGGCAGACAAAGAGCATAGTTTTTTTTTAATCTATATGTTTGCATTGCGCTCATATTAAAACAACAGGCAACACTTTACCTTAAATTCCCTATATTTGGTAAGCAGTGCATTTAATAAATGTTTTATGACGTGTTAAAATGTGGATGTAAGAGTTTACTGATGAACTGCATTTGAAAACTTGACATTATCTAAATAGATAATGAGTGACCTTATAATAAAACACGTGGAGAGTAAAACAGACTTAACATTAGCTGCATATTAACAGAGTATAAGAGTGTTATAAACCAAGTCATAAATGTTTCTGATTATAAGTACGAAATGAAAGGATTACTCTGTGTGTGTGTGTGTGTGTGTGTGTGTGTGTGTGTGTGTGTGTGTGTGTGTGTGTGTGTGTGTGTGTGTGTGTGTGTGTTTGATGCGGAAAGTATAGTTTCTTTGTTAGATTCATCAGACTTGCAGTTGACGTTATAGCAACATATGCAAAATTTTCCGCCAATCGTAAACAGGGACACAAACATTATGCTGCTATCATAGATGGATGCAAATTACAGAAACGTTATAGCACTGGAAAAACATAAAAGCCTAAATAATAAATTTAGGCCCTTTTTTATGCAGCAGCCAACAACAAAAAAACAACACTGGATAAAGCTGCAGGTATTTAACGTGCATCGTATAATAAGTACTTCATTTCATATTACTCTGTAGGTTTGTATTATTAAATTTGTTGTGCTTGTTTAACGACAATAAAGAGTTTCATGTCACTCTGTAGGTTTGTATAATCAGGCAAAATTAAATTTGCCTTCATAATCACTGCTTCTCTCTTTTAATTTTACGCAGTACAATTTCTGTCTATTCATGAAAAAATGCACGCTTATTTAAGGGCGTTCCTCCCGCAGAATCTTGTCTTTATAGCATAAGAAACAACGAGATATGCAAAAGCAGTGTTTACAGACCTGTGTCTTCACTGTCACCTCACCCTGACCAGTAAAATAAAACTTGACAGGTGTCATTAAAAAGCCCCACTCTAACTGAACGCTAACAAAACAAAAGTGCGCAGACGAACCGTGACATTACCTTTATTAGACTGTACTGCTCTCTCTTTGTCGTTCTCCTCTGTTTCTTCAGCTGACGAGGCGTCTCCATCCGAGGAGTCGCGTGCCTCCTCGGTCCCAGTCGCAGCGTGAGGCTGCAGGTCTGAGTTTCCCGAGGACACGGGCCCCTCGGTGTTCCTCCCCTCCTGTGCCGTGGCTGGAGCAGAAGTCGAGGTTGGAGGTGTGTGGAAGCGAGCTGGAGCAGTGGGGTGTAAGCCAAAGTGGGAATGGGAAGGGTTCGACTGGGGGCCGCTGGAGTTGTAAAGTTTATGAGAATGTGCGTGCGTCTGAGACAAGCGGAAGTAGCCCGGCACAGGCACTGAGCCCCCGCCGCCGCCATCGGTAACTGTACAAGAACTCGACCCTTGGCCGGCTCCAGTTAACCTTGAATATGTGAGATCTTCTGCGGTGGAGGCTTTAGGACACTTCGCCTGCTCGTACAGGCAGTAGGTGCTCTCTTCCTTTATATTTTGCGGGAACGAGCAGGGCGCGACCTGAGGACCTACCGGGTGATCTTGGTCCATCCGACATGACCTCTGTGCGTCCATCCACATTTCCATGGTGGACATGTAAGCGCCCGAGGCGGAAACCACGTTTTGTGGACCCACCTCGCTCCGCTTACCCATACCTGGGAAGTATCCATAGTTGTGTAGTCCGTAAGGCACTTCTGTGGCAGTGCTGTGAGGCACGCACAGTGCGCTCCCGGTGTAGTGACCTCCGCCGCTCTCATTGCGGCCACTGATCAGAGAATCCACTAGAAACGCATTTCCTGACGGGCTGTCCGAACATGACATTATTGTGGTGTATTTTGGCGAAGAGAGAAGGTAGCCCTTTCTGGCTGACATTTCTTGTGCAAAACATGCTGGATATGATTAGAGGCACCCCCTCTCCGCCGAGCAGACTGTGAAACCAATGGAAAAGCTGGAAGATGGGCAGTCCCTCCCACTCTGGGGCTACGTAACGATATCCATCTTGGAGCTGAGGCAGAGAAAGAAGACAGCACAGCAATCAGTGCCTCACCTCTCCTTATGCGCTACCTTGAAGTGACGAGGTGCAACACGATTCAGAAGTTTTAAAACATCTGTCTTTGAATTGTGTAATTCGTGCATGTGTTCTTTAGAAAAGCTTTGGAAGCATTATTTCCATTGCACAAGTACACAAAGGCCTGAAGCACTGACTTCCACTTTCCAACAAATGCAATGCAAATCAAATGTTAAGATAAGATAGAACTTTATTAATCCCTCGGGTGGGTTCCTCTGGGAAATTCGATGTTAGCACAACGCTTAGCTATACAGGACAGTAGGACGTACTATATGTATAACCTGCCAAGCCCCTGAACGATAAAAGTTATGTAAGTGGGAAAATATAAGCAAATAATACAATTTATTATACAATTTCGCTTTAAGCCGGTGTGGCTTTAAGGTGTCAGATCAATTTAAAACGTGTGAGCCTTCTGAAACCCATCAACAAAGACACAAGACAAAGCTTAACGGTAATAAAGTCTTTTTGACTGTAGGGAGAATGCGCCTTTGGCAAAATGTCTTGTTTTATGTTGTCCATCCTGCAGCCCAAAGCAAGTCTGAGCTCCTCTGCAATAAAAACAGAAGTGTTTGGAATATTGTTGCCTACAGATATAGTGATTGCTATCAAACATGCGGAAGATAATGCCGCTGAAAAGTTCATATTTTCATTTTAGTCCGGATCGTTTAGTTGTACTGTTCTAAGTCACTTTGTACATGTTTGTAGCAAAATCACTTTTCACTTGAGAGTTTGGGCAAATATTAAATTCTTGGAAAATTCGCGAAGATTAACAAAGCAGTGCTGCGTGACAAAGAAAACACATTGTCGATGGGTCTGAACGCAACTGAAGAATGCACAAATACATAGAAAAATAATTAAAATAATTAAATCATTTAAAAACCAAATTTCTAAAATTCCCTGTCATTCTACTTTCCATCCAACAAAGCCTCTGAAGGCACTTTCTTAATTTTATATAAATCCTGTGTCCATATAATTTTAAATTTTACACTAAGAACATGAACACATGTTTTTTCAATCTATCAATTTCAAATTAGACAACGCAATAACTATGCTCTTTGTCTGTTTTTTTTTTTTCCAAAAACGCAAAATATAGAATGTATTTAATTGTATCCAAGCAATCATTACGGGCAACATGTAAAAAGGTCAAGCCTGCGTGTGCTTTTGCTCAAACGCTACAAATGATATCACCATGCAGCACTACGCTGTTTGGATTCCTTTCTTACAAACATTCAAAAAAAAAACCTCAAAGCGGACTTCAATACGCAAATTTACATTCGTTAATCTGCCAAAATATTGATCACGTTGTTGTGAGGGAAAAGTCCCTTTGCGCCACAGTAAAGCCGACATAAAGCTTCCACATTCACAAGCCATCCAGTTTGTCCAATTTGGGGCAATAAGGTCCACAATAAAACTCTCCTTCCATCTTGTCGTGTCCTTGGCCATGTGCACTCCATTGCTCTGTCTCCAGGTTGAAGTTAATCTTGGCCAGCTTTGCCATTACCAGGCCCAGGTGGCCCTTACACCCCCCCCCCCCCCCCAGTTTGTTTTGCAAAAAAATAAAAAAAACAGAGAGAAAGAAAGAAAGAAAGAAAAAAAAAGAGGAAATTCGGGAGTTATTCATAAATTGAGCCCATTTAGGTTTTCTGTCATTTATATGTACACTGACTTGGAGTTTTACCGAGTCACGGCGGACGTTTGTCAATCGCTGCTGCTCAGTGCGAGCATACTTCAAATTACTTAAATGACTGAGGCTGGATGCGGGTTATTTATGCGCATGAGAATATAATGCAATGGCCAATTTGAGAAGAAAATGATCTATTATGGAATTGTATTTTTTTAAAAGGCGTTTTGAGATTTCAGAATAAAGGCCGTGAGCGGCCGGAGCGTTTGTGTCCGTTTGTAAAATTTCCCCCAAAACATAAACTGAACCACAACACTGTTAGCCCAGTGACACAGATAAACGAACAACAATAGGTTTAAAATCATGTGCGCTTGTCCCCACGGTGGCCTGTTGCACGTGGGACACATGAGCCAACAGGGAAACCAAATACCTCAATTAATTATGTGTGCCTGGTATTAAAGTGTTTTGGCCCGCACACTTCATGATGTTGTAGTGGCATGGGGGCCTATCGATACCGTTGTGTTGCAGTTATTAATTGTAGCTATTAAATCTTCATTTTCACAGCTGCCCGGCTATTATATCCTGAACACAGTTTAGTCTCACCACTGGCTTTGATCAGGCCCATATAATCGTGGCCGAAGATGCCGTTTGAATCGTATCATGTTCGTCCCGAGTGCAGTTATGAACAATAACGCGGCGTTTTATTACGTCCAAGCGGAAGCATTTATTTTTCACGAGAGACAAAGGAGAGAGAGAGAGAGAGAGAGAGAGAAAAGAGACTGGGTCCACACGCATTAGGGTTTAGAATAGCCACTCGCCACTTGGACTGATACAGAATAGCCTCAAACCTCAGCCCTATAGTGTCTGTTACAGGAAGGAAAAGGAGACGCGATTGCTGCCCTATCGCAATCAAATCGACCTTTTTAATCACAGCTTTGGCACGTAGACAGGGAATTGTGTGTTTTGGAACGACGTCAAATGATTTTAATGGATTCCTTTAAGAGGAAGAGCACGGAGAAGAATGATCACAGAGGCGACTACTGTGATTTAAGATGAGCTGCATTAGTATGTGAAAAATAAAACCGTTTGTTTTCCTTCCAGCACCCACTGCCTAGTTTGTGTCATTAACGTACGAGCTGTGTCCACCTTTGTCTAATAATTAAGGCAGAGTTTCCCGAAATACAAAACATTTGTGGTTAGACTTGGGAGGGGTTGCAGATCTCTCCAGGTACAAGGCGGCTATGCTACACTCCAACCATTAAAAAGCTCTAGCCCAGCAAAATGAATAGCACATGCAGCATGAAGCCTTGGCACAGATGTGCTGCCTTATTAGGGCCCCCAGGAAGACTTTCTCTAGCGCGTAAGCCTTTGGGCACCAGAGGAAAAATGTGGAAACTAAACTAAAAAAAAAAGAGGCTCTTATCTCGGACTAACAGGGCTTGCATGCAAGGCAAGAATTCAAGCAATGAACAATTGGTTTTTTTTTAGTGCAGAGCAAAACTATTCAAGGTCCAGACTTTTACCTGTTTGCTTTTAAGGTGAGTTTGGAGATCAAAAGATCCAGGGCCGTGACATTGGTCCCAATAGCGCCGCCCGGTGGTAGGAGAGTCCAATCCCAAGTGCAGCCTTTTCCTCAGGAATGATTTGAAGTGGATAAACCACGCTACAGGGAAAAGCCTCTCAAATGAAGCCGGTGCAGCGAGCGAGCAGAAGCTTTTCCTATCCGTCCTCTGCCTGTCGTTGCTGTCGCCTCCTTGGTAACACAGTTAATAACCTTGGGTCTCAGACGGTTTATTGCACTGCACTCCAATTGTACAAATGCTCCAGACTCTCAGACAGCTTTTATGGCCGCGTTGCTGCGGCAACGGGGAGGATGTCCCGTAATTAGGGACGGAATTCCAGCGCGCAGTAAAGGATGCGCAAGGCAAGGCCGGACTATGGCAGCGAGAGGCAACCATAAACTTCAGCCTCTCTCCCTGAGTTTATGGCCCTTTTGACTGTCATATATGAACGCCAATGCGCTGCGGCTAGCTCCCATAAACACAGCGATAACAACAGCAAATATGGCGACCCTCGCCAAAGGAGACTCCAGTTGGAGAGGGTTCCCAAAGCCAATCAGCAAAATGACAGTTTGCGCACACGGACAGACACAAGCAGAGAGAAAAGATTCGAGAATAAAGTACACATGGTGCAATATGCTGGCAACAATAAATATGACTGTGACAGATAAAAGGTGACCTATAAGCTATCTGCAAAGATTCAGTAACAATGATTTCCTTTAGATGGAATGCAAGAATTGCAAAATATGTTATATAACTCAAAATACAGCAAGGGAGACTGAAAAATGTTTGGAGAGCACAGCAGCACAAACATAATTTAAGTATCGATTCAGGTTTATTATTGTTTTTATATTTGTATAACCTATCTAAGCACACAGCTGGCAAAGACTCTGAATTGTTGGGTATTTATTTAATGATTTATTGATTTTGCTTCATTCACACAGGAGGAGTTTAATCTGCAGTAGTGTGGTAGAGAGTGCGACTGTTTGGTTAATATTTCGTATTTCAGCCTTTAAATTCACTGAAAGTCATTGTTTCCGTTGTTTTGTTTCATACCTGTAGGTAGCTCACTGTGATTGCGCTGTAAGTGTGAGATATATACATATATACATACATATATATATATATACATATATACATACACACACACATTGAAAAAGCAAAGTCACTGACAAAATACAAGTCAAGTTGATTTTCGGTAATATTCCACTTTTTATTATTTGGAAATATAATGATATAATGATGATACACAATATTTCGGGCAGACCAAGCAGTTAAATTCAGTGTGATCATCCTGGCCAGCCTCGCCCTGACGGTAAAAATTAAGATTAAAAATTAATCTTTTTAATCTTCATCTTTCTTTTTCTCTTCTTTTTTTCTGTTTTATTTAAACGACAATTGTCAAGATTCAAGAATCGTGAACTGAAAATCTTGTTTAAAACGAAGGGGCCCACCGCGTAAGGTTACCTGTTGTGAACATCTCGGGGCGTGTACCTCAGTGCAAATCCACACGGACCCATCGACCTGGATTATTAATACTGGATTGATAAAATCAAAAGAGACATCTTAGAATTGATTTGGAAATTGAAAGATACGCAAAATACAAAGTTAGTCTGCTAATCCTTGGTTTGCAGGGCACAGAAAATACGACAAAAGCTCGTTTTGAGGTCAGCTCAGACTACAACATGGGATCCCAGTAGTCAGCGTGTATTAACCGATTTTAGCTTGGATAGCCGTGGCATCAAAGTAAGATGGTAAACGAGAGGCTACAAAATAAATAAGCACACAAAACAAGAAAAAACCCACATCATTGTCATCCGTCGGATTCATTATTTGGTCACACCAATATAGATTCGGTTGGCAAGATATTCACCATCAGCCTAAATCCACAAGTTTTCTGATTTGAAAAACAGGAGAAAAAAATCAGATCTTTTGAATACAAAATACACTAGATCAGTCAATTCATTACGTCTTTTTTTCTTTTCTTTTTTTTTCTCGCGCGAAAGGAAAATGAAGCGTCTTAGGTCACATTATGAACAAGGCCTTCGCAAACACAGTCTTGGCGATGTCAAAAAATCTACATTTTCAAAAGTGAGACAATGAGGAGCGAAATCAAAGTCCGCGGACCGCCTCTGTTCGTACTCCCTCTTTGTTTGAGTATTGCAGATCACAAGATACTGTTGTCCTCGAACTTGAAATTAACCATCGAGCAGTGCTGCTGCTGCTGCTGCTGCTGCGGCCAATGTGGTACACAATGTACACGGGGAGAGACACAGCCAGGCGAGTCAGTCAGTCTGTAAACGTAACCAGTCCCACAAGCAGAGGACTAATGGAGCTGTGGCCGTCTTCTCCCCGACCCCCCTAAAGCAGAGGATTGGACGTATAATATTGTAATCTGTCTCTGTTTAGTTTCTTCTCCTTCATGCGACGGTTCTGAAACCAGATCTTTACTTGTCGGTCGGTCAGGTTGAGCATCCGAGACAGTTGCAGCCGCTTCTCCTTGTTTATGTACACACTGAAAAAGAATTCTCTTTCAAGTTCTCTGATTTGATATTTGGAATAAGGGCATCTTTTCTTCCGGGTCCTCTGTCCACCTGAAAGCCACAAAAATAGAAGAGGGAGAAGAAGAAATACAGGCGTCACAGAAAATCTAAACACTTCAAATTAGCCGTGACTATTTTACAGAAAGAGATTTATACGGGTGGGATGTCGCCCAGATTACGCATGAGAGGATTTCCTGAACATGAAGCATTAATAACATATTTCCCATTTCAACCTTTCAAGTGTCATATATACTGATATTATATTACACTGGAAAGATTACCAAGCCATTCGCTGCTGGCTCGCTAGACAATACACTTGGGCTTTGACCTTTACTAGCAAGTGAAAACAACAAGTTCACTTTAAAGTAGACGCCTCTGGTAGACGCAGGTAAATGAGACTCTGCTGCATTGAGTTTTACGTGAAAGCTTTTTTGGTTTGTTTGTTTTTTGTTTTTTACAGAGCAAATAAAGGGGAAATGTACAAGTAGGAACAGCAGCTCCATGCTAGCTTTAACATAAGACCTCGTGTGTGCTAAACCTTAAACCAAAGGCACCACCCTCAATTACATGCAAGGGGTCTTTTTAACGCTAAGAACCCGTGAAACAAGCACGGTCATAATAAGTGGATATAATCAACGCGGATCTGTATAGCAACTCATTGCTGGGCATTACTGGGTATATATATATATTGGTAATATATTATATATATTATATATATATTATATATATATTGGTAAACATCGGGGAGTTTTACAGAAAAATATCCGCCTTGGTGTCTTTCACGGCCAATTTCAACTCCAAACACGTGATCCTGCAGTTTATAACAAAGTTTTGTTGGGGGGTGGGAAGGGGGTGGGGGGTCTGCAGGCCCTCTATAAACCTTATATGCTTATAAAACAGCATATAAAATTTTTAACAGCGGCGCGCAAGATTGCAAACTTTCTCTCATAACCGAGGCGCTGACTTTAATACGTACTGCTGCCGCCGGTTTTCTCCACATTGTTGCCGGAAGACAACTCCGGGCTGCTCGTTTCATCCCGCTGCTCCTTCGACTCGCTGTCCGGGCACGATGGCGCTTCCTCCTGCACGGAGCCGGGAGGCTTGGTCGCCGTTTTGTCCCCTGAGTAGCCATTCGCGGAGGAGCTCTCCGACGCGTTCCCGTACGCCGTCTCGTAAAACTGGTCGAAAGCTTGCGGCAGCACTCCATTTCTGCCCACATTCCCATAGAAATTGGTAGCAGCGGAGCCAGCACTCGCGTGGTGGTGGTGGTGGTGGTGGTATGCGGCAGCGGCGGCTGCTGGGCTGCTTTTACCGAACATGTCCCCTACGACGGCGGATTGAGCTGACAGGCAGTCCCGGTGTACCATGTCCTCCGCGCTGGGGTAGCACTGAGGCAAGTTCCCCCGGTGCGGCCATTTACCGGATGCATCAATGGCTGCATAGTCCCTGAATGTCACTTCTCTGACGGGTTGAACCTGCGGGAGGTTAGAGGAGTAGGAGTATGTCATGGGGCGGGTGGACGGGGTCTGGGACAAAAACGATGGAAGACCGGAGAAATCAGCGCCCGCCGACACATAATACGTGCAGCTGGGCAGATACATGTTCGATCCGACGGGGACCCTTTCGTCAAAATCCATCATCGTATTCACCCACTTCTACAACTCTCTGCTGGGCTACGATTCCTCTATAACCGCCCTGAACATGGCTCTGAAGCGCCGTGCCTCTTGCCTCTTTGAAGCAGGTTCGCTAAGCAGAAATTGGGAGACGTAGGCTGACGTGGAGAGTCATCTCCATCCACTCCACGGAGGAGGAGGTCACGTGACCGACCACACGGCAGAAATTGACAGATTTTCAGGCCCCACTTGTGTGTGCGTGCAGTGTGTGCGCGTATAGTGTGTGAGCGCGCGCCACGTCGCGCGTGCGCTTGCAGGAAAGAGTGTGTGCGTGTAGGAGTGTAAGAGACATGACTGCTGTGTGTCCTAAAGCTTGACATTGGTGCTTTTATCGCCATGTTTGCTTAAAAATAAATTCCTTAACATGCAACCGTGTCAGGAGAATGATGAACCATAAATGGATGCTGCCTGTTGCAGTCAAAGTTTTATGCAGTCTATTTACACCTCAGATGCTGAAATCACTTTTCAGTCTTTCGGGGGGAAATGTGCATGAAGACTTGTTTAATAGCAAAATGAAAAAAAAAGAAGGATCATGAACACTACATTGTCCAAACTATCTAATATGAACTATATAACTCGAACAACACATTATCAGAGGAAGAAAACAGCTTATTTGTAAAGTCCGCTTTTAGAAATGTCTGAGTGGTCATCATTAGGTGGCTTTTACGGCACAGCATTTGGCTGAGTGGGCATTTGGTTATCAGGGTCATGTTCAAAGTAGCGGCTAATGTTTCAGCTGGCCACAGCCTTGTCTTAGAACCATTATAAGACCAAACTGGAATTTTGACAGGATAAATTCAAAACGTCTTTAAAATAGGTAGCTCGAGGAACAGTTTCTAACTTCAAGACATAAAACACACAGTGTGTGTACAAAACCTTGTGCCATTAATGGATTATCAAAAATAATATTAAGACGTTTACTTGAAATTATTGTGATAGTTAATACGTACCCTCAACATTAGAAGAAACTGACAGATATTCCGCAAGCAACAGCGATCAATTGTTGAGAAAAATACTCATCAGCTGAAAGGTACAGTCTGTTGCCTAAATATAGAATGCTTCAATGTCCATATTTAATTAGCTTGTTGCTGAATAACAACATTGTTCCATTTTTAACGGGTTTCGCCTCGCTCTTCTGCTTTGCTTCAAGTTAACAATTTTATGCATCTGCTGGCAGCTTTTAAAGTTGCAACAGTCAAGCTTGCTCCACTTTTACGCATGGCGATCTCGCAGCATTTTGGTCCAAATATGTATCCAAATGTTCACTGTTAAGCAAGAAGACGGCGTCCAGAAATTTACATGACATTTAGATATCATTATGTACTGACAAATAATAACTTCCACCAGTTCCGTGATATTTTTACTCAGATGAACAACGAAAAACATTTACGTAAATCTCACCACCGTGTAAAATCGTTTCTAAACACATATTAATGGATTATTTTAAAATAACAGCGCTGTCAGTATTTTTACAATTATAGCTCGGAACATGTTAGCAACTAATGTACTCTATGAATATTTTTAAGTATTGGATGTAGATAATCCAAATGGTTAAGATTGTCATATGGTCATATGGAGTCTATTCCTCACAGAAACTAAAGTAAAACAAGATAAGAAATGTGTTGAATCCTGTGAAATAAATTTCTGCTATTTGAATTGGGGAAACACGCCACAGTGCACATTCCCCGGCTCCCTGCTCTGAGGCCACCGTGGAGCTTGTTTTGGAGAGGCTGCAACTTGACTCTAATGTGCTGTGAATGAGAGACCTGAGCTCGGATTAAGACCGCCGCGGCTGGTCTGCCCCCACTGCCCAATGTGCATATAGGGATTCGAGGGGCTCTTGATGGCACATGTGAAACATGACCTTGAAATATCATACATACTAATAATACTGTGCGAGAACCAACTAATACTAGAACCCAGCGATTGTGTCAAAAAGAAAAACGGAAAAAACCTGATATGAATCGTTCCAGACCCTTACAGGCAGTTTAATGTGGATAAATTGCCTACTGGTGTTGGCCAGAGGGGCCGATGGCGCGATATGGCAGCCTGGCTTCTGTCAGTCTGTCCCAGGGCAGCTGTGGCTACAACTGTAGCTGCCTCCACCAGTGTGTGGATGTGAGAGTGAATGAAAAGTGGTATTGTAAAGCGCTTTGGGTGCCTTGAAAAGCGCTATATAAATCCAATCCATTATTATTATTATTATTATTATTATTATTATTAAATTGCAGGGACACAAACAACTCGAGTGTCTTTGCGGTCACACGCTCCGCCTCTCGGTCAATCCAGACAAATTCTAAGAGTTGTGCCGAAGCTTTTAAGCTGTAATTGAGGACAGGATGCCCAGGAAAACCAAAGCCAGCACTGCACAGACCTGGGTTTTTATAGCTGCTATAGTATTCTTGTGCGCCTTTCCCCTCAAGCCAGACAGACACCACAAAATCGGTCAAGCGTGATAGGAAGTCACCACCTACACTGACTCAAAGTCAGCAGCTGGGGAATTTCAGCAACATAGAAACATGTGTCTGTACACAGCTAAGGTAAGAGTTCTCCTTTGAATAAATCGGTATTTCTCTAAGAAATGTCTAGAAATATTACAATTTTTGTTAATTTTAACAAAGACAGTGATCATAAAACAGTTGATACAAGTGAGCTGAGAGCCAGATTTATGTCAAATGTGCTTTCGTTAAAGGAAGTCGTTCTGTGGATCCTCAGTCCGCCTTTCGTGTGTTGTTTTTGGTCAGAAAAAAAACTGCCGTCTGGCGCTGCGTAAAAGCTCTCAAAGCCAAAGCTTTGTCTCTTCGGTCGACTTCAAGTTCGGGGAGAGAGGGGGTCCTTCACAAAGAGCAAAGGGCTCCATTTGCCCCGGATGGAGTTCCATTTAATTGCCTTTGCATCCATTCATGCCTTGAGTCGCAAGATTGCCTGATAACGTGAATTTATAATTGCAAGCAGCTAATAGTATGTCTGTTATTAGAGTTGTGGGCCCTAACCGTCTGCTGTGGTTTTTATCCAAATTATTAATAGAAGAGAAAACAACACACTCCTTGTGTGACTTCGTGCTCAAAGCGACCCCTTAGAGTTCAGCTTTGTCTTGTGCCTAGTATCCACAGTCAGCATCTAGCTGATAAGTTTTATGATAATAATAATAACAATAATAGTAATAATAAAGGGGGTTGGGGTATAAGACATAACCACGCGAGACTATTCAATAGATTTGACACCAAGACAGACAAATAAGTGACTTTACTCAAGGGCACTCGTTTTTATGACCTTAAAGTTTCCTTGTTGTGTTTTCTTTAACGCACACAGCACGCATAAACACACATTGGATTTGCTTTTTTAGAACAAACACGCAATTAAAGAAAATTGTGCATAAAATAGCAACACTTCAAAATAAGAGTCCTTGGTTTGGCATAGTGGCATAGTTTGGCATTGTTTTTCCGTTTTTTTCTTTTTTTGTAGTCAGGACGAGAATGCGACGTGTAGATTGCCCAATCCTTGTGCCATAAAACCTTGTCAGACAACAAGTAAACAATCAAGTGTGGGGAGGATCTGAAAGTACAGTTTAACGCCCTGTCAGGTAGGCCCTATAGGCCGTAAAGGGGGCTAAATAGGAGTATTCAATCTCCTGCAGTGAAACCTCCTGTAGTTTCAGTCTTCAAGGAAAAGAAAAAGCTCAGAGCTTTACTACAGGCTGTTTTTTGTTTTCATTCTGTGGCTGAGAAATAGGCCACCACACCTGCACCTCAGAGGATCTATTGACTAGATTCTTCATCTCAAAATCTTCCTTAGTCTAAACAAATACACAAACAGTCGACCAACACAAAAAGAACACAGGTGTTTGATTGTGCCTTTTAATGAGCGTGTTCCTATATTTTCAATAAAACACAATTTTACTAAACACTTTGCTTTATTGCGCATAAACCAGCCGGGAACTGCACTACCAAAATAGCCAACAGATTAGCCTAGAGTAGACTAATCATGGCTTCCTTTATTTCTGTTTCGCCAAAGCAGTTCTTCAAACTGCAAATTCGTCTGCTTGTGTGTCCTAAAAAATCGCACTACATTAATATATAAAGTGTTTTTGAACTTGAATTGTACATGGGCTTGCTCAGCCGCCACCATCTTACTGGGGGATTATAAAACCATCAGACTGAAACATGAAACAATCAGAGCTCGCACTTGGTTGCGTACAAACGAACGAGCTGGAATATATCAGCAAACGTGAACCCGATTAAGCGAACATCTGTTGATTTATCCACAGGTGACAGAAACGAGGGCGATGACAGAGAGGCCTGGCGGACCACACAAGGGCTCCAAGGCGAAACTGACCAACTCCACGGTCAACGGGAGCGCCTCCGGCTAGTCAGGGGAGAATCACAAGGCTGGATTAGCCTGCAGAGGGTGTCATGAGAAACAAGGCGCCAGGAGGAGCGGGACTGGACAAAAGGACATAAAGTGGTGTGGGGAATAAAAGAATATTTACAAAGAGGTCATTTGAAAGAATAACAAGGAATACGAGAAAGAACCAAGACGCGAGTAAAGCGAAATTAAAGGATTTCATCTTCATTAATAAAAATAAAACTCCTCACAAAGTACAAAATAGAATAATGAAATAGAAAATTCATTTTTTTTACATAAAAAGCGTTCGGCAAATAAACCCAGAAATTGTGAGTATTCTTAGAAGATCTTAGTTATTTTATTTCTTATAGGTAACCAGTTGGATTTCAGTCCTCTAATAAATAAAACTAGAAGCCTACATGCGCCAGATCTTTGGTTGAGTTCCAGTGTTTAGTTGCGATCTCCCACAACATGAAAAAAACGATCGCTTTGAAAGGACATTTGATAAAATTACACGACCATGCGACGTTTAGTTTTACTTAAACGAGGAGAGAGAAAAAATCTGTTTGGGGTCTTAAAACAGGCGCAGTGTGCGTCAAATAACGCAAATCCCGACCTGCGTTTCTTTCTTTCTTTCTTACTAAAAAGTCACATTTTTACACCACATTAACCTTCAGTATTTTCCTTTTCTGTTGTATATTTTTTCAGCTTGCTCGGCGCTGAAATGATCTTCTCAAGATGTTGACATCTTGCGGACGCAACGCCGAGTTTCTTGCTTTTTTGCTTTTTTTCTTTTTTCTTTTTTCTTTTTTCTTTTTTCTTTTTTTTCTTTTCTTTTCTTTCTTTTTTCTTTTGTTTAATTGCTGAATCTAAGCTCAAATAATAATGGGCGACTTCAAAAATTCTACTTTCGTTCACAAATATAAATGGCCCTCATGGTTACCAAATCATCGTGAAATAACGGATTATACTTTAAACTGTCAAGTGGATTTTAATTCTTTTTTTTTCTTTACGTGGATTCACAAACAAATGTGAAACTCCCACAATTTGCTTCACTTATTATAAATGAATCTTCTAAATCAGGTAAGATGATTCAGTGAATTTGCTATTTATATGTGAGAAGGACAGCAGGTTCTAAAAAACAACAACAGATGTATTTCTTTCGTTTCCGTGGAGTCTTTTCGACTTGCCCACATAATAAGAATTCAAGTTATCACAGATCAACTGATCACACAATTGATTCGACATATTATGTATAATGATCTTTGTTATTGTTGACCACCATTTAAAATGAACAATTTTGTGCTGGGGGTGTTCGCAAACCTACAAACGAGTGGCTAGCTTTGACTGACGCATCCTTGCCGGTACATCCTTCTTAAATCTAGTCTGTATACCCTTCGTGAATGAAGACAGTACATTTTGGGGCATTTATACATGAAACCAAATGAGATGATCTGATATCCGGACAGGAAACCCGCTCTGTCTATAAAGACTGAGGCGCCGACTGGGGCATGGAGGAGGCTTTCATATAATCTCGGTCAAGTGCTTCTATTGGCCCGCTGTCACGGTCTTGGGTAAGCTTATGTCCGCTTGGGGTCTTTGTGCTGTATTACAAGATTATCTTCCAAAATCACGCTATCAAGCTTGAAAGCTGCACTGCAGGCTAAGTGAAGGTTGCAGGCCTGTCCTCCATTATGCTCAGAGACAGCGAAGGTCAATGTAAAGAGCAACGCAAAGAGCCGGCCCTGAATGCAGAGCTCATTCACGGCTGACAGCGCGTGGAGTGATGTTGTGCATCGTGTACAACACAGTTTCTACAATCTAAGCATGTCAAATTGTCCAGTGTTATTTCATAGGACGCATTTGTTATTTAAAGAAAACACTAACAGTGACTTTTGTCCATTGCTTGTTTTGTTTTTGTTTTATCATTACCTTCCACTGTATAAATTAAAAGCTGATAGTAAAATAGAAACGCGTTGAAATTTCTGCGCTTTCAAAACTCATTCTCTAGTTTATTTGACATTCTACAACATGCTAATTGAAACCTTTTTATTCTCTAAAACAAGCTGTAATACACTCTTTATCCTTAGTGTGGCAGCAGAATTCAATTTTTGAACACAGTGCGGTCCAGCCTCCAGAGTTTTCTAGCCACGGTCCAATCAAAGATAGCTCTCGCGAGGAGAGAGGGGTAGGCGGAGCATTGTGCTTTGAGCTTTGGACTCTCACGTTGTTTCTCAGGCTGCAGGCGGGACTTTCGTGTTTGTTTTGGTTTTCACTAAGCCAATAGCAACACGCTCTACTTCCTCGTAGCCAATAAACTTACACTTAGGTAATGCCACAAGTAACTTCCGCTCCGCAGCTTCCGCCTCTTCAACGCTTTCCTGTGCGTGTTTTTCGGGAGCAGAGGCGCGTTCTGGAGTCAGACATCAAACTTTTCTCCACATCTATGTGCTTGTTTAACACGTGCGCGCCCCGCCGCGCCGACGTCAGAAAACGTGGCAGAGACGTAACATCACATTTCCTGCTCTCTGACTGCTGTCTCACATGGCTCTGGTGTTTGTCCTGATCAGCCAGCTGGGCATGTGCGTGATAGGAGCACAAGATATGGCACTACAGAGCATTTAAAAACGGTTCATAGTCCGGCCCACTGTTGACTTACTTTATGCAACCCATAGCAAATGTTTGTTTTCATCCTACTAAGGTGGGTTTTTAACGCGCAAACGAAAGTAAATACCGTATGAATGGTAAATTAAACTCGCTGATCAAAATCTGTTCAAAGCCTAAGAACAGCAAACAAAAAAGGAACATAAAGTAGATATTAGACCTACACAAATAAGGCTGAAATTTTTAGTCAGACTAAGCGACTGGGGTTTTGGCTATAACCAAACAACAAAGAGGATATTGATTATGCTAATGAATAAACTATATAGTAAGTAAATAAGTAAGTAAGTAAGTAAGTAAGTAATAATAATAATAATAATAATAATAATAATAATAATAATAAATTAACAACATTGTCCTCGTCATTAGGTGATAAAAACATGATAAGATGAAATAAGATGTTTAAATTAATAATAATTATCTATCTAACTATCTATCTAACTATCTATCTATCTATCTATCTATCTATCTATCTATCTATATATATATATATATATATATATATATATATATATATATATATATATATATATATATATATATATATATATATAACAACATTTAAATATTTAATTTATTATTTTTTATTAAACCTTAAGGTTAACCCAGTGGCTATAGCGATGTCTGCGATTTCACGACTGGCAACTATCTGGTAATGCGATTAGTACGCAACTCTACGTAGTCTCTCAAGAAAGTATTTAAATATAACAATTTAACAGACAAACACAATGTACACGATAACATTTACACCATACCTAGAAATTCTGACCTTTTTAATTCACATTTTATTTAGGAAAATAAATCTAAGCACACATTAAATATGTTATTTATTTCCATGTTTTTATTTTTCATTGTTTTGAAATGAAACAGTTCCGTGCGAAACAGTGCTGTCGGGAAGACACCAAACACGTAACCCTCTGAATAAACTCTGCAATCCAGTCGTTGGGTATAGGTCGAAATTTCTAAGGCATTCTCTTAGACCTTTTAAAGGGAGTTTCAATGTAAGCCTACTTAAAACAACAAAGCATAATCAAACAGATACGGGGATTCTCATAAGTGTTCACTGTTTTTTTGTTCTCTCACATTTTCAACAAAGACCAACGAAGGTGAATACTTTGCCAAAAGAAACTTTCTGATTCATCAATCCGGAAAATATTTGGGCTTTTTGCAAATTATATAAATATTAATATACATTTTTGTTTGCTTTGATTTTAGTTTAAAAAAACACACAATCTCGGCGCTCTTTCACAAACGCTTAACTTTGACTTTAACACACAGAAAAAAACTTTAATATTAAATCAATAGCTTCCAGTGTGCAGTGAGTCCGTGTGAGCACTTCGGACATATCGCAAAGTTTAATATGTCTTCAATAAAAAGTAAATTGTGGTTCCACTTGTTCCTCCTGCGTATGTTTATTCTCCCGCGTGGTCAAAGTCAAGGCTAAAACACTAGGGCTACTGACTAAGTTCATTATTATTATTATTATTATTATTATTATTATTATTATTATTATTATTATTATTATTATTATTATTATTATTATTATTATTATTATTCAGGCCTCTAAGCTTTGAATGGGATGTCCTGACCACTACAGTATTTTCCACAGTCGTCACTAGATGGCGATGTAAGCTTATATTTCAGCACAGACCAGCCTCAACTGATTTATTTCCTCTAATCCCACAGCCAAACGGGAGTCTACAGCACAGTTCAAATATTTGACTTTCTAAATATAATTTGTATATAGCATTTCTGGATAAAGTTCACCTCAAACCCAGCAAAGCCACTACGAGATAGTATAACTGTAAAAGCTGGCTGTGCGTCTCTACAGCAAATCTGCGGGCCTTCATCGTATTTTAAATTCCTATTTCGTAAAAAAGGAAAATTCGCCTTTTTTTTGTTCTTAAGTAAGGTAAATACGTTTAAAGGAAAAATAATGTTTATATTAAATTGAGCTATAATCACTCAAATAAACTCAAAGGATACAAACTTAGATAAAATTCAACCAAGTCCATATTTTATTGGGACGGACTTTAACGCCGACATATTGGGACTCACACACAACCTGGATATCACGCCGGAATTTACTTTTACACTTATTTACAAACACAAGAATACGCACACACATTATAAAAGCTATGATTGACATGAACACACATCAGTCATATCATATGACGATTATCTAAGCATGATAATAAGAATTGCACCATGGACTGAATATGCATGAGAGCACGGATTCATATGATAAAACTATACTTCATACAAGTTAAACATGTGGGTAGGTTTTTAAAAAAAAAAGAAGAAGAAGAAGAAGCCGGGATTGATTAATATTTAACATCCCACAAGGTCCAAATTTGTCACACCGTCACTTCCTGTGAATCTTCCATTTATCACTCTCGTTAAAAAGTTGTAGTCTAGATAAAGGTGTAGCTCGGTGGCGCACACACCTGAGGTCACTTTGAGAGTGAGCATGCCAAAAGAAAATAATAATAATATTAACAAGAAGAAGAAGAAGTCACGCCTACTGCAGCTATACATTTTCTCTTTTCTCCCACTTGAGTCTCTGAACAATATTTAACAACAAGTAGCAGGAAGAGGTGGGTCCGGAAAGTTTGTCTGGGGAGCTCCGGGAAAACATTTGCCTACATACATATGAATCATAATCGGTCATGAAGGAGCTGCTTGCCCTAATCCGTGTGTGTGTGTGTGTGTGTGTGTGTGTGTGTGTGTGTGTGTGTGTGTGTGTGTGTGTGTGTGTGTGTGTGTGTGTGTGTGTGTGTTTTAATTTCCCATAGATTTTGTCCGTCATCTAAAAATCAAAAAATGTGTAAAAAGAAAAAAGAGAAAAAGAGAAAAAAGAAAAAGAAACTAGCTGATAGTTTTCAGCTTGTTGACGATTTTCTTCTCCTTTACGCGTCTGTTTTGAAACCATATCGTGACCTGTCGCTCGGACAGGTTGGTCTGAGCGGATATCCTCCTCCTTTTGTCCTTTGTGATAAATTTATTGGCGGCGTACTCGCGCTCGAGTTCCTTCAGTTGCACCTTGGTGTATGGCACGCGCTTCTTTCTTCCACGTCGATAAGACCCGGAGTCTCCCCCGGCGTGAGACACTGCGTCTGAGAAGGAAAAAAAATACAGAGAGAGAGAGACAAAAGAACATGTGATAATCTGCCTCTAAACTTACTCTCAGAATAAAATTTCCCTCCCACGAAAAAAAAAGAAAAAAAGAAAATGTAAATAGTTGAGTGACACACTTTCAACCTTTTTTTTAAATAAAATAAAATATTTCATGATGTTTGAGGTTATTGATGAAAATGAGAAATCCTCAAACCAACTGGACAGGCTTGACTCTTTAATGATAAGTGATTGATAAAACAATAGAAAAATGTATTTGTGTAATTTTCTCAAAGGAAAACGCAACTTAGCGCATTTTAAAGCGTCCTCATATTAATCTAGTCGTTTTAACGCCCTTTGCTGTATTGTCGCTTACATTTGTTTTGTCATACATTTGAGATGTTCTTCCCACAGTGAGGGAGATTTTATCAACACGCCATGTACTACTGCACCATACATACTGGATTTGCTGTGTGTACTATCGGACTTAAATTGTCAAAAAGCTGCTTCCTGTAAAGGATGGATTCTGTGTAAGGCACATGCCTACCTGGTATGGAGGATTTCCACATGTGTCCGGGCTGAGGCTGCTCCTTCGCGCAGTAGACCTGGCTGTTCCAGCCGTTGGAAGCGAGAGTCCACGGTTGGTAGCTCTCCATAGGCAGAAGAGACTCGTGTCTGGCCTCTGAAGACGCGCTGATAGTTGGCACTACTGGGACGTCCAGGTAACTGGGGACAGGTTGGTACGGGCCAGAGGGATACGTTGGATAAAAAGCAAATTCCTTTGCCCGGGAGGCGAAATCGTCGCCTGAGGCGGACGTGTCCATGTATTTCTCCCCATACGCGGAGGGGGGCTGCGCTCCACACGACTTTATGCTGCTGTGATGCGACATTCTGCACGGGTAACCGAAGTACCCGTACGGCAGGGACGCGCTGGACGAATTCTGAGCTGCAGAGCAGGGGCTGCACTGTTTCACAGGCTCGCCCATCCCGGAGGTATGCACGTCGCTGGACGAGTACGCCGTGCTTGGTGCCAGGGATGCGGGGTGCGCCATCAGATTCCTGCACTGGTTCGCAGCAAAGTTGCCACCAGCAAAACCCTCCATGTTCTTGCTCACTTCATCGGAACCGCCGCCGTTGTCGTAGAGGAACATCACCGACGGGTCAACCCAGCGAGGACGGAGGAGCAGTGACGTTGTCATAGCACGGCATCCAACATTGAAGCTTATGGCTCTTTTTTAAAAAGCCCTCAGACTGAAAAAAGGGAGACACTGCTTCCCGGAGAGTAAAGCCACTCTGACGCGCACAAGAGCGCAGATGTGGCGCTGTTATTGGTCCAGATGTGGTCACGTGACCGGGCTATGCAAAGAGGACGGTAAACATCAGCAGATAATTAAATGGAGAAAAATGCGGCGAAGGGAAGGTGACTGCACCTATCGAGGGGTTTGACTTTTGTCATATTTGATTTAACCAGCATGGATGATGTGCATTAATTTCAAAACAGAACGTAAGGTACAATTTACATGAATCTGTGCTTACGCTCATTTAGGTTTCATGCATCCAAATGATAGAATTTCGTCATTTTGAGAGGAGAAATGCTTATTTTCACATATAATATGCAAACAAGAGTCGATTATTTAAAGGTATGCAACAAATTTTTTTTAAAAAAGAAAGAAAACCGTTGTGACCCAGGCAGTTACATATGACTCATATGCAACGCTTTTAGCCTTTACGCATGCATACTGACCTGCCTTTGTTTGCCTCGCTGTACAAATTCTAATATTATAACACTCTTTACAACAGAACCTTCTTAGTGTAAAAATAAAGTCTGATATATCTGTGCATTGCACCGCTATACACGGAATTAAACAGGGTACTTCTGTCTCCCGCTGATACGCCTCTGTTTGCGCTTTATCCGATAGGACGTGTAAGATGAAAAAAAAAGTTTGATCCTAGTAACTTGGAGGTATTGAAATAACACATATATAATATATATAAACACGTATAATGAGGCGCATGCGTGTAGTTCTGAAAAGGAGACAGGGTTCACTTGTGTATTTCGATAGCAGTTTAAAAAAAGAGAAAAGAGGACATGAGAGATAATCTCGTGTTGTGGGGGATTATTTTATACACTTGACTTCAGACATGTTTACAGTATGCAAAATCAGAAATCAGAAAAGCTCTCGACATGGTGTGCGTGCGTGTTTTTGCATAGGACGTAAACTCGGTTGGAGGCCAAGGTCAAGTTGAATGTTGCTGTCTAGCCATCCAGTCCCTCGGCCTATTCAGGCTTTGAAGAGACCGTCTGAGCTCTTGAAAAGAGCGGAAGAGGGGTGAGAATTCCTGTCCCAATGAACGCTATTGGAGGACATTGACTTTTACTGTCATTTTGTTATCTCCCCTGTTTACTCTTGCGAACTAGTTCGAACCCGCTCCTTCTTCTACTTCTTCTTCTGGGTGGCACGTAGGCCTATACCTTTGAATCCCAGCGTTGGAAATGTAAAAAGGATAGGGCTGGGGTTTTGTTTTATTATTCTTTTCGGGGTGTTTCTTTCTCTCTTTTTTCCTTCTTCTTTTGGTAGACATGTGTGAAAAAGAAAACGTGTGTGTGTGTGTGTGTGTGTGTGTGTGTGTGTGTGTGTGTGTGTGTGTGTGTGTGTGTGTGTGTGTGTGTGTGTGTGTGTCTGGTCTGCTGGTTAGTGTTTATGACCAGTGGCTCTCCGTCTATTCACTGCAGTAGGACCTGGTGGATTTTCCCTCGTGGTTGTTACCAGATTTTCCAAATCCACCATAAATTGTCACCTACATGTCCCCGTGTGTACTGTTTCTGCTATGAGACTGGGGAACTAAACACCCAAAGAGAAGCTGCTACTCATGGATGGAGCTGTTTAGCTTCAAGCCAAATACTTTATATGAGAACAGTAATTTTTAAAAATTGTTCCGTCACATTTGTTATCTAAAATATGAACAACTGTACAGTAAATTCCAACACATCGTTAACTTCGATAATATATCAAGTGAAACTAGATATTAATAAACAGTAAACACGGATTTAGGCAGTTTGGTTTTATATTGTGAACCGTAGACTTGCTGGCACCGGGCGACAAAAAAGGGATGGACTGAGGTTGTTAAACAAAAGGAAGCTTAAGACAGCAGTTTGTGTTAAAAAAAAAAAATAGAAATAAATAAAAAGTGTGCTTGATGTTTTATCTTTTTGGGGGGAGGTGCTTGATTTAAGAGGCATATGATGCAGATGGAGAGAGAGTATTTGGGATGGATATTTTTTTCTCTTCTTTTTAATGAGTTCCACATTTATCCAAAAGAGAGAACACCCAAAGAGATTTAATCTTAATGTTTTGAGTGTAACTAAAAATGTAAAATAAATAGCAGATTATCGTTACCAAGTTTTTTCTTTGTTTTGTTTTTTCAAATGAGCCATTAAACGTGGGTTTGTAACGCTTATTATTAAAGTGAAAGATTATGACATTCAGAACTAGGCTGCTGTCTATTTTTTTTTAGATCAAAGGGAAATCTGTTCCTTCCATGGATTTGGATTGCAAAGGCTCTACCTTTTCAAATACATCTCCGTTTAGACCCATAAACCGCGTCACATGCAACATTTATTTAGTAGTCAAATGGAAAAGTTATTGCATTCGGTGGATTTGAATAATTGTAAGGCTGAAGTAAAGAGGATTCAACACGAGCTGGTCGGGGTTGGTTCTGAAGTCATCGTACAAGAAAGCTCAAGTAATGAAATCATTCATCAGCAATATGCAACAATATTTATGAGTCTCGCTACAAGGCCCGGCCTGTTGATTACACTGCCTCGTGGCGTTCTCGTCGATACGGGAAAAGCTTTTTTTTTAAAAAACAAAAAACAAACAAAATCAAAACAACAACAAAAAACACGGTTGCGTTAAACCACACTGTGGCATATGGACTTTGTTCATGTTAAATCAAGCTGCATTTAATAAAAGTATTCTATCCATTTTTTTTAAGTTTCTTGTCTCAGAGAGACTCTTGAAAAAAAATCAGGAATCGTGTTTTTAATCTCCGTTCTGTCCTTTAATTGTTCATGTTACTCTCCTCTGGTAAGAAGACCAGCCATGGGGGCTGTCTGCGCGTCCATGTGGTCAGTCCAGACACGAGACATCCCAAAGTACAATGAACACACAACAGGAGGGGGCCAGTGCCCGCCGAGGAGACGCACAATTCACCACTGGCTTGTGCTTAAATCGTGTGGCAGGAACCTTCGTTAGAAACACCTTTTAAACGCTTAGACAATTCACTATTGAATTCTTGTCGGATTTGCATTGTATTCTCTGATTTACACACAAACGTAAGCGGGATAAAAAATGAAAGACTAAACGGTGATTAATCTTATATCTGTAAGTTCCACTAAATCAAAGTGAATTTAAATGGCATAAATTTGACGTGCACCCCTTGATCTATTTCAAGCATCCTGCAAAGTTTCTAAGACTGCGCTTTGGGATTTGGCAGCAGAGCCTGGAGGCTTTTCTCTGAGGTCATTATCAAGGCTCAATCCCGTGTTTGTACTGGCACTGAAGTTATGCAGTCAGAGAAAGAAAGAGCGCATTTGATCCGCGGCCTGAGCCCATGAAGCCTTGGTAAAGCAGTCTATATAAAGTTATGCCCAGCTATAAATTTATATCCTTAATAACATAAATTGGGACATAAAACAGGGTGCTAAGAACGTGTAGTCAAATGTCGGTGTTGATCGCACGTGCTTTTGTCAAAAAAAGCTGTCAAAACATAAGAGCCAGTATGTTTTTGTGGTTAAAGCAGGGAACCACAAGGCGGTCACACACTTGTCTTTTCCATATTTTCTGGACGACTGCCTGCACTGTGATTATGACGGACTGCATAAAAGTAACAAGGAAAGCTGGCCCACTTCATTCTTTTTTCTTTTTTTTTGGGGGGGGGGGGGGGGGGGGGACACACATGCAGTCTAAATTAAAGGTCTACAGTTCTCTAGGAAATCCTTACTCCCACGGTGTTCCCAATGTTCCCTCTTGACTGACACATTTGCTGCAACTTTTCGCTGTGCTTCAGTTTCTCTCGCCGTGGGCTCAAACGTTGCGTTAACAGCCTGCTAAACTATAGCCTGTAAGCTGCATGTGAAATCACTTTATTGGCATGCGAGAACCTCCGTAAATATACAGATCTGCGCTGCCTCTCACTGCATGTTCAGTCGGTTCCACATCTGTTGTATTTCTGATCCGAAGCCACCGTCCGATTGCAGCGAGTATTATTTGCTTTTAAATGCCATCAGGCCGACAATAAGTCATTTTCTCCTTATCTAGCATCATCGTTACATTTTTAATTTGATCCACACATTATTATTATTGTTGTTGTTGTGTTTTGGGGATTTTTTTTATTATTATTTTTGCAAAATTTAAATAAAATATTTTTTAGCGAAGTAGGTTTTTCAGTGCATTTGTTTTCTTTTTCAATAATAGCATTGTGAGCGCTAAAATTCCTCCCAAATATGCAACACTGCATTCTAAATTGTAGCGTAACCATTTTTTTAACTGTAAATATACATTTTGAGCAATGGAGTGAGGTTAAATATGTGCACCTGTTAAGCTGCGTTACAGAGGTTTTGCTCTTTCTGCACTCCTAAAGCAAAGACGAAATTGTAAATGTCATTAAAACTGCAGCTCTGTCAATAAAACGCGACAAAACGACTGATTGGGTTTTCTTTTTCTTAACCTCAAGGTGATTTTTCCTTGTTTGTTTGTCTGGTTATAAAGATAGAGACTGAAATGGCTCGCCCGTTTTAAAATGTTGTCGGAATGTGGAGATTGAAATAGAATGGTTGCATTTAGTTACTTCAGAAATCAAATACCTCTGCATGGACTGTTTTCCTATCTTCCTAATAATTTTCTATTGAGTTTTGAAACTTGCAAAATAGTTTAAAAACCATTATTATCAAAGTAGCATTGGTTTTAAGGCATTTGCAGGGGAAAGGCCTGCACAGTTTGGCGTTCACGACCTGGAATTTAATGAAAAAATGAAGACTTGGATAGTTTAATTAAAAAACAAAACAAAACAAAACTCCACGGGATGAACAATTTAAAGACAAACAACTCAAAAAAACATTGCAGACGTAGTTGAGTTGACGTAAGGCCCGCTGTCTCCGTGCAGGTATTTTTCTAGTCAACCAGGTGTGGTAAAGGCAGCAACTTAACTTATACTGAGATTTGTAAAACTACAAAACTCCTAAAACATTGGGCTTATTCACTGCGGGACCTATGTGTCTCACGCCTTCAATCAACGGGATGCCCGTTTGTATCCACACATCATTATTTGAACGGCGGTTGTGGGAAAAATTTAAAAAAAATTAAAAAAAAAAACCTGAAAACTGAGGGCAGAAATGTGAATAGGATGATCTTGCCGGCAGTATAACTCAATAGCTCATTATTAGAGGCTAAAATTAGTGGAGAGCAGCGAGAAAACAGAGGCACATGAGCATGCAGTGGGGACTGATGACAGCGGCACTCTGGCAAAAAAAAAAAAAAAAAACATTTGCAACCAGGCAGACTTGTAAATATCACCTTTCTCAAAGATGCCAGGGACCCACATACCAGACTAAAGAATTGCATGCACTCTTGTGAAATATCGGGGCTTTGTACCTGGTGGGTTGCCCTGCTGCTGCTGCTGAACTAATGGTAAGCCATACCCCGTGATGTTTCCCCTTTTAATTGGGTAATACAGGTCTGATCTCAGTGGCTTGCTAAGCCCTTCGTGTAATAGCGTAGGGTGTGCGTGATGGAGCAGGGAAGTGCGATAAAAGAAGTTCTTACAGCAGAGATTTCCAGCTGTATAGTCATCAGGACTCGTTTCGCTCCAAGGTCAACGAGTTAACTCTCTGGTAGCTGCGTCATCCCGTTTCAAGGCCAAGTTGAAGCAACGGAGACGGGAGGGGCCACCTTAGTGAGGAGAGTCTAAATTGTTATTTTCTTCCAGGTTCCTTGTGTGTGAAACGCAGTGCGCCTCAGCCAGCGGCTGGCTCAACAACCACCAAACTAATTCGTGCGCAATTTCATCGCGCACTGAAGCACATTTTGTGCTAAAAGCAAACATTGTGACAGATCTGCACCGCCGGGGCCAAGGATTGGATTACACGCAGACTGCGCAGGCTCCATGGTCAAGTTCAAGTTGGGCTGGCTAGTAAAACTAAGGGGCGCATTCTGCAGTGTCTGCCATGGGGGGCGCTCCCCACTCTTTGATCTTCCCCTGAAGAAGTAGACACTGGAGATGCGCCTACACTGCAGTCCAGTTTTCTGCACTTGTGCCACAAGAATGTGGATCAAATGTGCATTGAATAAAAAATAATAATAACTGCGTTCCATGCTATGGAAATTGCTTTATGTAAATAAGTAAACCGCGTTCCACACCCAGCAAGCTCTCCAAACCAATCCGCTCTCCTTTACTATCTAAGCCACACACAATATGTACTGTAAATGCACAAGGTCACCCATTGCGCAAAAGCATTTTCGAAGCGTTATCTCAGGGTGATCACAAGATTTTATCTGCGACCCATTACGTAACGAGCGAGGATCTTGGCGCTTGACCAACAAACACTGCGCGATGACCAGTGTTTATGATTTTTCAAAACAAAAGTAACAAGTTCTTTCATTTCTTGGACGTAATTATGTCATTTTGATAGATAGATAGATAGATAGATAGATAGATAGATAGATAGATAGATAGATAGATAGATAGATAGATAGATAGATAGATAGATAGATAGATAGATAGATAGATAGATAGATAGATAGATAGATAGATAGATAGATAGATAGATAGATAGCTCTGTTCTAGGATGCCCTCCAGCTCTGTTCTAGGATGCCCTCTGGACCCAGTGGAGGTGGTGAGTGACAGGAGAATGGCGGCTAAGCTGTCATCCCTGTTGGACAACGTCTCCCACCCCATGCAGCAGACTGTGACAGCACTGAGCAGCTCCTTCAGTGGGAGACTGCGGCATCCACGGTGTGGGACGGAGAGATTTCGCAGGTCTTTCCTCCCCACTGCTGTCAGACTCCACAACAAAGACTTTAACTGAACAAACACACACATCCACACATGTGCAATAACACTAAGTGCAATAATCTTTTCTGGCATCGTTGTATTTTTACTCAGTTGTATATAGCATTCGTATTCTATTTTTATCTTATTGTATATTTTTATTCTATTTTATTCTACTGTATATAGTATATTATTTTATTCTATTCTGTACAGCTGTGTACTGTATTTATTCTTATTGTATTCTAATTTTTGCGTCATAACTTTTGCACTGTCCACTTCCTGCTGTGACAAAACAAATTTCCCACGTGTGGGACTAATAAAGGTTATCTTATCTTATCTTATCTTATCTTATCTTAGATAGATAGATAGATAGATAGATAGATAGATAGATAGATAGATAGATAGATAGATAGATAGATAGATAGATAGATAGATAGATAGAGCAACAAAAAGAAAGAAGAGAGGTGAGGGTTTTTTTTCCAAAGAGATGAAAGAGTCGGACGCGAAAGCCAAAGGAATTTCCCTCACTTCTCATCCGTCGCGGGGGGAGGGGTGGCTGCTGCTCGGGGCCTTTTCTCACTTTCGGACAGGCGAGGGCGCACAAGGACAGCGGAGGGTGCTGGAAACCCACAGTATGTCCCTCTCCTCTCTGTGAGACCACATGACACCGCCTATCTGTGACACACGATATGCATCCACATACATGCAGCCACACTCAGCCTCGCAGTTCGAAAATCGCACGTGTGGAGGCACCTCTGTTATAACCACCTGGATAAAGTAGCTCAGTGTGCTCAAAGAGCAATGTGATTAAGGAAGTCATCAACCTCAGCTCTTTAAAATGTTGCACTTGAAGGTACGTTGATGTTTGAATGTTGTCCCCAAGCTGTAATTGTTTTTAAGTTATAGCACGAATGCCTGATATTTTTGATAGCTGGGAGTTTAGAAACAGTCACACCAGCTTTTAATAAAACTTTATTTGCTGCAACTGTGTTAAATAAATGTTTTGGCCACGTTGGTGCAGTGAAGATGTCTTTACGCCTCAGAGGCAGAGTTCAAATGTGACCACTTCTAAACAGCAGCTACAAGCCCTGTGTGCAGCAGGTTTGCGCTCCCATTATCACCATTCATTGACTTTTTGCTGAAACACTGCACGTCTGGAGAACTGGAAAAACGGCCACTGCCGATATAAGAGTCCAAAGAACCCCATGACAGTGTCATGCTTTTGTTTGGATTTCTTTCATTTGGAACAGCAAATGCTTTGCACACATGATCATACAAATTAGCAATGCAAATCACGGTACCACATTTCATAACTTGTTTGGGCATAAAGAATAAAGAGAATGGTTTCGGTTCAACGTTTCCTTTTTTCATCTCTAATCGGCCTTTATCTAAACCCTGACCGCAAGACCTGACCTTTGGAGACTTTACTTGACTCCACTTAAGATGATGATAACAATCACAAGAGAGAGGGGAAAGTGACGGGGGAGGGAGGGGTGAATAAAATGTAAATACATAATGTAACTTAAATGACTGATATGAGTTTTACGAAATGACTCTGTGTTAATTAGTTATATTTGAGCAAAAGCAAAGCTGAACTTTATTTAATAAGTAGAAAAAAAACCCAAAATATTTGAGCATATTAACTGGCGTTAAAATGGCTCATTAGTAATTTAAATATACTGTAATACAATAAAATACAATAAAAAGCTAAGTCTTAAGCAAACATTATTTTACTACTACTACTACTACTAATAATAATAATAATAATAATAATAATAATAATAATAATAATAATAATAATAATAATGACTTAATGCATATTTCAATATTCCAACACCACAGATACATCACCATGTAAATCCTAAATATGCTGTTTCTTGTTTCTGCTGCCTCTTGTTGTGCCCTCTGACATCCCCCACCCCCATCTCGCCGTTGCCGTTGCTCCTTCTGTTTACCCACAGATTCAGTCAATGAGTGTCGTCATCAGGGGGGACCATCGTGAAGACTGGGTCATTAAGAATGACAGCTCTGAAGAAAGAGAGAGAGGGAGGGAGAGAGAGGGTAAATGGTGATCCCTCCCAGAGCTCCCACTCGGCACTCTGAAGCGGTCTTCTCTCAGGTTCAGACCGGATTGCATCCCCTCTTTTTTTTTCCAGAAGCCTCTCCTTCTCTTTTAGGACGCAATCTCCCACCCACCGCCATCCCCGCTGCACGCACACACGCGCACACCCCTCCAACCTGAGATTCATCTCCTTGGTTTTGACGGTTCGCCTCGAAGACGAGGTTTGCTTGTTTTGTTTTTTCTTTTAAGTCGTGCTTGTGATGGAAAGCAGAGAGGAGATGGTGATGCTGGCAGAGGGAGGTCAGCTTGGCAAGAGCGGCTCTAATTTGTCGGAAGCCATCGGGAGCCCCGTGCGAGAACCACCAGGCAAGCCGGGCCACAGAGGTTGTCTGAGTCCAGGAGCTGCACCCTATTCCCGCGACAGGAGCGATCTAGCGGCGGAGGATAGCGCACGGAGAAATATGAGCGCCGACGCAAGGCTGGTTGGCACGTCTACCTCCGGAGAGAGGCACCAGGCTGACCAACATCACAAAGACGGCAGCAGCTCAGACACAGAGTCGGACTTCTATGAGGAAATTGATGTCAGCTGCACGCCTGAAAGCATGGACTACCCAACAGCTAAAGGTAAGCTGTGTGGGTGCATGTTGGATTGTATGCTATTGCAATAAACATATTGGCACTGTAGGGTGGAACAGAAAATCGAATATTTATGCTCAATGAAACAGATCCAGGGTCTGCTTCAGGTTCAAACACTGCAGCTGCAGTCGGTGCTATACAGCTATTCTGTCAGCTGATCGGTGTGGCTGCAAACGCTGAGGTGACACCCACAGTGTAACCTGACATTTCCCTCACTGACTTTGACAACGAGTTACTCGTACTGCAAATGTGCTTATGGGCTACTTCACCAGGAAAAAATTGGAGATTCAAGAAAAAATTATGTCAATTGGTTTTGGCAGCTGTGAAGGTGCAAGCACCCACTGCTCAGTTTATTGTGAATATCATTCTGTGTGAAATCTTTATGAATAAACATTCATACATGAAACATTTGGAGTAGTAGACTAAACGAATGGTAAAGTAACAAACGAATGAAAACAATACAGTTTAAGTATTGATTATTTTCAACCAAGGGAAATTATTGTTCATATCAAATCAATATATCGTGGAAAATACCTTTAGAAAAAAATAATAGTAGTAGAAATTGCATCTTAATTTAAAAACTACACCAAATGAGAAGCTAAGCGAGCAGTCAGGATGTCTCTTATTTTTCTAAAAGTCAAACAAATAATGGAGTTAGCCTGCTAGTCTTCAAATGGCAGCGAATGAAATAAATAAAGCGTTTCGATTTGTTTTGGGTCCTGTTTAAATTGTAAATGTGTGCGTTTTACACCTGATTGTAATTAAAATATGCTTATTCTCTGTTTTTGGTTCAGGTCGAAATGGGGATTCTCCAAGCCACCCGAACGAGTGCGGTACTGAGCCGAGTAAGAATGTCCCGGGTCAGGGCTCTCTGTCTTACGCAGCAGATCAGATTCGCCGGTACCGAACAGCATTCACGCGAGAGCAGATAGCACGCCTGGAGAAGGAGTTTTACCGGGAAAACTATGTGTCCAGGCCGCGGAGATGCGAACTTGCGGCCGCTTTAAATCTACCCGAAACCACCATCAAAGTAAGATTTCATCTCAGGGAAGTGGGACTGAATTAGGCCTCTTGACCATCAATACGTACTCTGTGAGCTTGTGTTGATGTATATCAAATCCACGTCGAGTGCAAAATGGTCAGGCTTACGTAAATGACTGCCAGTGGTTTATTTGTGTATGGATAGAAATAATCTCATGGAAAATAATCTCATAGAGTAAAATCAAATTAGTCCATACAGGAAACAAAGCAAAAAAAAAAAAAAAAGATTAAGAAGCAGGCACCGCGTTATGTAGCCACAGGTCATATTTATTTATTTACTTGGGTTGGTATTTTTTGATTGGATGCTAGTCAAATGTCACGCAGTCCACAATAAATAAATAAATAAATTACAGTAACAAGTTTCTCCAACCCAAATCCAAATATTGTCATGAGTAAAAAAGCCAAACATTATCTACGCATGTGCTTGTGTTGTTTCAGGTCACGGGGGGGATTGTGGTTAATATTTGATCCGCTGTGTCTCCTTCACAGGTGTGGTTTCAGAACCGCAGGATGAAAGACAAACGGCAGCGTCTGGCCATGACTTGGCCTCACCCCGCCGATCCGGCCTTCTACACCTACATGATGAGCCATGCGGCTGCCACGGGGAACCTGCCCTACCCCTTTCCATCGCACCTGCCGCTGCCCTACTACTCTCACCTGGGCGTCGGGGCTGGCTCAGCTCCTGCAGCCGCCCCTTTCTCAACCCCCCTGCGCTCTCTCGATAGTTTCCGGATGCTGTCTCATCCCTACCAGAGGCCCGAGCTCCTGTGCGCCTTCAGACACCCTTCCTTGTACTCAGGTACCACTCACGGCCTAGGTCCCGGAGGAACTCCGTGCTCCTGCTTGGCGTGTCACTCCAGTCAGTCCAACGCCATCTCAACCAGGCCTTCCGGCTCGGACTTCGCTTGCTCCCCAACAAGCAGGACTGACGCGTTTGTCACTTTCACGCCTTCAGTGCTCAGCAAATCCTCATCTGTGACACTGGACCAGAGGGAAGAAGTGCCTCTGACCAGATAAAAAATAACTCTTGCTCCACATAAGCCTTTAACCACAAGCTTTTTAACCCTAACGTATTATATGATCAGGACTGAAACAGCATGAGGGGTGGGGTAGCCAGTATATAAACAGTGAAAGCCAGTTTATACTTGGGGAGAAGAGAAAGCTCTCCAGCTATAAGACGCGCAAAAGACCTGCTGTTATTGAAATATAATAATCCCATCGAAGATCCGGGGACATTGGGCTGAAATAAGACTGCGTAGACAGAAATTCAGATTTGATTTCTACAAGATTATTGTGACTGCTATGAGAGAGAGAGACGGGGAGAGATAAGCGGGGTGGTCCAGAGAAACGTTTAAATCTCCGTGATTGATGACGTTAAGGTCTTGATCATTATTTTATGCGTCCAAAAATCAGCCTACACGTATTGTTAGTTACGCGAGAATGATGCTTTCCATCTCTCTTTTTTAACAAGGGGATTTGTTAAAAGACTGCGGCCGTCTCATTATAGCTAGCTCTCCACACCGGGGCCCTCTCGACGGCCCGGGCCGAAATGTGCAGATGCTAGTAAAATTATTAAGTGATGTATATGTAAGACCGGGTGAATTTTGAGTGTTGAATTAATGATAATGCCAGGAAGGCATCAGGCAAAAGGTAACAAGGTGCCGAGGGAACGGATTACCACAGCCGGCACGATCTGAAGAGGGGAGGGGAGAGAAAGATCAGAAAGAGGATGGAGAGAGGACAATCAAAAAAGAAAAAAAAAGAAATGAGCATTTTTAAGGCCACCCAACACTCTTTCTTTCTCTGTTTTCTCCCATGACCGTAAAAGAGACAGTGTGATTAAATAATGCCCATGGGCCTTCTTTAAAACCGTTTTTCGCTTTGCACTGTTACACCAGTTTAGCATTTGTGTGGGAATACGGAATAATGTGTGACTGATTTTTTTTCTTCGTTGTTTTACTATTATTATTATTTTATTATAAAACTTTATTTTTGGTTCGCTATTTTTTTTGTTTGTTTGTTTTTGTTTTTTTGTGTTATGACTGGGTTGTCCTTATCGTTTAATTTGCAAATAAATACTGTCAAAGCATCGAAGGCGTGCGGAGTGATCTATACGCGTATTTCGGATCCATTTAAATAGCCAATAACCAATATGTCACTTTAAACTCACGGCAATAGAATAAAACTGATTCAAGCAAATTTTTGTTGTTGTTGTTGTTTTTGCTTTTCTCCCGGTCATCTTCTTTGGTTTGGTTTCGTTCAGCTTCAAGCGTATTGAGGATCTTCTCCATTCACAATTGGTTCAGGTCCGCCAGTCCTACCGCCTCAATAATAACACTAATTTTGTTCTCAAGTGGTAGCTGTCAAAACACCAGAGTGCGCCCCCTCCTATTTCCTGATGGGACCGTTAGATTGACCGTGACAGTTAAGTGGTCCCCGGGCTCCGTTAACGCCACTCATATTTTTTTCTGCGACCACTTAATAGACGCGACAGAATTAGGTGTCTGCAGATATTGGAAATGCAAAGAGATCGATCATTCGGAGAGGAGCGCCAACAATCAGCGGGATCTTAATTGGCCGCATTTGACCGGGCCCGAGCAAATTAAAAGAGTTTTTGGAGCGTAATAGGATTGGCTAAGTGCTGCGGCCCGCGGAGAGACACACAAATCACCCTTTAAAGGGAGTTTTAGGTCGTGGATTAGAAGTCATTGCAGTGATGGGCGAGAAAGTGTGTGGTATTTCAATTGGGCCTCGAAGTAAAAAAAACAAACAACAACAACAACAAACGAAAAACTGGCCAATTGCGTGCTTACATAATCGAACATGAAGATTTTCTTTATTTTATTTTTTAAAAAATGCTTCAAATTTAGGTGACATTCCTCGAGCCTTTATTCTGATTATTCCGAAATATGAAGATTTTGGAATTTGAAATATATGAAATATGAAGATTCCTGCCAGTGAAGCCAGACACCAAGAAGAACAATTTAGTTACCAAATATGATTTTAGGTACAGTGTTTTTTGTTTTTGTTTTTATTAGACTCGTTCTAATCAAACTCTACTGCACCCACAAAAACGGCACCCTTGAGTCCAACCCCGCCCCCCCAACCCACCCTGCTCCCTCACGCGTTTGATTGATGGCCTTATTAACTGGAGTTCTTGTAAGTGTGACCGAGCTGATTAAAATGCATATGTTTGGAATAATACACCGTTTAAGCCTCCCGGGTCGAGGCGAAACCACAAGGCAGATTTATGTAAACTATCAGCCGGTGTCTTTAAGCCTGATGGGGACGCGGGTCACGCAAGAAAATTGCTTTAGTTTGTGCATAATAAAATCGCACCATAAAAATAAAGATGAACGGGGCGGACTAACGGAATATTCAGAAGGTGTAGTCTCTTTAAAAGGAAAGGGGAAATGGTTTCATGGTGGGTTCTTTTCTCTTTTTCTGGGAAATTTGGAGCTGACTTTCAACAGGAGCAGCAGCACTACACGGCCATCTAAACCTCGAGTCACACTGTGCCAAAACGACGCATTAAAGTGAGGCAAATTACAACCACATTTACCCAGCCACACATATGGGCTCCCATCTCTTTGCCGGGGAAACTATACGGCTGAATCCTCAGTGGCCTAATCCGGCATCAACATGCCATTTAATCGCTGGAATATTTCGTGTGACTGAGCTTCAAGATATGATGGGCTCGTAGATTGCGCACATAACAGCAATTACATCAGCCTTATAAGATCCTATTAGTGCGAATTGGCACAGGTCTCCCCAGCTCCCACAACCAACACAAAGCATTTTGATAGGGGCGGTGTAGTGCAGCTGTCCACCGACAGCAAATTTAAAAAAAAAAAAAAAAAAGGAGCTGTGGCTGCTGTTACCGCTGTTTAAATTGGATTACATCCTAATTTACAGACCCCTGTCGTAACGCAAGAGGCTGGCGGAGGCGTAGAAGGACCAATCACCAAGTAATGATGATGAATGAGAGATTAATGCGCATACAAGCAAGACAATTTGAGCCTTCATCTGTTTAAATAGGCTTCCAATATCATTTGGAAAACGGAGGTCACGTTAAATCAATCGGGGGACGCGTGAAAGTCATTTTCGGAGGCGTCTTTATCAACATTATTTACGGTGCACCGGAGACAGCTATGTGCAGCAAGAAAATGTGACGGCTGTTGCGTGTTTATGTGACAAAGAAGAGCAAGCAAGACAGAGCATGACGCATCCAGGCTATCAAAAGATGCACTTAAATCTTTATCGTTAGCTGTTCAAATTAAGTGGCGGCTACACCGTTTCTCAGGGCGTCTGCGCAAACCCAAGATAGAATCTGTCCCCTGAGCAATCCAGATAAACTGGGTTGGTTTTGTAGAGTGGTTCTTTGAAGCAATACAGAGCTCAATGTCATAATTTGGAAAGAATTGTGGCTCAGAGCACAACTCAACACAAGTTTACAGCCTTAACGACTCAAGAGATAACAAAAACTCTTATTATCCCTTGTAAATGTCTACTTCCTTAAATATATGATAACTGAAAGTCTTTCGTTTGGGCCCAAAACATCGCGAGTACTAAGCAGATCTTGGAAACCGGTTCAATTAATTCAAACAACAAGGAAAATCTTTTGCAGGCTTCTTATTGTGTTGCAAGCCGGATCAACTTTGTAACTGAAAAGTACCAACCAGCAGACCCATCTACCACAGGGGAGACAAAATATAACGGCAATTATAGTTGCTAAATGTTATCAGAGGCTTCTACACAACAGGTTTAGGCTATATTCAGTGCAAAAGGAATAAAAAATATACATAGGCTGCATCTGAAAATGACCTACTGTTACACGTCATCCAAACAGAAAAGGGATTATATTCGGATTCAGCACAGAACAAACAGTGTTTTAAATTACTGACACCAAACTTTGCAGCACATATCAAACATTATTTGTTAACCTTCCAGGGTTTCATCTATATGGCGAAATTTAAACAAAGGCATGTTGTGTTAAATACTCAAGAGTTACCAAAACTTACACTTAGGTCCATTGTGGTCGATAAAGATGCAATTTGTTTTAGCAGTGGATTTAAAATCACACAACCAAAATGTGATTGAAGCGCAAACTTCCAGTCTTAAGTCAAGACTCAAAGGTTTTGTTTTTTGTTTTTTTAACAAAACAGAAAATCTGGCATAACCGTTTAGAAATTACAGCAATTTTTATGCACAGCCTCGCATTTTCAGAGGTTTAAAAACAATTGGACAATTGATTGACAAGCAGTTTTATGGTCACGTGACCTCTCTTCTACTTTTTCGTTCAGACATACTATATGAAGTTGAGTCAAAGCGTTTACTTTATATTTACTTATAGCTTTTCACTGTCATTTTAAATATGCTGTCCAAAGAGGTGTCAGCCTAAGTGTGTAATGTTAGTGAAACGAGGATGTTATAGTTGTATGCACTGGGAAAACCCACCGAAAAGCCCAACTCTTCAAGAAAAGCACGGATCCTGCTAGCCTGTAATCTTCTGTGTGCAATGACAAGAAACATAATGATATAACAATGCTGACCCATGCAGCATGTTAAAGATGGTGACAACAAACGTGTGTCTTCTAACCAATTCTGTACATAAAATATGCCCTCTTGCAAAACACACACACAAACAAATGCTAAATTTAAGGACTAAAACAAAATAACTGAGCCATCATCTTTTTCTCCATCTGATCTACAGCTCTGAGTGTCTAAGGGATAGTCACTGATTATGACATTACATTGCACATGATTGGATGAATAGTGTCCACGAGGTACTGAACAGGCATATGGTGAAAATAAGAAGCAAAACTACAGTAAGAAGTCTACTGTAAGTTTTGAGTGCAGCAATCTATCCCTGAGGCAGAAGTACTGGGAAGACAAGCCTGATGACAACGATTGGTGAGGTAAATTGTAAATATGTTGCTGAAAGGTTTCATTATCCACTGCATAGAGTATAAAAAAGGTTTAGAGTGGGTACAGGTTTGTCATCTTCTATTAAACAGCTGTTGTGGTGAACTCAGTCTCTTAGAGGTAACAATATTGGGATCCATGTTTCATTTTTATCATCATTAGAGCTTCTGGTTCTGGAAGGGTTTCAGACTGGGATGGAAGATACAAGGATGCCTTTGACTGTCCATTTAAAAAACGTCACTACAGCTGATTTACAACTGTATATACCCTTGAATCGTGGAAATCACTGTTCCATAAGAAGGCTCAATGAGTGCATTTTGGTCATAAAAACTGGACTTCCTGCAGTTTCTTACAGTTAAATGAGTCCAAACCAGAGGTCATGTTGTTTGGCCTTCCACTAAAGGTTAAAGGATAACATGGACTTTTTAACTCCTTTAATTAAAACACAAGTTAAGAACAGTGGGATAATCTTTGACACAAATTTGAAATTTCATAGACAAATAGATTAAGTGGTTAACAGCAGTGACTTCCAGCTCAGAACAATCTCCAGATGAAAAACAATAAATAAATAAAAATTAAGGTTCTGGAAAGGGTTATGCATGCCTCTAATATATCTAAATACTTTTGGAACGTGCTGTATACCACAGTTGGCTAGTCATCTCCTGCCTATTTCAAATTAGTCCAAAATGCTGCAGCCAGATTACTGACCAGGACAAAAAAAGAAAGCCCACATTACTCTAGCGTTAGCAGTTTTTCACTGCCTCCCTGTGGATTTGGATTAGAGGATCTGGTTAAAGTGACACTGCTTGTGTTTAGTCTTAAAGGGGTTTTGCATCTGCATATGTGGTAGATATGCTCCATCCATACCCTCTGAAGATCATTAAGGTCTGCTTCTCAATCACTCCGCTTATTTCAAAAAAAGTTTGCGCCTTTGCTGTTGTTGCACTAAAGCTCTGGAATAACCTCCCAAATGACCTCAGACAAGGATCAAGTGTGACTGTTTCCAAACCTAAGCTGAGGACTTACCTCTCCAGTCAAACTGTTGGAAACTGTTGTTTTCGAGAACTGTGATTGGAGGGCTGGCTACAGTTGGGTTATTTCAAATTAAAACTGTGAATGTGTGCAGCGTCATTATTTCTTTAAAGAACCTGTTCCATTTTACTTTTGTGTAAAGGACTTTGGTTTTAAATGTGCTATAGGACTAGATTTTACTTACTTAAAATGCAGATTGTCAAAAGGTTTGAATTTTGGCTTGTTGCCGTTCACATAAGCTGCACCCATTCAGTAGTTTTGCATTTAATCTCAATGAAAAGAAAAATTATCTGCAGGATTCAGGCTATTACATTTTTCAAGATGTGGAGAAGCTAGAGTTGATTACATGTGGCAGAACTGTTTGGACAAAAAACATGAAGTATTGCAGTCTATATAAGAAAACTGTTTTGTATATATACAATGTACAAGGTACAGTAACAAAGAGTATGCAGGTGTTGTACGATACGCTCAGTGGTTTGGTTGTGTTAGCTAAGTGAATTGTTTTTCCACCCTTTATGTTTGTTTCTTCAGAACACAACCTGGCGATATTTATAATTCACTCCACAGGCAGTCCAGTCCGATCCAGGCACAAAAATGAATTGTGCTTTCTCTTTCTTTACTCTGCATCAATTGAGACAAAGCAGCAGAGACTGATGTTACTGCTGCAATAAATTTTACAAGGAAAACAGATTTACCCTTGATTGTAGACATGAGTGGACATGGTTAGTGTTTTGATAGAGGAACAGAAAAGTCTTTATAAGAGAAAAGTGGGAAAAAGAAGATGTCTGAATTTCAATGCTGACCAGAGCACAAACAGTAAATATGAGGACAGAGAGAGCATGCACGAGAGCAGGAAATTTAAATAAATAAAGCCCACAAAAAATACTGTTTTACATTCAGTAGCTGTAATGAAGGCAGCAGCAGCACAACATCATCCAAAATCATCCAAATATCCAATTTTATTTGGTTTTACTTTCTATCAGCGGTGATTGATTCATTTTAGAATTCAGCCCCGTAGGGAAATCTGAACTACTGACGTAACCAGTAGATCATCTGCTCTTATTCCTGTCTTGTAGTGATTTGGATACTTAATGGAAAAGACTGAATCTGCTCTCTTTACAGAATTGCTGGCAGCCATATAAACTGAGGCATTTGTGTACTTTATACTAACGTAATATGAGAGATTTTTATCAAATCAAAAGTCTTTGCCTTTGGAGGGCACAATAAATGTTTGATAGAGTTGTGCAATGATAAAAAAGGAAGGAAAAGCCAGGAAAAGCACTCTGCCTTGAAATAATTCTGTTACAAAGGTGCCGTCCCATCTTGATAAGTGTACTCAGCACGGTTTGTTTTCCCAGGCTGCACCCAGTTTACATCCTGTCATGTGTAGTCTAGTGTCCTCCTGCACTGATCCATAAGAAAATCCTTTTTTTTGCTGACAGAAATCATGACTCCTTACTTTTTTAATAACACTTCCTATGCACTGATGGTGGAAAAAAATTGCTGTATTTGTCTACGTGTTTATGGGCCACCTGTGCAGAGAAAGGTGTATTTTCTTCAGACATAAAAATCGAATATACGACCTGTTCATAAACAGGTAATAATAATAATAAACTTGTTGTACACACACTCATGACCTGGAGTGTTTTTGTGTGTTTGTGTGTTTGTCTTTCTTTACACCACAGGCCTAGTTAGAAATGCAGAAAATACTGAAGACCTACTCCACAACTCCTCTGATGCAGATTACAATTCTCTCTTCAAGTCCAAGTAATAGCCACATAATGGCCAAGTGTAATTTTATTGATGGTGCTGGTAGAAGCACTAGGGTCTCCCAGGAGCCCCACTGTGACGATGATTATCAGCTTATTAAATTTCTTTTGATTGTTCGGCTTCTTTCCCCATGAGATCTTTGTGTTTTGTGGAGCCGCTCACAGAGTGCACCGCATTGTGCGATATTGTTTAAAATGATTTAATAAGCACTTTGTTTTACGATGGAGTGTTATTATTTTACGAGCCTCTCGGCAGCCAATAGCTTTGCACATCAGTCCAACTCTCTCCGCACCTCGCATTATTTTACTGCACGCTGGCTGCTTTACTGCTCGGCAGTGGCGGTGACTAAAGGCGACAGGAAAAGTTGTTCCCCCTCTTTCCCAGAGAAACGAACCAACTCCAGTGACAGGGATAAGGGGAAAGAGTGTTCCCACAGTCGCACTGGGCTTGGATCACTCAAAATGGTTAACTTAGTCTCTTACAGTGGGAATGTTGTGCAGCTGAGGATCATTTGATGTTTTGTGCATAATAAGAACAATATATATCAGTGTGATGTTGGCCTCCATGGATGCTGTTGCGCAGTAGGTACACAGTGTGCCTGCTTGTGAGTGCCTGTCACTTGGTGTGTGTGCCTGTGATAGAGTATCTCATTGCTGCAGTGATGTATCCTCATTATGCCCCTGTCCCATGACCGTCACACCCAGCCTACTGGGTCTCTCATGGGTGGGTGGGGGGGGGGGGGGTGATTGGGAAATCTGGGCTTCCCCTTCTGTCCACGTCGCCATCTCCCAATCCTCTGACCTTCTGACTCAACACACGAAAACCCCAAACCTACACTGACTGTGAAGTGCTGAGTCGTGCTGTCCTCTCACTGCTGCTGCTGACCTGTGGTTTGCTGATGTCAACTCAACTTAAAAAGGTTCGCTTCTGAAAGTGCTGCAGGCTATAGACTCAAGTGTAATGACATCAAAATAATGATAAAATTACTGGGCAGACTTCACTCTTTTAACATACAGCCATCAAATGGATATTTAGGAGACATTATTATAAGATTTCTTTTTTATATTTGTTGTAAAATGAGACAGCGCAAAATCAAAACTTAATCTGAAGACAGACCAACCAACCAGCTTTTTACACTAACATTAGGTTTGCTATTTAGCTACACCGTATGGACAAAAATACTTTGTGACTCCTCTTAATCAATGAATTCAGGTGTTTTCGGTCTGTTTGCCTCATGTGTATAAAATCAAGCACCTAGCCATGCAGGATGCCACAACTGCAACAAGCCAGTTTGTGAAATTTCTTCCCTTCATAATCACCTGTAAGTGACATTATTGCAAAGTGGAAGCATTTAAGAACCACAGCAACTCAGAGTGGGGTTGCTGAGTGCTGAGACTCCAACACTGCTGAGTTATAAACCTCCTCAAGCATTAACATCAGCATAAAAACTGTGAGTCTGTAGCTTCATTGGATAGGCTTCTATGGCTGAGTTTCTCCTGTAGGTGGTCCATGCTTTTTGTCCATAGAGTGTAGCTGTCCACAAAATTGCCACTGACTGTGAAAACCTATATTAGATAGATAGATAGATAGATAGATAGATAGATAGATAGATAGATAGATAGATAGATAGATAGATAGATAGATAGATAGATAGATAGATAGATAGATAGATAGATAGATAGATAGATAGATAAAACTAGTCATAGCCTACTAAAGAAGCTGGAGAAGCAGGCTGTATGCAAGTGTGTGTCCATTAGAGCAAGATCAGTTTGGGAGGTAAGGTTACACCATGGGAAAGAGAGCAGGGGAGATGGTGGTACCAGATAGTGAGGGTATCAGAAGAGGAGCTAAGAGCCTGTGCTTAGTGCCTTAATGGAGCATTTCAAAGAACACTCACACTGTTTGGCTGGGAGCAGGCCTCCCTAAAACTATTAAACTTTGGTGACTGACAATGTAGAGGTGGGGTTAGCTGTTTGAGCATTCAGTGTTTTAAATTGTTGGGCATTGGGATTAAAACAGGCCCGTGCAATGGCTTTAACACTGCATGTTTGCAAAATTGGGCAAATATCATCTTGATTGGTTCCACATATTATTATATTTAAAGTTTAAAAAAAAATCATGGAAAAAATGTTTCCCAAAATACTCTAACATTTATGTGTAGATTCAATGCAATTGAATCTACACATAAATCTACAATCTACAATCTATCATGCAATTACAAAAACAAAGACTTATTGTTAGAATTACTTCACTTAAACTGATGCGCTGTTGCTAGAGTGATCATCTTACAGTCATTACTCTTTCCATATATAGTGATAAAACACAGTGGATTCCTGATGAATCAGCTCCTCTCCTTTTCAGTTAAATCTTTACAATGGCTACACTGTTCAGAAAAGGAAGTCTGACCAGGGGAACCTGAGCATACAGAGGTCTATGTTTGGGTTGGTTAGAATTAAAAATGTGTTCTTTATTTAGCACTGGAAACACCAAAAAGGCAGCGCCATCTTTACAGTAATCCCTTTGGAAGATCTCAACTCATTAGCGAAGATGGCAACACAGATCACAACTTAATTTATCAAAATGTGTTCTGTGTTCAGATTTTTCTAATAACTAAACAGCGTGCACGGTTGATCTCCCGTCTGGCATATTTGGATGTGAGCGCCTCTTTGAAGCGGTCAGATCAAAATGAAAACTGTTAGTGAATGAATGGCAAAGTGGTTTAATAAGACAGACAGACTGACGCTGACAGATAGACCTGTGGCGTCCTCAGGTTGTGACTCACAGACCAGGAACCCAGATTAAGCAGGGAACGGACTTAACAAGGGAATCTTGTTTTGGTCATCTGTGTGGGAGGAAGGGAGATGGAAATAGACTGGGATTCCTCATTGTAAAGATTTCGTCTTTTTTTGTTTTTGTCTGTTATTCACTGTGAAGGCGAAAGGACAGATGGGTAAAATATTTGTAAAAAGAGGAACAAATATGTGGGAAAGGAGGGGAAGAAAGGAGGGGAATGAGACAAAGTGTGAGTACAGGCTCTGAAGATCAAGAAAAAGATGGAGGTAAGGAAGGAAGGTTTATGGTGATGCTCTGTTTGTGACGGCTGTCTGCTGAATGAAAACAGGGCCTCTTTAACTCCTCACGGGTTAATGGAACTTTTATGAGTTTGTTCTGCAATCATGTAACCCCTGGCGTCTCCATTCTTCTGTTTCTCTCTGCATCCTTGTCTCTCATTCTCTCTCTTTTTTTTCCCCACCCCCTATTGCAGGGCAGATCAGAGGTGAGCCGCTCCTTTGTTTCTGTAAACACTACTCTCGCTCTCTCACTGCACTTCGTTTATGAGGACACAACTGGTTTGGAGGAGGTCTCCAGTGGATGGCTCACAGCTCTGGCTTAGCTTACATTAGGTAAAGACTTGTTTAGGTAGTGGTTAGCATCGTCAGCTGGACAGTATGGACAGCAGCAGTCTAATGGCTTAACAGCTGAGAAGTATGTAAAGGTCCAGGGGTTTCTCTTGTCCAGCCATTATTTCTGTAGCGCAGGAAATAATTGGTCTCGCTTTCCAGAGGTTGGCAATGGGACTTTAATTGTACATAAAAAAGTAGACCTAGTAGCTCATTTGTTTTATTATAGCAAAACCACATTTGGAAACCCAGACACCAATCCCTGTGACATCTCTCGCAAAACCCCACAGCTAAAGCTCTCCCACTGGGACGAAAAAGAGTCGATGCCTGGCAACGCAAGGTGCATTAAATATGAAGAAAGAGGGGTTTCTGCAGAGGTGCTGCGGATTGATGGAGATTGGCGCAGAAAGGCGACGGGAACCCAACCAGGTCTCCTATCATAAAGCAAAGCTGAGGAATGGACGGCTGCAGGCCAGACGCAACTTTTAATGGCCGCCCATGACTCACGCTGACTGTCAGTAATGAGTTTTATTCACTTCCATCATTTGAGTGTCGATTGTAATCATGGGGCTATCTGAGAGGTATGATTGACGGGATGAAGCCAAAGATGTGAGGTGGGAGTGTGGGATAAAAGAGGGCAGAAAGGAGATGGACTCTTGATCCCGATGCTTGTATGTACCTGTCTTTAGTGGCAAATGTGTGGCAGCCAGCTAATGACCAGTTCAGATCTATGTGGAGAGAAAATATACATGTGATTAGAGCCTGATTTTGCATTCAAAAAGTCTAACCTTGCATCACATCCTCCACATCTTACTATCTTCCTTCTATTCTTTCATTTCCTTTCATATCCTGTATTTCCCACTTCTCCTTTAGGTCACAAATATTAAAAAAATAAAAAAATAAAAAGTCACTCTGGACATTTTTTCTTCTTGTTTGTTTCCTCAAACATTCACAAACTCTTTTGGCTAAACTGGAGCAGCTCTACATGGAAGCACATGATCAAAAACAGGCAGTTTATGGATGATAATCAATATTGATCCCAGTAACAGACTGAGTACGGAGTGATGCGAAAGGGAGAGGAGTCCTTACTCCGTCTTGACGCTGGTGGGATCAATGAGCTTTGGAGGATCCAGAATGGATGGATCTTTGTTTGCACGCTCTGTTAGCAGTGACAGGGCCAGGCAATTGTACACAGTCTCCACCTTACTGTCATCACCTTTCTATTTCTACTTTTTCTACCTCTATCAATAAATTCTAACAGCAAAATGAACCTGAATGTGCAAATGCATAGAGTGTATGTTTGTGTGTTCATGTAGAGGTGACATGAAATCAGCCTTATTTTTCGCCTTTGAGGTTATTGATTTGGAGGTAATGTGGTAATCTGCTGGGCCGTTACATTAGAGAGACATGTCACACATGCTTTTTTTTAATGAACAGAGATTGCAGTCAATCATAGAGGATGCACGGGAGACAGAATTTAAAACACCCAAACGGAATTATATAATGATAAAGTTCTTCTTTCAGGTGCAGTAAAGAAAAGGCGAAACCCAGATGTAGAAATTATTTTAGAACAGATGAGGTTGGCTGTTGATGGTGGACATTGAGGTAAAGATACGTTCCAATTGGCCGTGTTCCCCCTGACAGTAAGAGAGCCTTTTCTATTCTAATAAAGCTTGTCCTCGCTATATTTACCTGCTTAGCACAGTCCAGTGCTCTGGGGCCACTGTGACCTGCCTGCACGAGTGTGTCCGCGCCTTGGAGGGAGACATAATGGTGACTTAGCACCTGGATGTGTCAACGCTATGTAGATTCAGCGATGTTGATGCAGCATCTGAATTGGCAGTGAATGCAAATTTATTTGTGGCCCTACCTTGCGTGGAGATGGAGAACGAGGGTTCAGCGAACATTTGAGCAAGCGCACAACATGAGCAAGCGAAAGAACGAGGGAGAAGATTCAGCTGTGTGGGTGAGAGTGGTGGATTAGAGATGACAGGCAAGACTGAGGAATCCCATCATTCCACATCCAGGGAGCACTCCATTCAGTCACTGACATGGCCCTCTGGGGTGGGAATAGGAGGGTGCTAGTTACACTCTGTCAGGGGGTCTTATGACCTGATGGATGTGGTGCTACGGGACTCAGAGAACACCCTGAATATTGCCTCTCTCACACACACACTGTTATCAAGAACTCATAAGCTCACATACCGCAGCGCAGCAGAATGCACACATGCACTTGCTTTTTGCATCTAATTTCTTGTTGTCCCCTCACTTTTCTGCAGTTTTCTTTTGCTTTCTCATTTTAGAGCTGCACAAGATGAGATGATGAGCACCGATACTCCCAGGATCCCGTATGACAGCGCTGAACAGCCTACCACAACTATCATTGAACTGAAAAGCCCCTAAGTTGCATCTTCTTTTATTAGAATGACATAATAACTATCCATCAACTCAGCCAGCCAACCGTATCTCTCCCTCCTGACGGGCACAGCCAATCGGCTACCTCAATATTTGAGAGCTAATTTGTCACAGTCAGCAGCGTCCCTCCCATTTCTTCGTCTCCCTGAAGTGAGTGTTATTGTCATCCCAAATCTCTAAGGATGGTTTTATCATTCCTACTTTGCGCAGCACTGGGACTTATGAGACACGCAGAAATATTTTCAGGCATCTTTTAACCATACAAACCACACGGCAAGTTTTTTTTTTTTTCATAAGCATTTAATTTTGCTCCTCCTTTCTCTCTGTATTCCTCACACACATACAGACAGTAGATGGCTGTGCTCGTGTGTATGTGTGGACTGTTTCCCTCCACTCTGCTCTAAACGAACCAATTATGGGTGTTTATGTAGCTTTAATGCGTGTAAGTGTCAGGAGAGAAACATTGCACCGCTCACCACCTAATCAATGAGGCCTTGCATGCTACACCACTACTTGTTTTCTCTCCTCTTCCTCGTCCCTTATCACATCAGTCCTTCCTCTATCCCCCCCCCCCCCCCCCCCCTTCTCTGCCTCTCTCTCTCTCATTCTTTCTCCATTCAATTAGCAAGAGATGAGAATGAGGTTTCTGGCCAATTGGCCATGAAGAGAGCTTTAAACGGAGCAAGATGAGGCCATCAGAAAGTTGCTATGCTCAGGACAATAAGTGTAAATCTTACAAGACTGGTTATGGTATATTTAGAGTATGTTCCAAACACTTTTGGCCAGCATTTCAGGTCCTGCAGCTGTTGCCAATTTATGCCTGAGTCCCAGTGCAAATGTTTTGTTGTGTTGCATTTTGTGTTTCATTGATTTAGATTAGATTAGATTAGATTAGATAGAACTTTATTAATCCCTCGGGTGGGTTCCTCTGGGAAATTCGATTTCCAAAAAAAGCACAGCACCGACAGAAGTTACAGAGTTACAGAATATTATATATATATATATATATATATAATACACACACACACACACACATATATATATATATAAATACAGAGACAATATAAATAAAATATACGAAGGGGATAAATAGAATAAATAGGAATAAAAATAAAAATACAAGTGAATTGCACATTTCAAGTATTGAGTCTATTGCACCGTTGACTATTTACAAAAGTATTGCACAAAAGGTATTGCACAGTGAGGTGAAGAGGCACTACAGCTTAGTTGTTCCCCCCTCCTTTGTCCTCCTGTTTCCCCTCCCTCTCCCCTCCAGGGAGGAGTTAAACAGTCTGATGGCGTGTGGGACAAAGGAGTTTTTAAGTCTGTTAGTTCTTGTCTTTGGGAGAAGCAACCTGTCACTGAACAGACTCTTCTGGTTGTTTATGGCCGTGTGCAGAGGATGCCCAGCTTTGTCCATAATGTCCATCAGTTTCTTTAATGTCCTTTTCTCTGCCACTGTCACCAGAGTGTCCAGCTTCATGCCGACCACAGAGCTAGCCCTCCTGATCAGTTTCTCCAGCAGTGGGAGTACACTGCATAAATACAAGCTCCACACAGATTTTAACTAAAGACATTGTCATGGTGGGATCACACCAACCAGTGAGTTCCCAGTGTACATCCACCTTCAAAAATATAGCTACTTCATAAGTTAAAAACAACAACAACAAAAAGTGTTACAGTGGATATAAAGTGGGGTTCCATCATACCTAGGTTCATACTCAGCAGTCATTTTGACCTCAGCTACACACATGTAAAGTTTATTGCCTATTTTGCATCGCTGCACTGCAGTGACATTGACAAAATCAGATTAGCATACTGCTATAAACTGTGATTGTCTGTAGTGCCACACATGACCAGAACTAGAAATTATTGAGGGCCAGAATTTTTTTCTCTTATTATTATTTAAGGTGTTGCACCTGGACCCCAGTGACCAGTAAAAAAGGCTGGACCCTATCCCAGCTACCATAGGGTATGAGGCAGTGTAAACCCTGGACAGGTTGCCAATCTGTTACAGGGTGAGCACAGAGAGAAAGACAACCATTCACACTCTCACTCACATCTATTGGCAATTTGGAATCGCCATTTAACCTAACCCTGCTGGTTACCAATGTTGCTTTTCTGTGTGGCCTTTGCATGTTCTTCCCGTGTTTGGGTGGGTTCTCTCCGGGTACTCTGGCATTGTCCCGCAGTCTAACCACATGCAGTCAGTGGGGTTAGTGGGAAATAAAACAAAAGAAAAAAATTACAGATCTATTCCTTCAAATTTAAATAGCACAAAGAAAAACGTTACTTACTCATGGCTCCTAAACAGTTATTATTTTTTATGAATTATGCATCAAACTAACCCCTAAAACACAACCCAGTCAGGGGCACTTCAGGCCATAACTTCATATAATTCCTGTAGTCTTTTCAAAATAAAGGCCATCTAGGGTTACACACACTGATCCTGCCGATTTCTACAGACGGAGAAGCATGATTCATCACTCCAGAGAACACGTCTCTACTGTTCTAGAGCCCTGTGGAGCCATGCTTTACATCACTGTATCTGATGCGTTGCAGTGCGCTTGGTGATGTAAGGATTGGATGCAGCTGCTCAGCCATGGAAACCCATTCCATGAAGTTCTCTGTGCACTGCTCTTGAGCTAATCTGAAGGCCACATGAAGTCTGGAGGTCTGTAGTGATTGACTCTGCAAAAAGTTGAAAACCTCTGAGAGCTATGCACCTCAGCATCTGCTCAGGGATTTTATGTGGATTACTACTTCATTGCTGAGTTGTTGTTATTCCCAATTCCTTCCACTTTGTTATAATACGACTAACAGTTGCCTGAGGAATATTTAGTGGCTCACAGTTTTATTCCAAAGGTTGAGGCCAGGACTTTGTGCAGGCCAGTCAAGTTCTTCCACACCAAACTCACTCATCCGTGTCTTTATGAACCTTGCACTAACAGCTGACTGTGGAATACTTAGTATTGATGAAACTGAAAATGGAAATCAGAAAGTTTTTATTGCACAGCTTGATGAACTACACTGTGCATGTCTGGTGTGAATGTGCTGTCTGTTTAACGGTCCATGGTTCATTTTTTAAAGTTAATAAATTTGGTGGGATTCCATATTTTCTTAGTCTTTCAGACCCTTATTACCCTTATTTTCCCTCTCTGATTGCTAAGTCTGGATAAGAGTGCCTTTACACCACTCTCAGCAACTCTTATCCAATAACGAGTCTGAAGCAGCACTTCTGGATCAGGTGTTGTTGGTACTTTCTCCCCTAGTTGGTGGCAGAGATGAATGGAGCTCGGTGGGAGCTGCACCCCCCCTGGGTTTTGGGGGCCCACCGTGGTGGGTCCGACGGGACTGGCAGGGCCAGAGCCCTTTTACCGACACTAGTGATTATTTACCGGGCCCGGGCCTCTGTGGGAACCGGCGTGATGGATTCTGACGGGGTTGATGATCACTCTTCCAATGAGAGTAATTAATATAATGAAGAGCTACTGAGCATGTGCAGTAGGATGTGATGAATAGCGCGTGTATGTTGTCGTTATTCACAGGTGACAGAGGGTGTGTGGGAGGTAATGTGAGAAAGGAAGTATACAGTGTAAGAGGAGGAAAAGGTAGAAAAAGAAAGCCAGGTATGTTTGGCTTTATGAATCTATATGAGTATGAATCTATCATGCTAAAGAAAGCCAGGGGTGTTGTTAAAAAATTTGGGGAAACTGATTAGATTAATTAGAAGATATGAACTGCAATGGCAGAAGTAGTGGGAGGGAACAGTAGAGAACAAGTTCACAAGGTAAGCAGGGCCATATTTTAAATGGCCTGCTTGCCTTTAGGTATTTACTCACGTTGCTGCGATCCAACCTTTTAACCAGGTAGTGGGTCCATGTTTCACTCCAAGCCATTACACCCCCATAAATATTCTAATGAGGACTTCACAGTTATAATTAGTTGTTGTTATGCGCCTTGCTGTCGACAAGACATGTAATGTGCTGACCCGCTGTCTGAAATGGAATTATCTTCACTAATGAACCTAAACGGAGTCAGTGACTCAAAATGGGGGAATGATGTCTACAAAACAGGAAGAAGACGTGTGGGTGTCGAGTTGATGTGCAGACGCTGTGGGTGTGGATATGAACCAGGGCTAAATGGCCTGAATATTATTGGTGGGTTCATGTAAAAGATATCAAGACCACATTACTACGCAGCGAGACAGTGGCTGGCTTGTTACACACCACTGGGCGAGCTGTAATACCTGCTAGATTTCAGCCACTAATTTAGCCGCATGCCACTTAACGTGCGTTTGATATGAATCACGGGGTGCTTAGCCTCGCCCCTCCTTCCCTGCCCCATGACCCCACCACTCTTACTTCCTTAAAGAGCAGAGAGGATCCACCCGCCGTTATAATGGGGAAATAATGAACGCTGTTGCCTCAGGTATTTATCACAGCCGCAACTCTCAGTGCCGAGGCTGTTTTAATCTCCAAATGGCAGAGGGGGGGGGATTAACCAGGTGGGAAATTAACCAGAAGCAGATACTAGAGTGATAGAGCGAGGCAAAAATTAATTATCTGTGTATAATATGCACAACTTTAATTTCTAAATTAGTTTAGCTCAGGTTGATTTAGGTTTCCTTGTAGAATAACCCCTCCAAAATAAATCACTTTGGTGTTGTAAGACTGACATATTTGTACAGTCAAAACCTATGCATCAAACGCTGAACTCTTGCTGACACTTTAGTGTTGTATGCTGGTGTTGAGACAGTCTGTGTGGTGTGTCTAGTGTCCCACCACTGGCTGCCCAGCCGAGAGGGTGAGGTCCTCCGGCTCAGACCGGCTGGCTCGAGACTTGGTCGGTCCCTCAGTCGTTCGCGTCCCCTTCAGACGTCAGCACAGGCCGGTCTCACCACGGCTCCTTTACTGCCTGCTTTCATGTGTCCTTTAATGAGGAAACCGCCGGCTCAGCAGCCTGCTATAAAACACAGGCGAATTAAAACACCCAAATATGAATCAGCTAAGCTGCCTAATTCAGCAGGCCAAGCCAGAGGCGTAGCTCTGCTTAAGGGAGACCTCAGGAAGACCAGATCCTATTGTCTGCAGAGGCCAAGGTGCAAAATCCTGATGGAGAAAAGACCCTGAAAAATAGAAGAGATAACAAGGGATTCTTAACCTAAAGCTCTGAGCACCTCAACTCTATTACAATCAGATGAAGTTAATCTTCAAAGCACGCAGCCGAAGCAAGTGCATAACTTCCCAAGGAACAATAACAGAGTGAGTCACAAGCCCACAACACAACTCCTGCCACCAATGGCTCGCCACAGTCTGCTAGAGCTGCGGCTGCCACTTAGACAACAGCAGCTCCATAAAACGTCGAAGAAACATCAACCCTAAAAAAAAGAGAGGGAGAAATAAAACAAAACCACACTTGTTTTTTTCCTCCCATTTCATTGTAATGATGGAAATAAGGGCATCATTCTGAGATTAGTGCTGCTATTTCTCCCCGGCTGGCTATAAGCGTTATACGAGTGCCTGTTGAAGAGATTTTGAAGGAATAATGCAACAACAACCCACTGAGGAGAAGGATGACAGGATCATATGCTGATTTTCCAACATTAAGAGGTATAAAACTAGTGAAACAGGATCTAAGACATGAAACCAGAAGGTTGATGATACGGTTTTTTTTCTGTTACATAATCTTTGTTCCTTTTTTTTTTTTTTTAAAATGAATGCAAGTGTGCGCTAGAAGGCTTTAGGATGTATACAACATATGACCTCCAAGAAGAGACCCCATTTACAGGTTGAGAGAAAAAACAAGTCCGAGTTAACCCTTTCCTTGAAACACTGACAGGCTGTGTATGATGTCATAAGGAATACTAGCATAAATAAGAAGACCTGAGCCAACAAGTTGAGCCAACTCACACCACACCCATCTTCAAACTCTCTCATTTTCATGTCAACATCATACCTGCATACCTGTGATATAGTGTGCTGACGGACATGTAGACACTTTCTAAAGTACTCAAAACTGCCACTGTGGTAGTTCCTGCTACAGTACAGCGCCAAATCACTTGCCTCAAGGCAAGGTAGACCCTACAATAATACATAGAGAGAAAAACCCAACAATCATATGACCCCCTATGAGCAAGCACTTTGGCGACAATGGGAAGGAAAATCTCCCTTTTAACAGGAAGAAACCTCCGGCAGAACCAGGCTCAGGGCCATCTGCCACGACTGGTTGGGGTAAGAGAAGGAAAAGAGAGACAGAGATTAATAACAGGTACAATTCAATGCAGAGAGGTCTATGAACACATAGTGAGTTAGAAAGGTGACTGGAAAGGAAAAACTCATTGCATCATGGGAATCCCCCGGCAGCCTACATCTATTGCAGCATAACTAAGGGAGGATTCAGGGTCACCTGGTCCAGCCCTAACTATACTTTAGCAAAAAGGAAAATTTTAGGCCTAATCTTAAAAGTAGAGATAGTGTCTGTCTCCTGAATTCAAACTGGAAGCTGGTTCCATAGAAGAGGGGCCTGAAAACTGAAGGCTCTGCTTCCCATTCTACTTTTAAATACTCTAGGAACAACAAGTAAGCCTGCAGTGCGAGAGCGAAGTGCTCTAATTGGGTGATATGGTACTACAAGGTCATTAAAATAAGATGGGGCCTGAGAATTAGAGTCAAGAGTTAGCCCTGGCTGCTCCAGACTGGAGCAGATATTGAGTTTCAAGCTGGTCTTCAGCTTTGAGTGCTTTAGTAGAGCAGAAAACCCCAATATAAGAACTAACATGGTAAATGGACTAGAGTTAGTGGGACAGTCAAGAATTTTAAGAGTATCTCTGGTTATCAGGTAATATTACATCTGAGCTTCTTTCTTAGTGTAAAAATGCTATATTCAATAAAATAATAACAGGAATGCCTATTTTCATAGTTTGTGCATGTCAGTCATCTCAAAATGAAGCTAGCCATTTGAGCTTTGATCTAGTTTAATAAAACAAAAATAAAAATAAAAATGATGTTACAAGAAAATACAAACACTGAATACATGGAACAGCTTTTATTTTAGGCTACAGTGTGACTGGATCTGTTTCACAGTGCAAAGACAAACTGTAGACTTATAATGAATTTTACTACAAAAAAATGGCAGTCCATTCAGATTCCTCTTCAGTGCTACACAACAATATGAATTATGCACAGAGCAGGATGAATCATTCCTCTCTGACTTTACACAGATTGTCATACACGCATAGAGGGAGAGAGAGGAGAAATATGGACTGAAGAAGGTGCTTGACAGAACATTTTGCAGTGATTAGAAAACGTTTTAACAGCACTGGTCAAAAAAATAATACTTCATTGGCTCAATAAGCAGATAGAGAAAAGCAGTAACATTAAAGAGATTCTGTGACTGTATCAAAACAGCCCAGCACATCGCACTGCGATGCACATGGTGCAAAAATAACCAGATATTTATCTCACAGAATAGTAGAGCAAAACTGGTCGATAAAGTGAGGAAATACTTGAATGGTGTACCACAGAAGATTTACTGCAACTTTAGTGAACTCATGAGGTAAAAAAAAATGAATTAAATGCAGTACTGAATAATGAAAGGAGAAATAAAATGTCAAAAAAACAAAAAAGTAACAAACTCAGTAAACTTTGAACAAAAAAAGAGTGGCTTATTTTTGTAACCTTAAACGTAGTGCTGGTATGTGGGTATTGTAAGTATGAAGTAACCTCTTCATGCTCTTCAATTAAATTTCAATTATTATGTGAATCTATACCATTTTTTTTTTACCTTTATAGTTTAATATAAACAGGCTGAGGTAACTTGGGTAATAGGGTAACAGTCAAACAGCACAAATCCCCACAAAACAAAACCAAAAAGAACATAATCATGCTTTTACATTAATTCAGTTATTACTTATTACCCTGAAAACCACATATACTTTTCACTGTTACATGTAAGCCTAATCGGAGTCAGTTTTATGATTTCCTTCATATAGACAGAGGAGGATAAAGTGAAAATATGATTTAGCTAATGTAATGAGGGGACATGGGTCGAAATGGTATGAAAACTGGGTAGCAGGTCTGTGCTCGACTGCAAGGCCTTAGCATCTCCTGAGCGTACTGGGATAAGGGGCACAGGGGTGTGTGCAGCTCTGGTGTGTGTTTATGTGTGTTTGTGTATTGTAACAGCAGAGTCAGTGTGCTCCCCTTGCATTCATTGTCCGTCCTCCTCACGCAGAAACTGGAACACGGATGAGAAATCCTTATTAGCGTAGCCGCGAGAGCACATGACTCGGTAGATCTGGTGAGCGAGGGAACCCAGAGGGACAGGTGTCTTGGTGTTGGTGGCAGTGTTTTGCGCCAAACCAAGATCCTTTAAGCACAGACATGAGAAGAGAGGGACAAGCAGTCAGAAAAAGTGACAGGTGCAAACAGATCCTATGAACAGCTCAAGAAAACCGGTTTTCAGAAACATCTTTATTTTAGTGTGTAGGATATGAAGAAATGTCTGCCTCATTAGATGATGAGCACATACTGGATTTAAAAAAAATATTCTTGACAATTCTCTTCCTGTTAAAAGGGGGATTCTTCGTCCCCACTGTACCCAAAAACCCAAGAATTCTCTATACAGATTCTTGGATTTCAGAACACTTTCATTATCAGTTTATGTATTGATGAGATGAACTGATTATTAAACACATCAGACATTAAGAATCACAAATAATACAACCAGAACACAAGCTTAGTACCTTTGCCATTAGTGTGGTTCCAAAGCCGCCCTGGTAGTTGTTGGCAGAGGGAACTCCCTCCATTACTCCAGGGACAGGGTTGTACGTGTCGCTGGACCAGCAACGACCTGAGGACATATTTAGGATTTTTGCCAACAGCTTGGGATCCAAACCCAGTCTGCAAAAAGAAGAAAATAGAGTTAAATAAGTTCTGTCTTTGACACATGTGAAATAGTTTTATTTGTCTGAAGGTGTACAACACTAAATTACATTGCAACTAAATTACAGTTTTAACAATTCTAGCTGTTAATAATAATTAAAAAATTTTTTGCATATACTATTATATATTGTACATATATTTATTAGTTTCAGATTTAGCCATTCGTATATATTTTGCCTGTTTATGTTATTGTATTTTGCACAACTCTGTTGCTTGTGAAGCTCGCACACAAGAATTTCACTCGCATGTGCTGTACCAATGTACCTGCACATGTGATGTGACAATAAAAGTGATTTGATTTGATTTAATAGCCCAAATAACACCAAATATGGTGGTTTTAAAGAAACCTAAAATATCATACTACTATTACAACATGTTTCAGACAAAAAAAAGTCAGAAAATTACTTTACTTTCAAACTTTTAGCATCTTAGAATGACATGGAGAGGAAAACTTAAAAAAATGGTAGGCACAAACAAGGAAAGAGGAGTTATGCAAAATATAGGGAGGAAATGGGACAGAGTTGGGTTGAAGAGGACCAGTGGGACATAAGAAATGTGGCAAAAGGTGGGTGTGGGGGTGCCTGGTGATTGTAGTGACCCCCAATGAACCTTATGCCTCACTGTGACCATTCCTCAGTGTTAATGGCTGAAGGCTTTGTAATGCCGGCTAATGCAGTATTGATGTTTACCACTACATCTATCCTTCATCCCTCTTTCAAGAAAGTGGAGGAGGAGAAGTGGTTAAGCAGCACAGGGGAGCCATAAACCTCGCTGTCACACACAGAGGCACATTCTTAGCTCTGCTGCCCTATTTTGCAGCAACCTACTTTCATATGCAAGAGGACAAACCTCCGGACTATGATAAGAAGTAACCAAAGGCACATGAGACAAAGAAAGAGACTGAGGGTAGACAGACAGAAGCAATGAGTGAAACCGAGCAGGGAGGGTGTAACGACGGCGTCTGTGTCGACCGTTCAACATGCCATATTAATGGTTTTAAGGCCAGTATAAAGCTGACCACATCAAGTCCTGGCTGCCTCAGTTTACTGTTACTTACAGGCCTGTAACTCTATTCTGCTCTCAATATGACTATTAAACTATCATAGGTCTTTAAGGCCAGCACCCTCCCTCCTTCCCTCTCTCCACCTGGCTCTCATTCTGCCATTACTGCTGCAGTTTTATGAGCTGTCTACTAACTAATTAAGAAAAGGAATTGCATTTACACTCTCTCCATGTCTCGCCCTCCCCCTTTCCTCTCCCCTTCATCTCTTATGTGTCCGCTCAGACTCCCTAATTTTTTAACAAACAGTTTTGGAAGTGTGGCATGAGTGGTTCTGCACGCGCTGGGTTTTTTCTTCTTCTTCTTTTTTAATGGTAGTCTAGCTCATGATAGCTTTCTTAGTTTATGTCTGTAAGCATCCCTTGCCATCCTGCTTCCCCTCTACCCTTCCTCCCTCTTCCATGCTGACACCTTCCTGTCTAAGGACTCATGGGGACATATGTTTGACATCGCACAAGCCTCCCCCCCCCCACACACACACACACACACACACACACACACACACACACACACACACACACACACACAAGCAAGCAGCCCCTCCCTGTGTTCTGGGTCAGCAGCTGAAAAGGTTACTGGCTGAGCTACAATAAAGCGCGTCCGAGCGCGCAGATCGTTTGTTATAGCGGCCATAGACGCTGACGGGGAGCTGTTGTCCTCTGTTAACGATAAATCAATGAAGTTCCCCTCTTGCTCCCATCACAGAGACACACACGACAAACTGTTCGCACACACTCATACTCAGCTGCGGTTATTAGCTGACGCAGTGGTGTTGTTCCTCGCCTGCGGTAATTTGCGTGGAGAAGAGGACATGTCACGCTTTAACAAGATTGACATGGATAATCAGACATGAACGGTGTTGCTGTGTAATGCTGGTGCAGATAAAAATAAAATAAAATTAAGAAAAAAAAAAAACAGTAAGAGAGATGGTGCTGAAGATTCAAACGAGAGGGGAGGGTGTTTATGTCCTGGGAGCTCTAGCAGGTGGAGTTCATTTGCAGCACTGATATTAACCGTCTCTTTCATTATGATTAGCTTCTCGATCTCATCAGACGCCACAAGAGAGGAAGCCCAGCCTCTTCCCCATTTAATATATCATTAAAGAGCTAACGAGCACATACACACACACACACACACACACACACACACACACACACACACACACACACACACACACACACAGGCACTTACTATTCCATTTATAGAGGCAACAAGCGCGTTTATCACGCGAGTTTAATCTTCATCTGAACATATGCTCACGATTCATCTCAACTATAGAGAGAGGAAGGGAACGATGTGTTTGTGCTCATGTATGTTGTGGTGAACCTATTTCTGTCTCTCTGCTAAAAGGGTCTTGTTATAAACTCTGATTTGCCTGTTGTCCTCCCCATAAAAAGAACAAAGGAGCAAATATGTATGCTCCTACTTGGGCATCGGCAACTGCGTATTTGTACGCATGAATGGGCGCAGACACACAGGTTTGCAAGGTGAACTGTAAAAGTGTCATATGAGCGTCACATGGGCCAGTCGTCTCTACTCTTATCTTCATATGTATCATTAAAATCACTGCTGCTCCTCTCCACTGCTCTATGATACTCTCTGCAGCTTTTCATCCTTCTTTTACTGACTGCTTGGCTGCTTTCAAATATTACAGCAGGCCCCCCCCCAAAAAAAGAAAGAAATAGATTAAAATAATAAAATAAAGAATGTAAAGCAAATATGGATGGGAAGCAAAAGCCAAAAGCAAGGAATTGAAAATACATAGAAAGAAACGGTCTGCATGGGAGAGTGTGTTTGAGTGTGTGAGTGTGTGCGTGTGCTGATAATTGTCATGCGTGGCCATTCCTTGCACTAAGAGAACGTCACGCTCTGCTGGAGACGGCCCAAGCTTCCATCTGAGATCAACAAATTAGCTCCATGAACAGAACTCTCTGTGTGTGTGTGTGTGTGTGTGTGTGTGTGTGTGTGTGTGTGTGTGTGTCTGCCTGCATGCACAGGTAAGGAAACACACACACACACACACACACACACACACACACAAAAGAAAGGGCAGCTCTATCAGGCCCAAGTCCAACATGATAAAATGTTATTGCCGTTTTCCTGCAAATTGCCTGTGAGTGCTTAGCCTCCTTTGTCTTGAATTGTGTCGGTGTGTGTGTCTGCACACATGCACCAAAGAGAGCGTTCTTTCTGCATAAGAGGCTGGGCCGCAATGCAGCATGGGAGATTTACGGGTGTGGGCTCCCTCTAAACGATGACAGTCTTTGTCAAGCCCTCTAATAAAGCCCCAGAGATTGGCTAGCAAGAAGAGGGGGAAACTGAAACACACACAGACACACACACAGACACACACACACAAAATGGAATCAAGACTGAATATGGGTCAGTCTTGAAAAGATATGAAGATAATTCACAGTCAAAGTGAAGAGATGCGGTAGTTAGTATTCCTATTTTTGTTATAGGAATACATTATAATGATGTGAATTGTGAGAAGTTGTAGTGGTAGAAAACTGCTGCCTTCAGTATATCTGGATGTAAATTTGTGTGTGCTTCAGAGACAGTGTGGCAATGTGTAAATCTGCGTTGCTCCCTTAATGCCTCCATATTTCAGAGGCATAGTGAGGGGATTTATGTTCGACTGCTCATGCCAATTTTCCTCCTCTGTCTCAGCACAGATAAATCAGTCGCACTAACACAGCTGCACTGTGCAAAGAGGAATTCATGGACGCTCATGAACACCCGTGCAGAAAACTCGATGCAAATACCATTTTACACTGTAAAGGCCGTAAAATCGCATTATAGCCAGAGAGTAAACAGAAGAAACAGTCCATTATTGACAAGGAAAATACATAAATAGAACAGAATATAAAATCTGAAGAGTATAAAATCTATAAAAACTGATGTATAAGCTTCCTGTATGCAAGCCGCACTTAAAAATTCTACAGACCAAAACAAAGTATGGGTGCTATGGTGCATTTTAAGTCCTCACATGATTTCTAGTGCTATAAGATTGCAGTGCAATCCACCGGACTTCACCTCCCATCATCCTCAGCTTCCTGGCCAAAGAAGCTTTGTGTCACGAGGAGGAATCATGAATGATGGGTTTTCTAGGTGGTGTTCAGTAGCAGAGGTGTGGCAGGATTCTGGTGAGAGCTCAATCAGCAAATGTAAATCAGACAATGTGGCTCCACCCCCTCATCCATCTCTCTTTAGCAGAGGCGGCTCTGACTTGGGGCAGGGCTGACCCCTTCACACTCCCATAAACTACACACACACACACACACACACACACACGTTTCTAAACCTGTATTGTAGTAGTAAATTACAGTTACAGCTACATCGCTGGCGTAGTAATTGACCTTACTGTGACAACTATATCTAACAGCAATAATAGCAGAGTTAATGTGTGGCTAAAAGGTAGTAACCTCAAAATATGTCCTTGTAATTTCACTGTACTTGTTCTTTCGTTTTTGCAAATTCATCAACAACAATAAGGAAATCTGGATCTGGATGTACTAAATCCCTGTACACCTATGTACAGCTGTGTTAGTGCTACCCACAGACAGCTATCTCTACACTAATCATTCCCATGTAAATGAATCCACTGATCATACACTTCCTTATTATTTTATCTTTTAGCAGAGCATTTGCTTACAGTACCTGATACCAAGGTTCATGGTCTCCGCGGTCCCAATCATCCCAATCGCCAGCAGCATATTGTTGCAGATTTTAGCTGCCTATAAGGGTGTGAAAGAAAGATTTTTATAAAGGAATTATTATGTAAATGATGAAGTCTGCAAAACAAAATATAACACACAACAGTAAATCTCAGATAATCTGACTCTGGAATAGACGAGTGAAACACTTCAATGGCCACTAATGCTTAAATGCTACATTTTTAATGGTCATCTTTGAAGTAATGGGATCATTTCAATTATTTTAAGACTTCTTTTCAAGAAAATGCAACGTATTATATCATTTTAGATGTTTTTTTGGTCAAATCCAATCTGGCATTTCTTTTGTTATGGTTGATAACTAGGATAATAATAATAATGATTTGGTCCTGAAGGATTTTTTTCCCTCTCAACCATGGAAAGGATCCTGCCACAAACCAGCACTATTGTCCTCAGCGGATGTCCAGAGCTTCCTATGCTGCCAAGGTTACTAGCATGTTGTTTTTTCCCCTCAGAATGCATCAAGCTGTTGAGTTTCTCACTTCTATTGTTCTTGCCATCTTTCTGTAGGATTTTCAGTTTAAAGACGGTCTGTTTCACTTGCAATGACAGCTCCTAGATCCAACAACAGCTTCCAAATGGATGCGCCACACTTGGAATAATCTCCATACATGTAGCTAATGAAGAAATTCTGAAGTAGCCCACCTCTATCTACAAAACAGTTTTTAAGTGAATTATCCAATTATAAATGAGGCCCAACAATCTGGACTTCTAGCCCAATTTAGCCAATATAGCAAATTACCTTTTAACATGTAAACAAAAAATGTATTTCCATAATAGACTGATTCAGTGTTAATTTGAAGTTTGAGTAGACTTTATTTTGGTGGGTTTCCCAAGCCACAGACTTCATTTCGGTAAAACATGCAAATCCCATTGATATGCATGGGGCTTTGCTTTGGTATTAGGTCAATAAACAATTACTGTCACTTCATAAAGTGTCTCATGACCTGATGATGCTCACCCAGTCATCTTCTTAAGCCCACATTGCTTTGCAGGACTTTTTCTTGACTAATTGTTTGTATAGTGGCTTATTTCGATAACTATATTCATAATCAGAGGCTGCTTAGCATCACCAGGAAGATTTAAAAAAATTGCACTGATTGTGAAAATATGTAGTATAACGAATGTAGAATGCGCAAGTAAACAAACTTTAGTATGTAGACACTAAACATGAACAACACAGTTGTAAGGTGGCCATTTGGTGCTCAATTGAGCTGTCAAATGAACAAATATATATAATTGTGGGATTTGTATAAAATATTTGTATATGCCATATAGACACAACATCTTAGGAAATGTTTATGCAGAGTTTCATCAGGACTGGTCCACTCATCTAAGATGACATAGGGAATATACATACATTAGATCCTTTGGATAAATCATTATGAAAATAAATTACTGGAGGAATTGTAATAATATGGAAGAAGTCATGTTCTTATAAAACTATTTTATTAATGCTGCAGCATTTATGGGGTCAGATTGACTAAACAGTGGAAATTTGTGTTGAGAAAGGTTCTGGTCAAATTAGGTACAATTGTTTAAGGGCATTTTCCACCCATCAATATGTAAGAAAGAATTACAGCACGGTATTTCAAAATTGCATAGTCCAGCATGTTACAATATTATTACAAAGATTATTTGTAACAATACTGTAAGCAAGATGATGCTACATGCAGCAGAAACAACTGATACTTCTATAATTATAGGAGTTATCATGATTTCTTATGTGTGCATTCTAGCCTACATTTATTCTGTTTATAAAGTTGATAGAAGTTTTGTTGCTGGTGTTTTTGTTTGTTTGTTTGTTTGTTTTGTTTTCCTTTAAAGCAACATCAGAAATCTGGAGTAAACACTGTGTGCTGTCCATGGTCCTGAAATGTGAAACACAATTGGAAATCTGAATCTCGTTAAGTTTTTCAGGTAAGGTTTGTTTGGGATTTATGAAACATGAAATTAGAAGTTGATTTAAGTTGTGTTTGACTTCTGAAAAATGAACCAAAGCCAGTGGGTTGCAAAACTTTTTGGAAGAGCTATTATTTAAAGAGTTTTAATTGGAGGTTCTAAACAGTCTCCAATATACTCCGGCAAATATTATATGTACTGATAACTACATATTCTGGCAAAAAGCACAACATGAGTAGAAACTTACAAACCTCACTATATAGTTATCTGCTCAAATTTTGAAAGCTATTGTAAACATATATACGGAAAAAGACCAGACTTTCAAATGTCCACACTTTTCCATTGATAATTTTTTGCCTTGGTGTCCTATAATTTTGGCCATAGTGTCTTAGAAGTATTGGTTGAGGCATCAAATCTATGTCCCTGTGTGAAATGCTGTTTGTATTTATGCAGTCATTATGTTTAGACATTCCTTATTACCTGTCCAGTGCCGACCTGTCCGCAGTAAATAACATTTGCTCCCATGCAGGTGAGCAACTCCTTTGCTGCGTTGTATTCCTCGACCACTCCGCCTACCATGAAGGTGAGTTTGGCCATGCTGGCAGCTCCAACACCTAAACACACCACATGCTGATATTAACATTAACTGATGTGAGCACATCACTAATAAGACACACACATTTCACATATTGATGTCTAGTCTTTAAAAGTTCAACGCATATGTGCAGACCTGCAAAACACATGAAATAGTTAATGAAAACTGGAACACAAAGTTCAGGTGTTGATACGTGTTGAACTAAAATATGTGAATTTTCCACACGAGACATAATATATCAGCCATATGACTGGTTTAACACTACCAACTGTGTCTAAAAGGTCAGCTGTGCTCTGTTCTCTGTGTGCATGTGTATGCCAAACTCTTAGTGGGACAGACGTGTTAAGTAGTGCTGTACCAGAGGGACAGAGGTATCTTTAAAAGCCGATTGTTGCCATCATCCACTGCACAACTCTCATGGGATCCCTTGGCTTTTGTCTTGTCACCCCTTCTCTTTCATATACACACACACACACGGACACACGAGCAGCTGTGCCTGAGGCCAGCCCCCTATCTCATGGGGGTATCATTGACAGGCGAGAGGGGTAATTAACTTTACACTTTATCATGTTCAATTAGGCGTCCCTCCCCGTGCCTGATGGCTTAAGGAGCGTGCCATGTTGTAGGAGGCAACCTCACCCCACTGACTCACAGCCCACCCTCTCCACAGGGTCCTTAATGCTGAAATAACCTCTTTTCAGAGTAGGCTGAATCCAGCCGGTCTGAGTCTCTTATGCAATGGCTCCTTTCCCTGTATGCTTCAGTGATTAGCCAGTGTCAGTTAAAGCTGATTATTATTAATATTTGTCTAAATAAACACACAAATATGCTTTTGGGACAGCCGAAATCACCAGATTATGAACCTGGAGGAACCCTCTGAACTTTACATTCAATTTCATTAGCTGTGTTGTTAAATGTACACATTAAAATAACTTGGTTAGGTTCAGCAAATGTTTTGATTAAATATTTCAAATTCACAGGAGTGAGACCCACTTCATTATCACCTCTACACTGGGCCAGTGCTAAAGGACATCTTTTGTATATGTCTGCAGTAACAATGACTTTGCATAGCCCAGAATGATGAAAGCTCTACCAGGGTAGATTTTAAAAAAACAACAACTCAAACCCAAAAAAACACTACCAACAAAAACACAATGAGAATAGAGCAGCACTAAAAAATACGTTATTATTTATTTTTCCTGTAAGAAAAAAAAACAAACAAGAGGAAAGTGTAGAATGAGGATATGTAGTTTGACTGTCTTTTACGGGGGCCATCCACCCTTAATGAAAGCCTTAACAGTGAAAGCCTAATAATGTCGGTGTTAATAATTAAAAGGGAATTACTGGGGACAAAGCAGCTGAAATCTAATTGTTAGATGTCACTGCAGAGGCAAGGAAAGGAGAGGAAAGACAGGGTTTATAGTAAATTTCCATTGCTCAAATATTCCCCCCCCACCTTCTTTAATTGGCTGTGCTGTTGTCACATATATGATCATGCCACTACACTGTATGTGTGTGTCTGTGCATGTGTATTTCAGTGATGAGCTGTCAGAAGGTCATTAGGGCCACATAATGAAGCCCAAAGCCCATGCTGCAGCAGCTGCATACGGACCACGGCTAACATGCGCTCAACATACGGCCGCCACACACACCAATCATACACACATATGGTCCACAGACATGATGGATTCTCTTCCCTTCTTGCTATTTGATGTCTTCTTATTTATTTGCTTAAATTCTTTTTAGCATAATTGATTCAAGTTTTGTTTGATGTAACAAAGTTTCCATTTAATGGCAGAACAGTTTTTTTTAGTCTAAAAAAATGGAAACTGGATTTTACTCCAGTATCGAGCACATAGTGAACAGTGTGGTGTGCAGTGAAGTCACAGAATTCTCTTCACATTTTCATTAAAGTAATGGAAATAAATAAATAAATAAATACATGACTAATAATAATAATAATAATAATAATCATAATAATAAGTACAATTACCAGCACTTTTTTTTTTTTTCTTCTGATATTTTTACCATCCCATTTTGCAGTTTCTATGCTGCAGGCTGAGCCTCACAAATACAGATACACACACACACACAATGAGAAAGAGCAGTGTGACGACTGTGCTGGTTCATTAGTGGAGATCACTGTTTGCGGACGACTAAAGAGGAGATTATTGATAACACAGTCAACGTGCTGATCGATATATCTCACTAAGGAGAGAAAGAAAGCGAGTGAGCCAAAAGAGAGCAAGAGAGAGGGATAAAGAAAGAAGTACGAGGAGAGAGCGGTGCAGAGATGACAGCAAAGAAGGAAAATGATCTCTCTCTTTTAACCTCCCAGCATCCCTCCCTCAAATTAACTAATCACCCATAATAAGCTCTTATGATGTGTAGTGGATTTCTATAAGGAGTGACACCAGGATGATCGAAGATCCTTGTTTGTAGCAGAATAACACATCATTAGCATAACAGTGTGTGTATGCGTGTGTGTTACTGTGTGTATACACTGTGTGGGTATCAGTGGGTCCATTCTTTGTGCATGGGCTGAAGTGCATTTGTGTCTGTATGTATGTCGGTATAAAGTGTGATTTTAATATTGTGTCTATGCGCTGAATGTACTTTCATAGGGTATTTATTGTGTGTGGTGTATGTGTGAGGGGACGTCCCATTCTCGGGCCGGTCCTGTCAGAGACGGATTAAAGAAGAATCCTAATGAGGCTTCCTGAGCGCCGGGTATGCTGGCTCATCCATCCCAGCGGGAGTGACAGTCCTGGATCATTAGCACTGCACAACTACACAACGCCCCCTATGGGGAACGAGAGAAGGTGTGTGTATATGTGTGGGGTTGGGGGGTTGGGGGGCACCTATGATAGAAGATTCAGGCTAGAGACAGTAATGGAGGGATGAGGATGCTAAGAAGATATCCACAAGGAATGACAAAGCAACTATATATTGAATAATAAATGGAGGTATACACAATTATGCCAGAGTGCTACAAACAATACACAATGTCAACTCTTTCAAGCACTCCCAAAAAAATTGTACAGGGGCATGTTCATCTTTATTCCCAAACTGGTACGTAATACTTTCCTGAGAAATAACTCCCTTGAAGCAGAACCACCATCTTCCTCGGTCACGTTCGCTTACCAACATCCAGGGGACATGTTTGGGTTGACAGAGTGGTGGATGCTTACCTCCTCTCCCCAATATCAACCAAAGTAAATATTGTCAGACCGAGCTGAAGTTTGCTGGACTATTAACTTTGACTCTGACATAAAAGGTTGAATGAAAGGAGAAAAAAAGTCTCTTAACGCATTGTAGAAAGGATGGAAGGGCAAGACATTTAATGTGCTTATGTGAGTGTCTGTGAGGCCCATGCAAGCCCCTTTATCTCAAATCCTCTATTACCAAAAGACTACTTAATAAGCAAGCAATCAAGCGCCGTTAGGACAGATGCTCAACAGCAGGCTTCGATGACAGCCTTTAACCATGAACATAAGAGACTGAAACTACTTGTGTGAGGGCAAAGGAAGATCAGAGACAGAGCTCTGGTTTGGGCTGTTTGTAGTAAATGCTAAGTTCATTAGCACTTCTTTCATTTCACACGAAAGAATCAACCAAAGCAATTCATGACAGCCATATAAGCCTTTTAAAACTGAGCTCTTTTTGAAGTGGTGCGTGCAAGTACAAAGCAAGTGACAATGAGCGTGAACATGTGCACGCAGTATCTGTGCACGTATGCGAGTATCAGAGGCAGGTGCAGATCTCAGAGTTGGCCGCCAGTAAGACGTCAGTTGGAGGTTCTGAGGCTCCGTCTCAGAGTTACGAGCCGCATGTAAACCAGTAGCCACTTTTTATTGGTGGTGGGTTTAAATTAAACTACATTTGTGAATATGAGGCTACACAAACAACACAAAATGGCAGACACACATGCACACACAAGAAGGGATGTTCCCAGTGTTTGGTAATGAATGACGCATTTGACAACGTTCCAAAAGCCTGCTTTTTTTCCCCCCGCGGAGAGATTAAACGGAAAAACACTTGGAGCAAAGGCAACACCTATAATATCATTAGAGCTCCACAAAACACACAATTTCCTCAAATGATAATGTAACTGCTCTTACTGCAAGAATGCCACGAAAGCTTTAAGGATACGCAAAACTTCATATCACACCTCTGGGTTTGAATGTACTTGGTGTAAACAAACTCTGGCACTGGCAATAGACTAGACTGTTTGTCTTTAACTATATGCACATGCAAAGTTACTCTGGCGCAACCACAGTCATCTATAATTCAGAATGAAAAGTGCCTTCACACTTAATAGAGTAACAGGCTTAAATGAATAAGAGTTGACTGCTTAGAATTAAAATCAGTGGGGTAGGATGTTTACAGGCCAACAATGCAGCCTCACGTGATCCACCATCATAATTACACGCGAGAGCAGATCTTTTTCGCAAACAAATTAAAACCCTGAATGGGCCCCCGTAAAAAGTGGAAAGGATATCGAGTAAATAAGTGAAATGGGACGAGGGTGTGCGTTAGCCCACATCGGCAGGAAAAAAAAAAATCAGCAGTTTCAACAGGTTTTTGCTGCCAATTTTACTAATGCCACTCTGTTGTGTTAAAAACAGACACTTTATCAGCTCCACTTAACGAGCGCAGCCCCATGAGAACTGACTCCTGCACACATATACTCTGTGAGAACCTCGTGTGAGCAGGCGACTGCAAAAAGTTTGGGTTTGGGGGGGAAAAATTTGAGAGAACAAAATTGTTGCATGTAAAGTTACGACAGTCTTGAGAATTTAGTTTGCAGTGCCTGTCCACTTACCATCAGGTCAGGCCTCATCATGATCATCACCATTATTATCATCATCATCATCATCATCAGTAACTGATCTTTTCCAGAGGGGAGTACCTGGTCAATTGTAAGTGACAGAATAGAGCAAGCAAGAGAGAGCCACAATCAATCCTTTGCCCGGCCCAATGAGACTCATCTAGGATAGACCGAGTTAATAATGATCCTCAATTAGGCTGTTAGCAGGCAGGCAGGCAGGCAGGCAGGCAGGCAGGCAGGCACACACACACACACACACACACACACACACACACACACACACACACACACACACACACACACGCGCTTTTCTACAGACAAAATGTTAATTCACGTGTAGATGAGTGTCATGCAGTGTGACGTTTGGGCTACGTTTGATGGACAGAGACTTTTTGTATGACGTATAGACCAGCTGACTATTTGTCTGCACGCTCACGTCCACAGCAGATGACACAGGGGCAGAGTTGTGAGAACCAGTCTCCCAGCTGCTATGGGTCCACCTCCATCTGGAGCATAGGCTAGAACCCCCACATCACCACCGCTCCATCATCGTCATCATCACCCTGCCTGGTCACTTTACCACCCTACACACTCCCTCACTCCCCCTCCATGTCACCAGGGCCTGTCAGCAAGTCGCTTGTTATGCTAATCTAGTCTTTGGACGATGGCCACTCTCTAGTACTGGTTAGCCGTGACAGACTGCGACAGCACCACCCCCTGCCTGTCCAACCTGATTCCTTAACTCAGTCTTAGAGTCCCCACCAACCTTCAGGCTCATCTTCTTAAATAATTCTATTCCCAGACTGGATTAGGTTTCACGAAAACATTTAGACTGGGTTTTAATGAGACACACAAGTGCTACCCTATTACTGTTCTACCTATCACACTATGTCGCATTTCTAGATTTTTGCCAGTTTTTCCAAAATACCAGAGTGAAATATCTGTAAAAATACAGCACTAAATATACATGCATAAATATATAGTGTAAAACGCTTTAAAAACTATTCAACAAAGACAGAAAATACAGATATATAGTGTAAGCTTTGAAAGCTGTGCTGTAGTAAGGCAACACAACAGTGAAATGGTGCAGAGTGATTACAAATCTATGTTAGCTTCTATGTTAGAAGAACCAAAGCACAAATACTCTGTTACTTTATGTAAGTAGAGTATTCAGGTATTTGTACTCCAGTATTTATTTTTTGGATAACTTATGTTTACTCCTTACATTTTATATATGTACTTTCTACTCCTTACATTTTCAAAAAAACCCAAACTCATTACTTAAGGTTCAGCAGAATCATCTATAGGGTTTAACTGGACTGGAAGGAGTGCAGGAGTTCGTAAGGTGTGGTAATGTCGTAAGTGTCAGGCAATTTCAAATGCAACATTTCTATCAGCTCAAAAAACATTAGCAAACACACAAACTGTTTGTGAGCAGTTGTAGGTACAGCTGTTGTATTTTCCAGGGAGAAAGCTAACTTCACTCAGAGATGGAGAAAAATGTAGGAAGACAGACAGGACAGGGCATGTAGTGGAGATATCAAAGATAGGCACGGCTGTGGCACTGATTCAGTCTTTGAGCACTACGGTCACCCCGGTGTGTCGGCCAGAACACCACTTAAGGCCAAATTGCCCAGAGCACGAAAGAAGGAGAGAGCTTGAGGTTCCGTTTGAGGCACTTTATTGTCACCGCTTAATTTCTGGGGCTGTAACACAGCGGGTGTACATAAGTGTGTGTCTGGGTGTGTGTGTGTGTGGTTTCCTACAAAGGAAATAAACAAGGGAAATAACAATAAATAAAGAGAATGGAAAAGTCAAATACTCAAATATAAACATAATACAACATAGTTAACATAATCAAATATAAAGATCAGAAAAATATAATACACTTCAAACTGCTCACACTATGCAACTAAATAGCATTAGTGCGAGGTTAAGCAACCGTCAGTACATGTGAACTACTTCCGGTAGTTATACAAAATAAAAGCGTCCCCCATTATATTCCGCTATAATGCTCTTATTGTGAAGGGCAAGCGGGACGCCATACTTCCGGTTATACTACGTTTGCTATTTTATTAATCCACGTACCTAATTGTTCGCTACAAACTCCGCTACTTCAAAGTAAACAATCACAAGCATCACATACAACATATAGAGAGTAAAACTATTATATGAACTTTGGGGCCTTTTATACAGGGCAGGACAGGATTTAAAGCTAAGGACTGCTCAGTGACACTTGATAAACTAAAAATTTAAAGCTTGCATGTAATGTCATAATTTTACTCACATATTGAATTTGTATATGATATGTAGTGTGGTGAATTCGCAGTAAAGCACTGTGTTGGACTAGTGCACAGTGGCTGTGGTGCTCATGGTCAGGTTTAGGTTGCATCAAGTGTAGCAGAGATGAATTTGCATTTAAGCTGATGATGCTTACATTTATTCACTGAATTTAGACTTTGTACCAATTGTATACCTTCTAGTATAAAGGCAGTATAAACAGCATAGCGCCAGTGTAAGGGATGGACAACAGCCAAGACAGCTGTGAAATTGCTGACATATTGTTGAATTCAGTTGCGTAAATCTACAAAGAGCAGCAGGTCAGCTGATCACAGCCTGCACAGTAAGAAAATCTACTAAAGCTCACAATGGAAGTTATTGGGAGCTGTGATTTTTTTCCCTATGCTGAGACACTACACAGATCTTAGTGTTCACCCACCTGCTGGATCCCACTGTAACCCCTGACTGTACTCATTTTACTGTTTAGCTGTGGAGGCAAAGTCCCCCACTACAAAGTAGGCTACAGAAAATAGTTAGATTTTAAAATGATCTTTCAGTGCTTATGTTCTACATAACTAATTTAAGCTGAGTATGTTTTGGAATTTGGACTTGAATAAGATTTGTATTCTCATCTACTAATATTATTTTATTATTATATTAATATAGCACAAAGTTCAATTTCCTTTGTACAAAAATGGTTAGAAAAATGAGCTCCTTTTTACTTTCTTATTTTGAGTACATTTCAGAGCCTGTACTTTTTCCACCTCTGACAATCTCAAAGAATTTCACCTTCAGCAGACTGTGAGTAACATTTGAGAGCTAGAGTGAAGGAGTGAGTGGTTTCCTGCAAATCTCTAGAGGCAAAAAACAACTTGGTCCATATTTTATGATAAATGTGGCTAAAGAAACTAAGATTTGTAAGTACAATGACACATTGAAGACTATTTCAAGTATCACAGCTGAAAACTTCCAAAAATCAAGTTTTGAATAGGTAAAATGTAATCAAAGGAATTAGTGTTACATTTTGACAGTTACAATTACAACAAGGGTTTATTGGCCAGCTTTTGCCCTGAGCTATGAACTCTATCACACAGTCTTCATCAGACACTGGAGTTTGCCTGCTTCTCACTTAACTGCTGACCAGCAAGGGAAGTCACTGTTCAGATTTAATTTGTAATGCCTCTGGTCTATGTTCACTTAAGAAATGCACAAGAAAAGCTTTTTCCAACTACTATTACCAGAGAAAAGGCTTTCCTGGTTTACAATTAAAAAGTATTCAGGAAAAGGTAAACTAATAAATGCTAATCTTAATTATACTGCTTTTTCTGTTTTATTATTTGTGCATATCAGTTTAAACCGTAGTCAAAGTTGATTTTTTTGGAAGAAGATCTAGTGGACTGGAAGTGTTGACTGATGGACAAACTAGCGCCAGCCTTGGCTTGAACAAGCTCCTACAAGCTGAAGGATGACGTTCAAACTGTCAGCAAATGACAGACTGCAAAGCTAAGGTTGAGTTGATGTGGTATGGATATGATTAGAGTGGTGTTGAGACTCAGCCTAAATAGGTAGTTAGCGGAGAATTATAAGACCTCGCAAACAAGCAACATTAGCTCAAATTCCTACAGTCCCACAGCAGCTAGGCTGCCTCTTGCTTTCATTTGCACCGACAGCTGACTTTCCCAGCAATGGGAAAAACACAATGAAAGGTTTTTAGGGCCTTTTTAAAGCCATCGTCCGTTAGCTATGTGGCAGCCCACCATGGGCACACAGACACAAACACAGGCATTCTGGGTAATTACTGCTAACGACCCACCGCTTGTCAGCCAGACCTCCTATTTTTGCCATCGCTGTGCCAACACCCTTGGCCTGTGACATCAGAGCTTGTTTTGTTGTGGGACAACTTTGCATGTGGATGCTTTTAATGACTCCAGACAGTGACAGACGTGTGTTGTGTGTGCACAAGCAAACATCAGCATGCATAAAGAACCACAATCTAAGTTAATATAATTGTGTCTGGATAAAAAAAGATGTTCAGAGTGCAGATAAGAACATTTGAACACACACTGTGTGTGTGTGTCCACGTATGTGTGTGCGTGTACCAGAACACATCTGGCTGTGGCACTGCACAGCTGGCTAGTGCAGGGCTAAAGCCAAGATGTTGGTCAATGTGCAAGAATGGAAGCCAGCAGGATGCCCATGAGAAGAAAGTGAAAGTTTTTTTGACTGCTCTTTTTAAGAAGGGTTATGACTGTGCAATTCAGATCCCACGCCTGCCTGCCAAACCTCTAGTGACGCACACAACATACAAACACACATTTCTGTGTAAAAAACACCACCTCACACAGCACAGAAAAGGGATTTATTTTATATCAAACGAAATTCTACATTAAAAATAAAAACAATGCTCAAACCACAAAAAGAGCAGGCTGTGTCTGCAAAAGTTTAACAGTACAGCAGATCACGGCAAGTCTGCTCAGTGTGCTCAGAGGGAAACTGAACCAGTTCTGACTGGATAACACTTTGCCTTGAGTCAGTGGGATCAAACATGTTCAAATGATAGCGTGATATAAATGATACTCAATGACAGAAAACTGTGAGAAGTACTTTAAATTAAATATAATGATACCATTTATCAGGTTGACACAAGACATGAATGATTTTTAAGTCAGATGCCATATTTTCACTTAACTTTTATTTCAAACTATCTTTCTTTTACTAAGCATACTCTATCAATTTAACCAATATTAAATAATTATTCTCAGAACTAAGGCGCTTCCGTCCACATTTTTCCCCTGTCTCTCTCACACACACACACACACACACACACACACACACACACACACACACACACACACACACACACACACACACCTAACTCAAAAAGTATGACAGTGCCCTGTTTGGGTAGGGTGCCATCTCCTGGTTGGAACAGAGCATGTAACTGCCCAGAGGTGTGCAAAGCAGGGGTGTGGGGTTGGGAGGGTGGGGTGAGGGGGGTTGTTAAGCTCTCTGAAATTGGTTACCAAGTTGTCACTGGGACATTCTTTCACAACCTGTCTTTACAAGTTTGGCTTGGCAACACCACCGAGATGAGATAGATGTCTCCGACCAAATATATCTCATTTACAACAGCAGGAAAATAACAATTCTTAGATTGTAGAGATTGAATGCACTTATTCAAAAACTACATGGCTGAGTTTTATTAAACTTTGTGGAAAGGTTAAGTATGAGTAAAGGAAGGACACTTTCATTTTTATGTGGATCTGGATAGCTTTTTTAAAATAGCAGAATAAGGCATTTGCCTTGGTGGGGACTATGCTCACCAAATGCATAAATCAATGGATCAAAATTATAATTTATTATCAAAAAATTTTCACTTAATTTTTCATCAATTTTCTACTTAGAATGTGCTGGCACTGTGCTCTAAAGTCAGTACCTGGATTTCTGGATATGACTTATGAATGTCTAATGTGACACTGGATGGGCAGGTGCATATAAGGAAAGAATGTCTAGCTGCAGAGACCTGCTAGGTAGCAAGTAAATCATTGGTCACCTCAAGCCAGTTAAAGAGGCCTAGTAAGGAACAGGAGAGGAAGAACGCTGCCAGGGGACTGCACACAAACACTGTCTATAGTGTTTAAACAGTACATGTGCTAAGGCAGAGTAACAAGCTTAAGACTCTGATCTCACTCACTGCAGCCGCTCTGTGCTGCAGACGCCAGCTGGTAAACATGCCGAAAATGGGATAAGTCTATGTTTGTATGGGAGACCGCGGGAGTTTCAGGGTTACGAATTAAAGATTGTGCAATAAAAAGGAAACAGACCGTGATCAGAGTTCGTACTCTGACATGCAGGGGTGTCAGCATGTTGAAATCCTTAACTGCATACCTGAATCAGAAGAACTTTGTGGTTGTGTATGTGAAAGAGAGAAAGAGACAAAGACAGAAAGACTGAGAAAGATGGACAGTTTTACTGCGATGTATCTCCTTCATGTCTTATCTTCCTCTCCCCCTCTTCTCCTGTCCTCCATGTGAGGGCAGTTTCTCTCTTCTTTACGACTCTTTATCTGACATGAAAGGCACTAACATGGGATACCCGCCATTACGGCTCCATCAACATGAAAAGCTCTGACATGGGATTCTCCACTGCAGCTCAGCCCATTAAGGACGACTGGCGATCCTGTGCTCTGTCAAGAAGCTGTCACAAGTAGACAGCGCCAACATAATGAGGACTTAAAACCTTAACCTTGCCTTTAAGACCCCTGGTCAAAAGCTGCAATAAAAGCCTTAAGAGGGCACCTACTGGCTGGCCCGCTCAGTAATTACAATCCGTGTCTGAGCATTAACCCAAAAGGTCCAATAGTTTAGATATACAAAAGAGTGTGAGACAGTTCAGAACTGAGGTTGAAGGGTCACAGGCCTAATACCGTGGTTGGCACAGTTGAATAAATAAACCAGCTGTCTAATTCTACTTTTCACAATGCCAACTAACGTCTCTCTTTTTTCTTTATGTATTTCAAGTCAAGAATGAGCAAATCAAAAACACATAAATCAAGGGAAAGACTTTACAGAATCGAAGACACCAATTGAGGTGTGCTTGCTTACTAATAATTTGTTTGACACAATACCTCCTGACACTGGGGCATCCATGAACACAGCACCCTTCTTCTCTGCAGCAACTGCCATTTCTCTAGATACAGCAGGATCAATCGTGGAGGAGTCAATTAACAAGGTCCCCTTCTTTACCTTCCTGCACCGGGTAAAAGAGAATAAATGAACACATGGATTATGGTAATCAAACTAAGTCCTATCTATTTTTTAAACACGATGAAATCTCCACTTACCATTTATAGATTTTAAAAATACAAAGAGAAGATACATAAATGTCACAGAAATCACAGAGACACCAACAATAACATGTCTTACTTGAGGATGCCATTTGGGCCTGTGTATACTTCTATGACATTGGGACTAGAGGGGAGCATGGTGATGATGCGGTCTGCTTTCTCTGCAACGTCTGCTGGGGAGTCCACTACCTGAAAACCATCACCACAAAATACCCCACTTGATTTTGTGACAGCCTGTCAACTGTCGCACAGAGAAGCTGTAAATTATTGCACAAATAAGTGTTTACATGTGTAAATGCAATGTGTTACTGAGAGTTTATTACCTGGGCACCAGTGTCCTGCAGCTCCTTGCAAGACTGAGGAAAGACATCGGTAGCAATGACAGGATACCCATTTTTTAACAGGTTTTTAGCCATGGGACTGCCCATGTTTCCCAGACCAATAAATCCCACTGGTGTCTTTGAGGCCATTGATCGTGTTGATACTGTTGTAAAAACAAGATTTAGTTGAAATCAGGAGCAAAATCACGAAATCTGAATGAAGACAATACTGCTTTCTACTGCAGGTAGTGCTGTAGACATTTCCCTATGACTAATACCTGGTGTAAAATTCTAACATTATCCAGAAATAAATTAACTAATTAAAAGTGGTTAAAAATATCTCTGATCTCAGTCAGTCCAGTCAGGCTATTAACCACTTCTAGCTTAGCCAAGATCCAGACAGGTTAAAACACAATGGAAACTCTGGCAGTGGACCAACCAGACTGCAACAACAGGATTAGGAAGGGAAGAAAAAGCACAAACGAAAGGCCTAAAGCTTAAATTCAGCAAAGTCTTCACCATACTCAGGAGACCAACTTCTCCCATCTCTCTGTAATACTTAAATGACGACAGGGTATTCTCCAGTGCTGGACTAAAATGACCAAACTTCAAAACTTCAAGTACTGGATACGTAACAATGAATAAGCTTTGTGCTAATGACACACTGACATCTAATGCAGAGGCATATCCATTCTGACAAATCAGAGCTCTACAAAAGAAGAAGAAGAAGAAGAAGAAGCAGCTTTATGGTCCATATTGAAAAAAACATGCATTTACCACTGCACCAAAATCCCCAATTAAAATCCCTCATGTCAAAATCACCATATATTTTATAGAACCAAAAGGTACTACACAACAGAAAAAAGTGTCATCTTATTCTGCAGTATAAGATGACAGCACCTTATTTTTATTTTTTTTTACACACTGAATTTTATTCCAATATTGCATCGCTTTATTAGTATAATAGCACAGTGCATTACACTGAACTGCAAACGGCAACTTTTAATAAAAGATTAATACTTATAACAGGATGTTACTTTCTCAGGTATTGCTTGCTATACATGGCTTTCTAAGGTAGCACACTCAGCTGGTGTAACACAGTACAGCACATGTTTGCTTCTGAAACATTTTTAAAACGGGATTTACTTCAGAAACATAAACCAGATAATAGAAAGTGGAGTGAAGAAATCTTTTGCACAAAATTATTGAATGATTTGTTGTTGTTGTGTTTTATTTATTTTATTAATTGTGCACCAATTATTAAATTAATTGGGTCATGACAGTACATCAATCTATCTGAATAATTGATTTATAGAAATTTAATAGGGTTACAGCCCATTTAAAGAGGTTGATGGGTTATCTTCTAAACTACACTGAAATCATTTAAATCAATAGTCACTGTAGATAATTCATAAGAAACAACCTAGCGTGTCTTGTTTGCACTGTAGGAGCGATGAACAGAGTATGTGTTTGCAACAGTGATGCAATGGAAGCTAGTGGTTTTTATGTAGCGCAGATTTGTGAGTGGCAATTAAATATTCATATGAACTACCTAAAACCAACATATCGCATATTCCTACTGAGGTCCAAAATGAGCTTTTCGTGCCATTGCTATTTCAGTGTGCTCGTCTTTGTTGCGCATAGTGATGTTCAACTTGGTGACATCGTCCACACTGCAAACACCTAAGTATTCATACTTTCTTCAGAGGGCTAACGAGCTAGCTAACAAGTACAACAGGACTATTCCGCCTGAATTTACCTGTGACCACACATTCGTAAATGAATGAAACGATGCGGGAAAAAAACCCGTCAACATAAGCGAATACATTACCGAAGGCAACGTTGACATGCTTACTCCACCTTAACCATATATATCGAGACCCTCTGAACAGCGAAGCCATACTTCTTTCCCCTTGACCTCGTACGGTGACAGCTGTCAGAGCCAGGAAAGCTACGCCGAAGGGTTATGATCGACAGCATTTTCCACCAATCGTAACGGGGGATAAGTTTGCCAAGCCAATGAAAACGAGGCAAAAGCGGGATATCCTGTGCTTTTACTTATAAATGCTCTTTCAGTCTGTACAACCATTCACTGCCATGGTTTTAAATGAAAATAAAAAACGTAAAACCATTACGTTAAAAACCGAGGTTAAATGCGCAGTCTGTTTTCTGTTTTTTAAATTAATGGCATGTTGTTAGAGTTGGCAAATGACCCTAAACAGTTATCGTATTAAGTCAGATTTTTTTTTATAAGTGAAATAAGCGAGGATAATAATTAAAGTGATTTAAGTCACCCGAGTAAATAATAAAGTTGTTACGTTGACCTCTTGTCGTCTCCTCTATTCCTAGCAGCATCACTGGTACTTCTCAGCATCCCGGAAGTCCAGCATCATTTTCTCTTTCAGGAAGAGAGAGACGCATCATCGCCAGAGCTTTGACAACAACGGGGACACTGGCAAAAACATCGGCCAGGCCGGCAGACATTCACTTTGTTTTGCAAGTGGAAATCCAATGAAAAGGGTACCCTTTTTAAATTCAGACTAAAATAACGCTCGTGAAAATCTTTGCTCTCTTTTCTCAGCCAGACAGCTAGCTGTCCGACTAGTATAATGTTTAGCTAGCTGGTGACTTGACAGGACATGGCCTGTTCACAAGCTAATATTAGCTCCTTAGCCATAACAAATAAGATTAACTCCAGGCTAACTGAGCTCGTTTTAAAGGGCTGTGCTCTACTTTAGCCGTTGTGTGCTGCCTTCGTCGTGTTTTGGTCGAAGCGGATCAGTGGTCAGACGTTGTACGTTAGCTGTTTAGCTTAACCGAGCATCAGTTTATGACTTAGACTTGCACGTTATGTTTATCAGTCCAGGGTTGGGTGTATAGGAAATGCAGGGATTTAGGGTTTGTCGTTGTAGCTTGCTTCGCAGTTACGGAGATGACTTGGTGACCGTGATGCTAAGCAGCTGCATCATTCTTCTTGACCACGAACAATAGCCCTGACTGTGCAGTTTAAAGTCAGCTGTTTCATCACAGTGGTGGGGCGGTTTCTTCATATATGGGGGTTTATACACTCGTGAACAATGTCAAGAGATTATAATTATAATGTCACTGATACCTCTGCTTTTTCCTATTTAACACCCTAGTTTTTCAGCAGTGTAGTACTGCATAAAAATGTCTTTAAAGAGATGCCCATAGCAGAGACACCATTTTTCAAATTATGGTTGTGTACATCACCACAGTGAATGAAACAACTCATATGTAGTTGAAGTGCAGATTTCAGTGGGTTGAACAAAAAGAGCATAGAAATGTGAGGAACTAAAGTGTTTTTTAACACAACTCCTTCATTTTAGGTGCTCAAAAGTAATTGGTAATTAAATTAAGAAAATAAAATGTTCATTTCTAATACTTGGTTGAAAACCTTTGCTGGCAATGACAGCCTGAAGTCTTGAACTCATGGGCATCACTGGATACTGGGTTTCCTCCTTTTTAATGCTCTGCCAGGCTTTTACTGCAGAGGTTTTCAATTCCTGTTTACTTGTGGGCCTATCTGTTCAAAGTTTAGTCTTTAACAAGTGAAATGCATCCCTGATTGGGTTAAGCTCTGGTGACTGACTTGGCCATTCAAGAATATTCCACTTCTTTGCTTTAGTAAACTCCTAGGTTGCTTCGGCTGTATATTTTGGCTCATTGTCCATCTGTATTATGAAACGGCGCCCAATCAACAAGCAGACAGTATCTCTGAACATCAGAATTCATTCATATGCTTGTGTCTTGTGTCACATCGTCAATGAACACTAGTGTCCCAGTGCCACTGACAGCCATGGATGCCCAAGCCATCACACTGCCGCTGTTGTGTTTTACAGATGATGTGGTATGAGCTTTTTGACACCCTCTCAATCCTTTATTCTTGCCATTATTCTGGTAGAGGTTGATCTTGGTTTCATTTGTCCAAAGAATGTTTTTCCAGAACAGTGCTGTCTTTTTTAGATGTTTTGTTGTTGTTGTTGTTTTTTTGTTTTGTTTTTTTGTTTTTTTTTTAGCAAAGTCCAATCTAGTCTTTCTATTCTTGAGGCTTATGAGATCTTATACCTTGCAGTGGACCCAGTGTATTTACTTTCATGCAGTCTCCTTTATGGTAGACTTAGATATCAATACTCCTATCTCCTGGAGAGTATTGTTCACTTGGTTGGCAGTTGTGAAAGGGTTTCTCTTCACCATAGAAGAAATTCTGCAAGCATGCAACAATGTTAGATTCCATGTACGTCCAGGCCTTTTTGATTTGCTGAGTTCACAAGTGGTTTCTTTCTTTCTCAGGATGTACCAAACTTTTTCATTACTAATATTGTAGCAATTTCTCAGATGTTTTTTTTTTTCTGTTTTCACAGCCTGAGGAAGGCCTGTTTTTGTCTGCTTAATTGATAATGACATATATACTCATGGCAACTTTATTAGGTATACCTGTTCAATTGCTTGTTTACATAATTACCTAATCTGTCAACCACGTGGCGGCAACACATTAGCTATGTAGACATGGACAAGGTGACATGCTGAAGTTCACACCAAGCATCAGAAAGCAGAAGAAAGGTGATTTAAGTGACTTTTTGTGATTGTGGTTGCCAGATAGGCTGGTCTGAGTGTTACAGATATGGTTGAGCTAATGGTAATTACCTCCACATCCATCTCTAGGGTTTATAGAGATTCTTTAGAAAAAGATAAAATATCCAGTGAGCCGTAGTTCTCTAGGCAAAAATGCTTTGCTGATTCCAGAGGTCAGAGGACAATAGCCAGACTGATTCAAGTTGATAGGATGGCAACGCTAACTCAAATAACAACTTTTTACAACCAAGTTATGAAAAAAAGCAAAATTTGTTATAGGTTTGCTACACCAGCAGAGGACCACATCAGCTACCACTGCTGTCAGCTAAGAACAGGCAATTGAGGCGACAGTTCACACAGGGTCACCACAATTGGACAATAGAAGATTGAAAAAAAGATGCATCATGACTCTCATTTTCTGCCGCAACTTTTGGATGGAAGGGTCAGAATCTGGCTCAAACAACATAAAAGCATGGATCCGTCTTGCCTTCTGTCAGTTGTTCGGGCTGATGGAGTTGTGATGGATATATTCTTGGCACACTTTTGGCCAACTGAGCATCTTTTAAACAAAAAGCCTGTTATTACTATATTATTCCATTTTTGAGGACCGTGTCCATCTTTTCATAACCACAGTGTACCCATCTTCTGATGGCTGCTTCCAGGAGGATACTGTTCCATGTCACAAAGCTTGTTTATCTCGAACTGGTTTCTTGAATATGACAGTGAGTTTACTGTACTCAAATGGCTTCCACAGTGACCATATTCCAATCCAATAGAGCACCTTTGGGATGTGGTGAAACAGGAGATTCCCACCCAGTGCAGCCAACAACTCTTCAGCAACTGTATGATGCTATCATGTCAATATTGACCGAAACTAAAGAGGACTGTTTCCAGTAAAAGAGGGTTCAACCCAATAATAACTGGTAATTAATCAAGTGGTCTAATATGTTTAAAGCAAGGAAAAATATGGAGAGAAATACATCTCAAAAGGGGTTGCAAATGCGTGGGATATGATTCACTAGCGTAAACTAAGATTTACAAATGTGTGCAATGATTTGTTTGTAAGCACTGGTTGATTTTTCCCAGCGGAAGAATGTTCAACATGTAAAAGCAGATTATTGAAACCATATATTATATTTTATAGGCTATCGTGTAATGTCTGTAATTGGTTAATCACATTTTCTACGTTTTTTTAGAAAAAGAAATGTTCACTTTGTTTGGAAAAAATAAAAAACGCTGCCCAGATGTCCCAGTTTTGCACTGGCACTTGAAACCAGCTGGCAGCATTCAATTTGTCTTAAATGTGGGCATGCGACATGGTCTGTGCGTATTAGGCGATTCGTTCACATGCATTTAAAGTTTTGTAAGGGAGCGACAGAGCTGTTACGTGTGGTTTTACACATTTGTACGCATAGAAAGGTTTTTAGAAGTCAAAAACTTGGGATTTTTGAGCTAAACTTAATATATTGTGCATAAGTGATCAGTATCAGTTTAGATGTACATATTTGTGAAATAATTTTACTTGTGCTCAAACTCCTTTGTATTTGTGCGTTGAGTCCTCAAAAGTTACACACAAATCATTTCACACATTTGTAAAGCTCAGTTTATGCTTGTATATCATGTTGTACGCCTTTGCAACCTTTTTGAGACATATTTCTCTTCATAGAAAAACAAATGTTAATAAACTTCCTCTTATAGAGGTGTAGCACACTTGGTTCCTGAGAAGCAGTGAGCCTATAGTCTAGTTGAAGAACCGAATTTTCCAGTTTGATATGCATATTTAAACATTCAGCACGACTGCTTGCTTCTTCGCTCTGTGGGAGATACACTTGTGTACACTTTTACCTGTTTCAGGTGCAGAAAGGGTAAACATGGTGTCATCACTTTTATGAGTGGGAGAGAAAGTCAGGCCTCCGCAGATCTTTAGTGTAAGTGCAACTGCTTTATCATCTCAAAGTCTGAACACAGTGTCAACAAAAGGATTGCGTGTGACTCAGGAGTGCAAAAGCTAACTGGCATGAAGCTTTATGGCACGTCATTGCTTTGCAATGTACAAGTGTCAAGGAAAAACATGCCAGCAGAGCATAAAGGAATTGAGACACTTGGAATCATTTGATTCTAATAGATTGCATCATTTTGGAACAGCTTTTGTGTTAAATATTTGCTTTTTCACTCCATACTTATTTCTGTCTATGCTGTTTTCGCTTTTCTAGACAAATGAAGTGACCAACAGGAAACAATGTCATCGTTCCAGGTGGTGGATTCATCGCCGGGCAGCAGCGTCAGCGTGATGGAAACGTCCAACTTTGCCCACGTTATTTTTCAGAATGTGGGGAAGAGTTTCCTACCCCAGGCACCCTTGGAGTGTCGTTACACCCTGACCCCTTACATTACTCCCCACCCCAAAGACTGGGTGGGCATTTTCAAGGTACAACACGCGCGCACACACACACACACACACACACACACACACACACTACAGCTGCTATTACTCAGACCACGCTTCAAAGACAAAAGCAGGCATAATCGGTTAAAGACCAGACGTTTATATAATAGGAATCATTTGTGTTACCGAGACATACTTAGTGAATAAAACAATTTCCCGCCCATTATACGAGTGTTTTTTGACATGGATTATGTGTTAGCGTTTTATTAATTGGCCATAGGTTTGTACTTGGCACATTAACACATACATCCGCCTTGACGCTAATGGCTGAGCTCTTCTCTACATGCCTAAAACCTCACCGCAAGCTTTGGTGTGGTTGCTCTACATGCAGAAGGAGGAAGAGTGTGCATGGTGGGCTGGTTACAGTAGGTCTCACTGGAAGGGGGACGAGGCAATCATTTGGTACTCTTTATGAACCATTCTGATTCCTATTAAGAACACACACACACTTTTGGCATGTTGGCTCACCATCTCTTTCCATCCTTTTCGCTGCTTCCTGCTAAGCAGCATCCCCCCGTGCTCCGTCCTTTTATCGGGGCCATCAAATCTCACACGTAATTAACAGGAAATGCGAACGAGGAAGCTTAATGTCTCGTAAAGTCAAAAGACAAACATTTTATCGTTGTTTAAGAACTGACTTCAAATCCACCAGCTCAATTAAAAAGGAATAAAGACGCCGCGTTTATTTGGAAAAAAAGTCGATTGGAAAATGTAATTATTGTAATCCGTGCTAATGAAACCTGTTTGATGGTTAGAGCTTCATGGCAGGGAGCAAGCAGACCACGCTTCTTTAATCCTTTTGACGTATACGTCTGTCTTTTGTGTGTGTTCACAGAGATGTTATTTTACAGCAGCAAAATCTCTGCAGTATCAGTGTATACTGTCTGTTACAAGAATATTTAACCATTTCAACTAATAATTATTTTGTCAGGTAATCAAGTTTAGTATTTAAAGGGGTTTTACAAATGGTAATGACCACTGGAAATCACTTGAATGATTTTTACCTCCTTTTTCCTCAGTTGGGCGGGTTTAGTTTCTTTGTTTCTGTTGGAAGGATTACTTCCAACGGACTTAGACTAAATTAGAGGTGATTAACTTTTGGAGTCAGTCAAGATCTGGCTCCAGAAATTAGTTTGAAGGATTTTGTACCATTGTGAGCAGAATTGTACATTTAATATCAGCTCTACATACATATCAAATAGGAAGACGCCTTGATGTCCTAGATATTCTTTTTGATCTAGAAACTCAGCTTGTACATGGCACAGAGAGAGACTTCAGAGCCTCTGGCAGAGGTATGAAGTATCAGACTTCCCCTGCATGGTTTTCACTGGGTATTTGGAAACTGTAAGCTTGCTTATTTAAAAAAAAATGACTGTTTACATTTGACTTTTTCCTCAAACATCTTGAACTCACTGTTGAATACTCTGTGTTTGAGTCCTGGAGGCAAAACTGTTCCACAGAGATGACTCAGAAAGAGAATATTTTCTTCCTCTTACCTCCGACATCCACAGGCGTTACCTGAACGCTAGAGAGACTGAGTAATGAAGCCGAGAGACCGAGTAACAAAGCTGACTTGCTAAGAGGATGACTCAGGTGGCTCAGAGAGGCAGTACTCAGTTGAGTTGTGTACAGACACCCCCTAGTGGTCGAAAATATTCATAGCCCACAATAAGGATCCTGCCATAACAAATGTGCTCCTAGATGGTGTTGCATTGAAACAGTACTCACATACACAGTGAAGATCAACAGTTCCCATTACAATCAAGCTTGCTTAGCTTTCTTTCTTTCGTCTCTTTGCGTCACTGAAAAGCATTTCAACATATTTGTTTTATTTGGCTACTGACAGCCTGATTTAGTTTGATGTTTGACTCACGTGCACACACACACGCTAATGCACACACACATTCATCTCCCTGAAAAGCCCCGTGGAGGTTTTTGGTTGTGGCATGTTCGTTGGGTCGGCAGGGAGAAACCCGTTGTGTGAGTGTATAATTAAAGTGTCATCGTGCTGTTCCCTCACACCTTGGATGAATGATTGATAGCTGCTTTGCCTGTGATTATTTTATAACAGCACTCATCTGTTGGAATGCCACACCATACCTAACCAAGTGTCAGTCAACTTCACTCTGCAATTAGCAAAATTATTTATGTCTGTTCTCTCTTAAGCAAATACACATGACCACACGAACAAACCTGGCTGGAGTCCCATCGCAGCCCCGCTTCTCACTCAGATGCTGTTGGCGGTGGAAGGAATGTTCTTGGCAGCAAGATTTCACGTTGACAATTATCATTTGTTTGGAGCAGCATTATACGCAGCGTAATGGGGTTGATGCGGCACACACTGCAATTACGTTTCGGTGCAACAACATTATCAAATCTGAAAGCCTGACAAACGTTTTGAGTAGCTCGGGTGATTTACTGTCGTCACCTGAAGCTTCCGTGTTTTGTTTTTGTTGACTGTTTTTTTGTACTTGAAAGTCATTTAATGATTTAATCAGTTAAAAGTCATTTATTTTAATATTTTCCTACAGAAACAGTTTTTTAAAAACTCAGCTCATTAAAGAGAAAATCAGCAAGCGTTGCCTGTTGATCATCTAAGTGTGATATTTTTTCTTTTCTTTTAAGAAAACAAAACGTCCTGCACTTCCACAGATGGTTGAGTTCACTGCAGCTGAAACGTAGTTATGTAATGTCACAATAATGCATCGCGTACTTATGAGTACGAGTTGCAGGGAGGTATGCGTGTGCGCGTGCGTCCAGGACGGGGCGCGTGCGCGGCTGTATGTGACAGATTTACAATGCACGGAGCTGAATTGGGACGGGCACGACGACCTTTCATCATCTGTCTTCTAACAACACGTGAAATCCAGGGAATTACATTTCCCTTCTCATTTTCTGTAAAATTTTCACCTTATTTGTATCCACTCTCCCGCTTCCCTCGCCTCCCCCCTCCCCCCCATTTCTTTGTTGGCTAGTCTCTGCAGCCCCCACGAGCCCACGATTGTATGCAGACGAGCCCCCCTTGCCCTTCCACCCTTTTCTCACACCTTTGCTGGTCCTCTTTTTTGTGGGTCCAAAAGGGGAAGGAACTGAGGGAAAGGAGTGAAAGGGGGAGGAGGTGTGTGGAGAAATGAGGGGTTTTAAATGTTTCCATTCTTGCTTTGAACATTGGATGTAGTCCTCCAGAATGCTTCATCAAGCATCTTTTCAAATCAGATCTAACGATTAACACATGTTTGCTGGAAAATTTGGCCTTCTTCAGCATGATTTGAACTGCAGCACACAACTTTTACACTGTGGGATCGTTTGTTTATTTTTGTTTTTAATGTCTCCTCAGGTGGGTTGGAGCACAGCCAGAGATTACTACACTTTCGTTTGGTCTCCTATGCCTGAAAACTATGAACCAGGAAGTACTGCGCACAGGGCTGTGGTGTTTCAAGGTACAGCACACACAAGCACGCACACTTACATACTATTTAAACCACTATACAAACCCAGGGTATTCCAAAGTTACTCCTCCATTTTACAGTGCATATAAAAACCAGCACTTTTATTTAATAAGGGAACACGACCGCAAACTGAAGCCTGGGACCTGAGCACCTCTCAAACCACACACAGACACACACAGACACAGACAGTTGAGGGCCTGCAAACTGGTTTTACTGGGCCTGGAACGGTCAGACATTACACAGTGAAAATATGAGAGCACGCTGCGGTGTGTCAGGAGTCAGTAAAACCAGTTGGCTTCTGGATATTCCTCTACTGCCCTAGAGGACCAGGGCTCACACTTGAATAATGTGCTTCAGTTTCCAGTGTAACCTTGGAATGCTCGAACCCAGCATATGTAATGTATTTTCTAGCTAAATCCTCTGCATAAGTCTTCTCAATGCTGGTGATTTTTTTCTTTCTCTGCTTTGAAGCAGAACAGTTGGATGGATATTTGGGGTGATATTGTAAATATAGGCAGTCTAGAACAGTTTTGAGCAGGTTTGGTCTATAAAAGAACCCATTATGTTAATTTCCAGCTGCGTGTTTTTATTCTTGGTCTATAAAGAAGGAGCTTTGGATGATTCACAGTTTAAGTTCTTCGTGCTGCACCTGACACTTAAGCTTTTATTTCAGGAGATATATGTGTATATGTGAACGATTATAAGGAAGGACACAACGTGCCCCCCTTACGTGCCAACATTACGTTCTTTTTTCTTTGCTGTGCAGCTTATTATGTTCCTAAATCTGATGGAGAGTTTTACCAGTTCTGTTACGTCACTCACGCTGGTGACATCAGAGGAGCCAGCACACCCTTCCAGTTCAGGTCAGCCACGCCCACCGAAGAGCTGCTGACTGTTACTGAGGATGACAGCAACTCCGACATACTGGTCGTCACCACCAAAACGGGCCTGCTAGAGGTAGAATGCACAAAATGTTATTATTTATTTATTTCCCCAGTTTTCTTAACCCCTCTGGTCTTGAGTCATCAAACAGCGATCTGCAGTGTAACTGACTATAGAATCAGCACTCTAAATAGGGGAAAAAATGAGAGGTAAATGTAATAAATTGCAGAAGACCAGAAGATAACCGTGACCAATCCCCTTCAAATTGAGTCGATCTGATTTTTTTTCTGCTTCTCCTTCTGCCTGTTAGCGTGTGGAGGAAGCACAGCAGGAGCGCAGGGAACTGCTGAAAGCTATGCGTCTCCTGCAAGAGGAGAAGCAACAGCTGCAGGAGGAGCAGAAGCGACTGGCCAGGGAAAGGGAGCAGGAGAGGGAGACGTGCTGCCTGCTGCGGACACATAACCAGGTTAGAGGTAGTGGGCTAAGTTTTGAATAGTACAGGCTCCCACGGAGGGGGAGGGAAACCTGTAGGGGCAGCTGTGGCTCAGGAGGTAGAGTGGGCCGTCCACTAATCAGAAGGTTGGTGGTGCAATCCCCAGCTCCTGCAGTCTTCATTTCAAGAATCCTTGAAATGTAGTTCCGCTGATACATTCATTGTGCATGAATGTCTGACAAGGAGCTTAGGCCTAGAATAAAGTCAGAATGTGTGTGTGTGTGAGTGAAAAGGGGCTCGTAGTAAAAAAGCACTTTGAGTTCTCAATTAGGAGTAGAAAACTCCTGTATAAGTGTCCATCCTAATTAATGAGTCTAAAAATAAATAACTGGTATTTCTCGTTTTTTCTTTTAGTTTTTTTTTTTAATTGCGGTTAAATTTGGAACCCTGAGCAATGTTCCCACCCTTAAAATAGCCCACAGGTTTTTATCCAGTTGTGACATGACAGGCCTACGTCAGCAATGTTGGATTAGCCCCAGAGCCTACATCTCTCATCTGCTTGTTGTCATCGCCAACAATGATGAACTTGTTTTAATGTCCGATGGTAACCTCAGCCAACCCACAAACCAAGCAATTAATATTCCTAATGTTAAGTAACAGAGCTCATTCTGTCTTCAGTTTAAAAGTCAGAAGTTTTATTTAGAATGGTATTTAAAAAATCTGAAGTCTTCACTCGCCCTAAGCCCCGTAGTAGCAAAAATATTTGGGAATACTCAATAGAGTTCAAATGTCCGTACATGGATAAAATAAATAAACGGTATATATGCAACCTTGAGACTGAAGAGAGTTAAGACAGTTTCGGTGTGTGTGTGTAGTTGTATTTAGTGTATGGGTGTGTACAGGTGAGTGTGTAGATGGACACAGGCTTGGAGCCAGTTCCTCACCAGTGATCATAGGTCTGAAAACTTCAAAGGGCTAAATTCATGTATAATCTGTTTCCATGTTTGACAGACACACAAAAAGCTGCTCAGTGTGTGTCTGTTTGTGCATGTGTTTGTGTGTGTGTGTGTCTTTTTCTCCCTCTTTAACGACCTGACTCAGTGGGCCAGAACGGAATTGGGACGCAGTTTTTCTTGGGCATCTGGCGTCAGGGACGATGCCATCGCAACCACAGAGTGAACAAACATGACGTCAAACGCACACACACACCCACGTGCATGCGCCTGCACAAACCCCCGTCCCCTCCGTCCCCTTAGGCTGTCACATTCACATTCAGGTTCTACACAACAGGGCCCCTCTAATGTGCATTTACACATGCACAAGCATGCACACACACACACACACACACACACACAAACGCACTCATTATGCCACCCGCTTGCAAACCCTTTTAGTCTGTGTGTGGAATGAGAGGAGGGTAGTCCGCAAAACCGCCTGTCTGAAAAAAGAGCCCTGCCCAGCCTGAGGGACAAACACCACTCAGTCACGCGATGCAGTGGCCACTGCTTTCTCACTGTCTTATTTTCTTCCCTCTCGCTTTTTTTCTCTCTCCCTCAGAGTTTCTTAATTGGCATGACGAGGAAATAAATTTTAAATCCAAGTTAAAATGATACGTTTAGAAAAATCTGTCAAAATGAATAAAGTTTAAAAAAAAAAAAAAAAACTTCTACACCCAGTTCGTCCGCTATGTCCCTCACACCTTCTTCACTCACTCACCAGGATGAGTCACATTTTAGCATTTTATGAGATCCTCATTTGATAAGCAGTAGCTTGGCACACACGCCTAAAAACAGTCACCTCAAGCTAGCTCAATAAAAGTAGGAGAGGGGAGTTGGCAGAGAGAAGTGAAACCCAGAAAGTTGCCAGGTTTTTCTGAGCTTGAAGCCAGTCTCTTATCGCCCCCTAGTGCAGCTTCCTGGTGTAGATCCACAGGCTGCTTTGAGTTAGTCTGTTGCTCCTTTTTTCCCCCCTTTTTTTCTTTCTTTTTTTTTTATGAAGGACAAAATCGCCATAAATTGCACACACACGCTCTGTTATTACCATGCTGCTTTTCATTCAACAGGCATGTCCATCTGCAGATATACGACCGTGTGAATAGGGGTGTGTGTGTCATTTGTAAAACATTTACAGTAGGTGCGTTAGCTCGTGGCTCGCTGATGAAAATATCCTTTGAGTTTCTTAACGTGAAAACATAAGTACATATTTTGTGGCTGCTAATTTTACGACTATACTTTTTATAAGGTCTTTACGCACTGCTAAAGTGCTTCCCAAACGCCAGCCGTAAAAATCATACAGTAATCTATGCAGAGCCAAGCCCAGAGGGAGACGGGCCTGAGTATGCGTTGGAGTGTGCATGTGCACTCTGTCTGTCTCTTGTATGTCCTTGACTGTGTAACTGTGTGTCTGTCTTTCCTAGTGTGTGAAAGAGAATGGGTGTGTTAAGGGCTCATACTACAAAATAAAGGAAGGGTGTGTGCACAGGTATGTTGTCCTGTCACAACCAATATTAGCTATGCATGATTTAATGTCGTTCACTGCTAATTCGCAGCAAGTTCAAACAAGGTATTTCCTCTGCAGGCACACCACACGGAGAAAACAAAACTGATATAATGTGTTGTTTGATAGCAGTAAATTGTTTTGTACTTCCACTACAGGATGCTACTGAACATTTTTTTTGGAATCTACATAGTTATTCTGTGCTTTGTGTCCAACAAAAGACTTAATGAGTCATAACTTGTAACCAGTTATTTATGAGTGATGAGATAAGGCTTTATTGAACCCCTAGAGGGGAATTCACATGTTACAGCTGCACTAGAAATATGCCGTAGAGGTCGAGAACAGTAATAAATAATTAAATACAGTTGTGGTCAGAAGTTTACATACAGTCATCGTGGGCACAAATGCAATGTTAATTTGGGGCTTTTAATGATTTCTTTCAACTTTTTACAGGATGGCATGGTTGCATAGTTTAGATCTTTAATGACAAACAAGAATTGGATACACAAGTTGCACAGACTAAAAAAACTTTTAATATTTGGTTAAATGTCCCTTAACAAATAATACCTCCATCAGACTTTTTTTTCTGGCATAATTCAGATTAATATTTGACCACTCTTCCTGGAAAAGTTTCATTTAAATCGGCTGGCTTCCTGGCACGGATCTGGCACTTAAGCATAGTCCAAGAGTTTTCAGTGGGATTGTGATCAAGACTTGTGGAAGGCTATTCCATAAACTTAATACAATCCAAAACCAGTTTTGATGTGTGTTTGAGATCATTGTTCCATTGGAACACCCATGTGTCCAAGTTGAAGAATTTGAAGGTACTCCTCTTTCATTATACCATCCATTCCATGTAGTGTACCAGTATGACTGGCAGGAAACCAGCCACCGAGCATGATGTTACAACTACCATGCTTGACAGTTGGTACAGCATTCTTAGGTTTGAAAGCCTCATCTTTATTCCTCCAGTAATCTATCTTGTCTATCTTTGTTTTGTGTGAGCATAAAAGTCACATGAGACGATGAAGGCATTATGTGACATTAGTCCATGTGGGCAGCTATAAATTTCAGTCAAGTTTGAAGGTGTCAGTTTTGGAGCAGAGGATTCTTTCCTGGTCAGCACCCTCTAAGTCTATGCCAATGTAAAACTTGCTTCACTGTGGACAGTGGTGATTTGTGTTTCCTGGGTTGATCCTGAACATCCTAACAAAATTCCTTTCATCTGAGGGTGATAGTTCCAAACCTTGGTAAAGACACAGCGGAGTTACATACAGTTGTTTGAGCTGATGATCTTGAAATCTGTAGTTCTTTGCAAATGTCTCCCAAAGACCCTCCCAACTTGTGTAAATTTAGACTTCCCTCTCTTCACTGAGTTCCTTGGACTTTCCCATTGTTCTAACTAACGATCAGTCCAATATGTGCTGTCAAATAAATGCTTTTTATGGCGAACTGAAGCTACAATTTGTTGTCAAGATGATGTAGAACCTTCAGTACCACTTCACAAAAGATATAAGTGAATGTATGTATATGTATGAGCTTGTATGTATACTTTTGACATGTTTGAGAGAAGGATTTGGGAAAATCCAAAATAAATTCAAACTTTTACACCCAATTCTTGTTTTTAAAGTCCTTAAAGATCCTGAAAAAAGGACAGTTAAAGAAAATCACAAAAAGTCCATAATTATTATGATGTTCGTGGCCAAGAGGAGTGTTTGTGTGTGTTTAAGCTTCTGACCATAACTTTTGATTAAAAAAAAATTCTATTTATGCTGTACAAATGATAAGAAATATATAGAGACAGTAGTATTTGAAATATAGTGAATGGGTTTGGCAGGGCTATAATAGAGCTCTTCAGCTACTGAGATTGACTGTAGTGGCTGTCAGGCTGATGTACAGCTACCTCTCTGGCCCGCAGGAGCTGCTGCGTTCTTCACAGGGCCTGTCAGAAGAGAGGGAGGAGGTAAGGCGGAGGCTGACAGAGGCTACGGACCGGGTACGCCAGCTAGAGGAGGACCTGCTGGGAGTCACTCAGAGGGGCCTGCAAAAGGAGACAGAGCTGGATTGGTGAGTGAAGAATGGCAACATGTAACCATCAGTCATCCATTTGAAGACAGACTGTTTACATAAATCTAAGCAAGCTTAACATCAGCCTCACAGATGTGGAATATGTGTAGAATAGTTTTGCATGCGTGTTTACTTCCCAGGTTTAAACATGCATACAAAATTGTGCCAGATGCTGCACAAGAATATGTCAGCCTGGCTTTAACATATTTCACTGGCATCTGATGGCTCTCATTTGATATTTTCCGGCCTTATACACACACAGATTATACCCATCAGTAAAGCCATGTTTAAGGTGTCCACTTAATCACTAAATAGCTTTTTGTAAGAAAACTTTAGATTTATAATATGAGACACAAGAAAGCACTAAAGAAGTTGTTTTTCAATATGTCTTTCAGTCTGCGTGATCGCTTAAAGAAGCTGACAGCAGAGAGAGACAGTCTGGAGAGCCAGCTGAAGAATGAGAAGGATGAGCGAGATCTTTATAAGGTGAAGAAGTGTTTTACGTGAAAGGCTGACTATCTTTTTTTTTTTTTTTTTGTACCAGCCGAGGGTGTGTTTTTGTCTGCATTCTTACTTGACCAGTTCTGTTTAACTGTTTCGCCATATGTGTAGGCCCACCTGCGCAGCACAGAACTGGAGAACACTAAGCTGAGCGCAGAGCTTCAGATGCTAAAGGCGGTGGAGCTGAACCGGGAGGTGACCATCGCTCAGTTCCAAGAGGAGCTGGAGAGGCTCAGGGCCTGCGTTGCACAGAGAGACAGTCTGGAGAAAGAGCTGCTGGCACACAAAGCTGACAAAGTAAAAGTGCTTGTGCATATTATTGCTGGCAACACTAAAGTAGTACTCAAAATGTAAACAAAAATGTCCACTAATCGCAGGGTTAGCATTTTGATGGTATAGCTTTAGTAAAATCAGTTGCACTATATTTAAATTTCTTCTTTCTGTCTTTAGGCAGAGCTGGCCCGTGTACGTGAGCAGCTCCGTCAGGCTGAGGAGCAGCTCCAGGCATCCCGGCAACAGGCCTCTCTGCTAGCCTCGGAGCTGCGTGACTCAGCCAGTACTCGCGACCACACGATGACCGAGCTTTACCGCGCCCGCTTAGAAGCCGACAAGCTCCGTGCCAGTTTAGCTGATGCCCAGGCAGAGTGCCAACGCATGGAGAGCCAGCTTGACCGCATGAGGAGCACTGCACAGAAGGAAGTGGTCAGTGGTCGACTTCCTTAATATCTGTCCCTGTGTTTAGGGAAAAGAAGTTTAGGGAAATCTGTAGCTAAACATGGAAAGGAATTTTCACACTTTTCAGTTTTATTTAGATGGATGATTTTTATATGAGAACTGAGGACAACCGATTTAAGCAAGAGAAATTTTAACTGTTTACCATTTTAACAAAGAACACAGTGCAAAGAAGATTTTGGCGTTGAGCCTTTTTTTTGTTTGTTTATAATTTATTGCTGAACAGTTTGAACTGTGTTAGATTACAAAGCTCCTGCCTTAGTCGTTCTGAGTCTCAAATATTTGTTATATTAAAATGGAGATAAATGAATTCACAAATACTTTTTTTTGTTTGTTTTTATTTAATCAATTTTTTTAACACTGTGTGTTCAGGGTGTTGGGACCAATGGGGACATGACCCCCAGCATGATTGTGGTGTCAGAGGCAGAGGCTGAGCTGCAGAGGGAAGTGGAGGAGCTGAAGCTGCGTCTCCACATGGCTGCAGAGCACTATAAGGAGAAGTACCGGGAGTGTCAGCGCCTCCGCAGACAGGTGGCCAAACTGAACACAGCGGAGTCCCAAGGGGTGAGTAATTTTTAGCAATGCTCATCAGGCTGAAAAGAAACATTTCGTTCAGTTCCATATGTGCCTAAACCAGCAAAATTGCATTTCATTGATGTGTATATCTTTGCAGGAGCCAAAGAGAAATGCATCTACTGAGACAACACTGGAGCCACTGACCCCTAGTCCAGAGTCACCAACAGGAGGTACATACATTCAGATAAAGGGCATATTCCATCTGTCCATTTTCTGCCATTTATCCAGGTCTAGGTTGGGGAGACAGCAAAGACGCCAAGACCTCCTTCTCCCCAGCCTCCTTCTCCAGTCAAGAGATGTAATTTCTCTAGCATTTCTGGCTGACCACTTCAACTGCCTCCTTTCAATGTGGAAGAGTAGCAGCTCAGTCATTCTGAGTGAATGACTGAGTTCCTTACCTTATCTCTGCGGACCTGTATTCACAATCTCAGTTTCTCACGACCATAGGTGAGAGTAGGAACAAGATCAGTCAGTAAATCGACAGCTTCATTTTCATACTCGGCTTTCTCTTTACCACAACAGACCAGTTTGGCATTCGTATCACTGCTTATATCGCACCAATCCACATGTCACTCTCCCCTAACTGGTGAACAAGACGCCAGGATACCTAAACTCCTCCACTTGAGACAACAAATCATTCCCAACCTGGAGTGGGCACTCTACCCTTTTTCAGCCTCACACTTGGAGGCACTAATTCTTAACCTAACCACTTCACATTCAGCTAAAAACTGCCCCATTGTAAGCTGGAGGTCATGGCTTGATGAATTCATCAGAACCACGTCATTTGCTAAAGCACTGTTGCCTTACAGTTTGACTCCACCATCTGGCCAGTGCTTTTCTGTGTGGCGTTTGCATGTTTGCCACATGTTTGTGTGGATTCTTTTTGGGTTTTTGGGAAAGTCATCCTGTATCTTTAGCAGAAAAATAGCCACAAAACATAATGTTTCCACCTCCGTACTTGACTGAAATCAAACGCCTAATTTTTATTTTGGCAGTCTCTCTCTCGTGTCCTTGTGCACCTCTGGATCACTTTTGCCAGGCTGCAATAAGTTCGCTCATAAAAACTCCACTCTGTACCCTTGTACTTGTGCTGCTGCAGATTTCTCCACAGGGTTTCAGTGAAAGACCCACTGTTTTCCACCCAGTGCCAAGGAGCTGAATTATGGTTAATGCCTTCAGCTCATATTTCTCTGTGTAAAACTCTTTACATTTAAATAGGTTTAATTGTAACTTTGTGTTTTTACAGGAAATATAGCTGCGGCAGTCCTACAAGAAGCTGTTGAGATGACAATCACTCCAGACGTCAGCAACAAGGAAGTCACAAATGCTGATACACAAGTGTGCACAGAGAAGGAGGAGCAGAAGACACTGAATACACTTGAAGAGAAAGCTGAGGTGAAGGTTGAAAGTCAAGTTAAACAAATGGATGATAATGAAAAAGACAAAGAGAATGAAAAAGAGGAGTGGAAGGAGAGCCTGCCGGAAGAGAGCCTGAGGATGGCGAGTTGGGTAGAAGTGGAGAACGGGAGGCTGGGCGCTGAGGAAAACAGTGAGGTGGAAGGGGCCCTGAATATGGAGGAGCTGAGGGACGGTGCCGAGGAGCAGGGGCTGCTGGAGGTAGAGGAGAGGTGCATGGAAGAGGCAGAGAAGGAGCAGACTCGTTCAGTGGAGGAGGAGCTGGCAATGATGGAGGAGAAATGGAGGGAGCAGTGCGCAATCAACGAGACACTCAAACAACGGCTGGCTGACGAGGAGGAGCGATTCAGAGTAAGACACAAAGACATAACCTTAAGATTAAGTAAAGCTCTGAGAGAATGTGATTGTGAGGGTGTTGGGTCTCATTCCACAGCAAAAAGTAACAGAAATGAGATATACTGGTTAAAATAAATACTGACAAAGTACAACTTTGAGGACATAATTTGCAGTATATTCACAATATACAGATTTCACTATACAATTTTAATAAATTCATACAAATTACAGAAACTGAGTTTATTCATATTTTTAGCATCAACAAAGGAGTGGTTGCAGTTTTACCTGCTAGACTTGCCTTAATGTTCCAGCACCTTGAAGACTAGCTGTATGCCGCCACATAGTGCAGTTCCAGTGCAGCGCTCTGTATAGACTTCCCTGGCTTTGCTCCTGCTCCAGGAGTTCAGTGTTTTCATCACTGGTGGTAATAGCAGGAGTTCTGCTGCGTGATTTGTCAAGAACAGATCCTGTTTTGAGAAATTTGCCACGGATTGCATAAATTGTGTTATGTGCTGGAGCAGTGTCGTCGGGGACTGAAAAGCTTCTTGCTAAGTAGGAAATTTTGCAATGCTGCTCCAGTGTCACTTGGCGGACCATGGGCACAAAAATGATACGCTTACAAAAACTGTAAAACCAAAACTGTCATATGCTCATGGCCTCAAGTCTTTCCAAATAAAACCTGAAATGAATTAGAAAAAACGAAGTATATAGTGCATTTTGGGACACTCCTGTATGTTATATATCTATACTCAGTGTATAACAAATTGTTAAAAATTGCAATAATATCATATCATGCTATATACATGCTATCATGTATTGTGATAATATCATATTGTGGGGATTTGTACCTCTACTATTGGTAGATTTTTTTTCTTTCTTTCTTTTTTTAAATCTTCACTTAACATGCATGGCTCCCTCTGTGCTGCTTTCATTGTCAAATTCAGTTTAATGCTCTTTTATGCACAATCTACCATTAAAATAAAACACAGCTGCCTGAAAAACATTGTTGTACGACGGTCTGCTGTGCCATGCATAAACACTTTAATGTAATACCCAGTCATTCAAATGGAATTTGCTGAACCACAAAGCCTGAAGAACAACAAATGTCTAACTGCTCTACTACTTACAGTATGGACCATACCTTCCAATGGGTGAGCCAGCATGTGTGGTATGTGTGCGTGATTCAGTAGAGACCTTGCATTTTGAATGCGAACCTCCACTAAAGTACCAAATAGCATTTAATCTCCATGAGTGAGTGTGTGTTTATCGGCGCTGTAAATACGGCTCTCCCTCAACTTTGATAGAGTCTCCTGTCTGGGGCGAGCACCCCGGGTCCCAAGCTGCTCTTAATGGCCCCGGAGACTGACAAGCGAGGCAGCCGCAGAGCGGCATGCTTTACGGCTGTTTACATCAGCCACCCAGAGGAAGGAGAGAGGGAGAGGAATAGGATGAAGTGTGTGTGTGTGTGGGGGGGGTGCATAGTACTACATTGCTGCGGACTCCCTTCACCTGAACTTAACCTTCTAATGCCGTGCCGTAAATTTATGATAGAAGGAAAACACGAGAGAGGACAAAAGGAGATGAAAGAGAACAAGTGGGGGAAGCGAACAGAATTTAAGAGAGAAAAAATTGGGATAGACAGATGGACATTGAGCAGAAAGAGAAACCATGGGAAGGGAGGGAATCTGGAACCTTTGAAATGGGGTGAAATTAGAGAAGACGGGCAACGGGCCATGTAAACTATCCCACAGGGTCAGTTCTGTTAGAGGCTAAGAGATTTACTACGATCCCCTGGTCCGCTTCAGCTTTATGTTATGTTATGTGTTTTATAGCAAGGCCCACACATCTGAGGCTGCACCAGGTGAAATTAAAACCAAATATTTTCACTTACCTGGCTGTATGAAGGCTGATTTTGGTCTTCTCAAGTTGGCACAAAATAAAAGCAACAAGTAAAGCGGTTATTATCAACTAAAAGCTGTATGAATCGTATGAATAAAAATACTGGTGGTCGCCAATGCTATCCCATAGCCTAATACTAGATAAGAGCACCTATGGTATCAATTTGAAAAAATCCTTGGCCACATCGGCCTCAAGTTATCACGTAGACAGAATTTTCAAAAAACTTGACCTCTGATCCTGACTTTGAGGTCAAGATCAAAATCGTTCAAACTGGTCTGAGATTTTCAGTAGATGCTCCTATGGTATGCATTTGAAAATCCTATATTGCATCGTTCTTAAGTCATCATGTTCACAAACTTGGGTGTCCATGCTACCCCGCCCGGTGGCGTGATGAAAATACTCCTGAGCTGTATAGCCCTTCAGCGGTATTGTACAACTAAGGGGGAAAAAGTTGAAGATTATTAGTTAAAACTATGGTTGGCAATTAAAATTATTGGCTAACCATACAAATTTGCAGTTAGAATAAAAATAAAAGTTTTGGAAAAACTGAAACAACTAAACAAAAACAAATGCTATCAACACATAATAGATTAAACGAGCTGTTATTAAATTGAGCCACAGCTAAACGTTGAGGATGAAATTGCTAATCTGAAAATAATTGGTAAGAGTAAAGTGTAGGCAAATCCTGGTTTTAAATGAGTTTAAGATAATACAGTTGAACATGAGTGGAGCTGTTGATAAAGGGATTCTTGAGCCCATCTTACAGGTCTGTATGTCAAATGAAAAAAAATGCTGAGATGCACTGTGCTGTGAGTTGATTGTCTTTATCTATTTCACTAGGTCCAAATGGCAGAGAGAGCCAGCGAGGTCACCGAACTGAAACACAACCTTGCCCAGGCTCTCAGAGACAAAGAGCAATTACAGGAGGTAAAGATGCCACCACCAGTGTTCTCTAAATGAATTTCAATGCAACATTGTTGCTTTAACAGCAACTCAGCACTTTCATTCAGGTTTTCCACTTGTCTGCACATAAATTGTGGCCATATTGGCCTGAAAAGAGGAGAAAAATCAACTGTCACCATGGAAATCGGTCTAAAAACAGTGAAAATGTTAATGCACTCTCTCCACACATAGTGCCCGAGCACTCTAGAAACTTTTGCATACTCTGATTTCTAAGCAGGCACAAGTTGTGCATAAATGAATCTATTCATTGCAGGTAAAACTGTGCATATTTCAACAATGACCTCAACTTAAGGTTATAAAACTTTAGCCTCAACATAGCTCTTACTTACAATCAAATTCACATACTTAGACAATGTAGACTGAGCTGAAGCCCAGACCAGTATCATTGCTTTCAATTATAGGAGGTGTATGAACCATTTCCATAGCTTTTTCTTTCTTACTCAACACTCCCCACTCTCCTCTAATTAATACATCTATACTTGCTTCTTTCGCCCACTGGTACAGTGCCATTAGATGGTGCAAATGCCACACAACGTGTCTGTTTCACCTTCCCAACCCTGGTTTAAATGTTAAACCTGATAGCAGCGCACTAATGAAGTCATAAAGAGAGGAGATCAGGGAGGAATAGGGAGAGTAAGGAAGGAGTTACAAAGAAAGGGAGAGGGTGAGTGCTTCTATCAGCAAAGCCAGAGCAGAGGGAGCCAGAGTCTGACACCCATTACAGTAATGAGTAGGGTACTAATGCGCTTGCTTCAGATATAATCACAAAGGGCAGAAACAATGTAGACGGGAAACTTAACTCTTAAGATGAACGCACTCACCAACTGTGAGAAAGGTTCTGCTGAAATGTTAACTGATGACTTATAAAACTGAGACTGACTGCGGTTCTGCGCTTATAGCATCAGGAGGATATCCAGGACTTTTTAAATGAGGTGTGGCCGTGAAGTGTAAAGTGTAAAGCTCTCTCGCATCTCTTCTGTAGCAGTTGCAGCGTTACATGTCCAGGCAGAGGGAGCAGGAGGTTGCTGTTCAGGGTGCTGAGGTCCGGCAGCCAATGGTGCTGCGCTACCCTCTGCCCTACCCCCAGCATCCCTCCCCTCCGCCGCTGGTGCCGCAGAGGCCCGCTGAGCTGCAGTACGGCAATCCTTACTCCACCGACACCACAAGAGGTCGGGTCAGAAACTGAAATGATTTACTCGCACTCTGTGTCCCTGCTGCTCCCCTGCTGCTTTAATGTGTTAATCTTTTTAGATCGGGGGGATGTTGCACTTTCCCCTGAGCACGTGTCCCGTCCCCCACCTGAGGCTCCATCCTGCACCCCTCCCTGCGCACCTCCGATCTCACCGTCTAGCCCGGGTCCGGGAGCACCAGGCTGGGATCGAGAGGTGGTCTGCATCCAACCCTCCCGTAGCACAAGTCCCCCCGAGACCCTCGAGCATCCACCAGAGGAGCCACAAAATGTGAGTAGCGGTGTATCTAGCTCAAAACTGAAAAACCTATTGTTGGCTAAAATTTTATATTTAGTGTATGTAGTGTTGTTATATATAAATAATGCATTGTATTTCTGAATAAATACAAAACCATGATTGGCAGCATTAATTGACCTCTCTACATAACTTTTGAGGGATATTTTAAATCACTGTGATGCGATCCCAGCCGTTGCTCTCCTACACTGGCTTTTTGTTGTTGCCACGATAATCCCGCGTTTACTTCACCCTTCTCCGTCTCTGGAGGATTTCTCCCTCGCTAAACGAAGGGAAATGCAGCTTGGCCTTAAAAGACGATGCTTTGAACTCATTTGCATGAAGCTCTAATTAGTGTCACTCCTTCAGAGCTCAAGAGAGATGAAGATAACAAGAGCTGGGGGAGAGTAATTAGAGGAGGTTTTGCATAAGGACAGGCAGAAGATGAGTTAGAGACTGTCGGATAATGGGGCATCCTTGTTTACTGTCATGTAATAGAAACGTAGGTACACATAGTTTACTAACACACGCTTCATTTACTTTAGTCGCACTCCTTTTTCCTGTAATTGTCTTTGGAGGTGGTGTTCATTAAAGCATTCAGATCTGTGAGCAAATAGTGGAAATTTTCTTTTTGTGTGTGTGTGTGCCAAAGGTGGGAGATGGGGCTCAGCAGTCCTGTGATCATCAGCCCAACAGACGCAGTGAAACCAGGAGCAGCTTCTGCTTTGACTCCAGGTAGGACATTCATTTTCAACACAAGGTGTCCTAGAAGACACGACACATAAAGAATGAAACAAAGTAACGCACAAGAGCATCAGTAAAAACAGATGCACAGACAGCTGCTTTGTTGGGAGTTTTTGCCTTGGAAAAAAAAAGATTTGTATCAAAGTAGCCATTGATTCATTTTCTCTCCAGAACTTAAACTGCTCCAAGTAAGACCTCGTCATTTTGAACCCTGGTATATATGACATAACATGCTAAATGACACAGTCAGAGATTTCTTCCTTATGAACATAGAGGATCACATGAAGACAGAATTAATTTATCTGTTTCTGCTCTTACGGGAAGAGTAGCGCACAGAGCCAATAATTACCCTGCAGGGGGGGTAACACAGTTGCTTATTGCAAGTGACTCAACAGCTGCTTTTCAAGAGGCGCACGTCTCTGGCTTTCATTATTTAGTCATAATCTGGTCTGTGAGCAAAAGAGGCCTACTCCATTACAATGATCCACACGGAAACTCACATTTCTTTTTCAATTTTTTGTCTCTCTCATCTATCCATCACCCCTTCCACCAACCCCCGACCTCATCCATTTTCCCCTCATCCCCTTCCGCAGTAGTGACGTTCACAAGCGCTGCCCGCTGTGCGAGGTGATCTTCCCGCCGCACTTTGAGCAGCGCAGCTTCGAGCAGCACGTCCAGAGCCACTGGAAGGTGTGCCCCGTCTGCTCCGAGCAGTTCCCGCTCAACTGTCAGCAGCAGCTCTTCGAGCGGCACGTCCTCACGCACTTTGACGGCCACGTCCTCAACTTTGAGCAAATCGAATGAAGGGGAGGGGGTTCCGGCATACTGTATGGGTAAATATGTGTCGCTATTAGTTGATTTTGACTCGGGTTTGGTTGATTTATCTTGTTAACATACAATCATTTGCACTTTTGTTGTGATTTTTCTGGGGTTTTTTTTTTTTTTTCCTTTTTGTTTGGAACGTTTAAGAGAATGTAGTCTACTTCTGAAAGGAAGCAGAGTTTGTACTTAGGCGGCTAGTCCTCCCAAGTTATTTAGCAGCTTTCACGTTAACATACAATCATTAACATTCAGGAATAGTGCCACAATCCTTTGCTTTTCTAGCATCTTTCTCCTTCAAGGGATTAAATGCACAAATATATATATTTTGTGTTCCAAAACAATTCACAGACACAAAGCTGAACTGGGACTCCGAGGGAAAGCATCCTAAACGTCCCTGTTCTTTTAACTTCTCCAAACATGCATACACCAAGTGAGAAATCATCCAAGGCAGTGAGTCGTCCTTTATTTGTCCTCAGAGTATGATGCTTCGCAAGACGCGAGAGATAAGAGCATAAATGCAAAGTGAATATGAATATGTGACATCTTAAAAGAGTCGCCTGTGCGTGTACATAAAAAGTGAAGAACTGTGTGGTGGAGATGAAATATTGTACGTATGAGATGGTTTAAACACAAAAGAAAACAGCACTACATTTTCATGTATCTGCACTAAATAAGGCTTTATTCTGAATGTACTGTACATAAATGAAAAGAAATATAAATTGTGGCGATACCTGTGAATTACGTCGTGAACCCGCCTCCCCTTATCGTTACCTCCCTCATATTTAAAAGAAGACAGGACCAATGATGTTTTACTTCCTGGCGTGCACTTTCTTGATCTTAGGTCGGCCGTACGAAGCTGGGCTTAGGAGATAATGAACCTCGTTTTTGGCTAAACTGGCTGCCGGACACGGGGTTAGACTTGTTACGTACTTTCATGTTTTACAGTCACAGTCTGTTAGCCCTCATGACTGAATGTCGTTTATGTGCGTCTTCACGGGGCTTCCTCACCACCGCTTGTTTATTTCAGTCATTATGCGTGTTGTAACCAGGCTTTTTAAAAAAAAAAGAAAAAGGAAAGAAACGCACATGTCCAGTCATCACAAGACAAACCTGTGTATGTATGTCACGTGTCCGATGCAGGCCTTTTCATGTGAGAATGGTTTAAGTGGTGCTGCAAAGATCTTTATGAATAAAGTCAGCTTGTCTAAATGCATTTTGATGCTTTGTTCTTCATTTCTGAGCTGAATAAGTAATGAACACGAGTCTGAGATGTGGAGCTTTTTTACTTTATTTTGCTTTTTTTTTTCTCAGTCGTTTCCTGTTTACATTTAAGCAGCTTCTCTTTTATATAGAAAGACAGGTTGACATCATTTACAAGTCACTCTTCTCAGAACCTGTTGTACCCCCGTACAAAAAAAGGAAACATCAGTCTCCACGTTACATACGAAAATATAATTTAAAAGCACTTGACAACAGATGCACGTTACAATACATTCACTGTACACGGTATATTGAAGTTCCTCCCTCATCTCCCCTCCAGCACACACCCTCCGTTTCTCCTCTCCCATATGTGCGAGTGGCCCTCCCGAGTCTGAAGCTGAGGATGGGTTTTGTTTTTACGAGTGCTTGACAGCTCAACTTTCAGTCTGTCCCCGCAGAGAACCTTCTCTCCTACGCTCAAAGGCCGGACTGAAGTGTCTTCTATCATCATCTCAGGCTAGCAGCTCCACAGATGTCCTCGTAACCTGGTGCCAGGATTTTACAGATCCAGGTTCCAGGTGGTTTAAAATAGGCATGGATTTGTGCTTATGTAGTAGCACACTCGCTGAGGGTATGTGGCGTATCCTGCAGTCTGCCTTTTAACAACATTGTGTAAGTAAAAATCCCTATAGCCAAACTGGAGGACAGGACGGTGTGTGCATGTCGGAGATCACTGTACCTATCAAATGAACGGGGGGCTCATGCTGCAAGCCTTGAGCAGAATCTAAACTTTTTTTGTACAATGAGGGAAATGATGATATAATGAACAAATGTGTCTTGGCGAGTTGAAGCACTGTGCTCTCACTCGGAATGATGAAATCCCAGTCAGGAGCAACAAGCCAGCCAACCACCCTGCTCCATAGGAGTTGAACCAGCAGCCAGGCACAGAAACATGACACATCCGAGCAATGAGACACAGATTACAGTAATACTCTCTAGGCTGATGACTTGGATACTGCTGAAAACACACACCACTCACACTCTCGCGAACACACAATGGACTGGAATGCTTTTGTCTAAAACACACACGCACAAAAACGACACGTAGATGGTAATCTCTTTCAAATACAAAATCCACCTTCTTCTTTCACACGTCTCCACACGACACAGAAACATGCGTGAAAAACATTCTTCTCGTGTACATCCATTCATTCCCGTGACTTTTTTCTTTTTCTTCTTTTTGGAGGTGCGACGTACAAGAAAATAATTGCCACAAGTCTGGGGCGACCTCCGGGGTGGAAATATTACAACACTCTTCCCATCCACCTTCCTTTCCTCCCCCCCTCCCTCTCTCCTCATCCCCTCATCAGGCACATGGTATGGTCAATGTTTGGCAGTGGAGAGCTGTTGGCAACGATCATGGAAAAAACAAAACAACTACAAAGATCTTGGCAACTGGAATACAGTGTGCCGCTTAACCCACTTTTGTGGCTAAGCGTGTGGAACGCAGCTCTGGCACTGTGAATGAAGAAACGCTGGAGATAACGATGGCTTAATGCGGATACGGATCGGGCCGTGTTCTAATACGTTCTCCACGTGATAAAATGGTCAAACGACACACAGATCGGTGTCAAACTGAAAGGAGCATTAGCTCTTAATCTGTAGAACATGTAAGGAAAACAAAGAAACAAAAACTCAGAACCTAAAGTCAGCCAGCTGATTGACCTTTGACCTCTGAGGTGACAGAATTGCTCAATCAGCAAATGAGGAATGAAAGGAACACTTACTGATACATAAAAATGAACACGAAATCTAAAACACTGACAAAAATATATAAAATAAAGCTTGAAAATAAAGTAACTATGTATATGCTCATGAATACTTTTATATATTTTTATGTACACATACATATCTGTCTATTGTTTATATATCGATATATCTATTAAAAGTATAACTTAACTCCAGCGCTTTCACCCCCACAAATGACCGTGAAGGCACAGATCTAAGCTCAGCTGGACTCTGCAGCTCAAAAGGGAGTGTAACAACCGCTGAGCTTACATCAGCACTGGAGGCCAACTTCATCCCACTCAGAGCTGAGCAGGAGGAAGGCAGGGCTTGGTTGCACTTCCTGTTTCACGTCTCCGTCTTTTCTCCTCTTTACTTTCGTATCATTTTGTTTTTTGTCTTTTCTTTCTGTTGTTTTTTTTACAGTTAGCACCTTATGTAAGTCGAACGATAGAAAATAAAATAATGTGATAGCATATACGAATGTGCAAATGTACATCAATAAAAATACTACAAAGATAGTTTTTTTTTTTGTTTCCCAAAAAAATACAAGTGATATAACATAGATAGAAAAAAATACTAACGTAACACACAAAAAGAAGATGATTTAAAAAAAACAAAAAAAAAAACTTAAAGCATGCACTTGATCCTTTAGTGTACATAGGATGGGTAAGGAAAGTCAGGACTCTTTTTTTTTTTTAGGGGAAGTTGATTGGTGTGAGCGCGGGCTCTTAGCCTTGAATCTTGCGGAGGATCTCGGTGGAGACGGGCGGGTGGAAGTTGATGGTGTGGTGCCTCAAGCCCTGCGAGGTCTTGTAGCTTTTGCCACAGCGACACTTGAAGGGTTTCCTCACACGAATCTGTGTGCGGTGGCCGTTCTTGGCGTGGTATTTGATACCATTCACATTCTGAAGAAAGTGGTCGCATGCAGAGATGAAGAAGAAAAATGGGGTTATAATTACCACTTTTGATTGCACACAGCATCTATAAAACACCAGAGCATTATCCCAGATTTTATGGACAGAATTCCAATGAAAATACAACGAAAATACAAATGTGAAACATTTCACTAAACGTAGGCTTCATCCAACATTTGTTTTTCCTCTCTCGTTTTTTACTACACACATCATGATAGAGTAGCGCCAGTGAGTTGACTTTATCTCATTCACAATGATAAAACATGGTAGATTTCAATCGATTAGCCTTTTTTATTTTAAAACAATAGGTAGCAGATCAGTTGTCAGTTATCATGTGGTACACAAAAGAAAAATCCCATGTGCACCAGCTGTTTAATACTTTGAGTCTCCTTATATCATAAAGCCACCAGAGTTAAAATCTACTGAGAATTGCAAATATGAATTTGACCTTAAGCACAATTTGGGTGCAGACCCATTACTGGGTGCAAGTTTCACTAAAATCTGAACAGTACTGCTTATTAATAGTGCACAGACAGATGCAGGGATGGATGTCTCGCCAATCCACCCTGAGGCCACTTACTGCATGTCTTTCCCTGTTCTCTCTCTCTCCCAGCTTTGTGGTCTTCTATACATTGTCCTAAGACAATAAAGACTAAAAACGCCCAGAAATATAAGTGATTTACATGATATCAGCAAAACTGCTATTTTGTGTTTAGTGGTAGGGAGTTAAAGTTATCATCCTGAACTACTAAACTAGGAAGGTAAACCTTAAGACTGCTTCATATTAGCATGTTTGCATGCTAATTTTACCATTTTTCTGTCAATCAACAATTTCCTTTCTCCGCTTTAAAGTTGGATAACTTCAACTATGTACCCGCCCACTGCATCACTAATGGATACTTCAGTGTCGTCACCATCAGTCCCTGAATTTCGCCGAAGTCCTGCGGTGTCTGGTTGTTATATCACTGCTAGTCTCATCCTCTGTGAATGCCCCTCAACAACAAAGGTCGCTTTTCCCACGCTGCTGTTTTTGTCTTCAGGGTATTAGGGAGAAATGTTCCCACACTGTCCATTAGTTAAGCAGCTTGGATAGTGAGCAAGCTGAATGAGTTTTTTGTTGCCAGCTGTTATTAAAAAAATGAATTAAAAAAAAATTAAGTGAAGCAGAAAATATTAATCACCCTCAGATCTTATAATGTGCTTTTTCAAACACATGTGATACTCAGACAAAAGTTCTAGTGTGGATTTATTCAGAAGTAAAACCTCATGCCTTCGTGGAACTGCCTGCTCCGCCCTCAGGTTCAGCCTTACCTTGTATCTCTTCTTACACCCGGGGACGGGGCAGGCGAACGGCTTTTCATCGGCCCCGTTCATTGACATGGAGCTGAGGATGGACTCAGAGCTGATGGCGCTTTCTGTGGTCCACGACTCATCGCTATCCGACTCCTCGTAGTCTACCTCCTCCTCATCATACTCGCTGCCTAAAGGCATAATGGAGCCACGCAGAACAAAAAAACACTTGTCAACCCAGCTGAAACAGGGATAGCGACATACCCACGGGAATGCAACGCCCTGGGAATTTGAGAAGCAGAAAACGATAAGTGACTTTTTATTAACACATTTCTCTGCGTGCTGTCCCCTGCTCGGATTCATAAGCAGCCCACATATCACGGCACGCACAAGCCAGAAATGGTGTGATGTGCTTCCGTGTGTGCCTGTGAGTCAAAATGTGGGGATTGGCACTGAGAAAGAGATCATTAAGTGGGAGTGATCCCCATTGCTCAGCCTGGAAAAAGTGCTTTACTAAGTGCAGAACATTTTCCACTCACATGCATGCACACACAAACACACACACACACACATAGACATAAAGGCCCACTGACCCCCCACCATCTCACAGGAAATGCTGCACCTCAGCTTGAGGAAATGGATGGCACCCTGGCACATGTTGAAAGGGGGCGTGTGCGCGTGCGCACATATATATATGTGTGTGTGTGTGTGTGTAGCCATGCTGATGTGTAAGCCCAGACCTAACACTACGTTTGGAACCATTTGGGCTGGAATTGGACATCTGCTTCTAGGCTGTGCAACACACGGCCCCATGCGAACACACAGCGTGACAGCTGCTATGTAATTAGCAAAGTGTTGACTGGTCTGCTCACTGCAGGAGCCACCATTCCCAAGACACAAACAGTGCGCACACACACACACACACACACACACACACACACACACACACACACACACACACACACACACACACACACACACACGAACATAGTGGTTGGTTACAAGCTTTCCACTGTGACAGCAGATTTTCCTGATGATTTACAAAAGAGCAAGTATTAGCAGAGAATTGGCCAGAAATATCCAAAAAAATAATGGTTAATGTTTACAGAGACACTGCTGAATATAAGATGAGCAGGCTTGTGCACTCCTAGCAGGTATTTTGTAGTTTTCACTTTGAGATGCAGAGCCATTGGACAGCTATGAAATAAGCTGCATTCCATTTGCATTACAAATATCTTCACTCGCTCTTCAGCGCGCTGTCTGACTTTGATGAATATGCTTCCCATGTTTTTTTCTCTTTGTGTCAGTAGGGTTAAATTGCCTAAGTCAGTTTCAACATATCCTTTCCCATCACACATATAAGCAATCCATCTTTTTCCCTTTCAATCATACGTTTGAACACACACACACACACACACACACACACACACACACACACACCGGTTATACCTGTAGGTGTGCTGCTGCGGAATGAGGAGGAAGGGGTGATGGGGGGCGTGACGGGAGGCGTCAGGTTACCGCTGGTGTGGCGGGGAGGTGTGGCCGTGCTGTTCCTGGACACTCCGCCCGTGATGGACAGGGACAACTTGGGTGTGGCCTTCTTCTTTATGGTCTCCTGCTCCCGGCGTGCTGCATCCGTCATGAACCTGACGTCACACAGTTATTATATTAGTTCGCATTATCCGATTTCTCATTATTAATCAGTGGAGAGGTCTCCTACCTGCATGTAATACTAAACTTATGTGACAGCTGTGTTCTCATCAACTTGAAAACCTTATAAATATAAGCAATGTTGTTCAAATAAATGCTAACACATTTTCATCCACTTGGGTTGTTTTTTTTGGGTTTTTTCTATAACTTTGACCTCTTAATTTGAAAGGTAATTAACTGAAAGTTTATTATAACTTCGGTAATTGTTGTAGTTTTGCCTTTTCCCTGCTAAGGCTACAGCGACAGAGGTTTAGAGACAGCAAACATGCTACAGTACGGCACCAAGAACATACTGATTGCTTTGGTCACTAGCAGATTGCAACTGTTGCCTGTGGTTTGCATGGATGACACAAACCCTACCAACTAGTGGCTGCCACTGGCCTCTGCAACTGAGGCCTAACTACTTAGATTTTGCTTGTGATTACATGAAATTATAAATTAAAACAGTAGTTCTCTTACTTTTTAAACTGATGTACAGCTACGGATCCACTATTGATCTAATGATGTAGCCTATTTTAATCCTTCATCTACAACTTTTAGCTACAACTCTGTTTATCAGCTATTAATTAAGTACACTGACCACTTTCAACAGTTTTCCCACTCCATTTAGTTGCACGTGTGAATCTATACTTTTGGGTAAGATTTTCAGCTGATAGACACATTTTCAGCCAATACTGTCCAGCTTTTTTCAACATTTCACCTCTGTATTATGTTTAGCTAATGACTGACTTTTAGCTAGTTTAGATTTCTTGAACGGTTTATCTTGCCATTAGCTAGTCATTGCAGTGGGAAATCCATGCTTTTAGCTACAAGATTCAATTTAAAGCCTCACTTTTAGCTCTTAACTCCCAACTTCAGCTTATTTTGTCGCAATTTATTTAGTAATGCTAACTGTTTAAATGTTTATACTATTATACTACTATATCCATACTATTAGCAATCAAATTAAAATCCTTATTCAAATGGTATACAGTTTCAAAAGTCTTAGCTAATAAGTTTAACTAGTTATTAGCAATTTCAAATATTGTTTCACAGTTTAGGTTTTTTGTTACAGTTTTAATAATATATGTATTCTTTTAGCTGTCTTTGCACGGTGTTTTTTAGCTGCTAACTGTTTATTTAAATGTTATTTTTTTATTTACTTATAAGTTTGGCTAATCTGTCCTCGTACCCTCTGTTGACTGCAGAAGTATCGCTGCTTTAATAAAACCCTGTTAATTTATTATTTATTATCCTTTTCATAAATTGTGATTCATATCCTAATTTGGTTTTCTAACATGTGGCGTTAAGCTGTGCTCCACTGTTGCTATGAGAAAAATGTCCATTTGTGTGAGAAGACAGGGCCTTGCTGCTGAGTGAACTCCTCCCTTAAATATTCTGTCAAAACATGTACAGTAAATACAAATGACATTTATAGCCTCGCCACTTGAACAATTATCACAGAAAACAAACCTCTCTCTTTCATTCCACCATTATCTCTCTCAGTGTTACATCTTGTAGGGATTTAACGAGGCATTTAGTGGGACGTGACACATCGGTTCACCACACACAAACACACACATGCCGTAATCCTCTGGCTGCACAGGGAGTCAAAAGTGATTGTCTTGTGTGGTTTTCTGTGCTGGTCTGTGGATGAGTCACTGCTGTGGGTATGGGAAAAGTCAGTCATTGGAGATGTTCTCCGCAAGCCACATATACACACACTCACACGCACGTTAACTTTCACTGGTGGAACAATGGTGCCCTCTGTAGACGGATGCTTTTGAGCGTGTGTGAATGTGTACGATTGTGTGTGCCTTACCTGTTGATGTAGCTTAGGGCCAGATAGGTGGGCTGCTGTTGCTCCTGCTTCTCCAAGACCCTCGGATCTGTGTCTGCGAGAGAAGGAGACGTTCAGATTAATCACCACTCCCTGTGGAGGGAAAATGTTCTGTGAATACTCTAAGTATGTAGCTGACTCACACATGTATTCTTTCTGCCAGACAGGCTGATAGATTACTAGATATGTCTCACACTGCGTTCACTGTATTAGTCTCAATGTGTGGCACCCTGCAGATACATTTCAGATACTTTCATAAACGGCACGTTATTACAGCAGAACCAAGCCCTATCTAATTTACAACCAATGCCTTCGCTGAAGTGACCCAAAACCACTTAATCGTTGCCGGGGGGAGGATGTGGTTACAAAAAGAAAAAAATTACTTTAGAGTAAAGGCGGCTGTGATGAATGTACACACTGTATGAGCTGAGGAGTACATACAGGCTTTTTCCAGATGACTTGCTAAGTCAGTAACGCTACAGTCGGCAACTTCCACTGCCTGAGGCAAGCAGTGTGTACTTCAAAGTCCCATCTCACACCCCGGGAAAACAGAAGCAAGTGTGCATGAAAACACTGCGGGTGGGTTACATATGTGAACTACCAGTGCCATCAAGTGTTCAATCTGGGAATGTTCAGAAGGAGCTTAAAAAAACAGTACATTTAAGTAGGGCTGCTCAATTAATCGAATTTTAATCACGATTACAATCTGGGCTTTCAACGATCATTAAAAATGACTGAGCCGATTATTAGCCCCTCCCTCATTTATCCGCGACACCTTAAAGGCCGGTCCGTGAAAATATTGTCGGGCATAAACCGGTCCGTGGCGCAAAAAAGGTTGGAGACCGCTGATTAAGAGGACCCGAGGGAAGCTCGGAAAGCTAAGCAGAAGTTATTTGGAGAGGAGAGTGACTGCTGTTGGTTGAAAAGAGAGGTAAAAAAACTTCAGTGGTGTTGCACACTATTTTATATTATTTTTTAAAGTCATTGTTAACCCTTTAAATCCGGTCAGAGCAGCACGCTCCGTGTTGTGTAACTATTTTTAAATCCCTGTAGAACCTGAACCGTGTAAGCTAGCGCAATAATTTGTTTTGCATATGAAACCGGAGGAGTTGTACTTACATCTGATGCCATCAGCTTGTCCTCGGTCACGGTTTCCTTCCACATAAAGCTTTGCAAAAACTGCATAAAAAGCGCTTGCAGGAACAAAAACATAATATTCCAGAAACACGCTTTGCCGATCCATCAGCTGTTCGTAACACTTCCCACAGTGAAATGATGCACCTGCTGTTTTCTTTGCAAATTTGCATCATAGGATTGTTTTTTGTTTTTCCTGCAGTATATAAAAACTGTATCTCCAAAATAAAACTATGAAGACACTCAAAATAAATTTCCTGTTGTTGTAAACTATTTTTTGCAACTTTATTGTATTTAAAGTTTTGAGGGATAAACCTCTTAAATTTCTCCAAGTAGAAATATATGTAAACAAAACAAAAGCGATTTTCAATATTTTTTGTAGTTTATTGCACTTTTTTGCAATTTATGTAATTACTATGGACTTAATGCATACATATTATTAAAATATGGGCTATAACAGTTGTATTGATGTATAGCAACTTGAAATGCTCCCACAAATGGCACTACAGCATGTAAAAAAAATAATATAAGCTCTGGTGGACTTGGTTCTATAGTACCCGTTGCCTACTGGTGGTGGTCAGAGGGCCCGGTGGCGCCAGTGTCAGGCAGCCTCGCCTCTGTCAGTGCGCCCCAGGGTGGCTGTGGCTACAATGTAGCTTGCCATCACCAGTGTGTGAATGTGTGTGTGAATGGGTGGATGACTGGATATGTAAAGCGCTTTGGGGTCCTTAGGGACTAGTAAAGCGCTATATAAATACAGGCCATTTACCATTTAGGTCTTAAAGGGTTAAATAAATATCGTCAAATAATCGTGATCTCAATTTCAGTGAAAATAATCGTGATTATCATTTTTGCCATAATCGAGCAGCCCTACATTTAAGCCAAGCCATCTATGTCTGCGTGAGTGTGTGCACTAGCAGGCATAATTGCAGCAACATATGTAATAGCTAGCAGATGTATTTCAATTTAGATCCAAGGACTAGATCATCTCTGTGCAAAAATTAACAACACACCCCTGGATGCTTCCAACTGTGGTGTGTTGGCCTTCTCAGCCCTTCAGTTTTCAGGCTTTCACACCTCATAATTAAACAAAGAATGCAGACTTCCCACCGTGCGGGAGGAGGAACACTAAGGAGACCAGCAAACAAGAAAACAACCCAGAAAAAAGAAACTTGTCCACTTCAACTGGTCTCCCATGCAAAACATAGTGCTATATATGTGACTTTCAAAATAAAAAGACTAGGCAAAGGGGGAAAAGGGTAGCAAGATTATATACCCAGGTGGTCCGCAGAGGTGGTCTCTGACAGTCTTTTATAGCTGAGACTTAATAATCCTACCTGCTGCTCAGATGTAGAGACCAGAGCTTTCTGCGCATGCATAATTGTGCACAAACACACACACATACACACAGCTAAACCTACATCCCTGAGTCACGAGACATGTTTTAGTGAGAGCTATCTGCATCTTTTAATAACCTTTTGGAAACCACTGAGTAGACTAGACAACAACAGGGAAAATCTGCTAAAACAAAATCTATATATCCACTGAGATTAAGCAAAAAGATGACAGGAATGACAAATGAGTTTGGATTAGAATATTTATAACCTGTTTTGTTTTGGGGGGGTTTTAATCTAAAAGATTCCCACAGAGTCCACAGTGGCATCTTCACATTACTTCACAAACTTAAAACACAGAACAAAACACATCTGGGGAGGTGATAGAAAGAAACCTAATTAGTGTGATCTTTTTAAAATAGTCCATCAGAGTCAAACGTATACAGTTGCAAGAAAAAGTTTGTGAATATCCTCATATTACCAGGACTTCAATGCTACTGATTTTTCCCTCTGTCCTAATTGAAAACAAACAAAAATCTGACTGAAATCAAAACAAGAGCCAAGCCCATATGATTAGCCAGTGTTATCTGTGTGTCCGTCTATTGGTATCAGCGTTTATAATGGCCAATAAATGTGAAAAATAAAGATGGGACTGAAGAAAGGCTCTTCAACCATGTTCTGTGTGTTGAGGTTGTGTAGTAAATAAATAACTACACATAACAAATGTTAGGCAAATATGTTCAGCTAATATATTGTAATAACAGATTTCTTTTATAGATATCACTCCCAAAAATCTTACACTGGTCAGATTCTGCTAACAACAAACAAAAACTTGCACTTTCCGTGCTTTTATTGAACACACTGAGTAATTACTCACAGTCCAGGCTAGAAAAACACTACCAAATTCTCCAAAAGCTACTGGAAGTCAGATGTTCCAATTAATGACATGGGATTGGAAGTCTGGGATGCAGCTGTAGCACTTCCTTTAAAGACATGCATGAAAAGCCTCATGTAGGCTGCTCATCTCAAGAATGACTGGCTAGTCTGAACCAGAGGTGGACAAATAATGTTCCTAAGGGCCTATATAAGAAACTAGGATTACTATAGGGGGCTGCAGCAATGACCTGAACTCAGTTCTGCTTCATTTTAATTGTATCTCTTTATGAACCTTTACTGGTAAGAGTAGATGTTACAATCAGGTCTGAACCATTCTGTGACTGCAAGAAAAAGCAGTACAGAGATGCACAAAGCTGACAGCATGTCTTGCAAATATCAAACCACAGCACACATCTTAAATAGGTGAAAACAAGACCAAAGGGTTACAACACAACACCTGCAGAAGTCTTGCTAAAATGTTCGTTCATCTTCACTAGAAAAAATTACTTAATACCAGGACTTCCACCTCTCCACGCCCCCTTCAAAAAACCGGCACATGAAGCAGAAGAAAAGTCAGCAATATCTTGTAGGCGAACAAACTGCAAACAGGAGGAAGCATCGTGGTTTGCGGCTGCTTTGCCACCTCACAGCCTTGATGCCAATCATTAAAGGAACAATACATTGAACACTGTATCAAAACATTACACAGTAGAGTGTCAGGGTAGCAGTCCGTGAACTGAGGCTTAGGAGGGTGGCAACAACATAATAACCCAAAGGATACAAAGTAAGAATTAAGTGTTTTAATGACCAAGACAGTGACCTTAATCCAATTGAGATGCTGTGGCTAACCTGAAGAGTGTCCAATCAAGAGTTTTATATGGGCCCTCTTCACTGTGTCGGCAGCTACTGTTGCTCCTTCTACGAGTGACTAAATTCAAAAGCTGACTTACTTTTATTAGCCGATACTGTGAGTGATCACTCAATGTGTTCAATTAAGACAGGAAAACCACAACTGTGTGGTTTTAGTTTAGTCAGATTATTGAGGTCCATAACTGTAACTTTTTTCTAAAGATGCAGATTAGGCCACATTTTATGAGTAATCAATGCAGAAATTCTGTTAATTCCACATTTTTTCCAACTACATAGCAGGATAAGACTGACTCAAAGGATTAACTGTGAAAGAAACATCAGCTGAAGGCAATTTAATGTGAGAATGGCAAAAATGTGAGGAAAGAATGCCAGAATTAATATCTTGGGATGTTCAAGGTGCTGAGGATTGTGGATGAGGTAAGTGTGTGTAGAGAAGGGGGAGGGGTGTTGGTGGAAATGGGGTTAGCCAGGTGCGGATAGCGAGAACTGCAGTAAATGTTAGCCGGTTTTACAACTTCCACTCGCCGAGCTAGACAGAAAGTGAGCATGCTGTTGATCCTGCTGCTGTGGCCAGAAGAAGACCTGCATATGTACACCCAGTAAGCTACATACATACATACACACACACACGTATATATATTTGCTAACTGAACCTCAAAGCTGCCAATTTCAAATTTACAGTACAGTATTTTAGCAGGCTAATGTACATGCATGTGCATATTTGTAATTCAGTACATGTTTTCCTTATCTGTTTTGTTTCAAAGTATCACCAGTGTGGAAACACTTTAGTTATTAATATCTGTGCCCAATCTGCAGCCACTCATTTCACAACCCACACATCCATCTCTCACAAGCGGCACACTGCTGCCACCTGCTGAATGTACTCTGTCTGCATGTGTCCACATGCACAAGCCCATTGTGTAGAGAGGTCTGTGTATGTGTCTCTTTACATGTGTGCATGTGCTGAAACCAGACCAAGAATGCATGGCTTGTTATGCAGCCTGCTAATTAAGCCTCGGAGAGCATTTTAACGTGTTTCTAAAGCAGCAGGCAACCGGATGGAGGGAGAAGAGAGGCGAGGAGGAGGAGTGGGAGCAAAGAGAGGGGGCATATGGGTGGAGGGAAAGGCAAACTCCTCTGTAATTATGCTTCCCAGTGCTTGGTGGGGCGCTCAGATCGTGCGACTTCCGAAAGACAGTGTGTGTGACTGTGTGTGTGTGAAGCAAAAGAGAGGGTCTGCAGTTTCCAGTTTGGGATGCCAGTCCAATAACTGCTTCGCTACACCCTGACAGGTCATACAGGAAGTATAGTGAGCACAGCCTCTCACATGCACAAACATGCACCCCTTCCCTTCTCAACCCTCTGACAGGAGCGAGATGGGAAACAACCTGACAACTAAAGCAAGAACAAACAGCTGAAATCCTTCTTTTAATGCATATATAAATCACATATACATAGAGCTGAAATGATCAGTCTAATACAAAAACATTGTCCAAAAAATAATTACAATGTAAAATAAAAATGAAAAATAATTGTAAAAATAATCGACTTATTGGTTACCTTTTCAGCACGTGACTTACTGGTAAAAATGTTGTTATATCTAATAGAGCAGGGCAATATGGCCAAAAATATATATCACGATATATATTTGAAAATTTGCGATAACGTTATAACTGACGATATAATTTCTGCGAGACAAAATACAACTCCAGGACTTTACTAGCGCAAAAAACCCCCATCCATTTATTTTACTTAAACAAGCAGCTGTTTTTTTATGTGCATTAAAGCTATATAAACATTTAACAGTGTAAAAGTAAATTCCTTGCTGAAAGTTTAACCAAAAGGCATTTCCAGTAGAAATGGGCTGACATATCCTGAGCATAACTATGTATAATATCCACTGAAGTTAAAAAGAGGTGCTTTCAAATATGTATTTTTCGGACCATAAGGTGCACGGGATTATAAGGCACATTAAGCGAAACAAAGCAGTCAGATAAATCAAACTTTATTCAACTTATTCTTCTTGCTTCCTCCACTTCTGTACCATTGATTCATTAATGCTGTATTCTACCACAGCTGCTCTATTCCTATGTTGTTGCAGTATATTAATGACTAACCTTGTATTGTGGATGGATTATCTCAGTTGTTCTCCTGACTGAAGTTTGGTTTACAGCATCCTGCCATGCGATTGCATTTGTCTCTAACCATCAGGAACCTTCACGTTAACTTTTTCTTTATGTTATGCTAACATAGCTGTGTCGCTAGCGATCACGTAGCACAGCATTAAACACCAGCTAGCCCAACTTCAGTAACCCTACAAACGTCACTGCTGTGTAGCTTCCTGTCTTCATTTATGTTGGAAGTGATAGCAGAGCTGTACGTTTGATTTTTTTTTTTTTTTCTCAGAAATCTCTCAGTCAGAACATGCTATATCATGCTTAGGTAACTAGCGAAACTAGCGAGCTAACTTCCGCTAACTTCTAACTCCGTTAAATGTAATGAATTCCGTTTTCATGGATGCCTGGATGTTAAACATCATAGTTACACCTGGTAAAGCAGCAACGCTGATCATTTTATTAAAGATGGAAGAATTTAGACAGTTTTTAACTCTCAGTGATGTTCGTTTGACTTCGGGACCTTAAAGGACGGAGTTTAGGACCCAGACTACTCCCAGACTACTCCCAGATTTACGAGCACCTTAGTCTGACAAATACGGCAATAACGATGGCCTGCTTGCATATTCTACAAAAAAAATGTGCTTTGTTGTGTATCTGACAGACAAACACCAAACCAGTTAAGTTGCACCATTTTTACAAACTAATTCTGGTTCACCTGTTTCACTCAACAATCTGCTTTCTCCATTCTCATTCTCCGTTACCGCCGTGCTTTTTCGGCACTGCGCATGCACGATATTTCATTTTCTTATCGTTGCCTAGCATTGTACCGGTATTACCGTGAACGGTATAATATGGCCCAGCCCTAATATCTAACATATTCAGCTTTAACTTACATAGTAAAACAGAATAATCTACACATCCTCAAACATGCTGTCTCCCTGTAAACAACATCACAAAGAAAGAAATGCAAAAAATAAATTCTAGTGGTTTGCCAATCGTACCCACAAAATTATCCGTGTAATCGAAAAGCAACAAGTTTAAAAAAAATCACTGCAAACTAACGATCAGCATTCTTCAGCAGAGTTTACATCATGTTACAAGGCCGTAGTTTCAGCTCAACCTTTAACTCCGAATGCAGAAGAAAAACAAGGATTCAAGTAAAGTCTGTCCAAGCAAAGGTGATATCTTTTGGGATTTCCCTGTACTCAGCTCACACCCGTGTTTTGACTTTCATAACCTTCTCTTTTAAATCTCTTTCCCTGCTTTTAATCTCTACCTGCCTCCCCCCTCCCTGTCCTTTTTGCTGAGGTAAGGGGCAGGTACGTGCTTGTGCAGGTGAGAACATTGCTGCCGTCGTGCACGCAGGCAGAGAAGCCTGACATCATTGCATTCCTCAGACCTTACCTACACTCCCAGCACAACAAAACTACCACACTAAACACAGTGCACCTAACCCCACTTCCTTATTGCATTCGGCTGTAATCTAAACAGTGTGGGCATGCCATTGGTAGGCTCCTGCCCTTTAGGATGAGATCAGTGTTGTAGATCCACACGTTTCCTAGGTTTCTCACAGATGGGATCACGACACACTCATCTGGTCTGCTTGCTGCCAGCTATTATGTGTCAGACAAGGCAGAAGTCCAAATAAAAAAAACGATATAGAAGATAACGGATTAGAACAGGAGTCCAAACACAAGGCAGAAATTTGGGAGTTTTCTGGTCGTGTAGCACATTAGATGCCCTACCACAAGAGGGCAGCACAGCCTGCAGCAAAAACTAACTGTTTCCAGCAGAGACGTACACTGATTTCTCCACACCTGACTTAAGTCCCGCTGACTCACTTTTTACAACTACTAGCATCTCATATCTCAAGCTTCAAATTAGCTGATCCTTTGATTGATTATTGATCACACGCCACTGCACTAATTCACAACCGAAAAGGAAGTCAAAACCAAATGTCACTTGCCTCCCCGCCCCCTCTCAATCCTCTCCATGTGTCACTCTAGACCCTATGGTAACTGATCTGAAAGCAGTATTGATTAGACTCTTTATGTCTGTGCCGCCCCTGATAACCAACCGTGCTATAAAGCCAGGAGAGGGGCAATTCATTAATCCAGAATATTTGACTGGTAAACCGCTATTCTGTTCATCTGACAGTTAGGGTCAAAGGTCAGGCTAAGAGCCAGATGGGGCATACATCACTCAGTGTCTGTGGTGTTTGGGTTGTTGAACTGAGGAAGCAATATTAATCCCTGCATTTCTGTGGGGACAAGGTGAAAAATCACGTTTTGATTTCTTCCACCCTTGGGTTTATTTGGAAGAGATCCATGGAGCATATGGGTAAGATGAAGAGCAGCCCACCCTGCTCCTCCGTCTCCCCACCAGCAAACACCACACCAACTACATCACTTGTGTTTATCAGTCCTGTTCTCCACGTGACGCGACATCACGTTGGGTGTCCTCAACACAGCTGGTTGCTCGACAGCACTCTTTGTCAGTGAGACAGCAGGTGTGCAATAACTCAGCCAAATACACTGCCCCTAACCCCTTTAGGGACCGCCAGTTGCCATGGAGACTGGCTCAATGAAGCATCTATGTAAACCCCTCGCTCCCCCCCTTCACATAGCCTCATGAGGATGGATACTCCCCACAAATAATGATTAGCCCACATCAGATTACTGAGTGATTCAGAGATGCGTAAATGCATCTCTAGTCTTATTTGTTATGGTGGATCATAGTTTAATCTAACACACTGTTATTGTGTGTTTAGTTGGAAGTGACAGTTTATTCTGTTCTTTAAATCTGCATGCTTTTCTCTGCTACCTTGAGGCAATAGGAGGAAAGCACTCCCTTATCAAGAATTCACATAATTTACTTAGATTTTAATTATTGTGCACGCAAAGACAGGTATTTTTATTTAACAGCTCAAAAATGCACCTACACCAGCTCTATTTCCCCCCATTTTTGAGAATCCACATACAATGCTGCTATAATAGAAGTTACTAATTGCACCAATTACCACTTAATTAAATAAATACATGCCTCTTTATAATCCAGAGTGTTTACCCTGCAACTTTTTCTGTGCCTCTTATGTTAAATGGTGGGCAAACTGATTACGATTGTATTTATACGTGCCAGGGGGCAGTCATCAGAGTGTTTACTGTCAGACCAAAATCTAATAAGCGGTGCAACAAGTCGGCGCTTGTACTTGTGGAAGAAAATCTGATTATATCCTTGCATGTCTGCTACAACTTCAGCTGATGGAGTGCCGGTGGGAATTAGACACCAAAATAACAGAAAAGCCACGGGGGAGTGACGCTTTCAGAAATGTGACAGTCAAGAGTTTTCGGCAGCTCAAATGCACAAGCGGTATGAAGAAAAGCCACGGCTGCACTGCGTCAGGCCTGGAAATGTAAACAGTGCTCAGCAACGCTAGCTGTGAAACCGCTGTCTGGTCGGGATGCTAGTTTCACCTATGAGACCTACGCGGCCCTCCTAGTCGAGTTACCGCTGCAAAGGTAACTGCTGTAGCTGACTCCTAATCAGACGAGTCGGCCCCAACATCTCAGAAAGCATAGTTTATTTTCCAGATATAAAAGTTGATAAATAACTCCCTCTCCGGCGAGCCTCGACAGAGAGCAAGAAGCAGGAATAGCGGAATGCAGAGCTGAGCCTATCTGCGTTTAGCTAGCTAGCTAGAGGGGAGGGGAGGGGGGGCTAGCTAATACCAGCTAGCTGTCTAGTTCCCTCTCCCCCGCTGGCTCCACTCACCGATGTGATTGTCCTCGATGTGGACGATGAGCTCGGCGAGAGACTCGAACTGGAGTCCGCAGCCCCCGAACCTGCAGGAATTGGAGAAGAACGAAGCGGCGGCGATGCCCGTCATGTTCACGGCGCTGGTGCATTCACCGGGCAGAGAGGGGGGGGAGGGGGTCCAGGAGCCGGGGTGGTGAACGAGGAGGCAGAGGTTTCGGGTCCGGGGATAGGAACGGGGCAGAGCGCGGAGCAGCGGAGCAGACACCGGGCAGCCAGACAGGACAGCGGCGGACGCAGCTGGGAGGCAGGCGGGGCGGTGGGAGGAGGAGGAGGAGGGGTGGCTGGTGGCATACGTCACGACCTGCCTACCTGTTGGTATCACAGCCGCACTGACTGCGGAGTGGTATCAAAAATCAGTCTAATCTTGGCACATATACATACGTTATAAACACAATATACAAACCACACAAGTAGAACAAAAGGAAACAGATTTCTCTTTTTTAGTTTAAAAAAAATATATATATATATATATATATATATATATATATATATATATATATATATATATATATATATATATATATATTTTTTTTTTTTTTTTTTTTATGTCCTTAAAATAAGGAATCATTGGAAATTTACTGTTTGCCCCAAACGTATAAAGAAATACAAGCCCAAATCCAAAAAAGCTATGATGCTCTTTAAAAATGTAAATAAAAACAGAATGCAATGATTTGACAATCTCAAAACACCGTATAACACAGAAAAATATCAAATTGTCAAAGTAAGAAAATGTACCATATTAAGAAAAACATTAGCTCATTTTAAATCTGATGGCAGCAAAACATCTCAAAAATATTTGGAGGGGGCCATGTTTTTTCATTTTTTAACGTCTAGGAAGTAGGGAGACCAGGTGTCCTATTCCTGTCTGTTAGAGGATTTTATCTGCTCAACAATCCTGTTTTTTTGTTGTTGTATATATTGTGTCATGATGTGCCAGATGTTTTCAGTTCTACCATGAAGCCATGCGGTTATATTAGATGCAGTATGTGGTTCAACATTGTCTTGCTAAAATATGCAAGCCTTCTCTGAAAAATACATAATCTGGATGGAAGCATATGTCCCACTAAAACCTATATATACTGCTCAGCACTAATTGTGCCTTTCCAGATGTGCTAGCTGCCAATCCATGGGCACTAATACACCCCCATATGTTCAGAGATGCAGGCTTTTGAACTGAACGCTGATAACAATACAGGTGGTCCCTCTCCTCTTTAGACCAGAAGACTAGAGAGATGTCCATGTTTTCAAAACAGAATTAAAAGTTTTGATTCGTCTGACCACAGAGCAGTTTCCCGCTTTGCCTCAGTCCATTTTAAATGATCTATGGTCAAGAGAAGATGATGGTTTTTCTGGATCATATTCACAAATTGCTTTTTCTTTGCCTGATAGGGCTTAAATTTTGTCTACAGACAGTAATTTCAGGAAGTGTTCCTGAAACCATTGCAGTGACTTGTCTAAGGCCCTGAAAATCATGGGTGTCCAGTATTTTCAGCCTTCTTTCTCACACACAGAGATTTCTCCAAATTCTCTGAATCTTATGATGGTATTTTGCACTGCAGATGACGTGACACTTAAAGTCTTCTGAAATGTTCTTTTTATACCCAATTATGTTACTGACCTGTTGCCAATTAACCTAATTATTTGCAAATTGTTCCTTCCAGCCTTTTGTTGTCTCTGTCCCAATTCTTAGGTGCTAACCTGTGCCTCCCTGCTGAAACACAAAGAAAAAAAAGATCAACATCTGAAATCACAGTTATGGTTTTAACAGATTTTTTAGCATAAAAGAGAATGCACAAGTCTACTAACGCAGTGAATTAAGATCATAAAAACAAACTTTAGCTTCTATTTCTGCTTCTAAGAAGTTGGTCAAATTGCATTACCGGTAATAAATACAGCATGTCCTTCACATGATCAGTGCCAAACTTTTAAACATCAACTTGTGTGTGCTTATTTTGTAAGTTAGATATCAAAATTTCAAACTAACTCTCAGTATAATGGGCCCACATTATCCCTTACAAACATCTTTGTTTACACGTATTTAGTTTAATGGGTTCTGGTCAAACTAAGTACTTATAGTGGGTTATATACAGTACTGTACATGTATACACTGTCTTTTTAACTGATAAAGACTATGTCTGTTACACCTGAAAAAACACAGGCACTGATCAGTTTTCTTTTCAGCTTTTGTCTTGATACATTATTACCTATTACCTTGCAGGATTCAATAAAACATAACAGATTTCATATTTGCTTCTGGTGAATACAATCTGGAATCTGAAGGAGCCTGAATAAGTCATGAAGAGAATAGATGCTGACTTCTTCTTTATATATTCATAACGGTAAATACCTGTCTCCAAGTATTTACTTTAGCAGTGTGCTTAGCGTAAATGGCTGCTGTATTTCTTTTTAAATATATTTTATGCTTTACGTAATCCCTTTAAAATGTGTATGAAATGTGCCATAAAAATACTTCCCTTGCCTTGTGATTTAGCTTTAATGGAACTGATTCACTTATTGCCGTGTCGTGAGCTAGAGCCAGCAGCTTACATGTTTCTAAACCATGTCAATGCTTTTGTCTGAAGGGGCTTCAAAAGACCAGGATGTGTGTATGTATAATGACATGGATAAGCCTTTGACAACAGAATCTATGACATCCATAAAGTTAAGTGATTAATGTTACCCTATAATGGGCTCAGTGATGAGAAGAGTACCGCGTAGCTTTGTGTGCAGTTCCCAGAGAGAGGAGAATGTCCTTAAATCACTGGGGCTGGCTAACCAGAGCCGGCTGGCCTGTGTTGGACCTGTTAATCGAGCGTTAAAATGGACTGTCATAAACCTGGCCAGTGACTTCAGCAAACAACCTTAAGACCCGGAGATACGTTTTTTTTTCTGACTGCTCTCTGTCTACTCAACCAAAACGAGACACAGTAACTAAAACACAAAATATAAAATACACTGCAACAGCCTTTGAAAGCAAACATGCCAAAACACGGTGGCGTCACCAGTGCACACGCATACACACACATGTACAGTACATGAATTCAGTGACTTCATCAGCCCAACACAGATGTTCTCTCTTACACACAAGCATACAAAAACACACTCGGGATAAACACACTCATTACGCACACGTGGTGTATCAGAACTGTGAGAGTGACGCAGTTCCCAGCACCATTACGTAAATGAGAAGTGGTAGCATGTGTTGTAAAAAGGCGAAGGGAGAAAGGGAGATACAGTGGGGCAAAAAAGTATTTAGTCAGCCACCGATTGTGCAAGTTCCCCCACCGAAAATGATGACAGAGGTCAGTAATTTGCACCAGAGGTACACTTCAACTGTGAGAGACAGAATGTGAAAAAAAAATCCATGAATTCACATGGTAGGATTTGTAAAGAATTTATTCCTAAATTAGGGTGGAAAATAAGTATTTGGTCAATAACAAAAATACAACTCAATACTTTGTAACATAACCTTTTTTGGCAATAACAGAGGTCAAACGTTTACTATAGGTCTTTACCAGGTTTGCACACACAGTAGCTGGTATTTTGGCCCATTCCTCCATGCAGATCTTCTCGAGAGCAGTGATGTTTTGGGGCTGTCGCTGAGCAACACGGACTTTCAACTCCCGCCACAGATTTTCTATGGGGTTGAGGTCTGGAGACTGGCTAGGCCACTCCAGGACTTTCAAATGCTTCTTACGGAGCCACTCCTTTGTTGCCCGGGCGGTGTGTTTTGGATCATTGTCATGTTGGAAGACCCAGCCTCGTTTCATCTTCAAAGTTCTCACTGATGGAAGGAGGTTTTGGCTCAAAATTTCACGATACATGGCCCCATTCATTCTGTCCTTAACACGGATCAGTCGTCCTGTCCCCTTGGCAGAAAAACAGCCCCATAGCATGATGTTTCCACCCCCATGCTTCACAGTAGGTATGGTGTTCTTGGGATGCAACTCAGTATTCTTCGTCCTCCAAACACGACGAGTTGAGTTTATACCAAAAAGTTCTACTTTGGTTTCATCTGACCACATGACATTCTCCCAATCCTCTGCTGTATCATCCATGTGCTCTCTGGCAAACTTCAGACGGGCCTGGACATGCACTGGCTTCAGCAGCGGGACACGTCTGGCACTGCGGGATTTGATTCCCTGCCGTTGTAGTCTGTTACTGATGGTGACCTTTGTTACTTTGGTCCCAGCTCTCTGCAGGTCATTCACCAGGTCCCCCCGTGTGGTTCTGGGATCTTTGCTCACCGTTCTCATGATCATTTTGACCCCACGGGATGAGATCTTGCGTGGAGCCCCAGATCGTGGGAGATTATCAGTGGTCTTGTATGTCTTCCATTTTCTGATGATTGCTCCCACAGTTGATTTTTTCAGACCAAGCTGTTTGCCTATTGTAGATTCACTCTTCCCAGTCTGGTGCAGGTCTACAATACTTTTCCTGGTGTCCTTCGAAAGCTCTTTGGTCTTGGCCATGGCGGAGTTTGGAGTCTGACTGTTTGAGGCTGTGGACAGGTGTCTTTTATACAGATGATGAGTTCAAACAGGTGCCATTCATACAGGTAACGAGTGGGGGACAGAAAAGCGTCTTACAGAAGACGTTACAGGTCTGTGAGAGCCAGAGATTTTCCATGTTTGAGGTGACCAAATACTTATTTTCCACCCTGATTTACGAATAAATTCTTTACAAATCCTACCATGTGAATTCATGGATTTTTTTTTCACATTCTGTCTCTCACAGTTGAAGTGTACCTCTGGTGCAAATTACTGACCTCTGTCATCATTTTAAGTGGGGGAACTTGCACAATCGGTGGCTGACTAAATATTTTTTTGCCCCACTGTACACGTCGAGAGTTTGTGGTGCATGACATCACCTGTTTTGAGGCCTGTGGGTGGCGCACAATCTTAGGTTACAGTTTGGGATTTGGAATTATCAGACACCCTTTTTTTCTCCTTTCCTTTTCTTTTTTCTTTTTTGCTGGAAATGAATAGTCCAACAAGTGCACGGACTAATGGCCAACACAGTTTGCAAATACACACAGAACAAACACAGACACAAACACGCACACACACTGGGGCTCTGTTACTATGTGGGTCTGCATCTGAGGGATGGGTTGCATGTAAATTTAACTCACTACATTACATAATCAGATCTCTGCAAGTTGCATACTTTTTAAAGTATCTGTTACCAGTTAGCTATTTTTTAAGTGCACCTAATAGGAATAGTCAGAAATCAACCATGCATGACATGCATAGACTTTGCCAGCTGAGCCAGATGTGTAATGTAGCCAAAGTGAGGATTAAGCTACATAGAGATGGAGGTCAGAAAGTTTCTTTTACCTTTAACCTGAAACGCCATATTTTTTCAGACTGGGTGACATCAGGCTCTGAGTAGGCAGCTTTCTAAAGCTCCCAGACTGGCTGTTAAAAGCCAAGCCGGGGTGAAGGTGCCAGATGGTAATGGCTGGTAGAGCCCCTGAGTTATGGAGGTAGCTGTAATCTCACTGGCATTGTCTGCTTCAGGGCACCAGCCAGAGACTTCCTGGCTGCCGTCATACACTTTTTAGTCTGCCCGTGCACTGTTCACGGGCATGTACATCTGCTGTAAAACATCCCTTATCTTCGCTGAAAAACAAAACTCTGTGACTCACGTTCACATGGGGGAAGAGAAGCTCAAAACACAGAGTGACATCATCACAACTTCCTATTTCTACTTGTTGCCAGGGTGATGATAATTTGCATACTGTAAACGATTGGTGGATGATGAGTCAGTAGGGTTTGGTCCCATTTTGCAATTTAACTATAACAAGAATCGCCCTGTTCAGCTCCAGCCTGGCCGAAGCACCGGAAAAAGCTGACCAAACATGGTTTAGCTAATGGTAATGATTTGTTGTGCTTTTGTTTTGATGACATTTTGATGGGATAATTTTTTTGTATTTATTATAAACAACAGTCGACCTTTTTTAGGCAGTTTCTCTGATAAGTATGAAAAACGCATCATCCTAAAATGCCAAAAACTGTCAAATGATTCATACACTCCTTCAGAATAACTTTTGAAACTGTTCTTCCATGGATAGATAGACAGAGTATGACACTTTGCCCTGATAATCACATATGACATCATATCACCAACACAATGGCTTCCAGTGTGCAGTAGGTGATGCTAACATTAAACGTTATCTATAGCAGTGTTTTAGAGGCAATAATAAGTAACTCAACGTGCTTTAAATCTTAAATTTACATTTATATTTCTGTTGCTTTTGTTTATTGTTTTCTCAAGTTTATTATTTTACCTTTGTTTTAATTAGGTCATTGGTGTAAGGGACACACCTTTACATATGCTTTACAAACAAGTTCAATTTGATTGTTGCTTATGTTTAATTTGCGTTATACAGTTTGAACGCTCACTTTAAATCTCAGACCTAAATAAAGCCATTAGCTTTAGTGATATTTAGGTCAGCAGAATGACCTTCAAAAAGATTTCGAGGTCTCATGCTATATAAATCAATTTACAATCACTTTCTGTTTAAAGTTGGTTCTTCGTTCCCACTGTCTCCAAGTCCTCATAATGGATTATTATTACATCATTAGTTTGTTGGGGTTTTCTCTGTAATATTGTCTTTATTGTCACATTTTATTTCTTGTTTTATTATTATTATATAATAATAATAATAATAATAATAATAATAATAATAATAATAATAATAATAATAATAATAATAATATCTGTACGTCTATGTATACCGGATGTATGACCTGGACAGGTTTTTTAAACTCTCACATTTTCAAAAGAAAAGTACTCAACTACTTCTAGAAGTTTATCACCATGTCTTAAGCTGTCGTATTTTAGAAATAATGCGTATTATTGTTTTATTTATTTATTTATTTTTAAGTATAACTGTAGTGGTTTGCACATTCACCTTTCAAACGAAAGAATCCCAGGAGGGACCACAAATCCTTATGGCTTTGGGTCAGAGGGGGCATCGGGCGCAAAAGCTGTGCCAAATCAAACATGGGGAGCTACCCGCTGTGACAATCCCTTGTGAATAAAGCAGCTGGTTTATGTCTTATCTTTGCAACAGAACTTTTAGTGTTAACTTTTTAGGGTATGAGTCTTCCTCTGCCACTTTTTAGTCTGGGGTCCCACAGGGCTCAATTTTAGGGCCTCTGCTTTTTTCATTATATTTACAGCCCCTGGGAACCATCCTCAGAAGGCATGGAATATCCTTCCACTGCTACGCTGACGACTGTCAGATTTATCTGCCTCTGAAGCAGAAAGAGGCCTTCTCTATTAAGCCACTTCTAGCATGTCTAGAAGACATTAAATCTTGGATGTCCCTAAACTTTCTAAAATGTAATTCAAGAAAAACTGAGGTTATTCTGTTTGGTCCTAGTGGACCTTGTGAACCCTCTGCTATTGATTTGGGAACCCTGGCAGAGTATTTTAAATCTGTTGTTACAAACGTGGGTTTTAATATGGACAGTGATTTTAAATTAGACAGTCAAATTAGTGCTACTGTCAAGTCCAGTTTTTAATCATTTAAGGCGCTTGGCAAAGATAAGACCTATTTTATCCAGGCCGCATCTTGAAATGGTAATCCATGCTTTTATTTCATCTCGTTTAGATTACTGTAATGCACTGTATTTTGGAGTTAGTCAGCATCTTCTCTCTCGTCTGCAGCTGGTCCAAAATGCTGCTGCACGACTTTTAACCAGAACTCGTAAAAGAGAGCACATAACTCCCATCCTGGCTTCACTCCATTGGCTGCCTGTATATCTTAGAGTTCATTTTAAAATTCTCATGTTTGTTTTTAAATGTTTAAACGGTCTTGCCCCAACTTACCTCTCTGAGCTTCTGCATCTTTACCCACCCCCCAGGTCTCTCAGGTCAGCTGTTAAGCTGCTCCTGGAGGTACCCAGGTCCAAGAGAAAGCTCAGAGGGGACAGGGCCTTCTCTATTGCTGCTCCTAATCTGTGGAACAATCTTTCCCAGCACATTAGAGAGGCCCCTTCACTGTCCACTTTTAAAACATATCTTAAAACCCATTTTTACTCCTTGGCTTATGACACAGTCTGACCCTGATTTTATTGTTTTAATCTAATATGCTGATTTTATTGTTTTAAATGTCATTCTCATCATCATTTTTATACTATTTTATTATTGTTTTTGCTATTTGTGCTAATTTTATTATTTTAAATGTCATTTTAATAATCAGCTTATTTTTTATTTTTTAAATATTTTTTATTTATTTTATATTATTTTAATTTATTTTAATTTATTTCTTATTTTTTAACATGTTCAATGTATCATTTCTGGCATGTCAAGTGTACAGCACTTTGTGTTCAGCTGGGGGCTGATCTGAAAGTGCTATATAAATAAATTTCTTGCTTGAAAGTAGCTACTGTCTGGGCCGTAACACTGACTTTCTAAATGGAAGACTAGTACTTTCTAAAAAGCCCCTTCATTATTATTATTATTATTATTATTATTATTATTATTATTATTATTATTATTATTATTAATATTATTATTATCATGTTGCTTTGGGTGATGACAGGATGTACTTAACGTTTCGTTGAAATCACTTCAGGGTTTCAGCTTTATTTTCAAGCAAATAGTCTCATACCGTTGACTGTCTAACGTTCTGAGAAGAAGAAAAAGACCCGGAGGCTCTCGCTCATTTGGACACGTAAACTCGATACAGACGCTGGAACGTCCCGTTTCAGACACACACCAAAAGTGGGGACAGGATAAAAACAAACAAACAAACAAACACTTAACTGGGTCTCATCCGCCCACCCGGTCTGCCCCGTGTCCCGTCACGTTGCCGTTGGTGTGTCTACCCGGTGGGTCTGTCACTGACTCCGGTCCAGCACCACGCTGCTGCTATTGCTGCTGTTCCGTCCCGTCCCCCTCACCGTGTCGTAACCCCGCCCCTCTCAAGCCCTCTCTCCGTACGGGACCGCAATGATTTAGAAGTTCAGGAATCCCACGTGACGTCACCGGGAGGGTGATGTAATGCTTCTGTAAATAGAACGTATTGTAATCTCGCTCCAGTCCAACGTGGTTCCTCTCTGGAGCGCCGCTCGTCTACTCTCTACTTGTAGGTAAGTCTTTTACTTCCATTCACAAAACTTTCTAGCTCCGCGGCAACCGCTCTCCTGATACTGTGCCTTTATTATTTTTATTTTTATTTTTTTATTTTGACGGTTTAAAAAGAAAAAGGAAAGAAAAGTTGACGGCGGAACTTTTTAGCGAGGTGTCCCGGTGAAGTCTCATCACCCAGCGGAAAGGTTGAGCGCTCCTGTCTATTTGGGGTGTGTGACAGCACTCTCTGTACAGCTGTGCCGGGCTTGTTTATGAGTTGAACAGGTTCCTTTACGGTGCGGTAGGAGGAAAAGACAACTCACACACACAAACACACATAAACACACACACACAAATACCGGTCAAGTTCTTGAGACGCAGGCAGTGACCGTCCGGAGGACTTTTTGGTTAAGGACTGCGATTTAAATTGAGCAGAATGAGCTCCATGCCAGCTGCTGTCATGATTCATCCATCAGATACGGGGGACTTGAAGAAGTGTAGTGAGTAACTAAACCTGGCACCTTTTTAAAAATGATTTCTTTGATGCTTACAGGTGATATTAAAAGTTGTGCGTGTTTTTCTGTGAGTCATAGTAACCGAGTGTAAGTGTAGAACAATGACAGTTAAAAAATGAGGCGGGAAAACTTTTTTGTCAACGTAAATCCTGTCTTAAACTGACAGTATGTTGCCTGGTCTGTTGTTGAGTTCATCCGTTAAGGATGACGTCATTGCGCATTGAAGTGCCCGCTCTGACAGAAGGTTTTGCTGGAAATGTGCTGAGTCTGCTAATCTTGTACAAGAGCAGAAAGAGGGGGCAGAGGGGTTACAAACTGGATGCTGGGCTTTAAATTTTTACATTTGTCTGTAAAATGTGAGCTTGTGAAACACTTCGAGTACAGCTGACTGTGGCACGCTGTTACATACTGCTGATACATAAAACTACTAATAAACCTGCTTTCTGTATTAGCTGAGAATCAAAACCTTAAATACTTTGATCAATCTCCGATCTTGCTGGAATTTTGGTGTTGTGATCACCTAGTTACTGGTTTATTTTCAAGCACACAAGCACACGCACACCTATGAAGTCACCTCTACTTGCCTGGGGTTGGAAAATGGGGGCTGAGGCAGGTTCGAACCTGTCACGAGTAGGCCTGAAGTGCAGCCCTCCCTTCGCAGGCTCCCACCCTCATTCCTTCTCTCTTTCATTCATTGTGTCCTCCTCCTCCTGCTTTCCTCTCCCTCTCTCGATCACTGCCACTTGCCCTTTCCATTTTCCTCGCCATCAACCTAATGTCACTCTCCACCTCCCACCCGTCCTCTCACTCAAACACACACACACACACACACACACACACACACACACACACACACACACACTTTCTTTCCACTTCTTATGGATGCCTTTACTTTTGCCCTCTCTTTCCCAACTCGTCTCTTCGGCTCTCAGTCTTTCCCATAACATCAGCACGCGCTTTGCTGTCTTCTCATTGCTCTCGGCTCACGCTTACACAAGGGGTGGGGGAGTTTGCAACCTGTGAATATGCTTCTCATAACCACCATCTCCTCCCACAGCAACACTGGTAACATTTGTTGACCCTTGTCACCTGTTGTCACCTGGCTGAGGATTTGAAGACCTTCTTACTTTGTGCTTCAACAGCAGTCTTCAAATAATTCACAATTGCTCCACATCGACGGCTTAATATCCTCGCAGCAGAGGCAACTGGGTCGGTTCTGGGTTGGCACTGCAAGCTGGTTTATTACTGTGACTCTCATAAGCATTTGTGTTGATAATTTTATCCCAGTGACTTGATGTAAGACATGGCGAGCACTTATCCTTTCATCACACCAGTATTATTAACTGATACCCCGATGAAAGCCTAATTGTAGCCTGAAACAATTGCACTATACTTAGTCCCCACTCCAAGTGAAAAGTAAAGCTCCCAATGCTGGAAGGCTTTGATGCCCTTCTTGTGTTTACGTGTAATTACTAATGAGTAATGAAAGGCTGGAAAAAAACATGGTTTGTACGCTATAGGGCTCGTCCTAATACCTAGTGTATGCTCTCACCCCCGTCCGTTGGCACCAAAGGGATCATTTTCGTCAACTTAATATTGTGTCTCAGGAAGAAACATCCATCATCTGTGGCAACTATCTCATTACACACGGCTTCCACAATAAAGGCACGATAATAGGTGAACAGTATGTGAATTATCCGTGTAAATACAAAACATAAAACAGGGAACCTCAGGCTGCCTGCTGGGTGAGCTCATCTGAGCTGTGATCTGAGACTGCAGGTAAATAAATTCTTCTCACTTCTTCTGTTTGTGCAGGCTTGTGTATGACATGAATGACAAACAGGACAGGCCTTATATGTGCGGCGCCCCGGGCTGCTCTCAGGTCAGTAGAATGCTATATACGTGTGGCATTACAAGGACTGTAATGGTCATTTAAAAAAAACCAAAAAAAAAACCCAGGATGTCAGACCTAATCATCAATGAAATGAGTAACGATCAAGCTGTAGAATATAGGAGGAGTTTCTGATAAATACAAATGTTTCTGAAGTGATGAATAACCTAAAATACTTAACAGACTAAGAGCATCATGATGTCTTAGTCAGCTTAAGATGTAATCAGCTGCTTTAACTGAGAAAATCATCCCGCGTGTCACACAGCTGCACGCATCCCTTCACATCTCTCTTCCTGTGTTGGTGTGCTGCAGCGCTTCCAGTTAGAGGAACATCTGATCATCCACAGGCACAAGCATGAGATGACCCTCAAGTTCCCCTCCATAAAGACAGATGCAGCATTCACAGGTAAGGAAGAAAATGAGCTTCTCTGAGATTTCATCCTAGTCTCCCAGTGACCGCATCTCCTGGCTGCACATGTCTGTGGTGAAACTTCCTCCTTTTCAAGATCAGTGCTTGATATATTTTTTTTTTTAAAAAGATGACGATATACTATACAGTATGAAGTCAGATAACCCACCAAAGCAAGCTTCCTTCCCTCAAACAGACTACAAATGGTCTCGTGTTGCAGCATGTACAGTATACTCCATCAGATTAGAGCCAAAACACAGATAACAGCACTTTGATTTAAAAACGTGGAGAGTAGGTGCACCGGTCTCTGCACGGCCCATGTAAAACACAGTATTTCACTGCTTCTAGAGCTCATGGTTTTAATTTAGCACAATTTAGCCATCATTTAAATGTATATTAATCATTACTGTGCTCTGTATTTACAACACAAATATTCATGAGGAGTGAAAATAAAATTCCAAAATTGTTTAATTGTTTCTAATTCAGTTCTATGCAACAGACTGATAATAGCAGCAAGACTGCTGAACCTTCTCCGATTGTTTTAAAAGCACTGATATTGTAAATTCATCCTCTTCCTATTTTTTTAAGGATGTTTTTTTCTACAAGAGGAAAGATAAAGATTCTTCCTGTTTCAAGATCTGCTAAGTCAGAGAAAATTTCATTAGCTTGTTTTGTGTGTCTGTGTGTAGATTCAGTGTCCGGTCATGTGTTTCAATGGCAAAAATAAGAATTTAGGAAAGGTTTGCTCTTAAAAAAAGTAAGCATCTAACAACAGTTGACAATTTCACTCAGACTATATCAAACACATTTGCAGTGATTTCCAGGGAAACAAATGCCCCATTAAGATTAGTCCCATTGTGAACGGCTGTAAAATGCTGATTCTGCATCTAAATTAACTTTGCAAGCCTCACATTTCTGTGTTATGCACTACCTGCTCAGGCTACAGTAGTAGTATTAGTATCTTTAACATCAAAACAACCTCCAGACGATCATATAAACACAGTTTTTAAATATTGTGCTTCCACATTAACATTTCTGTGAATACATACTGACCATGAGCAGGAAGCAGTGGCTTGGCTGCTTGTAGAAAATATGAGTAAGTACGAGTCCCAATGCCAAAACAAGAAGAATTTCCACCTCATCTTCAGCCCGGACTAAAGCAACATATGAGCATAAGCTGGCTTTTGTGGTGGTGTAGGAATCAATGCAAAGCAGTACAACCAAAGTATTACCCCATCGCCAGTGGAAGCCGTGGTGCTGAGAAAAGTGTAGCCACACAAGAAAGGTGAAATCATAAAAGTCATGGAAGCCATGCTGCGATGTTTTGGCTTCATTTTTGTGACAATTTTGGAGGCGAACGTGGCTGTTGGTGTCAATGTTTTCCCCAAAGATTTGTCTGGATGTAAACAACGGCGCAAGATCTGGCCTCTGCAGACTCTCCCTCTGCACCTCCGTCCTGCAGCCTGTCACGCCTCCTGCAGGAACTCCCCTGTCAAAACAAAAACCCTCATGTGACCTCTGACCTCTATGTGTTTAGACGGCTCAGGGAGAGACAGACTGATGTTATCAGGCAGAGACGGAGAGCTCAGCTGAGAGGAGACTCGTTCCTCTTCTTCGCATGACGACCTGCACCACTGTTAATTTAGAAAGCAAAAAAAGCTTAAACTACAGTCTGTTTTGGCAAGTGCTTCAAATTTTTTTAAAAAGCAAATCCGTTTTTTTTCCCTCTCTTTTGTTTCCATTTGGATGCAATGACTCTAGACCAGACTCCGACGCCGACACGATTTCTGCAGAACTGCGAAGAGGTTGGTCTCTTCAAGGAGATCGAGGAAGAATTTCTTCAAGCACAAGAGGAGGAAAACAAGAAGCAGGTAAGTCTGACAAGTTTTTTTATTATCATATTATTTTATTTCACTTAAAATAAACCATCAGTTCTAGTCTGACGTTAGCTGGAAAGAAGCAAGGATTAAGACATGATGCAGATCCGTCCCCCGGTGCTGCTGAGAGTTTATGTTTTGAGTGACACTTGTTTGTGAGGGAGTCAGGCCCGGTCAGACAGCTGCAGATATCTGACCTGCTGCAGGAAAGACACACCGAGCGATCACATTCTACCCTGTAAATTAAACAGCTAGTCGTCACACTCAGAGACAACTAAACAAGTGCACACACTCTCATCGCTGTCACCACAGGCATTATAAGAGAGAAATGTGGCACTCAAAGCAATTAAATCAAAATATTTGGGACAATTTTGAAAGAGCATGTATAGAGAGTGGTAGTATGACTACCAGGGGGGAAAAAGCTTTTTAAAGCTTGATTTTGGAGGCAAAGACAGTTCAATTCATTGTTATTTATATGGCACCTAATCACAGCATCACTCACCTCAAGACTTTAATGTAAAGGCTCTACAATACTAGAGCAAAAAAACCCAAATTAGATGATCTCCAATGAGCAAGCACTTGGTGACAGTGGGAGGGAAAACACACACTTGGAAACCTCTAGCAGAACTAAGTTCAGAGGGGGGCAGATAGGGGGTGGCTGAGGGGAGGGGAGGGAGACAGGACAAAAGACATGCTGTGGAAGAGAGCCAGAGATTAATAATAACCAATGATTTAATGCACAGTGGTGTATAAACACGTAGTGACTGAAGAAACACTCAGTGCATCATGAGAGGGTCACCTGATCCAGCCCTAACTATATATTTTATCAAAAAGGAAAGTTTAAGCCTAATCTTAAAGATAGGAGCTTGTTGCACGGAAGAGGGGCCTGAAAGCTGAAGGCTCTTCCTCCCATTCTACTTTCAAGTACCCTAGGAACCATAAGTAAACGAGCAGTCTGAGACCAAAGTGCTCTATTGGGATGATATGGTATTATGAGGTCTTTAAGATATGGTGGGGACTGATAGACAGAAACCTTTTAAGTGATTTGACACATTTGACAGGTGAGTGTATATAAGCAATATTAATCTCCCTGTGAACAATGAAATTAAAGTTAATATAGGTAATGCTTAAAAAAACTGCTCTGCCGCATCTCATGATGGCTGCCATGTGTCTGCGTTAGTGTCTAAAAGGACTTTGACTGGCACCGTAATCTCTGATCGTAAAAGACTTCAATCATTTACTGCCCCACAAGTTTACAATGGTCTCAGCTGTTTGTCTTTTTTTTTTTATTCTTTCCACAGTCGCTTTCTCATAATGGGCCCTCCTGTATGAGCCAGCACCAGCTCAAACCCCAACATCAGCTCCAGCACCCACCCCAGCCTCAGCACCCACATCCCCAACCACCGCTGCATCATCCCCAGACTCATGCACTGCATCATCCCCAGACACATGGCCCCATGATGGCCCCTAGCTGCAGCCTGGCCGCCCAGCAAGCCCTGTCCTCCTCCCAGTCTGGATCAGTCATCACCCAGGCTACCTCCACCCTAACACACTCCGAGTAAGTTCACACAGACGCACACACACACATTTACCTACAGGCATCGAAACACATATATGTGTATCTTACATTTTCCCTACATCGCACACGCAAACACATTTCCTTTTCTCATTCTTTCTTTTTCCTCCTGTTATGGACGCATTATAAATCATTCCGCCGCTCACAAGCTGGCGTTTCCGCTGCATAATTCATCACTTCATTAACGAAGTGAGAGGAAGAAGCAGGAAAAAAATTATACGTCAGTTTAGTGAGAGAATTAAGTAACTCCAAAAGTGATGAAGAACCACTGCATAAAAAGCCACTCAGTCCCTTAGACGCTACCCACCCCACCATGCAGCTACTGTCTCTGTTACATGTCTGCAAAGACTCAGAACCAGACCGGAGTCTCTCAGCGCCTGGGCAGCTTCCTTGGCTCCCTGGTTATCACCCAGTTCTACAGACAGATTAGAGGAGTTCCTGTCTTTCATCTGACCAGCTCCCTGCAGCTGCTCCCACTCCTCCTAAAAGGCCGGCTATGAATTTGTGAAACCTAGTAAACAGTCCGCCCTCACAAGTTCTCATAATACACACATACAGGGTTCATTATGTATTCTGCTCTTCATTATGCTGTATATTTACAGCATTCTGTTTGATAAGGAAAAAAAGGTGTTTTCAAGTACTTATTTAATTGTTTACTGACTAATATTACTTGCAACTTTAGGTAATACAAGTAATTTTCATCTCTAATTTCATAAAGAAAAACGAACTCATGCCTGCCACAGCAACATAATTAAATAACTTCACTTGTTTATAATAACGTGTATATCAGGTTACCTTAAAAATGAAACTTAAAAAAACTGAACATTAAACTGTTTATGTGTAACTTTTTATTTAAAAAAATTTCACATATGTCTTTGTCTGCCTCTTAAAATGTTTTTCAGCTAATACAAGAAATCTACCCTTTTCAGTCAGCTTTAATCACTAACAGAAACAGTGTACCTCATATTCTGGGCAATAAGCACAACATGAAGCCTACAGCTTTATTGGGACTAAAGCATTTCACAGTTAGGCCGGTGGATTATCCAGATTAACTCTATGAATGTTTCTAGACAGAGAAAATGCTGTTGTTTGTTTTTTCAGTGTAAACTTTAATTGCTTTAACCTCTAAGCTGTGGTGCTTTAAAATAGGAAAAACTGGAATGAGAAAATGTTTGAAAGGCATCAGCCTCTAGTTTCTAAACATTTGCCAGTTTAGAATGTGGAGGACCAAAACCTAACCCTAACCTTACTCCTAATCCTGTAATAATAATAATGATAATAATAATAAGCATTTTTGGGCCTGTTTGTCTTTATTCTTGTGCCATCAGCCCACCTATAAATACACCTGTACGGGCCTAGGCACACTCACATATTTCTACAAGTTGGAACCATTTTACATTTGCTTGAGAAGATTTTGACTTTTATAGTTTTTCTTTTTTTAGTGTAACATTTTCTCTACCAGTCCTAGTTATTACAGCAATGTCATTTTTGCATTTATGACTATTTTAAGGCTTTATTAATTCACGGGAGAGCAGATGTATGATATTCTGAGATCAAACTGGACACGTTGTGATTAAAAAAAGATTTTTTTGTGTGTTTTCTGGGGTTTAGTTATGCTAAATATAGTAAATAGCGATTCCCGCCCAAATGTCAATCTTACATAAAAGTGCCTCCATCATCTCCATCAAACCGATGGTTTCTGCTTGCAACGCATACTGTAGACAAACAAAAGGCTGTCAAATCTGTTGTTGATTAGATGAATCAAGGTGCCACAAGTGAGTCAGTGACATAATTAGCTCCAAACATCTGTCCAGGCTCAGACAGGACGTGACAGGACAGTGGGGAGCGAGCTGACAGTCATTTATGGCAGCATTAATCAGTGCCAGCTGAATCCAGACAGCATGTTAGTCAGTGAAACCCGCTAAGAGTTACTAAGTGAACTCTGGATCGGGCATCTGGCTGTTTCCCCAAGTGTTTACCACCGGTTTCCATAGTGACCTGGTCTGAATGTCTGGCTGCTGGCCTGGTAGAACTGTTGTGGTTATGTTAGGAAATGCTGTTTTGGTTTGTCTGCGCTTTGTTGTATTCTAAAAGGGTCGCATACCCTCAGATTCGGCGATGACATCATTGATGATGACCTCAGCGTGGCCATGCAGGCCCACGCTGTCCGACTGGCAAAGAGCCAGAGGGGTTAGGTCAGCACATGGCACCCTGGGTCTCTGGATCCCCCCCGCTCTGATCTGCAGGCTTTGCACCTCCCTCTCGGGCTGTCATTTTTCTCCACGTCTTTCTTTTCTTTCCATTTTTTTTAAACTTCATCACTCTTTCTCTTGTCAGCGCTTTACCTCAAAACTCTGTTTACAGCTCTCTCCTGGCATACAATAACACATCAGTGCTTTTTGATCACATTGGAGTGTTTAAGGGCTCTCAGAGACTCCTCAGTAACATTTGTTTCTAGTGGTTGGCGGCTTTGATTTGCCAACTTGCCAATGTTTTGACACATCTGCCTTTGAGACTTCTCCGCCATCCCAAAACAATGAGGCTCAGTGGAATTTAGGTTGTGCTACTCCCCATGTCAAAAAAGTTCAACAGCAACATCTTTGCCTAGAGAACTTAATATTCTGGACAATAAGCAGAACACCCTGTCAACAGTTTCGTAAGGGACTATTTCCTCCGTAGAAAGTAGTTCCAGTAAAATCTGTTAAATGTATGAAATAAACAGGATGACTGAAATGCTGCTTCTAGAAAGATATACTCCTGCTTTACTTTAGGAAACTGTGCCAACTCGTTGCTCAGACGAAGGTAAGCCTGCCAGCTAAAATCACTTATCTTTTCCTTTTGAAAAAATATTTGAAGTAAGTAGTAGAAATCAAACATGATGTTAGTTCAGCCAAGTTACCCTCACCTGCAGTGGTAGCAGATCAGCTGATCTCAGTGCTAGCCTACATCATCAGCTGATGGCTCAGCTGATACCCTTGTAAACAGTGGGAGGGCTATTTTAGCTGCTGTAGCACATCTGCAAGCCACTTTGCAACCCACCTCTTCCCTAGCTCAGTGGCATATCTGTTGCCACTGTTACCAGCTCTGTTTTGTGTGAAGGTCCTACACATTAAAGTGCAGGGAGGTCCCAGAACAGCGCCATTCTGCTGGCTTTGTATACATTTTTTGTTTGTAGATTTGGATACAGCTTCCCCTAAAAATAAGACGATATGACCATTCTCACATCTCACCTCCATCTGCCATTAAGACCCAGCTATAAATGTTTCAACTTGCACCTCTTACTGAACCTGGTTTTATGAAACTTTGGCTGTGGACGGCTCTCTAGCATGACCCGTCTCTATCGCTCTCTCCCTCTTCGGCTCACCACAGGCCGGTTCCCGGGCCGCTGTCGTGCCTCCTTCACATGCGGAACAGACACAGGCAGCCGCTGCCAGCCTCCTTACCTGGCACCCTGCCAGACCCCGCCATGCAAGGGGCATCTGCTCAGCACATGACTGTAAGTATGGAAGGGGATGGTGTTTGTCATGTTCAGACTCCCACACATTCAAACACGCATGCCTGATGATTTATAGATGCAGGTATAGTGGACCCATGACAGGAAAATTCACTTTTGTGGATAAATTAATCAAAATGTCAAAACTCCAGATGGATGTGACCTTTGGGGGAACTCTTCATACTTGAGGTTTATGTGGATACAAGCTGCTGCTTCCCTTTGTCACAGCTGAAAGATTCTTTTTGTGTCTACTGTTTCTTCTTCAGATGGAGAAGCAGATGTCTTGTGCAATGGGTATACCGGCTCCTGTACACAACCCCTCCTGTTCTTCACCCCAGGTAGGTGATCATCAGTCAGTCTGACTACCTTTTTCCACTATTTCCATTATTGGAGCTAATAACATTATATTAGCATTACACTAATAATGCATTACACCACAGCTGTTTATGAAGAGTGGATTTCTGCATGTTTCATCAACTCCCAGCATATTATATCTTATCCTAACGTTTTGGTTGTCTGTGGTTCAGGAGGCAGAGTGAGGTTGAGTGAGGTAAGCTAACAATTGAAAGGTTGGAGGTTCAATCCCAGTCTGCACTTTGAATCTTTCTGTGGCAGGATTCTGAACCCTGCTGCACTCGGTGTGTTTTATTGTTAGACAAAGCACTTAGGTGTAAACTAAAGTGCTATATGAATGACTGATTGGGTGACTGAGGCTTATAGTAAGCTCAGTTAGAACAGAGATGTCCATTATATATAACCTTTACCATCCTGCTCCAGCTCATAACACTGTGTATCATCATCACTCAGAACATCCGGTGCAATATTACTAAAGTCTGTAAAGTAGGAGTGTGTTTGTGTGTGTATAATAACTTATACTGATCTCATATTCTGATATCTTTATATTGATATATATGTATTTGAATATATTTTTGTCTTAACTATATGCACCACTCAGAGAGTTGCTCCAAATTTGGTTGTACACCTGTAGAATGACAAATAGTCGCGTTCTATTCTAATCTGTTCTATAATGGCTCAAAATGTGGGTGATTTTTCAATAAAGACAAATTCATAGTGTTATGTAACACTTAAAAAAAAGACACCCGGCCTCACCTTCTGCCTTTGCCATAGTCCTTTCTAATCAGCACGGACAGGAAATAGAATGTAACTCTACCCCCAAACACACACACACACACATTGGACCACAGGAAGTCACAATCTACATGCTCCCCCGTGGCTTTCTCAGTTGTTTTATTTCCCTTGCGTCAACAAGCGTGCGATCTTTTCGCTTGTAAATTTTACATATCCTCTTTTCACCTGCATCTGGAATTAATAGTTAAAAATATTTTGCTATCAAAAGCTACTTCAAATGGGAAAACTGTGAAATAGCCCCACACACACAAACACACACACAGGCATGGACGCAGGTTGTGGCTTCTTGTGGAGGAGCTCGCATACAGAGTGGCAACTGAAAAGTGGTTTCAGATTGCGGAGCCACTCAGGTGGCAAGTTTACTTCTGACCCTCTTTTCTTACACTCTCTCACACACACACACACATACATAAAAGGGTACCCGATGACCCAACACATTCTTACCTTACCTTAGCTTTTATTACTGAAGCAACTCCTTACTTTAAACCTTAATCCTGATGCAGAATCTTAACCCTCAAACAACACTTTGACTTTTTGTCAGGTTTGTAACACTCACCAAGATGCAACACATTTGTTCCACAAATGTCCTCAGTGGACGCAAAGAGGTGGAGTGAGTCATCTACATATTGGTTTGTCAGTGGTTCAGTCCGGGATACTTACCCCCCCGGTGCACCTACTGTGAGTGTATGTGTTGTAGGTAACGTTCCTAAAGTACACAGAATAAAGTGCTGCATGAATGTGTGTGTGTGAGCAGGTGAATGAGTCTTGTAGTATAAATCTAAGGAATTATATTGGTCCTCGGAAAGGTTTTTCTTTTTCGAAACAGGCCTCCGCTTATTTAAAACATCAGAAAGTGTGTTAACGTGCCTCTGTTGTACAGTAACGCTACACTCAGCTCAAGTGGAAAAGTAAACATTTGACAAGTGGATCAGTGTTTCATGTACAGTTTTGTGTCTTCATTCACTGATCCCTTCAGACAGAAATATCAACGTGGTGTGTCATCCAAGCCAAGGAGACCCATGATGTAATCGCCGGCCTCAGTGTCAGGGTGTTTCTATCTAGTAAACACAACTGAAGGACTCGTGTCCCGCTCTATTTAGTGTGTGTGTGTGGCTGTGCGTGTGTGTATGACTGGCAGCCTGGCTGGCTGGTAAAGCTGGCACAGACAGCTCAATGACCTCATCCTTGGCACCAGTTAAATGTGCTCTCTTTTTACTTCACTGAATGGTGAAGAGAGAGAGAGAGCGAGAGAGAGAGAAATCTGCTTCTTCTCTTAAAGAAATATTGTGTAACAGGGAGCAGATAACAGTATTGCCAGGGAGGGACTGGAATGGGGGGGGTGATGTCATGCTCCAAACATGACCTCTCCCTCTCTTGCTTTTCTCTGCTGAGTGTTGGAGAAAGGTGAGATGAGGTTTAATTTAGCTCGTACAGTCTGTTTAGTCAGATGATACACGGGAATGATAAAGTGTGAAGGTATCAAGCTGCAGACGGCAGCATTTATTGGAACACGTTATCCCTCTCATCAACAGTTGTCTTCGCAGTTGCGGACGCTGAGGAGAAGTGGCGAGGATGGAAAAGAAGGAGGGTTTGACCCGCAGATATTGTTTGCATCGAGGTGCAGGACGCGGCTTGAAGTGGCCCGTTGCTTCAAAGAGAACCTGCTGTTACTAATTTAGCAGGCGTTAAGGATAAACCATAGACTGAACACTATGACTCAAGTCTTTTGACTGTAGCCACATTTTTTTTTTTAGTTTGGAGTCTAAAGTTACCATATTTGGGGAAAGAAAGTTGAGTTCTTAGAAGGCTGTATCCATACACTGTATGGGTGAACTGCACAGCCACAGATGGCCGCTAATTAGTAATTTTCTTGCTATGATATATAAAATGAAATGTAGGAATTTCAGGCCAGTAGTGGAAAGAAAAAAAGCTGTCTCACTTGACCTTTGTAAACATTTTCCATTTGAGTTTATAGACTCAGTTTATGCGCCATACAGATAATAAAAAAATGAGGTCTGCTTCATAAATCTTGATCATGCTATGGTTCAAAAGACCACATTGGCTATTGAGCTGACAATCACAAGTCAGTAGCCAATAGTCAGACCCGCCCCTCTCTTTCACGTCCATTCTTCACAAGCAAAACACCGTCGCCAGCTTGAGGCTTCAAAGCGGGACCTCAAAGCAGTGCGTGATGTCAGGGCAGCTACGTCCATCTTTTATACTGTCTGTGGTTCTTATCTACCTCAGATATTATGATGTCATCATATTGCCTAGCAGCTACACATCCAAAGGGCTAAAATTATCAACTTGTAGTGTTTATCCACTGATAACACCTGATAAAGGCATCGTATCATTTTAATTTCACAGACGCATTATTATTTTTTTCCATGCACTAGTACTAATAAAATACTAAAAGAAACCCTCACGCAACAAAGTGGAAACAGTCACTTGCTGAATTGCTCGTTTGTGCCGTAAGCCACACAACAATTGATAATTCCATTAAAAATGCTCAGTCCAGAGGTCCAGTTCAATGACTGGCCAAAACTGGCCACTGTCAAACTTTAAAAGTGTAATTAGAAGAATGACAAAGAAATGAAACTGCAATACAATTTCTATTAGGGGAGTATTCACAGAGACCAAAACCATTCTTTCAGAAGAGTTTAATCTTGCTTTTTAATGCTGTTAAGTTGGGCGTTTTAACATAGTCATCTTTCCTTTTTGACAAAGCATATAGTCAAGGCTGGATCAGGTCACGCTGAATCCTCCTTTAGTTTCACTGCAATAGCTCTAGGCTGCTGGGAACTTCCCAAGTGTTTCTTCTTCACCGTTCCTATGTGTTTTCACACACTCTGCATTGAATCGTGAGCTATTATTCATCTCTGGTTCTCCTCCAAAGTGTGGTTTTGTCCTGTCTTCCTCCCCTTGCCCCCAACTGGTCACGGTAGATGGCCGCTCCTCCCCGAGTCTGTTTCTGCTGGAGGTTTCTTCCTGTTAAAAGGGAGTTTTTCATTCTCACTGTCACCGAAGTGCTTGCTCATAGGTCATCTGATTGTTGGGGTTTTCTCTGTTTTCTTTGAATTATTCTAGGGTTTTTAACTTACATTATAAAGCACCTTGAGGCGACTGTTGTTGGGATTTGGTGCTATATAAATACAGTTGAACTGAAATGAACAGTTGTCTGTTGGGATTGTCTCACTGTGCAAGCCAGCCTCGTGTGGTCATTTGAGGAACTGCAGTTTTATGGCCTTTCTGTGTGGTTATAGGGCTTCTGAGCATTCTCTAACATATTGACCATGAAAGGGGTAAATAAATATCTTTATAATCCAACATGAAAAAGAAAAGGAAAGTCTTCCTCAGTTGAATTCACGTTAATTGTTTGTATTTTCTTAATCTGGTTACTAGTATATACTTATTATCCTCTGAACACAGTTCAGAGGCTGATATCAGAGTGGATAGTGGTTAGATCTCTTCAGATTTCTAAATCATTGCACATAGAAGTGATAATAATTTAACTTTTTAATAGCATCACATGATTAATTAACTTGTTCTTTTTTTGTTTATTATCTATTTCGGCTCAGAGATCCAAGCAGACATTGGGCCACCATTATCAACAGCACCACCCAGGAATGATCACCATCAGTAACAATGTGCCACCCATGGGCCACATGATAGAGATGATGCCACAGCGTCACCAGACACCTCCACTACAACAACAACAACCACAACAGCAGCACCACCATCATCATCATCCTCAGCCTCATCCCTCACAGCTTCCGCCTGTGCCTCTTACCTACCAACAGCGGTGCCATGCTCCCCACCCACAGCATCTTGGAAGCACCCAGAGCCACCAGCTGCACCAGGCAGGGAATTTACCACCTCACGCTCAGGCTCACCAATCACCGCCTTCACATTTACACCCAGGCTCACCGCCTGCACCTCCACTGTCTGCTCCTGCGCAGGTATAATGCTTTATATTTAACGATGGCTGGGTTTTTTGTGCATTCAAGCACAGTTACTTGAAAAAGTTGTTGTTTTTGTTCTGCAGTTATCACCAGTTGCACAGCAGATGCAGCCTTCCCAGCCATCTCACACTCATGCAGTGCAGGCAGGCGGTAGCTGCAGCGGAGGTGGTGTAGGAGGAAGCGGAAACCGTCGAAGGAGGACAGTAGAGCAGGACCCCGACGAGCGAAGGCAGAAGTTTCTGGAACGTAACCGGGCCGCAGCCACCCGCTGCCGACAGAAGAGGAAGCTGTGGGTGTCATCACTGGAGAAGAAAGCTGAAGAGCTGACGCACACAAACCTTCAGCTACAGGTGGGATGTGCTCTGAGCACAAGACACACTCACATCAACACAACCTACACTTCGAGAGTGCTTACCATTTCACTGTGTTTACTTCCAGAACGAGGTGACGTCACTGAAGTCGGAGGTGGGTCAGCTGAAGCAGATTCTGCTCACCCACAAGGACTGTCCTGTCACTGCTCGGCAGAGGGAGGCACAGGGGTACCCCAGTGAGTAAAACCCCCCTTCCCTGTAACCCTGTGTAGAAATCTCACCAGCTTTTCCAGATGCCTGACACCAGTCATCTCCATCCACCACTGAGGGTGTAATTCACACATTAAACCTTGTGTACCCACAATTACACATGCACTCGCTATTACACAGGGGGTTCTTAAACTTCTCGAGGCCAAGAACCCCTAAGAGGGGAGAAAATGTCCTAAGAAACCCCTCATATTTTCTGATTTAAATGCAGCTTTACCTGCTGACTTAATATAGATAATAATTAAAGCTACTTGCTAGCCCGTATGTCAAAAAGACAAGAAGCCGAACAGCTGGAATGGTTAATTACACCCTGAGAAAAGTGTGTGATAGCTGATGATAGACTGACGTGATGTGTCACAATCACATCTGATGGCGAGCTTCTGTCAGCCCAAAGATAACACAGGCAGGAGTAAATGTCCCCATCTGTAAATATGCACTTTTTATTATAAAATTATTTTTTTGCAAATTATTTGCCCTTTGACTTTTGGATGCAGACACCTGGTGCTCCCACTTTGAGAACCACTGCTCTACACACCGAGGACCTTAAAGTGGACCTATTATGCTTTCTCCTATTTTCTGTCATATATACGCACTGTTATTAAAATTGGTACCAGTTTTTTATGTATGTACATGTGAGCAAAGAATTTGTTTTTTCCTCATGGACATGGATGTGTATGATGTCAAGAGAGGGGATATCCTTATGTGGTTATGTCAGGTATGCAGCCATGGCTGTGAGCACAGAAACCCCACCCAACCTGCTTTTCAAACCTTCTGTTCTGGGCACAACAGTTGTTTCAGAAAGCTGACTAAAAAGGGGAGGGAGACGAAGGGACAAACAGGAATTATCATGAAAAATGAGCATAATAGGTCCACTTTAAACTGTGTCTTAAAGTGCTAAACAAACAGCACAAAAGAGTAAAGTAACTCTTGCTTTAAACCCCGCTGTGTCCAAAAAAATTAGCAATGCACTTTTGAAGAGATCAGGGGGAAAAAAGCACTGCACTCTTGATTTAATTTAAAGGAATATCAAGTTTGTCCTTCTGTTTTAATGAACCACACCGCAATGGTATTTGAGATAACTTGTAGTACCATGCTACTAGCATTGTTTTGCCTTGCATGAAGCTAGCAGGGAACAAGTTGCCTTTCTTGCACTCCACAGGCGGCTTCAAGTTTATGTCAAACAGTGACTGAAACTGACCTGTAACGAAAGATATTTAAAAAGTGAAACGCTGTGGCCTAAGCAGACAAAGACGTATGTGTCAAGAGTTTCTTAGAACAAAGAGAGATGCAATATTGGCACATTTCATATTCATATATTTCTACTGTTCTTTATACATGTATGTACAGTATTCAATTGTTAAAATAAAGGAGCTATTTTCATTTAATCTCAAATGCCGTGGCTTTTTATTTGATGCCTACAATCTCCAACACCAAAAAGCAGAGAGTCAGAACTTTATAAGTGACTTTGACAGCTGTCTCTATGTCCAGCTGCAGGGGTGAGCCCTGGAAGAAGTCCCACCCCTGCAGGTCCTGGGTTTGATCTGCAAGCCATCCAACATAACAGCATCTCCACTTCCTCGACGTCTGGAGGCGATTCGGGCCACGACCTCCAGCCCGGACACTAGCCTGCAACGTATAGGTGAAATCCCAAACTGGATAGGATTGGGATTTTATAAATCCATGTGAACGCTTGAGGTATTTTTCAACACGATCAGCAGATTTTCTGTGAGAAGATCAGAAACACTTACTGAGAGAGAGAGAGATCTGTCGCTTCATTTCTCCAAACAGGTGCATAAAATGCACTTTCTGAAAGCCTTGTTAAAACTGTGATGGCAACTGGATCCTGTGTTTATTCAGATAATGTCTGTTTTCTTTTGACATGAGCCTAACGTTGCCTCCTACCTACTCGCTATGCACACACACAGTCATGACACATCTTTTTAGTATCATTCTCTGGCATATCTTGCACTAATTCAGAAAAAGAGACTATAACTTTTTTTTGTTTGTTTTAATTGGGCAGCTCCAAGTGCACCTTTTTCCATTTTTGAGCAGAGGCAGCTTACCTTAAATAACACAACAAAGTTTTTGTTGTTTTGGGTGTTTTTTCTACAGGTAATTCAAATTATAAGATAAATATTTTATCCTAAAATTTCCCATTTCATTGATTTGTAAATATTAGTTAATTAAACCTGCAACTGTGTTGGAAAGCCACTGAAAACAGTATTTTCTTTAAGGCACTTTTTTGTGACTGCCTTGAGTCACTGAGTAATTATAAACTACACTTCATGTCTCAGTCCCTGCTAGTTTAATTAAATTTACACAGAAGTTACACTTTTTGTACTGTAAAGACGCTGACAATCGCTGTAAACCTAATGCAAAAATTAAAAAAAATATATTATTCTGGTATCTTTTTGTGAATCATTGAAATGTGTTTTTACAACGTCAGATCTGTCAGATTCATATTTGTTTGCCTTTAATTTTGGTCAGCTGGTGGCTGTGAGCAGTGAGACTGTGGTTCTGTACTTGTGGTGCGGTCTATCCTGCCATCTAGTGACTGTTTTTATTAGTGAGAGCAAAAATAAGAGTAGTCATCAAAGTGTGACCAGGATTGTTTCTGTCTCGTCTCATACACAGACAGAAAGACTTAAGATGAACTTTCTGCATGTTCTTCCTGTGGAGATGTGAAGGTCAGCCCTGTGATGGCCTGGCTACCTGTGCAGGGTGTACCACCTCAAAGTCTGCTGAGATCCTGGATAACTGGGCAACTACTAACAAAAGTGTCCCAGACTTCAAAGGATAGTTCTCCCAAAATGTAACCTATTGTTAACCAGTTTTTGAAAATATCAGCCACAGACATGACTGGCTTCTCTTGAAAATAGTAAAAGTAAGCAATACTTTTCTTGTGATGCTTAAAGTCCCCCCAAAATGTATTTTACTAAACTCTTTTGAGGATTTATGACCTAGTTACTCAAATATATCCACAAGCTTCGCTGTGGGGTCGTTATGCATGCATCTATCCATGACTAGAGGCGCGATGTCCACCCTCATATGCTAGCTCCAAGGTTATTATGGTTAACTGAAACGAAACTAAAAAAAATAAATATTATTAAAAAATAAACCTTGAGTTGACTAAAATAAAAATTGAAAATGGCATTTTGAAAGAAATTAAAGCTAAGTGAAATGATTTTGTGAACTTGGAAACTAACTGAAATAAGATAATAATATAAAGGAAAGAATACTAGTTTCAGTATCTTAAAAAAATGTTTTATTACAACTTGCCTGATGAGGCATTCATGGACATGTTTGAGACTCTGGATGTCTGCAACACTGTGAGTCAGCTGCTTTCAAGAAGTTATGTGTTATTATTGTAATATCTGTACTGATTTTCCCAAATCTTGTGTCTAAACATATGCCCGCCATATTCGCTTCCATTATATTCAATGGAAGGAATCTACATGGACTAAAACACAAATAAACAAACAACCAAAAATATGACAGACAGGCAAGTCGAAAAATATGCAGTTTTGATTTTGGCGTGAACTGTCCCTTTAAGGTCAGCTGTCACAAACCAAGAAGCTTTAATGTCTAACATCTTGACTGTCTGATGCTATGAAAAGTTTGTGTGCAGACAATTGTCAATGTGTGTGTGTGTGTGTGTGTGTGTGTGTGTGTGTGTGTGTGTGATTTGAACTGAATGTAGGAGGCACTCCACCCTGTAGACTCAGACTCAAACAAAGGGACTGCCTAACTATTGCCAGACCTCATCTTGACACGCACACAGCTCACTCACTCACTTCTTTAATGTTTTGTTGCTGCTCTCGTCCTCAGTCTTATGTACAGTCTGGGTTTTAGGACCCGCAGATACAATAACACATGCACTCAAATGACAAATCAGTCACATTGTTGGGGATTTTTACTTTGTCATGTAATGCAAAATGATACAAAGTTCCTTATAAAAGTATAAAATACGGTAGATGTGGTACAAAACAGGAGATTTTTCTGCCACCCAGCAGCCATCGTTACACACTGTACAAATATGAGACAATATGATGTCTGCAAACTGAATATTAGCACCGTAGTTGAAATCAGTGGTACATCATTCACGTACACAAAAAACAAAAAAACAAACAAAAAGAAAAACAATGCATGTAGACTCACAGAAGCAAGAAAATTAAAGAGGAAGGGTCCAAACTGGGAAAGGGGAAGTCAGAGGGAATGGACTTCCTCTGGTGTCTCATGAGCTCAGCTGAGAGGAGTTTGTGTTAAAAAGGCTAAATCACAGATGGAAACATGAAGCAATTCCCATTTTTTTCAGTGTCAACATTTTTTTAAAGCTAATTTGGAGTTTTAATGGTTCTAGTCAGAGAATCTCTGCATTTCGCTCTCTCTGCGAACGCTGCTGCTGTCCAGAAAGCGGTCGCAAGGGAACTCGATGAGATCCCCCTCCTCTAGCGGTGCGAGCCGTGCTGGCCGGCTGCTTTGGTAGCTGGTGAAGTCGGTGGAGACGGACGCCGTGGCCATTGCGGTGCGAAACGGTCGCCTGGTGGAGTACATGTGGCGCACGTGCACAGCTGACTTCCTCCTCTGCAACTTTCTCCTCAGACTTCTCCCCAGCCACACCCCGCCGATGACCAGCAGCAGCACAGCATTCCCGGCGAGCATCGCCACCGTCACCAGCTGGAGGTCAGAGGTCAGCGTAGCTCCACGGCCATTTGCCTCAGATAGGGTGACCAGCCCCGTGCAGTGGTCGCGTGGTGCGACCTGACACACGGAACCTCCGACCACTCCCTCCACGCAGACCATGTAGGTCACATCTGAGCTGAGCTCTTGGAGGGTCACGGAGCGAGCCGCGCCGTGGGCGTAAACGTAGCGGGGGAAACGATCCTGGGTGCCAAACCTGTCAAACAGAACCCGGTAGTGGACTTCATCAAGACCTGGCCCGGGCCCTGGTGTGTAGCGGTGATGATCCCTGGTGGTCCAGTACACAGTGACGGTATTAGATGTGACGTGATGCACGGACACATTAGTGATGAAATGGCGGTTGAAAACACAAGGGTCTGTAATGACAGGTAGGGTGTCATCCTGATCCGACCTAAGGAGATCTAACTGCTCTCCTGAGTGAACAGACACAGTGGTGGTTAGCCCGATGCTTGCTTGGCTAATTGTGGCTGATGGACTGGGTTTGAAAATAACTTTTGACCTCGTTCTCCCCTTAACGCGTTTCCCAGCTGCCTCTGCAGCAGGCCGTAGCTTCTTCTTTGGTTTCCTTCTGTCCAGGAAAGAAGAAGGTTCTGCCACCTCTGGACCTCCTTGGTCTCCTTGGATCCCCACCTCTTCCTGTCCCTCTTTTTTCCTCTGCTCTCCATTTTTCCATACCATGACTCCACCCCTGTTCACCGGTCTTAAACGTCCTGTTTCTTCCACTTCCCCTCTCTTTCTCACACCTTTCTGAGCTTCTTCATCTGTCCTCTCTCCGCCCTCTGGCAACCGAGAATCTCTTTCTCCTCTCTCAGTGCTCCCCAGCTTCACTAGTACTGCCCCTGCCCTGCTCTCCTCAGGCCTAGCTTGACTTGTACACAAGTGAGTCCAGTTCCCAAGGGGCTGCAGCTGGGAGCTGTTCACATAGTCCAGATATTTCCCCCTCAGAGTTGCTGGGTAATCACACTGCACAAACACAGTCAGCAGTTTGCCCTGAGAGTGTGCAGCAGCAATCCATTCTCTCAGTTGCTCCAGGCGACAGTCACATGTCCAGTTGTTGCCTTGGAGATCCAAGTCGTAAAGTACGCTGTTGAGGGTAAACATGTCCCCAGACAGACTGGTGAGAAAGTTGTCCTTCAGCTTCAACACTCTTAGGTGTTTAAGTCTTGAAAAAGCCAGAGAGTCCACGCTGGATATCCGGTTGCGGCTGAAGTCCAGCTCCTCGACACGCTCCAGGGGGTCGAGGAGGACGGCAGGAATTCCCACCAGTTCGTTGCCGTCAATCAGAAGCTCGGTGAGGCTCGACAGGCCCCTCAAAGCACCACTGTCCATTTGGGAGATTTTGTTGTTGCTGAGGGAAAGCTTGGACAGTTTTTTCAGGTTTTGGAAGACATGGTTGCCAATATGACGAATTTCATTCTCAGACAGCAGCAACGTCGTCAAAGCTTTGAGATGAGAGAAAGTGAGGACATTGCGCATGGCTGATTGCTTGTTGTGGGCCAGGTTTAAAAAGCGTAGGCTGGTCAGTTTAGAGAAAGCGTTTCTGTGAATGTGCTGCAGTTTGTTGGATTCCAGATGAAGATAATGTAGATTGATCAAACTCTTAAAAACAGAGTCCTGCAGAACTTCTAGAGAGTTGCCATCCAGGCGCAATTTAATAAGATTATCCAGGTTGGAAAACAGTCCCGGTGTGATTTTCTTAATTGCATTGTTGTTTCCATAGAGAATAGTCAATTTCTTTAGGGGCTGCAAACTTCCCGCGGGTATAGCTGTTAAAAGATTATGTCCCAAGTACAGCTCTTCCAATTTGGGAAGGTTCTCAAATGCTTTTGGGTGAATAACTCTTATTTGATTGTACTGCAGATTTAACCGTTCGAGGTTACTGTACCGTGTGAAGTCAAAGGCGGAGATGTTAGAGATGAAGTTGCCCCCAAGGCTGAAAATCTGCACTTCCTCGGGCATCTGCGCAGTGGGTTTGGGCACAGTGCGCAATCCGCGATTGGTGCACATGAGATGCTGTGAATGCTGACAGTCGCAGAGGTTTGGGCAAAAGCCCGTCGCCAGCGAGGAGGACAGAAACCCATTAAGCGACAGCAGGAAAAAGCACATCCCCACCAGGAAACTGCTGGTATCCATTCCCACAGCGCGGCCGGCACAGCCCGGATCTGAAGCGGCATTCGCTTTGTGCGTTTCAGGTGCAGTCGCCCCTCTCCTCTGTCACGCTGGACTCTTCCATATTTCACTTGTTGCTCTGTAAAGTGTACATTTCAAGCGCGCAGCGCCATCGCTGAGCAGCATCATCTATGGAACGCGTGAACTTGCCCAATGCGCTCTGATGCTGTCCGAGGGAACAGCCACCTCCTCAAGTAAAGCCTACATCCCCCCAAGTGGTCATCTGCTGCGAATTAGAGTTCAGACGCTGAGCATGATCGCACACTCACACACTCAAACTCACTGAAAGTCCCTCCCCCGCAACTCTGCGACCCCGCCAAAACCAGATGTGCGCAGAGATCCAGAAGAGATCTGCGCGTGCACGCAGGTAATGAGACACACACGGCGTGCAGTGACGGAGATTGAGAAACCCTTTGACCGAGTTTTTGCGCGCCCCCTCCTTCACCGGGGGTCTGAGATCTGGTATATGGACAAAGCAGACAGCAAGATTTCCTTCCCACGGAATCCCCAGGGAACCCCGAAAATTTCAGCTCTCTCTCTTGCAGAACGGTTCGGGCAGAGCAGAGCAGTCACTCATGAAACAAGCTTAGTAAAAAAAAAAGTTTAATGAATGTTGAATGCATGTTTCCCCTCTCTCTCTCTGCTACAGTAGGAATACCACCAACATGCAGCTCAGCCGATTTACCATTTTCTCATTAACACGCCTTTTGTTGCTTCGTGGGAGCACAGATGGTTCGCATTTGCAGTGCAGGAATTCTAAAGCGTGTGTTAAGAAGAGAGGTGCCAGATCTTAGTTAGAGATCGTCTCGCAGAAAGTGAGTGAAGCGTGCGAATATTTAGCGCACGGTTTTGCAGACGGAGGAATCATTAGCTGCAGTGTGCGCGGAGGTTCGTGTTCAGGGCCGCTCTGAAATGTTGCTGCCAAGACATCTGCAAATACGAGGCAAAGAGCTTAAATCCAGGGGCGATTCTAGGATTTTTCAGTGGGGTGGCACAAGGGAAACCATGTGGGGGTTGGTGTAGTAGCTAATAAACTTATTGAACATTTAATCACATGGTTTGTTGTAATTATGTTTCTTTTTCCTAATAAAGCTTTCATTTATTCAATTTAAATAAAAATATTACATCATGGCAGCTGTTTTACACGTAGAGAACCAAATTATCAGTGGTAAATAAAGCGTGTCATTAACATTACTGTTACTATCTAAAAATGAATGAAAATGTGTGTCAGAGTTGCATGTTTGTAACTATCATACAGACATTGTGACAAATCAAATAGATTGAACATCGCAGTCCCAATTAAAATACTTTGTATCTTTAATCAGCACCAGTCTTTTGAGTTCATATATTATTAGTCGCATAGATATATTTAAAATAAAAAAGTGAAGAAAGCAAAGAGTTTCCCAGTAAAGGATGTCTGACCACCCCAGGCTCCCCAATTTAGCATGTTTAACTCCTGTACCAGTGCTTACCAAATCTTTTGTGGTCACAAGTCCCTTCATCTCCATAACCTGTCAGGTTGCCCATGATTTTAAATTTGTCAACACTTAGCACTATTGTGTCAGTTAGATTTTTCAGATTTCTCTCAGCAACAACAAAATCTCTGTCAATCTGCTGGGATTTTCCCACACAACCATCTCAGGGGTTTACAGAGAATGGTCCGGAAAAAAGAAAATATCCAGTGAGCAGCAGAAATGTCTTGGTTGATGCCAGAGGTCACTGGAGAATGGTCAGACAGCTTCAAGCTGACAGGAAAGTAACAACAACTCAAGAGCATCGTGGAAAGCACAACATGTCGACTCTGGAAGCAGATGGGCTACAGCGGCAGAAGACCACACCGGGTGCTGCTCGTGTCAGATATTAACAGGAAACTGCTGCAACACTCACATGGTAGGGTTACAATTTGACAGCATTAAAGCATGGATCTATTCTGTCTTGTATTAATGGTTCAGGCTGCTAGTGTAATGATGTGGGGGATATTTTCCTGGCACACTTTTGGTTCCTTAATACAAACGGGATTGTTTAACTGCCGCAGGCTACCTGAGTATTGTTTCTGGCCATGTTCTCCCTTTATAATCACAGCGTACCCATTTTCTGATGGCTGCTTCCAACTGGATAACCCGCCACATCACCATCCTCAGATCATCTGAAACTGTTTTTTTAACATAACAATGAGTTCACTGTACTCAAATGGCCTCCACAGCCACCAGATCTCAGTCCGATTTAATACTTTTGGGATGTGCAGCCGACAAATCTACAGCACCTGTTTGACGACGTCACATCAACATGGACCAAAATCTCTGAGGAATGTTTCCAGCACCTTGCTGAATCTTTGCAGTTCTGAAGGCGATAGAGGGCCCGGCAAGGTGTAGCACTGGATGTTAAATGAAAATGTGGCATGGTGCTCCTTAGCAAATTGAAGAGAGCAGCACAGGATGTTTATTTACACAGCTTTGCTGCAAAGATTGCCTGCTTACCCCCAGTCTGTGACTGAATTTAAACAGAGTACTTACAATGTCAGGTCGCAGGACTTTTTACCATTAGCTGTAACTCTCATTCACTCTGAAACTTGGAAAAACTGGATTTAAAATATTTTACTGCTTATAAATAGGGTGAGTCACAAAGGAAATGTGCTGCATTCTCTGGTTTCACTGGAACATTTCATTTGTCTATGTGCAGCTATTGTTGCACATGTTTTTTTTATTTTTTAAAAATGTCTTTTTATTATGTAGCTGTCTGTCTCTATTTTTGCACATTCTTTTTGTACATGTGTCTCTTGGAAAAGAGATATCGATCTATATGAGACTACCTGTTTAAATGAAGGATTAAATAATACTAATAATCGGGTAGTCCTACGCTTCATACTAGCTTAGCACACTCTTGTACATCATTGCTGTTTAGGCTGATGCTCTGAATCATGACCCAGGCTACATAGTGATCACTCCAGTTCTCTTTTTTATATAAATAACATGTTTTCTTCTGAAGTTAGCAAACTGATGTGGCTAAAGATTCATCTGCCATGGTAACAATGTGCCTGCTCAAATCTTTCGAGGTTAAAGTCAAAGGCATTGAAGATATCATACTTCAATAAGGCTTGAGATACAAGTGATGGAGCGGTCTCTAAACTGAGCAGCACAGACCAAAAGCACTCCCTGACTGGCCTCATTCTCATGCATAACTGTTGGTAGACATCATCAGATGTTATAGGTCTCTGTGTGTGAGAGTGTCTGTGTATGTTTGTGTGTGTGAGAGAGAAATACAACCCATGGGGAAGCCCCCCTCTCTCTGGGAGGTCATTTCCTGTTTGGCTATCTTTCTATAGTGTTTCTACATCCCTGCCTACCCTGTATCCATGTCTTTCTAGTGTTTCTTTCTCTTCTCCAAGGAACACACACATTGAGAAAGCACTCAGCGATCTGGCCCCCAGACATACTGGGACCAGCCAGTTGGTTTATGGCAGTCAGCTGGGCTGTCTCAAAGTCAAAGGGAATACACAACGATTTCATCAGTCCATGTGGACTCTACTGTAGCATCAGATCATGATCGAGATTTCCCAGAGAGTTCAGACAGACAAAATGAGAGATGAACAAAGGAGGAAAAGACAAACAGTGTGATTAAAGTTAGAGCAGAGAGGGATACGAGTGTTTTAGAGCTGACCCAGATTTACAAAGACTGGCAAAACAGGTTCCATTGAGGCCCTCGAACAGAGCTGCCCACCACTGGGGCTGCAGACCAGTTTCACCAGCCAGTCCTTTCATCACCTCCTTCTCCCGCCAATGGGGCCTCTCACTGTTTAATGACATTTCAGTCTCAGAGCAGAGAAGCGAGAGAAATACCTACTTCCACTAAAACGACAAAGAGAGGGGAGAGACGAGCTCGTATCTCTGTCTGCACTTTAACATATTGTGTGTGTGTGTGTGTGCGCGCGCGCACAACATAAAGAATATCCAGGTCACTGCTAGTAAGTAACGTGAGCTAATACTGCAGCGTACTGTATGTAGGTCATTGAGGAGTGTTACATTACTCATTGCACAGTCTTCAGGTGTTGAATCAGCTTCTTATGAATGAGTGTGTGTGTGTGTGTGTGTGTGTGTGTGTGTGTGTGTGTGTGTGTGTGTGTGTGTGTGTGTGTGTGTGTGTTTTCAGATGTGTTGGGGAAGTCAACTTTGACATAATTTTAGATTTTAAAACTTGCATTCATACACAACAATGTGCTGTAAAAACTGGAGTGATTGTTAGTGAAAATGGGCCTCCTATGCACCAACATAGACAACAACATAAATGATTTATTGAATCTGAGCAAGTATGCTTCATTAAATCAAAACAAGATATGCTTTTTGTTTGAAACAAGGACATTTCCAAGTGATTGAAAACTTTTAGGAGCATACAAAAATGCTTCAAACACAGCAGGACTCTGAAGGTAGGGACTAATGAGCCTCACACAAAGCCACAAACTTGCAGGCGGTCACACTACTTCGAACATGTGCATCTTATTGTGTCTCCCGTCAAACTTTTATCTGCCTTGAATCACAGAGACAATGTCTCTGTAGTGTACCACAGCATGGGACTTGCTCACTTCTAGACTTCATCTCAGGAATCAGTGGGGGCTGTAGGTAAAAGTCAAGCAGTGCTCGAAATAACAAATAGCAGATTGTCTCTGCACTGAGACCAGAAAGCACGGCGGTCAATTTGTGCACTTTTGCAGGACGATAAGCACAAGTGCTGCATTTAGAAGGGGTGTTGGAAGTACGTTAATGTTTTTTTCAGGTCCTTCAAGATGCCAAAATAAAGGCAGATATAAATCCAGGAGTGGAAATCAAGTGGTGGGAAAGAAAGAGTGAGGAGGTGGGATTGCGTGTGTGTGTGTGTGAAGTTGGTTTACATGAGCAACAGCTGCTGTGATTGTTATGAGCTGGGAATCTAGTCCATGGTGTGTGTGTGTGTGTGAGTGTGTTACTGCACTTAGAGAGAGATGGAAGCACGTGTCTGCAACTGTGCTGACATGTTGCTGCAACTGAAGACTTTCAGTAAGTTAAAAGATGAAGGTAAAAACGATCGAAGAATAACCATAAGAGCACACGGCCGCCCTTGCCTGCCTGGGGCCCAGGTGCTAACCTTTTACATCCTAGTGGTCAACCCCACCCCACCCCCACCCACCCTTAGTTCAATTCTTCCAGCTGGTTCCCATCACGGGCAGAGAAGGAGCAAAAGAAACAAGGGACAAATACTGTCAGCATCACTCTGCTCAAAGAAAAACGTGGTTAATATCAAATGAAAGCAATAAAAAAAAAAAAGCACACATATCACAAACAGCTGCTGTTACAAAAATACACCACTGACGAAACAGCTGATTACAACAACAACATCAGCACGTCCTGCTAAAGCATTTCTGCTCTGGGGGAGCTCCAGCTTCTCATGTCTGACTTGAGATATGTTGAAATAGCTGGGGAAGGGGTAACGCAGGAAGGGAAAGAAGGGGGAGGATGGCAGCACAGCCCTTATTTTTCAATCGACCCGTTAAGAACAGAGTAGAGAAAGGGAGGAAGGGAGGTACTCAACATCTGGAAAATATTAGAGGCTATGCTATGGCCCTTGTTGAAGGTTTGGGAGAGAGTGGATAGGGAGATAGAGAAATAAAGAGGGCAGTGTAAAGGATAGTGTGCGTATTGAGAGGGAGACCCTTTGATCTGCCAAGTTTGATAGCAGCTGTCTGCACGCCGGGTCACATAATGACACTGAGGAAGCATAATGACTTGAGATTTTAAGATCACTGAGCTGCACAGAAGATAACACTCAGGGATTTAAGTAGCTTGAAAACTGTGACAGAGATGCATGGGCATCTGCACACATGAAAGAAAGCGCAAAAAACAGAGCCCATATGGAGGTGATCTCTGGATTAGCATCGCTCAGTTCAACGCAACACAAGTACAAGTCACAAACAAGGCTGCAGAAAAAATGCGGGTCTTTATGAGTCATTAAAACAAAGTCGTCACTCTGTAATTTAGAGAGTGGAGACATCTGATCTGCAGCTGTCCCAGTCCCCACACTGCACTGCTTGTGTGAAACATCGCCCTCTGCTGACAGACATTATAGCCTAATGTAGGCCAGTACTGTAATAACGTCACAGAGTGATGATGGCTCCAGAGAAAGATGATTTTTATAAATGCCCTCTTTCATTGAGAGAGCTCAAAGTAAGCTAATTTGCTAACTCAATCTAGCCTTAGATTAAGTTAGCAATCTAGATGTGCTAGATTGAATCTAGCCCACAGGGCATCTCTGATACCCCCTCTCCACAGAGGCGATGCCACTGCAGAATTTAGAACTGCTTCGGTGCATTTCCTCCAGAAAATGGCTCTTTAAATGTTAGCAAGGCACATAATTGTGGTCCAAAAGTTGCTGGAGCCACCAGTGGCTGGTGGAAATTTACCAGTGACTGGCATATTTGTACCATCATTTTCTTCCCATGGAAATTATGCCAATTTCTGCCCACAGTCCTACATAATAATAGTTTCTCAGACTGTTGCCTAAAAGGTGGGTAGATCTCAAAAAGCACCATGCAGGACAGAGTGAGATCTGGTGCATAAAGGGCACTGCATTGGATGGAAAGGAGGAAATAGACTCCAGATCTACAGGTAGCAAGGCAGTGTAGTTAGCTGGCCATGTGTATCAACATTTTTATCTATATTGGAAATCTCTCAACTACTGAATTGTTGTGAAATGATAAAATTGTCATTTACTGTGCAAAAGTCTTAAATCAAACCTAATTTCTTTGCCATTTTCCTAGCAAAATATAAATAGTTGCAACAGTTTATTGAAGCACATGTAAACATACAGGGATATATCGTCTATGAAGCAAAAATCGAGTTTGAAAGTCAATATTTGGACAACAGTCAAAAGTCTAACACAGCAAGAACTCTCCTAAACAAACTTTCATGTAATTTCTTTAAATAGTCTTCAGGAATAGTTCTCCAGTCTTTTTGATGGACATTCAAAGCTCTATTTCTGATGATCTAATGTGATCACACACTGCTTCAATCTGAGAAGGCCAATCCATAACTGATCAGATGTCATTGTGTGCTTTTTTTTTTATCCAGCTGTGTTCTTACTGCATTGGCAGTGTGTTTGGGATCATTGCCATGCTGAAAAATGAAGCTGCTGCCAATTAGATGTTTGGGCACTCACTGTTGTGTTTCTCTGCTAACCTAAATACTTACATACCTTTAAAACAACTGATTGCATCCATACATCAGTTTAGTTGTACTTTTTATTCATGGGGCCTTGGAACAATATCATGAAATATTATGAATATTGTGAAATTATCTTGTGGAGGGCCTGATTTAAAATCCACTTTCAAGGCCTGTGATATCTGTGCATCCATTGTGTGTTATATGCATTTCCTGGTCTCTAACAGACACAAACTGTGGGAAAACACAGGATCCAAATGAGTATCTTATTAGATCCAGATTCAGGGATGAATCTCAGCTACAAAACAGAGAAGTCTTGCAGTTGAACTGCATTTCCTGCTGCTACTATATCCTCCTTACACTTAACATTAAACTGCACACTTCAATGAAAAACAACACTAAAGCCCAGCCAGTCTTTTATCCTTGAATACAAAGTATTCAGTCTGCAGTAACCACAGCTGACCTACAGATGGCACTGTCATCTCTTCACTCAGTAAACATGTCTGTACCAGTCATTGGTGTTTACTGTGTGTGTGTGTGTGTGTGTGTGTGTGTGTGTGTGTGTGTGTGTGTGTGTGTGTGTGTGTGTGTGTGTGTGTGTGTGTGTGGACAGGCGTGTCTGCACTGTGAGGTATGTCAAGGTGCGGTCCTTAGTGGCTTCAATTAATCACTCGTAAGGTGAGTTAAGTAAAAGGGAATCCACCTAGATGTGACAATGGCAGCACCTGTGATACAGGCACAGAGAGAAAGCTCTCCTCACCCTGTCTGCTCTGCTTCCAGTGTCCCACTTCATGCTCTCTCCCCAGTCCTGATTTACATTCCTTTAAAGCTCCAAACTCTATTAATTTTGCTGGTTCAGAGTCTCTGGACACGCCCAGCTATGAGTCTTGCTTTCCCACTTTTTTTTTCTGTTGCCATAGAAATAAGCCCAGGCAGGAAGTGAAGGCCTCATGCCCATGCAAAGGAGGGTTTGTTGAGTAAACAAATCCAGAGGCAGCACGGAGAGGACAGCAGAGGTGGACTGAGTGTTCAGAGAAATCACGACAGGCAGAAGTTTAGGAGAAAATGAGTGACACTAAGCAGAGACACATAAACACATGCTCGTTTGTGCTTCCTCGCTCCTTCCATCTGGGTGCACTGACGCCAAGTTTCTCACTTACTCATTGATTCACTAAAGAGTCAGCAGTTGTGGGCAAAGCCATCTTTTGCAACCAAAGGACAGTCACCAAACAATCTACCACTGGAGTGAGCACAGTGTTGTGAAGCCCTTAGACCAGATGAATTATGAAGGCGTGCAGTCCACACCTAGTGGCTTCTATTTTTAAAACAAAAAGCCACTTATAATGCATACTATCACAAGTTATGTATTGAAAAGAAGGTTGCTATACTGTAAGGCATAGGTCATTAATAAACAACTGCAGAAATTCTAATTAAAAGTCACTTTGTTGTTGTTGTTTTTTACGTGGAATGCGAAGATTTCTCTTTTAACCCCGGAGAACCAATGGGGTCAGAGCCGACCCCATTGGTTTTCTAGGGAAACCATGGGGTAAAATTTGACCCCATGGGTTCTCCAGGGTTAAAAATCATGCAGACGTCAAAGCCCGGTGAAGGTGTGGATTGTAAAACATGCAGGTTATTCATGTTACAGACAAAGGAACTACATATTTTGAAGGCAAAGAGGGAGTTGCCTTTTGTCCAGTCTCCCTTGCCTCACCTTACCTCCACCTCTGTTGGGGTTAAAAGGGTTTTTCCTTCCCACAGTCGCCACATGCTTTTTTGGGGGAGGGTGTGGAGGGATGATGTGATTGTTGTAGGGCATGGCCTGGGGGCCTTATGTTTGACAGCTTTCATGTTTGATAGCTATTCACAGCTTTTTCCTGCAAAAAGAAGGCCTTCACCATAGCCAATAATACTACACCAAAGGAAAGAAGTATTAGATAAACAAATAAATTACAGAGATTTGATTGTTTTTTCCTGTTTTTGTTTGTTTGTTTTTGTAAAAGAATTCTCTCAGTTGACACAAATCATCAATTTTACAATTGCAGGACAGTCTCCACAGTGAGCTAACAGAATTTTGTTTTATATAATTTTACACATTTATTTCTTACAATTGAAGCCCAGAGCAGCATTTCTTTCAAATGTAGAAAACCGTTATTTTTGACATTACACCTCCTTTTATGTATTAAAGTACCTCAAACTTCTTTATACTTATAGAAAGGGGAGCTACACTGCTCTGGCCTACTTAAGATCATGTATGTGCCTCACAATAAAGCGCTTTGAGGTGACAGTTGTTGTGATTTGGCGCTGTGTAAATAAAGCTTAACTGAACTAAAATAAAATGATAACATACAACACGTAGACCCCAATGTTTAACTCTCACCTTGACTCTTCATTCGGTGTTTGAGGCGTATGTGTACGTCAACCTGGAGTATGTCAACCCCGCCCCGATTTTATCCTCGATTGCGATTGGCTGAGATGGACGTCAGTCACTCCTTCCCCCCCTCAGCGGCCCCTCCTCACCCGCGACACTCTGGCAGTAAAACGAGGCTGCTGGCTGCTTGCTACTACCGGGAGAAGATGCACTAGCTTTCCCCACGGAAACGTAAGCATGTCTTTTTGAATTATTATTATTATTTTCGCTTTCTCTCGAGTGAATTTATTCGTGTGTTTTTTTCTATAGTTGTTTAGCTTCCGCTGGCATTAAGCGCTGGGCAGCGTTCTCGTGGCGGCTGTCGGTGAGTGTTTCGGTGCTCACGTTAAAAGTATCGCTTTCGATAGAATTATTAATGGGCACCTCCAGACATCAGGTTCTTAATAGACGTGTAAGGATCGACTTATAGCGGGTATTTTTATAGGGGCGGGGGGTGTTTCGAGCGCATGGGATATCTTGGTAATTTTTGTTTACCCTGACAACTTTGTGTTGCTGTGCTGGCAGCAGGAGCCGAGCATTGCCTTTTGGTGCACTTAGACGGGACACCTGTGGTTCCCACTTCCCATGGAGTCCTGTCCTCATGAATGCATGCTTCGTGTAACCAATCCGCACTGGCTGCTTCTCTGACATCAGTGTCATCAAAATATGTATTTATTCATTTACTTTATTCAGCTTGATTATATCCAATATTTACATTGTAGTGAAGCTGAGATTTAATCCATGGTTTAATAAAATCTTTTATTTATTTGATAACTTTAATTGAACCAACACTGGATATTACACATACTTTTCAAAAAAACAAAAAACAACACCCCCCCCAAACCCGACATAAACCTCTTTTTCATATTAAAAACAACCTGGCCAAATAACCTGGCAATTATTTAATAATGAAAATAATTGTTGTTTACTCACCATAATTCATGACCCTCTTTCGTTTTTACTGTAGAACAACTAGACCATGCACCATCTAGCCCAGACAAGATGATTTTAAGCACGAGTGACGATGGCTGAGCCATTCACAGTTTGGCTGTGGGTACACAGTGCCAGAGCAACATTCAAGCTAATGTAAACACAACCACAGCCCTGAAGGTTTTTGTTAACATGTCTAACATCAGGTTTGTTCTGATGTTTTTTTTTTACGTTGATCTGTTTTTTCACATGAATTTTGTGCTTGCTGAATATTCAATGGTAGCACGATGAAGAGCTGAAATACTGAAATTGATAAAAATGGTTGATTCAGTTTTTTTTAAATAATACTTTATGCTTTATATTGTAAGTTAAAGACCCTACAACATTAGAAACAAACCCCAACAATCAGACAACCCCCTATGAGCAAGCACTTGGTGACAGCGTTGGAAAAACTCCCCTTTAACAGGAATAATCTTCCAGCAGAACCAGGTTTAGGGAGGGACAGCCTGCTGTGATGGGTTGGGGGTGAGAGGAAGAGGGAACTACATATTTTGATTGTTGTTGTAACATAATAGATTAATGGTAATGGTACATGTAATTTTATCTTGCTGATAAAATAAAAAAATATCTGTCAACAAGGCTAATATATCAGCCAGTACCGATATGTGATCATTGGTTATTGTTATTTTAAGCATCGATATTGACCCACATTTAGAGAGTATATGAACAGAAAAACCTCTAAATGATTTACTTTCAGTGGCTGTTTGGCAAAACTGCTGGGCAGATGACTTGTTTGAAAAGTTCATAATTTATCAGATTCATGAATGTTTTCAAACCAGTTTATTAGCACAAATGCCAGCTTTTCTAACTTAAGGTTAGTTGGGCAAAACACAGCATTTAAAAATGGCACCCTGTTCGTTGGGGAATTTGGGATGTTTCTGGCATTTAGAGATCTAATCTGTTAATCTCAGAAATAGCCGGCTGGTTAATGCATAAAAATAGTAATTCCTCAGGCCCTAGGCAGAGTATTAGCAGCAAGAGAGTGTCCATAAATGCGGCAATCTGTTTTCAAACCCATTTGTTGGCATGCGTCTGCCTTGGTGAAGTGCCCTTGTGCAAGATATTAATTTCCCACTACAAGTGATTCTGTTCCAGTCTGCTCTCCTGGCACAGGATCTCAGGCCAGAGGATTATTGCTCTAAGGGAGTCGGTTTTAAGTCTGTCAATCAGCTGATTCCTGTCCAGCTAAAATGTTAGGTTTTTTTGTCCCTGCTGCAACATTTTGGGTGCAAACATCTAGCCAGGCCTACGTGACTCGCTGAGTTATCTCTGTGTCACTTTCTCCTTTCTGTAACACCCACTTTAAAGCTGGTAAATACAGAAGACTCTTGTTAGACTAACACACCAAGTGGTTGGTCTGAGAATAGCCCACCTGTGGTTATATGAAGTTAAAGGATCTTATGTCTTACTTCCATGCCAGCCAGCTGGTCAGCACAGAGACTAGTGTGAAATCTTTTTCTGCTTTTAACACCACATGTTCTATAAATAGTTTGGTGTTTTATGTCCCTCAGATTTTTCATAAAGAATCAACAAACTTTATTCTTGGCTTTGCCTCTTTTTTTTTTTTTTGTATCCATAGCAACCAGTGATTGAAGCAGCAACACAAAGTGTCTCTTGTCTCAGCAGGAAGCAGACAGAGAGACATCTTTTGTGATGTAGCCTTTATAAATACACTGGTCAGGAATCTAAGTGCATGCTGTTTAGCTGCACATGAGAAATAATCAGTGACTGCTGAGTGACATATTGGGGCTGCTATGTGTATCTTTGATCACTCGCTCATACCCACATGTGTTTTTTGTTTTTTCTCTAACGGCACAAAGAAAATGGGCACTGTATTTCTTTCAGTGCTATCAGTCATGCACACTTGATGTCAAAGGTCAGATAAACTGTGCTGCTGCCACCATCTGATCACACCGTGTGCTGTCACACATGGGTTTATTTTTGTCACAGAATTTGGGGTATTGATGTCTGAAATGGCTAGATGAAACCTGCAAAAAGTGAAAATCTTTCTGTTTGCTAATAACAGGATCATGCACTGCTTCAACCCAGTGATTCTGACCAGTAATTCGTCATTGCTTTGTTAGTCAGTCAGGTAAAAATGGAGAGCAGATATGAAAATGATGTGGACTGTTGGGTTTTTTGCAGTCCTGTTGTTGCAAGAGTTTGTGGTTGAAAGCAGATGGATTGGCTGGTAAGTCATGGTCTGTGTGTTTGCCATGCCAGAACTGGAAACTCCAGCCTTACAATTTCTCAGGCTTCAGCCTGAAACCAGTGAACAATCACTGTGTTGCCTGTAGTCATGTTCAAATTAAAAGAGAGGACATTCCTGTGGTCTTCATATTATGGCTGTAAAAGCATACTTGGAATTCTTCAGGAATACTTTGAATGAACACAAGCGTTGTAATCTTGTGGGCATCTGGTGAGTCTTGAATGGGAAAAGCATAGGCTGCATATCAAAGATGAACGTAGCTTTCGGGTCTGGAAAATCAAGCCGATGGAGATGTCTTAAACTTGGATTTTATTTAATGTCCATTAGGAGGCGATTCTTCTGGTTTCAGAAAGAAGTCTTATTCTGTAAAAGTGTATATGACCCTCAGCTCTCCTGAGCCATGCACTGGAAAGTTCAACATACCCACAGGATCTTCCCATTATCTGAATTCAATTACCAGGTCATGGTCATTTGCTAAATTCAAAGTGTACTGGCAGCAGAGTTGCCAAGGAAAGGAATTTGAAAGTATGCAATGGGGAAAAATATGAACACATTAAACACACAATACAAATTGAAAGCAACACAGCGGTATGTGAGAGGAAGAGTGCTGCAGTGTTACAAAATGTTTGCGGTTTAAAAAAATATTTTTTAGCCTATTTGAAGTCAAGAAAGACAGAATAAATGATAACTCTTTAAGTTGTAATCAGGCCTTTAAACTGTGATCTTTGTAAGCACGTTCTTACTCAGTTTATGGTCTCAGTCATTAGTTTCAGGTTGTATTGAATGCACCATTCACCTTCTGTAATGTCTGTCCCCCATTAGAGTATAAAAAGGATGATAAGTCCTCTCCCTCAGTGCCCTCTGCAGGTTTCATAATAAGACTTCACTAATCAGTGGGTAACTTGACCTTGACTGCATCTATCTTTTAGGTAAAGTCTGTGAAAATGGCTACAAGAAGAATAATCCGCTCTTGTATTTACACGTCTGACTTTTGTCTGTTGAATCTGTGTGTGTGTGTGCTCAACTAAAAGCTGCTTTAAAGTCCAGTCTTGAAGTTTAGGGGATAAACTGTTGTCATTCTGGGCCTTGTAGGTACTTTTTACTGAAGTGCAGTGTGCAGAAAATCCACAATATGACAAACGAAGAACATATCAGAGTTATATTCATTTATTGTTGTTAGCCCAAGCAGCTCTTGCGCTGCTCAGTGTCTAGAGTCTAAACACATTTTCCATTTGCGTTTGTTTCATCTCTTCACAAAATGACAAATTCTTACCCACAGGGAAAAAAAGAGTCACTTTTACATCTCCTTTAAACCTTTTATTCCCCCATTAAGTCCTTGTGACTCAGCAGCGTTGGCCCTTACCATGAGAATGACCTGTTTCCATCTTGTGAGATCACTTACAAGGTGTTGGGCCATTAATGATTGACTCACATTACATAAGACTGAAGGTAAAACCCCAGCACTTCTAGTCTTACAGTGCAGAGGCCTTGGTGAGATACAGTCCTACGGTAATCAGTCAGCTGAGCTAAGTAGAGCACCCGGTGGGGTGTTCAGGGACTCGTCTCATAGAAGCCAGAAAGGCCTCCGTAGCTGATAAACTAATGCACAGCAATTGCTGTGGTTTTGCTCTGAGAAATGTGAGTTTCTGCTGACATATATGAAAGGAAAACAAAATGACAGGAATGGGAGGGAGGCAATGTTAACCATGTTTGTTCAAGTGGTACTTGATAATTCTTCATTCATAATCGCCACATATTTTGCATGTAGCTTTTCAGTGAGCCTCAGATGTTGTAAACTTACTGTTGAGGCCCTGAGCTCCTACATTATATGTAAATGCAATGTTGTATGATTGCATTAATCTTTTGTTGTTTACACTACATACAGGTGTATTTACATCGCTGTGGTATGCTGTTGAGCTGTGCAGTAAATTCATAACATATTTCTGTGAAGCTTCTAATGCAGCTCAAGATGCCAGACATGTCGCAGCCTGAAAATTGCAAACAGAACAGCTTGATGAGCTAAACTGAGCTCCCTGAGTTTATAATCTGAGGGCTGCTCAGATATGTTGTCTGACCCTTTAGCCTGTGCAGTAGCTGTGAAGTAAGTGGGCCGTCCATGTGCTTCATTCTGCTTTTAGCCGTGTGTTTACTGTCGCTAGCCTTGTGTTTTGGTGTGCCGGGGGTATCGAAGCGCGGTGCGGTGCGCATTCTTTCCTGTTGATGACTCACGTCCTGAGCATGGGACTGACTGCAAGCAAGGGGAACCACAGACTACACACACGCTCATAAACCACCAGAGCTTTCTCAGTTTGCAGCTAGCAGCAAATCCAAACAATTACACCCATTTGCATACATTCGGTCACACGCAAACCTCAGAGGCATTCCCTTTCCTCTCACATGCACAGTGTACTTCCACAGAAAGAGAGGGCTGTGCAAAAAGGGAGTGCCATTAACGCACAGATACAAGCACAGCAAGGTTGGAGCATGCCATTTGAGGTGAGGAGACTGAATGAATGTTGCATCACATGGAGCGTTGGTGTGTACATTTAAGGCATCAGGAAAAACTCCTTAAACCTGTCATGCAAAACTAGGTCTCCTTTTTATTTATTTTGTTTTACAATTACTAGATTGGAGACATAGTGGCTGTGAAAAATATTCAGTCACCAGTCCAAATCCTTGAATTCAGGTCTTCCAATCATGTCCTTTCCCACAGGTGTATAAAATCAAGCACCGAGGCACGCAGACTGCTTCTACAAATATTTGTGAAAGAGCGGGTCGCTCTCAGGAGCTCATTCCAGCGTGGTACCGTGATAGGATGCCACTTGCGAAATTTCCTCACTACTAAATATTCCACAGCCAACTTTTAGTGCAAGGTCCAGAAAGATATGGATGAGCGAGTTTCTTGTGGAAGAACTTGCCTGGCCTGGACTTGATTGACCTCGACCTGATAGAACACCTTTGGAATGAAACTGCGAGCCAGGCCTTCTCGTCCAACATCATAAATGCGCTTCTGGAAGAATACTCTGAAATACCCATAAACGCTCCAACACCTTGGAAAGCCTTCCCAGAAGAGCTGAAGCTGTTATAGCTGCAAAGGATGAGCTGACATAATATTAAACCCTGTAGATTAAGAATGGGATGTCACTGAAGTTCACAAGCGAGTGAAGGCAGATGAGGGAGTAGCTTTGTGTCATTGACACATTTATTTATACTCTTACCTTCCCTTGAAGCCAACTTCACATGGAAACATTGGAAACATTGTCAGGCTTCTGTGCTCAGAGCTACTGCTGTGTGCCACAAATGAGTTTATTAAGGATATCCACTCTCAGTGACATCATACAGAACCAAGAGAAAAACCTCCTAAAATTTAGGGTTTAGAGCAGTTTAAACAAATGTTTGGCTGAAACTGATGTCATACACTATACAGGATACTTAGACCTGTTGGCCAACAGTGTTTGGGGGTACTGTAATCACATTACATTTTCAGTAACGCAGTAATGTAACACATTAATTACATTACAGTTACAATTATGCTATTACTTGTGTCAGTTCTTCAGTTGTCCAGGCGGATAGAAAAAAAAAAACATCAATCAAACAATCTTGTTTTTCTTCCTGTGCACTTGTGCTACAAGCAGCTGATTTCAGTTTGTATGCGGGAGGAGGAAAACAGTGGAGCGGTACTGTGGTAAAGCTGTTGAGGAGTGGAGACGTGAACATTACTTTTATTTTTACTGCACAAAAGGACGAGAGGCTGATGGTAAAGTGGAAACTGCGTCCATGACAAAAACGACTGCATTGTACTGCTAACACTGCTTCAGCTTTTATCTTTGTGCTGTTGACTTTTGTTCAAAACTAAAAGAGAGCTCATATGTGTGTCCACCTTAGGATAGGTTAGAGTTTGTGTTGGCGTGTGAGACTGTAGCCTATAGGCTTATATTGTTTACAGGTGCTGGTGTGTTTCAGGGCATTTTTACAGACTAATAAGAAAATAATTCCTCTGTGATGAGCAATTAGATAATGTGCTGTAGGGCTGCACGATATTAGGAAAACCTGCGATGCGCGATAACTGTGATCAATATCGCGATAACGATATGACTTGCGATAAAATAAATAACAAAAAAAACAAAAAAAACAAATACATAATTTCCGTTTTACTGCAACAGTTTTATTTAAAGAAAGCTGCTGTATTAGCAATGTAACAACAAAGTGCACTTTAACATAACTTAAATTATACTGAAAATTATCTCAATGCAGTTGTTCATTCAGTTGTTCACTCACCAAGTAGTTATGATGCAAGTCGAAACTGGAGAGGAAACTTTACTGTAGTGCTTGCGTAGTTTTCAGTTTGGCTCAGTTCAAACATGACGGTCTTGCGGCATATTTCGTACATTTGTGGAATGGCGACATGGGAAAAGTAGTTTTGTGAGGGGGTGTGGTATCTCTGGTCCACTTTCTGTATCAGACTGGTGAAGCCCTCTCTGCTAACTGTATTTATAGGCATCATGTCTTTGTCAAAAAATGTGTAATGGCCTCTGTTATTTCTTTGTACTGCTTCGACGTTTTCTCATAAGGAGTTCCACTTGAAAAACTCGGATACAGAGTCGGCTGTTGGACTGCTGTGCTCTTTGGCTTAACATTAGCAACATTAGCTAGCCCCGTCTTTCTGGAACTCTTCAAACAGTTCTCTGTGGTTGTATTGAAGATGATGGTGGAGATTAGTCATGTTTCCTCTGGTGGTTGCCACGAGTGTTCGGCAAGTTTTGCAGAGTACCTGTGTTTGGAGAACGTCGTCTTTATCAAATCCAAAGTACCTCCAAATAAGCGAGGTACTATTTATTTATTTATTTATTTATTTATTTTAAATTCATAGTCAGTAGCGTTCGCGTCATGTGTCTCGCTCTCAGCCATTACAACTCTGACTTGTTACTGCAGCGTTGTTCGCTCCCAACCTGCGTAGGAGGCGGGCCTCTAATCCATTTGATTGGTTAATGCCGTGAAGGGCTCTATTTGACTGGTCAAATGTGTAAAGGGGTTTCTTTGATTGGTAAATTCTTTAAAGCATGTGTGTAAACGTTTCAAGGTATCCAATTATCGCAGTTTACGCCGTCTTTTGCGATGGGCCCATCGCACAGGCTGATATCGCGATGACAATAAATTTTCGATTTATTGTGCAGGCCTAATGTACTGCATTACTTTTAAGACGTAATGTGTGACTTTTATTGAGTAATGACCCCAACACTGCTGGTCAGTATTGAAATCATAACACTATGTGATACACGTGACTTTGAAACACCTGCCTGAACTATTCATATGCTCCATGGATTGCTATCCTTATCATTATGGGCTCATCTTATCTTTTTTAATGGAAAACCAGTTTGACATTAACAGTGTTTAAGAGGAGAACATGGAAAGCGATGTACCTCTGTTCTCATGATTATCTGCTCATTTTACACACTTCTTGAACAGTGGGCTTTGGTTATAACACTTGTGTTCTACTTTGACTCATTTATACAGGGAGTGCAGAATTATTAGGCAAATGAGTATTTTGTCCACATCATCCTCTTCATGCATGTTGTCTTACTCCAAGCTGTATAGGCTCGAAAGCCTAATAACTATGCAAAATAACTGCCCATGAACTGAGAAAAGTCAAGCGTGCAGCTGCCAAGATGCCACTTGTCACCAGTTTGGCCATATTTCAGAGCTGCAACATCACTGGAGTGCCCAAAAGCACAAGGTGTGCAATACTCAGAGACATGGCCAAGGTAAGAAAGGCTGAAAGACGACCACCACTGAACAAGACACACAAGCTGAAACGTCAAGACTGGGCCAAGAAATATCTCAAGACTGGTTTTTCTAAGGTTTTATGGACTGATGAAATGAGAGTGAGTCTTGATGGGCCAGATGGATGGGCCCGTGGCTGGATTGGTAAAGGGCAGAGAGCTCCAGTCCGACTCAGACGCCAGCAAGGTGGAGGTGGAGTACTGGTTTGGGCTGGTATCATCAAAGATGAGCTTGTGGGGCCTTTTCAGGTTGAGGATGAAGTCAAGCTCAACTCCCAGTCCTACTGCCGGTTTCTGGAAGACACCTTCTTCAAGCAGTGGTACAGGAAGAAGTCTGCATCCTTCAAGAAAAACATGATTTTCATGCAGGACAATGCTCCATCACACGCGTCCAAGTACTCCACAGCGTGGCTGGCAAGCAAGGGTATAAAAGAAGAAAAACTAATGACATGGCCTCCTTGTTCACCTGATCTGAACCCCATTGAGAACCTGTGGTCCATCGTCAAATGTGAGATTTACAAGGAGGGAAAACAGTACACCTCTCTGAACAGTGTCTGGGAGGCTGTGGTTGCTGCTGCACGCAATGTTGATGGTGAACAGATCAAAACACTGACAGAATCCATGGATGGCAGGCTTTTGAGTGTCCTTGCAAAGACAGGTGGCTATATTGGTCGCTGATTTGTTTTTGTTTTGTTTTTGAATGTCAGAAATGTATATTTGTGAATGTGGAGATGTTATATTGGTTTCACTGGTAAAAATAAATAATTGAAATGGGTATATATTTGTTTTTTGTTAAGTTGCCTAATAATTATGCACAGTAATAGTCACCTGCACACACAGATATCCCCCTAAAATAGCTAAAACTAAAAACAAACTACAAACTACTTCCAAAAACATTCAGCTTTGATATTAATGAGTTTTTTGGGTTCATTGAGAACATGGTTGTTGTTCAATAATAAAATTATTCCTCAAAAATACAACTTGCCTAATAATTCTGCACTCCCTGTATTTGACTTTGTATGTGTAAAGCTCATTGCGTCTGATTCCATGTGAATTCATTTATATTGAGCTCATGACTGTATTTGGATATTTATGGCTAGCTTCCTTTAAACACATCTACTTTGGACTTTAGGAATTTCAGAGGCAGACAGACGCACAGTGAGTCAGTGATTCTTCTGTTTTTATCTCGTCCTGATTATGGATGCTGCGTGCTGCTGTTGTGTTTAAAATAAACCTGTGTTGCTCTCACATGTTGTTTTTTTTAAACCTACCTTCTCCGTTCTCTGCAGTGCTGGATGTTGCAGTGGCCTTCAAAGGTCAGCGTGATGCTCCTGGCTGCTCGTCTGTGATCTCTGTTGCCACGGTTTCCAGAGATACAAGACAGCGGTAGGTGGAGGATTAGTCGAGGCGCAAAAAGATGACATCAACATCACCCACTCACAGTGACAGCAGCGGCTCCTCTAAACATGACGGCAGCCAGGTGTGTGTAACATCTGTATGTGTTACTATTGTGTGATGTTTAATTTGTTAAATTCTAATAACATCACGCACTGTGGTGCCCATCAGGCTATAAAACGTGAGAAATTATTAATGTGTTTCTGTGTGTCCATTGTCTCACTGTCAAACAGTTGAAAGTGATTCACTTATTCATGGTTGTTCACTGTGACCAAATTTTAATTGTTCCTACAAATGCGTGCCACATTCGTCAGGCGGAACAATAACTGCAGCCATAGTGTTTCTGCTGTGATAGTGAAATGTATACACACAACACAGTCATTCACTGTCTGTCTCATGCTTCGTTGCCCTGTTGTCCTGCAGGATAACTGGGAGATTGTGGAAGGGCTCAGGGGGGTTCCTGCCAGCATGCAGGAGCCTGAGAAGCAGGGAGGCTTCCTGCTCAAGAGAAGGAAGTGGCCCATGAAGGGCTGGCATAAGGTGAGGGCCTCTGCTGGCTTCTTAACGCATCAGACTGCAGCACTGCTTGTTGTTACAGGAGACTCTTAAACCCTTCTGCTACTGCTGTTGATCCTTTATTTAAGAGTCTTAGACCAAAAATGTTAGTTGTAGTGCAGCATTTTATGTAATCTTTCTATGATGCATACTAGTATGATGCTAGTGCTAGTATCCTGATTTGTTGTCTGTACCTCAGGCTGTTTCCACATTTCCTCCTCCTCCACTTTTTTAGCTCTCTGTATTTCCTCCTTTCCATTCTTTTGACTCCCAGCTGATTACACTGTAAACCTGACTCATCCCCCTCCCCTTCTGATCTCAGTGAGTGTAATCATACTTGGAAACTTTTTCCTTGCGACATGATGGAACAGCCCCTTTAACAGAGCATAGTTTACCTGATAAAGAGGCCTTGAGCTCTGTCAGCGCACTCTTTTATTTACAGTGGGGCAAAAAAGTATTTAGTCAGCCACCGATTGTGCAAGTTCCCCCACTTAAAATGATGACAGAGGTCAGTAATTTGCACCAGAGGTACACTTCAACTGTGAGAGACAGAATGTGAAAAAAAAATCCATGAATTCACATGGTAGGATTTGTAAAGAATTTATTCGTAAATCAGGGTGGAAAATAAGTATTTGGTCACCTCAAACAAGGAAAATCTCTGGCTCTCACAGACCTGTAACGTCTTCTGTAAGAAGCTTTTCTGTCCCCCACTCGTTACCTGTATGAATGGCACCTGTTTGAACTCATCATCTGTATAAAAGACACCTGTCCACAGCCTCAAACAGTCAGACTCCAAACTCCGCCATGGCCAAGACCAAAGAGCTTTCGAAGGACACCAGGAAAAGTATTGTAGACCTGCACCAGACTGGGAAGAGTGAATCTACAATAGGCAAGCAGCTTGGTGTGAAAAAATCAACTGTGGGAGCAATCATCAGAAAATGGAAGACATACAAGACCACTGATAATCTCCCTCGATCTGGGGCTCCACGCAAGATCTCATCCCGTGGGGTCAAAATGATCATGAGAACGGTGAGCAAAGATCCCAGAACCACACGGGGGGACCTGGTGAATGACCTGCAGAGAGCTGGGACCAAAGTAACAAAGGTCACCATCAGTAACACACTACAACGGCAGGGAATCAAATCAGACGTGTTCCGCTGCTGAAGCCAGTGCATGTCCAGGCCCGTCTGAAGTTTGCCAGAGAGCACGTGGATGATACAGCAGAGGATTGGGAGAATGTCATGTGGTCAGATGAAACCAAAGTAGAACTTTTTGGTATAAACTCAACTCGTCGTGTTTGGAGGAAGAAGAATACTGAGTTGCATCCCAAGAACACCATACCTACTGTGAAGCATGGGGGTGGAAACATCATGCTATGGGGCTGTTTTTCTGCCAAGGGGACAGGACGACTGATCCGTGTTAAGGACAGAATGAATGGGGCCATGTATCGTGAGATTTTGAGCCAAAACCTCCTTCCATCAGTGAGAACTTTGAAGATGAAACGAGGCTGGGTCTTCCAACATGACAATGATCCAAAACACACCGCCCGGGCAACAAAGGAGTGGCTCCGTAAGAAGCATTTGAAAGTCCTGGAGTGGCCTAGCCAGTCTCCAGACCTCAACCCCATAGAAAATCTGTGGCGGGAGTTGAAAGTCCGTGTTGCTCGGCGACAGCCCCAAAACATCACTGCTCTCGAGAAGATCTGCATGGAGGAATGGGCCAAAATACCAGCTACTGTGTGTGCAAACCTGGTAAAGACCTATAGTAAACGTTTGACCTCTGTTATTGCCAACAAAGATTATGTTACAAAGTATTGAGTTGTATTTTTGTTATTGACCAAATACTTATTTTCCACCCTGATTTACGAATAAATTCTTTACAAATCCTACCATGTGGATTCATGGATTTTTTTTTTTCACATTCTGTCTCTCACAGTTGAAGTGTACCTCTGGTGCAAATTACTGACCTCTGTCATCATTTTAGGTGGGGGAACTTGCACAATCGGTGGCTGACTAAATACTTTTTTGCCCCACTGTAGCTTTCTCATTTGTAAAATGCAGCGTTCCCATAAACTGCTTATGTCAATATATGATGATTATCTTTAATCATTTGGGTCACTTATCTCACTTCAGTAATAAAATTTAAATGTCAGGTTCAAGAGAATTGAAAGGGACTGTTGTGCAAATCTCCACAGTCTGCATTGTGTTTAATGGTTTATATACGCAGTAATTAATAGACCATGGCACGTCTGTAAATAAATACAAATTCATTTATCTTCTTCCAACATAGAGATACTTTTTGTTGGAGAAAGGCATCATGAGATATGCAAAGCGGGAAAGCGATGTAAGTATTGTTTTATGACTCCATCTGTCTCTCTTCTGTATATACAAACTTATGCACAAGTTAAATGCCAAGTGAAAAGTGTTTTATTTATTTATTGCACAGATTAGTAAGGGGAAACTACATGGCTGCATAGACGTTGGTCTCTCTGTAATGTCAATCAAGAAAAAAGCCATGTGCATTGATCTGGATACGGAAGACAACATCTACCACCTAAAGGTAACTCTTGAGACATTTAGTTACATTCCCCGTTATTTTTCTTACTGCTGTTTGAGATGTATCCTCACTAGCAAGGGCCTCAACCTCGGCAGGTCTTCTCTTTGATTTCCTTTGTGTGTTTCATAGAAAGACACCCGCAGGAGCTTTGGTTCTTCAAGTTTGCCTCAAGCTAATTTGACTTTGTGGCTTCCAGGTGAAGTCGCCAGAGCTGTTTGAGGAGTGGGTGTCAAAGCTGCGTCATCACCGTCTGTTTCGGCAGAATGAAATAAGCATGTATCCCCACGAGAAGCATCTCTTCCACCCCCATGCGACATCCTCTCCCTCTCTTAATGAATCGCTTAGGAAAGTAAGTTGCCCCAGTCCTCTTGTGTAAGGAAAAAAAAACATCCTTGGGGATGTGTTGTGCAAATTGTGTATCATCCTTTGTCATTCATCTCAAATAGAGGGCGACTCTTACCAAGCAGGCGTCAATCCACCAGTCTAAGATAAACTCCTGGCTCCACTCCTCAGACGACATGGACAAGTGCTGTAAAGGTCGGTTTGTTTGTTTCTGTCTTCTTTCTTATTTCTTACCTATCACAGCATGTCTTGGTGCAGTTAATCTTTTATTTCTGTGCCTACAACTTTGATCTAATAATACCTTCTCTTTTTTTTTTCTTTTTCAGACTTGGAGGACTGTGAGTCGTATCTGCTGGAACTGAACCTGCTGCTGAAGAGCATGGAGGTCCTGCACCGCACATACTCAGCTCCAGTCATCAGTGGACTACAAGTGAGCACAGGCACTCGGATTAAGCTGCCATTAGTGGTTCTTTATAATAATCAATGTGTTTCCCATATAATTAAAGTCAATAATACAAAAGCAACTTAGTTACCATGCTGGTGGGGAACATAGACAGGAAGTGGTGGGTCTAAGTTGTTAGTAGCCACTGAAGTTTCACAGTAAAAGTTGGTGTTTGCCTACAGGTGGATAAATAACATATTAAAAAATGCTTCTTTTTATTGCTAAATGTATTTACAAGTTTATGTTTGGGAAATGTAGTTAAAGCTGTTTGCTGTAGTGTCCACCTGCTTTTCAAAGAGATTAGTAAGACAAACTGTTATGTTAATAATACAGGCTTTCCACCAGAAATGTTAGAGCTGGTAGTTGGCAAGGGTGTGGAGGAGGATACAGTAAATTCATTGCATTGTCTTTTAAAAAAAACAAAAAACTGCGGAGGGTCACATTAGGCAAGATGGGATGCTGGGATGGGAAAACACTGGTGGAAACCCTGATCTTGGAATTCTTCTAATGTTGTTACAACCTCAAAATATGTCTGTGGTGCCACAGGCAGCTACTTATGAGATCCCCAAAAAGGAGAAGAGGCCGAGGAGGTGGCGGTCCAAAAACAATGGCAAAGACACAAAAGCCACGCTACAGGTTCACGCCCTGCTTCTTATTTTTTTCCTCTGCTGCTTATGCTTTGATATAGTTCAGTCATTAAATGGTGGGAAAGAAGGGAATGTAATGTCTCACTTTTGTCTGTATTTGACTGCCAGGTTCCAAGCTGTATCTCCTCCCAGCCCCAGTCCCAGTCCTATCGCCTTCATGCCTCCAATCCAAATCTCTCCACCGCTGAGTCAAACACCCAAGAAGTCTGTCCTGAATCCCCAGAATCACCTGCAGATGCTTCACATCTGCAAAAGGACTTCTGCCAACTAGCCAACAGCAGTGAGTCCTTTCCTGGTTTACTGTAGATTTAAAAATATGCTTTTTTTGTGTGTTCACTGCCATACGACAAAATTGTTTCCATGACAACTCAGTATTTGCTGTGTCCCTGCTTATTTTCCCGTCTCTGACATTTGCCTTTCTCCAGTCCACGTCAAACTGAAGTCAGCATTTAGTTCCCTGGTGGCAGAGAGAGACAGGCTGAGACACACTATTGACCTGCAGCCCACCCAGCCTGCGCATGTTGTCGGTCTAAAGACCGCCTATGCCTCAGTGAGTGACACCGGGTCAAATTCTATGGTCCTGTGGAATTACACCACAAATACTCACAATACCTGACAAGTGGTCTGATTATACTCACCTGGTGTCTTTTTATCCAATTCAGGATTCTGTAGATGCCCCACAGTCCTTGGTGCACCAGGTCTCCAGTGAGAGCAAAGGATCAGAGTCCTTAACGGAGTTCTTTGACGCTCAGGAGTACCTCCTGTCCTCTTCCTCTTCTGAGAACGAGGTCAGACATCATCTGCAAGATCAACTGCATCTCCATGTTCAAAACGCAATAAATGATCAGCTGATTCATTCCAACGTTGTTCCCACACAAAAAGTTTGGCATGTCCAAAATATTAGTTAGTTAGTTTTTGTTGAATATTTAGCCACGTTTAACATAATCGGACACCATTATAACCATTTATATATGACAGAGAAATCGTAGGTCTGCTTTTGTTCCATAACACACACATTATGGAAATGACTTGAAAAACACACACAGATTAAACAGTTTCTGTGTAGAGATTTAAAAAATAATTATAGTGTAAAACTAAAAACACACGCAAAAAAAATCAGCAACACTGTTTTTGTTACATGGTTGGTTTTTCTAAAACTTAAAGTCAGGGTAGAGGGAGGTGTAGAAGTGTAGATTTCTCTCAACCAGTTGAATGAATACTCAAAGACAATTCTGCAAATGGGATTTAAAAAAATGACTGCCTAACTGAGCTTTACTAACATGTCACTCCTAAAATGTTCTCCTCTATCCCGATGATGCAGAGGCTTTCTAGATCTGTGTGCTTTTGTCCTTTGATTCAGTATCCTGCTGGCTCACTGACCTTTCATCATTGATTTCCTATCTCAAGGTGTCTGACGATGACTCGTATATAAGTGATGTCAGTGACAGTGTTTCCGTGGATACCTACAGCAACGCTGGGGGGAGTGAGAGGCACAACTCCGGTAAGTAATAAGGCAACAAGCTGTGCATCTGTGAGAAGTCATTGTGACACCCACTGTGTATGAAAAGCTGAATCCTAATCTGAAATTTGTAGTTCAAATCATCGTCATAATGTAGTGAGGAGGAGAGGAGAGAGGTACAACAGTGAGTGTCTACAGCCATCTGTACAACACGGTGGAGGCCCTGTCGTGGTTTAGGGACTAATTTTGGGCCCACAAGTGCTGGCGATGTAATAACATCTGCAAAAATTATACTGTGTAAATAAGGAAAGGACCTCTAGGGACATTTTCCGTGACGTAACAGCATCAAATAAATTATTGATGCCTAGTAACAGTAAGATTTCATACTGATATTTTATTGATATGGATACTGACATTTGTTATGCTTTGAAAATGTGACCTATGTTGCATTCGTGTGGACAATTTTCAGTACATCCTTAACCAGTTTGGAGCTAATACAATCACTAAGTATCAGTGAAATAAATCTTTGGCTCCAAAAATGTGTTGAAAATCGGCACAGACTCCCAGACATGTTTACAAACTCAGTGCAGCGTTGTTTAATGCAGTGTGTGACCGGCATGAAAGCTGTGGTTTTTAATCTTTTCACAAACAGAAGGAACGACATTCCTGCAATCAAATCATTCAGTCCCAAATGCAGTTTTCCATTTTTATTAGTTTCCCCATTTGCACCAAACTCAGCCTTGTAGGTCGTCTTCTTGGTGTCCTCCACAAGTTCGTGTATACACTTGGAATCTGCATACATAATCATATTAACATATAAACAAAACAAAAAAACACTCCTCCCATGCAAACATCAGTGTTCACTTATGTCTTTTAAAGCCATGCATATTAATCTGTCTCTTACGACATCGTATTTCTTCTGTAGTGAGCAGCGTGGTGACGCTGGCTCGTCGACGCTCCACTCTGCCCTCTCCCTGTCCCGCCAACAGCGTGAGCCTGTGGAACATCCTGAGAAACAACATAGGCAAGGACTTGTCCAAGGTGGCCATGCCCGTGCACCTCAATGAGCCACTCAACACTCTGCAGAAGCTGTGTGAGGAGCTGGAGTACAGCGAACTCCTGGACACTGCTAATCAGACTCAAGACCCCTACCAGCGCATGGTGAGTGGGAAATATTTTACATGTGGACTACAAACCGGCACATGCAAAACATTCAAATTAGCATGTTCTAATTTTCCTGAGACACTTTTGAAAGTCATATTCACAGAGTTATTTTTACAAGAGTTTGAGGTTCAGATCCTCTGACAGGCATATTAATAACACACCTAGCAGACATAAGCTCTGTGCTCTTCCTCAGGAAGCTAATGTGATGTTTGTTTTGTATAATGTGTACTTTTTCTGGAGCCGTCAATAAATATTTAATTACAAGGAAGTCACTCACATAAAACATAAAACGATACAAACTGTGGTGTATTACCTTTAACACAAATTCATATTTAAAATAGGGTCATGTATGAATGCACACACACACAGATTTTGCCTCTGTTAGTTTCTTCTCCGACAAATTCCTATACACAGTTTTATCTTCATAGTCTGGGATGTGAATTTTTTGCAGAAACCAATTACAGGCTCATTCCATGGAAGATAGTGAGTGCTTCCTGCCTGAGCCCACCCTGCTCACAGCTTTTTGTTTTTTTTTCTTTTGTAGTGAAACAATGAATTTGAATTTGACCTTCATACTATGAAAATTATTGGACTTTCAGGCCCTCAAGTATGTAAAGGTCGGCTGAAATTTGACAACTTCTGCTTTATCTTGTTTCATTAAAACTGCAACCAAATCAGGTCTTGTATCAGAGTGCAATGTAAAAAGGAGAGCAGCTACCCATCCCATACAGGGATATGACCCATGCAAAAACTCACCTTTGAAGTTGGTTGTAGGTACAAAGATGTTCTGACGGGAAACAAAAATATTATTTTACTTCTTAGTGTGGGTTTGAAATTGATTGAGCTCCAGTGTATGAGGGGGCTCAAGCTTTCCCTGTGGCTGACTCTGAGGGTGTTTTTGACATATTTATTTTTTGAATAGAATGACAGAGTGGGAACATCTTACTGTTCTTGTTTGGAACCAAGTGTCATTCACTGAGCCATCCCTTTCTTCCTTCCTTGTGCAGGTGTATGTTGCTACATTTGCAATATCTTCATATGCATCGACCTACTACCGAGCAGGAAGCAAACCCTTTAACCCCGTCCTGGGAGAGACGTACGAGTGCGACAGGCCTGATAAGGGCTTCAGGTTTATAGCTGAGCAGGTAGAAGTCACAAAGTTTACACATTCTCTTCAGACTGCACACAGCTGCTTTGTCATCTCTAAGTTAATGCAACTGTCAAATTATTTGTGACAACTTCATTAGATTCTGTTTACAAAAAGTGGAGGGGAACATATGAATGCCACTTTCTTTATGACTCTTTTCACAAAACTAGCCTAGTAGTAGCAACAAATGTAGGGCAGTGAAATGGTGCCCTGCGGTGATCTGATGCTTTATTGGTTGTATAGCTAGCAAAGAATTAACTTTCAACTTACAGACCCAACCTTTTCATAAAGGACCTCATTATTGTTTTCTTTTTCTCCCCACTTTCCAGGTGAGTCATCACCCGCCTGTGTCAGCATGTCATGCTGATTCAAAGAACTTCACCTTTTGGCAAGGTGAGCCCCGCAGGGATTATTTGGAATAAACACCCCACATCCACCCTCTTGTCTGCCTGGGCTTCTTGCAGATTACACCAGAGCTCCCACACCTTGTTCCTGTGTGTTTGCTGCATGCTGTAGATTTTACATGTAGCAGAAACTAGTGTCTTAGCCGATCTAAATAACCTCATTTGACCATCATCTTGTACCTTCCTATCATGTGATAATTAACTGCTTAGCATCATTGCTCTCTATAAAATGACTCTATTGATTATACTAATATAGCTTGTGGAAGCTCTGATGCATTCTGACGCGTTGTTAAAAAATAACTGAGCAGCCTTGGGTAGTCAGAGAAGCTACAGATTGTTCCCTTAATGCTCTATTGTTCTCTCCAGATGTTCGATGGAAAAATAAATTCTGGGGAAAATCCATGGAAATCGTTCCCATGGGAACCACCCGTGTCACGCTACCTGCGTAGGTTCTTTACTTTTTTCTATTTTGTTGTGGATGTGTAATGAGTGCAAGCTAAATGGTGCATTGTGTGTATATGTGTGTGTTTTCTGCAGGTTTGGGGACCATTATGAATGGAACAAGGTGACATCCTGCATCCATAACATCCTGAGTGGCCAGCGTTGGATCGAACACTACGGCGAGATGGCGATCAAAAACATCAACAGCAATGTCTGCCAGTGCAAAATTACATTTGTTAAGGTTAGTACACAAAGATGCTGTGTGTAAGCCACCAATATTAGAGTAAACTTTCCCCCCCTTACTGTTTGTAATATTATTTTGCTAAATACATGTGATTCTCTGTCATGCTGTTGTTATTAGTAATTTTAACATGTTATTTTTTTTTTTTATAAGCTCCCTTATCATCTGAGCAGGCTCGTAAAAATGATCCACGCTTGTTATAAAATTACTGCTCATTCAAATGTCCATTTCTTGCACATAAAGCCATAATAGCAGTAGTAAGCCAAATTCCTTCAACGCTAGAAGCTTAAACAGCACCATCTACTGGACAAAAAAGAAGCTGACCTGTAAAAAAAAATAAATGTCAGAAAAAGTAACAATGCTGCAGTTTCTTTTAAATTTAAGAGGATTCATTTAGGATTTAGTGCATAGTTTGTATGATACAAATAATGTCTGCTTTTGTATGGTGTAATGTATATGTATCGTGTCCTTCTTTTTAAAATGAAATATAAATATTTCCTTTTTAGGCAAGAACATGGAGCTCTACAGTGAATGAGATAGAGGGTGTGGTTACAGATTCAGATGGAAAAGTGGTGCACTCCATATTTGGAAAATGGAACGAAGCAGTGTTTCAAGGGAAGCCACCGTCTGCCACGTGTATCTGGAGAGCAAGTAAGTGAGGAGTCGCTGGAAGTGTCGGTCACACTGTCTTGCACCGCTTCAGTCAAAGCGCACAACTGACCTGAACATGATATTAGAGCTGCTTGTTTTTATGTCTGTCTGTGTTTAGATCCAATGCCAGTGGACCAAGAACAGTACTACGGCTTCACCCAGTTTGCGGTGGAGTTAAATGAGCTGGACCTTGCTTTAAGACCTCTGCTGCCCCCATCGGACACGCGCTTCAGGCCGGACCAGAGGTTGCCACTCTTTGTCTCTCATTCCTGTGTACACACTGTAACATTGAGAATCTCAGTTTGTTTTCTTAGTCCTGATTACAATAAACAACAAAAACAGATGGTCTTATACAATAGATAAATTCAAAGCTGTAAAATCTGACCATTTGGTTCCATGAGCTTCTGGGCCAAGTCTGGCTTTGCCCATGTGGTGTGAAGCAGCACAAGGCAGAGGTATGAACATAACCATAGCAACAGCTATACTAGTCTAGATCCAGAAAGATGAAGAGTATTGTGTATGTCCTTGCTTGTAGAGAGAGATTGTCCTTTAAACATAGACTGTATATAGAACATGAAATCATCCATTAATTACCGAGGCGTCGTCTTCAGGTCTCACGTTGACTATTTTGGCTGTCAACAACTTGGTGTTTTGAAACTGGATGTGATGCACTATATTGCCAAAAGTATTCACTCACCCATCACCAAGCACAGTACAAATCATCAGATAGAGTAACTGGACTCTAGGGCAGTGGAGACGTGATCTCTGCATTGATGAATCATACTTCTGTCTCTGACAGTCTGATGGATGAGTCTAGGTCTGGTGGTTGCCTGGAGAAACTGACTGCATTGTGTCAAGTTTGGTGGAGGGGGGCTTATGGTATGGGGGTTGTTTTTCGGGCATTGAGCTCAGCCCCTCATTTCCAGTCAAAGGAACTCTTAATGCTTCAGCATACCGAGATATTCTGGACAATTTCATGCTGCCAACTTTGTGGGAACAGTTTGTTTATGACCCCTTCCTGTTCCAACATGACTGCACACCAGTGCACAAACCAAGTTCATAAAGACGGTGATGAGCGAGTTTGGTGTGGAAGAACTTGACTGGACGGTACAGTCCTGACCTCAACTCGATAGAACACCTGTAGGATGAATTAGAGCAGAGACCGTGAGCCCGGCCTTCCAACGTCTGGGCTCACAAATGCGCTTTTGTAAGAATTCCCATAAACACTCCTAAACCTTGTAGAAAGCCTTCCCAGAAGAGTTGAACCTGTTATAGTTGCAAAGGTGGGCTAGCATTAAATTAAACCCTGCGGATTAAGAAGTTCATATGTTCATACATCGGTGTGTGTGGTTTTGGATCTGAGAGTTAACTCAGATGAGTTCAATATGTCAGGATCACCTCAGCTGGCCTCCACTGTTTGATAAATATATCTTGTTGAATTCTCAGAGACTATGTTATTTATTCTTGACCTAGCTGTGGCTGTAATACGTTGGTGGGTCAAGTTTGAGCCACTTAAAAGTGATACACAATTTCTTTAAAGGAATTATTCCTCTCTTCCTTCACTGCCCTCTGGTATTTTTGTGTGCCTTTAATATCTCATACCAACATATTGTAGGTATGGTTACCAGCATGTGGCTGACATTTTCCCCAACATTTGTTTGCTTGTGTTAAGCTAATTTTTGCCACGATTACTAGTGTCTGGAGTTGGCTATCGTGTGTACTCCTGCACATATTTCTTCCTGCCTATCCTCTGGTGTCTATTTATTTCAGCTTCCCATCTTGTTTTTATCTGGACTGTATTGTTCAAATTTAACTGAGAACGTACATTAAGTTTTGCATATTTAGTATTGTATACAATAGGTTTTGAAGAAGTTTGTGTTAAGGAGTTTCTGTTTACTTTATCCTCCTTTTTCACTCTTACCATAATCAACAAAAACAACAACATATTGTATTCTCTAAGATTGGAAACCAGAGATCTTGAGTATAAACACATTAGCAGATTGTTCACAGACAAATGAGTCCGAGAAACGTTTTCTTCTATATAGATTTGCCCCCTGCTGGCCATTACAAAGAATGCACATTGCCTTTTAAAAATGCATTTGCTTTACTTTTCAGACCAGGAAGTTGTGTTCATCTTTTATGTACAGTCTAATATTTTAAATGTATAGTAAGTTTTTTTTTTTAATTACTTGTTCAAAAGATATATTCCTACTGTCCTAGAATAGTTGAATAACTCTATAAGTATAATAGCTCTATAAGAAGGGACATGTTTCAGTGAGTCAACATAAATACATAAATCTTTGTTCTTTCATTTGAATTTGAGTAACTAGAAAATGTTTTATTAACATGAATCCAGCAGGTTTACAAAGTTGTGTAACAGCTATCCAGTGATTAACTACCAACGTTATGTTATTAAGTGACATCATTCAGAAGTTAATATTGTTACAGCGGCATCAAGTCACTTCCGAAACTGCACGAAAGCTGGAGTTTTTCTTTTTTGTGGAGGTTGGGAATGGCACTGACAGACAGCAGGAACAAATCTGCACTGATCCCCACCCTGACTGTGTTTCTGTATATTTATTCCAGGCTGCTGGAGGAGGGGAATGTAGATGGAGCTGAGGAGCAGAAGCAGAGAATAGAGCAGCTCCAGAGGGAGAGGAGGAAAGTGCTGCAGGACAACAACATGACACACCAGCCACGCTTTTTCAAGTATGCTCTTTTCCTTGTCTGTAAGGTCTTTGTGTGCAGTGTTTGTGTGTGTTTGTTTGTTTGGTTGTTTGGTTGGTTGTTTTTTTTCCCAACATAATCCTGGGCTTGTTGTAACTCAAAGTACAGATGAGGGTAAAATTATTAGCTCCTGTATGAAATTTAAAGTTTTTATCATAATGTTCCTTTTAGCAGAGCAAATGATTTTCAACATGCATTTCTAAATGCACTAGTTTTCTGTTTGCACCCAATAAAATAATTATTTCAGGAAAAAACAAAAAATACAAGGGTCAAAATGATCAATCCCCTGAAAAACTGAACGTTTTATTAAGCTATAGCACAAACAAAGCTTAGAGCATTTCAGAGTTAACCTAATTTTGATTTTGACTTTATCTTTCAGCCTACACACAGAATAAAAACTTCAGTAAGGGTTTGAGCGGTCACTTGAGAAAGCATCAGGTCAAAAACAAAAGAAATCAGTTTAGACTTTAAAGAATTGTTGCTGCTCACAAAGCAAAGTAATCACAGTGTTTCCAAGTGTCAAGAACTGTAGTGAGAAGTATCAAGAAATTCAAATGGAGCCACAAAGTACAGAACTAACCTGGCAGAGGTAGAAAGCAAAAGACTCAAACTAGTGAGAGATCTAAAGAGCCTGGAACTGCCAAGACACTAATGAATGATTTAATCAAGTTGGGAATTGTAGTCTCAAGGAAGACAATCGCTAGAATCCTGCCAAATCCTGGCCAAAGAAACTGTTTATATTTGGAGAACATAGGGAGAGGTGTACAGCCCAAAGAACGGTGTCCCCACAGTGAAACACGTTGGTGTGAATATTATACTGCGGGGACGCTTCTGGAACAGAGAATCTCATCAAGGTGGAAGGAATCATGAAGAAGATAATGTGAAGATAATGAAAGAAAACCTCAGCGGCACAATTATGTCTGAGTCATCACTTTGTCTTCCAACACAACAATGACCCAAAACATGGGTTGCTCCCGGGGAAGACGTACCTCCAGAAGACCAAAGTGAATGTCATTAACAGACCTGCACGATGCCCTGGAAATCTGTGGGGTGATTTGAGACCAAGGTCTGTGCCAGAAGACCATCAAATCTGGAGGCGCTTAAAGGTTTGCCAAAGGAAAAATGGGCTGATGATGCTCAGGAGACGTGAGTGAAACTAGCTGAAAACTACAAGAAATTACTGCAGGCTGTTATCCAGCAAAAGGATACACTGTTACTATAACTGACTAAAAAATGTTTTTTGTGTGCAAAGTAACGTAATGTAAGCATCCAAATAAAACCAGGATGTTTGGAGAAATGCTTTATAATATTTGGGAAATGTTCACAGGGGAGCTAATTTTTCTATCTTCATCTGTAGTTCCTATTTGTAATTTTGTGGTGCGTCGGTCAGTATCTGTCAGTCATACTAATTCATGATCATTTGTGTTTTGCTGACAGGAAGTCTAAGGATGACACTTGGGTGAGCAACAACACGTACTGGGAGATGCGCAGAGATCCCGGATTCAGCAAAATGGACTTCCCTGTGCTGTGGTGAACTTTGGATTTAACCAAACGTCTGCAGTCGACTTATTATTAAGAGGGAAGTATGAAACTGAACTGAGGGCAGACTCAAAGTGTCCTGACCTGCCTGTGTAATGTTCCATGTCAGTGTAACCTGGATCCACACTTCCTGCTTCCTCTTTTAGAACTGAGCACAACCTATAGAACTTTTATTGGTGTGTTTTGGTTTTTTGTATTCTTTTTTTTCCAATGGTTCTTCCTAGGCTTTCACTCCTGTAACTGTAATTTACATGTAAGCGTAGACTAAAGGTGCATATCTGTATGTTTCACTGTATCTCTGCTTTTACCAAAGTGCCTTTTCATTGCAGTGCTGCATTCAAGGAGCTGCTGTAGCAGTTTTGCACTTTTATTCAGACTAAAAATGTTTTAATGATGTCAGTATGATTCTTAGCTGGAGAGAAAATGATGGTCAGGGGCTGATGGGAACTTGTGCAGATGTTTTTTTTTTTTTTTATCTTGCTCATGTGCTCCATCGAGTTAACATCGTGACTCGAAGAATTTCTTATTATTCCAGCTGATGCCCGATTAGAGATTCTTGTGATAAACAGGAGTCCGTATGCTGCCTTGTTATAATCAATCCTGTCATGGGATCCTGTGCACAATTTTTTATTGAGGAAATGGCAATGACACTCCATGTTGAAAGAAGATTAACTCTACAAGGGATGGACAAGTAATGGTGTCTCACTGGTTCTTGTTTGCCTCACTGCCAGTCTCTTCAAATGGTCATCAAAAAAATGCCCCCTCATTGAAATAAACTTGGCACATAAAGTAAAGAAGCGTGTGTTTGGTTGATTATTTCTTTGTTGCAACAAATGCTTCTTGGCAATAAATCTTACACAGTGGGAGAGTCTGTTTATTTCCACTTAAATTTGTAAGGAAAATGCATGAGCAGCAGAGTTGAGTACGTGAATTACACCCCTGAAAGGCTTCTCTACCAATGCCAAAGTTTTTAGCTTAGCTTTTTCTGATTTTTACTCTTATTTTGTGTCATTTATTTGATTTGATAAATAAAGTCTGAAGAAACAAGACATGCTGACAATTTAATATTTATATATTTGATAAACAGGGGGCTTATTAGCATGCGGAAGAATCGTACACAGCCACAACAGCCTACGACCTCCTCCTGCTGGTCAGCAGCTTGGTCACACACTGCATTGGGCTTGAGGCAGGCCATGCCATCCTCTCTATCCCCACATTCTGGAGGGGAAGTAGTCTCTGATAAACCCCGCTCTGTATTGGTAGGGTTTTCATCTTCAAGGAAAAAGTTCAGTCCCAGAATGTGAAAGTATTAGATTACCACTGGTTGCAGAATCTCATGTCAATATGTCTCTGCATTTTGATTGCCTCCAATGATGACCAGCTTGTTTTTCACGTGAAGGAGATCCCCCCCCCCCCCCCCCACACACACACACACACAGCAAAAGTTGGTATCTCATCGATGCAGCAATCAACATAGCGTTCCCTGCATCTTCTCTACGCTTTGACCCTTTGATCCAACTGCTGTATGAATGTTGCTGACTCCACCTGGGGTGGTCAACCTCAAAACAAGATTCAATAGCAGAATAAGCTGCCTGACGTTGGCAGAGAAGTTTTTCATGGGCACAACCCACAAGTGCATTTTCCTCACAGATGTGGCTCCATTTAGAGGAAATAAACAGGCTTTCCAAAAGTATTACATTTATTAAAATAAAAGATAAACATAAAGTTACTTCGTTTTTGTACTAAGTATAATTATGTGTGATTTAGCAGTCAGCAGATAAAGCAGACAATAAGGTTCAGTTATGTCCTTTGATAAAATAATTTGACATGCTCGGAAGTACTGCACTCCCATTTTTTTTTATTCCAGCTGAGGGGACTGATAAGGAATGGGAAGGACAGCTACAGGCAGAAGATGGAGAAGCAGCTTCAGCAAAACAACGTTGGTGAAGTCTGGAGAGGCCTCAGAACCATCTCGGGCCACAAACATCAGAACTCTCTGCCTGGGAGGGATGTGAGGTGGGCAAATGAACTGAATCATTTCTTCAACAGATTTGATTCATCCATGAGGCAGTCTTCAACATCAGCTGCAGACTCACCCACCCCCACTGCTGCTGTTCCACCTCTGACACCTCAGACACTTCACACCTTTACTCACCCTGCTCACTCCTCCCCACCCCCAATAACAGCAGCCAATACACACTCAACACAAGGCTCCAGCCTGTATCTCTCAACCACCCAGGTTAGGAGGGAACTGAGGAGGATTAAAGCCAAGAAGGCAGCGGGCCCAGATGGCATCAGCTCAAGGGTCGTCAGGTCCTGCGCGGACCAACTGTGTGGGGTGATGGAGCACCTCTTCAACCTGAGCCTGAGGCTGGGGAGAGTCCCACAGCTCTGGAAAACCTCCTGTGTTGTACCAGTGCCAAAGACTTCACACCCCAAGGACCTCAACAGCTACAGGCCGGTGGCTCTGACATCCCACCTGATGAAGACCCTGGAGCGGCTGGTCCTGGCTCAGCTTCAGCACCTGCTGAGCTCATCACTGGACCCACTTCAGTTTGCCTACCAGCCTGGCATTGGAGGGGATGATGCCGTCAATTACCACCTACACCGTTCCCTCACTTACCTGGAGACCGCTGGGAGCACTATGAGAATCATGTTCTTTGATTTCTCCAGTGCCTTCAACACCATTCTTCCCTCGGTCCTGAAGGACAAGCTGGAGAACTCAGGAGTGGACCATCACTTCCCTACCTGGATTTTGGACTACCTCACCGATCGACCACAGTATGTGAGAACTCAGGGCTGTGTGTCGGACAGGGTCGTCTGCAGTACGGGGGCCCCACAGGGAACGGTTCTGGCTCCGTTCCTCTTCACCATCTACACTGCAGACTTCTCCCACAACTCCACCCAGTGCTTCCTGCAGAAGTTCTCTGATGACTTTGCACTAGTCGGCCTCATCACTGATGGGGACGACAAGGAGTACAGAGGACTGACCCAAGACTTTGTGGACTGGTGCCAGCTGAACTACCTCCAGATCAACACCAGTAAAACCAAGGAGCTGGTAACCACTGAACATCCAAGGTATGGACATTGAGGCTGTGGACAGCTACAGGTACCTTGGTGTTCATCTGAACAACAAACTGGACTGGACTCATAATTCAGACGCCCTCTACAGGAAAGGGCAGAGCAGGCTGTACCTGCTGCGGAGACTCAGGTCGTTTGGAGTAGAGGGCCCACTCCTGAAGACCTTCTATGACTCTGTGGTGGCATCAGCTATCTTTTACGGTGTGGTCTGCTGGGGTGGCAACAGCTCTGCTGGGGACAGGAAGAGACTGAACAGGCTGATTAGAAGGGCCAGCTCTGTTCTAGGATGCCCTCTGGACCCAGTGGAGGTGGTGAGTGACAGGAGAACTAAGCTGTCATCCCTGATGGACAACATCTCCCACCTCATGCAGGAGACTGTGACAGCACTGAGCAGCTCCTTCAGTGGCAGGCTGCGGCACCCACAGTGTGGGACGGAGAGATTTCGCAGCTCTTTCCTCCCCACTGCTGTCAGACTCCACAGCAAAGACTCCAACTGATCAAACACACACATCCACACATGTGCAATAACACTAAGTGCAACACTCTTTTTCTGACAAAGTTGTATTTTTACTCAGTTGTATAAAGCATTTGTATTCTATTTTTATCCTGTTGTATATTTTATTCTATTTATTCTACTGTATATAGTATTTTATTTTATTCTATTCTGTACAGTTGGGTACAGTATTTTATTCTTATTGTATTCTAATTTTTGCTATATAACTTTTGCACTGTCCACTTCCTGCTGTGACAAAACAGTTTCCCACGTGTGGGACTAATAAAGGTTATCTTATCTTATCTTATCTTAAAACACTGTCCATCCATTATGTAGACCTGCGTGTCATTTGCAGAGTTGTGCGAGCTTCCATTGAATCCCAGCTCACATTAGATCTGATGACTTTCCCACATAGTCAGTTCTTATTTGCAAAATGCTTCTTGTTCCTACTATCAGTTTTCCTAACTTTAATATTCTCCAGATGTCCTCCTGTTTTCCAAAAACCTCCACTTTTACTTGCTCTTAGTTCTCAAGATCTTCTCAAAGGAATGCCTGTCAATCAGAAAGAGAATATCTTTATTTCACGGGACCATAAACCTCCTTTTGTGCTTAAATACCTGAAACATTTCTGTGAGTAATGCCTGCACAGAAATATATTTGGTAAAAATCACATAAATGATGTATTGGCTCAGATTATAAAGGTATACTCAAAGAACACATTGATGCATAATATTAATTACTGCAGTGGGAATCTGGACCAGTAGCAGATTCCCACTGCGATAACGCACTAACAAATTAAAGACTACACTCTCAGCCACATTAGAAGATTCACCTGTTCAACTGCTCCTTTATGCAAATATCTAATCAGCCAATCACTTGCCAGCAACTCTTTCCATTCAAATATCCACTTAGAAGCAGCTCTGGGTGAAAACGCCTTCTTGATGCCAGACATCAGAAAGGTCTGAGCCTGGTTGCTTCCAGCAGATTAAAGGCAACAGTACCTCAAATAACCAGTTGTTACAACCAAGGCATGCAGAAGAGCATCTCTGAATGCACAAAGTGTCAGCAGAAGACCACCCCGGGTCACACTCATGTCAACTAAGAACAGGAAACCGAAGCTACGATTCGCAAATGCTCATTAAAAACAGAAGATTTGAAAAACATTGCCTGGTCTGATGAGCCTGGTTTGGCATGCAGATGGTAGGGTCAGACTTTTGTTTAAACAACAGAAAAGCATGGTTCAATCTCGCCAATATGAATGATTCAGGCTGGTCTTAGTGTACCAACTGAGCATTGTTTAAACGCAGCCTACTTGAGTTTTGTTGTAGACCATGTCCATCCCTTTATGACCCCAGTATACCCTTCTTCTCATAGCTGCTTTCAGCAGGATAACGTTGTATGTCACAAAGCTCAAATGATCTCAAACTGGTTCCTTAAATACTGGAATGAATTCACTCTACTCAAATGACCTCCACAGTTATCAGATCCCAATCCAACAGAGCACCTGTGCAGCAACTGTGTGATGCTGTTATGTCAATATGGGCCAAAATCTCTGAGGAATGTTTCCAGCAGCTTGTTGAATCCGTACTACCAGAGAATGAAAGCAGCTCTTAAGGCTAAATGAGGTCCAACCTGGTACTGGAAAGGTGTACCTAATAAAAAATAGTGTGTCCATGTGTGCGTCATTGCAGTTTGCTTTAATAGTCTCAGATTGATCAAATATATTCTGATTTCTGTGCAGTATAGTCAATGCGTGCTGCGAGTACTGTTAATGGAGGCAAAGTCAGGTTATTAATCTTACTTTCTTGGACACTTGGAAGAAAAATGAAAATGTGTGAAAAAAGAAGTGGGACATGGTGACAAGCAGGCATCCTGTTGCCTCAATCATCAGTTATTCTGACTTAGAGAAAAGAGGACCTTTATTAGTTACACTCCTGTGCCAACTAAAGGGATCGCTGGAGGTCAGAATGACCCAACCCTGAACTCTTAAAGGAACTGAAACTTAAGATGTAAAAGACAGAATTTAAATAGTAAAAATGGCAGACCAGACTGTTGTGCCGTTTGCCATTTGAAAATGTGTTGGTTTTTACAGTCAGGACCCAACTTACATTTAGTAATATTTGTAATCAAAGTCGGTGGCAAAAATCCAATTACATCGTCACTCCATAATCAAATAGATAATTTCAGAACATTTGCAATACAAAAATAATGCATGTAATATTACAATGATGTCTGTTGTTTAAAACTTTCCACTGTAAAATATGAAATTTCATAACATCTACAATTAAAGGAAGATTTCACAGATGAGTTCAGTATCATAAATTTAGCACCAGAACATATTTTCTTTTTCTTTATGCTTTTTTTAATGTTCTGTTTATAAACAAATATCCAAAATTTAAAAAATCACCATTGATGATTTTTAAATATGAATCAAAAACAATCACCATCATCTTTTTGTGAACAGGTATATTTGTGTTTCACCTCCTGTTTTTTACTAAGCTGTTTTTCCTCCCTGTGGTTTCTTCTTCTTTTTAAAAAAATAATTTCCCCCAATATTATTAAGAAATTGTAGAGGCACTAAAGGTTAAACTACTTTCATGCATCTACATTTTCACTAATGAACATGAAAATTACTTTTATGAACTTTAAACCTCCTGATCACAGAGCCTGTTATAGTACCATATGTCACGGTCCGCGGAAGTAGACTGTGTTGGAGTGAGATGGAGGGCCCAAATGCACACCCAAAAGGAGACAGAACTGACTTTAAACAAAAGGCGAGCCGTTTATTAGGCTGAAAAAACATGAATACAAAAACAAAGCAAGGTGAACAGGGGGTGAGAACTAAAACTAAAACCTAAACTGGGAAAACATAAACTGTGATGACTATGACAAAAGTGAACATGATTCTGAAGAGGTACATGCGAGGAACTATGAAGAGAAAACACGAAAAATGAACATGACCTGAACAGACTCATGAAAGACTTTAAACCTGAAGTTACTTAGAGGGAGGAAAACAGACGACCTGAATGAAAACACAGAGACTAAATACACGAAACTTTCTCGTATCCTTTAAATATGAGTTCATTTATTATTTTTTTAAATTATCTTTTTGAGCTTAATGTTCTAGCTCATTTTAAATAAATAAATAAAGACTTAAAATTGCTTGACCACCTCAATGGTTGTGTTGTGAGGCAAGATGTGGTTTGGCTGCTGAATGAACTTTTGCTGAAAAAGACATCCGTTTTAAAGATTACTCATCACATATGAATGAATAATATTAATAAGTTCAAACAGGCAAATCTGCTCATGTCCCGAAACGGACACACAGATACACACACAGATACACGTCCCAGTGTGCTCATATGATCAGAATTAACTCCAGGAGGCGGTCTTCTGTTAGGGTTAGGGTTGGCTATACAGTCCTCTCAGCACTCGCCTGTAGCTTCTCCCGGACAGTGCTGTCTTTCGGGGATTTGCTTCACAGTTTCGTCATTTGCTCAAATAGCTGTGTGTGAACTTTCACTTAGAAAGCCAAAGGACTACTTTTGGATTTTATTTTTTACGTCATCATCGGTCACATTTCGTTACTGACTGTCAACTCTGAGAAAGGTAAAAACTTTATTTATTGGCTACTGCGTGTCAGTCTGTGTTTCTGTGCGATGACGAGACTAAGAATGGTTTCACTGTCCCAACCTGTGTTGTTATTTTGCGGTCAAAGTATTTTTGAGTCTCCGGCTCCCTTTAAATTCATCCAAGTCATGCGTCTTGAGGCTCGTGCGCAATTGACCTCACTCATTACGCCAGCTCGTGCGCGGCCCCAGCTACTGTAGCTTGAAAGCTTGAACTGGAAAAAGTGGGCTGCCGGGAAATGGGCTGGCACACGTGTGTATGGGGGTGGTCGTGGAGCCTGAGCCGAAAACAGGACTGTCAGAGTCCAACTTTAGCAACCTAAAGCGTCTGATTATGCTCATCGACACATTACATTACTATAGAAAATCTATCTATCTATCTATCTATCTATCTATCTATCTATCTATCTATCTATCTATCTATCTATCTATCTACTGCATGTGACAGTTATTCCTTTTATGCCCCTTGTTTCCTTGGTTCAGAACACACTAAACAAAAGAAACATGAAATATTCAGAATGTGAGCTTTTACAGTGCGAGTTTGGGGTTAAAGGACAGTCCCAGGTGACATTACGGCAGCTGCTTAATAATTTAACCCAAGTGACTCAACACAGTGAATCTATGTCAAGTCATGGTTAGTTTGCCTTAATCTTCAACGGCGAAGTTGAACATTCTTACATTTTATTCATGAGGATAGTTTTCAAAAGCCTGAGCTCCATCATCTTCTTTTATGTAACATTCCTCTACCATCTAATGCTGCGCAGCCTTCTCCTCCAAACTCCCCTCCCCTCTTTATTGTACATCCAAATATTGTGAATATTTAAACAATGAAAACTGAGACTGCAGTATTAGTGGACCTTGGTGTCTGTGTGCACTCATGTTTTTGTTGTTAAAGTTGTATCCTAACATCCAGGGGACTTCCTCTATGTCCGATGAGTCACTGATTTCTTGCTATTTGGGGGTTAACCCCCCCCCCCCCCCCCCCCCCCCCCACACACACACACACAGGCCTCTCAGTCACTCATAAACAATCAAGGGTAGAGAGCTGGAGAGAATACCAACTGGAAATCACCTACAGTTGTTTAGATATTTAAATAAAACACATTAGGGTTGCTGTTGGAGAGAAATTAAGCCCAAGCTGAAACCTTTAATTTCTTTCTCTTCCAGCTGTTTGTGGTGCTCGTCTTCTGGAGTCATGTTTTCCAAGGCCACTGCCAACTTCGTCCGTGAGATTGACCCCGAAGGACTTCTCATCCACGTCTCTCGAGTAAATGACTCTCACAAACTGGTTCCCATGGCCCTCGTGATCAAACGCAAGCGCTGGTTTTGGCAGAGACCCAGGTACCAACCAACAGATTTCACTCTCGGCGACTTGTTGCTGGGTGACAAGGAGCTCATCCCGGGTAGGTGTGCAGATTCAAACTTAAGTTGTTACAGGAAAAATGTAGTGCATGTGAGTTCCCAGACAAATTTCAACAAAGCTGATATCGGGGTAACACCTTGTGTTTTTGCAGGAGTGTCAGAGTCAGAATTCTTGACCTACAAGGGGACATATGGAGCTAAACTTGCTAGTGATCTGGGCCCCGAAGCCGGCTCTGCAAGTATCAGACTGGAGGGGCGTGGCACTACCAAGCTCCAGTCATGTTTTGGCCAGCTGAAGAAAGAGGAGGTGAATGTGAAGAAGCTATTACTTGACTCGGACAACAGGTATGATGTAATATTTTAAAAGCTTTTTATTTTATTTTTAAAAACTGCTTTCACATATACAGGTTGTAATCAAAGATTAAGGAGATGAGGTCATCAATGGTGATGTAATGAACTCCTTATAAATGTGGACTTCAGGCATCACATGCTAAACACCTCAGACCACAGCGGCGTGGTGTCATTTTCCATTTGTCAATCAGTCTGTCTCAAACCATTAACACCAGCTTCTCTTCATATCAGGTCGGTGGACATGCAGCACGTGCTGGTGAGGCAGATAGAGAAGCGGGCTGAGGTGGTGGGGCTAGTGAAGGAGAGGATCTTCACCACCAGCCCCTGTTCCATCACCCAGACAAAAGTGGAAGAGTGCACCTTTCAAGGGGTGCTCGGGCTGGTTGGCATGCTGGGGAGTTCGGTTAAGGTAGGCCTCTTAAAAGCTTTTTTAGTCATGATGCCATGAGAGTTTTCAATAATTCTATCAGGTAAATTATTATCAGCATATGTCTTATTTTGTAGTTTGATCGCCATAAATTTGTGAAATTCTGTTTATGCACCCCCCAAAATATAAGAAAAAAAGAAATCAGTCAGCCTTCCTCTAATCAATCCTATATGTGTGTGTACAGGGAGTGCAGAATTCTTAGGCAAATGAGTATTTTGTCCACATCATCCTCTTCATGCATGTTGTCTTACTCCAAGCTGTATAGGCTCGAAAGCCTACTACCAATTAAGCATATTAGGTGATGTGCATCTCTGTAATGAGAAGGGGTGTGGTCTAATGACATCAACACCCTATATCAGGTGTGCATAATTATTAGGCAACTCCCTTTCCTTTGGCAAAATGGGTCAAAAGAAGGACTTGACAGGCTCAGAAAAGTCAAAAATAGTGAGATATCTTGCAGAGGGATGCAGCAGTCTCAAAATTGCAAAGCTTCTGAAGCGTGATCATCGAACAATCAAGCGTTTCATTCAAAATAGTCAACAGGGTCGCAAGAAGCGTGTGGAAAATCCAAGGCGCAAAATAACTGCCCATGAACTGAGAAAAGTCAAGCGTGCAGCTGCCAAGATGCCACTTGCCACCAGTTTGGCCATATTTCAGAGCTGCAACATCACTGGAGTGCCCAAAAGCACAAGGTGTGCAATACTCAGAGACATGGCCAAGGTAAGAAAGGCTGAAAGACGACCACCACTGAACAAGACACACAAGCTGAAACGTCAAGACTGGGCCAAGAAATATCTCAAGACTGGTTTTTCTAAGGTTTTATGGACTGATGAAATGAGAGTGAGTCTTGATGGGCCAGATGGATGGGCCCGTGGCTGGATTGGTAAAGGGCAGAGAGCTCCAGTCCGACTCAGACGCCAGCAAGGTGGAGGTGGAGTACTGGTTTGGGCTGGTATCATCAAAGATGAGCTTGTGGGGCCTTTTCAGGTTGAGGATGAAGTCAAGCTCAACTCCCAGTCCTACTGCCAGTTTCTGGAAGACTCCTTCTTCAAGCAGTGGTACAGGAAGAAGTCTGCATCCTTCAAGAAAAACATGATTTTCATGCAGGACAATGCTCCATCACACGCGTCCAAGTACTCCACAGCGTGGCTGGCAAGAAAGGGTATAAAAGAAGAAAAACTAATGACATGGCCTCCTTGTTCACCTGATCTGAACCCCATCGAGAACCTGTGGTCCATCATCAAATGTGAGATTTACAAGGAGGGAAAACAGTACACCTCTCTGAACAGTGTCTGGGAGGCTGTGGTTGCTGCTGCACGCAATGTTGATGGTGAACAGATCAAAACACTGACAGAATCCATGGATGGCAGGCTTTTGAGTGTCCTTGCAAAGGAAGGTGGCTATATTGGTCGCTGATTTGTTTTTGTTTTGTTTTTGAATGTCAGAAATGTATATTGCCCTCTGAGTGGTAAATGCTGTGCAAACATTAATGTCATAACTCGACAAATATCTCGTAATCTGTGTTCAGGAGAAGCAACTGGAGTTTAGTCAGTATCACTGCCTTGCATTGCTTCACTTCTTCCTCTTATTGTAAAATAATAATTGCTTTTGGAAATTTATGTCTAAAATATTAAATATTTAAAGGAATTATATAACCTCTTACAGATAGTAGACCATTGTTTTTCTTGTTCTCCTTCTTGTCTGTAAAAAACTGCATATTTTGCATGATTTAATAGCTTGTATATCACAAGTTATCAAGTTGTCTCCACAACACCGTGAGACACGTTACCAGTTGCTCATGTTTCTGTGAAGGAATTCTGGCCTACAACATTGCTTCATTTCATTTTGCACAGCTCTTTTGAAGTCCCACCACAGCATTTCAATCCGGTTAAGGTCCGGACTTTGACTGGGCCATTGCAACACCGTGATTCTTTTAAAAAAAAAAGAAAAAAAAAAAGAAAAAGAAATGTATATTTGTGAATGTGGAGATGTTATATTGGTTTCACTGGTAAAAATAAATAATTGAAATGGGTATATATTTGAGCCCTGCAACAGACTGGCGACCTGTCCAGGGTGTACCCCGCCTTTCGCCCTATGACAGCTGGGATAGGCTCCAGCGCCCCCCGCGACCCTGAAAAGGATAAGCGGAAGCGAATGGATGGATGGATGGGTATATATTTGTTTTTTGTTAAGTTGCCTAATAATTATGCACAGTAATAGTCACCTGCACACACAGATATTAATGAGTTTTTTGGGTTCATTGAGAACATGGTTGTTGTTCAATAATAACATTATTCCTCAAAAATACAACTTGCCTAATAATTCTGCACTCCCTGTATATGTGTGCTCCCAGGTGTGTGTGAAGGACAGCAACAGCATTGAGATAGACAGCGATGTTTCTGTGGAGATCCCCTCTGGTACAGTCATCGCGTACAGCATCCTGGAACTGGAGGTTAAAAAAGACGGACAATACTGTGAGTGTGTGTGAGTGAGAGTGTGTGTGGTAAACCACATGTGTGGTTATGAACGTGAGAATGACAATATCACTTTAACATTCTGGTGTGATCTCACTTACCAAGCATACAACCAAATCACTGAAAAACTGCTGCTGTGTGTGGCAAAGGTTTTAAATGGATATCATAGCTTTTCTACGGTCTCTGCTTTGATTAAACACACATAGGTGTTTGCTTCAATGGCCTGAAGTTACCCTGCTGATATTTGTGTGATTATAATGGCAGTCTATAGGGATTGACTCATGTTTGGAACTAGCCTCAAGTGCAACTTTAGAAACTGGGACTCCATGTTGGCTTCATTTTTTTAGTTTCCTCTTGGGGCTAGCTTATATTGCCTGGAATGCCCAGGTGAGCTTCCGACAACTATCCTACAGCAGCCTCCAAGATGGCAGCGGTAGTATTTACAACAATGAAGCAATGATGCAGGTTGTATTCAATCAACAGTCTTATCAGTCTTTTTGTCCTCTGGCCATTTCCCCTGCCACGGATGAAATGCTCGCTTACAGGTATTGTACTGCTGTTAGAGACAGGAGAGGTTAATGAGGGTGTACATGCTCGTCAGGTGTTGTTGTAATTATAGTAACACGTGTAGCTGCCATCTACTTATGAAGAGGGTAATCTTTTATTGTGTGGATGCCTCAAAGGCATCCACACTATTGAGTTCCTGTTTCTCTTTATTCTTTATTCCACTATAATCTAGTTGCTTCCGTACGTTTTTTGGCACTTAACTACTCCCTCAGTTTTCAGCCAATTTTCACTGTTCAAACTTTTAAAAATTCTGCTGTTTCTGCTAATGGGTCCTATGACTTTTGGTGCTCATAACTTCTATACTTTTGAGATATTGAAAAATTTTTTTGCAATATTTTTTGCCCATTTCTTCCACATTGTCAGTGGGGTCACTGATTTTCCTCGCCAGGTTGACCTGTGTTTTAGCTCAGTGAGATGAGATGCCGTTCTCAGACTGGGAGGCCCGGGTTCAAATCCCGCTTATGGTAACATTTCTTTAAGTTAACAGTTAAACTTTTTTAACTCTTTTCAACACAAATTTCAGCCTTTTCACCCCTTTTCAGCAAATTTTTCAGTTTTTTCTACTGTTTTCAGAAAAAAACTTTTTTCAGCAGAAATTCTGCTCATTAACCTCTTTTCAGCCCAAATTCTGCTTATTCACCTCTTCTGCAAAGTTTTCAGCCTTTTCACCTCTTATCAGCACAATTCTCAGCAGCTCCTGCTCATTTCAGCAGATTTGTCAGGCTCTCCACCTCTTCTTTGTGAGAATAAGTTTGGCTCAGTGAGATGAGTAGCCGCCTTGAGACCAGGAGGGCCAGCAAAAATTTCTCCGTCTTTACCCCTTTCAGTAGAATTTTTGGCTTTTCACCACTTTTCAGCAAAAATTTTCTGCTTCTTCACCTGTTTTCAGCAGAATTTTCAGTTTCTTCACCGCCATATAACTTTTTGCAAGTTTTCAACTTTTTCAGCTTTTTCAGCAGACAACTTCAGCGTTAAGGCATCCACACAGCATTTTCGCAGGAAATGTAAATTTTTCTAGTTTTATCTCAGTTTACCATCTCCTGTCCAGCCATTTTGCTGCTGCTATGTGTGTGTGTATGTGTGTATCAGATAGGACACACTATATTACACCCATACATGGAAGCCGCACTATAAAGAGCAGTTATTCTTCTTGACTTAGATGCTTTGAAAGGGAAAATAAAATGTTGGGAATAGAAGTGTTAGTGATAGATAGCCAAACATGGTTAGAGGATAGAATAGCAACAGTAAGTTCTTCTGTTTACACACTCAATAATCAGATAACATTTGTGTGTGATATGTGTTTGCCCATGTGTTTATGATGTTTTCTGTATTTTTCAGACATATGTCTACAACCTGGTGCAATTGGAGGCTTTGAGTCAGACTCCATCTCGAGGTCCTGGCCTTCTGATGATTGCTTCGACACAGTGGATGGAAAGTGCAACGAGCAGAAGGTTCCACAGAAAGCCCCCCTTATTGCACTTCATAATGGTTTGTCCCTTCATTCATACATTCACACAATTACTTGTTGATGGAAAAAAATATAACAAATGAAACACAGTAGACTTATGGCAAACCGAGGAAGGTTCCTTTTTGTCCCAAATACAACTGTTATTTTATCCGTCTCACTGAAACGTTGCCTATGCCGTTGCATTTTGTGGTTTATTCTCAAACATTATAGCTGAGCTGACTTTCCTCAGTAGTAAACACTGCCACTAAAACTAGCTGTAATACCTAAAAAAATGATTATGACAATATGAAAGAACAGCAGTCACATGGTTATAATAATCGATAATAAACAAACAGTATCTTCTGGTTTGTTGCAGAATCGCAGGAAAAAGTCCTTTCTCCTCTGGCAAAGCTCCCCCAGCCGACCCAATGGGCTTTATTCAAGAAGCTCCAAGAAACTCTGAATGACAGTGCTGCTCTGTCATATCTGCAGCTTGTGGTGAGTGAAACTGGTAATGCCCTGTAGACCAAAACAAATTTCCCACGTGTGGGACTAATAAAGGTTATCTTATCTTATCTTATCTTATCTTATCTTATCTTATCTTATCTTCGTGGTGACCACTAGCCAGTCGGCTAAAATAGTCTGTCTTGCGGTTGTGTGAATAAATGTGTAACCACAGCATCCCAAAATGTTTATTTTTCCTTCTAATCTGAAGCCCTTTTTCTATGTCAGCTTGAAGATTTGTGTAGCAATGAAATACACAATGGGACCCCAAAAGAAGAGCAGCCCAGTGCAGAGAGTCCCACTGAAAGCACCCTAAATGCAGCGCACCTGTTGGTCAGTGCCATGGAAGGTAAGAGGAAGTTACAGACAAAAAAAAGCTCAGCATACAAAGCAGTGCTGCAGATTTTTTTTTTTTTTTTTTAGTGGGTTTAACCTCATCATGTGTTCTGTTTAATGTTTTTATAGAGTTGCCCAAAGAAACTCTGGAACTTCTGAGCAAGAGCGCTCCTGACTTTCTGCAGGCTTTCAACATGCTGGTTAGCTAACTTGTTTCAGTTTAGTACACATTGTTGGTAATGATTGGTACCATGATTAGTACATTGGTGGTTGAGTTATTTCAATAATTCAATATTTACGTAGAACACACTCACACACAAAAGAAAACTATGTATTAAAAATAAATTTTACATCTCTAAACATGACAAGCACCTGTTTAGCTTAGTATAAACGGGGAACTAGCTAGCCTATCTCTGTTCCAGAGGTGTCAAAATACACACCTATCTGACCTTCTAAAGTTCAATTAATAATAATATTTCTACTTTATGTATTTTTTACCCCCCAAAATTCCTTGTGACTTTCTGGTGGCTGCTTTAACCAGGCTAGCTATGCTAAGCTAACTACAACCAATTATGAGGTTTTAGCTCTATATCTAATGTTATGACATAAATTTATAGTATTTATTAAACCATTTCATCTTTCTTTATTTTAGTTCTTTGAGGAAAGTAGAATTCGAATCTGTAAACCAACATTTTGCAACAAAAAACTTGTCCACTGATCCACATACCTATCTCCCCAGGTGTGCAAGCTAAAGAGCAGCGATGTTCTCAACATTCAGTCTCTTCCTGCCCTGCTGCAGGATAACCAGGCCTTTCAGCTGGCAGAGCAGTTACTTTCCTCTGCCAGTGTGATGCTAAGAAGAGACGCTGACCTCCTGTGGATGGAAACCAGAGATAATGCAGGAGTCCTACCAGTGGTCCTCTTCCTCAGCATCCATGGATTGTGTTTGCTCTGCAATGCACTTTAATAGTTGTAGTGCCTGAGTGTGCACTCCCTCTCCTTTTTTATTGATTGTATTTGCACCATTTCTTTTTTTATTTTAAAATCTTATTACATGTAAGCTTGCTATCGTTTGTTACAAGACTTTTTCATATTATTATCATTATTACTTTTAAAACATTGCTTTAGATTTATTACAGAGCAGGGGAAATTTTTTTTTTCATAAATATGTTTTTATTATCTAAAACAAACATTGTATAACATGTATTTTGAAAAAAAGAAATATATATTGATAGATAGTGATTAATTGAAGGAGGATTTGATATATTGTGGGGAAGCCCTGATATGATATATTGTTTCATTTTCTTACTTTTCACAGAGTTTGATTAGACACCTTAGCAGGGGTCTCGAACTCCAGTCCTTGAGGGCTGGTGTCCTGAAACTTTTACATGTGTCCCTGTTGCAACACACCCGAATAAAATTAGTAGGTCATTAGCAAGAGTATAGAACTTGATTGCATGCTGAAGTGGCAACCCATAACCCTACTCAAGTATAAGTGTTTGGAAAAATGTACTTCTAAAAGTACTTTTATTGCACCAGGTTCATTCACTCATGAGCTACTGTAACATGAATCACATGGCTGAATTGTTTCTATAGAGTCTTGCTAATGATGTATTCATGTGTGTTGCAACAGGGACACATGGAAACATTTCAGGACAGCGGCCCTGGAGGACTTGAGTTCGAGACAACTGCCTTACAGTAATCTGTCCTACAAGTTCAATCCAGACGTTCTTATCTGCTAGTTTTTGGTACACAGTTTTTTTTAAATTTTTTAGTAAATCTCATCGTTTAGAAAATTTACTAACCAGGGATCACTTGAAAGGCGATTAAGCTAAAGGTAGTTCAAATTTCTCAGCTCAAGAAATGTTTACATGTTGATGATTTTATACAGAAGCGTTGAGCTGCCACCCAGGGAAAAGAAAAATAGAGCTATATCACATTATAACGTGAAACGTTTATTGATCTAACAATATACTTTATATGTTTGTACAATATATCTTTCACATTTGAACAACATAATATCATGTTATTACAATAAACATAATTATCACGTTATAACAAAAAACCGTTTACGTTCGTACAATATAAATATTATATTGTACAAACGTGATAATTATGTATATTGTAATAACGTGATATTATGTTATTCAAACGTAAAAAAGGATATTGTACTAACATTAAAATATATGTAACAAACAAAAGTATATTTTTAGATTTTTCATGTCATAACGTAACATAGCTCTGTTTTTCTTTTGCCTGGCTGGCAGCTCTACACTTCTGCAATTTTAAGCTTTTCAATTAACATAAAAAAATTGAAGTTTGTTCCATGCCTATGGTATGTAAAACAACTAGCCTTTCCATATCTATGTGGTGAAAAACATGCTACATGCCAATTCATGCAAGGATTTTTAATTTTAAATGGTACGGCATTGTATTGCTGCTCATCTTAATAATCAAAATAGCATTAAACTTTTTTTTTTACTTAAAGAAAGCTTTATTTTTAATATTCTCTTGAAGACCAGACTTTGTTAAAACAAGCTACACTATAAAATACAGTATTGACATTTTTAAAAAGTAGAGCTTTTATTAAGAAGATCGTGTGTTTTCATATATGAACTATATGTTTTTATGACATTCCTTTTCTCATGACCTTACTGGTACTTACTTTCTAATTTATTGTTAAGAAAGACTATATTACTGGGCTTTCAAAGAAAGTGTTTTGCATGTAGTTGTCTGTATCAAAGTATATCATTTTGATAACACGGAAAGCAAAAATAAAACTTTTATATTTTCTGTGAATTGTGTCCTCCATAGAAAAATAAATGTGATGCAAGCTACATTTTATTGTACACGTTTAGAGAAAGTAGTGCATTGGGGGATTTCTGTATTGAAAACTATAAATGATCATCTTTTACATTTACATTTTTGGAAATTAAGAACGAGTGTGGTGTAGTCGCTGTGTATCAGTGAGGTATCGATACAGATTATTTACACCATTTCTAATTATCTTAAATTAGTGTTTACTTATTTTTTTTACATTACAGTAAGCACCGTAACTTTCTTATAGTTCCACCATAGCTTTTAAGGTTACTATTTACTGACAGCTACAAACTGTAGGTAAGAAAGTGTTTGACATCTTCAGTGTGCTTTTTTTCATAGGTTCAAAAAGTTTCTCCAACTCTGAGATTCCAAACCACAAAGGCGTGATGAAAGGTGTATCTTGGATTTTAGTCAGAGTTTGTGCAAATATTTAATAATGATTAAATATTCTAAGGTCTTACAAACATTAAATCACTTTTAACTTTAACATTATTACACATCATGCTGTAGCTGTAATTTACATTTTAGAAGTGATTATTTTAGCTGAGTCATGTTTAATAAGATCTTATAAGTTAGTAGCTGAGTGAGTTATTAGTAGTTGTGACATTATTTAACAACATTTACCAAGGACTTTACCATACTTTACCAAGTACAAATACTAATACTACTACAATTTTCAGGTATCTGTAGTTTCTTCTCCTTACATTTTGGTCAAATAAAATAAAATAAAAATACAGATTTGTTTTTCCTTTGGTAAAGGTTAAATTACAAAAAATGAAATAAAATGTGTTTTTAATTTAATATGATTATTTAATTTCTTGTTATTAATATTATTATTTTATATTATTATATAACTTTTGTTAAAATTAAAAAATATCTGATAGAGAAATTATCTGGTAAAGAAATTAAAAAAAAAAAAGAATCCCACCCGAAAAAAAAAGACCACGTGGGACGAGTGGTGACGTAAATCTCGTGCGACCGCAGTTCAGACACGGCCAGAAAATATTGCCGAGTGGAAGTGGTGTTTTTGCGCTCTAAAAGACGCCTTTAGCACCTTTTGGAAATGCCTGTGTGCAACTTCTTTCTTCAGGGCCGCTGTCGTTACGGCGAAAAATGTTGGAATGAGCACCCAAGAGGAGGAAGCAGAGGAGGAGGAGGAGGAGGAGGAGGAGGAGGTGGTGGAGGATATAACAACAACTACAGCAACCGCTCCTCTGGTCAGCAACAGCCCAGAAGTGGAGGTGGAGGTAACGTCTTTGATAAGTTAACATTCATCTAAACGTACTTTCAGTTTCTTTAGCATTCTTCGTGTGATGTTTTCGCTCTCTTAGCTAGCTTTTGTTAGCCTTCCTTTACTGTTCCACTGAATTGTAGGCAAATTAAGTTTGCTTCGTGGGTAGGGTATTTGAACAGTGGGCTGAGATTGTGCTTATCTAGGTAACTTAACCATGGAGTTAACCCTGGATTTTCAACTGTGGTTCACTTCTTACTGGGGTGTGTCCCCGTCATGCTAGCTTATTTAGAAATGGAAGGGTAGCCTGAGTATGTTGAATTCACTTCATAGCACGGGGCCCAGTCAAAAATATCAACTCTGTTAAGTTTTAAGTATGTCAACAACTTGGCATATGGGTTTTTTATTTTTCCCAAACTTGAATGGGCATCACAGAAGAGGTTTTCCTGTTATTCTGAAGCCACATGAATGCACATTTAGTATAGGAGGGATGGGTAATGTTACTGTGTCGTAGTTTATTTTCCAATGCAGTTATACTAGAAACAAATACATATTTTACAAAGGTCAGGTGTGTGCTAAACAACAGCAATTTAATTTCATGTTACCACTTCATGAGACCTCATGGTGGTTATCAAATAAATGAATGTAAAGCAGACAACCAGCTTTCAGTAAAGCAGAAAGTTGAGGATAAAGCTATCCAGAGAGCTAATAAAGTGATTTAAACAAGGATTAAAATTGGTTAATAATGATGATGCACTATGGAGTGTATTTTACACAATTTGTAATGCTTTGTGACACTGGTTTGTATTTTGATTCCAGGGTTTGGAAACAGAGTCTGGGTGAATCCTTCCCAGCAAAAAGGAAACTACATCCAGCCTTCATCCTTCTCTTCTCACGGAAGTGACGACTGGGGTCATGGAGGAGGTGGGGGAGGGGGAGGAGGAGGTGGTGGTGGTGGAGGGCGAAGAGAAAATGTGAAGAGCTCCGACTTTAGTTTCTCAAGTCAAAACAGATTTTCAGCTCTTAATACTCCCAGCACCTTTGACAGGGGAAGCAGGGGGGGAGGAAGGCCAGCGGGAGGAACAGTTGGTGATGAAGACGACGACAAAAAACTGTGAGTCTTTATGAGAAAACATAATGTTCTTTTTTTTTTTTTTTTTTTTTTTTTAAACAAATTTTTTTTATCAGTCGTAAGGAAATCATTGTCATATTTGTTATCCAGGGAAGTTATTCAGATGGACATGGATGTTTGGGAGAAGTCTGGCCAGTGGGGATTCTCGTGTTATTATAGCTTCAAGACACTTGTATCTGGTGTGTATGAGATTTTTCATTTTAAATGTATATTTTTAAAAACTGAAACACTGGACCTGAACATGTTTCCTATGTTTTGACTACAGGTTTCACTGACCTCTCCCCTGAAGAGCTCCGGCTGGAATACTACTCCACAAGACCTTCAGGAGATCTGCAGGGCTACGTAAGTGTAGTGTTCCTTAGTAATGTCATGTCTGTTTGGCTTTGGGTCAGTATTCATCTTGTATAGGATAAAGGTCTAATCATCTCTTAGTTTACTCAGATTGCACAGAGTGTATATTTGTTAATAATTTGAATCATTTTGGATAAGGATAAGTGTAAGATAATGGGGAATTTCAGTTTTTACTTTATAATTTCTTTAGCGTAAGATTTACAGTTAAATTGTATTTTCTTGCCTTATTTAATTTTTACGTACTGTTCCTTTAACACACGGTAACTGTGCACGGGGGGAACGTTCGCGACGGGCAGTGTGGAGCTACGGGGGCTTTAACTAGCTGTGGAGAAAAACAGTTTCTTACTGTGTTTGCAGTGTACAGGAACATTCAAACGGATCACTGTATTTCAAAACTGTGGAAATAAATGTTTGCCTGTTTGTTTTTCGACTACAAGCGGACTTAGTGCAGTTGAACATAATCCACAAAGACACGCGTACGGCCCGACTACCAGCTAGTGCTTCCGCGGTATCACATCTTCGTCGTGGATAGAAGCATGGCCCCAAGTCTTTTTGTTACATGGGCTTGATTATTATAATCAAGCTCTAATTTAATATCGGAAGGCAAAAGGTTAAATGTGTTTAAGTATTTCTAAGAGTATAAGAAATTCCTCTTGTCTGTGCTTAGATGAATGGCATCAATCAGCTGCTCAGTCAGTGGAAAAACAGAGTCCAGGAATTGAAGATTATGAATCCAGCCACTCGTGCGGCACTGGTAAGACACACAGATCCTCACAAACATCGCTTCCCAACTTTAGATCATTTGTTACAATTCCAGAGTCCATAACTGGTCCCTAATGAGACGTGAAAACCAAACAGCACTGAGAAGATGTGTTTAGATTTTTGCCATTAGGTGTGCATGTCAGCAGTGTGCAGCAATGGAAATGTCAGAATACATTTTCGTTTAATAAAGTTTCCTTCTACTCTTTGAACGTATCGAACACCTGGTTTAGATTTAATGCTGACGTTCTGATTTGACACTAGCATTGCTCCTGTCTGTTTTGGGGCTTTTAATTCAGTGGTTTTTTTTTCTTTCTTTTTTTACTTCATTTGTTTTCATTGCAGCTTGCAGAATTAAATGGTGCCGCACCTCAGGGATCTTCAGGTGGGTTTGGTTCGACAACAGCAACTGGATTTGGATCCTCAATCTCCAGCTTTGGAAGCAAAGGTAAAGATTAACGATTTCTTCATTGAATCATAAACTGTCTTTCTTTTTTGAAGGTACTTCCCATTTCTAATGAGTTATGATGCTTGAGCAGATTTTACAGAGACTGCATGTAGTTTAGTATTTTAGCACTAAATTAATCAAAGTATAGGTTTTCAGAATTTCATAATAAAAGGTATTTTATAAAATTATCCATCACTCCATGATAACTCTAAGTCCTTCTGTTCCTGCAGATTTTGGTGCACCAGCCCAGGCCAGCGGTTTCAGCTTTTCTGCTTCAAATAGTGGATTTGGCTCTGCAGCCACACAGTCATCTTCAACAGGTTTTGGTGACATCTTAGCAGCTCCCACACAGCCTCCCTCTGGGTTCGGCACTGCGTCCTCCTCTACACCTTCAGCTTCAAGTTTCTCCTTCGCCTCTACCACCACGGACAAACCAGCACCTGCGTCAGGATTTGGATCTGCCTCTGGATTTAGTTTCCCCACTGGAGCAAGCAGCAGTTTCGGGGTTGGAGCCCCTGCGACAACAGGAAGCAGCAGTCTTTTTGGGCAGACAAGTGGAGGATTTGGGGCAGCAGCCACTCAGCCCACTTCAGGAACTGGGTCTGCCGAAGGGGCGTCAGATAGTCTGTTTTCCCCTGAGAGTAAACTGACCGAAGAGGAACTGAGTCAGTTCAAGGCTAAGAAATTCACTCTGGGACAGATTCCACTGAAGCCCCCCCCTTCTAACCTGCTAGTGGTGTGATACTGTGGAGAATATGGGTAGATTATTAAACTAAAAACTATAATTTTGTGTAAACTTTAAGCTTTAAACCTTTTCCGTGCAAGTAATTTTGAAGATGTGGCTGACATCCACACACTTCTCCTCGGTGTAGGTGGAGAAAACTCAGTTTGGAAGTGTGCTGTGTACTTTCGAGCTATCTTTTGTCATAAAAAGTTCTATTTTTGAACGATTTTAGGTTGCATGGGTTTTAATTTGTTGATTTTTTTTTCCCTTTTAAGTACCTAAGGGTACAGCAAGAAAAGTTGATGGGGAAAAAATCTTTTAAAGGTTTATTTTAATTTTTAATGATCAAACATGCAAAATTCAGCAAATCAGCTTCTTGAACTTTATGTGGAGTAAATCTGTGTGTTGGGCTAAAGGTAAATAAATGTATTTCATTTAAGGTTTCATGGGATAGGAATTCTTGCTGTAATTACATGTGTCAGTCAGAAGGTGGTGTCACAATACAAGCTGTCCATGAGGGTTTTTTTTTTTCTTTATTATTATTGTTATTTTTTCTGCATTTAAGTGTACTTGTGTTTTAACCTAGAAGTACTTTTTAACTTCAGGCTACTTTTCCCTTGCAATGTAATGTGATAAAACAACAAAATCAAGGCCTGGAAACCAAAAACAAACATTTATTCACACCAGATTTCTGCTAACAGAGAGCAAAGTGAGGCAGCTTCCAAATGACAGAGAATAAATAAGCTGTTCAGAATGTATTTATTAGGTGCTGAGCAAATGGTGGGACAGCAAGAGTGATCCATGTGACAGCAATAAACCATTCTGCTGAGGGGGCTCTACCTCTGCTGACTCGAGCATATTTTCAGCTGACGGGGAGTGCGTAGCTTCAGTCGGAGGTGAAGCTGGGTTTCGTGTTTGCCTGCGTTTGTGTGTCCGTGTTTTACAGCCAGGTCAAAAAGGCCTTGTAGATATAATTAATACAAATTTTGTGTTCTTATAAATACTGAACATTAACTGTGAGCAACAGTGTGCAACACAGTCATTTTCTCTCCTGCTCCTCTGTCCCTCAGCAGTAAACTCCCACCCACCCCCTGCTAGAAGATGATAAATAATTCAGCTGATTAATGAACGACTGAAAAAGACACGCTCTCATGAAAAGGCACTTGCTCCCTCGTGCCGCTGAAATGTGTTTGTATTGCTGTCCTGTGACTTTTAAAGCAATCTAACTGATAAATAAGGGCGCTTGTGAGTGTTTGTTACCCCACCCCACACCAAATAAGCAGGTTTGCTACGGCATCAAATCGATAGCATTGCTTGTGTTTACGTAGGGTATGCATGAGTGAGGGGATGAGTCTGTGGATACCTGAATACACACACAGAAACGCACGGGGTTTCATTGGTATCATTTACTCACTCAGATACATCACCTCAGTGATGATGTGGGATTGCTCGTCTGACCAGTTGTGCGTAATCTTAACACACATGCGTACCCTCCTTTCCTCCCATGGATCATTAAATATTCCCCAAGAGGGACCCTACATTTAAAATGATGGAAATACAGCGTCAAGACTTGAGTCCATATGCTCCTTCAGTCCTCCCTTCCCAACCCTCCTGTGAAATCACTGCTTAAACAACACAGCGTGCACTGTAATCCAATTGACTGTGCCCTGACTTCAGCAACACGAACCAGATGTACACAGTATATGGTGCTTTAATATATTTAACACACCTATCGATAAGAGGGAAACAGGAGCTGTCTGTCTGGTTGATGCCCTCCTTTAGACTGCATGCCCCGGCTGTGTAGCAGCCCTTTGAATTATGACTTCTGCCTGCTGCTAACTTTTCCAGATCAGCAATTTTTGTCTTTATTATAGGGTGACTAAATGCACGCTGTTTCCATTGCCACTGTGGTGTCTGCATTAGCTGATGTCAGCACTGGAAAGAAAGAAACGCTTCGGTTGCCCCTCTGCACATTTCAGAGGAACTGAGTTGAATCCAAAACTACTATAAATAGGGTATGATTCCAGGTGACCCCTCCAACACACACACACACACCACCCCTTTTATAGTTGTAGCAGAGAACAAGGCTTAGTAATTGGAGCTATGAATCCAGAGGTAGAATTGATTGTGTTGTGCCACAGCAGTTTGCCTATGGGAAACAGGGCATTGATCCAAGGCCTCTGATTTATGCCTATCTGACTGGCCTTTTGCAAGAGGCCTTGGTGGCACATATTTCACCTGCAAATATATTTTTATAGGTCCATGTCTGGCCTTGTGTTTCCATGCTGAGGATGTTTATGGTTTCATAGTAGGATTAGTGTCTTCCGCTTAACACACTGAGAGTAAGAAACGTTGGCTTAGAGAATATACTGCACATGCTGCATTTAAGGCTGGTCTTGTTTTAAATATTGAACTGGAGATCCAAAAAGGCTGGATAGAAAATAAATTCAAAGCATCAATCTTAACTGTGCAGACACTGCTGCATACTCACTAAGTGGAAACGGAAGCATAGCCATTTCAATTTCATTAGATCTCATATAAATTCAAAATACTTTCCAGTAAAGATCATGTCTGCTTTTTTTTTTTTTTGAAATTTCATTTCACATTAATCTAGTGTACTGGTGCTGTACAGACTGGGTAACTCAGACAGTAACAATGTGATGTGTTATGAGTCATCTCTAGCAAACATCCAGTATACTTGTTGAGTTTTATACATTACAGAAATGGAAAAATTTAAATGCTGTGTCCAAGCCAAGAGTCTCAACTTGCATAGGCCTACTGTACGTACTCCAGCCTGCGATTGCTTGCAGCTGTTTGAGTTAGATCAGAGAATAATTTCAGTCTTGCAAAAGGCAGCGACCGCCAAAGAGTTCAACAATTCTTGAAGTTCACCATGAGTGGCTGCAAAAGAAAAGTAACTGTTTTCTTCACACTTGTTGGATTAAATAACTTTAGGAGCTAGGACACATGTAAATATATATAACTCATTACAACGCTTTAGAGTAAACGAGTTTGACATTTTGCCACATACACCCTTTAGTTGTTTTGCTGAAATTAACATTAGAAGATTTCTTTTACTCTCTTTTTTGTCCATTAAGTATGAGGCTGTGCAGCCAGGAGACCATTAGCTTAACAAAACAGCAAGAGTGGCAAAGTTATTGCCGCTCTCTGCAAAAATGACAACACATCTAAAAATCGCCAATTAACACATTATAATGTGTGTTAACTATTTCACAGCCATGGACTGTGACTTGTTGGAGTGAGTCTCATCCCCATTGTGAATTTGCTACATGAAAACCCTAAATTTATGGATTTAACACACCAGCTATGATTAATATTTCACTTTGGGGGAATAAAAAAAGTACTATGACAAGAACATCAACATAACCTTTTTAGCTAACCCCCCCCCAAAACCCTGTTGGCTTATTTACACATACAGCTGTTACTTTATGTGATTAACGTTATAAATTGGCTATTCAATTCTTCTATTCTTCCTGTTTTCTTTGCTATCTAGCTTGGTAAGCTAGTTTATATGCTAACTGCATATCAACTACTGCTAGCTGTTTATAGTGCCTAATTAAGGTTTTTAAAAAGGCAGTTCCTGTAACATATTTTTTAAATGCAGCTACATTATTATCATTAGCATTATTATTTAATAAAAGGTTGCTGTGTTTACTTTTTTATTTAACTAAAATTATAATTTTGTAAAATTTATTTCACAACTGGGTCATGCCAGAAATAGTTTTTTTGAAAACCACTGGGCTAAAAGCTGGTGCAAAGCAGTTAATAAAACGTAAAATGTAACTTTCTCCAGCCTGAAAACAGTTTCCTCCTGAGGCCGAAACGAAGAATGGCAAAGGTGAATCACAATGATAAATGTGAGGACAGGTGGACGCTTTTGCACAGGTAAACATTTACAGTTCCCTCCACGCTTTCTCCACACATGTCCACGCGTAGTCGCTGTTTGCCTGTCTTCTCCAAGCGGCTGGGCCTGCTTGTAATCCATCTCTCCTCTCCCTCCTTCCCACCCTCCTATCCCTTTCGCCACAGCAGCGCGTTTCTCGCCGCGCCTTGCATGCCGTGTGACCAGCATCACAGAGCCGACAAGCCGTCCTGCGAACCGCCGTCCTCACACCAGCACAGCGAAAATAAAACCCAAACGATGACATACTTACAAAAACGACAGAAGCAAACATTAATTTGACAACTTCCGACTCCCCGCACCTTGCCTTCGCCGCTCCTTGCTGTAAGTGGTAAGTGCACTGATTCCTTCTTAATTGCGCGGCTCGCGGTGCTCAGTGTCCGTGCAGGACAATGATCGCACCAATGGACTGATGATCGGAATAATACAACTGATATCTGAGCAGATGAGAGGAGCATGGCGCAGATATCTTAAACTGTGTTTAATCTTGCAGTGTACAGGCTATAGGCATTTTGGAGGTAGTGGACTGGATTAGATTATTTGCAGCACATCAGCTGGAAATACTTGGTTTCCTCTGTTATGCTCTCATCTTTGTTAGTAAGCAATTGCCACGATACAGCTTACAGGTTCATGTCTTTTCTTACTTTAATCTCGTTAAGTGTTTAAAGAGATTAATACGGTCATAAGAGACAGTATATATGATGCACAGTGATGCTGTGGTGGATATAGCATTGTGGCCTAAATACTCATAGACACAATTTTCTTGCTTTCACTTTTACTAATAAAGTATTCTGATTCTGATGATTCTTAGTCTACACTGATGTTTGCTTAAGAGATGTGGAACCAGTTGTCTCTGCTGATTTAGACATGTAGGGAGAAAGTTCAGGCATGTCATAGGTCAGCTGTGCCCTTCTGGTGATCTGTGGATGGCTGCATGAGGTCAAAGGCATAAAGGTGCCTCGCTATAATTCAGTTTATGCACTGCTGCCCCTTTCTTATGGTGTTTGTTTATGCTGCACGTGACAGTGAATGGAGAGGAAGGAGGGAGTGTGAGTGAAACTGAGCATATTTTAAGATGCCTGCCCCTTGCCTGTGCCAAGTGCACGCTGAGGTGTGAGGTTGTATCAGATGGCTGCATGAACGTGTATGCACACAAATGAAGGGAGATGCAAACACCAGAATGGAAGCGCAGACTGTGCTCCCCACCTGTGGAAGGAAACTGAAACATGTGACTCAGGATCTTCTTTTGAATAAAAAGAGACAGCGCATATTAATGAACATATATCAATGTAAATATGCCAGAGTTAGCCAACAGGCTAAATTTACATCTGTAGCACCTGGCAGGTCAGACAAAAACAATAAATACGGAATTTAGCAAACCCTCAGACAGTGTACAACAATCTAGTCCAGACAACAAATACATGAAATTACAGCACAAAATGTTATATTACAATGAAACCCAAAATATGTAACATTAAAAATAACACATATTAATATAGAACTAGTGATTGCAAATCTGATTCCTGTTTAGCCATCGTTTGAGATTAGTTTTAAATGTGTTGAAGGAAGTCCATTCTCTTACAGTTTTTTCTGATTGCTTAAGCACATGTTATGTAACTATTGGCTAATTTAGCAAAACTCTACACACAAATAAAACAACCTGTCACCCAATTATCCAAACATTTTAGTTCTCTTGCAAAAGCAAACACAGCTAGATTAACTCTTCACACCTTTGTAAAAATGGTGTTTCCGTATCAAACAGTACACACAAGCCATCATCTACTAAGCACACAATGCGCCAACTGCACACCGATGGTATGAATACAAAACACATCTGGCGTTTGCCTTCCCTGTGCACAAGGTAGGCTATGTCAGTTTGAGCTCATACTTCTGTCATAGATCCATAAGCATGGAGGGATCCAAACTTCAAGTACTGGTGTTTAGTCAAACACATCAAAACAAACACAAGTGTTTATTTCCAAGTATAGGATTATTTGCAATCGCCATAATGACTATATGGGTTACGTGGTCTGCAGTGAACATGCTTCCTCTGCCCCCTCCTCGTCTTCCTCTTGCTCCTCCTTGTCCTTGTCGTCCTCTTCATCCTACTTCTTCACCTCCACGTCCTCTTCCTCGGCCTCCTCTACTTCTCACTCTTTCTGCTCCCACCATTGTACTCCGCACACACAGCTTACCTGTATTATAGTGCTTAGGCTGATTGCAAAGTGAACGAATTATCTAAGAAAGTTTTCACATGTGAAAGTGTGCCAGACAGTTGGCAAATTAGTGTTAATGATAGCCATACATGTGTATACTTTTGCTAGGAGTGTGTTGGAAATTTGGAAATTGAGTGTTGTGCAGTGAATTGTGCCTACAGTCTTGCAAAGTGTGTGTTACAAAATTGCAAACTGAGTGCAAAGCAGTTTTTGTGCTTTTAGTTTTGCAAACTCAGTGAGTGGTTTTGCTATACGTCTGACTAGTTTTAGAAATTGTGCTACAGGAATCACAGTTAGTGTTTAGGCATTCGGTAAAAACTGTAATACAGCTGGAATACCATTCCACATCTCAGTATCTTTGCCAGAGGTAGTGAGATACCAAAGGTACTGTACAATCCCTTCTAGTAGAGGATCTGATTACTCTTCCACTGATATTGGATTTAAACATGATGAACTCACTCAGTGAGGGTGGAGCAAGTCCATGTAGGATCTTATAAAAAGAACAAGCAAAAGTAAATATTTAAACATTTTTAAAACTGAAGATATTATATTTCTGAAGCATGAGACAGTGATGGAAAGAAAAAGGTTTTGTCTCTAACACTTCTAAGGCCTTTTAAAATAAAGAGTCTTTGGTTTCAAAGTAGCTGTACTTTGACTTTCTCTCAATCGTGTGAAGGGAATAGTATGAAGGCAGTTTGATATTTGTGACACTTGTAATTGTTAGTATTAAGCATGAGTAAGCGAGAGCGAGTAAGTGCATTAACTGGCACTAAAGGACTGTATCTTCTCGGCCTGTTTCAAGGAGAAAGAGAATAATTATCCTCATGCTTAACTCTTAAAATGCTACCGTGACTCAGACTCGATCCTTTGAATAATCCAATGAAACGCAACTGAGTAAATAAAATCTTAAAAAGACTGAAACTTGTGCTGTGGAAAGCTGTGGCCCTGTACTTCCATTTAATTTGAACTCACACATTCACAGAAGCCAGTTTTCATAAATTTGCTATTCTGTACCGATTTAAGAGAGACCAAGGATCACTCATCCCATTTTATATCCTCAAAAGCTGCCATTTAGCTCACATGTCTGCTTATGAAGTATTCATGTGCTCGTGTCACAGTTTTACTCCAGATTTGGTTGGGTGTGGCTTTCCAAGCAGCTTTTGAGCTGCAAGTCTGGGATGGAACAAAAGCCTCTTATTGTAAAATATTTACTTGGATGAAATATATAGCTGTGCTCAGAAGTTTACATACAGTGATTTCCATGAACTCATCTCACTCGCAAATAAAGGAGGATCCAAACGCAGGCAGTTGTAAAGGTGTGAGGGTGGTTTATTAAACACAAAATAAAAATGGGCAAACGGCAAAAGGAACAGAAGGCTATCTAAACTGAGAACAACTAAACTAGTGAACACAAACCAGGACATGAACATGAAGGAGGATGAGCAGCGGAGGATGAGCAGCGGAGAATGACGACGGACAGCAGGGAAAACACACAAGTGAGACATGGTGGATACACAGACAGACCAGCAACTACAATGACAGGAGACGCGACTTAAATACTCACAGAGAAACACAGGGAGATTACACACAGGTGGTGGACACAGCTGGGAGTAATTAACGAGACGAGACAAAACTGAACACACTCACATGAGACGCCGACCTTCACAATAAAACAGGAAACAAGAAAACACTACACAAGGACGCAGACACGACACTGAGAGATAGACAGAAAATGACACATGGAACTTGAACTATACTATACAGACACAACCGAAGGACAATTCCTAAAACATGAATAAACAGACACATAGAATTCCAATAATAATAATAATAATGATCAACAAAGCACAAGAGTAACAAAACGATCATTCAAAAATAAATCAAAACATAATAAACTCAAAATGCTGGGTCGAACCGACCCAGAACCGTGACATGGACCTGGATTTCAAGCATAGTCTGTAGGATTGAGGTTAAGACTTTAGGAAGACCATTCCAGAAGTTTAATCCAGTCACAAACCAGTTTTGATGTGTGTTTCGGTTCATTGTCCTGCTGGAACGCACAGTTTTTTCCAAGTTTCGTCTAGTCGTTGATTACTATTCATTATTCCATCCACTTTGTGCAGTGTATGAATATCAACAAAACAGCCCCAGAGCATGATGCTACTGCTACCATGCTTGACAGTTAGTACAGCCTCATCTTTATTCCTCCTAACATATCTCTTGTCATTGTGGCCAGAAACATCAATCTTTCTCTTTTCTGACCATAAAATGATGAGTACCCTCTCAGTCAGCGTTGTTAACCTTGCTTCGCTGTGGACAGTGATGCTGGCGTTCCAACAGTTTTCGGTTCATGGCAGGCTCTAGTCTTGGTGGTTTCTGGGTTGTTCCTTAACATCCCAACAAATTTCCTCTCATCTGAGGGTGACAGTTTGAGTCTTTTGCCAGACCTGGGCAAAGTGGAGACGCGTCCGAATAACTTTGACACACCATTATTCAAACTGATGACCTTGGACTAGTTCTTGTAGAACATCCAGCACAATTTAATGAAAGATTTTGAGTAAGTTTATGTATATGTTTGAGCCTGTATGCAAACTTCTGTTTGAATACGTCCGTTTGTATACTGTATGGATTTGAGAAAATCCAAAATAAGCCACTAAGTCAGTAAACATGTCTGCTGTACAATAATTTCACTGTGGACAAAGAAAAGTTGAAAGAAATGAATAAAAGTCTCAAATTACCATCATATTATGTAAAGTTGTGACCACAATTGTATGATTGTGCATAGTCTTGAGTCTTAGTGGTGGGGAGAGTAGCATCACATATTATCAGATGAGCTGCTCCAAAGGCCAGCCTGACTTTTGTGCACTATATCATCTTCCATCAAAGAGCCTCAGCTCACACACACACACACACACACACACACACACACACACACACACACACACACACACACACACACACACACACACACAATACTAAAAACCAATAGCTGGAAAGGGCAAAGGCAAAGTGCAGTGCAACACACACACACTCATAAATGCACTGACACATCTGATCACACTTCAGATCTGTAGCTGCCCACTGCTGGTTCTGGTGCTCTTTGAAATGAAAATCAAATGAAAACAACCAAGAGGCAGAGCTAGACACTTATCATAGCAATGAACAGGCTCCGGTGTGCGTGTCTGGGTGCTTATTTATATGTGTGTTATTGTTGCACCGTATGTCGCTGCGTGCACTCGTGGACAGCCATCTGTGGGGCACAATTCACTAGCCAACTGGTATGTGTCATCAATGGCGGTGGTTGTGATTGGCTGACGATTATTGTTTGGCTTGACTCGCGCCTCACCTCCCACTCCAAACTGGACTTACCACTGAGACACTAAGGTGTTATATAAGATTATTTTGCATACTTGGACTGAACCTTGCCCAGAAGAGGTCAGCCCATATGGATGTGATGGGGGTTTTTGACCTATATTTTTGAAGTTTACATTTTTCATGACACAGTGAGGGAATTGTCCAGGTTGAAAGACCAGTGTTCTGGCCTGTGTGCAGTGATGTTATGGGCAGTTGTGTGTCAGTTAGAGGAGCGAAGATGGCAGTGTCGGTAACAGTACTGTTGCAAATGAGTATTTAATCCAACACTAACTTTTACTATCCATTAGTGTCTGTGTATTCATTTTTTGGCCCAATTATCCATCCATCCAGCTACCTGCTATCTGCTATTTATCAAGCACTGGGTTGTGCAGCTGCAGCCCAGATCTCTGTCTCCTCAGCCACACTCCTTCAGGTTAGCCAATGGAGTATTCCTAGGCCAGTTGAGAGATACAGTATAATCTCTCCAGCAATCTCTCCACATAATCTCCTGAGTCTAACCCAGGGCCTTCTTTTGGTGGTATATACTTAAAACACCGCACTCTAGAAGTGCTTAGGAGCATCCTAGTCAGGTGCCCAAACCACCTCAACTAGCTTCTTTCAGTGTGTAGAAGAATTGGCTCTACTGTGAGCAGCAATATCCCACTTGCACTATTAACACTGTGTGGGCAGAGCATTGCTTCCGCCTCCCGAGTTGTGTGATGATTTGACAGAATCGCTTCAAGGCCAACTGACAGTCTGGCTCTATGGCCAAACTTCTCCCATACCTGACTTTTTGCTTTAGCTACTACCAGAGCTGCACTTTGATTGGCCTGCTGGTATCTGGCAGCTGTCTTTGGAGTCCTGTAGGGTAACCAACCTTGATAGGACCCTTTATTCCGTTTAATGGCTCTCATCACCTCTGATGGCCAGCTCTGTGTAGCTTCCTGAGCCATTGAACGTGGTCCATTCAGATTCAGTGTCCCCAGCCTCCCTCGGAATGCTGTCAAAGCTGAATGTGGGAACTGAAGGTCTTCTTATTAGAGTTCGGCCTCTCTTCAGGACGCTAGCTCCAGAGCCCAAGCCATGAATTGAGGTGAGCTTGACTGTATCCAGCCAGTATCTCTCAACCTCACACTGACTCAGGTTCTTTCCCCACCAAAGTGGTGATGTTCTGTGTCACGAGCTAGTTTCAGCACTGCTGCTTGACACACATTTAGAAGAAAAAGAAGAGGAACCCGAACTGTGATAAACCTTAGAAGAAACCTAGGATTGTCATTTTATAATAATAAAACATAATAATTGATTGCATGTTATGTTGTAAAAACACAGTATGGATTCAGCTGCAGATAAAAATAAATCCCTGAAATATAATAATAGTCATTATTATTATTATTAAGAAATCATTTATATCAGCAAAACAAGAATAACATTTAGGTCTAGCTAAAAAAAAAAAGAAGGGGTGCAACGATACACAAAATTCACGGTTCGGTTCGATACTTTGGTGTCACGGTTTGATATTTTTTCATTACAAAAAAATGTTCATGCCTTTTTAATTTGTCATCTATTAAAATTATAAATATATATTTTAACTCAAAAGTACAGTTTTTAAATTTAATGTTGCTAAAACAACAAAATAATTAAAAAAAATTAAAGGAAGCTCTTTGGTCTTGGCCATGGCGGAGTTTGGAGTCTGACTGTTTGAGGCTGTGGACAGGTGTCTTTTGTACAGATGATGAGTTCAAACAGGTGCCATTCATACAGGTAACGAGTGGGGGACAGAAAAGCTTCTTACAGAAGATGTTACAGGTCTGTGAGAGCCAGAGATTTTCCTTGTTTGAGGTGACCAAATACTTATTTTCCACCCTGATTTACGAATAAATTCTTTACAAATCCTACCATGTGAATTCATGGATTTTCTTTTCACATTCTGTCTCTCACAGTTGAAGTGTACCTCTGGTGCAAACCTCTGTCATCATTTTAGGTGGGGGAACTTGCACAATCGGTGGCTGACTAAATACTTTTTTGCCCCACTGTATATTTATATTTATATATATATATATATATTTATATTTATATTTATATATATATATATATATATATATATTTATATATATATATATATATATATATATATATATAAGATAAACATGTAACTCTTATCCTGTCTTCCTGGAGGATCTGTATGCATTCCATTGCACACATCCCTTTAAAATGTTTAGCTGTAAATAAGACAGAAAGCTGTGCTTTGGTTAAACCTAGCTATCTCTCTACAGACCTACTGCAGCCCTCGAAAACCTCACAACACAAGCCCTTGCATTCTAAGTTGGAACTTGGTGATTTGACATGTTGAGCTGGGTGAGATCCTATGTGATACTCCGCCCCAGGCAGACTACCAGTGTCCCAGGTGGGATGAGACAGAGGGGCGTGGGGGCTGAGGGATAGTGAGAAAGATGTCACTGGCCACATTAGTCACCAGCAAAAGCAGGCCATGAGTCAGGAAAGCTCGCCGTCTCATCCATCACGTCCCTCTTAACCCACTTTCCTTTCAGCCCAGCCGTTCCGACTTTTATTTTTCTATTTTCTGCTGGCTCTCCATCCCCCTGCTGACTGAGTAACTCTGCATCCTTCTTTTGATGGTGATGAAAAGAGAAAGAGAGTGCAACGAGAATAGTCCAGTGCTGGACAGATTGCAGGTTACAGTGAGAGATGAAAGTGGAAAGTGATTTAGGGTCAACCTTTGTAGTGCAACAAGGGAAACGGCGAGGAAATGGACTGTCTTCTACCAAACAGCTTTTACGATAAACATAATGATTAAAAGAAGTTTATTTCGCTTCTGTCACTACAGGCAGATAAAGAAGACAGCGCAGTGATAAAGTGTGTCTTGTTTTCACACCAGATTTCCCATGGCGATGCGTAGAGAGAAACCCTGTGAGCTAGTGAGGCTTCTGTGGGGCATGCGATGATGATATGAGCCTCATCCAAAAAGCTGTGGGCTCAAATCCAGGACAAGGTGTTTAATTCAATGAAAGTCTAATGTTTCTAGCTCAATGATAGAGAAATAGGTTTGGAAAAGTGGGGATGAGTGAGTGAATATTTAATATATTTTAACACCAACCTGTGCAGTTTTTTTTTTTTTTGATATTTTGAACATTTAGAAGGTTGGCAGAGCTGATAAGCTGCAGCTGCTGCTTGTTAGTTTGATTAGTGAGATGTATCCATTATGCACTGTAACCCCCCCCCCCCCCCCCCCCCCCCAAAAAAAAACAAAAAAACCCCCCAAAAAACAAAATGCGCTTCACAGAAAAACTGATTGGAAAGTCCTTCGTAGTTAGTTTTGCCCGTACATCCTTCGTATCTACGAGCAAAACTAACTGCTGAACTGGATGTCCACGAGGAAGCAACTTATCGATTGGAAGTGGGCTATACCTTAAAGTTTATCGTATACCATTTAGAGTCTGTTTTTTGCTCTGAATGGGTCACTTTGCTACAAAGCAAACATTAGACTTTATTAAAGAAGATTTTAATCTAAGAGCTCATCAGGAAAATGTTTGCTGAAGTCCTGAATTCATAAAGTAGCATAATTTTCTCACAACCTTCCATGCAATTGAACCTCTCTTGTTAACCAGTGGAGTCGCCCCATGCTGGCCATTGTATATAGATTGGCCATCTATATTAAGCAATTTGTTTATTTGAGGTAGAGAAAAAGCTAAATTTCCATTTTGTTTAATACCTAACATTAGCTTTTTTTTTGTGCTTTTTCTGTATTATCATCAATTTGTTTTTAATCACAAATATTTCTTTTTGCAATTAAAAACAAACTTTAAAGAGATGTTGGTCATTGGCTGACATTTGCCTGATGGTAGTAAGACACAGTGTCATCCATCTGTTTGCTTACAGATGTGCACTTTTTAATGCCACATTTCATTGTTAACAACCTCCGACAGGCTAATTTGAGCTGTAATTGTAGCAGTGATTGGGGAAAATTCAAAGCTTTGCTTCCCTGCCGCAGCCGATTCAACATGATTTCAGCAGTTTGTGCGAAAACGTGGTGTGACGAATCGAATTTATGTCTGCTGTCACAAGGTGATGTAGAGGGAGTGACTTGGTGACTCACCTCATTAAAGATTTTATTGGATAAAAATTTGATTGGGCCAACGGGAGAGGGAAAGCGAAAAGCTTTCTCTTTTCTGTTCATTTCATGGCTGTTAGCATTTGATTCAGATTTGTGTCTGTGTGCATCAGGCATAATATTGCTCTGCAAAGTGTGAAATGGAAATTTGTGAATATTGAGTGGTGCTCTCACTTATTGGTCAGCGTGCCTTCTGATACTTTGTACTTTTTCAAGTCGAAGTGAGACTGAAGAAATCGGATCTGAGTGTGTGAGCCGAGTGGTTCACAGAAGATTTGGATATTAGCTCAAGACCAGCAGCCAAGACATCAGTGTCAACACCCTATGTCATTCAATACTTTGGTTCTGTCTTTTGCCCCACTCTGGCACATACGTTCAGCACAGCATATGTGTGTTTGCACTATGCTGCGTTTCTCTGTGTGCGATTACGTGTGTGATCCATTTGGCTCCCAGTCTTCCCACAGCTTGGCAGTCTTACGCTCTCCTCTGTGTGTAGCTGTATAACCGGCCTTCTGTTTCCTCGCCTTCACAGACCCCTTATGATCACAGAGATACAGTACTCCCCTAACCCACACACACACGGCATAAGGTCTGGTATAATACAATGGCAGCAGGCGCTGGGGTTCACACGTACAATATCATAACCTGGGAAGTTTCCATAGTGGCCCCAAGACGAAGTGCTTTAATGGTGCTGCCTTGCCCTTGTGTACTAAATTTCTTTCATATTTCTTTTCATTCTTCATTACTTACCAGGATGTACAAAACAAAGTGTATGATCAGGATATGCTGTTTCAGCTGGTGAAGAAACTAATATACTAAGTCGTTGAAAGCGACAATGTTATTCAATTTTTATTATTTTCTACCATATATATAGGCCTACATACTGTTCTTTATGTGGGTGTTCAGTTTAGAGAAAATGATGGATGTGTAACTAATCCCTGTGAGTAAAAAGCTAATTCTTCCAACTACTGTGAAGACTCAAATTCAGACAGTTTTTCCTGTTACTCTTGGCTCTGCATGATGTTAAGGAGGGTGAGGAACATCCTTAAAATGCTCATCTCAGGCACACAACTCTAGCTGCAAGTGCAGATGGATGATCAACCTGCTGTTCAGACCTTCTGTTTGCCAGGGCAGCCAGTCAGAAGAAATCTGGCTTAAAGGGAGAGGATCTAAAATGGATTATTTGAGATATTGCAAGAATGGCATTGCTGCACCAACACCCAATCTATGGTAAATGAGGATTATTTTGAACGGTGATTCATGCTAAGCCACTCTTATTAGAGTCTAAGAATACAAATGTGATGGTGGAAAGGAGAAGAATAGGTTTGTACCTATTTTAGATTTGCATGTGTTTAAAACTCTGTCACAATGAATGACCGGACTCAGGCGCAGAACTCTGTTGATGTTGCAAAAAATAACAGTTTATTTACACAATCACCAGGTGCCATATACAAAGTGTGAGTGGAAACTTGGTGGTGGTGGTGGGGTGGGGGGGCACACTCTTCTTCGGCCACACACACCACTCAGCAAAGACATGCCTGGGGAGACACAGGGAACCATGACAGTACCCCCCGAACTTAAATGGGAGCCTGCTGGCGACCCATCATTCTTGCCAGGATGCAGGGGTGGAACTCTCAAAGCTTGGTTTTGTCCAGAACCACTGACCGCAAAATCCAGGAGTGTTCTTCAGGGCCAAAAACAGGGTCCATCTGGCTTGCCCGGGGGTTTAACAGTTTGGCGGACTGTAGGTACGCTAGCTTTTTGTGATCCGTCCATGAGATGAAGGTTGGACCGTGCCCTTGAGCCGGGTCTCGAGTCCTCCAGGGCAAATTTTATTGCCAGCAACGCTGATCTCCCATGTCGTAGTTGTGTTCTACAGGGGACAAATGGTGAGAGAAAAAGGCACATGGAGGGAGCTTACTGCATCCTTTTGTTAGGAGAGCATGGCATCCACCCCCGAGTTGGAAGTGTCTACTTCCACCTTGAATTGGAGACCCAGATCCAGTTGGGAGCTGAGGCGAAGTGCTCCTTGAGAAGTGTGAAGGCAGCTTGGGCATCCTAATCCCACTGGAAAGAAATCTTAGGAGAGGTTACGTGGGTTAGAGGAAAAGCAATTTTATTAAAGTCACGAAAAGAATCTACGATAAAAGTTAAAGAAACCGAGAAAACGTTGGAGCTGCCTGCTATCTGTGGGCTCGGGCCAATTCAGCAACAGCTTGAACCTTGACGGAGTCCGGTTTCAGGTTCCCCTCCTCAATGATATACCCCAGGAAAGGAACAGTCTCAACATGGAATTTGCACTTCTCCCCCTTAATGAACAGTTTATTCTCAAGTAGCTGCTGGAGAATTTGCCTAACATGGTCCTTGTATGGTTCTTGTACAAAGACACTCACGCTCACAGTCACAACTCCAGGGGTGGAAACGGGGACGGGTCCAGCAAGATCTATAGACTAGAAAACATGACTGGAAGCCAGGAAAAACACCGGGAATGAGAATACACAAGAAAGAGATGGGGTTACACCGACAAGTGTCGTAACGATCCAGCGATGAGAAACACTGAGCCATCACCTTAAGTAGTAGCTGGAGTGTCCGGAGAACAAGAAGCAGGTGCGTGATTATTTGCTGGAACCCGCAATGAGTTCCACCCTGGCAGAGGAGAGCAAGAGAGAGAGATTACAACAACAACATCCCGAGGAGACACAGGGAACAATGACAAACTCAGATTCTGTTTTTTTTTTTTTTTTTTTGTTTTTAATCAGTTGGCATGTTGTTCCTTTAGTCAGAATTCAGATATCAATTTCTGTGCTGGATGGAATTTTATCTGCACAGTTCCTTAATTTATAATGAAATGAACTATGGACCGATCAGATATTACATATCGGTATCGGTCTGATACTGGCCTAAATTACTGGATCGGATATCGCAGAGAAATAAAAAATGTAATCCGATCCATTAAATATAACGAAAGCACCTCACAAAACTTGTGACATGGCGTAACTCGGCTCATAACCTTAGCACGTCGGAGCAGTATGCATCACGTGATAGAGCGGCTGTGGCGTGCAAGACCTGTCGGTGGTCTGGTTGAGCATTTGGAGCCTTGCTACCAACCCGGCATTTCATCTCCGACAAAGTTATCCCAGAGAGAAGTAAAGCAAGTGTGTAAGTTCATCTCTGAATGTTTGTAAAGCATTCCCACGTTAAGCTTAACAACCGATATATGGATCGACTGCTTCTTCTGTCTCCCTCCCTCTCGTGCTGCTACTTCAATCGTGAAACTGATCAATGATCAGCTGATCGGCTTTTCTGTCGCGACTCCGTCTCTCTTGTTTGTTTATCACCCACTTTGCACCAGAAAGAGGAAACCAGCGGATAAACAACAGCAGCACGTTTAACCTTGATAAGCTGTTGTTAGAATCTATTTAATATTACTTTCTACACCAGGATCCTTTTCTACGTAGCTGACGGCTGGTAACTGTGCAGGGGCGGATCTAGCAAAGTTTAGCCAAGGGGGCAGGTAGGGCATTAACAGGGAAAAGGGGGCAAAAATACATACTTTTCTTTCTTATTCTCGCTTGTATTAAATAATTATCTGAATCTTACACCCAAAGTTTTAATTTGATGTAAAATGAATAGAAGTCCATTACTGTATATAGTAACTATTAAGTTTCCTTTGGGAAGGCAACAACTGTGCAGTCTGCAATTCTGTAGAAGAAAGATGTTGAATCTATTTAATATTTCTTGAAAAATAATTGATTTTGGTGCATTTTTTTTCACACTGCATCAAATTAAGGTTGATTACGTTGATTAAGCATCATGAGGTGGAGCGTGGGGGGTGGTTCCCTTTTTTTTTTTGTTGCTGGGAGTTGGAACCCTGTTAGTTAGGTTGCTTAATATTTACGCTAATTACTCTTTAAAATACCAGAATAGGGAGGATGGTGTAGGTTTAAGTTTATTAGACTGATCAGTATTGCTGAATTATGAAATATTTTGGGTGCAGTGTATTTTTTTGCATACAGGTATAACAGAATATCTTTAGAGTTATTTTTTTTTAAATTTGAGTATGAACTTATACAAAATGCAGCAAGATATTAAAAAACAGTTTTATTGATTAAAAAAACACTATCGGATTCATATCGGTATCGGCAGATATCCAAATTTATGATATCGGTATCGGTATCGGACATAAAAAAGTGGTATCATGTCATCTCTAAAATGAACCAAAAAGTGCTGTTAGCCAGGACAGCTGTTATCCACTTCAGTAATATACACGCTCTTTATAGTTAACATCTGGTTGTCATAGTGTAAGTTGTGTATTGTGTGCCTCTAAATGCCTGATGTCATCTGACTGATATCAAATGAACAACATTGTCTTAATTAATATACTCCCCCATATTAATTTAGTTGTGATCTAGCTCACTTTACCCTTCACTGTCCCATGTGGGAAAATTCAGCCAAAAGCTTTTGGCAAGGATGCATGAAAATAGATGTCTCTTAGAAAATAATATAAGCTAACTAAAAACAGTAATAACTATCAGCAGAGGGAGTAAATAGTAACAGCATTAGCAGATGAGAAAAGACAAGTTAAAATAGGTAAGATTGTTTATCGGGGTCAGTTTACATTGAGGGGTGAGTCACCTGATGACACACTCACACCTACTGTACAGTAAATCTTTAATATCTACACTGCTGCTAAATTGCCAATTAATTAAGTGCACGGCCAGTGTAGTCTGCATAGTAGAGAGCAACTTTTAAGAGACCATTAATGGATTGCTCAGCCATATCTAATTACAAGGTTGTGGCATTTTACGAGAGGAAGAGAAAAGAGAAGTTTTTTCCCACGCTCCTTTGTTTCTCTGGGCTTTCTTTCAGCAGCTGAATTATGCTGCCTATAAACAGTCCAGTTTTGTTTTTGGTTCTTTACATGGTTTTCTGGAAGCTGATATTAGTTTAAACCTGGAAGACTCAAAACATGAAGTGTATCTGTCATTTGTCCTGTTGTGTCTTTGATCCTATTTTCCTCCTCTCTGCCCCAGCTGGTTACACCTCCAGGTGCCTGGTTCAGCCCAAGGTTTCTTCCTGTTAAAAAGGAGTTTTTTCCTTCACACTGTCACCAACTACTTGCTCATTGGGGGTCATTTGATTGTTGGGATTTCCTTTGTATTACTATAGGGTCTCTTAATTACAATATAAAGCGCCCTGAGGCGACTGTTGTTGGGATCTATATAAGTAAAACTGAATTGAATTGAACTCAATTGAATATATAAATGCTCTCCTTGTTTTTTTATGGGCCTTTCTGACCAGTTAACTACCAAAATAAGCTGTTAACTGTGAAACACATGAACATCGGTAAACATGCTTTGTGTTGTTACTGAAAGCTAAATGAGAGGACCATCAAATTCATATTTTAATGGATGCTTCTCTAATCTGTGTTAAAAACATGTGAAGGCACAGGGCAGAAAAAGACTTTGCACAAAAGCCTAAAAAAAGGTAAAGAACGAAACAGTGAATTGGTTTTGACATGCTAACTTTAAGTCATATTTAACCTTAGGGGAGTGAAAGAGGTTTTTGTTTTTTGTTTTTTAAATAAAGTTGAAAACCTACTTATTCCCGTTTGCTTTCAGTTCCAGTTGAGAAGGGTACCCTGGCTTTGACTAAGCAGTCTTATTCACTTTATTTTACCGGATGAGTTGTACGGTATATTTGTTGTTAATTTAGTAACTGTTATGTCTAGTGTATGTTTTGTATAACATGTACAACACTTTGATCAATTGAGGTTGTTAAAATGTACTATAGATATAAACTTTTACTTGACTCCACCTGATGCACTTTAATAAGTGAAAGCTAGGGGTTCTGCGGGCTGGAGACGGGTTATGTTGAGGTGTGGAGGGTGAGCTCAGAGCCACCAGAATGGGCGGAGAGGGTGGTTTGCTGACAGGAGGGGAAATAAATGAGCTTTGAGATGAGAAGTTAGAGAGCACAGAGACATATGGCGAGGGAGCTGTCTGACATAGAGATGAGGATGGATGGGCTCTGAGTCTGCCTGTAGGTTGAGGAAAACGCTGTATGGGGACAGGTGCATAGTGCCATATTGAGCGGTGACATTATATCTTAGATTTTAGAAGTAGACAGACTGAAAGAATGTTAGGTGGTGTAACCATGTCACTGCAGTATACAAACGAACAAAAGAATTACTTATTACTGAAATGATCTGACCCACTTTAAATGTATTATATTTTGTTTGGCTTGATACATCATGGCACACTGTACGGGAAAAAAATCATTCCAATCAGTCCTGTTTGTGGCACATTAGTATATGTGAGGGGGCAAACTCCTCAAGATGGGTGGTGACCATGGTGGCCATTTAGAAGTCGGCCATCTTGGATACAACTTTTGTTTTTTCAATAGGAAGAGGGCCATGTGACACATCAAACTTATTGGTAATGTCACAAGAAAAACAATGGTGTGCACCGAACTGGGTCACTTTCGTATGCGGTGCTGAATCCGATACATATCTGATGTTTTAGAAGCGACTGCTGTTTAAATGGTCATGTCGCATTAAATCCGTCTTTTATGTCATCGCGAATGCTTCCTGGCCATCCAGTGTAGATGTTAGTGAAACTGTTTGGAAGACAACGTTGGAGAAACGTGAACATTTTATTTGTACTGTATAATCTGCAGGTTCTGACAGAAATCTGCAACTATCCTTTGAAGCACCGCTCCTCTAAAACAGCAATAAGGATAATTATTAGGCCATATGTAAATAACAAAATAACGTTATAACTTAAAGCAAAATTGGGAAACAAGTCTTTATATTAACGGCCATCAGTCAAACAATACTGTTTGGTCTGGGTCTAAACAGAGCGCGTTGTGTGTGACGTCTTCTTTTGCGCACGCGGGCGGCTTTGAGGGTTCACACTAGAGCGCGTTTGCTGTCACATTTTATTTGTAGTGTGAACAAGCAGACAGAAAATTGGAATTGAGCATTAAGACCTGCAGTGTGAACGTAGCCTTAGTGACTTTAAAGCTCATCATTATGTCTGCTTTGTTTAACAAAACAAAATGTAAAAACCGAAAATGTGTGGCTGTTTAGGAGGTTAAGGGTTTTTTTGATAGGTAGGAAATGAGCAAAGAATGAGGGATGTGTGGTATGCGACAAAGATTTGACAGTTGAAACAAACTGTGGGGGTAGCAGTTACGTGGTATCCCAAACCATTTGACTTGGTTGCCAGGAAACCACTGGAGACAACCAGAACTGCTGGTAGGCAGATTTACTATATATGGACTGAGACAGGTATGCTGTTTCTGCAGTCTTTTTGCAACGCTGGGCTAAGATAACGTCTCATGGCTCTATATTTAAGGTACAGTGTAAGGAAGTGGAGAAGTGCTTAAGACATTGATTCTGAACCATAGCTGTATATAAAAGATGGATTTAGCCACAGTGACGCCACCCACTGGAAGTCCATTTCTGAAGCCTTAAAACAGAGACAGTATTTTGTCTTGTGGGTTTTTTTTGTTGTTTTATTTTAAACCAGATGGGTGAATCTGAATGACATGAATGTGAATCTCACATGGCTTGTTAATCACGATGTAAGCAAACCCAAAATAATATTCTTTTTCATCTTCTATTTTACTCTCCTTAAGAGCATGATTGCCAATTCAACTGAGGTCGTTTCGACAAGCAGATTAGTTTTCCCCTTGCTGGGTACTACAATGAACACAGATTAAAGTCCCTTCTGAATTGGCTCCACTTTGCAGAGCTGGTTTCTATATCAAGTGTGTTTTCAAATTTTTAGTTAGCACCAAATAACAACTACAGTTGCCTCAAGATGCTTTAAATTTTAAAGACCCTGCAAAAATACAGAGAAAAAAGCGAAACCCCCAACAACCAGATGACCCCCTATGAGTAAGCATTTTGGTAACAGTGGGAAGGAAAAACTCCCTTTTAACAGGAAGAAGCCTCCAGCAGAACCAGACTCAGGGAGGCACAGTCACCTGTTATGACTGGTTGTGGGTGAGGGGAGGAAGACAGGACAAAAGACACGCGGTGGAAGAGAGTCCGAGATTATTAATAACGAATGAAAATAAGTAATAATGAATTGTAACTGATTGTATGTACAGCCTGTTTCTAACTCTTTGTTTGTGAAAAAGAAACAAACATACTTACTTTTGTTAGCTTCTAATGCAATACATTAATGTAGCAAATTAACATATATGAAGCACACATTCAGTTTAGCTTGTGTCACATTTAAGCCTGTGATCCACACTCACTGATACTGTGGAAGATCTCATTAGAAAGAATAAGGAGGCTGGGATAGATGTCTCAGTTACTGTCACTGTCAGTGTCATATTCTTCTCCCTCTCCTCTTTCCTTCTCTCCATTATTTCACACAGATCAGACTGCAGCTTTGTGCAGTTTCCCCCCCTTTTTTACACTGTCCATTCATTATGAAGCATCTCTCATCCTCCCACGTTTCAGTCCCCATCCTTTCATTTCCTTCACTTTTCTTGTGTGTCCTCTCTAAAACCCACAGTTATTCTATTTATCTCTCGCAGCCTTCTCTCTATCTCTATCCTATCCTCATTTTCTCCCGCTCTATCACTGCATGTTCCAAGAGAGCCAGAAAAGAGAGAGCTGGAATAGAGAAAAAGGAGAGAAGAGAAGAGAGGGGAAAAGGAGAAAGACATGAGAAGAATATACAGGGAGTACATGTTCACCTGGATTTCTGTTTTCAAGCCCCTGCTCCTCCCCCTCCTGCTGCCTCTGTTTCCTCTCAGTAACAAATGTCAAAGCATGCAGACCCGCTGCCTCAACCTCCTCCTCCCCCTCTTCAGCTTATTATTATGACTTTCATTACAAAATACCAAAATCTGCCCTTTGCTACATCAGTTCATTGTTCCTCAAAATAATCCACTTTGCCTATTCTGGTCATTTTTTTGCTTTGTTTTCTTCTAAAAATCAGCCAGCTACTTTGGGCTTATGGTGACGTGGCAGAAAGTGGTTGGGAGAATGATTCACGCAGACAAATGAAACACACTGCTTTTACATGTATTCTCTTCCAAAAATGCATAAAGGGCATATTTTACTGCATGTATGTATATATTATTTATGATTTCCAGCAGTGAGGATGTTTTAATAGTAAACTCATTTTGTGCCATTTCCAGCGATCACCGACTGAGTCTTTTAGCCACACATGTGGGACGGCTGGAGAGACGGAAATTTCCACTGCTTTTTTGGCAATAATGAATAGAAGGATTGCCATGAAGTTTTCCACTGACATTTAAAATCCTAAAATGATGAATTCTACTGACATTGAGGAACTCCATAGCTCTCCTATACCATCAGATTAGGCTAGCACATTGTAGCATGCTAAACATGCATGGTAAACATGGTAGGACAGGGCGATTAAAACTGCTTAAAAGAGGGCAATTTCAGCTGCAGTGCGTCACACACATTACTATGCATCACTGTGACATCACAGTGGTTGTAGTACAATTGTAAGGAATGATTAACTGTATTCTGCTGCTCCAATAGGTCTGGCTGAATTGAGATGAAGGATTGTTGTCCTGAGTTAATTGTTTCATTTAGCATCATATGCGAGAAGACCAAAAATCCCAGACATTACTCTATTAAAAATCCAAAACCTTACCTTATACATACACTTGGACTGATCTTTCTCTTAAGATGATCTTCTCATGCACCTCTTCAATGTTATAAGCGTGCTTGCAGTTTTTGGATCACTCTGTAAAAAAACAAACAAACAAAAAAGCCCTAAAACCACATTTGTATTTATTCCTCTGATGTGTGCTGGACCTCACTGCGTTTCACCATTGGGAAGTAAATAAAGTCACAGGGAGGCAAAGTCAATTTAATTCAGTTTTGTTTATATAGCACCAATTCACAACAACAATCGCCTCCAAGTGCTTTAGACTGTAAAGATGTTAGAATAATAGATGCCCTATGAGGAGGACTAGGTGACAGTGGGAAGGAAGAAGAAGAGACCTCGGCACAACCAGGCTCAGTGAGGGGCATCTATGTGAAACAAAGGACCAAACAGAAGCCATTGGAGAGAGAAGACAAAACTCAATGGCATGCAATCATGGCATTTAAACACACGGGGACTGAAAAGAGGGAAGTGGAGAAGAGGTGCTCATTGCATTATGGGAAATCTTCTGGCACGCCTAAGCCTGTGGCAGCTGATCCAACTCTAAGTATTTGCTTTATCAAATATGAAAAACTTCGAAGCCTGATCTTGAAAGTAGAGATGCTGTCTGTCTCCTGACAGCTAAAGGCTCTTACTTTTCAAAACTCTAGGAAAAACAAGTAAGCCTACAGTCTGAGAGTGAAGTGCTGTGATAGGATAATACTACTACTACTAATAATACATTTCATGTACAGATGACTTTCACCTTTAAATAAGAACACCTGACAAGGAATTACTTACCAAAGTCACAGTATACATAAAGTAGTTAAGAAACGCCATAGAATAAAAAGCTAATACATCATAACCTCAAATTCAAACAGAATAGGCCATTTTTAAATAAAATATGTGTTTTATGACTGGCTTTAAAGATCGGGAGAGAATCAGTATTGTGAGTTAGGTCCGGGAGAAAGAGACCCAAAGACAAGGGGGCACTTGGTTGAAAGCTCTAAGGCTCTAAATTAATGCAGTATATTATCCTACTGTGAGGTCTTAAATTTGCAAAAGAAAGGGTGGCCAAACCGCTCTTTTCTTTTTGTTTTACATTTATTTGTGCCATTGTCATTTGAAAGAGAGCTATCTTCTAAGGTTCAATAGATGTGTCGAAGTGATGTAATTCTGACTGTCTTAACCTAGTTCTCATCTGCATTACTTTAAGTTTAGGCATCTAAGCTACCTGAGTGTGATATGTGATACAAATTTTATGAGGCAATGAGATAAGCGTTATAGAAAATGCGCAGTGATGAACAAGAAATATTTAGGGTGAGTATAAAAGCACAATGTCGGCCACAGCACAACTACATATTTAATGTGCCTCCAGGCTGTCGGTTTAGCCTCCGTATGATCGCTCTTGTGATGGGAGAGAAAAGGAGCAGAGTTAAAGAAGGTCCCAAGTCACAGATGGTTTTTTTTTTTTTTTTGGCTTAACACAACTGCAGGTGTAAGCAATGGCTGAATCCCATTTAATAGCTAGTGAAAAAAAGTTTTATTAGTAGAATTGTACCTCTGCCAGTACAAAAGGTGGCGTACACATCAGTTTGAGAATACAAAGGTGATCAGAGTTTGGCGAGCGAGTACACGCGCGCACTGCCTTGATTCAGCCAGCCAGTGATGACTTGGCTCTGGAGTTTATCATCTGTCGCTGTTTAAGGTCAGACAAAAAAAAAAAAAAAAAAGATTAAAAAAAATACAGGAGACAAATACCAGCTGACAGGGTCACCCCTCAACAGCAGGCCAGTCCTGACATTTGTGTGCGTGAGTGTGTGTGATGCCACAGATATAGTTTACCTCACTTGGACAGTGTGCTGCCATCTGCACTGTCCTCGCCTGCTGACCTTTGTGTTCTTTGTTTTCTCAGTTTTCAAAACTGTTGAAGATGAAAAAGACTTTTTAGAGCTTTTCACTTTTTCACTGTGTCTTTTATGGTGTAAGAACTCATTTTTTCTGCCTCTGCAGTAAGTGTGTAAAACCAAACTGTGGTTGAAATCGAAACTTGGTGTCCTTCAGCCCCGGGGAGCTGCTGCTGCGGCTGTAAGACAAGCTTTTCCACTGTGTTTTATGAGACACACTGCACGTCAAGACGTCCTTTTATTTGAGCTCTTCTCCCCTATTTGTTCTTTCACGATCACCTGACTCTCTGTCCTCTCTCGTCTCTTTTGTCAAGCCAAACTTTCCGGCCCCTTCTCCCCCCCAGCCCATCGGCCCTCCAGTCCAACAGGACCATGATGCTCAGCAGCTCCGTGGAGGTGCCCCGCCCGGGAGGGATGAGTGGCTTGAGCGGGCTGAGCACGGCTGCCCGGAACGTGGTGCGCTCCTCCAGTATCTCAGGGGCCATGTACAGCCTGGAGAAAAGTCCTGGCAGCGGGGGCCCAGACTCTGCATCGCTGACTGGGACTAAGAAGCGGCGCTCCAGTTTGGGTGCCAAGATGGTGGCCATTGTGGGGTTGTCACAGTGGAGCAAGAGCACACAGCAGCTCAACCAGCAAGGTCAGTTTACAGTCTAAACTACTTAATCTGTCAGTCGTTCTCTCTATGTATGTTCACTTTCTGATTCCACCTTTCTGACACTTTCACCAAGGCAAATTCATCTGTTTTTCCTCATTTCCCCAGCCGTCATCCTCATAGCTTCTGTTTTTTCTTTCTGTATCCTTTCCTTAGTTCTAACCTTGGTCTCTCCCCATCTGTTTTATTGTGATTTTAAAAGTTTGAAGATTTTAGATTCTTTTTAAAATTGGGGTTTTGTTATTTCGAAGAGGAAGGAGGATCATTTTTATCCTCCTGAATTTTCTTTAACCCTTGTTCCTTTAAATTGATTTAAATACCTTGCTGCAATTGTTAAAATGACACTAAAACTGTTATAACAGAATAATTATTATTATAGTTAACATTAGCATAATCCACTCTAAAGTGTATCTGGGGTTATTTTGACAGCTACAGTATTTGATTGAACAAGCTTTATCTTTTAAGGTGTTAGTATTGTAGCGAGTCCTTTTTGAAAGGCTGCAGCACATTTGTGAGCGTCGCCGTGTGTTGAACTCTGCAGCGGGTTTGCAGCGGCAGCAGCAAGTACGCATGGTGATTGTTTGGTAGCGGCATTATGTTCTAATGCGTCTCCTGCGGCGTATAATTACAGATCCTGTGCAGCTGCAAGAAAAGCGTTTCTCACTTTGCGCCTCAGTGGCGAACACAAACCTACTCTTTCCTGGTGGAAAATAAGAAAAACATGTCACACACTGAGACTTTGTAAAGGCTGAGAGGCATGGGCAGGAGGGGCAAGGGGAGCAGGGGATGCATCTTATTTGAGTGCAGCCAAATTTTTCCTTTTTTCTTTTTCATTCCTCTATCTGTCAGTATGAAAGAAGTTGTTCATCTCCTCGTGTCCTCTTACACATTCTGTTTCTCGTCTCAGCACATCAAACTGTAACTTTTACAGAACAGAGTGTTCGTGTCTGCATGTTTCTTTCTTTCTTCTTGCCTAGCTGTACACCGTCTGTGTCTAATTCTGTGTAAGTGTTGAAATATATCACAAGATCTGGCTCTCTGCTGCTTTGTGCAGCAGCGTGTTTTTACCGGTACTTTAAATTATATAAGCGCTTTATTTTAAACAAAAATGTCAAATACGTATTTATTGTACCTGCTCAGTTGTGTATATTTGTCAGTCAGACAAAACTGTGCAATTGAAAGATTTCACAATAGACGGCGTTGACTCATCTGCAAACACTTGCCATTTATTTTTTAAGCTGTTTTGAAACCAAAAAAGGTGTAGCACAAACCGGAGAACATTCACCTTCAAAGTAGAAGTTGTGCTATGCTCTTTGCGCCAAATTTAACACTAGTGACTCCCAGCAGCCTCCAACAATCACTTGCTAACTGGTTGCAGAATACACACTTATCCCTGGGTAACAGTGCTTACAAGTGGGCATTATTAACCGGTCTAAAGGCTTTTGTGAGTGGAGCATTCGATTTCACAGTGACTGCTCCAGCAATCGGTTGGAGAATGCACATTTTCCCCTCGCAATTTGTTATTGCCGTATGGCGCATGTTTGGCTATGCAAGTGGGGCCTAACTCTAGCCCTAGATATCTTATAGCCTTTTTCCACTAGTACCAGCGTGGGTTGATGCTGTTTTTAGGGCTTTCCATAAAGTGGTAGTATCTGGTACCAGGTACTTTTTTAGTACCTACTCGGCCAGGGTTCCAAGCGATCTGAGGTGAAAATGTGACATCAACAGACTGCATCCAACTGTTTGGCTAGTCAGTGGCTTCAGTTAATGAGTCATGAGCCCTATGAGTCCCTTCATGAAAATACATTCCAGCAATATGGGAAATGGCTACACAAAAAGCAGCACAGTGGTTCCCGAGTCTGACAAAAAGCCATACAACGAGCAGCAGGTATACCATCGTCTCAACATCCTCCATTGTTGTGGTGTTGGTGTTGAATATAAATGATGTCACAGGACTTTTGGCTGCGTTGCTACAACGACCCCATGCACATTTTGTGATAGTTGATGGTATATTGCCAAGTTGAGCTAGTGGCTATTAATTGACACTGTGATACTCTGTGGGATGCTAAGTTTGGACCTTAAAGCATATTATTTTTCATAGAATTGTGATTTATTCTTAGAACTCCACCGAGTAATTGGCCAACGGCTGGCATATGACAGTTTTGTGCCCTAACCAGAGACCAGGGCCCTATTTCAGGAAGCGGGTTTAGAAAACTCAGAGTTAAAAATGATACACGGGGTTGAGTAACCCCGAACTGTCCAACTCGGAATATTCGGTTTCAGAAAGGCTGATAACAATTAGTTCAGTCAACGCGGAGTTGCTTTAACCCCAAATTAAGCGCGCACACGAGGATACATAAAGCCCTGATTAGTGGAGCACAGATTAAGCGAGTCACCATGGAGACGGAGGGAAAGGAGGCGCGGTCAATGTGTTTTACAGCGCTTGAGGCCGAAATTTTGATGGCAGTATATGCCGATAACATGCAAATTTTGTGGAAAAAAAGTAACACAGCCTCAGCTGCAAAAGAAAGGGAGCATGCATGGCAAAACAAAGCCGACAGAGTCAATGCGTGAGTGTTAATTTAAACATTGATCTAGGGATTTCCACCCATTTAACACGTTATTTTATTCTATTTTATTTTATTTTTTATTTCATACATTTTATTTTGTGATGTGATGTGAGCGCAGGTGCAACCCAACAGGCCCCAAACGTTCCTGGCAGCAAGTAAAAATGAAATATAAAAATATAGTCCAAACAGGTAAGGTGTAATTGTATTATGAGAAAAACAGGTGGGGGTCCTCCACCACCACCACTCACAGAGGCTGAGCAGTTGGCTTCCACATTTGTGATAATGTTGGCAGCATCACATATGATCTTCACAGTGCAGAGAACACAAATTAGCATCCATTACTATGATGAAATAATTTGTTAGTTTGAAATGCTACAGGGAACTATGTACCTGTACATTAATGCTGTGGAAAGACTTCCTGTTCACATAGTCTCCTCCATTTACTGAAGGAGCAATGATTGGAATGTGAGTGCCATCTATACAGCCAATCACGCCTGGGAACCGTGAGAATAAATGTAAAATTTAAGTAGTAGTTCAAGCATCACCACATCATGAATTAAGTTTTGTTCATCCTGATACCTGCAATTTTGTGGCATCCCTCTTTGATAAATCTTGTGGGTCTATGACCGGGGAACACCACAAACGAGTACAGGAGACGTTTCAGTGCAACTCTAACATTCCTGACTGCCCGACAGACGGTAGCCTTGGAAACGTGCTCAGCGTCACCAATATTATACAGAAAGCTCCCGTTTGCAAAAAACCGAAGTACAATACAAATAATATGTACAGAACTGAGAGAATGTCCGCGATGTGTCTTATGAGCAATATTAGGCCTGAGGATGTTATTCAAATAAATTATAGATTGTGCTGAAAAACGGTAACGTTCACACAGGAAATCATCAGGAAATGATAAAATGTCCGAACGCGCTCTAATCACTCTCTCCCGGCGGAGAGCTCTGCGGAGAATTTGGGCTTCAACATCTACTGGCTCTTCAAGGAAGGAGCACGCCATGTCTGACACTTCCTACAGTCAGGTTTCCGACAAAGAGGCGGAGAAAGTCAAGGTTAGTTGAAGTAAACCTGCTAGGGGGCAGGTTAGCTTCACGGAGTGTGTCGTCATAGTAACTCACTCAGGATTAATCTAAACTCGCTTTGTGAAACCGAAAACCCAGAGTTTTCGTTAACTCAGGGTATACTTACTCAGAGTTTGCACTAAACCGGCTTCCTGAAATAGGGCCCAGCTTTTCAGCCTAATGAAAGTCCGATTATGAACTGGTCTGCTCCATGCATGGGCAACACATGCACAGCGGCGCAGGCACATAGCTGTATGCTCACATTCATACGCTAGCATGCAGTTAGTGTGGTAGCTCTTCACGCAGAGTGAAAAAACAAAGTTTGACAAAGTAAACTGTAGGGGGACAACCATGAAAATGTTCAGAAAAACAGAACTAATCAGACACTTAAATCACCTTCAGCCTGAACATGGACACTTTAAAGAGGCTTACAAAAGCAAAGTGGCTGTCCAGAGCTCAGAGCCAGCCAGAGGCCAGCTGCCCTGGTAAGAGCAAGAGGATCAAAGCAGTTATGGGGATAATTACAAAGTGCAAGTGTCTGGTGAATTTAAAAACATGCTGGAAAATGATGTAAGTACTTGAAATTTGTTTTGTTATATAACTCTGTCGGCCTGGTTTTGTTTGGTAAAGTGAAAAATGTCAGGTTTGTCCGGGTAATTATTTGTGCTGCTTTTCAGTAGCAGACCACTTTATTTTGGAGCTATTTAACTGAGAGAAGCAAATTCTGTAACTGACTCCAGTTTAGGGGGTAAATTGTAACATTTAAAGAAAGCACATCTGTATCAACTCTTCAGACACAGCAGCTACATCCATCTTTTATGTACAGATTCTTTATTGAACTCATTTGGCATGTCCCGTAAGTTATAATTTGACATTATATTTATTTAAGTAAAAAATTTGGGTCAGTGTTTAAACACTGTATAGCAGCCGAAGTATAAATTTTCTGGCTATAGCGCATCTTGATATGTGTAGGACTGCATGTTTGTCAAACAAGGTCATTTGATTCACTTATTAATCGGCTTTTATTTGTACCGCAAATGTAACAAAGCCAGGCAGTTTAGCTTTTCTTTCTGTCTCCAGCGACAGCTTATCCTGAAGGATAAGTAAGAAGAAAGCAACCATTAGATAAATGCAAACACATCCACTCACCATAATTCTGCATTGTTATCCCCTATCATTACCTGCCTTTGAAATCAGCTTAAAATGGCTGTTGTAACCAGGGCTCTGTGGACACACACACACTCATACACAGTGACACAAACAAAGAGCTTGCTTCACTCATCACAGCTGACACTTGTCTGACGCAGGGAGAACTGTCGATATTTTCACCACGGGGGCTTTCGTGTCGTGTTTGCGGTGATGAAGAGAGCACAACAAAGGGAAAGTGCAGATGGGGAGGCTAGGAGGGGCTGACGAGGTAGAGAAGAGGAAGGGGAGACAAGGGGTGCATCTAAATTTAGATGTTCTCAGCTGCCGGAGCAGCACATTGTGCCTGGAACAAAATCACAGTATCGTAGATGGCTCTTTCTTCTTCTTCTTCTTCTGTCGATACCACATCTCACCGCATTAGAAGTTCGCTAGTTTTCTCACTTTGCTGCGCTGGCAACAGGTTATGAAATGATTTTTTTAAAGCACACCTCTGATGAGCTGAGACTCAGTACGAGATATGAATAAAGAAATCTGTTCTCAGTCCTATAACAAGATATTCTAAAGTAGAGTGGTTTAGATCATGACCGTGGACACAATATCTTATTAAAAATAAGCTACTAGCAGCCAATCTGATAAACTGAGCTATAAAGTGTCACTTAAGCAGGAGAGATGGGTCACACACACAGGTCAATTGTGTGCAGCCCATCTAACAGAATCTCATAGAGTCAACTGCAGCTTTGTAGATACAGAGCCTGCTGACAGTGGCATCAGTGTTATATCGATTTCAATGTTTTGGGGAAAAAGAGAGAACTGATGGTGCTTTGTGACTCAGTACTGATAGATATCCCGAGTATCAGAATCAGTTTGGCCATTGCATCTCCAAGCTGATTAAGTGGAGGGTAGGCTCAGGCTCAGACAGTCAACATTCCAATTGATTTAGGTGTAAATTGAATCACTGTCCAGGTCTTTTTACGTAACAGTCACCCAACAAGATTATGTCACTGCTCTATTAGGAATTTGCCTGTTTCTCAAAGCTTAACCAGGTAAAGAAAAAAAACAAGGTTGTTTACTCCAACCTAACATGTCATCAGCTCATAGTTTACACCAGCTAGAAGGACATATCAGATGCAGATAATTAGGCATGTGACCCACACACAACATTCCTTCTCACTTGGTCGGGTTCGATTAGGGTCCTTTCTTTTCTTTGTGGCAGTCAATAATGACCTAGTCCGGTCAGCTCTCGGTGCTCCATGTTTAGAATGACACCAGCATCGATTGACCAGAGGGGGGTAGGTATGTGGGGAAAAGATGACCAGCTAATAACCAATAACACACAATATTGATGCAGATTTGGTCTTGGACTGGATGCATGAATGGGAAAGGAAAACGAACCCAAAACTCAACATAGATTATTTCATTAAATGACTTATTGATTGATTTGATTGGATGTTGTTGGGGAAGGGAACCTTGAGGAGAAACACAGACTCTCACAGCACTCCGCAAATCTATTAAATGCATATACAGTAACTTCAGTGTTCTGCATGTGTTGTGCTCTATTTTTTCATAACTTTTAAAATGAGATCACAAGCAGCCTTCTTGTTATCAAGTTTAAAAAAATGGATGGTTCTGCTGCTGCAAACAATACAGTTTGTGTGCAAAACGTGAACACGGTGAAGGAGAATGATGAAGAGTGTGACTTAGCAACGAGGTAACTGGTAGACACCAAAATGTAAAGACATTGAAGGAATATGCCAGCATCTTACCGATAAAACGCTTTTAGGAGGTAATGCACTTGTGGTATTATTGTGTCACAGTTCCTACCAGGTACGTTCTTATTTTGTGAATTGGATCCAGTCAATTTACAGCGATCTGCAGAATCACTTAAGGTAAGGTCTAATGCAAACTTTTTTTTTTCTACAGATGCGTTCAAGCACATTTATTTTATCTGATTCCCAAATAACAACATCAGCATCATCTGATGCTCTTAGTGGGGTTCTTGACCGTTTGTCAAGGTAGGCTTAATTACATTGAATCACGTTTCTGTAGGAGTTGTCATTAGGGTTGTAACAAAGATAAAATTCCTTTCCTAATCAGCTACTTGTAAATTTCCAGGCAGAACTGCTGATTAAGTATCAGTGTTGCCACACACAACCCCTTAAGTTGGAGAGCTGGTGTTGTGTCTTTCATCAGGCCAATCATTTGAGATCAGTCTGTTTGGTTAAACCTGCTTCAGGGTAAATTTCCCAGTGGCAAAGCACTCAGGATCTCTGACACATGCTCAAATCTCCTTCGTCACAAGGTGGAAAATGAGAACAAACTGTGCGCAGTGAAGAATGCAACAAGATTATTAATTTATTTAATTAGTGCTTTTGGGAATTGACCCACCTATCCAAGTATATTATTCATACATAAACTGATTTTACATATTTGAAGTACGGCAAGGACGTTTTCTAGGACTTGTCAGAACTGTCAGACAACAGCTGAGACCTCTGCCAGTTCGTCGTCTTAATGCGTGAAATTTAATTGCGCCCTTAGGTGTTTCCAAGAAAAAAAAAGACTTTAGGGGTCAGGTCTCTATTTTGCAGCAAAATGGGTAATTGTCATTCAGTGGAAATGTTTCAGCAACTGCCTCTTTAAAGAGAACTGCATGAATAAAAGCATCAGGTCAGAGTAAAGACACTTACAGTATGTACATTACAAGTTTATCTAGTGGTATAGAAAATAAGGTTACATACACTGCGAGTGCCTGCATGTTGTATAAAAGTACAGTACACTTTGTGTTCTGTTGTTGTGTAACATTTGATACCATGTATAGCTCCCTATCTTGACTATTTTCACGCTTCCTACCGACTTGGTGTATTTTTTTCTACCGTAATGCAGCTCAGTGTTCCTCATGTTATTCCATTCAAAGCCCCGACTCCCACTGTCTCATTATTCTGGGTTTTGTAACAGTGTTGGGGATGGCATTTTGGTTCTGTCTGTGTTCTATTTATTACCTGCTATTATTAGTACCGGTGAGGAGAAGGCACACACACACACACACACACACACACACACACACACACACACACACACACACACACACACACATACGGGTCTATGTGGTATGGCGGGACTATACTACGTCAATCCGCCCGGTGGTGGTTTAAGTGGACTACCCTTTTGAAAGGACTTAGAGCCAAGGGAGCGAGGTTAAAGTGTTCGAAAAAATCTGAAAAAAATTTGGGTCACTTCAGACCTCATACACTCCCTATAGAAGTCTAGATACACTGATACACACCAACCAGACTCTATTGTGTTTTCTGGAGACATTGTCCACTTGACAACAATGTGTTTTATGAGGTCCAAAAAAAACAATATTGGGTCTTTAAAGGGACAATGATGTAATATGTAAATAGCTCATCATTACCATGAATACACATCTGACAGGACACAGGATTACTGGAACATCATTTTATTAGTGTTCTTGGATCTGAACATTAATTTTAACCATAAATAAAAAAAGAAATCTATGGACAAAAATGCCCACGCTTCCCACAGAAATATAAAAATATAGAAAACAGAAAAATTAAAAACATTTAAAATGAATTTTAATAGTTTAAAGGTAAATATTAAGGGGAGAAAATATGCATTTATAATTTTTTATTTTAAATATAACCCGTCAAAAAAAACCCTAAATAAATTAAATGTAAAAATTATGAAATACAAACTACTTCTGTATTTAACAAGAACTTTTTTTTCTTTAAACAGAACATCAGTGTTAACAACAATTGGCAATCTGACCAAGATGTAAAACCACAGCTCTCTAAACAGTTATTTTAGTTCATTTTTTTCTGCCTTTTTGCAGTTAATCCTCTGTTTCTTACAAAATCTCTTATGTTTTGAACTGTTCTTCCTGCCAACACCGGATCTTCTACCAATTTGCAATGACTGCATTCATTTTTGGTGGCTAGTTTCCCTTCGTTTATGTGGTCTTTAAAATGCCTCATCACTGCAGCAACCTCAGCCTTGGACCACATGTTTTTGGGAGCTCTTCGGGAATTGTGGGATTGAGCAGCATTTTTCTCTGGAAGATATATAAAGTAGTAGTAGTTAAAACAAACAAAAAACCAAACAAAAAAAACAAAAAACATTTGGTGGTTAAAAGAATGGATGCTACCCTGTACTAACTTCTGAAATGTGTTGCTACCATCAATATCAAAACGAGCTAAAATTCTCTTTGAAAATTTATCAAATTTCTAAAATGAGACATTTAGTGTTCCGCTGTGAATAAAAGACTGAATAAAAAGTTGAATAAAAGTCTCTTGATGCATGCTCAATCATCCAGGTAAGTAAATCCCAAAACGTTGATTCTGTTAATCTGGACGTAGCGTTTTCAGTGGGAGAAACATTTTGTCACTCATCCAAGTGACTTTTTGCCACCACTCTGCAGTTTGCCATATGTTGCAAAGTGATGAAACAATAATAAGCTTAGAGAACCAACTGCACCCCTTACCTTCAGAGGGAGCAGCAGTCTCACTTGCTGCAGGCATTGTGAGTGGTCCTTCATCTGCTGATTACACAATTTGATTAAGTTTTAATATTTGTAACAAACATTTTATCCACAGAAACCAAGCTAGTGGTAACTTACCACAATCTACAGTGTCTTGGAGCTGCGCTGTGTTTGTGGAATCAGCTACTGCATGTACAGGCTCACTGGTGCCACACGCCAACATTGTGAGTGCTGTGTCATCATCATCTGATTCACTCTCACTGTCCTTTGTTTCAGCATCACTTAATGCAATTTCATCTGAGAAATTGTGGGAAAACCCCCCCAAAAAACCAAACACAAACCCCCCAAAAACCTCACATTAACAACGAGATATGACAAAATACAGAACAAATACTGGAAATTATAGTACATAGTTTTACTATTTAAGGCCACCACTCTGCAGTTTGCCAAATGTTGCAAAGTGATGAAACAATAGACTTCAAGAACCTTAAATCATGGACATTTAACAGAATGGTCTGTGCTTTTAGGTTTTAATTCTGTTGATAAAGCATAATATTCAACTACTGCCCTAATATTTGCTCCTTTCAATACAAACCTTCTATTTTGATCTCATCCAGTGATTTCCCCTGGATCTGGGAAAGTTGTCCTTTTTCCAGTGTTAAAAGCAGTTTGGAAATCTTGGCCAGCTGTGTTGTGGGAACTGGTAATCTGTAGAATTCGCGGTGAACGCGGATATCATGACCCAGGAAATCTGCAACCTGATCAAGTTCGTTGTTTTTCAAATTAAGGACTTGTGAGAGTGTGGCAACATGTTTTCTGAGCTGTGTCGATCTTAGATACTCAGGCTGCTTTGCTCCACACTGGTGTGCATGAACACGCAAGGAGTCCATTCCTCTGTAATGACTCATTGATCGGGGTCTTGCAAAGAGGTAGATATTAGTGGCACAAATACCACAGTCAGGCCTCCTACTAACCAGTAGTGACAGAGCATCCAGCATGCTTGGTGTTAGCAGAACTGGAACATTTCTGTCCCTTTTTCCCATTATTTCTATTCTACAGAAATAGTTACAGAGTCTCTGTTCCATTTCTGAGAGCCCCATGGCAACATCTGTGTGGAGTGCTGTTTTGTCTCTTTCAAGAAAACTTTTGAGGCGCATCTTTGAAACCTCTCCAGAACGTCTTCGGTTGAACACAATGATTTGTGAGAGTGTAACTTGTGCAAGTTGGGCATAATTCTGAGCTGTGGCTTCGTTCTCCAAGCTGCAAAAGGCACTTTCTGCAGATTTTTGAAGGTAGTGATGGAGAATCCGAACATCTTCTGTAAAGGGCAATGTTGATGGCTTGTTAAACTTTGCCTCACTCAATGTGTTCAAGGCACGGTGAGACACCATCTCAGACCATTTGGAGACATACAACTTCTTGAACGCATCAGTGGACTTGATTAGGGCTTCATCCTCTGTCATGAGGGCACGACAATGGATAATGTCAGACATTTTATGCAGTGTATGTCCCAGTTTCAGCGCAAGGCTTGGAGTTTTGTATGACAGTGTCTCTTCATCAAAACCTGAAACTTTCTTTACTGCTTGCACAACTCTCTGGAAATTAGCAGGCTTAATAGCTTCTTCCATGTTATGCACTGAGAATTCTGTGCGCAGACACAACAACAAACGTCCCGCTTCACGAAGCTTCTGTCGTATATAATCATACTTTGTAGGGTCTTGTCCATGTTTATTGTAGAGGGACTGGGCAAACTGAATAACAGTAAAGTCATTTCGCACAGCTGAGGCAATCTCATCTTGTTTCATAACAGCAAGAACCTTCCAGACTCCACTTGACACCTGCGGATAACACTGAGACTCCAGAGTTAAAGCCAGGCCGAGTACTTTGGTTCTTCCAGGTTCTTTATCCGTGTCATCTTTTGGTTTGTTAGGACATCTGCGGACATGTCTCCAAAGATCCTTGCGAACATACATCCCTTGACAATAAAAGCAATGAGCAAACTTTCCCTCTACTGCTTTAATCTTGGGTCTTCTCTTCACTTTCAGTGGTCCCACTCCACCATGCAAAACTGCAGCATTATGCTTAAAATTTCCCTTATTTCTCAATTTCTCTAACAGACTTTTACGCTCGTTTGAGTCTCTAGGCAGGGAAAATGCATGCACAACATCAGGAGCCGTTTTGTGCGTTTTCAGGTGGCGGGAAATTTTAGCTTGTGGTTTGCCACAAAAATAGCAGTAATTTCTTTTACTTAAAGTCATTTTTTCTGATTCAGTTTCGCAAAGCTCACTTTTATCTTGTGGCTTGTCCTTTGTCAAGTTGTGGATTAAATTCGTTGAATCTGATTGTTCATGCGCTTTGGAGATGTCATCTTGGCATAGCAGACCTTTTGATGTGCTTGGCAATAATGAGATGTCTTCATCTGAATCTTCATCATATGACTCTGAATCTGGCACATATTCTTCTTCTGATATGCTGTGGTTGCCATCATCATCGCTTGATATTTGATCCAGAACTGAATGTGGCAATCCATCCTCCCCTGAATATTCAGAAATTTCTTCTTTCTGGAATGTAAGAACAAAAGTTTTTTTAATTGATCAATACTTTAGACAGGTAAAAAATAAACTGAAAAAAAGTCAAGCCAAATATGAATGGGATACACACCTGTGTTGACTGGTGGCAATTCTGATTTGCCAATTTTGCAAGGCAAGATTTGTGCCAGACCCCTAAACAAACTGAAACACATTTTGATAGACTTAATTTAGCTTTGCAGTTCTATTTAAGTGAAGTAGTTTTTTGTCAAAGCATTGCAGTAATGTCAAATGCTGAAAAAAAAAAAAAAAAAAAAAACTGTTCACATTAAGGATATTTTAATGACTACACATACACTGCTAATCCCCCTCCCCCCCCAAAAAAAGGACATCCCAGATGTGAATGAAGGAATTATTCTTATTAAATACTTTGTTCTTTAGGTAGTTGAGTGGCATGAAAGTGTGTAGTTGAATGTGTGTGGCCTCCAGATGCCTGTACGACTTCCCTACAATGCCTGGGCATGCTCGGGATGAGGTGGCGGATGGTCTCCTGAAGGATCTCCTCCAAGACCTGGACTAAAGCATCTGCCAACCCCTGGACAGTTTGTGGTGGATGGAGTGAGACATGATGTCCCAGATGTGCTCAATTGGATTCAGGTCTGGGGAACAGGCGGGCCAGTCCATAGCATCAATGCCTTTGTCATGGAGGAACTGCTGACATACTCCAGCCACATGAGGCCCAGTGTCGTCTCGCATTAGGTGGACCCCAGGGCCAAATGCACCAGCATGTGGTCTCACAAAGGGTCCGAGGACCTCATCTTGTTACCCAATGACAGTCAGGCTCTCTGGCAGGCACAGAAATGCCACCCCTCACCATTACTGACCCACTGCCAATATGATCATGCTGGAGGATGTTGCAGGCAGCAGAACATTCCCCACGGCATCTCCAGACTGTCACGTGCTCAGTTTGAACCTCCTTTCAGCTGTGAGGAGCATAGGGTGCCCGTGCTGAAGTTGCCAAACTTTGTGTTTTCTGGCAAATGCCAAACATCCTGCATGGTGTTGGACTGCAAGCTCAATCCCCACCTGTGGATGCTGGACCCTCAAGCCACCCTCATGAAGTCAGTTTCTGACCATTTGAGCAGACAGATGCACATTTGTGGCCTGTTTGAGGTCATTTTGCAGGGCTCCTCTTGTTCCTCCTTGCACAAAGGTGGAGGTAGCGGTCCTGCTGCTGGGTTGTTGCCCTCCTATGGCCTACTCCACATCCAGGTAGCACCTCCATGCTCTGGACACTACACTAACAGACACAGCAAACCTTCTTGCCACAGCTCACATTGATGTGCTACGCTAGATGAGCTGCACTACCTGAGCCCCTTGTGTGGGTTGTAGACTGTCTCATGCTACCACTAAAATGAAATCACCGCCAGCATTCAAAAGTGACCATAACATCAGCCAGAAAGCATAGGTGCTGAGAAGTGGTCTGTGGTCACCACCTGCAGAACCAGTCCTTTATTATGGTGAATTGACTATAATTTCCACTTGTTGTCTACTCTATTTGCAAAACAGCATGTGAAACTGGTTGTCAGTGTTACTTCCTAAGTGAACAGTTTGATTTCACAGAAGTGTGACTGACTTGGAGTAACATCGCATTGTTTAAGTGTTCCCTTTATTATTTTGAGCAGTTTATGTTATGGAATGGGGAATTGAGGACAAGTATACCATTTTTACAAGGTCCTGCACCAATGAGGTAATACTGCATTTCTTTAATTAGACGTGACCACCCATTAATTAAAAAGGGAGCAGTGTTCATTTCAGCACGTCTTAACTTGTTGAACTCTATTAATGCTTTTTACTATACACTGTACCTATTCACTAAATGTCTCACCTTTGCACTTAAAGCCAAGCCACTTGAGGGAGGAAACCGGTCCCACACACTGAATGCACTTGTCCAAAGATGATATTGTTGTGCACACCAGACGATGATTGTGACACTGTTAGCAAAATATTGCAACATTTATTTGTTTTGGACAGTTGGAAAGGTGTGTTTTCAATTCAGTTGCAGATATCAACTAATAAACTTCGTCCATGTAAATCACATCACACCCAGGTGACTGCCAAACACACACACACACACAGCATCCATAAAGAATGATGATAGATTAAATTATTAGTTCATTAAGTGGTACACTGGATTATATTTACCCTTTCAGGCTCTGGATGTTTCAGGTCCAGATCATTGTTTGGAAAGCTGTTTGGTTGCGGCTTTAGGCAGCTCACAGTCTTCTGAATCTGGCTGGTCTCAGTCTTCGTGTGTAACAGATAGAGAATGAAGACAAAAGAACAGTAATCTGACAGTTACTAAAAATGCATCACTCAAGAGGATGAATAGACCATTTCACTATCGGCAAATAGCGTAAGGTACACATCGTGCATGAGAAACATTCATTAAAATCTGTCCTAGGTCAATGTTACCTCTTCAAAATCTTGCACTGAAGAAGAATGCATGGCTTCTGAGCCTTGCTGAGGCATTTCTTCATCAAGATCCTGCAACAAAGAAAAGATGGCACAAAGATTAGACCAAGTGCTCTTCTTGCAACTGTACTGGGCAGGCCTGTGCTTCTGTCTTTAATTTGCATGTGTGTGTGTGTGTGTGTGTGGGGGGGGGGGCTTTCCACTCAAGAAATGTTTTCTTCTGAAAAAAATACTGGCTACAATAGTTAACAACTGATTCCTTTGCAATCATCCATCCTCTTCCACTTATCCTTATTAGGATTGTGGGGTAGCAGTTTTGGGGCCTATACCAGCTACCATAGGGCAGTACAACCTGGACAGATCACCAGTCTAACATGGAAGGACAAGCATTTGCATTCACACCAAAGGGCAGTTTTGAATCACCAGTTAACCTAACCCCATAAGCTACATCTTTGGACTGTGGGAAGAAGCCAGAGTACACAGCCAGAGAGAGCCCATGCACTAAAGCAGTAAAAAGTGCCTAAAACAAGTTAAGAAGTTGTATAGTACTATCTATCTTAATGTTCAAGCCTGAGTTTCAAAAAATTTCAACATAGAAACAAAGCACATGCAGTCAGCTCTGCATGCTGTAGGTCAAACTGTCAAGAAATACGAGAAGACCCCTCCTAAAACCAGAGTGATGTCACCATGAAGCAAACTTTGACGGAGTCTCCCAATAACAGTGTGGTCCTCCTAAGTCACATTTGGGTGGTTAACACACACACACACACACTCAGATGTTATCCAGACTTGCACTTTGAAACAATGAAAAGGACCTACAAGCCACGGTCCATGTAAATCACATCACACCCAGGTGACTGCCAAACACACACACACACAGCATCCATAAAGAATGATGATAGATTAAATTATTAGTTCATTAAGTGGTACACTGGATTATATTTACCCTTTCAGGCTCTGGATGTTTCAGGTCCAGATCATTGTTTGGAAAGCTGTTTGGTTGCGGCTTTAGGCAGCTCACAGTCTTCTGAATCTGGCTGGTCTCCGTCTTCGTGTGTAACAGATAGAAAATGAATATACAGTGCATTTTTGAAGAGGCTTTTGAAACATTAAATAAACTGTATGAGAAAGATAAGTTTCAAGCTATTGTCTTTAAAATATTCACTGTCATGTATAGAGAATTTAAGGCCCTATGATTAAGAGACAAATAGTCAGTGTGATTTCTTTATTTTTTAAGCCATTGCTAAAGGAGTAAAACAATCACCTGTAGCAGCAACGAACTGTCACTAGGGCCCATTTATCTTCAAGGGACAAAATTTAAAATGAATCTAACTAAAGAGGCTACACAGCAAAATCTCCAGTGTTAAATTAACACTAGAGAGTGTCTATATGGGTCCACACAACACTGTTGAGTGTTGAATTAACACTTTTGACAGTGTTATATGTTTAAAAGTAACCTAGTCAGTTTTGAAGATTAACAAAGACTAACACTGAGCAGTGCTGATTTTCTAACACTGGAATATTTCTAACATTTTGAGTTATTTTCCAGTGTTAGAAAATCAGCACTGCTCAGTGTTAGCCATTGTTAATCTTCAAAACTGACTAGGTTACTTTTAAACATATAACACTGTCAAAAGTGTTAATTTAACACTCAACAGTGTTGTATTTAACACTCAGAGGTGTGGACCCTTATAGACACTCTCCAGTGTTAATTTAACACTGGAGATTTTGCTGTGTAGAATCACATTAAACATCAATCACTGTTAAAATTTAGAAACCGAAAGCCATTTTTTATTTCTGCATACCTGCTGATATTTTTTTAGTGCTTTTAGAGGGCTTTGATGTGGCAGCCATCACAATTGCCTGTTTTCCATTAGTACCTACCCCTGTTTTTCCAGTAGGTTATAGTACCATGTAGTTTTTCAGTAACTACTGCACCAAGGTTCCAAGTGATCCAAAGTGATCAGAAAATTTGACATAGACTGAATGCCACCAGGTGGCTGGTCAATGGTGCCACTCGATAAGTTATGAGTGCGCCTCCTTCGTGAAAATCCAAGCCATCATTTTTGAAACTCTGAAATGTTTGAAATAGCGACCAAAATTAACAGCGTGATCCCTGAATTGAACACTAAAGTATAGACTGAGCAGCAGGCATTTTGTCACCTTGACGTCCATGCTTGCTGTGGCATTTATATCACTGGATGCTCGGCTGCATTGCTATAGTTACCCCAGGCACAGTAGGTGATACTCAATTTCAGTGAAAAACTAGATGCCCTAAGTCACGTTAAGCCAATTTGAGTAGGTACAAATGTAAAAATGGCTTAGGGTATGCAATTTATCAGTTCCAAAAAGTACAATTGTAGAAATACCTTGCATCTCCAGAGCCAATCCGAGTCACCATAATTATAGTCTATTTCTTCGCCTGGACTTATGTCTCTGCTTGCAAATAAGCATAGATGGGGCTTTCCATTGATATTTAATATTTTCATCTTAGCACTTGGACTGATGTGGTTGTCGTTGACAAGTCTGCCTAATGACCCATCTTCTTGAGATGCATCCACACTGTGGGGTTAGGCAAAAAAGTATTAGCTTAACTAGTTAGTTAGGAAGCTTTTTTTTTCATAAATCAAAAGCAATGTGTCATTTAATCTTAATCAAACTACACTGATATAATACGCACCACCAGAGTTTTCCATCAAACTTGAATTCAAACATGAACACCTTCAGGCTGTCATGATAAACTCTGTGTCTCCGCTCACATTCTTCTTTTGTTATGAGTTTACCTCTGTATTCCAAAAGAAAGTCTCCTTTTTGGAATGGAACAGTCGTGAAAATGCCCCGACCTGAATTGCAGAGGCATACCAAGTGAGTGACAAAAGACAAAGTGAAAAACTCCAAATCTAATCCAAACTAAAGACCAACTTACCTTTGAAGGCATTTATGTAGTGGATATCAAGTCCCAGTTTGTCCCTTCCAGCAGAAACATGACAGACTGCATCCTCCCGTGGAGGAATGCGTCTCCTTCGCATGTTCTCCTGTACGATTGGCTGTATTACCAAAGCATATAAAGTATTACGATTATCGTCATCATTGTCATCATCATCAGTAGTAGCAGAACTAGCAGTAGTGTAGTTTACAGCATAAACACAGCTGACTTATTCATAGTGCTAATTTATGCCTTCTTTTAAAATGTTAAAGGCCTAGTACTCAAAATGGCGACATGTGACATTTCTGTAATGGCGACTGCAGAGAGTGATACAAGTACTGAGAAAGCTTAGGCATCAAAACTGTAAGAAGTTTTTTCTTCAGGCATATAAATAAATACACGACTAAATACACTTATACCCTTGCTTTTATTTTAGGGCTGTCAGCAGAATGGACAGACATTGGACAAACTGCCCGAAATTAGCTAACAGCGACATCAGGGATTTTGACTCAGACTGCGCTGGTTTAATTGTTAATCGCGTTAGTCGCGATGTCGGCATTAACACGTTTAAGCCACAATAATGCTTTAACACCGAGTAAATCCTAACACGGGTTAGCCCGCTTTATCGCGTTGACGCGGTTAGTCGTCAGCCCTATTTTATTTACTCAATGACAAACGCTGGGGCCGTTTTACTTCTTCAAAGACTCACTAACAGTCCATAAAGCATAAATTAAACCAGTTTAATATAGGCCTGTGCACCTATAATTTCATATAGTATTAAAGTCATGGTGCATTTTACATTAAAAAAGGCTTACCTTTGTGTTTTTAATCCGTCTTCGTATTGCCGTCGACATACACTTGTTAAAGGGCACGCGCGCGAAAGTTGTGGCGCCGTTTCCTGTAGGTACCGCCTATATATATAGCCTACCAATCACAATGACTTCCGGCCGTGTGTATTGAAAATGTGTATTAAATTGCAGTACCTACACACATCCACTCTAACTCGAAACGTCGCTGTGCAATACACTGGAATACACAAAAATCAGGTGAGGGGTATAGGTGGACTTTTAAGAAAATCAGAAAATCTTTTAATTATAGTTTAATAAATGAATTTACACTACAGTTTAAGCAAATACAGGTCAAAAGATAAATAATGACCTCATAAGAAGTAGAAAAAATTATTATTTAGACACTTAAAAATGCATTTACAAGTCATGTTTTAGGGGGACACATGAATACACAGCAAAAAGTCGAAATGTCCCCGGAGCCCAGGTACAGCGCAGGTCAAATGTCAATCCATACCACATAGACGCACTCACACACACACACACACACACACACACACACACACACACACACACACACACACACACACACACACACACACACACACACACACACACAGAAACGGTTTCCCAGGTTTAGTGGGTGAGTCACTCCTCAGCTGAACATGGTCTTATCTTCTGAGCAGGTTTATCCATGACTGCGAAAACAGAGCCAGCAGAGCGCTCCCAGTGCACTGTCTGTCTGCACAGAGGGACGTGGATTCAGAGAAACAAGCACCAATCATGTGATGCAGTGCACCAAGAGAGTTAGATTAAAGGAAACCAGGCATAGATATGCATGTTTGTGTGTCCCACTGAAAGCCCCCCCACACACACACCCCAGCTCATATGTGTCTAAAACACCTTACTCTTTCCTGCTCTATTTAGCTCAGCGTCCATGCTTTTTTTTCTTTGACCTCCTTTTTAAAATCTTGACTCCTGTGTGTTTATTTATTATTTATTACTATGACGCTGTAGCTCCTGCTGGAAGGACGCCAGAGATACGGAAAAGAAACAGAGACAGAAATGGAAATATGTTTGACACGTGACGAGAATACTTGTTCCTTTGCTTATTAAAATGATTCCAGCTACGCTCTGTGACCAATAGCAACCACATTTCTGAGTATGCTGTCGTCAGACAAATATTTTTGAGCCTGTAACTCTAGCTCCAGGCTGTGAAAAATATGCAGAGGGACTTGCACCATTGCCAGTAATGTTAAGTGCTTCTGACTCATTTTTATATTTGTCTTTCAAGAAAATAACACAGGTGTTTCCTCCAGTGAATTTTACTTTGTTGTTGTATACCAAAGGAGAAAAAAAATAGAGCAAATACTTAATTTATGTTAAATTAGCCTTTTGTTTCTCAACACAGGACAAATTGTACTTAAGTGACAAAGCTTTAGTTGTCACAAGACTAGTATTTTAAACTCAGTACCAATACCAGGAAAGTGTTTACAATTTTATTCTTGTTATATTTGGGTGGGACTGATAACTGCCTACCTTTCACATTAATGCTATCACATTATTTAGCTATAGCTGTTAGCCGCTAACTTAATGATAGCTAATGCTACTTTTGGTTAACTGCTAATAGTTCAATGGCTCGCATGCCCCGGACAGATTAACATTTATGATAACTGTTCAACGCTGTTGAAATGTGAGCTATAGTGACCTCTTGAAATTTCTCATTAGGTGTGAGAAAAACGTCAACTACTTTAGCTGCTAGTGAGGAGAGGGGCTGTCTGAGGTTGTGTGTCAGCAGCAGGAGGCGAAGATGGCACTGTTGGTATTGATACTGTTGCAAAAGAATATTTAATTCAGTAGCAATTTCTATTATTGATTAGTGTCCGGGTACCAATTTTTTCGACAACCGTGCACAGAATTTGGGCGCCTGACCACGAACTCCTCTCTGTACCGAAATATTAAAATGTGAGGCCATCTGTTTGACAGCTCAGCTGAAATTTTGTGATGCAGCAGGGCAATGATCACAATCACAGCATCAAATCTGAAAACGAAAGGAATCAAAGTGTTGCAGTTGCCCCAGTCAGTAAAAGCTCAGATCTCAACCTGATTGAAATGCTGTTGTGGGAACTTAAGAGAGCTTTGGATGTTCGGATGCCCATAAACCTCAATGAACGGAAGCAACGCTGTAAAGGCATGAGGGAAAGATGTGAGAGGCTGATAAAGTGATGCAGAAACAGATTACTTCAAGTTATTGCTTCTAAAGCCAATGAATCTGGGTGTGCTTAGTTTTTTTACATGACTGCACAGAGTCCAATGCAAATGTGCTTTTAGATATGACTGTACACTCTGTTAGCTACAATAAGATGCAACCAGCTGTGGATGAAAACTCAGCCAGTGTTTGACCCATATTTAGCAATTTATTGCAAAGAGACTGCTTGACTCTGCACCAACATCTGCTAAGCTGTGATGCTACATGTGTGGCCGACAGTGCACAGAGCATTTTAAACAGTGGAGCCAGAGATTTGGTGACAACTTTTCTAAAATTGCTACAAGCATCAGGTTCTCAGAAAGAAAAAAAGAAGATAAGACGTTATATAAGCTGATAGCGGTATATCTGCAGGACAATGCCAGGCGGCCAGTAGCAGTTCTCCTAGTTTCCTAAATACTGATAATATGAAGGTTGTACTCCCCCAGTCTGAAAAAGCTCAGGCTAGACAGGATGATGTGATGCAGAGGGAAGATAGCAAAGGATACATTTTTCGGAGGAGCCGTTTCCATCTAGTTAAGTCTTTTTCTCTCATTTTTGAGGTTCTCTCTTCACTCTTAACTGAAAATGTTTTGAAAGGAAATGATCTCTCTCTCTTCACAATCTTGTAAATAATGTTTTCTTGTTTTTAAAGGGTGCTTTGACAGGAGAAATAAGCCCAGCAACAACACACTTAAAGGCAACAAGTTAAAGCGCGTCCTCTACACTATACTATAGTAGATTAAAGAGACCTTGCGTTTCAGTTCTGAGAGTGTTTTTGTGGTGACTCATGCCCTACTTCCAGCTCAGTTTCTGAGTCAAAGCTAGGAAACACACATTAGGAATTTTGGCAGGCGCATCTTGGAAAGCTTACAGTGATTTAGATCCTTTGAGGGAAAACTCACCTCCAAAGGGAGATTCTTAAATGTCACTTTAGCTCAGAAAAGCCCGGACAAAAAGAGCAAGAGCAAAGACTATGAATTGTTAGAATAATAACAATGAAAGTTGCTGAGTCTCTGCAGCATCCGAACTGTAGTAACACACGCGCTGCCCTTTTGATAATGAAAGCTATTTCTGTGGATGACTCACTTGATTGCTATTCTTATCCACTATGACTAATCAAAGAAAAAGTCCTTGCGTCTTTCAAGCTGCTATTTCAGGTGAAACTGCTCTTTTTTTTGCAATTTCAAGCGCTGGCACGTCTTTTTGCTTTGAAAGCGACATTGTGTGATTGGCTCTCCTGACACATACTGTAGAAACTGAAACCTTACTCCTGTCTCTAAAAGCTTTCTCCTCCATACTGGTCCTTCTGGAGGCCGCCAAACACACAGCTAAACTGACCGACGATCACTTTCTGTCCTCTTTCTGCCTCTCATGTCTCCACTTCCTCATTGTCCTCCCTTTGTTTCCACAAGCTCGCCGACATCGTAATTTCCCCTCCCCTTTATCTCTCCGCAATTAATCTCAATCTCTTTGGCTCTCACTTTCACGCAGCATCTATCACGTTTTCTCAATCTCGCCCACCAACCCATCAATGCTCTATTCTTAGCGAGACAGATTGGTGAACTATTTCACTCTTTCTTTCTTTGTGGCTTTGCAATTTTGGAAGTGTAGCTTCTGCATGTAAAACACTACATCTAAACAGCATGTGGATTCAAAGCACACTGCCTGCAATCTGATTCAACGTTGACATTTGATATACCGTCTTTAAGATGCAACTGTTTACAGCAGCATACTTGCCAATATTTTCAAATGATTTTCAGTGGGGATGGGGGTTAGCTCATCTCGCCTGATATGCTAGCTGATATGGTGTCCTATGTTACCGTTATGTTATGACTTTGCAAAAAGGCTTGCCCACTGTCCAAATGGCTATAAATCTTTTGACAACCCCAAATGCCTCACTCACACAGGCTTAAAGACAAGTCAGCAAGCGCCCGCTAGCCACAGGTCGCAAGGGAAAAATGTTCCCCGACCAGTTTGCAGGTGATTCCCAGAGATGGGTGATTGTCGCTAGATGAAATTGGTTTGTACATTTGTCCAAACACTGCCAACTAGCCAGTGAGTGGTAATGAAACAGGGAAAAGTGTGACACTTTTCTTGTCCAGTTCTAGTGAGCCTGTATGAACTGCAGCCTAACTTTCTTCTTCTTGGCCGACAGGAAGAGCACCTGGTGTGTTCTTCTGCTGTTGTAGCCTATCTGCTTTAAGGTTCAACGTGTTGTCCACTCAGAGACGCTCTTCTGCATACATCGGTGCATTGATGCAGTATTTTATCTTGTTTGTCTGCTGTTCTGTGTATTTAATAAACACATTTTGCAAAATGTTAGACCTCTACACTTGATCAAAGTCACGTAATTGTACTTGACAGCAGAGTGGTCTTTTCTCAATAAATATCCCCAAACTGCTCATGTCAATAAGCGAGGCATGAGTCAACGTGTTCATATGTAACATATCTAAGTCTAAGGTAAAATTAAAAAGCACAGTAAACACTGCGCTTACACAGAGCATACGCAAGCCTACTGCTGCCTGCCGTGTGGTGTTTTGGATGGGGATGGGGAGAACAGCTTTTGGTGCATAGGAGCAGCACACAGTTCTGCTTCTTTCTCAAGCAATGGGAACATACAGGCAGATTGATTTCTAATTCTGTTTCATGGCACAGAGACGCTGCTGCTGCTGCACTGCAGGAAGCGCTCAACAAGCGATTTAATTTCTACCCTGAAATGTTATCTCCTGTTGAACCGGAGCACAAAGTATCTGTAAGCTAGATATAGAGCTCCCCTTCTGATCAGGTTGTTTGGGGAATTTTCTTGACCTAAATGAAATTTTCTTCATGAAAAGTTATTGCTCTCATAATCCTGCTTTTATTGAAGATACACTGGCTGGAACCTGGAAAACAGCTAAATTAAATCAGAAGGAAATTAAAATATTCCATCCCAGTAGTAGAATTTTACAAAGCATTTATGTAAAGGCAGGTTTGAGATCAGTTTTGTTTTGCTCTTTACATGTTTTGCTCTGTGTGTTAGTGGTAGTTTAACAAGCAGCAGAAGGTTTTGTGATTTCGTTTGTTTTTTCGCCATATTTTGCCCATATTGTCTTATTTTTTTCTCATCTGCTTTTTCTCAAAAAAAATGAAATGCTCTGCCATCCCTAATCCTTTGGTCATCAGCCACAGAGTCAAGTAATCAAGAGGAAATTACATCTAAATTAAATTACTCTTTTCCTCATCGTAATTAATTGCCGTTAGACAAGAGCCTGTGTGGCATATTAACTCGCTGACAGACATCCTGCCATACATGAACGTTTTTTTTGATTTCATGAAATAATTTCCCATGCAACCCGATGCTGAGAAGCGCTAATCACTTACTTCACATTGACCACTCCCTAACTTAGGTCTTTGCCTGAAATGTTGCATTGCAGTTCACACACAGCGACAGTGCACACACGTGCACACACGTGCACACAAAGGGGAAATTCGATTTGTTTAATTCCCATGCATTATCTTTAAAGACGGGGTAAGACTAGGCTACACTTAACCCTCGACCACATTTATTTGTTTTTGCATGCTCTGTTAGAGTTAAATAACTGACTTGGAAAAGTGGAACGCTGGCAGTGTTTCATAAATGGTTAAATTATAGAGAAAAGGATTCTTTTGGAAGGATAAAAATACAGATGCAGCACAGCAAATGGGGGAAAAAACAAGGAAACAAAGCTTATGATTGCACATTAATACAACATAATAAACCAATTTTGAGAAGTCACGATCATTAACCTAATTACTTGTACTGTAAATAGTTTTTATGCACTTTCTGAACTGTTGCCCCTACATTATATTCGTTCTATGGCTGTTGTTTGTCAAAAAGCTGATATGCCCTTAAACAAATGGTTCAAAGTGAGAAATACTTGTAGTTAGCTTATCTTAGCATACAGATGGGGAAACAAACCATGATTATGGCTGATCAAGTCCTGCTTTCACTGTACAGTAAAAAATAAAATAAATACAAATCATATCCGTGGCTGGTTTTAAAATGAGGTGAATGCAAAAACCAAATGATTACAACATTATTTAGCAAAAATCAAACCAAAATGCAAAACATTGTGTAAAAAATTAAGTACACCCTTACTGCTTCCATAGAAATCAGGAAGGTTAGTAAACAACCAGGTGTGTTAACACAATGCCAAGATGGAAAGATATCATCAACGATCTTTGGGAAGACAATCTAGGAAAGGTTATAAGTCCATTTTCAAACAGTTTGAGTTTCAGCTTTCTACACTAAGATTTCCACTCCTGGAAATCTTAGTCAAATATTTGTGACTAAGATTTCCAGGAGTGGTCATCTCAGCAAATGCAATCCAATGTCAATATATATTCAATGATCAAAAAGAAAAAAGAAAAAAACTGCAAAGAACAAAAGGCTCTATCTCAGACTGTGCAGATCTCAAAGGATACCAAAGTGGAGGTGATTGGTCATAAAGCACAGTGTTACATTTGGTGGAGGGTGATGATTTGGCCTTATTTTACAGCCACGGGACAAAATAGGTGAGGGCATCTACTTTACAGCTAAAAGTTGCCCAACTCTGGGTTTTAAAACAGAACAATGATCCCAAGCACAGCAAAGAATCTACACCAACAATGTAGCTTGCCATCACCAGTGTGTGAATGTGTGTGTGAATGGGTGGATGACTGGATATGTAAAGCGCTTTGGGGTCCTTAGGGACTAGTAAAGCGCTATATAAATACAGGCCATTTACAACAGAATTTCTAAAGAAGAAAATAAAAATGTTGCTCTGGTCCACTCGGAGTCCAAACATCAAACTGATAACAACTGTGCATAAACAAATGCCTGCAAAATGAACTGAAGCAATTCTTTGGCCCCATGAGCTGCCCAGATTTCCTCCATGATGATGTCAAACATTGATAAAGTCATGACTAAATTTGGTTCTACAAGATACTGAATCATGGGGTGTACTTACTAATATTTAAAACCTTAGAACTGAAAGAGGTGGACCTTTATTTTTTCGTGACTGTAGACAGATGCCCGGGGTCTCTTGGGAGGGCTGATTGGAATCAATAAAACAAAAAAGCCAGCCGAGCCAACTTGCTCGGTAAATTTCTGCTGTTTACATGTTTGAGTTAACTTGGCTGTAGTGATTTTCATGCTTTTTTTTACTTGTTATATTGTTATGTGTTGCTTTGCCTTTTTTATTCCTCGGTGAAATGTTTAAGGGCAGTTCAGAAAAGACAAACCTTCATTTACCAAGACCAGCTATTCCAATTCAACTTGATTGAATAATTCATCATTGGGAAAAAAGGGGGCATTAAGTCATGTGCTTTGGGAATGTGATTATGATCTATTTAATCACATGTTATCACTATTTAAATGTTATCATAGCTATCTTCATTTAGAGGCTCCAAGTTAAACTTTCCTAGGCTTGATAAGATGAGGTTTGCCTTGATAGCAGGGAGGGGAGCTACTATGGCCCTAATACAATCTGACAGATGGCAAAAAAGGACAGAAAGGTTACAAAGCAAAACCTGTGCTGTGATCGCTGACATAGACGTGGATGAAGACAAACGAACTGAGGCCGTCAGGTCAACGGTAATGCCTGTGTTTGTTCTCATGGACAGCTGTAACGCTGGCAAAACAAACACTTGGAATGCATGCGTCTTTCTAAAAGAAATGCAACATCAAAGAGAAAATTAAATTTGTTGGTCACAAGCTCTACTGTCATACAGCAGTAAACCCCAATGCACTGCGTGATTTGTTAAGTTGCTCCCAGTGTTTGAAAATGTGGTTACACTTTTATCTTATTTGTGGTAGCTCAACTGACACAATGGATTGCCAAAAAGTGATTTCTGATGTTTCTTTTAGTTTTTTTTATGTCTAATATCTCTACTGATATTGGTAAATGGGCTGTAGTGAAGAAGATATTTGAAGGGGTTCTATATAAATAAAGAAATAACTGGCTTTGCAAATATCTGTATATCTCTTCATATCTGAATCAATCCAATCTTTAGTATTGAAATGAGAGTTGTATTTATCCTACAGACTTCTTGGCAAAAACTACAAATGCACATTTGAGACATTTATCAAAAGACAACTATGCCCTGCACTAAAAAAATGTTACGTCTGTGTAGATGTGGTTTGGTTACATTTCACAGAGTGAAACTGGCCAGTCAACCAACTGCTATTAGACTATTTTTTTTCTAACTGGAGTAAAAACTGCTGATCCTCCAACAGCCGTTTGAAATTGGTTCTAAAAGCATCAGAAATCATTCTCTAAAGATTGCCACGCTTGTTTGTCCTATTTTTTTTTTTTAAATTTTTTTTTAACAGTGTGGGCCTTTTAAGCTAATTTCACCATGTATTCATCAGTGGCTGAATTATACCGGTTTAGCTAGTTTGCTTTTTTAAGCCAATTTGACATAAAATAATAGACACATCCAATGATACTTTTGTCACACTCATTAAACCTTTGCCTTTGTAACAAGAACAAATTAATTATATGCTAAAAACCTGTGTTTACCTACTATTTCATATCAAAATGGCTGCTGTGAAGTTTGTGTTGTGTAAGGACTTGATGCATTATCAGAAGCATGCTAATAGTGTCACGGAGGCTAATATAATTGGTGCTAGCTGTCTACCAAATTGCACCTTAACTAATTAAATTGCTTTGGGTTATTTAAAAAAGTGATGTTACTAATAATATGTTTTGCTGTGAACTTAATGTATTAATCATCCATCTTTTTCTGTTACTTGAAATTCTAGGATTGTGTTTTTTCTGCGTTGTGAGTAATTGGCGGGTATATCAGTTTATATGACGCACATTGCTAATCAAGATAACCAGCATTACCTGATAATGTTTTCAGTTTTATTCAGATCTTGTCACTTCTCGACATTATTAAACCACGACAGCAATGACCAAAGCACCAGACTCGAGATGTTAAAGCAGTAGTCAAAAAACCAATGGGTGATTTTTTTGAGTGTTCCATCTTTTATATACAGTCTGTGGTCACAAATAGTGCAATAATGCCAGGCTAATTAGGAGTTTTAATTTTCAGGATTTTAGCTTCCTAAGGTAAAGCAAAGGAGGTCGCTAGTGATTGTTGATTATTTTGTAAAAACTAGAGGGTTACATTGTGGGGTGTTCAACAAAACCTTTAAACTTAATCTAAGTTTTTATTTGCTGTTTGTTAACTGGCTTGACTCATTTTGAATAAACTCCATAATACAGGAATAGCTCCAAATGTGTCATATGACACATGAATTGTGTAAACTGTAAATATGGCTCTGAATCTCTGATTCATATGTACACTATAACCTCTTGGTCTTACTTAAGCTTCCACTTTGAATCTTCCCTTAGTCCAAATTTAGCTGGGGTCTGGCAGTAAATATACCACAACATATCCTTCATCTCCAACACCCATGCTTGGTTACTGTTGCTATGCATGGTGGATCGTTGCCGTCACCGGTGCATCCAATAGGCATGTCGGCGTAACCCGGGAGTCTAAAAACAGCATTCTATATTACAGCATATAATGAGAATGGCTTCATCAGTGTGCTCTCCAAATGTCAGAGCAGTTTTAATGATCTACTGAGCACACACACACACACACACACACACACACACACACACACACACAAAGAAGCTATATGTCATGTGTGAGTGTGCATGCAGTCACAGTGTGTGGCTCTTTTCTGCATTGTTGGCATTTTTAAGCAATCTCACCTTCCTAATAGTGTTCAGTGTTGAACCTATTAGTTCTTTCCACCCTAACACTTTTGTGTTACACCCTTATATTTTTTTCCTCTACCATGATACATAACATGTGCATAAGCAGCTGAGAAAAAAAGTTTAGTGTTTTTTATTCCCGTGCTTCGCATTTCCGCGAGATTCATGAGGTTGTTTACAGGGGCGGGGTATTACTCATCGTAGTGAAGCCAACAGGAGACACTTTAACTGTTTTTGTAACACACAGAAACTGAAAACCCTCTACTGTAGCACAATAAAGCACAACAGCTTATGCAATGTTTTTGTTTTAGCTGCTCAAATGGCATATATGTCAGACAACCTCTAATTACTTCTTCCGGGATGTGTGCTTTGTGTGTTTTGATGTTAACAGTATAACAGACTGAATTCACCAGCAGGTTGGGAGAAAATACATCCAAAATGATTATGAAGCAGGAAATAAGATGAGGCAGATACAATAAGAAAAGAAGAAAAGGAATTGGTTAGGAAGGGGTTCATAAGATAACTAGCAGACAAAAAGCTGGAGAGAAAGAGGAGCAATAAGTGGGACTTGTGGAGGGGACAATATGAGTAAGGGGGAAAGGCTTGTGAGCGAACATGCCGGCCGGGGCTCTTGGTGCAATGCAGAAGGCATTGCCATGGAAACGAATGGAGGGAAAGAGCAGACGAGGAGGAGGAGGAGGGGATTAAATAGGAAGGAAGAGATCAGTGCCTCATACTGTGTAGGGGGCTATTTTCACGAGAGGGGAGGGGCCGGTAGACAAACGAGTAACAAGTGTGGAAATGGAGTTAAATGAATAGCTTCTCGATAGTTTAACACTGGAGTTCTCCCACTTGTGTGCATGAAACTACTCATCGTAACAGAGGCGTCGTCGCACTTGTGTTAAAATTTAAACACACTCTTCAGCAGACTTGTGCGGTTTGGTTGTGAGCGAGGACAAAGTTTTGGAGAGGAAGTTAGTGCAGAAGTTACAGTCAAGTATTTCCTGTACAAGTTACGATTCTTATTTTTTTTTTAAATGAAATAAAATAAAAGGCAATAGCGGATGAGCCTGTCGCTATGGCGCTAGTTGTCTCAGGTGGCATTGTCTGAGGTCCAGATCTGAGGGCGGGGGTTGTCATGGCAGCAGGAGTGCATGGAGTTTGTCTGGGTGTCATGCTACAACACATACAGACCTTTCCCTTTCTCTCTCGGTGTCTCTCTCTCGTGCACACACACACACGCGCACACACACATACGCACACATACACACACAGGCTGTTGGAAATACTCTTTACTGCAGGATTATAAATAGAAGGTACCAGAAGGCAGCACCCCTCTCCTCATCTTCAATGCCCATGGGACCCTATCATTCTCATCTTCCTTTTCACCCATCTATCCTCAGCACTCGTCCTCTCTCTTCTTTAGAGCCCCACAGATGCAGCATTTTTTTTGTAAAGGTTTATACTAGTCCGCTTCAACCTAACATGCATCTTTTTAGATTGTTGCAGACATCGACAGCATTTTTGTTAACATGGGATGCACAACAGTTTATTTTCAGCTGGAACAAAAGAGCTCTGTTCAGTAACCTGTAGCATTTTAAGATTTGTTCAGGTGAAAGCAAGAGAAGGTCTAGCAGATTGATAGAGAGATACATAGATCTGTCCTCGTCTGTCATTATCATCATTTTAACACCCAAAACTACCATCAAGGGCCTCTGTTTTGCTGTCTGTTTATCTCCACAGTGATGGTGATGATGCAGGGTGTCTGTGGTTGTCATGGTAATGAGCCTGGCATGGTAAGGATGCTTAATGAGACTGGAGATGCTCGGGCTAATGAAGTGGGACGGCTGGGTGTTCGCTTAACTGGCAGCGATAAGGAACCACTTGTTAAGTCTGCTGTGCCTTCACTGCGCTGTTTTGCTATATATCCAGGCTCCTATACATTTTTATTTTGACAGCGAATGCGCACCTGCGGACCACTTATGTGCAGCCCTGGTTATTTAGCTCGTCATATCGCAGCCACAGAAATTCTTTTGTCCATGAAACCATAAAGCTGCACTTTCTTTTTGCCTTATAGTCTGATTTGTCATAACTTCTCCGTTTTGTGGTAAGCTTTTCTTTGGCTGTCACTTCTTCACCCTGACCTGTCTTATTTGGCTCAGCAGAACTGAAATGCTTTTACACGCTCACTCACATAAGCTCAGCGATTCTCTGCGCGATCAACCTCTCACATGTTTAAGCTTGCTGCGGGAGATTTCACTTGTCATGTTTGCATAGTAAGCTAACGATTAATAAGACGATGTCAGAGGAATTGGTGCACAAATTATCATCACTCACAGATCAGTGCTGTCGCTCTCTATACACAGTTCGCACGATTGCAAAGTGAAAGCAAAAAAACGAGCGCAAATTCAAACGCGACTTCAATATGTCACATATTGACAGTGGCTCACCGATGCCAATGACATAATTACCCAGCTACATTTCTGAAAGAATGCAAAAGCATTGACATATATTTTTCCTACAATAGCCCGACGGGCAGGGCAGAGATAGATTTTGGTAGCCCGACTGAAAAAATCGCTAGCTCCGGGACGTCGGGCTAGCGATATTGCAAGCCCTGTATCTGATTGAGGAATCACTCATCTTTGGAAAAGAGAGTTTATTACAGAGAAATGGCTCTTTCCAAAATAAAAGCTATACTATCCGCTTCTTCTGGGCTATATTCTCAGCAGCATAAGGAGAATCATGTGCTAACAGCTGTCTAAATGACTCGGCTAAAGTTAGTAGCATGCTTGTTGTTTTTGTCTTTGCACTAGGATGATGTCGGCGTAAATGTGCAGTCATATTCGTTGTGTTCCCACTAGTGCTTTCAGGTTAATCTCGTTGAAATGACCTTAACGCCACAACACGGCAAATCTCCGTTAACGAGCTACCGCCGATCGCTCTGTGCATGGGGCTAGACGGCCAACACGTTAACGAGCTAACTGCGCTAGCACACTAGTTCCCACCCATGTAATTGAGCATTGCATGGCACATCCAACATACTGTTTTACTTTAGTCCATGACTCGCTTACCTTCAGGGTCATACGTCACATGAAAACCAAAATAATTCCAAACGCCAGATCTGAATGAGGGTGGGGGAGGTGCCCTGCGCTCTTCCTTCTGACTATACTGTCTGTGTTGAGCGCTCAGTGGATCTGCGCTGGACAGTGCAGCCTAGGCGGAGTAGTCGAACACAGATTCACTGAGCGCTCAACACAGACAGCATCGTCAGAAGGAAAATTGATAAAATAAATTACAAATGTTGTATTGTTCGATACATATGCGTACCGAACCGAAAGCACTGTATCGAACGGTTCAATATCGATACGAATATCGTTGCACCCCTACTGCATACCCGTGTAAAGGTGTGAATTTACAGTTGTGAACATCGATCTCTGACCTAAAACTCTATGGCTAATGCTACAAGAATGACATCGAGGCCGAGGTGTGGAGTGATAAAAGTGAAGGAAAGAGCTGCACAACCTTACACTTCATATCCTGAACCCAAATCACTTCATCTGTGCCCTGCTGCTGCTATTTCAGCATGCCGAGTCACACGGAGATACAGTGTGTCATTACAGGGGATGATGTCCTGAAAGCTTCTTCTGGGGTTAGCACTCTCTGGCTTGCTCTCATTCTCCTAACGTCAGCAGGACTTGCAAAGCCTTGATAACCCTCCCCTCTCCTCCTCTCATCTCCTCATCTTTCTGAGCTCAGCCTCTCACCTCTCCCCTTGCCCTGCCATCCACTACTCTTCCCCATGCTGCCAATTTGTGTTTCTGCCTTACAAGCCGAGGCTCAGGAGGTCCTGCTAAAGGCTTATTGCTCCCTAGTTGCAACAGCCATTGCAAAATGGGCTTTGTGCATTTAAAATGGACTGTAGTTAAACCTGTGATGTGGAGCTGTTTTTCAGTAGCGCAGGGACACCCCAGTGGATATTGCCTTCTCGCTAGAGTGGCCTCGCTTCATAATAAAGAGTGCAGGAATCTGAGCTTTCTAGGCAAACTTGAATTCTTGATTATTTGTGGTAGGTAGCTTTGAAAAAGCAAACATTTTACACAGAAACACACTCACAAATAACTAAAGAGAAACATCAGACATTTTTAGGCAATTTGTGCAACTGAGTGTGTATGTGTGTAAACTTTGCTTGGCTTTACGAAGTATCTTAAATTCTCATAAGGGTCACATAATTTCACCGTTAACCCCTGGCGGCCTTAACAGGCAGCTCTAATAATCCTTGGATTATTATACTTAGTGGATTAGCCTGTTGAAATAAAGGTACTTAAAGAAGGGAACATGACCTCTGTGTTCTGCTTTCAGATGGCGGGACAAAGAAGCTCCGCAGCACCATCCGGCGAAGCACGGAGACCGGAATCGCCGTCGAGATGAGAAACCGAGTGACACGGCAGGGCAGCAAGGACTCAACCGACGGCAGCACTAACTCAAACAGCTCCGATGGAACGTGCGTGTCCCGTCCAACAGTGTATCCGTTCGCTCGTCCATATACACAATACCTGTTCATCCAGCATAAGTCTGTTTCTCCTCTTGCAGGTTTGTCTTCCCTACCACACGCCTGGGCCCTGAGAGCCAGTTCAGTGACTTCCTGGACGGACTAGGCCCCGCTCAGATTGTAGGCCGGCAAACATTAGCCACACCCCCAATGGGTAAGCGTGAAGTCGGCCAGCATCACCATCTAGTCCCGTGCAGTCCACTCCATTCTCATCTGTTTTTATCATACAAAACTAGTAGAAGTCATCAATTGTTTCTACTTGGTAGCGTTTGATTGAAATGTGAGGCATATAAGCAGGACAATATATCGCACACCAGCACAGTCAGATCATTCAGTTAATACATCATCAATCAGAACCTCCGGTTTCTGTTTAAAACTTTTTGCAGCATGCATCCACTTAAATGCACAACAGCATCGTGAAATACTGCCCAGTAATCGTGTATTCGCTCAGCAGGAATGAAGTTATTCCTGCGTGAGCTATAAATCTTTCATGCAAAGGTTACTGGTTTTGAAAAAATAACTACCCAGAGCAGTGTGCTCCTTTATATCTGGTGGTGAAGATGGCGTTGTAGCACTATGTGGCCCTCTGCTGCTGAACATTGTCTGTTGCAGCTGCAGTCCAGGCTCTCGTTTGATTGTTAGCTGAGTACCACAGAGATCTCAGCTGCATTGAAACTTCAGGGTTTTTAAAAAAAAAAAAAAATTTTATTATGGTGTTATATTGAGTTTTGGTTTGTTTTGATCTATAGGGGATGTAAATGTAGGCATGGTAGACAGAGGAGGGCAGCTAGAGGTGGAGGTCAACCAGGCCAGAGGGTTGACCCCCAAACCAGGCTCCAAGAACATACCAGGTACTCACTTCTTGATGAAAGCTACAATTCTGTGGGCTTAGCAGCACATGCATGAGGCTCACTTTTTCTTTTTTCCTCTGCAGCAACCTATGTGAAGGTGTATCTTCTGGAGAACGGCGTGTGCTTGGCTAAGAAGAAAACCAAAGTAGTGAAGAAGACTCTGGACCCCACCTACCAGCAGGCTTTGTTGTTCGATGAGAGTCCTCAGGGCAAAGTCCTACAGGTAAGTAATCCTCTTTTTCTAGCCTTTACAATTTTCCGCCAAACATTTTAAGCTTCATCACCCAAAAATGAAACGTCTCACGCATTTTTCTTTTGATCCCGAACACCCCAAATAATTGATTTTACGCTGTCTTTGCTGGTCTCACAGGTTTAAACTGGGTGATACTGAAAGTTCTTATGCACCAATCAAAAACTTCATAGGACTTATAATTATTGAGTTAGTAAATTTGTTGTATGAAAAATAGATTTGGGGTCTTCCAGTAGCTGAGAAGTCTCCACAGCACTGGAAAGCAGTAAAAAAAAAAATTGCTGTCATTTCTTCTCCAGGTAATAGTGTGGGGGGATTATGGGCGTATGGACCACAAGTGCTTCATGGGAATGGCCCAAATCCTCCTGGAGGACTTGGACCTGTCTGCCACAGTCAGCGGCTGGTATAAGCTGTTCCCTACCTCCTCCCTGGCAGACCCCAGCATCGGACCCCTCACCCGACGCCTCTCTCAGTCCTCCCTGGAGAGCGCCACCAGCCCTTCATGCACCTAGACACCCAGAATACATACACACACACACGCGCGCGCAAGGCAGAGTCACGCACACACAGGCGCACGTACTGTATATACACGACGACTATGTAAGTGCAAAGCCAGGTAGGCATACATACACAAAGCGATGCATCCGTGCAGGAAGACACACTTGACATACACACAAATACCTGATCCCAGCCACACTGACACACATGCACTCTCAACATGCTGCCATAGTCTTTACTGGAATATCCTCTCGACTGTCCGTTCACACTCTCACCCACCGCTCAGTGTTTACTGGCAAAACGATTAGCAGATCCAAAACAGGAGAAGGCGTAATTTACCTGAACATGTAGCATTTTTCCACCCACCTGTTTCCAACATCTCATACCACGAAAACCAGGATTCACCGGGTGTTCTGCAGTCCAAGATTTTCCGTGGCACAGCTCATCCCGGGGCACATCCTGATGCCAGTTTCTAAACTCTCTATGCCAAACTAAGAAAAAAAAACTTTATTTTTTAAACCAAAGCAATTGTTATTGTTGTTAATATTACTATTATAAGTAGTAGGTGAACTAGTATACAATATAAAATATGGATATGTAGCAGAGTCAATGACTTAGATGTAATACAAAAAAAAAAAAAAAAAAAAAAATGACGATACACACACACGCACGCGCACGCACACAAGCTGGGCACGGGAGGCCAAACACATACACATACCTGGATAACAGGCTCGGATATTCACATAATGGCTATTATGTGAGGTAGCAACACTGCTATTCTATAATTTTCACAGGGCAGAGTTTATATATAGATATATATATATCAAAATAGATATATAGTTAAAAACTTACTTGTGTTTATATATATGTGTCGGCTGCATTCTGCATGTTTGCTTGCGAGACATTTTAAAGTGCTTAAACCTTTTTCATTTAGCTTGCTTTGACCAATGTGACAGCAGTGTAGTGCTGCTTTATTTTGTGCCGAGAAGGGAGCACACCGCACTGAGTTGGGGAGAAGGATAGGGCTGTGGTGATGGCGGAGCGAAGGGGTTGGCTGTCATCGCTATCTGCAGAAGACGAGAACAAAATAAGCCAGCCAGCGGACAAACACATTTATGATCCCTGCCTTCACCTTAGGCGTTCGGAGAAATGTGACCGCTTTGTAGCCCGTCCTCGCGTATTCTGGGGAAAGGGCCTCTACCAGCACCTGGACTTGTTCCAGCTTCCCCGTCCTACTTGATGAGGGATGTGGGGAGATGGCCGGCGTGCCTCTGCACCTCTCCTTTTCCGATCAAATGTAGCCGGTGTTGTGCCAAAAAATAAACTGTTGTAAATGGCCTATAATCTGTGAAACATATGTCAAACCTGTTTCTCATGAATGATATCAAGTCCTTTTGAGCCACAAACAACATTCCTGTCACAAGATACATTCAGTTTTTGGCAAAGTGACTCTTATAAATCCTTTATTTATCTAGCTAAGAAGTGTCATTTACATTATAAATGTCTTATTGTAATAGAAATCCAGCCAAGAGGGCAACAGAAATTGCAACAAATATAGCATAAATGTTTTAGAAAAGCCAGAAGAGACTGGATTGATTATAATGTAGGTGCAAATAATACACAATCATGATAAGAAGCTTTCAAAACAGGTAGTTTCTTCATTTTGTATATAAGCCCTTCAGAAATCCAATAGACTCTGTAGTCTGTTTACCAATATAAGCAAAGAGATTATACATAAAAAACACACAGGAACAACGGGAATGACTTTTTGGGACAACACCGGAAACATTAACATGCGCACAGCTTGTGAAACCTTTAACCCTCCTAACTTTCCCTTTGACGCTAACTAAACCTCTTTTAAATGTGTCAGTGTGAATTGAATTTCTTTGCGATAGCCGACTATTATGTCAGCACTACATTTACTAGCGTACCTGCCATATGGTGGTTTTACTTGTTTCAGGTGCAAACGTGGCAGTGACACATTTCCAGCACTCTCGTTTTATATTTCCCGTCAGGCGGCGTGTTTGCGTTTTCTTTAAATAGCACTTTACTGTAAAATATTCACGCGGAGCACGCAGCGGTTGACTGCTTCTTCTTTTTATTTTCGTTTGCATTTTTATTTGGTCACACTGCGCTGCGCAATTGTTTTGAATTGCAGCATGGAAATGTAAGTCGAGTGCACTAGAACAGCTGATCCAGGTGACTTCTGCTGCCGGATTTAGACTTCTTGAAGGCTTTTAACCTTGTTCAGCCACCTTTTCCCATTTACATTTCCTCTGAGTCCGCTTTGCACTAACTATATGGGTGTTTGCAGAAAAAATTAACAAAACAGTTAAAGGTGTGATGATAATGGAGTCTTCACTGGCAGCAGAGGGACTAGCATCCAAATTAAGCTACTGCTTTCTTACTGGTTTATTTAAGGTGCAGATGTCTGGGGGGGGAGGGTTTATTTTATTTTTTTCTGACCAACATCAATCCTTGTATATATTTCTCATACATGAACACGGGCAAAGGCGCTAACAGAGCTCATATTTTGAAGAGGTGCAAAGACACAGTCTCGAGTTCCTCTCTTAAAAGCTTCTGCGTGTTTATGAGCTCTGAATTTGCTTTTATCACCACCTCATTTGTTCCTCTCTCCTCATCTTTCTGCAAAAAAAAAGGGAAAATGCGAGGTTTTTTTTAGTCTCGCAGCACCTCAGAACAACACAATTCACGTTTCAATGCTTTTTGAACTTTGGATAAACTAAAGGGATATCTGGCATTCTTGAATTTTTGGGAGGATGATTTATGATGTTTATTTTTAATCCTCCTATCATATGTATACAAAATGTTTTCTTTGTTAAAGAGGTGTTGTCATTTGTTTTATGGTTCGGAGCTATTCCTTGCTGGATCTGTACTTGTATGGTCCCGCCTAGGAAGTAATTTCATGTATTGATTTGTTTTCTTGGGACAGCTGGCATGTTATACAAATATGGAAAAAAAAGGAATAAGAATCCTCAAAAAACAAGATAATGAAATTTATAGATCTGTGTAACTTCCCTGCTGATTGTTCCACTCCTTGGTAAACTATCAAAATACTGTTGAAAATGTGTGGAGCTTTTATGAGACTGCGTGTGTATGTGTGTCCCTTTGCTATATATCAATCATCCTCAAAGCATTACCCATTCTAATGATTGAATAGATGCAAAGAAATGTATTATATATCTTATAAGAAAGGCAGGATTAGCCAAAACTTGCCCAAATCCTTTGATTCTTGCAACCTAGAGGATAAGTTTTAAATATTGCCTTTGTTTAAAGTGTAGTGCGGGTGTATGTCTTTTAGAGAGATGCATTTAGTGTGTTAGTGTGATGCATAATGAGCGACAGGGCAGCAAGGTGTGAGTGGATCAGAGTTTTCAGATATGAACGCCAACATTAACTTTGAACTTTCTCTTTACCTTACATTTAAAGAAAAAAAAATATTATATATAAACTGTAGTGTCACCTGATCATTGTGCATTGTCTCACACAAGGTCATTTGATTTATTTGGACACACAATTAACAAAAAAAGGGGGTCGAAGCCTCATTAGCAGCAGGGATGACGGGACGGAGATCAAGCAGGTTGCCAGTCTTCGTGCTTTTGTGGAGCTGAGTGACGCATAGACTGTTTTCGTTTTCTTTTTGTCAACGTGAAGGTGTCCAGATGCATGAAGTCGACACGGCTCAGGTGACATTTGAATGGAGAGGCTGCCAATGCTCAGAATGTAAAACCCCACAAACTTGCTATAAAAAAAGCATCTTTTTAACCCAAAAAATGTATTGTGTGTAACGCATCTTAATAACACATACCTGAGTCATAGTTTGTGCACTATATCGAAATATAGTATTATATGTATTTTATTTTTCTAAGGACAGAGGTATTATTCAGAGAAGGAGGACAGCGTGGGCAAAACCCGCCTTTTAGCTTTTTTTGCAAAAAAACGAGGGCTTGTTCAGTTTACAATGGCCTTACTTTGCGTAGGAGACGTTGCTTCACTCTTGTAGCACACAGCTGAAAGTTTTGAACAAATGTATTTTGCTTGAGATATTGTACCGAAGTTCTCTATGTGTATATGTATAGTTTTATGAATGTATTTCTAAACCCTAACACCGAGGAGGAGTGTAACTCTTTTTCGTCATCTTGTTTGCTATACTGTCTCTTCTGGAGACTTTCCGGGGACCCCGCCTGCACCCAATCAGGCGGCCCCTACTTTTCCTGTACTGTAATACTGTATGTCTTATGATTTGTGTTTTAAAGGAACAGCTCTGTGTTTGTAAACAAGCATGAATTCCGTCTGGCGAGATGCGGTTATTTTATTTATTTCAATCGCCAAGATGGGTTTTGAGCAGAAGGGTTTGCCCTCCCCCCGCCACCAACCCTTTGTCTATCAAGCTGATGGAATTATTATATTTGTATTTTGATCTAGGAAATATTTGCCGCATGGTTACTCTGATATTTGCATTTCTGACCTTGTATTTAACCTTTAATGATGGTTTGATCACGATGAGACCAACAAGCGACAGCGGTGGGGGCGATCAGACCCAGAACAGCATCCAGAGAGATGCAAAAGAACTTTTATGATTAAAAACACTGTTATCTTGCAGTAGCATGAGCCAAGCCTTACATTTTATGATGTTTTTCTTCTGGCAATAAACATTGGCTGTAGCATTTGCTGTCGTGGGCGCCTTCGCCCACGGCTTCACTCTCTCTCTCTCTCTCTCTCTCTCTCTCTCTCTCTCTCTCTCTCTCGTGACCCCAGAGCTGAGCATGTGGCGCCAGAAAGTGATTTCCGGTATTCGCCCAAAAAGTGATTGGCCTAATTTGTGTGAAAAATATATCGGACTTATTTCTCATGAATGATATCAAGTCATTTTGAGCCAGAAAGAAGTTCCCCTTCACAAGGTAGAAGCTTGAATCAGGTTTTTTGGCAAAGTGACTGTTATATTTCCTTTATATATTCGGGTAAAAAGTCTCATTGACATTAAAAATGTCTTTTTCAAGAGAGATCTGGCCGAGAGGGCGTCAAATACAACATCACAGTTCTTGAAACACACTATAAGGGACCAAAAGGCAATGAAAAACCAGTTATTTCTTTATTCATATTTGACCCCTTCATACATCTACAGTCTATTTACCGATATGAGTAAAGATATTAGACATCAAAGAAACTCATGGAAACATCAGAAATCACTTTCTGGCTTTTGGCACAACACTGGTATCAGTTGAGCTACCATAAATAAGATAAAAGTGTAACCATAAATTTAAGCGCTGGGATAAATTTAACAAAGCATGCAGTGCATTGTGATTTACTGCTGTATGACAGTAGAGTTCGTGATCAACAAGTTTAATTTTCTCTTCGACGTTGCATTCCAGACGCATGCATTCCAGGTGTTTGATTTGCCAGCGTTACAGCTGGCCATGAGAACAAACACAGACATTGCCGTTGACCTGACGGCCTCAGTTCGTTTGCCTCACGTCTATGTCAGCGATCACAGCACAAGTTTTGCTTTGTAACCTTTCTGTCCTTTTTCGCCGTCTGTCAGATTGTATTAGGGCCATAGTAGCTCCCCTCCCTGCTATCAAGGCAAACCTTATCTTATCAAGCCTAGGAAAGCACAGAACACAACCCAAACTAATGGTTTAACTGATATTTAAATGGACCACAATCACATTCCCAAAGCACATGTAGTAGACTCGATGCCTCTTTTTCCCTGCAAATTACGGATTCATCATCCCAGTTCAATTGGAATAGCTGTTTTGGTAAATGAGGGTTTGTCTTTTCTGAACAGGCCTTAAACGTTCCACCAAGAAGCAAAACGAAGGATAGCGTAGCTGCCTGGCTGATGAAAGGATGTGGTTTATGGCAAAGATGAAGGAAAAAACAAAACAAAACAAAGGGAGCTGTAATTTTATACCTGTGCTTTGTAAATGTTTTCTATGTGCAGTATTTGATAATGTAAAACTGGTATTTTTGTGGTTTGTACGCTGCAAAATTGATTACTTAAGGTGCACGTAGTTTTGTAAGAAAATAGAACCAAACTGAGGAGAAAAGGAAAAAAAACAATGGGATTCAGAAGCCTGTATTTGCATGCCCTTTGACATCTGGACGCAAAGTCAATAAAGTTTATTTGAATCACAGACATTCATTCTCCGTGTCTTCACTTTTCTAATGCAGGTCGTGCATTCTTTGTGTATCTTTGATGAATCTTTGTTCAAGTCACGTAAAAGAAGAGCTGCATTCTTTCCGATGGCCACCAGGGGGCACCTCCTCCCTATGGAAAAAGAAGTCAAACGTATAAAAGTCTATGAGGAAAAAAACACCATTAATGACCTCAGCAAACACCTTTCTCTTGGTTATATGGCCTCAGTTGCTGCTTTCACACATTTTTAATACAACAAGATGCTCATTTTTATAAATTATGGTCTCAGTTAGATTAAAATGGACAAAGAAGTAGGCCACACAACAAAGCATATGAGTCAGCCACACATGAACATGTATGGCCACTAGTGGGCAGTAGAAACAAGCTTTATAGTATTACACAGTTGCACTTTTAGTTGATTTTGAGAGCCTACAAGGAAACCATTTACTACTGTTTAAGTCATGCACATGCAGAGCAACATTAATGTGTCTATACTCAAACTACCTTGAGCTTCGTGACCTTTGTGACCTGTACATGAGGCCAGAAAAAAATTACTAACAAACTTCCACAGTAGTATTAAACATCTGTGCAGCCACTCCTTTTTTTGTTGACAGCAGTCAAGCAGAATAGGCGATTTTCTGCAGAATGCAAACAATTCATGCAGAAGAATCGTGTGAACAGGCATTTGCGTGGTTTAATAGTGTAAGAAATAATGAAAAGGGACTAAAGACAAAGCCCAGCAATGAACACAACAAACAAAACAACATAAAATTTAACGAAAACAATATTTATTTGCATGTTTTCACGGGGACAATTATCATATGTCACATATACATTGTTAAATTTTATTGAAATTGTGTAAAGTGGGGCAAAGCATGTGGAAAAGAAAAACTAATATACAGAACATGTTGTTTAAGAAACATAATATACAGCGATATTCTGATAAAGAATTAAAATATACAGTATCTTGATCGACAAGTACGTACAAAGTTACATTCCTTCATTCGTTTTTATTTCACTGAAAAAATATTGGACCAAAAAAAAAAAGTAGCCTGATCACAAATGGAAAAGCTCAGGTGAGGCCTTAGCGTCCACAGAGGTGGACTTGCATTGCCTTTCCAGAAGCTTTTGTTGACTGACAGATTTGCTGTTGCTGTGCTGGATGTGCTCTCTCTTATATAAATGTTGCTCTCAGTGGAGAAGGTGACTGCTGCTGTCACACTGTTGTGAAATAAGTCCTTATATGCTGCACATAGGCACCTCCTATATTGCTGCCACTCACATTAAAAGCAGCATCTTACCAGCTTAACACAAGTGTCAAATAAAATTAAAATAACAGAAACACAGCATTTCCATAAGCATTCATCAGAAAAGGCAGATTTAGCAACACTTTTAAGAGAAATCGGGGCACAGAGATGGTTTGTGTGGGAGAAGCGTACAAGCATCAGCTAAAACAGATGTGACAGATTGCGGATGTACAATCGCTTTATGCTTCACGATGTGGTTTGGCCAGCTTGTTGAATACTCTCATCCCCTCTCAAAAAGAAAAAAACAAAACAACAGCTCACTGTTTGCCCCCAACGTAAAGGTGAGGCCGTTACAGCAAAACTGGAAACCCACAGGATGCCATCGAGCACAGACGTTCGAGAGACACAAGGTGCACGTTTCTAGACGAGGAATATATAAAAAACAAAAACACATCGAAACACAAGTGCGCGCGATCAAACGAGTCAACCGAGATCACATTCAGAGCACATGTTTTACCCATTTTTTTATTGTTTTTTTGTCAGTCTTTATCAAAGACTTTGTCAGAGGGAGAAACATTCAGAGAGACACATTCGCAAATCTTAACAAACATACAGTACAGTACATACAATCAGAGCTAGATACACATTCTTTTCATGCAATTCAGTGGAAACATCTGAAACCCGGCTGACCTTCACCTTGAAGTTTTCCGTTTCTACTCCCACTTCTCTGTTCACCTCCTATTTACAGACATTCAACGTTATTTGAGGCCACTAATGCACCAGGCAGATTCTTAACTGGAGGTGTGCGGGCGCTGATGACACTGCATGCAAAATTATTTCTTTCTTCTTCTTTTTTTATTTTTTATTTTTTTAAGTGTCCTACCCTTGGTGAAAGAACAGCACAGTGAAGACAGTGATGCTGGACTGCTGAATTGCTGTTTTTTTTTCTATTAATCACTAGTTAAGTGGTTGAACAGGAAAAAGCATACAGGAATACTGTCCACTTACAGTAAAGCTAGTGTTGATCTTTGGTCTCCCAAAATATGGTTTTGGACTTTTGACATTTGAAGATTAAAGATTCTAAAAGAAGCCCTCTAGATATTCAGATGAAGACATCAATATTACGGGCTGTGTAGGTAGGATTTGTTGCTTGAATTAAATATTGTTAGATGAGTAGAATTTCTAGATATATGTGGCTAAAAATGGTTATGCGTATTTGTCTTCTGCATGCAGCATGAAGGGACTATTAGGCTAGCCTAGCTTTTATATTTTTTAATGATTATTAAGTGAATTAGCAGCAGCTCATCTCACTTATGTGAAAATATACTTTTGAAAAGCTCTAAATCTCGAACTTGAAATTGGCTGAATAAAGTTGTAGCTGCTACACTTTGCAAATATGGCTGCTGTTAAAATGTAGCTATGTCTACGGTGGCCCTGAGAGGTCACATGCACTGCAACTGTAGAAAACACCAGCAAAACATTAACATTTTGCAAAAGCACCACAGAAGTTGATTAAAACATAACGGACATAGAAAAAAAAATTCTGACAAAACACAATGGACACTGTAGGTACATGGTTGCTGTTAGCCGTTTACTGTTAGCTGTTAGCCAAAAACATTTTTGTTGTGTTTTGTTTGGTTTTTTTCTGTTAGCTTCTCCAGTGTTTTTCTTTCCATTTCCATTGGGTTTTATTGAACTTCAATTATTTTTTGTGTGATTTTGCACCATTTTTCATTTTTGCTGGTGTTTTATTAGGCAGCAGTGTGTTTGACCTCTCAGGGCCACTGTATATATCATCACTAAATGTCGCCCCATCAGTTGGGTAAATACTGGTAATGTAGGGCGTAAAGTATGAGCCACCTATTTAGGTTGCCAGATTATATATCTTGGTCTATTTGAGCTTTTAAAGCTAGGCTAACCCCAATGCCAACCCCAGTGCCATCTGATTAAATATGAAACAGTGCAATTCTGCAGCTGCTTGATACCCTCATAATGTTTCTGCACACAAGCTCTCTCTCATAAAGGCTGGGCAGAAAGAAAGCTCTGGAGTCCTAACCAGTGGCCTCAGAACCGCCTTGTCGTAGTCGTCATATGAAAAGGTCCTGAAGGCAAACATGGAAATCTGCAGAACATGGCTATGCATGAGACGGCAAGAGGAAGCGCGGCCAGAGAGGAGAGAGAGAGGTAGTAGTGGTTTCTCAAACCTTCTTCTTCTTCTCCACCTCAGTCTCCTCCTCCTCCTCCCTTGCATCAGAAAATGTTTAATGGAGAGTCTGATCCACATCGTTTCTCTTCTCCTTTTGTGGGTCGTTGGCGCTCCATCGAATCTCAGATAGACAAGCTCATTTCCACACGTGCGCTGTCATGTGTGCCGAACTTGGAGCTGCTGAACCTCCCATTTGTTGACCACTGTATCCCATCATACCGCTGGTGTTGTAAAGATTCATGCCGGCCATGTGCTGAGTCATCTGAAGGGCACAAAATGAACTTTAGCAACGGATCCACTCCTCTCACAACTTTCAAAACCCCAAAAAACAAACACACACCTGACTGATGTTCCACTGTAGCTGCTGGGCTTGCTGGACTCCGTAAGTCTGCTGCTGGGGTAATGCGGGCAAACCCCCAACCTGCTGCTGCTGCCCCATCATCCCACTTTGTTGCTGTCCTATAATGCTGTTCTGCTGCTGTACCATCATTCCAGTTTGCTGCTGTCCCATCATTCCTGTCATGTAGGGCGACGGCACAACGCCGCTAGGCTGAGCCGTGACACCCTGAGCGCCCATTAAGCCATTCTGCTGCCCCATCATGCAGTTCTGCTGAATTCCAATCATGCTGTTTTGTGGCACTGCCATCACCCCGCTCTGTTGCTGCCCCATCATGGCCATCTGTGATGTCATCATAGTGCCTCCCATTCCCCCCGCCTGGGCTAAAGAATGGTATGGACCATACGGGTGTGTTGGATATCCCATTTGGTTCATGTACAAGCCTGCTGAGAGCAATCACAGACACCAATAACGATGAGCAGACTATCACCGTGTCAACATCCAGATCTGGACCACATCTGACAGAAATCTTATAAACTCTTACCATGTGCAGCCATACTGCTGGCATGTACCGAGGGAGTGGAGGCGTACAGGGAAAGAATGGAGTCCTTGGATAGTTTCTTGACAGTGCCCTCCTCTGCTTTGGGTGCTGCGTCTAAGAACAAGCTCAGATTCTCAGGCACTGAGGCAGTCACTCTGCTCTGAGGCATGGTGCTGGAAACAGACTGGACAGACACAAGGCAAAGATGAAAGTCTGTCTGAATGTACGCAAATAAAAACTCAGCAGCTTATAGCATGTACAGTGTGTTGTCTACTACCGTGCTTTTTGTAGAGGAAGCAGGGGAGGGGGCTGCAAGGGAGCTGAAGAGATCCAGGGCAGAGTGTGCAAGGGCTGCGTTAGACACCACTGGGCTCTCATTACTGTCTGGAACACATCCTCCACCATTAGACACCACAGGGCTTGGAGCTGGGGCATCTAATAGAGGTAATGATGATAACAACCGTTTCAGGTATCCACGTTCAAAGCAGCTCATCTAATTAAGATTCAGCTTTCTGTCCTAAAATAGATGCCTGGCATGTTTATTTGCTTTTTAGGTGCAGACTTGCAACATAAAGCAGTTCTATATTAAGACAGCAGTTTCCTGGTGTGCTAATATTTTGGACTCTGTGTTAGTGTAAGCGCATGCGTGCAGGTGCATAAGGCAGAATACCTAGTCCAAGCAGGTCTGTGACAGACTGGGAATCTGTCTTTGGGCTGACGTCCTTTTTCTGTCACAACAGAGAAAATCAGTGTAATTAATGCAACAATTCTGCACTGGCGAATGAGTCTGTCTGCCGATTCTTTTACTCTTCACACTCACTAGTGGTATAACATGACTGTTCCATTCAAGTCACCACAATAAAAGTTACCAGCTTTTCTCTGCCTTTTGTTGACGCCTTTTCAAATACAGGGATGACCTGTATTTGATAATTAAGTTTAACAAGAATGTTCTACAATATGCATCATCTGTCCAGATGCTAAAATGTTTATATCACTTCAATTCAATTTTATTTATATAGCATCAAATCACAACAGTTGACTCAAGTTGTTTTGTTTTGTAAGGTACAGAGTTTACAAAAATACAGAGAAAACCCCAAAAATCAGACAAGGAAAAACTCCCTTTTAACAGGAAGAAACCTCTGGTAGAACCAGGCTCAGGGAGGGGCAACCATCTCTGGCAACCGGTTGGGGGTTAGCTTTGGACCTTTTTTTAAAAATCTTGTTCAGGCTTGAAGACAGGGAGTGTGGTTGCGACGATTGACTACTACTGCATTAGACTTTGGTTGCCTCTTGATTTTTTTTTTAAATCAATTTAGCAACTTAACAATATAATAAACAAAACCAAGATAACAAAGGCCAGAATGGAATCTCTGGTCTATGATATGAACATGGAATGATGCACCTACCAATTTCATCTTCTCAAATACAACTGGCTCCTTTGGGATGTTGTCACAACTCTTTTCTTTCTGCACAAAGAAAAGAAGTGGTTTTGTTTGACGACACTCAAGGTTGGTCGAGGGTAGCAGGAAAGTAAGAGAAATTCACTCTCCAAACCTGTTCTGCAGATTCTGCTGGAGACACAAGAACAAACACGTGGATCTGTTTGTGTGGACTCACCCTGAGCATCTGGATGTCAATGACTTTATCCATGTATTTCTTCTTTTCGTATTTGTCCCTAATAAAGATCTCGGCAGCCTGGTCTGTCTCGGGACGCTGGAAGCACTCGGGTAAAAAAGCCTCGTAGAGCCGTTTGGCCTTGGCATTTCCCATCTCTTGAACACACTGGGGATACCAACGGAGAACAAAATAACTGACACATTGCAAAGAAATCTAGTAATGTTCAAATGCAATATCCAAGGTGTCCTTGTTAAAGTGCGGTTATATGAAAAAGCAGGATTCTTACAGTGAGAGCTGTAGAGAACTAAAGAAAAAGTGCTGACCAAAGAAATCCCCTCACACTGAGAAGCATCACGCTGACTGTCTTGTCTATCAGACCAGACGAGATGAGCTGCATACTAAAGAGAAAGAGGCTACTCGGAGGTGGAAAATCGTCAGTTATACTGTATGTGAAAATACCAACTACCAGATAAAATAAGCATATATACATAGAATAAAATTACTAAATTACAAAAAATTATATTGTTGTTTATTTTCTATCCATCTCTATATTGCATGGAAATCTATTTTATTTAAAGGTTTTACTTTCTGAAAGATTTTCACAAAAGAAGCAACAGCTTAGAATTTTGGGAAAACAGGTGTTTTCTTGTTAACAGTCTTATGCAATGAACAATACCACCTATTTTAAAATTTAACTTAAAAATCTAAAGATATAACCAGCACATTTCATTTGTGTTGCTTTACCATAAAGACTCAAAACAGAGTCAGCCAAACATGTCTGACCATTTTAAAACAAACTCACTGATTAACACAATAATCTTATTTACTTCAACTTTTAAGTAACCAGTTTAAAAGTGAACAGTAGTGGTTTTTCTCGATCTTATGCTAAGCTAATTGATTGATTGTGATTTGGATTATATCCACAGTATACCGCCCCCCGCCCCGCCCCCCATTACACATGTTTTACTGGGTCATAATACATCCCCTTAGTTTATCCTCTATCTGAAATAAGCTGTCTCTTTAATGTGCCACTCCTTAATAGACAACCTTCTTCTGATTGGATGCCCCTCACTTGGCTTCCACAAACAGAACCCATGCCTTGTAAGCCACCTTCTAGTCTGAAATGACCATACAAGGAAATTTGAGCCAGGCTAGTGTCAGTTAAGCTAATTGGAGAAACTTGAAAAACAAACAGACAACCAAAAAACAAATAAGAAAGCCAACATTTATAGCGTTTAATAATCAGGGACAGTTCAAAATATTTAACCCAATATTTAAAAGCTTTTGGGTTTTTTAGTGGTTATGAAACTTTCATAGTGAAGACCACTGACCTGGACTTGCTCCTGCGTCCACTGATCCAGGTTGACAGACTTGACCTTGGAGATGTGAACCCCCAGGTTTCGATGGATACCAGCACAGCGGATACAGATGAAGATGCCCAAATTCCAGGATGCCCATCGTGGACCTGGAAGAGCAACGGGGGGAATGAAATTTAGAGGAGAGGAGAGAGTCTTCGCAGAGGAGCGATGCAAGGAGGTGGTGATAAGCCAAGCTAAACGTATAAAAGAGATTTAGGTTAAACAAGAAAGAGGGCTAAGTGAGTAGACTAGAGAAACATGAGGGAAAAAAACAATTAATTTTAGACCAATTATAAAGAGACAAGTCTGAAACCTCAATTATGAGTCTGAACTCAGCAGGGAGCACATCTAATCCTGTGTAAGTCATGCGGTGGCCTAACACATAACAGGATCCAATACGAGAGTTAGCCTACATAACTGAGAGGCGAGAGGAGGAGTACAAAGTCCCACAAACACGCACCTCACACACACAAGCAATCACACACACTCAGGGCCTGGATACCTGCAGGGATGATTACTCATTTGATCAAGAGCCTGTGTGTGTGGGAGCACTGTGATCTGAGCCAAACGTATGGATCCACTCAGATTTTGTGGAGACCTGTTTATTGCTTATGCTGCATATGTTTTAGCTTAAAAGCATGCTTGCAAATCTTTCTTCTATATTCAGAACATAAAAGAAATAAAAACATCATAGATGAGATCGTTATTTATTTATTTTTGCTCAAGATATGCAACCATCCTCTTTGGGGACTGCACTCAGCTTCAAAGATAATATTTGTGCTGTTCTTACATCTTTACCATATCTCCCTCCTCCTCTTTCCTTGCCTCCATCTCTTTCTGCGACTCTCTGCCTCCACTTCTCCAAACCATCTCTGCTGTGAGTCCCTGCAACCCTGCTGCCACAGGTCCGTGCACTGTGGCCTTCACGCCACTAGGGGGAAGAGCAGCTTTTCGATTTGGATTTCTCCTCTTCTGGCAGATAAAGGCATTGTGCAGAGCTTAAGAAAAGGCCATTCTATGCAAATGAAAGGGGAAGTCGAGTTTGAGAAGGGAAAAACATGCAGCGCCTTCCTCTTTTCCTCTGAGAAAAACACTGCAATGAATAGGCTCCTTCTTGAATCCTACTAGAATTCTGTTTGCACTATTAAGAGTTAGTTTTCAGTTTTCTCCATCTTTTTAAACTGCGAATCACAAATGCAAAAAACACCATGTGCACTGGTCTTCCTCACTGTCTAGCTGCAGCATTAGCTGTCTACTGGCTAATAATAGTAGAATTACTCTGCAAAGCCTGCTTAGCCACTGTACACGCCGACACAGACACAGAGAAAGACAGAGACGCTGTCAATAGTGTTGAAGTCCCTGAACACTGGAATTAGTTTGTCCTTCTCATCTCTTATTCTAATGCTCCCTCTGTGCTCTAGCCGCCATTTCTTATCTTTCTCACTACGGCTGCCTCCCTCATGTTCTCCTTTGTCTGCTTATATCTCTTTCACACCAGTTCCATTTCTTCCTTTCTGTTTATTTTCTGCCCTCATGTTTTCTGCGATTTGTGGGAATGCTTTTTCCATTTGCATATTGAAAAGTTTCTCCTTTTTTTTTTTTTATAGCAATGCACAGTTTTGACTGATGTCTCTACAAAAAAATAGGCGAGTCTATAATAACAATTAGATCAGCTGTCATGAAACATAGTTTAGGTGCTCCTGATGTTCAGAAGATGAATCATAGCTGACCTGACCTCTTCTCAGTCATCATTATGAGGCTGATGTCTGTGCTTTTAGCTGAAATGTCTTCGAAATTATGGCATGCGTTACAATAGCTTAACTTTGCTTTAACAGGCAGAGCCCAACCACTATACGTTTGTATTTTGTCCCTTTAGACACACAAAACATAGATTTCCCTAACATCTGTTACGTGTAACTCTTTGTTTACTCATTTGGCCTCGTTTGTCTGACTCTCCTCGGATGGTTGTTTGGTTGTTATGTTGCCAGCAGGGAAGCTGTAGAGTGCCGTCTGGTAGACAAACTATGCAATGTAAATCCCCAAAAGTTGATTCTGTCATCTGGACGTAGCGTTTTCAGTGGGAGAAACGTTTCATCACTCATCCAAGTGACTTCTTCAGTCTCAGCTGACTGCAGGTTTCCCCAATCTTATAGACACCTACAGGCCAGTGGACACTCTTTCAATGATAAGGATGTACACATCCTGGACAGGGAGGAACGCTGGTGTGAGCGCAGAGTCATACGAAAAGGGAAAGACCATCTCTGAATCGAGGAGGGGGCCTAAGGTTACATCTTTCGCCATCTTACAATGCTGTGATTCCAGCCATTCCCCAACTCTGTGAATGGTACTCACGGCCATGGATCAATTGTCTTTGATCAATGAGCTTTGATCAGTGGTTGTTGATCAATGGTCATGAGAATTTGCATAATTATGATGAAGGTGCCCTCCCAGCCCATTGTTCCTTCAGTGGGCTGGTTTCAGTGATTTTGCAAATGTACGGTTTATAAGATTGGGGAAACCTGCAGTCAGCTGAGACTGAAGAAGTCACTTGGATGAGTGACCAAACGTTTCTCCCGCTGAAAACGCTACGTCCAGATGAACAGAATCAACTTTTGGGGATTTACTTACCTGGATGATATGCAATGTAAACATTGATAAATTAGTCAGGTTTGATCAGGAAGTCATAATGTGTAAAATGACAATATTCTGTTCAAGTAACTCAAAGTTGGTGGGTCCTTAGTAAACAGAACCCACTTTGAGCAGCCAAAAGAAGAAGTTTATTGGTGTGGCCCTTTACAACAGTCCCAGTTTCTCATGTCGCCCCTTGGGAAAATTAATTCCCAACCCCTGCTTAAGGGAGGTAGCCAGCCACCTATGTGACTGGAGCATGCATGTCCACTAGTAATTGACAGTGAACAACCTCACACCTTTTCTTTCTTGATTAACGGAATTACACTAAAATTCAGCTGTAATTTCTATTTATTGTCAATTAGGGAACACTTGTCCTCGCTTACTTCTGTGTTACACTGTAACACAACTCAAAACCGCACACCCCTCTGAAACCCTAAGATGTAACAAACGCCGTAACAAACTACTGGAGTGGACATGAGGGAACGGAGAAATATGTTTCTGTCATGGCTGGTACAGCATTCAAAATAATTAATAACACATAATGCACCATGCACAAGCATGAATACTAGTAACAGTGTTGGCCACTTACAGTGGCTTGCAAAAGTATTCGGCCCCCTTGAACTTTTCCACATTTTGTCACATTACAGCCACAAACATGAATCAATTTTATTGGAATTCCACGTGAAAGACCAATACAAAGTGGTGTACACGTGAGAAGTGGAACGAAAATCATACATGATTCCAAACATTTTTTACAAATAAATAACTGCAAAGTGGGGTGTGCGTAATTACTCAGCCCTCTGAGTCAATACTTTGTAGAACCACCTTTTGCTGCAATTACAGCTGCCAGTCTTTTAGGGTCTGTCTCTACCAGCTTTGCACATCTAGAGACTGAAATCCTTGCCCATTCTTCTTTGCAAAACAGCTCCAGCTCAGTCAGATTAGATGGACAGCGTTTGTGAACAGCAGTTTTCAGATCTTGCCACAGATTCCCGATTGGATCTAGACACCAGACAGGTCAGGGATAAAGTTATTGAGAAATTTGAAGCAGGCTTAGGCTACAGAAAGATTTCCCAAGCCTTGAACGTCCCACGGAGCACTGTTCAAGCCATCATTCAGAAATGAAAGGAGTATGGCACAACTGTAAACCTACCAAGACAAGGCCGTCCACCTAAACTCACAGGCCGAACAAGGAGAGCGCTAATCAGAAATGCAGCCAAGAGGCCCATGGTGACTCTGGACGAGCTGCAGAGATCTACAGCTCAGGTGGGGGAATCTGTCCATAGGGCAACTATTAGTCATGCACCGCACAAAGTTGGCCTTTTGCAAAGAAGAATGGGCAAGGATTTCAGTCTCTAGATGTGCAAAGCTGGTAGTGACATACCCTAAAAGACTGGCAGCTGTAATTGCAGCAAAAGGTGGTTCTACAAGGTATTGACTCAGGGGGCTGAATAATCACGCACACCCCACTTTTCAGTTATTTATTTGTAAAAAATGTTTGGAATCATGTATGATTTTTGTTCCACTTCTCACGTGTACACCACTTTGTGTTGGTCTTTCATGTGGAATTCCGATAAAACTGATTCATGTTTGTGGCTGTAATGTGACAAAATGTGGAAAAGTTCAAGGGGGCCGAATACGTTTGCAAGCCACTGTATGTAGGTCATAGGCTCTACAAAGATTCACCACAAAAGTCCAAATCAGCCTTTACATGCTAAACCGATAAACATACCCAGTAAAAATCAGCACCGTCACTGTTAGCATCTTGACGTTAGCACTTAGCTAAAAGCGCTGTTATACAGTTCAACTGAGCTGCTAGCATGGCTTCAGAGTCCTTTTTCCATACACTGCCTGTTATTTTTCTCCCCTCATGCGAAGATTTAATCTGCTTCCAGCTGGGTATTATGAATGTTTGGAGTCATGGTCCTCAGGTGTGCACCCGAGTGCGCTGATCCGGTGAGCCGGGGGAGCAGAAAGAGCACACAGATGAAGGCTACATTTAAGGCAGATCACACCTGCACACCACAGAGAAGCAGCCTTCTCTTGTTCCAATCAATGCTATGCTTGAGTAAGAACCCATATGCAGTGCGTCTGTCCGGCAGCACTGCACACCTACAGGTGCTTTGAACAGATATACAAGGAAGTAGGTGGAGGAGACGTCTAAAAAGGGAAGAAAAGATTGAACCAACGATCCCTATGAATCACTTTTTCTTTGTGGCTGGCATCACAGTGAGTGTAGACTGCTCCACCGTTCACCAGCAGCAGTGAATACATGTCCTCTTTTCTTGATGTGATCAAAAGAGCAAATGCCAACATCATTTAAAGGTCTAATTAAATTCTCCAGGTCTGACTAATAAGTCCCTTTCTCAGTTTTTACACGGAAAAGCATCCAAAAGCAGAGACAACTGATGAATCACCCTGGCAAAACTAAATAAATAATTAAATAAAAAAAATGGCTGTGGTCATGGTTGTGAAACACGCAGGCTGAAGCACATTAGGGGTGGAGAAGGCAGAGCCACAGCGAGAGCCAAAAACAGAGACAAGCAGGAGGGGATTTTTATAGTCATCAAATGGTGGACTTTAGACGTCCTGCTGGGGTGTAACGGGGGTATGACGAGCAGAGAGCGCACACAGAGATCTGTAATGAACTTCGCTGTCATTTACACACACGTATTTGAATGCTTTTCCATACCATTTCTGGCGACTTAGTCATTAACTTCTCATCTTAAACACATCTCTGTTAAAAACCCTGTCTGAATCCTTACAGTTACAAACACACAGGTGCACACGTTACACAAATACACTGGTCCACCGACTCTCACACACATACACACTTGTTCATGAGCAGGTACATATGGTCCATTAGCCTACATCCCACAAGGATAAATGGTGCTCTCTGCATGTACCCAGTTAATCCCACGGAGCATCTCAGCCATCAGCGGATCCCATGCCCTGCTCCGCCGCCACACAAAACACACACTCATGCATACACCCCTTTGTCCCTTACTCTCTAGCCCATTAGCATCTAAACCAATCCAGATACCCTGGAGCCACCCAGTGACCCAATCTGAACCAAGCAGATGGAACCTATTGATAATTTACAAAAGGCACACCCACCATCTGTGTTACCATGCAAACATCATGACTGTGATCCTGCAGGTGAGTAATTGAGGTCGAACAGTGTTACATATAAAAAGATGAGTAAGGTAGTCCAAATTTTTAGTCCTGCTTTTATGTCTTTTTTAATCTTATTGCCCACATATTGTTTTTATCCCCTGAAATGTTATAAGGTTATTGTGCTGAGTAGTCATCTGTGTTATTTGCTTAGCTATTAGAGCAATCCCCTACACTAAGATAACCACTATCTATAGAACTAAAACGCATCCTTAGAACCAATTTATCACCCGGTGAAACAGTAACAGCACAATTCATGTGACATAACTTACCTTTGAGGAGCTCACAGCTATATGATTTTTAGGTTTTTAATAACTGCTCTCTTTAAGCTGCTCCTGACATTTTGTCTGCTTCCTGTGCGGCCAATTCACAGATAAAAAAACCCCAGCAGACTGACGTGTGACCTTATTATACTTTTGTGTGTTTTTCCTACATGGTTGTATAAGGCTGAATCACCAATCAGTCCAAACGGGCAACTCAGGGGCCACGAGAAAAGTCGTGTTTAGGATAGTCTTACGGAGGGGCAATATCTTTATGTTTTATCCTATAAATTGTTACAGTGGTCAGTGCTCATGTTAAAAATGGCCAAAGTTTCAATGTACAAGAACTCTCTAAGAGCCCAGCTCAGCCTCAGACTGATTTTCTTGTCACTCGTTCGGTGTTTATACACCACTTTGCATTTAATCATTAATCTCTGGCTCTCCTCCACAGTGTATCTTTTGTCCTGTGTCTCCATCCTCTCACCCCCAGCCAGTCATGGCAGATGGCTGCAGCTCCTTGAGCCTGGTTGTGCCGGAGGTTTTAGTATTTAGTATTTATTTATTTATTGTCATTGTCAAGAACAATGAAATTGCGTTTGGGGCTTCCATACAACCCAAAAAAAAAAAAAAGAAAAAAAAAAAGAAGAAAATAATAAATACCCCTTAAAACCCAAGTGTACATATTTAACCCAGTGTGACTCCAATGCAATAAGACAATCCTTAGCAATAATGTTCGTAGAAATTCAGACAAAGACCTGAGAAACATGGTTTCTTCCTGCTAAAACGACACTTTTTCCTTCCCACTATTGCTTAGCGATTGCTAAGCTGGCGCTTACATATTCAGCATTCTTAAAGGGATAGTTCACACCAAAAGCAAATGTATGGGTTTTTCCTCTGTTTTGATATTCTGTGTTAATAAAGTTAACTAGTTTTGGTGATGTTAGCTGTGCCTTCTTTTCATTATAATGGAAATACATGGTTAAAAACTGCTTACTAACTCAACAGTAGCATCTTTTTCCAGAAATCGTGACCCATTTACTCCAAAACACTACGGTGAGCAGTTTCTGGTATGAGTCCTTTTCTTGGTAAGGAAGCATGCAGCTGACAACATTACAGCTCAGCTGAGGAAGGACTCCCTTAATGTTTACATCCTGTCACGCTGTCACTAGCACGAGACACGTGTGTCCTCCTGCGCAGTGATACGATTTGCAGGTGTAAAAGCAGGATCAGGGTTGTTAAAAAGGGACCCAGCAGCTTATTTGTCCCAAAGCCCTTTGCAGCTTAATCTGGCCATCGCTGTGTATTAGAGAGTTGTGCGCACAGCAATGTAGCACGGTGCCACCCTCTCTCTGGTACTGAGGCTCTGTACTTTGTGCCAGCCAAGGACACACGCGCAAACAAACACACACCGACACACACGTCCAATAACCTTCTTCTCTGAATGGAAATCTCTGCTGACTTCTCATTGGATGAGATTAAAAAGGGTCCGAGGGGAGGAGGGGACTGAGAGCTCATGGTAGAGGTAGACAGCCTGGCATCATCAGGTGATATCACCACAGCAACCAGGGCCCAGCATGAGTAAACACAAGTACAATAGAGACAATAAGGGAGACATGCTTTTATGCTCATTCAAACACACATGCACACACATGCACGCACATGTACACAGCCCCTTGAGACTGAAGCCAGAGGTTGAAGTGTTGACTACATTAAGCACCCTGCCTAACCCTCTGCCTCTCCCCCTGTCTCTTTATTATTTCCTGGCAGTATTAAGGATTTACTGGAGGGGTGTGACTTTATGAGGAAGTGGTAGAAATAAATAAACAAATAGCACACAAAGTCATTCAGCCCAGAGAAACAGACAGAGACAGGAAGTTTGCGGCGCACAGGCAGTAATCTACAGTCGGAAAAAGAGATATTGTTAAGCGGCGCAGTATATAATAGACAGGGGAATGTCTGAGAGTGCTGCTGTTGTGTGTTTGCATTCGCTGGAATAAACACGTTCTTGGCTCCATACACCACACCACTTCCTCTCTGATCATCCTGAGAGAGGGAGGGAGGGAGGGAGAGAGGTAGGTGATGAACGTGCAACGGCAATCAGGTGCAAACAAGATTAGACCAAACCCCATCACGAGCCATATGGCCAAAAAGAAAAAAGAAAACCTGATAAGAGAGAGAGGGCAGGGGAGGGCACTAATGTGCTTGAGGTGTGCACTTGTGCGGCTGTGCACGACTCGAGTGTGTAGTCTGGAATCTGTACTTACAGTTTTGAGAAATGCACTACTCAGCAAAGAGGTAAAAAACACTCTCTGAGCATCAGCTCAGATCACAGAGTCAGCCAGGACTTTGTAACCTTTCAAAATAAAAGCTTTTTATAACAAAATAATATTTGCTGTTCTTTAAAACTGTATTCATATTTACTGGAAAATTTTTTATTTTGGAACAAAACATTATATTTTAAAAATCAAAAATAATAAGATCTGGCAACCTGTCCAGGGTGTACTCATGAATCACACAGTCACATGTCAGTCATTTTCTTTAAACCCATTGGTGGTTAATTCCCTTACTCGCCAGTGGTTATTTTTCCTGTTGTGACCACAATTCAAATTTTTACTGTCATCCCACGGTCACTGCTCGTCACATTGCTGCAAGAGCCTTCCTGTGTGGACACCCTTTTAGCAAATTGTACAAAGATTTTGTAATGTGTGAAATCTTGACAGAAAACATGTTTTTGTTCGTGTGTGTGGGTGTGGTTGGCAGGGATGTCGAGCTCTTACATTGAAAATCTAAAGAGTTCACACCAAGAGAGCCTTTGTGACCATGATTTTAATATGCAAGAAAAAGGAGAAACGTAGTAGTAATCAAACTTGTGTAGCTAACTTAAATACCCTTTCTCTCTCCACATGTGCCTGATTTGGGAGTAAAAAGTCATAAAATTAGCATCGTATTAGCATCACATATGCAAATATAATCTTCTAAGATATCATTTATTCTCTGTGCTTCTGAAGTCTGCGTCCGAGCCTTCAAACAGTATGTAAATAAGCTGCAGGAGCCCAATCATACTGTGCTGTTTTCAAACTGTCCACTGAGCAGTCACGAGTGTGTTTGCCTGAAGGCGAACAGCATCACTTCTAAATATCTTGTTTAAAAGAGCACCCAAAGGCAATAGGAACATTAACAAAACCCTGCGTTGTTGTATTCATAGATCTGGTGACTTATTCAGTTTAAATACAACTAAGACCTTGTGGTCACATGTCATCTTACTAAAGTAATGTACAAATGTGTTTTAAAAGGAAAAAAATGTCTATCACAAATTAGATACAGTATTAACATCCTCCCAGGACAGATGATGTGCTGTACTGACTTGACAGCTGGAACTGATTTTTTCTAAAGCTTTAATTACACACTTGAACTTGTATAGACTTAGCTGACTATACAGTTTAGCCTATAGATGTTAGATTTTTTTATTAAGGCAAAACTTTGCATAGAATTCGGTATTATTATAAAAAAAAAGGATACTAATATGCTCACTACTAAGTCTGTGTTTTTAGTCTTGGACTCTGCTAAAGTAGCTTTGCATGAATCAGAGTTCAGAATAATCCTTATTTATCTTCATTTAGATCTTCCTATGTCTGAGACAAGCCAAATCTGATTGGTTGCCCCTTGTAAACAGAAGATTGACCATAAATTCTCTGCCTGAAAATACCTTGTTGATGTTGGAGGTTTGAGGAGAATGGCCAGACAGATTTAATGTTGAAACACAAAGAATCACTCGTTACAACCAAGGTATACAGAACAGCATCTCTGAAGGCACAACAAACTTTGAAGCAAATGTACTTCAAACCACAGAAGATCATACTGGGTGTAAATCCTGTCAGCTGAGAACAGGAAACTGAGGCTACAATTCATACAAGCTCACCACACATGGACAACAGAAGACGTAAAAATGTTGCCCAGTCTGATGAATCGAGATCTCTACTGCAATATTTGGATGTTAGGGTCAGAGTTTGCTAGAAACAACATGAAAGCATGGATCCATCCTGCGTGGGGAATATTTTCATACCAACTAAGCATCGTTTAAATCACCACAGCCTACTAGAGTGCTGTTCCTGAGCATGTCCATCCCTTTATGACCCCAGTGTGCCCATCTTCTGATGGTTGCCTTTAATGTTTGCCAAGTGGTCAGTAACTTTCGCATATATAGTGAATACTCCCATTTTAAACTGGGGTCTGTCTACACATATCATTCTCAAAGTTTGTATTTACCAAGGGTGTCCTCCTGCGTTACAGTGATTTGTGTACACACAGCGCTTCCTTTCAAACATTTAGAGTCAGTGATGTTGATCTCGATAAGCCCAACACCGGCTGTATGCTCTACAGAATCCACCCACAAGGCCCACACAACATGCATGTAAACAAAAACATTCCTTTTCCAGAAAAATATGCAAGAGCTCTTTAACTAACATAAGGAAACAGCCCCACGGCCTCATCAACTTGTTGATGGCTCATCCGAAAACCAAATAAAGAGCAACCTTTGAATAGTCTGTTTGTTGACTCAAGACTCTGACTGAGTGTATTTGCGACCAAAACACCAGTGTTTACCCACCCCTATGGCAAAAATAAAGGTTCAAGGCCTCCTTGAGGCTACACACAAATGAACACACAGAACACCTGACAGTCTGATTATGGTGATTCAGTGTATAAAAAGACAGCCTGGCTCCACTACAATCAAGCAACTCAATAAGTCTCCTTGCTATATAGGTAATCACTGAGAATTGCAGCTCAGTGTTGTAAGAACATTGCAGTGCCTCTTTGTTAAGAGTTGGGTTTCACTGCCTGCTCCCAGTCTGCAAGAACAGCGTGTTCAGGGTGACTCAAAGTCAGCACAGGTGCCTTCAACTCCATCTCTGAGCGGCGATAGCTGGAGTCATTTTCACTAATGAGCGCATTTTCTCACTTCATCCCGCCACGCAGTTCTCACCCTTTAAACCCTTTTTAGATCCTATTACTTGAGGTAGCTTGGCATGATGTAACTGCATGCCATGCTCCAGCCGTGTAAGGATGTGGCTCCACGTCTTTGCACCATAGTACAATGCAATTGGCCGAGGGATGATGAATGCAGTGCAGCATTTTTTTTTCCAGCGTAGTAAACGATCAAAGAGGGTCGATTCAAGCGCCGGGCGCGCGCCTCGGGCACAAAACCCGGGGAAACATGACCCTGATGGAAATCACCTACCTTTCGATTCACAGTCAGCGCAGTATTTGTTCTCCTCCAGCGCCAGTAAAGAGTTGAGGACAGCCTGGTATCTGTCAACGTCTTTCACAGATTTGCCCGTCATCATCCTCCTCCACCACCACCACCACCAACACAACAGTTCCTGCGGTCTGTGCCGGCTATTGCCAAACGAGCCCTTAACAAAAAAAAAAAAAAAGGAAAGTGTGAGCACGGGCGATCTGCTCCGCCGTCCCTCTTCTTCCTCTTCCTCGCCGTGGAGCGCAGAGTTTGCTTCACGACGATGGGATGATTGCCTTTCAACCAACCAGCATGCGGCTTATTCGAGGTGAAAATACCCCCAATCAGGACGAAGAGGATGCCATGTGATGTCTGAGATTTAAAATGTGATGCTGACTTTGAAGCACATCTGTTACCTATCACTACTATATTCTCTCTCTGTGTGTGAACCCCCTTCCTCCGTCTTTCTCTCTCCCTCTCTCTTCCTCTCCCTCTACCTCACTTTCTCTCTCTTTCACACACGGACAATATCTGTAGAGTTAAAAGTTATGTTATGAGCAAGAGTAATCACTACACTTATTGAGAAAAAACTTTTTTAACGACTATAGGTTTAAATTATTTGTCAAGGAATCTTACAATTTTATAAAGCAGGCTTTTAAAACTCCCAATTTATCAATATATTGCCCATATCGCCATCGTGTGGTCAATTATGGGAAGATTTTGTTGAGACCAAGAATTTGCGGTCCTCGGTTCCCCTCCAAGACGCCAGAGGGCGGTAAGATAAGCAGCTGAACAAAAACTGCGTCAAACACACCCCTAAAACTGTAGGAAAAAATGGGTTTCTTTCAAAATAAAGTGTATTATCTGGTGTTATACATAAGAGGCTACATTTGTCTAAATATCGGCAACAACAGAGTGTAATTTTAAAGGCTTTTTATTCCTCATTGCACCGTTTTCTTTAGTTTCAATGGTTTACTCGCGAATTTCCCGCAATAAAGCTTTTACTTTTAAGTAAGACCGGAAGTTCATGTTTCTATCTCATGACGCTTGATACAGCGAGAGCGACTTAAACAGGCGATTACGGAAATAACTGCTTAGCCCGAATCAAATAAATAAAGGATTAATATCGAGTGCACCACCTGTGTAAGCCCGTAACACCCGTCACAATGTCCAGACAAGCCAACCGGGCAACAGACAGCAAGAAGATGGTAGGCGACTCCCACAGGATTAATGGCAACATAGCAAGCTTAGCTAGCAGGATGCTAACCGTGGCTGTAAGGCTAAATTAACAACTCACTCATGTCTCTGAGCTGAGCTACTCGCCAAATTATGCATATTTATCTTGCACGTGTGGCTAGGTACAAGAGGTATATTTGTACCTGTTTAACATTTATTTCACTGTTGCTTAATGCCGGGTTTGGCTTTGACAGGAAGTGGAGCTACAAGCTAAGCTATGACAACAAAACACAAAAACACATTTAAAAGCTATTTCTTAAAGGATTTTTCAGTTGAACGTATATGAATTTGCAATTTATTAACTGAGCTGACTAAAACTGTAATATACCTTTCTAAAAACGACGCTAAAACACTATTTTCCAAGCAGGTATCGTAGCTCCTGTGCCGTGACAGGTCATTCATGTCAGCTGTGGCTATAATCTTAACAGTTATTTTATGGTCATAGCATTAGATCTGTATAGCTTTTAAAGTTTGGTGTGAAAACTGAAAGATCAGCAATAGAAAAATGTGCCACATATTAATGAAACGTTATTCAATCCTAAGCTGGCATCAAACGTTAGTTCAATTCTAGGAGCTGCCCTGGGACGATCTGTTTAACTTCTAGATGTTCAAAAATATCCCATCCCCAAATTATTATTTAACTTAAAATTTTTTATATAGGCTTTTCTTGCTGGTAAAAAGGTTGTCATTTGTCCAGATTTGTGTGTGGCAAACATAACATGTGATCTGTGTGGTTTCTGTTGGTTTTTTGTTTGTTTGTTTTTTAGAACTCGGAGTTGTTCACACTGACTTATGGGGCCCTGGTCACCCAGCTTTGTAAAGACTATGAGAATGATGAGGAGGTCAATAAACAGCTGGATAAGATGTGAGTACTCTTTCAAGCAGGATTTTTCCTGTCTTTGAACGAACCATTTGCTCCACATACAGCAAAGGCATTTTTTTTAAAAGCACAACCGACAGACATTAGTGCTTCAATTTGTGACCATTTGAATAACAAACTTTGAATTAAGCTCGAGTCTTGCCAAATCCTCTTTTGGGGCTCACACCCAGCTGTCGGTTGAAAATTGTGTAAATACTGTTAAATGCACTTGCTGTGTGAAACAAAAAAAGCATTACTTAATTAGAAACACAGAAGGTAAACTTTTCCATCACTTAAACAGTAACTAGGTACTTTATGAGGTACACCTATTTGCTGCCCTTCAACACAAATTCCTAATCAGCCAATCACACCTCAGTTCATTTAGGTTATCCTGTCTCAAGCTGTTAGGGAGGCAACAGTAACTCAAATAAGCACTTGTTCCCACCAAGGTATGTAGAAGAGCATCTGTGAATACACGGTGTGTCAAACACTGGGATACAGCAGCAGAAGTTCAAAAGCACAGCGCTTTTTCTGTGTTAGCTGGCTTGACACAGTCGAAAGCCCCAGTCACCGAAAATAGCCACCACAGTGCTTTTTACCACCTTTCTGTTAAGCTGGGTTTCTGCTCTGCTATGTGAATGATTATATAAAAATAGTGATTTTACAGGTCATGTGACTCTTCTTTCACACAAAGTGAGTATCACCTACTGCAATAAGAGACAGATCCTCAGATAATGATCATAAAATGGTGATTAAAAATATACCAGTAAAATGCACCATTGTCACAAAGAGAATGCTACTGAAGAACATTAATCTTGGGATTTATTTCACACAGCGGTAAATAAACAGTTCCATGTGCTGCTATTTATTTTAAAGGTGACTGCGGCACATTTGAGCCTTGAATCTTTGAACTAGTTCCATTTAAACATTAAAGGTTTCTGTTCTGTAGCCTAACAAAGGAGATGTGGAAATCATTTTACTTTGTCAGCAGAGGAAAGTGAAATGAATGTGTTTTGTTCTGGTAGCTGCAATTCCAGCAATGTAAAAGAGATTTGGCACCAAATTAAAAAACCTGTGCGAACATGGTCCATCCAGCTTATTTTAAACTGAAAATTGGAACATAACCTGGTCAGGTCTTCAGCATAAGTTACCACGGTGATTTAGCTAGGTAAAAAGAGAGCCACTTTTGTGACACAGAAAACTGACTTTTAAGCTCGTAAAAGCTTGATAAGCTATTAAATAACATGAAGGCATGGATCAGTCCGGCATCAAGCTGGTGATGTAGTAATGTGTAGTGTATCCATCTTCTGATGGTTTTTTCCAGCAGGATTAAGTACCATGTCCCAAACCTCAGATCATCTCAATCTGATGATCTGAGGTCAAAACAAAGGCACCCTTTGTTTAATTTATAGTTAATAAGTTCATCTATGTACCATTAAGTATGTGCTATCATTCAGCCTGTTTAATTTGATACATTAAGAAACATAAACCTGGCTCTTCTGGTAGATAATTCCAAGCCGCTGAAACTCACTACATAACTGTTATGATGTGCAGGTGTGCATCACAAAGCCATAATGCAATAAACACACAATTTATAACATCATACATAATTTTGAACGTATCACAGGAAGTACAATGCTGATGACAAGGTATTGCCGAGTATTCTGTACATGAGTATTTATCTGTAACAAAGTTCAGTTCTTCTGTCTCGCATATGTTGAGCCTGTGGTTTTCAGTGGATGCTCTCAATCATGCATCCTTTGGGATTTTTGAAGCCTCTTGGGTGACTCTTTATAGCTGACAGCTTCATTATACTCTTTAAGCGTTTTCCTATTTTCAGTTCATAACATAGCTTGACACAAAATGGAGCAAAGACGTAGTCTTATCGGATTTCATTTCTTACACTGCTGCTTCTCCTCTTGTAAGTTCTTTGGATGGGGTCTTTTGAAGAAGCAAATATTTAATATTAAGACAGAAGAATCTTAGGAGTGCCAAGCAGGAGACAGTACTCCCCCAGAATAAGATTAAGACAAAATGATTGGTTTCTAACTTAAGAAATTTAAATTATCCTGTCATGCTGACAGACCTTTGGACTGGATGTACTTTGTTTCTCTGGCTGTGCGGTAACCCTGAGCTGTCAGGACGGGGCTCATCTTACCTGGCCTTAGAAGGCAGTGAATCTGCACTGCCCAATCTGCCAGATGCCATCCAGCTGGTTAGAGACGGACCATGTTAGGATTGGGATGCATCCATTGGCTTCAGACTCTGCTGTTAGGTTAAGTTGTCTGGACTCTTTAATCAGAAATGTCATTATTTGGCAAGTATATGAACCAAAAATATTTTGAAGGATTTGAAGCTGTCTGCCTTGGCTTTACAGTTTGCCGCAGGTTAGCCTGTCATTTCCCCCCAACTACTTTTCCTTTAATATAAAAAGAAAACATGACTTTGTCTCTTACCCACTTCTCTCTCTCTCTCTCTGACGTTCTGACTTCCACAGGGGTTATAACATTGGTGTGCGTCTGATCGAGGACTTCCTGGCACGCTCAAGCATCGGCAGGTGTCAGGATTTCCGAGAAACAGCCGATGTCATTGCTAAGGTAACTGGAAGGTTCCAGGCCAATCAGAGCATGACCATGGACTTCTCCCAAGATAGACAGAGGGAAATAGGAGAGGGAGGAAGGGACAGAAGGGACAGATTAGAGGGAACATTTCTAATAAAACACCCTAACACAGGATGGGTGAAAGAGTGTCAGGATAAGGGTAAGGGGTAAGTAGACAAGAAAAGCTCAAAACACAGAATGAAGCATATTTCTAAACTTTATGCTAAAATCACATTCGTGTGAGTGTGTAGAAATGATCCGATGTGAAATGTGATGCAAATTCAGTGAAACATCTCTGGTTTGCCATCTTTGGACTTTTATTTTGAAAGAGAACCTGTTAAGCTTTTCCTTATTTTCTCTAACATATTTGCTGTTGCTATCATAGACGCTCACATTTGTCATGGCCAAAGTAACAAGTTAAGAGTAATCCCTATGAACCAAAGGCTCTAAATACTGGCTGTGAGCACAGAAACCACACCCACCTGCTATTCAAACTTTCTGGTAGTGAGCGGCAGCCAATTAGAAGGTTACAGGCCTTAAAAGGAACAATTTATTTATTTGTTTATTGTTCGTGTAGTAGATGTAGTGATGTGCTTTACCAAGGCCCAGTATAAGAAAAATAAGAATTATTTTCAAATGTGAATCATGCATAGTTGTTAAAATAGCTGGAAGTTAACAAAATGGGTCTCTGTTCAGCTTTGGCAACAGGGCTGCATAACTGAGTCTGGTTTTATACTAAGTCACCTGGCTGTCAGTTTTTCCATATGACTTCCTTGTGACAAAAGGACACAGACAGACCAGGAAGGCGGCTCTCGGGCACGTTGAGCCTCTTCAGTTGCTTTCGAGGTGTTACATCTGCGTGCAAAGGGAGTCATTCCACAGATGTAACAACACTCCAGCTCAGGGACCTGGCTCGTGGTCATGAAGAGAGAGGTCAGCTCTGTAAATGGAGGACCACTATGGGACAGCGGTTTGGAAGGTGCAGTGAATGACTACTTCAGGATATCTCGTGACCTCTAGCTAAACTCTGAAATCACCTCAGCAATTCTTCAGTTAAATAGACGCAGAAGAGGTCTGTTATGTGGTCACAACAGATTTTCTACAGCTGTGGATCATATTTTCATTATTATTCTGTGGCTAGTGATGTTTAAAAACTGGAATAAGGACAGCAAACATTTTACATATGAGTGCAAATCTGCCCAGGCCAGCTTAATGTTGGAATTGGAGCGTGCAACTGGGATTTTGTTTGCGCCATTGAAATTTTATTTGTCAGAAAATGAGAAAGCCTGCCGTTCCCTCTATGAAAAAGTGATAAAGAAGAACAAAAGCCAAAAAAACTGATGACTTTATCAGAAAATATTTGTAAATGATTAATGTTTTTTTTCCCTTTTTCTCCTCTGTTGTTAATATTGGGGTCTTCATTAGGTTGCTTTTAAAATGTACCTAGGAATCACCCCAAGCGTGACCAACTGGAGCCCTGCAGGAGATGAGTTTTCCCTTATCCTCGAGAATAATCCACTGGTAGACTTTGTGGAGTTGCCAGATAACCACAGCACACTCATCTACTCCAACCTTCTGTGCGGCGTCCTCAGAGGAGCCCTGGAGATGGTAAGATAAACCTCAGAAGTTTTAAGGTGCCGCGTGTATAGGATGTATGGAAAAATATAAAGAAACAATGGTGATATGGTTCCAGTGCACAGTTACATTTAGTTTATGCCGTAAAATGATGGCATACATCTTTAATGATGTCTACTACCAATTTTATTTTGGATTTCCTCTAATCCACACAGGCTCAAACAAATACATATATAAATACATTGGTAGAGTTTATTTAAATTGGTTGGTTTTCTGGCACAGACCTGGCTTTTAAGTGTAGTCCACAAATTTCCAATAGGGTTAATGGACTGATTCTTATATAGCGCTTTTCTACTCTCCCAAAGTACTCAAAGCGCTGTATACAACAAGCCACATTCACCCAATCACACCCATTCTCATGAGCACTTTCTCTACAAGTAGTGCTTTCTAACTACATTCACACACATTCATACTCCGATGGATGCATCGGTTAGTATCTTGCCCAAGGATACTTGACATGCAGACTGGAGGAGCCAGGAATTGAACCACCAACCTTCCGATCAGTAGGTGACCTGCTCTACCTCCTGAGCTACAGCCCCCCCAGGGTGGAGTCTTGGGAAGTTTTCAGAATGTTAATGTTGGCCAGCTTTATCCATTCCAACACCAGTTTTGTTGTGTGTTTGGGATCATTGTCTTGTTGAACACCCAGCTGTGTCCAGCCTTCAACAGTCAAGATTTTGATTCTAGGTGAAATAGAAAAATTTCGAGATAGTTGTCCTCCTTCACTCGTGCATGATGCTCCTTTTTTTTTTTGCTGCCAACACCATACTTGAGAGTAGGCGCCGTGCTCTTAGATTTGAAAGCCTAACACATCTCTTGTCATTGTGGCCACATAGCTCAAACTTTGTCTTATCTCACATTATACTTTTCTTCCGAAAGCTGCTTGATTTTGGAGCAGGTGCTTCTTTCCTGGTCAGCACCTTGTCAATCTATGACAATGTAAAACTTGCTGTGGACATAAAACCTGATGAACATTCATGCCCATGATGAGATACAACTTCTGACCACAACTTTAATAGTGGAAAATGAACAAATGAGGATAAAAGTCTGTCTTCCTTTTTGTTTTTTTTTAAAACAAAATCTTTATGAATGTGGTTTAGGTCCAGATGGCGGTGGATGTGAAATTTGCCCAGGACACTCTGAGAGGGGACAGTGTGACAGAAATCCGCATGAAGTTCATTAAGAGGATTGAAGAAAACCTGCCTGCGGGAGACGAGTGATGGAAACGCAGAGATCACCTGCATCCCACAGAGGGAGGACTGATTTAAACACAGAACACTTTCACACTTTAAAAGATGAACACGATTCACACCATCAGACCGCATGCTCAACTTTAACAGGATGGTTACTTTTCTGGCAACATAACATCTCTACGAGTCGATGTGAGCATAAGAGGCTGATGGATGATTCACTAAAAATACCTGAATCGACTCGTAGCTTCAGTTTGACCATTTATTTGTTACTAACCCATGTTTAAAGACTCTCGTTGACATCTTTTTCTCATGAATAAAGTGTTTCGTTTATTTTTGATCAGCACAAGGCGAGTAAGTCTTATGCCAAGTTTTTCTTTTTTTTTGGTTTGTTTGGTTTTTTTTGGTCTTTTTTGGTCTATCTTCTTTGTTTTTAATGAAATCACACTTTATTGCTGCCAATTATTTGGCATGTTAATTTATGATGATGTTCAGTAAAAGTGACATATTTGATGCGATGCTTTACTCATCCATTTATGAGATTTGAAACCTTCTAACATGCCTGCTTGGGGACCTTGAACACTTTAAACCAAGCTCTTTCTTACACAAACACACTAAATGTTTCAGTGTACTGTGGAAGTTATTTCTTTGGAGCTGTTCTGCAAAGGCAAACAATAACCGACCTTAATTTCTCTCTTATGTTTGTTCAGGGCCCATAGAAGCAATTTGCATGGGTGCAGAAAAGTCACCAGTTGGGGCTGTCACACCTGTGAATAGCTCCCTTACAAGTAATGAACAGAACCTCTCAGTCAGACCTGCTGCACACCTCATCAATAACTTAAAACACAGGCGGCCATTCATGAGATGTAGCACATGCACACACACAATCTATCTGTGGTTCCACATTTGAAAGGAAGAAAAAAAATTGGTCTGGCTACAATGAGAACATTAGCAATATTTTCTTAATTCCTCATTTTTATTCATTTTTTTATTGTGTAACAGAACAGCAAGAGTACCAAACTCACGAGTCTGCTGAAAGCACTTAGAGATTGAGATTGTCAGATAGGGATTTCCTTTTGGAGAAATCTGTCAGCCATTAACTGCTGGAAACCTCGAGGCCCTACACATTCTTATTTTATAGCTACTAGTGCTATTACATGAACCCATGACAAATTCTGTTGACTTGAGGTCAATTCTCCAAACAGCCACAAGAGGTTGCTGTGTACATTAGCTTTCCTCTGCGGGCATGTGGTTTAAACGATGTACTTTTTTTTTTCCTGCCAAAGATGGATATATTGCGGTGTGGGGGTGTACATTCCCTTACTTGTGGGAGTACTGGCCGGATCTGCAAGAAAACGTAAATAATAAGGCTCTATTTTTTTCAGATGGTGCTAATAGCTTTGATCTGGCTCGAGATGAGAGAAACATTGACAACATACAGTCAACTCTGTACTTTATAAGATGTATTAGGGAGGGATTTCTCATTATTATGCATTGTCTGAAGCATCTGCCTACTCCCGTCTGGGGTAGCGCTCATTTAAAAGGATAAAGAATGGAAAGCGGAGGCACCACAAGGGCCAACAATAAACTCGGCAGGCCATTAGGCGAGCACTCAACACATTACGCGCGCGTATCTATGCACCCTGTAGGCCTGTCATGTGGATGTTGGATGTAGAGTATTTCAGGAAATCTATTTTTTGGGTGGTTGTGTGCAGAAGCTTAATGTAAATGACTTGGCAGGTTTGGAGCTGGACCTGAGGGATGCATAGACAGCTGGGTTTGTGTACTTGTGAAAACCGGTATCCCTCTGCCATATGCTTACAGGAATTTACCTTGACAAATGCATACACACATGCTGGTCACGGAGCCCAAAGCGAGGATGAATTTATTACCGCCGCAGCACTCTCGCGTCGGTGTTAATGCTTTCTAGAAGGACCGATCATGCAAACAGTCAACTGTTTCTCGGCTCTTGGTGAGAGCTTTGTGTTGATTGTTTTCACAGTTTTACCCATTAAGCAAGAAAGTATGAAGACTAACTAGCGCTCTGCTTATAACCTGAGCATCTGGGATTTCTATTCCCTCTGCAGGACTGCAGATGGTGTCACAGAAGAGAGAGGGAGGGAGAGAGAGAGAAAAAAAGAGTTGTTTGAGGCACTTAAGACTCATCGAGCCACGAGGAACTACTTTGAAGATGCTATTCATATTTATTCCCCTTCTTTCTGTCTCATAGTTTCAAACAGTCTACGATGCTTCCTAACATGCAGGCAGTTTGTTCGCCGTCTCCCACAAGCGGACGTGCTGCCATTTAAAAAATATTTATTAATATTATTTATTGCAGCTGCCTATATTTTTCAGAAAACTTTATTAGGACAGACCTGGAATACAAGTAGCAAATGTTACGGGCCTGAGACAGCGTGCTCTGATCTGCTTTAAGCCAGCTAAATGTTTCCATGTGGCCTTTATGGGAAACAAATGGTGAAAGGCACGCTGTGACAGTAAAGCCCAGCACACAGCCTGGTAATGGACCTGCGCTTATTGAATACCGCATCCCTTTCTTCTACCTCCACCCCATCTATTTCCAACCCCATCCTCTCAACGTTTAGCCCCCCCCCCTTTCCTTTTTCCCTCTGACTTTCACAATGTTTCCATTATTCAACCTGTTTACTTTGCAGTTTTTGGGAATGTCCTGTATCTGCTGGGAATCGTGCTGCCTCACAGGTGAAGTAAAGGCTGGCCGAAGATTCAGTCACCCAGGATTTTCAGAGGTTTCCACAATGTGTGTGTGTGTGTTTTGCAGCTAGTCAGTGAGAACAGCTGAGATGAAAGCAGTACGGACAGCACTTCATAAAAGGAGAAAATGCAGTGAGTCAGCATACAAGTGGATTCATGGTAAATTAAAACCCTGACTAACTGAAAAATGCTCCTGGGCAGTGAAGCAGTAGAGGTGGCTGATTTAATGAGCGTGCACACCTGAAAAGATGCTCTTGCCAGTACAGGAGTTATTCATAGGAACGTCCCTTGTCTGCTAAAACACACCTCCCTGTTGCTCCGTGTGATTTTTAGTGGTTTGAGGGGATGTTCGATTGGGATTTATGCGCATAAACACCTCAGTAAATAAATGTGGATGTGGTTTCGAGAGGTAATTATAAGTTGATTTGGTATTCAGTCGCAGCATGTACCCACCGAGATCTGCTACAGCATCTGCAAGCCATTTGGAATATGATTCATTACCCACTTCCAGACAAACTGTTGAGCACTTCCTATAAATCTAATAACTCATGCTTCGCTCAGTCATCTACCATGGGTTGTACATCCAATAGAAAGTGAGAAGTTATTAGGCTTCCCAAAGTAATGTTTGGGTCATTAAGTGTGCTGGCAGGAAAAGAGAAACTAAACTAGCAACAAAACCCCTCAATTCCCAACAATAAAAACAGATCGGCACCAGGTAACCCACACAATGAATTCCTGGATCGCCAGTGCTCCGGGAAAGTTGTGTTTCTGTCTTTTCAACAGGAAGACATGTCAGGTTGAAGTTGGCTCTTTTGTGTATCAGCGGCGGCCTGGCTGGTTCCAGAGAGGGTTTCAGGCGGGCCTTGGACAATTCCAAGCCATTTAATGCTTTGTTTTCAGTTTTTCCTTCTTCCCTTTCTTCCAGGCTTTTTGGATAGGAGCTACTAAGCTGCCTTCACTCTGCTTCCAATTTCCTCCTGCTCTTTTGTTCTTCCTCTTTTCTCCGGAATCTTATGAAGAGGAGGTTTTTTTTTAGATATTCCTGATGACACAGGTTTTACCCAATCCAGATCCTTTTTATCTTTGGCCCTTATTTTCCCACAATATTCCTCAGCTCTTGTCTTGTTTTTCTCCCTCTTTTCTTCCCTTTTTCTTGACCCAGCTCGAGCTGGAGTTTATGTAACAGCGGCAGAACTTTCCAGCTTGGAACAGCCTCACTTCAAGATAGAGCAAGGAGAATGAGAGAGAGAGAAAGAGCAAAAAGGAAAAGAAAAAGTGGTGTGTGTAATTTTACACTGGCTAGCCCGAGGGCAAACAGCACCTTAGCTAACACTTTAAGACATTATTCCTCCAAAATTCATATATGTAAGCGCTCTATGAGTCTCTGGGGCAGTAACAAATAATTTCAGTTGAAAAGCTGGAATGTGAAAGTCCTGGTTTGCCCTGGTTTGACTAAAATCAAACCAGGCTTCCCTCCCAGAGCGTAGGACTGCCTAGAGGCTGCAGACCAGCTGCACTGGACGGGATGTCACTGCTCATTGCTGCCAAGCATGAGCTGACCGTGTGTGTGTGTGTGTCACATTAATATTTTGTGTGACACACAGACTGTACACTAATTTGAGTGACAAAACAGACTAATTAGGGCAGCTTACTTCAAATGAGTCAAGCTGGCCATCTATCTACATTTCATAGTACGTTATCCATGCTAGTATGCAAGGCATAAATCCAGACACCAGCTCTAGGATTTATATCTTCAGCAAAACATTTATTTCCCCCTGATTTTAAGCAATTGTTTTATGCAAATTATTGTGATTAGAAGGGCTCTGGATAGTCTCATTGTAGAGGCTAAAGATTTTCATGCCTGAAAAACTGACTCTCTCTTCAAATACACTGGAATTTGAGGCTCACCTGACCAATAACATGATGTAGCAATATATAGTATGATGCTATTTAAATGTTGAGTGCATTTTATGCATGTTAAAAAAATGAAAAAGTAATGGCAAATGAAGCCATATAGTAGCAAATATTGCATTTTGATCAAAGCTTGGACAGTTTATGTTTGACATTGTAACGTGTCTTGAAGTTAATTAATGAGACGTCTCATAGGTCAGTGTTGCCTTCTTGGATAAAATGTAGCCACCATTTTATAATTTCATCCATTTCAAACTTAAAACAAATAAACAAACAAAGCAAAACAAAACACAGGTTATAAAGTCAAAATAAGTCAGCACATTAAATGACTTCTTCGTGTTAAAAACAAGCTAACAAATGATTTAGCCATGGATGTATTTTCATTGTAAAGGTTAATATTAGGTGAGTAGTGTGTTTATATTTTCTTCAAATTTTATGCTGAAAATGTTACACATGGGTGTATAGTTAGTGCTATATAGTTATTGTTGTATAGTTAGTGTTATCTGCAAATTACCATTCTCCGATGGCAATGTATATCTGAAAAAACTGTAGCTGTTAGAACTGCTCTCTACAGATTCAAATTTGATCTTTGTTACTCACATTTGAACACTTTTGTAATTATTTTTTTTTTAATCTTAATTTACAATACTGATCTTCGCCTTTCTGGGAAATGACTACCTAGCTATCCTAGTAGCTTTATGACACTAAGTACATTGAGCTAAATGCTAACACGGAAACTGACGTTGAACTGATTTCTGCTAGAATGCTCACTAACATCCATCCATCCAACAGACAATATTTAATCGTGGTCACTGTCTTATTTTAAAATGTTAGATGGTTGTTATTTCAGCTAAAATATTGTAGCGGGTCAGGGCTGTTTTGGGTTTTGTTTGACAGCTGTGTTCTGTTGTTTCAGGCGGCAGCATTATGTTGCCATGGTTACCATGTGACACGCCCTCTCTGCAACTGTGTGTTTTTCTGGTGCGCCTTTTTGTTGTTACGCTAGAGCTGCGCCGAGCAGTTGCGTTAGCGTGGTAGGTTTTGAACTAGCTATAGAGAGTATAAAGGATGGATATGGCTACTGGGACATCACTGATCGGTTTCTAAAGCCCAGTTTTGAAGCCTAGAGATTAAAACTTTCAACATTGCATCACTGTAACTGTCTGTTTAGTCAGAATGTGGTTTTTACCATAGATAATCCTCATTTTAGTAACATTGTATGACCAAGATTTACAAAATGACCTTATTTTGGACTCAAGTCAAGTCAAAACGCTTTTCTACCTTAAAGTTTTAAGCAGAAATCTTTTTTGACAACAGCTATTGCCATCTAGTGGTTTTCAGGTAGTTTTCACTAGAAGGCACTTTCACATTGGCTTCATTTTTGCCCTGCAGAGGCTACGTCCATCTTTTATTGAGGTTTCTCATGTGATGTCATGTGCACAATGCTCAACAGCTGTCTGCCATATTGGATGTGATACAACCACAGGTTGTATTCCCCCCTCAGTAATTGCTTTGGTTTCTAGTAGATTGCCACATTTGCTTGTAGTAAAGTTGTGCCTCAGCATTGCAGCCAACATGTTTCAAAAGGTGCAACTTTTACTTTGAAGGCAAACAGTCTCAATTTCAGTTTCACTAGTGTTGGTAGACAAGTCCATCACTTTCAACCAACTTCAAGAATTTGTTCTATAATAGTTAACTCAACATTTGTAGTAAATGAACTTGTAAGATATAATGAGGTTTAATAATCATTTTGGGACATCAACCTTTTGTCATGAATGACAAGACCAGACTATTGTTCACATTGTCACTATTAGTATTATTTTCATCAGGTGTAGTGTTACTGTGTCCCATTACTGCTGGAGTCTGTGATGATGTGTCTCTCCAACTGTAAAGTCTTCAAAGTCTTTCTATTTTTGCCAAGTTGAAGACCTCTTGTTCACCTGCTGGGCAGACACACAAAGGCCTCGGAGTGATGAGCCATTTATGTAATGGACCATTTTTATCAGACAGAGGGTTCCTCTTTGGCAATCCATAATGGAAATCAGAGATAAAATGAGGTTAGAAACACAATAGAATTAAAATTGCATGAGAAGAGTGCAGAACAGTCCATTAGTACAGTGTTTTCAGTGCAGGAAATGAGTCATATTTCTACATGTATAGATGCCTGATCTTTTTCCCCTTCATATATAACACATGCATACATATATTTGGGATGCTGTCAGTGTATTCTCCGATGGCAATGTGCTTGCCAGACATGTGTAACTTAAAGTTCAACCTCCTCATTTCCTTGTTCATGTCATTCAGTAATGTGAGCAGCGTGCCAAAATCACTTCTTAATTTTTTATGGTCTTCAAAACATTCTGTGTGCACATGCATCAGGGCTCTAGACTAACTTTTTGCCATGGGCGCACAAAAGTTAGGCGCACACAAATTTTATAATAATTTATATAATATAATGTGTTTTTCTGGATACACTGTGCTTTTTCAGCATTCAAAGATTGATGACACCGTGTCAGAGCACTGGCTATGAATTTCAGAAGGATCAGGCCTTAACTTAACAGAAAAGTTAGCAATAGTTCTTTTCCTATTACAGCTACATCCACTTCTGTGGTGCCTAGGCTGCTCACTAGGGCTGGGTATCATCACTGATTTCTATAATCCATTCGATTCCGGTTTTCAAAGTCCCGATTCGATTCAACTTAGCCTCAGACAGTCAGAAATATTATAATTCTGATCATTTATCAGTACTGACTTCTTCAGAGTTGTGAACATCACAGCAGATGCCTTTGTGTGAAAGTAACTGAGAATAAAACAGAAAAACATGAAGGAGATTTTCCTGGTCTGGCTTTTTATAGCAGATAACCTTAAAAATATTCTACAACGTTCTGCATATAAAGTTTAAATTTCTTCAGTATTGAACAACAGAAAAAATAGGCTTTCTTATCAGAGGTCATTTAAGTGAAAAAAAGAAAAAAAAAAAAGACAGCAGCCGACAGCGCTGTAAACAACGGTAGACTGGTGGGTAATAAGCAAATGAATAATACAGAAAACAGAGATTGGAGACGGGAAACTGTTCTTGAAGTACAGAGAGAGATAGAGAGAGAGCTAGCTGTGCATGGAGTGTGATTTTAATAGTCGTGGAAGCAAAACAGCAAAATTCATGACGACATTGATCAAATGTGAAGCGCAGTTTGCTGCTTCTTTTGCTGCTGGCTCGGTGAATTTTAGTTGGAGAGAGACAAAACCTGCAATTTGGTCGCATTTGCGACCAAATTGGTCGCACTCTAGAGCCCTGTGCATGCATTCGTACTGTGGAGGATATATCTTTACACACATTCATATGTACATCTGCTTCACCTGTGTGCCGTCCTTTGTGATTTCCTTGCTTAGTTGCTGAAAGGACCCGCTGCGGGCCACATAACGTACAAATCCTTTTTCCAATTAGCTTGCCCAAGTTCGGCTCAGTGGCGCATAGATCTACTGTAAATCTGACCTGCAACATCTTGCTCCAAAGGGATACATGGAGCAAGTAAAAAGGAAGGGAGTTCTCCAAAGCTGTGTAGCATTTTGTTGGATTGTTTCCAGGCCTCTGATGAGCCAGGTCAGCATCTGGCCCCACCAACTGTCAGAATCCACATCAGTTATCCGGTTAAAGGAATGTCATACGCTTTGAAACAGGAAAAAATAGACACACATGTCTGAGTGGATGTTACAACCACAGATTAAGCAGCAAACAACCCCACATGGAGCCATTAAATGTTTCTTCTATGGACAGACTCTACCAGAAGCCTGCCTCGTGTCAGCAGAGGGGTTTTATTGTTTTCAGTAAACAGAGAGCAGTTGATTGTCATCAACTGAGATTCTCTCTGTGTTTGTTGTAGTATTTCCAGCCACCATCATTTGAGCACACTGTGGTTTCATGTTCCACTGTTACAATGAACCTCTTATGTTGCTAATGTGCTGTGAGACCATATAATTATTTCCCATTTCCTCTCTTTTAATCCTATCAAAGCGTTTCTTTGATTTAGACATTAAACCATAATAATTTAAACCAAAACTGTATTCCACAGAAACAAAAGACAATGTAACAAAATCACATAGACAGTCTGTTTTCAGAATACCACATTTGGTTTCTTTTGCACTCAAGTTGCGGCACACACCACTGAGACATTTTCAGTGGACATAAAAGCCAGTGGGGCTGAGTGAATGAGACCTGGATGTCCTTGGAGATGTGCCTTGGAAGGCAAAAGAATGACTTGTGAATGTGAAGGGATATCCAACATTCAAAATCCCTCCCACCGGTTCTATCTACTTCTTGGCAGATGTGAATGAGCACAAATAGATGACGCTGTGAGAAAAATTAGGAAGTGGATCGTCCAAGACGAAAGTGATGACACGCTCTTTCAAGCAGTCCGGTTATTTGGCATGAGTAACTAGATCATGGCTTTGTCCACATGACAGCAAATCCAGAACTTTTTCCGAAGAAGCAAATATTCTCACCACAAATCAATACATGAGTACCTCTTTAATGTGTGGATGGAGTATTTTCGTCTTGGTAAATGTTACCAACAAACATCAGCATCTTGGCACTCTCATTGTAAGGAGCATGCTCAACTGCTGGCCAATGTAAATCATCATTATGTTTAATTATAGTAGTGTTTTCTTCAAGCACTAGCAGAACTTCTGACTAGCACTTAAGAAACTGCAAGTGTGAACTTAGGTCAATGGAGTATGAGTGCAGCATACTGTGAGCAAGGCTCGTGTACTAAGAAGACTGAGCGGAAATAAGAAATTTCAGGTCTACTTGGTAGTAATGGAAATCTAGATTTGATTGATGAACAGCAAAATGTGAGGCCAGGAGCTCTAACCAATCAGATGACGACACCTCTACCATGAACCATGCTCTGGAAGGGGTCGACCTGGAAATGAAGCTCAAAGAGTGGATTGTTCAGAGACATAACCCCCATTCACACCCAGCTCCGGTACAACGTGGTCTGGAACAACTTTACAACCTGTGGGGGTTCTCAGCCTCCAAAAATATGTCACTGATTTGCACACGCAGACACACACACACACACACACACCTGTGCATGGTTCACCAACCTCTGACATGTGCTGAGAGGAAGGTGGGGCCACAGTCAAAGTGGGACACTTAAGACATCATGACATCATCGGGCCAGGTGATGGAGTGCTGTGTCAGGCTTTGTTTGGTTTTCCAGCTCTAACCATATAAGCAATAACACAGACTCTGAGAAAACATGTCAGTGGAGGATATAACTGAGACCGGCACACGAGAGAGGGAAAAAAACAAAACAAAACATAAAATAACAATTCAGGACATGAATGTGTTCGGAAGAAATCTAGGGTTGAACATAGCTGTAATTATTTAGCAACAAGGTGCCGTCAGTTTCATTTCCCGCATCTCCTTCACACCCCAGTGACCTATGAGCCACATCTGGCGAAAATACTGACACAGTGGGTCTTATGATACATGAGGCTCCCCTCAACATCTTTATACTCAACATAATGCGCTATACATTGAGTGTAGACCCCAGTATACTCAGAAGCTACAATTGCTTAAATATGCAATGTTTAGAATTTAGTAACATCTACTGGTGAGGTTGCAGATTACAACCAGCTGAATATATGTAGGAAGAAAAAACAAAAACAGAAACATTAAAGGGGCTCTGACTGACTCTCAGTGTTTGGTTTGTCCATTGTATGGACCTGCAGAAACATGAAAAGGCAGCAAAAGTTATTTTCAAATGTTTAAGCACTATGAAAACATATTTATGAAACCTTTCTCCTAGTATTCGGTGCAACTCAAGTTCTGCAACTTACACAGATGAAGTTTTGAAAAAGTTACCTGATTTATTGGCGACTTCAAGGTTGTCTCCTTCTACACCTCTAGACCTCTTCAAATGCAATTTTTAATATCCTGTAAATGTGTGTCTAATATGTGTTGGATGTCCTTCAGTGTTTCAAAATGACAAACCTTTAACTAGAATTTCTTTTTGGTGGAAGTGGACACATGTTACAGGGACCCAACTTTGGTGAGCAGGGCAGATAGGGTGCAATACTGGTACATGCCAAACTTCAGACTGGTTTGCTCTGAGTGTCCTCAGTCAGACACCTCAGGACTTTACAGTAGAGCTCCACCATGGCAAACTTAACCTGGGGGTTGAATTTACTGGCCCATGATTAATGTTTTTTTTCTTCCTTTTTAAGCATTTGTCACAAAGTATATTGCTCAGTTTCTGATGAATTACAAGCAACTTTATTCAGATGGTTTGTGTAGAGTTAACAGAAGCTGTGTAGTAGAATTTGCCTAAATCGTAGAACACATTTATGATATTGGTGTACAGACCTTCCAGAAAGACTGGTGGGACTGGTGATGGAAACAGTAACAGATGGATTGATGAAGGGGTTGTGAAAAGCAATGATAGAAGAGAGTTGGCATGATCTGTGACTAGTATTTATTGCTACTGTGATGAAAATAATAGAATTATTCTAGTCAGTAGTCAGTGGTGCAAGGTGTGGACCCAGCAAGGAAAGAATGACACGCATAGTGGAGGGTTCCATGAAGTGTGAGTCATTCATTAGCACCTCTTTATAGACTTGTGTACCTCATTTAAAAAAGGTACACTGCATCCTAAAATAGAAGCAAGAATTAACATGCTTGGAAAACTCCATCTGATGTTTCCATCTGCACATTTTGGCCACTAATGGAAGTGTGTGACGTGTTCAAAACCAAAATGATGTGGTGGTATGATGTGTGCAGAGTCACATCACACCACACCACCTCTGAATCCACCCTCACTTCTGGCGTTCTAAAGGCCAAGCAACAGAGAATGACTTTAATTTCCCAAAGATGGTGAAAACGCCTTCAGTTTTCCTCACATACTGGAGGCCTGTGGGCTTTGAGTTTTCTGTATAATGCAACCTTGGGTTTCTTGAAAGGTGCTATATAAATATATTATATTATCAGTTAGCTAGGAAAAGTTTCAGAACAAACATGCAGACACACTACGATCTTTATAGTGATGATTTATTTAAATCATTTGATGTATGTCTTAGCCATTGTAAACTTTCTATACGCAAATAGTCACAACCCCATGTTGGGAATATTGTAGGGTGTTAACAGCGTTTCCCATCTGATGTTTCCGTTTTAGGCCACCAGGAGACTGAGGTGTGACGAATGTCCATGCCTGTAGGAAAAGGAAGTAGGATGCAGTTGTGTGACCTGTCTACCGGGGATAGGAAATGTAAGTCGTCATCTGGGGCCGGCTTAGGTCATCTCTGTCTGATTTACCTTACAATAGCGCCTGATCAGTGCAGCGTGTTGAATTTTGATAGGGCATCATGCATTGAGATTAGATTGAATCTAAACTAAGGAAAGTTCAGAAATTTTAGCCTTTTTAATGTTTTCCATTCCAGCTAAACTGAAGGCTGAAATTCATGTCTTTATATCACTTCATAACTACAATCCCCTTAAGGCATTTTATATTGCATGTGAGAGAGCCCACAATATTAGAGAGAAAACCCCAACAATCAAACAATCCCTTTTGGCAAATCAATTTGCCGACTGTAGGGAGGACGAACCCCTTGCTTAAGCAAAATGACTTCAGCAGAACCCGCTGAGTAGTTGTGGAGTGAGGAGAAAAAAAGAGAAAAAAGAAGAGCATAAAGAGACAAGGAATAATAAACTATGGGAGAGGGGCCAAAAAGCTAATGAGATGCAGTGGTGGTATATAAACATATAAGGAGTGAAAAGAGGGGGGAGTGGAGAAGAAATGCTCAGCGAATCACAGGATGTTCCCCAACAGCTTGAGCCTATAGCAACATAACTGAGGGATATTTCAGCATCGCCTGATCCAGCTGGAAAAGCCTTTGTCTTACATCTTAATCATTGAAATTCTGGGACCTACAACTAAGCCTGCAGTCTGGGAGTGATGTGCTCTCTGGGGATAACATGACACTGTGATCAGAAGATATAATCAGAACAACCTAGACATGATCAAGACCATCATTTCTTGTTGGTTTTGGACAGGTGATTTTGTTAGTTTAGCAATACAGAAATTAGTCCCTAATAAGTCTATCACTTCAGTCTAATTTAGGGATCTGATTAGCTTCTCTTGACAGGCAAAGATGGGAATGTGTGTGTTGTAGTGATCCCTTTAAAGCAATTATGAAATCAGTGGTGCAGGATAATTGGTATCTATTATCCTCCTGGGTGAGTGAAGGCAGACAAAGCTGTAATGCAGAATAGGGGAGATAGATGCTTCATCATCCTTCTGCCTTTATTACCTCAAAGTGACTTTGAGGTGAAACTGGGCAGAACATATAATGCTGTGAAGGATTTTGGGATAGCTAGGATCCTTTCAGGTTTTTTGACCACCCTTGTTTGAACCAATGATTGGTTTGAACCCATATTAACCTTACTGATGCCTTGCTTAGAAGTAACAAATTGGAAAGTTTTCCAGCATCAGCTCTGAGATTAAAATGCTTGTTTTTTTTCTTGTGTCCTTTTATTATTTTCCCCTCATGTTTGTAGTTATCTTCTCGTGTTTGATGCCTGCCCTGTTTCATGGACTATTTCCAAGGCCATCAAAACTGGCAACAGTGCAATTAGCACTGTGCAATTAGCTGGGGCTTTTGCACACTGCTCTCGTTTGTCTGAAAGGCATCTCTATTTGAGTATTTTCCTGTATTTTATTATCGTAAATATCATCTGCCAGGTTTTCTCTAATTGCATTCAATGAAGTGAATGCAAAATATCCACATAATTTGGCTCTTACATCGACAATAAGGTTTTACAATTCTGAAAATATAAGCATGTAAATATAAAAAAAACATAAAAAACACTCAAACAAAATACACAATTTCTATTACCCTCTTAAAAACAGCCTAACTAGGCTTTTAGGTGATTTTTAAAATTATGAATAGAAGCCAATTCTCTAATTGTATAAGGCAACTTATTCCACTGAAAAGATGCTCTAAATATAACAGAGTTTTTCAAAAAGTTACTTTTAACTCGAGGAGTTACTAAATTGTGGTTAGTTGAGAATCGTGTAGCATGATTATGTATTTCATCTGGATACTGTGTTTACCAATATTGCTTTCTTTAAAAATACAAGTAAGCCATAGTATAATTTAGCTTGTACAGAAAGCCAAGAAAGTTTATCGTGCATTTTATCAATATTTGTATAATATGAACACCTTAACACTAATCTGGCCGCCCTACTTTGGACTAACTGAAGTCTGTTCAGATCTGTCTTATTAGCTGCTGACCAAATGATTGAGCAGTACTCTAGATGAGATAATACTAGTGCATTAATGACATCTTTCATAATTGAAGAAGTAATATAAAAGGAGCATTTCCTAGCTATAGCTATGCCCTGTCCCATTTTCTTAATAACAGAGTTGATGTGCTGAGACCATGAAAGGTGGTGGTTTATGGTAACACCAAGTAATTTAATCTGGGTGACCTGTTCTAATACCGATCCAGCTATGGAAAGATTTCATTGTGGGCTGTTGACTAAGCGTACTCTACTTCCTATTAACATGGATTTGGATTTAGACACGTTTAAAATCGTGTTGTTTTTACTTATCCAGTCAAACACGTTCAGCAAATCTAGTTGTAATACGCTTGTCAATTCAGGGTGGCTACTGGCTGAATAAAACATGGTGGAATCATCAGCATACATTACAAGATGAGATTTATCCAGGACGTACGGCAAATCATTCGTGAAGACTGAATAGAGAAGTGGACTGAGGCAGCTGCCTTGAGACCACAGTTCATTTCACAGCCCTCCGAGAAATAACCATTATAATAAACCTTTTGCCTTCTTCCAGACAAATAACTTTCTATCCAGCACAAAGCAGCTGGTGAAAATCCATAACATTTTAGTTTATCTATCAAAAGATCATGATTTATCAAATCAAATGCAGCACTAAAATCCAAAAATACCACCCCGGCCAAATTCCCATTATCTAGATATTTATACCAGTTATCTGTCATGTGAATGAGAGCTGAACTGGTGGAATAACCAGGTTTGTAGGCATGTTGAAACTGAGTGAGTAACTGATTTTCTGTTAGGTAATGTTGAATTTGTTCATAGACAATCCTCTCCATAATTTTACTTAGAATGGGGAGTAGACTAATAGGTCTGTTATTGACACTATTAAAAACGTCATTCTTGTTTTTAGGAATGGGAATTATTTTCGATTCTTTCCACTGCAATGGAAATAAGCTGCATGCCAAAGATCTATTAAATATGTGACCTATAGGAAGGGACACAAACTTGGCTGCAACTTTGAGCAGTTTACTACCCATTATATTATTTAAAACTTTCCACACCTTCTTTCTGTCCTTATTGGCCTCCTTGAGCTTGAGTTGATAATATTCTTTCTTCTTGCGCCTATTCAATTTAGTTACTTGATTTCTTAACTCGCGATATCTTGCCTACTCTTGTGGACTGACAGACTTATGTGCTTTTGCTATATCCCTTTCTGACATTGCAGCCTTAAGTTCATTATCTAGCCAAGGTGCGTAGTTCTTTTTAACAGTAAATCAGTAAATCAAAGGGGGCATGTTTGTCAGCCAGGTAGCAAAAGTTTTCAATAATAATAGATAATGCCATATCAGGGTCACGCTCGAGGCAGATGTCAGTCCAGTGAATTCCTTATACGTCATTAATATACTTATCTGCATTGAAATTTTTGTATGATCTATGAAAAATAATCTTTTGTGCAGTTTTCAGTGGTTTCATTTTCTTGGTCAAACCTACAAGATTATGGTCACTATAACCAACTGGAATAGAAACAATATTAGAGCAATGCTCAGGAACATTTGCATATATGTGATCAATACACGATGATGACCTATGACCTCCTGCGTTGACCGTGACCCGTGTGGGAATGGTGATCATCTGAGACAGGCAACAAGCCGACGCTGATGAACTTATCTTTTTCCTTAAAGGACAACAAGGAGCTTACCAATTGATATTAAAGTCTCCAAATAAGAACATGTCTTTGTTTTCCTCAGTTACTCTTTCCAGCATTTCACATTCGTTCTACATCATACAACATATTACTACATGGGGGTCTATAGCAGCAACCTACTAATACAGGCCTGCCATAGAGCGGGTGTAACTGAACCCACACAATTTCCAGATCGTCAAGTGTTAAGTCCATACGTAGTTTGCTTGCCATATTATCATTAATGTATAGGGCTACGCCCCCTCCAAATCTGTTTCTGTCCTTCCTATACAATTTATAACCTTTTATTTCAAATTCATTATTCTCAAAGGCATCGTCTAAATGAGTCTCGGAAATAGCCAGCACACTTATCGTATTTGTTGACAACAGTGACTGAATTTCCAGAATCTTATATTTAAGGCTACAAATATTGACATGAGCTACTGAAAAATCTTTACCAGAGAATCCGGGAACAAGTATAGGGTCAGACATTTGCAGACCGATTGATCTCAACAGCTACAAATGACAACATTGCTGAAGTCTAAATATTAATTCCGGCGTTCTGTGACCTCGGTTTAACAATTAATTTGTCATATTTCAGGACGGCAATATCACCTCTGTCTCTGGCCGCTCTCAGCTGTGGTAACAGTTCTGGACTCTGAGAAATCCTCGTTGATGTAAAGATTGGTACCTTTCAGTTTTTTGGCAGATGAGAAAATTAATTGTTTATCTTTAAATCTTTGTAGTCTGACCACAGTCTGCCTGGCTCGTCCATTTTCCTTGTATGGACCTTGTATGGACCGACGAATGCTGTCACTATCCAGACCCAGCTTGTTCTTCAGCATGTGTCGGTGAGCTAGCAATTAAAGTTTGGAGAGCTGCATCAGGCTGTGAGGCCCACGATGAATAAAATAAGTAAAATTCCCCTTTGTCCAGTAAGTCATTCAAGCCTAAACCATTGATTAATTTGCCTTTCTTCAGTACTCTCCTTTATCCTCGTCCTTTACACTTCTCTGCATCATTTTCTCTTTGAGGTTTTGTGGTTGCAGTGTGATAACTTCAATTTACCTTAAGAGCATAAATCCTTGTTGTCGATCAAAGACAGTCATTTACCACTGCATAGCAGCCCCAGGCCAAACACACTTTTCTACATAAACCTCTTGATCCTATTTCCCAGACTATTATGCTTGCATATTTCAATCGGCATGGAGCACAAGTGAAGGGTGGAGGAGGGAGGCTGAGAGGGGGGGGGGGGGGGGGGTAGAGAGGAGGAATGAAAAGCACAAGGAGGTCAGCAGAGAGACATTTCTTTCTTTCACACCATGTGTTACTGTAAGATATTCATTTCCTCGCCCCCCCTCCCTGCGGCCCTTTGTTTTTCTTCTCCATCACTGTCAGTGTGCACTGGCTGAGGTAGTCCAGGTCGTATTGAGTCCACTGGAACCCATCTCTATCTTGGATCCATCCTTCCAAACTGGTTTCCCAAATTGATCCGTGCAGAGTGCAGCTGCGGTAACTCGAGCGCTTTTTATTTTGAACCACCAAAGCCCTTTAAAAATGAGCATGTTGGACTTCTGGACCTAGCTATGAGATTAAACTAAAAGGACCATTTTTTTAAAATCAGATTGACTCTAGACGAAGATCTGTTGACTTCACGTGAGATTTAAAATGAGGCTTGGATCGACTTTAAGCCAGCTGCAACAAGACCTGCTAATGCATCTAATTTGCAAGCCAGTGACGTGCTATTAATTTATCAAACACCTTAATTCACAGATTCTTTAAAATGAGATGAGACATCGCTCCTTTATTCCTCCTTCCCCTTCATTTGTCCGTAACTACCCCTGGCCTGTTTCCTCAGCAAGCCTGCAGTTATTAACGGTGCAGTATGCCTCTGAGTTAAGACATTCTCGTCATAAAATCCTAAAAACGTGACTGTGGTCGTACTTCAAAATGCAACACATTCTTTTACACAGAGATTGAACAGAATTCATTCCAAGTAGAGGGGAGAGTTTCTGGGGGCCAAAGCTGTCACATACTTTTGTTCCAGTTGTTTGGGTCACATGAACTCTCTCTCATTAAATACAGTATGGTAATTTAAGTTTTTAATGTGCTGCCATTTATTTGTTACATTACTCAAACCACCAAAAATAAGGTAATATATGATAAATAGAACAGACATCTTACAAGTACCATACCCTCGAGTCTTTTTCATCCTCACAAACTTCTCTGATTTTGTAGTTGCGTGTGGTCGAGGAGGTTGGTGCCGGAGTTCTAATAAACAGTCTCAGTCACATATTAGGTCTGCCCTACGTGTGTGTGTTTGCAGCTTTCAGATTCAGTCAAAAATAACTACTTATTTCACAAACACACAATATGCTGCGTGTGAGTGGAAAAATTGCTCCACACAGGAGCGATTGTCCAGCCCTAGCCTAGCAACTGCAACTAAACACAGCAAGCCAGTTCTTAGTGTACCAAAGCAGCGTTCTTGGGTATCTAAGGGAGCTTTTCAGCTTTCAAAGAGTTTGGAAGATATGCCTTTTCAGACACAAGAGCAAATGTGTTGCTGAATGCTGCATTCATCTGCTGTAATATAGTAACCAAATTTTTCTCCCGAGGCATCCATTCACTTCCTACCTTAGTTTCCTATTGCGGTTAGAGGTCACATAAACAAAGCCAATAAAAATGAGCCACACAACAGATGTGTAGCATTACCCCCCACTAAAAAAAACAAAATTATGTATGCAAGTATTTATTATTATACATGCTTAAAGGAGACTTTTATACTTTTTGTCATTTATTTTGCATACCCTTTAATCAATGGGCTTTAATCAGTGGTTGTTGATCAATGTTCATGACAATTTGCATATTAATGATCAAGGAACTGACCTCACAGCCCATTGTTCATTCAGTGGGCTGGTTTCAGTTATTGTGCAAATGTACTGTTTATAAGGTTGGGGAAACCTGCAGTGAGCTGAGACTGAAGAAGTCTCTTGTATAAGTGACGAAGTGTTTCTCCCACTGAAAACGCTATATCCAGATGAACAGAATCAACCTTTTGGGACATACTCTAATAAATGGTAAATGGCCTGTATGGACCCCAAAGCGCTTTAATAAAGGTTATAATGTTATAAAGTGGCAGATAATAAGGTAATAGAGTGCAAAATTATGTATGCTAAATCTCAGGCTTCACATTAGTCTGAACTGTTAGAACTGCTGGCTCTGTATGTCAGTGAGGGCAGAAATAGTCCCACCCATGTGCTGTTCAAATTGGCCATTTACAGCTAATAAAAAACCAAGTTGACCTTAAAAGGAAAAGAACTAAAATGTCTCTTTTTAGACTGTGGGTAAACTGAGGGGCTGCACCAAGGCCTGGTATAAGATAAACAAGGGTTGTTTAGAACTGTGACTCTTGCAATGCTAGTCCAAGAATAAGAATATGAAGATAGAAATTAGCTCAAGTTATACCTAAGCTGAGAGTTTGCTAAACTTAGTTGGTAACCTTCTTAACTTATGATAGCCAGACATAAATAGTAAATTCCTGTATGATGTTTTAAAATAAATTGTTCCTATTTCATAGGATAATTCATTATAGTGCTAAGGATTCAACCACCAACCTTCCCATTAATAGATGAACTGCTTTTCTCCCTTAGCTACAACCACCCATTGTGTGTTCTTTTATCCAGGTATGCCTTTACTGGAGTGTTTGGGGGTCATTACCATGAAGCCATTGCCAATCAGAAACATAGTGGATCAAAAGCGGATGTTATTCTTCATTATTCATAATTCTATCAATTTTGACTAGACCCCCCAAACCACTGGCTAAAATGCAGCTCCAAACCATGACAGAGCCTCCACTGTGTTTTACAGATGGTTGGAGACACTCACTCCTGTACCTCTCTCCTTCACATATAATGACGACTTGAACTAAAAATGTTAAATTTGGATTCTTCCCTCCATAAGCCGCCGTGACGTCCTTCCAGTGTTACTATTTGTGATGAGGTTATTTCCATCTCTGCGTCACATCAAAAAAAAAAATGAAGCACTTCCTTTCTGTGAGAGATGGCAAAATTGTCATTCAGTTCTCATTTCCTCCCGCTTGGAAAACTGCAATTCACTTTATACTGGACTCACTCAGTCCTCTCTTTCTCATTTCCAGCCTGTCCAGAATGCTGCTGGTAGGCTCCTCGCAGGCACCCGACAAAGAGATCATATCACACCTGTTTTAGCTCTCCAATAGTTGCCAGTGAGGTTCAAAATCAATTTCAAGATCCTCCTGTTTGGCTACACGGCCTTCATGGTTTGGCTCGTTCCTACATCCTTCAGAAAACCTGGAGAACTGTTGCTCAAGACCACTTTAAAAAAATTACAAAAGAGTGTGGCTCCTTGACATGAGGGCTGTCTCAAGACCTTTGCCCAATACTGAATATTTATGACCTGACATTTTAAAAAAATATGAGTTATAAGTAAATATTAAGAAGTCACTGGTTTTTGTACGAAGTTTGTATAACAATTTTTTTAAACTTTGATTGATTGATTGATTGATTGAATCTTTATTTTGAACATGTTGAAAAAGTATAAAAAAAATATAGAATTAAAAGAGACAAATGAACAAAGCAAACAAAAGGAAAACGAGCAACCACAACTCCAAATAACGTCCATGTTCAAAAAGGAGCAGGAAGAAGCATAAGCTTATTTAATCCCACCCCTTTTCCACTATCTAGTATCAATAGACTACAGAAATACCTCCTTGCAATTACATTATATGTTATGTGTAATTTTTTTTTAAAAATATATACACATATATGTTTCTATCTATCCATAGATACGTATATACACACATACGCACATATACACATTTTCAATAACCCCATTAACACCTCCAGGATACACAACCTACAATTATATATATATATATATATATATATATAAAAAAAAACACCCAGCACGCCCCTGCGGGCGGTTTATCCTTCAAGCTCGGGTCCTCTACCAGAGGCCTGGGAGCTTGAGGGTCCTGCGCAGTATCTTAGCTGTTCCCAGGACTGCGCTCTTCTGGACAGAGATCTCCGATGTTATTCCCGGGATCTGCTGGAGCCACTCGCCTAGCTTGGGAGTCACCGCACCTAGTGCTCCGATTACCACGGGGACCACCGTTACCTTCACCCTCCACATCCTCTCGAGCTCTTCTCTGAGCCCTTGGTATTTCTCCAGCTTCTCGTGTTCCTTCTTCCTGATATTGCTGCCATTCGGAACCGCTACATTGATCACTACGGCCGTCTTCTTCTGTTTGTCTACCACCACTATGTCCGGTTGGTTAGCCACCACCATTTTGTCCGTCTGTATCTGGAAGTCCCACAGGATCTTAGCTCGGTCATTCTCCACCACCCTTGGGGGCATCTCCCATTTTGACCTCGGGACTTCCAGGTTATACTCGGCACAGATGTTCCTGTACACTATGCCGGCCACTTGGTTATGGCGTTCCATGTATGCCTTGCCTGCTAGCATCTTGCACCCTGCTGTTATGTGCTGGATTGTCTCTGGGGCATCTTTACACAGCCTGCACCTGGGGTCTTGCCTGGTGTGATAGACCCCAGCCTCTATGGATCTTGTACTCAGAGCTTGTTCTTGTGCTGCCATGATTAGTGCCTCTGTGCTGTCTTTCAGTCCAGCTTTGTCCAGCCACTGGTAGGATTTCTGGATATCAGCCACCTCCTCTATCTGCCGGTGGTACATACCGTGCAGGGGCCTGTCCTTCCATGATGGTTCCTCGTCTCCCTCCTCTTTCTTGGGTTTCTGCTGCCTGAGGTATTCACTGAGCACTCGGTCAGTTGGGGCCATCCTCCCAATGTATTCTTGGATGTTCGTTGTCTCATCCTGGACTGTGGTGCTGACACTCACCAGTCCCCGGCCCCCTTCCTTCCGCTTAGCGTACAGCCTCAGGGTGCTGGACTTGGGGTGAAACCCTCCATGCATGGTAAGGAGCTTTCTTGTCTTTATGTCAGTGGCTTCTATCTCCTCCTTTGGCCAGCCTATTACCCCAGCAGGGTATCTGATCACGGGCAGGGCGTACGTGTTGATGGCCCGGATCTTGTTCTTACCATTCAGCTGACTCCTCAGGACTTGCCTGACCCTCTGCAGGTACTTGGTGGTTGCAGCCTTTCTAGCGGCCTCTTCATGGTTCCCATTTGCCTGCGGGATCCCCAGGTACTTGTAACTGTCCTCTATGTCTGCAATGTTGCCTTCTGGTAGTTCAATCCCCTCAGTTCTGACTACCTTCCCTCTCTTTGTTACCATCCGACTACACTTCTCCAGTCCGAACGACATTCCAATGTCATTGCTGTATAGCCTGGTAGTGTGGATCAGTGAATCGATGTCTCGTTCACTCTTGGCATACAGCTTGATGTCATCCATGTACAGGAGGTGGCTGACAACTGCTCCGTTCCGTAGTCGGTATCCGTAGCCAGTCTTGTTAATGATCTCACTGAGGGGGTTCAGGCCTATGCAGAACAGCAGTGGGGACAGAGCATCTCCTTGGTAGATCCCGCACTTGATGGTGACTTGTGCTATGGGCTTGGAGTTGGCCTCTAGTGTTGTACGCCACATCCCCATTGAGTTCCTGATGAAGGCTCTTAGGGTCCCATTGATCTTGTACAATTCTAGGCATTCCAGTATCCAGCTGTGGGGCATTGAGTCATAGGCCTTCTTGTAATCAATCCAGGCAGTGCACAGGTTGGTCAGTCTGGTCTTGCAGTCTCGGCTGACTGTTCTGTCTAGCAGTAGCTGGTGTTTTGCGCCTCTGGTATTCTTGCCAATTCCTTTCTGTGTCCCACTCATGTATTGACCCATGTGCCTGTTCATCTTAGCCGATATGATGCCTGACAGGAGCTTCCATGTAGTACTGAGGCAGGTTATTGGTCGGTAGTTGGAGGGGACCGGTCCCTTCTTGGGGTCCTTGGGGATCAGGACCGTCCGACCTTCGGTTAGCCATTCCGGGTGTCTCTCGTTAACTAGCAGCTGGTTCATTTGTGCTGCCAGACGCTCGTGGAGTGCAGTCAGCTTCTTTAGCCAGTAGGCGTGAACCATGTCGGGCCCTGGTGCTGTCCAACTCTTCATACTGGAGACCCTTTCTTGGATATCTGCCACTGTGATGGTTACTGGACCCTGTTCAGGGAGGTCGCTGTGGTCTGCCCTCAGATCCACTAGCCACTGAGCATTGCCGTTATGGGTTGCGTCCTTCTCGCATATGCTCTTCCAGTATTGCTCTGTCTCCGGCCTTGGTGGTGCTGTTCTCTTATTATTGTTCCCTTGCCACTGAGAGTACACCTTTGCTGGTTCTGTGGAGAACAGCTGGTTTATTCTCCTGCCTTCTATCTCTCTGGTGTACCTCCTCAAGCGGCTGGCCAAGGCTGTGAGTCTTTGCTTGGCAGTTTCCAAGGCCTCAGGTATGGACAGCTTGCTGTATTTCTTATGCACCTTCTTTGTCGCACCTTTCTGCAACTCCGTTAGTTGGCTAACCTCCCTCCGTGCTACTTTGATCTTGCCCTCTAGCCTCCTTCTCCATGGAGGGTACTGCCCCTTGTGGCTGTTCAACTTGTAGCCAAGCATCTCACTGATCACTGCTGCCGTATTGTAGATCAGCTTGTTAGTGTCGGTAATCGTGGTTGTAGGTATTGTCCGTAGTGCTGCATTAACATCATCTAGCAGACCTTCTGAGGGTACTTCACGTAATCTTGGTAACCGGCTACGGGGTATCCAGGTTTCAAGCTTGGCCATTATCCTATCCAGGTCAGTTCCTCTCGCACTCAACGATACTTCTCCTATCGCACTTGGGGCTATGTACCCAATCTCGGGTGGGGGTGATGATATCTCCCCCCTGACCTGGCGTCCTGACTCCTCCTTACCGTAGCATTTGTGTTGTACCTCGTCAATCTCTAGCTGTGAGAGCAGTCCCTCTTTCGAATGTTGGAACACTGAGCTACTAGTTGTTTCGCCGTCATTGTGGATGTTGGGTATCGAAGAATCCATAGGTCCGTCATCCTATTCATGTAGCCCCTTCCGCCGGGGTTACTTGAGTAGTAGCATTCCAACAACGCCCTGTTTTCGTCTCTTGCCCACCGATGCCTTCTTGTTCCAGTAGCCCACTTTTCGTCAGGGTGCCCTGGTTCCTCAACACCTGACACGGACCTTGTTGATCCGGGCGACGTCCGAGCCGGCATGCCTTCATATTTATCTGTCTCGCTCATGTCTGCGGTAGGCTTGCTTAGCATAGGGGGTCTAGCCTAAAATGATGACAGAGGTCAGTAATTTGCACCAGAGGTACACTTCAACTGTGAGAGACAGAATGTGAAAAAAAAATCCATGAATTCACATGGTAGGATTTGTAAAGAATTTATTCGTAAATTAGGGTGGAAAATAAGTATTTGGTCACCTCAAACATGGAAAATCTCTGGCTCTCACAGACCTGTAACGTCTTCTGTAAGACGCTTTTCTGTCCCCCACTCGTTACCTGTATGAATGGCACCTGTTTGAACTCATCATCTGTATAAAAGACACCTGTCCACAGCCTCAAACAGTCAGACTGCAAACTCCGCCATGGCCAAGACCAAAGAGCTTTCGAAGGACACCAGGAAAAGTATTGTAGACCTGCACCAGACTGGGAAGAGTGAATCTACAATAGGCAAGCAGCTTGGTGTGAAAAAATCAACTGTGGGAGCAATCATCAGAAAATGGAAGACATACAAGACCACTGATAATCTCCCACGATCTGGGGCTCCACGCAAGATCTCATCCCGTGGGGTCAAAATGATCATGAGAACGGTGAGCAAAGATCCCAGAACCACACGGGGGGACCTGGTGAATGACCTGCAGAGAGCTGGGACCAAAGTAACAAAGGTCACCATCAGTAACACACTACAACGGCAGGGAATCAAATCCCGCAGTGCCAGACGTGTTCCGCTGCTGAAGCCAGTGCATGTCCAGGCCCGTCTGAAGTTTGCCAGAGAGCACATGGATGATACAGCAGAGGATTGGGAGAATGTCATGTGGTCAGATGAAACCAAAGTAGAACTTTTTGGTATAAACTCAACTCGTCGTGTTTGGAGGACGAAGAATACTGAGTTGCATCCCAAGAACACCATACCTACTGTGAAGCATGGGGGTGGAAACATCATGCTATGGGGCTGTTTTTCTGCCAAGGGGACAGGAGGACTGATCCGTGTTAAGGACAGAATGAATGGGGCCATGTATCGTGAGATTTTGAGCCAAAACCTCCTTCCATCAGTGAGAACTTTGAAGATGAAACGAGGCTGGGTCTTCCAACATGACAATGATCCAAAACACACCGCCCGGGCAACAAAGGAATGGCTCCGTAAGAAGCATTTGAAAGTCCTGGAGTGGCCTAGCCAGTCTCCAGACCTCAACCCCATAGAAAATCTGTGGCGGGAATTGAAAGTCCGTGTTGCTCGGCGACAGCCCCAAAACATCACTGCTCTCGAGAAGATCTGCATGGAGGAATGGGCCAAAATACCAGCTACTGTGTGTGCAAACCTGGTAAAGACCTATAGTAAGCGTTTGACCTCTGTTATTGCCAACAAAGGTTATGTTACAAAGTATTGAGTTGTATTTTTGTTATTGACCAAATACTTATTTTCCACCCTGATTTACGAATAAATTCTTTACAAATCCTACCATGTGAATTCCTAGATTTTTTTTTCACATTCTGTCTCTCACAGTTGAAGTGTACCTCTGGTGCAAATTACTGACCTCTGTCATCATTTTAGGTGGGGGAACTTGCACAATCGGTGGCTGACTAAATACTTTTTTGCCCCACTGTATGTATATATATATATATATATATATATATATATATATATATATATATATATATATATATATATATATATATATACACACCCATACCAACAAACCCGTGCATGCGCACACACATGAAAATATTAGACAAGAACACCCTATCAAATCTCTACCTTTTCCCTGTACCCTGTAAAAACCATATCCTTAAACCGCTTTTTAAACTGCGCCATGCTTGGACATTGCTTCATATCTTTACTTAGTCTGTTCCACAGCTTCACTCCACACACAGAGATGCAAAAACTTTTTAATGTTGTACGGATACGAGGATGTTTTAAATTTAATTCCCCCCTCAAATTGTATCCCCGTTCCCTTTTAGAAAACATTTTTAGAATATTGTCAGGAAGCAGGTTATTTATTGCTTTATATATAATTTGTGCTGTGAGAAAATGAACCAGATCTGTGAATTTTAGAATTTTTGATTTTAAGAATAGTGGATTTGTATGATCTCTGTAACCAGTTTTATGGATTATCCTTATGGCCCTTTTTTGTAATATAAAGATTGATGATAGCGAACATTTGTAAGTATTGCCCCAAACCTCTGCACAGTAATTCAAATACGGTGCAATCAGGGAACAATAGAGAATGTGGAGTGATTTGTGGTCCAGAATGTGTTTTACTTTACTCAAGATTGAGACACTTCTTGAAATTTTGTTATGTATATGATTTATATGAGACTTCCAGTTTAATTTATCATCTATAATCACACCAAGAAACTTATGTTCAAGTACTCTTTCAATTTCCACACCATCTACATGAATCTGCACTTGTGCATTTCTAAGGGAATTCCCAAATAAGATAATTTTAGTTTTACTTAGATTTAGCGATAGTTTGTTCCTGTTAAACCATTTTTTAATTTTGCACATTTCTGAAGTAATTGTATCCAGCAGCTCCTTTAGATTCCTCCCAGAACAAAAAATATTTGTGTCATCTGCAAATAATACTAATTTTAATATATCAGATGCCTTACAAATATCATTTATATAAATAATAAATAATTTTGGACCCAGTACAGAGCCTTGTGGAACACCACAAGCAATGTCCAAGCATGATGAGAAATGGACACCCAGCTTCACAAATTGTTTCCGGTCACTTAAATAATTTTTCACCCATTGCAGTACAACCCCCCTAATCCCATACCGTTCCAGTTTATTAATTAATATGTCATGATTGATTGTGTCGAATGCTTTCTTGAGATCCAGAAATACTCCAGCTGCATACTGTTTCTGATCTATAGCATTCGTAATCTCCTCAATTGATTCGATTAATGCCAGAGATGTTGATCTTTTTGATCTGAATCCATATTGACTGTCAGAGAGTAATTTATATTTATCTAAGAATTTGTCTAATCGTTTATTAAACAGGTTTTCTAGGATTTTGGAGAATTGTGGTAGTAAAGAAACAGGCCTGTAATTTGTGAAGTGGCGTCTATCCCCGGTTTTATACAGCGGCACAACTTTAGCTATTTTCATTTTGTTTGGCACTTTTCCCGTCTGAAATGATAAGTTGCAAATATATGTTAGAGGTCCTACAATTCCTTCAATGACCTTCTTGACGATTTTCATGTCAATATCATTACAATCAGTAGATGTTTTATATTTACACATGTGTACAATGTCAATTATTTCTTTTTCCTCCACTGATGTGAGGAACATTGAGTTAGGGTTCCTATCAATCAGGTTTTCACTACATTCTACTGATGGCAGTGACTCAGGAATTTGTTCTGCCAGTTTTGGTCCAATATTTAAAAAATAATGATTAAAGCTGTTGACCTTATCAGCAGTGTTTTCCATAATATTGCCATTATCGATAAAGTATTGTGGATAACTTTGTTGTCCAGAATTATTTTTAATGATACCGTTTAAAACATCCCATATTCCTTTCATATTATGTTTATTGTTGTTCAATATTTTACTATAATACTCCTTTCTACATACACGTATAATATTGGTCAACTTATTTTTGTATTTTTTATATTTATTTTCAGCATCTTTTGTTCTTTGTTTTAGGTATTCCCTATAGAGTGTATTTTTCTTTTTACATGCATTTTGTAAACCCTTAGTGAGCCATGGTCTATCTGAATATTTGTGCTTTCTGTTGTATTTTATTGTTGGACAGTTTTTATCGTACAACTCCATGAATATTCTTAAAAATATGCCATATGCAATATCAATATCAACTTAATTATCAGTCGTGTGTTCTGAGGATGTCACCACAGCATTGCTGGGATAATATTTACCCAGGTGCTGAATGTGGATTGGGAGACGTTTATAGAGCCGAGCGCTTTATGGAATCCACATCCCTCTTCAGCAAGCCCTCGCTGGGCTGCCTGCACAGTGTCTCAGAGAGGGAAAGAAAGGGAGAAAGGGAAAGATGGAGTGAGAAGGAAAGAGCAAGACATGATGATGGAGGGAGCAGAAAGAAAGTAGACACCAGATACGGACAGACACAAATAACCCAGAGTTTGACAGTTATAGTTAAATCCAGTTCTCCACAATGCTGCAAACCCATGCATTTCTAAAACAATTTGTTAGGAGGATAATCACGCTTTGGATCCAAAGCACTCAATGCTGCAGTGAAGTCGAACTTAAGAACTCTGCTAAAATTCCTGCCTTTGGAATTTGGATTCCTGTGTTTTGAGACATATGCTTTATATATGAGCCTGGACGTGGCCAACACGCTGCTTTATTTTCTTAACCAGACACCCACTGGCAAGTAACATAACTGTGGTCAAAAACAGGGAGAGGCTTTAGCAGCATACAGAGCCCACCCTACCAAACGACATCCATACACGGTGCCTCGCCCCATGTGTTCAGTTCGCTCGTATGCGTCTGTAAATGTGAGAGCGGCTGAGACATTCAGGAAGGAGAATAGCAGAATTTGGGCCCTACCAGAGGGCCACCTTGGCGGCTAGGGTTACCTCCACTCATTCTTCCCTCCCTTTTTTCCACATGAACAGGAAAACCCGGCCTCTCCCTCCCTCTGAGAAGTGCTGTATAACTCAGTGTATCTATGAAAAAGAGACGGGCCAGCCTGGTTTAGCTCGGCCTTGGAAAAACCACATACTAGGGCGTACTCAGCCTTCAACATGCTCCCCGCAGAGAAACGCATATCGGGGAAGTCGTTGGCCCCTCTCATAAAATCAGCACCACGCTTTCACCTTCCCTATTCTTTTCTTTTGTTTTCTGTATTTCTCCACTCCTTGCTATGTTGTTTGCCATGCCCCCTTTCCCTTCCTTTTGAAATGTGCTAACATGTCAATGGTAATTCATGTTGATAGCAACCCTCTCTCCAAATGTTTCCACTGTAACTTTAACCCAGAAATCGGTGGTAGATCCTTTTTGATCAAGCTGTTTGCTGAGGTGGCTACTTAGCACTGCTTTCCTTGGCTAGTTGGTGGTGACCTGTTTAAATATACGCCCACTTTCTGTTTAGAGTGGCGTTTTGGATTTAAACCCTCTGCTCGCCAGTCAACGCACCTGACGGGAACAAATAGACTCAATCTGCTTAAGCTGTCAGAGTTGCTGTTGGCTCAAAGCGCAGCATGTGTGAGGGATGTGGACTCAAGGACGTTGTCCATATAACGTTCAGGTTATTTGGTTGCACAGTAATCAAGTCTTTGCACTGTGTGTGAACTTTTACAGCATGTCTGTTGTTGCCGTTGTAGCTGGGAGAGGTGTAGGCTTTGCAGCCTTAGCACAAAGCGGGATTTCCAAGTCGTTATACCGAACTTACAAGGAGGTAGTTTGTTAGTAGTGTAATCCTTCTGAGAATGTGTGCATTCTAAAACTGCATCAGGGTCAAGATTAAGGGTGTTTAAATTTGGACTCGATGGTGAAAAGAAAACTCTGATTCTTCTTTTTTTATACAGTTGTAATCATTATTTAAATGCACTCAAGAGGTCACTTGTCAGTTAAATGTAAGGATAATGTACACATACCTCACACATACCTCCTTTTTGTCTCTTTACACATATGATACCAATTACAGAATTATATACCCAGAAACACTGATGGCTTTGGGATTTCAGGGAGTCAGACCTGGATCACTTGATAGTGCGCATGCACACACACACACACACACACACACACACACACACACACACACACACACACACACACACACACACACACACACACTACAGTGACCCCAGTAATTAGGGCTTATACAGTGTACATGAATTTAAATACTGTTTCACATAAATCATGGCCTACCTATTCCTTTAACTACACTCAGCCACAATCTGCTAATCACGTACAAACACATGCATGCCTACACACACTCTGGAGTCTTATCTGCAGCCTGTCCCAGTCCACAGATGTTCCCTCTCAGCGTGATCTCCAGGATTTGGACTGTGTTTTGAAGCACTGGGCCATCGATGCGCTGCAAAGCCTTGGAGATTTTTAGTGGCGGGCCCTAAAAGAGAATTTTGCCCCCTCTGCTGAACTCCCTAGAGAAGCTGAGCTCGATGCTAATCATGGCATGGGATCCAAAAGTGGTGCAAATAAATGTGCATGGGTTTGTGTGTGTATGAGTACAAAAACACGCATGAATTTTCAGCCTTGTGTAGCACATGTGTAGCACAGCAGTCATGTGAGCTTTCATTCTTGAAGTCTGTAGACTTACAAAATATTGGCAACCTTCCTCCAATACATGTGTTTTCTATTTTCTAATTGGAGAGACTCCACTTTTACCTTATTTCCATCTTTTCCCCCTCCAATAGCTGATATATTTTGTACATTCTGCCTTTCAAATGTAAACACCAATGTGGAATGTTCCCAATCAAAACCCGAAAAGTCGCTCATACACAAATCTGATCCCACGTGTTTGTTTTGGTCTGTGGAACACTTTGAGCTTCTATTTTCTATTTGTTTCCTCACCAGTGGGCATGACAAAGGGTGGGCGTTGCTTTTATTGTACACGGGAGTATTAACAGGTGGTTTCAGTGGTAGTCCTTACGCACGCCTTGAGGTTCATGGATGAAAACATTTAGCCAGACAAAATTTGCACCATAATTACCATTTCAGTCTTTGTTACATCATGTCTACACATTCAAAATAATTTTGCTTGGATAGACAATGTGCATAAAATAAATAAATAAATAAATAGAGTGATAAGAAAGACCAGAGTAAAACCCTAAAGCGAGTCCAGACTCAACACACGGTCACTAAAATGAGGTCGTAAAGGAAAATCTGAGAATCATTTTACAATTTATCGGAGCCCAGATTCTTATCAGTTTGTGCTTGCTATTAAGCCATTCATAGTTACTGCACAATGGGCAGTACAGCACAATTTGACCTACTTTGTCAACAACAACAAGACTCTACAGCCGTATAAGCAGCTGTATGAGGTCCAGACAAAAGGTTTATCAGAACTGGTGTGTTTAAAATCGGAGGAAATTGTTTTGATTTGCTCCACCAGAAGTGAAACGTGGTCTCTCATCAACTTTTTCCAGATACATACTGCAACCCTGAACTTTCCTAAGCATTACCTGGTGTAGGTACATGTGAGAATGGTGACTGGACACTAAACAGTCTTTAACTTGCCAGCTTTTGATATGGGATAATGTTAGAATAGTGCAGGTGAACTGCAGGTCACGAGAGGTCTCCTTCATAATCTAATCCAAGAAAATTCCTCGCCTAAAACAGGCAGAGTATTTTTAATGGCTCCCTGCCTCTTGCTGTTTAAGTGAGGAAGGAATTATGAAAAATTACAGCAGTACCCAGACCTGATTAATAGACATTCTGTAGAATGAATGCATGATAAAAAACACACGTTTGTGAATCTGACTCGAATATTAAATTATTTTAAATTGTGGTCAGAAACACCCCCTCCCCTCTGGATCTATGTTATTTTTGTGCCACTATTCTGGGCGCACGTAAAAAAAATTTGAGCGCACGTAAAAAAAAAATTGCAGTTGCAAGTGTTGCATTTTGAGGAGAAATTTATTTTGAGCGAAGAAAAGCTAAATTTGAGTGAACAAACTTCATTGCTGCGTGCAAAAAATGTATTTCAGTGTTTGCTATTATCCACACACACACACACACACACACACACACACACACACACACGCACACACACACGCACACACACACACACAATAGCAGCCCCTCTTGCTCAGTTTTTGCATTTGCGCTCGCTCGCAATGTGTTGCTCGCGCTCTCAACATTGCTGCCGGTGCGTGCTCAACTCTTTCTGTACACCGTTATATTTATGTCACAAAACCAGCCAATCACAGACTTGGATGCAAAAAAATCTGATTGGCTGTTTTGGTCTCCAATCAGCTGGAAATGACGAAATGCAATATCCCAGAATCCATTTTGTCCAAAACTCAAACGAGGCAGTGGCGGAGGAACACAGAGTGGCGGAGTTTGAAATATTACTCTTTCTGTGTCACAAGATAAACTTTTAAGATATTTTCATGCGATAATGTAGCTGTGTAAACTTCTAATATCTGCTCGATTTATCAAGACATCACATATTTCCATAAGTGCTCTAACGTTTTCTGAGATGGCTGTTACCCACCAGCTAACCCGGGTGGTCACTCGGGTTAAACATAATATATAAGGCTGAACTGACAAAAAATCACCAACTACACCACCAGGTATTATAGGAAAAACCATAAAGCCTTTGAACTAAAACAAACGCTGTTGTGACAGTGATGTACACTGTCTTGTTGGTATATATGTATGATTTGTATCACCTTCATGTTTCCCTCTCACCACGTATCCAAATCGATATCATGAGCAGCAGCTTTTACAGCTGTGGCTCCAGCAAACATCAGCTGATACTAGAAAGTAATATTAAATAAATTCTAACAACAGCTTATCAAGCTTGAACGTGCTGCTGTTGTTTAGCGCAACATCCGCTGGTTTCCTCTTTCTGGCGCAAAGTGGGTGATAAACAAACAAGAGAGATGATCAGCTGATCATTGATCAGTTTCATGATTGAAGTAGCAACAGGAGAGGGAGAATGAGACGAGAAGAGGCAGCTGACAGCGTAAAGACAGAATAACTCCAGCTTTGTGTCTTTTTTTTCTCATTCTAGCTGAAGTCCGGGACGAATCGCGTTCCTTTTCATCTCAATACAGCTGTACTGTAATTGGTCCAGCTCAGAGTTGATCATGACCAACTGGCTAATCCACCACCTTTCATTGTTTATACCGTTACAAAAACAAACAAGCAAACATAAAAATGAAAAATCACCATCGGCCCACCGGGTAAATGCTGGGTATGCCCAATGGCCAGTCCAGCTATGCGGTCAGCTGGTGGGTAACAGGCATCTCCAAAAATGTTAGAGCACTTATGCAAATATGTGATGTCTTGATAAATCGAGCAGATATTTGAAGTTTACACAGCTACATTATCGCATGAAAATATCTTAAAAGTTTATTTTGTGACCCAGAAAGAGTAACATTTCAAACTCCGCCACTCTGTGTTCCTCCGCCACTGCCTCGTTTGAGGTTTTTTTTCAAGTCTGTGATTGGCTGGTTTTGTAAGAGTTTTGTAAGAGTTTTGTAAGAGTTGAGCGCTCACAGGCAGAAATGTTGAGATCCCAAGCAAGACATTGCGAGCGAGCGCAAATGCAAAAACTGAGCGAGAGGGGCTGCTATTGTGTGTGTATGGATAACAGCAAACACTGAAATACATTTTTTGCACGCAGCAATGAATTTTGTTCACTCAAATTTAGCTTTTCTTCGCTCAAAATAAATTTCTCCTCAAAATGCAACACTTGCACCTGCAAATTCTTTTACGTGCGCTCAATTCTTTTTTTTTTTTTACGTCCACTCAGAATAGTGGCACAAAAATAACGCCATATGGATCCAGCTTCATAAAGGTGAGCAGACATGTCTGTTTTTATTGAACTGAATATCTTTATTGTCATTGTCGCTTGAACAACGAGATTAACAGTTGTCTTTGATCAGCTAAAAACCTTGAAATACCAATAAAACAACAGAACATTCACATTCATTCCAATACATATGGATCAATTAGTTGCAAGTTATTCCACAGCATGGTACAGGGTACGGTTGCTAATGCTGATGTTCAAATATGATATTGCTGTTGGGTAGAAGCTGTGTTTAAGTCTGTTTGTTCTTGCTTTGTTTGTCGTATACCATCTGCCCGAGGGCAGCAGTTTCAACAGGGAATAGCCGGGGTGAGAAGTGTCTTTAATCATGTTCTGAATTTTTTTCCAAGCAATGGTTTTCATGTAAATCCTTCAGCACAGGGAGAGGGCAGCCAGTGATCTTTTGGGTGGTGTTAATGACCCCTTGGAGTGCTTTCCTCTGAGCTGCCGTACAGCTAGGGTACCAAACGCATATGCCATCAGTTAGTACACTCTCAATGGTAGCTCGATAGAAGGACACCATCAGTCTCTGTGTGATATTATTATTCCTTTCATTGTGGAGCCAGAGGAAGTTTGGCTCTCTTAAGTGTGGTGATAAAGGCATGGCATATCAGGAGGAGCCACACCTAGGACATGTTGCAAAGAACATCTTTCTTGGCTGGCTTGGCTGAGTTTAAGGAACTAGTTCAAGGAGGTGGCCAGGGAGAGGGAGGTCTGGGCATCTGTGCTTAAGCTGATGAGCAGTAGAAAATTGATGGATGGAGTACTTAGCATGCTTGCCATTTTAGGTCAGTACAAATAAGCTAATTAGCACCATAGACTGTAGCCACAGTGAAGCCACTCATTGGCTTTTTGACTCTGTAGTGTGAAACCCTAATGTTAGCATTTTGGAAACTACCACTAGTCATTAAGCGCTAACAAGCAGATGAAAGAAAACAAAAAAAACCCCCCTAATAATAATAATAAAAAATAAAAAATTCTAGCGTTTCACACACCAGAACTGAGGCAAAATCTCTTGGATGAGTAATATTATTTTGAAATAATTCCATTAAGCTTTTAAGTGCAGTGGCTTCATTTTTAGCTTTGGGGGTCTGCACCTAAATTCCTGGTCTAGTCAATGTTAATGCAAAAAGTTAACAAGTAACAACTTTGATTCACTGCTGCTGCTTTTGGTGCTAATTAAAAAGGAACATCAATAAACACACAGATATTCTCTGTGCACTATAAACAGAGAAACATGAGAAACAAACCGTCCTATAGTTTTAAGTTTGGCCCAGAGTGGCAAGTGAGACCAAAACACCACCACTGCTCCATTGCATGTCTACAATCACAATAATTACCCCAACTCTCTCTTTCTCAGCACTATCGGGTGTGTTTTGGTTGTACCCTGTCCCTAATATCCTGTTATTACCCTGTATGAGACATGTTTTGTGTCACTGTAATCCCTGTTTATGGTAAAAGCATTTCTGCTGTATTGTTGGATTTTAATCAGATGCAAGCAGGATATGGTTGTGTTCAGGCCCACTTTGAGGTTGCACAGTCTGTGGTCAGTCTGGCTTTCTTCCCTTGTGAATTGAATTGTAAATACAGATGACATTAATGATTTGATCACTCCCACCACTACCATGGAAAGGCACAAAATAAACTGCTGTTGTCCAATTCTGGCTGAATCTGCAGAGCCAAACTGGCAGTGAAGGCCTCTATCAGGCTACAATCATATCCTGCAAACTCTTTAAAAGGAGATTCTCAGGAATGATCACAGTAATGAAATGGCAAAAATATGCACAGGTTTTCTTACAGGTGAAAGGCACTGAATTTGTTTACATTTTTATAAGGACTTGAGGTAAAACTACCACAAACAGGACAACCAGGAGCTTTTGGTTGCCCTGCGACTCTTTGTTTCGCAACTTTGTTATGTAAGTCTTTCTGATTCAGCAGTGCTCACTGCTGTTGAAGAATGTACACAACTCAAAGAGAGCTGGATCTGTACCGATGTTTCAATATGTTTCCATTTTGATCCTCAGAACCCACATTGGAAACAGACAGCTCCAGCCAAGACCGTTTTTGTAACAAGGGCATACGACCGAATGTTACAGCTTAAAAACACGCTTTCCTTTTTTTGCGACATACAGCACGGAAAAGGAAAGAGCAGAATGCTTTAGGACTTACTACTGTCTTTAAATAGATCAACTCAGTGGAAGGTTAGGCTTTGCTGTTCTTAAAAAAGGCAGAAAACAAAAACATGAATGAGGAACATTCTGCTTTTAATCTGACACAAACATCTAAGTAGACTATTTCTCAAATTTGGAATAAAAAAAAAAATAGCCAGTTCTCTTTAAAGGTTAAACACTTATTGATTTCCCTATCACACACATGATGAGGATATTGACAAGCTGGATAAATAAGTAGGCAGCATAGAACCTAACTAAATGAAAAGGCATTTCATGCATCAATGGGATATGTAAAATTAAAAGATCGATGAAGAAAACATGACTATAGCCATACTAATATGGAACGGGTAATGTGTTAGAAAAGAAAGGATGCCACATTGTCACGGGTAATGGGGGAAATACAGACTCAGTCGCGGAGCTCTGGATGCGAAGCAAACAGTGCGTTTATTTACAGTGCTCAAAACAGTCACAAAGCGAAGTACAAAAATCCAACGGTGATCATCTCCAAATTCCCAGTGGTGTGCAGGTGAGTCTCCCAAGTGATTATCTGAGTGTGTTTCTCCTCCGAGGGCTTAATCCAGCGGACTCCTTCTCTCCAACCTTCTGCTCCGTATCACTTCCTCCTATAAACAAGTGACGACAGCTACAGGTGAGAAGGGTAGCCGGCTAAGGCTATGTTAAAAGTAAGAAAACACTCTTTACTACCGAGCCTCCAGTACAATCCAGCGTCGACTGCCATCCAGACACATAGTTAAGTACCTCAGTCCACAACGAGGATGATCAGTGACAGCTGGATGGCAAATTAGGTGCAGGTGTGTCAGCCACTGGGTGGAGGAGGAGAGAGAGAGAAGCACACACATACACACACAGACAGGTCGCTCCGGGAAGGACCGTCCGACCATGACAGTACCCCCCCTCTAACGGGAGCCCCCGGGCGACCCACGAAACTTGTCAGGGTGCCGATGGCGGAACTCTCTCACCATAGCGTGGTCGAGAACCGCAGACCGCGGCACCCAGGAACGCTCTTCCGGACCGTACCCCGCCCAATCCACCAAAAACTGGAAGCCCCTACCGCGGCGCCTGGCATCCATTATGCGAGTAATGGAATACGCCGGAGCGCCAGCGATATCCAGGGCGGGTGGCGGGGGCCCGGGAGGCGGGCACAACGGGCTGGTCCGGACTGGCCTAATTTGAGAAACATGAAACACGTCGTGTACCTTCATGTTGCGCGGGAGGGCCAGTCGGACAGTCACTGGATTCAGGATGGCTTGCACAGAAAAGGGTCCAAGGAACCGGGGAGCCAGCTTCTTGGACTCAGTCCGCAGAGTGATGTTCTTAGAGGAAAGCCACACCTGCTGGCCCACCCGATAGGCCGGTGTAGGGACGCGGCGGCGGTCAGCCAGTCTCTTGTTTTGAGCGCTCGTACGCAGCAGTGCCGCTCGAGTTGCCCGCCAGATCCGTCGACAGCGCCTCATGTGATGTTGCACGGAAGGCACGGCCACCTCTCCCTCCGTGATGCAGAGGAGCGGGGGTTGATACCCCAGGGACGCCTTGAAGGGAGAGACACCCGTAGCGGCCGACGTGCTAGAGTTATGGGCGTATTCGGCCCACGCCAACTGCTCACTCCATGACGACTGGTTGGAGGAAACGACGCAGCGCAGCATGGCCTCCAGCTCCTGGTTCGCTCGCTCAGTCTGCCCATTAGTCTGCGGGTGGAACCCAGAGGACAGGCTGACCTGGACCCCCAGCTCGGTACAAAACATCTTCCATACCCGCGAGGTGAACTGGGGCCCACGGTCAGAAACAATGTCCAGAGGAATGCCGTGAAGGCGGAAAACATGTTGGGTCAAGAGCTGGGCAGTCTCTAGAGCGGTGGGAAGTTTGGTAAGGGCAACAAAATGGGCAGCCTTAGAAAAACGGTCAACGATGGTGAGTATAACAGTTTTACCAGAGGACGGAGGGAGGCCAGTGATGAAGTCCAGAGCGACGTGCGACCACGGCCGGCTGGGGACAGGCAGTGGTCTGAGGAGTCCCGATGGAGGGGAGTTGGACGTCTTATTTCGGGCGCACACAGGACATGCGGCCACATACTCCCGGACGTCCTGAGAGAGAGAGGGCCACCAAAACAGCCTTTGTAAGAAGGTGACAGTTCGGTTCCTGCCCGGATGGCAGGTAAACCGTGCGGTGTGTGCCCAGTGGATGACCTTACCCCTGACCGCTGAGGGAACGTACAATCTACCTGCTGGACCGGTGCCGGGGTCGGGTTCTTGTCGCTGAGCATCTTGGACCACCCTTTCTATCTCCCAGGTGAGGGTCCCCACGATGCATGAGGCTGGCAGAATGGGTTTCTCCTTCTCCTCAGGGTCCGTGTCTGGCGCGAACTGGCGCGACAAGGCGTCTGGCTTCGTATTCCGGGACCCGGGCCTGTAGGTGATGGTTAGGTTAAACCGTGCAAAAAACAGTGCCCACCTGGCCTGTCGGGCATTCAGGCGCTTAGCCGCTTGGAGGTAGGCGAGGTTCTTGTGGTCCGTCCACACGATAACAGGATGTTCGCTCCCCTCCAACCAGTGCCGCCACTCCTCCAGCGCCAACTTGATGGCAAGAAGCTCCCGGTCGCCCACGTCATAATTCCTTTCAGCCTGAGTGAGCCGACGGGAGAAAAAGGCACAGGGGTGTGATTTACCTGCCTTGCGCTGAGAGAGAACCGCCCCAACTCCAGAATCAGAAGCGTCCACCTCCACCACAAACGGCAGGGCGAGGTCAGCCTGGGCCAGGATGGGGGCCGAGGCAAACAAGCTCTTGAGACGGTCGAATGCTTGCTGAGCCGCTGGAGACCACTGGTACGGCTGTTTGGGCGACGTGAGTTGGGTAAGAGGCAATGCCACCTTACCGAAGTCCCGGATGAAGCGTCTGTAGAAGTTGCTGAATCCCAGAAAACTTTGCAACTTCTTCCGAGTGCCGGGCACAGGCCACTCCAACACAGCTTTGACCTTAGCTGGGTCTGCTCGCAACCGGCCCTGTTCAATGATGAAACCCAGAAAAGAGACAGTTGAGGCATGAAACTCACATTTCTCCGCTTTACAAAACAGCCGATTCTCCAGCAGGCGGTGCAACACCAGTCTCACATGCTTAACATGCTCAGCTCCGGACCTGGAGAAAATCAGAATGTCATCAAGGTAGACGAACACGAAGTGGTTTAAAAAATCTCGTAGGACGTCATTTACCAGGGCTTGGAAAATGGCAGGGGCGTTAGTGAGTCCGAACGGCATTACCAGGTACTCGAAGTGGCCCAGATGGGTGTTGAAGGCCGTCTTCCACTCGTCCCCCTCGCGGATGCGGACCAGGTGATAAGCATTGCGGAGATCAAGTTTGGTGAAATGGGTGGCTCCTTGAAGGAGTTCAAAAGCTGAGGTGAGCAGAGGTAGAGGATATTTGTTTTTGATAGTGATCTTGTTCAGTCCCCGATAGTCAATGCAGGGGCGTAGGGACGCATCTTTCTTTTTAACAAAAAAGAAGCCTGCACCCAAGGGAGAGGTGGAGGGACGGATGATGCCTGCTGCCAGGGAGTCTGTGATGTAGCGCTCCATAGACTCGCGCTCAGGTTTCGAGATACTGTAGAGTCGGCTAGTGGGCAAGGGGGCGCCTGAGAGCAAATCAATCCCGCAGTCGTACGGACGATGGGGGGGCAGCGATTGGGCCCCGTCTTTGCTAAAGACTCGACCTAGATCATGATATTCGGCTGGCACAGTTGACAAGTCGAGGCGAGAGGGCGGCCCCGCAAGATCGTCTGACATGCAACCCGGCACAGCAGAGCGTAAACACTGCTCATGGCAACGGGTGCTCCACCCTACGATACAACCCTTGGCCCAATCAATCTGTGGATTGTGTCGCTGGAGCCAGGGGAATCCCAAAACTAAGGGTGTGTCAGGTGCCTTGAAGAGAAACAGGAACATCTGTTCAGTGTGGTTGCCGGAGAGAGTGAGTGTGATTTCTTGAGTGCGGTGAGTGACAGCGGCTAAAGGCCTGCCATTAAGCGCTGACACCTGGAGTGTTTCCGGGAGAGGAACAACAGGCAAACCCATCTTGTGGGCCAAAGCCTCATCCAAAAAACTTTGTTCAGCTCCTGAGTCTATTAGTGCATCACAAGAATGGGTGCGGGAAAGAAACCATAATTTAGCAGGGCAGCTGAGGTGGAGGAATGTATTCACCGGCGCACCCGTCAGTATCCCCACCTTTACTGACGGGCTAAGTCTTTTAGCCGTGAGGGACAGGAGTCCGCGAAATGCCCCTTCTTCCCGCACACAAAACACTCACCCACCAGTTGTCTTCTGCTCCGGGTGAATTTAGTCCGTCCGAGCTGCATGGGTTGCTCCTCGTCAGCAGGTGAGTCCGTTCCCTCCTCTCTCCACTCGAGAGAGGGGAGTCCAGTCGAAACTCCTACGACCCCTACTGACCGTCGCCCATCTCCAGTCCGCCTGCCAAACTCCCGCATATGGTCGTCTAGACTGATACACATGTTAACCAGGGCACTTAACGATTTAGGAAGCTCTTTAGTGGCCAACTCACGTTTGACATTCTCGTTTAAGCTGTTTAGGAATGCTCCTCGGAGCGCCTTTTCCTCCCAACCCGTCTCCTCGGCCAGGATCCAAAAGTCCACGGAGAAGTCTGCCACGCTTCGCCGGCCCTGCTTTAAAGTAAACATGCGATGAGCAGCACTGTCAGGGTTAGAGCCTTTGTCAAACACACACCGAAATTTGCTCAAAAAATCACTATATGAGATGGAGGATTGGGCGCTCAGGACTGCTTGAGCCCAGAGTAGCGCTCGTCCAGTCATGAGCTCCACCATGAGGGTGATCTTGGCGATATCAGAGGCATAAGCTCAAGTCTGCTGCCTAAAAATCAGAGAGCATTGAGCCAAAAACCCCCGGCTCTTGTCCAACTCTCCACTGAATTTTTCAGGTATAGGGAACGTGTGTTCTCGCTGAGGCGGAGGCGGAGATGGGGGAAGGGGACAGGCCGCCGCTATATTTAGAAGCTCCACTGGTGGTTGTGGTGGTGTACTGGGCTCTGGTGGTTGAATGGGTGCCCTAGGTGTAGCAAGCAACATACCTTTCAGTTCAGATACCACCTGTAGTAGCGCGGACTGCTCCTTGGCAACATGCTGCAGCATCTGTTCATGCCGCTCCAACCGTTCAGCTTGAAGCGCGAGCTCGCGCTGGACGGGGGTTGAGTCCGCTGAGTCCATAGCTGGCTGGATTGTTCTGTCACGGGTAATGGGGGAAATACAGACTCAGTCGCGGAGCTCTGGATGCGAAGCAAACAGTGCGTTTATTTACAGTGCTCAAAACAGTCACAAAGCGAAGTACAAAAATCCAACGGTGATCATCTCCAAATTCCCAGTGGTGTGCAGGTGAGTCTCCCAAGTGATTATCTGAGTGTGTTTCTCCTCCGAGGGCTTAATCCAGCGGACTCCTTCTCTCCAACCTTCTGCTCCGTATCACTTCCTCCTATAAACAAGTGACGACAGCTACAGGTGAGAAGGGTAGCCGGCTAAGGCTATGTTAAAAGTAAGAAAACACTCTTTACTACCGAGCCTCCAGTACAATCCAGCGTCGACTGCCATCCAGACACATAGTTAAGTACCTCAGTCCACAACGAGGATGATCAGTGACAGCTGGATGGCAAATTAGGTGCAGGTGTGTCAGCCACTGGGTGGAGGAGGAGAGAGAGAGAAGCACACACATACACACACAGACAGGTCGCTCCGGGAAGGACCGTCCGACCATGACACACATTGTTTAAGGGAAATAATAAATGTCAACCTACAGAGGGCTGAATTCAAAGACACCCTGAAAATCAAAGTGAAAAAAGGATACGGTAAATTCCATTGCAGCAGCTCAAAATGGTACTCATGCATGCCTAACAGTGTTAGGGCATCCTCCTGGGCAGTCTGATCTATAACCCGGCTGGGTTAGATGTACTGATACATAATATGTGAGAGGTTTTCTATCTAGTGGGGGCAATTCAGTGGCATCCATTCCTTCATTGTCAAGGAACTGCCTGCACCCTCCCGCCACATAAGGCTGGGGATTGTCGTTCACCACGAAGAACCCAGGATCTACTGCACCAGCGTAGGGTCTGATACTGGGTCCAACGCTTTCATCCTGATACCTGATGGCAGTTAGATTGCTGTTACCTATTCTACAGAGGTCATTTTGTATCTCAGGCAGTGTTCCTCTTTGCGTAAAGGAGCACATACTGGTCTTGCCAATGGGTTAAGGACCTTCTAACCCTCTGTTTAGTTCTCTTAATCCAAGTCCAGCTCGCTTAGACCAGCCTTCCCTGTATAACGCTTCAAAAATTGCTCATGGAAAGGCTTAAGGAGCACAATAACGCATTGGTTTACACTCCCTAGATTCCAGTCTGATCCAACAACTCAAGGAGAAAGCCTGATTCACAGAGATCCCACCGCTGCCGTCAGGGCAAAAAAAGACACCAACAGCAGTGACCTGTAATGTGAGAATCAGGTGGACCCACACAATATTAGGCAGGTGGTTTTAGTGTTGTGGCTGACCGGTGTGAAAGTTCTATTCTACCAAAAATGCCTTTGTTTTTGTGGTTCTGAAATTTTCCACTGAGTAGACATAGTGTAACCATGTCTTCAGGCCATGGTGTGCACGCGTGTCTGTGTGCTTTTAAAGGATAAGGATGGGATTCGTTGAGGTTTGAAATGGGAAACAGACTATTGGATACTCTTCCAGAAGTGATTATATCTGTGGGATAGTAGAGTCCATCCAAAATGTGTGTGGTGTCTTTGTCTTTGTCTGGTTTCCTAATGCCATTCGGGGGCGCAGATGAGTTTGAGGACCTGAGGACTCTTATGACAAATCAGTGAAAACAGCCTGGTGTGGAAGGGTTTGGTAAACTGCTATGCCAATAAGACCCATTCTTTACAGAAAAGATACTATTTGTACCTGCTAGGGGAACAGATGGAATACTACAAAGAGGCACTCCAACAAACACCATTACTTTAGGGGGACATTTTATCAGAACATGAGAACAAGAGATGATATAACAATAATATGACGAAGTATTGTGGCTGTCTGTTACTATGACACACACTACTAATAACTTCCTGTCTGTCCACATGATGCTGGTGGTCCTTCTCTGGATGCTGGAGCCTCCTTTTTGCTTGGAGTTCAGTGGAATTTTTTGTTTTGTTTTCTTGCAGATCAGAAACAGACCCTGTAACAGTTCACCCTGGCCCCTATTAGGAACACATTTAGAAACTACTTCACTTTGATTACTTCAATATGAGAGTTTGTGCCTAATTTGTGTTACCTGTTTATCAGTGGTGCATTAAGATCTCAGACACAAAAACATAAATCATTTGTTCGGGAAAAGTTGTGCCTTTTTTAAGTTAAAAAACCATGAGAGCAAGCTTTCCATTGCCTAACTGACAAAACATGATTACAAGCGATTAGAAATTGAAAAAATATGAATCATTTCATGTTGCTTTGTGTGTGCAAATGACAGCTGGCTTTTTCCAAACAGTTTATTTAAAATGAGATGCACGCTGACTTTGTCTGACACAGCGTGGGAACAGGAATGGCCAACAAGTGAGTAAGGTTTTGTCTGAGCGTGTTAAATGTTGTGTGAGTTATTTCCCCACGGGACACAAATGTCCCTACTTTCAGGGAAGTACTGTGTTTAATAAATGAACCTGTTCGTGCACTGTTTCACCACACCATACTTCCCAGTAGTGCAGAACGCTCATGCCCTCTCAGGAGCCTCCAGCCCCACAATGCCAGTTTTTTTTTTTGGGATCGGCACACGGGTTTCTCCTTTTAGGATGCCCATGGCAGCGAATCATAATCTGAATTGCATGTCAGAGTCTTAGTTCCACTCGCTGCCATCCTCATTCCTCTGCTCTTTCATTCCAACTTCCTCTCACTCTGTCTTCCTGACCCTGCAGCTGTTTTTGAGGAATATTTCCTTTGTTTCCCCATCTTAATATCGTACCTGTTTGAAGAGGTTATGTGACGCTTATCTCTCACTCACCCTTCGCCTCGTCTTAAGACTCCCTCTTTATCTCCACTGACAAGTAATTGCGCGAAACTGTGTGTGTGAATATGTGCACGTGTGTATGTTGTACTCCATCTCTCCACTCTATGCCGCACATCTGCACCACAGCTGAACTCTGCTCCAGGCTATGTCTGCACTGTTTGGTTTTCAACATTTTGCACGAGTGTGTGCGCGCATGTGCCGGGATCTGTGTGTGTTTGTGTATTCCGTATAAGATAGGATGACCATGAACACTATAAACTATTTAGAAAAAGATAGCGTGATTTACTTTTTTATTGTCTATCTAGGCTTTTTTTTCAACGTTATATAATCATAATTGCGTGCATGTGCATGCACATGGAGCATGTAAAAAACAGGTGTATGTCACTACTTTATGAACCCAGTAACCCCTGATCCTATACGGCTTCCATACTGTTCCCCCCAGAGCCGATATCCCGTTATATAATCAAATGTGAGAACTTTACATTGCAGGCTCTTTTTATTTTTAGCTCAAGGATCAGATCCCAGACAGTGAAGGCTTTTAGAGAACAACTCCTACACGCCGCAGCCTTACAACTCTCATGCGAGCTTTGAGTCTTTGGCAGGCTTTAAGGCCCATGTGAGCTGAGCCAGGTGATTGCCTTTTTGCCTGTGTATTTTCTTTGTATGAAGGTATAAATATTTATCATATGAAGAAACGGAACAAAAAACGTTGTTTGTGTTCACTAACTCAGACACAGATGATTTTCTTTACTCACGTGTTATGGATTTCGCTTAATAATTCAGATTTGTTAACATAACTTTAAATTGATAGTAGCCATACAGAACATGATGCTTTGATTTCTGTTTGTTCCATAGGAAATTGTGAAAAATATAATAACTTTAGGGCCGGCTTGGGATTTAGTTTTGAAAAATTGTCTGGCTCATATAAATAAACACAAGTGGATTTCTGGAACGATGGGTATTTTGCTCCAGATATGCATGTTTTTTTATCTATTGGTCTCATTGTTCACACTTCTGTACTTCCTTATGAGTATTTCATAACCTGGCCTTATGTCAATGCTGCATGTTAAAGTCTGGGAAAATGTGACAATATATGTTGTTATATGAGAAAACCATAAAAGGGACACAATCACCTGTTATCCTAAGAAGCGTTTCTTTGGATTAGGGACTACTTCACTCCAACCGGTCATGGCAGATGGCCGCCCCTCCCTGAGCCTGGTTCTGCTGGAGGTTTCTTCCTGTTAAAAGGGAGTCTTTCCTTCCCACTGTCACCAAAGCGCTCGCTCCACTCTAACTCCCAGATAGAGACAACCGGTATCATGACAGTGATTATCAACTATGTGTTAGGTGTTGTGCCAAAAGGATAGAGACATGTTTGAGACATGCTTAGTAGATTAACAAAGCCAACAAGTGACAAACCTGACATTCATTTGCCACCACCAATCATTAAAAAAAAAAAAAAAAAAATTCTGGAAATCCCTTTCTGGCTTTCTATTTCAGACTCTGCGCTCACATAAAAAGGGTGTTTTGCTGTTTTTCTGACTCTTTTTTTTCCCCCCACAAAAAACGTGCAAACTAGTTTTCAGTTTCAGAATAGAGGCAAAATTAGCTAGCATCTAAGGGATTTAATAAAAAAGTGGGTCCACAAAAGTGGTAAATCTTGAAAAAAAGACAGATATTAAGTTAAGTCAAACTGTTTGTACTTAAAAACCCCAAAGAACCAAAAACCAGGCTTGGAGCTCAGAGGCTGTCTCCACAGATAAAACTGTTTTTTCCTCAAGAACAATAGCTTTAGTATCCTTAGATTTCTTTTAAAAAATGTTTGAAAATTCAATTTTCTGTTAAAGACCATTAACAACAGCCGACTGTCCCATGCAGCGAAATGTCAAACTGAGTTAGTATAAAGTTTAAAACTCCTTTATGCAGAGGTGGTTTTGTAGATGGCAGGACTTTTTTTTTTTTCTTTCTTTTGTTTTCTTATTTTTTTAACCAAGTGCACACTGGTTGCATGTTTTCCATCTGCAGTGCTGTCATGATTTCTAAGACATCACGTTGAGTGTTATTCCTTAAGCTAACATTTCTTGCTCCTGTCGCAAGAAAAAAAAGCTTAGAGTCCTGGATGAAACAAAGAAAAAGGAACAAAGGAAGGAGTTTAGAAAGAAAATACATTCTGACTTTCCTGAAATAACCCCCTTTTTCTTTCTGCATGTGATTCAGAGATTAAAGGATGGAGAGCAAAGTGAATCGGTATGACTGAGTTGAATGGGATTGGTATGTCTTTACATTCAAACTGTTATTAATGGAAAGGACTTTTACTTTGGCAAGAACGTCTGCTGCGCACACACACACACACACACACACACACACACACACACACACACACACACACACACACACACACACACACACAGAAGGGGAGAGAGAGAGAGAGGTCATTAATACAAAGGATTGCAGCAGGTTTTGGATTTTCACTTTGTTGGATTTAATATGAACAGTCACATAAAATTCATTCTAATTTTTCCTTTGCTTCAATTAAAATGTGTCTTTAAATCTACCATACCTTTTATTGTTCAAAATGTCTACTGACATAGTAAGGAAGTAGCTAGGGAACTCAGTAAGTATGAACAACAATAGCTTAGGGACAGTTTCTCCAATAAAGAGAAATTCATCATCTGCAGTTCGTCAAAAAAAAAGGTGCCATTAACAACATTTCAGCAGATCCTCAAAGTGTGGATACAGACTGTTTTCAGAGGTACAGGTACACTTCATGCACTTATCAACATACAGTTCAGAGGCTTGCATTAGAGTGCATTGGTGCTTGGGCATCTTTTATTTAGCACGGTTATACCATTGTGAAATTAGCTATAAAAACATGCTCAAGAGTCTATCATATGTTTGTCATGCAATTAAAAATTCAAAAATATATTTTTTAAATCCGTAACTTTGCAAATTAGAAGAATTGTTTTTGGACAACAAATGTGTCACATTTTAAACAGGGTTTGAATAATCAGCGCTGACATACAGACATTTATGCGCTGGGTATAACAGACATGCTTACCGTGTGAAAGGACCGCGGATGTCTTGGAGCAGAGAAACACGCTGTATTGTTGCTTTTCTCTGTTGTATAAGCAACGCCCGACTGTCAGAAACGCTCTGTGCGGGTAGCAAAGTCGGCTCCAACGCACATCCAGGCAACCGTGTGAAAGAAAGGTGTTGCTGCGGCTAGGCTCTCTGGATAGCCAGGCTTTTATTTATATTTGCATTCTGGTGCGTTAAAACTAGCAGCCTCTGTGTCCCGCTTGGATCATTAGTCCGAAAATTCAGATATTTAAATAAAATGGTGAATTGGCTAGTGATGAGGAGCCACTTAGATCCGTAAAATGAGGTTTGATTAAATTAAACTCTTATGAACAGCGATGAATTCTACCTCTCTGCTGATGTGTTCCAAACAAACTATGTTTTCTACATGGCAAAAGTGCAGGTATATTACTACTAGCCTACTTCCCGTAATAAATGAAATCATCATTTAAAAACTGCATTCTGTGTTTACTCAAGTTATCTTTGTCTAATAAAGTGTGACTTGCCTTTTGCTTTCATGAGTGTGATTTGCCTGATCTTTATTTTTTTTAACTTTGTACTTCCAAAACAACATATGCAGAATTGGGAAAGCCATTAACTAACAGATAATTAACCAGGACACCGGGAGGGTTCACTTAATTATGTGAAGATGTGTTAAGGAAAAGGTCATTCTTTTTGGATAAAACAGAGCCTTTTCATAAGTTAACATGTTCCTCATCTAAGCCATGACTGGCTGCCTGACAATGAGCCACAGTGACGTCAACTAAAACTTACTGAAAAGCTGAATTTTACATTCTGTAATTCATAAGACTGTAAAAGTGCAGGTATATTACTACTTAGGCTATCCAAACCTACCTGGTCCTGTTTGAAAAAGCCATTGTCCTTTTGTTAAATCATGAATTAACTGCAAATAACTACATTGTGTTTGAAAGCTGAGTGCAATTTCACTATCCACTGCCAGGCTTGATTACTGCCAGACCACAAATCACCTCAAAAAATCTGTCTAACAAAGTGAAGTAGGCCAAAATACTTCAAAAAGCAACATGTGACAAATAAAAAAACAGCTGGGAAACAAAGTCAGTCTGGAAAGGGTTACAAAGCTATTTCTAAAACTTTGGGGCTCCAGTGTATCAAGGTGAAAGCCATTATCCACAAATGGAGCAAAACTTGGAACAGTGGTGAACCTTCCCAGGAACGGCCGGCCTACAAAACTACTTCAAGAGCGCATCGACGATTCAGCCAGGAGGTCACAAAGGAACCCAGAACAACATCTAAAGAACTGCAGGCCTCATTTGCCTCAGTTCAGGTCAGATTTCATGATTCAACAATAGGAAAGCGAGTGGACAAAAATGGCATCTATGGGAGAGTTCCAAGGAGAAAACCACGGCTGGGCAAAAAGATCACAAAAGCTTGTCTCACATTTGGCAAAGAAACATCATGAAGAAATCCAAGACTTTTGGGAAAATATTCTGTGGACTTAACTGAGAATTGAACTCCTTGGAAGATTTACATCCTGTTATATCTGGCATAAAACTAACAAAACATTTCATAAATAGAAAACCATATCAACAATCAAACATGGTGGTAGTTTGATGGTCTGAGGGTACTTTGCTGCTTTAGGACCTGTAAGAATAGTCACAATAGATGGACCCATTCTAGTCTCTACTAGCATCCTAAAGGAGAATGTCTGGCCATCAGTTTGTGCCTTGAAGCTCAAGAGCACTTGAATTATGCAGCAAGACAATGATTCAAAACACACCAGCAAGTCCACCTTTGAATGGCTCCAAAATAAATAAAAAAATAAATAAAAAATAAACGTTTTTGTCAACATCTGGACTTACATCAGATTGAGAGGTTTTGGCATGACCTCAAAAACTCTCCAATGATGCTGAATTATGCAACGCTTACCCAAAGAAAAGTGGGTCAGAATTCCTCCACAGTGATGTGAAGACCTATTACCATTCATCACAAATGCTAGATTCCAGCTTATTTTGTTTGGGGGGAATTATTTTTTTAAATCAGGCCAGGTGGGTGGATATGGCTGACTCTCTCGGTCATGGTATGATGTTTTTCTTTGTGAGATCTTCTACTTCACTTTTCAGACAGGTTCAGTTTAAGCGATTTATGGTCTGGCAGTAATTAGACCTGCGTGTGCCAAGTGAAATCGAACTCAGCTTTCCAAAGATGTAGTTGATCACAGTTAATTAATGATTTAATAAATGGAGAATGACTCCCCCCCCACACACACACACAAGACCAGGTAGGTTTGGATAGTTTTCTTCCCCTTGATGAATAAATTGAAAGACTGCATTCTGTATTTACTCAGTTAATTACTGTCCAGCATTAAAATCTATGCCCATTGGACGTAGGTAGTAGGGGTGCAACGATACACAAAATTCACGGTTCGGTTCGATACTTTGGTGTCACGGTTCGATATTTTTTTGATACAAAAAAACCTTCATGCTTTTTTAATTTGTCATTTATTACAATTATAAATATATATTTTAACTCAAAAGTACAGTTTTTAAATTTAATGTTGCTGAAACAAAGTAATAAAAAAATTTATCTATCTGATCGAGGAATCACTCATCTTTGGAAAAGAGAGTTTATTACAGAGAAATGGCTCTTTCCAAAATAAAAGCTATACTATACGCATCTTCTGGGCTATATTCTCAGCAGCATATTAAACATATCAGGTCCCCATAAGGAGAATCATGTTCTAACAGCTGTCTAAATGACTCGTGTAAAGTTTGTAGCATGCGTGCTTGTTGTTTTTGTCTGCTTCCACTTGTCTTTGCACTAGGATGATGTCGGCGTAAATGTGCAGTCATATTAATTTTGTTCCCACTAGTGCTGTCAGCGTTAATCTGAAATGACGTTAACGCCACAACACGGCAAATCTCCGTTAACGAACTACCGCGGATCGCCCCCGTGCTCAAAACCATGACATGACATGCAAAGAATTTCTAAATTATGCGGTTTAAAATTATATATTTTAGTCACTTAAAATTGTGGAAAGTCGTAGATTGTTAAATTAAATTATTAGTTTCCATGAGGGAGTTTGGCACTCACACATACAGGCTAATGCTTTTCTTTTTCCTTGTCTGTGTTTGTGTTGGTAACATGCTTCTGGGGTCAAGAAATCCATCACGAAACTCCAGAATAAAACAGATGAAAGTTTTACGAGACGGTGGGTTTACTTTTGTCGTATCAGCCCGTCCCAGTAGCCCTTGGTGTTAGGCATTCGTCACAATGAGTGACATTCACACAGAGTCTCTCACACACACACACAAACACACACATACATTCATTAAACTTTCAACGCAGCAAGTGGTCATAACATGGGAATGCAAAAGCAAATAAAAAACAACTAGGAAAACTAGCCACCAAAGCAGTAAACTGTAAGTCAATAGTGTGTTCTGGCCACTGGATGATGGATGCAGGCTGCACTGTTTGTATTTACAGGAGTATCGAATGCTGTTTATAAGAGAGATGAGATCAGAGAACGGGCGTTGCCATGGGAGCAGACAGACCATCCGGGGGCTACACGACGAAGACTCTGGGGCACTCTGTCATCACCAAGTGCAGCTCTCTACTTTGATTTCCTTTATTAGCTCCCTTATGTTTGCCTCTGTGTCTGTGTGCATGTGTGTGTCAGGGTCGATTCACTTCATGGGTGCTTGCATCCGTGATGATTAATTTAAAAGTGGAATTTTATCCATAAAAGTTGAGTGACATGTGTTGTTACTTCTTTATTTTTTTTTAGGCACACCACTGGCTTCTTTCTGCCTTTAATCGCCCATAGTGTGGATAAAAGAATGTACAGTAGACCTGTTGTAGCTCACAGCATTTATTGCATACTTTGGTTAGTGCTTTTGATTGCTCTTTTTAGGGATTTTAAGGCAGGATGATACTATACTATGCAAGAATGTAAAGAAAAATGCAGCGAAATCTGTGGTAACCAGAAATTCCCCCCTAAACAGAAAAGTATGATGCCAGTTATTCAGTTGATACTGAGAGCTCAGCCAAATGCAAAACTAGTGAAAAAAACTAAAGATCAGGAAGGAAAAATCTTTGAATGCAAGTTCATGCACCTGCACCCGTCTACCTCCTGAGGTTAAGGCTCTTACTTTGAAAAATCCTCAGGGTGAAATGGGTTGACCGAGAAAGTTCTTGTCAAATGTGTGCCTACTTTTGACTTAACGGATAACATTGCTGTGAATTTTTTTTCCCCATGAGAGACAACATAGTCATGATGGACAAACAATTTGTGCAATTTTTTGAGCAATTTGTTCTCAGAGCAATTTAAGATTTTGTAAAAGGGGGGAACAACTAAGCTGCAGTGCCTCTGCACCTCACTGTACAATACCTTGTGCAATACTTTTTGTAAATAGTCAACAGTGCAATAGACTCAATACTTGAAATGTGCAATTCACTTGTATTTTTATTTTTTATTCCTATTTATTCTATTTATCCCCTTTGTATATTTTATTTATATTTGTCTCTGTATTTATATATGTGTGTGTGTGTGTGTGTGTATATATATAACAGTTCTGTAACTGTAACTTCGGTCGTTGCTGTGCTTTTTTTTTGGAAGTCGAATTTCCCAGAGGAACCCACCCGAGGGATTAATAAAGTTCTATCTTATCTTATCTTTATCATTACATCTTGCAGTTATGTCAGTTGATGTATGTTCCTCTATCATTGGCTGTGGCCTCAGTTTACTGCTAGCTGGGAGGACAACGTAAACAAGATTTTTCATCAGACTAATATAAGAAATCTGCCAAGGCCACAGAGTAATTTTAGGTCAAACAATAATTATTGTTTACCGACTTCAGCTACTGTAGTAATCTCCTCTATTACTCTGATAACGGAAAGACTGAGGTTTTGAGGCCAATGTGACAAACTCAAACAGTTTCAGTGAAGTAAAAAGTTAAAGCTCTAATATCACAGTTATGCCATTGTAAAAATTATATCTGTGCCTTTTTTCCAAGATCATCAGCACTTTGATCTCCTCACCCACTCTCTTTCTGTTTTTCAGTTAGAAAACTCACATTGAAAAGCTGTATTTCTAGTTTACCCAACCAAAAAGCTCACTTTTCCCACGTGACCAGCCTGGCCTGTCAGATGTTTGGGAAATTAAATGCCCAATCTGCTGTTTGCGCCTAAGCCCAGACAGGATATTATGATAAGCACACTTTCGCAAACAGGAAGCATTTTAACCCAAGCGTCAGTGCAGTTTATTTTGATTACGGTTTGTTTAGACCTCAGCAAAGTTTCCTTCAACAGTATTGTATGCAAATTCATTTATTTTGATACACTTACTTTCTCCTCTGGGTGATGAAACATGGAGGCTGGATCCATTTATTGCAGTGAAAGGTCTTTTATGAAGTTTGTTTATCAACCAGGCTTTGGGTTTTTCCTAGTTCATGAAAAATATGAAAAGGTTCATTGTTTTGTTGCGTGCAAATTAATAGTTTTTCTTTTCAGTTTCATCATATGAAAATATTTGGAATTCATTCTGCTAGTGTTTTCTCCAAAGCAGTAACTGGTTCAATAACGATTGTTTTAAAATGGATTACATTTGTGCCAATATTTTCCATAGTGCTTTAAAAAACATCCATGCATTTTATGCATGTTTTTGTTTCTGCTCTGCTTTGCAGCATTGCAGCTAAATTGATTTCCTCAGATTGTCTCATCACGCAGTGAGAACAGGAAGCAGGAAGTGCCTGTTGCCATGGCGCGGTGTGAGTGTTATGTTCTGACAAACACTGCCCAGTGACACTTGGCAGGGAACGCTGTTGCTGTCTGGACCACCTTCGAATGTGCAGACGCGCGTGCGTGCATGCGTGCGTCTGAATCTGTGCACGTTTTCCTCCCTCCTTGGTCCTCTCGCAGACGGATGGCTGTCTTTGCAAAGTGGACTCAGATAAGATTTCAACTTGTCCTGCTCTGACACTTTCAACAGCCCTGTAGACCTTTACATCACCAAATACCATCCCTGCTATTAATAAAGCATTCGTGTGCACTCAAGACAGTGTCAAAAATAAGACAAATGTCCACATCTTTGGCTTGGCCAAGCATATCCTTCATGCCAAATCAGCAGTGTGGGCATATGCCTCTGCTCAACAGCCAATTAAGAACTGCATTCAGGAATATTACAGCTGCTGACTGGAGTGGCTCTGGAGACTGCAGCTGGGGGTTTCAGGGCTCGAATGATGGATGAAGTGTGGGCCCTGGCTCCCTCTCAGGGGCTCTCTCCTCCTTATCGCTGGAAGTCACCCATGGCAGAGGCCCTGCTTGTTCAATTCACATTTGCTCTTTGTCATAAAGGCAAGTGAATGATGAGATGAAGGACAGAACAAAGTGTGTGCTATGTAACAACACCACTTTGATATTTACACCCACACACACAGCTAGAAAGTGGTTGGAATGTGCAGGACCACATGTATCAGACTGTCAAAAAGTGCTTTTGATTGCACTGAGTCTGCATGTGTGTGTCAGCCACCCCAGTGTATATGTGAGAAGACTTGAGGCCCGGAGTAATCACGGTGTGTGTTTTTCTGTCTGACGAATAGGGCAGACAGACACTGGAGAAGACAAAAACATTTGAAGTCATTTATCAAATGTAATCCATGGAGTGAATTAGTATTAGCTAGACAGCATAGTGCAAAGTCTCCAAAACCATATGGAATGTGTAACAAATGTTTCGGGCCCAGTTTTTCCAGTGTTTTTACATTCCAGACATACAGCGATGAGGGTCGTTTGTGTTATGTGGTCATTTGTGTGAGCGCCTGGATGCATGCATGTTTGTGTGCAAATGAGCCCTGGGCGGAGCGCATAGGATGGGAAGGGAAGCGCATTTTGGCCGTGGGATTAGGTATAAGTGGGCGCGTTGCGAAAGACGGGGAAAACAAAGTGAGGATAGATAAAGCAGAGGGTGGAGTGAGGTGGAGAAAATTAAAGGAAAATAAATGGGAGGGTAAAAAGGCAAGTATAAGTAGAAGAGTGGAGCAGGGTGGAAAATAGTGGGAAAAAAATAAGGAGGGCAGGAGGGAGGGAGGGAGGGGTTGAAGGCCTGAGGGAGTGGCAGCGAGGGCCGTTTGAGTTGGAGCGAGTGATGAAGGGGCTTTGGAAGGGGAAAGGGAGAGAGGGACACTGTGAAATGTTGAAAAACCTCACAATTGATGGTGTTTGATTTCCACAGTAATTACCATTCCTCTGGCTCCGCGCATTCCCAATCTGGCCCTATCTTATATCCACGCCACATTCCGCAAATGATTAGCTGGCCCACTGCTTCTCCCTACTACCCACGGACCGAGTCTGTGAGGAAGACGTGAAGAGTCTGAGTTTTCAAAAAAACAAAGCACCCCCCCCCAAAAAAAAGCTACTGATGTCTCAAAAACTTCAAAATAAAACTAAGATCTTTGGAATAAAGTGCTTACACTTTACACAAAAGGGCTGACACTATGCAACAATTCCACAGAGTATGTAGGATCCTCACCCTTAATGTTTGCACAAAAAAGAATGAAGAAGGGGGAAAAAAGACAGATGGAGGACACAAAAATTGCTGTGCCAAGCCTATTCGCTTGAACAGCTCCAACAGCAGCCTCTGCTCCTTAGCTGTGTGAAAAGCATTGCTCACATTATTTAAAATGTCCAGTTTACTTTTTGCTGGGAAAAAGTAAAAAAGAAATGTTGAAAAACTGCACAAAAATTTACATTTAATGTTGAATTTGAAAGCTTTCCCCCCCAATTATATTCTCATTATTACTGTATTCTTTTGAACTTTGCACAATTTTCATAAAAGCTGTGATAGGGCAACAAAAGATGAAAAAAGTTGCTCAATGCCAAACCCCCCCACACTTCTTATCAGATTAATTGACAACAGGTTAAAAACACGATTTGATATTAAAAGAGCATTGCATGCCGGTTTTGGACCACCCAGTCTGTCCTTGCCAAGGAAGGTCTTGCTTATTACAGCAAGATAATGCCAAACAACATTCTGCATTTATTACAACAACCTGGAGCCAAGCAACACGGATAACCTTTGTACATTTGATTCTTCGGAATTAAGTGCTGCTGGATTACCAGCTGAGGTTTCTCTTGGCACGTGTGTGTGTCTGCATGTATTTTCCAGCATACAAGCTCTTGCAGTAACTTCATGTTTTTGATGTTTGTGCGCTTGTGACCATGTGTTTGTGTGTGTGGCCGTGTAATATAAAGGTACAATATGAGAGATTTGGGGCTGCCACATACACGGGAGCAGATTGTAGATAAGTGGACCTCCAGACTGTAGAGCAGCTGGAGGTCTTAGGCTTCAGCCACTATTCTATAAGCCATGTCATCAATCACTGTCTAGTTACACAGCAGGAGATTTCACTGTGTCTCTAAAGCCGGCACAGCAATAAAGTCACTCAACTTTTCCAATACTGCACAGGGAAGCATGAGAGCAGCAACATGGTCTAAGTATAAAATCATACTCAAAGTAAGCATAAGTATTCGTGGACTGCCTTAATTCTTTTTGACATAGATTCAGCAAGGTGCTGGAAACATGCCTCAGACGTGGTCTATACTGACCTTGAATCACACAGTTTCTGCAGATTTGTTGGCTGCACATCATCCCAAAGGTTTGATATCTGCTGACTGTGGAGACAATATTAGTAGAATGAACTCATCATCATGTTTTAGGAACCAGTTTGAAATGATTTGAGCTTTGTGATATTGTGTGTTATCCTCATAAAAGACAAGATAACACAAAGATGGTTGAAAAGATGGGTATACCGTGGTTGTAAAGGAATCAACATGGTCAGCAACAATACTCAGGTTGGCTGTGGCATTTAAACAATGCTCAGCTGGTTCTAAAGGGCCCAAAGTGTGCCAAGAAAATATCCCCCAATATTACATCAGCAGCAGCCTTAACCACTGAAATACCACCACTCAAAACAGGATGGATCCATTCTTTCATTTATGGCAAATTACCAGCAATTTCAGGAACACAGACCAATGTGTGTGGCACCAATAACCATGCAACATTCAAAAATCTCTTAAATCAACTTTCTTCCCCATTCTGATGCTCTCTTTGAACTTCAGGACATTGCCTTGACCATGTCTATACACCTAACCCATTGAGTTGATATCATGTGACTGGTTGATTAGATATTTGCATTAATAAGCAGTTGAACAGTTTTGCAGTGTTTGGCTGAATCTGAGCAGAACATATAGCCCTGTACACTTTACAGTTCAGCCTGCTTCTTCTATCAGCGGTCAGATCATCAGTAATCGCTTGTGATCTGGTTCCACTGGCAGCCATACATGACATACATACATAACTACGTCTATATGAAACATTGACAGATAATATAGTATGTTTTGGATTACGAGCTGTAAAATCTGCACTTCAATCACACAAAAACTGTCTCTTTGACCAACAATTTATGGCCCTAAGTGTACAGTACTCAGATTACACATGGCAATGAAATCCAGGCCCTAAAGAATCGAATCTAATATAACCACGGTGATAGTGAGTGATTATTTAAATATCTTTTAAAAAAATGTATTTGTATTTTGGCAATCTGTAGCTGCTTGTTTTTGGACTTGGGGCAAGTTGTGACTGGGTGACAAGCACTACACGATTGCCATGCAACCCTCACTTTGAAAATGGAGATCACAGCAGACAGGAAAGAAGCTAACTCTGAGTAAGTACAGGCTTGACATGAGGCTACGTTAAAAAACAAAGCAAGCCATTTATTACGTGGCCACATAATAAATGGCAGCATGCTATGCTGTAAAAAGTCATTCAGTTTTAACTTTTACAAGGTGCTGAAATGGCTTTAGTCTTCCCTTTAAACCAAAATTGCTGCATTATCGCTGTGCCTATTATTTCACAGGGTTGCTTCACTTTGTTTCTTTTCATTTCATTTTGTCAAATACATTAAATGGGACAGTATAGGGGTTAGGATAGTCTCTTAACAACAAGAAAGCCATCATTTTTAATCTCCTGACAGGGTAAGTAAAGGGAAATAAACAGAAATAAAACTAAATATGCAGACTTCCTCTTCATGTTACCCTGTAGAGCTTCTAATACGATAGAGCAGCGGGTGGTGGTTACAGAAAAATATGCTACAATGGAATTTTATATAATTAAAAACAAGCTAGCTTTACATATAATTTAAATGTAAGGATACACATTATATGTACAACACGGTGATGCAGTAGTTAGCACTTATGCCTTATAGTAGTAAGGTCCTTGGTACAATTCCACCAACAAGCCTTTCTGTGTGAAGTCTGAATGTTCTTTAAGTGGTTGCATGGGTTCTCTCTTGGTATTCTGGCATCCTCTAACAGTCCAAAGACATGCATGTTATGTTATTTGATTCCAAGTCAACTGTAGGTGTAAATTCTTGTCTGTTTCTCTTTTTTAGCCTGTGTTGGACTGCGATGGATATTGAACCCTGGGTCTAGATTAGGTGACATTAGAAATGCCTTTGGGAATATCTTTTTCCTTTCTCTTTTGTTGTTTGTGTTTAAAGGCCTTTACACACTGGATGTAAAATGTAAAAGCCATGCAAGTATTTTGCTTCTTACAAATAATTTTCAGACTCATCTTTTCTTAATGCTGCTGTTCGCATGGGCCGTGTAATTTTGCTGGATAAATTTGCGGTATTTATCATTTCAAACCGACCTCGATTTTTTTCAGATTTTTAGGATGTGAATCAATGAATCTGAACAATGAGACCACTGCCTACACGACAACACCGCATCTTGGAAAAACTGGAATTTCGTGTTGTTTTTTGCTCGGTGTGTAATGGCCTTAAAAGTAGTTTTTATCCAAAAACTAGACTGAATTTGATTGTAGTTGTTAAACTCTCTTTATTCAGGGTCTTTGCACAACCAAAAACCAAATAAGTCCTTGTGGTTGAAAAATAAATTGATTCATTTATCCTTGAAGAAAAAAGACCCCAAAAAACAAAGGAACACGTTTTTTCGTTGAATAAGAAAAAACACACAACTCATAGCAAAGAGCTTCGACTGGCAGTGCACTCTGCCAGTCGAAGCTCATTTCTCTGTTGTGTTTAAGTAAGATCGCCTGCACAGTTGGATAGAAACATGAATATGGATTACTTCTCCCCAGACTCTTTAAACATTTCTGCAATGACTTTGGCTTTTTCGATAATTCCTGACTAAAGATAATTGCACAATAGATCCTTTTCCAATGTGTTAAGCAAGCCTAGTTAGACCCATCGCTGTGGATTGTGTAAATAGGAAATGACGGATGACACAGTTGTGGGGTTGCTGCCGTTGGAGAACTCTCGGGCAAATAATCAACATTTCTTCTCCTAGAGACATTGAAAATTTGGAGAAGTGACAGCTGTGTATTTTGGTAAGGATGAGAAAATTTGTTTAAGCCAAAATAGAGGAGGGAAAAATGAAAGTAAGAAAACAAACAGCGAATTTTGGTCGCACACTTCAGTTGTGCAATGATCGCAAACATGAAATCCATTTTCCTTTTATTTGTCATTCAAGGACAAGCTCTCGTGATCCCCCGCCTCGATTTCTCAGTTTTTCACTCTTTTCAAATCTTCTTTTCAACCACACAAAACAAAAAATGTTCCATCATCTCTCCCGAGAGCTAGAATAAATATTTAGCATTTCTCCGTTCCAAAACGTTGTCCCAGCGTATCATGTTTTTTTTTTCTTTCTTTTTTTTCCCTCCGCAAGTGGTCACAGGTGTGCAGCCCGCTCAGAGCTTTGGAAATGTTTTGCCTCTATGGTTTGATTGATATTTCCGGAAGAAGCTCGGAACAATTCCATGGCCTGGATTTGCGCAGGATTTTGGAATTATCTGGTGATGGTTTACAAGGGATCTGGCAAAACGCTCGACAACAGGCTTTGATCATACATGCTCAGAGAAGACAAGAGCGACATTGACCATATATGTTTTGACTGGCTCAAGTGAAGAAAAGTTGGCATGAGTATTAGAAATGCTACAGAAGAGGAGAAAATGTAAAACAGAATTTTGTCTGTGAAAGGTGTTAGAGCCTTAGGAGGACAATCTGATTTGATCCAGTCTGTGGACTTGAGGCTTTGTTAGTGTCATACAAGTTGGATGAGATCATCACCTGAGTCCATGTGCAGATGAAATGTTGGTATCATAATCTGTTTGTTCTGCTAGCCTGCTGGACTGAAGATGAACCTATTGGGGTTTTTTTCCTGACAAAAGCCACAAACGTAAAGTTTCTTGTGTAGCCAACAGTTTCTGTTGCCTATTTCTGAATATGAAAAATGTACAAATATTTTGACTCATTACTGTTTTACCCAGAGGCTTGGGAAGAGTCTTGAACTTGGAGGTGCTGAAGTGTGCATGTTTGTGCCTTTGGCAGGTTATAATAAGCCGAAGTATTCAAGTTCCAGGTTCAGGATGCTTTGGTAACACTCTAATGCAGCAATCAAAATCAAGATTACTGAGGCCCACCTAAAAAAACAGGAAATCCTATGGGGCCGACTAAACAACACAAGCTTTTGGCTATAAATTGTCATTTATGTCACTAATGCTGCAGCCAGTACCATTAATAACATAAGTATCAATGTGTGACACGTCTTCAACTGGGACACAAACTTCCATAATGGAGCAGTAAATGTAGTTCCAAGCAGCTTACCACCACTTATTGCCAGTTGTTTTGAACTTTTTATCTAAATAAATACATTTTTGTACATATATAACTGTATATGCCAGTAATTTCAAACTGAATTTCTGTTATTACTATGGCTCACCTGCAGTACCTTGGCAGCCCACTGCAAGGCTCTGGCCCACATCACTGCTCTGATGTATTTAATACCTGGTCAAACGTCAATCATCAGTATCCCATGCACCTATTGGTAGTGACTTTAGTCGGTTGCCTGGAAGTTGAGAGAAGTTTATCTCAGGTCCTGCTAACTTATGCTAGCATTTTGTTTTGCCCATAATTGCTTGAAGTTGCTGAATGTTATTCACTTTCTGCGGTCACTGATAATGACTCACCTCCTATATGTTCATCCACCTAGTGTGCATGCAGCTTAAGCATACACAGTGCAACAATAAACTAGGTGACTTTTGAAACATACACCTGTTATATCAAACTGGATGGGAACCCATTTCCATCTTTCAGTGGAGCGACAGATGACTGTGGGAACAGTTTACCACCTGGAGATTTTGTGACTCTCATTACAATTCTCATTACAGTCTGATTACAATTCGGTTACTGTCCCCTCTGAGGTCATCTCAACTGTGTTGTGTCACATCTGTATGTCATTATGTCATCAACCATAATACTACAATAAGGACCAGCTTCCCTTCAATCCATTGCCAGGTTGTTCTGCTTGCAGAAGTAGTAGCAATGGCAGGCTCCATAGTCTAAATGTTTAGAATAATATTCATTCATTCATCCATTTTCTTCTGCTTATCCGGGGCCAGGTCATGGGAGCAGCAGTCTAAGCAGAGAACCCCACACCTCCCTCTCCCCAGCCACTTCCTTCAGCTCCTTCAGAACAGTGAAGTGTTCCCAAACTTGCCAAGAGATGTAATCTCTCTAGCATGTCCTGGGTATGCCCTGGGGCCTCCTCCTAGTGGGACTTGCCTAGAACAAATCACCCACAAGGCACTCAGGACGCATCCTAGTCAGATGCCTGAACTTCAACTGGCTCCTTTGGATTCAGAGGAATAATGGTTCTCCTCTGAGCCCCTATTGAATGTCACCAAGTCACTGAGAATAATATCTGTGTTTGTTATTGATAATTTGGTTTCTTGTCACAGGAACACTTTACTGTTCTGTTCGTCCATCTCACCCAGCCAGCTCCATTAACTATAACATGCTAAAACCCACAACCTCTCCGTCAACTTACCCATCTGCTCATCCTCTGAGTCAAAGATTGCAATGGGATTGACCTTGTTATTTAACTTTGAGACAAACAGCATTTTCACTCCCTATCCGCGCTTCTCAATAGATATGGTTCCTTGCAACTTGAACCTCTTCCCTAAAATTGTAATTAAAGTTGAAGGCTTGCAGTTTTGACACACTGGAAGATGTACACACTAGGAGTTTCACAGAAATTATATTATTATAGTGAGATGTGAATTGCTCCCTAAAGGCTTTTTCATTGACCTAGCCATGAGTCAAATAACAACTGCCTCTCTAATAGCCATAAACTACTGGAAAGCAGCCTAATCAAAGCTGACGAATGACTGTTTTCATTCCATTAGGTTAACACTGCATTCAGTCTATCTTTACACTATTCTGTTTCATGTTGCACATTCACCTATAATCCTTCCTTTTGCAAAAACTATCAATCATAGTCTTTTCTGTTTCATTCTTCCATGTACTATGGCAAAAATGTGTCTTTGTATTCCCTTTTTAGGAATAGGAAGGAATGTGCCCATTCCCCCCAACTCCTTTTCATTTATAAAAGAATCGGTAGTGATGAGGTGCATGTCTAGACTTCTACTTGGAGTATAGATAGGAGTCTAAATAAATCTAGAAATGACTAGCTGTGAATTGCCCTCTTATGAAAGGAATGGACAGTGATGAAGCCGGAATGCTTGGCATTGTTGAGTGTATGGTCAGAGTTGAGAAAATAATTAAAACAATATGTTTTTCTATGAAAAATGTCATAATCCAAAGGGAACCTGTTGTCGTCACATTATTACTTGCTTGCTTGTATTAATGGACTGATCAGGCAATAATGTGCAGTGTGTGTGTGTGTGTGTGTGTGTGTGTGTGGGGGGGGGGGGGGTCTATTTATCATCAGGCCTGTGGCTTACAGAGGAACTAAAAGAGCAACTTTGGTTTAAAAGGAGAGTCAGAGAGGAGATGTGTGCTATCTCTTGGTTTATTTAGCCAATGAGGAGAGAAAGGGGAAGCTTTCCAAGGAACAATGTCACCTTTGTTTTTACTGCAGGTCAAATAGAGGGCAAGGGTCAGATGCGTTTCTCGCAGAACACAGGAGAAAATTTTGAACAAAGTGAAACAGCACCGCCAGTGATCTTTTATCGCCAGATCTGCTGGCAAGATGTTTGACCTGCAGCCAAAGTGAAGGACTCTTACAGGTAATCCAGAGGACAGTTGAGGTGTTCAACTGTTAAAGACAAAGAGAAAATGTACTCTCCAGAAACCAGCTGCTCAATTTTTAAATAACGATGTGCTCAAAAGGTTTCACTGGACTTTATGTAATCCTGTGAAAACTATCCAGACAACATACAATAACTCAAAGTAATCATTTTCTCTATGACTTTATCAGTCACATCATTGTAGAGGAATTTTGGACCATATAAAAAAAAAATCTAGTTGATTTGCAGCCATTTGTTTATGTACAGCTCGTTTAAAGTTCTGCCACAGGTTTTAAGTCAGATTGATTTGACTGCATCATTGCAACACTTTGGTTCTTTTCTTTTTCAGCCATTCTGTTGTAGATTTGTTGCTGTGCTTAGGATCACTGCCCCGCTTCGTGACCCAATTTAGGCAAAGCTTTTGCTTTCAGACACATGGCCTCACATTTGACTCTGGAATACTTTGGTATTCAGAGGAGTTCATGATTGACTCAGTGATGGCAAGGTATCCAGTAACACAGTGCAATAGTGCAAATTTGGTATTGATCTTATACCAAGTAATTACAGGGCCAGTATTGCCAATACCAATACTTCTTTTAACCTATAAAGGCAGCTTATGGAGTGGGTGGCAATGTGTCATGATTTATGAGATGAATATTAATCAATTGGCAAACTCAACACATTCTAATGACCACAAAATCACTCCGATTTTCACTCTCTAAAATAATTAGTTAATGCTACAAAATACACCTTTCAGGTTTTCATGTACTTGGGTTTCTTGGAGACCTGGGATGTAAATGTACCTGTCTCTAAAGGACCTTGGGCCAACATCTGTTGTTTAAATGTGTTATAGGCTCTAAGTAAAATAGATGAGACACTCAACACAAAAAGGTTCAGACATTTTTTATAGTCGTGACTGAAGTATGTTTTTTTCATTTACAAAAAGACCTCAGAAAAGGACAGAATCATATTTTAATGGATAGAAACAAAGCATCGATCCAGCCAAGGCAGTATCGACCTTATACCAATACTGGCTTTGGCTTGATCTACCCACCTCTAGTATCCCAGTCCAAAGACTGGTCCAAGACTTGTCTTTGCAAGGTTCAACCAAAAGTACAGAAGGGAATATACCCTGAATACAAAGGCAGCATCTGCAACATAAAGGTAAAATGAAGGTAAAGTATGGTACTTTATTTTCTGACTACATCAACTACATTCCTGTCCGGTGCTTGTAGTAACATGCTGCCATTGGTAACAAATTCCAGTCTTGCCCCCAACACGCCGATATAATCTTAGCAATTCCTCCACATTTTCAGCATTCTTTCACACCGGCATACCTCATGAAACTTTGACACAGACTGCAAGGGGAAAAGCCAAGGAGTGGTCATCCAGAGTAGGGAACTATGAGCATAATGTTTAACAGAAGTGGAGCCTCTGGATATTACTACATGATAGCATGTTGAAACACAGGTTATACAAGACCCCTGATGTGCAGACTCAGACTTATAAGTCACTTACCTCAAATAAAAGGTATAAAAATATGGACATTGTTTCAAAATGATCTAATGCCTCGCATGTAATTTTCCGCCTCTGAGCAGGAAGGTATTTGCCACAGAAAGGTTAACAGCTTATATTAGCTTTAAGGGCCTATAAAATGTGGCCTTCAGTGTATTTTACCTCCTGAGTGCCTGCGTGGATACACCTGGCTGGGCATTTAATAATAATAATAATAATAATGGATACTTTATTGATCCCCATGGGGAAATTACTTGTTTTTCTCTGCATTTGACCCATTCACTCTGTGAAGCAGTGGGCAGCCCACTAAGCAGGCGCCCGGGGAGCAGTGTGTAGGGACGGTACCTTGCTCAGGGGTACCTCAGGGTAGCTGTTTTTGCATGTCACTCTGGCAGTACGCATGCATAGTGCCTTATTTTTGTTGACTTTGCCTGTATTCAAGGGGCTGCTTGCACGGCTAAGTCGAGAAGTGTTGTCAGTTTAGTCTCAGTTTTGACATTTTGACATTAAAACTAATCACCTCTTACTGAGACCAGGCTCCAAGCCACACTTCATTAAAAGAGCATTAAAGCAAAAGCTAGTAAAACTTTACTGAAGTTCACAGGATATAGCCATTATATACCTATGGTTTAAATTTCATCTTTTCAGTGGAGCAGCTGTTACTATTGAATACTCAGAAGGGATGAAGAGTATAATTTAGTACAGAGGTTTTCAAGCTTTTTGTGACATGTCATCAGTTCTTCTTTTGATTGTATTGTCAGAGAAATGCACCTTGGAGAGCTCGTTTACTGCATCTGGACCAAGCATGATATGTCATACAATCCAGCAAATCATCTGAGCCAGTTCCCTTCTTGAGCTACTCTTCCAGCAGTAATTTTCTCTGAGAGTGGATGTTTGGTTTTTAAGTGCCTCTTTAGCTTGTTTGGCGCCATTCTAGCTTTAGCCAACTTATCCTGACAGATGGTTTTCTCTGACTTTATATTGCTGTAATGATGTCTAGTTGTCACAGAATCCCTTGGCACACTATTTGGAAACCACTGATGTAGTGTAAGTAAGCTTGAAGTTACAGCTGTTGTGTCACATGTCACATGTGTACATGTGGCTAAGTCATTGATTTTTCTGCTGCTGAGTGTTGCTGCAGGTACGTAATAAATAGCTACAAATGGCCGTTGTGTCAAAACTCCGATATGATTCATTACCAGTGAGTCTGCTGTGAACTGTAAAGTTGTATATTAAAGATATTTCATTCTTAAAAATATGTGAAATTGTACAGCAAAACAAAACTACCGTATATAAGTGAAAGGTATTTGGCAGTTTTGGGGAGGTCTCTGTGTATATCAGCTAAACTGGTTTTTCATTTTAATGTTACTGTGTGGAGAAAAAAAATAGAAAACGCTTTAAGGCTTACATGAAGTGAATTCAGACTCAGTGACACAGAGATTGCAAGACGGTGTCTTAATGACCTGTGCCTTGTCATATTCTTTTCTGTGCCTACTTTTTAATGTGATACATTCAAAATCATGCAATACTGAAATGAATATTACCAAGTAAGCCGCTGCAAATTTTAAAAGTGCATGAAACTGACAGATTCAATTATATTAAAGTAAAATCTGTTTAGTGGACCCTGACAGCATTAAAACTTTTGAGGTTATTTGTCCAAAATAACTTTTTGTTGAGAATAACTTTTTGCAATCCCCCCTTTTGCACACAATTATCACAAAATAAATTAAAAACAACAACAAAAAAAATCAATGTGACAAATCCTCGATTGATCACCCACTCATGAGCCTGTTTTTTAGTCAGAGATATGCCATTAAAGCAACAGACTGTAAAGATTCCAGTGACTCGTAACCAAGCAGAGTTAAGCCTTCTTCCAGACACAGTAATCAACTGTGGCCATAATACAGCAGTAATTTAGAAGAGAGATATAAAAAGTGAGGTTTATGACAGAATGCTGCTTGAGATGCAAATAGGATGATTCCTTTCATTTTGTTAGATTTTCATAGTTGTCTAGTTTTAGATTTCACTGGTCAAGCACTGCATGCCTTGCTTGCCTTTATGGAACAGGTGAAATCAAAACATACACAGAACATTAGGGTATCCCTAACCACAATCTGGCTTCTTGGTCATCTTTAAATAAGTGAAAAACACTAAAAAAATCTATTTGTCTTATGCAAGAAGTATAGTATTATCAGACACAGACCAAAAGACGAAGTTGGTCATGACTTATATGATCAACAGTGTATTTAGAAACCCGGTGGTTTAGGAAATGGGGAAAAGTCGGTTTTATTGTTTAGGGCTTCCAATATAAGTATTGGAAGAAGTACAATTAATTCAACAGTGGATGACCACAAACGAGAAAATCAGACAAATTTAGCAGTAAGAGAGCAAATATAAGTATAGCAAAGTCTATGACATGCGATATACCACTCTGATCCATGACTGCAATTTCCAAAGTATATATTTTCTCCTCTAAAGTAATTGATACATTGACTTGAGGTAAAGTTAAACCTTGTTTGTTGATTCTCAAAATGCCATAGAACATTTAGTCTGTCTGAAATTATATTGAATTTTTAAGAAATTGGTAAGACGTAAAACTAGATTAGCAGATATAGGAAGAATTTGACTTTAGCTCAGGAGAACAGCCCTCGAAATGAACTTCCAACATTTTACTCCCAAAGCCATCACTTCCAACTAAACTTTTTCCTATGTCAGATACTCATTGCTTGTCTTTTACCTGTTTCTGAGTTTGAGGTGGTGATGTGTGTGTCATTGAAATCTGACATGCTTGGAAATGTTTTCTCTTGCTTTTCCAAGAGCTGCTGTTTGATGAGCATCCAGCTCCATCTCTGTTGTGAGGCAATGATGTACTCCAATGGTGGATGTTTTCATTCAGCACTGGCCTTTTGCAATGACCTGACAAGCATGGAAATGAAGAGAGGATTGGAGTTTTACTTTGGACTCCAACTTTAAAATACAATCTGAAGATTTTTTTTGGTTGTTCCATTTTTGTAATAAAACACATGTATGGAAAGGGAGAGAAGGATGCATGATGACAATCCCATTTTCCTTCAATGGGATTTGGCTTCTAAAAGATCAACGAGCGTGTTTTCTTTTGCATTACTGAGGTCAAGTCAGTTGCTCTCTGATCAGGATAGACTTAACTGTCAGTCTTGGAAGCCACACATATGACTTTTATTTTCTTCTGAAAAAAGAAGACTTAAAGCAACAGAATAACACCTAAACCAATGCACCTTTGGCACTCACATTCTCTCTATTACATTTAAAATAAATTATAAGGCTTTGTCTCACCTTGCAGAGCCTGACAGTGGAAAGTCAGTTTGTCATGTGAAAATTGTGGGTTTTTTTTGATTCCCTGAAAGAGATGTGAGCAGAAGGCTGATACCACAACAAAGAGCTAGGCTTAGCTGCTGGCCTCAAACTCAAATTATGATGTCAAATGTTCTCTTTATAGCTTTTGATCACTAGATCACACTTCTACCTCCATTTTCTGCAAATTCCAGTTGTGTGACTCTAGCTCGGGTGTCTCCTTTAATATTTCCAACTGCACAGGAATGCACACCCTTTTTGTTGAACACACTTATTACAGATATATAAGTAGAAAGTATTTTGTTTGGATCATTATCATTTGCCATATATTTGCTTCACAACATATTCAGACCCTTTCACAAAGTTTATTATGTTGTAGATTTAATTTTAAATGAATAAAATTGACTTTATATTCTATCAATCTGTCTGTTTTGCATTAAAAATACACCAGAAGTAGGTCTTACCTCATCTTCGAAATTATAAATTTGTGCAGTTGATGCAGCTCCTTAAAGGGATACAAAAATCTTTGGAAGGATTCCCTACCATTACAAAATAATGCAAAATTGGACATCTCTACAACTTGTTTTACAAATAAATCTGAAATTGGAATAATGAAACATTAAAACCATTGTTGATGACAAAAAGTCAGTCTAATAGAGTTTCAGAAGCCTTTTGCAGAGATGGGAGAAATTTGGAGAAATTTGGCACAGGAAATAGACTGAAACATTTTTGTGTGCAAGGCCCGCTTGCAATTTGCTAGATGGCTAGTAAGAAAGAAGAAAACTGACTCTCTGGTCAGACGAAACAAAACCTGCACACTGGGCAGAACTTCAAGTACTATATCTTGAGAGAACCAGGCATAGCTGTTTACCTTATAAACCAACCTTACAGACTGCGCAGGGTGATGGTAGCATCATGCAGTGGGTGCCTCTCATCAGGAGGGACAGAATTATTGATCAGAGGTGATGAAAGGATGAAACCAACAAGATAGAAACAGATCTTTGGAAAGAAAACCTGATTGAGCATATGTATGACCTGAGACTAATGAAACCCAAAGACAGCAATCTCACAGAGCCTGATAGGATGTTCAAAGAAGATTGAGATAAAAATTCAGGTATGAAAAGCTTGTAGATTTTTAGTCTGAAAGAGTTAACATTGAAAAGCACCACAAAAAGTAGAGAATTCCTTAGATTTCAGTTTTTGACAACATTTTAAAACCATTATTTCTTGTCATTATACAATGTTGAGTGTAGATGAATAAAAATGAATTCTACAAAATGGGAAAAAGTGATAAAGTGAAACAGTTTGAACACTTTTCCATGTGAAATGTTGGTTCACTGTCATATATGGAAATTTCGAGGCCACATTCACATAAACTCAAGCATACAAGGCACTTTTACAGCATCTTTTCAGCACATTGTCTTTAACACTTGTTGATGTCTTTAACCTCTCCTTTGTGATTTCCCCTTAAATCTAAGCACTGAAACATCAGGAACATTCCTCAGAAACTATGAATACACAGAAGATGACAGTTTAGGCTGCAGCTGGAGGCTGTTTCTCATGCTGAGATACTGTGCAGTTCTTCGTGCGTTCCACCCACCTTTCCTTTCCTCATGTAATAGTACTCCAGTCTCACTAATGAGCTAGTTGAGAGCAGCATGATGTGATGGAAGATGCTTGAGAAAAATCAGTTCTGACACCGCTATAACTATAGAATTGGGACGTTCCTATTTTGGATCACATGATATGCACTGGAATGTATGTGCACCTGTGGCTGTGTGCCTTTTTAGGCTCATTCATCTTTTTTCACTTTGTAGCTCCACGCTTTATGTTTTGCATTTTTGTTGCGTGTGGCAAGAGCACAGATTTCTGCATGTGTTCATGTGTGGTCTACCCAAAAGCACAACATGTGGCCATGGTTAAAAGTGGATTATTTTTGCTTCTTTTAAATCAGACAATGTCTTCATTCCCTCATTCCTTCATTGCCTTCCATACCCTTCCTATTCTAGTTTCCTTCACGGAAAACAAATGAACTCTAATAGCATTCTTTGAATTCTTGGTGTGTGGAGCTGCTGTTTCCGTATTTCACGGATCTGAATGGTGTGGCCCAGGCAGCCTGGAATTTCTGGCTGCAAGATCAGAAGCCTTGATTTATCAGGATGTACTCTTTTTAAGGTGTGTGCATAGCCTGGGAACCTTGGATACACACACCTGATTACACACAAGTGTGAACCAGAGACCCTGCCGCTGACTCGGGAAGTGTCAAAATCGAGGGTTGTTGTGTCGGTGTTTGAGTAGAATGTAACAAGATTTGTCAAGCTCTTGAGAAAAAGTGCCTTTATACTTTTGGTATTTATGTCTGAATGTGCACTCTGTGCTAGGGACACCCATGGGATGGGCTTAGTGTCGGATTAAGAGGAATCATGCATTTTCATGCATTCTTAGTGGGTGTGTTATGGTTTACTTTTCTCAACCAGTATGCATCGTTTTGGCAGCTAATATTGTTTCAAACATATGGATCGATTACTTAAACTGTAGCTTTTGAGTTGCATCTCATGTTTTCGCTGCAAAGCCACTTGCAGCCTAATACATGGCGATTGGAAAGACATGAACATGCCAGTAATATGTACTTGGATGCGTCTCTCATAGTCTCCTGCTATATAATACATCGTTCCATTGCAGTGAATTAACCATTGAGCAGTTTTTCCTGCCTTGTTCTCTGATGACCTTTAAGTGTTTTTCTTCACAGGACACTGCACCCTGGGTGGATTTACACTAGGATTTAGTTGCGGCCTAAGTGCTGGCCCACCCAAACATGCTGTACATGAGCCATTCAGTGTGGTTAGCACACTTGATCTACAGGAAGGCGAATTACCCAATATGTTAAACACAAACACACACACACACACACACACACACACACACACACACACACACACACACACACAACTTAAGGCCTCTGACTGGCCATATTATCCTCCACTATAGGTTGTTTCATAAATGTACTCTCTCTATATATATGCAGGGTAATGATGTGATTTTAGCTGATTATTTCTTGTAATTAGTTTTGCCAGATGCAGTTAATTTGAGCTAAATGCTTCCATAAGCTTACTAGCTTTGTTTTATTTTGTATATTTAAAGACTCATCTATAGCGCCACATATGGTGCCATGATAACTCAATTTACAATGTCCATATGAAGACCAGTGAAATCAGTAAAAGAAGGTTCTGGAAATGATTCCCTGAGAGAGAAATCTGATGAACACAACTGAAAGATTGTTAAAGGAGAAGACCAAAAGGTTAGATTTCCGTTGCACAAACTATTTTTTTATAAACTAATGAGCATGTCCGGAGTAAAGTGCTGAACCGCTCTGTGTCAAAACAAGTTAGTGAAAAAGGATTTTAATATTGTCTTGGAAGAGGCTACGTCAGTTACTCAAAAAGCTCTTCTTGCAGCGAGAATGTCAAATGCCATTCGTTTAGACCAGGCCAGCTTAGACACGTGTCCCACAGAGGGAATACAATCAACACTGTTATGATGCTGGGGGCAAAATTAATCACCAGGTTTTCCATACAAGAAGCCTTTCATTCGTGCATCTCATGAGGTAAATGTTGAAGGAAGGTTCTGGCTGGGTATTTTGGGAAAGAACAACCTACTAACCTTTGAGGATTGACGTAGAAGAAAATGATGAAGGTAGCAACTGTGCCGAGCTGTTATTTTGAAAAACAGTAACACTAGGGAGAAGCGTCTGGAGTGGAGTCATGAGTGCCCTGCAGAAGCTGCTTGTGTTTGCACTTAATGGCACTGACAGTTTTTGACTGTTTAATACATGCACTCTGCGATGGTTTCATTTCATTTTCAGCCTCTCGAGTTAAACTCATGTGTGAGCGCTGAGTCATGGCTCTGAAGTGTCTCAGACTCTCCAACACACACACACACACACACACACACACACACACACACACACACACACACACACACACACACACACACACACACACACACACGAAATCACTTGCTCACCTGTGGCACACAGGTCTCAAACCCAGCACTTTTACTCAGTCACAACCAGGATCTCTGAAAACTCACATCAGGCCTCAGAACGTTTTTAAAATAGAGAATGAACTTGCATTACAGTTTTTGCCCGTTGCTTGAACACATTTGGCAAAACGTCGCTCATTGTGCCAAAACTCTAAACACAAGTAAACACGACACAACACTGGGAAATATACCATACACATCTGTGCCAAAATGAAACTCCACTCCCAAAACCTAAACTCTGCTGTCAAAACCTAACATTCCTCTGTCAAAATGTAACTCTGTTGACAAAATGACACATACTTGCATCATATGCAAACACTTACAGATCAGGGGGAACACACTAGTCTTCTTTACATAAAACACTGCAGTCCTTGATTTCCATTGTTTATTCAGAAGGCACATTTACAGGAGACACATTTCCAAACAACCAAAAACGCAAATAGACCTACTCAATAGTGTACATCGCAGTACCATGAATTCAGATAAAGCAAAAAAAAAAAAAACCACAACACAATAATACTGCAATAGAAAAAACACTATACTGTAAACACAAAAAACCATGACAATTGTGCATAAGTGGGCTCATGGATCCCGCCGTCTGTTGGGGTCTGGCCACAGGACCTCATCAACATCGCAAGCAGTGTCCTCTCCCGCTGGGCACCGGGGAAAATACCCTCTTGCATGTCGAAACCATCCATGGATTGCTGTCACCTGAATGTCGCCGCAGGCCTGTTCCATTGCCTGCAGAAGAGGCATGCGGGCATGTGGTTGGCGGTCATATACACGTCATCTCCAAGCCTAAAAAAACCCTCAATAGGGTTTAAAAATGGTGAGTAAGGGGGCAAGCATACCACTTCAAATTGATTGTGGTTGGAGAACCAGGCCTGGACCAGAGCAGCCCGATGGAAACTGACATGATCCCATATCACCACAAACCTGGGCTGATCTGCTCTGTTCTGTACAACTATATCATGGAGAGCATCTAGAAATGTGAGTATGTGTTGGCTATTGTATGGACCTAGTATTGCATGATGGTGCAGAAGCCCTCGAAGGCATATGGCGGCACATAATGTGATGTTTCCCCCGCGCTGCCCTGGGACGTGCACAATTGCCCTTTGGCCAATTACATTACGACCCCGTCGTCTTGTTTTGCTCAGGTCGAATCCAGCTTCATCAATGAAAATGTATTCATGAGGCTGTGCAGCTCCATCCATGGCCGAGATTCTCTGAAAAAAAGGGGAACATGTCACTGTACTACAGTGCTACACATACAGCACCCTCACCCCATCACACAGGTACCTGTGTAGCTCTCAGAATAGATCCATGTGGTACTGATATGGTACATATTCAGCTGCTACTGGACTTCACCAATACTCTATTGTAAATGTAAGGGACAGTTACACGTACCCGTACATATTCAGCTCGAAGTCCTTTGACCCTGTCACTGTTCCTCTCGAATGGGACTCTGTAGAGCTGCTTCATGGTGATGCTGAGTTTACCCAAGATGCGTCTGATGGTGGTGATGCTCACATGGTTTATGTTGCTGAACACTCGCCTGTCTGCAAGTATTTTCCGTCGTAGCTGGTGGAGACGGATGGCATTGTCTGCCCTCACTAGGTCCACAACGGCAAGTTCCTGCTGTTGTGTGAACAGGCGTTGCCGTCCTCCCCCAGAAGGTCTTCGGGTCATTCTGGAGGAATACAACCACATATTGTCATCGGTTTGCTTATTTTTCTTACAGTACTTTACTGTATGTACTGTGTCATCCACTGTACAACACTGTACTTCAATATAAGGAATCAGCCACTTTGGCTGCAAAAGGAGCATTAGCACCCCGTACACTTGATATGGTAATGTGATATACTGTAGAACAGTGCTATGAAACCATCTGAGTAGAGCAGAAGGTATGGAGGTGAAGACATACCTGTTTTCTAGTCGGAATGTTCGTATTACAGATGCCACTGTGAAGCGGCTTAGATGTGGGTGGACTCTCTGCCCAGCTTCCCTCATAGTCAGGCCATGGTTGATGACATGGTCCACCAAAGTTGCTCTTATTTCATCAGAAATATGGGTCCGTTCATGGCCTCTTCGGCCTTCTCCTCCTCTACCTCTTCCTCTTCCTCTTGCTCTCCCTCCATCCATGCTTGCAAAGTTCTTGAAATGGCTACGCTGAGGGCTTTTTGTAGTTGGCTAATTGGTGTTCGGTTTTGCAAGTACGTGCCTTCAGGTGTGTATTTGAGTGGTTGCAATTATCCGATGTGTTTTGTATTTTGGATACATGTGTTTTCCGAATGGCACCCTGAAATTTCATTTTGTGAGCGAAGTGTCTTATGTATGAAATAGAGTGTAGCATGCAGGACCATGTGTGTTGCATAAAGGGGTAGGTGTGTTGCATAAAGGAGTAGGAGTGTTGCATAATTGGTACTGGGGTGCAAAGCAGCGCTTTTGTTTAAGGTATGGGTACATGTGTTTGAGGTATGGTAACAAAAGCTTCACGTTGTGTTACTTTAGTCTGAGCATGGGTTTATAGTGTTCAAGCAACGGGCAAAAACTGTAAAAGCATTATATGTAAAACAGCCTGCTGTGCTGTAGACCGGACTCGTTCCTTGAACGCCACAGTGGTAACCTGAGGCTTTTTTGAACATTTTGGTATCTTTAAGAAAAATTAAAAAGTTTGCTACTTGCCTTAAATATTCAGTAATAGTAATAACAATCAGCAGGATAAATTGGTGTGATCGGGAGCACAGGTCACCATCAAGACCTCCATGGGAGAAGACTCAGCGGTCCATCTGCATCTAAACGCCAATGTTCACATTTTGGAAAGAGAAGATAGGTGATTTGAAAGAGGAGTAAAAGAAGCCATTTATGTCCACTGTGAGCGACCATCTTTGAACAGAGGTAGTGATTTACGACACCAACTGTCTGATTTCTATAATCCAGTTTTGAGATCCCTTCCCAGACGCCTTAACGCCCACTCACATCCTGGGCCATCTGACCTCAGGAAATCACATGATAGGGTGGGGCCAGGTTTCACAATGAGCTCACCCAAAACCCTGGCTGATTGGGACCTACACCCGTTTTCACACCTTGGCTCATGTGATTAGGTAGAGGATCATTAGGGGGTCCTTTGTTCCTTCTTTGGGGGGAAACTCTCACAGGATTTAAATCTGGGACTCTCCACCATTTGACTATAGAACTGAAGAAGCTTCTCGGATGAGAGGCGAAACATCTTCAAGCAACTTAAAGAAAGACCACCAGGACAGCATTTCATTAACTTCAACTTAATCTCCTAAGACCTGAACTCTTCCACGGCATGCATTCTCTTTGATATTTGGGCATATTGGGGCCCGATAAATGTAAAAACAAAGAATTACCAGATTTATTTTTTTTACCTTATTTTTGTTTTTAAGAAAAATAAGAGCCACATATGAGGATATTCGTTTAAAATTTCGATAGAACAGTAGCAGTATAATGTCCTCGTAAGTGGATATCAGGCCCTTGTAGAGCAAAATTGAGTATTTTGGTCTAAATAACCCAAAATGTGATGTCCACATATGTGGATGCCAGGTAAACCCTTTTAATTTTCAGTTCCAATTTAGCTTGTCCCTAGTGAATTAGTGTGAGTGGTAACAAGATCATGAAAGCATGACATACCTGGATGCACAACAGTCACATCGAGGCCGTGCAGATTCTTTAAATTCCCCAGTGCTGAGGTAGTCTAAATGATTCAGTGGCTATTTTACACCGTGTTCCCAAGGCTACATGGAGGCAGCGTACATCACAGATCACAGTATGCCATTACATGTCTGGGCTTTCTAATGTTTTCTCATCTAAAACGTTGAGTAAATAAAGTGGATGTGAAGCCATCACTGTGTTTCTTTTCTCCTTAATGTAGAAAACTCACTTTTTTTTTAATCCAAAGTGATACGAAAAAACTAACGAAAACGATTCTCCCAATTATTGTTATTTCCCTCATCCTCTGGACTTAATTGGGTATGCAACGTTTTACAAAAACTGTCAAGGCCGGCTGTGTGGTAGCCGGAGGAAGACCCAGAAAGTAGGACATAAAATTCAAAAGCATCTTTATTGGTGAAAACATAAAAAGTAACATACTGTAACATATACCAAGAACAATTAAGTCAACGATCACTTACAGGAGAAACGCAAGGAGAGACACACACCGCTCGATGACGAACACAACAAAGGCCAAGGGAAGACAGAAACAATATATACACATGATGGGGGAAAAGGCAACCGGTGGGAACAAGGCTGAAACTAATAGCACATGACGAGACAGAGGAAGTAGAACTAGACACGATGCACAAGAGGCTAATGACACACAAAATAAAACAGGAAGTGACAAATGACATGTGAACCTGACAGAGATACAGAACATAAACAAGGAGACACAATTGAAGGATCAGAATGGGAATACAAAAGGGGATTACCAACCTGTGAACTAAAACAATCAGGGAACTAAAGGCACAGAAATAAAGATATAAAATACAACAAAGGGGACTCGTATAATGTATAGAAACAACCCATAGAGTTAGCTAAATGGCAATATAGAATACAAAACCAAAAACCCTTATCATTCTCTAAATTTAAACCCCTGGGTGTTGGACCCAAAAACCAGATGGCAGAGGTAAAGGGGCTCTGTCATGCACATTCCCAGCTACAGTTTTATTGATTGATTGATTTTTGCTACTAGACCAGCTTTCAATTACTCATAACTAAAAACGTTCTTTATTTATTCTATACAGGGGCTGTACTGCAGTCCCTCAGTTCAACTACTGTTTGACACCACCCTCTTTGAGCCAACTTTCTTCTGATTGGCTGCAAAGTCTTGTGCAGCAGGTGGGTGGGGGTAACCCTAGTAGCTATAATAAACTATGTGCTGACCTCTTTAGTTGAAATTGTTTTAGTTAGCCAAATATGAGCATAGGTACAACAGGAAAATAAAGGAAAGCATAATAGTTCCATATTAAGCACACCCTTCCCGTGGGAATACTGTGAATAAGACTCGTTTCACCTGATAGGAGGCAGCCTTTCTGCAAATTGACTGACTATTATCACTCTCAGAGGGATTGCTGAAGATTTGCAAATGAATGCGATCTGATTTGTTGATTGCCAGCATGTTGCCATCAGTCTGAATGAGTCTTTGTCAATGAGCCCAGTTCGAGGGAACTCAACAGAAATTGCTGCCAGCTGATTGTGCTCTGGGTATATTCCTGTAGAACAGGAAGGTTGCTGAGTGCAAATGTAATAGTTAAATGTGAATTTCTGTCTATATAGAAAGCAACACATATATGATGTTTGATGATTTCTCACAGTTAATTGGTTTGTTGTCTGAAACAGACTACATGCAGTTGCCAACTTGAATCTGGGCAGCAGAGTGACATTTATGGCAGACATTGTTGGTGTGCCTGACAATCATTTTAATAACTAATGTATGGTAACTTTATCTTACTGGATAAAACAGAAAGTTTGAGGACATAATTTGAAGTTGGCAAAGGGTGATAAATCACAGTATTTGTTATTGCAAAAAAAATCACTTTAAGAATATCTTATCGTGAAGTAAGTATTGTCATGATATCGTATGGTGGGGTGTCTGGTGATTCCCACTTTTACTAAACAGTGTAGTAGAGGTTAAGCTTCCTCTACATTTTGGTCATGCAAACAATATCAGTCTTGTAGATGAAGGACGGGTAAAAGAAATCTTTTTTTTTCTTCAGGATGCAGTTCATTTGACTCATTTCACCGGAAAAAAACACATTTGCTCTGATTTGTGTTGTGAGTCATGCAGTGGCACGTCCTGTTTGCACAGAAGATGCCATATTTGAGTCACAACTGAGTGAGACTCAGTGAGACCACTCAGTCCTTTCTTTGGCTCTGCCATGTCTCAAGGCTTGGTTTGACTTTACTGGAGATTTGACAGTAAATTTGTTCCTTAAAGCTTTTCACACTGAGTGCACGCTAAATGGCAAACTGAGACAAAAAACGGTAAAGAATCTATCTGGTCAGGTAAGAGAACACTATACATAGTTACCTTTGGGGACTTATGCAGCTAGAAAAAATCGTTCACAAAAATCACATAGCTTACCACCCGTACCTGGTACTGTAAGTTTATAGCACTGACCTGGGAGACAGCCATAATTAATCTAAAGGAATATGTTCTGTACTCCCACCCAAAGTGGAAACGTTTAAAACAACAGTGACTGACTGAGTTCCTTGATTTCAATCTGGAGTTCATTTTAGTCAGATGTCTTCATCAGTTAAAATCCTTTAGTTGGAAATGTTTCTGTTTCTGTTAAGCATTTCTCAGACATTTTCCAAATGTTAATATAGCTATCTGGTGAAGCTAATCTTAAATTGAGATCACATTCATGCACTAAGCATATAAAAGTATTTCTGAACACATTTTTGAATGTGACCACTGACAAGCCACACACATGCTTAAGCTCAAGTTCAGAAAAATCTCAGACAGAGCGTCTCACAGAAATCACACCATTTGACAGTCAGATATTTAGGCGGATATACACCCGCGCACGCATGCCATTCCACGAGTTAAACTCACCAGCTAAGTCAGCGATAACCTACAAAAAGCATCCTCATCATCTTTAAAACAAACGGGCATCCCTCCAAAGAGGCTAAGTGAGGTTCTGTAACGTTAAAGATACTGGTGTTTTATGGCCTGCTATTGGAGCCACATGTCAGGAATCATTTAGGAAAGAACGGACTTCTACATGTGCACCCCTGTGACTTTTTGATTGTTGCAATTACATGTGCGTTGCTCTTCCTAAGGCTTCTGGCCGTTTGTAGTTTCTGGCTGAGTACACAGGTTCAAATATTTTTTCTCCCAATTTATGGGGGAGCGGTAAAGATCGCCTCTGAGGCTTTGCCGCAGATGGTCCCAATGATCTGTAGGCCCGAGGACCCCACACTGGAATATTTGTACCCTTTGCTTTTCTTCCCCCCCCTTCCCTCTTGTGCTCCTTCTCTGCATTTTGTCATTGCTCCTGCCAACCAGCTCTGCTCCGCTCCCTGAAAGCTATAAAATGAGTGTTTAAACAAAAAACACTGGCATGCTTTTGCACTCCTTCAAAGTGGATTTTTCTGGCATTGGAGGCAGTACAGAGACTGGGCTCATGTCTCATTGTATACTCTCAGACACATTCTCAAATGTCAAACTCAGAGGGGTGGGCAAATCCAAGCATCACCACAAACATAAGACACATGGTGGACAGAGGCAAAAGAGCCGAGTGACAACCAATTAAAAAAAAAAAAAAAAAAAAAACCCAAGAAAACAGCAATCTCCACTACATTATACCTGAGCTGGCCTTGAGAGTAAGCGTTCCCAGGACTCTGGCGCTGCAGTTCCCAGGAGGTTGCTCGCTCCAATCTTTCTAATGAGAGAACCTTCCAGGCTAGACATTGTGGGCTCTGGCTCCAGCTTCCAGCCCATGCTGTTCTCACCACAAAGAAACGAGCCAAGTTATTCACTGATTCCTTTCTGACATCCCTGGCCAAAATGTCTCCAATCCCATCGTCCTACGGCCACTGCTATTCACTTTCTCTCTACCACTTATCCTTTTGCTTTCTGTTAATTTTCTTTAAATTTCACTCATTTTTTTCTTTTTGAATGTGGTCAGAGTTGTTATTATGAATCAGAGAATGCAGACGCTTCAATTAACAAAGGTATGAGCAGTACTGGGAATTAACCTTCTCCATATAACTAGTTACATGCATGTAATTACATTACTGTTTCGAATCAAAATGTTGGTTAATGTGTTGGATTCTTATGTTTTTGGAATTCCTTTGCATCCTTTTGCTGTACAGAAATATGTTCCTTTGGCATATTTCCAGACTGCACTGCAGTAAAGTGTAGTCAGCAAAGCCTTGGGATAAACTAGCATGGATGATCATCAAGAACAGGATTGCTTACAAGGAGCCGTATCTGTGTCTAGAGGGAAAACATTTATGCTGACATGTTTTTGATTAGGTGTCTTATTTGAATATGGACCAGCTCTTGTTCACCAGTCAAATCAATGCACACTGCACTCAGTAACATAATGCTGTGTTCAGACCAAACATGACTCTAAGCTACCTTGTGTAGCTTAGAGTCATGGTAAAAAGAATTCTAAGGTTTTACATGTCAAAACATAATAAAAAATAACCTTATCCTCACCCAATTAGGTTCATACAACCTCAGATGGCTTACAAACTGGAAAACTCAGACATGTGTCAATGCCATGGCCCAGTCTTTCCTGGAGTTGACATCACAAAGTGTCCCTCAGGCCAGATAATATAATACTCAAAGTGTAAACAACGCCCAAGAGCAATTTTCAGCCTTAGTTAGTATATTAAAGGTTAAAAATCATGTCAATACAATTTTGGAAGGGTTGTCAAGAGAAAGCCACTTCTTTCTAAAAGGAATGTGGAAGAATGGCTTTGATTTGCAATCTTGGATCTGAGTAATTCACAGCAACCCATTTGGTAGACTGCACAAACACCTCATATCAGCTGTCAAACACGGTGGTGGAGGGATGATAATTTGGGCTTGTTTGGGCCTTCCAGCAATTGAGTCGACCATGAACTTCTCTGTATAGCAAAGTATTCCAGAATCAAATGTGAGGCCACCTGTACAGCAGCTGAAGCTTGGCTGAGACTGGATCGTACAACAGGACAATAGTTCCAAGGACAGCAGCAAATCTACAACAGGATGGTAAATGGCCTGTATTTATATAGCGCCTTACTAGTCCCTAAGGACCCCAAAGCGCTTTACATATCCAGTCATCCACCCATTCACACACAGGATGGCTGAAAAAGAATCAACATGCAATGACCCAATCCAAGTCAGGGACCTTAAGAGAGCTGTGCATGTACAACTGCCTGGAAACTTCAATAAAATGAAAAGAGAAACGAGATCTAGCAATGCTGTATAAATAGTTTGACAAGCTTTCTCTACAGTGATGTGAGAGACTCATAAATCCATACAGAAAATGATTACTTCCAATTATTGCAGCCAACGGTGGCTCCACAAGCTTCTAAATCAGGGGTGTCCAACTCCAGTCCTCGAGAGCTGCTGTCCTGCAGCTTTTAGATGCATGCTTGTTCCGACATACCTGAATCAAATGAATGGCTTGTTACTAGGCCTTTGCCAAACTTGATGGCATGCTGAAGAGGTAATCCAATCATTTGATTCAGCTGTGTTGGAGTAGGGATGCATTGGAAAGCTGCAGGACAGTAGCTCTCGAGGACTGGAGTTGGACACCCCTGTTCTAAATCAGGGGGTGTACATTTTCAAAACTTATGAGAGATCTTAGCCATCTCTCTCTTTTTTTCGTTCTGTTTTTATGTAATTAAAACATGTATGTACATTTTGATTCAGGTTAGCTGGAACTCTGTAATCTGTTAGGTGTAAGATGCACAAATAGGAAATCCGAAGGCACAACTACTACATGGACAACCACGAGGTGAACTATCACTTTCATACTTCTACAGGAGTACTGCTGTGCTTGGCGTCTTTAGTGAATGTCAGTTTTTACTCAGCATGTGATAGATCAGGTTGACAGTAGAGAGGAAATAGCATCGGTCAAAAGGTTGGCCAATTCTGAAGGAGGAGGTCCATCTGTGCAAACAGCACCTATACTGGAGTTATTAACTATCCCTCGGGGAAACCAGGGGTGAAAGCAGTGATGTAGGTCAAAATGTTGTGCATTTTTTGAAAGATATTTCCAAAGGAAGTATCAGCTACAAATTTTTAACTCATGACATGTGATAAAAGAAAAATTGCTGGAACATTTAGAGCGTCCTTCACATCAGGCAAAAGAACGTTTATTTCTCTCCTTCCTCACTGTCTACTGCCCTTAAAAATTACGAGAGAAAGGTCATTTGCTCTTTAATTCACCCCTCCACTTTGCTTTCAAGAATGTCTGCAATGCTTCCCAAGAATCCTGCCTTGTTGACTTTGGTTTGGGATAAAAGGTGCAGTCGCCTCTGTTCTCCAAGCTGATCTGAAAGGTGATTAGGCTGACCTCAACATGAGCCCCAGCATAGCCCAGCACATTGACCCAGACAGATTACTCCGTTTCTCTGCGCTCCTGTTAGTCAGGGGTCCACAGAGAAGAGATACATAAGATAAGAGGGGAACAATTAAGGAAAGAATGTGGGTATCTTGGTAGTGGTAGCGGGCACATTGTAATAAAAGGGAGGGGAATTCACATCATTATTGTCTTGAAATGATTGGATGCGGTTTTCGTCATGTGTCTTCTCCCATTTCACATTGGACAAAACCTTACCAACACCCACCAACAGCTGGCTGTTGGTTCAGTGGTGAAGAAAACTGTTCATTAAGTAAGGTGGTTGTCATGGCTTTTTGTTTAAAGATAGAAATAGGTCATATGGAGTCCTCTTTACTAAAGCTTTGTTTCATGATGTCATAGCACCTTGGCTGTCAGTGTTCCATTGTGTGTTTTTCTGTGGATGCAGGAGGTGGGGATGGAATAAATACTCTTCACAATTTAGCAAACAACACCACACTGGGAATTTCACCCAGAGAATACTGGATCAAGAGGATTCTAATCACCAAGAAGGCATTTAGGTTCGTTATACTCAATACAGAGATGTGGTGCAATGATAAAACATATTGAGAATTTATTACTAATTATTTAAAACATCATATAAAAGCACAAGCATACATACCAGTATACAAATATTCTACTGTCTAGGTTGCCCTGTCCCCCACTGCTTACCAGTGGGGGACAGGGATGCCACACACAAAAACAAAACAAAAATAACAACAACTCACCAATACACAAGTGCAGCATACTGTCACACACTCACACTAATGAACTAAAAATGCAGGTGTGTAATACTCAAAGGATCCCACCACTAAGGCACCCCTGGTCTCCTCCACGTCAGGCCCTCAGCATCTGAATAAAAACCCCCAAAGAAAATTATAATATATTCCAAAAAAACAAGCAAACAAAAAAACCTAATAGGCACATGCTTGGGTTAGCCCAACTGCAGGAACACACTGGTGATCCGCAGCTAGAAAAAGGGCCTCCTACCAGTGGTGTAACAAAAACTAAACTACAAATCAAAAGAACATAGAGCCAGACATACAGACTAAACAAAACCTTAAATCTGGAGCAGACGGAGTCACTGTATTACTCCAAATTGCCGTCCGCCCGACTACTCTAATTTAATAATCAAGTAAATCAACATGCACGCCAGCCGACTCCCGTAGCCGGCATGTATGTAGCCGCTATCCACGGCGACGTCCACTCCTAAGAGGCTGGCAGCAGCAGGGAAAAGAGAATGACAGACTACGTGACTTTCGCGCATTGCATTGTGGGTACGAGTGGCAACAAAATCAAAACACTGCATCAAGCGCTAGCATTTCCAGCACCGGTAATCATTAATTCTGCGGTTTTAATCCCTACTTGCATTTTATATGCCCCAAAACAGTTATGTACAAAACGACAGAGAACACGGCAGGCCAGTACAAAGACAAACTTGACGAAAATGCAAAAAAAAAAACAGTAGGAGGAAAAAATCAAAGGAGTGAAAGGGTCAGACCCATACGAGCATACAGAGTGGAGTAAGGATGTGAGCATGCTGCCCAACTTTCATCACCCACATATTTATTATTATATGGTCCTAAGTGTGTCATGCAGCCTATCTCCGCTGCAGTCCTTTGCGCTCTTCCTGGGACTTCCACGCTCGGAGCTGCACAAGCTCCCTGTCTCTTCGACGCAGCTCGGCCCGTCATCGGCTCAGTCAGCCGACGTCTTAGAGGTGCCTGCGTCTACAGCCCCGGCAACTCACGGCACAGTTACCAGGAAAAAACGACGCTCACGCCGTCGCCACCCTAAAGTTACTGAGCAAACCCTGGTGGTGAGTGTTTCTTCCATGCCACTTCCGAGCCTGACTAAATTGGACAATATTCTGTTCCTGAGTCCGCAGTTTTTCATGTCTGTAACTCATCGGAGAGGAATAATAAGTTTGAAAATGACTGTGTTTGCAAGCCTCATAACGTTTCGAAGTTCACCTCTGCACCTATTAAGCATGATGCATGCTGTTCAGGCTGAACGAAATAATTCTGACACTGTAAACTCTGTGTGCGTCATCCCAGAGGCCGTTAACTCGGTGTCTTCTGGGACAGTTAATCCAGAGCCTGCATTACAAACCCTCACGCCCGTGTTTGAGAATGACTGTTTTTCCTTTGCTCCTCCCAGGTCAGCAGTAATTAACTGATAATCTCACTTTAGAAAAGCAAAAGACTATTTTTGAGTTGCATACCTGTAAACTAAATATTAAAAACAAACAGTCCTGAGGTTCCTGTTCCTGCTGAAACCAGAGGGGACCCCCTGGAAAATGAACTGTGTGTCTTCCAACCTTTAAAGGCTGCTAATTATGACATGGACAACTTTAGTACAGCAGAGTTGCTAAGACCAGCCCGCCATAAGTCTCTGTTTGCTGAAACTGTGTTTGGCTCCACTAACTTGGTTTTCCCAGTGTCTGTTACTGCTCCTGAGCTCAGCTCTCCATCTCCAGTTCCTGTACCCAGGGCAGCGTGGGCCCAGCTTTCCCTTGCACCCGTATCAGTTCCTCGGGTGAGGGTGGCTGAGGTCCAGCTGGTCCCTGCTTCTGTCTCCAGCCTGGCAGAGGCTCTGTTCATCCCGGCACCCGTACCTGCTCCTCGGGTGGGGTTGATGGACACCCAGCTGTTGCCTGCGCCTGTTCCGGTTCCCCGGGTGAGGTCAACTGTGACCCTGCCGACTCCTGCACCTGTCTCAGTTCCTCGGGTGGGAGCGGCAGAGGTCCAGCTAGCTCCTGCACCTACACCGGCCCCCAGGGCAAAGGTAGCCAGAGCCCAGCTCGTCCCTTTTTTTTTTTTTTTTTTTAAATTACTCAACACTCACCCAACGTGGAGACAGACATAAAGAGACACTGTACACACTGTACCCCAAGCGTACTCTAAGCCCCGGGTCTAGGTACCCTTGCCCCTGGAGGGGGAAACTGCACCCAGACCCAGGTGGTGTTACCCTTTTCCCTGCGGTGGGGAGATGCAGACCGCCCAGCTCGTCCCTGCACCGCCAGCTGAGGACTGCGTGGTACTGACAAACTTTGGACAGACTGTTTGCCCTGCACAGCCCCAGCCGTTGCATCCCAAGCCGACTGTGTGCCCTGTGCAGCTACAGTTAGCGTCCCCTCAGCCAGAAGTCTCCACACCTGCTGGCTCTGCATCTGTTCTCGCTGGGGGTTCAGGAGAACCTCTCCAGCCGCTCCTCGTCTCCGCTGGGGGTTCAAGAGAACCTCTCCAGCACCTCCTCGTCTTCGCTGGGGGCTCTGGTCAGCCCGGCCAGCACCTCCTCATCTCCGCTGGAGGGTCCAAGACGCCATCGTCTGGTCCAGCTCCGTTGCCTGTGGCTGCCACGCCACCATCTGGTCCTGCCTCGTCTGGTCCTGCCTCGTCTGGTCCTGTGCCCACCAAGCCTCGACCAGTACACCCGACGCTTGAGAGCCGCCGCCGTCTTCCACGCGGCCACTTTTCACGTGGCCGGCCCCCGGAACAGCCGAACTGTGAACTTTTGTGCTGTCGCCTCCCTGGTTGACCTTCTGACCTCTTTGGACATTGCTTCCCTGTCTTGAACTGTTTTTGTGTATTTGTGGACTCAGTTTTGGTCTCATGCTCCTTGTCTTTTGTTTGGTTTTGTTCCCTCCGTCCTGGTCCCCCGCCTCCCGCCCTGGGTGGGTTGTTTTCTGTTTTTTCTTGTGTTTTGGTTCTTGGGTTTGGGCTGTCGGGAGCCAGCAATCCAGGCCATCCAGGCCCAGCATTCTTAGTTTTCGGGTATTTTTGCATTTTGTTCTTTATTTAGGCCATGGTTCCTCCATGGTTCCTCTCTGGGTTGCTCTGTTAAGTTGTTCCTTATTTTGATTTCCACTTGTGACTTTTTCCCCCTGTGTGTCCCTCTGTATCTGTGAGCCCTCGTCTCCCCTCCTTGTGTTTTATTCCATGTTTCCCCAGCCCGCTATGCCTGTGCTCTCTCTCCCCCTGTCTGCACCTCTGTACTTCCTGTTTTACTTTGACAGTCTCCCGTCAGTGTTGTGTTTACTACTGCCGTGTCTCGTTATGATTATCTGTGTCAGCTGTGTTCCCCGTGTGCTCCCACTTCCCTCGTTAACCCTCTGTGTATTTATGTGCAAGTCTCCCTCAGTTCAGTGTCGCGTCGCCAATGTCTCCTCCCCGAACCTGTGTGCCTTTCTGTGTTACCTCGGCCCTCTGTTAGCATTCCCAGTTTAGTTCTGTGTCTTTGTGAAGACTGCAATAAAGCAGTTTTGAGTTCAGTTCCTGTCTCCGTGAGTTTTGCGTTTGGGTCCTCATCTGCCTCCACACAGCCAGTTTATGACAAAGTGTGAGTGCATACACTCACAAAATGCTTAGTAACTTCAGATCCCTGCAGCAAGCCCAGGTCCAGTTTACTTCGGTGATTTGGACTATTCCATTTCACAGCTGTTGTTAATTTTTCCAGCATTTTGCAGGCTTGTTTTCCTACAAAACACAACAAATATTAGCCCACAAAGCCACAATAAACAAAGCAACATAGTGCAACAAATTCAATTCAAATCAATATAAGACTTATTTGTAACCTACATCAACAATTTTGTTATGATAAATTACGTAATAACTACTAGAAGATTTACCTTTGTGGAAATGCTTGGAGCACTAACATGCGAGCTGGATTGTTCTGAAACGTTATATTTGGTCTTCGAATGGCTGCAATCCAGGCCATCCGTCGGCTCTTTGTTACTTTGGAAACATGGCTTGAACAATTTCTCTTCCACGACGGAATCCGATAAAAAATAATTTCTTTACCAGTCGGCTTCCCGTGGCTGTCATGCGACCGGCTATTGCAGTTAATAATACAACAGCTTCTTGCCATTATTTGTGTTTCTTTTTATTGCTGTGTGACTGTTTTCATGTGAAAGCCTGCGTGCACTAGTACTGCTTGCCACTCGTACCTACAATCCTTTGCGGTTTTACCCCGGAAATGACGTCACATTTTCCTCCAGCATAGTGAGGATAGGCTTAAGTGCAACATACATGCTTAGGCCTACCGTTTCTTCTTTTGTCCAGTTTCCTGAATTTATTTAAGGATACATTTCACACCATACCAAACTATGCCAAGTTTTACTGTAATAGCTCTTTGGGAATTACCTTGTTGGTGCAGAAACACTATTTTATGCCTGCCAAACCGTGTTATCCTTGGCATTTTTATTAGAATCAACTAAACAATGAAACTACTCATATTGCAGTGTTTTTATCTTACAAAATCAGGGAACCTTGAGGCAACTGTTGATCTGATTTAGTGGTATATAAATAAAATTTAATTGAACTGAATTGAATTAAAGAAATGGGAACAAATTGTATTTTTGTAACATGTTGCCAGTAACACAGTTTTTAAACATATAATTTAAAATAAAGGTTATTTCCTATTGTTACTGTTGTTACTGCTTTGGCAGCATCCTGAGCGTCACCAAGTTCAACTTGGTGAGATGAATTGTCCATCACAGATCTACATCAGATCATTTGGGTATTTCAGGTTTTTCGAAATGAAGAAAATGAAGAATGCATTTTTTGCAAACACTTTAGGGTGCAGTCTATCTCCATTTGAGAAACAAACATTTCCATCATTTAATATTTGCCATTCATTCAGGTTCTCTTCTTGTGCTGTTTCATACATAGTTCAGTTGTTCTCCAGCTGGGTTTTTCCAGCCCAGTTGATGTTCACTTGCTTCTCAGCACAGTGTGTTGGGGTCGCTCTCATTTTGGAAGTGCTTAGAGGTCGTATATAGCACAAAATATGCTGCCAGTCACATTTACAGATACATATGGAAAGCATGAGCCATTATTCAGCTGGATAGAATGCTGGACTGAAAACCTCAATGCACATGAATCGGATTACTGAAATGTTGGTAGGTGCATTTATAGGTGAGAGCACAGCTCTGTTGCTGTGTTTTCAGTCTTAGTCAAGATAATTATAGGGCAGACAGAGATCTCAGTCTTCATATCTCGCTCTTGGCAAGAAAGTAAATGAGTATTTTTCTTTCAACCACAAATTGTGCTACTAATAATCATGGATCATGATAAACCTTAAAAAAGTCCATTGATGTCTGAGTGAACATGCATAAATTCATTCTTTTTCCATCTTCAGTGAAACAGTTGATCTTGGAGATGCATTTTTGTTCCTTTGCTGCTTCAGTATTCTTTTCCTTTCTACACTGTAATTACCCTCTCTTTTTCCTGCCCCTCTCCCCAAAACTACCGTCAGGAAGCTGTAAGTAAAGCTGATGTTTTGAAATAAGGACTATTTCCACATTCGCCATGCACTGATACACGGGTGAGAGAAAATCGCGATTGGCTTGCATGGGCCAACAATAATATTGTGTTTAATCTAGATATCATTACATGCAAAATGAGCAGGAGAAATTCAAGGGCACCATTGTTTCCCTCGGTCAGTTTTTCAAGGGTTCAATGATGGGGTGTTTCCTTTAGAAACCCAAACCCAGAGAGAGATGTGGAGGTGCCACAGTATTTAGACAAAATGATGAGAAAGACCTAAAATCACTGAGACAGATGGTAACGGTTGAGACAGGAAAGAAATTAGGACAATCACTGGTTGCCTTCTACTTGTTTTCTTCATACATTTAGTAAATATACTATTTGTGTTCGATGACAGCATGAATTATCTGGCACCCAATCTTGTAACCTACTTGGAAATGCATCACAGTGATTTCAATCTTTGCTGTTTTTACCCCCCCCTTCTCTGCAAAACAAATGTCAGAACCACTGCTGTTGAATCAACAGGTCAATTGGCTTCAGTGTCATTGGGTAATGATGATTTTTTTGCTTGCTGAAATTGTACAGAATTGTGTTTCTCAAAGAAAATGGACAGAATATTACAAACATTATGTTGAAAGTTTTTAAAAAATTTAATTTGACCTTTATTTAAACAGGTAAATCTCATTGGGACACAAAGTCTCATTTTCAAGAGGGACCTGTTTTAAATATCCATGCAAAATTACAACATGTTAAAACATACTATAGTCATTACTATAGTTTGACAAACTTGTGTAATTAATGCTAATTACCAAAAGTTAATAAAATCTGAAGATTAAATTTCAGCCAGCAAATTCTAAAGCTGTCAGCTAAAAAATTAGACTGAGCTTGATTTTTCTCTATTTTGGGATTTCAATTGCCAAAGGTCAGGAGTGGGAACATCAAGTGGAAACCCACTTCTACTTGGCGTTCGGATGAGGCACTGGGACAGAGGCAATCCTCTGCCGCCCCGTTTCTCATTGCCTCTCTCCAAGAGGAAGAACAAGGGCCAAGTGCAGCAGTGGAGAAACAGGAGGAGGAAACACAGGCAGAGACATCTGTAGGTTCCCCAAACTGAGCCAGAAAGACTGACGAAGACTTGTTGGAGCTTATTAGGGAGGGCACACAGTTCCAAGAAGACAGAGGAAGAGCGAGAAGAGCAGGGCAGAGATCAACTACTCATTTATTCTTTTTGGAAGAAATATAGATTTGTGCTTATTAGTTATACAAACTGGACTTGTGAGGAGAGAATTGATTTGTTACAATAAACAATAAAAAGCAGTATTTACAGCCACATCTTTATTTCATCATCAGTCATGCATTAGTGAATGTGGCTATTTTAAAAAGGCTTAACTGAGTTGGAACTCATCAAGAACATTTTCTTTCTAAAGTAGTTTTTTTCTTTACTGACTTTGTTTATATTTGGAAAATATCTGGCTTTGGAGACCCCCTGTGGTAATACCCAAAATGATACTGTAATGCCAATGCTAACAATACCCCATGTTAAAATGGCCTGTATTTGTATAGCACTTTACTTAGTCCCTATGGACCCCAAAGCACTTTACACTACATTCAGTCATCCACCCATTCACACACTGGTGATGGCAAGCTACATTGTAGCCACAGCTGCCCTGGGGAGCACTGACAAAGGCGAGGCTGCCAGACACTGGCGCCACCGGGCCCTCTGACCACCACCAGTAGGCAACGGGTGAAGTGTCTTGCCCAAGGACACAACAACCGAGACTGTCGGAGCCTGGGCTCGAACCGGCAACCTTCCAATTACAAATCAAACTGCCAGCTCTTGAGCCACGATCGCCCCAATGCACATAGAGCACTGTGCAAAAGTCCCAAGCCACCATTTAGTTTCTTAGATTTTGCTAAAATGCGAAAGAGGTGCAGTAGTTTATTGAAAAAGGTGTAAACAGACACAGAATTACAGTACAGCAGGCGAAAAAAGAGTTCGTCAACATAGCCTGAAATGTTTGGTAAAATCTTCAAGTAGTCTTCGGGAATAGTTCTCCAAGCATCTTGAATGGCATTCAAAGCTTGTTTTTGGATTTTAACTGCCTTTTGTTCTTCTCTCTCCCAAGATGATCCTTCACTGCTTCAGTAATGTTTGAAGTCTGGGCAATGGGGAAGCGAATCCATGACTAATAATGTTCCAGTATGTGTATTTCTATCAAGCTATGCTTTTACTCCAATGGAAGTGTGTGGAGATATTACCCATCAGTTTCTTTCTAGTTGGTATTACATGGGAGATCAACACAAATCACTTTTCTGTGTTCTTAATTCCACCAATTTTAACAAGATGCCCAGCACCACCGGCTGAAATGCAATCCTAAACTATGACAGAGCCGCCACGGTGTTTTACAGACAGCTGTAGATGCTCTCCGTTGTATCTCTCTCCTAATCTCTTCCTCGCTAATGATTTCAAACAAAGATTTTACATTTGGATCCATCACTCTATGAGACCTTTTGGTACCAATTTTCAGTCCAGCCTTTCTCAGCCCTTTCTCCTCATATGTAAAGAATGACTTCTTAAGCCATTGAGACCATTTGATGAGGCATCAGTAAATAGAGCCATGTACATCTCTCAGGTCCTGTCTTTCAGGTCTTTTAATTTTTCCCTATTTCTTTAGAACATGACTTTCAGATACTATCCATCTGTTGTATATAGTTTTTTTTAGGCCATGTCTCTTTAATTTCTTCAGTTTTTGTCTAATAGCTCTTTGGGAATCACATTTTTCATGCCAAAACACTATGTTATACCTGCGAAACTGTGTTATTTTTGGTATATTTTTTAACTAATTTGAAGTAAAAAAATGGGGAAAAATGTTTGTGTTACAGGCTACTGGTAACAAAGCTTACTCCTGGTATCTTTTTCATGATTGGACAGGACAAGAGGTGGACTTGAATTGTGTGAAAAAGCACCACATACACCACCACAAAGTAAAACATTGAAAGACCTTCAGAAAACACGGAGAACTATTTCTCAAGACCACTTTCACAATAACAGGAAAGTCTCACTCCTTGGAAGTGAAATACAAAGAAATGAGGGTTGGCTCAAGACTTCTGCACAACACTCTATTTTCACTGGGTTTGTACTTGTAAGATGCTTTATATTGAGTTTAACAATGTTTCACGAGCACTTACTTGGCGCACACCAAACCTGATCCCACTATCCACATTATCTTTATGAGCCATTTTTCTATAAATGGTGTAGATGAGACCAAAATTACAGACTCCCTATTTCATGTTCTGATACCTTTGCTCCCGGCTTGATCCTTGCATGCCACAGTGCAATTAGTCTCCAGTTTCGAATGAGGTTTCATTGCATTACACAAAAAGAAACCTCAGCAACAGGTTAAATATACCATGGAACGAAGAAACTTTAAAGGAAGAATTCATGATGATGGAGAGGATGAGTGGTACAGGTTCAGGGAATGAGCAACAAACAAAGTTGAATAATGTAGAAAATAAACAGGGAACAAGAAATTAGTAACCAGGAGATTAGTGATGGTGGTAAATTTAATCAGCTGGTGTGACACTCTGCTGTAAATGCTTGTTGTGGTGCTAGACATTGTTGGGAATGCGCCACTGCACTGGGTTATTATCCTGTCAGCTGCATCTGACAGATCAGTGCCAAAAACTAAGGCTCGTTGATCACTTGAGTCTGGCTTCCAAAGTGAGTCAGTCCCCACAGACCTTCGTGTTAAAATGCCGACTTTATAGTAGAAATAAACATGTTTACAGCCTGGTGCAAAAGCGGTTTTGGTTTGTATGGGAAATTTCTCTCTGCATGACAACTTTACCAGGTGATTTTTCTTTTTCTTTTTATGTTTTTGTAACTCATTACTCATTACGCTCTGAAGTTGGGTAAGGCCTAAAGTAAGACCTCCCAACTGTTTTGGAGCCGTTTTGACCATTTTATTCCAGATGATGAGAAACAGTAACTTGCATGACTAGCTAATTGTACCAACAGCCCATACAAGAGGTTTGTATTGTGTTTTTTTCTTTGTCTGTGAAATTCTAGTATAGTTTTCTTTAATGTTAGCAGTAATTAGCAAATGTTTATATCTGTGCAGATCACCCACATGATCTTTGAATCCATCTTGCTAGCAAAGCTAGCTAGCATTGGACAATAACTAAACAATCCACCACAAATAGTTTTTTCCTTCTATCATGTTTTTCTTTGTATTGCTTTATTTACCCAAATACAAAATTCATCTTTCATGAATGGATACAGCACATCAGATAAGCAGGAACATTTGCCAACCACCGGATTCAGATCAGTATCCACAATTGATTTACACTCTTAGATTGCTAGGGAAAGGAAAAGATAGACTCAGCTAACGCTCCTGGTCTCCCAATCCCGTTCTTAATAACCCCTCAGAGACGACGAGAGGAAGATGAAGGAGGAAAAGGGAGCTCAGAGAGGGTGAGAGTGCCACGGGATGTGATTAGGCTGGACCTCCCGTTTATGATTTCTGTATTACAGGCGCTTGGTGCCAGACATTCTCTCCATGGAAGGAATGTCTTCTTAACCAGTTCCATGTGAATGGTTTAGGAGGGAACCGCAACCCACTGGTTGGGTTGAAGGCTTTATAATACACACACACCAAAGGAAGAAATATGTAAAGGATGGAGGGCAAGAGGCTGCAGCAGAGAGAACAAAAGCATTAGAAGGAGAAAGACGATGAACAAAAGATCAGAAGTAAGCCAAAGACTTTTCAAGTACAGCTGTATGTATAGGGTTTAATCCACCTTGAACCTATCATTTGTTTTCCCTACTACAACCCATGCCAGCTCTTAGTGAAATGAATGTTGAATTGCAGAATATTATGTTGAAGTGGTTATTCAAATACAGTTAGTGGCTTTAGGTTTCATATAAAACAGAGACAAATATCTTTTCCAGGATAGCATGACTTAATCTCTATAAGGCAATAAGAGAGGAAGAAAGATCAACCTCATGCAAGAAAACAAATATTTATGTAAGACATAAGATGTAGCTTGGCTTTATGTGGATGAAATTATCTATATATATGTGTGTTAGCATAATATTGGTTGAGATGTATATAAATCAGATCCAGAGTTCATGAGGTACATGTGGAAATATCATTGCCATGTAGAGTAGATATATATATATATATATATATATATATTATACAGCTTTCTATCATGCCCCCAAATCTAGTACAAACACTTAAAACATACTCAGACATTAAACAGCCTTGCATGCTGTGTTAAAATTTGAGACTTCATGAATTACACCAACTGTGTTAGCAGCAATTTCACACAATTTAACTGTAATTGCAACGCTAACAATCATTAATATGCTTTTGTTCAAAATGTTCTTATTCTATTCGGCTTCTCTTCCCACGAGAAATTGGCCGGGAGCGTGCGCAGGCTCAGCTCTGTCCTTCCGCAAGTTATTTGTATTTTACCATTCAAGAATAGCACAATATTGGATGCGGAGTGTAAACTTTTTTTCCCCCCTGGAATTTCTTCTGGACTTGATTGTGCTGGATTTTAGCCACATTAACAACACGATAACTATGGTTTTGTTGAAAATGGCTGCAGTCTCTACTCATGCTGTGCATGAAAAGGTTGCAATTACAAGCCCATTCAAACTGTTGTCAAGATTATTGATTGAATAAAGAATTATCTACCGTTTGAATAACTCCTAATTCACAGCTTCACAGCCTCGCAGGTGCTTAAATGACTATATTTAATGCCTGCTTTTGGAATGTTTATCCCCTGTTGCTTATTTTCATTCTTCTATTTTCTGTTCTTTCCTGAGCACACACATGCACAGCTGACAAAAGTCACAACCTAGTTATTATACAAGCTGCTGGCCTTAGCTCCAACAATAATGTTTATTCATCTGTCTCAGGAAAGAAAAGACACGCCTGCCGGTAGCAGCTAGTCAAAGCAGGAAATCTATGAGAGAAAATGTAGATATCCTGCACATTTTCAAGCCAACAGCTGTCACCCATAAACACTTCTAGATGTGCAGACAGACAAGACACAAGCCCGAGGAGAGATAAGCTCTCCTCAGGCCTGAGTCTGCAATGAGCAGCGGTAACTAGAGAAGATTTTCTGTGACATTCTTGGACCTGAGAATATGAAAGCATGTTATTAGACAAACTACATTCTGCTACAATCTTAGCGTTTTGTTTTCAGCACTCGGTGCCATTGTTTTACAGATTCTTTCTTCCTCTGCAAGATCAGGATGTAGAAAACATGGAGAAATTTAGGACATGATTGTGTTCCTGGCAGGTAACCTCTGGTTCTTCTTAAGAGGTAAATAAAACTGACCTCTTTAGACTGTCATCTTTCCAGTGTGTAGACATTACTGGTGGTTGCTAGGTGGCTAGATTCAGACTGCCTTCACATGCATGAGGTATTTCTTATAAACATTATATGTATGTAATTGAGTGGTATTGTAATATTATAAGATAACCTTTATTAGTCCCACACGTGGGAAATTTGTTAAACTCTGTTATACTACCCAATGTCATCCTGTTATTGTTTAGTCCCATAACACCACATTACTGCTGAAATCCCAACATTTCCTAAGGCTACAGCATGTACCTAGTAACACATTGTCTACTTTTGTGGTAAAGCATACAAATCAAAAAGAATACACAGTACATGCAAAAGTCTTGAGCCACTCCTGATCTGCTTCAAAAGAGCCAGATTTGTATTGTATCATGTATGTTTTTTAAAGTGCTCTTGCGAAACAAACTTTCTGAAGACCTTTCAAGGTTTTCTTTGGACACTGGCTGCTTTTTCACTTAGTCCAGTCCTTGTACCGGACCGTTTTTAGAAATTTTGTTTGTCAAGCCACTTAACTGCGACGAAGCATGAAAAAGGAACCTAATTCAAGACATGGACACGACTTGAAGCTAGTGATTGAGCTCATAAACTCATGGCTCAAGAGAACCAGATGGTCCTTGCTTTGAAGCCGGAGGAGTTGTCCACTGCTGGCCATTAGAGAAAATACAGGTATAAGCCATTTCCACATTGGCCTTACTTCAGATCTTTTATATCTAATCAATGACTTTGAACTCTTTTATCCATAATCTCCTGCTTATATTGAGATAACCAGGACATGTGGGGGTCTGTGTGGAGAAGTATCTCCTTCAATAAAGACTCTTCTCGATGAATTTTAAGAGTACACTGGACTAAACTAAACTTCTTCAGTGTCTCTGACAATATGCAGTTATACTGTTTGCAATTATACTGGATAGAGTATAATCACTGGACACCCTCACACCCTTATTTTATGCATCACTACATAGTGGCACACTACTTTCAGTAGTTGCACTGAACGTTGACTATAAATTGTGAGGTGGAGAATACCCAAGGTTAACATAATTCCTGGAGATGCTGAACTGCATTATGGCGAAGCCACATGTCCATTTACTCCCCTCTCTGTGTTCCTCTTTATTACTGCAACTGTTTTGTGGCACATCTGTGTCTGCCTCTTTACCCATCCATGCATGTCATACTCTTTATCTAGTAGCACCCACATCCAAGAAACTGATTTAGGTCTTAGTGGCTCACTTGCCACCTTCATGGGTGGTCCTTGCTGCAATTTTTCTACTGTGGTGTTTGTGCATTTCACGGGTCTTTTGTTTTTCTGGCGTGTCTTACCATGTTAACCAAAGCCGGAGGCCCGCTGCCTGTTTTTTTTTGCGTATCTACACATCTGCAGGCTTTCAAGGAGAAAGTGGGCAAAAGAGTGGAGAACAAAAGTAGGGCGGAGGATCAGCAAGGCAGAATAACAGAAATGCTTTGCATTTAAACCTAACTTGCCACATTCTCCAGTAGGTGTGTATGTGAGAGTTAGTGTAAGCCCTGTTCTTCTGACATAAACTGTGGTTTGTAGGCAAAGGCCTGGCACTAATGTTGACAGCTTCATTATTTATCCTTCATTTTGACTGCTTGTTTTGTGTAATATACACACACATATTTCCATCCTTGCTCCGCCCTGTCTTCTCTGTTTCTCAGGAATAAGTCAACATTATGAATTTTGCGTGAAAAAAATGGTCTCCCCAAAGAGTACATTACGCATGAAACAGTCACTCAGTCACCGGTGCTTTATAGCTAATTCACCCTGATCTGAACAAGGTCATATTGTTCGCTGTTTATTCTCCCACAATGATCAAAGTTGAAAAACAATCCCTTCCGACAGTTAATATTTCTTAATGTCCCACTGAGAACCAATTTTGTGTTATTCAAACTGCTTTCCCAGATGCATTTCTCAGGACATATCACCCACTCCGAATGCGAAATTCATGATGTGATACCCACAGACTGTGCGGGAATTGACCCGTGATCCTGTAGTGCAATTTCTCTGTTTCCTTGTGTATATACGACATTGAGTGTTGGGACAGCTGTTTAGGGAGGAGGTTCCTGTAAGCGCCAAGGTCAGGACGCACTCACAAAGCCAGACAGGACGCCAGGTGAGACGGGGCACCAGTATACAGCCCATGAGTGTGAGCAAGTGTGCATGTGCAGACAAAAGCTTATTTGGCTTCTCAGGCACTGAAACACAAAAGAAACAACACTAGAAGCTCATCCAGGGTCAGCAAGTGGTCAAGTGAATAAATTAGTTTGTTATAATAGGACTAAACTTACAACAGCTTGTTTGAGGGGGCTGAGGAGACCTAAGGCATTTGCAGCAGGAGCACAGAATCTGCTTAGTGGGAGTACAGAGGCCAAAGGTCAGGGAAAAGGATTGCTGCCACTCAAGAGGTCACAACCCAGGCTGTTGTAAGGCTTGGGAAAGCAATACTTGCAAACACAGTACTGGCTGTCAGCATTGTTGTCTTATCACTGTATAAAGTTAATGTTTCTAGGTTTCTATTAGCTTCTCTTTAAACAATTCTGCTAATCCAGTAGGGATGGGAATTGATAAGAAGCTAACAATTCTGAGTCTATTATCGACATCAATTATCGGTTTGATTCCTTATCGATTCTCTTATTGATTTTCATTGGGTTCTCACTGGCTCCACATGTTTGTGCTTGTTGGAGTCGTTACTCAAAAAAAGTAATGGGTTACACATATTACACAGAACACTTGTCCTAAAAGTAATGCAGTACATTACTTCACTACTGGGGCAATCGTGGCTCAAGAGTTGGGTGTTCGTCTTGTAATCGGAAGGTTGCCGGTTCGAGCCCCGGCTTGGACAGTCTCGGTCGTTGTGTCCTTGGGCAAGACACTTCACCCGTTGCCTACTGGTGGTGGTCAGAGGACCCGGTGGCGCCAGTGTTCGGCAGCCTCGCCTCTGTCAGTGCGCTCCAGGGTGGCTGTGGCTACAATGTAGCTTGCCATCACCAGTGTGTGAATGGGTAGATGACTGGATGTGTAAAGCCCTTTGGGGTCCTTAGGGACAAGTAAAGCGCTATACAAATACAGGCCATTTTACTCTCAGGAGAAAGTAATTCTTTATACTACTCCTTATATCGGTTTAGTGTTCTCTGTAAAATGAGCTCAAATGCATTTTCTCATAATTACCATTTAACAATATACACTGATAGTCCACAGTCACACACACCAAAACAAATCCTTATCCTAATAAGGCCACATGCATGATTTTTCTCAAAGTACTTGGGTACAAACACAAAGCCAGCAACGCAAAGCAAAGATGGAAACTAGCAAAAAGCGATCACCACAGTGATTCTACTTCAGATACATGAACGTGCACAGCATGACTGCTCCTCACTGCTTTTGTTACCTGTTAAGGTTCAGGCTGTGGGTAGATGATAAAACTCTGTTTTATCATCATTCTGGTTTCTTGGCTAGCTTAGCATTAGCATGTTGTCTATGCAGGTGCTTGTAAAGAGCTGAAGTTTAATTAGTTAGATAATGCAGATGTTTCTGTTCTGGATGAACTTTACCATTGCACTCTTGTCCCTTTGCTCAGTAAAAATAAAAGTAATGTCGATATCCACCCTGTAGGCTGCACCACCATTTTCCTCTTCCCGCACACAAACTGAAATCAGCTAATTGTTACGCAAGAGTAGGCAGAACCAATAAACACAATTGATAGGCAGGCAGATGATCAATTCAAAGGAATTGAACTACCAGGAACTGGTTCTCGATTCCCATCACTAATATCCAGTATGGCTAATGTTACACCCCGGCCTAGGCAACCGGGGTGCAACGCAGGAAAATAAAAATAAGGCAAAAACACACGAGAAAAAACTAATACGGGCTTCCACAAAAATAATCCCAAAACGAGATTTAAAGCAAGATACGACATTTATTTACATCACCAAACACAAGACGTCAAACTATTTACAACGGGGGGAAGATCGCGACCTTGACATACAGAAACACAGGGCTTAAATACATAGAAGGAGCAATTAGGGAATGGACCACAGGAGGGAAACACAGCTGGGGCAAATTAGACCTGACGAGACAAGGAAACGTAAACTGAACACTAAGATAACACAGACTTTCAAAGTAAAACAGGAAACACATAACAGTCACACCAAAACAAAACGCCTAAAACAATACACTGCCAACGCCGAACCGTAACATACGCCCCCACCCAAAAATCAAACATGTAACCCCAAGTGAAATGTTTGATCAAAACCGGATGAAGGCTGGTGGAGGCTGGAGCGGTCCCACGGACCCTCCAGCAGACGACGAAGGCTGGAGCGGTCCCCCGGACCCTCCAGCGAAGGCAGACGAAGGCTGGAGCGGTCCCACCGACCCTCCAGCGAAGGCGGATGAAGGCTGGAGCGGTCCCACGGACCCTCCAGCGACGACAAAGGCTGGGGCGGTCCCACGGACCCTCCAGCAGACGACGAAGGCTGGGGCGGTCCCCCGGACCCTCCAGCGAAGGCAGACGAAGGCTGGAGCGGTCCCACCGACCCTCCAGCGAAGGCGGATGAAGGCTGGAGCGGTCCCACGGACCCTCCAGCGACGACAAAGGCTGGGGCGGTCCCACGGACCCTCCAGCAGACGACGAAGGCTGGAGCGGTCCCTCGGACCCTCCAGCGAAGGCGGATGAAGGCCGGATCGGCCCTCAGACCCTCCAGCGATCCCGGACGAGCCCCCATATGTTACACCCCGGCCTAGGCAACCGGGGTGCAACGCAGGAAAATAAAAATAAGGCAAAAACACACGAGAAAAAACTAATACGGGCTTCCACAAAAATAATCCCAAAACGAGATTTAAAGCAAGATACGACATTTATTTACATCACCAAACACAAGACGTCAAACTATTTACAACGGGGGGAAGATCGCGACCTTGACATACAGAAACACAGGGCTTAAATACATAGAAGGAGCAATTAGGGAATGGACCACAGGAGGGAAACACAGCTGGGGCAAATTAGACCTGACGAGACAAGGAAACGTAAACTGAACACTAAGATAACACAGACTTTCAAAGTAAAACAGGAAACACATAACAGTCACACCAAAACAAAACGCCTAAAACAATACACTGCCAACGCCGAACCGTAACATACGCCCCCACCCAAAAAAAACAAACATTTAAAACATACAACCCCAACGAAAAATGTTTGTTCCATGTCCAGCCCATACGGCACCGGCCGCCGTCCCGCAGGCGACGCTGATGGCTGGACGGGTCCTCCAGTGGAAACGGAAAACTGGAGCGGGCCCTCGGATCCTCCAGCGAAGACAGACGAAAGGCTGGAGCGGTCCCACGGGTCCTCCAGCGAAGACAGACGAGCAGCTCACCAGCTGCAAAAACAGACACGCAGCCCACCAGCTGCAGAAGGCTGGAGCGGTCCCTCGGATCCTCCAGCGAAGACAAACGAGCAGCTCACTAGCCGCAAACACGGACACGCAGCCCACCAGCTGCAAACACGGACACGCAGCCCACCAGCTGCAAACACGGACACGCAGCCCACCAGCTGCAAACACGGACACGCAGCCCACCAGCTGCAGAAGGCTGGAGCGGTTCCCCGGACCCTCCAGCGAAGGCGGATGAAGGCTGGAGCAGTCCCTCGGACCCTCCAGCAGACGACGAAGGCTGGGGCGGTCCCTCGGACCCTCCAGCGAAGGCGGATGAAGGCTGGACCGGCCCTCGGACCCTCCAGCGAAGACAGACGACTGAAGCGGTCCCTCCCTCGGACCCTCCAGCGAAGGCGGATGAAGGCTGGACCGGCCCTCGGACCCTCCAGCGAAGACAGACGGCTGAAGCGGTCCCTCCCTCGGACCCTCCAGCGACGGCGGACGGCCGAAGCGGTCCTCGGACCCCTCAGCGATTGGACGAGCCCCCATATGTTACACCCCGGCCTAGGCAACCGGGGTGCAACGCAGGAAAATAAAAATAAGGCAAAAACACACGAGAAAAAACTAATACGGGCTTCCACAAAAATAATCCCAAAACGAGATTTAAAGCAAGATACGACATTTATTTACATCACCAAACACAAGACGTCAAACTATTTACAACGGGGGGAAGATCGCGACCTTGACATACAGAAACACAGGGCTTAAATACATAGAAGGAGCAATTAGGGAATGGACCACAGGAGGGAAACACAGCTGGGGCAAATTAGACCTGACGAGACAAGGAAACGTAAACTGAACACTAAGATAACACAGACTTTCAAAGTAAAACAGGAAACACATAACAGTCACACCAAAACAAAACGCCTAAAACAATACACTGCCAACGCCGAACCGTAACATACGCCCCCACCCAAAAAAAACAAACATTTAAAACATACAACCCCAACGAAAAATGTTTGTTCCATGTCCAGCCCATACGGCACCGGCCGCCGTCCCGCAGGCGACGCTGATGGCTGGACGGGTCCTCCAGTGGAAACGGAAAACTGGAGCGGGCCCTCGGATCCTCCAGCGAAGACAGACGAAAGGCTGGAGCGGTCCCACGGGTCCTCCAGCGAAGACAGACGAGCAGCTCACCAGCTGCAAAAACAGACACGCAGCCCACCAGCTGCAGAAGGCTGGAGCGGTCCCTCGGATCCTCCAGCGAAGACAAACGAGCAGCTCACTAGCCGCAAACACGGACACGCAGCCCACCAGCTGCAAACACGGACACGCAGCCCACCAGCTGCAAACACGGACACGCAGCCCACCAGCTGCAAACACGGACACGCAGCCCACCAGCTGCAGAAGGCTGGAGCGGTTCCCCGGACCCTCCAGCGAAGGCGGATGAAGGCTGGAGCAGTCCCTCGGACCCTCCAGCAGACGACGAAGGCTGGGGCGGTCCCTCGGACCCTCCAGCGAAGGCGGATGAAGGCTGGACCGGCCCTCGGACCCTCCAGCGAAGACAGACGACTGAAGCGGTCCCTCCCTCGGACCCTCCAGCGAAGGCGGATGAAGGCTGGACCGGCCCTCGGACCCTCCAGCGAAGACAGACGGCTGAAGCGGTCCCTCCCTCGGACCCTCCAGCGACGGCGGACGGCCGAAGCGGTCCTCGGACCCCTCAGCGATTGGACGAGCCCCCATATGTTACACCCCGGCCTAGGCAACCGGGGTGCAACGCAGGAAAATAAAAATAAGGCAAAAACACACGAGAAAAAACTAATACGGGCTTCCACAAAAATAATCCCAAAACGAGATTTAAAGCAAGATACGACATTTATTTACATCACCAAACACAAGACGTCAAACTATTTACAACGGGGGGAAGATCGCGACCTTGACATACAGAAACACAGGGCTTAAATACATAGAAGGAGCAATTAGGGAATGGACCACAGGAGGGAAACACAGCTGGGGCAAATTAGACCTGACGAGACAAGGAAACGTAAACTGAACACTAAGATAACACAGACTTTCAAAGTAAAACAGGAAACACATAACAGTCACACCAAAACAAAACGCCTAAAACAATACACTGCCAACGCCGAACCGTAACACTAAGAAGGGAAAGATAAAGATTTCAGCTCAATTTTCACCCTACATGTACAGTGTACCAGTGAATCCTACTTTTTAATATACTGTTGTGTGAAAAAACAAGTACATCAAACACCTTATCAGACTTTCACATCACTGTGGATGACCTTTGACCCACGTGTCTTTACGACTTGGTCAAAAGGCTTTGCATCAGTCCCTTGAGATTTATTTTCATTCACTTATGCACAGTTCTCTTGAAGATCCACCAAAGGTTTGAGTTAGGCTGAGGTCTGAACTTTGATCAGGCCAATGCGACATTGTGATTGGTTTTTTTTTTAACGATTTTGTTGTAAATGTTCTTGCTGAACTTGCTGATCATTGTCTACTCATGTTTGACAGCAAAAATGCAAAAAAAGCAAAATCATTACCCCTCCACCACCGTGCATGACAGATGGTATCATGTGTTTGCGCTAAAATGCAATGTTTGGGTTTCACTAAACATGGTTCTGCACATTATGTTCAAACATCTTTCTTGTTCCAATCTTTGTTCAGTGGTTTGTTCAGAAGCAACTCTCTAAAGCTTCGTCGCGCTATCATGGTCATTTTATATAGAAGAGGCTTTCTACACTTTCAAACCAGCCATGCTTGTTCAGTCCTTTTCCAACTCCACTGTTATGAAGTTTAACATTTAACAAGCCAACTTAGCTACTACTTATCTTCTCAATTCCTATGGAAACGGTGAGGATAGGCTTAGTTCTTCATAGGACTGCATAGAGACATTTTCTTTTTCGCATGACTACACATTTAGGTGAGGTGAAATGAGTATCTGAATTGATGAGTAATTTTGATAACTGAATAAGTTAGTTCAATATCTTTGCATTGCTGCTCAGACAAGTAGGCTCATAGACCAAGAAGTGTTACATAGACCAGTATTACAGCAGTTTTCACTGAACTGTATATTGTGTGACAGACCAAGAACAACACTTCATCTGGGTTAAACTCTAACCCGTCTCACTGGGACAATCCTGTTTTAGTTTTCAAAGCAGGAATTCTGTAATGGTTACTTATCATATTTGTTTAGCCTGTTATCGCAAGATCACAGCTTAATTAGCTTTTTTTTCTTCCATATGAGCCTATTTTTCTGGCAAATTACTTATCTAATTATCTAGAGATAACAAATATGCATTGTGTCTTGCCAGTTATCCTGAGAAAACAGTTTAGGTTGCTATCTTGACATATCAAACACATTTTTTCTTGTAATTACAGTCTGAGTGTATCATTATGTCAAAGTAAACCGTTTATCGCACCAATAAATGTGCTCTGTGGACCTGACCCATTGGATATGGACAGTGGAAGAAGAGCAGCCGTGATTACTCAGTAACTACCAGGGCTGCCGAGCAGAAAATAACCAGATGGTACGTTCATTGTTTTGAAGTGTTTTCAATAAAGTCAAAACAAAAGCATGCTCGAGTCAGATTGAATTATTTAAGTGATCACGAGAATACGTCTAGTCAGTGTGTTTGATACTGTGATTAAAATCATGTGTGCAAACGAATGCGATTAAGAGATGCAACAACTGGCGCCACACAAGTGAAATCTTATATAACTACATAATAAGATAATCAAGTCACAGCTGTGAAACAGGTTAATCAGAGACGATTCAGATAATTCTGTTATTCTAGGAGGAAGAAGGATAACACATTCAGATTCAGCTGTCGCTTTCTCCAGTGGAAATCCTGTTTACACAGAAGACATTTGATGTTTTTTTCTTATACAAATCAATCATAGTTAGGATACCCTTCAGTGATGCTCATCCTTGACCCACAGCATTAGTGCCACATATCTAACTCGGGTGGAGTCTTTGGATGTTCTGCTGAAATCTCCAAACTCCGGCAGTCAAATTTATTTATTGTAACCTGATTGTTTGGGTTTCGTGATTCTGTTGCTCCCGCTGTAAAAAGGAAATAGCTGTCTTGCCCAATGGTTCGGAAACGGAACATGGGTTTAAAAAAATGTAATAAAACAAAAGCTAAACAGTTCTGTCTCTGTTTGATCTCAGTTCCCTCTGCCCTCTCAGGGCCGGCTGGCTGAGACGAGGGGCTGTCAACAAGCGGTAGAAAGAAAATGGCATTCTAACAGCCGACTAGCTGATAGAGTGATGAGCTTATCAGTCAAGCGCAGATCTCTGGGCGTCTTGTTTTTGCTGTTTGTGCGCAAGCATGTTGACAAAAAAGTTAGCGGGTAGGGAAATTGCCGTTTCAGAGTGTGTTTGTCTTTGGATGAACCTTTGAGATCAGTCAGTAAAAGACAAAGAATAATAATAAAGTTGGATTCTTGGACGTACAATAGCCCGATGATCTGGTGGGCTGGCTTTAACTCAAAGGGCTGCTCCTTTTGGGGCATGCACGTATCCCATGACCCTAATGTGTGGTGGATGGTGGATGTGTACAACAGCTCAGTGAGAGTTTTTTGAGATATAGCAGCACTGTTGCATTCTGGAAACAATTACCAGGCAATAATCTTCACATTCTTTCATCTCACCACCAGCTCAGCTGATTAGGATATCCACTGGTTTGCGAGGCAAACCTCAAACATGCACGTACACACTTGCTGTTTTTTTTCCCTACCCTTCCTGCTCATACAGCACAATACAGTACAGTACAGTAAATGGGCTCGCTCTTCTTTGGTTACTGACCAACTCTCTTTCCTTTCTCCCGCACACACTCACACACCTGACATCTGATTCCTGACTGATGATTAATGACCCCAGAAGTCTTTCAGCGGGGACCACCCAGGGTCAAAATAACCTGCCATAAATACAGAAGCAGTAAAATACCATTCAGTCGCCACTCTTCTATTTGCACATGCTGCAGCATCGTGTGTGTGTGTTTGTGTGTGTATACGTGTGCATGTGCACATAGGTGTGCCAAAGCTAGAAATCTGGACTTGTGACTGTGGAAACACTTAAAAATGTGCGCACACCTCTCTACCTCCAAACACCCCCTGCCTCTCCTCTTTCTGTCTCCAGTCATTTTAGTGCATGTGTGGCGCGTGTGAAGAAAGGGAGGGGAATTACTCCAACAACACCTTCCAAAATGCAGAACAATTCCTGCTATTCTCTCCTGAAACTCTTCTTGAATTTTTTTGTTCACTCTCTTCTCTTCTTTTCCCCCGGTCTTCCCTTTCCCCAGTCCAACAGACGGAAGAATTACCCCAGCTGTCCTCTAATCTCCATAGAGAGCTTTTTCCCAGGGTGGAAACACTGTCATCCTTTTTCTCTCCACTCTCTCCCCTTCCCCCTTTTTATCAGTGTCAAATGATTACCCCAGGGGGAAACTGAGCTCGGCAACAATATGCGTCAGGTGAGCCAAGAGGAGTCTAGCCACAAAAAAAAAAAAAAAATTCTCCTCCTCTACCCGCTCTATCCATCCACCTATCCATTCTTCTCTACTCTCTTGTGCCCTCCCATAACCCCACCCACACTCTCCACCCTCATGCCAACTAAGGGCAGAGCCCCAAGCCCTTCTCAGAGGAATTTCCTTGTTGAAATTCACATAAATTTCAGAGGCTTCAAGTTTTATCCACAGTGTGTGAAACTACTGAACCTCCAATAACTCTAGCATTCACTTTCCATTCCTCCCTTGCTTCTGTATGGCACCTTCTTTAAAAGTTTCTGTCTTTTCCTTTTTGGTTATCCTCTTCGCATTAGCTTTTTAATGTTTTTTGCATCTCTGTTGTGCTGCTTTATTATTCCCTTCTTGAAATTTCCTTTTCTTATGCCTTATCCCTTCCCTTCCTCCCTCACCAGCTTTTTTCACTCATCTTAAACTGCCTTGTGCAGGCACAGCCTGGTGAATGCCAGGCATTCCTTTGTAAGGTTAGAACAGACAAAGGTGGACCACATCACCTGAGAGAAAACAGCCCTTTTGAATTGTCGCACAAGGGAAAGAGAGGCTGATAGTGAATAAAAGAGGGACTATAGAAGCACAGGAGAAAAGAGCAGGATGGAAGAGAGGAACACCTGTCCTCTGTTGTCCTTGTGTGAACCTTCAACTCTGACCTTCGCTAATGGATATCAATGGCTTGTTTGAATAAAAGGGGCTTAGCTGAAGGAAAGTGCATTAGGTGTAGGTGCTCCTAATCCTGCTATGAAAAGTGAATGAACGCTGTGAATCAGAATAATGTCTCCAAACACTCTTAACCGTTACCCATGTTAGCTTATGCTATCAACGCAGTCACTGCCATACAATACTTCACTCAGAGAGTGACCACTGAATCGAATAAACAAGGTCATATTACAACCCCAAACTTAATTTCAATCAAGCTCAAAAGCAACTCCACCCTATAACACACTCCAGCCATTCACAGGACCCACACAAGGAACACACATGCTCAGTGCACCCCCAGACAAACTCCCTCCACCCTTAACACACCACCTTTGAGAACAGACCCCCATACGTTAGTACATAGGGAGTCTATGTTTGGGCACACTAGGCGTGGTGTAGGGTGTAGTTTATCTGTGACGCCAACCTGTCCCTGATGTCTTATTTTGGGGGTTTCTGACCAACATCAAGAGCAAAGCGGGTCCGTGTGATGCAATGCAACGATTTTCCAGCCACTGTTTGTTTTTGTTCTTACTAATGGAATGGAGCGGAGGGGAAAAAGTGGAGTGAAAAAAGGCAAACTTATGACGACCAGGTGTTTTTTCCCTCTCCTCGGGAATGTTTCACCTTGTAAAAGCAAAGCGAGTGGGAGGGGGCTTTCGTACCATGCTATAGTGGTGAGTGGTGTGGGGACTTTTCAGGGGGTGAGTGTAGGCTGACCAAATGAGTGAACATAAGCGTTTGTTTTGTGTCTGTGTGAGAGTATTAGAAGGTTAGCTGAGATTTGTTGATGAGCCCGAGGTGGAATTCTTCAGTGCAACTGTACCATAACTGGAAGAGGCGGAGGCTTTCTTGTGGTTGTATGCGAGCCTCCGCCGACTGATTTTTTTTGCCCCATTGAGGTACAAACAGCGATCACTTGTGCGGCGGGGTGTGATCAACAAGCGGCACGCATGCACGCAGAAACACATACACCTGGGAAGGGGAATGAATGACAGGCCTAACTACTACACAGGGTTCCTATTGATGACATCATTACTGGGCATATGGTTACTCCACCCTTTATATGTTCAGAGGACCATTCAACTTGCACCATGGCTCTTTCAAAGGAATGACGCCTGTTGCTTTTTTTTTTTAAATTATTCAATTTGGTCGGCTCCAGTCGTGAACAGGATACTTATTTTAGCTGATCACGATGGCACTTATGGCAATTATCAGCAGTCACATTTATGACCATCCATCACTGCAGATGTCTCCTTTTTAGCCCTCTCATGCACGTCTAATCACTTTGCTATCTTGATATTTGCTCAAAAGAGTGCAAATAAAATGCATAAAACCCCATTTGCACTATAAATTTTGCCATAATGGCACCCTTCAAAAAGCAGATCCCCATTAAATATTATAATAATGATCCAAATATGCCCTTTTGAGACGCTCTCATGCAAGGAAAAGCTGACTTCAGCCCGACTTTGCTTCTAAAAGTTGGTCGATTACACAGTCTGGGGACGTTTATTACTCCTCATGTGCAAAACATGAATGAGAGAAAGTGCCGTGGGGCTGCCAACTTTTGACAACTCTCTGTTACTTGCAGAGTGACTGAAGCAATGAATCAGTGGATGCTGCCGAAATGACAGAGCCTTAAATAAACCAATAACTGGCACAACGTCATAATGAGGGGAAGAACTCGGGCAACTCTAAAATCCTCTTTTTTGTTTCTCCCTCTCTCTCTCTCTTTCCTCTTGGTGCGGATCTGTTTGGAATCCCAGTCTCTATCTGATCTTTAAATCAGCCAGTGGCTCTGTCCCAGTAGGTCTTTCAGGAAAAGGCTAGGCCAGCTTTCCTCCCAGTGTATCCAATCAGAAGCGTGGAACAGCATGCTCGTCAAGGTCCACTACCATAGCAAAGAGCCAGCTAGCACGCTGCCAGTTAAACACTGAATGCTAAGTCTGTTTTGATCCTACTAAGTTGCTGCTGTGTGGGAAGTAACCTGTACTAAATGATAAGGGATGGCTGTGGCTCATCCAGGTTGTTAGCAAACATCCAAAACATTACCAGTTTTCATGAGAATTTGCTTATTTTCCCGGCAATCGCCTGGCACGCTTCAAAGATGAGGAATAGTTGATACTTGTAATACGTGCCATGAATAGATGAGGCGGACTAAAGAAATGTAAAAAGATGTGATTAACCGCACTATGGTGATCAAAATGAAGAAAGTGGCACCATGTGACAACTGCACACGACCTACAGCAGGTTTTAGGTGATGGTGCAATGCCGCTTTGAGCCTTACCGTTGTCCACTGTCATGTCATCCACAGACTTTATCAATAAAGCTGCAAAAGAAATAAAGCATAAGCTGGATCTCATTTGAAAGACTGATTTGTGATCATGTTTCAAAACAGTAAAGAGGCTAAAAAGGCAGCGTGATTTCCTGGAGGTGAGTTTGGGAAGGCGAGGAGAACAGTGAGAAACAGAACATGAGACGCCTTCGAATTCCCCTCTTCTCGTGTTTTTTTGTTCCCCTTCCCTCCTCTTCATCCTACCCCACCCCTCTCTGCGCGGCTGCTACCCCACCCCATCCTGCTCACTCCCCTCCTTCTTCACTGCAGCCAGCCACAGACACTTGCTTTTTGTATCAAGGGGGCTAACCCAATGAACAATCCTGTCCGTCTTTCCCAAAATAAGCTGGTGGGAGAGGGATCGCGTAGTAAGCCAGAGAGATTGGAGCAGCGAGGTGCACAGCCCCCCCCCCCGCCCCACCTCGGGTTATAAGTCCTTGGAGTGGGAGCACAACCTGCTTGGACCCAGATACACTGCCTCGCTGCCTGCCTGCCTGACTGACCTGAGTGACTAACTGACTGAGTTCCACTTCACTGCTACTCACTCTCTCTCCCTCTGTGTCCTGCTCCCTTGCTCCTTCCCTCCTACTTTCCACCCTGGAGAGCAAGAGCGCACAGATTGGGAAGGTGTTCCTCAGACCTGCGTCTGGACAGCTCGAAGACGACACAGAGAGGACGTTTCCCCATTCTCACCCTTTCATCACCTCTGTCACTTTTACCACCTCTGCCCCCCCAAAAAGTACATGGATAGAACTTTTTTTCTTTCTCCCTTCCTTCCTTTTTGTTTGTTTTTGTTTTTGCTGGAAGCAGAAAATTAAAAGTTTTGCAGACAGTTATCTCAACCTGCAGTTGAAGATTTTCAGTTTTTAACTTTTGCATTTTGGTTTTTTTTTTTTTCTTTTCCTTTTTATTGTTTGCTTGTTATTCTTGCACCTGCGAGCAGCGCTGGACCAATTCCGAGTGCCAGATCTTTGCCCAGGAGGACCCTACTTGTTCGCTGAAAACCTGATGCCATCACATCCCATGGGAGACACGAGTGGCTGAAGGAGGGAGGTAGAAGAGACCCTGAACCACCTGACGCAAACACCTAACGCTGCCCTTGCCCAGCGATCCTCCCCCCCACCCCTGCTCTCCTCCACCGAGTCTCTGAGGAAAGAAAGGTAAGCAGGTTTCCTCTGAATCCATTAGCATCCTCGTGGCCTGTCATCTCTTTTCTTTTTTGTGCCTGAGGTGGCTAAAAGCAATTAAGAGAGAGAGCGGGAAAGGAGGAAAAACAGATTCCATTTGTTAGTCATGGGACTTGCATAATTCTCCTCAGTCCTAAGCCAGCGCACAGCGTAACAACTTGCAGACTAAAAAGAACTGAGCACACCAAAAGCACACTCAAGTGTTCCACTCACACTGTGTGGACGCTGATTTTTATATAAAATTTGTAGCTGCGCACCGTCTGTTGATCTTTGAGTGTCCCGTGAGATCGATGATCTGGACTGTTGCTTTGTGTATGCGAGTTTGAGATCTGGGCTAAGACACTGTTGATGCATCCATGCCCATACATCTGGGACTTTAGTTGATGATGTTGAAGGGGGCGTGGTGTGCATTGCAAGTGTGTATCGGGGGCTCGGCTGTGCAGCAGGATATGTTCAAGGTTACAGATGTAACAAGGGTGTCCTCCATCTGGATGGATCTGTGTTTTCTGTGTAATGCAATAGCTGCTCTTAATCATATAATGATTGGTATGTGCAAGTGCAAAGGAAGATTGCAAACGCACACAAAACGCACACATGCTCTTCTCTTCTCTGCTCTGTCCATCCACTGTGATACCTCTGGCAGGCGACACTGCATTCCTTTGTAACGGCATCCTTCCATCGCAAACAGAGAGAGGACAGACAGTTGTGACTCCGAGCCCTTGGGTGTACTGCACGACAAACTAGCAGGGATAGATAGAGAAAAAATGCAAGCTCTGTTGAGGAGATACATTTTTGATCACATGTGTTTTAGTGCACCAGCAGCAGCAGCGGCGGCGGCAGTGGCTTGTGGTGGCAGCAGTAGAGTTTCTTTGCAAAGGAAGGAGGGGAGGTAGAAAAATATACAGAGTAAGAGAGGTGTAGAGAGAGAGTAAGAGACAAAAAAGTGGAGGGGGGGAGTCTGGAAAAGACAGCGGTCAGGAAATCTGAAATCCAAAAACATTTGGCAGCATCCCTCTACTTTGCTGGCCTACGGCAAGAAAAGTCTACTAAACGTGTACCTGTGTGTATGTGTGAGTGTGTGTGCTGGTATGTGTGCACACATGCTTGCCCTAATGTGACTGGATCTCCACTAGAGTGTGTAAACAGTCGTATGGGACACACACTGGAGTGTGAGCGCTCTTCTTTGTTGGTGAGCAACAACAGGAGTGTGCAGAGCTGCTGGTGTGCAGCAGTGAGCCAGCTTCCAGTCAGCTTTCCACACGTGCATGGCTTTGTTTCGATTAAAGAATTGATCGATTAAAAGATTTACATTCCTCTCAACTTCTTCAAGAATTAACGGTCTGTTTTGTGTTCAGCGCTTGACAAAACCTGGGCTAAATGGCTTTCACCGATTTGCACCCTCCAGTGGGCGGCGACTGGTCAGTTAGTGGCTGACTTGTGGTTACAAGCAGCTCAAGTGTGTGTTTTGTGTGTAGTGCATTATATAACCACAGTTACCAGACTCCAACCAGCTGCCCATGCAGGCCTTTGATACAGAGTGCCAAAAGTGTGACCAAGCATACACAAGCAACAGTCACGCTGGATACACAGCGGCACACACGGCACACTTTATGCCCCGTGTAAAGCAAACACCTCCATGTGGATTTACACCTCACACACACACACACACGTTTCCAACAGATGAACATACTCGACTGTCAGCGCTGCTGCCAGACTGCCTGCTCATATACTGCTGAGCTTCTCATCCCCCACTGCATTCAGTTTATAGAGTGTGACGTTTTTACACTCCAAACTCAACACCAGCTCTTGAATTTTTTCCCCCTCAGTAGTTTAAAGGGAATTTATTTATTTTCTTCCTTAAATGTTGCAGTAAAAGGATAAAGGACATCTTTGTGGATCTGTAAACTCTTGGGCGAGCTTTCATAGCCATTACAGCGGCACAGACCAGAGACAGCCAGCAGAAAACCTGTACTCGGATGTCTCCCTCGTTACAAATACCCATCTGTTTTGCTAATGTCCTGTATTTGTGTGATCGAAGAGCAAAACAGAAGGATAATAAAAATAGAAATGTTGCTGTGCTGATGAACTGTGTCACCCTCTTGTAAAACAGTCCAAAGAGTGTGACCTCAAGGGGGCAGAATAGCAGGCAGTTTCAAAGACACCTGGCACTGTGTAGTTAAAAGCATACCTATTGTTCTCTCTGCTAATTTTCAAATGAATCTTTATTGAAACATGTTTAAGTAATCTTAAAAATATTATTCTTTTTATAAATTGCCTCACAACTCTGATAACATTCAAAGAGGTGTCCTAATTCACTGTTACAGTACAGCTGATCATGATTCATTTTCATTTTCGCTGACTTAGAGGAGGGGATATCCGCAGTCCATCACATCACTTACCAACTGTACTCAGTTTTCAGCCTCCCCTCTTGTGCTGTTAAATGATGCCAAACCACTTTTAGCAGACTGTATCAGTTTCATGTGCTAGATTGTGCTTCCTCGCAGTCCCTTTGTAGCCGTGGCTGTGTAAGCTTTTGCATGTGTGTTTGTGTTTGAGAGCGGGCAAGCACTTGTGGCTCTATTACTTTCAGTGCTAGCAGGAAATGAAGGAGAATGCCACTCATTTTCCAGCAAACGTAAACGCCCACCTTATTCCTACACACACACACATACACAAAATCACATGAATGGACACACATACAAGTTCTCCCTGAGCCTTTTGAGTCGTGGTCTTTTTGTTTGTCTGTGGTTTTATTATATAATCCTTATTTTTACTTTGTTCTTATGTTACTGGGGATTTTTCTTCTTTCATATCTGTTCCTTCTGTGTTCCTAGCTTTTTTGTTTGTTTGTTTGTTTTTTACAAGTACTTCCTATTTTATTTTGAAACTTCTTCTACGATTTTAGTTTGCTCTAGTGGTGTGGAATACTGCAAATTCTGGTACTGCAGATACCAATACCGATGCCGATACTTTTATCTTATATAGGCAGCTGATGCAGGGTAGAGCAATGTGTAATAACTTAAGAGATAATCATCAAGAGACCTGGAATGTAAGGTCTCTAAAGCACTTCGCGTCAGCTTCTGTTGTTTAAACGTGCTATAGGCTATAAATAAAACAGACGTGACAGTCAACACAAAAAGGTTCAGACATTTTTCATAGTTTGAGATATATTTTTTTCATTTCCAAAAGAAAAATAAATTATTTAACACAAATCAGCAGGCGGCATACTGATCTCAGAGGATATTAGGCTACTATCGACTCTGATATCAATACTTAGATATTTGGATCCATCTGCCCACCTCTACTCTCCTCCTATCTTCCTGTTTCTGCCCTTGTTACTGTGTTGTTTGGGTTCACCTACGCCATATTATGCTTTTCTACCAGATGTGTGTATTTGTTAGGTTTTCTGCTTCCTTGCTCCCCTTCTGTTATTTTGTCGTCTCGTAAAGGTTAAAGATTTCCCTGCCCCCTTGTGAGCCTGGTTTAAAGTTCTTTTGTTCAGTATGCCAGCTGTTAGGTCAGCCTTAAGAACTTTCCTCCATGATTTTCCTAACATGACTCTGTGGTACACAAACAGACACAAATACTGTGCAGCACCCATTATGTGGAATGCTAACTGGTGCTGCTGATATACTGAATGAAGAATTCCAGTGAAGGATGGGGGAAACACTATACAGGTCCTGTTCTTGATCAGAGCCTGGCCCATAACATTAAAGATTAATTGGCTGGATTTGTTTTTCAGCTAATAGGGGAATTAGAAAAAGACACAGTGAAAGGCATGAACTTGTTTCCCCGTGCCGACGCATGGAGATTTGCATCCTGCCTCCTTTTGCTTCCTTTGACCTCGTGTGTTTATACTGTCTAAGCTTATTTGAACATCAACAGTAGCCATCTTGGCCCGCACATGCGAGCTGATATATGTGGAAGTCAGTTAGCTGAATGGCAGATAGTGAATCTGCGCAAACATACGGCCCTCCAGAGTGGATGGAACAGCATGTTATTAATCAGGCCCTTGTTTTGAAGGACATTGTTTTGGCTCTCAGCTCAGAGCTAGAGGACAGAAAGACGAGGAGAGGGGGAAAAAATGCCGTTTTCTCTCATTTGAGCTCTGTTTCATGTGGATTAGAATTTTGACAGCTTTGCTTATTTAGTTTTCTATTTGAATTATTCTCTGATTCATTTACCTGTTTCCCTTTATCTGTGTTTACCGATCTCCCACTCCTATTCCCTCATAACTGTGTCTGGACCAGAGGAAGTTTTTCCACTGTGCTGGCAGCAACAAGGGGATGGAGAAAGAGAGACGGGGGGAGAGCAAGCAGTGGGGAGGCTTGGCAAATGTGTTATTTTCCCTCCGCCTCCCATTGACTCTGTCAGCAGTGGTTCAATCTTTTAAAAAAAGAAAGCGTGCAAGCTCAAAGTAGCTTGACAACATACCCTTTTCGGCTATCAGAAGAAACTTATCAGTCATACAGCAGCAGGAGGAAACTGGCGGTGGCATTACTACCCCACCCCCCAACAGCCCCCTTTCTCCTTGACTTTTATCCAGTTGTTTTAGCATCTCTCCGTTTTCCCCATTTCTTTCCATCTTATTTTACTGGTTTAGTCTACAAATCCTTTTGGACTGAACCCCAACTCTTTACTGGGCTCAAACTAAAACCCCTGTGGTAAAGCAGTGCTCTTCCCCAATGCCAAACATTGCTTTTAGTCAGTGAGGCCTGAACAAAGCGCAGTGAGGAAACAAGCCGCGGACGGAATACGTATTGAGCAACAGCTTCCCGGAGTCACATCTATGTTTTTCCCGCCTGCCTCTGAGTGTTGTGGGATGACAGCTTGTGTTTCCAAAGGGAACCCAACAGGAACAAACAGGAATGAGAGCGTTGGTGCTCATCCAGCAACAGAGATGTTTCTAGTTAATGAGATGTGACATCTGCTGTTCTGCTGATGAGGCTGAGTTTTCCTTGGTTTTAACTCTGGATGCAAGGATGTAAAAGATTCCCAGCATCTCCAGGGGAGGTGTGGAGCGATGTCACTGCTCAAAAGTCTCATAACACCGAGAGAAGCCAAAAGAAGACTGTTTGATGTGTGGGCGGCCGCGTAGCCCACGTGTTTGTACGTTCAGATAGTTAGTGCAAATGAACATGTGCGCGGAGTGCATGTGGGCAAGTCTATTTGTCTTACCTCTCATTCATTGCCCCCCTCTTGCCCCCACTTAACGTCTGGCGAGGGTTTTGTTTGGGGCTTCCAAAAGCAGGACTTTTGGCCAACTCTTAACAGGGGTCAGCTCCTCAGTATAAAACTTACATTATCCCTCTTTTCATCTTGTTGCAGACGTACTTCCCAGGCCAGCAGTTTATTTTTTATTATTTCACTTCAGATGCGGGATGGATATATCTCCATCCCGTTTGGAAACAGCTCTTCTGAGACTATTTGAAAAGCTCCAGACTTTGTTTTTGTTCAGTCTGTGCTTGATTTAGATTTGTGCGTAGGTGTTTGTAAAAAAAAAAAGGAGAAAAGAGACTAGGGTTATTGTGGTGTTATGATCCCCTTGGAGCCGGATAATAAAAAGTATTTCAGAAAGCCAGATTCTCTGGTGTAGAAAGGGGGATGCTTACTAAGTGACACATGTATCACATGCTAACACAGAGTAGAGTTTTCCCAGTGACCACTTGTAGACAACAACAACGTCTGCTATCAACAAACAACCACACTGCTAAATTTGGAGCTTCTAATTTCTTTATACCACAGAAATGTGTATTAACCACACCCCTGGAGCAACAAAAGTGTCATCTATTTGACCTACGCCATCTAGTGGTCACAGGTATAGTGGCCTCAAACACACCGCAACTTAAGAAAAATGGTGCAACAACAGGAAAAAAAGCTCACCAAAACCCCTCACAAAACACAACAGAAGTATTTTTGGGAAGGCAATAACGTGACGGAACAGCAGCGGAAGTGACAAGCTAACAGTAAATGGCTAGCAGCAAACATGTATGTGCAGTATTATACGAGTCATGTGATTAAAACACACATTACCTGCATCTTTTCCTCCCTCACAACACGAAGAATCCTCCATGTCTTTTGTCTCAGAGCGACCCTTCACGTTTTGGTTTCTGTCACTTCCAGAACTGGTCGGTCACAGTAATGTCTCCGCATAAACACGTCCATTATGTTTTCTGAGATTTTGCTTTTCTGTACTTTCATTGTGTTCCATTCAAGTTCCAATATATTTCCATACTTGCACTTGCTAGTGTTTTCTTAAGTTGCAGTGCATTTAAACTATCAGGACCAACATACATAGAACTTACAGGTAATAAGGAAGAAAAGGAAGAACTCAAAATTATATGTTTGTCACTCTTCGTGTAGGTTTTTGTATATAAAGAGCCTACCTGTGCATGAACATGGAGTTCACTGGGAGAAGTGTGAAAAAATGTTTAAAAGAATAAAAAAAAAAAAATACACAAAAGCACAAGCTGTGGCTGCAAGAAACATGTTTCATTGTTCTTAACTCTCAGTTTATTTTAGCTCTTTGTATTGCTACATTAGCTTTGCTTACTTTTCTGCAGCACGCTAAGGACCAACAACAGCACAAGAAAGAGTACTTCACAGACTGGTTGTTTGTGACACTGCCCCCTGGTGCCATTAAACAGCTACAATATGTAGATGACAGTCTGCAAAGCTGTATGTGAGCAAATGCAGACAAGAATGCAATATCAAAAAAGTCACCTTTGTGCTACTGAGAGTCACTGCTGGCATGATTAAGCTGCAGTTGTCCACTATGAGGGAAGGGTTGCCGCAAGCCGGTATAAAGTTGTTATCAGATTTTTATCCTCATGTGAACGGGATCCTCCAGGATGACAATGCCCCAGTCCATATGGTTTGAGATGTCACTGAGTGGTGTGATGAGTATAAAAACCATGGACTTTCACATGGACCAGTTTTAAACTCAATTGAACTCGTGTTTGAAAGTGTTCTCAGTCTTCACAAAAACGTCAATACTTCTTAGAGGAATGGTGCTTTGTCTCTCCAGAAGATCTCAACAACCTTGGAAAATTAAAATCAGGGCATATTGGAAACATATTGGAGTCTCTGGTGACAAAACACCTCACTAAGACATTTATGTTGGTTTTTCATTTCATTTCTCACCTGTCTGTTAGGACTCAAGAGCTAAAGCTGAAATATTGCTGCTTTATTACTCTGTTCATACAAAGAAAGAAATCTGAAGAACTTTAAGTCAGTGTCTAGATGGCAGTGGTTGTGATACCTATATCACATGGGCCAATCGTACATTGGGTTCACAAGGGAAAACTTCTTTCCCTATTTCTAAATAACAATGGCTCCTTCTTGTATCCATACCAGATTTCTAATCTATATTATTACTACACTTTATAGTAATTTTATTCCAAACCACAATGTTTACCTAACCATAATGAGGTACTTGTTTTAAAATAAACCAAGATTTCTCTGGAACTTTTGTGTATCCAGATTTTAGCATTAAGTTCGTCAGTACCTCTAAAGCCAATCATTTCATCTGCAGCACTTGTTGGTCTTAAACGCTTTCAAAATATTATATGTTTTATGCTCATAAGATGGGGGAGATTTATTAACTTAAGTAACTATATTGCAATGATGATCTGCTGCTCAGCATGATATAAAATGAAAACACATTAGACTGTCAGTGTTCCTTATGTCCTTTCACTTGCAGGTGACCGCAGGTACTCACCACATGGCCACAAACATATGTAACCCATCTTTTATCCAACCTTAAAAAAACTAGCAGGGTTTGCCAGTTTCTGCCCAGATAAACACCTGAAATTTAACTTGGCTTGCAGTGTTTCTCGAGGAAGTGGGTTTAAAACAACTTATCCCTGCAGCGGACCACCCCCTCGCTTTTGAGCTGTGTCTTTTGAAAATGCTCTTATACCATACTATATTGGCATCTCAGTAGCACAAATTACACCTCTGATGGTTCATACTGTCTTTGTGTACACTTATTTATATTTACCATGGCTCCATTCCCATATGAAGCGAAAAAAATAGAAGAAAAGGAAGAAAAACTAAGCTCTTACATTATTCCCTGATTGTTCAGTGCAGGGTGCTTTTTCTCTCAGACTTTATGTTTAAATGGCTTTGGCTTAGAGACCTAATCCTTTCTGTAAAGACTTTGAGGCCATTGAGCAACATGTGTTTCATAATGCAAATGCTCAAAGGCTTTAGGCAGCATACAACACAACCAGTCCTTCAAGGCTTTTGTCTTGATCATTTCCTGTAATCAGCAGCAAAGTAGTGAAACGACAAAATGGAAAAAAAAAAGCTTTGTGCTCATTCCAGCTTGTCTGAGGTGCATGCAGTGCAAGCTTTGCTCTACTGTTCTTGTGTGTGTGTGTGTGTGTGTGTGTGTGTGTGTGTGTGCATGGTCCTAACTGCAGTTCTTTTGTGTTTATCCCAAAAATATATGTAATGCTTTCTGGAGTCAGACAGCAAAGGCGATGCTGTTTGGCAGCGCTTCTAAGTCCCTAAAGAAGCTGTTGTGGGAGAATTATTGTGTTTCATGCTCACAGGAAAGGTTCTGCCTATAGAAAACAATTTAGGAAGGATACATGTGGAGTTGCATTTCATGGAAAACATTTGCGATGCTCCGCAGTGAAAACCAAGATAAACACCAGACTGACTGCACGACAGCCTTATCGCCTGCCTTTCCACTTTGCATACATTTACAATATGGAACTGCTGTTGGCTGTAAAGCAACGCAGACATGAAGTATTTTATTAAAAACTGAGGAAGGTCAAAGATTTACATGATCTGATTAAAATCTGGATATTTTGCAGGTGATATATTACAGAATAAGCGAACGGAAATAAAACATGCCTAACCAGACATTAACCATGCAAGTCTGTGACTGTTTGGACAGTGAACGCTACAGAAGTACAACCACTTCTGGGAAGATGTTCTTTGGCCAACCAACATAATACTTAATTAGGGAGGGCATTGAATCAATTACCACTCACCTTCATGTGGTTTACAGATGGCTGTGCACTCTCTCTCTACACTTTTCCATCTATTTCATCTGCAGGCCCTTAGTTAAAAAAAAAAGCACCCAAAAAAAAGAAAGAAAAAGAAAAAAAAAGACGTTGCCTCATTGCTAATTTGAACCAGAGGAGTGGTCATTTCCTAACAGTGGGCCCCGGCCGAACCGACAACCAGCCCAATGAGCCTCAGCTGGATTGCTCCCAAAACTGGGCAGAAACCACACAAACCCTAGTCTTCCTGACATGTGGTGAAAGTGTGATAGGGATATGGGAAACATCAGCACGAGTTAGGAAAGAGAGATGGAAACACATCTATTTGGAAGACTGAAGTTGGACAGAGTAAAACTGGGGAAGGAGAAAAGTTGAAGGGCCTGCTTTTGGAAGGAGGAGGTAGGAAGAGATGAAAGCACATGGACAGATGAAGGTAAAGAACATAATACTGAGAAAATAAGCTCAGTACGAGGGCACGTCACTTTGTAGCAACCGTGTGCCGTCTTTGATCTGGTTGAGGTTTTGAATGAGGGTCAGCAGAAACATGCAGGGTCACCTGTTTACTCCCAGATGTACATTATTTCCTTTGAATTACTAAATATGAAGTTACCTTTTTTCTATTCCAATATGTGTTCACCCACTATGCCCATTCTTCAAATTTGCAATCAACATGTCATCAGTCTGAGTATTTCTTTTAAGATTTAAAAGCCACAATTGATGAATCACAGTGCTGCCTTTATATTGTATTAGTATTTAATTTAGCAACATGGTCTCATTGTGTCCTGTCATACAGGATTAATTTGTTCTACTCCAATCACTGTAACTGGATATTCTGTATCTGTCATTGTCTGGAAGGAAGAGGCAGGGATAACAAGGAGGCGGAGGAGGAAGACGAGAGGATGCAGACATGTCTGCCAGATCAATATAGTGAGACAACGTGTCCTGAATGCTGCGTCCCTGCCATATGACAGCCCGCTGATTCAAACCTTATGCTGGAAGAAGAGAGACAATGAGCAGACTCCAGTGTTAGGGGCTTGTTCACGGTTAAATTGCAAAGAAAAATTTGAGGAGGGCTTTCGCTTGTACTGAAGCCTTGTTTTTCTGAACTTTTCGATGTTACAGTCTGGAATTTGCAAAGGGCCACTTACATATAGGGACGGTGTTACAGTGAATTATTGCAGATACCCCTAGCATTGTGGACTTTTCTTTTAAGCATTGTTGGTTTTAATAATAATAGATTGGATTTATATAGCGCTTTACAAGGCACCCAAAGCGCTTTACAATGCCACTATTCATTCACTCTCACATTCACACACTGGTGGAAGCAAGCTATGGTTGTAGCCACAGCTGCCCTGGGGCAGACTGACAGAAGCGAGGCTGCCATTTCGCGCCATCGGCCCCTCTGGCCAACACCAGTAGGCGGTAGGGTAAAGTGTCTTGCCCAAGGACACAACGACCAGGACAGAGAGCCCAGGGATCGAACCGGCGACCTTCCAGTTACAGATACGCTTCCCAACCCCCTGAGCCACGGTCGCCAACAATGCTAACACTCATCAGTGGTGTTATTAGGTGCTGCAGAAGATTCAAGCAAAAAATCAGCTAAACTAATCACGCATATTTAGTCCAGCACCTTACAGTTGGCTCATAGAGTCAGGAGAAGACAACTGGTTTGAAAGAGAAGTGAACGAGTGAAAGAGCCAGCTCTTATTCCTAATGCCATAACCCAGTGCGTCACGCAGTACTGCTAAAGAACACTTTGTGGGTAACTGACACACATTAGCAGTTTTGACAAGAACTGCATTATCTGACACACCAGAAATATAAGTATAAAGTAGCATAGAAACCACACAAATCTAGAAGTGCATGGTTAATTTAACCTGGCAGAAAGCACCTTCCCCCCATTTCCTTTTATTAAAACCAGTTTCTAATTGGCGTTGCCTCTTGCTGGGGTTACCGAGCTGCCACAATGATGTAGGTTTGACGCAATATTTTTTGGTTTCTTTTGGTCTAGAGACTGAACAGCAATACCACCTGGCAACCTCTGGTTGTGAGGGAGAAATCTTTATTCCCAGACTGGTTGCAGACGGGTGAAACTGGTCACAAGGAGAAAGCAGATGCTGCACAAAAATTCTTCTTGTGATTGCTTTGTTCACTAGTTCACTAGCAGATTGCTGCAGTTGCTCATAGTTTGCATGGTGGACACAAACTACAGAAGACTTGTCTGTAGCCACTCATTATTTACTCTTTGAGATGTTGTGACACTTGAAAAATGTGACTCAAACAGGAAACAGAGGATGTTTGCTTTCAAAGTAAAAGTTTGACTTTTCATAAACCACAGCTTTTAATTTTAAATGAATTCAAATGAATGTTTCGTGTTTCCAGTTTGTGTTGCATTTTTCACAGTTTCACTACAGCTTGGTGAGTATTGTTCATGGATAAGTCGGTGCAAACCACTGGTGACTACATCAACAGGTGACCAAAGGTATCGCAAGGAGGTTCTTGGGGCAGCATCGTATACTTTTCTGCGACCAGTTACACGTAGCGACAACAGACGACTCGCAAACCAGTTAGGGAATGCACATTTTCCTTAGCAGTGACTGCTGACAACATCGAGCAACCACTTGCCAACCAATCCCTGAATACACAGTTTTCACTACTCACTGCTAGTGACCACTGACTGGTCTCTATTCCTGCATGAATGGATTTTTAGCAATGGAGTTCACACCAACTGCCAGCAATCTTCAGCAGCCACACGCAGCCTGCGTATTCTTTGCGTGGTAGTCAAGTAGTCACAGACAAGTCTCTAGGCTAGTGTGACCGAGGCCTTAATGGTATGTTACACATTTCCTTGCTCTGATTGCTAATTCATTCTTGATTTTCATACCTCTGCAGGTGCGTCTGAGACATTCTAGACTAATAGATTTGCTCTTACTCGTTTATCTTTCAATTCCAGGCTTCTACATGAGTGACAAAACTCAAGACCTTTTAAAAAAGTCTTTTAGACATTGCCACAGGATAACAATTTCGTTAATTTTGAATATAATATAAGAATATGAAATAATAGGGGAATGTACAGTCCACTATATTGGTTGGTTCCTTTATCATTAGTTCTTCATGCTGAAACCATACCCAGGCTGCAAACATTTTCACTAAATATACATATTTCTGCCAGAATCTGTGTTTTAGCTTTGTCTTTTTTGTTTGCAGTCTGATGTCTTGTCTTGAGGTATGCTTAGGAAGCTTAGCTATGCCAGACCAGGCCATTACCTCTCACGTGGAGACAATGATAAATCCAGACCATGTCAACACTTGTTGGAAATATGCAGATGCCCGGACAGTACACTCTTATAGTGCCCTAATGAATTGTAGGGGTTTCCTTGGGGGGTCTTTATATGGGTGCATGTGATCCAAAAAACAGCTTCTCTGACATTTCTCTCTGTCTTGTGTCTCGTTTCGTTTCTGTGTATAATTCTGTTGATTGCAAATGTCTTGCTGTTTTCCCCAGAGTTTTGGTTGTTGAAAGGCGATCTCCCAGTGTGCACAAAGTGATGATGAGATTCAAATTATTCCAGACTTCTTTCCTAAGGCAAATAATGCTTCTGTTGCAGAACACATTCTTGCTGCTATCCTCTTGCTGCTGTTAGTCACACTAATTTCACAGGTTTTTTCCACGATTCAGATGGGTTTTTTTGCTGGCATTTAAAGCTTTTGACTTGTGAAATTCAAAATGTATGAGTACATTGTGATAAGAACATGTAAAAAATGCATAAGCTATGATTTGCGCCAATACTAGGGTGTTACATCATGTTTTGTTATTGAGTCTATCACTTTGGAGCAGCACTCAAACCAAATACAAAGCAAAATTTCATCTCACATTACTTGTGTGAATGCAGTGGCATGAGTAAGGATGTTATCAGTGTCTTATCATCAGGAGCATCAGGTGAGAAGAGCTGATGTGTCTTTGCAATCCAGTGTAAAGCAACTTTCTGCATAAGTTTAAACATTTTTAGTTGTGCAAATGCAGATTCCCGTCTTCCCATCACTTGATGCATTGCATAGACTTTGTATGTAACTCCTAAGGAAGAGGTGTAGGTTCGATGTACTGAGGTGGAGGGTAACATCATGGAGGCTGAGGTGGAAGATGGGTGTGTAGCATTTAAATTTGAATTCAATTAAACTTATACTAATGAGTGCATTTGCAGGTTTCTATCTAACAATAACATTGTTACTGTACAGAATCTGACCTCTGTTAATATTCTTCTATTGTCAAAAAAATTCATTGGCTGTCGTCTGCCTGAAGGCCATCGCCAGATCCTCCTGTCTCAGGAAAACCCGTGCCATCACAGGTGTGCACCCCACCCACCACCAGTTTGAGCAGCTGCCCGACACCCCACCCCTGTCCACTCACCTCACCAATCTGAGCCATGGTCTGAGTAACCCTCATCACTCAGGCCACTCAAATACAGACTCTGTACTCATACTACATCTGTACTGTACTCAAACTCCTACACATACCACTACAGGCTAATTTTGCTTGTTTATTCACAAACTGGTGTGAAAGCTAAGGTAGTTAGAGCTCCACCAAGCAGAGGTTGGCATCAGTGGTTTTCTTACTGCTGCTTTACTTCTTGACCAGTGACAAATATCAAACAAATGGTAGAAGACTCCACTGAGTCTGTGTCTGTTAATCTGCTAATCTACTCCATGTGACAAAATTCTCCTGTCTTTATCCCTACACATTACACAGCTCGCAATACAGTTATTCAGAAGGGGGTGGGGGGGTGGGGGGGGGGCTGTAATGCTGCCAGTGTTCAAAATTGTCCAAATAGTTCTTAGGCCTGCCAGACACAACAGCATATTCACAGTGCTTGCCTGTATATTTTATTCAGTCTTGCACATTTTGATCCTGTATTTGTTGAGTCTTTTAGCAAAATTGGCATTTTGCTTTGCTTTGCATTTTTTGACACTTCCTACATATCTCGCTTGTCTATTGTCAAGACACACCACGGTGGCACCGTTGTCCTTGTCCATTTTCTGCAAAGTGCATGTGAGCAAGTTTCGGGTGCTCCTCAACACGTTCAGGTAAACGTCAGAGACGATATATGGCTGATCTGTAACCTCTGCTGCATCCTATGTACTCCCTGCAGCTTCTCTGTGTTTTCCCACTGGTGCATCACTCACTCCATAGAGGGCGTCTGGAATGCGTCTGCAACCACTTTCGTTGCATTTTTCAGATTCAAGACGAGAATTCAGACAGTAACACAAAGCATCTCTGGTGGGTGGGAGCATAGATACAGAGGATACAAAGTAATGGATCGTGTTGTTTGTTAGCTGAGAAAATGGTCTGATCCCCAGATATTGAAATTGAGACTGTCTAGAGCTTAACTGTTTGAAAAGTGTGTTAGAACAAAGAAACATCTTTGCTTTGCTTTCTTATTATTCTTTGGGAAACTCCGTTTTAAATGCACATGTTAAGGTTTTGTCTCCACTATCAGTCTAGACTCCATTTATTTACACATCTGTGCTTGTACGATAAGCAAATTGTAGCCATTACCGTATGAGTGTGAGAAGGCAATTGCGTTTCTTTTTTTTCGCCTCACAGTGGGGATAAATAAGCAGAGGCAGACAGGGTGTGGGGTGGGGGATGTGGGTCAGAAAAAAGTAAAAGTAAAAAACGTGCACAAACAAAAATGAGTGTGACCACTGTGGGAGATGTGGTGAACATCAAGATGGGGGGAGTGGGGTTGAGATGGGAGGGTGGGTGGTTGGGTGAAAGAAATTTGGCATCTTGGATGGAAACGAAGGCCTGGAGCCGGCACGTACTCGCACATAAACACGTGCGCATATACGCACACCAAGACTGTCCAGACACCGGCACTCATCATTCAAACGGCTTTTTAAGAGCCATTTAAGTAATTCCAATAAAAACCGCAGCCGTTATAATACCTTGTCCATGGGAAACAGAAAGAGACTAAGTTATGGCATGGGCAGGGGTAGGGGGTGAGAGGTGGTAGAAAGAAAATGCAGGAAAAGTAAGTCAGACAATGTTTGTTTTCAAGTCTGCACTTTGAATCCTTTTTTTTCACGACATTCTTACTCTGCTTTTCTCTGCAAGCACGAGGAAAGTTTGGCAGTCTGGAAAATAATTTGGAGATAGCAATAAGGTGCAAAGTTTTGATATAACTGCCACGCGTATCAGCAATCATTTTAATACCTCCCTTAGACAACAGTGTGATTTTTCCCACCTGGTTTTCTTTGTGTTCTTGTAGGCAATTTCAAGTACTGATCCCGTGTTGGCAACTTGGTTGCTGGGAAACATTTGACCCTGTTGCGTTTTGCTTCCGTTTGCTACCTTTCTTATATCCCCTAATGTGTGACCCATGTGTCACCCGTGTGCTACTGTTTTTTTTCATGACTGAGTCATCCCCATCTCTCTCACTGAGACCCAAGAGGACTCTCTGACAACAACCGCCTCAAATGTGAGACCAGATCAGCATGTAACAGGAAAGTAGGGGGAGTTTATCTGTCTGCTTCATGACCTTAAATCTCCATCCAAGGCCAACAACCACATATGCATCATTGCATTCCGACGACTGTTATTTTGGCACTACGTCTATTTGCACTGTTCTCAACTGAGGAGCTGTGAAAAGCCATCTAAACACAGCTCCCTCATACCATACAAGTCTGGCCAGCGTTAGGAAAGCCGCGTGAGTGCAAATATGGTCCAGGGAAATGGAGATGTTGGATAAGCAATGCTCTGCAACTTCATGCCCTTAGCTCTTGGGTGTCTTGAGCTTTTCTTTTTTTTTGCTCTACTTTTTCACTCTACTCCAGTCACATTCTGAGGCATGTATATCTCTGTGAAATCTGTAAAAGCTCGTTTAACCCAAATTACGAAACATATTTTCTCAGTTACCCTTTGCGTTGGATAACTAGGCAGATTTTTTTTTACTTGTCCATAATGCTTGTCTGGGTTTTCTGAATCAAAGTAAATGAAATTTCATAAATAGTGTTTAAAAAAGCAGATAAACAACTTCATTACAAAGGATGTGCAATTTGGACTCTAACCCTACTAAACTACAGACAGTTTTTAGTGCTTTGAAGTAATAATTTTAACTTACACAGTTAATTATGTTACTTTTTATAATACCCCAATACTTAAGAAGATTACCGCCACACCTGGAAAGCATCCTTCATTTTCTTATGATTATCCAATTCAGGGCTTTTGGCAGGTGCTGGAGCCTATCCTAGCTGTAATGGGGCAAGAGGTACACTTTGTACAATCAATTGCATGGCTAACATAGAAGGACAGACAACTATTCATGCTCATATTCCACCAATCACTACTGAACCCAACAACATGTCTTTGGACTGGAAGAGGCCAGGGTACATAGGGAATGCCATGTACCCTGGCATTCCCCAGGGTACATAGCTTTCATTGCATGTATTCATTGGTTGAAGTTATTTCAACCAATGAATGCTCATTGTTTTAAGTAACTTTGAGTTACCATTGATACGTTGATTATATTGTACAGAATGTATGTTTCCTGTTGTGTAGTTACCTCTAAACATACTGACTCAGGCTCATTTTAATGGCAATATTGCTAGCATGTCCTCCAACAAACAACAAGGTCATTAATTTCCTTCAGAGTAACCGTTTTGTCAAAATTAATAGCTAGCTGATATTCTTATTGCACCTGTAGCTCCATTGTCACGCTCCTCTGTGGGCCACCAGGTGTTACGGTGCATGTTTAGTTAGCACGTGCTTCTTAAAATTAGCATTAGCATGTCACTTTGACTATGTTTTTGTACCTTTCTACCACAAATTAAAAATAACATAAAGGCTTTCCTTGCTGCCATTTTGGTAGCTGAGCAAGACATGTGCACAGACACTCCTCAACCTCGACAGCGCCTTAGCTTCTTGACAGCAGAAGATAAAAATCAGAAACAAATCCACCTCAAATTTACAGGACATTACAAAAAGTACTGAGTATTCTGATGAGTGACTTTGTAATTGTAATGCAATCACTTCAACACTGTATAGTATACTATATAAAAAACCAATTATCAATGCAGGAAAACTCCTAGCATGCCTAGCCTTATGCTAACATGGTTGTGCTTTGCCTGCCCACTGCTACCAATTTGCTTAATTAATAACAGACACTTAAGCCACCTAATCAAACAGCTTTTCTGGATTGTCTGGATTATGACAACCACCTGACCCACAGTTGGTTGTCATGTTCAGAGTGCCCTCTGGTGGACAAACTATGCATTATCATGGTCATAACAAGGTTGAAGGGTACTTCTATCTCTCCTTTACACTCTTTACATTTTAATTTATCAACCATTATACCAATATATTGACAAATAGCTATAAATCTGCCCCTCGGATAGACTGATACATCATTCAGACTATCTGTATACTAAGTAAACACTGATTTTCAGCCAAGACTAGCCAACCAATATTAGGTAACACCTGTGATTGGCAGTTGGTTTGCACTAATAGAATCTGAGTGACACTGCTATCATAGAGTACAGGCATACATCATAGGAATCATCATGGTCCACTGTTTACCAAATTCTGGTTTCTATTGCTGAAAAATTCCAAGACAAAATAATTAAAATCTAATACACATAAAACCAAAGCCATCTAGCTATGTACAAACTAGTGATGGGTCGGTCGCGAACGAAATGGCTCTTAGAGCCGGTTCTTTGATGTGAACGACGCTAGCCGGCTCCTTATCGCGAGCCGTGGGTTGTTTTTTTTTTTCTTTCTCTCACCCTCTCTCTCGCACTTTTTTTCCGCGTCACACTGCACGCGAGCCTTGTGCTTTACGCTGGGAAGAGGGGGGAGGGGCGGTAGTTACACTCAGTAGCACAGGAACAGAGCCAGAGGGAGAGAGAGAAAGAGAGCCAGGGACAACAACGTCATATTAGAAAGTTATAGTAATCTTCCACAACTATTTTCAGTAGTGGATGATAAAGGATTCAGAGAGTTTAATTAACCTAATTAACCTGCAGGTCCATATGACAGAGAATATGCATCTTCTTTTTGTTTTCATCAGTGTTGGGAAGGTTACTTTTAAAATGTATTCCATTACAGAATACAGAATACATGCCCCAAAATGTATTCTGTAACGTATTCCGTTACGTTACTCAATGACAGTAACGTATTCTGAATACTTTGGATTACTTAATATATTATCATGCTTTTTACAACAACATGAATGTACTATTGCTGTGTGATTTATTACTATTAATGAAAGGTCCGCGACTCCGAACTGTAGTAAAGGGACCTCTGACTAATACGGCGGGGTCCCTGTCGGCTCGTAGCCGAAAAATAGCTTTACTTTGTTGTGTGGGTCAACTTTTCTTGCGAGAGACAGAGAGAGGCGTTGAAAGACTGCTCCTTATTAAACTTATTGTTTTCGGAGGAAAACACGAACACGGTGTACAGTCAAGTCTTAATAGCTTACTTACAACTGGGCTCGTCAGGCTCTCTTCTTGGCTGCAGTGGTTATTATTATATTTACATGCTTCCAGCTCCCGTTTTTGCTCGATGACAACTCGTACCTTTCCACTCCCCTTTTTCTCCCTCCTCGCGCTCACAGACCCATCCCAGTCAACACACATATGTGGGGCCCAAATAGGGAGCAGCAGGGCTAATATTTGGGGCCCACTTGGGAAACCCAACTGGGGTCCAGCTAATTTTGTCCTCAGTTTCCATGGTGGCCCCAAATGTGTTTTCCTAGATGGGTTTATGCTGGGTCCCAGATAAGCCCCAAATCAGGCCCAGTCAAAAAAAATATGTGGGGCCCAGATGGGTAGAAGCAGATCTGATATTTGGGGCCCACTTGGGTTACCCACCTAGGACCCAGCTAATTTTGTCCTCAGTTTCCATGGTGGCCCCAAATGTGTTTGCCCAGATGGATTATTGATGGGACCCGGATGGGCGCCAAATCAGGCCCAGCCAACAAATGAGTATGGGGCCCAGATGGGTAGAAGCGGGTCTGATGGTTGGGGCCCACTTGGGTTACCCACCTGGCACCCAGCTACTTTTGTCCTCAGTTTCCATGATGGCCCCAAATGTGTTTTCCCAGATGGGTTAATGATGGGTCCCAAATCAGCCCCAGACAATAAATGAGTATGGGGCCCAGATGGATAGAAGCAGGTCAGATACTTGGGGCCCACTTGGGTTACCAACCTGAGACCCAGCTATTTTTGTCCCCAGTTTCCATGGTGGCCCCAAGTGTGTTTGCCCAGATGGAATCTTGGATAATGTAAGTAAGCTATAATTTAAATCACCTGTACAACAAAGCCAGTTTATCTTTTTTATTAATACTGATTACTATGAAATTTTAAAACAGTATGCTTTTTTATATAATACATTTTTTGTTTGGAGAACATGTTGACAAAAATGTCCACAGTATACACAAAACAATAACAAATAAATGTTATACAGTTTAAAGGAAAAACAAATGCAGCAAACCACAGCTTCTCACTCATTCACCAATCCATTGGTCCTGAAAGAAATAAAATAAAATAAAAGATTAGTGCATTTTCACAAACAAAATCAGATTTGCGATAGTACTGAAGTTGTTTTGGAGGTTGTGCTGTTCAAGTTGTTTGACCTCCTACTAGGGCTGCCACAAACGATTATTTTGATAGTCGACTAGTCACCGATTATTTTTGCGATTAGTCGACTAATCAGATCATCATCCATTGAATGTAAAAGTACAGCTTATTGCACCAGCAGCATCTGCTCTTATATAACTATCATTAGCTTACAGCTTTAAGTGTTTAAGGTCTGTGCTAACTAAAAATAAAGACAAGATGATAGTTTATTACATTTTAATGAAATGTGCAGATTGTTTCGGTGGAGTTTAATAAACTCAGCTGATTTACTCAGGAACAAATAAAATACTGAAAAAAGCCAAACAATAACATTTTTAAGTTATCTAAGTGACTTGTATATGTTTAACCTGAGTAGGGCGGTGGGTTTGAAAACGATCTGCCGGGAGTCCGGTGCTCTCATGGCCCCCGGCTAGCTATCGAGCTAGTGGGTAACAGAGACGTCTCCGAAAACGTCGGAGCGCTTTTGAAAATATGCGGTGTCTTGATAAACTGAGAAGATATTTGAGGTTTACACAGCTACATTCTCGCCTGAAAATATGTTAAACGTTTATTTTGTGACCCAGAAAGAATAATAAGAGTAATATTAAAACTAACTAGCTGCCGCCATTGTTGACAACTGCGCTGGGCCGCGCTATGAATTCTGGGACACAGTTTCTTCTTCTTCGGGGTTTAACGGCAGCTGGCATCCTTGTACATGCAGTGCTGCCATCTTCTGTTTCAGTCCGTTATTACACTCTTAAATCCTGCTACTTATTCCTGCTTTTGGGATCTTACAAAGCTTCAAACGACGCGTCGACTATTAAATCAGTCGTCGACGATTTTGATAGTCGACGTAATCGTGACTAGTCGACTAATCGTGGCAGCCCTACCTCCTACATTGAACTCTTTGAAGACCATGAGTATTCATGGAAACAGAAAAGCTATTTACAAAATGATTTACCAAGTAGGCTGTTAGGTTTGCAGCATAAACCTATTCGCTGGAACGTTGAAGACAATATAATTACACCGCAAAGCAAGACACGAAGTAGGCAAGTTCTTCATGTTACTCGTGCACGGGAGAGAACCGGACAGAGCGCCGTCCCTTCGCTTGACCCCAGTTGCTCTCGTCCGTTCTCCCATACCACTGTCCTTTTATTGAGGTTACATGAATATGCATAGGTTCATTAACATATGACGTCTACATACACACAAAGAGTACCTTGCCTGTGTGTGTGTGTGTGTGTGTGTGTGTGTGTGTGGGGGGTACTGCTGATCAAAGGGTCATATAACATCCTTGGTCAGGAAGAGGGTAGACTAGACCCCCCCGGTGAGGAAGTCCAGCAGTTCATCTAAACAGAAAAGCACTTAGACTAGAACAAACGTACGGTAATCCTACCATAAAACAATAAGACAAGATGCGAACTTTTCCCATGCCCCCAAGATGCAGGTGTGCATTCCAGGAATGCACACCAAGCCTCTGTAGCCTGTTAAAGATCACACAACTTATCACTACACAATTAATTATACACCTCTTAGGATGAGACATTCTTTCAATCTACAAATGATTATATACTTCTAAGCATATATGAGTAAATGTTTCTAAGCATAAATGACAATCAACAATACAAAACCTATCATAGGCACTCAAAAATTAAATTAATGTGAAATATTTTACCTTAAAACATTTAAGACAAATGTTTAAAAGATGTCTACATAGTTACAATGATAACTGGTGTTGTGGGCTGTCTCAGTGATTGGCACAGAGCTTAGAACAGGCAAGTGGTTAACCAGTTTTTTGCATGGTACAGCACCTCATAATGAACAAAAAACAAAATAGTAAAATGTAACAAGGGCTACATCTACCAAGGAGAAAACAGATTCCACTTCTTGAGGTGTGTGCCTGGCGGGCGCCAATAATTTTCATGTAAATCAAAAATAGGGCCATCAGATAAATCAGTGTGTTACTAATTACACTGGAAAAAATAGAGGCTGGCTCTGGAGTTCATGGAGCTTATTCACATTCTGTGAGTAACCAAAAAACTGTTTAGTGAGAGACTTCTTCAAGTATGCTACAAGCCAGAAAGAAACGTGGTCATTCCTGCCAGCAGCCACCAACCTCCAGAACAACATGAGCTGATGGTTTCATCTCCACAATTTGTACAGTCTATCTAAACCACGTGTCAAAGTCAAGGCCTGCGGGCCACATCCGGCCCGGCATACATTTATATCCGGCCCGCAAGATCATTTTATATAGATGTATTATTATTGTTATGCATGGCCCGGCGATATGAGGCGCTAATAATATACAAACTACAGATCCCATAATGCAGCGCTGAAGCCTTCTTGCTGACCGCTAGGCTAACTGGGAACATTCCCGCGTCAATCAAGTCAAACTTCTGTTATTGCGAAGCTAGCCGCTCACAATGGTGGAGAGAAAAGTTGATTCTGAATGACTGCAGCTGTAGTGAGCATCCGTTATTCAAACATCAACAAAATATCTTACAACTAATGAACTTACCATATAGCACTTCAAAAACTTTAAGCCCTCGAAATTCCCGCTTTCCATGGCACCCAACGAAGTTATATTGCCTGGAAAGAGCATTGTCCATAATGTAGGCCATCATTCTTCTTGTGGCTTCATCAACAGTGATCTCTGCCACAACAGCAACCTCAGGGCACACAAGGACAATAATTTTACTGACAGTAGTACCATCAGTCACACCTAAAAGAAAGCAAGCACAGCTACACAGTAATTAGGCTCTATAATATTGATGCTAATTGACTGAGAAAGAGTTAGGTGTCAAAGTCAAACACTGTCTGATGTGAATGCAAAGAGCTAAATGATTCACCAAAAGTAATTTCTTAAGTTTTGGGTTTGGCATGGCACAACTTATAACTAGGTAATGTTTGGAGAAGTTATTTTATTAACAAAAATAGCAACTTTTGTTCAGCTCTCCTCCCACTCCTTCATTGCACTGACCATGTTCGAACAAACAGCAACTTTCCTTGATCATAACTGCTAGCATGAAACACAGACTGATTGAGGCATTAATCATTGAATATTGTTATTACATCATTATTATTTACCACTTCTTTTAGGAAGACAGGGTCTGCCAGTTTTTGCTCCAGTGCTGCCACATCTGCTACTGTCCGGATGGGAAATACAGCACCCTCGGGTAATACTGCAGCAACTGGTCCATCACGTTGTGTAAGGAGAGACTGTAGCATTCGACTGTGGACCCTCTGAGTGTCCTTAATGTCTTCCAGGAGGGTTAGAACACCTACAAACATGCTCGTATTGGTGGCTTGTAGAAGTTGTCTTGGAACTGTTTGTGAAACGACAGGTGAAGGAGTTGAGGGTTGTAGCGGCTGAACAAATGGATGAGTGATGTTCAGGAAGTGAGTTTCACTTGAATGTCTATTCTCCATTGCTGATGGTGGTGAGGTCTCTGGCTGTTCCGCAGTGTCGTCCCAATCCTCATCAGAGCTCGACGGGATCACTGGCCTTAAAACAAACAAACAAACAAACAAAATACAACAAACATACACACACAAATAAATAATAATCCAAACACATAATTTAGGGTACTGGTTAGTCCTACAAACTAAAAACATTAATGTATATAATGGCATCAAAAAAAGTCTAAAACAGATTTTTAAAAGTCAACAAGTTATAAAGCGCTATTTTGAAATCATATCTGAACCTGATGAGCAGCAAGGGTCTGCTAAAGAAACTGTCAGGTTTTTTTTTTCTTATAATCTCAATAATAAATTTTTGCTTTTAAGGTGTTTTCAACATAATTACCTCCTTTTCCGCTTCCCTTTCCCAATCTGCTTCCAGAATCCAAATAAATTCCACCAAGGAAGGTTTCTAATGGGAAGCAGGAAATGCTGTCTAAAGGGCCAAACTTCCGTACATCTTGAGCTAGGTGTATTAAAGAATGTATATTATAACCAACAAAGTCAAGACCATAAATCAAAGCAAAATCTTTCACAAACTGCTTCAAAACATCCTCTACATAATCACAGTCAGTTATCAATATACAAATCAGGACTTAGAAGAATTCTTGTAGATACAGATAACAGTATAAAGTATCTATACATTTGGCTTGGTATATTATTCAGTAGAACTGGGCTTGTGTAAAGCAAAACTTGTCTCAATTCAGTTGCTTTCTACGTGCTAATTTCAATGAGAGCCCTTGGTTTCCTTGCAAAACTTTAAGGAAGATATTGCCTGACAGAAACCATGAATGCTGAAATCAGTTAGAATTTGCATAGACTGTCTGCATTTTCGGGGACTTTTTAACCAAAGATAAATAAGCTTGCGCATTACCCCCATATCCCACACCCAGCTCGTTCAAAGTGACACCCCAACCTGGTGCTCTTTGTTGGCCATAGCACAAAGTTTCATCAGTCCTTTAGTCAACAGAAATTTCATGATAACATAATCTTTAGCATGTTCATCGCAATCGTAGTGCTCTTCCTCAAGTGTTTTATTCTCAAAAGAATCAGAGTACAATATTAAGTCCTGATGATGCTCATTTTACTGTGAAACGAAACTAAAATGTTCAACAACTTTCTGAGCTCTTTGTCCTCTGAGATTGCTCCATTGCTTTCTGAAAGACAGCTCACAGATTCTGAAGCTCCAGGTTTCATCACTCTCCAATCAAAATTCAAAATTAACTGAACCAGCAGCAAAAGAAGATCCAAACTACGCTTCACATTTGATAAATACTGTCATTAATTCCCTCTTCCTGTCTTGTTTCCACCACGATTGAAAAAAAAAACAAAACAAAAAAACAAAACATCATACTTCTTGCACAGCTCTCTCGTAGTATACTTCAAGAAAAGTTTCCCCATCTGAAATATGTTTTCCACATTATTCCCTTGCTTATTATACATCAGTGTACAGTTGTGCTTAGCGCTGTTGTCAGTTGTTTTTTGTGCCAAATTATGCCAAATTGCAAAAAACTCACCTTGTTCACTAATAAAACCTCTAAAAAAATTTCTGTAACTTTGCTCTGCTTTACTTCAGCAGCATCAGGTAATGTTCATATATTGATTCATGGTTTTCTTCAGTTTTTGTTCAACTGCAGAATATTTCTAAGGCTATCTGATTTAAAAAGCCACTCCAGGAAAATCTCCTTTTTTCTGTGTTTTATCCTCAGTTACTTTGGCATAAAGACATCTCCTGTGATGCTTACACCAGCCTTAAAAGCTGTTGTATTACAATAAAAGACCCTGACATCACTTTATAAAGTAACAATTCTAATTGTTACAAACTCAAAAAAAGATTCCTACTAGTATATTTCTGGCATGCATCAAATTTTAAATAGAAATGAATTTTGAAATATACACTGCTTCTTATGTCAAAGTCTGTAAAAATAAATAAAGAAAGAAATCACACATAACCCTTGCTACTATTCACTCCACTGTCCAACAGCAAAATCAAACCAATATACAGATATTAATAACATATTATTGTAATAGTGTGACTATGCAATTTATAAGTAGCCATAGTCATAATCAAAACAACAAACATCTCAAGTTTTGAGATAATTGCAAACCCTCCTGGCCAATAACCACACAAGCTGTCCATGCAGGAAGGCTGATAAAGGAGCATGCACAAAATTCAAACAAATTTAAGCCATAATGAAACAAATTAAAATAACAGTGTGCATGCACAAATAAGGCATCAGACAAACACTTAAAGATCACAGATCTTTAGGACCACATCCAAAGAGCAATTGCTTTTCTTTTTTTATAAATAAATAAATGTGTAGATTCTAGCCAAATATACATTACAAAAAGGAAAAAAGGAGGGCCACAGCAATCATAGTAAAAGGAGTTGGCACTGTGGCCCTAACAAGACCGACCAGTTCTGCTTAAATAATCAGTTTCCCTCATGTACAGAGCTTGCACAACTGTAAGAGGCAGATTCTTGAGTCAGTACAGTATTTCTGATGAAGTTCTCACTAAAACAACTACACATATAAAGTTGCATACTAAAGTGTGTATAAAAAAAAAACCCAAACAAATCAAGAATACCTATATTTTCTTTTTTGCTTTTTCTGGAAAAATGAGAACAATGGCAAGAAAAATGATGATTATGTCTTCTACAGAAATAGAGTGCTCACTGATCTGCCTCTCTGACTGCTGTGCATGCTCCTGACACAGGGGCAAAAGCTGGGGACTAGTTGCTCATGGCCATGGCCTACCCTCATCACTTAGCGGTGAGGAATGAAGCTGATAAAGACAACACCAAAGCAATTTTGGTTGCTCTGATAGTGAAAATACCCTCCCATATTCCTCTTAAAAAATTAGAACTTCGTTAAATTGGTCTAATACAGTCCTTTATTAATACTAATCATAGAGAAAAACCAAGATAACGTTTAAGTACAACTTGATGTTAAGTACACGCAGTAATTAATTTTGGTGCTAGTTAAGCAGTATACAGGACACCAGAAAATGCTTTCAAACTGTGAAAATTGGCTAAATCCAACATTACGTAAAAATTTCAACTAGCTTAGCATTGCTTGAGTGCTAGGAAAAAGTTTGCCAGCACTTGTGCCATTCATTACTTTGCAGCATCATAACTTTGTAAACATTTCATTTATACTTAGGGATTCAAATTAAGTCAAAAAGTTCTTACCGTTAGTGCAGAAAATAAGTCCGTAGCTCAAAGATGAACTTAATCCAAAAATTGCCAGCTTAACTGTCAGCTTTGTCCAAGGGCGCGAAATGAAGAATGTTCCAGAATGGGGGGACGGGTTTGAGAAAACCTCGTGATATTTCATGAAATAACGCGAGATTTCGAAAAGCACTCCTACATGGAGTGAAATTTTTTTCCCACTCAAATGTAAAACCATTTGTTTTATTTTATTAAGCGTCTTACAATTTTAAGTCACATCTGTTCTTTGTGTTTCACTATTTTATATGTATATTTTGTTATTAATTAAATATACATATGCTGCCTCTGGCATAATTTATTATCAGTTATTTCATCTTAATTCATGTTTATACTTACACATGACTAATAATTATACTTAACTAAGATCGTTAAACTCAGTTGCCTGTTCATGCAACTTCCCATATGTTACCCATATGGTGCCCATAGAACATAGCCCATCTGGGCTGGCTCAAGTGGGTCCTACTTGGCTAACCCAGGTGGGTCCCAGATTGGATGCCCATTGTAAGCCCATCCCCACTTGGAACCCCCATAGCCCATGTGGGGCCCACATACTGGTGTTTACTGGGATAACGTGTATGGCAGTCCATTCTCCCTGCAGCACGGACTACACTGCCCATGATGCTACATTCTTTAGAGCTACGCTTGTAGCATTCTGCCTGTTAGCTTAGCACAACAACAACAACAACGAAAAGGCGCTCTCTCACCCAGGAAACACGCAGTCGCAGAGAGAGCGTCGTCCTGTAACCATGGCAACCGTAACGCTGCCGCCTGGAACAACAGAACGTAGCTGTCAAACAAAACCCAAACAGTCCTGACCCGCGACAAAATGAAACAGTAAAGTACCGCAGTGTAATCCATTTATTTCAACAAAGTAACTGTATTCTGAATACCACCTTTTTAAACGGTAACTGTAACGGAATACAGTTACTCATATTTTGTATTTTAAATACGTAACGGCGGTACATGTATTCCGTTACTCCCCAACACTGGTTTTCATATTATAATTTATATCTAATTGTGTTGTGGTTTGCAGTGTTTTGTGTTGTTTCACTTTCAATTTGTAAAAGGAAAAAGCTGAAAATTTAAATAGTTAAAAGTTGAAATGTGAATAGTTGATTTTTGTATTATATAATTTATTTATTACATTTTATGTGGAGTGAATAAATAAAAGTATATTTACGGTGGCCCCTACAGACAAAGCACGTACAAACTTCAAATCACGTACGAACTCTGAAGCACGTACAAACTCGAAAACACGTAAAAACACGTACAAACTCAAAAACACGTAAAAACTCCAAAACACGTAAAAACTCAGAAGCACATAAAAACTTTTGTTACCTAGTGGCTACACAAGCCAGCAAGTACCAACAACCGGATTTGGTGTGTGGTAATAACAGGTAAATGAACTTTTTAAAAAAATTTTATTTGACTATATATGAATACGGTGGCATGGTGGTTAGCACTGTTGCCGCACAGCAAGAAGGTCCTGAGTTCAATTCCAACACCAGGTCGGGGTCTTTCTGTGTGGAGTTTGCATGTTCTCCCCGTGTTTGCGTGGGTTCCCTCCGGGTACTCCGGCTTCCTCCCACCGTCCAAAGACATGCAGCTTGTGGGGATAGGTTAATTGGATAATCCAAATTGCCACTAGGTGTGAATTTTCGAATGAATGTGAGCACGAATGGTTGTCTGTCCCTGTGTGTTGGCCCTGCGACAGACTGGCGACCTGTCCAGGGTGTACCCTGCCTCTCGCCCTATGACAGCTGGGATAGGCTCCAGCGCCCCCCGCGACCCTGAAAAGGATAAGCGGAAGCGAATGGATGGATGGATATATGAATGCTTGTGTATAAATACACAAACAATACACATATGCTTTCATGGTTTCAATTGTGTAATTTAAGTGATCTAGGTAGCTCTGTTTTGGAAGTTCAGAGCTACCTAGATCACTTATGCTAGAAATGTGTTTTGGAGTTTGTATGTGCTTTTTGGAGTTTGTACGTGTTTTGTCTCTAGGGTCCATCGCATATATTTATATATAAACATATATAAATAAAACCACTTTATTATTGTTAATAATAAATTAATTAAAGCAACAAAACAACCATGAAGAGCCGGTTCGTAGCCGAGAGAGCCGGCTCTTTTTAGTGAGCCGAACCGAAAGAGCCGGTTCTCTAAAAAGAGCCGGAAAACCCATCAGTAGTACAAACCACTATATGTAATTGAGGAAATATGTTTGTGTGTAATTTTGCTAAACTGACACATTCCAGCCTTGCCCACTTCCTAATTCTGGTCTTCTCTCCCATTACTTCCATTACAACGTCACATCGACGTTATAATGGAAATAATGGCGTGTGGCATGTGTATCGCTATACATATACACATACACATAAAACTGCATCCATGCACACCAACATAAAACATTTTCTAAAGCTCATTCCTCATAAGATTTTTACAGACTGTTCAAAAACAATTACCAAGATCTACTGTACAGAGCTTGTTCTATCGACCAAGACAAACCGCACCCTGGAGATACATCACCTGTCACCTTCAGCCCACCTGATGTTTTCATAAACTTGAACATAGTCAGTGTCTCTTGTCCCTATCTCATGTTGTTATTGATAGAAATAAAAACACACACATGCACACACACAAAGTGTTGGGGTTTTCACTCCTAACACTCCAAACCTAAGTAAACATGCTGGTTTCCAAACCATACACAGTTGCGCTAAAGAGACGCGTCAGATGGGGTCTGGGGTTATGCTTTCTCAGCAACAGATGAGTGATTGAAAGGAAGAAAGGGGATTTGTGGGCAATTTACATATACGAGACTTTGAGTCACTTTGGGGTCGATTGCGAGGCGCAAGCAGCCATTTCTCTACCTCTGGATCGGCTATCATATCTCTGTTTGATCTCTTTTTTTTCACTACTTTGCTCCCAAAAAGCTCTCGTCATGATGGAGAGTGAGATGTGGGATGAAAGGGGGGGGGGTACAGTAAATGGGCAGACAGGGGGAAGATTTTCAGATTTGGTTGATGATGCGCATATCCGCCTCCTTTTCCTCTTTGTTGCCTACTAGTACAATATTGCTTAACCGAAAAACAATAGCAGACGTTCTCCATCTGGTTGCAGTTTGGATCCTGTGCCAGTTTGAGTAGGAGTGATACAGAGACCTCCAAGAGGCTTAAAACAACAACAGCTCACAGTCAAGGGGACTGGTTGCATATTTCTAGCTACTGGAGTAATAAACATACTCTCTCTCAGATGCGCACAGACACATGTTCAAGCACAGAAATCCATGGATTCAACTCTTAAAATGATATTATGATAATTCGGAAGTCTGCTGAATTATTACATTCTGGAGAATCTCAAAATAAACAGCTATTCCGATGGCAATACAATTAAGAATTGTGTGATGTGACAGGATGAGTATGATTGATAGAAAGTATAATATGTACCAAGCCCATGGCAAGCTCAGTGGTAGAATGTCCCGAAGTGTTTAACGGAGTTTGCATCTCCACACCTGTGGAACCAATAGTGAGCTACTGAAGTCAGATGTCCTGTGAAAATATTTGGTGGAATAAGTGAGGGATGGGGGGTGGGGGATCTGTTTGGAGGTTCATACCTAAAGACAGGCGTGTACTTTGGCTAAGGCGTAGGATTTCCATTAAACGTCAGGTTTGAGGAACAAGATAATATCTTCTCCAGAGTCTCTAGAAGCCCATCTTCACTTCTGTCCCTGTTACTCATAGACACACTCTGAACCGTGTGCTGGCAAATCTATCAGAAGGAAAAAGAAAAAGCACACGGTCATTCTCACAGGATGTATGTTTGTGGAAACTGCGTCACTTGCTATTGAGAGCCGTGGCCATCTGCATATTTTAAACTAAATGAAAAGTATAAATCTCTTTGTGGATTGAGAAACACATGTCTTCATTGCTTACGAAACCTGTTTTTTGTGGCAAATTGAATTGCTTAAAAAATGCTTGGCTTTCTCGCTAAAAGCAACTTTTTCTACTTTTTGCTTTTACCCAACAACTTGTGATATGCTTAAAGGTTTTATAAGGTCAGAGAGGATAAGCAGCCAGAATGTGGTATGGAAATGGGCCTGGTAGCATTAGGGGATTGGTTGAGGCTTTCCACTGATGAAAACACTCTCTCAGTTGCTCCCCACTTCTTTCTTTGAAGTCAGTGATGGTAACAGTTAACACAAATGATGATGTCCCCTTTGCCTTTGCAAGTATGGAGTGAATTGTAATGTTAAGGCTGTGAAGGTCTTTTGCAGTGCTAAGTTTGCACGTAAGCCATTAAAGTCAAATATTTCAGCAACAGTTGGATGGGTTGCACTGACATTTGGTCGAAGTTTTCATTTATGCTTGAAAGATGCCCTCATCTACAGTTGCACAATAAAAGAAATGGAGCCGTTGAGATTTTCCTGTATATTTTTGCATACATATAAACATCATCAGATTTTTACACTAGTCCTGAAACTAGATAAAGATAACCAAAACAAACAACCAAAACAAAGGTACTTTGTCATCTATTTAAAGTCAAATTTGAAGTCATTTTACTATGAGAAAGATGATTCACAAGTGGAAAACACTGAAAGACTGAAAAAGTGTGGTTTGTTTGGAAAGATTGCCAAGAGAAAATGCTTCTCTCTAAAAGAACATGGCAGCACAGCTTAGGTTTCCAAAGCTACTTCTGAACAAAAAACAAGAACAATGTTCTTTGTGGACATGTTTGGCCATAATGCATAATGCATGACTCACAGCACCACAAGACAGAATATCAGCACAAACACCTTATGCCAACTGTGAAGCACGGTGGTGGAGGTGTGATGATTTTGGCTTGTTTTGAAGCCATTGAGTCCATCATAACATCCTCTGTATACCAAAGTATTCTAGTCAAATGTGAGGGCGTTTGTCTGACAGCTAAAGCTTGGCTGAAAGTGGCTTGTGAAACAGGACAAAAATCCCAAGCACAGTAGGGTGGCAGAAAAATAAAAGAATCAAGGTGTTGCGATGGCCCAGTCAAAGTTCAGACTAGGGATGGGTATCGTTTAGGTTTTATCCGATACCGGTGCTAAACCGGTACTTTTGAAACGGTGCCGGTGCTTAAATGGTGCTCAAACCAGTGCTTAAAGAATGGAGAACAATAAATTGGTCCAAAAACCTCTCATGTTCAGCTGTTTTTTTGTAAAAAAAAAGATAGCAATGTTAGCCTTTTCTGTAGCTATAGGGGATTTATGGCATCACTCTTGGCTGGAAGCAGTGCTTAATCAATGGAAAAAAACACAAACTTTGTCCAAAAACCTCTCATGTTTAACTGTTTTCCACTTTTTCTTTGGTCATTTTACCCTTTTTGGCCAGGGTGAAGGGAGTATCTGCCATCAAACAAGAAGACAGCTGCATGTAACTACGATGGTGTTTGCTAGTTCACCTTACATGCATTAATGTAATAACGTGGTTAGCCTACTCAGCGTAAATTATACACGAACAACATTAGGCTACTCACGCAGAGAAGAACGGCTGCTGCTGCCATCATCATCCGTCATCATTTCTGCTACACTGGCAGGGCTAGGGGCCAGGACTCTCCTCTTCGGGTTTTTGGGGGATGTTGCTAACTCCGGGTCGATAACAGGCACCATACCCGCAGTAGATGTGCTCGGTGTGAGGTCTCGCAGCAAGCTATCAAAAACGGCTCATTTCTCGGCTTTTTAAAAAAAAAGCTATGGCATGTTTTCTTGTTGTTCATCAAAGTTGCATTTACCTTAGTTTAAGACCTGTCAAGGAACAGATCATTTCTTGTTATACCTTGAAAGCCTCAGAGCCCAGTAGGGGTGAACTTTCTTTTTGCCAAGACTTTATTTCTGTCAGAGATAAAAGTATTTGAACCTTAAGTATTAACATGTAATTTAAAGGTAAAATTAGAATCCAGTGCTTTTCATCAATGAGATGACAGATGTGAGTGTGCAGCCTTTGTTATTTAAAGCACTTGCAGTTTATCAGTGTTTTGTTTGCAACACACTAAGGAATTTCATCATGCCATAAGAAAAATTCTGACTGACTTCAGGAAAAGGGTTGTTGACGCTCATCAGACTGGAAAAGGTTACAAAACAATCTCTAAAGTGTTTGTTCTGCACTAATCCACTGTGAGACTGTACTGTACATATAAAGAAGAAAATCCAAGACCAGTGTTACCCTCCCCAGGAGTGGTCAACCAACAAAGAGGCTAGCCTGGATTCCTGGTCACAAAGGAATCCAGGGTAACTTCTAAGCAGTGAAATTCCTCTCTCAAGTTGGCTAATTTTAAGGGTCATGAATCCGTCATCAGCAGTAAAACAAAAATGGGTGTGCATGGCAGGACAACAGCTACTGCTCTCCAGAATCAACACTGTTGACGGGCGTTTACAGTTTGCTCAAGGTCCTGTAAACAAGCCTTTTTCTTGCAACTGTATGCAGACACTCATGTTTCCCAGACAGCGTGTCCTGAAATGTTTGATCCTCACACTTTCTGTTGATCATCCACCTGAGGTTGATGTTTTTGTTCGTGACAAATGGCTCACCTTTGGTGATATCATTTGTTTACTGTGCTTTTTTTTTGTGATCAACATTTTATTGATTTAAAACAGGGTTGTGGGAAGGGGGTTGGTTCTGTGCTTTATGGCTAAATGCTACTAATAGATAATATTATTCACACAAAGCTAATTAGAGTAACACTGTGCCTAAGAAAGTGTAAAATGCCAGCCAGAGGTGTGAGGCATATCTATTTGTCTTGTGGCTTGCAACTCGTCATTTCACACTGCAGTCATTCAGCCTACCTGGGGCTTTTATTTCTTCTGAAAACTTGTATGTGGATCCACAAAGACTGATTATTTTTTCTGTCTTAGCTGGAATGAGTCATACTTTTTGGACTGCTATAAAAACTGAAGATTTATTCAGTGTATCAGTAAATAAGACAGAAATATAACAGTCAAACACTAATGTTTAAGGCGATTTTAAGGAGTGATGTTATGCCTTCAAAAATACATTGAAAGCACAACATACATGAACATGGGAATTTTATCCACATTTACATTACATCAGTCACTTACATGTGTGTGCAAAGAGAAGTACCATTCTGCCTAAAGGGGGGTGTCTACAAAGTTTAGCTAAGTGACAAGGGTAACAAATGTGATCTGTAAAAGTTGCTGGCAGTGGGATGAGATTTGACCTTCTGAAGTGCTTCATAATTTCCCAGGTCATGGTGGGTCACAGGGTATGCACAGTTGGAAGTGAGGAGGCAGTGATGGTCTGGTGGCTTTTGACTGACAGGTGCTGGGCAGATGGCGGCTGATAAATGTCAAGATGGAGAATGGTCTGAAGGTTCAAAGAGAAGCTTCAACTTTGCCTCCTTTTAGAATGGTAAAGCATGACATACTCCTCCCTGACGTAGACTTTTAAAGTCTTCCAGAGAAGTTAGAGCAGAAGGTATGAACAGAAAACGGCTACATCTCGACTACAACGCTAATGCTGAGCTGTCAATTCATGTTTAATGTGTCAGGCTCGGATTAGAGGTAACAAAAGCCCCTCTTTATTTTCCTCCCGTCTTCAGTCACTAGCACGGAGCCACCAGTGGGCAGAAAGAGGGCGAATAACTCAGTGGATCAAACCCCCGTCTAAAATTGTGGCAAAGTGCCGGGCTGCCCCATACCACATAACTCTTCCCCTCACCCAGACTTTAATCTTTATTTCACTTTGATACCAAAGACAGAATCGCTAATGTGGGAGGAATGGAAGAGGAAAGGGAAGGAGGTGGAAAGAGAGGGGGAAGGGGCAGTAATGGGGGAATAATTGAGTAATATGGTTTCCAAAGCTGTATTATTTTTTCATGAAGCAGAGAAACGTATTCAAGTCTGCAGATCAAAGGAAGTGAAGCTTTTTATGTTCTCAGACCACAGTGAACGAAGGAGCTGAGGTTTCCCGCAGTGGCCTGCTCTCTGTCATCCAAAGAACTAGAGCAGCTTTCCCCCGTCTGCCTCTCTTCTTTCTCCACTGTCTGTTCAGTCCTCGCGTTTAAGCTGCTGTGTCAGTTGCTGGAAGTGGTTTCTTGGCGTGGCAGAAAGCAGTTAAAGTCCTCTAATCAGCATGTAGATGATATCTTGTGTTCTGACAGTTAAAAAGGCACACTGTTAAACCTGTCAGCCCTGCAGACCTGCACTACTATCTTTTATTTCCACATGAGAAAGAATAACAAGACCGTCTTGAGAAAAGCTCCAAATAAATCACGGAAGAACTGACTCGCTCTCTTTCTGTGGCTGTTTAAGTGTCAGGTGTTTAACAGAACATAACTTCTGCTGTGTGTAAAATTTGACAGATCATTAACACGGGTGTATCCCAGAGGAAATGACACATTTTCTCATCTATGATCTCACTCACACACTTGCGCACATGAGATTGGAGGCATCTGCCCAGGCAGGGCAGGTTCACCCTAATCTGACTCACAGGACAACGCTTGGCCACTTGGACCCTACTTCACTTTGAGTGTGTTTGCAAACCGACAACTTGTAAACAAACAGGGTTTAAGAGGGTTTTCAACATCCACTTCTTCCCTCAAATCCTCTTCTTGTCCTGCCGGTTCCTTATTTTGGCAGGTCGGTCATTTAGGTTTGTTTGGAGTAAAAACATTGCATCGAGAGGTTTGGTCCACTGGAAGCACTGAACATGACTTCATGAAGGTATACCTTTCACTCTCCTTGCTTTATTAATGTTCCACATTGCGTAGAATGTGTCATACTGAACAGAAGACTCTTTGTGTTGGAATGAATGTGTGGTAATGAACCTTTCTGGAACTTCTTTAACTATTTTCATCCACTTGAGGTCAGCAATCAAAGTTGTAAACACAATGCTGTCACACCATTGCCTCTTTTGTATAGCTTATAGTTTAGAAAATTCCTTTTTTTTTAGCCTTTATAGTAGCAAAATGATGAAGTCTGAACAGGAAGTCTAGGAAAAATTGTAGCGGAAGACATGCAGTACCAGAGTCAGATTCGAACATCAGCATCTGCTTAGCAAAATTCCTGCCTATTCATGCATTATTTGAACCTTTCTTCCCCAAAGGAAGTCTCTGATTTTTCAGTTTAGTCGATAACTTTATGTGACTGCTGTTCGGCGCTGGCATGACATTATGCAGGTAGCATTTTTAGAGCTATTTTCTGCAATGATCTTCTGACAGAACAACATGGTCATCATCCAAATACTTCAAAGGTATTTTCTCAAGACGTGCACCTTGCGCTGCCTGTAAAGCCCACAGCCCCAATCTCTGTCTGTTTTGATTTATTCGGTCTGGACAGGGTCTGTTTTAGGAGCCTGGCCTCCGCCGCCTTGCTGCATCGGGCTGTCCTCCCCCGCTGCTACTCTAGTATCCAAGGATGTGTCTCATTCTCATGTCTGTGGTGTAAGTTTTATTCCTCTCTAATTCTCATATTCCTCCCACCAATCCTCCCGTCCCCTCCAGCTGCCAAGTGCAGACAAAGAAGCTGCTTCAGCCCTCTTTTGGTCTGGTGATTATCTAACTGAGGGCCCATCAATCTAAACTAACTCCAGACTCGAAAGAATGTCCCCTTCTTCTTGCTGCCAGGTCTGAGATAAACACATATCTGATCTTTAGAATCAGCCCTTAATGAACCATTAATGCATGCGGCCTGATGTAGCCTTCGCCTGCCTTATCATAACCTTCCAAAACGGAGCTCCATTATTGCTCGATGCACTGATACAATCTGATTAAAAGCAGCAAGCACAGATCCTACTATTCAAAACCAGAGAAAACATGCCGAGTGTTGCTTTATTTCCTCCTAATTTCCAACCATTTGCTACACAATGCAAAACGAGACGGTTATTATTGCGTCTAGCCTCACGGTGGTTGAATGTGCTGTTTTATTGAGTCTTGGCAGCGCTGCAGGAATTCTATGAGGCAGGTGAACAAGGAAATGGAGCTCATTCAACACCACGCAATTATCTGAATGTTTGTTGTCAAATGCTTTCCCCCCCTTTCTTCCTGATGGGCAGTGCTCGAGCTTGATTCTTGGGCTCAGACCAGGCACTTTATAGTCCATGTAACCATACATTTTTTGTGCTTGCAGCAGTAACAGATTCCTAAATTAAATCAAAGTTTGCACATACAGGCCTCACATAGCATGCAAACATGATAAAAATGCTTTAACAGAGATATATAAAAGTTTGCAGATTTTTTTATCCATTCCCCTGAACTGGCCCTGACTGACAACGCCGTCTTTGATCTGCTCATTATATCTTGTCTCATCTGGAACATTCCTCTCTCCATGTGTCTGATCACCTCCTGATGATTAAGACTATGAGATAAGAGAGAAAGAATGAGGAAGGCTTGGTTTTAATATAAAAAGAAGCCCCGATGTAATCAATTGCAGGAAAGAGAACTAAACAGGGAGTCACCCTCATTGAGTTATTTGCCAAGAGAGTGGAGGGTTGTTGACAGAGCAAGGAGAAGCAGAGTACCAGAGTGAGGCTGAGTGATAAAGAGAGAGCCCACCATCTTTTTCTCTTTTTAGGTAGGAAATATTGAGTTAACCCCTGTATACTTGAGACATGTTTTCCCCTGTCCTCCTTCAAGCTTGAGTTGATTTATTTCACCTCATCCCCTCGGTCTCACACTCCATCGTCCAGCATCTCCACGTTTTATTCTGTCCCTTGTTCACCTCAGTTCAGCTCAACAGACAGGAAAATGCACAAGACATGACAGATGTTAGAGAGCACGCCAGGAGAGTTTAACTGCAACTTTTGTTGAATGCAATCGGAGTAATCTGGTGCAGTAAAGGCAAGCGAGCAAGCTGCCATTTTCAGAGGAAGTTCATTTTCCCCCAAATGTTTGCCAGGGTGAGCTGAAATGCTGCCTTGTATCTTTTTTGTTTTTTGTCTTGGCCTTATTGAAGCAAGATGCGGTTCCGCTGCCAAACTGGCGTATCTCCGTCTGTTCTCAGGTCCTTGATATTTAACAAACGCATCTGCAGAGCTGCACTTGATCACGAGGAAATTAGCAAGCTGCTCGTCTGAGCTATCTTCAGTGTGAAATCTACTATATGTCAGCTATATATAATCCAAAATGATTTGAGGTAAATAAAGGCGTTGGCTTTTTCTTTTCTTTTGGAAGTTTGTTGCCACAACATTGCCAGGTTTACATGTCGGGATATTTTGGATTGACTGAACTGGAGAGCAGTGCACATGTTCTCAGGGAAACGTCTTTAGTGTTCAAGTATGATTGAATCCGAGCCACACATCTCAAAATGCTGTATTATTTCTCTATTTAAATAAATGTATTACTGACTTTTAAAAGGTGGCACACGGATATTAAAGGCTATTTTCCCAAATAAATTACATAAAACAGGAGAGAAAAGATCAAGGATGTAACATTTACTTTACATTGTGGGATACATATAGCCCACTTTGGTCTTAGGTGGGCTGGATCAGTGGAACTCCCCTTTCTTTTCCCATTCTCCTTCTTATTTCTTTTATACATGATAAAGAAATGCCAGTATGGTAAATGAAAAAAAAATGTGTTAGTATGACTTAAAGTCTAAGAAATAAATGTGTAAAAGTATAGAAAAAGAAAAAGAGAAAGTTTCAGTTAACTGACAGAAATTTTTTTTTTTTTTTTTACTTTATACCCATCATAAAAAATCTAAATAAAACAGAAATTTCTGTAGGAGATTGTAAAAAACCAGGATTTTTTCTGTCCTTTAATTGTTTATATATTACTTGATTACTTTGGTGTCACATGAACGGCCATGGGGGAAAAGTTGCAAAACATATTAAAACACAATTTAAAGTCCAAAATGTCTTGCCTTCCTTTTTTTCCCCCAAAGGCATCCAGTGGGACTGATCGGACTCTTTGCTGGGCCAATTCTGACCCCCAGGCCTTATGTTTGAAACCCCTGGAATAGATGATAATAAAAGCTGATCTATAGTAAAGTATGTATTGCATAGTATGTGTTTTCCCGTGCGTTAAACGTGGCTTTCACTGTAAATTCACCAGAATGCCAGAACGTATTTGACGCTTTTTGTGGGACGACCAACACAGACTCGGTTTAATGTGGACCCCCATTGTTCAAGCTAAACACAGCTTTATGTATGTGTCGAGTACACAATGTACAGTTTGTAGGCACCTTGAGGCTTTATCTCAGTGTGAAATCACAAACTAAATCAGACATCTAGTAATACTAGGGTTGCCAACTCCCTGAAAAATAAATAAGGGACACCTCGTGGCCAGGGCCGGGCGACCCAGTTGTCTTCACCCTTCCCAGTGTGGTGAATTTTCTAGCTCTTTTTTTGTGTGTGAAATTATTTTTTTTAACCCTTTGACTTGAATTTGATTTAAGTAGATGTGTATTCTTTGTGATATGAACACATGTGAAACAAATGATCATTTAGCCATTTATTTTTAGCTCAAAATGACAACATTAACACAATAAAACAGGTCTCTTTCTTAAACAGAAGCCTGTCATGCTTAACTTTTGAGAATAAGTAAATCTTTCTTTAAAAGAACTCTGTCCTGCTTAACTTAAAATAATAGAAAACAATAGAAAGAAAAACATTCTTGTAACAGTGCACATTTAGTGCATTTAGTACAATCGGCTTCAGTTGAAATATTATTTCAGCTTTTCTGATGCTAATCAGCTGCTCCTGTTTGTAAACCCGCTTGTTCCCATGATTACGCATCTTAACTCATCATCATTATTCATCTATGTATTACTTTTATGTATTAGTCATCTATTTGTTGTAATCATCTATTCTTGCAGTTGTTTATTACACAAAATAAATTATATTATCACACTTCTGGCCACATAGCGCTGATATTCACTGCACATGCCCATATTAACTTTTTCCAGCCAGGTGTTTTCCTTTTCCCATTCTTCCCTTTGTCTGAGGGGAACAAACATTGCTGCTCTAATGCTGGGCTTACACTGTGCAGTTTTAGGCCCATTTTGAGCCGATTTTTGAGTGATCGGACCGATTTTGGCCTTCATCGTGCGTCGTGTAGTATACGTGGGGTAACGAGAAGTGATTAACACCTCACGACCAGCTCCCGATCATCAATCGCTCGTGAAGGTGTCACCACAGCCGCTCACACTGCTCGCGCGCAAACACGTAAACGTCGGTGAAAAAGACGTTGCAGCACGGCTGTGCAGCGTGTGATCTGGACACAAGCGATGGAGGCACAACTTGTAGAACTTTGGAAAGCTCATCCGAGCCTTTTCGATGTGGCATCACAAAATTATCACGACCACAACAACCGTGAAAACAGTTGGATTTACACTGCTGCTCAATCACAGCTGCCTGATGAGTGTTTTTCATTAGCAATTTAGCAAAGTTGATGGTGGTGGTGGTGTGTCTGTGTGAGTGTAAGACGGAGAGAGAGAGTGACAGATTTTCTGTTATAACCTTCATGTTATGGAGGCACAGTGTGAGCACTCAGGTCGATCAGAGCATCGGGCGGTATAGTGTGAGACCTGCATCGTGACCTACCAACTTCTAATCCCTGCAAGTCAATCGTGCAGTTTGAGCAGGAGCTGAATAACGTGACTGAAAAAATCGCACAGTGTTTGCCCAGCTTTAGGTGTACTGTCGTCCGAGACTTGCACCGCCGTGTCGGCGTTTGTTTCCCTGTTGGCCATGCTTCTTGTTGTGGTCATCTGTTGTCTTCCGGTATTTTCTCCGTAAGCGACCTTTCCTCGATCAATGAGATGAGCGGTAATCTGAATTGTCATACTCGAATTGTCATAAGTGTGCTGTCAGCTCATTGGTCACAAAGCAGGAGAGGGGCTGGGAATTATGTTTTCAAACAAAGCGTTAAATCCATAAACATTTATAGACTACTTTTGATTCTCACTGTATTACGGGACAAAGTGCGTCCCTTATTAGCTCAATACGGGACGTGTACTTTTGTTTCGAAATACGGGACGATTCTGTATTTTAAGGGACGGTTGGCAACCCTAAGTAATACGCAGTGGTGTGAAATAGGACTGGGCACAAACCCAGCTCTGCACTCTACTTGTCATCGTCTGACACTTCCCAGAGCTCCTAAAGCCGTCTAGTCTGACCCGGGCTTCTCCTGTGGCTCTTATAGCCTTCATAGGAGCTGGTGTGGGCCCACTGTACAATTACTCAAACGGGACATATCACTTGGTTTTCTTACAACTTTTACACGGCCCAGTGTGTGAGTTTCAGCTGCCAAATAACTCATTTTATGTCTTTCATACTCAAGAAGCAGACTGATTATGACTGCACAGATGTAGCCACACTAAAAATCCCACTTATCACATGCTTGCTCCGCTGACACTGATCACTCGAGTTAGACACTGGCTGGAAAGTCTAAATTCTAGAGTGAAATGGGAATTATGGCAGGATTCTAAAGTCCTTCTTGCATCCCACCCTTTTAAATTTCTTTCAATTGAACTTTAATGTCATCTTTACAACGACATACATACTCCACCCACACAAACACAGATGCTTGCGCACACAAAGCTTTGTTTATACAATCCACCAGTAGATTCGGGGAGGTGTGAGGCCAGAACTGGCAGGATCTTCTTACATAGCCAACAGTTATAGCCAGCAGCTAATAAAGACTTGCATTGATCCTGATGGGTGGGGTGGGCTTCAGCAAGGACCACAGTCAGAGGGGGCTGTATGCTGGTGGTCTGGTTCATATGCATGTGTGTGTCTGGTGTGCTTTGTGGGCTCTTTTTAGCTGGTTATGTCTGAAGCCTGAAAGAACCAGCTGGAGTCAGCGGTGTTTAAAGTGAGTGATCAATCAAACGAGGGCCAGTGAATTGTTAATGGTCCTCAACTGGGATTCAAACCGTCTAATGAATATCGATTTAAAACATGTGGGTGGCTGAACGAACAAGTGATCCTGCACAGAGGGGGATTTAACAGATTCCTCTCTGCCCTTAAATGTTTAGAGAAAAAAATGGAGGAAAAAAAGAACCAATTTGGTTCCAGGCAGCAAAACTTTCATCTTTCGCATCTATCCATCCATTTCTACTTATCTATTTAGTGCCGTAGTTGAGCTGGAGCCTATTCCAGCTGGCAAAGTACATGCTGGACAAGTCTCTAACACAGACAGCCAGAGAGCCATTCATACTCACATTCACACCTACAGCCAATTTACCAGTTAACCTAATGTGTTTAGATGTGTTTAGATCTCTGGACTGTGGGAGGAAACTGGAGTACCAAGAGAAAACTCACTCAGGGGTGGGGAGAACATCCAAATTCATCCATCGATCCATTTTCTTCTGCTTATCTGCCGCTTGTTCGTGGGGGCAGCAGTCTAGGCAAGGATCTCCAGACCTCCCTCTCCCTAGCTACCTCCTCCAACTTAGGGGAAGGATGAGGGGAAAACCAAGGTGTTTCAGATGAGATGCAATCTCTCCAGCGTGTCCACACCCACTGGGAATGAGTCCGACTTATTGCTGGCTATGCTTACCAGGCTCCTGCAATGGTTATACAGGGATTAAATGACTTGTAGCAACAGGTCAGATTGTTGTCACATGTAGATTTGTTGGGCAAACTTCCAGACACCCTCAAAATTCAATTCAATTCAATTCATTTAAATTGATATCGCCAAATCACGAAACCTTTGCGACACCAGGAAGCAAAAACTCCCTTTTAGCAGGAAGAAACTTCCGGCAGAACTAAGTTCACAGGAGAGACAGGAGGAAGAGTTTAATAATGCAAAGTGGTGTATAAACAGCCTGAGTGTGAAAACAGGTAAAGAAAGATAAAAAGTCACAAGAGAAACTGTCAGTCAGGGATCTAAACCCACAATGACTCAATAATGCAGTTTGGGTTACACGTATATTCTGTCATATTATAGACAAGAATTTACAATGTACTTTGTGTTGTATCGTGATAGTTTCACTTATAATAAGTTACTTCAAGATTCTCACCTCTAAATAAAAGTGTTAACACCACTATCATGCTAACAGCAGCAATGCTACAGTGAACAAGAATTACTTTTAGAGTTTACCGAGATATCACATATTCCCATCACCTAACACCTCCACACAGTGTGTTAGACCTTTAGGAAAATGCAACAGTTTACTTTAAAGGTTATTTCCTGTTTTTCTGTTGACTATCAAGAGGAGTTTATGTCATTGTAATCTAGGCTTCAGTCTTCAGTTTAGTCCAGGAACGTCCAGGGAGCCTGCAGTTACTCAAATGCATGTAGTCGTTTTCTTGTTTCATTTAATTTAGGGTCCCGGGCTGCATTTATTTATTTATTTAGTTTATGGCGCTATGTAGTATCGGCTTAGATTAGCAGAAAGGAAAAAGTTAAACTTGAGTACCAACCAACACTGAAAAATTCCAGTAGTTACAATCAACTACTTTAGTCTTGTTTACATGCATTTACATATACTTTACATATATTCAGGCCCTAAATAAATAAGAAATGATGAAGCTCATGCGGGCATGTGTATTTACAAACTGCAGATTCATTCTGTGTGACGCCAAACAGCAGAATTTATTTCTCCCTGTCTATTGTCTGCTTTTCGGCTGTCTGTCCGCCTGCCTGCAGAGAAGCCCATTCAGATGGAGCTCAGTCAGTCTGTAGAGCAGTAGCCTCCAGCTTAGAGGCATTTCAACTCCTTCAGGGGGATTTGACCAAGATTTCCTGCCCCTTATTAAATTATAATCTCCCTTCTGCCTCCGCTTCTCTCTCGCCCTTGCTCCATTTTCCTCCATTTTGGACAGAAAAATAGGTCTCCCTCTTTGTTTCGCTGCCAACTGATTTGTGCATTTGTGTGCGCTTGACACATGCGCGTACGTGTGAATCTGTTTCAGATGCAAGAAGAAGCAGTGTGCATCTGAAGTCGCTCAACAGGGAGCTCAAGAGCCAAACCTCTTCTTTTTTATTTCTCTTCTGCAGCTCCCTGTTTTTCAATCCGCCCCTCGTTTCTTAATGACTTCACATCTCCTTCACAGCTTCTTGTTTTCTTCTCCCCGTCTGTTGCTTCTATCTTGTTTACAGTCGAAAGACATATTATTCTTTTTCCTCGTCCCTCGATACAACCACAAGTGTAATCTTTGACAGTGTGATCTGTTGTTGCTCTCCGTTTTCGTGGAGTGTCAAACTGTGGAATCCTTTGATAGAGACAGACTACCAGAGGATTTTTCTGGGCTTTTCCTTCCTGGAAATTAGCCCCAGCTACGTGCAGCTTGGGACTTTTTCCAGTCTTGGCAAAAAAGAATGGAACAATTGATGGTTTGTGATTGTTACGGGTTTAGGCCCCTTATTTCAGGGCCCCAGAACATTTCTCACCTTCAGAGCCCCGAGTCTTAAATAGACCCATGTGCTTCTTCTCCACATGGGCTTTGAGCCCTTGCCACAGCCAGCTTTGACTCTGGATGAACTGCCACCGTGAATATTTTCTCACATAGCAATAACAAAGCTGTATAGCAAAAACCTCACTGAGAAACTCATTAAAGGGAAATTATGAATCATCTGCAATTATAAATCATTTGAAAGGTGGCTTATTTTGAGTTCTTTTATTGGTCCCGGCTTTGTCAGTTTTCTGTGCCTTCCCTGACCTCTGTCTGCTGAACATTTCAAAGGCGCCATTATGGCAGAAGCAAAGCCACCCACCCAGTGAAGGGAACAAGGTAACAGCTACTTGGAGACACTGGCACAGAAGCAGGAGACATAACACAGACCAAACCCAGCCCATTACATTAAAGACATACAGATTACTGTGTCCAATCCTTGATCCTGAACTACACCATCCTGTCTGAACAAATACGTGTTCACTAAGCCCTTCCCCATCAGAGTGATTATACTATCCGAGTTATTCACCTTTTAAAATGTACTGTATGGGCCTATAATGAGACTAAGAATAAACCATTTTGCAGGATGCTTTTTACAGCATTTTTACAGCTTCTAGAAAACCAAAACCACACATGTACATGTACACATGTACATTTCAATTCCTTTAATTTTAAATATGTTTATATTGTCTATCCTGTAAAATAGTCAGATGTCTATTCATATTAATGTACAGAATTCACCTGCTTGCTGCTACTACTGCACATTCACCCAATGTATATTCTACATATATATATATATGTATATAATGTTTTTCCTCTACACCCCCCCCAATTTTTTTTGCACATGTCGAGGAGCATGTCAGGCTACATTTCACTGTGTGTTATACTTGTATAACTATGCATGTGACAAATAAAGAACCTTGACCTTGACATCGTGTAAGAGATCCTAAAACATGGATTAAACATATCTTTATCTGCTGTACTGTAAGAAATTGCCTTGTTTTGATTATTTATTTATTATTTTGTCAAGTTAGGTCATGTTAGGTTGGAGGGGAAAAAAATCAACCTAGGACTAGATAATCCACTTCACTAAAGCCAGTACATGCAAAAGTATATCAGTCATTTTACTTTATACAACCCTGTGACAGAACTCTCACTTTCAACAGGTCAGATGGAATATGAGTTTTCCTCCTGCAGGAGAAAAAAAATAGTTTGTTTGTAAATGCTGTCATTAAAGCCTCAGTGACACAGTCCTAGAGGTCTGTTGGTGACTATATGGAAACCACCGGTTGCTAGGGAAGAATGAGTATTCCCTAACCAGCTGTAAATGATTATTCACAACTCTTGACTCTTGGTAAACTCTGCATTGGTGGACTTCCCTTTCTTTGCATAGAACGAGCAATGCAAGTGGGCGCTGATGCAAAACCACAAACCTGCCTTAGATGGGGTGGAAAATTGAGCCTTGTAGCACAACTCTTACCCCCTTAGATGGCTACTTGGGGTAACCCTTGTTTTTCTTTTCTGAACTGAGTTTTTGTCATATTTCAGGCCCGTTTCCAGAACAAAATGACTGGCTGTGCATCAGAAGTTGGTGAATACGATCTCTCCTTATACACTTTGCCAGGGCTACCCTTGGAAAAACCCAGAACCTATTGAAATGGTCCGGAAACCACCCCTTTACTGCTATATACTGGGCTGACAGAATTCATTGAAGGTATGGGGGAGGCCATTTAAATGTTTTTTACCTTGTAAAAAAGTTTTTTGTTACCTAAGTTGTGTAAAAATAAAAATAAAATCATCTCTTAAAACCATAATTACTACTAACCAAAGTACTTCCTGTGATAAACAGGAAGTGAAAATTTAAATAAAGACAAATAAAAGTAAAGGTAAACTGCAGTCTCAGATGAGACTCAAACATCAACCTTTTAGTTGAATGTTATACATGAAAATAACACATGATCAGTCTCCAGCCTTCTCATATTGCCTTCTTTCAGCCTTTAAAGTGGAATCACTTTTATAGCAACAATTAGTTTGGGTGTTTGTGGTAAGACCGTTCAACCGATCCAATTGTTTTGTTGGAGAAGTTCTTGCACTAACTTTGAAATTACTCATTTCTCCAAAGCCACAGCTAGTCTGTGTGTTCAGCCAACACACACCATGGTCCTCGACTAAAAAGGGAGAAACTGCTGTTTAAGTTTGGTTTATATTTAAAAGACATTGTAAAAAAAAAAAAATCACAATAACACTTAATTGATAAAATTGCTGCTCTTTCATTGTGGACTCCCTCTGCTTTTTACTTTTACGTTCAAATAAACAGCAGGAAAAGTTCCGCCGTGCTTGCTTCTGGCAGCAAACAATATTCACACTAGCAATGAGCAGCACAGACGAGCGGCCGGAGGAAGCCGAGTTTATTCAATTCAGAGCTGCATGGCAGGGAGAGCCAGAATCATCATTTTAGTTTAAAGATTAGCTACATTACTGAGCATCCTCAATGTTTTACTTTTGAGATGAGGTCACCTGCACAGTGCTCTTATAACACCAAACCCATTACAGTTGTTGCATTCCAAATGTGCAAATCTCTAACTTTATATCAACGTCAAATTTTTTTTCACATGATGAGAGGATTATAATGTAATGTCAGTTTTGGAGAGTTTTGAGGTGCAATTTCATTGAGCATTTACTGGTCTGGAGAGAGGGAAGCAGATTGCTTTTTATAAGATTATTATTTTTACTATTTCCTTTTGATAACCTAATCAGGTACTCATATTGAGTTGAGGTGCATTGGGCAGACGGAAAGGTGTAGCTGTCGGTGTCTGCCCCCCCACCAATTCCTCCGCATACTGTAATCCGCTTCTTGGCAGGTCTGGGGTAACTCTGGGTGTTTTGCAGACTTTCAAAATCCCTCTCTCTCTCTGCTTCATCCTGATTCCAAATACTACATATAAGATGAGGTGATAGAGCATGAATTGCTAAAGCAGCATGGGGGTTAGTCTGGCTAATATGCTGGAATGGATTACTTTTCATGGGCCTGAAGCTGTTCCTGCTAGGAACTGAAGAGCATATAATGGTCCCTTGTAAAACTCCCATGCAATTGGACATGTGTGAGGTCCTGGAGCTTTATAATTCTGAAACTAATTAGCCTCACTTTCACTGCTTTAACCCTTTGTCCCTCACACAGAGACCTGTTCATGAGTACAATACATCGACTTGCAGTTTTATGATTAGCGTGTCTGCTTCTGCACTCAGATTAAGTGCCCTAGGATATTAGACGTGTTCCTCTGAGTGAAGTCATCAAGAAAAGAAAACCCTCTTTGTGACCTCTTCACTCTCCCCACAGCTCCCCACAATTTACTCGGCCTTTATTTCCTTTTATTCTCACATGTTCTCCCTCTTTAACAGTGGCGTCAACATAAACTCGTTCCCCTTTGGACATCTCACGGCTCTTGTAAATGTAAAGGGATATAAAGAGTATTTCATCCTGTAAGGTGTATATCATTGGATGATGTCTGTGAGTGAGCGCTTTTCTGAGAGCTGTTTGATTTGGTGTGCCTGGGTATTTGTAAATGTGTGGTCATGTACATATCATGTGGATCAGTATAAATAGTCTACCTCATGTCTCGACATTAGAAAGAATTATTTACTGTGTTTCCTATGGCTGCTTTATACTTAACTTATGATTCAGTGGAAACACAAATAAGAGGACATTGGGGCTTTTATTGTGGCGGGTCAAAGGGGACTTTTTTTTCCTTTTCTTTTTTCTCCTGAGAAACAACCAAACAAAACTTTTCATACATTTTTCCAGCTGCTGGTAACTAAAATAACAGATGTTAATGTCTCATTATATATGCATTAGCTTAGTGGCCACCTTTATGCACACGCAGCCATGTTATGTGAACAGCCATGCTGTTTCCCTGCTGCTTATTTGCACAATATTGAGTTATTCAAAGCCAGCAAAAATTGTGACCGCAGCTCAAATATTACGCTCGGAGCTGACACCTTAACGTGCCACCGAGGCTGTTGGAGGGATTACCTCATACTAAAGAAGGTGATTCTCGAAGAAAAACATGCTCACTTTTCTCGCCCCTTCATACACAAGCCCTTAGACTCACTACAAACTGTGTTTCGTAACTGCTGTGCAGACCTTCTCTTCTGTCTTTCAATAGACTTTGTGCATTTGTTTTTCTTGACATCTCCAGGTGCATGTATTTCAACTACAAATCTGCTAAGGGCATTAACACTCACTTGTCTAGACTGCAGATTGATTAATAAACCACAAATGTATAAACTGAATTTGAAAAATCTTCTCCCTTTTCTCTCTATTCCAGGGTTGCAATGGCTGTTGTGCCCATTTTCAGCTCCTTTCTCACTCTAAGGGAGCCAATCTTTCATCTCATTGACTTCCCCTCACAAGCAGAGGACTTGAACATGATTTGGGCTCTAGCTGTGTGCCTGAGATGACTATTTTAAGGATATCCACTCTTAACTGACATCACACAGAGCCAAAAGTGTAAAGAAGCGCCCTTGATAGTATCAGAATGTCTCCTCTTTCCAACCTTTGCTTGTTAAATTCACAAAAAAACTGGGCTGATAATGGAAGAGATCCTGGGAATAGGACCTGGGTAAGACTTGTGGGTTCATGGTTGGAGTTAGGAACGGTTATGGTAATGGCTGTGGCTACGGTTTTTCAGAATGGGATGAATCAGCTAAAATATTTGGTCAGGTTTTAAGTGCCGTTCTCCCTGCGAGGCTTGTGGTTTTAACCAAACTATTTAACCGCTATAGGCCTTGGTTGTTCTTGAACCATTTGGTGTTTTTTCTTTCTTTCTTTCTCTCTTTTTTATGAAAGCCGGCATAATGCCCTACATGATGTTAAGGTGATGAGTTCTCCACTCAGGGAGCGGCTCAAATGTTCACCACAAAAACAATCACCTCCTCTTCCCCCCATGACACAGAACCCTCACACTCAGTGTACCTACTGTAATCTGTCTGTGCCGCATGGTTTAGGAAATGTCTGGCGGTCTGGTCCTGCATATGCACAGCTTAGGGGAAATGGAAGCAGAGTACCTTGGAGCTCACCTCCTCAGCGCTGATTATATTAGAAGGTAGATGCAGCAGTAAGGGAATTGTGTCTCCTCGTCTGTCTGAGCAAGCCACTTGAGATGCTTCTGAATTTGGGTTTGGAAGATGCCGAGAATGCTTTGGCGGCTCAGAGCCTGCGTGGATTAAGGTTTTTGGCTCGTTTTAAGTGATGTCCAATGCATGTTCAAGAAAGGTGATTACCTAAGGGAAATCTATGCTCCATTTGCAAAGCTGCGGTGAAAGAGATGCAAACAAAATGATCTTGTAATTATGACTCCATATGCTATCATCATAATCATCTGATAATATTAACACAGCTAATAATCCTCTCGTTCATACAGTTATGTGGAGAATGCGAGTACGCCCCACAGGTACTCTTGGCTTTTCTCAGAAATGATATGATGATGAGAGATGAAGTGCCCTTCCATAGAAAACCATCAGAGCATGGCTTAAAACGGCCACAGGGAGGTGCAAAGCTGCAAAAGATAGATATAAAGCAGAAGTGATGATCACTTCTGTAACAAAATGAATGAGTGGTGCCCTTTCACCGTTCATTGCGACACTCTCTTTTATTTCTTCGTTAATGTTCCTTTTGTGCTCTGTCCTTGTGTGTTTTTGGCTCTGTTGCTGTATTCTGTCTTTTTTCGGTCAGATCTGTTTTGTATAATGCGTCACCCGTCCTGCCAGACGAAGCTTTCGCGCTGTAACTTTGGATCCTGCTCGTTGTTTAATGGTTGAAAGAGGCTTTCATTCATCATGAGCCCCCTCCACTCCACGTTCAGACTTGGGGTTTGTTATGATGTGTTTTGAATGGAATGATTTCATGTGAAAGTGGGTGAAACTTAACAGGTTTTCAAGTATTTTTAAGCCACCCTGTATAACTGCTTTCTAGAAGTCTTCTGCTTTCTCATGCGTACCAAGAGTGTGTGTTCTGTTACGTGGGTGTTCTTGTGTGAGAGAGAGCTCGTATGAGTCCAGCGGTGGCCAGACAGACGGGATTGCATTTTTAACATCCACTGCAGACCTTTTCTACAAATTAAATACTTGATAAACAGATTGCAAAGGTCTCCCAAGTGCCTGTCTGTGACTTGTCCCTGTTCGTGCACAGTTTCTGTGATGCCTTGCAGAATGGTGGGCATCCAGAGCTGCCTGTTAAATTGCATCTGCACCAAAAACCGCAGACCCCCATACCAGACGAGCTCCCCTGCCAGCCAGCCAGAAAGTCGGCCAGCGAGCAAACGGCGTCTTACCAACGCGGCTCTCTTTTTCTCCTGTTTATTTCTCTTAACATCTTTTTCTGCGCTTTCGTGATTTCCCATAGATTACATTTTGATTTGAACACTTATCGAGAGGTCGTTGATTCTTCCTTACAGCATAAGCAAGCATAAACCACAGACTAATCATAATTTGTAAAAGGAACCCCAAAAATTCCCAAACACTTTGATAAATTGCTCTAAAACAGGAATTGAACAATCTAGCTATGCAATTATTAAACAGTCACAAAAAAAAAAAAAAAAACACACAGCAGGAGAAAAGCTGTAAAGGAGACCTGGAGTCAGCACATATGGTGGCAATAAACACACCTTTTTTTTCTGAGCATCTGTGATTTAAAAACCACTGTGAATACCCCCAATTACTCCTAATGATGCTGCCAATTAACAGCAATGTGCAATTTTCAGATTAGCAAATGTCAGTTAGTGTTGGCGTGTGCTTTCAGAGTGATCGCTCTTCTTGCTGTTGAATGCAGAGACTAACAAGCTTCAAACTCACAAAATGAACACGACAAGACAGGCATTCATAATAAAAGAAGAGATTTGTGGATGCCATTATTTATTTTTTCATGTAACTACACAGGATGCTGCTATAACACACTGACCGGGAGCCTTATATGATTCATAGTGACTGAGACCTGCTATAGCATGGCTACAGTGGTTCTGAATTCTACTTGTGCTTAAAATAATGACCCAAAGTTATCAAAGTAACTGTCAGAAATCAAACCAGCCTCCAGTGCTGCCACTAAGCCCTATTATTATTCTGTTCCCTAAATGGATGATGAGCCAGTTTAAAGAAAGCAATTCAAGGCACATAGTTTTTCATGGCTGTGCGGTGCATTGTCTTGTTCTTTCTGAGTTTTTAAGCGCGACATGGTTGGCATTTAAAAACAAGCAGCGTGAGCCTGAAATGACATTTTGCATGTCACACCATCACAAAATAACTCCTGACAGTCATCTGTTCAAAGACAGCTGATTAAAAGAGTTCACGGGAGAGTTGCAGTGGAAACAGGAGTCTTTAACACGCTGCTTGAAGCCAGCACACCTACAGTCGCTGCTGGTCAGCAGTCTGATTGTGGTTGTGAAAATGAAGAAATGAAAGTTACGCAGTTGCCAAGTGCCATCTAAACCAAACACAGCCTTAGACTATGCTGAACAAATACTATACTGTAATAACTGTATGTTATTTTTGTGCCTAAATAATGTGTTTGCTCATGCTTCAGAAACCTGAAGTAAATTCATTTAACAGCCATTACCAATAAATGTACACTCACGGAGCTAAATTCTCGCATCACTTAAGTGATTTTCTGAATGTCTGGCATTGTAAAATGTTCAGTAAGATGGACCAAAGAGTGAAAGTGGGTTTTATTTTTCTGTGTCCTCTCTCTGTTCCCTTCAGTTCTTTGCGTGTGACACCTAAAGCCTGGGATGCTGTTGACCATGCTGCTGGCTCCTGTCTCTGTGCTACTGATGCTTGTGGTGCCTGCTTTTGCCGGAGGGTACGCCCCCATACCCCACATGAAGTACATTCAGCCCATGATGAAGGGGCCTATTGGACCTCCGTTTCGCGAGGGCAAAGGACATTATGTTGGTGAGTAGTTCCTGTGAGTATGTCATATGTAGCCCTTTTATGTCTCATTTGGTCCTCTAAAAGCAGTCTAATAGGTCCCCTCACACTTTACTGATTGGTCATTTAGGTCATTGGAAAACGCTGATAACTGCCATTTTACAACCTCCGTTCCAAAAAAGTTGCAACACTGTATAAAATGTAAATCAAAAAAACAGATTGTACAGATTTGTAAAACTCATAAAGTTGTAAAGAAAAGCATCTGGACTTCTTTAAGTTGCTTGAAGACGTTTCACCTCTCATCCGAGAAGCTTCTTCAGTTCTAAGGTCAAATGGTGGAGAGTCCCAGATATAAACCTAGTGGGAGTGTCCCCCCACAGAGGGACAAAAGGACCCCCTGATGATCCTCTAATCGCCTGAGCCAAGGTGTGAAACTGGGTGTGGGTCCCAATCAGCCAGGGTTTCGGGTGAGCTCATTGTGAAACCTGGCCCCACTTTATCATGCGAATTCCTGAGGTCAGCTAGCCCAGGATGTGAGTGGGCGTTAAGGCGTCTGGGAAGGGATCTCAAAACTGGATTATAGATGGCAGACAGTTGGTGTCGTAAACCCCCGCCTCTGTTCAAAGATGGTCGCTCACAGTGGACATAAATGGCTTCTTTCACTCCTCTTTCAAACCATCTGTCCTCTCTGTCCAAAATGTGAACATTGGCATCCTCGAAAGAGTGTCCTTTATCCTTAAGATGCAGATGGACAGCTGAGCCTTGTCCTGTGGAGGTGGCTCTTCTGTGTTGTGCCATGCGCTTGTGAAGTGGCTGTTTGGTCTCTCCAATGTAGAGGTCTGGGCATTCCTCGCTGCACTGTACAGCATACACCACATTGTTAAGTCTGTGTTTTGGAGTTTTGTCTTTCGGGTGAACCAGTTTTTGACACAACAACATTGTCATCCCCTATGTAGCCGGTGTATCAGAAAAACTCAGATTAATGCTCATCGTGCAAAGAACTCAACATGGTCCAGAAATGCTGCCGACTTCTCTGGACCAAAGCTCATTTAAAAGGGACTGAGGCAAAGTGGGAAACTGTTTTTTGTTAAAACAAATCAGAAAAATTAATGTGTTTTTAGAAAACATGCATCCTCTGCACTAAAGAGGAGAGGGACTATCCTGCTTGTTATCAGTGATCAGTTTAATGGCCTGCATCTCTGTTGGTATGGGGGTGCATTAACACCTATGGAACTAGCAGCTTGCACGATGCTCGATGCTGAAAGTAAAATACAGGTTTTAGAGAAACACACAGTATGCGCCCGTCTTGATGACGTCTTTTTCAGGGAAGGCCTTGAATATTTGAGAAAGACAATGTTGAACTGCATACTGCATCTGTTACAACAGCGCAGCTTTGTAGTAGAAGAGTGCGGATTCTAAACTGGCCTGCCTTCTGTCCAGACCACCTTAACAAAAAACACAACAAAGACCCAGGACTGTTAAACAGCTAGAATCCTCTATCAGGCAAGAATGGGACAACATTCCTTTCCCAAAAGTCCAGCGGTTGGTCTCCTCAGTTCTAACTCATTTATAGACGGTTGTTTAAAGAAGAGAGGATGCTATACAATGAGAAACACTGCGCTGTCCCAACATTTATGAAACGTTTACCTGACATCAAATTCAAAATATGACCTTAGTATTTTCTTAAGATGGTACATTTTCTCGGTTTATACATTTGATGTTTTCTAAAAGTTTTTTTTTAAATTTAAATAAAATATGGGGTTTTGAGATTTGCATATGATTGCATTCAGTGTTTTATAAAACACACATTTTACATTTTACACAGCATCCCACCCATCCCATAACTGGGGTTATGAACTACCTCCATAAAATGTAGCCTTATGTCTAAAGCACCAAATCACATGAAGCTCTGACTGCACATTGTGTGCTAAAATCGCTCGTCTTACCAACTGGATATCACCATTTATTACATATCCCCCAGGAGAGAATGTAAAAAAAAAAAATCTAGAAAAGATTAAATCAGTTCTAATCTAACTCGAACTACACCATTCGCAAGGCCAGTGGCACCATAATTAAAAGATATAGGGCATAATAGAGCATCAAATTGAAATATGTCATTGGTCTTTGCTGGAATTCACCTTTCAGTAGGTGTCACCAGAACCACGTTTTTGCACTTGGTCTGACAGACAGGCTAATAAGATGACAACTGTCCCAGTCATGGCAGACAAAAAAAATCAAAGACCTATACAAGGAGTGTATCTCAGCTAAAGGCATGCTTTGTATAAATAGAATTGAAAAGAATGTGGCAGAAGTTGGATTTCTGATATATGTGGTACATTGAATATGAGCTTGCTGCCACTGTGTGGTAATGTGTCCACACTGCATTACTAATGAAATTATTCAGTCCTCTAATGGAGCAGCTGACTGCCTCTTTTCCACAGTCGGCTAAGACAGCCTGACTTTTTGGGTTGGCTTAATATCTCAAAAAATAATGCCATATCATTATCTCTGGTTTGAGGCACCTAATTTTTCTTCTGTGTGTGCTATATTAACGGTGCTGTAAAATGTTATATGTTCAAGTTTTTCCTAACAACCTAATCTTCTGACTGCTTGTGCTCCCCATCCTATCAGAGGGACTGCATTTATTTAAATGTAAACATTCATAAATGTACAATACTACAGTGTGCACAGTGCATAGCATGCTTTTACTACTTTGTTTTAGATTTTATAGCTTTTCTCAGTTTTGTTGGCTCACTTCTCAAACAAACAACAGTTGAAGTTAGCAAAAAATAATTAGAGAAAGTCTTGAATGAATGAAATGAAAGAGAAACAGTGAGAGCATTTAGCATTCTCAGCACAGCTCCCTACAGTGTGAACAGGTTTTGGCTGTTTAACACTTTTTGAAGTAGGTTGTGTCTCAGTTGAACAGCTTTATTCTCCAGAATTATTTCTGTGAGTCATCTGATGCTGTGTAATAAATTTAGTTGTTTTTTTTTTAACTCTGCGATCCCACAGTTGATTAGTGAGAAGTGACTTGAGCACATCAGAGTTATGAAAATGTGTCAACATGAAGGACCAGGTACTCAGGTAAACATTTTACAGAGGAAAGAGGATGCCCATAGATAAGACATATGGAGGGATAAGCCCCTGTGTGAGGTTACTGAGAAGCTGTGGCACTGTGGACTAGTTCTGTTCTGTGCACTGCTCTATAAATTGTCTGTGTTTTTTTTCTCTTTACTTTGTTGTGTGACCACTGCAGGAAAAATAAAATCGCTCTCTAAAAGTACATGCAAATGTAAGTGCTCTTTTGCATTACAAAGCAGCATGTAAAGCCTCTTGTGCTGTTTATATCAGCGTAGTATAGCATTCACTTTGATACACAACAGAAGTCAGTTACCCCAGAAAATAATAGTCTGGTACGGTGCAGTTCTTCTGAATTATTTTGACATATTTGTCTTAACATTTTTGAAATTTCTTTTTTTTTTTTTCATTTCACATAACAGCTCATACATGTAGCAAAACAACCCACAAACAGCTGCATCTCATCCCAAACATTAAATTATGTGTCAAAATTAGGGAGCTGTCAGTAAGTAAGTTTTAGCCACTATGTAAATTATAGTGGTCAAAATGTTTACACACTTTGTCAGATTCTGAAATGCTGAAATCCTCATCTTCTAATTTCCTAAAAGTCTTTTCATGCAAGCTGTCACAGCAAATTCTTACTGTACCAAACCATTTCCTCCTATGGTCACACAATACACTAAACTACAGTAAAAAAAAAACAAACAAACAAAAAAACCTTAATATACACAACACTATACAGAACAAAATATGTAGCATAACAATAGCAAAAAAGAAAATATTATCCTGCTATGTGCAGGAAGAAAACAGCTCTGTGGATCACTATGCAGCCTGTCAGTCCTTTTTCTTTGGCCTCATATTTTCACAGACCTCACACATTATGCTATCCCTTGCAGTAAAACAGCAATTGTGCTAAGTCATTTGCAAACACTAGCAATGATCTTTCTGGTGTGCTCAATAGCAAACTGCTTGAAAATTTCAGCTGTCTGTAGGGGGCAATATTGGTCCATGGTTCCATTAGGAATGCCATGAACTATTTCTGGAAAGTGTTCAAAGGCCTGGCAAGGGTGACATTCTAGGGATGAACAGGATGCAGCAAACAGGAAACCACATCAACCTTAAACCAAGGTTTAAGAATAACAATTCATATGACTAAAGGACTAAATGGATCAGATAGGGCAAGCTCATCAAGTAATAGACATTTTGCAATCAACCTCAGTTCTATTTGACAAAGATCTCCTTGTTATTAGCTAACATTCACCATTTAATCAGACTTGGAGTGCAATAGACAGGAACTGTGTTGCTAAGTAACTGTGTTATTTGTTTTTTTTTCCTGTTTAAGCCTGGCTGTGTTGCACTCCACTGTTATAGGAAAGATTAATGACAGAGTTTACAACCTGTGGCACACTTTTAATGCTGTTTTCCTCTATGGTTCAAAATCAAAAGTAAACTCCAATAACCTTAACAGGAACTCCAACTGAGTCAGTTAGGACAACATCAAAGGTAACTCAGTGACAAGTGTTTGTCACTTGTGATTACATAACAAGTGATGGACTGGTGACCTTTCCAGAATTTAGTCTAATAGAGTACCTTCAGACTGGGTAATATTCAGCCACTCACAGCACTGATAAAGTAAAAGAAAATGAAATGGAAATGAATTATGCCACTGATTAAGATATGACTTTTCAGTCTCTAAACTCATACTGAAGTATGCAAAGTATTAATTTCTTAGATAATAATCATGTAATATATTTTGTGTATTTCTCGAATTTTCAGTGTTTCTTGTATGTAGATAATTAATTCTTTGATTTCACAACAGAAGAACACAACCAGCCTGGTTTTATGCCTTCTCTTTGTAGTACTAGTTAAACTCTTATTTAAAAAATTACCCAGTATTTTTACAAATGAAAAATTTCTTCAATAAAAAATATCTTTTGATTCAAACAGTTCTTTAATGATAAACTCACAGACACTTGTTGATTGAAAAGATGGATAGTCTGTCAGTTTCCATAACAGCTAAGTACAAAGTAGTATAAAGTAGTCTAGAGAATCTTATCTATTCTTCTCAAAGAATTCAACTAATTGTATTACAGATAGTTATTAAAATCCAGTCACCATAGTAGTGTGGATTGAGATGACATCTTTTCTCTCGGACATCAGCAATTTAAAAAAATACTTACTTAAAGTACTTAATAATAATGATGATGATGATGATGATGATGATGATGATGATGATGATGATGATAATAATAATACCTGTAACAGTAGTCCTAACAACCTGTACATATTTTTTCTAGATATGCCACCCATGATGGAAGTGAAGGGGGAACCCGGCCCCCAAGGGAAACCAGGACCAAGAGGTCCCCCTGGACCACCAGGCGTTCCAGGGAAACCTGGACTGGGAAAGCCTGGTTCCCAAGGCCCACCAGGTCCTCAGGGACCTTCAGGCTTTACGGGAATTGGTAAGCCTGGACTTCCGGGACTCCCAGGAAAGATTGGGCCAAAGGGGATGCCTGGGGTTAATGGTGAGGTAGGCCCTCGTGGTGAACCAGGTCTCCGTGGTCCTCCCGGGCATCCTGGGCTTCCTGGCCCAGCTGGACTGTCCTTGAATGGGAAACCTGGGCTTCCAGGTATGAGAGGCCCCTCTGGGGTCCATGGCGAGCCAGGAATAAAGGGTATAGCTGGCCCACCAGGTGATCGTGGGCCTAAGGGCGAGAATGGAAATGGGAATCCAGGGCTTCCAGGTCTAAGGGGTTCTCCTGGCCCAAAAGGGAGTATTGGACCACCTGGTCCTTCAGGTATTGGCACACCAGGACTAAAAGGTTTGCCTGGAGTACCTGGTCCTAAAGGTGATAATGGACTCCCAGGTGATCACGGACTCCCAGGAGAGGCAGGGCCCCCGGGACTACAAGGTTTGCCAGGGCCAGTTGGGTTGGGGAAGCCTGGGCTAGATGGACTTCCTGGAGCACCAGGTCCACAAGGTCCAAAAGGTGAATCTGGGGCCAGGGGTACTCCTGGAATGCCTGGAACTAATGGCTATGGAAAACCTGGTCCAAATGGACTAAAAGGAGAAAAGGGACATGGTGGATTTCCAGGTCTCCCGGGGGATAAAGGAGAACAAGGACCAACTGGACCAGTTGGGAAGCCAGGACTTGATGGACAACCAGGACCATCAGGACTTCAAGGTCCAATGGGATTGCCAGGAAAACATGGAATACCAGGACAGAAGGGAGAGCTCGGGCCCCGGGGTCCTCCTGGACTGCCTGGCCTTCGAGGTGACCAAGGCCCCAATGGACACTCTGGAAAACCTGGTATGCCTGGGGAAAAGGGCATCCCTGGGCCCAATGGTCCTATCGGAAAACCTGGACCTAAAGGTGAGGCTGGGCATATTGGCCCCCCTGGGAATCCTGGTATAACAGGTGCCCCGGGGCCTAAAGGGGAGTCAGGGTTTATGGGAATTCCAGGCCCCAGGGGCCAGTCGGGCATTCCTGGTCTTCAGGGGCCCATGGGTCCCATGGGTCCACAGGGTCCCCCTGGCCTAAAGGGTGAACAAGGACTTCCAGGGCCTCCAGGGCTGGGCAAGTTGGGTGAGAAAGGTCCTATAGGTCCCCAGGGTCCTCCAGGGAAACAAGGCTCCCCTGGACTTAATGGCATACCTGGGCCTCCTGGCCCTCCAGGACCCCCTGGGCCTCCAGGAAATGGCCATACAGTTGTTGCAGGGCCAGAGAGTTCAAAGTTAGATGGGGGAGAAATTCCAGATGACAGAAAAGGCCCTGCATATAGTCAAGTTCCATTGTCCGCCTCTGTGGCACCAGCCTTCACAGCTGTCCTTACCACACCATTCCCTCCTTCAGGCATGCCAATCAAATTTGACAGGACCCTCTACAATGGGCAAAATGCCTACAGCTCTTCTACTGGCATATTCACTGCTCCTTTATCTGGTATATACTACTTTGCATACCACATGCATGTAAAGGGAACTAGCCTGTGGGTAGCATTGTATAAGAACAATGTACCAGCCACTTACACATATGATGAATACAAGAAAGGCTACATGGACCAGGCATCTGGTAGTGCAGTCTTAGAGCTGAAGGAGGGTGACCAGGTATGGGTCCAGATGCCTTCAGATCAGGCAAATGGCCTATATTCTACAGAGTACATCCATTCTTCCTTCTCAGGATTCTTGCTCTGTCCCACATAACCCTATCTTTTCCTTAAAAGATGTTGCTAGATTGGCACCTCAGTGCAGCCCTTAACCTAAAATACCTGCAGCCATTATAGAAACACAAAACCCATAAAATACTCAATATTATTGCCATAGTCTTTATCTGTCTTGCCCTCAACAGCACAAGCGAAACAAAAACTTTGTGAATGAAGTGAGTTTTTAAAGGCAGGGGAAGGAATTTCATACTGTGTTCTTTATTTCAGTGTCCTTCAAATGTGTGTTTTAATTGTGTTTTATGTTTGTGTTTTTTTAAGCTTTTAGCTTATTTTAATTATTATATTGTCATAATTTTATTGTTATTATTTGGTCCATGTCATCATTGTTGTTGTTGTTGTTTATTGGATTCAGACTATTTAGTGCCTTACTTTTTAATGTGCTAGAAACCTTCCCGTGTGACTGCACAACCTGCCCACATGCTCTGACACAAGGACGACATCACCAAACTCTGATGGGGGGAGGGGGAGGTCATCGCTGCAGTCATGTTGCCCTGGTGTGTTATTTAAATCATGAATTGCTAGAATTATATTGAAAAGCCAAAATACAACACAATAAATATAGGCATACATTACAATACCAAAACGAAGTATTTGGTGTGGTGTGTTACTATTAAGTTTTACTGAAATTTTTAGGATTTTAAATTGTTGCTACATAAAAAAAAGTTGTGATTGAACTCAGCAACAGTTGGTTTTAGGGTGAGATATATTTAATGATAGTGAACATATGCACCTGTTCAGGGAGTTTCTCTGCTTCACTATGCATTTAGTAACCTACAAATTTCAAATAATAGGTCTTCCTCTTTCTTGTAATTTAGTTTACATGCAGTTCAGAACAATTAATTCTACAAATAAACATGACCTCACATTTAACGAGGTAGACACCATTAAATTGCCCTTTAAATAGATCAGCACCACCAAGCAAGACCCCTGCATCACCCCCCACCATCATTCTTTAGGACATTGTTAAAAATGTACACAGTCAGTGTTCACAGGCCAGAAAATAGATAGTGTCTATGGACAAATGGACAGTAAGGACACACATACTGCTGATTCAATGGCCTGTTTCCTTCTGTTTTCCTTCTGTTGATCTGGTTTCATCACTATCCCAGGCATCCTGTTCACACATTTTAACCATCACATCACTGATTTCTAATGTCATTAAAAACCCTTTCCCTGATTCCAAGGGAACCGTCTGCACTGCCACATTAGAAAAAAAATATAATCCTTTAACAACATGATGCAAAATCCACAAAGATTTTGAAAACCTGAGTCTGCTGAGAAAACAAGGAGGCAAAAGGATAAGTAAACAACAACAACAATTCAATTACGTCCTTCACTGCCAGTTTCTGTGTTGTTTGTGATAGATGTCAGGCAAATAAGAGCAATTTTTAATCATTTGTAGCTCTGAATGACAGGATTCTCTAGTTATTTCTAAATCAAATGTGTCAAAAATTGCTTAACTGCTGAGCTTAGTGTAACATCTGTGGCCAGGATGTTTCAGAACCGGATAATGTCAAAGTGCACGGCTGGAAATGAGAATCAATTTGCCTTTAGTCCATAAATAAGTGAAAGGGTCTGACTGGGGCCTGAAGATTGTGAAATGCAGGTTGTGTAACATTTTAACAAAACCACGCCAGATTTCTGGGAGAGGTGGTAGGTCAGAGGTGTGTTTATTCATTTCTGTTGGATGAAGTATTAAAGATCCACTCTGTGCATGCGTGCACTTGTATGCTTAGTAGGTATACCCTTCAGCCCGTCACTGTGTCACTGCGTGCGTTTGTGTGTGCGGATTTGTCACAATGTTCCCTTGGCGTTCAGGTCCCGAAAACGTTAGCGAGGATAATAATAAACTAAAATTAAGTTACAAAACTGTAGGAACGGCTTACAGTCCCATCAGTGTTCCACCAGAAGATTTTGAGTTGTGTTTTTTGTTTTAAAGAGAATCTTGTAGAAGATTTACTTTACAACACTCTAAAGATGAAAGGTGTAAAGGCGTGCAATAACTACTTTGTGCCAAGTCACGAACCAGCAAATTTTTTTTTAAAAAGACATAAAAAAAGACATACTATGAAATGTACAAAATGTTTATTCACCAGTTGTAGTTACGAATCACAAAAGATAATAAAATCTAGGCAAAACAAAACAAAGGTTGGTGCTTCTATCTAACTTGTGCTGCCCTGACGCTCGTAAACACTGAATTATGACTACCTTACATCATGATGGAAGAATGTCAATGTACACGAGCATGGTGCCAAACATTTAGCCTTCCCATTAGAATGAATGTATAATGTTTGACTGTTTTATGGTGGGTCACAGTGCATAAACAGTAACTCTTCACGTCGCTTTGGAAAATTAGTGTGAGGATAAGGCTTAATCAGTATTTCTATTTCTATGTAATGCACTTACTCTTAGCCCTTTCTGTCTCATAACATGAACACATCGACAACTGCTATGTATCATTGTTGCTATGTGAGTCTACAAAGCAGTCTCGTTATGTACTGTATGTTGCCTTTTATTTTTTTTGAATCACCTCCTCTTTTTCGACACACGGTGAAACGGTGATGAGAGTTACATGCGGCTGTTACGCTCTGTCCTCATATTTTCTTAGACAATGTCACTTGCTTGCTGAGTTTGCTCTGTGTGCAAATCATTTAACAAGTGTCACTGAGATCCATGTACCGCAAATGTTTTGTTTTTCTTTATTAGGAAAAAAAAGAAAAAAAAATCACAAAAGCCTTGCTTCGGTTCTTAAGGGATATATGTTTGTTTTAGTTTCAGTATACAAACGGCCATTCCCATTTGCACATGAAATTAATGAAGATGTATTTATACATTTATGATAATTTAATAGGGATGCCAAAACTGACCACCGAAGCCTGGGACATATAAATGGTATTTAACAGCATCGATGAGTTAAGAGCATTTACAACTTGTAGTTAGCATTCTAGAGTTGTTTGTGAAGGATTATTTGTATTATTTTCTATTTGTGTAATGTACAATGTATCAACGTATAGTTTTTTTTTTGTCTTACAAGGCTATTGTGTGCACTATGCAATAGAATTTGGGTATAAAATGCACTCCTTTTTGATTGAAAATGTTTGTCTGCTTATACAAAATCTACAGTACTTGATTGTATTGATACCACGTCAATAAAAACAAAGAAAAAAATGCCTTGGATGCTGGCGTGAAACTTCATTGACTTTCTGTTGTATGGTTATGTAACAAAGAAAATATATATTAACTGGAATACAGAGGCTACTACTACATCTTAAAAAAAATCAGTAACACTTAGTAAAAATTCAGTAGCTCGTGTGCGGAGCAATCTGTTGCACGTAAAAGAACTGACACTAGAGGGAGATATACAATTATAAACAGCGTTTCAGGCCTCAGAGAGATGGGTGATTGCATAGTAAGTTTAGGACTGAAAAGAGGAACAGGTAGACTTTTCCTTTTCAGGTCAGCTCGCTGGATGTAGATGGAAGCAACACATATCTTTGCATAAATATTTTGCATGTTGAATATATGGGTTATCACATAAGCAGAAGAGTATAAATGGATGGATAGATAACTACATTAAATGTGGATAAACAAACATATGAATGAGCTGGCTTTTAATTAAAACAACTAAACTAACTCTGATGCGTGACTGGAGGCGATTCAACAGTCTGTACTTTTCGAAACAAAACGGTTCTTGTAGCCAATCCAAAATGTGCTTAGATAAGAATAAAATCTATTTTTAAAAAACAGCCCATGAGTTCAGGGATAATATGGTGCTATTACTTGCTGGAACTGTCGTCACCATGGTGAGCTGTCATCAGTCAACCGGATTCTTCTTACGTCGTGCTGACGTCAGACCATCCATGCTGCATTCGAGAGATCCCGGTAATTCTGGCGCAGTGACCGCAGATACAACCTGATGCACATACATGTGCTGTTATAGAGAGAAGTAATAGAAGATATGAAAAGTTACCTACACTAAAGCAAAGTGAGGAACGACCTTGAAGCTAATCCCTTCAGACGTTGCCATGCATGTCACTTAAACTTTATTCCAGTTTCCGCTTCCTGATAGTTAAATTGGTGACGAGGAAACACTCAAACAAACAAGAAAAAAAATGCTAGGATGATCTGGGATACACGCGTCTGTCGTTTAAAGTTTTCCGAGGTTTGCAGATTTCTCAGGTGGCCCTCATTTTGTTGACTATTAATTCGCACTGCCTGGTCGACATTTTTCCGACGGTCCCTGAAGGTCTTGTACAAACTGAGGAGGAGGCTCCTCCCCGACAACAGTTCCCGACCTCCGACGAGATCTCAGGCTGCCACACTAAAGAGGAACAAAAAGGCGATCTGACAGCGCTTTCTGCACTCCCTCCACTTTCTCCGGGGTAGTCACGGGATTTCAATGTTCAGCTTGCTCTTTGTAAGTACTCAATGACTAAAAGATCTCAGCAAACCTCTGGGAACTTCTTTCTGCGTTGATTGAATGTAATTCTAGTGCTATAGATCCGCTAGAGCCCACTGAAAAGTTGAGTTCCATATGTTAGGTGATCGCCACACTGCCGGGCAGCCAAAGTAAGTTGCATGAGGAGTCGTCCGAGAATAGTGTCCAGTATGTAGCCACGTTAATGGTAGCTCGCAGAGCAAAGCTTAAGACGGTTTAATCGTGTGCTACAATCGGTGTTGAAAATCCCGTTAAAGGTATGAATGTTCATTCTCACTGCCTCAGACATCCGTGATATCCACACTTGAGTCAATTACCTTTGTCTTGATTGTTGCAGTGCTGCTGGTCTAAAAGATTGCTGCTAAAAGCAAAGTGCGTTAGCTAGCCCGCTAGCTAACATAGCTGCGCTAGCTTGCTATCGCGGCTATGGCTTTTTCCCTAAAGAAGAAAATCGCTGACTAGCATTAGGACTACTAACACGACTATGTCATAGCTTGTGTTTTTCTTTTAGAACAGGATACGTTTAGTTGTATTCATAACGTGGTGTTTTCTAAACTGACCGTCGTTCGGAATACCACAAGTGCTAGCGCTACCTTAGCGCTACACGGTGCAAGGGTGTACAGGTTACCGTAGAATTTCTTCTGAACAACGTGTATCATATTGGCAATGAATACTTGTGTTAACGTTAACAATTGTGCTGGCTAGTAGTGCTACTGTTATGTGTATAAGATGCTTGAGTTATTTGTAGTTGTGGAAAGCTGCGTGGTAACTATATGGCGACTAAGCTAGCCAGCTGCCTTCCGCCCTTTGTGACAAAATCTTGACCTGCAGTATAGTTCACCCATATGCTAAAGGCCAATTGCCAGGCTGACGGGTTGATTTATTTTTTTTTCTTAAACCGACAAACGATTTGTCATGTCTGTTTGTTTGTCGTCGCGGCTACTGGACTGGACTGTCGTGCTCCTTGTCTTTATTGCTTGCTGTCTGGTTGGAGTCGGAAAATTTGCTCGGTTTCGACGAAAAAAGGAGAGAAAAAAATGGCCAACACTGGAGTTAGGTGGGTCTATAATTTAGCCTCGTCTGGTTTCCTAAAACAGCAAGCGCCCAACCATTTAGCCATGTGGGTTGAAGTGAAATGAGGAAATGCATTTCGGGAGGAAGTTGACTAGAGCAGCTGTGACACTAAAGGCCGCGGCACATTCCCATGCCTCTCAGTTTTCAATTTATGACCTTCCACTGATTTGAGGCTCCCCTCTGGTAGTAAATTCTAGTGGGCGGCTAATACAAGTGAATAGCCATCCTACCAACAGGGCGGATGAGTCAATCAGTAACTGGTGTAACAGGTAAGCTAATTATATACTCCCGATTATGAGTCACTGCAAGGTGACCTGGTTTGCCTGTTGATAGGATGAGATGAGTGATTGCATTCAGGAAAAAAAGCTAAGGGAATGTTGGGACACTACAACAGAAATAATAGAAAGTTGCAGTGAGTAATGTAATCAATAAGGTCTATACTCTTGCTTCATAAAAGGTTAGACTTTCACAACTTCAGTATTGTAATGCTTTGCAGTCTTCAGACTCCACTGGCATTTTATTCTTTGTGGAAGTAGGTCGTTTGAACAGATGACCCGCTTTATTTTGTAGCTAATTGACACATGATGCTCTGGCCAATCTAGAAATAGCAACTCTCACTCAATCTGCTTATATAGCACATCCCTCAGCTAAAGTCAGCCCTATACTGCTTGGGTGGGCACTCATTTTTGTGATCCGACTCTGCAAGGCAAACTTCTATTACCTGTAACTTTTGTAAGCCAAACTTGAATTATCCTTATTTGAGTTTTGCTATTTTCTCAGCTAAATCAAACTTGTTGTTTAAAGACTTAATATGCTGGTTGGTTGCTAATTTATGCCTACTAGGAGCAAAGAAAATGCCCTGTGACAAGATGGGAAGTTCTCAGCCTTGGTTACTGTAACTGTGAAAGGTGAACCCAGTGTGCAGTAACTTGATATCAGCCTACAAAGGAGTGTTACTGGGGGAGAAGAACACCTATGTTGTAGCCTGCTGGCTTTCAGCCCATCAAGCCACAGGGGGGTGACTGAGTGTTGAAAGGTAGAGCAGAGGAGGCCATTCCATACTGACTGCTTAAACACATTTTAAAATTTAGCTACTCTCCCTATCTGTGGTGGGAATGGAACATGAAGTTTTTGGTTTTACAATGGGCTCACTCCTATCTTTGGCTGCAGTAGAAGTTGTTTTGAAATTGGTATAAAGTGGCAAGCTAAGATTAGTTGGCCACTGTTTGTGCTACCTCTTTTCAAAGCGATTAAGTGAAGCCCATATGTAGTTACGCATTAGTGGGCACCTTTTTGTGAGTAGCTCGTTTATTGCAAAGTGTGTGGATTAATGAATCATGCAGTGATCGGCACAGTGTTTACTGTTGTTGCCACAGTGTTGGGGTAAAGCAAAGGCGCAGGCTCAGTGGCACTGGCAGTGTTTCACAGATTGACACCTCTCCTAGATTGCTGTTGCAGGGGTTCCCGCTGAAACTATAGCAACAGGTAGGAATAGGATCCTCCTTTGTTTTTTGTGTTTACACCTGCCTTGTTTAGCTACAGCTGTCAGAGCTGCAGTTAACAGGGGAACACGGAGTTCTGTGCCAGAACATGCAATAGTAATATGTGTTATTGTTGTTTGAGCAGCTGTGTGTAGGTGCTTGCTTTCTCAGATTTTAAAAACGGTGCTATTTTTGAAGCAGACAACAAACCCTCTGTTTGCCCATTGCCTAGGTGTTTTTTTTTTTTGGTGTGTGTGTTACTGGCACCCCCACCCCGTGAGTGCCTCTCGCGAACTAGTGTGTTCATTGTGGCTATAATCTCAAAAAAGATGGCTTTGCTACCATGAGCTAAATTGAGATCATAAGGTGATTTATGGTTCTGTTAGGGGCTGTTGGTTTTTAGTTGAGAAAAAAAAGTTCCTTGATGACAGCATATAAACAAGCGTTAATTCTCATTATTGCTGCACTCTTAGGTCTTCTTTAGCTTTACTTTGTGAGCATTTACTAAGCACCATTGCTCCTTTTTGATTTCTTATCAAGAGACACCATATTCCCCGCAGGAGCACTTGTTGCTACCACAGGGATAATTGTTGATATGGCAACAGGCATCCCCCGATGCTGCTGTCAGAAGGCAGTTGGTTTCCAAATGTCAGAAGAATTGATGTTGTGGTGGGATCAGCACCTCCCGGCAAAAATGCGAGCAGACATTCTCTTTACTGGCTCGGTCTGTTGCTGAGCGTTGGTCTCGGCACAGAAATGGACTTCTAGACAGTCCTGGAAGTTTACTTTTCTTAATGTTGGGTTATTTTCTATTTTTATTTTTTTAAATTGTAAATCTGTCATGAATTGACTCTTGCACATATCAATTATAGCTAAATGAACCCATAAGCCTGGCACACTTGTAAACAAGAACCATTGTGCCTTTAAACAACAAGGCAGTTAACTTCTACAGGAGCAGCTGTCAGTTATTTGCTAGAGTGGAAGTAATTGTTAGCTGGAATGTTGAAGGAACACCTTGTATTTTAACTTGCCTGTTCTTAAGGATGCACCAATTGTGAAAGTCTGTTATTTGTTTACCCATATATGCTAGAGGGGGAAAAAAATCATCACAATCAAAATGAAATGAAGATTTTTTTTTATCTGTATTTTTCCAAGTCTGTATTAGCTCTTATTTTGGAACTCTGTATAATGAATTGACTGGAACTAGAAGCTTTCACTGTTCTTGGCAGTCTTAGAGTTCTACTTACTGTTGGTTATTCTAGCAAATGTTTTTAATCGGTCTTTGGTTACTGTCACATTAAGCAATAAAATTAATAAGAAATGCATTATTGTGAATATTTATGGCCTTCCAAATTTCCAGAAAAGGAAGTAAAAAGTGTGTATGTGTGTGTATAGATAGATAGATAGATTTGTAGATTTAGAAATGGTCAGCACAAAACAGCCTCACTATTTGTGGACCAACAATTAGGGAGGCCAGTGGCAGCTTATACTTATTAATAGCTACATGTTCTGCATACTAGCTGTGTGGCCAGTATGCAGAAGATGTGACCACAGCAAATGTTCAGAACTTTGTCCAGCAAGAAGGGGTAGATGTTTTTAATCATTAAAAAAGTCACTATAGAAATAATTTGGTATTGATTGTTGTAATTGCTGTGCTGTGATTTTTTTTTTTTTTTTTTTTTTTTTTTTTTTTTTTTTTTTTTTAATTTTATTTATTTAATTTTTTGGCACCCTCCGGTGATCCCTCAGAGAAAATGAGTCAACATTTTGCTTCTGATACACGGCAAAAATTTGCCAAATTGAGTGACAGTGTTGCTCAATTAGGAACAGTGAGGTAAATGAGACTGTTTACTGCATCACGATTCTAAATTAAAGGAAGTAGTGATGAGATTAGGTTTCTGTGTGTTTAAAAGAGAGAGGAAAAAAAAAAAGGTGAACAATTGAATTCCAGAATTGAAAACCGAACAAATACTTAAAAAATAATTCCATGAATAGTTGACTCTTTGGCTACAGCACTTTAGATTTCTTGTTAAAATGCGTCTTTATGCTGACTTTCAGTGCGTAATTCACATGTTAGCATGCAGGTCAAGGTGTGTCTCGTTGCTGCTTTGTGTTCTGTCTGTGTTGAGAAATGTCATCCTGGAGCAGATTTAGGATTGTGAGATGAGATTATAACTTATCAAAGGCGCTCAGATGGCTCAATATAGTCCAGCGACCCATATTCCAGATCAAGCCAGAAAACTACTGCCTTGTCTTTGGAGTCATATTTGGTAATGGCAACTATTACACACATTATTATTATTATATACTATGTAAATAGAACCGTAAAGGTACTGAAGGTTTAGAGTTTTCTTGTAAACAAATGTGATTTTTGTATTTGGAATTGGTTATTGCTCCTCAAGTTTTCTGCAACCAAGACTCCACAATTTAACTTTAAAATGCAGGAGTCAAAGTGCAGATGGTGACGTCAGCCTGATGAATGCTGAACTTTGTAATCAGCATCTGAGTTGTTATGAATGGATGAGTTTTAAAAGTCTTCCAGTGGTCATTTAAAACTTCGGGAAAATGTGTAACGAATTTGGGTACAAACGGTTTAAAGTTTTCTGATCTGTAACTGGAACTCCCCACTAACGTTTTTTGCTAGTTCATCTCTGTATGCACACCATAAAAATTTGCTGTATTTTTTTAGATCCGCAGCATCCAAGCATTGGAGATTTTGTAAGTAGAAATCTCTGCGGTACCTCATTGTTGTTATTTACTATTTTTCAAACCATGGATTTTTCAGTTGGTGAGCTGGTCCACAATCTCAGAAGTAGATTTGGTGCTCCTGCCATTTGTATCTCAATCTTGTATCATTTGGTAACTTGCCCAGCCTTTGTTGACGCACGCAATTGGCACAAACACTTTATATTACCACCTTTTGTCTCTTTTATTAGTTTCCTTTGTGTATTTGCACTTTTGATTCTCACTGAAATCGCAGGGAAAAAGTGTTTTTTGTTTAACATATAATTGGGCAGTCTTTTTTTTTTTTTTTTTTTTTTTTTTTTCTTTTCCTATTTTGTGAAAACTGATTAAAAGTGGACGTAGGCCAATTATGTGAGGGTAGAACAGACCTTTGTTTAAATGTTTTCAACCTTTTCATTCCCATTTCTAAGGTGCTGAGCCCTGGTCTCTTTCAGTGTATTCCAGAGATGGATCAGTCTTTGCCCTCCCCCTCTAAGCTCTATCAGAAGCCTTTGATCGTTACACTGTTTATCTGTGCTCACTCAGAGGCAGCAAAGCAGTGTGATAAGTGGGCTTTGCCATGTGCAAGTGCATGTGTTGTGGGTGTTCGTCTGTTCATGGACATAGAGGGTGGGGGTTACATGTTCCCATACCTCCCTCTCTCAAACCCAGTTTACACAGACAAAAAAAAGGCAGTACAGCAAGTTCCCTGCAGGAAGATTACCTCTTGTGCTTTAGGGCTACAGAGAGCTAACCTGCTGTTCTGAATAGGGATTGGAAAGAGACTGCCCATTTATGACAATGTCAGCAAAATAAGCTTGGCATTTAAAAGCAACACTGACAATTACACTTATATTTTTATTCAAATATCTTAAAACTCTTATACTTTCAGAAATATAAATGAGGAAATGTTCTTGTAAAAATAATTCATATAGACTTGTACACCACAAGCTCTAAGGGCTATTGCACAGCAGTTATAATAAGCTCTGTCAAAAGTTACACCCGCTCACAACATAACATACTTGGCTGCCAGTAAGTAGATCTAATCAAGATGCAAAATAAGTAGACATGGCAGCTGCATTTGACATCCTCTTTTTTTCTTCTTCTAACTTTTGCTGTCACTGTTCTGAAAAATCACGAGTGTATTCTTTGTGTGATTTGCAAGTTTTAAGAAGTAAAAATGCTTCCCCTTTTTATAAAGGTCAGCAGTATTAGCGCTATTCTATACTAGAGTACCAAGGTTTGCCAAGGTCCATGGTTTGTCAAGAGACACTTAATAAATGTGCCTAAGTTACTCCCAGCCATTAAAAATGTTTTAGTCAGTATTTATGAGGATTAGATCAGAGTTGCTTTGGAAACCAGTCCATTTGACCAGTTAAGCAAATTTGTCGCTTGCCAGTTTAATCTGTTATAGCTTATCAGTAGTGATTTTTGTGATGTAATTACAAAGAGGAATTAGCTGTCTTGGTACCGTGAGTAAACAATGCAGCTTCTGTTCTACAGTATGTACGTCTAACCAGGTGTTTCTGAAGAAGACTGCTCTACGATTGGAAAATATTCCAGGATCACGGATTGTTTATGGTTCAGACAGACCAGCAGAATCGTGAGTTGTGCTTATGGAAATGATCTAGCTGTTAACCTGCAACCAGTCATCTTTCAGTTAACCAGTTCAGGGTTGCAGGGGGTGGGGGCATGGATTAAAGCCTGAAAATGGTTGGACAGCATCAGTGTCTGACTGGTCTACTTTCAGTGGTTATTGTTGGGATAAATAGAAAAGTGCTGCCACAGTTTGAATGAGGTTAGATGGGCAGTTCTTGGAAAATGTGTAGTGACAGGTGATTATGATGTGAAGTCCCATGACTTACCTACATCAGTGTTGTTGTTCTTGTTGTTTTCTATAATTATTAAGTCCTAACAATGCATTTGTCTTTAAACATTACTTACTGGAAAATGCCTTGCCTAACCAGTATATCACCTTTCCCTAAAGGCTTAAATAAGAGACATACCAAAGCGCTTTTAACCACTCCAACTGTAACAGGAAAACACCATCCTGTTTACCACCTTAGCATGATAATTATTTACAAACAAAGCAAATGCACTCTTTTAAAATGTATTTTCTAGATGTTTGTCACAATCATTTAAAAACGTACTGCTGCACTACTGCTATTATGCTAATGTTGCATCATGTCACCCAATTATGGTGTATGATTTTTTTTTTCTGTTTTTATTTTACTGTAAGGACTGTGTGTGAATGAGGAAACTATCCCAATCCTGAGTCATTTTCATCTCCCCAGAGTATTTGTCAGCGTTTATATTAACTACGCATTAGTCCAGTGATGAAATGAATCCATGCCATAACCATTTTATATGGATGCTTGAATAAAACTACTGATTCTACAGTTAAGAAGCATTGCTATAGAGTGATTAAATGAATGCATGTCACAGTCATCTTTTTTTAATTTGAGGTCCAGTATGAGCAGCTTTTGATGAATAGAATCTATTAATATTATAACAGTGCCTTAGCAATTGCATGATGATTAGCTACAGTACTAAAATATTAAGACAGATCTCTGATATTTATTTTTTGTCTAAATGGGTTTTATTGAGTAATTTAAAAATATAATTAAGCAATCGATCCTAGACTTGAGTTATACAAGATATACGTGGAGCCATATCAACCGCTATACAATTTAAAGGCCTAGTTAGCACGTGCTAATGGGGCGAAAGCTGTAATACTTGAAGCATGCTCAGATAAGGAAATGCAAATGTATCAGAGTAACTGAGCTTCAAATATTTATGGCGATCAAGTGGCCTCTGATTTTAAAAGAGGGGTTGGGGGGAGAAACTCAAGTATGAACCTAACCATGGTTTTGGAGTCTTGTTACACCCCTTATGATGATTGATGAAAGCAGCCATATCAAAGGCGAACCAGTTAGAATGGGTGCATCCTGAATGGGCACAGAACTAGTTTTTATATAATGATCATCTATACCGGAGAGGTGCATTTTATTTTTATTTTTTTAATTTATTTATTTATTTATTTTTTCTGGGACAGTTGCTACACAGGTGCTAGACCTTTTGGCAGTTCATGTATTTTCAATACTGTTTGAAAATTAAAAGCATGTAAGCAAGTTTAGTGAGTTTCAGTGAGTCTATAAACCCTTTAAAGAGGGTCTGCTGTGGATTGAGGAGTCCAGCTGCTGGGCAGTCCTGAGGATATATGCGTATCGGCTGGCTGACAGATTCATAGAGGGCCATTCTTTAACCCAACCTATTTGTAGCCTGATGAAACCGTGGCAATCCACACACAGGTTTTAACAACAGGAATGTTTTCCTTTCCACTTGCTGTTAGCACTTTTACTTTTTGATGGAGAGAGGGAGAGCAGGTGCCTTTCCCTGAGGTTTAGTCTGGTTTTTAAAATACCCATCTTTGCTTTTTTTATTTTTTATTTTTTCAAACTAAACACACCACAGGTCTTTGTCACAATGTCTGTGCAGTGCCACCTTGACACAGGTAAACACAGACATGACCGGCTGTGATTCACATCCTGATTATAAGGATTCAAGGGCCGGCGATGTCTCAATCAGCCTGAAAACAACAAATGTTTTGTCCTGTTATTCTATCAATTCTCAGTGTTTTATTTACATCATTGTATTGTTTGTGTTATTACTTCTCAGTTGGTCAATTCAATTGATTAGATTTCTAATTCACTTTCCCATTGATTTCACCAAGTTGGTTAACTTTAACACCAGAATATCCTTAAGTGTTTTTCAACTAATGACACGTATTGTCCTATCAATATTTTGCTCTGCACTTGTGCTGGTAGTACTAGGAAAAATGGCTTACGCATTGCTGTATAATCCAGCTTTGATACTCCAACCTCAACCCGCATGGCAGGTGAAGAAATGTTTTTCCTGTTCTCAGAAACGTTTTGAATGGGCGCACACCAGTTCTTCCCACCTCCAGCCTGAGCCTCTTCTTTCTAAAATCCCCAGGAGTGTGCAGCTCATGGGAGGCACAACAACAGTTTGGAATCACTATTGGAGTTCCCAGTGGAGTTTTTGCATACGGGCCACCCTCCCTTAATACAGTCTTGTTCAAGCATGTCTGGGGATTTTGGTTTGTTTGTTACACTATGAAGGGGGGGGAAGGGACTGGTGAGGCAAAAAGGGGGGTAGAAGCTGAACTAGAGTAGGGTTTTGTGGGGGGGGGGGGTTGTTTTTTGTTTTTTTGTAGTTTTGTGCACATGTTTACTTGCATGCTTGCTTGCCTGTATGTCTTTGCTTTTTCAAGCGTGACTGATGACAAGGGCGTGTTGTGCTGCCCATTTCTTTTTAATGTTTGTACTGTTTGTTGAATACTTTGGTGACCTGTCACCATAACCTGTACTGACATGGGTATTGCGTTGTCCTTGGAATTATTAGAAAATGTTTTTTTTTTTTTTTTTTTTTTGTTTGTTCGTTTGTTCCTCCTCCCCCATTGTAGCACAAATTCTCAATCCACTGAATTAGTTTGATAGACACCATCATAAAATGCCAATGAAGCGTTTTTTTTTTTTTTTTTTTTTTGTTTTTTTTGAAACACGTACATACATATGGAACAATTTCGGCATATCATTTGGGTCCTGCATGCTGGGGCTTCTTGTGTAATGGGCTTTATCTGGCACCTGCTGTGGTCCTTCAATTGAATTGGGATTTGAGGAGTTGGGGGAACCTGAGAAATTTTTGCAGCGTGGTGGAGGACATTGTTCTGCTAGAGGAAAAGGACCTGAGGTTTTCTGGTAGAATGTTTCATTGTAACAAGATGAACAAGCTTTAGTCTCGTGTAAATGGGGGGGGGGGAACCCTTTAACTACTACTTCTTCTTTTTTTTTTCTTTTTTTTTTCTTTTTTTTTTTCTCTCCTCTCCCGGTCCAGCTGGCAGGGTTATTTAAAACAACAACAACAAAATAACAGGAAAAAACAGTCGTCATGCAGCTGCACCTGAAGGCTAGACCCTTGTTTTTCATGATTGGTTTTTACCCAGCATGTGACATGTAAAATAAATGGAAGGGTGATTGTGATATAATATAATATTGGGGGAGCATATTTTGTTACAGTGTTAAATAAGTGGTCCATACAGTAAACATTTTCATCTTGGAAAACGGACAATCATCAAAGCTCGCTATGAATAACCATAACCTACTCTTGCTCCACATATGAGTTTGACACCCACCCACAAGTAAACCAAAGGTCTGCAGGTAATTTGTAATTGGCTTAAGTGTATTTTTTTTTTATTTATTTTTTTATTATTATTATTATTATTATTATTTTTTTAAGTTCTAAAGGTTGGGGTGTGTGTGCTAGTACGGCTGTTTGTATCAACTCTTTTCTCTCCCACTAAAGCATTAAGTTCTTGCTTTTTCATTCTTAGCACTGGCTTACAGTAACAGTAGTGCTGTAGTGAGTGTAGTGCTTTCTTCTTCATCTTGGGTTTTTGGTATGAACACTGTTAGGGCTGCTCCAGTTTGAGGTGACATACACCCACCCAGCCTATCGGTTGTATTGATGTCACTACTAGGAACCAGCTGGACCATTGGGTGATCCTCTGATTTATCTCAGCTAGTTTTTACCCATTGCCTTTTTTTCTCTTCTGTACTCTTTTTGCTCTTTTCCCCTCTTGTTCTAATCTTGCTAATCTCTTGTTATGTCCTTACAGGATGTCTCTTCAAATGACATCTTGCTGGCTTTCTTCGTGGTACTATTTCTTTGTCTCTGTCCTCTTTGACATTTCCAAGTATATTAGTTATCTTTTATTTGGCTCTCATGAAGGCCACAGGAATGAAGGCAGGTCTCTATGATACTTGGCTCCGGTTGTGCTCCTCCTGGTTCGTGGTTTCTCTACGTTTGTTTGCAGCTGTCAGCGCTTCTCAATCTTCTCGAGTTTCACATCAGTGCCCATCATATCAGAGAGGTAAAGGGAGAATTTAGTACTTTGCTGTCAATACAAAGTGTCGTATTATTTGTGAAGGCATTCTAAGAATGAGGTGGGTGCAGCAAGCATGTAGGTGAGTGTATCAGAGCTTTTTTTTCCATTATCATTGCATGTTGCTGTCATGTCAGTGAACATGGTTTCCTCCAGCTTGCCCTCTCACCCTTTCCTCCTCACATGACAGGTGTGCTCCTGTACTTTTCGACTTGGATCTCATGGCAAAAATTAGGCCTCAAGCTGCTTCAAGGCAGTACAGTCTGGTCATGCCCAGTCTGGCTCCAGACAAAGCGTCAGTAAAAGACGGAGAGCCTAAGCTAACCTCAAACCACCAGACTGGGATGCATGTAAAACTAATATTTTTCACCATGGGGGGAGGATGTACTCAGACATTTTGTATAAAAAGTCTGTTTCGTCATTTGGTATTCCATGTCTCACTTCTGTGTGTTGATGTATTTGTCTTTCTAATTTTAGAGCAGCCACAAGCCACAAGCTTAGCACTCCTAAGCTTGTGGCTAGCTACACTATGTGAACAGCGTGCGTGTGCGTGCGTGCGTGTGTGTGTGCGTGTGTGTATAGTAGTCCTGGTGGGAGAGTCATGGAGACGGCCCACCTGATAGCTATCAAGTGCCAACAAGAGCTTCTCACAGCTTTAGCTTTGCAGTTATGGAGTCTTGTTGCAGTAAAATCCTTAACATGGCGAAAGCCTTTTAATTAGCACTCCCACTGTAGCACTTTACTCTTCATGCACTTAAGCTGTGATAACTTCACAGCTGCCACCTGCAGCGTTTTATTGTTGATATTCTGAGCTTAGTTACCACTTATCTTGCACTACAGGATAATGCCATATTCATTTAGTTAGTTTTATGTCTGACTTGACTTCGTATTTCACCAGACAGTTTGATGAATCAAGCAGAAAAAAAAGAAAATGAGTTAGCAGCTGCAGGATACCCACACCCTGGTTCCCATTCTTTTGCCATTTTTATCACCTGTTTAGGTTTGCGTGTCCTTTTCTGTTCTGAGATACTGCAGTCCTTATCAGCTAATACTTGAACTCCTCGCTCTCTCGTCCTCACAGTCTTACTCGCTGTCTACCGTTGCTTTGCCTTAGTTACTCTTAAGAGGGTTCTGGTGAGGACCAATCAATTTGGGAAGTTCTTCCCATCCAGCCTCAGTCCTTTTCCCCTGTTTCTTGCTCCAACAGCCCTGTTCCAACAGTGAACACGTGATGTTGAACAGGGCACCAAGGGAGCTTTCTCTGAGCCATTGTGTGGGCCTCTGCCTTTACTCAGTGACCTTTCTCCCAATTTAGAATATATGTTTATACATGGACACGCATGTGCAAAATGCCAGCTGTAAGCCCAAGTTCTTTATAATACTGTTTCTAGTATTCATAAAATAATCTCACATTTAGATAATTTAGTAATTTTTGCAATCTTAGTTAAATACAATTTTTAAAAAGTAATGTTCGTTGATGATTTTGAATGTGGTTCTCACATTTAGTAGGTGTTTTGGTCTGGTTTAAAAATGGCAATGAAATTTTATTTGCTTCATTTGCTGCCAATTTATACAAACAAAATGGTATTGGTTAAGTTTGTATTTGTAAATAAAATTGGGGTTAACCAGACAGGAAAAGCTTAGCATCATGAGCTCTGATGATTTCAGGCTGTCTTCACCTTCTAGAACTTTCTTTTTCTATTTGTATTACATATATCTATTTTGTGAAATTGTGTATGCTGCACTGTTTTGTGGCAGAGCAGCTGCAGAAAATGTTTAGCCTGTATTTAGCAAAATACAGGCTAAACATTTTTAGCCTGTTTTTTAATTAGTAGTTTGTCCTAGCATTCTTACAACATTTCCATTAAGTTATACCAGCCATTCATGTCGAAGTGACTAGAGAGATCGTTAACACGCTTTCGGTCTACAGTTTGAAGGTTTTTCTGTCGACGGCTGCTCGTTTCCTGTGTGGTTAAACATACTTGGCTTGTACAAACACATTTGGTGTGTATCTCTGTGCATTTTTTTTCTTCCGTCTTCCCTGATCTAAGCAGTGCATAGCTGCAGAACCAGTTTGCAAATTTCAACAGTAATTTGCATGCATTCCCGACAATGTTGTGATGGCAGACTGGGCAGCAGCTGGGCAGGCCCAGTGTTACCACAGTTTGCTTACTTCCTCTGAAAGGCTTAGTCAGAACTCGTGGCCAAAACTTTTCTTCATCTTTCCGACTTTCTTGTTTATCTTCTGTTATGTAAGGCAATTTATGAATAGGTGACAAATAGCCAGGTATGGCTATTGGGTTTGAGTTGAAAGTTTGCGCATTTGCTGTCATTTGTTTTCACCTCAAAGCTTAGAAGATTCAATACGGGACCCTTGCCTTTTTCACTTTTTTTATTTTATTTTTTTCTTTCTTTTTCTTTCTTTCTTTTTTCATTTATTTATTTATTTTTTTGCTTTATGTACCTTATGTCAGAGACTTTCTGTGGTCTCGGGCCTGGAATTGCTTCCTGTGCCGACATCGCCTATAACGATGACGTTGGAATTCACCTTACGCTGCTCATTGTATTATTGTTGTTGTTGTTGTTTATTGATCACAAAGTGCTTTGTTAATAAAATATTCACAGAGGAAGAACTTATGAATGATCACTTAATAATTCATTTAAAAAGCACATGCACTGGTCTTATCTGCACAAACAAAGCTGCCTGTGTGTACTATTGACCGTACGGCACAAATAGAATCTAAATCAAATAGAAACGTACAAACAAAATAGCAGAAACGTAATAGATTTCTGTCAATCAACAAGTGAATTATGTAATCATTACAGCTCTAGGTAGTGAGTACGGTGAGAAGGGATTGCAACAAAAACATGAAGCGCCTGAATTTAGCTCGACTGAGACTGCATTTAGCGTAATACTTGCTGCTTAGCCACACCTCATGTTCTGCACCTGGCCCTGAGGTGCTTTAGTTCGCATACACTTGTGTTAATTCTAAAATGGGGTTTCCCATCTGCCCCCCCCCCCCCCCCCCCCCCACCCACCCACCCACCCACTCACACTCACACACGCACACCTGTAACCCTTCTTGTGGCAGCATTTGGAACACAGACTGTATGAAGTCACTTGGTCCATCTGAGCAGCTATCCACAATCCAGTTGCTTTTCATCCTTTTAGCATAAGCTGTCATTGTGGTGTCCTTGGTGTGTATTTGTGTGCGTGTCTGGTTCTTTTGTTCTTTGATGGAGTTTTTTTTTAATTTCTTTTATTTATTTATTTTTATTTTATTTTTTTTTTCCAGTCTCTTAGTCTGCTCTCCTCCTTTTCAGTCAGGTTTCACAGGTGAAAAGCACATGCTAGCTGCCCCGTCTCTCCACTTATCTGTCCTTTTCATTTCTGGAGGATTAGGAGCTGATGGGGGGGAAAAAAAACAAAACAAAAAAAACCCTTAGAAGCCTGCCCGACTTTTGTCCAGGCTTCAGTTGTCAGATTGTAGCCATGCCACACTCTTTTCTGTCGGGCTCAGTGGTGGTAATTAAAGGCATCACAGATGATCTTGGCCATCACACACCAACACACAGGCGCAAACAAAGTCAAGGCTGCTTTGAGTGCCATTGCAGCTGTTCCATGGGTTGATACACTTCTTGTGTAGTGGCGGTGTGGTTGATAGTACATATCAGGCTGGTTGACTTGAGACAGGCTAAAGATGGAAAAAGCTGTCACTCAATTTATTTAATATTTGAATGTATTATATAAAGCAGCTGAGAGTACAGAGTCTTGTTTCATTCAAAATAAGTTTTTATAAAAGGGGAGCATGGGATTGAAATGCTGGGGCTGTTTGAAGCTTTGCCCACCCGTTAATCCGCACCTTGTGACTGCTGCCTGTGACATGGTGCTAAAGTCCGAGCCTTTTTTTTTTCTTTTTTTTTCTTTAGCGCACGCACGCATGCGCAGACACACACACTCTGGTGTGTGGTAGGTGTAGAGATAGTCAGCTCTTGCCGTTTTTGTTTTGTTTTTAAATGCTACCTCCCCACCTCTCTCCCATATTGCTCTGAGAAGGTTCCAGCCAGTTTGTGGCGGCTGGATTTAGACTGTCAAGGACTTGGCACAGTTCAGCTGCTCCGTGGCCAGTTACAGGCCAGACATTACCTGTTCTGAAAGACACTGTTATGAAGTGTCTGCACTCCATGCTGTGAATATTATTAGTTTTCCATTTTGGTGACGGGTGGTGAATTGACAGTGATGTAATCCAAAGGTGCGTTCATTTCACTGCAGGATTAACTGGCTGGAAGGTAGAAACAGTCATGATGGGGATTTTTGAGTGTCTATACACTGTCGTTGTGCTTTAGTTCTTTTAAAGCTACCTTTAGCTGCTTTGTTATTCACAGGGGGTCGTCCCAGCAAGTAGCTCCACATGTTTGAGTTTTTAGCACCAGGTGACCTTCCTGATGCAGCCCCAGGGGATTTGTCCACCCCTGGAATCAAAAATGGGATCTTTTGCTTCTGTGAATGTGTAAACCTCTACAGCATGGAACAACCTTTATGTTGCAAATTCCAGAAGCTGATATTTGAGAAGTGAAAACACTGACAACAACTACAAGCAGACCGCAGATCATGTTTCAGTTAATCAAGACTGAAATGTATACCTTTTAATTACTAGGGAAGTGAGCTTGTTGGCTAGACACTTCAGTAATGGTGGTGGTGTTGTTGGTTAGATTCAGAAATACTTGTTGGATTAACTAATGGTTTGTATGTATGAGTCTGGGCTGCTGGGTAGTAGGGCTGCCACGATTAGTCGACTAGTCACGATTACGTCGACTATCAAAATCGTCGACGACTGATTCAATAGTCGACGCGTCATTTGAAGCTTTGTAAGATCCCAAAAGCAGGAATAAGTAGCAGGATTTAAGAGTGTAATAACGGACTGAAACAGAAGATGGCAGCACTGCATGTACAAGGATGCCAGCTGCCGTTAAACCCCGAAGAAGAAGAAACTGTGTCCCAGAATTCATAGTGCGGCCCAGCGCAGTTGTCAACAGTGGCGGCAGCTAGTTAGTTTTAATATTACTCTTATTATTCTTTCTGGGTCACAAAATAAACGTTTAACATATTTTCAGGCGAGAATGTAGCTGTGTAAACCTCAAATATCTGCTCAGTTTATCAAGACACCACATATTTTCAAAAGCGCTCCGACGTTTTCGGAGGCGTCTGTTACCCACTAGCTCGATAGCTAGCCGGGGGCCATGAGAGCACCGGACTCCCGGCAGATCGTTTTCAAACCCACCGCCCTACTCAGGTTAAACATATACAAGTCACTTAGATAACTTAAAAATGTTATTGTTTGGCTTTTTTCAGTATTTTATTTGTTCCTGAGTAAATCGGCTGAGTTTATTAAACTCCACCGAAACAATCTGCACATTTAATTAGAATTCAATTAACTATCATCTTGTCTTTATTTTTAGTTAGCACAGACCTTAAACACTTAAAGCTGTAAGCTAATGATAGTTATATAAGAGCAGATGCTGCTGGTGCAATAAGCTGTACTTTTACGTTCAATGGATGATGATCTGATTAGTCGACTAATCGCAAAAATAATCGGTGACTAGTCGACTATCAAAATAATCGTTTGTGGCAGCCCTACTGGGTAGTCACCTGCCACCTGTGACTCTGCTATTGGGATTTGTAAATGAGTAATGTGGAAGAACAGACTCATAAACTAGTACACTGGCGTGTTATTTTGATCTAAATTGTTGTATGTAGTTTAATCTGGCATAGCCCAACTTCAGCAGAAGTGTGTGGCAGCTAACCTGCAAGGAAAGAGGCATGCTGATGCTAGCACAGTTCACTTAACCACACTTGGTGAACTAATCTGACATTGTGCGTGTGAACAGTGTTGTGCAAGGCTGCAAAGTGCCACACATTTCAGCAGCTTTTAAAATGCTGTTGGAGGCACTGAAGAATGTGATCAGCAGTTTTGGTGGTTTCCGTAAAACATTCAACAATGTTTGAAGATGTTTAACTTTGACCTTTTTAGTTTGTTGTTAATTAAAATCACTTGTTTAATGTAGTCATATATCCCTAGTTATTATAGAAAGCCTTTTTGATGGGGAGGAAAAATAATCTTGTATAAACTGAAATTCCAGATTTATATCTGCTTTATTAAAGGCTCCTTTAATCTGTACTGTTGTCCACCCAGTGCTCAAAAGTCAACATGTGGTATATTTAATCTCCAGACTAATAGTCAAATATAATCATGATATGCAAAATGTATTGTGGTTATTACCATTAATCAGCTGCAGATGTGCAAATTTAACAAGTATCATATTCTGTAACGACCTGAATCGGTGGCCTCCTGCTTGTGCAGACACTGGTTATCTGTTTGAAATAAATGGGTGCTGTTTGTGTGCGATCTCGTTACATTTAAGTCTCCCTTTCTGTGTTCTCTTCACAGGGTTTCTGTGTTGACTTGAGCCGTACCTATATGGCGTGTGTGAGCGGAGAGTTCTGCCAGGCACAGCACCTCACCTCTGTGGAGAAGTGAATCGGCCGCCCCCCGAGGGACTACGCTACCCAGAAACCCCCCTGACTGCCAGCGCACTAGGAACTGCTGACTTTTCCCAAAGGCCCTCTGGGATATTGCGTAGCCCTTGGCCTGATTGCTCTGCCCTGTCCCAACCGATACGAAAAACCTTTGCTTTCTACTTTCTTCTTGAACAGCCAATCACAAACAGCTCTCCTGAATGGGGTAAACTGATTGGATGACTCCTGGATAGTCTCCTCATCTTCTTCTGTGTTATTATTTTTTGTTATTAACTTTTTTTGGTTTTGTATTTTTTGTATTTTTATTTTATTTTTTTAAATCCCAAAGTACTGTGGACTAGTTTGTTTGTTTGTTTTTTCCTTTTCTTTTGTGTTATCATTCTGTGTACATCATCCCATAGTGAATACCTGTTGTCCTCCTGAGCGACCCCCCCCTCCACGTGTTGTCATTTTTATTTATTCTACCCTACATGAAAACATACGTTTCCTAGCAAATTTTTTTTTGAGGGTTTTCTTTTCTTTCTTTCTTTTTTTTTTTTTTTTTTTTTTTTTTTTTTTGCTGACTTCTGAGCCAAAAGTCGCTTTTGTTTTGTAAGAGTTTTGTATTGTAATTGTTTTTTTTAAAGCCGTCTCGCCAACATGAACCGCCCCGCTGCAGTTGAGATTGTCTACGAGCGCATGAGGTTCCTCATCACCCACAACCCCACCAACGCCACACTTAACAAGTTCACCGAGGTATGCTTACGTTTGTGTTATTGCTGATTATCAGATTCCCAGGGCTCTGTCTCAAATGCACCCTTTCACGTTTTCTGCCAGGAACTGAAAAAATTTGAGGTGAACACTCTGGTTAGAGTTTGTGATGCCACCTATGATAAGGCTCCAGTAGAGAAAGAGGGGATACAGGTCTTGGTAAGTGTTGACATACATTTTCGTGGCAGTCTCTTACTGGATGTTTGTGCTGTTCAACTAAGTTATTTGATGACGATTGATGTTTTCTGCTTTAGGACTGGCCTTTTGATGATGGTGCCCCTCCTCCCACCCAGATCGTGGATAACTGGCTCAAGTTGCTCAACACCAAATTTCGAGAGCAACCCGGCTGCTGCATTGCCGTACACTGTGTGGCAGGCCTCGGACGGTATGTATGGTGTACAGTTGGCCTCCTTTTCACCAAAACGCTTTTTTTCTTACGTGCCCAAATAACAGTCCTGCGTGCAATAAATGAGAAATGTAGTGGTATGTTTTAAGTTAGAGGGTTAGAAGGTGGTTATTTGGGTCCATATCAAAGTGGCTGCAGAGATAACTGAGACATCTGTTCTCAAAGTTAGACGTGCCATTTCCAAGGCAGCAACACAGCCTGTCCCTTGTGTAACGCAGCCCATTTGACCCAGTATCTCATCCTTTTGTTTTTTCCCGCCCTGTTAGTAATCTGGTTAGTGTGACCAGGGACCATTTTATTGCTGCGGTATTAACAGTAGCTCCAGAGAGATGTGGTCAGAGAAAGCATTCACTTGTTGTTTCTTCACTATTGATCACACAGCATTGGCTGGTCTTGCCTTTCACCCCCACCTCCAGAATTGAATCCTCAATACTCATTAGTGATTCATTTAGTAACTCAAATGATTGTCTCCTTTTTCTCCTCCTGTTAGAGATCATTTAAGCAGCTGATTGTCTTTTTACTGAGCACTATCATTAGCTACAACAGCCGGACATTGGTTCTGGGGGGGGAAGCGCTAGCTTTCGAATACATTCTATCTAGTTATGATCTTCCGGAGATGAAAATATGCACACTTCTTAGTCAGAAACCAGTGTGACAGTGAATTACAAACAAGTTATGCTGAATAACAACACAAAGTGTGAAAACAAATAAGGCATAAGCACATGACATGGGGGGTGTTTGTGTGAAAATGTCTTTCCTGACCACAAGTGCAGAGTTAGCCAATCTGCTCTCAATGGCTTCTAGCGTTTTGCATTGCTGTGGCATTCCAGAGACTTTCTAATTCCCAATATTGGTTAGACTGGCATTTTCTGACTGCGTCTCCTCTCCTTCTTTCCTGTACTTTGTTTACTGCAGTCATATGAGATTTCTGCCTTGCAGTGTGATCTGCTTTAAACAGGCTAACACTTAAGCCTTCAGTGTAGGAGGCAGCAGTTATGTGCCGCCTTTTAACAGAGTCCACACAACATTCTCACATTCTGTCTGTCTTGAATTGTATGTGAGAAAAAAGCCACTAAAACAACTGCTGTCAGCACTGAGCTCTAACCTGCCGAGTGGTCTGGAAAGTGTTTATGTTTGTCTTTTCTCACCCCATCTCCTGTTGTGAGAAAGGAGAAGCCTTTTACTGTAACTCATCAGTTAGTTTTGTGTTTGAGGCTCAGGGTGTGAGCACAGTGCCCCAGCAGGGCAACAGTGAACTTGTGCACCCCTGTTGAGTTCCCAGGCCTCTTTTTCAGGTTTAAACGCCCCTTTCTCATTCCTTCACCGCCGTATTACTGTGGAACCATGTGACTCTTGGCATTTAATCTTCTCTTCTCCTTCTTTCTTCCTTGGATGCTCTGTCTGCTTGAACTGGTGGTCCACTGGATTTCTTCACCTCACAGAGCTCCAGTCTTGGTGGCCTTAGCCCTCATTGAGTGTGGGATGAAGTATGAGGATGCTGTGCAGTTCATAAGACAGTAAGTATACTCTTTGCTTTTGTACTAGAACCATAAAAGGAGGCCAAGTCTTATCAAAGATTATTGCCTTTTTAAGAGACTTGCAGTGTAAATCAGACACAAGGTGTGCTGATACTGAAAACTCAGACCTCCATAAAACATAAGAAATGATTAAATGCATTTAAGTTGGAGGGATTTAGAGTCATGGAACTTTTTTTTTTCTGCTAGGTGATATCAAAGGTCCTTTTGGGAGGAAGGTGCTTTCAGAACTTTTTTGTTTTTCCTTCCCTGGTTGGAAAGCTAATGCACTGTATTAGTGAGTTGGTTGACAGCATAGCAACATTTGGGCTATCAACAAAAAGTTGAAGGATGCTGTGAACAGAGCTATGGACTCATGATAATCAGAGTTAAAAGGGACCTATTTTTATGCTGTTTTAATTTAGATAACCTGGCAAGTGAGGTGGACTGAAATGCCTGATTAATATGTGCCTTTCACCCACATTACCAGCATGTGCTGCTCTGTGCCCAAAGATGGCATCCAGTAACTATAACAATTCACTTGGTGGTTTTTCCTGTAATCCTGCTTAATCTTAATTACTTTTTTGTGTTTGGATGGCCCAAGCAGTTGAAAGGAAATGCTAGCATGTTTTGTTTTATCTTTTTTTTTTTTTTTTTTTTTTTTTGAAGAGCTATTTGACATTAGCTGTGTTGTTTGCTTTAAATATGCCAGTTGCAGTGTGCTGCACCAAAACATCATGTGATCCCATCTAGACCAATGACAGTACACTTGAGTCACTGAGAAATTCCCATTTTAAGCCCTTACGCCAAAGTAGAAGATGGAATTCTAGGAATTCAGAAGTACTAGTTCTGACTCGCTTGAAAATGCTTGTCAATCTTTTATAACTCCTGTAATCACCGTCATGTTTTAATGTGCTGCATTCTTTGTAGTCACGTTATTTAAAGAGCCTCTCCTTCTTTTCTTGTTTTCACAGGAAGAGACGTGGAGCCTTCAACTCCAAACAGCTTCTTTACCTCGAGAAATACAGACCCAAAATGCGTCTGCGGTGCAAGGATAGCATCTGCTGCGTTCAGTAGGCTGCCTGTCAGTGCGTCTTTCTTGTGCACATCTAGTGGGGAATCTTCCGATAACGGGAGAGATTTAAAAAGAAAAAACAAAACAAAACACGGAGAGTGCTATCAGTAATTATTGTGATGATTTGTTAACACTGAGTCATGGTTAATTGAGAAGGAAGCGAGTGATCAAATGAATGAGTCCAGATCTGGGGATCCACCAGCCGAACCAATGAATGGAAGGTTAAAGCACACAGATAGGCCCGCCACCCGGTTTATACTGTTCAACCACGGGCCAGAATTTTTCAACTTGAGTCCATCCTGTCTCTTATGGGGTTTTTATTTGACTTTTTTTTTTTTTTTTTTTTTGTTCCAGTTTTAATCATGGGATAACAGTTTCCATTTTTTGTGAATGTTTATTTTTACACAAATGTGGTGATGAAATTATATATTCTCATTTTGATTTCCACTATTGATATTTTATAATTGGGCCAGAACGACATACTTTTTTTTTCTTTTTTTTTTTTCTTTTTTAAAACACACATTGTGACTGTGTCTTTTTTGCACAAAACTCAAAGGTTCACCTGAAAAATGCAGTAATGTTTTTTCTTCTTCTTACCCTTCACTTGCTTTAATGTCACTTTCAGTTTAAGGGGTCACTGAGTTTGAATATGTCTGTAATATTTATTCACAAGATATGTGTGGCAGTTAAGAGTTTGGCAGGGGCAAGGACACTTTGTCATCCAATAGTTTTAGTTTTATCTGTTTGAGAGCCATGTCTTTTTTCTTCTTCTCTCTCTTTTTTTTTTTTCTTTTTCTTTAAATCTTGTTGGAGTGCAATAATCAGTCCACCTCAGATATGTCCGCCAAACCCTGCTGAGTGTCCTACGCACACATACACACGAACTTCAGATTATCATCCAGGCCGTTTTAAAAAAATAAAAAACAAAACAAAAAAAAAATACAACAAAAAACAAATGTAACTACAACAGGTACTTGTAATTTCATTCTCTCTCCCTTCTGGGGCTACAATAGGACTTTTTACAGGTATGCGTATTTAAACTCTTACACAGAGCCTAAGATTCAATCTGAAAGTCAAGCTGGAGAAGAATGAAAGTGGTCAGTTTTTTTTAATCATTGTACCCATTTTGAAAACATCCCCAATTCATATTGGTTCTTTAAAGATAAATAAATTCAAATAAAAAGCAAACTTGTCTCCTTCCCACCCCCCCGAGGTTGTCACAGTCTGAGTGGGCACGGGCGTGATGTGTAGTGAAATGGGTGTTTCGTATGGTGCTTGTGGCAGATAAGAAGTCCCTGCCTAAATGCCGCTGTCCTAAAAGTTCACTTCAACCAGAGGAGCTTGTAAGAGATCCATCTAAAAGGAAACCATGGGAATGCATGGTTTCCTTTGTTTGGAGCAGTGAAGCCTAATTTCATTTCCTGGGCCACATGCAACGTACTTTGAGCTTAAATGGGAAGTCAGTGTAAAGACGTTTCACCTACACAATCCCTGAGATATCTTTATATAATATGCATTTAAAAAGAAACCTTAATTTCTTTATTAGTAAATTACTTTGTTCTTTAGAAGTAGGAAAAGCTGGAAAATGTATGAGGGAAAAGGTTTTTCAAAACAATTCAGTGGCTGAATTAGAGACTTAGCAGGACCAGTTCTGGCCCCCAGGCCTTGTGTTTGACGGCTTAGAATAAAGTTCAGGGGGAGGGGTTGTACATCCTGTTGGATTGTGCGGTTGTCTTGTTGGGTTTGCAAGGCTGCAGTGTTTCTGGTCTTCCTGTGTATCTGGCTGATATCAGGGGAAGGGTCCAGCTGCAGTCCCGACAAACCCCCGATCCCTCTTTACCCATACTTGATTCCTTACCCATGCTTTTTGAAATACCTGCTTCATTATGCTAAAGTATGACACACTTGGATATCACAGGATATCTAAACCAAAACTTCCTACTTCCTGTGCCAGTCATTGTTAAAAGTTCTGGTATGAAGATGGTGTGCATTTAAAATCAACACATAACAGTCAGTGGGTTTGAAATGTAATGTCAGACAGTGCCATCCAGGATGAGTCAGTACTTCCAGAGGCATATATGAGACACATCACATTCCAAGGATCCTGAATTGAAATCCATGGAACAATTCTGTAACAGTAGAGGTGGTGGAAGTTCTCCCAGGGCTGCGGAAAGCTTTTTAAAAGCTTTTTTTCTTTGTCTTTTCTCTGATTGGTGATTCTGTACATGTATTTTTATGTTTTCACTTAAAATGACAAGTGCCCAAAGGTGTTACAAACATAGGTGCTGAGGTGAGACTTGCTTTTAGAATGGCTTTGATACACACTTTGCCTACCCACACATTCTCCATATTTTTTTCACATGTGGGTATTGGTTTAGTCATGTGGTAAAAAATTACATTTTATTTGGAAAATTCAGATGTTTAAAGCAAAATGTCATCTTTGTCGTCCCCCCCCTTTGTTTTTGTGTTTTGTTTTTTAAACTGAACAACAACGCCGGCTCTCACCTTGCACTTAGTGATCAACGCAATCAGTGCTTCCGAGACAGTATGTTCTCATTAGACATGTCTGTCAAAGGAACTCCCCCATGTCCTTTCCTCATCTGAGAGTGAGTCAGCACCACGTGGAAAGCACAGGACACAGAGGTACCGAGCGATGACTCACAATCTCAAGTGGTAATCACGACTCCTGCCAATACCTCAAACAATTGAAAGTGCCCCCTCTGCTGCTGAAACGGTGTCATGGCGTGAGCAGTGAAGTCGTTCCACTCACGCTGAGAGCGATGACAGTTCATTGGTAGTTGCAATGCGTCTCTTCCTCCTTTTTACTTTTGCAACAACACAAATTGGAGATTAAAACACGACTTAAAACAGACTTGTGCCTGTCTGCACTCTACATGGGCATGTTGCCAAAAATCCTTTACTATTACCTAAAAACGGCGAGTGCTGGAAGTTTCCATTCCTTAGAAGAAAGAGCACTAAACACAATGAAAACACCTCAGTACACATAAAACTGTATTACTGGAAAACTAAGCAAAAGACAAAAGTAAAAACGATTATTCTGGAGAAAAATGTTCCCCATCAGTGTTAAATGGATTCATAGAACTATTACACGCTGAAGCTTGAGCTCATTTTGAATCCTTAATATCATACTTACGGTCCATCATCATATTCGCTAAGTCACATGTTTGTAGTGGTTATCCATAAGCTCAAAAACACACACCTACATCTTGATTAAAAATAATAATAATAAAAATATATAATAATAAGCACACATCTCTCTCTATAGAGGAGATGGCGTGTGGGAAAAAAAAATATATAAAACAAAAATCAGCTGAATTTAAAAGGCTTGAGCAATGTGTGACATGGTTAACTGTCAACAGCTATCTTCAGGGAGGTTTAAAAATATGAATGAAAAATGAATATCTAGTGTTGGCAAAGCAGCTGAATTCAGACATTCTAATCTGTGCTAATACGAAAAAGTTGCTGAACCTGCACCTGCTCAACTTGCCTGTTTTATTAGACCAGACATGGTCAGAGCTGCTTCCCCCTCTCCATCATCCTGAAAGCGTTCCTTGTTACTGTATTAAAGAAGTTATTAACAACTTTTTCACACGCCATCTCCTCTACATCGCACGTTACCCAAGATAGTTACCAAGAGGAAACTCATCTGTCACCATGATAAGTCACTGAAGCTGGTTTACTTGCTAATGTTATATAATCATTTCCTGTATAATGTGTTTTTCCTCACCACATACATAATAGTTCTCTCTGCAAACATGATTCTGTTTATATTTAAACACTTATTAAGAGTACTCTGTGAGGAAATTGGAATAATGAAGTGATCTGACATTGATGTTCTGCTGACACTGACATCAATGGAGTATGTCAGTTATTGCGACTGCCTACAGCAAGATAATTAGACTGTATTGCCAGTTCCTTGTTCCGTGCATAGCTTGCTTTGAATAATATGGACGTCATTTACTTCCAAATCTATGATAAGAGCACAGGAAAATGTCGTGCAAGAGGCTGATTGTTACAAGGAAAAAGGTTGCAACCACTTGATAAATGACTCAGAATGTCGTCATTGCTGGGTACAAAGGCACAATCCTGTTGCCCTGTGCTTCTTCCTCAACACCAGAAACACTCATGTAGTTTTGTCTGAGTCTGACATCATCACACCATCATCACAATTTGGGGCCACTTGTCTTAAAATACCCTAAAGGTTAGTTTCACAGGCTGATCAGAAACTGGAGCGGACCAGTGAGAATGTGCAATAAAGCTCCAAATGCTTTGTGCTCAAACAGCCGCAAAGACAATCTGAGGACAGTTGGCATGGGCCACCCAGAGGCCTGATATCAACATTCTGATTATCAGAAAGCCAAAGATCCACCAATGAAGAAGATGATGATACTTCGAGCGACACCCACTTGCCTTGTTCTTTGAAATCTGGGTAAGTTTAGATCAGATGTTATTTTCTCAAAGTGCACTCTGTATGAGGGTAATTGATACAAAACGCCAGCCTCACTTCACTGCTCAAAAACACCTCACCCTTTCACACTCTTTTGACACGAAGTACCGAATGACGTCGCAGTGTTTGTTGCTATGGATAACACGGAGTGCTGAAAGCTTTAAAAACCATCAAGCTGACAGGTGGCCACGTAGAGATACCAAACCCCACAGTGCCTCTGGATCTGAGGCAAAGATCGAGCTGCTGTGAGGCAAACAAATGAGTTAAGTTTTTATGTAAATCTGATTACGATTGATTGATTAAACTATTTAGTTTGGGTAAATGTGAGACTTAAAATTAAAATCACTCTTGATTTTTACACGCATTTGAAAATGGCTCAGGAGCAAAAAGAAAGGCTAAAACAAAACGGGTGTTATAGTAATTAATCAGCAGCGATTGCATTTCATTTAGCTGCTTGGTTTTATGTAATTTGTTGATTGTTACCTTCAACTACTTTGTAACAGCATGACTTTGATGAACCCTGCAGGATGTTGGAAAACACCTATGCCAACCCCTCATTTTATTATTTCTCCAACTTGGAATATTTTTTCCCTTTTTAAAAAAAAAAAAAAACACCAGCAGGTATGTACGTTTCTCTGCTTGTTGTATGATTCAGGGGAAATGTGAACTGGTTACGCTAAAGCAGTAGACCAGAATTTGAAAATAGAAAGCCCCTGCCCCCCTCTTTGTTCTACTGCGTCCCTTTTCCACCAAAGGAGATCGGGCATGTTACATGTGCCTATGAGATCCTTGAAACGCTGAGGGGAGGGATTAAAACCCCAGTCTCACAGCCTAACCCATTCCATCACCCTGTTTTAGTCCGTGTATGGATTATTTTTCTTCTTGTGCTTTTTATACTACCTCATACCTGATCGGGTTAAAAACAAAAACAAAAAAACTGCTATTGACCAAAGTCCTCCATGACAGCCTGGCCTGTCCAAAGCCTGAAAATAGAACCAGAAGAGGTGAATTCTCTCTTTGAACTACAATACTGTACTACTACTTCCTGCTATAGCTTTTGCAGGGCTGTCATAGATCGCCAATCTATTGTAGGACTAACACAGAAAGACAATCATTCGCACTCACATTAGAATTGGCAGTTGACCCCAACAAAGTAGGGCACCCTACTTCTTTCGGGGTTTAACCTCCAACCGACGTAGGGTTGGAGGTTCAATTCCTGGCTGCTCTAATGTGTATGCCAAAGTGCCCTTGGGCATTGCTCTTAAAGCACTGTTTAAAGGGCTTTTAAAGCAGAGTAAGGAGTCCATTTGGTGTTTTATGTCTTGCAGCATGAATGACGTGTCTTTCGGGAAAATTTAAATAAACAAAACTTTGCAGCTTTCTGTTGTCTGGTCTTGGTTTATTTAAAAAAAAAATCTGTATTTCTGCTTGTGTTTGCTTCTGTTTATCATGTGCTGGCCAAATGGGCTTGTGTGAGCGCCAACATCTGGACTGAGGGTTGTTACGGCCCTCACTTTAAGGTCTATGTTAAGCATAAAGCACATTCATCTGTTTTTTCTACATCATCTGCCATTGCCTCCATATTTTCTTTTTTGTTATTGTTGTTGTTATCTGTTTCTTGTTGTATGAAACAGCAATGGGAAAGAGTTGGAACTCTAACAGCCTTGTCTGTATGAGTTTACTTTATTCACTCATTTCATACTTGGCTGCCATATTTCAAACATTTCTGTTCCTTCGTGAAGTTTGTAAGTGGACTGTAAGGAGAATATTCTAACCTCGGCGAAAGGCAGGGCTGTTGCAATTAATTTGACCAAAGTGAATCTAATAAAGAAGCAACTGTTGCTTCACGGTCCACATTATGCTCGCGTGTAGAAGAAAGTAGCCTATAGCGAACTCATTGATGGAAGCTGAATTGAATTGCTTTAAACTGGACATCAAAAGCCCAGTCACTACTTTTATGATAGCTTCAAAAAGTGCAAGAGAAAAATGCCAAAAGGCTTAGGTCCTTCCGTGAGAAGACCTTGATGTCTCGGAGCACTCTGCCCAATCTAGGCCACACTACTGAGCAGGCAGCTCTGGAGAGTACGCCATTGTGAATCGCGGCCCTTTAAAAATGCATGTTCGCTCTCGGCTCTGTATCTTTAATGAAGTGTGTCTGAAATATTTGATAGCCTTGTGCTCATTTGTAAAACAAATACGTTTATTTTCATTAATATTTGATACGGAAATGAATATATGTAAAACACATACATTAATTAGTCTGTTTTGATCAATTGTCTCTGTCGAATGCAGAACGTGTGTTTCCGCGCAGTAACTCCCCACAGGCTACTCGGCTGCATATCATTCTCTGGTGCTTCAGAGCGAAACCATTTAATTTTCAAAGTGGGATTTAGCATCTTTTAATAAGACTGCACACTCAAAAAAAAAAAAAAGTCATGCATTTTCACTCGGCAGTTTGCAAAATGGATGTTTGTCACTTTGAAATGTGTTTTTTGAAGGATGAAAGAACAGGAATACAAAGATGACTAATGTGCCATCGCAGATAATGACTATGATAATGGAGTACTGATTTTGCCTTCAAGGCTTACAATCAGGTTTGAACCTGTATTTGAGGTTTTGGCAGCCAAAGGGAAGTTCATATGTTACATTTTTTTTAAATTATCGGAAACTCTATATTTACATATTTGAGGACTTTAGGCCAAGCCGACAATTACAAATAACAAATAACAATATAAACGTCTGGTGGATCAAAATATGAAACAATAGCATTCAAAACAAACAGGGACTGTGTTTATGGGACTCATGATGTCACCATATTATAATACACTGCTTGTGGCTGTGACCACACACACTCACCCATCACTTTGTTAGGTAGTGCTGCTTGCTCAAATATCTAATTAGCCAATCGCACGGCAGCAGCTCAGTGCACTTGAGCACGTAGACATAGACAATACGACCTGCTGAAATTCAAAGTGAGAATCAGAGTGGAGAAGAAAGGTGATTTAAGTGACTTTTAAATGCGACGTAGTTGTTGGTGCCAGATGTGCTGGTCTGAATATTTCAGAAACTGCTGATCTTCTGGGATTTTCCCACAGAGCCGTCTCTTGGGTTTACAGAGAAAGAGCTGAAAAAGAGAAAATATCCAGTGAGCAGCAGTTTTCTGGGATAAATCATCTTTGTGATGACAGAAGTCAGAGGAGAATGGCTAGATGGCTTCCAGCTGATTGTAAGGCAACAGTAAAATAAATAACCCATCATAATTTGAGTTACAAAGATGACAATGTGCTTTCAAATTCAAGTCGTATGCAGAAGAGCACCTCTATGGCAGAAGACCACACCAAGTGCCACACCTGGCAGCTAAGAACTGAAGCTACAGATGGTAGGGTCTGAATCTGGTGTAAAAAAACAAGAAAGCATAGATCCACCCCACCTTGTTTCTATGGTTCAGGCTGCTGCTGAGTAGTGGTGTGTGGGATATTTTCTTCATACACGTGGAGGTCCATGCTGACTTTGTGCATTTATACACCACAGCCTGCCTGAGTATTGCGGCTAACCATGTGCATCCCCTTTGTGATCAAAGTGCAACCATCTCAAACTGGTTTCCTGAGCATCAAATGGATTTAGTGTATTCAAATCTCCTCCTCCACAGTCTCCACAGTCACCAGATCTCAATCTATTAGAGCACCTCTGTAATGTGCAGTGACTGTGTGATGCTATCCTCACAAAATGGACCAATCTCTGAGGATTATTTCCATCTCCTTGCTGAATCCACGCCAAAATAGAATTAAGGCACTTCTGAAAGCAAAAGGGGGTCTCACCCAGTATACAATACAAGCAGACATGCTCCCTCTCGCAGCCTGAGATCATCTAATCGAAGGCTGTTGGTAGTCCCTCGAACACATTTTAAGACCAGAGCAGATAGATCTTGTAGAGCGGTGGGATGCCTTGCCGCCATCATTACGTTATCTTGATTGCATTTATTCTTTTAAACAGCAGCTTAAGACTCATTTGTGCTGTGTGTTCGATTGTGCTGTTTTATAAATGGTAAATGGCCTGCATTTGTATAGCGCTTTTCTAGTCCCTAAGGACCCCAAAGCGCTTTACACTACATTCAGTCATCCACCCATTCACACACTGGCGATAGCAAGCTACATTGTAGCCACAGCTGCCCTGGGACGCACTGACAGAGGCGAGGCTGCCGGACACAGGCGCCACCGGGCCCTCTGACCACCACCAGTAGGCAAACACGGGGTTAGTATCTTGCCCAAGGATATTTGGCATGCAGCCAGGATGCAGCCTGGGATCGAACCACCGACCTTCTGATTAGTGGCTGACCTGCTCTGCCACCTGAGCTACAGCCACCCTTTTATATTATTGTGAAGCACTTTGTGGTTCTTACTGTGTGAAGAGTCCTATATAAATAAATAAAGTAAGGTACAATTTTGGTCCTCAGCAGATTTGACTTTGCCTAAAACTGCATATGCATAAATCTACCTCTCTGATATCCATTCCTTCAGGTGTTTATCAACAAAGTCTTCTTAAACGCATTATCACAAGGCACACATACACACACCACCTCTTCTTTTGTTTATCTGTAATGTACAGAACGGCTAAAAGTTAAAGAATGTAAATGCATTCTGTCCTTTGGCCACCAGATGGTGATGTAGACCTATATGATTGACACAGTAATATGTGAAACGACCACGAGAGTGCAATGCCATCACACCAACCTCTCATCTGCCAGTTTTGGGCTGCAGTGTTGAGAAGCGTGATGTATTCTCTCTGGCAGCACCTTGGACAGCGGCAATCTGGTGAGTCATTCTGCCACTGTATCCAGGATGTTTGAATCCAGCAGCAGAGGCCATGCAGTAATTAATAACCACATATTTACATTTGGGACACAGCAAGATGTGGGGTGGGTGGGGGGCAGCATGTTTATCTCCTCTGTGACTCAGCTACCTCAGTGAGCAGCAACTGAAACAAGGAAAACCTTTTTTTCCCCCTGACTGCACCAGCAACATTTTTTCTACTTCTTTTCCCCATGACATAAAAAATGTACTATGTTGCTTTTTAACCCCTTCACTGAGGGGATGGTGACTTTAATGCTGTTTGTTTTATATCAGAAGTGCTTAATGCAGCGTTCAGATGTCTTGCCAAGAAGAACGCAGATGCCTATTGAAGCAGAACTGTGAGCCAGGTATGTTGTGTTTTAAAAGGCTTCTTTTTCAAGTGGTGCAGTGGTTTGGCATACAAAAGCTTCGTGTGGGTGAATCTCATTGTGCATTGCTAGCTTTCTGCCCTTGGCTCCATTGCAGGGAGCCAAGCCAGTGTTGATGAATATGAGAAGATGGTGAAAGACAGGCGGAGACGCTGCCAGTCAATCAGCAGGGTTGTCTGGCCCCTCTCCTTCACTCTCTGGGGGATAAGATATGTGTCATTCTCCCATGAGGCATCTCACCACGGCGCTGCCTCCATCCGCCCTTTACTGTGCCAAGTCCTCTCCACCTTACTCTGTTTCTGCATGTTAGTCTGCATAATTCTACCTCTCTTCTCTTCTCTTCCTGTTTCCTTATCAGCCTATCCTTCATCAGCTCAACCTGCTGCTTCCCATCTTCCCATCTATTCCTGTGGATTTGCAGCTCTGCAGTGCCTCACAGCGACACCCTGTAATCCTGCTGATCTCTCATTCGCTGGTTTATTTCTCTTTCTCAAGCATGATCGCCACTCCCTCCTTCACCTCTTTGTTCTCACCCTCTCTCAAAAAAGCTGGTCAAAGACAACAAGCAAAACAAAACAGGACAACAGCAAAAAAAAACAAACCTAAAAAAGAAGCACCGAAGCATTAGATTACTTACGGTTTAACCAGCGGAGCCTAGTTCGTTTGTCGCATGAAACAAAAGTACCACAGAAAAGAAGTGGGACTGGTTAGCCCCAAAGCATTTTCCCTTTTTATTGCACTTGTCAGCAGCCATATCAATATCCCCAAAGCAGCCATGAAAGGCCAATCTATCCTGACACAGCAAGTGTAAAAGTGGCTGTTTTAACAAGCTCCACAACTAATTGGCTGTGTTTGAGCTCTCTATTCATTAGTAGCTGAGGTCACGCTATTCCAGCAGACAGGTGTGTCCACCTCCTTGTCGTATCGTTCTCTCTCTCTCTCTACCTATCTAACTTTATTTCTGCCGTGCTCTGTGATTCGCAGGAGGCGTCCTGCGTCTTGTAAGCGTGCCCTCCACTTCAGCACGGATCTGATTATCTTTGAAAAAACCAGTGTGCAAAAAGTGTCATGCATCACACGCACGCTGCACATTACACGTTCTAATTAGCAGCCATCCTTCATTCCTTCACAGCTCGTGAAGACATGAAGACATGGAGAAATTACACCTGAACTTTTTAAATGAAATAAATAAATCAATACATGGTCGCATTCACACATGTAGTATACAGACTAAATATCTGTGTCTTTTTAATGTAAATCACATGTCTCAAATAACCTCTTTATTGGTAAAAAAAAAAAGATAAAGAATATCAGTGACTCTGTCATAGAGTGCATGGAGACCTTTTCTAAATCTCTTGTTTTCCTGACAATTTAATTATATTATATTATATTTGTACAGCCCAGTATCATATACGGCGGTTCAAATGGCCTCACAGGCATAAAAGCACATACATCCACACAGACATATACAAAAATTGTCTGTAACTAAAGTATAAGGCCAATATGACAATGATGCATATGGTCTGTATCTTCCAGATTAGCAAATGTGGCTGAACTCAGCAGGCATGACTGTGCAGTTATATTAGTATTATTAAAAAGTGGCAGCAAAAGCTAAATGGGTCATTTTCTTGAAATTGTCTGTAAAGTTTGTTTCCTTAATATTTTGAGTAGGCTGTTTCAGAGTTTGGGGTCATGAACTGGGAAAGCTGCTGTCCCTAAGGCAATTTGGGATTTCATACACTGTACAAGTAATACATTGAAATGCATTGTGTACAAGCAGTAGAAAATACAAAATTTACTCAAATACCATCAAATCTTTGGCATCTGTATTTAAGTTGACTTAAATAACTCGGTGATTATGAGAATCACTGCTGCTCAATTGGCTTTCAAGCAAATGCTTGATTACTTGAGCAATCAGAACTTTCATATGTATAGCGGATTGAGTTCTTGTGTGAACACAACCCATCCATCCTTATTTGTAGAGCTTGCAACTCATATTCTAAAACTAAAGAAATTTAGATCATACTGAGGTAAAACGATATGATTAGTTAATGTAAAATACACAACGGTTGTGTAGGTCAGTCCATTGGCAAAAAGTCTTTAAAGCAGTATACACTTGGTGTTATATGGCCATAAATTGCTTTTTGATATAGTCATGTTTTATGAGGCGATACAATAGGCTATATCTCCTTAAAGGTTGGTGGTCCAGTCTGCATGTCAAAGTATCTTTTGGCAAGATTTTTCCTTACATGCAAGAAGCTTGAATCCTTTCTCTCTGAAGTGACCTGTCCAGGGTGTAGCCTATCTTTTACCCTAGTAGTAGTAGGCACCAAAAGAACTGCCCGAGCCTTTGAGTGAACAGATACCTGCCTCTTCTCCATGACACTGGTCCTGATCTATCCCCCATCTGTCAAGATACAGCTGCACATATGGTTGGAGGTCATGGTTCTTGTTTGCGAATGCTCTTTAGAGCCATGTGCAGTCCTCATACTTCAGCCAGTGTTAAAACTTATATGAACTAACTCTTCTTCCCTGTGATACACTGGTGTTTCCATGAGACATCACCCTTTCGGAGTCAGCTGTCAAAACACTCTCTGGAGACGGCGTCAGTATCCCCGGTGTAATCTGTTTTGGCAGACAGCTGATCCTTGCTGAGTGAAGCGGCTGCCAAGGAATCTGGTCTGAATGCCAACGCTCCCCTCTAGTCTCTCACTTACAACAAGTGAGCCGAGTCCATCTCAGGGGTCAAACTGCTAATCAAAACAAAGGCATTAGCTATTCTTTAGGAGCGTGCAGAAAATGCTTTTCCTGCTGTCTTACACCCTTGTTTAGAGTCAGCATTGAAGCGCACAATCCAAGCAATGCTAATCTCACAGTAATGGTCAAACCATTGACTCAATAATGCTTTCTTTTCAGCGCTGCCCTTTTCCACTATTGACTCTGGGTACAACGCTTTGCTCATTGACGCTTGCTAGTGATATTCCAGAAAGTAGATGAGAGGGGGTTGGAGAGGTGATCTCACTATTATCCCCTAGACGCTCCTCTATTGTGGGCAGATCAAAGTGGTATTTATGCTAGGCCTCTGGATATGTGCATGCCACACTGCTGTACAGAAGGATACTCAAATGCAATATGAAAGCCTCCCCATTAATGGATGAAAGGTTGTTGGCCTAAATCATCAGATGGAAGCCTGATTGCTTGGGGCTAATCAGGCCCCGAGCAATCCAGTGTTATTATTCCAAAGCATCAGCAACATGCAAAAGGCTGCCTCCTTTCTTAATAGTCAAAAAATAAAACTACTCATTTTTTTTTCTGCTGAGGATTAGATGGTCCTGATAGCATCTATCAGCTATCTGGGCACAAAGGATTGGAAACTTAGAAAAACACCTAGCTTGGGGCTTTCCAAAGTTAAGAAAATCAGGTCTCTTAAGCTCACAGTCTGTTACTATTTCTATTACTATATTCTATTTTCTACTACTATTTATGGGCGCAGAGTCTCCACGTTAGACTGCACATAAAAGACAAAGGGTTCTAAGCTGATGGTAGCGAGTGCCATCCATAAACTATCCAGATTCAATTCACAGATGGATGAATATTATTAGTCATAACTAATAGACTAATACATTTCACTCAGCAAAACTGAATGGGCTGTACCACACAGCAATGTCCGTTATTTGTCAGACATCTGGATTAAAAATGCGTAGAAAAGGGCACCGACACCACAAACGCAGCCATGAGCTCCACTTCGGTGACTTAAATGAACTAAGGCGAAGCCTACTAGACCACTATGGGCTACAGCTCCTTCTGATGGCATATTGATCAAAGCCTTGCAGATATCCTAATGGATGACAACATATAGGTTTTATAGGTTTTATGAAACTATCTACAGAGGACGAAAACATTTTGTACCAGATTTAACCATGAACAATTTAACATGAAGGTCAGTTGGAACCAGTTTCAAGAGGCCACTAGAGGAACTGCTACATTTGACACTTTAAAAATGTTACTTTTTGAAAGCATTTTTACATTTGCTTTGTTTTGTCCAGTCGTTGGAGATGCTGCTCGGTCTGCACATCCCATCACCGCCCAGCAGTAATCTTGGCTATGCCCTTATGGCAGTTATTTCAGGCAGTTATTTATTCCACTATACATGGACTTACTCCAGTGTAACAACATGATTTGCAGGGTAGGTTTCCCAGTTTGGCTGCTATAAACATGACACCTGGCTTTTGGGGTGTTAGGAGTGGGCTTATTTTAGCCAGTGGATGAAATCGGGGGCTGCACCAAAGCCCAGCATATGAAAAATGTGGGCTTTTTTTAGGAGTGACTCACCCAAAGCAACTCTAGTGCAGCCAGTTAAAAAAAAAAAAGAAATTGGAAATAAACACAAAAGCTTCATTTTTTTTGTTTTACATCACAAACAAAGAGAACAAGACAACAACAAGATACTTTTATTCTTAAAGTACTTTAAAAATCTACAATGTTCACTTGTAATCTGTCATGAAGTTAACGGCACTCCTTTGCTTGGAGACCTTTCATACTGTGTGTTCTGCTTTAGAGAAACACTGAATGATTGACTGAACGATTCATGTTAGAACAAACTGCTCTCATCTGCTCAACTGTGAAACTTTGAAACAAAGTTTTTTTTTTGTTTTTTTTTTTTAAAAAAGGCTCACCTGTAGCTACCACAGTTGGAGGTGCACATTGAGTTTATCACTTTGCATGTAGGAGCTCATGGCCTCTTTCAGCCTGTAGTTATGATCATAAGTGATGTCTGCCTGTGTTCCAGATGAAAGTACAGGCGTTGATGTTTTCATTAGGTCACAGACGCTGTGCATCAGTCTGGAAAAAAAAGCCTTTAATCTTTGCAAACTGCCAAAGTCTCTCAGGCTGCTTTCCTTCTCCTTAAGGGATTTAGACATCAACCTTCTGAACCTATCAAGTACCACACGTGCATCTTTTGTAGTCAAGCGATGCATGTTGAGGAAATGTCCAAAAAGCCTCTGAAATGTTAAATTATTAATCACTGTTGCAAAAATGTGCAAGCCACCTTTGGCAATATCAAACTCAGACAACCTGTAGCTTCAGAGGTGACAGTTTAAGGTTTAGGAAGCTGCTGCTGATGGCTTAAATGTTCCTAACGTATTTATTCCTTCATCACCCCCCCTCATCAGTGTGAACTTTTTCCTCTGTTTGCGCATGTTCATTTTACTTTTACTTTTTTTTCTTACTCTGTCTATAGGAAAAAATTTGTAAGAGACGGTGGCATTTGCTGATTGCTGATAGTGAACGCACTGCATGAGGCAAGACTTGCATACTTAATGCCGGAAGGCTGCAACTCCGATTGCAATCAGAGGGTCTGAGTGAGGGAGAGGGTGGGAGGGAACAAACAATAATACTTCCAAATTCAACAAGTGCTGTTGCCAGAGGGCACCAGAGACAGGGAGAAGAGTGGCTGAATAGGAGGCCAGCACAATTTACAGCTGATTCTACATAGACCTTTGCCGCTTTGTTTTTCTCTCCCCCTATTTTCCCACTCCACACACACACACACATCTCTAAATCTATGTATTATAATTCAGTCCTATTTCTGCAGCGGCGCCTGTATAGAAGCATCCCATAAACTCATTTAATATTCAAGCCATTTACTGCATGGCAAACACCCACCACTGTAGATGTATGGAGGATGTATAACCATTTTCCTGTTTCTTCAGGTAATAGGAGTAGCTGGGCAGGAAATCAGAGGGGGTCGGGAGAGGTTGAGGAACTGATTAACTTGTCTTCATGCAAATGCAACAGTGCGCTATTCTGTATGTGCTTCTGTGAAAGTGTTTGTGGAGCACGAACTTGATGGTAATATGAACTGGCCATGCTGGGACTTGGAGGCAATTTTCCTAGCTCATAAACAGCAGGATGTTGAAATAAAGTCAAGAGGGAGGGCAAATCAGGAATTGCAGGAAGGGCTGTGTGTTTGCATAATATATATGTATGGAAAAATATCATGCAAAGTCTTTGCTAAATAAATTCTCGCTGTTGTGCAGCGTTTACTCGTAGGTTACAATTCTACCTTTTGAGGCACGCACGTAAGGCTCTCTCCTTCAGTGACACTTGGAGGAAGATTCTCGGGAAAGGTTTGCCAAGGTTTTGGCCTCTTGTATCTAATCAAGTCTCTCTCCAGGCTGCTTGCCCATTCAAGGCCTTTGCCTCTGTCAGACTACAGACAAAGACTTGTTAAGGATGTAAACTCCTGGTGACAAACTGTGCTGTTACTCTAGGGGGGCTTGCGCATATCTTGCATGCAGTACACTCAGTCACAGAGAAAGGCGACAGCATAATCATGCAAATTTTTCTTCTTACCTATCCTCATAGCATGCTGAATTCTCACTGCAAAAGACTCCATTCTCCATTCTCCTTAGCTGTTGTTCTCCCCACGGCACACAGTTTATTCATTACTCCATCACCAGAGTGGCATGGGTTAATCTCAAGTGACAGGATTCAGAGGCCTTACATCCTTTGGCGAACACTCACAAACGGGTGGCGCATGGATGTTGACTTGATCGAGTGCGGCTCTGACAACTGTAATTATCCGCTGACAAGTTGCAAATCAGTGGCTTTAAGGAACAGACTTCTGAGCAGGAATGTTCAATCCAAGCTTCAAATGGGCTCAACATGTTCTGCGAGGAAATTCGATACCGGCACCCATTGTGTTGCGGGGCATCTCATGCATGTTATCGTTGTTCCATCAGATTGTGTGCAAGAAGTCCAATCCAATCCAAGTTTGGAACCGTGGAAACACAAAGCACAGAAGTTTCCTTTTCAGCTTGCAGCACCAAACACTACTTGCACAAGCAGTCAATAAATATCTGAGACAATCTCCCCTTTTTCACCCTTATATCAGTCAGACTCTAAATCCAGTCTGGGATACATTCACTGCTATCTGATCCATGTTGTCACATTCCCTACACACACTCACACATACACACACACACACACACACACACATATATATATATACACACATCTTGGTACCAACAAAACTACGCCAGTTTGCATGGTTGCCTCTATATTTCATAATGTGTCATGTAGCAGTGTAAGATATGGTCCCTGATTTCATTTATGTGGAGCAATGGTGGCTCTCTTATCAGTGCCGCAGTGAAATAGCTGTGGATCAGTACCATTAATATGTCAGTCTCGAACTGATGGAGTGTTTACACGCTGTAGGGAGTTACAGAGGAGCATTTGATAACTGTAGCAATTTAGGAAAGTTCACATAAATGTAGGCATTCCTTCATTTTACACTGACGTGAATCTGATTTTCACTCCAGTAAGTTGCCACTATTGGGCGTGACTTTCTTGTGTTTAAGCCAAGATTTGTGGAAGGGCTTTGTGAGTGATTATTTTCACATATGTGAAGATGAATTGTGGATAATTACTTGTGGAGTTCCATTTACTTCTATCACTACAGTGGGGCAAAAAAGTATTTAGTCAGCCACCGATTGTGCAAGTTCCCCCACTTAAAATGATGACAGAGGTCAGTAATTTGCACCAGAGGTACACTTCAACTGTGAGAGACAGAATGTGAAAAAAAAATCCATGAATCCACATGGTAGGATTTGTAAAGAATTTATTCGTAAATTAGGGTGGAAAATAAGTATTTGGTCACCTCAAACAAGGAAAATCTCTGGCTCTCACAGACCTGTAACGTCTTCTGTAAGAAGCTTTTCTGTCCCCCACTCGTTACCTGTATGAATGGCACCTGTTTGAACTCATCATCTGTATAAAAGACACCTGTCCACAGCCTCAAACAGTCAGACTCCAAACTCTGCCATGGCCAAGACCAAAGAGCTTTCGAAGGACACCAGGAAAAGTATTGTAGACCTGCACCAGACTGGGAAGAGTGAATCTACAATAGGCAAGCAGCTTGGTGTGAAAAAATCAACTGTGGGAGCAATCATCAGAAAATGGAAGACATACAAGACCACTGATAATCTCCCTCGATCTGGGGCTCCACGCAAGATCTCATCCCGTGGGGTCAAAATGATCATGAGAACGGTGAGCAAAGATCCCAGAACCACACGGGGGGACCTGGTGAATGACCTGCAGAGAGCAGGGACCAAAGTAACAAAGGTCACCATCAGTAACACACTACAACGGCAGGGAATCAAATCCCGCAGTGCCAGACGTGTTCCGCTGCTGAAGCCAGTGCATGTCCAGGCCTGTCTGAAGTTTGCCAGAGAGCACGTGGATGATACAGCAGAGGATTGGGAGAATGTCATGTGGTCAGATGAAACCAAAGTAGAACTTTTTGGTATAAACTCAACTCATCGTGTTTGGAGGAAGAAGAATACTGAGTTGCATCCCAAGAACACCATACCTACTGTGAAGCATGGGGGTGGAAACATCATGCTATGGGGCTGTTTTTCTGCCAAGGGGACAGGACGACTGATCCGTGTTAAGGACAGAATGAATGGGGCCATGTATCGTGAGATTTTGGCCAAAACCTCCTTCCATCAGTGAGAACTTTGAAGATGAAACGAGGCTGGGTCTTCCAACATGACAATGATCCAAAACACACCGCCCGGGCAACAAAGGAGTGGCTCCGTAAGAAGCATTTGAAAGTCCTGGAGTGGCCTAGCCAGTCTCCAGACCTCAACCCCATAGAAAATCTGTGGCGGGAGTTGAAAGTCCGTGTTGCTCGGCGACAGCCCCAAAACATCACTGCTCTCGAGAAGATCTGCATGGAGGAATGGGCCAAAATACCAGCTGCTGTGTGTGCAAACCTGGTAAAGACCTATAGTAAACGTTTGACCTCTGTTATTGCCAACAAAGGTTATGTTACAAAGTATTGAGTTGTATTTTTGTTATTGACCAAATACTTATTTTCCACCCTGATTTACGAATAAATTCTTTACAAATCCTACCATGTGGATTCATGGATTTTTTTTTTCACATTCTGTCTCTCACAGTTGAAGTGTACCTCTGGTGCAAATTACTGACCTCTGTCATCATTTTAGGTGGGGGAACTTGCACAATCGGTGGCTGACTAAATACTTTTTTGCCCCACTGTATCTACTACTTGACCTTTTTACAGTGTTTACTGATGAGTTTGTCAAGCACGTTACTGGAAGTGGGATAAAAGGAACGCTCTGAATCACACCGAATGCATTTAATGTTTTCACAGATATGGGTGCTCTAATACTTATTCCATTAAACTGAAAACAAGGATGGTGACTTAAATCAGGAAAACAAACTGATATGTGTCTAATATTCTATGCTAGTTTTATCTTTTCACCCCAAATCACCTCAAAAACCTGATATTCAGCTGTACTCACCAAGTTTACCCAGAGTCTTTCGATTCCTGGGTAGGCTCTCACTCCACTGTTTAACTCAGCTGTCAATATGCCAGATGAGGATCATCCACATCTATTTACTTTGGAGGAGTTTGTTTAAGCTTTGTGAAAGGAGTCTGAAATGAGCCAATGTGTCAGTGAAGCTCTGTCTGATGACAATGATACTGAAGATACTGAATGATACTTTTCCGTTGGTAAGCACGGCTGTTTTTGCCGCTGTTAGCTTCTGGTTAGCCGCTGTTCACTGGCGTTAGTGAAATTTTCTTTGAAGTGAGCCTAACACAGTTGGACTGTGAACTCTTGTTTAATGCGAGAATGTTATCAATCTGTTTATCAGAGGGAAAGTGCATTTTTATGATACTGAGCCCAACGTTAGCTGATACGATGTTAGCTTAAACCTAGCTGTTGTTGAATAACTGGCTTGCTGTTAGTTCCAACTGCACCAATATCATGAGTAAATAAGTATTTATGCACATGTTTGTGTGTTAGACTGCTGACTTCAGTTTAGGAGGTTTGAGGTGAGCGGAAAGAGCACAACATTTTATTAACATGCTGGTGGCGTTGCCTCTTTCCTTCGGGTTTTCGCTTCTTTGTTGAAGGTGACCCCTTCTCAGATGATGAAACATGGGTATGATCTTTCATATCTTCAGTCTGAAGGTGCAGAGAGGAATTTAAATGCCCCTTCATGGCAAGCGGACAACTGCGAGTTCTTTACTCCTTCACTTTGGCGTACTATGTATGTGGCCAGTCTCTAGCCATGTACATAAAACCCGATTAGTCAGAAGGGAGATGTTTTTCGAGGCCTTTCAAACTGCTGCAAATGATGTGAAAAAATGAAATGGGATGGAAAAATAATAGACAGGAAACAATCAGTGGGTATTTTTAATCAAAAATACCTCATGAACCAATTCCACTATCTTTGAATTCTCTATTCTTTTTTTCAAAGATATTGAATCATATTGTTAATTTCCATCAGTCAATGAAAGCTGTGGGTTTTGTGTGGTTGTGTGCTTTGTGCTTGAAGGAAAAAAATGTCCATCCCGGTTTTCCCTCCAAGGCACGAGCGATAAGCAGAGTTCTGTCCTTTCCTTCTAAGATTCCTAATTATTTAAAGTAACACTCAGGTATGCCATTCAGCGTGTTAGTACGAGCTCGGGAGCAGCTTGGGAGAACAAGAAAACAGAGACTGCTTTAGGTTGCCTTCCCAATCGACTCAAAGGTTTATTAAGTATACAACAGCTTATATAGAGAAAAAAAGGTTCGTGTGTCAGCTTTCCCAGTTCAAACCGGTACAGACCAAATAAGGAAACGTCTTCCTGCCTTGTGAGCAGAGAAGTATCCTTTGTGTAGTTTATCAGTTCAGCTACAATTTATGATCATCCCAGCAAAATACACTCCTAGACATAGAATACAGAGTTCTTTCATTAGTGAATTCTGAAACAAACCACCTGGCCTTTAACGAGCCTTTTTCTAACAGATAAAGAAAAAGGGAGGATGGGAGTAAGGAAGTGGTCTCGTCTCTGTGGTGTTTTCGACCTTGGGGTACCAGCCTGTGAGTCTTACACATTAATTCCTGGGTCAGAGAGAAAGAGAAAAACAACTAGTAAATGGGCCTTATTGAGTAACAGTTTCATGTATGATATCACTATAAAACAATATCCTGTAAATGCTATCATGGTATCAAAATATCACAACAGTGCTCAGTAATTGAATCTGATGCTCAGGTCCAGATGGAAACTTTGTGTTCTGAGGAACAGCAAGCTGAGCTGTTGGCTTACTGAGATAGCGAAGTAAAAAAAACAAAACAAAAACAAAAAAAACCATCTAGCCATCCGGACCCCACGAGCATGACTAATCATTGCAAAGCTTACTGCGTTTTATCAAAGCAACAGAAACACGGAGGGACTTTTTTTAAATTTAAGATTTCACTGTATTTGAAGTTTAATTGTGTGAGACGTACAGGCATCGGTATGCGTGCCCAAATATAGACCATCGCTGCGTTTACCGGCACAGAATCAATCAGCTAAAATTTTCTGCCTGAGCTGGATCATCTCGCTATGAATACGAACATCTGGGCATGTGCTATCTGTCAGGAACAGCTCACAGCAACTGGATCCAAATCCTTCACAGCATTTGAAATATGACAAACTGTCAATGTGCAAACTTCCTTTTGCTTCACACAGCCTCTGGAACACATAATTGTATTGTAGTTTGACTTGAAAAACCCTTCTTGGCATTATAAACTGCACTCCAGTCACTAGTTGCCGTTCTTGTTCTACATAAGCAGTCCACTCATTCCCTAAGGTTCAAGCAAACTGTATAATAATGCCTCTGAATACCAGATATGGAGTTTTAACATTTGAAATTATTCAATAATTTCTGACTAATGCGTGTCTAATAGCTTTCTTGCTCTTTCCGTCTTATAGCCTATCTCCCCTCTCACTTTGGCTCTCAGTTTCTAAAAGCCTGATTTTACAGCTTCTTTCCCGCAGTTTGTTCGGAAATGCGACAAAAAAAGAAAGAAAGAAAGAAAAAAAAAACATTGGGAAAGCGAGGGATAAAAAGCTGCCACTTTGCCAAAGGAAGTTTTAATTGGGGCCCATGGGAAAAGAGCTCCTCCCGTTTTTGCAAATTCTCTCTGCTCTTTATGGAAGCAATGAGCAGCAATCTGATGCCCAATAGGGAAATGGGATGCAGTTACGCTGACTTAAAAAAAAAAGGACAGTACGTGATTTCATAATACGCCTGCTTGTGTTTATATTTTTAAACTGCAGGGTCTTCTGTTTCTCCCAAAATGACACAGCGCTTTTGTAATCAGCCGTTGGTGTTTCGCTGTCACTCAAGATTTCATCACGCAGTCCGAGATGTCTCCGAGGACTTAGATGTGGCTAACTGTGAATAATATGTTATGCATGTAAATAGAAATTAAAAGACTCTGGCATGCATAAATTACAGCTTTATTTCACTAAAACCCCACAACAAAGGCTATTCAAGTCTTTGGGGGTCATGTTTTTTTTAGGTCTATCTCTCCCTCTTTGCCACTTCTAAAGCTGTTGTCTCACTCCCTCGACCTCCCTCACGTTCTCTCCTCCCTCCATCTTTATCTCCAAGTTCATTCATACTTGGACTGGCCACATATCGAGTTTCTGTCCAGACACACCCACAAACTGCCAGCAACGCTCGGCCTGAACTCTAAAGAAATGTCTATCAAAAGTCAAGCAAACGGGTGGAGCCGCGCGCAACAACAATGGCGGCAGGAGTGACCTCTTGACAGACTTACATCGCCAAGAGTAATTGCCTGTCATGTGCCGTACTGTTTCACATTTCACATAAAAGTCGTCTCTGTTATTCATTTAAAGTTAAGCCGGGGTGGCCAAGGTCGCCACACTTGTCCTGTAAAGAGAGGGATAATTGAACACCACACATTCTCTCCGGACTGCCACGGGATGGAGTGACAGCAGAGTCAAGAATGAGTGGAGGTTAAGAAGATAGGCATTTGAATTTGAATGCGTCTTGTAAGATGTGTTGGTGGTGTTTGAGTGTTTACATAGTTGTGTGTGGGCTCAGGGTGACTCTTTATCCTGCTTGTCATTTTCCCTAGTGTTAGTTCTCAGTCCCTCCTCTTCCTCCTCCTACCATCTAACACTGGAGGAAAACAGAGGAGAAATGCCATCCTTTTCGTCTTTAAAGCAGTGCCTATTTTTTTCTTTTTTTGATAAACCTTGGCCCAAGCAGCATAAAATGCTCATAACAGGCAGCTATTGTTGGGGTTTGATGTTTTGCCCAACAGTTATTGCATGCAGTGCACAGTATGTGAATTCACAGCTGCAATTTTTTACTCTGTAATTCAAAATGTGATCGACATGCCTATTTCAGCTACAAGACTAAGTGAATAAAAATGAAATCATTAATGGATGTGTGTATTTTATATTCTGCATTGATATATGATACCTTCAAGCCATTCATTAATAGATGTTTCAAGCAGATGTGTTTTATTAAAGTCTGTGCTCATGAAAAATGTCATCATTAAGTCCCCCCCCCCCCATAACAGAACTTGTTCAATGCTCATAACAGCTCCAACTTTGCAGAGATACTGCTGTTAGGGAAAGAAGTTGTATTAAAAAGATTTACACTGTGACGCCACCTGTTGGTTTGAGGCCTGTGGCTGTCTACATTTTGAGTTTTTTGGAACCAGAAGTGACCAGAGTGCTACAGTAACTTATTGGCCAGTATTAAAGTATTACAGTTCTGTGCAAAGGTCCAGAACCACACTCATTTCTTTATATTTTTGCTTCCAATAGCCAGACTTTCTTGATATTTTTTAAAAGTGGTTTTAAGCAATAGTATATCTTGGTTTCTGAGATGTTGTACTTCATTTTTCAGCATGACAGTGACTCTGAAAGAACTGGAATACACACTACGTTGATGGGCATTTAAAGTTAAACACACAGCTAGCATTTGCATGACAGATAATTGCATTAAAAATGCCCGAAAATCCACAAACACCATGAATGTGGTCGAGAGGTCCAATTTAATGACGTGAGTTAGTTGAGGTGACACTAAGCAAACTGCAAGGTGCTAAGCCTGCCTTTGCTGGCAGCCATTCAAAGTACCACACCCCTATTAATGCATAACTTAGAGCCTTAATACAGTCTAAAAGGGTGAGACATAAAAATATTTACCCCTTGTACATTTTTTAAGGGATAAATTGGCAATAAAAGACCAGAATTTTTTTTTTTTTTTTTTTACGAGGCTGTTGTTTTGCTCTAAAGTTGGGTATTCTGGAGTTTTAACCCTAACCCTAACACCGATATTTTGAAGAAAGGCAAAATGGGAACAGTTTTTTTAAGTGTATCACTTACAGTGATTATTGTCTTTGTTCCCTGACAACCAGGACTCGGGAGAACAAGTGTAAAACACACAAAATTACATATTCGGATCACCTGGAGTTAGAATCAGGTTTAGGGTTGGGACTGTCACCGATGACTTAAACCTCTGAGTGGGAACAGTGGAGTTTATAGGGTTTGACTTTCTCTTGGAACAAGCCTCAAGTGGCTTGTAGGAGAACTTGTTTTTGGCTTTTCTATTCCTGTTTCATTTTTCAGCTCTCGAGGTTGTCACTTGCTGTTAAATCAAAGTTTGAATTAAAGGCATTAATACAGGAACTGAAAAAGCTGCAGCTCAAAAACATCCCTGGGTCTTTACTCCTGTGAATTTAAGGTTCTGTAACAAATACAAACTAAATACTAGTGCTGTGTAATACTGCAAACTTTGGCATCAGCTAATACTAAGTAAATAAAGGGCCCGTATTTGTTGATACCAATACAGATAGCAATATTTTAAACGTATAAAGGCAGCTTATGTAGGGCAGAGCAGCATGTCATGACTTCTGAAATGAATCACCATCAATTTGCAGATTCTGAACACATTTTAATGAACACTAAATTACTGTGATTTTTTTCTTTCCACAGTAATTAGTTAACACAACAAAATACACCTTTGAGCTTTTCATGTATTTTGAAACTGGGCTATTTTGTAAACCTGGAATATAAATGTGCCTGTCTCTAAAGAACTTTGGCTTAACTTGTGTTGTTATAATGTGCTATAGGCTATAAATAAAATAGACATGCCAGTCAATACCACAAAGCTTCAGACATTTTTTTAGTGTATATTTGTGATGTGTTTTCATTTTCCCAAAAATTAACTCAATTAAATGGGCTACATGTTGAACTTAGAAAAAAGGATCAATCCTATCGCACTAGAATCGATCCAGTACCAATACTGGCATTGATTCATTGATTGATTGGTATTGATAGACCGATACCAACGATAGATACGATCAGTGTTTGGATTTATCTGCCTATATCTACTTAATATTGTAAAATTAGACTTAAGAACAAAAGAAACCAAAGCTAGATTCAATGCTTGCAAAATAGGGGGCTACATGTTTAGCACAACTGAAGTACTGAATTGTAGTATCTGTAGTCATTTTAGTGTATACAGTAAGGAATCTATGTGCTGATGCTAATAAAAGTTGATCAAATAAAAAAACCCAAGACTGACAAACAAAATTAAAGCCGAATGATACGGAAAAAAACCTAAAGAAAGGTATGAATTGTGCGATGACTCATTAGAAAAAAGAATGGGGGGGAGGCAAACTGGTCAGATTAGCAGTTGGTAAACCACTAGACTGACATCTAACAAGGAGAGCACAGGTTTATATATCAACAAGAAGCAAACAGTAGGTGTAACTAGTGAGGCCAAGGCAGGCAGTCTTATTGGAGGGAAATAGACAAAGACAGGAAGTAAAACCAGCAGAACCTCACAAAGAAAGCGACTGACAAAATAAAACAGGAAATGACTGAACAGACGCAGACACTGGGTACACACTAAGAACAGATTTTACACATTTTAAAGACCAAAACAGTAAACCAAATGATTTCTATCATTTCTATACTTTTAATTTGTGCTTACATTTTGTGCACCTTTTCCACACACTTTGCACCACCAGCATTGACACTTTCACAAGCTAATTACATTCACAATATGAAAGGAAGTCCTGCGTCTGCAGCTTGCTAGCTACCGTCTGTAGCGGTTTTAGATACGGGCGACACGGGCGGTTGCCCGGGGTGGCATTGTGGTGGGGGGCGGCATCACGAGCATCGGCAAAAAGAAAAAAATGCTCGTACTCATGCTGCATGTCAGCCAGCGCATGGCATATGGCAATGGCATACGCACCGATCGGTTTTCTATCGCCCATTTGCTGGGAGTAAGGGCCTCTCCCTTAGAGATAGGGTGAGAAGTTCAGCCATCCGGGAGGGGCTCAGAGTAGAGCAGCTGCTGCTCCACATCGAAAGGAGCCAGCTGAGGTGGTTCGGGCATCTGACAAGGATGCCCACTGGGCGCCTCCTGGGTGAGGTGTTCCAGGCATGTCCCACCGGGAGGAGGCCCCGGGGCAGACCCAGGAGACGCTGGAGAGATTATATCTCTCGGCTGGCCTGGGAACGCATTGGTATTCCCCCGGATAAGCTGGAGGAGGTGGCTGGGGAGAGGGAGGTCTGGGCCTCTTTGCTTAGGCTGCTGCCCCCGCGACCCGGCCTCGGATAAAGCGGATGAAGATGGATGGATGGATGGAAGATGGACAAGAAAAGTTCAAAGCCATCAGGTGCTCAGTTTATAAAAATGAGAAAAGAAGAGGAGGAGAAACGAGCAAAAGATACAGGTAAGCAAATGTGTCATTGGATAATGGCAGGTCAAACAGGCTAGGACCGCCACTGGCTACCGTCTTCTGGGGGGAAAAAAAAGAAGCCTTTTACAAAAATTAATTTTCATATTAAGATTCTATCATAAATCGGGCAAAAACAAGGTAACACGAAGGTGCTCGCGAGGCTGATGGAGGGCGGCGATCTACTGGAAATGACACAAACGGCCGATGATTACTATGGTAATGATTTATTTAAAATGCTCTCTAAAAAGTGTGCAACCTGTTTGTATGGGTGTTTCTGCGGTTTGATGATGAAGAGGAAGCAGAGAGGCAGAGAAGGCAGGGAGGGCCGAGTGAAGAGAGCAACTGTTGCAGAGGTGATGTGATAAAAGATTCATAGTGCAGCGGAGCCCGGGTCAGCTGGGGCCTCTGCAGCCTCTCTATATCACTGGCAGCAGCTTACTCGATGCAGAGGCAGGGAATTTGAGCACGCATGTGTGTGTCTCAGAGAAACATAGACACAGGGAGCGATACAGACACAAGTATAAAAATACAGATTCTCTGACGAGAACAGCTATCTTTATAGATAGCTGAGCGGCTCAGCTTTAATACTCTTTAATGTCTACTTAAATAAAAAAAAACATAAAAAAAAAACTTTTTAGTTAAAAAAATACTTACATATCAGGTTATACACAAGGTAAATTCACCTGCACTAAGATCTATATTGCAGTTTGCATTTGCTGTATTGAGATGCCAAAAGTTGCATGTGGGTTTATACAGATAAGAGCAGGTGGCAACACGCCCCACCTTTAGCCTATAACGCAGTGTGTCTGACAGTACCAATGAATATGTTACCGGCTCTGTGAGATTAAGAGGGACAGGCAGAGTGTTCCATATCAAATCAGGTGGAAGTCATTTCCACCTCTGCCATGCATTTATCATTCCACGTCACTCAGCATCCACCGTACCCCCACTCACCGCCCCGTTCGCTCTTGTTCCCCCTCGCACTGTCAAAACAACACCTTTGACATCTACAGGATTCCATATATATTACTCTTCCCCTCACTCTCACGGGGAGGAGCTGAGAATTAGAGTGTGGAGAGAAATGAACGATCCGATGATGAGTTAGGTGTGATTTATAATAAGGTTCCTGTGCAAAGTGCAAAAAAGAAGTTTCATTATTTGAACTATTTTTTTTCCCTAGAGATTCTGTAATGATGATGTATCGCCAGCATTACCTCCTGCTCTGATTTGACGCCAGCACCAGCAACTATATTGAATTTTGTTTCCAGGTTCTTTTCCTGGTGCTCGAGACGGAGGGCGAAGTGTGGGGTGGGAATGTGCATTACCGACGGTGAATTCTCCGCAGCCAGGCGTTATTTTTAGGGCGACAAAGGCTTGATGGCTTGCAGGCGAAGATGTCATAAGATTTTTTTTTGTTGCTATTTTCCAGCAGGAAGAATACAAACACAGGCTCTCCGCACCACAGCGGAGCATTAAGACGAGTTAAGTTTGACATATTTTGATTAGAGGGAGATGGAATACTGCTGACACTGTGTAAAAATGCAAATCAAAATGTTTCAAAATGTGCCTGGAGTTTTCCTTCCAACCCTGACTTCCCCCCCTCTCTCTCTGTATGTCATATTTTTGAGGTTGCTGGTGAATACACAGAAATATAATTTATGGTAAATCAACACTTTTTGAAGTGCGCAGAAGAAAAGTTAACAGTGGAAATGTGGACGTGCATGAACGCCTGCGTGGATTTGAATACTTGCATATTGCATCTCCGGCCATGATTAAATATCCACAATGTCGCTGTTGTTCCGTCACTTTTGATGACACTGAGCGCCCCTAACGTTGCCCAAAGCCTGGTTTATTTTCACCATCGCTCCCGTTATTCTGCTCCCACTCATTGTCTTTCTCTTCATCACTTTGCAAATGGTAAGCATTTCTCGGTGGATCTGACATTGCTCATATTATTACACGCAGTGGAGAAAATGAAGGGACAAAGAATGGGTAAGAAGCAGGAGTGAGGAGGAAGGGTTTAATGTTCAGGATGAGGGATACAAGGGGAACATGGACACACACATTAACACACAAACCCAGGCAGGCAGACAGCGTTTAATCATCTCTGCTACATTGGCTGTGTGTACTGTAGTTCTTATAGAGGCTTTTAAAAGGATTGCTTCTGTAGACACCAGACGGCCAGATGAAAGACGGACTCTCAGAGATTCTCAAAAACAATGTTATTGCGATGAAGCTCTGGGCATAGCACTGACTGAGAGTGAGACTGAAGCACTGCTGAAGATATTTGAACTTGGCATTTCAAGTAAAAAAAAAACCCAAAAAAACCCCTAGATTTTATTTTTATTTTGTTTTTATTATTTGATTTTTGAATTGTATTATTGCATAGAAAGAAGAGAAATCCAAGAAAGAAATTGGTTTATATCCTCAAAGATAGCTACTTCTTATTCAGTTAAACTGAAGACGATACTTATTATCATATTTCTTTTTTTTTTACCCCTTTGTTTTTGGAAGAGAGAGAGAGAGAGAGAGAGAGAGAGAGAGAGAGAGAGAGAGAGAGAGAGAGAGAGAGAGAGTGTGTGCGCATCATCTAAAATAAGATGGCATTTATCTTTTAACTTACATGTTGGAAAACAATAAAAAAAAAAATAGTTTCCTACTATAAAAAGGGTAATACTGTTCTGTCTTAAATTACTCTTTATAGTTTGCTTCCGAGGAGTTGGACTTTCTTATCATTTTTAAAAGGGTCTCGAGGAATAGTTCCCCAGGCTTTCTGAATGCCTTTCAAAGCTGTTCTGTGGACATTGGCTGCTTTTCTCTTCATTTTCATTCTAGTAGTACTTCAAGGGAAACAACGAGAAAAGGCTGAGGTCTGGAAATTACAGAAAAAACTGTGTGTGATGGACTGATGAACCCAAATTTCAGCATTTTTGGTTCAAATCATCATCAGTCTGTACAGAGGAGGTCAGGAGAGAGGTGTCCGGTCTTCAAGTCAGCCGTTTCCAGGTCCAAATGCTGCTTCAGGTCCCAAAGTCAAACGCACACTGTGGCATCACTGAGAGTTAAAAAATGTCTAAATTTAATAAAACGATCAGTGTGGCTGCTCTACCAGGTGTAACAATTAAGTTTAACATCCAGGCATCTATGAAAAAAGGATTTATGAAATTTAACGGAGTTAGAAGTTAGCAGAAAGTTAGCTAGCTGGTTTCCACCCACACATAATATACCATATTGTGACTGAGGGTTTTTACGTCTGACATAAGTGAAGACAGGAAACAAAACAGCAGTGTAGGGTTAGTGAAGCTTGGCTAGCTGGTACATTATGATGTGCTACATGGTGGCCAGCTACACAGGTATAAACACATAATATAAACACATTAGCACGGTGAAGCTGGAGGATGAACGCTAACTGCTTTCCACTCGATAAAACGTGAGGGTTGCTGATGGTTAGGGACAAATGCAATCGCATGGCAGGATGCTGTAAACGGACCACACTTCAGTCAGGAGAACTACTGAGATAATCTATACACAATGCGAGGTTAGTCATTGTGTATAGCCCATGCAGCATATACTGCTGCATGGGCTGGGCTGTAGTTACATTGTAAGGCTTTAAAAACTGAGCTTTAAAATGAATAGCAGCAATAAAAACCGAGGGAGGCTGGCATTGATCACTGCCTTTTTTAGGGGCTTGTACAGGTTAAATAGAGCATTAAAATATGTTAAAACCACAACAGCCTTGATAAACGCATAGTAGTTTGTACCCAGTGTGAAGTAGTCAGACTCGAACGTCAAGGAAGGTGGTAGGGAAGCAGACTATGCTTCCCTACCACCAACTAAATGGCAGACATTTCAGGTTTCCAAGGTGAGCAATTTATTTACAGTGAACTTAATTTAATGTAACTTAACAAAACTTCCCCCCAAATAAACTCTATTAACATAGCATGGATCTGGTGACACAGCTCACCTCTCCTCTCTCCTGCATCTGGTAGAGACTGGCTTTAAATAGGGCCATCAATTTCCCTCCAATTGCCCAGCCAGTACCACTCACTCAACTGAGGGATCTAAAACTCTACACAGATTATCTAAAACACAAAACCTCTACACACTTCTAGCACGCACATTTACACAACTAAATGGCAGTATTAACGAAAGGGAAAACATTCAACAAATCCCTTTAAACCTTAACACAAACAAAAGGAAGCATCTCTCTGGAAAAAGAAACCCCTCCACTTGGTTTGACCTGCTGATGTCATATGTGACATCATCAGGACTTTAAAATGAGGAAATGCCAGGCGGGCGTTTCCCCACACCTGACCCTTATGACGACTGAAAAGACAAACAAAGTAAGTATGAACAAATGACTTAATCTGTAACATAATAAAATATAAAGAAGCATAACTTAGTATTTGTCTTAATTTGCAGAATGTTTGATTTGCCGGCACCAGAACGCTTACACAAACAAACCCGAGATAGTGAGTGAAGCAATGTTACTGTCACGATCTGAGGAGGCAGACCGTGCGGTGGAGTAGTGATGTGTCCTGTGTGTCGAAGCTTCGAATCGCGCGTCGGGTAATCGCGGGGGCGTTTTTCTGAAGCGCGTATCGAGGCTTGCGTTGATTACGTATGCAGTGACGTTCGAGGCCTCGCGGGCAGTCCGTACCACGTGACTGATTCGGGAACTGGTTCACCGGTTCGCGCCAGATTCGAAATAAAATGGGCAGCAAAACACAGCTGATTCCCTCATCACATCGTGTTGTGGAATTGGATTACGTACGTGTTACATAGCTACTGGAGTACTGGACACAAATTTCTTTATCCAAACTTGTATAAACTTGCTGTGGTTTTTCTTGCAACCCCTGCTTCATCTGTGCCCTGTGAGAGGATATTTTCAAAAGCAGGAGAAATCCTCTCAAAAAAGAGGAACCGTCTTCAGCCCAGCACTGTGGGAAAGCTGCTATTTTTGAATAAAAACAAATGAAAACTTTTCCCTAGTGTCATGAGCACTGTTATACAAGCACATTCACATCACAACTCCCTCCCTTTTTGTTTCCATGTACATTCCTGTGTTAAGCTGCCAATTTATTATACACAAATATTAATTAAATTAATATAAAATTAGTATAATATTAAATATAACTAATATTTAGAGTTCAGTTATTGGTGTCATGAACAATAGTAATTCCTTTATTCATTCAACTTGAAGTGCCACACACTAGTTTGTGTCATTATTGAGATGTACATAAGAATGATTACGCAGTTACACAATCATCCCAAAAACTGTGTACTGATAGTTTCCACTTTCTCTTTTGTATCAGACATACTGAGACAATATTCGGGATAAATAACCATGAAAAACAATTTATTTATTCGGTTTAGTGGTTTACACATCACATCATTATAATTATTGAGCCCATTTCACTTGAATTGTCCACTTGATGGCGCAGTAGAGCAAATGAATCATCACAATGCTTCGAACCATGAGTCGACCAGTTGGATGGGAAGCTTCAGTTCATCATGAGGCTTCATCTCACCATCACTACGGTGGAGTGTGTGGTGGACCCAGGTGCGAACACACGAGAGTAGGCTGGAGCAAACTTATCTGAAAGCGAGCTTTTACTGTGGCTGGTGACAAGGAGTGCAGACAAGGCAGAACGCAGTGACAAACTAAACTATGACTAAACTGGGAAAGTAAAACTAGGAAAAACTATGAAGACACAGGAAACCATAACTATGAATACTAAGACTGGCTGTGACAACATGGAGGGTGGGAACACAGACGACGCGACACAGACTGTATGAAACACGGAGAGTAAATACACATGAGGGATGATCAGGGGAAGTGGCCACACATGGGAACACAGCTGACACACATGAACCTAACGACAGGACAGGAGAAGTGAAACTGAATACACTGACAATGAATACAGACTTTCAAAGTAAAACAGGAAACATGGAGATTAGACATGACAAGAACTAAACATAACCACGCAGATATGACTCATGAACCAGGGAGACTTAGTACAGGGGGAGATGACATAAACAACTAAGGAACAAAACTAAACTGCAATCTAGAAATTAACTACGTGAACTAAGCTAGGTGCAAATGAATACAAAAGATACATGAAACTCAAATACTGGGTCGCTCGACCCAGGACCATGACAGTTACTTGACAAATAGCAAATCATAGCAAATACATAGAAACAGAATAATGTGTACAATGTGCAAAAAAAAAGGTAAACACATATGGGACAAATGGAGAGCATTGCAATTGCTCCTCCTCTTTGTCACACCCAGAAGCAGGATTCATCACATCATCACTTAAAGACCGGATAACAGTGAGTGTCTACAGTCATCTGTAAAACACAATGGAGGCTCTGTCATGGTGTGGGCTTGCATTTCAACCAGTGGTGTTAAAGATCTTGTCAGTGAAAGCATACTGGCATATAAAAACAGAAAGTGGAACACTATGAGTTATAGACTGACCTCCCAAGAGCCTGGATCTCAACATTACAGAAGCATCATCTTCACAGCCGACGTCCAACCGAGTTTTCAACCTGATATCACAGCAAAACGTCTAATAGACATGCTGGTCCACCATGTCCATTTCTTTGGAGTAGCAGACACATAAGCAGCATGTAATGGCCTCCGCTGCACTCACACGCACGAGGAGTCTCCTCAACTACTACAATAGTAGGACAACACCCCCTGGCGGTGCTATATCCCAATAAGGGTTGTTACAAAAGGGTTAACTGTCCAGTCCCTGATCAACTTGAAAAAATCAGGTTCAGTCACGGTAAACAAAATTGCTCCAAGCATGAAACTTAAGTAATTCATAAACCTATTGGGCATATTAGAGGACAGTGTGTCACTGCTTCCAGAAACAAACCCAATTAAACTACAAAATGCACAAACCCAAGATTCTCATTGTGCTCTGCATGACTGCTTTGCAAAACTTGGGGCTGTGCAACGGTGAGTGAGAGACAGAGGGAGAGAGAAAAGTTGAGTTGCTGAGATAAAATGAAGCTCACAGATCGTTAAGCACAGTGTTCAGTGTAGCCCAGTGGCGGAGTGGGGAGGAAGGCCAATGATGCCAGAGCGCAGTGCAAGGAACTGTGCATGGTGTGACCCTAAATTGCTTGTTTTATATGAGCAACAGTCCAAAACTCAATTGAAACCAGATAATTTCCCAAGACGTAAAACTATTCCTTGATGATTTAGAGCTTCAGCTCACAGCCTTTCAATATGCATAAATTGGCCACAATTTCTCTTGATTAATCTATTAATCATTTAGTCAATACATAAAGAGCTAGCCAAAAACCCTAAACAAATTCAGTTTATGATCACGTAAAATGCTGGGTCTAAGAAAAATTACAGATATAAAATAATTATATTAAAAAAACAAACTTGTATGATTAATTTTAAATCAGCTTTTCAATAACTATCCAGTTTTAAGTATAAGTTCTAAAAGGATCATTTAATAATTAAAATTGTTAAATGGCTGTCAGCTGGCTAATAAGCATTTAAGTGTTTATATTTACACATCTGAGGAAACCCTGATGTTCTGCAGAATGCAATTTAAATGGTTTCTGCTTCACTTGATGAAGAAATAAGCACCAACTAAAGTTCAAGTTCTGTTGTGTTCAAAGAAAATTCAATATTTTAAGTAAAATTGCATATAATGCAACAAATCCAGGTAGCATGTGCATTTTTGTACATTCTCCTGAGTTAAGATCAAATATTCATATGAGTACTGATTCATTAGCCTCACTGCTGAGGTATAAAAAGCATTTTTATAGGTAAGTGTAACAGTGAATAGAGCCATTAACAACTACAGCATGCTTCCCCAGTAATAAAAATCAAACTCTTATCTAGATGTGGCTATGGTAATTACTCTTCACGAGACAGAAAAAAACACTTTGATATTGATTACTCTCATATTTCATTTTCACCTTATGAGACATCTCTAGAGGGGGAGAGTAAAATATGCTGGCAGATGAGCAGTGCATCTTCAGCAGAATGTTTTCCCCAGCAGGCTTTGAGGTAATAGATCTGCGCTGCAATGATTAGTGGGAAGGAATGATGAGTCTTCACAGTAATCTAACACAAATTTGGACGTCACCTTTGAAAAAAAAAAGAAGGGGGATTTCAGTAGTGCTACAAGCAAAAATTAAAACATTTTCAGTCTCAGCATGTCCTGATATGTTAGTGTGGGCTGTCAAGGAACCATTTTTAAGGAAGGTAAACATGGAGAAAAGGCTGGGGTATTCTAAATTACACTAGAAGCAGACTCATAATGGAGAGATGAATCCAAAATGTGTCAGTATGATAGGAGAGAGATTCAACAAAGAGTGTTTACAGCAGCCTGTAAAGCACGGTAAGGGCTGTGTCATGGTTGGAGACTGTTTTTAAATCACTGGTGCCAGATTGCCAACATTAGCCAGTGGTGTTAGCAATGCTGTCAAAATTGATGGAATTATGAATACAGGAAAGTACCAACAGATTTTGATTCACCATAACCATCTCATGGGCAAAGGCTTCATTCTTCAGCATGACAATAACCCCGAACACATATACAATACAATAAGGCCATATCTGCATATTTCTCCGTCTGACTTTATCAGCCATACAAAGAAATTATTTTGATTGACATAAATTTAAAACAAGCTTGCTTATTTACCTTAAAGTACATTAAAAGTAAATTTATGACCAAAATGTTAACTTTAAGTAATCGAATTAAATGTGAAATATTCATGTCAATTTGTTACCTAAGTCTAATGCAACACTTTATATTTAATGGAATTTAAAATTTAAAAGATCTCAAAATGTAACCGCACGCCACAATAAAAAAACAGCCAAGAAAGTCATTGACATGTGGAAAGAGTTACAAGGCCATTTCTAAAGCTTTGGGACTATAATAAATCACAGTGACAGTCATTATCCACAAATAAAGAAAACTTGGAAAAGTGGTGACCCTTCCCAGGAGTGGCCATCCAACCAAAATTACTCCACATCCATTAGGTCACGAAAGAACCCAGAGTGTCATCTCACATTTTCCAAAAAACAAATATGCTAAGTAAATATCTTTGTTGACTTTAAGGTTTAATTATGAAGGAGGTATACAAAGTGTAACTTTGGTAAGTAGGATGAATCTCTAAAATCTTTTGTTTTACTTTTATTGAGGAAATTTTGTTGCTAACATTACTGAAAAAGTGGATATGTATGAATAAGTTAAAAAAAATAACTCTCTCCTTTTTTTTATTTCTTACTGGTATCTTTTATCAGCAACAGTATAAAAGAAAAAGAAAAATCGAAACCCTAGGGTGTGAATTCCTTTCACTTGAATTAGTAGCATGTGTGATCCTCAAACTCAAATCTCTGCTGTATTACCAACACAAGTGACCTTTACCACATGTGCTTTCTTATTAGTTGTGTTATAACTGGAGTTTAAACCATGTACACCAAATGACATTCTTTAAATGTCACCTCACTTGAGATTTTTGAGACTTTACAAAGATATTTTATTAGGGGTGTATAGCATGCATGTTCTGAAGCCAGCTGCAAACCCCAGAATCTAACACATGGATTTAACTACAAATCACATCTCATTTCTTCTTCTGAATGTTTTTCTTTCTTTTTTTTTCTTTCCCCAGCGTTGTCTTTCTCAGTAACAGCACTTGGCATGTCGACATCACACGACGGTGACAACAACGTCTTATATTCCCAGCGAACGCATAAAGTCAAAGAGCTGAGTAATATGCGAGGAACCTGAGGATGTTTTAATGTAAGAAATGAATTGTACTTGTATCAAAAGAGGAAATTGCTTAAAATTGCTGAGAGATAGTCGTACTTCAAAAGTAAAACAAAGATCAGGCACTCTCTGGAGGCCGATGATTTAGCCTTCATTTTTTTCTCATTTTCCCAGAGTAGCCGGAGGAACAATAAAGAGGACAATACAGAGAAGTTGTGAGTTTTTATGGAAATGAGTTTAGTCGGGTATTAAGAGTGTCTTTCAATTGCTGCATATTTTATTGAACAGTTTTTTCTAGTATAGTGACCATCTCAGAGACAATGTAGTACAGTGTTTCCCACCTTTTGGATCCACTGCACATATTTCACATTAGAAAAATCACTAAAAGCATATTGATAATTTTTTCCTCCCCATCACGTATAGCGGAATTGGTTCAGTTTGTCCCCAGTATACCTTTTTTGCTTTCTTCTGACCACTACTCATCCCAGGGCCTTCCTCTGGGTCGGAATTTTCTCCAGGACTCAGGTCAGATTGAGTATTTATTCTTTTCAAATATTTATCGATTGCAATTACACACTGCGTCCTCTCAGGTTATGACTATGTAATTTCTTCTTTGTCTTCTTCTGTTTTACTGGCAATTGGCAACCCATTTCATTAGAGCAGGTAGTTGTACTGCCCTCTAGTGAAAGAGAATGTAATTTTTCTGCCCGTTACTCACGCTGATCTCTTCGAGTACTAATCAGGTAGAACCAGATAAACTTCCACGGCACACCTATGTGCCGCAGCACAGTGATTGGGAAACACTGGTGTAGTATATGCATGAAGGATAAACCATATGGCTTTGTGACCTTTCTTTAACAAGCTACTAAAACAGTATTCTAAATTTTCAAGTACTGTTTTGAACTCACAATGTGAAAGCTGCTTTTCTTAAATTCCTTGAAAGTCCTTACAGAGTGTTTGGCAGTATCTAGCTGCTAGTTAATCATTTAACTTGCAAAACATACTACAAGAAATGTCCATGTGTGTCCATGGGTACATCATGGCAACATGGTTGACCTGGGCCAAGAATTCTCACATAATAATTGTTTATATCAAACGTTGAACTGTCGATCAGTTTAAAATGTAGAAATCACTTTTCTGATATTAATAAATGTGTGATTTATCCTTCACAAATATTTAAACCAGTCTGTTTTTAAAGTTTTACAACACAAATTTTCAGAGAAAGAGAAAGAAAAGAAATTTTCTTTCTAAAGAATATGATAAGATGACAAAACTTGAGATTATATTAGGATCACTTTCAACCTGCTAACTAACACTGCCTTATGTCTCTGAGGTCTAAACCATGAGAAACACTCGCCTGAACCCTAATCCAGATGTATCAAATTTAATAATACAAATAAAAACTCATATATAAGGTTTGATAAACACTCCACTTTCCAAAAAAAGGGGGAAAAAACACTAATACTTTCTAACCATTATTTCAAGGTGGTAAAACAATTTAATAAAAAATGTTAATTTCATATTCTAATTATCTATGGATAGAGTTAGAACTAGTAATTGGGTAAAGTAAATTTAATCTACCACCACCTCAACTGGCAAAATCCACAACATGAAAATATTATCATATATATAATTATCTAACGTTTGCTACATGGATATCCACGTGGACAGGCTGACTTTAGTGGGTATAATATTTGCTAATCAGCACTAAACACAATCGCAGAGCTCAGTGACTGATCACTGTTTGAGTACTACAAAACAAATAGACACTGTGACTTGGTGATGCCACCAGTTAAACAGCCACAAGATTGTCAGTTATTGAAATTCACAGTATGCTTTCTGTTTCAAATTTAATAGCAGTTTCCTAACACTCACTAAAACATTTCACTCCGTACCACAAATATCAGTCTTGTGCAGACTACAATATATCTGGTCCCAACGGTGGCGCCAGATGAAAAGTCAGCATTCCCAGTCATCAGTGTCCAACCTCTTGGATGTTTTACTCCAATTGAATTTTCCCTCTAGCAGCAGTTGAGCTATTTCAGACTAAACCGTAAATGGTGGCGACACACAAGAGACGCACCAACTGGCAGCCTCACACAGACTTGCCAGAGCTGGCTAAAAAAAACTCCAAAAGCTCGATCCGTTTTCTCGAACGTACTCCAAAAAGGACGAAATCGCCAGGAAGTGCGAGACTGCGGTGCTATACGTCAAGTGGGAGAGGAAGGTAGTTCTCATTACAAACCTCAGTTACCAAATGCCATGCAGTTGTGATTGAAGCATTTGGCTGCACACTCATGAAAAACCATGTTTTTCAATGAGACACTTGTAATCAAATGAGTTCCATGATTATCCTGCCACGAAACAACAAGGGAAGATAAGACCATGTGCCTAATCTACAGAGAGGCCGCTCCCTCTCTTTTCCTCGCTATCTGCCCACTCCCTCCCCCCTCCTCCCTGCACAGTCTCATTCTCTTTCCAATCCTTTTTCTCATTTTGCCTCTCAAAATGAGCCTCCTCTAATGTCTCGGACTAATCTCGGACTCCGTTTCTCTTTCCTGTCCATCTCTCTCTGCCTTTGCTCTGCAGCTCCCTGCTTTCTTTCTCCCTCCCTCCTCCTCCTCCTCCCTCCATCTCTCCCTTCTTCCATTCATCATTAATTCATGCGATGCAGCGCAGCAGAGCCTCCGTGAGTGATACACTTCAGCCATAACAAACAAGCCCAAATATCTACACTCAGCAGGAATGATCTGCATCAACAAGGGCTGGAAAAGAGGGAGATTGGGCTGGGGAAGAAATATGTTTACCAATTTATTTTATTTTTATTAAATTCTTTTATTTTTGACAGTGAAAAAGCAACTTTTTCCGGTTTTTGTCCGAACTTGTTTAGCTATTTGCATTAACCAGCAGTTTGATGAGAGGAATTTTTTATTAGATGAGATTTTTTTCTGAGCTTAAAGAGACTACTGAAATATTTCAAAGAAGCTTTGCAGTCTTTTGAAAGCAGATCTACAAGATTGTTTTCCCTATTTGCCCCAGTAACTTCAACCATAACATAACTCATGCAAGACAAATTCTGTGCAAATAACAATATGAGCGCATTGAGCAGAAAATAAACTGGCTAAAATATTTAAATCCACTTATGTAACTAGCAAATTCATCCAGAAGCGCACTGTGTTGTAGCCCTTTTGTTGTTTCAATTAAGGGACAGTATAAAATATTTGTTACATCTGTAGCTACTGATGCTGCCGCGCAGTCACGATAATGGAACGTTCACATCATAGGAGTTGGACAAGAGTCTGCAAAAAACACTGCAGTCTTCCCGCATTCGTGATTAGCCCTCCATGTAAAATCACAGTTCTGCCAAATAGCCCTAATTCGAGTCTATTTTCTGATAACTGCCTCATCAGCTTATCACGCCCTCCACCCGTCAGAAAACTCTAATTTTGGGCCACAGTCCGGCTTGACAGGAGCGGCTCAAGTGCTCATTGTGCTCATTGTGCTTGTCCTTGAAGCTGTGCAGCCTTCCAGGACATTGTGCAGATTTCATCCCCAGAGAGTGGCGCTGCCTCTGAGTACTTTTTGCTGGCTCATGTCCCTCCTCTATGGACAGAGCAGCTCTGGCAGGCTGTTTGTCAAAATGCCACAGTATTGTGTGCCTATAAGAATGTGCTCACCCAAACCGAGGGCCTTGTCACGGCCGCGCTTCTCGTGGATTAGTCTGTTGGATTCGTGACTTTGTCTTGACGCTCCTGTTCTATTGAGTTCGAGTGCTGCGTGTGTCTGTGTCGCACACGCTGTAGACATCTGCATCCTGCTTTTGATATCGGCCGCTCTCATTCTCTCTCGTTCGACCGCACACTCACACAAACCAGGCGCGAGGGGCTCACAGACTTGTGCCTCTTTGACTTCTTAGCATCTACAGCCACTTTAGACATAACAAATCCCACCGCCTGCACCCATCAATATTGCATGACATTTTTATAACATTACCCCACCTTACCACAGGCTCGTGCTCTGGATAATACAGAGGCCAGCACCAGGAATAGCCCACAAGCCTTTAGAGACAGACGGGGTGAGAGCGTGATCACAAAAGAATAGCCTTTTAAAGTGGCTGCACCTTTTCTCTGTTATTGTTTTCAACATGGACTTGTATAAAATAATTGGGGGCAAGTGGGTGTTCCTCCTGTACTCCAGTACTCCACTGTGTCTTTCAGGCTGTTATTTTTACCATTTCAGACACTTTCAGTTGGGCTTTTTTTGTGGTATATCATACAGGAATAGTACGAAGCTATTTTTCTGTTACCCTGAAACCAATGAGAAGATTCATACCTTTCTTTTGCATGCAGTAAATGTAAATGTATCTTAGCTTAAAGACCGGAAGAAACAGCAGTACTTCAGGGAAGAAAAGGCTAATTCTTTGCTACTTTATTTCTTTCTCTTATCCTCTTATCTCCGCCCTTTCTTTCTCATGGTGGCCTAACATGAATACGTTCACCACAACCTCAATAAATACAACACCATGCATCCTTCGAGTCCTTTCTGTCCCTGCACAGCTGCAGCCGAAGTTTGAGCAGGAGGGAAGAATACATCTTATGATCGGGACCCAAGGTAACGCAGCGGACGTCATAATTCTTTTGAAAATGCTGAATGATTGCTTTATGTTCTTGAGCCTTGAGCATGTCCTTTGCTTGATTTCTATGATCACAGGGACTATTTCCAGGCATCGTCTCTGGGCTTGAGCTGTGTTTTATTTTCCACTGGCATTTGTTTGAAGTATCATCAAACACGACTCGCAGTCTGATGAGAGAAAACATTGAAACCTGAGCTCACCTTCTGAAAGAATACTTTTCTTATCTGCTCTAAATCCATTTCGTTTTCATAAGACAGATTTAAATATAGTCTGTGTATGCAAATGAACTGTCCTGTCAGGTGCATAATTAGGCACAATTACAAGTTCCTGTCCAGTTCCCTGGAGTGCTACCAGCACCTGACATCAGAGATTTCCCAGAGAGGAATTCAGCTATGCAAACTAAGTGACCCTACATGATTAATTTGTTCACTGCTCTTAAGGCTTGTGTTAAAACTTTGTTGGAAACTTTGTCCATGGTTTTATTTCTTTCTGACCTTTGTTTTTTTTTTTAAACTAACACCAAACTTTTTTTTTCATTTCTATTAAATTACAGGTGTGCATGGTCACAAGGAAAGCATCTTTGCTAAGCCCAAGTTCAGGAAATTACCTCCGAAATGCGTGAAATTAATAACCAGCAACTTGAATTCTTTATTTCTTTTTGTACACATCAATCCTGAATCAGCTCACTGAATGGTCATAATCACCCTTAACTCCATCTCCTCTACCTCCTAGCAGCAGAAGCAGTAGGCCATTATCCTACAGTTTAATTAGACATAAAGAGCAAGGACTATGAAGACATCAACTACAGTTAAATGCTGTTGTAAGATAGCAAATGTACCCTGTGCTATGCATTGTAAGCAGGTACATTTTAGTCCAAACCATTTTTACTAGCCATCTAAACCTGAACAATAGCTTGAAAACAATTAAAGAAATAATCGTGATGTGATGTAATGAAAGTCTCAAAGACAGCTAGTAAACTCTGATTAGATACAGTTCTCGACCGTGTCACATTGGAGAATCGAGTGGATTTTGCTACTGCCACCCTTCTTAATCTATCAAGTAGGCAGATGTTGACTTAGATGAGGCCACCTACTGATTGCTTTCAGAACTGCCTTCATTCTTCATGGCACAGATTCAACAAGATGTTGGGAACCTTCCTCTGAGATTTCTGGGTGAAGTGAAACATGAAATTCATTCCTCTGACTGTCAAAGTCTTCATTTAAACAATATTGATCACTAAACTAATTAACATGTGCTGTTATACACGTTCGCTAACTCTACCCACAATGCCACAGGCTTACAATTGTGAATGAGATGCATTTGCCATTTAGAGGCTTTGAGTGTCTTAATTACAATAGTTGGTGTATGATTTAGGGAAATTTTTATCAGGGCGAATGTGTTGACCTTCCACATGGAGGTGAGGACCTTTTTGCAGTGATGCCCAGCCAATGGAAATGATTTCATTCCTGCCCTGTAGTCCTCTACCCATTAAGTATAAGTAGCTTCTCCCAGTGAAACAGCCTCCAGGCGAAAGAGGGAAGCTCATTTGAACTTTGCTTTAAATAATGCTCACCTCATCATTAACTAAATGCTGCAAAGAAAGATGTGGAAATCAGGGTTGTGGGATGACCCGTTATCTTTAAAACATTAGTCTTCAGGTCCATTTAATACTCTTAGGATCGTTAATGGGAACTTGCCGCTGGAAAGTGCGCCCTAACTACTTCATTAGTCTTCTTTCCTTTTTTATTTGTTCCTAAACAAACATATTTTTAGTTAGCAATTTGCCTAATTGTGCATAAACAATCATTGTCCTGTCCCTTAGGAAGGTTGGACGCTGTTCAGTGTGTTTGAACAGTTATTGTTATGGTGTACCTCCAAAAAGAAACTGCAGAATTATCCAATCAGTGCTGCACCCCCACCCACCCACCGTTCTATCCTTTTTTTAATATCCTTTTTCAAACGCCACGCACGAGACATCGCTCCCATCTCTTCCTCTTACTCCCCAGTAACCACGATGTATTCACTGCCGCATTACTTGTTGTAAATAATCAGATTATCAACCAAAGATGGCCCCTGATAAACAGAGCACGTGTGCATGTTGGTGACTTGCTGCTTACGCAGTGCGTTATCATTTTAATGAGGATCTGTCACTGTGTGTCCGTTTTTTCTTATTTGCAAACTGCCTTTAATTTGCCCCAACACTGCCACTGGGGCCAGTGAGAGAATAATTGAATGAGATACAAATAATGAATTAATATAAATGCATTAAAAAGATTCTTCTGTAGGGGGAAACACAGGCACACACACTTTAACAGCTTGATTGTCGGGACTAATTTGATTGAAGGCAACCCGTGGCTTGTTGCAATTAATATCAACAGTCAAAACAACTTTCAGAGAACTATTTATTTAAAGATTTTTGCAGCTGTGTGCAAAGCCAGCGATGCACCAGATTAATCAGCCGTCACTGGGCCGCTATGCTAATGAGCAGCAAGCTGGATGAATCAAATTTTGACTTCAGTCATGTTCAGAAGTTTGGCCAGTGACAACTGAAAAGGAAGGACATGCGATGGCTGGTGAAATGCTGGGATAGAATCGTAAACGAATTGCAACAACTAATTAGCCGGTAATTATGCTGAAATAGATGTGTTTCACATTGTGTGTGTGTGTGTGTCTACACGACTTTCCATAGTGCAACACAAGCCAGCAATTGACACATTTGTTCTGATTTGATTTTGGCCACAACTCCATGTCATGACTGGAAATGCAGATAAAGAACAATATAAACCCTGTCAGTATAAATACTTTCATATTACATCGAATAATGTATTTCTGCTCACTGTGGTTTCATGCATTGATTTTGAAAGATAAGTCCTCCAAACGCTCATCTGGCTGTCACACATATTTTAATGTGAGGGGTTTGTTAGAAGTTAAAATTGCCTTGTCGTGTGCACTGCAGCCAAAGCGGCAATATCTGATGAAACTTTAATATAATGTTCTTCTTAATGTTTATTTTCTTACGCTTTCATAATCCCTTACAACTCTTGTTTTCCATTCTTTTAAAAGTATAGTTCACATTTACGCATTCACGTCACCGAGTTCCCAGGTACTTTTGAAAACAATTAAATTATGCATAAAGTATTTTATTTATTATTAAGTAACCCAGACCATTAACACAAACCATAACCCGCCTTTTTATGAACTTAAGCTTTCGGCTCTTTTGTCAATGTGTTATTGGCACAGTTTCACAGTCTCATAATTTTAGATTTATATGCTACGTCAGACACGGTTAGCTGTCAGCCATTAAGGATAATCATGTAGCTGCATTCAATAAATGTCAAAATATGTCAGTATTTGACAAAAAAAACCAAACCAAAACACAACAATAAAACCATCCAAAGTTGAGCTGTTTTATCTTTTGTTTAGCAGGATTAACAGAAAGATGCTTGTCGTTCACTGATCATGTCGGTCCTGTGTTTTTCCTCTTTGTTCTGTTGCTAAGAGATTCAGATCTCCACCTTTCTAAACACTACCAAATGCATGTGACTTTTACTACTAAGTGGGTACACAGCAGCAAGAAGATAATAAAAACTGCCCAGCCTGTGCCACAGTTAAAATCGTTGATGCAACAGTTGAAAAATGAGTAAGAATTTTACAATGTCGCTATAAGTTGTGTAGGTTCACTAAAATAAGCATGCTTGTAATATGACAAAGAACTGAGGGCTGTTTCCAGTTTTATGGATAAAATAAAACAAAGGCGTTTGATTTACGGAAAAGAGAGAGAAAGAAAAGAGAGGCTCACAAATAAAACGCTATGAGATGGCGAGAGCAAGGAGAGAAATACAGTGTTTTTGCAACATAAACCAAAACATCTAAATTCCCAAATTATCATCCCAGTTTGCGCTGCTGCTTCAATCTTAGAGCGTATTTTCTGCTTCGCTTCTTGTGATTTTTTTTTTGCTGTTTTCCAATATATTCAGAGTACGGCATGACAGGGTACGATATTGAGTCTATGTCTGCATGAGCGACTGTGCATATATACTGATTGTGTGTGTGTGCGCGTAGCTGACCTGTCAATGTGGCCACTTAGATGGTTGGAAAGAGGGTTGGGAACACAGAGGGGGAGCAGTGAGTGAGTATTTGTATCTCAGGTGCACTGCAGGAAATGAAAAATGAAAATGAAAAAGAAAAAATCGAATGTGAGAAGCGCTTGTCAGAGATGGTTGCTGCCATTTCTGACAAGAAATTAATAATATATTTTTGCAAATTTGCTATGTTATTCTGGATTGGAGGCTTGGACTAGTGTCCTGTCTGGTGGACTACAAAAGGGGAAGAATGCTGATTTTGAGAGAGAAATCTATATATGTATCTATCTTGCAGAATGTCTCCAAGGGCAAAGATACATTGAACAAAAGGTGCCTATATGTGCTCTATATAAAACTGTAATCTATTGAGATGTGTAAATGTTTTCTATGCTGGCAAAGAGAGCTCAGTACAGATGTTAAAAGAGCACATTGAAAGAAACACAGAGGGGAGTAGCATCTAAAATATAGATCTTTAATCCTGGCAGGGGTCATATCTCTTTAAGTGTATGACCCCTGCCAGGATTAAAGAGCAAAAGAAAAACAAAATATTGAAACCAAGACCAAAGTTCTCAAAGTGAGCATCGGAATGATGGAGAAAGATGATTCAAAGAGATTTTGTCATGGTCCTGGGTCATTTTGGCCCAGCGTTTTGTGTTTCCTTGAAGTTCATTTTTGTGCTTTGTGTTTATTCTGATTTTGTATTGGTTTAGGGTTGAACCTGTAGTTTGGTGTGTGTATTCAGCCCTACCTGTGTCTGTCCTTGGTGCTCTGTTCATGTCCCCGTGTTGTGTTGTAAATCAGTCTGTGTGTTCCTGCTTTACTTTGAAGGCTCATGTTCTGGATTTCCTATTCTATTTTGAAGGTCTGTGTCTGTTGTCATTGTGTTCAGCTTGTGTCCTCCGGTCCTCATGTGTATTAGGTTCAGCTGTTCTTCCCTCCTGTGTGTGATTACCTGATTACCTTGTGTGTGTATATTTAGTGGGTGTCGGTCTGTGTTCATTGTCGGCTCGTCTGCGTTCTATGGTGTTCCTGTCTCTGCGTCTCTCTGCCCCGCACCCCTTTTGTATGGTCTCAGGGTTGTCATTTAGTTCTCCCAGTTTAGGTTTCTTCAGTTGTTTTGTCATGCCTCACTGCCTGTTTCTGCCATTGTCACTTTGTAAATAAACATCACTCGTATCATCAGTCACTGCTGCATTTTGGGTCCTCCCTTTCCTCCACACCACACGGCTCACTCCGCCAGCCGTGACAGTTTTTGAATGCAGCGTGGTGGTTGGTGCCAGATAACGCATGTTACAAAACTAGATGACTATCAGAACTCAGAGGTTTTAGCGGAACAGGAGATTCACATCATGGATGAGTGGCTGACAAATCTTTAGCATCTGTGTAATGCTATCATGTCAATATGGACCATCTCTGAAAAATGTTCCCAGGACCTGGCTGAGAAAAATTAGGCCAGTTCTGAAGACAAAAGGGAGTCCAGCTCAGTACTAGTAAAGTGTACTTAATAAAGTGCATATACAGATGTACTAGGCCACATTCAGTGACAATGCTACAGGTGCATAAAGTCAAACACACAACCATGCAGTCTGTCTTTGCAAACGTTTGTGAAATAATGGGTTTTGACTTTATACTATCATCTTAGAAATTATGTCTTTGGAGTTCAACCATCGCTCCCATTTACACTGATGATCAGTAAAAATATACATTTAGTCTTCATTAACCCCCACCCCCCCCAAAAAAAGAAATGTGTCTGCATGCAGGCTGCAGTAAACGTCAGCCAAATTACTCATACAACAGATGCATGAATAAAAAGGATTCTGTATGTAAGCTAAACAGCAGTTATTACTCAGGCTGTGGATTTACATCCTGTCGGTTGGATATTGCTTTCCTGAGCGTGGAAGGTCAGCTCTCATTGCTTTACTAATATCCTCAGGTCCTCCTTTCATTTTCTAAGGCATCCTCTTGTTCCTCTGACTGCATTTGTGTGTGTGCGCAGGAGCAGCTGAGGTGTGTGTGAGGGCTCTTAAGGCCTCTGTGTTCAGATCAATTTTATGGCTGGCTTCATCGCAGCTCCCCGTCTCTTGCATACATCAGCTACGCTACTGTATGGTCATATGAACACTCAGTAGGCACTATAGACATCAGTGCACTGACATCAATTTTTGGACGCTCCAAGTGTATGATTGTACAGTTTTCCACCCTTTTTTTGCCAGCTTCTCCCGGCTTTCAATTCTTAGTTCTTTTTCTGATACCCTTCCCATTTCGGTTTGATGTGATCTTGTCATGGTCCTGGGCCATGTGGGCCCAGTATTCTTAGTTTTCATGTATTTTTGTATTTTGTTCTTTATTTAGGCCATGCTTCCTGGGTTGATCTGTTACGTTGTTCCTTATGTGTTTTCCCTTCGTGACTCTTACCCCCTGTGTGCCCCTCTGTGTATTTATGAGCCCTCGTCTCTCTTTGTGTTTTATTCTATGTTTTTCCCCAGCCCGTTATGTCTGCGTTCTCCCCGTGCTCTCTCTCCTCCTGTTTGAACCTCTGTGTACTTCCTGTTTTACTTTGCCCATCTCCCATCAGTGTTACGTTCACTCCTGTCGTGTCTTGTTATGATTATCAGTGTCACCTGTGTTCCCCGTGTGCATCCACTTCCCCTGATCATCCCTCATGTGTATTTAGTCTCTGTGTTTCATACAGTCTGTGTCGCGTCGTCTGTGTTCCCACCCTCCATGTTTCCATGCCCGGTCTGTTGTATTCATAGCCTTACCTTAGTTCATTCCCAGTTTAGGTTTGTTTAGTTATTGCTTTTGAGCTGCCCTTATTCTTGTTTGTTTCTCTTGCGTTACCAGCCACAATAAAAGGCTCGCTTTTGTTTAAAGTTTACTCCCGTGTCACTCGTGTCCGCACCTGAGTCCTCCACGCACTCTCCACACGGTCTGTCACAGCGGACCGTGACAGATCTGTCTTTCAGATGACTGACAGCGTGTTAAATATTGAGTCTTACTGTCAGATGCTGGTTGCTTTAAGGCACAGCAAGTCACACCTCCCTCTTAGCCTCCAGCTTCTAACAAAACAGATAGCTGTGATTTAAAGAAAAGCAGCAGGAGCGAGAAAGACAGAAAGAGAAAACAGGGCAGATGAAAAGGATTACAACATCTTATCACTCTTCCAGCAAATGGACACATTCATTAATTATTGACTCCGAATCCATGTCCTGCCATTTTATAGTGGCCCACGTGCCGTAAGGGATGACTCAATCTGCTAGTCGGGAGGAGAGATCAAGGATGGGGCAAAGGATGACTCTCGCTTTGACATCTGCATCAACACAGTCACACGCAGAGCTCATCAGTTTCAGTGAGAGCTTTTCTATCTTATGGTATGTAGCCACTCTGCATGAATTAGGTTGGCTTGAAGAAAAATATTAGATTTTTTGTGTGTGCAAAATGCAGTGATAATAAAGCTTGCTTAAATCCCTTTATTTTTAAGGCCTATGGCAGAACTCACAAAGTATTCATGTTTGAATAATTGTGATTATTTCATAACTAGACACTTCAATACCGCAGGCATGTCCTCTGTGATAATCAGGTTGAGTTTTTGCACAAGTTTGTGTAATAAAGACAGCGTTTGCTTCTGTCCAAGGGCCTCAGCTCTAATAACTAAAAGTATCTTGTATTAAAAAGCCCAAAAAACAGACTGTGAGATCTGATCTTAGTCTTTATACACAATTCCTCCTCTAGACGCAGTCTCTACTTTTGCTTTTAAATAGTCAGAGCAGTAAGAAGTAATTACTTTTCCTGCTCTTAGCCTAATAACGGACTATAGTATAATTCTGCATTGTACAGATGGTCACTTTGTCAGATTAGGGCCATTACAGAATAAATACTTGGCTGACAATGAGTCAAGGAGGACTGCATGATGGACCAGTCCGGTCATGGTTTGCCCTCCTTCACAACACGAGGAGCCAGGGCCTGACGTCAATGTTCCACCCGATAGAAGCGACATATGAGATGAACATGTGAGACCACATTTTTCAAATGAATATGAATTTGGGGCAATTTATCATCATTTGATGAGCTGTCTCTTTCCTCCTCATTTGGTTGAAATCGAGTGAATTTGCGCACTTTCGCTGTGCAGAAGGTGATGTTACACTGGTCTAGAATTAATTTGGTGTAATGCCCCCGACTCGAGGGTCATCTTGACATCTTTCTGCAGAGATAGGATAAAAGAAGCCTTTGTCGTGCCCAGTGCTTTTTTTAAAAAAAAATTGGGGTTCTGGGCATCTCACACCTGACGTAGAGGTCAAACGTTGGACAGAATTTGCATTAAAGTCCTATTATTCTTCATCTCATGGACTGAGATAATTCAATTCATTAATTATATAATCTACAGGAAGACTGGTTAAAATGTCTGTGTTACCCAAAATAAACCAGGACTAGCACCAGTGGAGATAAAAGGTGTCAAACTAAAGGCCAGCTGTATTAATGCTACTTCTCCAGGAATCTTCCTGCTGGCTCCATTAGTCTGCAACCCATTGATTTAATTTCACCTTGCATGCATTGAGTGCATTCCAAGGTCACATTTGTCATTTGCCCTTGAAATATGTAACCAATTTTACGGATGGGTCATGCCGAGAAGGTTTGTCCCTCCATCTGCATGTGTTTCCTGAAAAAAACAAGAAGGGAGGAGAAGGAAAGAAGTAGTCATGGGTGATTGGTTTGGTAATTTACAGCAAGGACTGCTATATGGAACAAAGTGAGTTTGAAATGTCATCTGTCATTTTCTGTGATTGCATGGCTGGAGCCGCTTTTGCTTTTCCACGCATATTCAGAACCTCTCTTTCTTTTTCTTTTTTCACTCTCCCACACGAGCAGATCCACATACTCACTTTCAAATAATTGTTTAAAAGTCAAGGGAAGGTTTTGTGGAGTGCGTCACAGATCTTTTTAAAGGCTGCTATCCGCATAAACCTTGCAGCTGAAATCTACTCAGAACAATCCGTTGCATCAGTAAAAGCTAAGCTAAGAATCACGTATGCGGAGCGTGGCTTCTAAAAGGAAGCTCACAAACAATGGCACAAGCTTTCTCTTTGCTAATTTTCTCCTAGGATCTGAACGGAGTCTGTTTTCGGCAAAGCCAGAGGTCAAACGAAATGAGCACAGACATCTTTGGCTCGAGTTTAATTGTATTTAAGAAAGAGAATGAGCAAGTGTGCAGATCTCTTGGTAATTAAAAGCATGTTTAGCCTTGTAGTGGTCTGTGTAATGTCTGAGTGAGTTCATTTTTAAGCAGGGCAGGTATTTCCAACAATTCATAGTCTGCAAGTGAGTGTCATGTATTTTCAGTTGTGACAACCGACTTGATATTACGGAATAGCATATTCAGGTAAATAGCACACCACTTATCATTCACATTTCCATGTCATGTTGAGTTCTTTTAAGAATTTTGAGAAGGTTAAAGTTAGGGTGTTGTTCACCAAGGGTCATCTATTTTCTCTTCGATTTAAATAGATGCGAGCCACGCGAATGGAAATGTGGCTTGAAAGAATTGTAATCATACATTCAAAGACGTTTCAGAGTGACAGCCAAACATAATCAGATGGATCAAAACATTTTTTTTCTTTGAGAAACGTCTATTAATTTTTCTGCATGTTTTCAGCAAACCTTATGACGCTCTCAGCGAAGGAAAGCGAGACTGTAGCTGTAGCCGATCGACACAACTGTGTTTGATCACAGATCTACAGATGGCTTCCTAAAGCATAGCCTATAGTCAGTCTTTCAAGCACATTACCCCAGCTAATATAATTTCTGTTATTAATATCAGCATCTTATTTAGCTCCAGCTGTGAGCAGTAATTTGTTATCATAAGATTCTCTGCATGTTCTAATCTACGCAAGTCTTCCGTCTAAATTTTAACTCAACCCACTGCTATTCCATACAATTGACAGTAATGTCCACCTTAAATTAGATCTACATTGTGTGGATAAAGAAAAAAAAGCGATAAAAAAGTACATTTAAAAGTGTGTAACAGCAGGTCATCATTTTGTGCTTTCACTCTACATCAGATTTAATATTATTACTTTTTGGTCTGACCATGACTGCAGCGATTCTCAGCTCCTTTGAAGCTAAACTTCAAAGCGTTCCTGAACTCTCAGACAGGACCTCAGATCGCTGTCATTCTATTCATCATTCAAAACACTGTCTTTTCTTCTAAGACTTAAATTCAAATGCTTTTGCAGAATTTGTTTGGCTTGAAATACTGCATTGTAATTCCACCCAAACGATGTCAAACTCGATTTACCCGAACCGTACACAAAGGATAAATCCTTAATGCCGAAACATCCCATAATCCAGTTTGTTGACAACAACTCTGGCTGTCATGCAAGGACAACTTTCTCAACTTTTCTCAACTTTCCTAACCTCCAAAAAAAGAAAAAAAGAGGAAGAAGAAGAAAAAAGCCTGTCCGTTCATACACATAAGCCAGAGGCATAACTGTTAGGTACTGAACACCAGTAGCCGTGATAAAAGGATCGTGTTTTGACGATCTCCATGATTTTAATTCCTCTTACTGTTACTGAAAGTCTTCATAAAAAAGCTACTGAGCTAAATTGTGACAAACAAGAAGGTGACATTATTTGCATTGTATGTATTTGCATGCATCCTAACTCGTTATCAACACAAGCACTCTCAATGAAGGCACCGAGGGAAGCAGGATGACATTACAATGATAAAAGAAGACATTATAACTAATACGACTGTGTAGGATCACAGCTGGAATTACTCTCAAATTGCTGGATCAAAACTGCACACTGAGCTGTTCCCCTTTCAGATCCTTTTTAAATACCAAGGGAATGTCAAGGGTCTTGCTGAGTTATTAGAAGTGCAGCACTTGAGTCAGCTCAAAAGCAAGAGAGTGTCACAGACTGGCTTTTTCGATCACTATCTCAGCCCTCTTATGACTGTGCTAAAAGTAGATTTTTTTTTTTGTCACAGCTTGTGAGGGATGTTCAGAAATAAAGGAACCCTGCTTGATAGTTCATTAGCAAGTTCAGTTGAGCTTTTTTGTCTTATTATTATTACAGGTGACTGCATATATGCATATTACCATCCATCAATCCTCAGAGTGCCTGGGGCTGCGTGCTGCCTATCCCAGCTGTCGTATAGGGTGGAAGGCGGGGTACATTCTGGAGAGGTCGCCAGCCTGTCATATTCACACCTATGGTCAATTTAAAATAGCTAATTAGCCCAAATCTATGTATGTCTTTGGACTCTGGGAAGAAGCTGGAGAGAGCCCACTGCCACACAGAAAGGGACCAGCCAGCCATCGGATCCAAACCCAGGATCCTGTTGCTTTAAGGCAACAGTGTCACCATCATGCTACCCTTCATATTACCATGTTACCAACATCATCATTAAAGCTACAAAGCTGTGAGAGCACATACTAAGTTTTGAAATAAGAATGTTAATCCTGCTACAAAGAAAAACATCAAGAATCAAGGTTTAACCCTTGTTAACATATTAATTTTTATATATATTATATATATTAGTGAGCTAGGAGGTACACTCATATGAACCTGGCATCCCATTCTTAATCCATAGGATTTAATATGATGTCAACCCACCCTTTGAGGCTATAACAGCTTCAAGGTTTTCCGTGAGGTTTAGGAGTGTGTTTATGGGAATTTTTGGGGCATTTCTTGGGTGTGGCATGTGGTCGATTCTTCACTCATAATTTTTAACCACTCTTCCAGAAGCACATTTGTGAGGTCAGACACTGACAAGAAAGCCTGACTTACAGTTTCTGCGCTAATTTATCCCAAAGGTGTTCTATCAGGTAGGGGTCTGGACTCTGTGCAGGCAAGTCAAGTTTTTCCATACCAAACTTGGTCATTGATGTCTTTATGGATCTTGGTTTGTGCACTGCTGCACAAGGACGTGGCCCCAAACAAACTGTTCCCACAAAGCTGGGAGCATGAAATTGTCCAAAATGTCTTGGCATGGTAAAGGATTAAGATTTTATTCCCAAGTGTCGTCTTCATAGCAAATTCCAAATCCAGACTCATCCATCGAATTATCAGACAGAGACCTGTGATTCCCCACTCCAGAGAAGAGAGTCTCCACCGCCCTAAAGTCCTGTGGCGACGTGCTTTACACCACTGCATTGGATACTTTGTATTGTGCTCGGTGATATAAGGCTTAGCCATGGAAACACATTCTATGAAGCTCTCTGTTCTTGAGCTAATCTGAAGGCCACATGAAGATTGGAGATCTGTAGAGTTTGTATGTAGACAGTTGGTGACCTCTGCACACTAACCACATAAAATCACCACATTGTGGCTGATTACTGTCGCTCCCAATCACTTTCATAAGTGTTTGTAGAAGCGGTCTCCATGCCTAGGTGCTTGACTTTATACACCTGTGGCCATGGAAGTGATTGGTACACCTGAATTCAATGATTTAGATGGGTGAGTGAATACTTCTGGTGGTATAATGAATGTCATGAGTAGTAGGAGCAGTCACAATGATGTCTGAGCATTTTTTGCTATGGAATTGGAGCTCACTAATAACCGTGCTTCCTGTGTAACAAACTTAAGGAAGAAATCCCATCCCAAGTCAGGTCATATTTCCTATGCGTGCTTTTTTTTAAATTTCAGCACAACATGTAATCTCTCCTTCTGTTTTCTTGTTCTCCTCTGTCCTTTTTCCACTGTGCGTGTATGTGTGTGTTCTGCTGTTCCACTGATTTGCTTGGTGTGTGTCACAGTTAAACAGACACACACACACAGCACAAGAGAGATAGGTGAAGTGAAGATAACATTACTTGGGCTGACACCATATTAAGATACTTTAAGTACGATGACAATTTTGCCTAAATGCTGCACCCAGGTGTTGTTTAATGTGCTGCAGGCACTGTGTTTTTTCCCATCACCTTTTTTATTTTTTGTCTCTCCTGACGTGCTGCGTCTTCCTTCCTTTATCCCAGTTGTAGTGATTTATTAAGCACTGGGTTTTCCTCTTCCTCTTAATAAAACACACACTTTGGGAGTGTGGACCGGTGCTGTGTCTTCCTCCATGTAGCAGGAAGTTTTTGAGGGGCAATAAAGCTTGCAGCTAAAGTAGAAGGCATCTTCTGAGGGAGGAGGTGGGAACTGATTTGCATATACAGAGATCTGTAGATACTAAATAAGGCAAAGGTGTAAAGCAGCAGAGGTGTAGTGAATGGTGCCATGCAGTCTGAAGCAGGTTAATATTTACTTCTTTCTATTGATTCACCTCACTAAAGAATTTGTATTGATTTGGCCTGTGGACCTCCTGGAGTCGGTGACTTTTTTTGTAAACAGATCTACGATATGTGTGCACATGTACACCTGAGTAGAATCCAGTGTGATTTTTTTTTTGTGTGTGTGTATTTGATTATTTTTCATAGGAAACGAGGAGGCGTTTTTTTTTTTCTTTCTTTTTTCTGACACCTCGTATTAGCCCTTTGTGGAAGGGAAGAGAGTGTGAATGAGATGCTGTGTATCCTGTGGGAGGTGAGATGTGCGATGCAACCATGTGTTTTGATGCTGACATGAGATTGACAGTGCGAGTGGTTGCCAGTGCTGCTGGGTGTCATGCTTTCACATTTCTTGACCTGATGCAACTTGTATCTCATTATTTACACAAAATAATAAAATGAAATAAAGAAAAAAATAACTGGAAACCAGTAAAACTACTATGTTACCAGTATCTGAGCTGGGGACCAGGAACAGAGACTTTTTCCTTCAAAATAAAACTGCAAAAACAAACTGTATAAAAGTTGGTGAAGCAAACACAGAAGTCCCATAAATGGCCACCAGGGGGCAATACGTTTTTTTTGTAAAAAATACTTTTTCTGCTGAGTTTATGATCTTTTATTTTTAAAAAGAAATAAAAAATCTCAATATTTTAAACCTGAGGTACCAGGTTTCTTCGACTCAGGTTTTTGAGTTTGCATAAACCTTTTGTTCATTTCTTGCAGGCTATCAATATGCTAATATTCAGTTTTGTTACTTAAGTTTCATATTCTTAGTTCTTGTTTGATTTTGTTTCCTTTGATGTCCTGTCTGTCTTAGTCTCTCCTTGGTGTGTCGTCCCACCCTGTGTGTGGTCATGTCTGTAACATAAAGAAAAAAGAAGGAAAGACTAATTTCATTAGCATTCACTTACCGTATTTTTCAGACCATAAGGCGCACCGGATTATAAGGCGCACTGTCGATGAACGTGTCTATTTTCATACATAAGGCACACCAGATTATAGGGCGCATTAAGCAAAACAAAACAGTCAGATAAGTCAAACTTAATGTTGAATTCTCTTGCAGCTGCTCTATTCCCATGTTGTTGCAGTATATTAATGACTAACCTCGTATTGTGGATAGATTACCTCAGTTGTTCTCCTGACTGAAGTTTGGTCCATTTACAGCATTCTGTCATGCGATTGCATTTGTCCCTAACCATCGGGAACTTTTATCTAGTGGAAAAAAGTTAGCATTCATTTTCCAGCTTCACTGTGTTTATGTTATGCTAACATAGCTATGTCACTAGCGATCACGTAGCACGTCATTATATACCAGCTAGTCCAACTTCAGTAACCCTACAAAAGTAACTGCTGTTTAGTTTTCTGTCGCCATTTATGTTGGAAGTGATAGCACAACTGTACGTTTTAATTTTCTCGGAAATCGCTCAGTCAGAACATAGCATATCATGTTTAGGTGGAAGCCAGCGAGCTAACTTCCTGCTAACTTCTAACTTCGGTAAATTTAATAAATTCTGTTTACATGGATGCCTGGATGTCAAACTTCATTGTAAGACCTGATAAAGCAGCAACACTCATCATTTTATTAAAGATGAAAGAATTTAGACAGTTTTTAACTCTCAGTTATGCCGCAGTGTTCGTTTGACTTTGGGACCCGAAGTGGACAGAGTTTGGACCCAGATTACTCCGCGTGGCTTGTGACTACGGTAGCCGTAATGCTCCGGCAGTTCATCAAACGGTGCGGCTTCATAGCTTACCAAAGTAGTACTAAAACTTTTTATGAGCGCTGTGTACCACATAAAATTGGTTTGAGGTCAGTAAGCATAACCAGAATTCATACATAAGGCGCAGAAAATTCAAGGATTTTAAGTGCACCTTATAGTGCGGAAAATACGGTAGTATCATTTTATCACATAGCAGTTTAGAGTTTTGTCATAAGTTGTTATTGCTCATTTAAGTGTCCCAGCTAGTTTCCTAATATCTTAGCTAAATGGCTTCTCTGCACATGGAGTTCACTGAGGTCCTTTTGTTACACCCCTGAAAACAGGGGGAAAAGAATCACGAGAGTGATTATGACTTGCGTCTCTCATGCAGTAGTTTATTGCAGTGAAAATGAGCAGAAACGTTTCACATTCTGTACTGCTAAATGTCACATGGTGGAAGAAAAACACTAAATAATAAACCGAAATACTAAAGTGCTTACTATACATATACTTGAGCAGGTTTCCTGACAAAATGGCTGACAATCGCGGTGTTTTTAGCTCCTGCCGTTATCTTAATGGCCATTACACAGTACAAAACACAGCTCAAAACCGCCACGTATATGTGCACAAAACTGCAATGTAATGCTTTTAACGCTTACAAAACAATGAAGGATTACCTCTTAAATATCTTAACAGTGTACACATTGGAAATATATCAACTTTTAAACACTTTTACCTGAAAACAGGGGGAAAAGAATCACGAGAGTGATTATGACTTGCGTCTCTCATGCAGTAGTTTATTGCAGTGAGGAGAACGCGCGAAAGCCCCCTAGTGGAGAATAGAGACACTACTAATCGATCCCAGAAAAGGCTTACTAGCCGATCACTGATGTATAGATTGCAGTTCTCTTAAGTAACATGAAAGCCATTAATATAACATGAAAAATAATAAACTCTTAACCATTTTCTTACCATATTTACATTATTTTCGTCCTTATATCAACTGATATGAATTAGTATTAACTGAACAGTTTTATATGCAATAGTCATTCAACCTGTCACACTTTGAGTCTTTTTTGAAGATTTGTTGCAAAACAACTGCTTGTTGCTCCTGAAAAGGGGTTCATAGTGGTCAGTGTTGGGGAGTAACGGAATACATGTACCGCCGTTATGTATTTAAAATACAAAATATGAGTAACTGTATTCCGTTACAGTTACCGTTTAAAAAGGTGGTATTCAGAATACAGTTACTTTGTTGAAATAAATGGATTACACTGCGGTACTTTCCTGTTTCGGTTTTGTTTGACAGCTACGTGCTGTTGTTCCAGGCGGCAGCGTTACGGTTGCCATGGTTACAGGGCGACGCTCTCTCTCTCTCTCTCTGCGACTGTGTGTTTCCTGGGTGAGAGAGCGCCTTTTCGTTGTTGTTGTTGTTGTGCTAAGCTAACAGGCAGAACGCTACAAGCATAGCTCTAAAGAATGTAGCATCATGGGCAGTGTAGTCCGTGTTGCAGGGAGAATGGACTGCCATACACGGGTCTGTGAGCGCGAGGAAGGAGAAAAAGGGGAGTGGAAAGGTACGAGTTGTCATCGAGGAAAAACGGGAGCTGGAAGCATGTAAATATAATAATAACCACTTCAGCCAAGAAGAGTGCCTGACGAGCCCAGTTGTAAGTAAGCTATTAAGAATCGACTGTACACCGTGTTCATGTTTTCCTCCGAAAATAATAAGTTCCGTTGGAGCAGTCTTTCAACGCCTCTCTCTGTCTCTCGCAAAAAAAGTTGACCCACACAACAAAGTAAAGCTATTTTTCGACTACAAGCCGACAGGGACCCCGCCGTATTAGTCAGAGGGCCCTTTACTACAGTTCGGAGTCGCGGACCTTCAGTAATAGTAATAAATCACACAGCAATAGTACATTCACGTTGTTGTAAAAAGCATGATAATATATTAAGTAATCCAAAGTATTCAGAACACGTTACTGTAGAGCTGGGCGATATGAGATTTTTTCATATCACGATATGTTTTTTTCATTTCAGGCGATAACGATATCTATCACGATATAAGCCAAATAACTATATTTGTAAGATTTAAATGTGCCGTTGCTCATAAGTAAAATGTGAAATAATCAGCAGCTTGTTTTTATTTAAATATTTATTTCCCATAATAAGTTCAACAGGGTAGATGTACTTAAGGAACATGAGACTTTTTCAGATAAATAAAGGCAAATATTGCAAACTACACAAAAGGCAGCCGCTAAAGCGTTTAAGTTTCAAAATAGAACAAACGAAACAGACTAAATTGTCAGTTCCACTTAGAAACAAAATATTAATTCTAAAAATAAATCTTAGTTTGTTTTACAGAATAACAGACAAAACTGACTAACTTTTGTCAATATCAAATAAACTGAGAACTAAAAGGAAATTCTCAATCTCTCCTTGTTGTATAGCTTAGCCTTTCAAACAGTTTTAACAGTTACTTTAGTCTGACAAAAGCCGAATGACGAATTAGCGCTTCCAGTCAGAGACTGAGGCTACGTCCACACGTACACGGGTATTTTTGAAAACGGAGATTTTCCGTTTTCGTTTTAAAAAATAATCCCGTCCACACATAAAGGCAGAAATGAAGGAAAACGCTGCTATGAACATGCCAAAGCAGCAGGTGGCGCTAGATTCCTAACCGTGCAGAAATGTTGGCCAATCAGAAGTCTAGAAGCCTCGGTGGGAAAAAGCAAACAAAGCTGCGGCATAGAAGCAGAACAGAGTCGTATGTGTGGAGGGACAGTAACTGTGTGTATATGTAAGCATTTAAACACTGCAGAGAGTAGAATTAACAGTAACAGTCTTGTAGAAATTCATTTCACTGAAACAATAACGTGGCGCACAGTGTGACGCATGCACCAGTTTATTGTATTTCCAGACTTGCTTTCGGCACAATTTACAGTGCACGCTACTCTGTTTTTTGTCAGACTTGAAATAGCCGAAATACCTTCACAGTACGGAACTTCTTTGGCTCTTCCGTTCGACAATCTCTCCGGCATTGGAACCATCATCTGTTTTCTCTTCGGTCACGCTCGTTGATTTTTCTAGTCGGCACACTCATTTCCTCCATTACCCGCTGGCTGCTTCCCAAACAAACACACGTGCGGCTTGGCACTTGTGCTGTACGTAACAAGTCACGCGACGTGACGCTGCGGCTGTGATTGGTTCGGCTCTGCGCTACTTAATTTGGATTGGCTGATCTTTTTTATTTTTTTATTTTAAGAGGACAAGAGCGGCGAGGTCTATCGCGATAGCTTAATTTCTCTATCGAGTAAAAGTTATATCGCGATACATATCGTTATCGTTCTATCGCCCAGCTCTACGTTACTGTCATTGAGTAACGTAACGGAATACGTTACAGAATACATTTTGGGGCATGTATTCTGTATTCTGTAATGGAATACATTTTAAAAGTAACCTTCCCGACACTGATAGTGGTTTTGGGGCCAGAAAGTCAAAGCAACGAGCTAAATTAAACTTATAAATTCATGTGTTTGACACTGAAAAAAAACAAGAAAAAGAACAAAAATAAAACATTACACATATGTTCGTCTTATTATTGTTATTGTTAGTGTCTAAAATACAGATCAGATTGGAACAAAAAAATAGCCATTAACCCCTAAAAAGTACACGATAAAACATCATCAACAGCCTAAGCAAGTTACAAGCTACAATCAACCACAACCATTCTGGGGACATTAAGTACAGCATAGCCAGTTTCCTACACTGCCTTCAAAGCACCACTGAAGTATGTGGCAATTTATTAGATTAATGTTATTAGTTCTACTTAATATAAAGTGTTAGGAGGACATTTGAGAGTAATCTGTTATCCAATTTCACAGGCAGTCTAAAAACAGGCCTTGGAATCTCCAGTGTCTCAATCTGCTACTCCCTCTCACTCTAATCTCCTCTCTTCCAGCTAGAGCCCAGGGAACAGGGGAGCTCCAGTGCCACTCAGAGGAGTGGCTAATCTGGGCACGGGCCGCCCAGGATCACTGCTCTGGTCCCGGGCCAGTGCTTTTGGCTAGCTCTCTCCTTCAGTTATAAGGTCCCTCCCACTGCTGGAAGCTGGCTTTGCTAGACAGCACAGTCACCAGCTACATCCCTTATGGAGGTATAGAGAGTGTGGTTGAGATCACAGATGACTGATAATGCCCCAGAGACAAAAAGAGTGCATTTGCCAGAAGTAAAGTAGGCGATGGTAAACACACGACGGTGCTGTCCACTCGCTCAGGGCGATTATTTTCACAAAAGTTTGCTCCACTGTTTGCTCTAACACACCCCATCCTCCTCATGTCAGTGCCATGCTGGAAGAAATGGACATTTGGAATCTCATCTTATCTGTTGTAAAGTAAATACATACCTTTTTTTAACACAAGTTAAAAGAAGATTATGCTTTCTTTGACATCCTATTCCTCTAGGTGATTTGGACTCTTCTTTCTTCCATTTTTCTGCTCACATTCACCTGTTTCAGAATTTCAGTGCACTACTCAGTGAACACAGTGAACTCTCTGCCTGTTTCTCTGAGCCCAAAAGGCCACAAGTCCTTGTTCTTTAAATACATTGTGATATGTTACCCTGTCTTTCAGGCCATCTATCGTGTATCCGCCCCTCCTTTTCTCAATTGCTACATCGTCCAGATTCATCAGGGCATCTGCTTATAGTGCTACATCACTACCAGCACCAAGACTCCGGGGCAGGGGGTCCAGTCAGTCTCTCCAACCTTCATCTGTGATTCTGCTCAATGATGTCACTTCTCATTAGACTCTAACTGCCAAAAATGCTTGCATTTCACATTGGAGTTATACATTTTGCTCTTTTCAGAACTGACAGAAAAATTCCAAGAGAAAGGCCACCCAGCAGTTGTTTTTTTTTAACTCTTCAGTAAGCAGGACTTCTATATTCATAAGATTGTTGATCAGATCAGATTGTTATATACATCTGCAGTCATTTATATTTGGTGTTATTTTAATTTCTCTTTCGTTCCTCCTGCTTCTCCATATGCATATACTTGGAGACAGGGGCGGAGCGTGGGGGTGGCTTACTGGGCTTAAGCCCGGGTTGTTTTGTCAGAAGCCCGGGGTCTTTTGGAGTGTAATTTTCTCATAGTTAGATGTCTGGCTGACAACTGTATAAAAAAAAAAGTACACACAATATTCGAAGCACATAGTGCACACTGTGGGAATTTACGACTGTGCGTGAATCCCCCCTGATATTGGTATGATCTGAGCTCAGGCACTAAGCGACTGAGCGAGGGGGCGGGGCAGCTGCTGCCTGTGAGTGCGCTGTTGGAGAAACGGAGCCAGCCATACTAAGGAGAGCTTAAGTTTAAGCAGGTACCAAAGCAAATCATTTGTACTGTACAAATAATGTAAATATGACGGTGCATCACGAAAGATTGATATCAAACTGATCACTTGACCAATATTACGTTACTTGCTCTTCAAGTGAATCAACAAATGGCAAAATGAAAAGCCGAACAAATGCTATTTTTTTTAGAGTCTTAGCTTACGTGTGTTTATTTCATATTTTCAGTTCTTACCCTCCCTGACTAAATCGGTTTCAGTTATGTACTGAAATATAAGAATGGACAGAGGCTTCTTTCAAAGAAAAAACTCAGGTAAATGTTATTTTATATATTATGCTTTGTATGTTGTTCAGTATATTTCTATGCAAAACAAGGCTATGTCCACACGTACCCGGGTATTTTTGAAAACGTAGATTTTTCTATGCGTTTGCACCTTTCGTCCACACTTAAACAGCGTTTTTGGTCACTGAAAACGGGGATTTTTAAAAACTCCGGGCAGGGTGGATATTTTCTAAAACTCCGTTTTTGCATTTACGTGTGGATGAGAAAAACGGAGAAAACGCAGAAAATGCAGCGTCAAAGGTGTGCGCCTTTTTTGACGTCACAGTGTGCGCCACGTTATTGTTTCGGTGAAATGAATTCCTACAATACTGTTACTGTTAATTGTACTCTCTGCAGTGTTTAAATGCTTACATATACACACAGTTACTGTCCCTCCACACATACGACTCTGTTCTGCTTCTATGCCGCAGCTTTGTTTACTTTTTCCCGCCGAGGCTTCTAGACTTCTGATTGGCCAACATTTCTACACGGTTAGGAATATAGCGTCACCTGCTGCTTTGGCATGTTCCTAGCAGCGTTTTCCTTCATTTCTGCCTTTATGTGTGGACGGGATTATTTTTTAAAACGAAAACGGAAAATCTCCGTTTTCAAAAATACCCGTGTACGTGTGGACGTAGCCCAAGAGGGATTTCAGTACACAGCAGGATATTCACATTTGTAACCAGATATTTACATACACTTTAGGGAGAAAACATAAAACATTTTTACTGTACAACATCAATTTAGAGTAAACTTTTGTTTTAGATAAATATTGAAATATATTTTGAATTAGTTAAATGTCAGAATAAAGAGAGACAGAGCTTTCTGTTTTTTATCACTTTCATCAAATTTAGGAGTACATGTACACTAAGTTTATTGTTAATTAATAAGAAACTCCAGACGATTCCATTCTGAGCTGAAGAAGCTTCTGATAGGTTCGTAGAGTCCATGTGAGTAAATTGGTGGCACACCTGTGGATGCATATAAGGCAAAACACAGAGCCTGTTTCTTTGACATGGGAAAATCAAGAGATGCCAACCAAAACACCAGGAAGAGAACTGTGGAGCTCCATAAGTGTGGCTCAGTTTGAATACAATTTTGTGCCATTTACAATTAAGAAATACAGATAGTTTCTCTCTTTACTCTTAAAGTTAACAAATATGTTTTTTATATTTATCAATCTAAAAAAAAATAAACATTTAGTCTGATTTGATGTTACAATTAAAAAAGTGTTTGTGTTTTGATCTGAAGAGTTTGTAAATATCTGTATATTTGATGATTGTCAGCACAAAGAGAGAGAGAGGAACAGAGAGGGAGAGAGAGGAGAATGAGGACAGAACAGAGATGAACAAGAGCAGGTGAGACACACATGTTAGTCAAATGGTTGTTTACCAAAAGTATCACCGTATCATAGGTCCTCATGTATCTCGTACCTAGTGTTTCTTTTTAGGTTTGCTATTTTTCAAATTCTACATTTATTAAGTTATGCAGGCTTGTTTGCACAACAAGGCTAAATAATTATATAAACTTTTCTCAATCTAAATAGTGCAGGTCTATGATGATTTTTAGTGCTACTATCATCTAGTTCTGATTCTGGTTCTGTCTTGGTTAAATCCTCAGTAGTCCTGATTTTGAACTGTTGTAGTCCTGTTTTAATTCTGGATCAGTTCTGGGTCTGGTTGAATTGGGGTTTAGTCCTCGTGTCTTGATACAGCCCCGACTTTGTTCTGCCTTGCTGCTTAACCCTTTACAGCCGATCGGAGCGGGCACGCTCTGTTTTGCGTAACTATTTTTAAATCCCGGTAGCTCTGCAACCACGTAAGCTAGCGCAAAAATTTTTTTTGCATATGAAACCGGAGGAGTTGTACTTACATCTTATGCCATCAGCTTGTCCTAGGTCATGGTTTCCTTCCACATAAAGCTTTGCAAAAACTGCATAAAAAGCGCTTGCAGGAACAAAAACATAATATTCCAGAAACACGCTGTGCCGGTCCGATCAGCTGTTCATAACACTTCCTACGTTGGAATAGACGTCAGCGCGAACTTTTGCATTTCCGCCATTACCTGCCCGAAACCGGAAGTGACGTCATTTTCGCGGAAATGTAGTCCTTTTTACTATCAGGCCCTCAGAGCCTATACTCGTCTTTTTAAAAGTTATCTTTGACTTTATGACTTTCTGTGTCGTTTCTGGGATGCTTAGGACTCATATTGCACTGCTGGAAATTGTTTATTTTGATGCATATGCTGCTTTTTTGCAAATTTGCAGTATAATATTTATTTTCGTTTTTCCTGCAGTGTATAAAAATTGGTGTATTTCAAAAATAAAACTATGAAGACACTCAAAATAAATTTCCTGTGGTGGGAAACTATTTTGTGCAACTTTTTTGTATTTACAGTTTTGAGGGATAAGCCTCTTAAATTTCTCTAACTAGAAATATATGTTAAAAAAACAAAAACGATTTTCAATTTTTTTTGTAGTTTATTGCACTTTTTTGCAATTTATGTAATTACTATGCACTTAATGAATACACATTATTAAAATCTGGGCTATAATGGTTGTATTGATGTATAGCAACTTGAAATGCTCCCAAAAATGGCTCCACAGCAGGTAAAAATATAATATAAGCTCTGGCGGACTTGGTTCTATGGTAGGTCTTAAAGGGTTAATTAAAAAACTAGTTTAAGGTGTCCTGCACATGTGATATATATTTTTCCCTATATGAAGTCATTCTTTTTTGAACAAAACTCAAAACAGAGCCTATTAATCTTTCAGTCATTTCTAACCCCCCCCCCAAAAAAATAAAAAAAAATCCCACATGCATATTACCCTTTAGGGCTAAGCCCCGGGTGTTTCAAATGTCTGGCTCCGCCTCTGCTTGGAGAGCCAGAGGCAGGGATAATGGCAGCAACACCCCAGCACTCAACAGAGGGTTGGGCATCACTGATGTCATTTATAACAAAGAACCAGCTTGCCTTTCAATAACTTACCTGAACTAATCCTATGCCCAGCCTGTCCTGTTGTCAATGATCTATAAGTGTGCATTTTTTGCTTTGCTTCCTTTAAATCTCATATTTGAGGTTTCAGCATTTAAACATTATTTTTTTAACCTCTCAGATTTGTACTTTTTTGTCTTGTGCCCAAAGGTGATAAGAGAACATGGGTAGAAGTTTTTTTTTTCATTCTCAATTTTTTCATTCCATTCATGGGGCGACCGTGGCTCAGGGGGTTGGGAATCGCATCTGTAACCGGAAGGTCGCCGGTTCGATCCCTGGGCTCTCTGTCCTGGTTGTTGTGTCCTTGGGCAAGACACTTTACCCTACTTGCCTACTGGTGTTGGCCAGAGGGGCCGATGGCGCGATATGGCAGCCTCGCTTCTGCCAGGGCAGCTGTGGCTACAACTGTAGCTGCCTCCACCAGTGTATGAATGTGAGAGTGAATGAATAGTGGTATTGTAAAGCGCTTTGGGTGCCTAGAAAAGCGCTATATAAATCCAATCCATTATTATTCATTATTATTATTCCCCCAACTGAGAATTAATCTCAAAAATTAATTCTCAGTCGGGGGAATGAAAAAAAGGAAAATCCATCCAATGTTCTTACAAAACTCATGGTACTATCTTTAATTCCCCATGATTCTCACTAATTTGAACAAATAAAGTAATGTGAATTTCTTATTCAGTCCAGGCAGACATTGCGTCTTGAACATTCTGTAATAGAAAATGTTCCAACCTTTGAGTGCTGAATAAGATTTTTCTCCAAGGAAGAAGAATGGAGAATGACTCCATCAAGAAAACACAAAAAACAGGGATAACAGGAATGCAAGAGCTATAAACAAAAAAAAGTAAATCACTGGACAGAACACCAAACCGAGAGGCAAAGATGAGGCACACACCAAGAGGTGACAAGTGGAAGAATAGGAGGAGGAGCTCAGACAGATGAGAAAAGTTTCTGGCCAGAAATGAGTGGAGGACAGAACAAGGAATAATAAAGAAGTGCAGATAGTGAGCTGTTGGGTGGGCAAAGAAGTGGCAGCGGCAGATAGAGAATACGAGCAGGGTCCCCCACTGCGTGTGTGCCTCTTTGTGATAACAGAGCAAGAGCAAAGGGGTGCAAGCGCACGAGTAAAGCAAATGGATAGACTCCCTTTCAAAGAAGACTTATGGGAATAACTTCATATTTTTATGCTCGCCAAAGCTTCTTAGATAAGTGTTTATTCTTCGCTTCTTTAAAGGAGGCAAGACTCAATCCCTAGTTGTAAAAAAAATGATGCTATATCTGAAAAGATAGCTATATAATGAACAAGATTTTCCACAGCATGAGTATATACCTGTCCTTAATGAAAATGGTCTCACATACGCACATACACACACACACACACACACAAGCGGTAGATCATCTTTAAACATGTCCGCGTGCGGAGGCATTGCTGATTATGACAAGCGTTGGAACTGTGTGCTGTGCAGCTGGCAAAGCTTTAAAACCTCTACAGGTGCTTGGGCAGATGCCTGTGTGTGCGCTCTTATGAGCGAGAGCTTTATTAGGTGTGTGAGGCAGCATGCATTTCCTGTATTACGATGAGATTGCAGCAGGCAGTCTGTAGCAAGGAAGACTCGCACATTTTGCCATATGCACATACACACACTCTTTCATCATAATGTAGACTAATATGGTAATAAACGCAAGCTCTTCTCAGAAAAATGTTAGTCACGCAGAGCCGGAAAGACATGGCACTTAAGCATGTGAATACGAGCGAATACATTACATCAGTGATCAAAAACAAGTGCCTTTTCATGTATTGTGTTTATTTATTTATTTAGTTAGTGATGGGGGAGTTTTGACTGCTAAGGCACCATCCCACTTTCTTCATCAATCATTAGCGAGTAGCACATCACCACGTTTCCCTGATATCATGCAGATGTGAATACCAGTATTTTTGTATTTTTTTTCATAGAAGCAATGAAGCTATGTTTAGCACATTTAGCACAGAAATGCTGTTTTCGTGCATTTGCCTGATATGAGCATGCAGATAGAGTTTATATTTTAGGTGAAATGAACCTAAAATATAAACTGTTATTGTAACAAACTCACCAGGTTTTGAGTTTACAGACAGTTAAGCCAAAGTGCTTAGAAAGAAAGCGGAGCAGGGCTGGGCAGATCGATACAAATTTTGATAGCAACAATGCCAAAGCTGGTGCTGGTATTGGATTGAGACTAGCGTGACAGCATCGATGCTTTAGTTTGTTTGTCATGTGCAAACACGCCTCCTCTTATGCAGGCACACTTTATTCCGCCACCTCTTTCCTGTTCTGTTGTGCTTAGATGGCCTCTGTCATGTGACTCAGCGGCACGTTAGAGGTTCTTCACAAAACAGTGCAAACAATGATGCGTGTGGGAAGGAAGTTCTCTACTTTAGCAACATTCCCTTACATAACTTACATAAAGTCATGAAAGACCACTGAAAAGATAGCTTTGTCCTGGAAAGAGAAGCAAGAGAAACAAAGAGATCCTCAAGCAGACTCAGACCCCCCAGCAAAGACAAAGAGCTCACTTTCACAGTCCTTTTAGAGAGGTAAAGAATAACAAGCTAGCTTATACAGTGACAAAAGTAATGTTTCAGCCATGACTCATGTCAGTTATTCAGCATTATTTAATGTTAAAGTGTTATTGGTCGCCATAGCTGTTACTTTAGCAGACTGATTACCTCCAGACTATATCGAGACGTTGGAATACAGTCAGCCCACTGAACTGTGTTAACTAAACTACTTTTACTGGAACTGAAAAATACTGCACCGTTACTGCAACTTACGGCAACTTCTGCTTGCAAGTACATTTAAGATTTTGGAGAGGTAAAGTGTGAAATGGACACGGCAGACCGGCGGGTCCACTTTACATTTTGCCATGATATTAAGTTGCTTTGCATATGTCTTTCTCAGAGTTCCTTTTTCAAAGTGTAAATATAGGGAGGAGAATGTTATAATTAATTCAGTTCAATTCATTTTTATTTATACAGCATCAAACCACACTTCAAGGTGCTTTATAATGTAAGGTAGACCCTACAATAATGCATACAGTGAAAAACCGAACAATCATAAAGCCCTCTATGAGCAAGCACTTTGGCGTCAGTGGGAACGAAAAACACCCTTTTAACAGGAAGAAACTTCTAGCAGAACCAGGCTCATGGAGGTGCGGCCATCTGCTGCAACCGGTGGGGGTGTGAGAAGGAAGACAGGACATAATTAAAAACACAAACCAATTTGCGGCATACGACGATATTTAACACAGCAAAAAATATGTAACATTGTTATACTTGACATAAAAATGAACTGACTGCACCTGTGTTTACACTGCTATTTCGCCTCGTTTAGTAAATCTGGCCCTTAGTGTTAAAACTTGAGGTGAGCAAGGAGTGGAATTGACTGAGAAGCTGAGAGACACTGCAAGCTCGTCTGGTAGTGACTTGTTTGGGCACAGAGTAAATGTGCCCCTGAATACTACTCAAGATTACATGTTGTATTGCATTGGGTTATTGTCTGTATCTTGTTAAAGCCGCTTAATGATACTATACAGATACAGATACAGATAGTAAATGCAAGGTAATATAACACTTAGACTAACCTCTGTCGTCCACTGATAGATGTGTTGAGATGCTTCTCGTACTCATTGGTTCGTCACGCTGAAGCGTTAAAATTAAACAAGTAATTAATAAGTAACATAGTGAAAAGCGCTCATTTTTTCTTTTTCTTTCTTTCTTTGTTTGTTTGTTTTTTTTAAACTAACCTGCACCTCAATCAGGTTTGTTGAGAAGTTTTTTTTTTTTTTTTTTTTTTAAATGGTAACCACCTGCCATGTTTCTAAAAACAGTATCAATTTCTCTTTAACTGTGGACTTTGGGCCTGATTTAAACATGATCAGGTTTGATTTATAAAATCCTATTAGTTGAAATTTCAAACCAGGAAAAGAACATGTTTGTGAGTACTGACAGATACACTGAATCATTTTCAAATATGAAAAATGGTCTTCAAGTAGTTATTTCTTTAAAAGTATTGACTGCGTTGCTCCTGCCAGTAAGTACTTGAGTTGCTGTTGGTTCTAACTTCTCTTTGCTGAAAAAGATCACATAACCCGTGTGCTTTCAGACATCTGACTGAAGCTTTCATTAAACCATGATACGCCTCTCATGTTGAGATGAAAAGGCCACTCTTGAACTTGGAAACATCAGTTGAGGGAACGCTCTTAATTCAAGGTCTATTTAGTCGCTGCTCTCTAGCTTTTAATTGTATCACTATCGTCTCAATTGGGGTATGTTCATTTCCTGAGGAAGGTTGGTGAATACAACAAAAATCTCCCAAAAGCTGCTAAATGATAGTGCGAGACTGTTAAGTCATTGTAGCCATTTTTAATGTGTGCAGCTATATTAAAGGGAAAATCAACACATGGCGATTAAGCCTGTGAAGGACAGCAGCTAGTGCCTAAAAATAATGTATGACGTGTTGAAAACTGTGTCATTTAAAAAGAAAGTTCCCAACATGAGCACTGTTTTTTTTTTTAAGTGCGTTGCAGTGATCATGCTGTCAGTGTACCTTTGAATTCACTTGTCTGTCTGAATAGTAGACCAATACTAACGAGAATTTAACCCATCCTTCACACTGAGTGTCATGATTGCACAATTATGTCGGTGATATTTTAACCTGATATCAACACCTTTTTGTGTCACAGATGCAGCTGTGATGTAAAAATCTAACCTGCAGGTTGATTATCTGACATTTAGCCCAATCTCTATCACTGCTCATTCTTAATATCCATAACTGTTTTGACATTTCCTCGGGCGCAGGTATCATTTACACCACCATCCATATATCTTTTTACAGGACAGTGGATCTCTGACCGTAGCATTTGCCACTAATACAGGGAAATCTAGTGTTCAGTGAACTCGTCAATAATCTAGCTTTAGCTCTATTAACAATTCAACTCTGAAAATCGGTCCGCAGGTAAAAAAAAATAAATAAAAATTTACTTTCTTCTCTGAAATGCATGTCAGTTGAAAAATAATGGCATGTTTGCAGCTTTTTGTGGATGTTATCTGCATTTTTTGGGGCAGAGACAATAAATGAAGGATGTGCTACTATATCCATGTCTGCTCAGTGAGGAAGACTTTTCCATTGCTTTGATATCATTCCATTTCTACGTTAGGTAACTCTGTAATGAGTGTATTTCAATTTTCTTTTCACAAGTTCTCTGGTTAGTAGAAAGACTCCCCACTGTCTTCACAGGGCCATGACGAGGTGTTGACTTTGTTTTTTAATATATTCTCAAGTTAATACAGACATCTGACTAGACATGATTGTGACTCTCTTGCTTCAAATCAGTCTAATTATCACTTTGTCAAATATGTAGTCCTGAGATGTGTGGGGGGTGGCAGTGTATGCACTTGGGAATTTAAAAAAAAGGAATAATCACAGTCATAATGACCCATAGTTAAGAAGGCAGAAGCCCACCTGTTCCTCTTTGAGGTAATAGAATTAAAAAGAGTGCATAGCAACAACAGAATTTACACTGAGCATGTGATGAAAGCCTAATAATGCTCAATAAGCCATTACCAACCAGGACAGCATGGCTTATGTTCAACCTGTGAGTCATGACAGTTTGTTTCTGGAGACGCCAACTGTAGCAGGAATTAGCACAAAGAGTACTTTGGAGCGAAATATGTCAGTCAAACAGCATGTCAGCATGATGTCATAAATGTGCAAGAAGCAACCATGGAGCTCTACAAGTGTGCCTGTGCTATCAGAACGAAGGCAGGGTTTGAACGCCGGGCGTGGTCCGAGAGTTCATCGGCATGCCGGCTGGCGTAAACCGATTGCAATATGGCCCCTAGTTCAGTTTGTCATCAAACTTTGTGAAATAAAAACTGAGCTTTCTTTAAAGTGATGATGGCAATCTGAGCTCACTTGTGACAAGTGTTGATGGAACTGTCATCTTCCTCTGACAACGCTTGTGACATTCATAGCATCCAGTGGCATTCGTGTCAGGTTGGTGAAAAGACCAATGAGCCTATGCTTGCTGCAGAAATTACTCTTTTTTTTCTTTTTTCAGGGCAGTTGTAGACGGTAGGTGTCATAAATATAGTCAATTTGACGCATGGATTGCGCAGCAGATGGTGAGTATCTCAGACGCTGTTCTGAGCGGTGGTTTATGTACTGGTATGTGTGAATGTTAATGTATATGATTCCACAGCTGTTCGAGATATTTCATTTGCTACCCAGGTGTTCTAAAGATGTATGCTAATCACCTTGTTCTTTGCAAAAGTAATCATCACCTGGCACCAGAGCATAGCTTCACCTTATCCAACATATAATTGAAGTTGACACTTTCCAAATATAGTTTGGTGCTATAAATGGGACGTTGTTATTTCACATGACTGCGCTTCTTCTCCTCCTGAAATCCTTAAAAGTACAAAACTGCTCTATCCGTTCTCCTGTGATGATATGGTGAACTGTGAAATAAGGCAGCTCTTTGTTTAACCATGTGGAGTTTTTCTCGACCAATTTTCTGGCCTTGTCCAAATGATGGGTCGTATTTCATGTTTACCTGTTTACCTGTTTAGTCTCAAAAATTGTTTGCATTCTAATCTACCCTCTGCTACTGATATGTCAAGGCATGCCCCTTTAAAGGCACTGCAGATAGAGGGGTTGGTTGCTCTTTGACATGCTCAAACTTAAGAAATAAAACATCCATTCATTCATCCCTGTGAATTGTGGTTTATGGGTTACAGTGGGGCAAAAAAGTATTTAGTCAGCCACCGATTGTGCAAGTTCCCCCACCTAAAATGATGACAGAGGTCAGTAATTTGCACCAGAGGTACACTTCAACTGTGAGAGACAGAATGTGAAAAAAAATTCCATGAATCCACATGGTAGGATTTGTAAAGAATTTATTCGTAAATCAGGGTGGAAAATAAGTATTTGGTCAATAACAAAAATACAACTCAATAGTTTGTAACATAACCTTTGTTGGCAATAACAGAGGTCAAACGTTTACTATAGGTCTTTACCAGGTTTGCACACACAGTAGCTGGTATTTTGGCCCATTCCTCCATGCAGATCTTCTCGAGAGCAGTGATGTTTTGGGGCTGTCGCCGAGCAACACGGACTTTCAACTCCCGCCACAGATTTTCTATGGGGTTGAGGTCTGGAGACTGGCTAGGCCACTCCAGGACTTTCAAATGCTTCTTACGGAGCCACTCCTTTGTTGCCCGGGCGGTGTGTTTTGGATCATTGTCATGTTGGAAGACCCAGCCTCGTTTCATCTTCAAAGTTCTCACTGATGGAAGGAGGTTTTGGCTCAAAATCTCACGATACATGGCCCCATTCATTCTGTCCTTAACACGGATCAGTCGTCCTGTCCCCTTGGCAGAAAAACAGCCCCATAGCATGATGTTTCCACCCCCATGCTTCACAGTAGGTATGGTGTTCTTGGGATGCAACTCAGTATTCTTCTTCCTCCAAACACGACGAGTTGAGTTTATACCAAAAATTCCTACTTTGGTTTCATCTGACCACATGACATTCTCCCAATCCTCTGCTGTATCATCCATGTGCTCTCTGGCAAACTTCAGACGGGCCTGGACATGCACTGGCTTCAGCAGCGGAACACGTCTGGCACTGCGGGATTTGATTCCCTGCCGTTGTAGTCTGTTACTGATGGTGACCTTTGTTACTTTGGTCCCAGCTCTCTGCAGGTCATTCACCAGGTCCCCCCGTGTGGTTCTGGGATCTTTGCTCACCGTTCTCATGATCATTTTGACCCCACGGGATGAGATCTTGCGTGGAGCCCCAGATCGAGGGAGATTATCAGTGGTCTTGTATGTCTTCCATTTTCTGATGATTGCTCCCACAGTTGATTTTTTCACACCAAGCTGCTTGCCTATTGTAGATTCACTCTTCCCAGTCTGGTGCAGGTCTACAATACTTTTCCTGGTGTCCTTCGAAAGCTCTTTGGTCTTGGCCATGGCGGAGTTTGAAGTCTGACTGTTTGAGGCTGTGGACAGGTGTCTTTTATACAGATGAGTTCAAACAGGTGCCATTCATACAGGTAACGAGTGGGGGACAGAAAAGCTTCTTACAGAGGACGTTACAGGTCAGTGAGAGCCAGAGATTTTCCATGTTTGAGGTGACCAAATACTTATTTTCCACCCTAATTTACGAATAAATTCTTTACAAATCCTACCATGTGAATTCATGGATTTTTTTTTCACATTCTGTCTCTCACAGTTGAAGTGTACCTCTGGTGCAAATTACTGACCTCTGTCATCATTTCAAGTGGGGGAACTTGCACAATCGGTGGCTGACTAAATACTTTTTTGCCCCACTGTAATTAACCTGTGGTTATATCCTGGTGTTTTAAACACTGTGCTAAACCATTATAGAAATAAACTAAAGGCTGGTGCTTTTTTCCCTTCAGGGTTCCAGCTCTTAATTGTGATAATTTTTCTTTTTTTGCTGTTTTTAGCAGAAAGACATATTTGTCCCTAAAGTTTTTCCACATCTTTGCACATTCCCACACATTCATTCTGATAGTTTTGGTAATCTCCCTGTAGAACATCTGGAGGAGCATCTGTGAGTTCTTATATCGAGCCGCTGATTGTTATTCTGCAGTGGAAAAAGTATCCAGAAATGTGTAGGAGGAAGTTAGGCCACGTCAGTGCGATGCATGGTTATTTCCATGGAGGTGCACGTCAGGTTACAGCATAGATTATGTTGTAGGGTTTCTGAAGGGTTTGTGGTAACGACACACTTAGGGTGTAGATTTAACGCAGAGGTATAAATCTCCTGTTAGGCTCGACCAGTAAAAATGTGATTGTAGCTCATCTTCTTTAAAGATTGTAGGCAAAACAGTGACTTGACAAATGAGAAGTGCACAGTAATGTACAACTTTGTACGACCTCTAATGTTAAAAGGCATTTTATAAGAGTAGGCCATTTTTTACTTGACTTAAGTGGGACTTACTGTAACCCATTTCACTCTCTGCTTGTTTCTCCTTTCCACTGTGTCTGTGTGTGTGAGCACTAGTCAAATCAGATTCTTTTCAAAACAACCAATGTATGGAAGTTATACTTCACTGGCTTTGAGAAGAAGAGATGCTAAAATAAAAAAATAAACAAACTCACTCAGAATTTGGGTCGAGTAACCTTCCTTCTCTGGCGCATGTTCTGCATTATCGGGCACAATTATTAGCTGACCTTATCTCACCAGAAAAAAAACACTTATTAGCCAGTAATATATCGATCACTGATATGTCACACATCCCTATATATGGTTTCAGTGCTTCCCAGGAGAATGTGACTTGTTGTGGGAGTCTTACCAGATCCTGGCTGATGGAACATCTCTGAAGAGGAAGCTCACTGTGTCAATAGTCATAGATGGATGCTCTTGGCGATGAGCTCAGCAAGTGAATCGAAGAGTCCAGAGGAGACTTGCTGCATCAGTTACTGGAAACCAATAGAGCTTGCAGCCCTGATCAATAGGGTTAAACTAGTAAGTGAGGTTACAGTGTGGAGCAAATCTATATGGTGATATAAAAAAAAAACCTTAACTCAACATTGTTATTTACATTCTGTATGTGGTGCATAGCAGGGTTTATAACAAATGACAGCCAGCTTAAATGTACTTAAATATATGTCTTTGCCTGATTTGCCTGGTAGAACACCCTAAAGTCTTTTATTTCTGAGTCACTCTCTCCTTCCCTTCTTACCTACCTTCCTTCCTTCCTAGTTTTGAAGCCAAAATGTGTTTTTTTTTAATGGAAAATGTTTCTGCACAGCTACAAATGCTCGTATTCCTGTAGTCTGTGGAGGCTTTACCACCACAAGCGTCTCATATACAGACACTGACAGAAAGAGGGGAAAAAAGAACTGCACCTATCTGTGTATGTGTGGGTGTTTGCATCCACACAGTTGAGCAAACACTGTGAAATGTCTCAGTGTCGAAGATGGTGATTTGTGTTTGTGTATAACTGGGGGCAAATTACAATGAGCTAATAGGGGCAGCTAATGGTTCAGTCAACATCACTTGGTTATGTCTTTGATCTTTTTGAAATATATGCATCTCTTTCATCATCCGTGCCGAGGTCAGCACTTCGACTGGTCCATTACGCATCATTATAACACTTCAGTTTTGTGTGGTTAAGAGGAACCACGTTCAAAACCACCACTGCTGAAGAACACACAGGACACGCATGCTGGACATGCAAATAGAGACGCGGAAATCAATGGAAAAACTGAAAACGGATACATATTCCCTTTTGTCTGGCCCATTAGCTTCGGTTGGTGAATAGCATCCCAATTACCTATTTGCTGTTCCGTGCCAGTCTCTTGTACACTTAATTTGTTTAATCACTTCTTCTCAGTCAAACATCCTTCTATGCACAGTACAAGTTGCAAAACACAGCATGAAAATTTTCCAGCGGCGGAACTCAGTAAGTTGAATTCCTTCAAGAAATGGCCGGATGGAGGTTTTGGTTTCAGAGAGAGATTTGCCGAGCAGGTGCACACCTAGACTTCTATTTTCTCCGATAAGGCCAAATAATACCTTAAGTGACTGAATCGACAGTTTTCAATTGGTGAACCCGGCCTGCTTTCTGTAATCTTTTATTTCTTCTCGCCCGGTCTCGTGCTGTCTCACAGTCTGACTCGAGGAGGAAGGAACTGTTGGATCCGCAGTCTGAGCAGTCAGCAAAAACTTGTATCAAGCTCGGCGGGAGGGCTTTTGGCTCAGAGTCCAATATTTCTTCTGAATCTTTTTCTCTCTCTGCCAGGGAGGAGAGGAGGTCAGCAGATCTTTGTCATTCGCTACGAAGCTGTGTTTGCTCAAAAGAGCGGCAGAGATGGTGTCATGTGTATTCTTAGAAAGGCTGGATGGATTGCTCACTTAGTTACCAAACATGAGTTGAGAGACCTTTTTTTTCTTCTTTTTTTAGTAAAAGCTATAAAAATGGAGGTCAGGCTGTTCAAGATCTGGAGTATTGATACAATAACACATAACAAAATTGTGGATTTAGCGTTGGATCAATATTGTAAAATTGCTTTTGCTATGCGGCGGTGAAGGTATTTGTATTCAAGCGGCATCGTCAAGGCTGAAGAAGAGAACCTGACAGCTTTTAAAAAGCAAGATCACAGGCATATTAAGGCAGTTTTCCTAGACCACAGTCAACCTGATATTAGAGCAACATTAAGCAGTTTTATGAAGCTTGGATTTTAGGCACAATTTCCACCTTTTCTGTATCAATTTATGGCGAAAATCTGAGATCCACCAATAATTCGGTGTTTTTTATGTTATATTGCGAAGAAGCTCTCAGGCATTGATATTTATTCTCAGCTTGTCTTGTTTATTTATTCTTTTCATTAATTACCAGTGGCATCATGCGCTGGCCTGATTTACACTCTGACATCTAAAGGTAGGTAGACAGGAAAGAAGGAAGACAAAAGAGCAAATAGAGGACAATGTTGTCTGATATCAGGCTGCTTTTGTGTCTTTTGTTTGAGGAAGTAACCTGTTTAACCGGAATAAAAAACAAGCAGATTGATCATAATTTTGCTAGTAACTAATCTCTCCAGAGTTTTATTTTTGTTGTCTTTATTTTTATTTGCTTAATTAGTAGTTGATATGAGATTTATTTAATCCTTTAAAAATTACTGATTGCAGTTCTAAATAATGACAAAAGCAAATACAACAAAAAAAGGGAATCGTGGATGAAGATGTGTAGATATGATGATGACAGTTTTAGGAGAGCAAGCCATTTAAAAGATAATCGTCCACAACAATAATTCTTTACACTGCAATTTTGTCAAGTTTGTCAAATTTTTTATTGTTTTAATATTTTTCTGCAGTTCAAATCTCTCAGTGACACTCCTTACAAGAAGCATGGGAACACACTATCTTTTACAAATGACCATGAAAAGGGTCAACAAATGCAACTCTCCTTCCCTTCCTGAACTCCTGAATGGTCATCCTGGCCCTGTTTTTACAGCTTCACAAAGCGATAATCCAAAAACAGCTTCCATCAAGCCCACTGGTGGGTTAAAGAGAAGGGGAACCACACCACCCATGGCAAATTCATCATGGACTATGGCCATCAGTTGTGAGTAAGATTGTTCTCTTCTAGTGCTCAAAATGGCTGCGCTGCAGCACAAGGCAGTTTATGGACAACTGCCTGCTGCCATTCCCTTTAAAAAAAAGAGAGAGAAATACGTGAAATACACAATTCTTCATTTTGACCTGAGGCCTTTTTCGTGGTCAAATTGATGCACTCTTGTCCCAAGTGATGGTTTCTATAGTGACTTTGAGCAAAATGGAAGTTAAATCAGATAAGAGCCCAGGCGATTCAGACAGTTTAGGTAAATGAAAAAGAATCTGGTCACTAATGACAGTGTATCCATGTTTCATTGAGGGGCTACCTGTCTCCTAGCAACAGTTGCGTTGTCGGCATAGAAAACCTGGACACACTGGTAGCTTTATGCACCAGGGCATAATTACAGGGGTAAAGATTATGTCAAGGGTTATCTTTAATTCAGTGTGTGAAAGAGAGCATGTGTGTGCTTGCCGATCTGTGTGGCTGTATACACAAATCCTGCATAAGCTACCATTTAAAAACAGAGCTTCTGTGTTAGTGTTACCTTGAAAGCAGAGCCAGTGGTTTGAATGACAAAACCTGCAATCTCTTGTGTTTTAGCTCAACCTTCTTATTTGTATTTAAATTGAAGACACAAAAGTCATTTTAGGGTCACTTCCTGTTTTGCATAGTTGAGATGGAAAGGTCTCATGTAATTCTTTGAGCCTCTTTCAAAAGCCTCCAAGTGGACCATTGACATTGTCCACAACATGCTTCATAGTAAAACTGAAACATTTTGGTTCCCGTTATCTTCACAAGGGGAAAGGATCCCAAAAAGAGATAAGTCAAAGACTATTTTTGTAAATCCGCTTTTTAAGTTTTTGTATATCTCTCAAGCATTAGTCATAGTCTTATTTTTGAATACTTTTGTCTTCTGATTTCAACCTAAAAATAAAGACAAGTTGACTTCCTGTTTTCCCCTGACATATCAGCTGGTCATAGACACTATCACTTGATAGCTTATCAATGCTAACAACATGAGTTGGTTGAAAGCTGCTGGCGATTTTGTTTTAAGCTTATAGATCTTGAAGCCCTTTGAAATACAGCCATCTAAAAAAGAAAGTTTTAAAATGATTTTTGCAGTCTAAGAAAAAAAAGACTATATACATTCTTTGATTAAATAAGTTGTATGACCAGAAACAAACAGATGTTGTGAATAGTGAGATGTCGGCTTTCTTGCCGTCGGGGCTGAAAGCCGAAAGCTCACAGATTCTGATGCATCGGGTCCAGGCTTTGTATTTACATCTTTCTTTGCACTCGATTCTGGTGCTGCAGGTTTTGTCTCTCTCCAACCAAAATTGACTGAACCAGCAGCAAAAGAAGATCCAAACCACGGTTCACATTTGCTAAAGATCGTCATGAATCCCCTCGTACTTTTGCTGTTGTGCTTCCACCATGATAAAAATCACACTTCCTGCATAGCTCTCTCTCTCCCTCTCAGTATATTTCAAGAACAGTTTCCCATCTCAAATCTCTGTTTTCTGCATTATTTGTTTGCAGAAAGTGGATGTAGCTATGGGTAATGAGAAAAGATGTAAAATAGTAAAATAGTCAGATGTCTATTCATATTAATGTACAGAATTCACCTGCTTGCTGCTACTACTGCACATTCACCCAATGTACTGTATGTACTACATATACATATATATATATATATATATTAGGGGTGCAACGATATTCGTATCGATATTGAACCGTTCGATACAGTGCTTTCGGTTCGGTACGCATATGTATCGAACAATACAACATTTGTAATTTATTTTATCAACTTTCCTTCTGACGATGCTGTTTGTGTTGAGCGCTCAGTGAATCTGCGTTCGACTACTCCGCCTAGGCTGCACTGTCGAGCGCAGATCCACTGAGCGCTCAACACAGACAGCATAGTCAGAAGGAAGAGCGCAGAGCACCTCCCCCACCCTCATTCAGATCTGGCGTTTGGAATTATTTTGTGACGTATGACCCTGAAGGTAAGCGAGTCATGGACTAAAGTAAAACAGTATGTTGGATGTGCCATGCAATGCTCAATTACATGGGTGGGAACTAGTGTGTTAGCGCAGTTAGCTCGTTAACGTGTTGGCCGTCTAGCCCCATGCACGGGGCGATCGGCGGTAGCTCGTTAACGGAGATTTGCCGTGTTGTGGCGTTAAGGTCATTTCAACGAGATTAACCTGAAAGCACTAGTGGGAACACAACGAATATGACTGCACATTTACGCCGACATCATCCTAGTGCAAAGACAAAAACAACAAGCATGCTACTAACTTTAGCCGAGTCATTTAGACAGCTGTTAGCACATGATTCTCCTTATGCTGCTGAGAATATAGCCCAGAAGAAGCGGATAGTATAGCTTTTATTTTGGAAAGAGACATTTCTCTGTAATAAACTCTCTTTTCCAAAGATGAGTGATTCCTCAATCAGATACAGGGCTTGCAATATCGCTAGCCTGACGTCGTGGGGCTAGCGATTTTTTCAGTCGGGCTACCAAAATCTATCTCTTCCCTGCCCGTCGGGCTATTGTAGGAAGGAAAAATATATGTCAATGCTTTTGCATTCTTTCAGAAATGTAGCTGGGTAATTATGTCATTGGCATCGGTGAGCCACTGTCAATATGTGACATATTGAAATCGCGTTTGAATTTGTGCTTGTTTTTTTGCTTTCACTTTGCAGTCGTGCGAACTGTGTATAGAGAGCGACAGCACTGATCTGTGAGTGATGATAATTTGCGCACCAATTCCTCTGACATCGTCTTATTAATCGTTAGCTTACTATGCAAACATGACAAGTGAAATCTCCCGCAGCAAGCTTAAACATGTGAGAGGTTGATCGCGCAGAGAATCGCTGAGCTTATGTGAGTGCGTGTGTAAAAGCAGCAGGATTTATATTTGACTACGATGACCTGGATGACTGAGAACCTTCACAGACAGATATATATTTTAGTTCTGCTGAGCCAAATAAGACAGGTCAGGGTGAAGAAGTGACAGCCAAAGAAAAGCTTACCACAAAACGGAGAAGTTATGACAAATCAGACTATAAGGCAAAAAGAAAGTGCAGCTTTATGGTTTCATGGACAAAATAATTTCTGTGGCTGCAATATGACGAGCTAAATAACCAGGGCTGCACATAAGTGGTCCGCAGGTGCGCATTCGCTGTCAAAATAAAAAACACGCACAAGGGTTAGGGTTAAATTTAAAAACTGTACTTTTGAGTTAAAATATATATTTATAATTTTAATAAATGACAAATTAAAAAGGCATGAACATTTTTTTTGTATCAAAAAATATCGAACCGTGACACCAAAGTATCGAACCGAACCGTGAATTTTGTGTATCGTTGCACCCCTAATATATATATATATATATATATATATATATATATATATATATATATATATATATATATATATATATATATATATATATATATATATATGTGTATATATATATATATATATATATATGTGTATATATATATATATATATATATATGTGTATATATATATATATATATATATGTGTATATATATATATATATATATATATATATATATATAAAATGTTCTTCCTCTACACCCCCCCCCAATTTTTTTGCACATGTCGAGGAGCGTGTCAGGCTACATTTCACTGTGTGTTATACTTGTATAACTATGCATGTCACAAATAAAGAACCTTGAACTTGAACTTGAAGATGAAAAGAACGATTGCTAACTTTTTCGTTAAGGCCTGATCCATCTGAAATTCATAGTCAGTGTTCTGACACGGAGCCATTACCCTCTGAATGCTGTGTATCCAGAAAACACATTATATGCCGCGATAAATGCATGGCCCAAGTGTCCCCTCTCCCTACTGCCTTCCAGCAGCAGGCAGCAGCAAACAGGTTGTGAGAGGAGGCCGAGATGATGATAAAGTTTAACACAATATTGCCAAAGAGTGCCAAAGCACTTTAAGCACAAGAACTTTTTCAGTAACTTATCTTTTTTGTAGAATGGTGCTCCAAATAAAGAACTTTGTGTTGACAAGATTGTTAATTATTTAAAAATCAACATTGTCTGTATGGACAGCAATTAAGGTTCACACTCCCTTGCTACCTACCAGAGTCCTCAAAGAGACAAAAGACTCTTCCTGTGGAGTTGTCTGCTTCCCCCAACTTCCTTACTAGACGCCCACCATTTGTCTTACTGTATGGGTGTCAGACATGTTAAAATCCAGTGGCACCAAGGTATCATACAATAAAATAATGTGATTAATACATAAGTAAAAGAAATTCCTATACATGCCCCTTCCTGATTACTTATGTTTTAACATGTTTGTTACACTTACATGTTTCCAATTTCAAATGTTAACACAGATTTTCAGAGTAAATACAGATTGTAGTTTTTTAAATGATGATTTCATTTAGTTTGGGGAAACAGCTCTCCAACTTTACCTCATGTAGAAAAAGTAATTTCCTTCTAAACCTAATAAGTGGTTTTGTCATCTAGCAAGAACTGCAATCAAGCATTTGCAATAACTAATAAAAAAGCACTTGGGACAATTGTGTTGGTGACAGCTTTTGTTATAATATCAATAATATTTCTATGAATATGGGATACTGTTACATGTTTGCATAGACTTTTGTGAAATATGGAGACACTCCTGGCATTATATGAGCAAAGTGAGACTCATTTTTTAGGGTTGGTGGACATGAGTGTGAAAATCCAAACAATCCCTGTCAGTGATGGAGAAGCTTTGATGAAAATATTTGGTAAAAAGTTCACCAGCATGAAGGAAATGAAGTTTCAAACTTTCCTTAGGAGGACCCCAGCACGCCTGCTTAAAGAAAAGTAGGTGTGGCGATGTGGATGCTTGCAGCGACTGCTGTATAGAGGCCATCCTGCTACACATGAAACACATCAGAGTCATAATTGTTATTTTAGTCACGTGTTTGTTTATTATCCTTATTGTTTTATCTGGGACTGTTTGCAGACATCTCAGAGAGAGGAGACACCAGCATCTGAACAGAGACTCAAACCAGCAATCTGCAGCTCCCTGCTTGGCTGCTCCAGTTTTCTCCTCACTCATGTTGCCCACCAGTGATTTCTAGCTGCCCACCCACACAGCAGGCTAGAATATGCACTGAGCCTCAGCACCCAGTACTTGGACATGTTTTCTTTATTAAATAATGAACCAGACCCCAAAAAGTAAACAGCTGTTATTGCTAGGCAACGGGAGCAGCATTTGTTGATGCAGCACCTGACATTCCTGACCATGTGGGCGGAGCATGCATGAAATGGAATGTTTAGTAGAACTGTGCAACACAAGCACTTAGTTACAGCATGTTTCATTGTATCCAGACACAGCTAGAGACACATCTACAGCAGCATCTCTGTCATGGTCCCTGTGCCCTGCTGGTCAATCCTCTATTGGGCAATATGTTTGTGGTTTGTTTGCTCTCTCGCTCTCTCTCTCTCTCTCTCTCTCTCTCACCATGGCGATGCTCACTGCGGGCTCCCGCTGCTGGCCCACACACCTGCTCATCACCACACCGGCCGCTGATCCCAGCTGATTACTGCACTACTTAGATGGCGAGTCTGCACTAGTCTTCGCTGGATCGTTGAACTATCAGCGTCAGTCAAACTTGTGTATCTGCCAACCTATATCTTGAAAGCCCTTTGTTATTATCCCGCTAACCCGACCTTTTGTGTTTAGATCGTTTTTGGAACCGGATTCTGAGAGGAGTGACTGAGGAGGAGCTTTTGTACAGAAAGTGTGGAGCACCTTTTCCCCTAACCCTGTTTCCCACGGACCCTGGCGACCCGGACCCGTTTTCCCCTGCACATTGTACATAGCCACTTGGTGATTGTGTTCACTGTGAATAAACGCACTGTTCTTCGCTTAAAGGGAAACCCTGGCCTGCGCCTGAGTCTCTTTCGGAACCCCTAACAGAACGATCCAGCCATTATGGACTCAGCAGGACAGGACCCCGTGGGCCGGGCTCTGGCCGCCCAGGAAGCCGCGCTGGCCCGCCATGAACAAATGCTCGGGCAGCTACGGCAGGATGTCGCCGCATTGACCCTGGCAGTGGCGCAGTTAATACCGCTGGAGGGAAATGCGCAACCAGGGAATCCCCAGCCGCCCAGCCCGGCTCCCCAGGCGGCACCGCCCGCCGTAGCGTCAGGTAGCTCACCGCGGGTCGGTACGCCGTCTGACGGACCTTTACCCACACCGGAACCATTCTCGGGTGAGTCTGACAAATGCGCCGGATTTTTGGCTCAGGTGTCTCTGACGTTTCGCGAGCTGCAGCGTTTTCATGGCAACGATGGGGCGAAGATCACTTATTTCGTTCAACTTCTGAGGGGCCGTGCACTAAAGTGGGCCCAGGTTGTGTTAAATTCTGATCCTGTCATCACCTACGCTGACTTTCTCTCCAAGTTTAAGAATGTGTTTAACCCAGGCACAGGGGCAGAGGCCGCTGCTCTCCGTCTCCTCAACTTCAAACAAGGTAGGAGAAGCATGTCTGATTACGCTATCGACTTCTGGATTCTGGCAGAAGAGGCAGGGTGGAATCAGGAGGCGCTACGGAGCACGTTGCTGAACAATGTCAGAGAAGAATTAAGGGACGAGCTAATCATGCGTGATCTCCCTGCCTCCTTTAATGAGCTAATGTCCCTGTGCATTAAGGTGGATGAGCGGTTACGGGCTCGCCGGTCGCAGCGGAACTACAACTTCCATGAGGCTGCGGGAATCTCTGGCACCGGCGCCATGGCGGATGCCGGCCCCTCCCGGACTCACGAGAGCGGGGACGGAGAGGAACCCATGCAGCTGGGCGGCTCCCATCTCACCGCGGCGGAGCGTCAGCGCCGGATTACCGCCGGTGAGTGCCTCTATTGTGGTCACAGGGGACATGTTGTGGCTACCTGCCCTTCGCGGGCAAAAGGGCGCGCCCGCCAGTGATGGTAGGAGTACTGGTGGGCGAGCTGAGCCAGGAAGAAGCTCCTCCCCGTTTAACACTACCGGCCACGCTTTCCATTCACTCTAAGAGCCGCTCCCTATCGGTGTTAATCGACTCTGGGGCGGAACAAAACTTTATTGACTGTCAGTTAGCCCGGCAACTTGGGTTACTATTGGAGCCCCTGCCTCATGCATTACGTGTTACGGCATTGTCAGGTCAACGCCTTCCAGACATCACTCTGGTGACGGAGCCTGTCGAGCTCACCCTCTCTGGCAATCATTCTGAAGAAATCTGTTTTTTGGTGTTTAAAGCAACTCGCACTCCACTAGTTCTCGGCCATCCTTGGCTACAACAGCACAACCCTCACATAGATTGGCTGAAGGGGCGTGTCACTGGGTGGGGGGAGGACTGCCACATGACCTGCCTTAAAGCAGCCTCGCCTCCAAGCGTTGAAACGCCCTCTTCTGGGGTATTGGAATCAGCTGATTTAACTAATGTGCCCTCTGTTTATCACGACCTAGCTGAGGTGTTTCAAAAGGCCCGCGCCCAGTCACTCCCTCCGCATAGACCCTATGACTGTGCTATCGAACTGCTCCCGGGAGCTCCTTTACCCACCAGTCGGCTATATAGCATCTCACTTCCAGAACGAGACGCTATGGACAAGTACATCACGGAATCCCTCGCTGCCGGCCTCATTCGGGCCTCCACCTCTCCAGTCGCGGCAGGCTTCTTCTTTGTCGAGAAGAAGGATAAAACCCTCCGGCCATGCATTGACTATCGCGGATTAAACAACATCACAGTAAAAAATAAATACCCTCTGCCGCTCCTCAGTTCTGCCTTCGAGCTCCTCCAGGGGGTTACTGTTTTCACCAAACTGGATTTGCGAAACGCATACCATCTGGTTCGCATCCGTGAGGGCGATGAGTGGAAGACCGCCTTCAACACCCACCTCGGCCACTTCGAGTACCTTGTCATGCCCTTTGGTCTCACTAACGCCCCTGCGGTGTTCCAAGCCCTGGTGAACGACGTGCTCAGAGACTTCATTAACCGTTTTGTTTTTGTCTATCTAGATGACATCCTGATCTTTTCCAGAAACCAATCCGAGCACGAGACCCATGTCAGACAGGTCCTGCAACGACTCCTCGAAAACCGATTGTTCGTCAAAGGAGAAAAGTGTGAGTTCCACGTCTCCACCGTTGCATTCCTGGGGTACATAATCGACCAAGGAAACCTCCGCCCGGACCCTGTGAAGGTAAAAGCCGTTGTTGAGTGGCCGGAACCTCCTAATAGGCACCAACTGCAACGTTTCCTTGGATTTGCCAACTTCTACCGGCGGTTCATTCGGGACTTCAGCCGAGTTGCCTTGCCGCTGACCCAGCTAACCTCTCCCAAGCTTCCTTTTCAGTTGAACAAAGAAGCTCAGGCAGCTTTCCAAGAACTGAAGAAACGATTCGCCTCAGCCCCCATCCTGATCCAACCCGACCTCACGCAGCCATTTGTGGTCGAGGTCGACGCGTCCAACTCAGGGGTTGGAGCGGTTCTGTCGCAACGGAAGGACGGTAAGCTCCACCCTTGTGCCTTCTTCTCCCGCCGTCTGTCCCCTGCAGAGAGAAACTATGACGTCGGGGATCGGGAACTGCTGGCGATAAAACTAGCCCTGGAGGAGTGGCGGCACTGGTTGGAGGGCACGGCTCAGCCTTTCCTCGTCTGGACAGACCACAAGAACCTGGCATACCTACAATCAGCTAAGAGGCTCAACGCTCGACAGGCCAGGTGGGCCCTGTTTTTCACCCGTTTCCACTTCTCCATCTCTTACAGACCCGGTTCCCGGAATGTCAAACCCGATGCCCTGTCCCGTCAGTTCTCAGTCTCGGAGGACACCACTGAGCCCGCTCCCGTTCTCCCCGCCACCTGTGTCGTGGGCGCCATCTCCTGGGGGATCGAAGCAGCCATTCGGGAGGCTCAGGTGTTGGAACCGGATCCGGGAGGTGGGCCAGCCCAACGGCTCTACGTCCCTCAATCAGTACGTTCTCAAGTGCTTCAATGGGCCCACACTGCCCGCTTTACGTGCCACCCAGGGGTCCACCGCACTATCAACTTCCTCCAGCGCTACTTCTGGTGGCCCTCTCTGACTAAAGACGCTCGGGAGTACGTCTCCGCCTGCGCGACCTGTGCCCGGAATAAACCATCTCATCAGCCGCCCGCTGGACAGCTCAATCCCCTGCCGACTCCGTCCAGGCCGTGGTCCCATATAGCTTTGGACTTTGTAACCGGACTGCCGCAATCAGCAGGCAACACTGTCATACTTACCATCGTGGACCGTTTTTCTAAAGCTGCCCACTTCATAGCTCTACCCAAGCTTCCCACGGCCATGGAGACCGCACGACTGCTTACCCGTCATGTGTTTCGTTTGCATGGGATCCCGGAAGACATTGTGTCTGACAGAGGCCCCCAGTTCACGTCTGGCGTCTGGAAGGAATTCTGCTCCTCATTAGGAGCAAAGGTCAGTCTGACCTCCGGTTACCATCCCCAAAGCAACGGTCAGTGTGAGCGAGCTAACCAGGAGCTCGAGGCAATGTTGCGGTGCACAGCGTCCTCCAACCAGTCCATCTGGAGTGATGAACTACCCTGGATTGAGTACGCCCACAACAGTCTGACTTCCTCCGCCACTGGTCTGTCTCCCTTCGAGGTCTCACTGGGTTTCCAGCCGCCTCTCTTCCCCTCTGTCGAGGGTGAGCATTCTGTGCCATCAGTCCAGGCCCATCTACGGAGGTGCCGACGAGCTTGGCGGGCCGCACGGACGGCGTTGCTGCGCACGAAGGACCGAACCAAACAGACCGCAGATCGCCGCCGCACACCAGCTCCAGCATACAGCGTGGGACAAAAGGTATGGCTGTCCACGCGCTTTGTTCCTCTCAGGACTGAGTCCAAGAAGCTCAACCCAAACTTCATTGGTCCCTTTGAGGTTTCGGCACTGATCAACCCCGTCTCTCTGAAACTCCGGCTGCCCCGCAACATGAGGATTCACAATGTGTTCCACGTCTCCCAAATCAAACCTGTACAGAATAGCCCCCTGTGCCCTCCTTCCGGGCCCCCTCCGCCCGCCCGGCTTGTGGACGGCTTGCCCGCCTATTCCATCACGCGGATTATGGACTCTCGCCGCCGCGGGCGTGGCTTCCAGTACCTTGTGGACTGGGAGGGCTATGGCATTGAGGAGCGGTCCTGGGTTCCGCGGGCCGCTGTCCTGGACAAGCGTATGCTGCGGGCCTTCCATCTGTCTCATCCTGGTAAGCCTGGTGGGTCGCCGGGGGGCTCCCGTTGAGGGGGGGGTACTGTCATGGTCCCTGTGCCCTGCTGGTCAATCCTCTATTGGGCAATATGTTTGTGGTTTGTTTGCTCTCTCGCTCTCTCTCTCTCTCTCTCTCTCACCATGGCGATGCTCACTGCGGGCTCCCGCTGCTGGCCCACACACCTGCTCATCACCACACCGGCCGCTGATCCCAGCTGATTACTGCACTACTTAGATGGCGAGTCTGCACTAGTCTTCGCTGGATCGTTGAACTATCAGCGTCAGTCAAACTTGTGTATCTGCCAACCTATATCTTGAAAGCCCTTTGTTATTATCCCGCTAACCCGACCTTTTGTGTTTAGATCGTTTTTGGAACCGGATTCTGAGAGGAGTGACTGAGGAGGAGCTTTTGTACAGAAAGTGTGGAGCACCTTTTCCCCTAACCCTGTTTCCCACGGACCCTGGCGACCCGGACCCGTTTTCCCCTGCACATTGTACATAGCCACTTGGTGATTGTGTTCACTGTGAATAAACGCACTGTTCTTCGCTTAAAGGGAAACCCTGGCCTGCGCCTGAGTCTCTTTCGGAACCCCTAACAATCTCTGTGCAGGACAAACGACAGTTGACGAAGAAAACATCAAAAACTTCACTTCACTCCTCTACAATACGTTGGTTCCTTTGTTTAAAAGGCCAAAATGAATCGAGGGAGAATGAGAAGAGGATCGGCGAGTGCTTCACCATACAATACAGCACAGCTGATTAACCTGCAAGAAGAATTTCAAATGATACAGGCTGTGCTACAGCCTGGTAGCACACCCGGACAGTGTCTTTATTGCGGCTGGGGATTTTAACTACGCGGACCTGAAATCTGTACTTCACAATTTCCACCGTAATGTGAAGTGTGCTACCAGAGGAGATAGAACGTTGGACCAGGTGTACACCAACATGGCGAATGCGTACAGAGCCCAGGCTTATCCCCACCTGGGTCTGTCAGACCATCTCTCCCTTCTGCTACACCCAATATACACACAAAAGATCAAGAGCACTGGGATTACAACCAAAACCGTGAGAACATGGCCGCAGGATGCTATTCCGATGCTTCAGGACTGTTTCCACTGCACAGACTGGGATGTATTCAAGGTGCAGGACACTGACAATCGTGTCGCATTGGACAGTTACACCTCCACTGTCTTGGACTACATCTGTTTCTGTGTGGACAATGTAACAACTTGGAAACGATTCCGTGTGTTCCCTAATAATCCACCCTGGATGACACACGGAGTTCAACAACTTATTCGAACAAGGAACAACGCTTTCAAATCCGGGGACCAGGAGGCATACAGTGCTGCCAGGGCCAACCTGAGAAGAGGCATCAAGACTGCCAAGCAGCAGCACAGGAGGCGTATCGAGGCCAGGTTTGAGAACAACACAAACCCAAGGCAGGTCTGGGAGGGCATCAGGGCTATCACGGACTACAAAAGAAGAACACCATCACCCTCAGCCGACAGTTCTACTCTGGCTGAGGATCTAAATCTCTTTTATGCCCGTTTTGATAGGGAGAACACCGACCCTGTCCTGTCCCCTCTCCCCTCAACCGACCCTGCTCCGGTCCTGAGCACTCATGAGCTGAGGCGTGTGTTCCGGAGCATTAACACCAAGAAGGCGGCCGGGCCGGATGGAGTGCTGGGCCGGGTGCTAAAAGACTGTGCTGCGGACCTGGCGGACGTCTTCACCTCTATATATAACACCTCGTTGTCCTGTTCACTGGTACCATCCTGTTTCAAAGCAGCAACCATCGTTCCCATCCCAAAACAGTCAAATGTCACATGTCTGAACGATTTCAGACCTGTGGCACTCACCCCCATTCCCGCCAAATGCCTGGAGAGACTGGTCATTAGCACTTGGAACACAGGAACACCTATGCACGGCTCCTCTTTGTAGACTACAGCTCGGCTTTTAATACCATCCGGCCATACAAACTACGTCCCAAACTCCACCAACTGGGACTTAACTCCTCTCTGTGCAACTGGATTGTGGACTTCCTCACTAACCGTAGACAGAGTGTCAGAGTGGGTAAGAACACCTCTTCCACCCTTGTGGTCAACACCGGTGCCCCTCAGGGGTGTGTTCTGAGCCCTCTGCTATACACTCTCTTCACCCATGACTGTATTTCCTCCTGCGCGTCCAATCTCATTGTTAAGTTTGCAGCTGACACTACAGTGCTCGGACTTATATCCAACAATGATGAGACAAACTATAGGACAGAGGTGCAACAACTAGAGTCATGGTGCCACGACAATAACTTGGTCTTAAACACCAAAAAGACCAAGGAGATCATTGTAGATTTCCGGAAGAGGGGTCATAACAACCATCTGCCTCTCTTCATTGGCAGTGAGGCGGTGGAGAGGGTGAGCAGTTTTAAATTCTTGGGGGTAACTGTGACCGAGGACCTGTCCTGGGGCAACCATATCACCTCAGTTGTACGGAAGGCCCAACAGCGCCTCTACTACCTGAGGAGACTGCGGAGCGCACACATTCCCAGATCTCTGATGTTGAACTTCTACAACTGTGCCATCAGCAGCGTTCTGACGTATGGATTTCTAGTGTGGTTCCCCAGCTGCACCAAGGCCGATCAGCAAGCACTCCAGCGGGTGGTGAAAGAAGCTGGCAGAATTATTGGAACAAGTCTGCCAGAGATCAGTAATATCTTCCCCACTCGCTGTCTGAGGAGGGTGCACAGTATCCTGCGGGACCAACATCACCCTGCGCGCCACCTTTTCCATCTGCTGCCCTCAGGGAGAAGGTACAGGTCTATACAGGCCAGAACATCCAGACTGGCCAACAGCCTGTATCCACAGGCTGTGAGGCTCCTGAACTCTCTGCCCCCCTCTCACGGACAATAACCATATCCAACTTCTTAATAGCAATGAACTGGTCTGCATTGGTGCATCATATCTTTATTCTCTTCCCCCTCCTGCCCCCCCCCCCCCCCCCCCCCCCCTCTTTCTTAAATAGATAACTATCATATCTGATATCATATCTCACAGTACAATAATATTGAATGGGTTGCATTGTTGTATTTTGTCATGTTTCTCAGGTCTTTGTCTGAATTTCTACGAACATTATTGCTAAGGATTGTCTTATTGCATTGGAGTCACACTGGGTTAAATATGTACACTTGGGTTTTAAGGGGTATTTATTATTTTCTTCTTTTTTTTTTTGGGTTGTATGGAAGCCCCAAACGCAATTTCATTGTTCTTGACAATGACAATAAATAATAAATACCAAAAATACCAAATATCAAATTAAAAGAAGAGGCAGAAAAATCAAGAGGAGAAGCTAAAAATTCAAAGTTTGAAACTGAAGTAGTATTGCAGGAATTACTGCATGTGGGTCTCAAACTTAAAGGAGAGAAAATGGGAAAACAACAGGCAGAAAACGAGAATGAAAAGATGAAGAAAGAACTGTTGGAAGCTCAAAAAGCATTGGAGGAAGAGAAAAGCACAGCACAAGAAGCCAAAAATAAATATCAAACTGCAAAGAAGGAGGCAGGAAATGTGATTCAGGAATTACAGGAGGTGCAGGAAGCTTTTGAAGAGGGGAAAAGGAAAATGCAGTTGGCAACACAAGAAGCTGCAAATATAATGGCTGAAGCTGAAAAACTAAGGAAGGAATTACTGCACGTAAAGCAACAACTTCAAGAGGAGAAAAAACGTAAACACGAGGCAGAAAATGTGATTGAAAATATGAAGAAAGAATTGTTGGAAGCTCAAAAAGTGTTGGAGGAAGAGAAAATTAAAATACAGGAAGCAAAGAAAGAAATGGAAGATACAAAGAGTTACACTCAAAACATGAAGAAGGAACTGATGAAAGTGCAAGAAGAACTTGCAGAAGAGAGAATTGAGGTGAAGGTATTCAAGAAAGAAACGACCGGCTCTGCGGTGACCAAGAAAGACTGCAAAGACGCACTTAAAGAAATACAAAAGCACAAAAAGGAAGCTAAAGAGCTCCTCAAACAGAAAGTGAAACTGGCCAAACAGCAGCTGAAAGAAACATTTAAAGATGCCGAGGAGCAGCTCAACAAAACCTTAAAAGAACTGAAGGCAAAAAAAAAGCAAGCCGAGGACAGGAGGGGATTCTGGAGCAGACTGCTGAGAAAGAACTGACCCAGCAGCATCGAGTTTGAGGACATCAATAGTGTCTTCCTCCTCTCTCCACCTTTCTTTCACCCCATCCTTCTTCTTGGGACGTTTGTTTGTTTTTTAAAAACTCTAATCTAAATACATGTACTGGAATACACAAATAAAATTGCCATAACTTGACCTCATGTTGCCTGCTTCTTTTCTTGTGTGTCTGTGGATGTAAAACAGTAACACACTTTCTGCTCTGTGTGTCTTTAATTGTAAATAAATGCAATATGTTTTCATTTTAAAATGCAGTGCAAAAAACTTCTGCTCTAAATCTTTTTTTTTAGTAAAAAGCTTTTTTTTTCTTGCCTGTTGTGGAAGTTTTACATTTAAATAAAGCCTGCAGACGAGCGGTGAGCGGTAGCTAACATTCTTTAATCAAAACACACAAAGAACAGACAACCAAGCTTGATGAAGTCCCTGCATGACTGTGGGACAGACGGTCAGCAGAGTCTCCCTGAGCCTAGCATGGCTCTCAGTTAAACAAAATAAAACGTGAACATGTAGAACAGTGGTGTTAAGCGATGCGGTTGAAAGATTTGGGTGCACCCAACTTTTGTGCTGGTGCACCTAAGTAAAAAAGGTTAGGCGCACCAGTGCAACCGTGGCAAAAAGTAAGTCTAGAGCCCTGCTGAGACATTGCAACACCTTTTCTTTTTCATCTTTTCTTTTTTAGCCATTATGCTGGGGTTTGGGACTACTGTCCTGTTGTATGACAGAGGGCCTCACATTAAACTCTAGAAACTTTGGTATACAGAGAAGTTCATGGTGGACTCACTAAGTGCAAGGTGCCCAAGTCCCATGGCTGCAAAACAAGCCCAAATCATCAACCTCCATTTCCGTGCTTGACATTGCGTATGAAGTGTTGCTATATTCTGTTTTAGTCAAACATAGTGCTGTACGTTATAGTCAAACATTTCCATTGTGGTATCATCTGTTCAAGGACATTGTTCTAGGAGTCTTGAGGTTACATTTACATGTTGTTTTCAGGATCAAACTTCAATTCTTACCACTTGAGAAATGCAATAAACGGACTTACTGGGCAGTGTGCTTAACATCTAACAACATAAAATCAAAAACTCTGATGTAGCAAGTGTACAAATAACCTTTCTTGATGTCCCCCATAGCAAAAGGAACTGCTGCTGGCTTTAAAACTTGAGTTAGTTTCCCTTTAAGAGAAAAGGTGAAAGCACGAGCAAAGTAGCAGTCTTTGGCATTTCAGTCATGTAAGTTCGATATGCTTTGCCTCGACCTTTCCCCGTTCTGGAAAAAAAAAACCTGGCTGAGCTTCAATTATGACCCACAACACTTTCTGTCTCTCTCTGATGCCTGCTATCTCTGTCTCATTTAACCAGAAAGTACATGACCACAATAATCATGTGACATGAGCATGTCCTTATGATTATAGAGAATGAGAGACTGTGGATATGAACTCTGTCATGGGGGGGCCAGGCCAGTGTACTCTTAATGCTGGTCTGAAGCTGGGAACAATGGTGATGGTTTTGTCAGGAAGGGCATCCGTGCATAAACTCTTGGCCAAATCAAACATGTTGATAATAACACATTGGTTGAGGCCTGGATGCTGTTGGTCGACACCACCCAGGCTGGGTGTTGGTGAAAACTAAATATAGGGACTATGATTAATAAAGGAGGAGAGAGCTGGCAGATATGATAGAGAGAAGAAGGATGCATTATGTGTAGGAGGCCAGGAACATTGGAGATGGATTAAAATTTTTCCATGGTGTAGAAAGGAAGCAAAGAAAGTGGGATAGTCAGTGAGGAAGAAGAAAGTAGACAGGAATACTAGGAGGTTAGGTAAACAGCAAAGATAGAGGTTGCAGAGGAAAAGGCTTATAATGATCTTCATGTGATGCTGGACAATAAGGAAGAAGAAAAGGACTTGCATCAATTAACTAGGCAGAGAGATCGAGCTGGAAAAGGATGAGTTACAGTTTAGCATAACTAAGCATAGAGATAGAAATGTACTAATGAGTGAAGAGATTGTACTGAGAAGATTAAAGAAGTACTTCAAGGAGCCAAATAATAAAGAGATGAGAGTGAAGGGGATGAATAAAGGAAAGTTAGCAAATTAGGAAGTATAGTGGATTAGTAAGGTGGAAGTAAGGAGATGTCTAGGAGAGAGGGTAGTGGACTTTTTAACTGGACTGTTGAACTTAATGTTGGAGAGAATGCCTGAGGAATGTACTGCTGTAGGAAAGGGGTACAGTTGATGATCTATATGATGAAGCTACGGAAAAAGGTTGTTGAAGCTAGGTCAAGAAAAAAGGTGATGATCAGCAAGTAGCAGTATGGCTTCATGTTAAGAAAGAGCACAACTGATATAATGTTTGCATTGAGAGTGTTGATGGAGAAGTATACCGAAGATCAGACGGAGTTGCACTATGTCTTTGTGGATCCAGAGAAAGATAGCATGCCAGGAGAGGAACTGTGGTACCGGATGAGGAAGTCAGGAATGGTAGAGAAGTATGTGAGGGTAGAGGTGGGATGACATTAGGGGTCGGCTCTGAGTCCTTTTTTTTTATTGGTGATGGGCAGGGTGACAGATGAGGTTAGGCAGGTGTCTCTGTGGACTATGATGTTTGCACATGACATTGTGATCTGTAGTGAGAATAGGAAACAATTTAAAGAGAGAATGGAGAGGTTGAGGTGTGCTCTGGAGACAAGAGCGATGGAAGTCAATAGAAGCAAGACAGAATGCATGTTAGTGAATGAGAGGGACACAGGTGTAAGAGAGGTGTTAGAAGCAGTAGGGAGCAGAGGGAGAAAAAGGAGAGTTTAAAAGTATGAGTTGTCACTGATCAGAAATGGGAGATGGAAGCATGTAAATATAATAATGGCCTGTATTTGTATAGCGCTTTACCAGTCCCTAAGGACCCCAAAGCGCATTACACATCCAGTCATCCACCCATTCACACACACATTCACACACTGGTGATGGCAAGCTACATTGTAGCCACAGCCACCCTGGGGCGCACTGACAGAGGCGAGGCTACCGGACACTGGCACCACTGGGCCCTCTGACCACCACCAGTAGGCAACGGGTGAAGTGTCTTGCCCAAGGACACAACGACCGAGACTGTCCAAGCCGGGGCTCGAACCTTCCAATTACAAGGCAAACTCCCAACTCTTGAGCCACGATCGCCCCAGATAAGTTCAGTTGGAGCAGCCTTTCAACTCTTCTCTGTCTCTCGCTAGCAAAGTTGACCCAGACAACAAAGTAAAACTAGTTTTCAGCTAAGAGCCCGACACCGAACCCGACGTATTAGCCAGAGGTCCCTTTACTACAGTTCAGAGCTGTGGACCTGTTTTATAGACGCGTGGAATTGTTTTCTATACGACATTGCTGCAAAAAGTGCAGCCTTACCTAATGTCCACCCTACTGTTACTTATTTTATATTAAGATTTAAAAATCTAGTTGTATTGGTATGGCGAGAAACCTTCAGTAATAGTAATAAATCACAGAGCAATAGTACATTCATGTAGTTGTAAAAAGCTTGATAATATATTAAGTAATCCAAAGTATTCAGAATACATTACTCTCAGTGAGTAACGCAACAGAATTACAAAATACATATTTTGGGCATGTATTCTGTAATCTGCAGTGGAATACATTTTAAAAGTAACCTTTACAATACTGGCCATGTGGACTGGGTGGAGACGAGTGACAGGGGTGTGTGTGTTAGCTCCCAAAAAGACAAAAAAACAAACGAAAAAACAGCAATAAACAACTTAAACATAAACAATCACAAAGAAAGAACAATACAGTGTCCACATCTGAACCAAAGAGTAAAACAGTGAAATGTGGATTATTAAATATTAGGTCTCTCTCCTCCAAGTCTCTGTTAGTACATGACTTAATAGTCAAAGGAGCTTGCAAAGAAAAGCGTCTGGACTTCTTTAAGTTACTTGAAGACGTTTCACCTCTCATCCGAGAAGCTTTTTTCAGTTCTAAGGTCAAATGGTGGGGAGTCCCAGATATAAACCTAGTGGGAGTGACCCCCCACAGAGGGACAAAAGGACCCCCTGATGATCCTCTAATCGCCTGAGCCAAGGTGTGAAACTCAGCAGTCCATCTGCATCTTAAGGATAAAGGACACTCTTTCGAGGATGCCAATGTTCACATTTTGGACAGAGAGGACAGATGGTTTGAAAGAGGAGTGAAAGAAGCCATCTATGTCCACTGTGAGCGACCATCTTTGAACAGAGGCGGTGGTTTACGACACCAACTGTCTGCCATCTATAATCCAGTTTTGAGATCCCTCCCCAGACGCCTTAACGCCCACTCACATCCTGGGCCATCTGATCTCAGGAATTCGCATGATAAGGTGGGGCCAGGTTTCACAATGAACTCACCCGAAACTCTGGCTGATTGGAACCCACACCCAGTTTCACACCTTGGCTCAGGCGATTAGAGGATCATCAGGGGGTCCTTTTGTCCCTCTGTGGGGGGTTTCTCCCACTAGGTTTATATCTGGGACTCTCCACCATTTGACCTTAGAACTAAAGAAGCTTCTCGGATGAGAGGTGAAACGTCTTCAAGTAACTTAAAGAAGTCCAGACGCTTTTCTTTGCAAGCTCCTTTGACTACGATGACCTGGATGACTGAGAACCTTCACAGATACATGACTTAATAATTGATCAACAAATCGATTTACTCTGCCTTACAGAAACCTGGTTGCAGCAGGATGATTATGTTAGTTTAAATGAATCAACACCCCCGAGTCATTCTAACTACCAGAAATCTCGAAGCACCTTACTCTGGATGGCATTACCTTGGCCTCCAGTAACGCTGTGAGGAACCTTGGAGTCATTTTTGACCAGGACATGTCCTTCAACGCACATATTAAACAAATATGTAAGACTGCTTTCTTCCATTTGCACAACATCTCTAAAATTAGAAATATCCTGTCTCAGGGTGACGCTGAAAAACTAGTTCATGCATTTATTACTTCCAGGCTGGACGACTGCAATTCATTATTATCAGGATGTCCAAAAAACTCCCTGAAAAGCCTTCAGATAATCCAAAATGCTGCAGCAAGAGTCCTGGCAGGGACTAGAAAGAGAGAGCATATTTCTCCTGTTTTGGCTTCCCTTCATTGGCTCCCTGTTAATTCCAGAATTGAATTCAAACTCCTGCTCCTCACATACAAGGTCTTAAATAATCAGGCTCCATCTTATCTTAATGACCTTGTAGTACCATATCAGCCTATTAGAGCACTTCGCTCTCGCACTGCAGGCCTACTTGTTGTTCCTAGAGTATTTAAAAGTAGAATGGGAGGGAGAGCCTTCAGTTTTCAGGCCCCTCTTCTGTGGAACCAGCTTCCAGTTTGGATTCGGAAGACAGACACTATCTCTACTTTTAAGATTAAGCTTAAAACTTTCCTTTTTGCTAAAGCATATAATTAGGGCTGGACCAGGTGACCCTGAATCCTCCCTTAGTTATGCTGCAATAGACATAGGCTGCCGGGGATTCTATGTGTTAATATACCTCTCTGCATTGAATCATATCTGTTATTAACCTCTGTCTCTCTTCCACAGCATGTCTTTATCCTGTCTTCCTTCTCTCACCCCAACCGGTCGCAGCAGATGGCCGCCCCTCCCTGAGCCTGGTTCTGCCGGAGGTTTCTTCCTGTTAAAAGGGAGTTTTTCCTTCCCACTGTCGCCAAAGTGCTTGCTCATAGGGGGTCATATGATTGTTGGGTTTTTCTCTGTATCTATATGAAGCACCTTGAGGTGACTATTGTTGTGATTTGGCGCTATATAAATAAAATTGAATTGAATTGAATTGATGAATGATAGAAGGATAGCAGCAAGAGTGAAAGGGAGGGTTTACAAGATGGTAGTGAGACTTGCGATGATATATGGTTTGGAGACAGCGACACTGACAAAAGGATAGGAGGCCGAGCAAGAGTTGGCGGAACTAAAGATGTTCATTGAAAGTGACAAAAATGTAAAAAGATTAGAAATGAGTACATCAGAGACACAGCTGAGGTTGAGCAGTTTGGAGACAAAGTCTGAGCAAGGCTGAGATGGTTTAGACATGAGCAGAGGAGGGGGAGTGGATATGTTGGACAAAGGGTGCTGAAAATGGAGCTGCCAGGCATGAAGAAAAGAGAAAGACCACAGAGAATATTCATGGACGTAGTGGAAGAGGAAATGCAGAGGGTTGGTGTGACAGAGAAGGATACACCAGAGAGAGGGTTAGATGAAGGCAGACGATCCGTTGTGACGACCCGTAAAGGGACTGGCCGAAACAAGTAAAAAGAGACTGTAGATTTTAGTTAACCTACAGTATAACAAAATATGATTAATCCAAAATACCAACAGGTAGTGTGTCTAAAAATCTTTGACTTTTTCCTTCTGGATAAAATCTTTTTGCTCCTCTTGATGTCTGACACAGAGTGCATGAGCAGAAAGAAAGTAAGGGTATTTTTTATTTTCAGTGGGCGTCTCTATAGGAGTCACAAAGAATGATGACAAATAACAGGTGGGATGATTGTCTCCATGTCAATAGTCTGTAAAGGTTATAATTCTCTGATTCCAACTTTCAAATGATTCATTATTGTTGCGTCAGTGGCTGTAGCTTCTCATTTAAAGTTTTCATCCCAGTGCATATCCACAGTTGATTGGCAGGTCTGGTTGTTTGGGATGAAAGAAAGGCAGGACAAAAAAATAGTGACATAAAGAAAATATGGAATGTGGGGGTGAACTGTTATTTACCATTACACACAATAAAGTGAAGATTAAGCATCACTTCCTGATGTAACCTCACCTTGCGAGGCTCACCCAGAATTGGAAACCCCTCAAGCCTTGCCTGCTTCAAATAAACTTGCATAACAGAAAGATGGAGATGCTTTTCTTGCTGAAATGTAAAACAGAGAAAATAGAGAACCTAAAAGCACCTTTAAGAGACGGTTGCTTCATTATTCAAATCCCTAACAGGCAAAAGAGAAAGAGCTGGGAAGTGTCACAAATTCTGATCAGACACGATCAAAGAGCATTATACACCGCAGCAGCTAAATGCAGCTTCACTGCTTGGCACTTCTGGGTCAGGGAGCATTTTACTGTAGGTCTGTGTGCATGAGAAATAAGAGAAGAAACAGAGAAGCGTAGCATTAAGAGAGGGCTGGCAACACTTCTGCAAGTCGTTTGGCGAGTTCTTGCACTTACGCTGTGCCTCCCATCTTTGCATTCTTGTATCTGGTGCTAGTTTCGTTTCCCTTATTATGAAAGCCTTCCACACACCTGAGCTTCCTGTGCTTCTTGATAGGCCCCAGATGTCCACATGGAGAATATGTCGAACAATGAGTGCACTTGGAGCCCATTTCTTGCAATTTCTCTCCTCACTCTGACTCAGCTGCTCACAGCCAAGAAACAGGCACCTACAGCAGGGCTCTACAAACAGAGAATTGAATTCTGTGATGAAAAAGAAAAAACAAAGCTCAGTAAAGGTGCTGCTATATCACTGAGCCACATTAGGAATGCACAAGGGGGGTCTGGAATAATTCTTGCAGTTTCGAAACAAATTTAGGTTGAAGTGTTGTGTTTGGACAGAAGTCTGTGTGAAATTCACTGGCCTCAGTCGCTTTTCAGCAAGTGCACTATAGTTAGAGGTGATGTTACAGTTATGCTATATCTGCTCTATGAGAGTAAGAAGAGCAAGCATTGCTTCCGAGGAACAATTCAATTTATTTATTTAAAAGGGACAATGCAGTTTGACATGGTTCTAATACACTAATTTACCCTTGTCCTTGTCCCTTGTTGTTTTTTTACATCCACAATCCACAAATTAAATTTACATTATTCATCGATATAAACTACGACTTAAAAGGTTGGACACACCTTCTCATTTAATTTTTTTTCTGTGTTTTCATGAATATTTACGATGTAGACTTTCACTGAAGGCATCAAAGCTATGAATGAACAAATTTAATGTTGTAAACAAAAAAGTTTGAAATACCCCAAAAAGTGCTTTATATATTGTTGTTTCTTCAAAATCGACACTGCTTTGCTCACTCTTGGAATCCTCTTAATGAGCTTCATGAGGGAGTTACCTGAAATGGTTTTCCAACAGTGTTGAAGGAGTTCTGCGTCACACAATCAGACCAAAGCACATATTGCCACTGGTCTAATGTCGATTCTTGGAGTTTCTTGGCCCAAACAAATCTCTTCTGCTTATTGCTTTTCCTTAGTTGTTTCTTGAGGCCTGGTTCACGCAGTCTCCTCTGAACAGTTGATGTAAAGATGTGTCTGCTACTGGAACTCTGTGTGGCATTTATCCGGTCTCTCTTAGGTGCTCTTAACTTGTGATTTCAGAGGCTGGTGACTTGGATGACTTTATCCTCAGCAGCAAAGGTGACTCTTGGTCTTCCTTTCCTGGGGTGGTCCTCAGGTGAGCCAGTTTCCTCGTAGCGCTTGATGTTTTTTGCACTTGGGGACACATTCAAAGTTTCTGCAATTTTCCCGGACACACTGACCTTCAATTATTAAAGTAATGATGGACTGTAATTTGTTTTTACTTAGCTGATTGGTTCTTGCCATAATATATGAATTCTAACAGTTGTCAAAGAAGGCTGTCAGCTGTGTACCAACCTGACTTCTGCACAACACAACTGATGGTCCCAATCCATTAAGAAGGGAGGAAATTCCACAAATGAACCCTGACAAGGCACATCTGTGAAGTAAAAACCATTTATATTATATATTATATTTATATTATAGTTATTTATCAGTTTTTTCTGTGCTACATAATTCCATATATCTTATTTTATATACATATTGAAGACATATTTGATGTCTTCAATATGTGTACTTACAAAACTACAATAAATGCACATAGTGTATGTTTGAAATTCCAAATTACAGATGCAAAGAGGTATTATAAATGAATTACTGGAGCCTTTTAAAAAAAATAAAATAAACAAATAACAAAATCCCAAAATGACAGTGATGCCACCCAACAAGCATGTGTGCATTTTGTAAAGGACAGTGACGGCTAAAGATTGATGACAGCTGACAGAGTGAGGATATGATTTGATTCATTCAGGGGTTTGTGACTGATAGGTTAATAACAGGACAAATACTGTTGACTCATTAGAAGTGGGCAAAAGACAGATGCTGGCACCAGAAGTCAAACAGGAAAGTGTCTCATCAGTCCATTACAGTATGGTATAGATAATGTGTATAGAAAGCCAAGAAAGTACACACACAGACAATTTACAGAGCATTTCCTTCAGAGTAAATTGATATTGAAAGCGAAAACTTAAAAGCTTTGTACTATTTTCAAGGGCATTTGGGTCAAAATCCTAAATTCCCCTGTGATTTGTTAGGGTTGCTGAGATGTCAGCTGCAGAGTGCAGCTTGAACTGCTTTTCTTTTCAGCACTTGAGTGTATGATATTGATGTGCCATTTACTTGCCCCTTTTCAAAAATGTATCAACTACTCTCTTATGGAGGCACAGTTTCTAGAACAGGAGGAAGAACAACAAGCATGTCTGACTAGGTTCTCTTACATGTTGTGTCAAGACTCTTAATACACGACTTGTACTCTTCTTGAGCTCAGTTTGATTTCAGTTCTTTTTGCATTCATCGATTAACATCTTTTATGTTATCATTAGTATTGTCTTTGTCATTAGTGCACATTCACTTCACCAAATCAGTAAAATCAGCAAATCAGTAAAATCTTACAATAATAAACAAAACCCTGTATGTCTGTGTGTTTGTTCCTTTGTCCACAAACTCTTCCCAGACCATTAGTAGTTGAGCAACCAAATTTTACACACAGGTACGTCTTAGGGATTCACAGCTTCTTATCACTATCATGCTACCCAGAAAGAACTGGGTAGCAACATGCTAAAATGACCTTATAACACCTTAAAAAACATCTTAGAATGTTTCTCATCTAATTTATGTCCACAAAAGTTGAATTATGCATCATGTTGTCATGTTACCTAGCAACCACCTTGCAATGGTTTAAAATGACCCATTTTTACAATATAAAATAACATCTACCACCCCCTTTTTGTTTGCTTTCTTGAAGTGATTAAGTATATCACTTTGACAACAATAAATAATAATAATATATAGCGCTTTTCAAGGCACCCAAAGCGCTTTACAATTCCATTATTCATTCACTCTCACACACACTGGTGAAGGCAGCTACAGTTGTAACCACAGCTGACAGAAGCGAGGCTGCCATATCACGCCATCGGCCCCTCTGGCCATCACCAGTAGGCGGTAGGGTAACGTGTCTTGCCCACGGACCCACGAGCAGAACAGAGAGCACGGGGATCGACCTTCCGGTTACAGATGCGCTTCCAGCACCACGTGTCCTCGCAAATAAAGCAAGTACTTTACACACACACACACACACACACACACACACACACACACACACACACACATATAATTGATTAAGATGTGTGTGTGTGTGTGCGAGTGAGTGAAAATACTAATGCAAAGAAATAAAATAGTGCTGTCAGCGTTAATCTCGTTAAAATGGCGTTAACGCCATAACCGCATTAACACGGCAAATCTCTGTTAGCGAGTGGCTGCACAGCGCTAACGCGTTAACGAGCTAACCGCACTAACGTGTTGACGGCGTGCAGCCCCACACACGGGGCGATCCACGCTAACTCACCAATGGAGATTTGCCACGTTAATGCAGGTATGGTGTTAACGTCATTTTAACAAGATTAACGCTGACGGCGCTAAAATCAATACATCAACAAAGCTGATAGTTGTGTATACAATATGTGTAAATACATCAACCTATGCATTATGTCAAGTGTATTTTAAAGATTACATTGCCTTTTATCGTAGTTAATACAGTGAGCTTGACGCTGGTGGCTTACGTGCATTACTCCGGGCATTTATTTTTAAATATAGCATTATTTATTATATTCACCAATTACTGAGTGCACAACTTAATAATCTTGCAAATATCATCCACAATTGGTAATGTAATATCACAGAGATCAGTAACCAAAATAGAAAGTCAAATTAACTATTCAGAGACTAAGACAAATATCTTTTGTCATAAAACAAAAATAGATCAACAAAAAAAACCTTTTTCTTTTTTCTTCTGCCTCAAAGTACAATCCGATGCAAGTGAACGATATTAGTCTGATGACTTGATCAGACTTTTTGTTTTTCACCATTTCTATCAGATAATCATTTCCGAGTTAATCTATCAGCCAGCCAAGAAGTGTTGCTTACTGAGCCAAAACCTCTGCTTTTTATCCGCAGACATGGCACAGTAGTCTAATGTGATATGTATGAATCTGAATTAGTTTTTAATCAGCTACTTTGTACTCCTATACGGCATCAAAACAAAACTCCAAACTTGTCTTTTTGAGCATTCACTTTTGTGTGGTATTCATTAGTGATCGCATTACAACAAATCAGCAACACAAAGACAGAACAACACAACAAGAGCGCAGCTGAGTTGAACAAGTAGAACAACACCAGTTCTCAGCCAGAGCATTGTCACCTCCTATGGGCACGTTCTAAAGGTTGAGAGTGATGAAAAGCAAAGTAACACCCCTGAGGCTGCCTCTGAACAGTGCCTAGAGGGGAGCAGAGTACTGCACTCTCAGCAAGTTAACTAGAGTTCAGAAAAACTGCGGCCTCCAGCCTAAAAGTACATTTAAAGAGTTTCACTGCACTTTTGAGTTGTACTTATTTCTATAAAAGAATTACTCAAACAAGATACTTAAAATGAAGTGTGAGACTTTACATTTGAAAATGCACACTTTTCCAACACAGACAGCAATCTTGGATGTTATTTTTTGTAAAACTTTGAAAATAATTCAAAACATGATGGGATTTTTTGTGTGTCAGACAATCAAAGTTGAATATAAAATAGGGTTAAATTCATGCATTATTTTAGAGACAGCAATTAAAAAAAATGTGTCTGATTTTCGTCAGCTAGTAGGGAGAGCTAAAGCCTCGCTGTCAACGTGCATGTCTAACTAACTTGCACCCATATCTACTGTAACACATGGTCAGGGATGGAAATGATGGTTGCCAGTCATGAACAGTTTAAATGTTCCTGAAACATCTTAAACATATGAATTAACTCCTTTACTCTCGCCTTTTCCCCTCTCTTCTGTGTAGTCTGTCAGGATCGCAATGTTTTGGGCTCTGATGAAGGCTTTGGTTGCAGCAACGACAGAGTAATTAAAGGGATTGATTGCAGCAAAGGGAGAAGCAGCAGTGTGTGTACACGACAGTGGAGACTCACTAAGTCACACCGATTTTTTTTTCTTTTCTTTAGGAAATAAATCAATTCTACTTTATTTCACAGACATTTGAAATTATAGTGTTAAATGTACCAAGTTAATCCTACAGAAAACCCTCTATTCTGTGGAAAGCTAGAAGAACATGTGAAAGAATAACAGAAAATTGTTGTGGCACTAGTATGTGACAAGTCTTCCCTAAAATGAAGGGATACACTGTTATTTAGAACAGTGCTACATATGCAGTAGTAATATCCCTAAGACTACAGACTACGTGAAAAGTATTTAGAGATTTCATTAAGTTGTACAACTGCAAGTTTTTGGTTTAATTTCCAGAGAGAAGGAATAAATCTCATCAAAGGCACATCCAAAAATGTTTCAAGTAAAGTGTCTTTTACAGTGAAAAAAAGCAATGCTTTGTTTTACTTCATGGTTTAAAGTGGATGTGAATAATTAGATCATTGTTAAATATAAGGACAGGAAAACACAATTCCTCATTTCCCTTTAGTGGCACTCCTTCCAACCATCTGCGGGTAAAAGATTGTCATAGATAGCACAATATAACCCACTGGTGAAGTCTGAAGGTGAGTGTTCTATAGTCACACAAGCAAAAAGAGGTGTGTAACCAAAATTACAGTAACCATGTGCAATTAACGTTTAATTCCCACACCTCTAAAATGGTTACTTCAAAGATAAGGACCATATCTGAGACCATTTGAGGTCATTAGCTGTCTTCAAACTGACTTGGTGAGTCAAAACAGCATAAGACTGGGATAAAAGAGCAAAAAGTCAGGTTACTATCTGTTTCAAACTGTGTAAACTGTGTGAACTATGTCAAGATGGCAATAATATCAATATAATATATAATAATGATACCAAATCTCTTTTTTTCTGACCTATTTTTGATTATGAGCTCTTTGTATTAGTAAAGAAGTATAAAGAGTAGAGAAATCATCAGATGTTCAAAATCAACAAATGGAATAAAGAGAGGGAGCATATTTCTCCTCATGGGCTCCTTGTTAAATCCAGAATTTCCGCCACAACCCAGAAAAGTTCCATCTGTCTGTTGGTGCCTCTGTGGTTGATGACCTTGATTTACTGGTCCAGCGTTGTGTCTTCAGCTCTTACCCGCTGCCACCTGCACAGTTCACCTCAATGACCGAGGAGGAAAACCGTGGATTTACAGCTCCAGTCTATCAGTGGAGACAAAACGCCACATCGGTGTTTTGCTGGGTAGGTTGATGACTTTGGTTGAAACGGCAGAACCACAGCCCAGCTGTCTGCACACCACAGCGGCATGTGTCAAGTCCCAGACTGCAGACTCTGTACTCACCGGTTTTGTTTCATTCCCAGCACAGAACAACGTAGTCATCTCCATCTCTGAGTACTCCATTGTCCAAAATCACCAATACAGCTCTAACTGTGACCAAATCTCAAATATGTTACCATTTACATCAGGCGTAGTGCTGTACCAGAGCCAGGGGTGGACTCGCAACACATCAGTCTGATTCTCACCAGATTCAGCCAGACCTAATTGGGGGAAATTTATAGTGTATAAATGCATAAACAAACATGTGCAGCCAGTTCATTTCATTAATGGCCAGCATCCTAGCAACAGCAGCGCGTATTTGCAGCTCAAAAATGAGAAATCGAGTAATGTGCTCAGTGCAGGCACGGGTTTCATGCATCTGTTTCTCTCTGAAAACAGAATGGCAGCTCGGATAAATGAAAGCAGGCTGGAGAAGGATCAATATGTTTATGATATAAGGGTGAAGGCCTCTGTAAGAAATTGCTGGGGACTGTGTGTGATCCTGCAGCTCTTTTGATTTATCCAAAGAGTTGCTTTACCACACGATGTGTAGAAGGTCTTCGACGTGCAGAAGATCATCAACTGACTCTGTGCCTTTGGTAGCTCGGTGGCCTTGACAATTTCATTTGCAGGCTTTCAGGGAAAATACCATTCTGTCTGTATATAAGGCCGAATGTCAGGTGGTTGCGGTAGTCAGCAATCTTACGTGCTGTTTGCTCATACTCAGGTACCAGTTTTAGGCAGCCCCTTTCAGCCATTGCAATATAACAGGCATGACTAAGGAAAACAAAAAATAGGGATGCCAAAAGTTTCTAAAAAATGCTTTTTTTGTTGGATGAAAACACTGCAGTAAAGTTGTTGACACATTCAGCAAGATGACATGTTTGAAGGAGCCAGGATGCCCTCACCAGTGGATGGGCTGCTGAAACTCACAACTAAAGGAGTATCCAGAGAATATTTCTGTTGTACCAGCATTCTTATTTTTTGACAAAGAAAAAAAAAACCTTCTCTAAGTGGACACATCCCAAAAGTGCTTTTCCTAAGAAAAGTTCACACTACTTCATTCATTTTTCAACAGTCATCTGGGAGCAGGACAGTGGCACTGGCCAGAGGCACTGGAAGAAGGAAAAAGAAGAGGAAATTGTCAGGAAAATAGTCAAAGAGACAAAGAGAGAGAATATATGAATACTTCCATTAAACATTGTAGCATCATTTATAAAACCATGAAAAATCTGCTTCATTTTCCATTTAATACAAAAGTACTTTAGAGCTTTTAGCAAAGTTGGACTGATGACAGTGATGTTTAGTTTTCATTCATTTTTTTCAGTTATGTACAGAGCTCTCTATTTTTAACTGTTCTCTGTACACGTGTGTCCACATTCCTGTATGATAGATCTGAACACTCAAGTTGATAATGTTCCACTAAACCTTTGTGATGATCGAGCTGATGGTTGTACATAAATCAAATGGAAAAGTTTGTGCAGTGGTTTTAAAAGGATCCAAAAATTGTAGTAATGCAAAGGTTAATTGTGATTTTGAGCGGTGCTTTCTTTGTACTTTGGCCTTGGAGAACAGTGGCCTGTGTTTGCGCCAGGACTGATTATTATTGCTGAGGCTGGAATTAATCAACTCTGTAATAATAATAAAAAAAAAAATCTAAAAAAACCATCTGGACATCTAAAAAGGTGATTAAATAAATATGTAAATACAATGTTTTAGGGTTATTGGTTTATATTAGCTTGCATGGCAACAATGCTTAATAATGGACAGAAGGTTTGATGTGTGCTTCAATTACCCATTGAAATTCTCCTTTTCTTATTCATGAAATCATGATTTATTAATAAATATCTTTAGTTCTTGGCAAAAAAAAAACCCTTCTCGTTTCACAGTATTCATTTTCACTATCGCCTTGTTTTACAAATCAGCAAAAGGTGTCATGAGAAGACTTTTATTAACAAATTAGGCAATCTGGGGGATTGCATACTCCTATGTTTATGGACCGGAAAATAGCTTGCTTTGGGAAATGATTGGTTAGAGACTAATTTAATTTAACTTCCATTTACCTTCCTATCTACTCCACTCAGGAAGTGCCATCACTTTAATGTCAAAATCTAAATTCTCAAAGGGACTTTTGACAATGTGAAGCGGTAGCTGAAAATAAAATGTCAAGTCTGTGGTGATGTTTTGGGCTGTTAGCACAAGTTACTGGCAACTGAATGTCCAATAAAGTGCAATAAGTGAATAATCTGTGTCAGGGTCCTGGGTCTCCTGACCCAGCGTTTTAGTTCTTTGTGGGTTTTGTATTATTGTACTTGGTGTGAGTTATGCTATGGTTTCTAGTTTCTATCCCTTGCCCTTAATGTTTCTCTATGTGCCCTCTGTTCTGTGTAAGTCTGTGTCTGCATGTTTGGGTTCCCCTCTGTGTCTCTCGGTTCTTAGAGTCCTCTGCCTTATGGTTTATGTCTCTGTGTTTCTTAGTTGCAGTCTCCACTGTGTCAAGTTCGCGTCTCTGTGTGATCCTTCCTGTTTTACTTTGAAGGTCCGTGACTTATGTGAATGTGTCCTGCTTTGCTTGTCTCGTCAGTTCTAATTTCCCCCAGCTGTGCTCTCCTTCTGTGTCTCATTCTCCTCGTTACTTCCCAGTGTATTTAGACCCTGTGTTTCTCTGAGTCAGTGTTGCGTCGTACCCTCAACAGTGTGTGTTTTGCCTCCGTGTTGCCAGTGTTTTGTTTCCAGTTCCAGTTCAGTGTTTTGTGCTTCAGTGTTTTAGTCCACCAGCGTTTTTGTTTGTCTTTTGGTGAGTTTAGTTAGTAAGAGGTTTTCCAGCATTAAAGCTGCGCTTTAAGTTGAACTTCTGTGTCTGAGTCCTGCATTTTGGATCCACCACTCCTGCTTGCCTGCCTGCCACACAGCCAACCATGACAATCTGACACTTTTTCAAAACTCCAACCAGAAACTCTGTAATTTTATTAAGTCCTAAACTCATGAGGACGGAGGGACATTAAGCAAAGCATTTGGTACCACACCTCTAAAGTCGCAGTTGGATTTGACAGTCAAAATGAAAAGAGAAAAAAATGAAACCATCAAAGAGGTGCCACTGTCCAAACAGCATCACAAATCATTGAAAACTGTACTGTTAGCCGCTGCCACTTAGAGTGATGCCTAGCAAACACCCAGTCTTTCGAGGGTGGAAAATAACGTGACAGTGAACATGCACCACGAACTCTTCAGAATGTCAGCAAATACTAAGAAGAATATTATCAAAGACATTAGGCATCATTGATATATCAGGATGCCGCAAATCTTGGCCCAGAGAGACCTGTCACTATTTTCAAAGCTGAAATGCCAAAAACTGAAGGCAGCTGTGATGTGGCCATGTCTCATTTCTGTCAACAGGAACCTGGAGCTAAAGGATCAGATGTAAATAACTGCCACTGCTCAAACATGCTTCAAGACTGATTATTATTCTCCTATTGTCAGGATGTAGGGAAAGCACAATTCCCAGTTCCCTATGCTATTAAGTTTATCAGTGACTGTTACAGCCAATGAAATGTCAGAAGCAATTGAATTCGGAGGAAGAACATTGTTTCACTTCTTTGTATTTTCTATAAACTGCTGTTCTTCCATGTTAAGCATGGCATAAACTCAGATGACATTTGATCTCATGCTAATGAGACACCTTTGTGTAAGTCACTGAGAATTGCCCCAGTATTTGCCAGCCTTTCAAAATATTAAATCATTAGAAAAAGCCTTCACTTTACTGTAGTGGTTTTGGGTTTTTATGAATATTATAGAACATCCTTAAAGACTCAAAGCCACTTTAGTATAGTGGCACTGTATATACATAGTATAGTGGCAAATATTTGGTAGACATAAACATCTTTCAAAAAAACCTGAGAAACAGAGCTGTGCTTAGTGGCCAATGATAGAGGCCTAGAGATCAATCAGTTTTCCTTTGGCAACCACTGGTTGCTGGGGAATAAATGTGTAAATGGTGACAGGTTGGCAAGTGGTTGCTGGATGCTGCTGCCTGGCACTAGGTAAAATTGGTTGCAAAGTGGTATACAGTGCTGCACCAAAAATCTCCTTACAATTGCTTTGGTTGCTAGCAGGTCACCACAGTCACCCATATTTTGTATGGAAAATAGCCACTTGTCTGCAAACACTTGCCAACTACACACTGAGAGAAGTGAAACTTGTAAAAGTGCAATGGAAACCAGATAGAAAGGCCGTTAGTCTTCAAAGTAAAAGTAGCTGGTAAGTGTTTGATTACACCAGTAGGCATCTTCCATGGAAACTACCGGCAAGTGCGGCAAGCTGCTTGTGAACAAAGCGATCACAAAGAGGTTTTTCTTTATAACATTTCACCTGGCAACAGCCAATCAAGGCAATCAGGCAATACACATTTCTCCACAGAGATCAGTCACTGACTGGTCTTTGGTTCTGTGTGAATGAGGCCTTAATAATCACTGCTTTTACATTTTAAATTTTATAGGTAGGCACTGTAAGAGTTAGTTATAAGAGTTGAAGAACCAGTTTGTACATTATTATATCAAAGAATCAATAACACCATCCTTGGGCATGCAAACAGTGGAAATCATATCAAACACCCAATGAAAGTCTGAATGAAAAATAAGTCACTCTGCTGTGATGATATTTTCCTGAAAGGCATTTATAGCATTCAAAGTATGACAGTATTGACATATGTGAATGTTTCATCTGTACAGTTGTATTGCTACAGCAATCTGTTGCAGTGGTCTTTGATCCTTTGCAGCTGGTTAGAGCTGCATATATCTGGCCAAAGGATAGTGTCAAAATAAAACATTACATAAACTTACAAGAAAAATGAACCCTGCCAGATAACTATCTTCCCAAAAACACTTAAGGGATCTGAGGGATTTAGCAAATTACCCAAAATGATATTTTTTGTTGTTGTGACGATAACCTCTAAGAGAAAAAGTCTCACTATCAGAAGATAGCATGTTCAGTTTTCCAGTTTTCCACTGTCCTCACTGAACTGCTGCCTGTCATTGATAGCTCATCATGCAGAGCAAAATATAGGTCAGTTGTGGCTGTGTGTCTAATTTCAGTAGTATACCGCTGAACCATAAACAGCTTTTCCCCCTCTGTATGTACTCAATCATTTATGCATTCACTTGCTTCCAACTGTAACGGTTATGTCCTGAAAAGAAAAATAATGCTATTTTCATGCTGAATTAGGAAGTTGATAAAGTGCCAGCGGTGGATATTCAATAGTGTTTTCAGCTGAATGTGACCCTGTAAGTGGTGGCCACTAAAGCAGCTTTGAAACACAGTATGAAAAATACAGCTTTTTTTCATTTTGCCTTTTTAGGGTATATGCAAAAGCCCGGGAAGTAGCAGCAATATGTCACTGCAAAGTATTCTATCACAAGGTGGCAATATTTACAACTGTTACACATACAGACAAACAGAACAAAACCCTTGACATTTCTGAGAAAATAATGGTTGAAATAGTTGTAGTGTTTGCGATGCAGAAACACACAGATTCTGACAGCTAAGCTAGTCAGAAGTCACTGGAGACTCACAGGCACAGTTGGTGGTACAATGACAACTTTGTCTAGCTTGCGTGAACTTAGTGCTCTTGGAGCATAATTTAGATTCCCTCCGGGATGGTGTTGCTTTCGCCTGCAATGCGACCAAACTCACTTTGTGTCTGCGTGTGGCTGTGGAATTAGATTTTTGTCTTTACTGCTCTGTGCTGTCCACGGTGTTTATTATTATTCTAAGAGAGAACCATATCTCAGGTTGATACATATTTCATGCTGCTTGTGTGTGCTTGTGGAGTGCTCATCTGTGATGCATGAGCCCATTCAATAATGTGCTTCACTTTTTGAAGGTAATATATTTATTTCTAATCCCAGTTAAAGTGTATCTTTTCCCCCAAACTCACCACACCCACCACTGTATCCTCTGCACTGTTCACTGTTATTCTGCCTGTGGGGTCCCCCCTTGTCTTTCTGCTTTTTCCTGCTGCCTTAGAAGTGTTTTTCTTTTGTTTTAATAAACATTTTTAATGCAGGAGATGGCATGAGGGTGTATTTATTAGTGCTGTTGTCCCACCACAAGAATATTCTGGGTTTAAATCTGCTGTCTGGGTCCCTTTTGTACAGAGTATACATGTTATCCCTATCCCTGTGTATGCTCACTTTGGTACTCTAGATTCCTTCCACAGTGCAAAAACATGCATCTTAGGTGATGCACGGTAACTGGTGATTCCTAGTTGGCTGTAGGTGTGAATGCAAGGGTTAATGTTAGTTCTGTTGCATTAGTCCTGCAGCTGACTGGCGACCAATCAAAACTTTACCCCACCTCCCATGACGGCTGGGATAGGCTCCAGCGCTCCTGTGACCCAGAACTAGATGAAGAGAAATACTGGATGGATGGTTAATGAGCATCTGAATTCTCAGGGGAGCTGGCAACATGGAAAAAAGGAATATGGTCAAAAACTAAAGTTATCTAAATCACAATCACTATATTTACTCATACGATGTAGTCATCAGTCAGCCTGCAGCATTTTCAAACAGTACTTAGGCACATTTGTGCTTTAAGCTAAAACCAAATGTTTAAACACGTTCTCCAACTAAAGAATCCGTTACCATCTAACAACTTGTAAAAGCATTCATGAAAAGACGTATTTGGTGTTTCAATTGAAAAAGCCTGGATGAAGTCCATATGGAAGGCAATATGGAGTTGACATATCACAAACACAAATGACTTTTGACCATGAAGCTTGAGTCTTGAGGTTTAATGTCAGATTTAAGCATTCAAATATTTTTCACTAGCATCATATCCTCTAAGGCTGATATTATTTTACCTGCCAAGTTGAACATCCATCCATTCTCTGCCACTTATCCCTTTCAGGGTTGCAGGAGCCTATCTGAGCTGTCTTTGTGCGAGAAGCAGGGCACACCCTGGGCAGGTCGCCAGTGTGTTGCAGGGCTAAGACATAGACACACATCTGTGTCTATGTGCCTATTCGCACCTATGGGCAATTTAGAGTTTCCAGTTAACTTATCCCCACTAACTGCATGTCTTTGGACTGTGGGAGGAAGCGGGAGTACCTGGAGAGAACATGCAAACTTCACACAGAAAGCCTGATGGTGGAATCGAACTCAGGACCTTCTTGCTGTGAGGCAACAGTTCTAACTACCGTGCAGCCAAGTTGAACATCACTGGCCAAATAAACTCTTCAGATCCTGTTTAATAAATTTTATTTGGCATTGGACTACTTACTCCTCAAGCATCATTAGCCTATTGATAATGACCATCAATAACCAGGCCAGATAACTGAACCTAACCTCCTATAATAAAGAATTTAGTTCAATGGACTGAAAACCAAACTTTAATTCAGATCAAGACAGTGAACTTGTGAGGGTAGCAAGTCATTCTCTGACTGCCTTGTCCAACATGGTAAGCACTATCATTGATCCTTTTGTAGTTCAGATGATACACAGTGTTGGGAAGGTTACTTTTAAAATGTATTCCATTACAGAATACAGAATACATGCCCCAAAATGTATTCTGTAACCTATTCCGTTACGTTACTCAATGACAGTAACGTATTCTGAATACTTTGGATTACTTAATATATTGTGGCGAGTTAAGACAAGGAGGAGACGGAGGTATCGTTTGGTCTTGCTTCCCGTGAGCTAGCCAGGGAGCACAGCCGTTTATTACATTTGCAGAAGAACACACTGCCACTAGCTAACTGCTCAGCGCGGCAACCACAACACACATAGGGCGCCCTCTGACCCCGGAAGGACACACCGTCGCAGCGAGAGGGCGTCACCCGTCACCATGGCAACATACACAAAACATAACTGTACAAGCAGAACCCCGAACAGCCCTGACCCGCTACAATATTATCATGCTTTTTACAACAACGTGAATGTACTATTGCTGTGTGATTTATTACTATTACTGAAGGTCCGCGACTCCGAACTGTAGTAAAGGGACCTCTGACTAATGCTGGGCTCACACTGTGCGATTTTTGGCCCATTTTGAGCCGATTTTTGAGTCGTGCGATCGTTTTGGCGATCGGCCCGATTTTGGCCTTCATCGTGCGTCGTGCATCGTGTAGTATACGTGGGGTAACGAGAAGCGATTGACACCTCACGACCAGCTCCCGATCATCAATCGCTTGGTCGTGAGGGTGTCACCGCAGTTTGCCACACTGCGCACGCGCAAACACAAATGTCAGCGAAAAAGACGGCGTAGCACGGCAGTGCAGCCTGTGATCTGGACACAAGCGATGGAGGCACAACCTGTAGAACCATCCGAGCCCTTTCGATGTGGCCTCACAAAATTATCACGACCACAACAACCGTGAAAATAGTTGGATCGACACTGCTGCTCAATCACAGCTGCCTGACCAATGTTTTTCATTAGCAATTTAGCAAAGTTGATGGTGGTGGTGTGTCTGTGTGAGTGAAAGACGGAGAGGGAGAGCGAGCGACAGAATTTCTGTTATAACCTTCATTTTTATGGACGCACAGTGTGAGCACTCAGGTCGCATCAGAGCATCGGGCCGTATAGTGTGAGACCCTGCATCGTGACCTATGAACTTCTAACCCCTGCGAGTCAATCGTACAGTTTGAGCAGGAGCTGAATCGCGCGACTGAAAAAATCGCACAGTGTAAGCCCAGCATAATACGGTGGGGTCCCTGTCGGCTGGTAGCCGAAAAATAGCTCTACTTTGTTGTGTGGGTCAACTTTTCTTGCGACAGACAGAGAGAGGCGTTGAAAGGCTGCTCCAACGGAACTTGTTGTTTTCGGAGGAAAACACGAACACAGTGTACAGTCGAGTCTTAATAGCTTACTTACAACTGGGCTCGTCAGGCACTCTTCTTGGCTGCAGTGGTTATTATTATATTTACATGCTTCCAGCTCCCGTTTTTGCTCGATGACTGCTCGTACCTTTCCACTCCCCTTTTTCTCCCTCCTAGCGCTCACAGACACATAACGTGTATGGCAGTCCATTCTCCCAGCAGCACGGACTACACTGAACATGATGCTACATTCTTTAGAGCTATGCTTGTAGCATTCTGCCTGTTAGCTTAGCACAACAACAACAACAACGAAAAGGCGCTCTCTCACCCAGGAAACACACAGTGGCAGAGAGAGAGAGCGTCGCCCTGTAACCATGGCAACCGTAACGCTGCCGCCTGGAACAACAGAACGTAGCTGTCAAACAAAACCCAAACAGTCCTGACCCGCGACAAAATGAAACAGGAAAGTACCCCAGTGTATTCCATTTATTTCAACAAAGTAACTGTATTCTGAATACCACCTTTTTAAACGGTAACTGTAACGGAATACAGTTACTCATATTTTGTATTCTAAATACGTAACGGCGGTACATGTATTCCGTTACTCCCCAACACTGATGATACAACACGGCGAGGTTATTAAATAACACATTATTTTACATGATGTCCTTTTCTCTGGCAGGTGTATTTGCTAGTTAAAGAATTTGGGTGTTCTTAATCATTTGTGGAAATGCCACTGAAGAGGCATATTTCTAGTTAAGCAGTGTGTCTTTTAATTTATACCATCTAATAAATAAAAAGACTTCATTACACAAAAACCTATTAACATTTATTACATCCAGCTCTCCTTTCTAAATCTTCTTCACCTACCCTCTTTTCTAAATTCGCATTGCCTCCCTTGAGTATTGTCTAATCTGTCGAAGAAGTTATCTCTTGAGGTAAACAACCTCTCTGAGCCACCATCCAGAGGTATCCATCCTTATCAGTGGTCAGTGGGGCGTCTTGCCCACTCAACCCACCTACCTTACTGACATTCTTCTCAACTCTTTGACTGCTTTCACTCCCACTTTTTGACTTTCCATTTGCAGTAATATTTCAGGGTCCTGGGTCTTATTCCCAGAGTTTTGAGTTTTAGAACTTTTAAATTATGTCTATTACTGACAGTGTTGGGAAGGTTACTTTTAAAATGTATTCCATTACAGAATACAGAATACATGCCCCAAAATGTATTCTGTAACGTATTCCGTTACGTTACTCATTGACAGTAACGTATTCTGAATACTTTGGATTACTTAATATATTATCATGCTTTTTACAACAACGTGAATGTACTATTGCTGTGTGATTTATTACTATTACTGAAGGTCCGCGACTCCGAACTGTAGTAAAGGGACCTCTGACTAATATGGCGGGGTCCCTGTCGGCTTGTAGCCGAAAAATAGCTTTACTTTGTTGTGTGGGTCAACTTTTCTTGCGAGAGAGAGAGAGAGGCGTTGAAAGACTGCTCCAACGGAACTTATTGTTTTCGGAGGAAAACACGAACACAGAGTACAGTCGAGTCTTAATAGCTTACTTACAACTGGGCTCGTCAGGCACTCTTCTTGGCTGAAGTGGTTATTATTATATTTACATGCTTCCAGCTCCCGTTTTTCCTCGATGACAACTCGTACCTTTCCACTCCCCTTTTTCTCCCTCCTCGCTCACAGACCCATAACGTGTATGGCAGTCCATTCTCCCTGCAACACGGACTATACTGCCCATGATGCTACATTCTTTAGAGCTATGCTTGTAGCATTCTGCCTGTTAGCTTACAACAACAACAACAACAACAACAACAACAACAACAACAACAACAACAACAACAACAACAACAACAACAACAACAACAACAACAACAACAACAACAACAACAACGCGCTCTCTCACCCAGGAAACACACAGTGGCAGAGAGAGAGAGAGAGAGAGCGTCGCCCTGTAACCATGGCAACCGTAACGCTGCCGCCTGGAACAACAGAACGTAGCTGTCAAACAAAACCCAAACAGTCCTGACCCGCGACAAAATGAAACGGGAAAGTACCGCTGTGTAATTCATTTATTTCAACAAAGTAACTGTATTCTGAATACCACCTTTTTAAACGGTAACTGTAACGGAATACAGTTACTCATATTTTGTATTTTAAATACGTAACGGCGGTACATGTATTCCGTTACTCCCCAACACTGATTACTGATGCCAAAGAGGTTATGTTTTGGGGAGTTTTGTGTGTGTGTCATTCTGCATGTAAACACGGTAGCGCGAAAGGTTTTGAATGAATTCTGATAAAACTTTGTAGAGGTGTAGAGTGGGGTCATGTTAATGAGCCATTAAAATTTGGTTATGCATCCACCACGGTTTTCAAGGTCAACTAAAATATTTATTGGTCTAAAATTGACAACAGCCTTAGAAACTGTGATTCATACAAGTGTAACATAAAGATTTAAAATATCATACAACATTTGACTTCTGACATCTCCTTCAAGGTCAATAAATTGATCCGAAGGCCAAAGTGCCAATTGATAAATTCTATTACTTTGCAGTAACAGGTTATAACTATTTAAATACATTAAAAAATGTAAAAAAAATCACTTGTTTTTTCACTTAAGAAAATTTTACTAAACAATGAAGTGAATACTACAAATTTACTATATCCACATAAACAAAACAAAAGAATGAAACAATAAAAATGATTTTAAAACTAAAAAGCATATTGTGTTTGAACAGAAAGAATTGCAAAAGCCTGCAGGTTGCACTTGTTTTACTGCTCTACAAACCTGTGTTTTTTTTCTGAATGTTATGTTTCATTTTGTGTCTGAGTTTGCCTCTTTAATCATTTTTATTCTTCTCCTGTTGTATTTTGCTAGTTTAGTAGCCTTGAATCATGTTGCACTTCCTCCTTTGTCATTACCTTTTGTCTGCATTTGCGTCCTTCTCATCTACGGTGTAATGTAACTACAGAGTTTCATTTTCAGTGAATCAGAGTTATTATTGATAAATGTAATTTCTTCAAAATGTTTAATTTTTTAATGTTCTTATGTTGTAATCGCTCTCTCGAGGAGTTTCCTGTTGGGATTATTTAAGTTTTAAACAGAAGTTTGGTTATTTACACTAAATCTGTCACTTCCTGTTTAATGGCTGCATAGTGGCTACAGAGTAGTGCTAACAGGCTAAATCATACACAATGGCCATTCACTGATTTTTCAAACAAAAACTTTCTGGAAGCAAACCCCTTTCCTGGCTCACAAGCAGAAAAAATGTTGTTTTTATTGAATTTGTAGTTGTTTTAATTTTAACATGTTTATGTCATGGTCCTGGGTTTTTTAACCCAGTGTTTTGTGTTTATTATTATGTATTCTGGTTGAGACCTTCTAGTTCTTTGGTTTTGGTTCTTCCTTGGTTTAGTGTTTAGTCATCTCCGCCCATGTGTTCCCTCTGCTCTGTCGGTATCTTTTCTCTGAGTTCTGTCAGTGTATGTTTCCTGTTTTACTTTGAAGGTCTGTGTCTTATCTTAGTGTGTCTGGTTTTGCTTTCCCTTGTCTCGTCAGCTATGATTTCTCCCAGCTGTGTTTCCCTCCTGTCTCCCATTCCCCGATTGCTCCTGTGCGGATATAATGAGTTTCTCCCTCCGTGTAGTCAGGTTTCAGGTCTGTTGTGTTGGTTTTCCCAGTATAGGGAATCCTTAGGTTCTGTTCATTCCCTCTACATTTCTGTTTGTGCCACCAACCTTACTAATGAAGTGGACTTGCATCCAAGCAAGTGCCAGCGCGTGGTCCTCTCTCACAACGTCCATACATCTGCCACCACAGCTGTGACAGTTTGGTTTGTTCATATATTTGTTAGCACCTTTTTCCTCGTTTATTTATCAGTCTCTCCTTCTAGTTCTGTAGTGTTTTAATTTGGTAGGTTGGGTCATAAATAGACGTCTGTGGTAAAAGAACGTGGACCTTTGCTTTGTGACTAAGGGAGGCATACAATCCTATCAAGCTGTATGCTGATTTCATTTCGCTCTGTAGCTGAGACCAGCTCACAGCTGTTCTCCTATCTCACTATCACCTCTTCTTTTCTTTAGTCCGTCTATCCCATTGAAAGTAGTTTCCCAGCACTCATAAAAAGCCTCCCAAAACCATTTTCTAAACTTAAATGTGGCAAAGTTTGTGGGGAGATTCAAGGTTGAGTCTTCCCATCTGAGACATTGACTTTTTCCTCATTTATCTTGCGCCATATATTTTATTATCCTCTACATTACCTTAAATAAAAGGTTTAACATTACAGGAACCTAATAGCTTAAATAAAGGTACAAGTTGAAATACACCAGGGTGTATAAAAATGGCTGTTTGGATTTTTTTTTACGGATTAAAGAAAACAAAATAAAGATGTAAAAGAATCCAGCATGGCACAAATATCAGTTAACTATGAATGTTTTCTTTTTTACTTTGTACTTTGTAAGTTATAACTGACAGTTTATTTCCAAATCTAGTTTTTGTTTTGTTTCTAAAACTCGATCTCATTTTGTCTCTTACAGCCATCATTCCTGTCAGTTATAAACAAGTTACCTTCATTGCTGAGAGAGTTGGGACTGTTGAACTCATCCCTGCTCACTTACAGGGGGCTTTAAAGAACTCCATATCCTCCAGAGAGTATGTAGCACATTCTGTTATTCACATATCAGTAATACAAAATGAGACACCAGCATGCAGGAGAACATGAGCAGTCAAACATTTTGAAATCTACACTGTCATCTGGTTTCCTTTGTGAGGCTGTTGCAAGATTTGTGAGAATCATAATCACAGTCATAAATTCCTCTTGCCAGCCATCTAGCTATGAGCTTTTAGTTTAGCCTATCACCTGTGATGCTACAGGTGAAATTTTTGTCTCACAAAAAATTAAAACAGTTCATGTTATCCTTGTTCTTATCAGTCACACTAGACTAAAAATGGGATGGTAACCTCCCTGCAACTAAAAAAAACTGGTGCTTGCCTAATTGCATTGAATGTTTTTGTGTTTGACAACTGATTACAAGTATTTCCAGCATAATTTGTTTTATTCTGGTTATATTACTATATAAAAGCAAGGCTGCTGAGTACTTATGTCACTTTACAGTTAAATTTGCTCTAAATTTGCAGCGCTATTTGTGTAGAAATCGCTGAAGTTTTTGTTTCAAATCTATGAGGTTCTGGCTGGGCTCTTAATGTAAGTAGTTAATTTAAAGTTCTCTGCATACATGGCAACACATTTGCAAATTTCACAGTGTCACAGTTAATTGTCATATTATCACAGATTGCTTAAAATTGCCAATTTGACCCCATTCAGTCACAAGCCGAGAGCACAATGACTATATCATATTGCCATTTTATTGCCACCCTGACATATCAAAGTCACTTGACTGGTTCCTGTCTTCGAAGCAGTCATTTCAAATGCAACAAGATCAAAAGTTCATTGCAATAATTTTCAGCGTGCCTCAGTCTCCCACCATTGTTCTCCCTAGTGTGACTGTAGGCAACTGATTTCTTACATTGCTCCATATTTTCTCTCTGAAAACAGTTGTTAATTTACTGGATTATTATATCCGTGTGCTGTTTATTTTTAAATATTTAAAGTTCATGAAAACCCATCTTGTCAATCTACAACAATAGACAAACTTCAATCGGAGTTGAGACAGAATTTAACAGACAAACTTAAATATTTGCTGTTCTTCCTGTTTGTTTTTTTTATCCTCTTAGTATTTTAAAGGTGTGATGGATGAGGATTTAGCAACATTTTAATTAAAATATGATGACAGTTGTGAAGCTTTTTGGTCACCTGTCAAGTCTTTGAGTGCAAATGTAATAAATATTTGATTACTTAGGAATATTTAATGTTATACAGAAACAATGCCAAGTTTCTAAAAGCTTTTAAGTAATTGTGTTTTGAACTTATGAGCACTTGCAGTAATACGCTCTGTTCTCAGTCGTGGTAAAAATGAGCAAAGCATGAGGAACATTTTTTTTAATCTGAGGTGACATGGCATGCAGACGTGTTACTTTTAGTTCTAGTCTGTGGAAGCTCACTGCAACTGGCTTATTATGTGTGCCAAATCACTGGTGAGAGAACGCACAAAAAGAAGACACATTATCTACTTTTAGCTACTTGTTTTCAGGGACATTTTAAGGTTATGTAAAGTGCATTTAAACATCTGAGCACAAAATATATTTTCCTAAAAACAAGTGTAACCTGACATATAGCAGTACCCAGAAGCAGTGTATGTGTGAAATCTTTTCTATATTTGCTGTACTGCCAGGACGGGAATATCTTCACTGCTATGCGACGAGTGCCTGAAAGCAAAGTGTATATTTTAAAACGCAGCTCTGTTTATTAAATCAAGAGCTGCTTCACTATGTTCCAGAGCAATCTTCGAGGCTCCACAAGGCAACCCATGGTTCCCTCATTGATTCCTCTGTGTCCTGATCTTGACCTCACCTTTTCACCCTCACTCTTAATAACCTATCACCTTTTAGCGGCTCGACCCATTGTCTTAAGCTCATCTCGTCAAGGGAGTGTCCAGGCAACCGGAGCCACTTTGCTTGAACTCCCATAGCACAGACTGGAAACGAATACACCAGTACACACACACACACACACACACACACACACACACACACACACACACACACACACACACAAACCCATTGACAAACAGAAGGAGAGGCATTACTAAAATGACCCTGAAACCTCTCTATTCCCTCACAGTCTCCCTCTCACACACTCCTCACACTGACAGTGGATGTAGCCATGGAGAGTGGTATTAGGATTCAGCAGCAGACCCGATGAACACCAGTGAGCAGCCCAGGAGGTCACTGCTCTGAATTAATGAAATATACTGTACATCATTTCCACTGCAAGGCAGTTTCCACCTGAAAATGCAGTCTCACAATGAAAACTGTGAACACACAAATGAGTATGGCATAGACTGTGCTTAAAAGATGGCAGTAGCTTCCAACTATGGAGGTGAAGCCACTGTGTAAGCTCTTTCAACCTCGTGATCTTTGATGTCCGTAAACTCTATGCTTATGGGTTTAGGATCTCAATAAGCTAGTTTCACTTCTCACTGAACACATGAATATGCTCTTTTTATAAATCGTGATGAAAATGATATTGGATCGAATATCAATTGTAGAAAGTGTGCTTTGTAGTTGGTCTGTTTCACAGCAGCGAGTGAGCATTTCCCTCGCTTTCTTAGTCATATTCATCCCTCTCTAATCACTTCTAGTTTTAAGACACTAGATGGCAATGGACAGATTGCTCTGGTTGAGAGTTCACTTAAGGAATCTACTACTTAAGGTCCTTAACCCTTCAGCTAGACTGGTATCGGTTCCTTTGTGCAAGGAGGATGCTGCCAGAACTACAAAATGACCTTCAGTAGGACACTGGTGTGAATATCTGACCACACAATCAGAAACAGATTTCATGAAGGTGGCCAATGGGCCTTTAGTGGGCCCTGTGCTCAATGCTCGGCACCAGGGAGCCCAGGTGGCATTTGCCATAGAGTACCAGGATTGGTACTTCCACCACTGGTGCCTGGAGCTTTTCAGAGATGAGAACAGGTTCACCCTGAGCACTTGTGAAAGCTGTGAAAGGGTCAGGAGAAGTTATGGAGGGCATTATGCTGGCTGTAACATCGTTCAGCATGACTGGTTTGATGGTGGGTCAGTGATAGTCTGGGGAGGTATATCCACTGAGAGGTCTGTGTGTCACACAGAGACACACAGACCTCTACAGCATAGGCAATGACGCACTGACTGCCATTAAGTATCAGGATGAAATCCTTGGACCTATTCTCAGGCCCTACTCTGGTCCAGTGGGTCCTGGGTTCCTCCTGGTGTTCGTCAATGCTCAGCCTCATGTAGCAAGACTATGCAGACAGTTGCTGGAGGATGAGGGAATTTATACTAATGAATGGCCCACACACTCGCATGACCTAAATCCAACAGAACACCTCTGGGACGTTGTTTCGATCTATCCACCACTGGCAGGTTACACCTCAGACTGTCTAAGAGTTTAGTGATGCTGTGGTCCAGATCTGGGAGGAGATCCCCCAGGACACGATCTGATGTCTCATAAGAGGCATGCACTAATGTTGTCAGGCATGTATACAAGCACATGGGGGCCGTATAAACTACTGAGTACCATTTTGAGTTGCTGCAATGAGATTTCAGCAAAATCGACTACCCTGCTGCATATTTTTTTCACTTTGATTTTCAGGGTATAGATACATATCCACTATGTTTTGTTTTGTTTTTATTGAGATCTGATGTGTTTTCAAACTGTTCCCGTAATTTTTCGAGCAGTGTATATGGCCATATCTTTCATACAAAGTCTATGGAGTACACTTGTATCTGAAAGCACATACTAGCAAGACTTACACATAGTGTCAAGCCATTGAGCTGCAACATAAGCAAATACATGCCTAGACACACGTCTGCAGTATGTGCTAAAGTACATCCATGTAGTGTCTGTTGTTGTGTCTTCCACTACACTAACCTTCCTCCTGTTCCAAGCTCACATAAAGCACAGGTTTGTTTATCTACTGACACTGTCAAGAGCGTGCTTCCTCCATCTCCATTACAAAGAAAAGGCCCCAAATGCTGTTTTAATGGTAGCTTTTATCGGCTGTCTCCCAGTGCAACGTATCCTCGAAGTTGCGCAGCAAATTTACACATGGGCTTATGCCTAGGATCTCCTATTGATGGGGTATTTAGCTGATAAAGCCTCCAAGGGGAGACGGCGATATGTATTAAAGATGGGAAGAAGGTGATTTGCTGTTCACAGACACAGGATGAGACAACTCAGAGTTCCATACTTACAGTATGGGTATGTTTATGCATGAGGGGACTAAAACACAGAGACTTCCTCTTCTCACAGGCCACAGCTGAGGACAGTCATTATGGAGAGGTGGGCATTAAAAAGGGGTTAGGGAATACGAGGAGTTAAAGGAAAAATGGCACCAACTACGGTGGAGAGCAGGTTGGGGGGGGGTTTACTCACTTCTGCTTTTAGCTAAAGTGGCAGAAAAAGGGAGCACTTAACCAAAGAGCACACAGAGAGTGGATATTAATATCTTCATGGCTGAGAAAGTTTTAGAAGTAAAATCGAGACGCGGTTATGAAGGGAATAGATGCGGTGCAATGTAATTAGCTCCTCATATTAGTTTTCCTGGATTGTCTGGTCGCACTGCATATATCAGTTTTTAGTCGGCAACAAGCATTAACGGTTCACTTATAGCTTTAGAGAATGAATTTTGATTTTTATGACTTTTTATGGCATGTACAAATTGTGATAATGGGTAATCAGACTTTTCTTTTCACACAAAGATGGCACAATGTAAATGTTCACCAGGAGGACCTTTATCTTTTATCATAAAGATTAACTTCATGAAATGTATGACTGTAGTCTGTGACAATGGGATGTGATGAAAGTTTGGAAGAATAAGCAAATGATACTATTATATTACACACTCTGTTCCAAAGAAAAAGAAAGATAAACATGAAAAAAGTCTTCAGTGTGCAGATGTGATTGGTAATAAATTACAGAACACTATCTAGCTAATTAGAGCCTCACAAAACAAACAAATCTTAACTATATACTTCACCAATGACGAACAAAATGAATAATCATCTCTCTAATGAAGACACAGCCGCTCCTTATTATAGAAATATTGATTGCACTAGAAACAAAATTATATCTCTGTGAAAATAAAATATGATATCTGATCAGTGTTAAGCCTTTAATGCATAGCATGCGTGACCACCTGCAACTGCAATGCATGAGTTAGTGATCAAGATGGCGCCGAGTATGGCAGCCTCGTCGCGAGCTCCCCCAAGCAACGGCTTTCTTCTGTGTTTAATTTTACTTTTCCTTTATTTTTTCACGAGCAGCACTTGTCTCCTTGTGTACGACCGACAAACCTTACTGGACATAAAAGACGGTCTTTCTTATAACTTTCCGGAGTTCAAGTTTTGCAACACGGACGCTCCGTTTGCAGACCCCCCATTCATCTCACCTGAGACGCCTTTGTTCTCTGGCCCTGGAGGCCGCAAACGCCGACGCAGAGGGAGAAGATCTGGCGTTCTGGTTCGACTGAGACGGCGCACTTACAGACCACCGTTACCCAGTTTATTACTGGCTAATATGCAGTCTCTGGAGAACAAGCTGTGCGAGCTTCGGGCACGGATCTCATTCCAGCGAGAGATGCGGGACTGCTGCGTGATCTGCCTCACAGAAACCTGGCTATCGGACAAAGTACCGGACTCCGCAATACAACTACCGGGGTTCTCCGTGCACCGCGCGGACAGGTCACAGGATCTTACTGGGAAAAGCAGAGGCGGTGGTGTGTGTTTCATGATCAACAACAGCTGGTGTGATTATGCGAACGTGCACCCGGTCAAATCCTTCTGCTCACCGGACCTGGAGTACCTGATGATTAAGTGCCGGCCATTCTGGCTACCGAGGGAATTTACAGCAGTGATTATTACGGCTGTTTACATTCCCCCACAAGGACTGGGAAATGTTTCACGTGGCCGCCAGAGACATTGATGAATACACAGACTCAGTCTGTGGATTTATCAGGAAATGCGTGGAAGATGTCGTCCCATCCAGAACAGTCAAATCCTTCCCAAATCAAAAACCCTGGATTAACGGAGATGTTCGCGCGGCACGGAACACCGCCTTTGCCTCCGCGAACACATCGGACTACAAACACGCACATTACCAACTCCGGAAGACGATCAAAGCAGCCAAACGTGAGTACAGGGACAGGGTGGAACAACAGTTTGACAACCCTCGGAGTATGTGGCAGGGACTAAACACGATCACAGACTTTAGAGGGAAAACCAGCACACCGCAGACCACGGCCTCTCTGTGTGAGGATCTAAACGTATTCTACGCTAGATTCGACACAGCGAACACCATGAGACCGGACAGTGTGCGCACCGCGGATGACGTCAGTGCGCACACTGTGTCTGAGGAGGATGTACGGAAGTGCTTCAGGAAGGTCAACGCACGCAAAGCTACTGGTCCGGACGGGATTCCCGGCCGCGTCCTCAGGTCATGCGCGGCTCAGCTGGCTGGAGTGTTCACGCACATCTTCAACCTTTCCCTCTCTCTGTCTGTAGTCCCAGCCTGCTTCAAAATGGCCACCATCGTCCCTGTACCCAAATCCTCCACCATCTCCTCATTGAACGACTGGCGACCTGTAGCCCTGACCCCCATCGTAAGCAAATGCTTCGAGAAGCTGGTCAGGGACTTCATCTGCTCTGCACTACCCGACTCACTGGACCCTCTACAGTTTGCATACCGCCACAACAGGTCCACTGATGATGCCATAGCCCTGACACTACATACTGCCCTGTCACACCTGGAGAAGAGAGACACGTATGTGAGGATGCTGTTTGTAGATTACAGCTCAGCATTCAATACCATCGTTCCCTCGAAGCTGGACAGGAAACTGCAGGATCTAGGACTGAGCAGCTCCCTCTGCAGCTGGATCCTTAGCTTCCTGTCTGACAGACGCCAGGTGGTCAGACTGGGCAGCATCACCTCATCCCCCATCACACTGAACACTGGTGCTCCACAGGGGTGTGTACTGAGCCCTCTCCTGTACTCACTCTACACCTACGACTGCACAGCCACTAACAGCTCCAACATCATTGTGAAGTTTGCGGACGACACTACAGTGGTGGGTCTTATCACCAACGGTGATGAGACGGCTTACAGGGAGGAGGTCAGCGCCCTGACCCACTGGTGTCAAGACAACCATCTCACCCTCAACGTCGCAAAGACAAAGGAGTTGATAGTGGACTTCCGGAGGTGCAGAGAAGTACACACCCCCATCACCATCAACGGCGCTGCTGTGGAGAGAGTGAGCAGCTTCCGGTTCCTTGGCGTACACCTGGCTGAGGATCTTACGTGGTCAGTACACACAAACAAAACAGTGAAGAAGGCGCAGCAGCGCCTCTTCTTTCTCAGGAGACTGAAAAGATTCGGCATGAGCCCCCGCATCCTCAGGACCTTCTATCGCTGTGCCATTGAGAGCATCCTCACTGGATGCATCACCACCTGGTATGGCAACAGCACCGCCTACAACTGCAAAGCTCTCCAGCGAGTAGTGCGGTGCTCTGAACGGATAATTGGAGGTGAGCTTCCCTCCCTCCAAGACATCTACAGGAAGCGGTGCCTGAGGAAAGCGGGGAGGATCATCAAGGACTCCAGTCACCCCAGCCATAAACTGTTCAGACTGCTTCCATCAGGAAGGAGGTTCTGCAGCATCCGGTCCCGTACCAGCAGACTGAGAGACAGCTTTTTCCATCAGGCCATCAGACTGCTGAACACGTCATAGACACCTCAGCTTCACTACTGGAACTTCAACATTATGCACTCCACACTGTATATAAATGCCACTTGTTTTGCACATATTCAACTCTGTATATTTTATATATTTTATTATTATTATTATTATTATTATTATTTTATTTTATTTTTTTACTATTTAATTTGTAAAAATGTGTATACACACACACACACACACACACACACACACACACACACACACACACACACACACAGGAAAATATTTAGTATACACATCCAGAAATGCATACACTATTATATATTGTACATATATTTATTAGTTTCAGGTTGGCCATTCTTGTATTTTGCTCGTTTGTGTTGTTGTGTTTGCACATCTCTGTTGCTTGTGGGGCTCGCACACAAGAATTTCACTCGCATGTGCTGTGCCAGTGTGCCTGCACATGTGATGTGACAATAAAAAGTGATTTGATTTGATTTGATAAACGTCGTTCATTTGGCTCTGTGCCATATCAGGAGATTATGGAACAAATACGAGATTGATTGATTGATTGATTGGTAATTTATTTCAACATGTGAACAATATACAAGTACATTTAGAAAAGATCAGAATAGATCCTTTAAGTGACTTGCACTGGAACTCAATAAATTTTAATTTATGTATAAAATCTAGCTTTGACACATTGTGTCTCACGTACGTGATGATGTAAACTCTTGAGCTGCCCCTCATTTTTCTTTCTTCATATTTTGCTTCCAAGGAGCCAGACTTCCTTGTATATTCTTTTCGTGGTCTTGAGTAGCTCTAATTCTCCAAGTTTTCTTTGGGAATTGGAGGTTTTTCCACTCCTTTTCAATACAGTCTTTGTATCTGAGAATCTCAGAGAAATCATTTTTGTTTGTTATTTAAGTCAAAAAATTAAGAGGACATTTTAGGAGAAGAAAAGAAGAAGTGACAGGCCGAAATATCATATTTACAGCAGATGAACAGTATCTGAAAGTCGTGTCCTTAAGAAAATCCAGCAGACTTGACACAGGTCCTGAAAGGCCTCTTCATGGAAGCGTGGCTGTCATTAAGCAATTCCTACAGACACAGGAAGAAAAGGCTAAGGTATGTCAACTGGACTGAAAATAACTGGCAACAGAAGAGCCTCTGGTTTGCATTTCAGCCAGTAGTGTTTGGGATTTTGTCAAAACGGATGGAATTTATTCCTGAAGTAAGTAATATCCCCGTGTTTGCGTGGGTTCCCTCCGGGTACTCCGGTTTCCTCCCACCGTCCAAAGACATGCAGCTTGTGGGGATAGGTTAATTGGATAATCCAAATTGCCACTAGGTGTGAATGTGCGAGTGAATGTGAGTGCGAATGGTTGTCTGTCTCTGTGTGTTGGCCCTGCGACAGACTGGCGACCTGTCCAGGGTGTACCCCGCCTCTCGCCCTATGACAGCTGGGATAGGCTCCAGCGCCCCCCGTGACCCTGAAAATGGATAAGCGGAAGCGAATGGACGGATGGAAGTAACATCAGGTTTTAATCCAACAGGCACTACCACGTAGAAAGTGTCCAATTGTCATGCTGAAAAATTAAGATGCTGCCAATGATCTCAAACACACTTCCAATGCAGTGAAAGCATACCTGGATAGAAAAACACACAGTGGAAAACTCCCAGTCATGGATTGGCCTCCCCAGAGCCCAGACCTCAATATTATTGAAGCAGCGTGAGCCACAGAACAAAAGGCAGCCAAAATCCAGAGAAGAGCTTTGATGTCCTATAAGATGCCTGGAGAACTATTCCTAAAGACCAATCGAATTATAAGAAAGCCTTTCCATGACAATTCTGGCTGTCATAAAAATGTTGACGTTCAAGTTTGTTAGAATTGGACAATCTCCGGTTTTGCTGTTCACACTGCATTCGTGTGTGTTTGCACATGTTTTAATGAATGGTGCAGATATTGCCATATTCCTGGCAAAATATAACAAAAAAAGGCAAGCTCAGCATTTTTCCACTGCACTGTAGAATCTACTCAATTCAAAATGTATTTGGTTTTAGATATTGTGGAAGGCATGTGAATGGGAGATGTCTGTTTATAACTTTGAGCGTGTTAGAGGGAAAAAGGGAATCTGCTTAAGAGCTTCCTTCTCTCCGTGTCATCATCAAAAAGTCATACAAACATAAAATTATGATGACTTAGAAAATTACGCAAAAGAAAATATAAAAACAAAAAATAACATAACATGTGTAGTCAAACACTGCCAGAGAAATGTATACTATACGGACCAGACGCTCACACTAACACCAACACACAGTACAAGATCCAGCACTGTAGGACCACCAATTAAAGAAGCAGCCAGTGTTGGGGGCTGTGGGGTGGTGAGGGAGGAAGGAGAACAGAGGAAAGGTGGAGAGAGAAATGAAGACTGTTGTAGCAGAAGAGAAGAAAGATGAGGGTTAAGGGCCCCTCGTGCCCATCAGCTGCTGATGTAAAACTCAGAGCCTGATCATTGCGTCTCGATGGGCCAAGAGAGGGAGCCAGCGTGGGTTTTCCCACCCCTTCCCTCCTTTTCTTTTTCCTCTCTCCCCTCCTTAATGGGTACTCTGTACTTCCCTGACTCACTCTCCCTTACTTGCAGTGTCGGGCTGCTGTGCACAGCAGAAACGCAGCACTTTTGACAGGCGTCCTCTCGTGTTGTTTTCTCTTTGTTATTCCCCCTCTCCTCTCCTCTCCCCCCCCCCTTCCACCCTGCTCTCTGCAGGCCTTACGTTCATAACAATCCACATAATGTTCGCCATTCCTGTCTTGAAGCCCTCTGTCCACGTTCTTCTTTTTGTGTAGGTTTTTTCACTTTCATCCTGTTCAATAACATTTGTCTTCACGCCTCTTCAATCTCTTCTTACTGTTTGATATACAAGAGAAGAAATAGCCAAGAAAAACTGACCCTGTTTTCTCTGACTGTCTTCTCTGTCTTTTGAAGATATGTGTTCGAACTGTGTGTGAGCCCTGTGACTTCTCTCATTTGAGTTAATATCCTTCAATTTCTTATCCTCTTGTAACATGAGCCTTTTTGTAGCGCCTGCTCTCTTTTTGATTTCTATGTTAATATTTCTTGTATAAACTCAAACTATGCCTGTCTTGGCAGCAGTGGTCAAGAGCAACCGAGCAAAGATCCTTCCCTGAAGAAAATATAAAACTCCTGCTTTTCTTTATGCATGGCTAACACCGTTTCGACGCATGAATGAATACTGAATGAATACTGAATGAATATAATTGCAAACTGGAAGCAAGTGGAAGGGCACTACAGTGTTTGTGTACCTGTGTTTACTTTGCTGATTTGGTGCTGGTACTGATATGACTGAAGGAAGGGTTTCACAGCCGTGAAGGGTCTCACAGGGCAGAAGATCTTCTGCGCCTCAGCTGTCAGTCTCAGCACCCTGTAATTTAGCTTTCCCCCAAAGCATAGCTTACAGGACCAGTCAGCAGCTATTAACTGAGGTGTTACACCTCTTGTCAGAAAGTGATCTATTACACCATGTGGGACAGTGGTAGCTCATGGAGGGAAGAAATAGGGAGGTGAAGGAGAAGAGGAGGTGGAACAGTAGGAGATGTTTTAGCTCCCTTGGCATGACTTTGAGTGTGGGTTTTTGGGAGGGCGGAGTGGGATGTGACTAGCCCAGAATTAGAGCAGACAGTCATATTTAAGGGAAAGATGCTGCGACTCCAGTTAAGCCTCAGTTTTTTAAAAATACTTTGTGCTGCAGGGTTCAGCTGATGCAGTGTTGAGTGTTGCAGCATAAAATCTGTTCAAATAGTAAATGTGTTGAAAGCATTTTTCAGACTTTTTTCAGATGTGAGATCTGACCAGTCCGACCAATCCGACCACTACAGTGCCTTACAGCTGCCCCTCACATGTGGTCCCAACTCTGCCAACAAGAGCTCAAACTGCCCCACTGACATCCTGAAATATGCACGAAAGCAGTCGTGATACAGCTTCGACTCCTGGATCAAACCGTGAAAGTCTGCTGCTGCTTTCTTATCAGAATTGGATGAACCCAGAATCTGTTTCTTCCTTTTGCTGTTTAGAAAATGAAGACCACCTTATCATTGCTTGATGCTAAACTTTATTTTATTTAGAGTGATGGGGTTTTTTTTAAGGACAACTTGTCTGGATGAATTGTCTGGTATACGTGGTGCTGTTTTGCAACAGACTCGGTTTGTAACAGTCTTTATGAGGTCTGATGCCTATACTCGGCACAGATGTTCCTGTACACTATGCCGGCCACTTGGTTATGGCGTTCCATGTATGCCTTGCCTGCTAGCATCTTGCACCCTGCTGTTATGTGCTGGATTGTCTCAGGGGCAGCCTGAACCTGGGGTCTTGCCTGGTGTGATAGACCCCAGCCTCTATGGATCTTGTACTCAGAGCTTGTTCTTGTGCTGCCATGATTTGTGCCTCTGTGCTGTCTTTCAGTCCAGCTTTGTCCAGCCACTGCTAGGATTTCTGGATATCAGCCACCTCCTCTATCTGCCGGTGGTACATACCGTGCAGGGGCCTGTCCTTCCATGATGGTTCCTCGTCTCCCTCCTCTTTCCTGGGTTTCTGCTGCCTGAGGGATTCACTGAGCACGCGGTCAGTTGGGGCCATCTTCCCAATGTATTCTTGGTTGTTCGTTGTCTCATCCTGGACTGTTGTGCTGACACTCACCAGTCCCCGGCCCCCTTCCTTCCGCTTAGCGTACAGCCTCAGGGTGCTGGACTTGGGGTGAAACCTTCCATGCATGGTAAGGAGCTTTCTTGTCTTGATGTCAGTGGCTTCTATCTCCTCCTTTGGCCAGCCTATTATACCAGCTGGGTACCTGATCACGGCCAGGACAAGCTATTTTTCTACCAGCTATTTTTGTGCAAAGCTAACTGAACCTTGTATTAATGTAATAATGAAATAATACTAGTACATAGGAATACAAACTTTATTTGAGTCTAAATTTTAATTCTAATAAAGGTACTCAGCTTTAATCAGTTAAAAAGAACATGAGCAGAGAAAAAGAAGGAAAATTAAAGAGTAGCTCTATTTAAAGTTGATTCCATAAACTCCTGTTTAAGATTTTAAACCGGAAAATAAGTAGGGAATTGGCTAAAATCGGATTCAGCAAGTGGGGGAACCGTTAAATCCATCACGGTACAGCAAAATCACCATTTTAACCTGCGCTAACCTGCAGAAGATTTTCATGCAACCTTTGTTTTGTAGCATGTTTCACAATATGAAAAAACCTAATGTCACATTTACAGAGCCAATATCTGATTTAAAACCCTGGGCACTTACATGTAAGCTTTAAATTTACATTTGATCAGATACCACTGAGCAGTCCTTACCTTTCAATCTAACCTCTCTTCTTCCTCTCCTGTGCTGTCTTTCTTATCTTTCTCCATCTCTGAGAGAAGTTAGCTCTCTTTCTGTGTGAGGAGTAGAAAGTACAGATATTTGTTTAAAAATGAGGTCACAAAAAATACTCGAGTAAAGTAAAGATACCTGAAAACTCAAGTACAGTAACAAAGTATTTGTACTTTGTTACTTCTGCCTATAGAATGACACAACATTCGTCTCCTGAAAGTCCAGTAACTGGTCTTCTCAGTTCCCAGATGTTTAAGAACTGTTGTAATAATGTTTTCTATGTTCAGTGAATAAAACTTGGGTTTATGAGATTTGCCAATGATTGCATTCTGTTTTTATTCACATTTTACACAGCGACACAGCTTTTTCAGATCCAAGTTTGCAAATTTATTGACCGTGTTAGTTGGTGCAGTTTTCAGGTTCACGTCTTCATTACACTGAAAAAAAGCAGCAGTAAAAAGTACCTACTAAAAGGAAATCATTGTTATTTTTATCATTTGTTTGCGTGCGTGACTGCAAGTTTTACCGAGGCCGACTTCACACAGCTTGCCCCAGTGTGGACTGAGATAAAGGCTAAGATGGCTGGTGGAAAACAAAGTTTCAACAGACCTTCTGACAGAAACACAAAGAGACAGACATCCAAGAAGACAGCAAAGCCAGCAGGTAGGCACAAAGGCAGAGCTCTCGGGGGTGCTAAGTGACAGCTTGGGAAAGATATGAGTGACTTTAGTGCATTGTGACATTCATGTTCTCAACTGTCAATGAAAAAGTCCCCCTTGAGATCTAGGTGACATGAAAAATGACAACAGAGACAAGCAGTTGTGAGGGAAATGCCCAAGAATATGGCAATTTCATTATCGACACTGGTTCGTGTTGATTTTCCAAATCATTCCATATGATGTGAAGGCCAGCGTGCACTGTGTGTGTGCTGTGCAGCTGCAAACGAGTTCTTCTTGTTTACCTGCTCGGAGGCACTAACTGCCGGTCCTCGGGGACCCAATCATGAATTGTTGACATACACAAGCAAGGGAGTGGCAATGCAGAAACAATGCTCTGACATATAATAAAAGGCTAAAGTTAGGTTGCCCTCCAGAGAAATATGATGCAGAAAAACACAGAAAAACAATCATGTTTAAGGTTTTAAGGAGCTAGAAAGAAAAACTAGCGTGACAGATGAGAACACTTGTGGCGAGTACCACAAACATTTGGCAGTTTTGCAGGGAATATTATTTTTACCACAACATCAAATACAAAGCTAAATTTGTTTAGCCATGGTTTAAATGGTTTACGTGACATTGTGCCACCTCTGGACTGCTGAAGATAAGGAGTCATAGCCTCACCAGAAACAGCAAAGGATGGCAAATTCAAGCAACAGAAACTGTAAAGTGTCAACAGCAGTCCTAACCATATAACAGCGCTGTGTGTCTGTGTGTGTATTTTGTCGATTCCATCAAATGTAGGCAATGATTGCTCTGATAACCTAGCAAACAGATTTGTTTGCAGCTTTCTGTGCTTATTAATTTTGATAAAGTCTTTTTCTTCAGTCAGCCTATTACAAAGTCTCATTTGGCTTTATAATATACTGTGACCACCTCCTGCCATGCATGCTATTTGCTCATTAAATTAACATGAGCAGAATCAGACAACTCTGATACGGTCAGCGGCTATACGTGTTCAAACTCTGGGTGGGGGGGTTTCCATCAACTGCAAATTGATACACAGGTCACACTCATATACAATCATACACACAAGCAGAGGCACATGTTAATGGGTACCACCCGCAGTTTCAGAAACACTAGAAACAGAAGCACTATTCAGCGTTTATCAGTCCAAACTGTAGCTGGTAACGCTGCACCACAAGATTGTGATGCTGTTGACTCACAGCGGTCGGTCGCCCAGCTGGTGGAGTTTACTGTGTGGAGTTTGCATCTTCTTCCTGCGCCTGAGTGGTTTCTCTTCTGGCACTCCAGCTTGCTCCCACAGGCCAGAGACATGCATGTTAGGTTAACTAGGTGATTCTAACTTGACCGTAGGTGTGAATGTGAACATGAATGGTCACTTGTCTAGGGTATACCCTGTCTCTTGCCCAGTGACAGCTGGAACAGGCTTCATTCCCTTCATGACCTTGAACGGCATATGCAGTTAAATGAATGGATGATGTTATTCCATCAATCTGTCCACTGGGCTCTAAAGGTCCCCATATAATATTTAAACAGGGCTTAAGTTTTAGTTTGTCTTTGTCTAATGTTGCTTTTACTCATTTTTATTGTTGACTGACAGTACGTGTAATTTCATCTAAAGACAAAAATAGCATACATTCATGCCCTAACAAGCACAGACCTGCAGAAGAGTCCCCTGTCCAGACACACACACACACACACACACACACACACACACACACACACACACACACACACACACACACACACACACACACACACACACACACAAAGACACACAAAGACAGCATTGCCTTAGTGAATGATTTAACAGTTTATCTGCAGCTCTTTCTCAGACCTGCGGGGGGAGAAGGGACTGACTTCCATTGACTGAGTTTCACCTGAAAGGCTCTCCACGGCTTCCTGACTTCCCTCAGACCATCCTTGAGTCGGTGGCTTGGTGGCAGGAGGGAGCGCTGCCCTTGAAATATGCATGAGTTCCCCCCAAAAAAGGGTGGGAAAAAAGTGATAAGGGAGAGGATGAGGAGGTAAAGAAATGATGTGGTTAGATGACACTGTAGTGAGTGTTCACATCAACATGACGCGCTAGTTACTCACATTAGATCACATTTAATCAGGGTGACGGATACGTCAGTAACTCACATTAGATATGATTTCTCTGTGTCACTGATCAAGATAAACCCTTTATTTCTGCTTATATTTTAATCAGAATCAGAATCAGAATGGGTTTATTGCCAGATGTTGAGGTTTACAACATTAGGAAATTGCTGCGGTGCTTCAGTGCAGACAATAAGAATTAAAGTGCTATGTAGAAAGAAAGATATGTGCATGAGATATACATGAGATATATACATGAGAATAAGAATTATGAGTGCTACGTAGAAAGATATATACATGAGTGCAGGTGGTGATCAGTGCCAGACATGAAATGATGCAGTGACACAGCGTAGGGTCATGTGTTAGTGGCGGGGACAGTCATGTGGTTATTGTTCATGTGTCCAACAGCAGAGGGGAAGAAACTGTTCTTGTGGCGAGAGGTTCTGGTGCGAATGGACCGGAGCCTCCTGCCTGAGGGGAGCAGGTCAAACAGACTGTGTCCAGGGTGAGAAGGGTCAGCTGAGATCCGGGCTGCACGCCGCAGTGTCCTGGAGGTGTACAGGTCCTGCAGAGATGGGAGTCTGCAGCCAATCACCTTCTCAGCAGAGCGCACAACACGCTGCAGTCTCTGTTTGTCCCTGATAGTGGCTCCAGCGTACCACACGGTGATGGAGGAGGTGAGGATGGACTCGATGATTGCAGTGTAGAATTGCATCATCGTCCGTGTTGGCAGGTTGAATTTCTTCAGCTGCCTCAGGAAGTACATCCTCTGCTGGGCTTTCTTGATGACGGAGGTGATGGTGGGCTCCCACTTCAGGTCCTGGGTGATGGTGGTACCCAGGAAGCGGAATGAGTCCACAGAGGTGATGGGGGTGTCAGTCAGGATGATGGGGGGGAGTGGAGCTGTGTGCTTCCTGAAGTCCACAATAATCTCCACTGTCTTCTGGGCATTCAGCACCAGGTTGTTGTGGCTGCACCAAGACACCAGACGTTCAACCTCCCTCCTGTAGGCAGACTCATCCCCGTCAGAGATGAGCCCAATGACGGTGGTGTCATCTGCAAACTTGATTAGCTTGACAGACTGGTGGGTGGAGGTGCAGCAGTTGGTGTACAGGGAGAAGAGCAGAGGAGAAAGAACACAGCCCTGAGGGGAGCCGGTGCTGATGGTCCGGGAGTCCGAGACATTCTTCCCCAATTAACCTTTTTATGTGAGGTTGACACACTTCAAAGAACATGCAGTTCTTTCACTGTTCTGTAAGGCAGTGCAGCACAGCAGCACTCGGCTCATACACTGTACTAGACATATCTAAAGCAAAGGGTAATATAACTGTGGACCTTTTTTGTCTTTGGGAGCATTAAATGTTATTTTTGTGTCTGAATTTGTTTTTGAGGGTGTTAAAAAAATCAAGTTAAGAGTTATCTGATAACACATTAAATTCTTTTGTTTTTGGCTTCATTTCCAGTCCCTTTATCATGAATTTAATATTTGGCTAAACAATAGGTGTTAAAAAGAAATGAGTAATAATTACTGGCTCGGCTCAGTAAGCTGTTTACATTTTTATCCACAGGCGCAATAAAAGATATTGAATTTAATCAAGTAATGAGAGGAAGTTGGAAAGTATAAAGGCATACAGTGCATTAACTAAAATTGTTGCTTCTAATAAGAAGCCTCTAAAAACCAGGCTCCTCCAGCCTGGTGCGTAAAAAAGGACAGGTAGGTCTCAAGTCCTAAGATCCACAGTTTTTAATTTTATGACTTTTGTGCTGTCAGGGTCCTGGGTCTCCTGATCCAGCGTTTTAGTTCTTTGTGATTTTTGTACTTGGTGTGAGTTTCTATGGTTTCTAGTTTCGATCCCTTGCCCTTCATGTTTCTCTATGTCCCCTCTGTTCTGTGTAAGTCTGTGTCTGCATGTTTGAGTTCCCCTCTGTGTCTCTCGGTTCTTAGAGTCCTCTGCCTTATGGTTTATGTCTCTGTGTTTCTTAGTTGCTGTCTCCACTGTGTCAAGTTCGCGTCTCTGTGTGATCCTTCCTGTTTTACTTTGAAGGTCCGTGTCTTATGTGAATGTGTCCTGCTTTGCTTGTCTCGTCAGTTCTAATTTCCCCCAGCTGTGCTCTCCTTCTGTGTCTCATTCTCGTCGTTACTTCCCCAGTGTATTTAGTCCCTGTGTTTCTCTGAGTCAGTGTTGTGTCGTACCCTCAACAAGCTGTGTGTGTTTTGCCTCTGTGTTGCCAGTGTTTTGTTTCCAGTTCAGTGTTTTCTGCTTCAGTGTTTTAGTCCACCAGCGTTTTTGTTTGTCTTTGATGCCTTTAGTTTAGTAAGAGGTTTTCCCAGCAATAAAGCTGCGCTTTAAGTTGTACTTCTGTGTCTGAGTCCTGCATTTTGGATCCACCACTCCTGCTTGCCTGCCTGCCACACAGCCAACCATGACATGTGCTCTGTGTCTGTTTGTGGTGCATAGTTGTAATTAACTTTGCTTTTTCATTTCCTTCTCCTTCTATTACTAATTCTTAACTGTTTGGATATAAACATTAGATTATACACTATCTAGCACACATAGGTGAAACATAGCATACAGGTAACATTTAGTAAAATCCTTGGGTATCAAATTCAGGAAGCCACCCCCTCAATCTCATTGTATAGGCTTTACTTAATTTCTTGTTAATGAGCTCATTTCTGCACTTAGCAGTAGCTACACACTCACTGTCCACTTTAATAGGTGCACATGTTTATCTGCTCATTAATGCTAATAACTAACAAGCCAAGCACATGGCAGGAACTCAGTGCGTTTAGGCAGGTAGACATGGTCATGGAAATCACCATGGGATTGCTGTACTCAAATGGCTTCCACAATCACCAGATATCTGTGCAATAGAGCACCTTTGGGATGAGGTGGTACAGGAGATTCGCATCATGGGTGTGAAGCCCACAAATCTGCATTAACTGTGTGATGCTGTAATGTCAACATGGATCTAATCTCTGAGCAATTTTTTCAGCACCTTGTTGAATCTATGCCGATTTTAACTGAGGCGACAGAGTGGGTCATCTACTAATTGGCAGGTTTATTGTTTGATCCCTGACTGCTCCAGTTTCCATGTCAAATTATCGTATGGCAATATACTGAAATCCCCAGGGGTAGACCAGCTAACATCGTGCCATAAGCACTTCACTGTGTGAATGTTACATAGAAAGCACTTAGACTTTGAAAAAGGTGCTTGTGTGAATGTGTGTGTGTGGATGAATGAAACATGCTGTGTAAAGCCCCTTGAGTGCTCAAGTAGAGTAGAAAAGTGATATACAAGAACCAGTCCACACCATGAAGAATTAAGTGGGTCCAACCCAGGAACTAGCAAGTTATAACTTATGAAGTGGCTGGTGAGTGTATACTGTGGACTTAAAAGAGGTTAATGCAACTTAGGAAAAATGAAAGGAACGTCCTAACCAATTTAACAACAAAGGTGCAAGACTTCAGGAAACAATACAACGATACAAAAAATACCCCCAATTCCCAATGGTGTATTGGAGTAATGGAGGCAATTTTTCTATTAATACATGCACTTTGTGGAAAAGCAATTTTTTCAGCTCAAAACTAGCCTATATGCATCGCCTGCAAGTAGAAAGTCTGTTTCAGTGGAATGATGTTTTCTCATCTGTGTGCCAAGGCTCTAATGCATTTTCTGTGTTGCACAAGAAAATGGTAACACTTATTGCCGGTGCAGCTAGTATTGTATACAGTAAGGTGGACATGAACTTAATTAAAAATGGTCAGAAATGACTAACCTGGACACCAGGACAGGCAGTTTATCTCCTCACCATAAGGTCAAGCTTTACGCCCCTGCTGCACAAAGTGCTACTTTATATGAAGCAGGGACTGGCCAGCAAACACGGCGCTACATCCACTGCTTGGAAAACAAAGAGTTTTCAATGCGATGGACAGAAATGGAAACAGTTTGAGGGAAGAGGAGGACTGCTTTGTCAAAACGCCAACAACACATGAAGAAAAAGCCGACAAAATGCTGCCCCTTCGTTGCCAGATCTGTCTCTGAAACTAGATCTCCTTGTCTTAACCTTCACAGAACTACGTGGTTCAGTTTGACAGGTGAGCCGAAGGATAAAATGAACACACACAGGCTCACTCGCACAAACACGAACACAACCCTTGTCAGTACTCCCCAAAGGCCTGCTGTCTTTTTAGGGGCATATGGAAGAATAGCCGGTGTAAAAACCAAGTGTGTGTCTAGTCCCCTAGAGGTGTGAGTGTGTGTTACCCTTTCCCTCTGAGAGAGTTATTACGTGGTTTTCCATATTGGGAATTGACATTTTCTTCCTTTGCTTGCCATTTCGCAGGCAGAGCTGTGACTTTCTTGGAACAACACAGACCCATATCTCACTTTGAAATGGCTGTGTAAAGTTTTCACAGACTCGTGCACATCCGTAGCCACACATGCACGCACACATGCGCCCGCTATCCCTGCAACTTTTAGTAGGTCAACCCCTTAAGGGTGGCCCAAACTTGCGCTCAGGTAAGAACACAATGCATATTTCTAGATACATGCAGCCTAATTAGGCAAAGAACAAAAAGATCACATTCTCTTGTACCAGGGGTTTCTAATTAAAGGAAATACCTCATTTTCCTCTCATACCTATTCATGACTAAAATAGACATTGAAGGGGGAAAAAAGCCTTAAAGTACAAAGTAGAATTGTTCTCTGCCTCAGGTGATTTGTCTCTGCCCCAGGGCTTAGACCCACTCACTCTTTAGGAGTTTTACACATTTTCTTTTCTTGTTTCCAGAGTCATCGCTATCTTTCTGTCTGTTCATATTAAATACAGGAGCGAGTCGGAAAGCAAGAGAAAGAAAGGCGAGAAGAAGGGTTAGTCCCGTGCTTTCTTGGAATTAGACCTTAGCTTAGAGTCTGCGTTTTAGAGCATGAAGTATTTTTATCACGCACCTGTCAGCTCGGGAGTGGAGTGAGCACCGCCTGTGGGGAAGATCACACAGACCAGCAGACGAGCCTTTGGAGCCAACAACAGGGCTGGAGGGCCTTCGGGGGTGATGGTACGGAACGGAGAGTATGGATGCAAAGCTTTGTTAGCTTGCAGTGACAGATAGTTAGGTGGTGTTAGTGTTGCTCGCTTGGGGCAGGGGACATGTTGGAGGGAAGTAAAAATAAGCAAAGGCAGAAATCCAGTGAGGTTTATCTCATCAGAGCATCAATGCTGACATACGGGACAGATCTGTGGATGGCTTTCACACGAAAAAACCAGTATCACTTAAGTGCTGCAACCTTACTCGACTCAGAATAATCAAGTGGTTGAACCTTTGGTGGTTTTTTCGCACTAGAAATATGGATCCAATATAACTCTGACAACCTTCTGCCTACAGTTTCTATTTATGTTTTATTCATCTTCTGCGGTGGAGTATGAGCTGCTTTTTTTTTTTTAAATAAGCCTAATAAAACGTTACCTCTTGTGTACCATTTTTTTGTTCATGTTTTTGTTACAGATGAGGTAAAAGTGTAATTTAAAGAAACTAATTTTCCACAAAATCAGTCTCAAAATCGCCTTTTAAGAGATTGCATTTAACCTAACTTCGTGTTCTCCTAATCACTAAATTTCTCTTTTTTCCCCCGCAGTTCTTTTCTTTCCTCATCTCTCTGCCCTCAGCACAAACATAGATTCTGAAATGATGTAGGTTATGCAATTAAAAAGAAAACAGCCAACACATGTTTACCTCATCCAGAGTATGCAACAGAGCTGACAACAGCATGGCAGTATTCATTTCAATCTAGGATTGGCAGTCAGCTTGGAAAAATCAATATCCCTCGCTTCCAGAAAATAAAACTGCACAGAGGAAAATAATTGGAGCCTGTCAAAGATGTTACTCATGCAGTTATGTCTAATAATGTAGTCATATGTTAAATGCACACATTGCTTGCCATGTACCCTGAATATTGAGTGACTGGAGTCATTTTATTATATTTTTTGTTTATTTTTTATATTGCCTTCAAGCGGCTGTTTATAGTTAATAACTACCACCTTAAAAGACTGATAACGTTGCATTATTTAGCATTGATGGTTTTGAATCTCAGACTTAAAATGTGACAAATTTAATGCTAAAACCTTGAAGAACTACAACGGTTCACCCCTTTAAGTCATAGCAGCATTAGGCAAACACTTTTAGGCATTTGGAATAAAATGTGTGCCATATAGATGGTAAATGGTAAATGGCCTGTATTTATATAGCGCTTTACTAGTCCCTAAGGACCCCAAAGCGCTTTACATATCCAGTCACCCACCCATTCACACACACATTCGCACACTGGTGATGGCAAGCTACATTGTAACCACAGCCACCCTGGGGCGCACTGACAGAGGCGAGGCTGCCGGACACTGGCGCCACCGGGCCCTCTGACCACCACCAGTAGGCAACAGGTGAAGTGTCTTGCCCAAGGACACAACGACCGAGACTGTCTAAGCCGGGGCTCGAACCGGCAACCTTCCAATTACAAGGCGAACTCCTAACTCTTGAGCCACGATCGCCCCCCATGAGATGAGCTTATATACTTTCTGATCGATAATTCGACTGCATAATAGAGAACGTATGATGTTTTTTTCTAACATTAATCTTTTATTAACAGACAAAATGGCCAAAGAGACAGTTTAAAAATAAAAAAACAAACAAAAAACTAGAACTACACCCATATATACTCACTAGGTACACCTAGCTAGTACTGAGTTAGGCCCCCCTTTGGCTTCAGATCCACCTTAAGTCTAGAAACATTCATCTTAGATTCTGGGTCATAATGACATTATAGCATCACACAACTGAGATCAGGTGCCTGTAGATGCTACTGAGTATAGTGAACTCACTGTAATCTTCAAGAAACCAAAGAAACCAATTTGGTGTATTTTCCAGCTGGATGTAGACATCAGAAGATGGTACACTGTGGTCATAAAGGGATGGTCAACAACACTCGGGTAGGCTGTTTCTATATTTTCTATCTAATAATACCATGAACCATTGTCACAAGTCCAGATGGATCTATGCTTTCATGTTTTTATGTGAAATTTTGATCCGAAAGCAGAAATCGAGAATCATCAGATCCTCTGTTGTATTCTGGTGCAAATTTCAGCTTCAGTTTCCTGTTCTTAGCTGGCAAGAGTAGCACCCGGTGTTGTGTTCTGCTGCTATAATCATTCTGTTTCAAGGTTCAGCATGTTGTGCATTCAATTCTGTATGCCAAGTGATTATTTGAGTTACTTTTGCCTTTCTATCAGCTCAAAGCAATCTGCCTATGACCTCTGGCATCATCAAGGCATTTTCAACCAGAGAAGTGCCACTCACTGGGACCTTTGTTTGTAAACCCTTAAAATCCCAGTAGATCATCAGTTTCTGAAATACTCATATCAACACCTCTGGCACGAACAAGAGAACGTCAGCAGTGTCTTTATCATATAATGCAGTGCGTGCATTGTATCTGATCGCTTGATTCAATGTTTACATTATCAATCAGTTCAACAGGTGTATCTAACAAAGTAACCAATGAGTGAACCCAACTGTGCTTGATAAACTGCCAGTCCTCCTTCCACTTTTCAGTCATTTTGACAGTCAAAAACACTGACAACAAATGTGATGAATAAGAAAAGAACATAAACTCAGCTGAACAGCCAACACGTTCCTGGTTGATTGGCGCTATACTCATAAACATAATGGACAGACGATTGCCAATCAATCAGAAAGAATGATCTGCACAACCTGGTCATGGCACTGCCCTGTATGAAAGCTCTGACTGTGAGCTGACAGGTTTATTTGGATGATTTTGAATATTTATTATTGAACAGGAATTTGACATTGCTTTTCAGCATGTTTGACAAAAACATTGCTTTTTGAAGGACAATCCATAACTTGTTGGTCAGGTCCCTGTGTCTCCTCTGCCATCAAGGTTGTTGTTTACACAGCGTATATGTGCCTGGATTGATATTTTTACAAAACTGATGAAATTGTACAACAGCCATTAAAAGAGAGGGATGGCAACAATTATCAAAATGTTGATAATTGCGAGCATACATAGATACATGATTGCAGAGCAGTGGCCCTTTTAAGTCAAGTAGCCCTTTATAATTACAAAAGAAAGAAGAAAAGAAAGACGGAAGAAAAACGAGGAAAGAAGTAAGATTAGAGAATAGAAATAAATGATTGATTTTCCTGCAGATTTCAGTATGAAGTGTCAGGAGGGGAGATATCGACTTGTCTGATCTCGTCTCACCAACAGAGCTGACATATACACCTTAGATCAAGACAAGCAGGGAGTGCGCCAGAGTGGCAGGTTTGATGTCATGCTAACTGCTGCTTCACTGAAGACAGTGTTACATGCCCTTGAATGACTTATTTATGGCACACTCAGTGCAGAACCTATTGCCAAAAAGTACTCATTTTCACGAGTTCTGCTTGTTTCAAGCTAATGAGCTACTGAAGCTCTCTCTTGAGGTTGCTTGAGGTAATTTTTAGCTATGAGACCCTGTGCAACCTGTACAACCCTTTCTTGTTATTACTTCACTGGGAATATGGACAACAGGCCAAAAAAAAAAGAATGATGCAATAAAACATTTCATCTTGTCCCTGGTGAATGAATCACAAATCAGTAGGGGCGTAAGCCATCTCTTATGAACCCATCAAGGACTTCTGTCATGGTTAGGCATGTCAAAGTGTGCTTTGATTTCTGGGATGTCTATGCAAGAGCTGGCCGCACATCAAATCTACCTGCTGTCTGGCAGCAATATCAAACTATTCCTCTTAATTATTTAAAAGGCTTCAAACTAGTTGCCTTTATTCTTTCGCATTAATCGGGATACAATTAGATTCATTTCTTCTACTTTAAATGTGCAAAGACAGAAGACTGCATGCAAGATTAGTTTCCAAATGATCCTTTCAGGAGCATGTTTTCACGGCTTGGTCACCCCTTGAATTGGCTAGTTTCGAGTGCTCGGTGTTCCACTTCCCAGCACAACAGCACAAACACACACCCAAGCTTTCTGTTGCTGTTGGTTGTTAAATTCCAGCCGCGGGTATGACAGTGAATCATTGATGGGGGAATGGGAGGGATGATTCCTCTTGGAGCTTGGTTTGGAGAATACCAAGAGCTCAGCAATGAATACTGAAATATGAAGTTTGAGAGGAGAGAGCGGGACTCTCACACAGCCAAGGATCAGAGGCCTGTATGAATCAGTAATGCTTCACTCGCACGCATTCACTCACACACACACACCATGCACTCTTCTTGCTACTACATCATTCTCTCTCATTTTGCTTTTTATACTTCATTCTATCTCCTTCAAATCCAGCATGATGCTGTGTTTTAATGTAATGTTTTTGAGAAGAAATATCCTGCTGTCAGTGATTTAAAACATCAAGACCTGGCTGTCCTTGATTGCTTTGTTCTCAGTATCTTCAAAAGCGCAACAGAAGAGTTTGCCTCATCTGTTTAGTCCACACAGTGTGTAAAGCTGTAAAACAATGTATACTCCTCTCTCTTTGTGTCTGTGTGGGATAAAGTAAAAAGAGTGATAAAACCATAAAAAGCAGGCAGTTTATGAAAAGCATGACACAAAAGAATAAAAAGAGATGTGAAGAGGAAGCGTAATCAATAAAAAGTTCCCTTTTTGGATGCGGAAATAGGAGGAAAATGAAGATGGGGACGAAGACAATGGGAGGAACTTTAGTGGGAGACTTGCAGGAGGTCGGAGGTTTCGCTTAAAAGTCGGCGAGACAGCTCATTTAAAGAAAGAACACAAGGCAGTGCTCCTGGGAGCTGGTTGCCTACGCAGGAAGTATACACAGGAATTCTGTGCTTCAAAAGCAGTTTGCACAGACGCTCCATGACTCTAAGGAATAAGTTAATTACAACCTTGTTCAATACTCACACGCGGTACTTTCTTTCTCATTCACAAAGAGAACATTTGTTTTAATTTAATGGGCATAGTTCATGTTTTGTCGTGAAGCTAAATGGCAGAAGGATCTGTCGTTTCCTGCATGAGCTCCAACTTTGATCTTCCATCATCATTTTGTTTCCTGTAACGATGCAACATTTGTCATCACTGAAGCATAACTCGAAGGGGATTTATGTAGTCACCAAACCCCTAAAAAAATACTGTGCTTTTGCAGTGGAAGAAAAACGGGAGAATTCATCCCTTCTTCAGCTCGCACAAAGAAACCTTGGAGTAATTTCAATAAGTGTATAACGAAATAAACAAGATGCTTTACAGCTGAAGTGATTGTGTGTTGAAGATGATGTTGAAGTGTTTTAGCCAGGCTAGCAGCAGGGCTTTCAAAAGGCAATTTCTGTTGGCCCTCTGTTTCAAGTCCCAACTGAATGATTTGATGGATTGCATACAGTATATTGCCAAAAGTATTCAGTCACCCATCCAAATCACTGAATTCAGGCTTCAAATCACTTCCACAGGCCTCAGGTGTATACATTTAAGCATGCAGATTGCTACTACAAACATTGGTGAAAGAGTGGGTCACTTTCAGGAGTGGGTCACTTTCATGTGAATTCCAGTGTGGTACTGTGATAGGATGCCACCTGTCCAGCAAGTCCAGTTGTGAAATGTCCTCATTACTAAATATTCCACAGTCAACTGTTAGTCATATTATGACAAATTGGAAATGATTGTGAATGCCAGCAACTCAGGCAGAAAGTGGTAGGTCACGTAAAATTTCAGAGCAGGGTCAGCAGATGCTGAGTGAGCAGAGGTCACAGAGTCAATCACCAAAGACCTCCAAACTTCACGTGGCCTTCAGATTAGCTCAAGAGCAGTGCACAGAGAACTTCATAAAATGGATTTTCATGGCTGAGCAGCTGCTTCCAAGCCTTACATCACTAAGCACAATGGAAAGTGTCGGATGCAGTGTTGGATGCAGTGCTGTAAAGCGCGCTGCCACAGGACTCTAGTGACAAATTATGCTTCTCCTTTTGGCAATCTGATGGCCCAGTCTGGGTTTGGTTGCCAGGAGAAGGGTACTTGTCTTGAGTATGAAGGTGGAGGGGGATTATGATGTGTGTGTGTTTTGTTTTTGTTTAATTTTTTTCAGGAGTTGTGTTTGGCCCATTAGCTCCAGGGAAAGGGACTCTTAATGATTCAGCATTTTGGAAAATTTCTCTGGTTGATTGTGACCCACACCTGTTTTCACACCCTGGCTAGTGTGTTTTTGGTAGAGGATGAATAGAGGGTCCATGACCCTCTTGGGGACACTCCCATAGGGCTTAAAATCTGGGACTCTCCACCATTTACTCTTAGAACAGAAGAAGCTTCTTGGATGAGAGATGAAACGTCTTCAAGAAATGTAAAGAAGTTCAGACACTTTTCTTTCCAAGCTCCTTAGACTTTGGACAATTTCATGCTCCCAACATTATGGGAACAGTTTGGGAATGGCCCCTTCCTGTTCCAACATGACTGCGCCCTTGAAGAATAGTCAAAAATTCACTTAACTGCAAAACCTTGTGGAAGGCCTTCCCAGAACAGTTGAAACTGTAACTGTTTTTAGCTACAAATGGTGGGCTGCCATCATATTAAACCCTTTGGGATGTCACCCACATTCATATGTGTGTGAAGGCAGACAAGCAGATACTTTTGAAAATGTAGTGTGCAAATTGTCACTATATTTTTTTCTAGCAATATTAAAATATAGGAAATTGCTTGTTTCACGAAATAAAGATTATCTGCTTCAGGAGCTCCTGTGCAATTGTACTGGAACTACTGTGAGTTTTCTTATTTTAGTCATGCTTTTAATGTTTCACACTAAAGTGAAAATAAAGTGTAAATACAATAATAGAGCAGAATAATAAAACCCGTCTTGCTTCTCTTAACATCTCGAACCTTTTTGTGAGAAATTAGTGTCTATTGGCAGGTCTTTGGAAACAACTTCTGACTGCTGGTACGAAAGTCATGAATTCAAAAGGAGTGGTGATAAGAGAGCCAAAGATTAGGAATGAGTGGCTGAGTAGATGAGGGATAATGGATAACAGTCCGGTTTCAGAAGGCAGCTGTCGCGTGGGAATTCTGAAGAGGGCCGATTCAGGCCGGCTGAGAGAGGAAGCTGATTATCCACCCTCCTTTTGTGTGCAGGATCAGGATCAGCAAGCAAATCCTCCACTCGCAGAGGAGAGTCGAGTAAGGGGAAGGCAGGGAAGGTGAGTCATGGAAAGACAATGAATGGAGAGGACACGAGGGAGAAAAGGAGATGGAGGAAGAATTAAAAAAGAGAGAGATGCTAAGGGAACGAAATAAGAAGAAGTGGGTGGGAAAGGGAATGGGAGGTAGGGCGGTAATTTTACCTTTTGTGCCTTGATTTGGCATATACAATGCAATCAGTCAGTGAAATCTGCATCAGTCATTGATGCAGATTTCACTTGCCATTCATGATTGTGGTCATATATATCATTATACTCTCTTTCATGTATCTGATTTTTAGTCCTCATTACCCACTTCATTTTACTGAAGACTGCTTTGTTCCTATCCCTGTTTTTTTTCACACCTCACAGTCTCTGATGATTAAATGAACTCAGAAATATCTTGCTCTAACAACCTGTGCTGTTCCTGTTCGTCAAGGGAGCAAAAGAAGCCAAACTAATTGCATGCACTTCTGGATGTGCTGGATATCTAGCGAGGCTGGATTGTAAAGCATTTTGCAGGAGTATACAGCCAAGCCTGTGTGTGTTATTTGTCTTGGTTCTAGGTTCTACTTTCTTGTGCCAGACATACCTACCTCTCCATGGTACCTGCAGCAATACAGGAGCCATTAGACACTCACTGAGTGATGAGACGAAGCAGTTTTCATTAAAAAGACATTTGGTGAAGACTGCAGGCCTTGAATTGATGTGAAGTGAGAGACAAAAGCTCGTGTTTGTCTTGGGGGGGTAGATGAGTGACTCATATGTCATTGTTTCGTACTGCAAAATAGAAGAAAAAAAATTCTGCCACTCATATAAACAACGACTGAAAGCAAGCCAAGGTTTAATACCGATGAGAGGGAGGCAGGTGCTCAGGCGTGCATGTACGTCTGAAAATGTGCATGTCAGTGTTTATGTGCTGGAAGGAGTAAGCGAGGGGAGAGAGTGAAGGACGGTGCGAAGTCATTTGGCGAATTTGTTGAACGCTGTAGAGTGAAACCGAGATGCTGTTGCTAACACCTGTCAGTAAAGTAACATGAACCAACAGAGGAAGAACTCTCTCCCTATCTATATCCTCATGCATCATTACCTAACACATAGATCTAAAAATAAATAAATAAAAAATCTGCGCCTCCCCTGGGGAAGGAACCCCACTGGAAAGGACAATTCATTGGGCCACCAGCCATTTCAGCCAGAGAGTATTACTGTCATCAAGAGACAGATTTGAAGAGAAGAGGTCAAAAGGGGAGAAGGCTGAATAATTTTCTTTTTCTCTTCAAAGGCGAGAGATGAGGTGGAGGTATATTTTTAGGGTCATTAGTCTGTTTATTTGTCTTTCAGCAAGATTTATGAAACACTACACACTGCAGATTTCAGGAATCTTGGGGGAAGGGGTCTGCGATACTGCTAAAGTTGGTGTCAATCCAAAAACCAAGTACATATATAGCCAGTATAACTGATACCAAGTACTGATACTGGTACTTTTAACTTTTGAAGGCAGCTTATGTAGGGGAGAGCAGTCTGAAAACATTTAGAAAACAAAATGAAATCATTCTTGCTTTCTACTGTAATTAGTCAAGACAGCAAAACACAGGTTTTCACATTTTGGAACTGGGCCTGTCTGAGGGATTTCCCTCCTCCTCGCTTCGGTTCTTTTGCTGGACGCTCTGGAAGAAAAGAGAACTTTTCCCCACTTCTTTGTGAGTTTGTATAAAATGGTGGTGTTGCCACAGTAGAGATTTTCCCTCCTACACATACCACTGTTTGCAGTGTTCTCATTTACAGCCGTAAAACATCTCCGCAGGATGCACCTCTTTCTCGCTCACCGTAGCCTACATGCGTCTGCTCGCTGCGTGCATGCCGAGTCAAGTGACGCACGACAACAAAGCACAGCACAGCAGAGAAGGAACAAAGTGTGCAGGGATGAGAGCTCCTCTCTGTTTACACAGACATGTCAAGTTTTTGATGAACGAGAGCAATGTACTGAACACAGAGGTGAAAAACTGAAGCTAACATATGAATCCTTTCATGCTAGTATCACTCCAGTACTAACACTGGTATTGATAATCTGAATCTGAATATCTGAAATTTTACACCTTTTCTGCATCATGTTAGGTTGTTCTTTTTTCTGTTTATGTCAAAGAAAACACAAAATGAAGTATAGCCTGTATATGACCCCCCCCCCCACTCTCCTTAGCTTAAAATGGTAGCCTAAACACAACTTTTTTTTTTATAATGCAACATTTATTTTCTTTTAGAACAAAGGGAAACTTTCTTATACAACACACCACAAAAATACAATATATTGGTTTTCCCGAGAACATTACCCCAAACCCTACAAGTCCCTTTTCTCCCCCTCCCCACCCTTCCTACCTTAAACACAACTTTTAATGTCATAAGCAATAGCCAACAGAGCTGAAGGTACATGGGCACACTTAGAAACACTGAAGCTTGCATTCTTCAGTCGGTAGCCAAACAGTATAGTATGCTTAGATATATAAAATGATTGCTAAATTAGTACATAAGATTGGAACAGTGATATGAAAGCAAAACGAGCTCTCTCTCTTTTCTGCATTTTCAAATCTTTCTGTTTCCACTGAAAAAAAAATGATCATCATCAAAACTAAAACCTCAGAATTCCGTTAGAGTACCAAAAGCCCTAAATCCGTGATCATCATGGAAGTGAAACAAACCAATGTAATGAGATGCACATGATGAATAAAATCACAGTGTATCTGTCTGATTTTTCCTAGTGCACTCTGGCTGGTGAAACCTGTTTCTTTTATTTTCATTAGTTGGCTTATTTGAAACCATTTCGATTAAAATATTCAAATGAATTTCCCTCTGGTATCAATAAAGTTCTTTTTCTTCTTCTTATTCATAGTGAAATATATATAAAACAATATAAACTTGGATACAATGTGTATCAGTTTTTGTAAGCAGTTTGTCTCTAGACACTAAGTTTAAAGCTTGTAGCTGTAAAGCAATTGCAGAAGATACAAGAGCAGAACACAGCAACAGACCTTTGTTACCTGGGAACTACTCTGACAATACCATAATACCAGATACCAGAAGATGCAATAGAAATTCAAATAAGCTTGATATGGGGCTTCATGACACAGTTTAAGAATGCAATAACCTGCCAGCTGGAAAGAACTTACTTAATTTCCCCTAGAAGCATTGCCACTGCTCACTCTGCTGTGACAAGCTCATTTCATGTTTTCTACTGTTTGGTGTTTTTCACAAATATGAAACAGGTAAGTCATTTGTTTATTTGTGCAGATAAATGCCCATTTGCTTGTCAGTATGAATGGATTTAAATTGGCTTTAATTTTACTGAAAAATACTGACGGCTTGATTGATTGATTGATTGATTGATTGGTAATTTATTTCAACATGTGAACAATATACAAGTACATTTAGAAAAGAAATGAGAGAAAAAAAAATATACTATACAAATTACATACAAAAAAACATTCTGATTAATTTACATGTTGAAAGGGAGTGCACACACTAGAGACTCACAATAGACAAAAATTGTTTCGACTCTGTGGATGTTGGATACGCTAGATTTGTTGTACTTACCTCGGCTGAAGAGAAAGGAAAACGTGTAAAACTTATATATAAAAACTATCACTTCAGTATATGTATACTGGTGATGTATATTATTATTATTCGATGTGCACAAATGCACACATATACACACATAAAGAGGACTCTGAGTCAGAGACATGCCCCAGAGAAAGAAGTTAGCCATTCATGAAATTACTAAACAAATAGAGGCTTACAGGCTTCCCAGCTCACATTATTTAGGTCGTGGTTAGACTGAAGCTGGGAGTATGTATGGGTGTAGGATATTAAAAGAACTGGTTGAGTCCCAAGATCATAGTAATGATGATGTTGTTTAATCTACTGTAATTGTTTAATTTCCTATTTCTTTGGTTAAAATGCAAGGTAACCCTAAAATCACATCTTAAAGATTAAAGGTCAGAAATCTTTGTTTATATGTTTTGCAATGGTCTAAATTGCTGGTAGCTATCCTTGATTATTTCTGACTATCTTTTGTTAACATTGGATACACCTACCTGGGTATGCTTAGTATGAAAATTCTACATGGCTGGCATGCACAACTGACTTGATGGTGTTAAATTTATTGGATAATCCCTTAATCTGTAAAATAGTATTTCATGTACTTGACAGCACAACACGCTTGCTAATATAGCAACTGTGCAGTTACTTAATCTGGTGCTAGCTGGCCATGTTAACAGAAAAGGACAAATACTATCTGCAAAACAAGAAAAAATGAGGAATTTGTATTTCACTAATATTATTTTATGACATTTCATTGCAATTACAATGTCCATGGTCAGATACAAAGACACATTTATTATGTGACTTGTCACAAAAAAATCACAAACATTTTAGAAATCTGTGGAAAAAAATGTGTTAAACTAAACATTACTTGTGTTTTTCTGCAAAAATCTTGGGCCAGCACACTGGACTTCACTGAGAAGTCACAAAATAATCAAGCATTAACATTCATCCACTAAACCCTACTTTTTTTCTGCTCAGGAATTAAAGTAAATAACTGTAATTTTAAATTTCTCAATCATAAAATAATAATGTCCTCTACTGATTTGTAACGTTTCTTAAAACAGAAACTTAAAACATTTATGGATAATAATAATTGTATTTGAACATTAAAATATCATTTTTATTGAAGAGCTTGGTCATAATGGAGGTCTAATATTTAGCAGAAACATAAAAAAATGGTTTTGGTAATTACCAGTGCTGTTAATTTAGGGCAGCTGTGGCATAAACCCTACATTGGGTGGTGGGCTAATACATTTAAGTACTGCAGCCCTTAAACAGTTTGCTTGAACACTGACACATAGTTGTGGATTTAGGGAGTGACAAACAATAAAATCAAAATAATGAAATAACATACATGTTCCAAAAAAAAAACCCCCATTGGCAGTATTTGTAGCCCAACATGCATAAAGAACAACTGATAATATCCATCCCTCCCGTGTGTCACAGGACTACCACAGGTCATGGCACTCTGACAGTCTTGAACAAAGACTTGCACTTGGAAGAGACGCTGAGAGGGATGTGAAAGAGCTGCAGGGTGAACAGCAAACATTATCCCCAGCTCAGTCTGCAGAAGCTGGTGATGACTGGTTGACACCTTTTCTTGAGAATGAGGATGATATGACCAGGTTAGACAAGTTAGAAACTCTCTGATCATCTTTAGATATACAATGTCTGTCAGCAAGAATTAGCGGCTAGATAAGAGGCAAACTGGCCCAGCTGTAGTTATCGCTATTATTGAAGATCAAATATAAATTATATGTAAATCAAGCAGCTGTGATCCAGAATGGACAACTGTATTGAAAAGCACATCCAAATACATCCAGGCAGAGTGGATTTAAATTCTTTAAAATCTTAGAAAACCCCAAACATAGCTAATTAATCTATCTTTGTCCTATTTGTTTTGACTGTTTTCATCCTTATCTCTGGGCATTCTCACTCTCAGACTAAGCCTTGTGTGAAAGAAATAGCCAAGTGTTCATCATTGCCAAACTGTTTCACACAGTTTTATTTCAAACACTCTGCCAGTTTCTGAAAATTTCAGACACATACAGTAATCATAAAATGAATGTTGCTTACTTTTACCAAAATGGTATCGTGTAGCCGTTCACACACAAAAAACACGAGGGGTATAGTATAAACCAGGCTGTCTTTGTGTTGGCTGGCTTGGCACAGCTTAAAAAGCCCATTACAGATAACAGGTATCAAGACTGTGGTTATCACTTTTCTTTGTTTACCAAATCTTTCTGCTTCAGGCTCTGTGGTGCTCGTATGATGGGGACATCTGACACATAATTTCAGCAGAGAATATTATTACAAGTTAAACCAATCAGGCATAACATTACGACCAATGGCTGATGAAATGAATAACACTGAATATCTATCTCTTTATCATGGCACCTGTTAGGGAGCAAGTTAACGTTTTTGTCCTCAAAATTAACGTTTTAGAAATACAGAATGCATTGCAGTTTTTTGTGTATGGGACTACATAGCTGTAAATCAGTTTGGTTTACCCCTCCTGACCCCTGTCCACCACCGAAGCACCAACAACGTGCACATGAGCATCAGAACGGGCTTCTTTCAGCAGGAAAATTCACCCTGCCACAAAACAAAAGTGGTTCATGAATACTTTGATGAGCACATCGACTTTGAGGTATCAATTAGCCTCCAAATTCTCCAGATCTCAATCCAACCGAAGATCTTTGAGATGTGCTTACCAAACAAGTCTAATCCACAGAGGCCCCACCTTGCAAATTACGCCATTTAAAGCATCTGTTACTAACATCATGGTGCCAGATGCTAAAGCTCACCTTCGGGGGTCCAGTGGAGTCCATGCCTTGATGGGTCAGGGCTGTTTTGGCAGCAAAGGGGGACCAACACAATCTTAGGCAGGTGGTCATAATGTTATGCCTGATCAGTATAAATTCAGTGTGCTCTTGGTGCTGCTATTTGTTTGTAACATGACGACCCCACATTCAAGCTCAAACACTTTCTATATGCAGAAACATTACATGTTACTCAGTGCCTGCAATACAAGGGCAGCCCATCTGGTGTGCCACACCTTTCCCCCTCTGGGATTGACTCCAGCCTCCATCAATGAATAATTAGAAGAAAATTGATAAATGGATTGATGTTAGCTGAATTCCTGTAGCCTAACAAAGGAGACACAGGAACAACTTTAGTTTGTAACTCAATAAAAGTAAATTAATTTTATTGATTGAAAATATATTTTTGGTGATGAATAGCCTAAGAATGTAACTGAACAGTTTTCTAATCTGTGTTCTAGTTACTGCAATTCCATCAGTGTAAAAACCTTTATACATTTTCTGTGTGACCAACTGAATAGATGTAATTTATTAGCCACACTTTGCTAATGATGCTATGGCTTACCAGCAGAGAATCTATATCTCATTTAAAGTATATCATAAGTAAAGGAATTATTGAAAATGTGGTGCTTCAGGCTGATTTTAAAAAGTTACAATTGAAATAAATAACAAAATGGGAAGGTCAGCCTTTGGTGCTTTCACAGCTAGCTTTGGGAATGTGCTCTTACCCTCTGACATGTGTCTTTGTTGTGCCCCAGTGACATTGAAGTCTCCAGAATTGCATCAAAGCTGATAAAAAAAAAAGAGTGCTGTTCAGATAATTCAAGCTTTTAGCAACAGCATATGACATTCCTCATCGAGTGGACAAGGCTTAGTCATTATCATGCAGTCTAAGTAGGGAACTTGGATGTGACAAGGGGTTGTTTATATTTGTACCTGACTGACATTATGAACTGAACAACTCTTTGACAACAGTGCAGAGCACCCCCTGAGAAAGAATATGAGATGAGGTTGATGAAGTTAGACTTCTGCGGAGACCTCTTATTGGCGAAGCTGTTCTTTCCAAGGTCAAAAACAAACCTTTAAGCTCTCTCCTAGATTAGGTACTTGTCTAGAAGAAGCCAGGTCATGTTGTACCTTAATTTGTTTCTAATGTTTCTGTTCTGGCCAACATAAAATTGATATACAGTATTGGCAACCTGTCATTATATAGTAACTCACGTTAAAAATAGCAAATAAAAAGTGAAGGAAAGTTCCACCTTAGTCAACAGTAGGAGTGGATTTTTTTTTCAGGACGCTTTGTCTGTAGTCTGGAAAATCAGCAACCTCTATTCAGCTGAAGACATCATCAAAGCGCCCATCCCCTTTCTCCTTCTCGACTGCAATACAGTTATCCTCTCTGCATCCTCTATGTCCTCTGATTTTCTATCGACTTCTCCTCCATCCATCCTTACCTGATTTCTTTCCCTTTAGAGAAGCTTCTTGTCTGCTCTGCGGGGAGCAGTTCTTGGACCTACTGCCCTAATCCTCTTCGTAGTCTGAGACATTTTAGCCTTTAGAGCTTAGAGCCTGGATCTAATTACAGTATTCACTGACCCTGGTGACAGGTGGTTGCAGTCTCAGAGAGTTGCAAGACCTTTGTTATTTATCATGCAACTAAAAAAGAAAAATAGAATTCAAAGGGCAAAAATAATTGTTGTGTGAATTCCTTAATCCTCTGAAGTCTAAGTCATCTTTTGTGCTAACCCTAACCGTATCTCACAATTTGGGAGAGCAACACCAACCATTGTTAGCAAAAAGTGTTTTGCAATCTAAGGAGCTTGGAAAGAAAAGCATCTGGACTTCTTTAGGTTTCTTGAAGACATTTCACCTCTCATCCGAGAAGCTTTTTTCGGTTCTAACAGTGATTGGTGGAGCCCCCTATTGATCCTCTCCTAATCACACAAGCCAAGGTATGAAAACGTGTGTGGGTCACAATCAGCCAAGGATTTGGTTGAACCCATTGTGAAACTAGGATGTGAGTGGGTGTTAAGGCATCTAGGAAGGGATCTCAAAAGTGGATCTTAGCTTGTGTGCTTAGGTAGAGGAGCAGTAGGGGGTCCTTGACCCTCCAGGGGACACTCCCATAGGGCTTAAAAACTTGAAATCTCCACCAATTCCTCTTAGAGATGAAGAAGCTTCTTGGATGAGAGGTGAAACATCTTCCAGAAATGTAAAGAAGTCCAGACGCGTTTCTTTCCAAGCTCCTTAGACTACGATCACCTGGATGATTGCGAACAGACACACTGCTTTGCAATATCAAACTACAACAAATACCTCAATCCTAAATATCTATCGAGATTATCTAAATTATAAAACTAAATATGAATAATGCATTTTTTAAAAATGTGTTATTTAGTTTAACAGTATCATTGTCACATCATAAAATATATATATATATAAAACTTCTGCTATTTATAAATGTGTTATCAATGTTGAGAACACAGGCATGGTTATTTTGTTGGCTTTAATCTATTTTGGTGGGGTAGGATTTATATGATAATAATAATGGATTGCATTTATATAGCGCTTTTCAAGGCCCTCAAAGCACTTTACCATTCCACTATTCATTCACTCTCACATTCACACACAAGCTACAGTTGTAGCCACAGCTGCCCTGGGGCAGACTGACATGATATGGATCACACTATCAATAAAATTGACATAACTGCGCTGTTAGGATGAAAAACGGGTCTATATTTTTAAGTTGAAATGGAGACTCAGCGAGTTTGCATCTAGCTGCTAGGTCATCTTAAACCAGTCATGTGATTTAGATGCACCGGTATGTTCGTTGACTCCACGGTGTTTACCAGGCAGTGCACTTCCACGCCCTTACTATCCTTAATTAATCTTCATTACATCACTGTCTCTTAATAATAATAAAGCAGATAATTTCTCATAATGGTGAAAACATTCTGTACAGGACTCACTTTAATCTGCTCACAGGGGGACACTAAGGCTAAACGGCCTATGGTTCACAAATTAACACTGGCGTAACTTTGTGCTGAACATTGGGGGGGATCAAGATCTCTGTCTAAATAAATAAATACATCTGGGTATATTCCCAGATGATTAAACATGCAACTATTTTGCTGGTAATAACTGAAATGAGTAAAAAAAAAATCAACAACCTATTTATGCAAGATAATTCATAATTTTAATGGGGGGATTACATTGGCTGGGTCTGATTATTGGGGGGGGGGGGGGGTCATAACCCCCCGTAACCCCCCTGGAAATTATGCCCCTGTAAATTTATCAAGTGTGCCTCTGTAAAACCTCAACACTCTTAGGTATGAGAAATGGGTTATCAGACATAAGGCTGTTAATGTTTATATTCATTTATATTTGTTTATGTTTTTGATTTTGTTGGGATGAGGAAACCGTCACTCTAGTTCACTAAAGAGTTTGTATGGCCATGGAAACTGCCAAATAAAAAAGTGTAAACAACTCTTTTCAATAAATAATAACTGCACCATTTCCTCCCAAGCCTCATCAGCCACTGGATCTAACATCTTGTATATTTCAAATCACGTCTCAATGTGTCCTCATAGCAGGGAGCATTGGACTTGCAGTCAATACATCATCTATCATCGACTTTTATCTTCGGAGCTTGAAGCTGTCTGATCTCTCCTGCCAGCCCAGCAAATCTCTGGCAGAGGACAAAAGTTAACAAAAGAATAATACAAATAGACTATTGAGTGATGTGAGACATACACCATAGCTTTATCAAGTGCCCATTTAACCTTAAGTAATTATTTGGCTTGTGCTTCCAATAGAGGCAAGAGCAAGTGAGATAAATCAGCCCACACTTAAAAGAAGGATTTGGGAACCAGGGAAAATTGACAGAGTCTGAGACACGGAAACCCACAAAAAGATTATGCATGGCAAACTGCAATGGACATTTTGTGAAGATAGATGTTCGTTTATTTCTTTTGTTTTATTCTGTCTTTTCTCTTTTTTTCCTCCCGGATCTTCAAAATTAAACATGATCAGTATGTGTACAAGTTCTAAATAGGCAAATAACTAACTGCACTGCATGACATGACTAACAATCAATACAGCAAATCAGTGTACAAGCAGCAGGTATAGCAGGGCTGTTGAGCCTATTGTTCAAGCTGGAAGGACTGAATTATTGAAAGGAACACACACTTGTTTTGAGTGATTTTGATTCGTGTTCAAGTATACTGTTTGCTGTCACTCAGCTTTCAGCTGTGTAATTTGTTGTGAAAAGGGATCATCTTTAAAGGGATGTTGTGCCAGTCTTGCAGTTTGACAGATATTTGCCAGTGAAATAAAAAGTGTCTTCTTACGTTTCAGAGCTGCGTGAGATTCTCTTGTCAAACCATGCATTTCAGTATATTTTTGGTGTAAAAATGTAATCTTTTGACTTTGATTTTCTTTTTGATAGTTGATAGTTGATTTAGTTTCTTGTAAAAAAGAAAAAAGAAAATGCTAATCAGATTTCCCTGTCTGCCCCATAGAGAGATATTTTTGTTTTCACTGAATATGGCATAAATATTCATGATTCCCAAAGGAGCTCCTTTGTAGCATAAATTTTTCATACACTATTGTATATATGAATTTATGGTATATGACGACCTTTCATATTTGTTTTTTTTATAATTCCACTTCCAGGTCAAAACTTCTGCTTTTACAAAAGAAAAATCAATCTTAAAAGTAGAAAAGAAATCTACACAATCACCCTACTTGGGGACACTCACTCTTGTCTATTGCCTATATAGCAACAGATGTGCTTGAGCGGTTCCTGCAAGAACATTCTTACTAAAAAAAACCCTGTTCTTTATTTTGTAAGCACTACGAGGAACAAGCTGTGCCTGTTTTGTGGGTAGATTCGTTGTACTCTCATTAGGTCTGCTTGTTTGTTTTCTGTGATTTTGCATTGCATTTGTTAGACTGCTTTGGCCATTACTGGCCAACAGACTGTCTGTGTTCGAATGCTGTGGATTTTTAGAGGATTACCTGCAGAAATTAGTGCTTTGATGTGAATCTTTCCTGGGGTGTAACTCCCTCCCCCAGGTGGCGTTGTCAACATCTTAGTTACCGTCCCCGGTTATCCCTCGTTCGTGCCACCACAATCCCTTTGTTAAACCCTGAGAAATTAAACAGTGACAGTCTGATTATTTGATTATTTCATTTAAAATGGATTATGCGGTGTTCAGAGGCAAACAATACACAAATTTTGTCACTGTTTAAAAACATATGGATCTGACTGTATCTCAGCCTGTAACAGGTGCTGTTTATTCAAGATTGTCAATGCTATTTGCTTCAGCAGTAAATGATCATAATGATTTGGAGCCCTGTTGTTTTCTTCAATAAAACCCTGTTTGAAATTTACAGTAACTGCAGGTGGGCTTTTTACATTAAGGAAAAATAAAACGTTAACAATTCAGTTTCTCAAAAGGGGTGTTGCTGTGTTTGCCTGCAGCCACTTTCAGGGATTTACAATTTTAATCTTGTTAAAACAAACATGCCTCTGAATTAATTATACACAGCCTCAGTGTATTTTGACATGTGTTTGCATGCCCATGTGAGTTTGTCTGCATGCACGTGTACTTCTCTGGTATTGCATTATTCCATTAAATCAGATGTTCTGACATTAAACTCAGAACTGAGAAGGCAGGGCTGGAGGGAAATGGAGGGAAAGGGAAATGAGATGGCATTTCAGCTGAAAGTACAGCTGTGGCAATATAGGCTGTGTAATGAAAATGTTCGTGGCACAGCTGAAGTTGGCGTCCTAAGGGGCACAGCGTGAAATGTGCTGGAAAAAATGACCAAACTTCTCAGTAAAGCATCGTAATGTAGTCCAAGAAATTCTCCCTTTTGTTTTTAATGTGTATGTAAAAAGTTTTCCTTTATCGCTGCCGCTCGTTCTTTTAGCATTTATATGTCTTTACATCAGGTTTCATGTTTGCAGTTATTTTAACGCTCTAAACCCTGAAGCTAAAATGAACTCTTATTAACATATATCTGTTGTCTGTTCTCGTGTAAGGTGACAGGAAAAAAATGGATTTCAGTATCTATAGCAGAATTAAATGAAAGAGAACAGACAGAAATGTCGCAAACAACAAACATGTCTGCACATGTACGTGCCTTTTCTGTGACACTGGGTTTTTACAATTTTCACAGAGGCCCCATCTCCAGCACAGTTTCCGCACCCCTGCTTGAGTCTCTCAAGAAGCTGGAGCTTCTGTGATGGTAAATTATTTCTGGCGATTACATTCTCAAAAGCACTCGTCCACTTTCTAGAGCAGTTTGCATTTTTTGCCAGCTCAAACTGTTGGAAAGTTATGTTAATAATGAGACAGCTCGGTTGGCTGTTGTTGATGACATGTTTCACTGCACACTGCTGGTTGTTGGCTGGCTGAGCTGGCTTACCCACCTGATGTGAGCTCTGTTTAGAACAATGTGAAATATTTTGATCAAGTCATTGCTAAATGCAGGTAAATGTCTGTTTTAACCCAACATTTTCCTTAAGTCTGTGCCAAACCAAATCTTAAAGAGATCAAATTGAAATAAAAACTGTGACAACAGCAACAAATAGAAAGAATTGGTTATGTATTTAGACACTTTCAAAAATCAACTTACAGAGCGGAGCGTATGGCATTACATGTACTTCAATTTCCTTCAATGGAGAAGTTAAGAATTATTTAATAATCAGTTTTGAGAGTGCTGCTGTAGCTTGAGTCTGCCCCAGAATAATTTCTGATGTGTCATTTCCCCCAAATCTCTCTCTCTCCTGCACTTTCTGGACTATGCTGCCTAATAAAGGCGAGAATCCAATGATGTTGTAGTCTGACGACTGTCCTTTTAACATTGTCTACTGTATGCTTAGTGCACTACACAACCCAACTCGTTTACAGTATTGTGCCATTCTCTGATTCACATCTTCTTATATTATGCGAGTATGAATGATAAGTGAGGGTGGCAGTGACTCTTACATAGCCTTGTAGCAGCATATTGATTGCAGTGCTTGATGATGATGATGGTGGTGGAATAAGGCTGACGGGGACTAGGTGGCCTGCCTTAGGCAGTAGTAATCAGAGATGTCCTCCAAGCCCCCTGCTTTACTCTCCTTTGATCACTGGGCCCAGATGGCTCTTAACAGTAGTGATGGGTGTGAATGTGTGTGTTACGGAGGGGGGGTGATCACAGAGTGGTACACACCACTAGCCCAAGGCAAGAAGCTCACTTTGAAATAGCTCACACAGGCTCAGTGCTCCAACACTAACTGACAAAAAAGCCAAAGGAAACCAAAAGGAAAACAACAGTTGCATTAAAGCATGAGAGGAGGCTGGGACTCTGCTCATTGCCTTTTTTTATCCCCTGTAACATCTTCTGTCCTTGTCTGGATGATTTCATCTTGTGTTTGACTGAAGCACTAAATCTATTCTAGACTCGTCTCATTTTATACCATTGATGATATTCATACTGAGAGGGGAAAACTGTCTTCTGGTGTTTGTTAGTGTGGTATTTACAAGAATCAATAACTGCCGCCTCACATACAAATATAACATCAACAAATACCTGCAAACTTCAAATTTTAAACTTTACATTTTTTACTGGTACAGCACTGGACCGAGAACTGTGGGAGATTGAAAGGGACACACACAAAGACACAAAGATTTATATTTATGATCCGACCCCATATCTTATTTAAAACATCTCAGTATAATTTCCAAAGTTAATAGGCTGCCCAATCCACACAGTGAATAATTCGCTGTGTGGACTGGGCAGCTAACTGGGCATTATTACATCCCTCTCCTTTGAGTGGCGCTGTCACTTGATGTTCGCTCTCTCTGCAGTAGAGTATCACTTCCTGTTCCATTAGGTTTTTTTCTTCCAAGTCCCTGGTAGTACATTAATATTTAATCAACAAATCAGTTTACTCTACCTTACAGAAACCTGGTCACAGTAGGATGATTATGTTAGTTTAAGTGAATCAAAACCCCCGAGTCATACTCACTATCAGAAGGTCAAGAGGTTGGTGTGGCAGCAATCTTCCAGACCAGCTTATTAATCAACCAAAGATCCAGAAAGAGTTATACTTAATTTTAAAGCCTGAAACTTAGTCTTGTCCAAGCTAGCTGGAAAAAAAAACTGTCTTAATTGTTATCATCTATCGGCCACCTGGATCTTACAAACAATTTCTGTCTGATTTCTCAGACTTTTTATCTGACTTAGTGCTCAGCTTTACATTTACATTTACAATACTAGATTACACAGTTACAGCACTTTCAGAAACACATCTACTGTGATGAAATCTATTCCCCACTGCTAAGTTTATGAATAGAATTCACCCACTGTTATCTTCTTCGATGCCTTGGAATAGCTTATTTGAAGAGTTTCAGTCAGGTTTCAGAGCTCATCAGAGTGCAGAAACAGCTTTAATGAAGGTTACTAACGATCTTCTTATGGCCTCTGACAGTGGACTCATTTCTGTGGTTGTCCTGCTAGACCTCAGTGCAATGTTCAATACTGTTGACCATAATTGTGTGGATGCGTTAAGCATCCACACTATTGAGTTCCTTCTTGATGTTTCCGTACACTTTTCGCCGTGGATCTATTTCCACAATTTTTGTGCTATTTTCACCGTTCAAATTTTAAACTATTCTGCTATTTCTGCTAATGACGACTATGTCTTTTGGTATTTTTCACCATTATACATTTTAAAATATTAAGCTTTTTTCCTTTAATTTCAAATGAATGGGAAACTTCTGCAATTCTGCTAAAATTTGCTTGTTTTTGAAACTTAACTACTTCCTCATATTTTCACCTAGAACAACCATTCAAACTTTAAAATGTTCTCAAATTATTGGGCTATTCAGGTATAAATCAGCTTTTTCAAATCTTTTACCGTTTTACTTTTATGCCTCTTAAAGTTTTGAGTTGCAAAATTGTGATTTTTCACAAAATACATGCGTTGTTATGGTTGCTATGCTCTTGACTTCCAGTGTGCCACTGAAGGTTTTGCAGTCTTCTCTTCATGTCCAAACAACTGTTTGCTACTTGCTCAATTTTCACTCAACTTCCACAAATTATACATCAAAACGCAGGTATTTTTGCTGGCTTTCAGGAAATGTCACTATCATTGTTGTGGAATTTATAGAATTTTGGCAAATCTCCTCAGACCAACACAAAGTCGCAAAACTCTCCATAGAAAGTCAATGGAGTCAATCTCATTGTAAGATTCAAATTCAATATATTTAGACTGGTTGACTGAATTGGATCTTGTGTGTGTGTCTCTCTGTGCATGTGTGATTCCTTATGTGTACATATTTGTGATTGTGTGGCTGTTATATATTTTTTTGCTGATTTTTTTCATTTAACAAGTATATTTGAGGGACTCTCAGCATGTTCAGCATTTTTTCAGCTGTCCATTTTGCTTTTCCAATTTTTCTGTGTAAGTTATTACTATTGTGCTAAATCATACTATTTGTGCTATTCTATAAGATTTGTGCCAAATATAGTATTTCTGATTAATTATAATTTTTCTACCAAATCATAGTACAGTATTTTTGCTTTTTATGGGATTTGTGCTTAATATAGTATTTCTGCTAAATTATAGTATTTCTTCTTTTTATAGTATTTGTGCTAAAACATAGTATTTCTACTAAATGTAGGAATTATTCTTAATCATACTATTTCTATATATTTCTGCCAGGTCCCCAGGCAGCCAATCCTCTATGAGGACTGAGACATTCAAATTTTCAAATCAGGGCCTGCACGTCTTCCCAGCCAATCATATATGTGGGCTGAGGCATTCAAATTTGCATATTGGGGCCTTCATGACTTCTAAGCCAGCCAATCAGATCTGAGGGCTGAGGAATTCAAATCAGGGCCTGCACGGCTTCCCAGCCAGCCAATCATATAAAAGTCAACAAGTCATCCATGTCATATATCTCTAAAAATTCATATTTTAATGATAAATTGTCAACACTTGAAGATTCCCCAATCTCTTCTGAACAAAACGGTGTAAGAATGACCGTTCTAGCCCCTACGGTTAGGAAATTATGGTCATTTGTTTGAGGGGAGTCGTCATTATGAGAAATAGACTGCAAAAATCCTGTGTCTCTCTGTGCTGCGTGTGTAAACAGAAGCACCTGTTTTGGCGGGAAAAAGTGCACAGGCTCACTGATTGGTGGATTCAAATTCAACAGCTCCCAGGCTGCTTGACTGAGCTAGAAACTTACTTCTCTCACCCAGCGTGTGTGTGTGACAGAGAGAGAGAGAGAGAGAGAGAGAGAGAGAGAGCCTTTTAATGGGATGATCTCATTGTAAGATTCAAATTCAATATATTTAGACTGGTTGACTGAATTGGATCCTGTGTGTGTGTGTGTCTCTCTGTGCATGTGTGTTTCCTTATATGTACATATTTGTGATTGTGTGGCTGTTATATATTTTTTTGCTGATTTTTTTCATTTAACAAGTATATTTGAGGGACCCTCAGCATGTTCAGCATTTTTTCAGCTGTCCATTTTGCTTTTCCAATTTTTCTGTTTAAGTTATTACTATTGTGCTAAATCATACTATTTCTGCTATTTTATAAATTTGTGCTAAATATAGTATTTCTGCCAAATATAGTATTTCTGATTAATTATAGTTTTTCTACCAAATCATATTACAGTATTTTTGCTTTTTATAGGATTTGTGCTTAATATAGTATTTCTGCTTTTTATAGGATTTGTGCTTAATATAGTATTTCTGCTAAATGTAGTATTTATGCTTAATCATACTATTTCTATATATTTCTGAAAGGTGAGGACTCAGACATTCAAATGCACATATCAGGGCCTGCACGGCTTCCCAGCCAGCCAATCATATCTGAGGTCTGCCGTTTCTTCTCTCGTCATATCTCGGATGTACAGAGAGCAATGAAAATCGCAGTCAAAGTACACCAAAGTCCGCTGATTCACCCAGTACAAGAATTATGCTTCTAGTCCACCTAGTTTTTGAGTTACACGACGTTTTGTAACTCCAAAAAACGGCGTTTTTCACCTCTCACCGCGATCTAATTCTGACTGCTCATCACCCTGTTTTTCAAGGCACCGCTCTCTTTCCCAGTGGCGCAGTTGGTAATGACACAGGTCTGCAAACCAAAGGTCGTGGGTTCGATTCTACCTTGGTCAACATGTTTTTTTCACTACAAATTATCACAGACCAGTAATTCATATTCATTATTTATTACAATTCAAACTTTTATGATTTTACCAGCTTTTCTAATATGGACCTCACATTCTTGTTAACACTCCATGGCACAAATACTGTTCCCTTTAGGCTCTGTGTATGTTTGTGTGTATCAATATTTCTCCCATTTTAAAGTATTACTCCTCCATAATTGTATTTCTGTTAAATCAAAGTACTTTTACTACATCTTAGTACTTCTGCTCAATCATAGTATTTCTGCTAAAGTATTTCTGACAAATCATGATTTTTGTGCCAAATCATAACATTTGTGTTATGTTAAAGTATTACTACTAAGTGGAGGAATTTCTGTCATGTTACAGTATATGTGCTGATTACAGTATTTCTGCTAAATCATACTATTTCTACTATATTATATTTTTCTTTCTAAATACAGCACTTCTGCTATATAATTGTATTTCTGCTATGTTATAATATTTGTGCTGAAACATAGTATTTCTGCCAAATGATAGTATTTGTGCTAAAACATAGTATTAATTTAAAATGACAATATTCATAGTTCATCACAGTGTCTCTGGTAAATCACAGTATTTCTGCTATGTTGTACTATTTTTCTAAATCATAGTGTTTCTGTAATGCTTAAGTATTTTTGGCTAAATATATTCTTTCTGTTATCTTATACTATTTCTCCTAAATTCTTGTATTTTTGAGAAGTTATCATGTTTCTGGTAAGTTACAATATTTCTGCTAAGTTCTGCTATGCTATTGTATTTCTGCCAAGTATTATGTTTCCTCTAAGATATTGCAGTTCTGCTAAGTTATTCCATTTTAGCAAAGTTCCTTTGCTTCTGCAAAGTTTTTACAATTTCTGCAACTTTTCAGCTTTTTCAGCTAGTTTTTGCATACAGCTTCAGCTTTAAAGCATCCACACTGCATTTTCGCAGGAAATGCAAATTTTTCTAGTATTCTAGTTGCTACAGTGGTTTGAATCTATGAAATAGACTCAAATTTTCAGAATATGTCCTTCAAAGCACATAATAAACAAATATGTAGGAGTGCTTTCTTCCGTCTGAGCAATATCTCTAAAGTTAGAAAGATTCTGTCTCACAGTGATGCTGAAAAACTAGTTTATGGATTTGTTACTTCTCGGCTGGACTCCTAGCCTGAAACTCCCTGAAAACCCCTCAGCTAATACAAAATGCTGCAGCAAGAGAGCTGACAGGGACTAGAAAGAGAGAGCATACTTCTCCTATATTGTCTTCCCTTCATTGCCTCCCAGAATTGAACTTAAAATCCAGCTCCTCACATAGAAGGTCTTGAATAATCAGGCCCCATTTCATCTTAATGACCTTATAGTACCATATAACCCCATTAGGGCACTTTGATCTTGGACTCTGGGCTTACTTGTGGTTCCTAGAGTATTTAAAGCAGAATAGGGGGCAGAGCCTTCAGCTCTTCTGTGAAACTAGCCTTCATTTGGATTTGGGATACATACACCATCTTCTACTTTAAAGATTGGGCATAAAACTTTCCTTTTTTGCTAAAGCATTTAAGAGAGTGATATTATACCCCTTTCGTCAAACTGAGTGATTTATGACCCCCCTAATTGATTTATGACCCCTAATAAATTATTCATGAGCTCCGGAAGTAATTAAATTATTCATGAGCTCCGGAAGTAGGAAGTAATTAAGTAATAAAAATATGATATTCATAAAAATATGATATTCATAAAAATATAATTGATTATTTAGAAAGTTTCTTATATATCAAAAAATAGCATTCTTTTATTTCTTTAAGCAATTAAAATTTTTTTTTATTTTTTTATGCTCAAAAAACGCCATCTGGCGGCGGGTCAGTGTGTGTGTGTGCGCGCGCCCGCGCGCGCCCGAGGCTGTGTGTCTGGGCGCGCGGGGGCGCGCCCGTGTCTCCGGACCGTGCTCTCTCGGGCTCCGTGCTCATGTGTTTAAAAATGTATTAAACCATATTAAAATTGTTTAGTTAAACTTGTGCTTTTGTAACGTTCAGTATGGCCACAAACACATGCTGCATGCCTTGGGGGAAAACTTTATTTCGATTTATATGCATTTGTAGATTTAGAATAAAACTCATACTCAGAAAAAACTCGCGATCCCCTAACCCTCCTTAGAAACATAAGCAGGGAAAACTCCTTAAAAAACCCTCCGCGTTTTCTCCAAAACCCTACAATAACTTGTTAGGGTACCCCCTCTATTCCCAAAACCTTATATTCGATAACAGGGGAAATCCTGAAAAAATCCTTAGTCTTTTTTCTCAAATTCAGCGCCCCGCGGCTCCCTTCATGCTCAGCCAAACAAAGCCAAAACTCCTTTAAAAAAAAAATTCTCCGCGATTTCTCCAAATCCCTAGAATAACTTGTTAGCTACCCCTCTATTCCCAAAACCTTATATTCGATAACAGGGAAAATCCTTAGTCTTTTTTCTTCAAAAACTTCCCTCTTACTAGCAACCTCTAAAATTCAACGCACACTCTAAGTTCTACCTCGCTCTTAATCTCCGATCCACAACTTCTTGCAGAGCACAATTTTTTCCTGCTTGTTCGCTCCCCGCTCTGCTCCCGAATGCGCTGCTTACCTCGTTCGAAATTTGCGTCGGAGACCAACTCCCCCCCCTTACTTCGCCCCGCTGCCAATCACATAACTATTGCACCGCTCCCTTCGCACCCCGGTTAGCCAATCCGCTCCAGGTCCGATTTTTATGATCTCCCGCTCAGGTTAAGACTACCCCCGAGCTCCCACAAGACCCCTGCCTTCAGCCATATCAACAACTGGAACCGCTCAGACTGCTTGCGAGTTCGCATAGGGAGCGGCCGATTTCAACAGCAACTTGCGTCTCTTTCCTTATCCGCATATCATTCGGTAAGTGTTAATCTTCCTCTCTAACTACATTTTTGCATTTTCCTTTTTACCATTCTGTCAATCCTTTCATTTAAAAAAATAAATAAATATCACAATGGTTTGTAACAGGTACAATACACCATCCATCCATCCATTCGCCTCCACTTATCCTTTTCTCAGGCTCGCGCGGTGCGCTGGAGCCTATCCCACGTACAATACACTTTAAAATATATATAAGCTCCACTTTTAACTCCCGTAAAAGTTTATACATTACATGTCTACATCACCTATCATGGCCTCATCGGGTATCTCATATCATCTTGTTATTGTTATGTTATGCTCCTTTGATATTTTGCTAGTTTGCGTGTTTTAAAACTCTTTTTGTTTTTCTTTATATTTTTAGACCCAGATGTGTTAACCTGATCCCTGCGAAACACCAGCTCTGCGTGGATTTTGACCACGAGTGACCGGATGTTGTTTCCGGCCTGAGGTTGCCTGAAATGCCGTGAGGCTCGTTTGAAAGATTGCGCCCGAGACCAACTCCGCCTCCAAGGCATGCCTACCTTTAGCTGCCACCAGTGAGATATCAGAGCCGGGCTCCACATATCCAATCAGGAGCACGAGCAAGACAGCTTTTGCAGACTCTCCAGAAATATACAAGTCCTTACCAACTGCTCTGCAACCCAGTGTTTCTGGTCCCCTCACTAACATCGCTTTTTGAGATATTTTTTATGAACCACCAAAAAAGCAATTTTACCCCACAGACTGGGTCTGAGGGCAGCAGCGGGGACAAATGATTGTAATGAAGCGACGGACATTTCATGGCTGGTCTTGCATAATCGCGAGTTATTATGTCATATGGTGATAAGTACATAGTTTTGCAAGAGGCATACAAGCACTGTGGAAAAAGTAATCATAAAACTGTTTTTGTGAACACCCTACGTTATGCTTTAAAAAATGTGATACATGTAATGTGATCATCAAAGAACATGATTTAAAAAAAAAAAAACTTTTATTCTTATGCTTTTAAAGTATGTCAGATTATCTTAAAACACTTATTTGTATGTTATAATGTTTTTCTTACACCATGTGTAATTTTTATAGACACCTTATTCATTGTATCAATGTGTAATTATGTATCTTTGATAAATAAATAAAATATTTAATCTTGTATTTGTGTACTTTCTGGTGATTCAATAAAAAATTAGTCACATATCGCTCTGATAAACACAGATGGCTGAAAGAAATGTTTGATGGAACAAAGGAAACAAGTGTCTTGCTGCTAAACTTTTAAGTCACCATGGTTTAAATGAGAAAGTCTGTATGTAAAACATGAAAAACTCCATATCAGTGATATCTACAAAGGTGTACTCATTTCTTTGTAATGGTACTTTACTGTTCCAATGAAACAAAAAGAAAATCTCATTTTTAAAGTACATTTTTCGGCCATCCTGACCTATTTTCAGGGGCAAGAATGTTGATGTTAGACTGTGTTTTAAATCAGGTTGTGATCTTAAACTAACTATCACAGCACTGATTTCAGTTGTAATGTCAATTAGAATCCCAATTTGGCTTTTCTCCAGTCAGTGTTATGGTGAAATTTAACTTGTTCTTTTGTGTAATTGCACATGGCCCAGCAAAGGACCCCTTAGTAAGCTGTACAGCATAAGTTTTCAATTCACTTTTGTCAGAAAACTTCACAGTATGAGAAGTTACAGCACAGTTTCTCCAAACGTGTGGTTCTTTTTCAGCCAGCGTGCTTTTAGAGCATCTACATTAGCTCATGTAGTAAAAGTACAATCAGTAAGTGTACTTTTGAGATTCCGAGTCACTCTTGCTTAGATCATGTGAACTATATCATCAACCTTTTTTTGTATAATGCATCAAACGTGTTCAAATCAGTTTAGTTAAAATAAATTGAAAATAATCTAGAGACAAGCAACTCCTTTTTAGCTTCTGTTATGTATTTACCTCTCACACCTTAATCTAGATGTTAGTGTTCTCAGAGTTAACATGTCTCATGTTGCCATGTTGTATTTCTAATACCCAGCCTCAGTGTTCGCCCTGTTGACCCTCAAATCCAAACACCAATGATCTAGATATTCACAACATTCATAAGGAGATTCTTAAGGTCTTAAGTTTTGTTGTTTTTATGTTTTACAAAAAAAAAACTTCACATTTTTTATATTTTTAAACGAAAGTGACATGCAAGGATATTTTTCTTTAGTGATGTTGCTTCAGCAATCTCAAATACTAATTATTCTGGGAATTTTTATGGTCAAACTATGTGATTTTCCAAATGTGTGTGTGTGGAGTAAAATGACCTTGTTCTTATGATGTTGTCACCGTGAATCATTTAGGATTAACAACACAAATTGTATCGATAGCAGAAACAGTCTTATAACTTATAATTCTCACACGTTACCGCTAGTTTTACAAACGCAGTCTTCTTCAGCTCTGTTTATGTAGCTTTTATGAAACTGATTTTCCATAGTACAAGTAGAATTTAATTTTTCTTTGCTCTCCAGTATAAATGCAATAATTTGCAGGCTTTTTACTGAAACTCTCACAATGCAACACTCAATGCTCAGAGCTTCATATATCAACAGCTCTGAAAATATCTTCTTTTTTAAAGTAATGTAGGACAGGATCTCTCACTCTCTGTGTCTCAAAAAAAACCCAACTAAACTGGCAATCACCACTAAACAAATGAAAGTAGTTTATGGCTTTTTTATCAGCTGCATTTCTTTCATTTATGTATTGATCCCATTGTTTATTGGTAATGCTTTTAGGTCACTGTTTTAGCATGTCTGCCTCACACTCCATTTAAACAGTTTAACAGATAGTGGGGTCTGGTAAGGAAGTTGGGGGGAAGCAGACAACTCCACAGGAAGAGTCTTTTTGTCTTTTCTCCACTGTAAAAGATAGCAAGGCAGTGTGAAACTTTCTTTGCGGGAAAGACAAAACTGAGAGCCATGCTAGGCTCAGTGAGAGACTCTGCTCACCCTCTGTCCCAGCGATGGCAGTCCCTCACCAAGCTTGATTTCTGTTCTTTGTCTTGATTAAAGAATGTTAGCTACCGCTCATCGCTTGTCTGCAGGCTTTATTAAACGGAAAACTTCCACAACAACCTCTAAACAGTGGTTTATGGCTTTTTGTCACCTGCAACACCATGTAACACTTGGATGTTAGATTCTTTTACCAGTCAGTGTTGTTAGCCCCAACCCCCAGGCTCCAGGTGTCTGAGCTCTAACCCTGGCTGCCAAATGTCCCCCTGAGGCCTTTGTGCCTTTTACCACCAGACTAAGTTTGTAGTCCTATCTACTAATATTATTTTATTTTTTTATTATAGCACAAGGTTCAGTTAGGTTACTACTTTGACTTCCTCAATTTGAGCACATTTCTGACCCGATACTTTATCAAGCTTTTACTCGAGTGTTTTTGACACTAGCAGCTGTACTTCTACTTAAGTGAAAATTGCCTGCAATTTTGCCACCTCAGTTGCCACTTTTCTGGAGTTTGTACACTTTTTATATTGAAACGTTCAACGTTTTACGTGTTATCCTTGATCACAGTTCTAAACAAGTTAACTTTCTTCACTTCAAAGTAACCCAAAAAAAAGAAACTATATGTCCAGTTCTCTTTACTCCAAACCTGGTTTAAGGCTATGCTGTTGTTGTGATATGGCCATACAAATAATATTAAGTTTAATTAATCTTTTAAAAAAATGGCTGCTTCATGGCTACCTGTTCAGAGAATTTGCAGACTTTTATGGAAACTGTCACAATGTAACACTCTCACTGTCAAAACAGGGTTGATCCATGTTTCTATGAACACTGATTAATATATCAACAGCTCTGAAAATCCTTTTTTTTTTTTTTAAGTAAAGCAGAACAGGATCTCTGTATCTCTAAAAATCCCAACAAATGGAAGTAGTTTATGGATCTTTATCACCTGCAACACCATGTAACACCTAGATGTTAGACTCTTTTACCATCACATTTGCAAGGGTTTATGTGTTATCCTTGATCACAGTTCTAAATAAGTTAACTTTCTTGACATAAAAGTAGCCCAAAGAAGACAAATATATGTCCAGTTCTTTTTTTACTCCAAACCTACTGATCGGAAAACATTATGTGATGCTGGAAGTTTTCATCCTATCCATCTGCAAAACAAGTTTACCTGTAAGCCAACACATTAGACGTAAGCAAATTTGTGAAATTCCTGAACAATGTGCTTTGTGGAGTAGCAGTAGTACTAGAACTAGTACTAGTAGTCCTAGTATTCTGCAGCAACCAGGCTTCAAGAGTGATCACTCTTCTGGCTTTCAAATGGTGAAAACATGTCACAGTCTTAACCGCAAATCAGAAATGTTGGTAAATTTAAAAAGGAATTTAAACGTCAGCTTTGACATAGACACAGACTTTATTAATGCCACACTCAGGAAATTCACATGTTACACATGATTTAGCTCACGTGCTAAAACCCCAGAGCAATAACCCCATCAGCACCATTAGCCTGAGTGTTGATCCTCCAGGTGAGTGAGTGGAGTTGAGTGTGTGTGTGTGTGTGTGTGTGTGTGTGTGTGTGTGTGTGTGTGTGTGAGATCAGAGGTGAAGCTGCTTTCTGCAAAGTCACATCAACAACCAAGAAGAGTCTAAAAGCACTAAATATGAAACAGACCATTTACCATACCCAACACTGAGCTCCTGCACAGTCAGATGGAGTGAAACATAATGTCCCAGTGGTGTTCTGTTGGATTTAGCAGGTGAGCGTTGTTGCCAGTCAAAACCTTTTTTTGGAAACTCTTTACAAGAATCAATGTAATTATTTGTTTTACTTGAATCAAATGTATTGGTTTATATACCTGAAATAAAACTTTTTTTTGGAAACCCGTTACATCAAATAAAACTTTCTTGGAAAAGCATTGCAAGAATCAATCGAGTTATTTGTTTTACCCCATTCAAATCTATTGGTTTCATTACATCAAATTAAATAATTTTGGAAACCCGTTACATCAAATAAAACTTTCTTGGAAACTCTTTACAAGAATCAATGTAATTATTTGTTTTACTTGAATCAAATGTATTGGTTTATATACCTGAAATAAAACTTTTTTGGAAACCCTGTACATGAAGTAAAAGGTTTTTGATCTTGTAAGTTCTGGCTTTAATATTTTCAGCTGATAAAGTGAACTTCATACAAACTCTGTGTTAGAAAAAGGGGATAGTTTACTACATGCTATAAAAACACAATCCTTAATCTTTTATTTTGCAACTTTATCTTTCTGTTCTGGTTTTTAGAGTGATTGTTTTATTGACTCGTACTTTGGGAATCACCCTGTTGTGAGAAAAGGATAAGCTGGGAGAGAATACAGCATTATACAAGCAGAGTGTTTTAGCTGTATCCGTAGATCTAAGACATAAACCTGTTGTTAAAAAAGAATAGTTAACTGAAGTGCAGATTTAATTTTAAATTATTTCACGAACTGTCCAGGAATTACAGAGAGCTTTATACTGATATGGTAAAATTCTCTGAGTGTATTGGTTGTATATGACAAGTATTTGTAAATCATTAGTAGTTACTCTTGCATAGGTGTTTTGCTTGTTTTAAATTTGTGCACTATTTATTTTTATTTTTTGTATTTTGTAATGAATCTCTAATTCACTTTTTCTTGTTGGCCTTGTTGTGTGTACCTCACAAGTCAAATTATACATTGTGATGGAGCAGTCACAATACACCCGCACGAGACACAGTTTGATTTTTCTAACACAGAGTTTGTATGAAGTTCACTTTATCAGCTGAAAATATTAAAGCCAGAACTTATAAGATCAAAAACCTTTTACTTCATGTACAGGGTTTCCAAAAAAGTTTTATTTCAGGTATATAAACCATTACATTTGATTCAAGTAAAACAAATAATTACATTGATTCTTGTAAAGAGTTTCCAAGAAAGTTTTATTTGATGTAACGGGTTTCCAAAATTATTTAATTTGATGTAATGAAACCAATAGATTTGAATGGGGTAAAACAAATAACTCGATTGATTCTTGCAATGCTTTTCCAAGAAAGTTTTATTTGATGTAACGGGTTTCCAAAAAAAAGTTTTATTTCAGGTATATAAACCAATACATTTGATTCAAGTAAAACAAATAATTACATTGATTCTTGTAAAGAGTTTCCAAAAAAAGGTTTTGACTGGCAACAACGCTCACCTGCTAAATCCAACAGAACACCACTGGGACATTATGTTTCACTCCATCTGACTGTGCAGGAGCTCAGTGTTGGGTATGGTAAATGGTCTGTTTCATATTTAGTGCTTTTAGACTCTTCCTGGTTGTTGATGTGACTTTGCAGAAAGCAGCTTCACCTCTGATCACACACACACACACACACACACACACACACACACACTCACACTCAACTCCACTCACTCACCTGGAGGATCAACACTCAGGCTAATGGTGCTGATGGGGTTATTGCTCTGGGGTTTTAGCACGTGAGCTAAATCATGTGTAACATGTGAATTTCCTGAGTGTGGCATTAATAAAGTCTGTGTCTATGTCAAAGCTGACGTTTAAATTCCTTTTTAAATTTACCAACATTTCTGATTTGCGGTTAAGACTGTGACATGTTTTCACCATTTGAAAGCCAGAAGAGTGATCACTCTTGAAGCCTGGTTGCTGCAGAATACTAGGACTACTAGTACTAGTTCTAGTACTACTGCTACTCCACAAAGCACATTGTTCAGGAATTTCACAAATTTGCTTACGTCTAATGTGTTGGCTTACAGGTAAACTTGTTTTGCAGATGGATAGGATGAAAACTTCCAGCATCACATAATGTTTTCCGATCAGTAGGTTTTGAGTAAAAAAAGAACTGGACATATATTTGTCTTCTTTGGGCTACTTTTATGTCAAGAAAGTTAACTTATTTAGAACTGTGATCAAGGATAACACATAAACCCTTGCAAATGTGATGGTAAAAGAGTCTAACATCTAGGTGTTACATGGTGTTGCAGGTGATAAAGATCCATAAACTACTTCCATTTGTTGGGATTTTTAGAGATACAGAGATCCTGTTCTGCTTTACTTAAAAAAAAAAAAGGATTTTCAGAGCTGTTGATATATTAATCAGTGTTCATAGAAACATGGATCAACCCTGTTTTGACAGTGAGAGTGTTACATTGTGACAGTTTCCATAAAAGTCTGCAAATTCTCTGAACAGGTAGCCATGAAGCAGCCATTTTTTTAAAAGATTAATTAAACTTAATATTATTTGTATGGCCATATCACAACAACAGCATAGCCTTAAACCAGGTTTGGAGTAAAGAGAACTGGACATATAGTTTCTTTTTTTGGGTTACTTTGAAGTGAAGAAAGTTAACTTGTTTAGAACTGTGATCAAGGATAACACGTAAAACGTTGAACGTTTCAATATAAAAAGTGTACAAACTCCAGAAAAGTGGCAACTGAGGTGGCAAAATTGCAGGCAATTTTCACTTAAGTAGAAGTACAGCTGCTAGTGTCAAAAACACTCGAGTAAAAGCTTGATAAAGTATCGGGTCAGAAATGTGCTCAAATTGAGGAAGTCAAAGTAGTAACCTAACTGAACCTTGTGCTATAATAAAAAAATAAAATAATATTAGTAGATAGGACTACAAACTTAGTCTGGTGGTAAAAGGCACAAAGGCCTCAGGGGGACATTTGGCAGCCAGGGTTAGAGCTCAGACACCTGGAGCCTGGGGGTTGGGGCTAACAACACTGACTGGTAAAAGAATCTAACATCCAAGTGTTACATGGTGTTGCAGGTGACAAAAAGCCATAAACCACTGTTTAGAGGTTGTTGTGGAAGTTTTCCGTTTAATAAAGCCTGCAGACAAGCGATGAGCGGTAGCTAACATTCTTTAATCAAGACAAAGAACAGAAATCAAGCTTGGTGAGGGACTGCCATCGCTGGGACAGAGGGTGAGCAGAGTCTCTCACTGAGCCTAGCATGGCTCTCAGTTTTGTCTTTCCCGCAAAGAAAGTTTCACACTGCCTTGCTATCTTTTACAGTGGAGAAAAGACAAAAAGACTCTTCCTGTGGAGTTGTCTGCTTCCCCCCAACTTCCTTACCAGACCCCACTATCTGTTAAACTGTTTAAATGGAGTGTGAGGCAGACATGCTAAAACAGTGACCTAAAAGCATTACCAATAAACAATGGGATCAATACATAAATGAAAGAAATGCAGCTGATAAAAAAGCCATAAACTACTTTCATTTGTTTAGTGGTGATTGCCAGTTTAGTTGGGTTTTTTTTGAGACACAGAGAGTGAGAGATCCTGTCCTACATTACTTTAAAAAAGAAGATATTTTCAGAGCTGTTGATATATGAAGCTCTGAGCATTGAGTGTTGCATTGTGAGAGTTTCAGTAAAAAGCCTGCAAATTATTGCATTTATACTGGAGAGCAAAGAAAAATTAAATTCTACTTGTACTATGGAAAATCAGTTTCATAAAAGCTACATAAACAGAGCTGAAGAAGACTGCGTTTGTAAAACTAGCGGTAACGTGTGAGAATTATAAGTTATAAGACTGTTTCTGCTATCGATACAATTTGTGTTGTTAATCCTAAATGATTCACGGTGACAACATCATAAGAACAAGGTCATTTTACTCCACACACACACATTTGGAAAATCACATAGTTTGACCATAAAAATTCCCAGAATAATTAGTATTTGAGATTGCTGAAGCAACATCACTAAAGAAAAATATCCTTGCATGTCACTTTCGTTTAAAAATATAAAAAATGTGAAGTTTTTTTTTTGTAAAACATAAAAACAACAAAACTTAAGACCTTAAGAATCTCCTTATGAATGTTGTGAATATCTAGATCATTGGTGTTTGGATTTGAGGGTCAACAGGGCGAACACTGAGGCTGGGTATTAGAAATACAACATGGCAACATGAGACATGTTAACTCTGAGAACACTAACATCTAGATTAAGGTGTGAGAGGTAAATACATAACAGAAGCTAAAAAGGAGTTGCTTGTCTCTAGATTATTTTCAATTTATTTTAACTAAACTGATTTGAACACGTTTGATGCATTATACAAAAAAAGGTTGATGATATAGTTCACATGATCTAAGCAAGAGTGACTCGGAATCTCAAAAGTACACTTACTGATTGTACTTTTACTACATGAGCTAATGTAGATGCTCTAAAAGCACGCTGGCTGAAAAAGAACCACACGTTTGGAGAAACTGTGCTGTAACTTCTCATACTGTGAAGTTTTCTGACAAAAGTGAATTGAAAACTTATGCTGTACAGCTTACTAAGGGGTCCTTTGCTGGGCCATGTGCAATTACACAAAAGAACAAGTTAAATTTCACCATAACACTGACTGGAGAAAAGCCAAATTGGGATTCTAATTGACATTACAACTGAAATCAGTGCTGTGATAGTTAGTTTAAGATCACAACCTGATTTAAAACACAGTCTAACATCAACATTCTTGCCCCTGAAAATAGGTCAGGATGGCCGAAAAATGTACTTTAAAAATGAGATTTTCTTTTTGTTTCATTGGAACAGTAAAGTACCATTACAAAGAAATGAGTACACCTTTGTAGATATCACTGATATGGAGTTTTTCATGTTTTACATACAGACTTTCTCATTTAAACCATGGTGACTTAAAAGTTTAGCAGCAAGACACTTGTTTCCTTTGTTCCATCAAACATTTCTTTCAGCCATCTGTGTTTATCAGAGCGATATGTGACTAATTTTTTATTGAATCACCAGAAAGTACACAAATACAAGATTAAATATTTTATTTATTTATCAAAGATACATAATTACACATTGATACAATGAATAAGGTGTCTATAAAAATTACACATGGTGTAAGAAAAACATTATAACATACAAATAAGTGTTTTAAGATAATCTGACATACTTTAAAAGCATAAGAATAAAAGTTTTTTTTTTTTTAAATCATGTTCTTTGATGATCACATTACATGTATCACATTTTTTAAAGCATAACGTAGGGTGTTCACAAAAACAGTTTTATGATTACTTTTTCCACAGTGCTTGTATGCCTCTTGCAAAACTATGTACTTATCACCATATGACATAATAACTCACGATTATGCAAGACCAGCCATGAAATGTCCGTCGCTTCATTACAATCATTTGTCCCCGCTGCTGCCCTCAGACCCAGTCTGTGGGGTAAAATTGCTTTTTTGGTGGTTCATAAAAAATATCTCAAAAAGCGATGTTAGTGAGGGGACCAGAAACACTGGGTTGCAGAGCAGTTGGTAAGGACTTGTATATTTCTGGAGAGTCTGCAAAAGCTGTCTTGCTCGTGCTCCTGATTGGATATGTGGAGCCCGGCTCTGATATCTCACTGGTGGCAGCTAAAGGTAGGCATGCCTTGGAGGCGGAGTTGGTCTCGGGCGCAATCTTTCAAACGAGCCTCACGGCATTTCAGGCAACCTCAGGCCGGAAACAACATCCGGTCACTCGCGGTCAAAATCCACGCAGAGCTGGTGTTTCGCAGGGATCAGGTTAACACATCTGGGTCTAAAAATATAAAGAAAAACAAAAAGAGTTTTAAAACACGCAAACTAGCAAAATATCAAAGGAGCATAACATAACAATAACAAGATGATATGAGATACCCGATGAGGCCATGATAGGTGATGTAGACATGTAATGTATAAACTTTTACGGGAGTTAAAAGTGGAGCTTATATATATTTTAAAGTGTATTGTACGTGGGATAGGCTCCAGCGCACCGCGCGAGCCTGAGAAAAGGATAAGTGGAGGCGAATGGATGGATGGATGGTGTATTGTACCTGTTACAAACCATTGTGATATTTATTTATTTTTTTAAATGAAAGGATTGACAGAATGGTAAAAAGGAAAATGCAAAAATGTAGTTAGAGAGGAAGATTAACACTTACCGAATGATATGCGGATAAGGAAAGAGACGCAAGTTGCTGTTGAAATCGGCCGCTCCCTATGCGAACTCGCAAGCAGTCTGAGCGGTTCCAGTTGTTGATATGGCTGAAGGCAGGGGTCTTGTGGGAGCTCGGGGGTAGTCTTAACCTGAGCGGGAGATCATAAAAATCGGACCTGGAGCGGATTGGCTAACCGGGGTGCGAAGGGAGCGGTGCAATAGTTATGTGATTGGCAGCGGGGCGAAGTAAGGGGGGGGAGTTGGTCTCCGGCGCAAATTTCGAACGAGGTAAGCAGCGCATTCGGGAGCAGAGCGGGGAGCGAACAAGCAGGAAAAAATTGTGCTCTGCAAGAAGTTGTGGATCGGAGATTAAGAGCGAGGTAGAACTTAGAGTGTGCGTTGAATTTTAGAGGTTGCTAGTAAGAGGGAAGTTTTTGAAGAAAAAAGACTAAGGATTTTCCCTGTTATCGAATATAAGGTTTTGGGAATAGAGGGGTAGCTAACAAGTTATTCTAGGGATTTGGAGAAATCGCGGAGAATTTTTTTTTTAAAGGAGTTTTGGCTTTGTTTGGCTGAGCATGAAGGGAGCCGCGGGGCGCTGAATTTGAGAAAAAAGACTAAGGATTTTTTCAGGATTTCCCCTGTTATCGAATATAAGGTTTTGGGAATAGAGGGGGTACCCTAACAAGTTATTGTAGGGTTTTGGAGAAAACGCGGAGGGTTTTTTAAGGAGTTTTCCCTGCTTATGTTTCTAAGGAGGGTTAGGGTTAGGGGATCGCGAGTTTTTTCTGAGTATGAGTTTTATTCTAAATCTACAAATGCATATAAATCGAAATAAAGTTTTCCCCCAAGGCATGCAGCATGTGTTTGTGGCCATACTGAACGTTACAAAAGCACAAGTTTAACTAAACAATTTTAATATGGTTTAATACATTTTTAAACACATGAGCACGGAGCCCGAGAGAGCACGGTCCGGAGACACGGGCGCGCCCCCGCGCGCCCAGACACACAGCCTCGGGCGCGCGCGGGCGCGCGCACACACACACACTGACCCGCCACCAGATGGCGTTTTTTGAGCATAAAAAAATAAAAAAAATTTTTAATTGCTTAAAGAAATAAAAGAATGCTATTTTTTGATATATAAGAAACTTTCTAAATAATCAATTATATTTTTATGAATATCATATTTTTATGAATATCATATTTTTATTACTTAATTACTTCCTACTTCCGGAGCTCATGAATAATTTAATTACTTCCGGAGCTCATGAATAATTTATTAGGGGTCATAAATCAATTAGGGGGGTCATAAATCACTCAGTTTGACGAAAGGGGTATAATATCACTCTCTCATTTAGTTAGGGCTGGATCAAGTGACCCTGCATCCTACCTTAGTTATGCTGCAATAGCTTTAGTCTGCTGGGGAATTCCCATGATGCATTGAGTATTTCTTCTTCAGTCACCTTATTGACTCACTTTGTGTTAATAGACCTCTCTGCATTGAATCATACTTGTTTTTAATCTCTGGCTCTCTTCTACAGCATGTCTTTTTGGCCTGTCTTCCTCCCCTCAATCCAACCGGTAGTGGCAGATGGCCGCTCCTCCTTGAGCCAGGTTCTAGTGGAGGTTTCTTCCTGTTAAAAAGGAGTTTTTCTTTCCCACTGTCGCCAAAATGCTCGCTCATAGGGGGTCATGTGATTATTGGGTTTTTCTCTGTATGTATTATTATAGGGTCTACCTTACAATATAAAGTGCCTTGAGCTAACTGTTGTATTAATTTGGTGCTGTATAAATAAAATTGAACTAAATAAACTACTTGAATACAATGCTAACATAGGGGGGAAAAGGTAAAGATCAGAATAAGCTAAAGGTACAGCATCTGATATGCATCTTTTAGAAACATGGTCCCTGTGTGGCTGAGGCCACTTTGAAGACTTTGTTGGTTTATATTTAATTTAGATAATTAACCATGTTGATGGGGCTCCATTACAAAATTTAATTGTATTTGTATCATTATTCTCAGGTAGCTCATTATTCCTGTTAGATGTTCCACAACAGTTTCTGGGTGAGAGTGATGCTACATTTTAGAAGGCCAGTGAGATATATATATATATATATATATAGATATATATAGATAGATAGATCTTTTTTCCGTGTGTGTGAAATGAGTCCCTGCCATTTGTCTTAATCCCTCTGCCCTCACCATCTTTCTTTTGACCTGTTTCAACCTTCGCATTACTGCCTCCTTCACCCTTTCTTTAACTTGCTCCCTATTTCGTCAAATAGAGGACAGAGGCCGCCTCCTCCAGAGGAATGCCATTTCCTCTGTGGATGTTGCCACTGCTCTAGGCCTTTCTTTTTTCACACCATTTCACTCACAAGTAATTTTTGTCTTTTTCTCTTTCTCTTATCCCCTGAGAGGAAGACAAGGGGAGGAGACCGCCAAACAGGCATGCAGCGGGTTGGAAAGATGGTACATGAGCTTCTCTTCTGAGCACTCATTTACTTGGTACGGCGTTGTTTCATCCTCACGTCCTTGGCTGTCTGACCTGACAGCCCCTCTGTCTTTTGGTTATACTATCCTCCACTCCACGTAAATTGTCAACGGTATGAGCAAAATCAACCAATCTTTTCTTCCCTCACCGTTGTCTCTACATAAACACATCCTGAAAATTCATTGTAGATATTATGGCTGTTGTCAGAGGTGGGAAGTAACGGACAAAAGTATCAGTTCTTTGTTATTGTACTTAAGTAGAATTTTCAGATATCTGTACTTTACTCTAGTAGTTTTATTTTCTGAGTACTTTTTACTTTTACTCCCTACATTGTTAAACAAACATCTATACTTTCTACTTCTCACATTTTCAAAATGGGCTTGTCACTTTTGATTTAACGGATTTGGGGGAGTTATCATTTCTTGTCACTGCAAGCCTCCAAACATCAAACCGATTTGATCCTAAACAGTAACGCATGAATGTCAGTCCTATTCGTCCTAATCATTTATAAAGAGATCATGTGTTCCAAAGTCAGGAGTTAAAAGTGGGACTTTTTTTTTTCCACAACACTGGATAGCATATACTAGTTACTGAAGACGAGTAAACATAAAGGGAGTAACGTGTTGCGGCAGGTAACGTCAAATGCAACATTTCTATCAGCCCAACAAACATCCCCAAGCACAAACGGTGTGTTGCTAGCTAAAGGTCAAGCTGCTGTATTTCACAGGGAGTGAAAAGAAAGCAAGCTAACTTCACTCAGAGATGAGAAAGATAAGAAAGACAAGACGGAAGAGAAAGAAGAGAGGTTAGATTGTAGCAATAATCAACATATATTTTAGCTGATGATGCTTACATTCATTTACTGAATTCCAACCTTCATACCAACTTTATACCATCTAGAAAAAAGACAGCATAAACAGCGTACTCTCAGTATAGAGGATGGAAATCAGCCAGGAGAACTCATGAAACATCTGCAGACTTCTGCTTGAATTAAATTGTGTACATCTACAGAGAGCAGCGGTTCAGCTAATCACTGCTTGTACACTAAGAAAATCTACTAAAGCTCTAAAAAGAAATTATTGTGAGTTGTATTTCCCCACATTGACCCATTGTGTGTGTGTGTGTGTGTGTGTGTGTGTGTGTGTGTGTGTGTGTGTGTGTGTATGTATATATATATATATATATATATATATATATATATATATATATATATATATATATATATATATATATATATATATATAACATCCAGCACGCCCCTGCGGGCGGTTTATCCTTCAAGCTCGGGTCCTCTACCAGAGGCCTGGGAGCTTGAGGGTCCTGCGCAGTATCTTAGCTGTTCCCAGGACTGCGCTCTTCTGGACAGAGATCTCCGATGTTGTTCCCGGGATCTGCTGGAGCCACTCGCCTAGCTTGGGAGTCACCGCACCTAGTGCTCCGATTACCACGGGGACCACCGTTACCTTCACCCTCCACATCCTCTCGAGCTCTTCTCTGAGCCCTTGGTATTTCTCCAGCTTCTCGTGTTCCTTCTTCCTGATATTGCTGTCATTCGGAACCGCTACATCGATCACTACGGCCGTCTTCTTCTGTTTGTCTACCACCACTATGTCCGGTTGGTTAGCCACCACCATTTTGTCCGTCTGTATCTGGAAGCCCCACAGGATCTTAGCTCGGTCATTCTCCACCACCCTTGGGGGCATCTCTCATTTTGACCTCGGGACTTCCAGATTATACTCGGCACAGATGTTCCTGTACACTATGATGGCCACTTGGTTATGGCGTTCCATGTATGCCTTGCATGCTAGCATCTTGCATCCTGCTGTTATGTGCTGGATTGTCTCTGGGGCATCTTTACACAGCCTGCACCTGGGGTCTTGCCTGGTGTGATAGAACCCAGCCTCTATGGATCTTGTACTCAGAGCTTGTTCTTGTGCTGCCATGATTTGTGCCTCTGTGCTGTCTTTCAGTCCAGCTTTGTCCAGCCACTGCTAGGATTTCTGGATATCAGCCACCTCCTCTATCTGCCGGTGGTACATACCGTGCAGGGGCCTGTCCTTCCATGATGGTTCCTCGTCTCCCTCCTCTTTCTTGGGTTTCTGCTGCCTGAGGTATTCACTGAGCACTCGGTCAGTTGGGGTCATCTTCCCAATGTATTCTTGGATGTTGTCTCATCCTGGACTGTTGTGCTGACACTCACCAGTCCCTGGCCCCCTTCCTTCCACTTAGCGTACAGCCTCAGGGTGCTGGACTTGGGGTGAAACCTTCCATGCATGGTAAGGAGCTTTCTTGTCTTTATGTCAGTGGCTGATATATATATATATATATATGTACCGTATTTCCCGGACTACAGAGCGCACCTGAATATTAGCCGCACAAGCTAAAATCAGGGGAAAATCCTTTTTTGTACATACATTAGCCGCACCTGACTAAAAGCCGCAGGTGTTTCAATGTTGACTTATCATATGTAAGAGAATATGCACAAAGCGAATTGTCAGGAAGGAGAAGGCTGTTTGGAGACATCACCTTTATTAATATTTTGAAAAACAAGTTATGGGTACATATTTGCACAACTTTTTAGGGTATATGTACAAGTACCGGTAATTACAAGTACAAAACATGTACTGTGCTTCATAAATGAGTAACAAATGTAGTACATAACAATAACCTACAGCACACCAGAAAAATTGATTCGGCCTACCTTTTAGGCTCAGGTGCAGTGACACGGCTTCAACAAGAAGAAAAGTCAGTCATTCACCACCATCTTTCTCTTCTTCCTGCGCACTAAAACCACCAAAGTCCTCTCCTCCTCCAATTTTTTAGCACTAGTATTTCTACTTCTACTTAAGTACAGAATGCCTGTACTTTTGCCAACTCTGGCTGTTGTGGTAATTAGTAATAAAAAGGTGACACATGCCAAGAGTTTATGTTACCTGCAACCATCCAGCAACATCAGCCATGTGAAATTGAGCAAGGAAAGGGGAGTAAATTACTTACATAATTAAGATTAAGGTAAATGCACCCTTAGGAAGTTGCTTGATCAACCGCTCAATGTAATATCCTTTGTGATATCATATGTGTCTATTTGTCTGTGCAAAAAAAGGGAGAGGAAGATGGAGAAGAAAGAGAGTCCTGCAAAGAGGGTCGGCTGTTTCCAGCATTCTAAGTTTGAAGGATATTGAGGTCATGGAGTTTCTGCCTGAGAAAAGACAGCTTTTCATTATGTGGCAAGTGGGAGGTCAGGCCAGGTCATCTTACTCCTACTCCCACACACCCTCTTTCTCACACACACAGAGCTGGTCAGTGGTAGGCAGAATCCCCAGAGGCCCACAGCCTTTATCTCATTAAGTTTAATCAACAGGCGATCAATGAGTGCTGCATAATAACTGATGATATCATATAACTAATGGATATTTAAAACATCTAGGAGCTGTAGTACCTGATCAATGGATGCTTTATGTGTTATGTCTATTTTTACTGCATTTTCACCAGCCTTCATGAAAAAGATTTCCATCACTTTATTTTGTATACACAATATACTAGGAATGATATTTCATATTTACACGACATGAAGAGAAACAGTATAATTATTGGGTTATTCTGGCTTTTTTAAAGATATATGTGAGCTCCTAATGTTAACCTATAATTTCACAATTTCCAAATTAGGAAATCCTTCACAACAGCACATCCACTGTGTAATAGCATGAAGCCATGTGCAGTTCCTGCTGTATTAGATTGAAGGTTAAAAATTCAGAAGATTGAAGCATACCTAACTTTGGCTTATTTGTCCTTGTGTTATGCAAGCTTGTCAGAGTCATGTTAGAAAAAAGGAGGCATTGTCAAAAGGAAGAACGTTTCTTTTTTCTTTGTATTGCACATTAGGCTAGTTAGTATGATATTGCAATAATGACATAATTGAGACCCTTAACAAGTTTTTGATTTTAAAATAAGTCACCAAGAACCATTAATGATGTAAGGCCGAGATTCTTCGTCCAATCTTTAGCCAGTTTGGGAGTTATATAGGGACCCATAGTTTTGGTGGGCAGCTAGCAGTAATTCATTATCATTAGCTGGAGTTAATCGCCTGCACATACACTTTGCTCTCCGAATTGATTTTTTGTGAACAGCTAAGGAAAGAGGAAGACAATCAACACTGGAGTTAGTTTTGGATCTTTTAAGTAGTGTTTTTACCTCATCAGCAGTGTGGCAGGATCAGTGAGTGTGTCAGGATAGCTCAATGTACAGTTTTCTAAGAGTCTCTTTAATTTGCATGTAATCCATCCTTGTATGAACTTTATACCCAACATTAAATTTCCCATCACCTTGTGAAATGAATACCTTTCTGAAGCATTTATAGTGTGTCATTTTGTTTAGCTAAATTTTTTTTTTATTAATAACTGTTACTTACTGTTTACTAGTCAGTGCAAGTCATATATATGTGGTTGCTATTCTAACAGCAAGACATAAAGAAAACAAATCAAAGACATAAAGAAATGTAGAGACCTAATCCAAGTGCATCTTTAAATTTTTATGACTTTTCTCACATGTGTTTTGGATTATTTCTTTATTTTTTTACCAACATAAGAGCCGTGCATAAATTTGTCATATGAGGTAACTTTGTGTAGTACGCTTAGCTTTGTGTAGCACCTATCCTTGTTTGTGTGTGGTTTGAGAGCTAAGTCGGGCACTGTGATTGTGATCCACCATGTTGTTGTTGAGCAGAGGAGACAGGTCTGCGCCTGCGGTGTCAAGGGCTAGATGGATGTCAGGAGCGTGGGTTAAAATGTGTTCCTGCCTCCTGTCCTCGGTGCTTTCCACATCACAGTGAGTTGAGCACACAGTCCTGGCCAGGGGGCACCATTACTGCTGCCGTGCACAGGAAAGGTGTAGCAAATGTATCTGGATGTGATCCACAGCAGGACTGCTGACTCAAGACATGATTCCCCTCTCTTTGTCATGTTTCAAGTGCACTTTGATCTTAGCATTTTTTTGGTATAGTTTCCCCCTTTTTCCGTTTAATGAATTTAAAGGTAACACATGGGCAAAAAGATGAGTGAACAATGCGTCACAGAGGGAGAGCTGTTGTGCTTCCTCATTCCACATTCAGAGAGTGAAAAGCCCTGAAGGCACTGGATGCAGTAATTGATGCATTGCATTGGACATTCTAAATTTGTTGTGCTTTTTTAGCCCAGTGCAGATGGAAGATTTTAAGCACTAGACTTGACACCTGTTTTTCATTACTGCTCCACAGATGCAATCACATCTTATTTCTTTTAGATTTGAATAAACAGCAGTCAATGTCTTTTGCAGGCTGCCACATGTTAGACAGAGTGTTACTGTAACTTATGTGTATTTTCCATACGTAAATGGAATACTGCTTATTGCTATCTGATAACTACAATAATATATTTTGCACAAAGAAAACTAGGAAGGCTTCTGTTGCTTTGATATCTTCATGTGAAATCAAAGCAATAGAAATCTAATTGTTTCTCATCAAAATGTAAAAAAGCGATTGTGAAATTGTGTGTGCGCATAAAACTATCGCCAACACATTTACCCTAAAATGCTTTGTGAAATATTAATATAAAACCCATTAATAGTAGCCTAATTTTTCTGACATTATCATTTAGGCAATAAGTAGAAGTATAAGTAGAATAAGTAGAAGTCACTGGAGTTGAAGGAAAAGACCCTAAAGCAGCTTCAGTTTCACTGACTGTGAAATTGAAACAGCAGAATTAAAAAAAAAAAAAAAAAAAAGTAGAGGAATGAAAAGATATGGTTTGAAGGTCTGGGACTTCGTATTTGAAACAAAAGAAAGAAATGAGCAGTAGAGGGTCACTGATGCAGCTAATCATGTCATTTTGGGGAACAAAAAGAATTAAAGAAATGGTATATAGCCAAAAAGGCAATAAAGCACACAGGGGCTGAAGGAGGGGGCACGTGCATATTGGGACTATGGCCACCATCCTTCAAGACAGTGAGAGGGAACCTTTACAAACAAGACTGCAAGATGAAGTGATTTTTTTAAAGGTTTTAACCATATGATATACTGAATAGCACAATGAAGAAAAAATATCATCCTGCACTTATGTCTCATTCTTGTATTTAAAATCTTTCTGGGTTTTTTTTTGTGTTGGTTTTAAATGTATTTCTTTTATTTATTTATTTTGCATCTGTTCAGTTGTAGTTTGTCTTTAAATGACAAAATATGACACTTGGAAAATGTTCTGTAGGATTAACAACTGTCTGCCTAGCAGAGCTGCAATGTGTTTTCTCAAGCACATCAGAGAGTTGGGAAAGGGGGCAGGCACTTGAAAATGAAAGAACTTTAATTCCGATGATTGCGGTATTTAAATACTGACAACATACTGTACCGAACACAAATAAACAACGGTGTCTGCCTGAGCCTTAGAGGAAACCAAGCGATGCAAAAAATGGCTTCTCCTTGTCCTTGACTTTTGCAATAAAAGCCAAGACATACGCACAGTAATACTGACTTTTATACAATTTCTCTCTTTCTGTTTTAGAACTAGAGAACCACTAGAGTAGGTGACTCATATGCTGTGACATTAATGACGAGCCTCGAGTTTGAGTCTGCTCTCAGGCCTTTTACACTGCCACTCCCTTGGTCTTTCTCCCAGCTTTCCTGTCTTCTTTCCATTGTTTTATTGCAATAAAGGCTAAAAAGCACCAAAAGATATACTAAAAAAGAAAGGCCCTACAGTGGGGGAAATAATTACTTGATCCCCCGCTGAATTTATACGTTTGTTCATTTCTTTATAAGTGAGCAGTCTCTTATTTTTATGCTAGTTTCATTTTAATGGAAAGAGAGACTATTCGCCAAAAAATCCAGAATAAAAATGCACTGACATATATTACAATGAGTCAATAAGCCAATCAGTCAGTCTCAAATTTCAAATTTCAAATTTTTATTTGTCACGTACACAGTCATACACAGTACGATATGTAGTGAAATGCTTGGACAACTGCTCGTGACCTAAAGAAAACAAAAAAGGAAAAGGCTATGAATAAGATAGGAAATAAATATGAAAAATTAAAAAGGGTAAATTTAACTAGGAAGGAATAAAATATAAATTAAGGTTAAAAATGAAATAACTGTACGACACAAATTAGAATGAAGGGTAAATTTAACTGGGAAAGAATAAGATAAAATATATAAATTAAAGTTGAAAATAAAATAACTGTACAACAAAATACACAATATAGAACTATATAAGAATGTATGAAGAAATATAAATAAATATATACACAATAACAGCAGCTGTACAAGTATTAACTGGAAATGAAGAATATAATGTCCAGTGTTGTGCAATCCACATTATGTCTCGCACATATACCCCTGATCTGAACTCATTTTGTGTATAACATACAACAGTCCATAGAATTAATTTCTTCCATTCTAACCACCACCATAGAGCTGTCAAAGGATGTTAGGGACAAGACTATAGACCTTCATAAGGCTGGGATGAAGTACAAAAACATCAGCAAGAAACTTGATGAGAAGATGACAACAGCTGGTGCAGTTATTCAGAAATAGAAGAAATGACCATGATTTGCCTTTGGTCAGGAGTCCCATGGAAGTGTGTGGCTGATCATGAGATGATCATGAGAAAGGTAGTGGATCAGCCCAAAGCTACAAAGGAGGAGCTTTTTAATGATCTGAAGACAGCTAGGACCACAGTCACCAAGAACACCATTGGTAACACACTATGCTATAAAGGACCAAAATCTTAAAGCACCTGCAAGGTCCCCCTGGTCAAGAAGGCACTTGCACAGGCTCATGAACATCTAAGTGATTCAGAGAAGGTGTGGGTGGTCAGTGATGTGGTCAAATGAAACCAAAATCAAGCTTCTGGCATCATCTCAAACCATCGTGTTTAGAAGAAGAGAACTGCTAAGTATGATCCAAAGAACACCATGTACATCATCAAGCATGGAGGTGGAAAAATTATGCTTTCAGCTGTTTTTTGCTATTGGTATGGGGCAACTTCACTGCATTGAGGGTCAAATGGATAGGGCCATGTACTGTAAAACCTTAGGCAAGATACTCCTTCCCTCAGCCAGAACACTGTAGATGGGTTATCTAACATGACAGTGACCCAAACATACCACCAAGGCAACAAAGTAGTTAAAGAAGAAGTACACTAAGGTAGGCTAGTGGCCTAACCAGTCTCCAGACCTCAATCCTCTGGAAATTATGTGGAAGGAGCTGAAACTTCGACTAGGCAAGTGGCAGCCAATCACCTTAAATGATTTAGAGAGTTTGTATAAAGAGGAGTGAGCCAAAGTCCCTCCTGAGATGTGCAAACCTGGTCACCAGCTACAAGAGGGGGTTTTCAACACCCATCCTATGTATATAAGTCAAAGTCAGGCACTCTGTTCTATTACAGGATAACTGGCCTTGAGGACCGTCTTCACCACTTGTCTGTCCTAATGGCCCCAAAATCCTTCTTTACCATCTCCCTGTATTATGCTTATTTGTGTCTTCAGTCATGTGAAGGTCAGAAACCTGAGCTGTAGGCAAAACATTACAAAGTAACTTACCTGAATACAGGAAAAAAATCTAATTTGTCTGAGGGGTAAAAACGCTCACAGTGGAAGGATAACCTTGGAATTGATTATATGACCTGCAAGGGCTGTGGTTGCCCTGTTCTCCTTGGAAGAAAGTAAACACGATAAAATATTCTACAACTTAAATCTGAGTCTGCCGAGAGTGCTTCTGCATTGAGGAACTTCATCTCATTGTGAATTCCATTAACGCACCACATGATGTCTGTACTCTTGTATTTGTAGATGGACTTCTTGCTGATAAATAAATGAATGCAGCAGAAGCATGTTGAAGAAATTTACGACTGATGATAAGATTTAAATAAAGATTTAAAGTCTCATCTTTGCTTTTACCAATCAGAATTTTCTTTTTTTTTCCTGTTTATTAAATGCATACATTCTTGATTTGAGAAGAATGTCTAATCAGAGATGGGCAGTAACGCGTAATCTGATTACTTTTTTCAAGTAACGAGTAAAGTAAGGGATTACTATTGCAAAATCGGTAATTAGATTACCGTTACTTTCCCATAGGAACGCTGCGTTACTGCGTTACTAAAACCGTGATTTTTTTTGCGAGAATGTCTCATGACAGTGACGTAAGCGAGTGCGCCGTTGGTGACAACAGCTGTGTGCAGATCAACAATGGATCATATATCGATTGTGGGAGAGAGTATGAACGTGCAGCGTTTAAAGCGTGGAAGTACTGACCTTACTTTGAGTTTGATTCCATAAAAAGTGACAAAAACATTAGCGTCCGTTGTGCGTGGGAAGAAAACTTTTTACAGCGAAAAAAAACCCTAAACTTCCAAGCAAGCACCGAGTGAGCTACCACGTAATGGGAAACTCACAGAGAAACTCGCGGATTCATCAACTGACCGCGGCACACCTGCACCAGGGTAAACCTCCGCCCACCCTAGTCCTGCTTTACAGGTGAAAATAGAGCAACAGGACCACTGAGTCTTTGACTTTATTTATTTTCTGCTGTGTTTTACTTCCATCTATTTGAAAGATTGAGTGTAAACACAAAAAATATTTTATTTTATGTGCTGGAATGTGCAGAAAATAGGTTTAAATGTTAAACAAATTTATTCAAGTCAGAGAATGTTGCATATAATTAAATTTTTGCTTGATGCATAAAGTTAAAAGATTAAAACTGATAAAACAAGTTAAAAAAAAGAGACTTTTCCATTTGATTACATTTTGTATGATGGATTATGCAGAAAAAGTAGAATTGGGCTGAAAGATCTATCGCTTTATCACCTCTTCAGGTTGTAAATCGTGTTTTTAAAAAGTAACTAAGTAACTAAGTAATTAATTACTTTTGAAAATAAGTAATCAGTAAAGTAACGGGATTACTTTTTGGGGGAAGTAATCAGTAATTAGTTACTGATTACTTTTTTCAAGTAACTTGACCAACACTGTGTCTAATACATGGTGCTAAAACATTAGAAGATAACATTTTCCCCAAGTACAAACAAGTTAGTGAAAAAGTAAAAATTAAAAAAAAAAGAAAAATTAGCCCTAATGTTTATTTAATGGTAGTTTTATCACATGATGTAATCATAAAATAGTCACTAAATATATTTTATTAGTGAATAAATATTGGGTTGCACGCTGATAACCAAAATGGTCCCTACTTCTACTAAATTCAGCCATGCTGTATCATTCACACTAGTAGCTGGGCTTTGATAAATAATTTAGTTGCTTTGTGACGCAACCAAAACTGCTTATGATTTCTTCTTGATGTCAACATCACTTGTGCTAAATCCAAAGTATTTTAAAACCACAAAGGATGAGCCATGTTGAAGGATGAGCTCATCAGATTCTGCTGTGGCAGACATTTTCATTGTATATCTGTCTTTGAATGTACAGTTCCTCTTCCAGGCTAGTCTAGGACATGAATTTGCGTGGTGCAGGGAACAGCTATGATTAACACATGCAGGCTTGTGGTCTGACGCTGATTTAGGAACAGCTTGCTTTGCCTTCGCTTCCGTCTTAGATGGTGGAACTCGCTTTTAAATTATCACTCAGTCACACTGATTTAATGATGAGAATCCAAAATCACGATAAGATTAATAATTGAGCCTAATATAAATTATTTTTTAAGTTAAAAAAATATAATAACATTTGTGCATTTCGGCAATAAAATGCATATGCAAAAACCAAGAAAAGAAAAGAAAATACTAAGATAAATATAGCATACCTTTTAAATTACACTGCTATAATTGAGAACATATTATACAAATATCATGCAAAAGTCTTTTTAATACACCGGAGCGAAGACATAGATAAGTAGCTGTTAGGTGTTTTGTGTATTTATTTCTTCTTAAATGTTGCTGCAGGTTGCTGTGAAGGGTTCTTCTTCTTTAGATTTTTGTACTATTTAACATCTTCCACAGTATTGTCAATATCAGTGACTGTCACGTCCCCTCAAAAGGCCACTACTGTGTGTGTCATGGTACTTTATTTCACAGGTGTCATGGCATTGGCAGGTTAATAATTGCTTTAAAAAAAAAAATATATATATATACACACACACACACACACACAAGTATTATTGTTGGAGCTTGAGCCTGGCTGGTGTGAAATTTTGTGAAAATGCATAACAAAGAGTGGAACAGGTACCGTAGGCTTATTTGTCAATTGGGAAATGATTATGTTAATAATTAGAGCCCCCTCAGAAAACAATAGATTGTCTTTACAGAAAAATAAAGGGAAGAAAGGGGATACAGGTGCATCTACTGTGCACTGTTAACATATTTTATCTGTTTTATTCCAAAAATGTGTACTAAAGATGTACATAGCAGGCTCACGTGAATGTGTAAAAGTGCATTCTTTGGAATGGCCAGTAGGGGATTGTTGTGTTTGCAAAATAAATCGCATTTTATTAAAGTCTAGGGGCAAATTACCTCCTACCTTACATGATTCATAACCTCAGTAAACACCTTCCTGATTGGCCTATGGTCTCAATTGCTAGTTTAAGTCTTCTTTAGTGCAAAATAGTGAGAATTTTATAATTTGCGGTCTTGTGTAGAGTAAAACAGGCAGTGTATATTTTAAGAAGTGGCTTTTTTTTCACAGTAGAGTCCACACTGTACTAATGACAAAGTGTCTAAAAGAAAAAAATAGATTGTGGTGGCCAAATTACTAAAGCTTCCAAACAAGACTTTGCCAAGCAACGTTATAGAATGTTATGATGGTTATTTTGGTCTTTTATTAAAAATCTATAGCTTCAAAACAAAAGCCATAACAGCCAAAACGAATGTCACAGCTATATAATTACAAGAATCCTTCTTGTAAATTTCATTTCATTTGTTTTTGTGCAATAAAACAAAACTAGTGCAATGGGAAAGTAATGCAATAAAACTAGTAGCACTTGACAAAGAAGACCAAGTAAACTTTAGCTCCCCTAAAGCGTTGGATCCTTGTAATAGTCTGCTCAACATGTTCTACCAGTCAGAGGTCAGTACACTGTTCTCTGCAGCATGAGCTGGGTAGAAAACATCAAGACAGTCACTGCAGGAAAGATTAATAATCCTGGTGAGGAAAAAGCATGGTTGTCTTGTGAAGGCTGAACACCCCGGAGGCAAGAGCAGATGGGGATATCAGGGTTAAAGTGAACCCCATCCTGGACAATACCTCCCAACTGTCTGCCCTGTGAGGAAGTGGGTGGCTGAAGACACCCCTGAGGTGTTACATTGAGTGCTTTAGGCTCTTCTTGTGGTCATAGCGATTACATTGCTCAATGCATCATGCTCAAATGACTCATATTTTACCCTACTGGGAGGAGATTGACTGGAATGCTGGGATGCGCTGGAGTGTGGTTATCATCTCTATCAACAATTGATGTTCATACATATTATCTGCTCAGGAGTCACTGTTAGTGATGATGTTACCTGTTCTCTGTTTTATGGGACGCAACAGCTCATAAAAGGCACATTACATTCATATGGTACATTGCTATTTTCATCTGATGATTGATTAGATTACACAGATCTGCAATTTATCACACTCTGAAGGGTTATTAAAATGTGAGGCAGACCATTTATGATGAACATTTACTGAAAAATATTCAGCTTTACTTTTTTTGTCAGCAATTTCCACAGTGACATGCATGCTATGACAGAAACTGGTTGATTTGGGATGTGATTTGAGCTCATTATGAGCTCAGTCTAAGATACCCACCAGTCCTGCAGGCAGTTTGTTAAATTTGCATGGCCTACTGATTTGAATGTTCCCATATAGTCAAAAAGAGTTTAAATCAAGTACTTTTGTTGTTCAAATGCGGTCATTAGGCTTTATTAAATCGACCTCCTTTGATGGGCCTATGTTGCTTGCTTTTTTGTGGCATCATTTTCAAATTGAAATGAATACCTCAAAGTGAAAACTTCATGCAAAGATACGCGAACACTATCTAACTGTAATCAATGTTTAATTCGATTTTGATTGATTTAATATCGGTCAATGTTGCAATAAAAAGTGAACAGTTATGTGTGGAGGACAAGACTTTTCTGTGAAAATAACTTTTCCATTTACTTAAACGCTTATCCAGTTAACAGTTGCATGGGGCCTGAGCAAATTCATACCTACAGCTGATTCAGAATCATCATTAAATGTAACAAGTAGGCCTTTGGATTGCAGAGGGAAGTTAGAGTACCTGGATAGAACCCATGGGCATAGGGAGAAGTGACAAACTCTACCCATTATGGTCCCTTCCTTGCGTCCTTCCAGGACTTCATTTAAACTGAGGTTTGTAAGTTATCTACAACAAGTGGGACATAGGTAGCAAACTTTAAAGTTTCAGTTACACAACATTAAAGCTGGTAGTAAGGCAATTTCTTAATCCCTGAAAGAGGCTTGATTTTAAGTTGTTTTTTTGTTGTTTGCTTTGGTTATACAAACAGTTTTACCCATTAGTTTATTGTAAACATTTATGATATTGTGCAAAAGGCTTGAGCCTTCGTATTTCTTTGTATTTTGCTTCTAAAATGAATAATGTTGAAGCATATATTTTACAGTGGCCTTGAGCAATCGTTGTCCAAGATTTTCTTTCTGTCCAAGAGTTTTTCTTTAGATATTAACTGCTTTTTACTCATTTTCCACTTTGCCTTTGCATGTCACAAAAAACACACTTTTTTCATTTCTTTAGCTGAATGTATGAATAATTCTAAAGATAACACATTTTGACAGACAAAAAATAATATTTTTTTATAAGCACAATGTTGCCTAAAGCCTGCAGCAATAGGAAAAGTCGTGGACAAAGAAGAGGAGGAATTGGAGAGGAGGCAAAAAAAGAACTGTCTACAGCAGATGAACAGTATGTGAAAGTTATGTCCTTCAGGAAAAAACAGACCTGACATGGGACCTGGGAGATGCATCTGGTCATTCAGTTTATCATCTGTCATAGTCTCAGTGGAAGGCTGCCAAGGAAGAGACACGTGGAGAAAAGGCTGAGCCAAATTACACAACTAGACTTAAAAAAAAGAGTGACAATGGGTGCTATAGCGTAATGAATCCAAATTTAAAAAAAAAAAATGGTCAAAATTCTGATTGTGATCAGTCAGAATAGAGATACAACAGTGAGTGGCTATAGCTATCTGTAAAACATGGTGCAGGCTCTTTCATGGTTTGGGTTTGCATTTCAGTCATTGGTGTTGGGTATATTGTCAAAATTGATGGCATTATAAACACAGAAAAGTACCATCAGATTTTCATCCACCATGCGATCTGGAAAGTGTCTTATTGGCAATGGCTGTCCATATCTGCACAGAAAAACACACAATGAGAACACTATCAGCCATGGGCTGGCCTCCCCACAGCCCACCTCAACATCATGGAGCAGTGTGTTCTGTTTTCTCTGAAGATGATCCCAAACGCCAGCCCAGACTACTTGAAGAAATTACAGGAATTTCAGAATGTGTTGAAGAATATCAGTGGTGATACCAAATACTGACTTTCAAGTTTGCTATAATTCTAGAATAGAATATTTTAGAATATGTTTGCACATTTTTCAATAAATCATTAGACTTATTTCCCAGTTCCTAATAAAATGTAAAGAAATAAGGGGTGGCTCATGACTTTTGCTCATCATGTAAGCTTGTCTGGACTTAAATTTCGTAAATCAGGGGACATGACAGAACATTTAAGCAGTGGTGCATAAAGTATTTATGTACAGTATACTTCTAAAAATAGTTGAATTCTGATGATACTATATTTCCTCCATACAACACAGAGTCCCCACACCTCACAGAAATGTTAGTAACATTTTTAATTTCTACTGTCAATCTGCAGCTGGTTACAGAGATTAAAACATTAAAAGTCCAACTTCAAATTTCCCCACACAGTCTATAAACAGTCTCAATAATGCTGAAGATGGCGTTGTGGTGGGACAGAGAGGATTAAAATGGTATAGACTGCAAACTGTTTGATATGGAGCAATATGGTGTGATTAAAAAACAAAACAAAAAACAACTTAGTGTTTTTTTCTGTTTGCATGGGAGCTAAAAGCTTCTTTAAGTAGATGCTGCATTCAAGTGTTTTAAGAAATGTGACAGTAAGAGTACTTCAGTTAGTTTTTCCACTAAGTTTACAGACCTTTTCTCCCATTAAAACCCATAATCTGCCTCACTTCTTACTGAGCTGCAATCTTAAGAACTTGTTATTAATACTACATAAATAATTGAATATAGAGACAGATTGTATAAACAGCTATCAAAGTGAAGTGGGAAGAATTTGAGGTCATTCTATTTAGCAGCTTTTCTGAGTAACATTTTTTTGCATGCTGTTAAGTTAATACTCTAGTTTTTAATAACACCTGAAAAAAAGAGTTAATATTTCAATACAAACAAACATGAAGAAAAATGTGGCCTTAAAATGTTTGCTTGTTTTTTTTTGGGCACTTCATAAAATCGTCACTTCAGTGCAGTAGTAGCTGTTTGATCTTAGCAACCCTGCAAATCCCCCATTAATGTGGCTCTTGTGGCCTATGATGAATGTTAACTTTGGGCTTTACACAACCAAACATGAATCATTACATGAATTATTTAAACGTTTGTTTGCCAGTCTGACTGAAAGTACACACAGAAATTAGCCATCTGGAACAGCTATTTTGCTAAATGCATCAGGGATCACCATCCGTGACAAGTTGCTGGTTGACCACACACACAGCTTTTCGTGCTGAGCTGCAGTGAAGGGACTGAGGATTTGTCTCTGTTAGGTTGGTTTTAGTGCCGTAACTTCATGGAATGGTGGAATCAGAGCCGCTGAATGGAAGAGTCACGTCATCGCCTTTCACTCCAGTGGACCATTTTTTTGCAGCAATGGTGGATCATTGAGTTTTGCATTAGATCCAGAAGTTTTCAACATATGCTAGCCACGCTATAAAGATATATCAGCACACATTTCAACTGCCCGGAACTTTCTGAAGGCTACATGACCCACGTGACAACACTGAATTCTAACACCTGCTGAGACAACTCTGACTTACACTGTTAGACTTTTCATCGCCACTTTACGGTAACATACTGGCGTCACTGTTGCCAGCGTCATACCGTGACGCCGTGTTACAGTAGCTTACCGTTCTGCAGGATGATACCGTTTTTTGCTGGTGTGGTATAATACTCTTGGACAAATTATGGTAACGCACTGTAGCCTTTTTTACGGTATCTCACTGGCGACAGTGACGCCAGTGAGATACCGTTATGTCGTAAATTACGTCAACATAGTAACATCATACTGTGATTGGTATACTACCGTTTATTCACGGTATGTCACTGTAAGCCCGCTGCAAGGTAATAAACTGCAATATATTAACCAGTAACTTACTGTCATCACGCATCATCAGTACCAAAAATATTCATCTCTGCTAGAGGATACCGTGTCCCAACAGGCGGTCATTTACTGTTTAACAGGTCGCAATTTACCGTAATTTCAGTTAACAGTAACATACTGTAAGAGACTGGAGGGTTCCAAAAAAATTGGATGGATGGATAGATAGACACACACACACACAAAATATAATTCATGTGCTTTACACCACTTTATTTCAATTCTGATTTTTCCCTGCTGAAATACACATTTCCAAAATCAAAAACTGAAAAGAACTGAAAACATTTTCATTGAGGAAGCAATCCATTATTTTCTCAGATGGTTGTACAAACAGTAACGATATTATGTCATATCCATATCATGGCAGACAACATATGTTCAAGTGTTGGGTTTTCTTAGTTATATTTTGTAGGGTCTTAAACCTACAGTGTGAAGTGCCTTGGCATTCATTTTGTTGGCACCATACAAATAAACTGAATTGTAATGAATATAATATCAAGCCCCACACTTCTGCCTTTATATACACTTTGTCCAAAATACTGGCTCACACCACCAAATCAATGCACAAAACAGGGTCCACAAGGACATGGATGAGCGTGTGTGGTGTGAAGGAACTTGACTGACCTGCACTAAACCCTGATCTTGCTTTGTGGACTGAGTTCATTGATTTGTAGGGTGAGCCAATACATGTGACAATTAAAGTGTAAGTAGCTGAAATAATTTTTAACAAACAGGTAAAAGAAGGAAAAAAAATCAAAACTGTTGCACTCAAAAAACCTATTGGACAGAGACAGCGTCTTGCAAGATGGCAAGAGAGCTTGTCTTCATTGTTGTTCGTCTTGTGTAAATGTCCAGAAAGCATGAGCCATGGATCATCTGTGGAGACACAGGTAACAACACATTGGACACTTAAATTATACAAGAAATTCACTAAAGATGGCAAAAACAGTTACCTAATTTGAAGTTCTCCACTCAAATTCAGTAAGCCGCTGGAGGAAAGTTGTGACATGAGGGTTAATGTGAACAACCTTTCACTTCACAGTGGTCCCAGGGCAACATGTTGTCATTATGCAACATAAAATAATTTCAATACTTCACTTCTTCACACTGTCTAGATAGTCATAAAGCAAATAGCTATGTACAGTTAATTATTAATGGCCTTATGTACATAAGTCCATTTTAACATATTATAATTGTACAAAATTGGGAATTATTCTGCACATTAAACACAATAGTCAGCCCAATTAAATTACCGGAGATGAATCAACTGTATGGTTATTTTGGAGTTTATAGTTTGTGCTGCTCTTAAACTTTACAGTATTGACTTCAGTATATCTGCTGTTGGTGTAGCTAGACTATATGTTGATCAGTAATATGTAATGTGAAATTTTATATTGTTACTTTGCTGGATTCACTGAGACACATGTCCAACAACCTTGGTTTATAAAGGAAATTTCAGAAATTTGAGCTAACAAAACAGAGACTGGATACCTGTGTCCACGAAAAGCTCCTGTGCCAAACAGAAATTTTAATATGGTCTAATCAGCTCTATTTCATAAATGACTTCTTACCAAGCATAATCAGCCTTGGGGTGCTTGGCAGGCTTTTAACTTGCAAACTGAACAATATAAATTTGCATGCACTGAAGCCACAAAATTTAGAAATACACATAGTTGCAAGAAGTTCAGTGACCAATTACCTTTTCTAAATGACATATGCAATGCAAAAAATAAGAGTATTGTCAATAGGGACCAATTCCCAGTTTTTACATGATCAAAATTATTCACAAAAGGCTTCAATAAACAGAAAATGTGTGCCAACAAGAGAACAGTGCACAAAAATGAAAAGATATTTGAGCTCAGTGCTTTAATGGGTTTAACATGACTCAGTCAGCACTCCGCACCGGTAGTACAAGCACACCTGAAAACACTGACCAGCTAACAGCTTTAAGCATTTGGGCGCAACCTCGGTAGTTCACCGATTCACCTGTTGCAAACATCCAAGTTTCTATATCAAGTCTCATAAATCCATCGGCAACTATTACCAAACTAGTCTTTTGAGTCTCCACATTCATAGATATTGACATTTTGTCTTAGCATTTGAATGAAAATATCCTGGTAGGGTAGCTTAAAAGTCAAAACAAACAGTAATAGGAACGCATTTCGAACTTCTCTCGAATAAGTGAAAAAAACACTTACCTTCAGACTGATTAGCTGGTTCCGATCCAACTTTAATGTGTCCCATGTCAGTCGGTTTTAGGGAAAAAGTGTTAAGTGGTTTCATTTAATTATGAGATACTCCCGCATGGATGAGCAATTTGGAGTCTAGCAGAGTTATCACGAATAGCATATGATCTTCAGATATAATCCAATCAACCTTGCATTTAACCCGACTGAACATCCAGTTACCTCTGACAACTTCTAGTTGCACATGTTAACGGTCTCATCATCACTCTGTGCTGCAGCGAACTGGATCTGTGGCACAGAATAGTTGATGGCCATGTTGTTCTCCTGCTTTGCAGCTTTGTTTGAGTCTGAATTGCGGCTTAAACGTGCAAAACTAAGAGAAGCAGATCAATATTTTCTTCTTGTTGTTATTTAATGGTGGTTGGCAACCAGCGAAAGAAGCATTAACCACTCGAGCAATATTTTCTATCCCCATTGTTGTTTAGAAAGTGAATACCCGACGTGTGCGTCACACGTCACGTTGTACGTCAGGTGAAGGTGTGGTGTCGGCTATCGCACCTGTCGCATTAAAAAGCTTTAAAAACGTAACAATCGCTTTAAAAACACAACCCAACGCGCTAAACTGTGATAATGTGTTACATTATCACGTATATCAGGACATCTCTTCTGAACCAAGACGAAGTGGTGCTACAAAGGAATTATTTCTTTAGGACAGTGCATTTAATAGCAGTCTGGCCTGCAACAAAATGCACCGCTAAAAATACAATTTTCTGCTTGTCCCAGAATTTATTAATTTTGAGAGTGAAGTTGTAGGACTGATGCTGGTTAGTGGTGTAGGTTTCATGGATGTGACACCTTAACTTGTGTAAAATGACGACCAGAGCATATTATTAGGTTAGTTCACTGTAGTTAGGCAGAGGTGTCTTAAAAAGTACTACCTTATACAAAACAAATGAAGGTCCAGTATAAGAAAGAATAAGAAGAGAAAAAAGTGCTAAATGAAGTCATTTTTAAACATTACTCCAAATGTAGCCATTAGTTTTTGTTGCTGGCCATACAAAAAATAAGTATACTTCAATTATATTTCCCAAGTATACCTTACCTAGTACGTATACTAATAATGCTTCTTGGGATTATATTGGCCCCCGTTTTACTACATAACAGTATTCTTGAAATTAACTTTTAAATGTACTTTTTGTTCACCATAATTGTACTAGCATAATGTCATAATGTCTACAAGAGTATAATTAAAATATACTCGACTCTATCACAATACTAACCTTACAAGTATACTATTAATTAATAGTATTAATAATGTTTCACATTGTTTGAATAAACAAATACATTTATTAATATATGAGGTTCTATTCAGTTCAAGGAATTAAATTTTAGTGTGGCTGCAACTTACACCTTAAGTTAAAAATTGTGCTGTATATTGTAGTTTATATGTTATACTACTTTCACGGTGAATCACATTTTATAGTAATACACTCTGAATGAGGATTTAAGTAATTACTCTTAGATCTACAGTAGAAAACAACAGAAATCCGGATGGTGTAATAGTATAATCTCAGTAACATCACCAGTTTTTACATTTGCTGTATTTTACAGCTGTTTCCATGAGTACGGTGAGTTACTGTAAAAATAATGTAATCTCATGGAATTTTATCACAATTACATGCAAATTACAGTATTTAACTGCTAACATCCTTTAGAGTTTTTTACTGTTGATTTTGCAGTACTAAGCTATGGAAATTACTGCAAAGGCTAACAGTGTACTTAAGGGCTCTGGGTGGAATAACAATCACTAGCCAGTTATCCTGAATAACATGTGAATAGTATAATTGACCTTAACCCAAATCTAACATTGATTATAATGTGCAGAACTGACAGCAGAAAACTGACTGAACATTCCACTCATATGCAATCTTGTGCTGTCACGTTGTACTAAATAACTCCTTTCATATATCTGTAACCATCTGAGTATGGTAGAAGGAAAGAATTGAATAATGGGAAGTTTTGTTTTGCATTTTTGAAATGTTGTAAAAAGTTGTGTTACATTTATAGTTTTAGTATCTTTGAATGAATGATTGAATACTCCTGGAGTGCAGTTAGTTTTCCGTGAACTTCAATTGTCATTTTGAGTATCAAAGTACTAAAAGTATACACTGTTGCAGAGATGTAACTGTGAATTAGTGCTCTTGTTGCCTCCAAAATGTATAGTTCTATCAGTCACAACAGATGTGTGAGCTGTATACTGTTTTTTGTGTGTACAATATACGTGTGTGTGTGTGTCTGTGTGTTTGTTTATGCATGAGTGAGTCATGGTGACAGGGTTGCTCGTGAGGCAGGCGCTCTGGCACTATGACAGAATGAGGTCGCCACACTACAGAATGACACGCTCACCATGTCAGCCTCTCTTTCGCGTACACACACACACCTCACCATGTCCCTGAATAAGTCAGCTTGGATAATAGTGATGCCTTTGGCTGTGAAACTTTGCCCCTCTCTCAAACATACACATAAACAAAGAAGAGAGAGTTTGCATAGGTGCACAAAACAATGATATGGTTACGCAGGAGTCCTAGCTGAGTCACGGTTTAGAAAGTCCTTTTTAGGTATTTTTGTTTCTTTAAAACTGTTACCACATTATGTGCCATGTCAGAAGAGTTTCTTCTCTGAAGAAAGGACAGTAAAGGAGAAGTCCCATTTCCCACGTTTGGCGTAGTGTGTTGCATCATGGGAATGATCAGAAGAGGCAGGATGAGTCTGAGATTATTCAGACTGCTTGGCTGAAACTACATCTATTGTATTACTCTTATTTAACACAGTCGTGCTCTACAGGTGGGCTGATAGTGGTGGTGGTGTGTCATTTCTGGAACGACTACAACGCATATTGATCACAGTTAATTGAAAAGCAAAAGGGAGGGTGAATATGTGGGGGAGGGAGTAACGGCAACAGCCAGTGCTGGAAATAAAGCTGTAATTGTGCGAGTGTCAAGCATACAGGAGGAACAGAACGGAGCTTACCTCAAGCACTAAATTAACAAAGGATAACCTTAAGGTGTTAGTGGTGTCTCAGGTATTAGTCATCGGTTATTTCAGCAGAAACCACCTCATTTCCATTTCAAGATAACTCTTTGTGGATATCAAAAAGAATTAAATAGAATAAATATAACAGTTTATTAGCGATGAAATCAATTTATAGATCAAAATGTATTCTAAAGTTTTGTCTCATCAAAGTTGCCACTTTTGGCTGTCATAACAGCTGAACACACCCTTGGCATTCGTCATACAACAGAAATCAAATAGTTTTCATAAAGTTCTTCCCATATCTGTTACAGAAGTTGCCATCCTTTTTGTATAAAGTTGGGGTCGGCTTCATCCTCTGTGGCCCCTCTGCTTTGGGGTGTGCCACAGGGATCTATTCTTGGGCCATTATTGTTTTCACTGTACCTTTTGCCTCTTGGCGTGATTTTACAAAAACATAAAGTGTCATTCCATTTATATGCAGATAACTTCCAGCTTTATTTACCTTTTAGTCATTCTGATAGTCTCCCAAGTCGACCTCTGCTTGACTGCCTTAGTGATGTTAAAGCATGGATGGCAAAAAACTTTTTAAATTTTAATGATCGGAAGACGGAAGTGATCTTATTTGGCCCAAATCGTTTTTCTCACTCTCCAGATGTTGATCTTGCAGCTTTGACTTCCCATTTAAAGAGTTCGATCACAAATCTCAGAGTAAAAATTGATTCTGCACTTACCGTTGATAGTCACGTAAACAGGGTGGCAAAATCAGCATTCTATCACGTCAGATGTTTGATGAAGGTTAAGCCCTTTCTTTACAAGTGTGACTTGGAAAGTGTTATTCATGCCTTTATCACTTCACGCTTAGATTATTGCAATTCTCTTTTAATAAGGGTTGGGCAGGGCACTTTGTCACGCTTGCAACTAGTGCAAAATGCCGCGGCACGATTTTTAACTGGCAGAAGGAAATTCGACCACATCACTCCCTACATTGGCTTCCAATTGATTTTAGGATCCGTTTTAAAGTCCTTTTATTGGTGTTTAAATCTCTAAATGGTCTGGAACCTACTTATTTGTCTAACTTGTTGAAGCTCCATGTCCCCACTCGCTCCCTTTGGTCAGCTGAGCAGTTGCTGCTTTCGGTCCCAAAGTCATAGCTGAAACTTAGAGGAGACCGAGCGTTCTCTGTTGCAGCGCCGATGCTTTGGAATAACCATCCTCTCAATATTAGACAGGCTACATCAGTGCCAGTTATCATTAAGTCCTTATTAAAAACCAATTTTTATTCCCTGGCTTTTAACTCTGTGGATAACTGACATTTTATTAATTTTATTGCTATGTCTGATTTTGGCTATTTTATTACTATATTTATATTTGTATTGTACAGCACTTTGGTCTACCGGGTGTGTTTTTAAAGTGCTATATAAATAAATGATAATGATTAATGTGTGGCACTTATAGATTGCTTTGCTTTCACTCTTCCATCCAGTTCATCCGAAACCAGCTCGATGGGGTTTAAGTCTGGAGACTGTGCCGGCCACTCCATGTTTTCAAGCTTGCCATCTTGTTTTTTCTTTCCTGAGGTAGTTCTGGCATAGCTTGGACTTATGTTTTGAGACATTTTCTTGCTGTAGGATGAACCCCAGACCAACTAGTCACATACCAGAGGGTATTACATGGTGCTGCAGAATCCTATGGCAGCCGTTTTGGTTCAGGGTGCCTCTCGCTCTGTACAAGTCACCGATCCAGCAAAACAGCCCCAGACCATTACACTTCCTCATACAATTTTGACAGTTGAGGCCACAAACTGTACAACAACACCGTACAAAGATCCTGCGTGATGAAGCGAAGATTTAACCCTTGTATGGTGTTCGGGTCTGTGAGACCCGTTTTCAGTTTTTCTCAAAAGAAAAATGAAACAATTAATTATTTTTTCAACCTGAAATTCATTGGCTTTGGCTTATTTTCTGTGAAGAACATAAATCTGAACAAATTTTCGATGACCGCATACTGTACCTCCCCCCACGCATTTACATTACATACAAGGTGTTCGGGTCCACTGGACCCAGGTCTAATAAAAGTGTTGAAAGTGTAGGTCCTGTGTTCCCACACTCTGTCTTCCTCCTTTCTGGTGCTGCTGATAGTGTTTTCTTCCCCTCCTGCTCTCGCACAAAGTTGCAACATTGTTGAAAATTCAACTATCAACACCGTCTGCTCTTACATTCCCACACATTTTACCCTCTTTCTTGAGGGATCCAAATTTTATTTTCTCATACCCTGTCCCTCCTGCAAATTAGGGGCATAATACTATAAATAAGACTTTGCCAGTGTGGTTCTTTATCACAACTGATCAAGATGGCAAAAGATTATCTGCTGCGAGGGCCATCCAATTGATTTTGGAAGAGAGAGGAGCTTTGGATGATGATGTTGACAAAGAGGTTTCAGAATATTTCACATTTCTGAAAATTCAGAGTCTGACAGTGACTTTGAAGAAGAGGATGAGGTTGAGCACCATTTAGTAACAAAACGAAGACGAGTACCCCATCAGCAGCCAGCTTCAGGACCAGAACAAGCCCACCAGACAGCAAGTGAAGAAATATGGATGTCAATAACTGGTGAAATTGAATGGTCTTCTTGCCCAAGAAATGAGCCACCCTACAGAGCTGTTACTGTGATAAGCCAAGGCCAACACGGCTGACAGTTATTCATGTGCAGGACATCAAGTCTTCATTTGAGCTTTTCATCGCAGATTCCATCCAGAAAATTATTCTGGTCTGGTTTGCAGACCGATACCGATACGTAATATCGGATCGGTCCATCTCTAGTTTGCAGTAATCTAGAATGAAGGTGTGTTTTTGGAGAGAGGTGGAAGGAGATGGACCAAATTGATCTACAGGCCTACTTTGGGGTTCTTATCCTTGCAGGAGTTTTCAGGTCCAAAGGGGAATCCACAGAATCTTGTGGGATGCAGAAACCGGCACGAACCTTTCCATGCATCAATGTCTCTGGAAAACTTCAACAAAATTTCCAGGATTATCCATTTTGATAACCGAGATGACAGACCAGCTCAACGGCAGAGAGACAAGCTAGCTGCCATCAGGACAGTGTGGGATAAGTGGGTGCACCACCTCCCCCTGTTTTACAACCCTGGGCCTAATGTCACCATTGATGAGCGGCTGATGTCATTTAGTTGTGACACATGTTGCTTCACGTGTAAATGTGTTGTGTCTTTCCACTCACTTCACTTGATTATAACTGATTTATTTTTTTATAACATTTTATAAAAAAAAAACAAAAAACGTGAAGCACATTAATTCATAAATGTGATCTAACAAAGGTAAAGGGAAAAAATTAACCATGTTTGCTGTTCATATGGCTTGTAATTGGGATGAAGTAAACATCTGTTGAGTAATTTAACATAAAATTGTTTGATAGAGTTAATTTGGAAAGCCAAAACTCTAGCGGGTCCACCAGACCCATGAACACTGGCTGAGTAACAAAAATATGAACACCACACAAGGGTTAAAATTTTGATTCATCAGTCCAAAATACCAGTCTTCAGTAGTTCAATGGTGGTGTTTCATGGCCCAGGCAAGCCTCTTTGTCTTATTCTGATGTCTTACCAATGACTTTCTTGATGCAACTAGTCCTGTTAAACCTGTAGCTCAAAGTCTTCTCTGTTCACAGTCGAACCTGAGACTTGCTTACTATGACCACTTTTAAGCTCTGCTTGAAGCAGTTTTCCTGTGAGCTGCCTATGACACAAGCTGTTAACTCTCAGAAACTTGTCCTCTGATTCAGTTGTGGCTTTGGGTCTTCCAGACCTCTTCCTGTCAGAGTTTGACCCAGTTTCTGAGTGCCTTTTGATGGTTAAGTCAACTGCACTCACTGACACCTTGACTTTCCTTGCAATTTCCCTGTAGGGAAGACATACATTTTTAAGTGTTATCATGGTCCGTCTCTCTTCCTGTTAGTTGCCTTTTTCTCGCCATTTTTGTATCAACACACTACTTTCTGCAGTACAATACTGTTCAACTGATGGTCACGAGGGTATGGTACCAGGGTGTGTTCCAACACTGCTTTCATGCAGACAGAGAGGGTTATAAGTAATGCAGAAAAGCTGGAACACCTGTAGTAATTAGTAGCAACAGCTTTCAAGACTTGATCAATCTCCATTGCTGCAGAACATCTTTAAATTGTTAACTCATTTTGTGTTCCCTGAAAAAGGCATTTTTTTGTGTAAGTCTGAAATGTACATTATTTTTCAGTTTTGGGTGACCTTACCTTTTTTTTGGCAGTTCACCAATTACCTTTGTACCCTTTCAAGCTATTCATTGGACTTGAACGACTTGAATTACAATAAATAACTGAAAACATTTGGGTTTTCTTAAACTGGAAGTGTAATTTTAAACATAAGAATGACTTTTATTACTTGTGTAAAATTCTCTTCCAGTCAGTACCAGACTACCTTCACTCCACTGACAGTCATACATACATAGTGCCTCCACCACGTTTGACATATAATGTGGCATGTGTTGTATTATGAGATGTTTCTCTCCTACACATTTTCCTCTTCCTACTATTCTGATACAAATTGTTTAATCTATCCAAAGAATTATTATTATTATTCAGAACTTTGAAGGTGCTTAAGATACTTTCTGGTACAGTAGTGACAATTAAACCATCCCCTCTATTTCTTTTCATAAAGGGTCTCTTGGTATTGGAAATATGATACTTCTACCCCCTTATGTTTTGTCTGACTTGTTAGAGCTGGTCAGTGTATTCATTGATTCAAGAATGAACCAACTTGTTGATTTAGCCACCACCAAAGGCTTTAGGTCTCCAAAAAACCATGGTGAGAGCCATTATCCACAAATGGAAAAAGAGCACAAAGACTTGCCTCACATTTACCAAAAAACATCTGGATAATCTCCAAGACTTTTGGTACAGTACCGTATTCTTTGAACTATCCATCCATTCGCTTCCGCTTATCCTTTTCAGGGTCGCGGGGGGGCGCTGGAGCCTATCCCAGCTGTCATAGGGCGAAAGGCGGGGTACACCCTGGACAGGTCGCCAGTCTGTTGCAGGGCCAACACACAGGGACAGACAACCATTTGCGCTCACATTCACACCTAGTGACAATTTGGATTATCCAATTAACCTATCCCCACAAGCTGCATGTCTTTGGACGGTGGGAGAAAGCCAGAGTACCCGGAGGGAACCCACGCAAACACGGGGAGAACATGCAAACTCCACACAGAAAGACTCCGGCCTGATATTGCAATTGAACTCAGGACCTTCTTGCTGTGCGGCAACAGTGCTAACCACCATGCCACCGTGCTGCCTATTCTTTGGACTAACAAGAAAAAAACATCCTAAAAAAAACATTATACCAGCAGTCAAACATAGTAGTGATAGTGTTCTTTTGGACCTGGAAGAATTGCCATAATTGATGGAACCATGAATTCCGCTCTTTATCAAAATATCCTGAAGGAAAAAGTCAAGCCATCAGTTCATGCTCTGAAGCTTGCACTCGGGTTATGTAAGAAGACACTGGCATGACCTTAAGCAAATTGTTCACTCTCAAAAACCCTCCAACACGGCCAAATTAAAATAACTTTGCAATGAAGTGATGTGATGTGAAACACTGATTGCCAGTTATCAAAAACATATCGTTAGCTTCATAGCATAAGTGCCTAAGTCATTGACTTAGTCAAATGACTTAGGCAATTATGCTATGAAGCTAACGATATTGCAGTTTCTCTAATGTAATGGATTTTTTTTTTTTTATCATTTTTATTCAGTTAATGGGGTGACTAGATTCTTTGATGTGGCCTAGAAGCCACAACACAAAAACTGCACAAATTTAAAAGACAAAACAGCTCTTTGGCCTTAAATGAGAGGAACTTTGATTTGATTTTACTGCAGTGTTTGCCAGTACTATTGCTGGCAACTTGCTGACAGAAGTACATTACTTTTCTGGCATCATAACCCGACTACTCTCTAAAAGTATCACAAGAAGCACTTCAAATTTATAGTTTTACAAAGTCGTAGTTTATCTTCTTGGAAGAGTGTTCCTGATTTATCATCAACTGTTCAAGTTTTGTTTGGACTTTGTTGCCCTTGCAGTGTTCTCTGGTCATTTTCTTTTGATTTTGTTATTGTGCTGTGCTGCTCTTTAGGCCTTTGTAGTACTGTTATCAAAGGGGCTCAGAGATTGAACCGTGTTCTGCTGAATAAAATATTTAGCAGCTGATCTTCTGCAAATACTCAAGCAAAAGAGATAGAAAGGAGAACTCTGCTCTTGTACTTCTGTTCGTATCTTATTTTCTCATTTGTGTGAGTGTGTGTGTGTGTGTGTGTGTGTGTGTGTGTGTGTGTGTGTGTGTGTGTGTGTATAGGTGTGTGTTTCTGTGTGGCAAAGTTTGAAGTTCCCTTTAGGTCGCTTCCTATCTCTCTTCTTGGCTTGCATAGCCCTGCAGCTCTGCAGAATGGAGTTGTGCCCTGATTATTTTTACTTGTAGCATCTCTGCACTTCTGCACACTGTCAGAGTAATGCATAGACCTTATCTTCCACAGATACCTCTCTGCATATGAACTTAGCCTTGGGCAGACTACAAAAGGATAACAGTACAGATTTGGGCACAGGGGAGAGAAATGGTAAGTGGAGAAGGAGGGAAGGAAGAAGGAAAGAAGAAGTGCAAAGGATTAGTTCACCTGAACAGCTGATAAGACCCAAAATGGCTGGAAAACTTTTGCTTATAATTTAATAACAACATTTGTTTCTCTTGTCTCTTGGGTTTTGCATTTCATTATAGAGATAGGATAAAGTATTGAAAAGTAATGGGATGAATTTTAATGAAATGTTTGAGGATTTTTGTTTTTTAAAAATCTTTAATGCACCGATATAGAGGGCACAAAGAAACCCGGCCATGGGGGTGGGGAGGTTCACTGTACTCTTAGTATCTGTCCAAAGCTTATGTAAATGGAAAGGGCTGAGTCAAGAAGAGCATCCAATGTAAAATCTTGGCCAAATCAAATATTTGGATCATAACAAATGAGATTTCCATACCAGATAAGTTTGGGCCTGAGATAACAATGACCATCTCTCATGCTGTTCCCCAACAGAGTACAACTGTGCTGCTGTTGGCAAAGGCAACTGAAGAAAAAACTGATAAGACCTCTTAGGAAGCAGCAAAAGCCAAGCCAAAGTTTGGAGGTAATAGTAGTGACTTTAAATGTAGCGAGTATGGTTGGTAAAGGGAGAGAATTGGCTGATATGACGAACGGAAGCAGGTCAGATATATTTTGTGTGCAGGAGACCATGTAGAAGGGAAGCAAGGCCAGGAGCATTAGAGTTGAATTCAAGCTGTTCTACCGTTGATAGGAAAACACATGGAGTAGGGGTAATCTTGAAGAAGGAATGTGTAAATAGTGTTGTGGAGGTGAAGATAGTGTCAGACAGGACCACGAGTTTGAAGCTGGAAATCGAAGGTGTGATGTTGAATGTTCCCCACAGGTTGAATGTCAGAGGAGAAAGAATCAATAGAGAGTGTGCCCAGGTGAGAGAGATTGATTGGACTTTAATGGTATCTAGGTCAAAGAAAGAAACAGAGATGATGAGGAGGTGTTGGGTAGGTATGGTGTCAAGGAGAGGAATGCAGAAGGACTGCTGGTAATGGATTTTGAGAAAAGGATGGAAATGGCTGTAGTGAACATGTGTACCAAGAAGAAGGTGGAACATGTACATATAAGAGAGGAGGAAGGTCCAATTGGAAAGCAATTGGAGACGGCGAGGTCGAGTCGTAAGAATGTACTCAGGCAGCATCAGCTAGTCTGTAGGATGACGCTGGAAACCAAGAAGAGGAAGCAAGTGAAGGCAGAGCCAAGTATTACATGGATAAAGTTGAAGAAGGAAGATGGAATTCAGGTAGGAGTTGAGACAAATTCTGGTTGGTAGGGAAGTATTCTCAGATGACTTTGAAAATATAATTGTAGTGTGCTGACTAAAATGGCCAAACTTTGCTGGGGAAAGCGTACAATAAAAGTTAAGAGAGGAAATGTTTGGCTGCATGAGTAATAGAGAAGTATGTGAGGGGTGCAGGACATGTATAAGGACAGCAAAATAGAGTTGAGGTGTGTGGTAGAAGTGACAGATGGGTTTGAGATGGGTGTTCAACTATATCAGAGATCAGCTCTGCCCCCTCTTGTTTGTAATGGTGATAGACAGGTTGACAAATGGGGTCAGGCAGGAGAATCCATGGATATGATGTTTGCAGATGACATTGTGATCTGTAGTATTGTGGGAAGCAAGTGGAAGAGAGTCTGGAGAGGTAGAGGTATGTTTTAGAGAGAGGAATCAAAGTCAGTAGAAAGTTTCATTTGCACACAGAATACATTTGTGTAAATGAAGTTAAAAAAATCAGTTTGGACATATTAAAACGGATGGAGGACAAGGAGCACGTGATCATGGTTAGAGGCTATTCTAATGTGTTTGTAAATTAAAAGTATAAAAATATTGATAAATCACTGATTTGTCCAAACCTTCCTATGCACAGATTTGTGCATATGCACTGTTAGAAAATGATGTCTGGTGACTATCAACTGGAAAGAGAGCCTAGACTACACAGAAACAATTCATAGTACAAAAACAGCAGTGTCTTTATCTCATTCCAAAACACTAGTGTCCACGGACAAATTGCAACAACCCCACATAACTGAGTTTACTGAATCCCTCAAAAGGGGGTGGGTGGGAGTTTGCATATTATTTTTTATGGTATGAATTCTATATTCATTCACACTATCATAGCACCTCAGGTAAAAATATTCTGTGATTTATGCACAACAGTGCATTCATGTGAACCGTACCTTTCTTGTTGTCTCTCTGAGGCACAGAGTGCCCATTCACACACAGACACACACATACTGCCAGGGATAATCACAGTTCTCTGTGCCAGCTCTTGCCCTGGGATATGGCTGCTACACTCCTCAGATTTTTTAGATAATTGAACAAATTATGTGTGCCTTAATGTCATGTTCTGGGGTAAGTGTGGCTCCTAGCATTAAATACTTGCCCCTTTGTCTATTATTAATTGTGAAACTTGTTGTTATTCAATGTTGTTTTGCTGTGAAGGCATCATTAGTCACAAAATAGATCTCCTGTAGGCTACACTTGCTACCAGTCAGCCAGTTGGCAACAGCAGAAAAACACCAGTAAGAATGAATGTAGGGAGGGTGTATGGTAAACATGTCTGTGCTAGAGACAACGTGCACAGCAGCTGATGTGAAAGTGGCTTTTGAAAATAATGATTTCCCAAATAGAATTGCTTTCAAGATTGGCGCATCTTGCCAAACAGAGGTTTAAAAAAATAAACCTCAATGCTGAACTTTTGAATTAAGCACTTGATGTGCAGCAACTGATTTTCGCAGCTGTTACCATTTTAACATCTACCAGTTAACGTTAAAGAAAGTACATCTTAAAGTAATGGAAATGCCATGTATTTTCATTTTTGGATATTCACATATAACAATAGGTATAACAAATTAAAAATTGGAGTCAAGTTAAACTGTGACTGTAGTGTAGTGTAGTGCCAAAATTGTGTATTAGTCTATCAAGTAGATGTTCAGTTAAAAGAAGCAGGCAGGGGCTCAGGCTTTAAACCATGTCTGACTTACTGAGAGTCCTTTATAAGAAATCCAGAGAATTACAAAAGTCATTAAGCCTTATCATGGCTCAAACATTTGTGTAAAACTGCATCTGATCCAACTGGGCCTGTGAGCATATCATTTAGCGCTGCAGTTAATCGACTCTGACATTCACAGGCATGTTACATATTGATTGACTGATTTATTGATCATTTATTTTGAGCATATGTTTACATATATACACGATAGAGCATGTAGGAAGGAAAATATTGTCTTCTGGTACAACAGGTGCTCGAAAAGGAGTGGGAAGAAGTTATACACATATTCACATATTCATAGATCAGTCATGTAGTCGGGCAGCTTCTTCCTGAGTAATATGTTTTCTAACAATGATAACTTATCACATTGGACATATCTATATTGAAAACATCTCTTGTAGCTTAATGCTGCCCTCATCCCTGTACAGCAGGTACATTGATTTAAATTTTGGGAGATTTCACGTTGCTTGTGCTTAGACCCTAACCCATTCCACAATTTAACCCCACACGCAGACACACAGAAATTTTTCCAAGTAGTTCTCACCATGTGCACTTTAATATTCAAATTGTAGCCCCCATCTCTCTCGCTGAAAATGACTACGTAATTGCCCATATGAAAAACATCTATATAAATCTTATAAAGTTTGTATCTGTCTTGTGTGAAACTTGTATGAAAAGCATACAAGAGTGAAAACAGATATAAGATCCCTTGAAAAATTATATAAATGAAACTTGTATGTTTTGGATACTTACTAAAACAATATATGTAAGTAATGAGAAAGTGGCCACTTTCACGAGTAAATCATATAAGCCTTATGTGATTAACTATATGAAGCAAGCCAAATCTTATGCAAGTCTTTTATAAGTTTTTTCTATTTCTTTTCCATATTGGTGACCCGATAGCTTGCAAACAACTTTTTGAAATGCACCTTTTCTACTTCAACATACTGCTAAACACTCAATGCAAAATGTTAGTTATGAAATCTAAACTAAATATAAGTTTTGCTTTCAGGTTTTGCATTTATTGAAAAATTGCACTCAGGGGTCAATCAGGGATGTTGTAATACTGTTGTATACTTTTCTGCCATCAGGGGCCCGTTCTTCGTACCGCGCTAAATGAGTTAGCTGGATGAGATTGTTGACGATTTCGCGTGATCCTGGATCGTTCGGTTCCCCGAAGCCCATCCGGGACTTGCTGTCATAGCAACAGAGCCGTAAGCGTAAACCTGCTGGGGAGCAGGTTTACTTTATGTAAACAGGATTAGATCGCGGCCACGCAGGTATGTCCGCGTCATTCATACGAAAGCAACAGCGATATTCCACCACTGTTTCACCATAAATAAATAACATCAATGTAACTAAAGATAATGCAGCACTTGATCCTTTTATTGATTTCACACAGATAGATACAGGTCATTCCCTAAAAAAGGGAAATGTACTATTAACATTCTATTACATGTATGTGATTATTACAGATGTAATTCATATTTCAGAGTAGTAATTGTAAATTACTTCGTGTAATCAAGATGAGAGACCACGGCTATAAAAGCGAAGGTGGATTTGGGAAGTCTGTCGCAGTCATATCCTGTCCGTTTACGCGAGCAACCCATTGCGGAAGGTGCAAGATTGATAAGGAGAGTCCTCAGAATTCAGCGTATATTGCGGGACAGACAGGATCCTTTAGCTCAGCGCGACAGTGTGCTCATAGAGAGATATCGATTTTCCCGTGAGGGTATTATTCACTTAACCAACTTGTTGACGAGGGGGTGCAGGACCACCACCTGTCTTTTTTTTTGCTCTGCCCTTTTCTTGGTTGCTGTTATGAACAAACAAACAGAGTATTCCAGGGTCTCTTTCCAAGAGACGACAAGCAATATAAGTGATAAATATTACCATTCTGTAGAATATTCTTATATTTCACTTTTACCTGTTCCCATGTTCTAGTGGGTCCTGTTGTGGCTCTAATGTGAAAGGGGATATAATATAACATATTATAATATAATATAATGTAATATAATATTGGATAATATGGTGTGATATGATAAATCTACCCTACCGCCTACTGGTGTTGGCCAGAGGGGCCGATGGCGCAATATGGCAGCCTGGCTTCTGTCAGTCTGCCCCAGGGCAGCTGTGGCTACAACTGTAGCTGCCTCCACCAGTGTGTGAATGTGAGAGTGAATGAATAGTGGCATTGTAAAGCGCTTTGGGTGCCTTGAAAAGCGCTATATAAATCCACTCCATTATTATTGTTATTATTGAATTACTTACGAGTTTGATTTGTCAGCAACTTTCTGCCAGCCCTCTCTCCTTGCTTTTGCAGCCTTTGCAGTGTTCCCTTGCGTTTTAATTAAACTCTGAAACTCCTGAAATCCCTCACTCAAGAGTTCTTGCTCTGCTGCCGAAAAATACCGAGCGCGCTCCTTCGACATTTTCGCCGACCAATCAGAGGGTTGCCGATCAATGTTTCTACTATCGATGCGTAGCCCCTGTTGGGCCACCCAGTGATCTCACATTACTTCATCCAGCTATACTAATCGTCAACAACAGGTGTGTTCGGGGAACCGGAATAGCGAGCTCAGAGTTAGCGCGATGATTTGGTCTTGGATGTTTCATTTGATCTTGGATGTAGTAAGCGACGTACGAAGCACAGGGCCCTGGTCTTCGGATAGTTATCTAGTTTAGGTTAAACTCGCATCTTGGGTAACTCATCTGTGGCATGTTGTTATTTACTTCAAACTTTTTCACAACAGAAGTTGTTAGCTTTAAAATAACCAGCTTTTAAATGTTAAATAATGCACATTAGCTTGCACTGATGATTTTGGTTTGTACATTTGTAAAGATTTAAAGGCCTTATTCTCATTTTAAACAGTATAACAAAGAGGCTGCTGCAGTAATGCTCAATAATGAAGCAGAATTTACCACTGTAGAAAATACTTAAGCATTAAAAAGTAATGGGTTCCATTAGGTATGGCCAGTGGATAAAAAACGTTTATTGAACTTTAAAAATTCATGTAAAATCACAGGGGCACCTCATAGGAACTGCATTATTTAAAACGTGTCAGTAGCTGAGCAGAAGTCCAATAAGTGGAGAACAAATGTGATTGGTAGCCTCCCGCCATTACATCTATGGTTAAAAAAAATTAAAAAAACAAAACATTTAATTAACTCCACAGAAAGTGTATGGAAGGATTCTATGGAAGGCGTTGAGGTGTAATGGATTGGGAATGAGTCCAGTTTTCAGGAACCTGCACACATTCTGTCAGTTTTGAAGCTCAAGGTATGATCTATATGAATCATCACTGTTTCAGGGATTTGAAGCAACCTGCAAATCCAAATGCAGAAGACCAAAGTAGAATGCAGCGGGACTGTCTCTAGTCTCTGAAAGACTGTTTTGGGGGCTTTGATGTCAGATTGCCAATTGCTGCTGCAGTTTTTTTGCTTTTGTTTTACTTCTGTGCCAACTCTTTAGGCACTATAGCCAGGCAATTCAAATATGGGCAGACATTCTACATTAAACTGATATTGGTATCTTATGCAAGTGGCCATACAAACTGACAATCTGTCTATGCCCAGATTTGTTTATAGTTTCAAGTTTTCAACTTTTTTTTAAATCTCAATTTTAATTAAATATACAAAAATCAAAACAAGAGAAACCCATAACAGCCGGTCTATCAATCTTTTTTTTTTTACAGTTTTTTACAGCCTTTGGCTATAAATTGGTTTTGGTCGCTAGAGCCAGGAAGAGCAATTTTAGTTTTTTCTGCTGGTAAATGGGAAAAGGGGCAGCCAAGAACAGAAAATCTTTAAAACGTGAATTTATTTAAAAAAACAAAAACAACCCAAACTATTAAGTATTTTGAAATCTGAAGAAAGAGAGAAAAAAAGAAAGAAAGAGAAAAGAAATGTCATAATAAATTACAACTTTTTGCTTTTACTTTGTAAGTCTATGTCAAGTATGTAGGTGTCTTTTTCTTTGGAAAAAGACCCTGTTCTCAGGATTTTGTGAAATGTTAAATCTGTGCCTCACATTCCCTGGCAGTGATTTTCACATTTGGTCTAATAGCTTAAAATCTGATTCTAAATTTTATGTGTAACTCTATTACATCATATGGCAGAATGTCACTACCGAATTCTAAATACCTGAAAAAAGAAAAATTACACAGCAGGTTTTTATCAACTGCTAAAAAAATCAATATTTATGGAAAATTACATAAACTACAACTAATATCTGATTTAAACAGAAAAAACATGATACAGGAAGAAGAAAGAAAACATTGGATTTGACTGAATTTGTTTAAAAGTTCAACTCCAAAAAACAGCAGAAGCTGCTTTAGTTTTAGTTTTCACTTATCCTTTAAAGAAAAATCAAGGATATGTTACTATAAAGGCAAACATCTCTCAACAGACTGAGTGATCAAAACAACATAGTTCAAAACAACACTTTTCAATTTGCTTCTTCACTACTTCACCAGTTACAATCACCGCACTACAGTTGAGGATGACAGAGCCAACAACGAAATCCTTCTCACTGTGCAAAGAGTTCTTCCCCCAGGCTAAGTGTTAAATGCTTTAGACCTTAAAACCCCTTAAAGGGCTCATGTAAGAACTCCAGTGGGCATTATGCCAATACTTTCAATCATCACTTAGGACCCACTCTCTGGACGCCATTAGATGATGAATTCCAATTTTCAATTTCAAGCATTGCTGTTTTGGTGGCTTGTGTCCAGAGGGAAGTGTTTCTTGTGCAAACAGCAGCCAGGATAGCAGATTGTGTAATTGTCTACGTCCGCTATTCACGAGGATGGGGGTGGCTTGGGTCTTTGTGGCTTTTTTTTTTAAATTAGAAAACTATAAAACATGTATAAATATCACAAATTTGCAAGAGAATAGTTGTTTCTCCTCATTTGATACGCCAATAACTCAGCAACATAAAACAAAGACGGCGTAAAGTATGGTGTGGATTAAAATCGGTTTGCTATATTTTGACTTCAACTTTCCGTAACAGTGTCCTTTCTCATGGTTTCAGTGCTTTATAAGAAAGCACATATTATGCATATTAGTTTGAATTCAGTGGGAGATAATGAATTTTTCTCTGCGCATGCTCCCTTGATACAAATCTCTCCCTTCTTTTCTATTTTGTGAAGACAGAGCAAGCGATCTCTAAGGAAAAATCACACGAGGGCTGAGGGCTGATTGTGCTATTCAATGGAAGCGTTATTACAATCAGTCCATGGCTGGCAATGCAGACAAATTACTGATAGGGAGTCTCAAAGAGAAGGAGAAAAACCAAAGAAAGGAAACCGAAGGAGATGATATCAGTCTATCATAAATCCTGCCACCAACATTGAGAACTTTTAATTTGTTCAAACTGTCATGGCTGACTACATTTTGAAACCTTTGTTTGTCATCAGATGAAGTGAAATGCATTTGGATTTCTTGTGATACCCAATATATGTGGGAAAATGATTTACTTTTTTCCCCTCAGTGTGTTATTGACTTAATGGTGTATCATAGCAGTTAGTTGAGGGGATGTATACAGAGCTGGACTCTATGTGTGTGTGAGTGTGTGTGAATGGCATTGAGAGGCGAGGGGAGAAATTGGACTGTCTGGCAGTATTATAGCAGCTATCAAACCCTGCTGCTGCAGCAGTGCTCATAATCAGAGCCAGGGAGGCAAATTGACTGCTGAATAGATTTTGAGTTTTGCCTCTTGTTGAAATGCCCTGTCAAAACTGAATAGAATCCTGGCTGGAGGCTTGCGACATTGCATTTTTTTCTTGTGGAAATTATTCACTTATAATAGGGTGGATGACCTTTGACATTGTAGGGATGTGTCATTCAGCTAATGGCCTCATCCTGAGTCATAAATTCACGCGCAAGAGAGAAGAGGTGGGCTGAATTCATTCCCTCATTTGACATAAACCACTGTAAGCGGGATACTGCTATTAATTCATATTTGTCTTAACAATTGGAAACATGACTCTTGTTGAAGTGAGAATTGGGTACGAGCCTGCCCAACACCATGAAATCACTGACAGCAGCCCTAAGGGTTCTCTGTTAATTAAATCACCCACCTGCATACGGAAGAAAGTGGCCACATATGTTTATGCTAATGCACACAGCATATAGCAAAAGGTCTAATAAACCCTGGCATCCCTGCGAATTGGCAAAATGAGTTCTGTGCTTGGAATAGCACTGCCTTGTGAAACCAAGTAAATCTAAATCAAAGAACGTGTTAGTCACCTATGGGCTTCTTCCAAATCACGTCAGAGGGTTTTTTCACAGTCCAACGTATTAGATAGATGCTTCAACCTGCACTGCCACTTGTTCTCAAAGACCCGACTGAGCCACTTAACTGGCCTGTCGTTTGATATTGAATTTGGCAGTTAAAAAAAAAAAGAAGTTAAAATTAGAATGTTCCTGAGTGGCCCTAATTTCCCCGGATGACAGTGTTGGTTTTCTACTTTGGTGGGCACTGCTGTTTAGACAAGGGAGACTACCTGCCATGGGACATTGTGGGTAATAACGCATTGGCATTGCACCAACTTAAAGTAGATCTGACAGCAAGGGCACAGAGAGCCATTACTGCCTGTCTAGAGGATTTATGGGCTATTTAGGTAAATGTGATGGGTGCTTATCGTGGCAAAATTATTACTGTCAGAAAAACTTGAAAGAAAAACAAAATATTTCCCATTGATACAAAAAGGGTTGTACTTTATGCTTTTCATGTAGTTAGTAAAGCAGAGGTTATGTAGAACACACATTTAGAAAACAAATACAAAAATTCAAGGTCTGTATCTTATAAACTTTAAAAGAATGGGACACATTTAATCTGAAAAGAAAATCATCTAAACCTAGAAGCCCAAAACACTTTAAAAAATCATGACAAAGGACTGTTTAATGAAGGGCATTACATTAGAAATTCCTCTCGCCGGAGACTTCACGTAAGATAAACACATGAAATAAAAAGTTTGAAACTGAAACATTAGCTAAGGACTGGAAATCAGTGTGTGCTCGAGGTCAAACTGTGGCTAACTACCTCAGATTAAAACATCACAGTTATTTAAATTGCTTAAGTTGTTATGATAAAGCATTATACCAGGAATTTACACTAAATGCAAAAGGAAAACCATTTTGCTATATTTTAGCAGTGCAGAAAGATTAAAGCACTTTGGGAAGAGGTCAGGGTGACATGACAAAATAATTTAAAAAGTACTGGCTGACAAATGTGTTGTCTATATTTGCTCCAAAATGATTCTCTCTCTTGCAGGTGATTGTCAGAATATTACATGTGAATTTAACAATTTTACTGTACCACCAGTTTTTCCAAGTTTTGGCAAATCCACTTCAACTTACATGATTCAGCTGTCAGTAAAGTGTATTTTTATGTTTACTTGTAGGTTTTCACTGTCATGAACCGTAGTTCAGCACACAAGCTGGACCCAGAAGCAGAGACAACATGCCAAGGTGCACGCAAAATAAACTTTATTTTAACTAAGGGTGTCCCGGAAGGGTCAAAGGAAAACACGCCAGGTAACTAGAAAACCAAGGGACCGGGAAATAACTGAGGAACGCCGTAATCGGGACTGTGGGAGGCTGCAACAGAAAGAGGAAGAGGGTTACTGGGGAACGGAGAAATAACAGCATACGTGGGTAGAGAATTAATCTTACGGTCCAGATGGGGCCGTGGGAACCAGAGGGAGGGGTGAGGGTCTGCGGGGAAGCTCCAGGTGAATAGAGGAGACGAGTGCCGGTAGTGATCCAAAAACTCCAGGCGGGCAGGAAGACAGGCAGGAGAGGGCTCCAAACATGCCGAGCTGTTACCTAAGCGCACAAGGAAAGGGTTAGCGTTTGTTCCAGCAAAAGAGAATTTCGCAACCGCCTTCATGTGGAAGCATGTTACCGCTGAGAGGCGACTAACGGACTGGCGTGGAGCACACCCGTGGGCGTGGGCATCCCATCAGCTCCTTGGACACCGGGCCGCGGACCATGACAGTTACTTCTTACCTCTTCCCTCTGTAACTAGTTACATCACATGTATTTGTTTTTGGTCACATTTACTTTGTGTGGAATTATAGTACACCCATTCATACTGACATGACTAATTTTACTGATTTCATACATCAGACTGTTATTAGTGTTTTGTTATTGTTTTTAAATAAATATTTGTAAATTGTTCTCTTGTGTCCTTTCCCATTTTTTGTCATAGCCCATGAGCCAGGTTGCAGAGGTGTGGACTCGAGTCACATGACTTGGACTCGAGTCAGACTCGAGTCATTAATTTTATGACTTTAGACTTGACTTGAAAAAATGTTCTAAGACTTGTGACTTGACTTGGACTTTTACACCAATGACTTGGGACTTGAATTGGACTTGAACCGGTTTACTTGAAAAGACTTGATATTTTACCCCAAATATAAAATTTAACATGCATATTATATAGAGATTGAAAATGTGACGTCATTCACGGGTAGAACCGCAAAGGATTCTGGGAACTCGTGGCAAGCGGTACTAGCGCACGCAGGCTTTCAATTAAAATCAGTTATACAGCGATAAAAAGAAACACAAAAATGTCAAGAAGCCGTTGTATTATTAACTGCAATAGCCGGTCGCATGACAGCCACGGGAAGCCGACGGGTAAAGAGATCGGTTGTTATCGGATTACGTCGTTGAAGAGAAATTGTTCGAGCCATGTTTCCGAAGTAACAAAGAGGCGACGGATGGCCTGGATTGCAGCCATTCAAAGACCAATTATAACGTCCCAGAACACTCCAGCTCACAGGTTAGTCTGCTCCAAGCATTTACACGAAGGTCAGTGTTTTTTAGTAGTTAATACGTCATTTTCATAACATAATTGGTGATATAGGTTACAAGCAAGTCTGGCGCTGAACAGAAATTGTCGCGCTATGCTCCTTTATTTATTGTGCATAAATAGTAAATTATCCTGACACAATATTGCGTTTCGCTTCTGTTATTATGGTACATTGACAAAAACATATACTTTTATTCACAGGATAAAACAGTTGTTTTGTATCACTAATTGTCCAGTACGATTACAGCATACAGTATTATTGTCACTGCTACATTTCTGTGATGCTACCAGAAATTATTTCCACTGCTAATTAATTACCATTGAGCTCAAAGGTCCTATTAATAAACGGTTAACGAATGTGTATTTATGACGACGATTTGTGAGACTGGTAAACTTATGATACTTACGATGGTCTTTACTTTCTACACGGTGCATTTCAAGGTCCTGTACCCATCCGGCGGTAAACTGTACCTGGGCTTGTTGCAGTGACCTGAAGTTACTAAACTTCATGAGTGTATGCACTCACTCCAAGAACCGTGTAATTATAAATATGCATATAAATATGCTACGATGAGATAGCTGACTTCATCTAACTAGCAAATGTTTTCCAGGCTACGTTGGTGATTCAGTTTTTTTTAATATGTATGATATTTTTGTCATGCGATTTTAAAGCCGGTCCTACAACCGCATCCAAGAATAACATGCAGCTTATCTCAGAACTGTCGGTGAAAATTATTCTTGGAGCTAGGTTTAATTGAGCTGCATTTTAAAGAGGTGCAATTTCACAATTTGTGTATATTTTCTAAGTTCACTATTTTGTCATGTGTTGAGAAAAACACAGATTTAAAAATTACATGGTCTAATATTTACATTTAGCATATAACTGCAACATTATTTTTTCATTTTTTTTTTTTAAAGACTCGAAAGGACTTGAAATTCAAAATTTCAGACTTGTGACTTTACTTGGACTTTTACACCAGTGACTTGAGACTCGACTCTGACTTGCCTGACATTACTTGAGACTTGACTTGAGACTTGAGGATAAAGACTTGAGACTTACTTGAGACTTGCAAAACAATGACTTGGTCCCACCTCTGCCAGGTTGTGACAAAATCTGGGCTGTTTAGAGATGGTTTTGTGATATTTTGTTGATTTGGTTAATATTTGAATTTTGCACAGCACTGTTCTGTCTGTTTTGGTTGGTGTTTAAATTTTTTGTAAATTTTACAATTATTTTATAAGTGTCGTGCTACCGTTGAACCTGTCAACCTGTTATTTTTTATTGATCACAGTAAACAAAAGTGCAACACCTGTTTCGGTTCATAGTCTGGAATTTGTTGTAGCACCTCCATTTTGGTGTGCTTTTGTTTAGTGTCACACAGGTTTGAACCTCTCTGATCACATAAGTTGTTCAAGAGGGAAAGGACGGGACAAGACCAATCTGTCTTGAGTGAGTTTTTTTCTCTCTTTGGTGGTTGTGTTTGGAGAAGATTTGGTGATTTTGCTTGAAATAATTGGGAGTTTTGGGCTCAATCTTGGTGCGTTTCTGAGTTGAGCATAGTTTTTTTTTCTCCTTTTCATGCATATTGTTTTTCTAAAGCAGTGTGAACGTTTCCCCAGTAGGTTTAGTGATGTTCCTCTTTAGGATCAGTGTGAAGGGCACTGTTGCGTTACAGCCAACTGTGGTTAAAGCTTTGCTTGTGAGTACATCTGTGGATATCAGTAGAGTTGCTGGTGTCTCTTGCCCCCTAGTCCATTGGGCTCTGGTACATCGATACCCACCACAAGTGCTGTATGACAATTAGGGAGGAGATTTGCAATAGATTAGTTAGGGGAAGTTGCAGTTATTTATATGTGTACATGAGAATCTGTCTGTTTTAAGAAGTGCAACTTAAAACATTTACTGCTTATCCATCAGAGGAGTTGTTGGAAAAATGCACCAAGGAGCAGTTGTTGACATTTGTTGAGCATTATTCTGTTCCTGTGACAGATAAACATCTCAAAGAACCGATCAAAGCGTCTTTGAAATTAAAGTTATTGGAAATGTGTCTTATTAAGGCTGGCCAAGAAGGGTTTTCGTCTGTGTTTCATCCAATTCCAGAGGAAGTGCTTCACTTCAGTTTTCTGGACTAACTTTTGAGCAACAAGAAGAGCTCCTTTTAATTCAATTGGAAACATGAATTGGAAGTTAAAAAGCAAATTGAAGTTGAGATGATTCGTCAGGAAACAGAAAACAACAAGGCTGGACATTTCTCGTTTGTCCTTGGAAAAATAGGATGCTGATTTAGTGGGAAATTGTCCACTGTGCATCCTTTGGACAGTAATGTTTAGTTCCTCAATTTAACAAAAAGGACACAGATTCTTTTTTTATTTTTTTTATTTAAGTGTGTTTCTAAAGCAAGAGACTGGTTGGATGCAGAGTGTGCGCTGTTGCTTCAGTGTGCCCTCAATGGTAAGTCAAAGGTGATCTTTGAACTTTAACGATAGCTCTATTTTACGCCAAAATAAAGACAGCTGTGCTTAAAGCTCATGAGGTCATTCCGGATGCATACAGGCAGAGGTTCAGAACATAAAAGAAAAGAGATAAACAAAGGGAAAAGAACATATGTTTGAGTTTGCCTGAGACTTAATAAGTAATTTTAAACGGTGGCTAGGCGCACTTGAAATTTCCACATTTAATCACTTGTGTTAGTTAATGATTTTGGAGCAGTTTAAAAACATGTTGTGGTTCAAGTAGCAACATATATCACTGACAAAAAAGACACAACTGGTACTGAAACTGCTGTGTCAGCAGATGAGTTTGCGCTGTTCCATAAGAGTGATTATCGGGAGCGCAAACTAACAGCGGAGAGGAGAGGTTCTAGTTTGTTTTGGTTTTTTTTGGTTAATCACATACGACCAAGTAAGGTTGACTGGTTTAAATTAGATCCCAGGCACTGACAGAAGTCTGATTAAAATGGATGTCTGCAATTACTGTCATGAAGGGGGTCACTGGAAGGCAGAATGTCCTGGGTTGCAGGCTAAAACCAAAGGAATTAAATCTGCACCTGTTACATTTGGTGAATGCAAAAAGCCTAATAATGATTTGTCCATTCCTGCTGTTTTGGATGACTATATCCCTTTTATTAGGGATGGTTTTGTTTCCTTGGCAGAAGGTGAGGATAAAGTCCCAGATAAAATTCTAAGGGACACAGCAGCTGATGACTCAGGTTTTGACACTTTCTAATGGTGTTTTTGTGGGACTGTTATGGATTGCAACATGAGTAAAAAGTGTAAAAATGTTTAATGTTGGTGTTTATTATAGAAAATATTTTTAAGAGAAACCATAACCGGCCATGCTATCTCAATGAGAAATCAGTGTTACACTTCTTTGTTGCTGTTAGCCCTATATCTTTATATTGAGGATGTGGATCTTTAAAAAAGATTTATATATATATTTCTTAATTGTAGTGCAGTTACACTAGAGTAAAAATAGGATATCAACCTCCTTGCAAATAGAAAAATCTGTGATTTTCCAGTTATTGCATTCAACTTTTTTCCATTTGGTGACAAATTGTGACAACTGGCTGATTGATCATACAATGCCCTGAGCATCTGGGCTACCACTTTCAGTGACAAGGCAACTCTACAGTTATGCTTAATGGGAAGCAAACAGATTGTAAGCTTGTTGCAGGATATCTCAGTCAGTCTGCGACTCATCTCTTTTGATGAGTCTTTTAAATGACTCTTCAGGTATTACATCACCATTTGTGGAATAATTTCTGTTTCAAATTTTTGAGGTTCTGTTTGGACTCTGAATGTTAGTAGTCGCATGGATTTCTGTGGATGTACATAGCAACAGATTTGAAACAGTTTACAAAAGATATGCAATTTTCACTGATTTATCACAATTAATTGCTGTGTTATCACAAACAGATTGTATGTAATTGCCAACTTTACCCCATTCAACTACCAACTGATAACAGACTGGCTCTATCTTGTTGCCATTTTATCTCTGACACACCAAAGTTGCTTTCAGACTTGGTCCCAGTTTGTAGCAAACATTTCATTACCAATGAGATTACAAGCTCATTGCACCTGTTCCAGTCTCCAAAAGCTAAAGAAAGGATTAAGGAAATCAATTTTCTTGAAAAGGAAGTAAGTATTAAATGCTACTTAAATAATAGTGAACAGTATATTTTTTATGGGGACTACCCAAGGTAAGATGCATTCAAAATAAGATACACTATCCATGGTCAGGGTAATGAAAGCATATATCATCTATGCAGTCCAACAATGTGCCTTAGCTGAACAGATGTATCTTATTTTGTTTTTGTGGTCTTTCAAAATCTTGGTGAGCAAAGGACATTTTTTCCGCCTTAGGAAAAGACAATAAAGTCATATTCTATTCCCAGGCCAATGCCTTGCAGACTCCAAATGCAACCTTTATGCTACTACCGGTTCACCACTCTCATCACTACTCTGCTTCAATTTTTGTCCATATTTCAGCCTCATCAGATGATTTCTGCAGTCATTTTAGTAAATATGAAGACATTATGATACAGACAGAGCTGCCAGCCACTATATGTTCTCCCATTCTGCAATCTTCACAAAGCTTTCTGCACTACATCCATGCTCTAGTGCTTCTTCTGTCCCTTAATCGCTGGTCCTTAGCGGGACCACTGAATGTCATTACCGGCTCCTCTGAGCTGCTGACAGACACATGCTGGGGCCCAGGAATGGCACAAGCTCCCCAAAAATCTCATTACCACCGAGTCACATACATAGCTGAGAGAATGAAACAGGATGTCCACTCTCACACCATCTTCATTACATACCCCGCTGTGTCACTGAGAGAGCAAACTGTTTGAAGACAAATGGTCATTCCATTCTTCTTCTACTTGTCAGCCTATTATTAAAGTTCACAAGAGCTGTACCTCCTGTGAAAAGCTAACTCGCCCTCCACTCTCTCAAATCACTAATTCCTTTGAAGAACATGCAAAAGCCATTATGTCATATATACGTGTATATTATCATTCATATTATCATCAATTCAGAGAATACGTGCTTCTTTTGCGGTGGAGGAACACCAAAGTAATTGCTTACGGATCTTGCTTATTCAACATCTTTAAGAGTTCTGAACAAATGTCTGTCCTCCTCCAGAACATCTAATGTACGCAAACAAGCATTCCAACTTCTTATCTGGTATGCGTCTTTTATTTTGACAGCAAATGCGCACCTGCGGACTATTTATGTGCAGCCCTGTTTTCCTGTGCATTTCAAACATTGTCCTTTCTGATGGTTTTTTTTTTTTTAATATTTAAAGTAACATGGCTGCTATGAGGCCAGCAAGGATCCCTGTGGACCTTGCCCTACAAATGATCCAGGGGGGATGGGATGAAGAGCCCATTGGAGGCTTTGACTCAGAATCTGACATCTCAGATATAGAGGACCCAGACTATTGTCCCCCCCACTGAATGAGAATGAGCCCATCTTACTGCTCTAGCCACAATATTCTGAATTAGTCGGCCAGGGCTTGCACCTGGGTTTAGTACTGGCTCCCCAATAGATGCATGGAAGCTGTTCATGTCCGATAATAGAAGAGGTGCTGACATGCACAAACATGGAGGCATGAAGAGTAGCCACAGACAGGGGAAAAGAGTGGAAAAATGTAATCAAACATAAGCTCCTGGCCTTCATTTGACTGACCATTCTTGCAGGAAGTGAGAAGAACTGGGATGTACAAGTTGGTGTGCTTTTTGGGAGTCCTCTGCATAACCCATTGTACAAGGCCACTATGTCAATTCAAAGATTTAAAGATATTCGCCGTTTCTTGCACTTTGATGACAAGAGGACCAGAGCCTACCCACTGAAAACAAACCACATGGCACCTTTCTGCTACATATGGGGCCTGTTCCTGGTCAACTGCAGGCAGAAATTCATCCTCAGTGATTGTGTTACAGTGGGTGAACAACTTGTGCCTTTCAGAGGGAAGACCCAGCTTCTGCAGTATATGCAGAGCAAGCATACAAAAGTGATGCAAGTGATACAAAAAATTCTTAAAATTAATGAAAAAATAAATAAAAATGCAAAGGGCCTCATGACACAAACATGTTTTATGAGGAATACCTCAAATATGAAAATATTACATCTCTTTGTTTTAAAGATTTTGAAGAATAACAATCCAATTTTATAGCAAAATGTATTGTTTCTATTTGGGGTCATTTTTGACCCCACTCGTGGAAGAGTGTAGGTATTGGTAGGTTGTGCATCCAAGGGTCAAAGTATAAAATCAAAACTTTGCAAAAAAAGTTCAGTGTTCTTGAAAGCTGTAGGTCAGGGTTAGTGCAGAACGTTCATCATCAGCTGGTATTTAATTTACCAGGTTCACAATTAGATTTCTCAGAAATGTGCTGACAATCCTTTCTGCCTCAAAACATGACAGAATTTTTTTCTTGATTTAAACTTTAGTTTTTTACTTTTCTTGAATGACTGGATAAAATGTGTTCATATATGTTAAACAGGAACACTTCTTTAATATTTTTTTAATACAGCCTTATAAGAAATTGTTCTGGGAAATGTCCTGGATGCAAGCTACGTATGTGTTCTTACATCATATGAGTTTGTTTTTTTTATCTACAATGCACTTCCTTGAACATTTGTTTTAGCATTGTAACTTGAAGGATTCTATAAGAAAATAAAATCACCATCAAGCACCATTGCATAGTGGTAGCAATGAAAACCTGAAGTTTGATATTACTGAATGAAAAAAAAAGAAGATTCATACTTTACAAAATTCTTGCACAAAATGGAATATAAAAAACCCTTAGTGAGTTTGAGTGTCTTGCGCTGGAGCTGCTGTCTGTTACATCGACAGCCTTGATAAACTGGACATCTCTAAAGAACTGTTCCGCTTGCGGGTTGTTGGCTTTGAGACTGATGGCACAGCTGCTGTAGTGGTCTGATCCAAAGGAGCAGCTAACCTAACCTGAAGATCATTCACTGCACGAAACACAAAATACAACTTGTGACTCGTGATACTGTACAGACTAGCGTAATAGTTGGATATTTTCCTTAATTTTTCTTGCAAAGTCTAAAAGTCTGCTGCCCATCTCAGTAAATGGGATAGGAGTTTTCTCCTTCCCTGACTGTAGATTTGCAGAGCGATAAAGAGAAAAAAAATGACACCCTGCAGATGACCCTTTCATAGCAAACTGTCATGAATCGCCGTGCGGCAGGCAGGAGTAGGACCCAAAATGCAGGACTCACAGGCACGAGGGAATGAACTCAAAACTCAGCTTTATTCGCTGGCAGAACAAATATACAAACTGAACTGGGAAACCACAAACTAAGAACTCACAGAGAAACACAGGGAGATCCACACACGGCATGAGGGACGACGTCACACTGAACAGAGGGAGACGCAGACAGAAATACACAGAGGGTTAACGAGGGAAGTGGGAACACACGGGGAACACAGGTGACACTGATAATCATAACGAGACAGGGCAGGGGTGAACTGAACACTGACGGGAGAGGTGGAACAGGAAGTACAGGAGGAGAGAGAGCACGAGTAGAACACCAACGTAACAGGCAGGGGAGACACGGAATAAACACGAAAGGGGACGAGGGCTCATAAATACATAGAGGGCACACAGGGGGAAGAGAGAGCACGGGGAGAACTTAGACATAATGGGCAGGGGAAGCATGGAATAAAACATAAGGAGAGACGAGGGCTCACAGATACACAGAGGGGCACACAGGGAGACATGAAGGGCAAGGGATCAAAACTAGAAGCCATAGAATAAATCACACAAGTACAATAATACGAAAATCACAAAGAACTAAAAACGCTGGGTCAGGGGACCCAGGACCGTGACAGTACCCCCCCCCTCAAGGGCTGGCTCCAGACAGCCCAAACACAGAAAAACAAAACCAAACAGAAAACAACCCAGGGCGGGCGGCGGGGGCCCAGGACGGAGGGCTCGGAACAGAAAACAAAGAGCACAGAAAACACCGGAGCCCAAGAAAACAACCCAAAACACAGAGCAGTTCAGGGGGCCGACCGTGCGGAAGGCAACGGCGGAGACGCGGAAACAGTTCAGGAGGCCGACCGTGCGCAAGGCAACGGCGGCGACGCGGAAACAGTTCAGGAGGCCGGCCGTGCGCAAGGCAACGGCGGCGACGCGGAAACAGTTCAGGAGGCCGGCCGCGCGCAAGGCAACGGCGGCGGCGAAGGAGACGACGGAGCAGTTCAGGAGGCCGACCGCGCGGAAGGCAACGGCGGCGGCGAAGGAGACGACGGAGCAGTTCAGGAGGCCGACCGCGCGGAAGGCAACGGCGGCGGCGAAGGAGACGACGGAGCAGTTCAGGAGGCCGACCGCGCGGAAGGCAGCGGCGGCGGCGAAGGAGACGACGGAGCAGTTCAGGAGGCCGACCGCGCGGAAGGCAGCGGCGGCGGCGAAGGAGACGACGGAGCAGTTCAGGAGGCCGACCGCGCGGAAGGCAGCGGCGGCCCTCCAGTCCCAGGCGTGCCGGCCATGGCCCGGTGGGCGCAGGGCCAGACGAGGCAGCTGATGAGGATGCTGGACCAGACGAGGCAGCTGATGAGGATGCTGGACCAGACGAGGCAGCTGATGAGGATGCTGGACCAGACGAGGCAGCTGATGAGGATGCTGGACCAGACGAGGCAGCTGATGAGGATGCTGGACCAGACGAGGCAGCTGATGAGGATGCTGCGGCAGACGAAGGCTCTGAAGAGGAGGCTGCGGCAGACGAAGGCTCTGAAGAGGAGGCTGCGGCAGACGAAGACTCGGAGGCCGGGCCAGGCGAGGTTGCAGAGGCTGAGGCCGGGCCAGGCGAGGTTGCAGAGGCTGAGGCCGGGCCAGGCGAGGTTGCAGAGGCTGAGGCCGGGCCAGGCGAGGTTGCAGAGGCTGAGGCCGGGCCAGGCGAGGTTGCAGAGGCTGAGGCCGGGCCAGGCGTAGCAGAAGCACAGGCGGATGTAGCCGGGCCAGGTGATGACGAGGCGGTCGCAGATGGCGGCTGGACAGGCTCCTCGGGCCCTCCAGCTGATGCGGCGTGAGGCTGAACGGGCCCCTCGGACCCTCCAGCGGAGACAGGAGGCTGAACGGGCCCCTCGGACCCTCCAGCGGAGACAGGAGGCTGAACGGGCCCCTCGGACCCTCCAGCGGAGACAGGAGGCTGAACGGGCCCCTCGGACCCTCCAGCGGAGACAGGAGGCTGAACGGGCCCCTCGGACCCTCCAGCGGAGACAGGAGGCTGAACGGGCCTCTCGGACCCTCCAGCGGAGACAGGGAGGTGCTGGCCGGGCTCACTGGAACCCCCAGCGGACGAGGTAGATGGCGGCGTGGGAGCCGCGGAGTCCTGGATGAGCTCATCCGAGCTTCCAGCAGGAGCTGATGTAGAGCCAGAGAGGATTAGGACCCCGGGCTCAATGTTAAGCTGGCTAGAAAACCGCACTGCTACGGGGAACTGGGCCAAAGGTTCAGGTGCGAGCTGAGCTGCTGGACACACGGGGACCTGAGCTGCTGGACACACGGGGACCTGAGCTGCTGGACACACGGGGACCTGAGCTGCTGGACACACGGGGACCTGAGCTGCTGGACACACGGGGACCTGAGCTGCTAACGGTGGAGAAGTAAATGACTGCACAGGGGACTGAACTGATGTCTGTAGTAACGGTGGTGGTGAGAGTGGAGTAGGTGGTGGAGTTAATGACTTCACAGGGGAATGAACTAGAGGTAGTGATGGTTGTGGTGCTGGTGGTTGAGTGGGTGACTGTGCTAAAGGGGACTGCACTGGGGACTGCACTGGGGACTGCACTGGGGACTGCACTGGGGACTGCACTGGGGACTGCACTGAGGGTGGCTGCGAGGGAGCTAACTGAGCTGTGAAGGGCTGCGAGGGAGCTAACTGAGCTGTCGATAAGGCTGATGATTCCTCTACCAACTGAGCTATTGACTGGGCTAAGGATTGAAATAAGGTTTGTAGTAAGTCAGGCTGTGGATGTGACTGTGCTATGGGAAGCGAGACTGAATGTGGTGGAGGTGGCGACTGAGCTTCGGGCCGGGCGGCTAACAGAGCTTCGGGCCGGGCGGCTAACAGAGCTTCGGGCCGGGCGGCTAACAGAGCTTCGGGCCGGGCGGCTAACAGAGCTTCGGGCCGGGCGGCTAACAGAGCTTCGGGCCGGGCGGCTAACAGAGCTTGGGGCGAAAATGGTGGTGGTGGAGTTGGTGTCTGGGCTACAGGCGGCTTCTGAGCAGGAAACACAGGACACTGAGCTACAGGTGGCTGCTGAGCAGGTGACACTGGAGACTGAGCTACAGACGGCTGCTGAGCAGGGGACTGAGCTGAAAGCGGACGGGCAGCTGACTGAATAAACATAGCTCCAGAATAAACAGTTCCAGATGAAACAGTCTTAACTCCTGGGTCCGAAGGAGCATCCACACAAACGGTTTCTAAATATATAGGTTGGAGAGCAGAATATTGTCCGAGTTGGTCCGACTTGGAAGTGGCATGGAAGAAACAGTTAGTGTCACTCACCACCGGAGTTTGCTCAGAAACGTTAGGGCGGCGGCGGCGTGAGCGCCGTTTTCGCCGAGAGGGGGGAGGAGATGAGCCGGGCCGCGAATCCTCCAGCGGACCGGGCTGAACGTCCTCCGACCCCTCACACTGGAGAGGCAGCTCCGGGCGGACGCCTACGGTGGAAACAAGGAAGTCCCGGATGTGGGGGTGCAGCGCGCCGAACAGCCACGGGAGTCCGGACACCATCCGCTGTAGACGGGCGGCTACGACCTCCCGGTGTTCGTCTCCTGGCAGCGCCTCCCACTCCTGACAGTGGTACTCCACCGTATAGATCAAATCCTCCCGGAGCTCAGCGGAGGGGTTGTGAGTTGCTGGGTCCATTACTGGTGACGTCGTACTGTCATGAATCGCCGTGCGGCAGGCAGGAGTAGGACCCAAAATGCAGGACTCACAGGCACGAGGGAATGAACTCAAAACTCAGCTTTATTCGCTGGCAGAACAAATATACAAACTGAACTGGGAAACCACAAACTAAGAACTCACAGAGAAACACAGGGAGATCCACACACGGCATGAGGGACGACGTCACACTGAACAGAGGGAGACGCAGACAGAAATACACAGAGGGTTAACGAGGGAAGTGGGAACACACGGGGAACACAGGTGACACTGATAATCATAACGAGACAGGGCAGGGGTGAACTGAACACTGACGGGAGAGGTGGAACAGGAAGTACAGGAGGAGAGAGAGCACGAGTAGAACACCAACGTAACAGGCAGGGGAGACACGGAATAAACACGAAAGGGGACGAGGGCTCATAAATACATAGAGGGCACACAGGGGGAAGAGAGAGCACGGGGAGAACTTAGACATAATGGGCAGGGGAAGCATGGAATAAAACATAAGGAGAGACGAGGGCTCACAGATACACAGAGGGGCACACAGGGAGACATGAAGGGCAAGGGATCAAAACTAGAAGCCATAGAATAAATCACACAAGTACAATAATACGAAAATCACAAAGAACTAAAAACGCTGGGTCAGGGGACCCAGGACCGTGACACAAACAGAAAAAGAAGGCAGACATTCTTAGTCTGACAAAATTAGACATGTAGGCACATAAAGCTGGTGAAGCATATCTGTGCATATGCATGGACATCCATGGCTAACTTGATTGTCAGTATGTTGCTGCATTTTGAGATTAACTAATTTGTTGTTTGTTTGATTACATCCAATATTACCACAGAAAAAAGAACAAAGCACAAGGCTAAAATATTATTTTTAAAGTCATTAAGTTTTTAACTTTAGTTAAAATTCACAATTATTCTGTATGCATTTCACCAATACCAGCAATTAATATACTAGGCTTTCATAGCCCACTTTGACTCCTGAACAATTAGTATTAAACAGAATTGTGCTTTATGTTCATCAAGACATTGACTTACATGGCTTTTCTTGGGAAATTATCTTGTATAACAAGTACACTGAAAGCTGTTCTGGTGAACAGAGTGACCCATCTAATTACAATGACACTGCTGACTCTAGGTTGATGTCAAGTATACAGCCGTGATTCCTATATCTATATATATATCAACTTATTCTCAAAATTGTACCTAGTAAGACACATTTTTACTTAACTCTTTAGTGGCAGTTCCTGCATTTTATCATCATTTCATTTTTATTTATAATCTGTTAATAATCTAGTAACTAGTAGTCACACTGTCATGACGTTCTGATGGCAAAGTCAAATGTGGGTTGTTGAACTGCATAAGCAGAGTCTCTCGCAGCGTTCCAGTCATGCAGAATTTCTTAAATGATCTTGAGGGTTATAGAACAAAAAAGTCAAGTGGAAGACCCCCCCTAAAATTTTACCAGCACTGAGTCGGAGAATCCAATTGGCTGTCCATCAAGACACTGGACGATCCTCGACCCAAATTAAGGCCATTACTGGTGCCGACTGCAGCCCCATAGTCATCCGATGGCATCTGAGACTGAAGGGCTTCAAAAACAACAACTGTCTTCAAAGGCCAATTATTATGTCAGACAAAAACGTGAATGGGATTCACTGTCAGAATAAGAACAGGAAGAAAGTAAATATTGAGGAGAATATTAATATTAAGACAACTTATTACTAATGCCTAAGCACGCTATAACTTTTTAATAGATGGTTGAGAAAGAGTCCCTTGTCAAACACCTGTACACAACTGCGCTGCACATAAGCGGAAAATTAGATATTAGATATTAATACAGTAGTAACAGTTTTAGAGTCGTGCTTAAGATTTGGGGTTTAGATATCACAAAAATGTGAGATAAATAACCATTCACCATTAGAAGAAAATAATGAATTATATTGTTTTTATTAATACTTGGGTGGCAGCCATAAAAGGATATAATATCTTTATATTTCTTTCCAAAACTCTGGATAAGAAGTATAATTAACAGCAATGTGAGTTTCTATTTTGTGCAATACCCAGCTTTTGTTTTGTTTGTTCATATGGATGCAAACAGTCCAGTGTTAAAATCAGATGCATGGAACACCAGCCTGGATTAGGGGTAATTGTTATGTGAATGCAAAAGCTCTTAATTGCAATGCGTGCTCATTAGTCAAGTTTTTTTTTTTCTGTAGTCCATTTGGACTTATGCGCAAAATGACCAGGTGTGGTTTTGATGAAGCATTCCTAAGAAGACAAAATGTAATTCAGCATGCTAATCACATCTATTTAAAGTAAATCATGGCTTAATTAATCTTGAGTGGCTCTGATCAAAAGGAGATGTGGGTTGGTTTTGCAAGTTGGAGGGTCCTTTGGAATATAATGTGGTGCCAGAGAAATCCAAAGACAACAAATGATTACAGTGTTTGAGATGATGACTACTGACTGGAGAAGTGAAGACAACAAAATGATGGTTATCACACACATCAGTATGCTCTGCATATTAGCCTGGGATTGTGTGTTTGTTGTATTTGGCAGTTCTGTAAAGACGAAGTGATGCCTCTTTGCAAACAAATTGTTGAACTGAACACACAATTGTTATATCATGTTGTAGAGAAAATAATTATAGCAATATTTCCAAATGCAACCAAACTATTACATTATTTGAGTTTGAAATTGCCGAGGCTTAGAAAAAGGAAAATTGGGTATAGAGTTGATTTGCACATTGAAGGGAAGACATTAACTTGGGGATCTGGGGTTCTCCCCTAGGACATTTTGGCCATAAGACACTTCATTTCATGCATTGTAGTTGAATTTTATGCAATTTCTGGTTCTCTGCATCAATTTATTATGGAAATTATTTTGTTTTGACTCTATATATGTAAAGGAAAATACAAAATCAGGTACCAGTGGATTCTAAACATAGTGGAATATAACAGAATACAGCCCACATGCAATCCGTGCTTTCATACAAATACATGTATGTATTTTCCTCCCTGGGGAAAGCCTCTCTGATTTAATATGATCCTTGGTTTGCAAAAACATATTTTTATAATTTTCATGCAAGGCCACATCAATATACAAACCTAACCTATAGGTTTGTGTTCCAGTTTTATGGAGGTCTCAGAGTAGGTGTTTATTATGTGACTGAAGACTATGAAAAGGCATGATTTAATCCCCAATTTTCTTTGTCTCTTAGGGTAAGTTATCTCTTTAAATGTACAGTGCTGTCCAGTTTACACTGTGTTTGAGCCACTACTCATTTCTCTGTATGTCATGCAGAAAATGGGAAATAGGTGAAGCAATTTAATGAAGCATGTGCAAAGATAAAGTTAAAGAAAGTATAGAAGGCAGAAGCAGAGTTCGGAGAATTCTAACAAGCTTAATAGTGAATATTTGGTAAGACTACATTTATTCTTCTTATCATTTCTTTAAGCAGTATTATCAGGAATAGTTCTCCAGTAGTTTTTAAGTCAACATTTTTTTGGGTGGGGGTGTTGGCCCATTCTTTGTCAGGAGGATCCCATACTACTTTAGCAGTGCCAAGATCCGAGCTTTGAAGAGGCCAATCCATGAGTGATACCATTCCATTGCATAATCTGGCCATAATCCTCAGTCTTTTTCACCTGTTTCCCTCCCTTCCTTCACAGTCACCATTCCACTGAGACCATGAGGCTTCAGCAGGCGTGCCACCTCTTCTGTCCTCCAAGTTTCTTTTTTTCCCTCCATTTTCTGCATGGCTCACAGCACATCATTCCAAGATATGGCTTAGAGGTTTGTTGAGACCATAGAACAAGACTTTCATTCAGCGCAGGAGAGGAAAGCGCTGCTCTACTATAGTATAGTGAGGATGGGGTGCTGCTGACATAAACTGAGGATATAGTTAGGTTGTGGAAAGAACACTGAGGATCTCCTCAGTCTCACTGACACGCCTTCCATAATGGAAGCAGTGCCATTTATGGTCTCATGATTACGATAAGGGTATAAAAAGACCCATGTTAGAGTCACTGGGAAAGTGTGGAGTTACTGTATTATCTGACATTGCAATATGAAAGCTATTAGCATTAGAAATATGTTTATCCAGTCAGTGTTTTTTTAATGCAAATTCTATTCCCTTCCTCTTTCTGTGCACTGTCATGTCTATCACCATTTACAGTACATGCTCAGAGCAATAGAAGTTTGAACCACATGTTTATTCATTGGGACGCAGAGAGTGGAACACGGGATGAACAAGTTGACCTTGCTTTGAATATTGCTACATTTGCATATGAAAGGGAGGTTCATAGAGTTCAAGTTCAGATAACTAGAGAATATGAACGTTCGCTTTCCTCTGTCTCCTCCCACCATTCTTCCATGAGGCATCTGATCTCATTGCTCTTTTTATTTTGTCGGTGGTTTATTTTTTTGTGCTTAACACAAATAGATACAAATGCTTTCATGAGCACACATGCCACACACATTCTCTCTGCATGGCTCTCTGTGAAAAAGAACACATAGGCTCATATTGAATCCTATCCCACTTCATCTTGCGCTAAGCTCTTGAACTCTGTAATAGGCACTTAAGAATTCAACAGAGATATAAAGTTTACCGTGCAGTTTCTGCACAGTACCAAGGTACTAGAGGTGGCTATGACTGAGAGAAGACAGAAAAAAAAGGAATTGTTGTTAATAGTTAGAGTACTCCAGATGGGGTCTGGGCTAAACTCACTCTTCACTCTATCCCAGGTAGCATTCTCCATGGCGCTGGTGTCAAAGTGGAGAATGTGTCATATGATTGTTTGTACTTATGCTATATTATTCTTGACTAATATAAGCTTTTCAGTTACAAATAATGTGTTAATTGTTCACTGTTAATTTTCTAAGGTGCAGTGGTAACATTTTATTTATTTTGGTTGAAAAGAGCAGGTTTTTATTGATAAGCGTCAGACATGTTATTAGCTGGATTTTACTAGTATAGTGAGGCTAGCATTATGTACTTATATGATGTCCTGTGCTAAGCCAAACTAAGCTTAACCAGAGCCCAACTATAGGCAGTGTAATACACAGTCAATCAGAATAATAAAAGGGAACAAAAATAACTGAAATAGTCTACACTTCAACTAAAGCCACTTGCTAGATTTTCTTTAATAAATAGGAGTGAAAAGAGGTGATAGGCTCAAATTAAATAAATAATAATGGTATACACAGATGTAAACTTTCTTTTCTTATATGTGTAACATTTTTAATGATAGTATTTTCATATTTTATAAATGACTGATTAACCTTTAGCAAATCAAATATGACATCAAGTCCAAACCAGTTCTTTAAGCGCTAGCTGTTACTGAGTGATGGATTTGGAAAGTCTGAGTAAATAAGTAACAAATTATTTCGATACACGCTTATGGGCTTTGGGTTATAGTTAGTTAGCTACTCTTCTTCACATGAGTGTCAAGTCAGTTTCAGTTCCAAAGCACTCTCCTATATTTAATGGAGTTCGATATAGTGCTTCAAGAGTTCTACCACACAGGCAAACTCAGTTAATGAAGAGGTTAACAGTTTCTTTCTTGGGAACAATGCGAAGTTAATGCAACTGCTTAGAGTACGGAGATGATCATCTTCTTTGTCAAGGAGAATCCCAAATCAAAGGGCAAACCATAGAATCTCAAATATACCCTGCCAGTAAAGAAAAAGGATATATATATAAAAAAAAAAACACCCAGCACGCCCCTGCGGGCGGTTTATCCTTCAAGCTCGGGTCCTCTACCAGAGGCCTGGGAGCTTGAGGGTCCTGCGCAGTATCTTAGCTGTTCCCAGGACTGCGCTCTTCTGGACAGAGATCTCCGATGTTGTTCCCGGGATCTGCTGGAGCCACTCGCCTAGCTTGGGAGTCACCGCACCTAGTGCTCCGATTACCACGGGGACCACCGTTACCTTCACCCTCCACATCCTCTCGAGCTCTTCTCTGAGCCCTTGGTATTTCTCCAGCTTCTCGTGTTCCTTCTTCCTGATATTGCTGCCATTCGGAACCGCTACATCGATCACTACGGCCGTCTTCTTCTGTTTGTCTACCACCACTATGTCCGGTTGGTTAGCCACCACCATTTTGTCCGTCTGTATCTGGAAGCCCCACAGGATCTTAGCTCGGTCATTCTCCACCACCCTTGGGGGCATCTCTCATTTTGACCTCGGGACTTCCAGATTATACTCGGCACAGATGTTCCTGTACACTATACCGACCACTTGGTTATGGCGTTCCATGTATGCCTTGCCTGCTAGCATCTTGCACCCTGCTGTTATGTGCTGGATTGTCTCTGGGGCATCTTTACACAGCCTGCACCTGGGGTCTTGCCTGGTGTGATAGACCCCAGCCTCTATGGATCTTGTGCTCAGAGCTTGTTCTTGTGCTGCCATGATTAGTGCCTCTGTGCTGTCTTTCAGTCCAGCTTTGTCCAGCCACTGGTAGGATTTCTGGATATCAGCCACCTCCTCTATCTGCCGGTGGTACATACCGTGCAGGGGCCTGTCCTTCCATGATGGTTCCTCGTCTCCCTCCTCTTTCTTGGGTTTCTGCTGCCTGAGGTATTCACTGAGCACTCGGTCCCCTGCAGGTACCCTGCTGGGATAATAGGCTGGCCAAAGGAGGAGATAGATATATATATATATATATATATATATATATATATATTTATTCTATATATTAGGGGTGCAACGATACACAAAATTCACGGTTCGGTTCGATACTTTGGTGTCACGGTTCGATATTTTTTCGATACAAAAAAAAATGTTCATGCCTTTTTAATTTGTCATTTATTAAAATTATAAATATATATTTTAACTCAAAAGTACAGTTTTTAAATTTAATGTTGCTGAAACAAAAGTAATTAAAAAAATAAATATATCTCAGGGCTCTCAAAATTTCAAAATCCCTGGTAGCCCTTTGGGCAGGGACTCTTCAGTTTTTGGTAGCCCAAAATAAATTTAAGTAGCCCGAATAAAAAAGAGAGCAATTTTTTGATTGATGTTTTGTTTCCTTTTACAATATTATACATTAAAGTATAATATTGTAAAGGAAACAAAACATTAATCAAAAAATTGTTGAAAAACAAATTACAACATTGTATAAAAGTTACAATCATCAACTCAAATACTTGGTTCTAATTGAACAGAAATTTCTATGAACTTGTAAGAACTGTGTAGGACATGAATCAGTCTGTATCAGATCCTGAATTTGAAATTTCCACTGAAGTCACGGGTAAGAGACAAGTGGAACCAAGATCTAGGCCATTTGCTTTTTGAAGTTTGCAAAGACTGCTAAATTTTGCCAGTGGTAGTTCACTCTTTGCAACATAGTACGCTGTTCTAAACAGATTTTTCAGGTTTATTTTTAGTATGTTATTTGCAATTGGTGTTTGTTCTGGGAAAGATTCTGCAGACTGAGCAATAATGCATTTCTTGCATTTCTCATGGGTTCTAATGGGGGCCTTTCTTAAAATGACTGGTCCCAGTAACAAAGGCGCTTGTCGACTCAGAAATCGAGAGAAAACCAACAACACACCTGGCAGAACATTATGTTATTTACACGGGTGCACATAAGTGGTCCGCATGTGCGCATTCGCTGTCAAAATAAAAGACGCGCACCAGATAGGAAGTTGCAAAGCACTGTTTTTGTCCGCTAGAGTGGGATTTTCACGGCACATTCCACACCACATCTCTGTGCGTTCATCATTTGTTTGAAGCCAGCTCACCTCCTGCAACCACTTTTCCGAGAATACGCGCTTCTTTTGTGGTTCGGACTCCTTCTGACATTTGTTTGGAGGTGGAGGAAGACCAAAGTAATTGCTTAAAGGAGCTTGCTTCTTCGACATCTTTAAGAGTTCTAAACAAATGTCTGTCCTCCTCCAGAAAATCTTATGTATGCAAACACGCGTTGCAACTTCATATCTTGTGCGCGTTTTTTTTTATTTTGACAGCGAATGCGCACCTGCGGACCACTTATGTGCAGCCGCGGTTATATAGCTCGTCATATTGCAGCCACAGAAATTATTTTGTCCATGAAACCATAAAGCTGCACTTTCTTTTTGCCTTATAGTCTGATTTGTCATAACTTTTCCATTTTGTGGTAAGCTTTTCTTTGGCTGTCACTTCTTCACCCTGACCTGTCTTATTTGGCTCAGCAGAACTAAAATATATATCCTGCTGCTTTTACACACACACACATAACGGTCAGCGATTCTCTGCGCGATCAACCTCTCATATGTTTAAGCTTGCTGCGGGAGATTTCACTTGTCATGTTTGCATAGTAAGCTAACGATTGATAAGACGATGTCAGAGGAATTGGTGCGCAAATTATCATCACTCACCAATTAGTACTGTCGCTCTCTATACACAGTTCGTGCGATTGCAAAGTGAAAGCAAAAAACAAGCGCAAATTCAAACGGGAAGCAAGACCAAACGACACCTCCGTCTCCTCCTTGTCTGAGCTCGCCACATTGGTGTCAGAAGTGGGATGATGGTGGCACCCCATGTTCTGACCCGAGTGACTTTTCCCCCGCCGGTCGTGACCGGCCGGTGCGCCAAAAGAAGGCACCTGGACATTTGCAGGACTTTGTGTGGGGTAATGGGGTCGTCGGGGACGACTGACCCCTTAGGTGGGGGCTATGTAGCGGGTCAGGGCTGTTCGGGGTTCTGTTTGTACAGTTATGTTTTGTTTATGTTGCCATAGTGACGGGTGACGCCCTCTCGCTGCGACGGTGTGTCCTTCCGGGGTCAGAGGGCGCCCTGTGTGTTGTTGTTGTTGCTGTGCGGTTGCCGCGCTGAGCAGTTAGCTAGCGGCAGTGTTCTTCTGCAGATGTCAATAAACAGCTGTGCTCCCTGGCTAGCTCACGGGAAGCAAGACCAAACGATACCTCCGTCTCCACCTTGTCTAAGCTCGCCACAATATTAAACATATCAGGTCCCCATAAGGAGAATCATGTGCTAACGGCTGTCTAAATGACACGGGTAAAGTTTGTAGCATACATGCTTGTTGTTTTTGTCTGCTTCCACTTGTCTTTGCACTAGGATGATGTCGGCGTAAACGTGCAGTCATATTCGTTGTGTTCCCACTAGTGCTGTCAGCGTTAATCTCGTTGAAATGACGTTAAAGCCACAACATGGCAAATCTCCGTTAACGAGCTACCCCTGATCGCCCCGTGCGTGGGGCTAGATATGAAAACCAAAATAATTCCAAACGCCAGATCTGAATGAGGGTGGGGGAGGTTCAATTTGCCATGTTGCAAGGAGAGCTTAACTTCTGTCTCGCTAGCTTGCCCTGCGCTCTTCCTTCTGACGATGCTGTCTGTGTTGAGCCCTCAGTGGATCTGCGCTTGACAGTGCAGCCTAGGCGGAGTAGTCGAACGCAGATTCACTGAGCGTTCAACACAGATAGCATCGTCAAAATGAAAGTTGATAAAATAAATTGCTACATCGATCACTACGGCTGTCTTCTTCTGTTTGTCTACCACCACTATGTCCGGTTGGTTAGCCACCACCATTTTGTCCGTCTGTATCTGGAAGTCCCACAGGATCTTAGCTCGGTCATTCTCCACCACCCTTGGGGGCATCTCCCATTTTGAACTCGGGACTTCCAGGTTATATATAACCTGGAAGTCCACTCAGTATATTATGTATATAGTATATCATGATTAGTGCCTATCATGATTAGTGCCTCTGTGCTGTCTTTCAGTCCAGCTTTGTCCAGCCACTGGTAGGATTTCTGGATATCAGCCACCTCCTCTATCTGCCGGTGGTACATACCGTGCAGGGCCCTATCCTTCCATGATGGTTCCTCGTCTCCCTCCTCTTTCTTGGGTTTCTGCTGCCTGAGGTATTCACTGAGCACGCGGTCAGTTGGGGCCATCTTACTGATGTATTCGTGGAGGTTCGTTGTCTCATCCTGGACTGTGGTGCTGACACTCACCAGTCCCCGACCTCCTTCCTTCCACTTAGCATACAGCCTCAGAGTGCTGGACTTGGGGTGAAACCCTCCATGCATGGTAAGGAGCTTTCTTGTCTTGATGTCAGTGGCTTCTTTCTCCTCCTGTGGCTAACTTATTATCCCAGCAGGGTACCTGATCATGGGTGGGGTGTAGTTGTTGATAGCTGGATCTTGTTTTTACCATTCAGCTGACTCCTCAGGACTTGCCTGACCCTCTGCAGGTACTTGGTGGTTGCAGCTTTCCTAGTGGCCTCTTCATGGTTTCCATTTGCCTGCGGGATCCCCAGGTACTTGTAGCTGTCCTCTATGTCTGCAATGTTGCCTTCTGGTAGTTTGAGCCCCTCCGTTCTGACTACCTTCCCTCTCTTTGTTATCATCTGACTACACTTCTCCAGTCCGAATGACATCCTGATGTCATTGCTGTATATTCTGGTGATGTGGATCAGTGAATCGATGTCTTGTTCACTCTTGGCATAAAGCTTGATGTCAACCATGTATTACTGTATATTAATCGCATTTCATTTTGCATGAGCAAACAGACTCGAGAAAAAAGGGAAAATATACGCACTTAACATGTTTATTGAACATCTTGAACATTCATATTAAGAAAAAACAACGTAAACATTTATCCACTCTCTCTGTCACTCTTGGGGGGGGGGCACTTGAAACAAGGAACCAAAGCTATTTAAAGTGCGTGTTCTCAACGATATTAATAGGTCTTCAGTTTTTTGCAATCCGCTTGGCAATTGTGTCAGTCAATATTTCCGAGGTAGACTTACTGAGTCCCCGATGCTCTGCGAGTGGTTTGTCGCAAGCTGGGTGACACGTTAGCCAAAGTCCTAGCAGCATCCCCGACTAGCGTATGCTTCGCCTCAATGTGATATTTTAACCTGGAAGTGCTTTGGTGAAAAGAAAATTCGTTCCTGCACAATGTGGATAATACTTTGTCGGCTGACTATTGTTATTTTTTAATACTCAAATTTCCCATCTAGAGGGCAGATGTGCATTTATCATCTTCCATAATGAGTTGATTGATTCAGCTGCCCGTCACTACCAGATCAACTGCCCATTTGCGCATGTGCGAAGGTAACTCTACTTGGACAAACTGCCCGAAATACGTTGTCGGACACATTTCAGGGATTTTGAGCCATTTTGCAGTCCAGATGCGTTAATTACGTTGACCAAGTTGACGGTGATGGCGGATCAATTTGTGTTAACGCGTTAATTTGGACAGCACAAATGTGTGCGTGCGTGTCTACATATATATACATATATATATATATATATATATATATACATATACATACATACATATATATACATATATATATATATACATACATATATACATACATACATACATACATATATACATACATACACACATATATACATACATACACATATATATACATACACATATATATACATACACATATATATACATACACATATATATACATACACATACATATATATATATATATATATATATATATATATATATATATATATATATATATATATATATATATATATATATATATATATATATATATATATATACCATCAGTTTGATATGTATGATCAGCTTTAAAACATGAACCAGAGGTGCTCACTGACACCAGGTGAGGCAGGCAAGTGCTTCAGGGCCCAGGGCATTGGAGGGCCTTCAAAGCACTCACAAACTTTAAGTTATTGCAGTGGATATGTGAAACATTTGCAGTGGGGGAAAAAAGATAAATGAATAAAAAATAAAAGTAGGAGAGGAAAAGCTAAGGAAAGACAGTGGTTAGTGGAGCAGATAATAATGATTAAATATAAAGATCAATGATTAACTAGTTTAGCCTTCTGTAAATGTAAATATGGGTGGGAAACATTTGAATGATCAAACTTCTATTAGCATCACATTATTTCTTGTGTTTACTTTGAAGTTTACTATTACTTCACCTAGCTAGCAAAGCAGCCTAGTTGTACTGAGTACAGTGCCCACTCCTGGGATTCAGCAGTTCAAAATCCACTCCCATTACTCAAAAGCCATCAAAACAACTAGCATGTTTTTGCAGTAGTCTGTCATCTTTTTATTTTTTTATTTTTATAAAACGTGTAACTATGAATCTCTGTGTGTGTTACGTGAGTGACAGTTTAATTTTCACCACCTGCATTATTGGGCCACCTCTTCTGTGAAATGTAAGAGAGAACCGTCAGTGTAACGATGGTGGTGCTGGTGACACTTTCATTCATTATCATATATGACTCTGCTAAGCTAAGGTTATGTTACTAAACATAGTGTTATCGAGCTGTTTGCTATAGTGTTACCTGTTCTTTTCTTCACTGAAAAGTTTAACCTTTGGGAACATTATTCTAATAATATTGACATTTTTTTTATTCCTTGCCTTCAGTCAAAACAGACAAGGTTATTTTTTCTCCGCAGTTAAAATAATACACTCACTAACTCAGTTTCCCCCAGTTTAAGTCTAATTTTTTCCTCTAACTTGTCTGGCAAAGTCGTGCTGTAGCAGTGCCAGAAAGGTCAAAAAACAGTTGATTTTATGCTGATATGATGGAATATGACACAGCTTGATAAAATACAGCTTGACGTGTTGTCAGCTTTCTGATTTTCATTAGAGTTGAATATCTTAACCTTGCCTGTGATTGCAGAGGGGATGCTGAGAAGGACTGGAGATGGGAAATTTTGAGGAAACGAACAGGTGGCTCAATCTGTCTCCACATCAATCTCCTGGTGTCCTGCCCTAATTAGAGTGCGCTCATCCACCACACCTGCTAAAATACTGCTGTTGTTATTCTCAAATCATCTTGTTTTTGCAGCAATAATTTGCTGTTGAGACACTTAAGATTTTGATTGCTCGTGCAGTTATGAAATTGAAGATGTTGGAGGAATTGAGGACAAGGATTATTTGTTGGGTGTGCCGAAGTAATGCTTGAAGACATTTCTTTGAAAAGTGATCCTATTTTAAAACTCCAGCTTAGTCTTATGGTAACTCCATCTTGATCTTCTGTAGCCAGAAACTACCCTATTTGTTATATTTATTTAGCCCATAAGAAGGCTTAGGAGTTTGGTTAGTGGCCTGCATCCATAAACCCTATGTGTGCAACACACTGGCACAGATACACAGATTGCCAAAACTGGAGCTGGATTTTTTGGATGGATTGGGAATTCCATTTGTTTTTTTCTTTTCTGGCTCGTTGGATCTTTGCATAACAATGCTCTTAGTAAACCCGAGTAAGTAATATAAATAAGTAAATACAAAATAAATGCAAATACACATTTGTTAACTTGTGTCAGGTTCTGTCAAAAACAATAATCTGGTTTCAAAAGGTTATGTTTTGTTTAAAGTAATGAACACAGAAAATTGTAGTAAATTTTAAAATACATGGCTGAATATAAAGTTTTTGTCTCGTCAGGCACTGGGTGAGTAGGCAGGGCTCACAAAGGCAGCTCAAAGTGTTCATGTACAGATAGACGATTTTTGGGAAACAAAGACAGGTGAGAAAACACCCAGGAAGGGAGGTGGTTCCAAGGGGGCTCGAGGGGATCACCTTGGAGGGATTCCAACTTGCAAACCAAACCAGCAGCCACTCCACACAATCCGATCTCATTCACTCGACATGTCTCCAGACATGTCGAGTGAATGAGAAATCACTTGTGGAGATGACAGAGATGTAGGAGCCAGGGTTTCACTACCAAAATAGATCAATGAGTCTATCCACACCTTAAGTAAGAGCCCATGATTGCTTATCTTCAACAGGTGGGGACCAGCCACAGGTGAGTTGGGTGAGACTCAGGAGGAGTCCCGTCCACAGATGACTTTGAACACAAAGCAAAGAGAGAGAGAAATGAACAGAGAAATAGAATCCACTGGAGAGCCCGGGTCCTGACAGTTTTACATACAACACTTACAACCCATATGGAAAAGAAATAGAAAAAACTTATAAGAGACTTGCATAAGATGTGGCCTACTTCATATATTGAATCATATAAGGCTTGTATGATTTACTCATGAAAGTGGCCACTTTCTCATTACTTTCATATATTGTTTTAGTAAGTATCCAAAACATACAAGTTTCATTTATATAATTTTTCAAGGGGTCTTATACAGTGGGTCAAAAAAGTATTTAGTCAAAGTTTGTATCTGTCTTGTGTGAAAACTTGTATGAAAAGCATACAAGAGTGAAAAGAGATACAGTGGGGCAAAAAAAGTATTTAGTCAGCCACCGATTGTGCAAGTTCCCCCACCTAAAATGATGACAGAGGTCAGTAATTTGCACCAGATGTACACTTCAACTGTGAGAGACAGAATGTGAAAAAAAAGATCCATGAATCCACATGGTAGGATTTGTAAAGAATTTATTCGTAAATCAGGGTGGAAAATAAGTATTTGGTCAATAACAAAAATACAACTCAATACTTTGTAACATAACCTTTGTTGGCAATAACAGAGGTCAAACGTTTACTATAGGTCTTTACCAGGTTTGCACACACAGTAGCTGGTATTTTGGCCCATTCCTCCATGCAGATCTTCTCGAGAGCAGTGATGTTTTGGGGCTGTCGCCGAGCAACACGGACTTTCAACTCCCGCCACAGATTTTCTATGGGGTTGAGGTCTGGAGACTGGCTAGGCCACTCCAGGGCTTTCAAATGCTTCTTACGGAGCCACTCCTTTGTTGCCCGGGCGGTGTGTTTTGGATCATTGTCATGTTGGAAGACCCAGCCTCGTTTCATCTTCAAAGTTCTCACTGATGGAAGGAGGTTTTGGCTCAAAATCTCACGATACATGGCCCCATTCATTCTGTCCTTAACACGGATCAGTCGTCCTGTCCCCTTGGCAGAAAAACAGCCCCATAGCATGATGTTTCCACCCCCATGCTTCACAGTAGGTATGGTGTTCTTGGGATGCAACTCAGTATTCTTCTTCCTCCAAACACGACGAGTTGAGTTCATACCAAAAAGTTCTACTTTGGTTTCATCTGACCACATGACATTCTCCCAATCCTCTGCTGTATCATCCATGTGCTCTCTGGCAAACTTCAGACGGGCCTGGACATGCACTGGCTTCAGCAGCGGAACACGTCTGGCACTGCGGGATTTGATTCCCTGCCGTTGTAGTGTGTTACTGATGGTGACCTTTGTTACTTTGGTCCCAGCTCTCTGCAGGTCATTCACCAGGTCCCCCCGTGTGGTTCTGGGATCTTTGCTCACCGTTCTCATGATCATTTTGACCCCACGGGATGAGATCTTACGTGGAGCCCCAGATCGAGGGAGATTATCAGTGGTCTTGTATGTCTTCCATTTTCTGATGATTGCTCCCACAGTTGATTTTTTCACACCAAGCTGCTTGCCTATTGTAGATTCACTCTTCCCAGTCTGGTGCAGGTCTACAATACTTTTCCTGGTGTCCTTCGAAAGCTCTTTGGTCTTGGCCATGGCGGAGTTTGGAGTCTGACTGTTTGAGGCTGTGGACAGGTGTCTTTTATACAGATGATGAGTTCAAACAGGTGCAATTCATACAGATAACGAGTGGGGGACAGAAAAGCTTCTTACAGAAGACGTTACAGGTCTGTGAGAGCCAGAGATTTTCCTTGTTTGAGGTTACCAAATACTTATTTTCCACCCTAATTTACGAATAAATTCTTTACAAATCCTACCATGTGGATTCATGGATCTTTTTTTTCACATTCTGTCTCTCACAGTTGAAGTGTACATCTGGTGCAAATTACTGACCTCTGTCATCATTTTAGGTGGGGGAACTTGCACAATCGGTGGCTGACTAAATACTTTTTTTGCCCCACTGTATCTCTTTTCACTCTTGTATGCTTTTCATACAAGTTTCACACAAGACAGATACAAACTTTATAAGATTTATATATATCTTTTCCATATGGGAATCTTTGCAAGTGCCCAGTGTTTTCTCATCGAGATGCATGTCATATTCTTCATACGATAGTTAAACTCACCCCATACTTTTGGGAGCATGTCTGGAGTCACATCAGAAACTCATAAATCTCCTCTTTTTAACATAGGTTTCGGTTGTACTGGTAAAAAAGCACTTTGAAATCAGATGATTTCTTTTTTCAAAATACTACGTTTTTACAATATTTTAAGGTTGAAAACATTTTTAAAGCAGCATCAAATAATTGTCAGAGTCAAAGTGCTGGCGTTTCTATCAGCAGGGTATTAATTATATGTGTTTATAAAAACAATACCTTTGCTTATAAAGATTAATGAAGCTACAGAAGGCAGACACTTATTTTCTTCTGTGACTCTGAAAATTACACTCATTTGTCATGTAATTAAAACTTTGGATAAGTTGTTGTTTGTGTGTTTGTGCTTGGTAATTACAAGAGACACTATCAGTATAAACACGTTCTGTTTCTAGTTTTCACCAACAGTTGCACACCAATACACACATTATACATCATGCTGCGTGTTAAAAAAAAATGCAGTGCTTTCCACCACAATTAGGGTTGCCAACTCCCTGAAAAATAAATAAGGGACACCTCGTGGCCAGGGCCGGGCAACCCAGTTGTCTTCACCCTTCCCAGTGTGGTAGCTCTTTTTTTTGTGTGTGAAATTATTTTTTAACCATTTGACTTGAATTTGATTTAAGCAGATGCATATTCTTTGTGATATGACCATATAGGAAACAAATGATCATTTAGCCATTTATTTTTAGCTCAAAATGACAACATTAACACAGTAAAACAGGTCTCTTTCTTAAACAGAAGCCTGTCATGCTTAACTTTTGAGAATATAAGTAAATCTTTCTTTAAAAGAACTCTGTCCTGCTTAACTTAAAATTATATAAATTAATAGAAAGCAATAGAACGAAAAATATTCTTGTAACTGTGCACATTTAGTGCATTTAGTACAATTGGCTTCAGTTGAGGTATTATTTCAGCTTTTCTAATGCTAATCAGCTGCTCCTGTTTGTAAACCCACTTGTTCCCATGATTACGCATCATAACTCATCATCATTATTAATCTATGTATTACTTTTATGTATTAGTCATCTATTTGTTATAATCATCTATCCTTGCAGTTGTCTATTACACAAAATAAATTATATTATCACACTTCTGGCCACATAGCGCTGATATTCACTGCACATGCCCATATTAACCTTAACCAGAGGGTTTAAAAACAACAAACCAATGTTTACATACCATATCTGCTTCTGCCGTGGCCTGGTGGACAAGAAATTGGTTAAGGGTTCCCCGAGCTTTCACGCCCCTCATGTTCTTCATGTGCCCACCACTAGAAGCATGCCTATGGAAAAAGTGCGCCGGCACACAGTGCAGTGCGTTTTATAGGTGTTATCGTGCACTTTTCCAGCCAGGTGTTTTCCTTTTCCCATTCCTCCCCGTACTTTTGCAGCCTTTTTTTCTTTTCTTTCTCTGAGCAACAAACATTGCTGCTCTGATGCTGGGCTCACACTGTGCGATTTTTGGCCCATTTTGAGAAGATTTTTGAGTCGTGCGACCGATTTGGTGATCGGCCCGATTTTGGCCTTCATCGTGCATCGTGTAGTATACGTGGGGTAACGAGAAGCGATTAACACCTCACGACCAGCTCCCGATCATCAATCGCTCGTGAGGGTGTCACCACAGCCGCTCACACTGCACATGCGCAAACACGTAAACGTCGGTGAAAAAGATGGAGCAGCACGGCTGTGCAGCGTGTGATCTGGACACAAGCGATGGAGGCACAACTTGTAGAACTTTGGAAAGCTCATCCGAGCCTTTTCGATGTGGCATCGCAAAATTTCCTCGACCAATGAGATGAGCGGTAATCTGAATTGTCATACTCGAATTGTCATAAGTGTGCTGTCAGCTCATTGGTCACAAAGCAGGAGAGGGGCTGGGAATTATGTTTTCAAACAAAGCGTTAATTCCATAAACATTTATAGACTACTTTTGATTCTCACTGTATTACGGGACAAAGTGCGTCCCTTATTAGCTCAATACGGGACGTGTACTTTTGTTTCTAAATACGGGACGATTCCGTTTTTTAAGGGACGGTTGGCAACCCTAACCACAATTAATCATGTGAAAAGTGTGTACAGAATACTGTGTGCCTGTATTTGAGCAGTCATAATTAAAGCAAGTTATACTGATTTAGTTTAAGTTCTTTGGGGTAAAAAAAGTTTTAGTTTTATTAAAATTTTAGCATTTCACGTTTTAGACTATATTTCAATAAAAAGTAAAGCCATTTTTGTTCTAGTGCTGCTTAATTACATTTTTGTATAATCTTGAAGTTTTTAATTTTCATGCCATCCTGCAGCTATTTGTGCCTTTGTATATTGTTACCATGGCTACAGATGTTACTCCCTTCTTTTGCCAGGATAAGGGGAAAAGCTTTGTTTTTGCAATTAAAACTGTGCCGTCTATGCTTAGCGGGCTTTTTTGTTAGCACATCCTCAACCAAGGCCAGTGCCTCGTTTTGTAATTTTAAAGTAAGTGACCTGGATCCACGCATAATTTAATGGTTTCTTCCTTTGGCTGAGTTATTGCATAATCTTGCAGACATACAGACAAACGGCACTGAAAGTATAGCTCTGCCAAGGCCTCACCGTTCACCTTGGCTCATGCCTTGGATGAAGAATAAATGGTTGCAATGTAAGTAACTTTGAAAGGATGAAACAAACAGGAAAAAAGATGCCATTGCATGAACGCCTTATACTGTGCATAATGTTGGGGGTCTCTATTTCTTCTTTTGCAATTCTGTTTAAAATTTGTATAGTTTTGAGATTTTTGTGCACATACTAACAAAGTTTTTAACGAACATATCATTCCTGCTGATCCATTGCCATGGGTTTTTGAGAGGGACCCTTAAATAAACATATTGATTTATGAATTAATTTCTGTCAGTGATATGTTTTTTGTTTTTTTTTTTAAATTGTAAAACTATTACGTCAGAAGAGCAAAATAAAATTCAGAAGCGATAATTGAATATTCTAGTATGGCCACCTTAATACATGTTTCCAATTTTTTTTAGCAACCCTCAAGATGATGACTTAGATGTCTCAAGATCTCCACATGTCTCACGTGAGTTCTTCTTTTACTTGTTTGGGATTTAGTTAAATTGTGAAAAATATTTACACTGTATTACAAGCATGCAAGCATTAATGAAGGAGTGGCTTGGTGTAAAGAACGTACTGAATGAGTGTGGGACTATAATGGGATGTCACAATTGAAGCAGCTAAGTTTGTCATATTTCTTTCCTTCTGGATTTTTCACCATCAACATCAAGTGGTCTTACTGCAGTGTGAAAATGTTCAGAAACCACAGTAGCTTGGGAACCAAATGAATGCTGAGGTGTATGGTCGACAGTGATCCATTGAATCAATAAGTAGTTTTAAACTTCCCGTGGCATTAACATCAGCACAAAAACTGTGCGCTGGGAGCTTAATGGTGTGGGATTCCATCTGCAAGCTTCCTCAGTGACAGCAGCCAGTCAGTGTTATATATCGGTAGTAAAATGGAGAGAATGTTGTCTCCGGGAGTTTAGCTGATTTGATTTAGAGCGGCAAGGTATGGTGGGTGTGTTCCGGTTAAAGAACACGGAGGCAGCTTCCAAGTTTAAGAGATTTATTCAGCTGTGGTCTGTTGTAATGATACATAAGGCAACTATCAGTACAGCACACATAAAACATTCAACATGCCCAGACATTATTCTAGCACAGAGATAGCACAAGGAACTGTATTCAACACTCACATCTATAACAACTTCAATAATTACACAAGATTTATAATTAGCATTAACTAGCTTAGTAGCTTACATAGCATATTAGCGCATTAGCATAAGATAACATTAGCATAGTCACGAGGGAACAAATACACACAATAGCATCTGACATACGCAACATCATGTAAACAGAACCCACCTTCTGGCATTCACACACAGCAATAAACCAAAACCCACGAAATGCTGATGAGAGGACACAAGGAGCAATGCTTGGCTATCAGCAGCTACAAGGCAGACTAGCAGCACACGGCACAGAGTGGTGCATTCAAGGAGCGTCAGCATAGATATGGTGAGTTCAATGACGTAGGACATATCAATTTCCACAGCGCAAACACTATCTATAAACAAACCACAACACTTCAACCAAGCAAATAATGTGTAAACAGTGGGCTTTCTAACACAGCCGCCCGAATCCAAGGTAGAAGGCCACTCAGGTACGTGGATCCTTATCATCTTCAAGCATAGGGAGTGAGACCAAGCGGGCTACTGGTCGAATATACGTTTGATCTTTGACCTTAACGGCAGCAGTCCGGATGCGTCCATCAGCTCCAGGGTAAGTAGTCGTTACCTTACCAACAGGCCATAAAGCTCTTGGGAGCTGAGGATCAACTATGAGCACCACTTGGTCCGGTTTGAGGCATTCCGCATCCTTCTGCCACTTCTGTCTCTCTTGCAAGTTAGGCAGGTAGTGACGGATGAATTGGGACCAGAAATGGTCGACAAGAACTTGACTATGTCTCCATCTGCGATTCCCAATAAGGTTACTGGGATTGTAAACCACTTGAGGGAGTGATGCATCATAGCGTCCCATCAGCAGGATGTTAGGTGTGATGGGGTCTGGATCTGCTATGTCTGATGAGACGTAGCCAAGAGCAGGGGCGGAGCGTGGGGGTGGCTTACTGGGCTTAAGCCCGGGTTGTTTTGTCAGAAGCCCGGGGTCTTTTGGAGTGCAATTTTTTCATAGTTAGATGTCTGGCTGACAACTGTATAAAACAAAAAGTACACACAATATTCGAAGCACATAGTGCACACTGTGGGAATTTACGACTGTGCGTGAATCCCCCCCTGATATTGGTATGATCCGAGCTCAGACAGTAAGCGACTGAGCGAGGGGGCGGGGCAGCTGCTGCCCGTCAGTGCGCTGTTGGAGAGACGGAGCCAGCCATACTAAGGAGAGCTGAAGTTTGACCAGGTACCAAAGCAAATCATTCGTACCGTACAAATAATGTAAATATGACGGTGAATCACGAAAGATTGATATCAAACTGATCACTTGACCAATATTACGTTACTTGCTCTTCAAGTGAATCAACAAATGGCGAAATGAAAAGCCGAACAAATGCTATTTTGTTTTAGAGATTCTTAGCTTACGTGTGTTTATTTCATATTTTCAGTTCTTACCCTCCCCGACTAAATCGGTTTCAGTTATGTACTGAAATATAAGAATGGACATTAGAGGCTTCTTTCAAAGAAAAACTCAGGTAAATGTTATTTTATATATTATGCTTTGTATGTTGTTCAGTATATTTCTATGCAAAACAAGAGGGATTTCAGTACACAGCAGGATATTCACATTTGTAACCAGATATTTACACTTTAGGGAGAAAACATAAAACATTTTTACTGTACAACATCAATTTAGAGTAAACTTTTGTTTTAGATAAATATTGAAATATCTTTTGAATTAGTTAAATGTCACAATAAAGAGAGACAGAGCTTTCTGTTTTTTATCACTTTCATCAAATGTAGGAGTACATGTACACTAAGTTTGTTAATTAATAGGAAAACTCCAGACGATTCCATTCTGAGCTGAAGAAGCTTCTGATAGGTTAGTAGAGTCCATGTGAGTAAACAGGTGGCACAGCTGTGGATGCATATAAGACAAAACACAGAGCCTGTTTCTGTGACATAGGAAAATCAAGAGATGTCAACCAAAACACCAGGAAAAGAACTGTGGAGCTCCATAAGTGTGGCTCAATTTTGAATACAATTTGGTGCCATTTGCAATTAAAAAACACAGACAGTTTCTCTCTTTACTCTTAAAGTTAACAAATATGTTTTTATATTTATCAATCTAAAAAAATAAACATTTAGTCTGATTTGATGTTACAATTAAAAAAGTGTTTTTATCTGAAGAGTAAATATCTGGTTTCAACTGTATATTTGATGATTGTCAGCACAAAGAGGGAGAGAGAGGAACAGAGAGGGAGATGGAGAATGAGGACAGAACAGAGATGAACAAGAGCAGGTGAGACACATGTTAGTCAAATGGTTGTTTACCACAAGTATCACCGTATCATAGGTACTCATGTATCTCGTACCTAGTGTTTCTTTTTAGGTTTGTTATTTTTCAAATTCTATATTTATTAAGTTATGAAGGCTTGTTTGCACAACAAGGCTAAATAATTATATAAACCTTTCTCAATCTAAATATTGTACTTTGGTAAAATTAAAAAATAAATGTAGTGCAGGTCTATGATGATTTTTAGTGCTACTATCATCTAGTTCTGATTCTGGTTCTGTCTTGGTTAAGTCCCAAGTAGTCCTGATTTTGAACTGTTGTAGTCCTGTTTTAATTCTGGATCAGTTCTTGGTCTGGTTGAATTGGGGTTTAGTCCTGATACAGCCCTGATCTTGTTCTGCCTCGCTGCTTAATTAAAAAACTAGTTTAAGGTGTTCTGCACATGTGATATATATTTTTCCCTATATGAAGTCATTCTTTTTTGAACAAAACTCAAAACAGAGCCAATTAATCTTTCAGTCATTTCTACACCCCCCCCCCCCCCCCCCCCCCCCAAGGGAAAAAAAAATCCCACATGCATACTATCCTTTTGGGCTAAGCCCCGGGTGTTTCAAATGTCTGGCTCCGCCTCTGGCCAAGAGGCTTAGCATTTACAATGCCTTCCACTTCCACAAAGACCGTACGAAGCACAGTTTCAGGGACCGTCTGCTCCTTGAGTACGACCTTAAGAGCAGTTTTTACGGACCTGACCTCTCTCTCCCAGGCGCCACCGAAGTGAGGAGCACTGGGAGGGTTGAAACGGAAAGCAATCTGCTGCTCTGCCAAACGCTCCTTCAACTGAGGCGCCATGGTCTCAAAGGCCTCATGGAGCTCTCGGGCTCCACCGACAAAATTTGTCCCGTTGTCACACAGGAGCTCAAAGGGTTTGCCTCTTCTGGCAATAAAGCGCCTTAATGACATCAGAAAGGAGTCAGTGTCAAGGCTCTCGAGGAGGTCTAGATGCACACAACGGGTCGTCATGCATTTGAAGACTATGCCCCAACGCTTCTCTGTTCGACGTCCAATTTTCACAGTAAAGGGTCCAAAACAATCGACTCCAGTCGAGTAAAAGGGTGGTTTATACAGACGCAGACGAGCTGGTGGCAGATCTGCCATCTTTGGAATGGAAGGATTGGCACGCCAAGCCTGACAGTGCCTGCAGTCCCTCTGATACCGTCTGACTGCTTCCCTCCCTCGGAGGATCCAGAACCGGCGACGTAGTTCAGCCAACACTTTTTCTGTTCCAGGATGAAGGAGGGTCTCATCAAAATCCTGGATGATGAGCTTAGTCAGAGGATGTTTTGGGTCCAGTATGATCGGGTGGATGGTGTCTAGCTCCAGCTGCTCAACTCTTCGTAACCTTCCACCAACTCTGATGAGTTCCGTATCCTTATCATATTCGGGTGATAAGGAGTTCAAACGGCTGTTGGTTGGCAATGGTCTGCCAGACCTGAGTGCCTTAGCCTCATCTGGGAATGACTCTGACTGGGCCTTCATCAGGAGGAGTTTCTCAGCTTTGATGTAATCATCTGCTTCACTGTGCGAGCTTGAATTTGGGTCAGCCGCCCCATGTAGAGACCGCGCTGTTGTCTTCATTTCTGATTTCAGGAAGTTGAGGGCAGGCGTTAACCCTAACCTGTCCACAGAAATATGATTTCTTCAGCTCACCATCCTCTGGCTCTGGATATACTGGTGGGCTGGTCGGCCAATGTTCCTCGGATTGACGTAAAAACTCAGGGCCTTGGTGCCACCGGTGTGGTCGTGAGAGCTCCTTCAAGGTCTTGCCCCGGGTAATGTCATCAGCGGGGTTATTCGCGCTATCCACATATCTCCAGGTACTCCCATCTGTAAGACTCTGGATCTCTGCCACCCGCGTGCCCACAAAAACTTTATAGGTGCAAGATTCTGACTTGATCCAGTGGAGAACGGTAGTAGAGTCCGACCACAGAATAACCTTTCAAATGGGCAGCGTGAGCTCAGCTTGAAGGAGACCAGCTAGTTGTGCACCAGTTAGCTCCAACCGTGGCATGGACAACTGTTTCTTTGGAGCCACTCGGGATCTAGCCATTACAAAGGCAACATAGACTTCCTTCTGAGCAGTTTCTGTCCGCAGGTAAGCGACAGACCCATATGCTCTCTCAGAAGCGTCGCAAAAGATGTGAAGATCTCTGCTCGAAGTAGATGAATCAGCAGACGCTGGTGCATAACATCTGGGGATTTCCATTTGGATAAGATCAGGAATCTCCTTTTCCCAGGCAAGCCATCTGTCACGAAGGCTAGGTGGCTGGATCGCGTCGTCCCAGCCGAGCTGGTCCTTCCAAAGATCCTGTACCAGAATCTTGGCCCGTGTGGGGAACGGTACTATATAACCTAGCGGATCATACTGACACGCAAGTGTTTTGTAGACGTTCCTCAGTGTGGGTTCAGTTCTCTCCCCCAGTCGATGTCTGTATTTGAAGGAGTCACGAAGGCAATCCCATGTCAATCCCAGAGTTGGCTCCCAACGGTCCGTGCTAGACTGAGAGAGCCATAGGTCACTACTCTCAGATCTGACATTGGATGGAAGATGTTCAATGACAGCAGGGATGTTGCTGGCCCATTGACGTATCTCAAAGCCCCCGGTGTGGAGCCGCTGGCGCAGACTGTCGACTAGCCTCCTCTTGGGAGTGGGTGCTGCGGAGTTATCAGACAGTTATCCACGTAGAACGACTGCTCTACACAATCGACGAGGTCATGATTGGACCTACAAGTGTCCCGGATGTGCTGCTGCAGTGCATAGATGGTGCAGCAAAGACTGCATGTAGTGCCAAATGGTAGCACTTGCCATTCATAGATCTTCGGCTCTTCATTCCTCTTCATGTCCCGCCAGAGGAAGCGCAGCACTGGTTTGTCTGCTGGCAACAGGCGTATCTGGTGGAACATACCTTTGATGTCGCCACTCACAGCAACTGTCGAAACCGAAGAAGAACTCCTAGCAAAGATGGACCTAGGGCAGGTCCAGGGAGGAGAATAGAGTTGAGGGACTTCCCTTCGTACTGGAAAGAGCAGTTAAAGACGATCCTGTCCTTGTTATTGTGTCGCACCATGTGGTGAGGTATGAACCAGGATTCTGCAGTGGTTCTAGCTATCTCATGTGGCACCACAGCTACATAGCCCAACTTCTCCAGCTTCTGAATCTCCTGACAATACACTTCGGCACGTTGTGGGTCTTTGACAAGTCTCCTCTCTGTGGAGTAGATGCCTGGTAAGAGATATCAGGTGCAAAGGTAGTAGACCGAGGTCCAGCTGGAACAGTATGCAATGGATGCAAGGCCATGGTTACTGGAGGTGGAGCTACCACGGGCACTGGAGGCTGAGCCACAGTAAGTGCTGAGGGTGGAGCGACTAGCGGTACAGGAGGCTGACCCATGGGACCGACTGAAGGTAGAGCTGCATGGGTGCTCGAATTACTATTCTCCGATGGGCATGGTGAGACTCTGGAACCACTGGGTTCATGTGCCTTCTCTTTAAGGAGAGAAGTAACCATCTTGGCTATCTCCAACTCGTTTACCCTCTTCTTTAGCTGTCATCGCCTCTCCAGCTCTCTGCTCAATGACTCTTGAGTTCTAATGGCTTCTTCCTGTAGCTGCTGGGCCTCTCTGGCTTGAGCTTGAAGTCATTGACATTCATATTCGACTTGTTGATCCTCTTCTAGGTGCTGTTGGAATTCCTCAAGTTCCACCTGCTTTACTCGCTCTTCGAGCTGGGCTGTTTCCAGGTCTGATAAGGCGTGGGAAGGGAATCTGTGTTAAGTTTTGTATTGTTGATTGTCATTTATGCTTAGAAATATTTAACCATGTATGCTTAGAGGTGTATAATCATTTGTAGATTGAAAGAATGTCTCATCCTAGGAGGTCTGTAACAACTCTGTGTAGCATGAAGAGGGGGGTGCGTTCACTCCTCTACAAAGTGTTCTGGCATAGATCACACACCTCCTAGGAGAGGTCGTATCTTCTCTTTGTTGATATATGGCATAGCAAACACACGTATATCTCTTTAAGTATAAGAGCCTTTTGTTCAGATGGACCCGCTAGACTCCTGGCACCAGCTTTGGGGAGTCTTCACAGGGTCACATCTTGACCTCACACAAGCCACACACACACACACACACACACACACACACACACACACACACAAAGGCAAGGTACTCTTTGTGTGTATGTAGACGTCATATGTTAATGAACCTATGCATATTCATGTAACCTCAATAAAAGAGCAGTGTTACGGGAGAACGGACGAGAGCAACTGGGGTCAAGCGAAGGAACGGCGTTTGTCCGGTTCTCTCCCGTGCACGAGGAACATGAAGAACTTTGCTTACTTCGTGTCTTGCTTGCGGTGTAATTATATTGCCTTCAACGTTCCAGCGAATAGGTTCAAGCTACAAACCTATCAATCTGCCTATCGACGAGCGTGATGCCCTTGTGGATCTGGAGCTGGAGCTCCTCTGGGATGAGCGTGTTTTACCACTATGTGAACACTGGGAAGCAGTAGCCGGTTGCTTGGTTTGAGTTTGTCCCTCAAGAGGGAGTGTTGAAACCTCATAATCGGTTAGGTAAGCAGGTGGCCGTCGCTGTCTCTGCGAAACACGTGGGGGTGCTGAGTCAGCCTGGATATCTGTCTGTTCCATACCTTAATCAGTACTCTAATCCGGCTCGAAGGACCATAAATGGAGAGAATTCAATGCAACACAAACAGCAGAGCTGGACATTAGACTATGTACAAACATGAAAGCAGTAAATGAAGCACAGAGCAAACACAGCAGCTGTGGTCATACTTTCTTGGTGTTGTGAGCATAGCACATGGGTCATCGGACCGGTGGGCCTCTGAGTTGCTGGTGGACTCAAAATCCACGTGAGGCTAATGTGAACATCATTCATGAGGAAACCTACCACTTACTCACCCCCACTTACTCACCCCCAGAAGTCCACTGGAGCTTGTAAATATTCACTGGATATTTTTGGTGGCAAGTTGTACTGCAAAGGACAAATCTAAAGCATTGCGACTGACAAATTTAAAGCATTGCGACTGACAAATTTAAAATTCACCCACTCATAGCGTATGCCATCTGCAGACCAATTGTAAACAAGTTACAGCAGGTCCTTGTCTGTGGAAATGAGTCTTAGTGAGGAGTGTGTTTGAAATGGTGTGCAACAGAGGAAACCTGGTAAGCATGGAACATTGAATACTAAAACTGAGAGAATACCTGCAAGACAACACACAGCATGTCATAGACACAGTATGTCTGCTGCTCCAGAGGGTAATGGCTGTCCTGAAGAAGAACACAGGTAAAGCCTTCCTCTGTGTGGATGAGCTTCTAGGCTTGAAGTAACATACAACACAGTAAAGTGAACACATTAGAGGAATCTGTTGACAACCGTACCAATACTTGCATACTACTATATGAGCAAGCCCACTGCTGTGCTGGCTGACGCAAGAAGTGATGGATTGGGGATGCAGTCCTTCAACTCTGTGGGGAGCCTTGGAATCCTGTGGCATATTGCTCCAGCAGTATCACAGAAACAGAAACATGCTACACCCAGACAGAAAAGGAAAGTCAGGCTGGTGAGTGGGCATGCAAAAAGTTTGTCATGTATGTCAGTGAGCTGGAGCAATTTACCAATGCTTCCCAGACCCTGTGAATCTTTTTAATCACTCGGAGTAAAAATAAACTAGAACTTTGCTTTGTTGATTATTTCTTAATTGATTCAGCAGAAGCAGCAAATAATTAGAAGAACAGAAATGAATCACAAAGTGTTCTTGTCTGCAAGTACATGATGTTTTATGATTCATTACGCATTAAAAATCATAGCTAAGAGGGAACTGTGCAGTTTTGATGGGGATAGCAAATAATATTTTGTAAATCAACATGTTTTCTGTTTGCACTGTGCAACATATGGCCCAAAAGCTGCCATCAAAGACTGTCTGAATAACAATATAATCACAGGTAGGTATACAGATTCATGCAGAAAAAAATAATCTGCCTCTATCATTATGTATGATTTTCACAGATTTGCACAGAAGTTAAAAAGCACAACTACACTACAGTGTAGGTTCAACTATGAGAAAAGCCTTTGCTCATGATAAACAAATATTTCAGTATAAAGAATTATATTTTGGATTTAGGAATCAATCCCCTAAACCGTCGTGTTACTATGTCTTTGATGCATATGAATGGAAAACATCCTTCTTTTTCAGCTTGCTTTACAAAATGCAAAGCTTTCTGTTTTTACAATTTAATTTTATACTGTATAATAAACAAATGAAACTTGATATTTTGAATAGAGCCATCTTTTTATTGTAACTGTTACAAGAACATTGAAAGGCAGTTTGGCATTTCTTCATGTGTGTGAAGTACACAATAGCGTAAGTATTTACACAATAACAGACAAATTTACATTTACACAAGAAAGATATGTGCAAGTTATATACCTGCAAACATACACGCACATACATACATATATGCATCTGTACATACATACACACACATATTTCCACATACACGCTTACATCTATATACATACACATACATGCCATCTAACTAGCAGGTGCATTGAGAGGTGCAGTGTGATCAGTGATATTGCACATTGAGTGGGGGGGGGGATGCTGTTCCAACTATACTAAATAAGGTTATAATAAATACAGTTTAAAGAGGTAGGGGTGTTGGTTGCATTGAAGTATAAATACAAATACGATTTATAAATAAGGTTTAATGTCCATGAGTGTTGGCAGTGCAGTTATCCTCCAATCAGGGTGGAGGTAGGGCATGTTTGACAGCCTGTGGGTAGAAACTTCTGTTGAGTGTGTTTGTCTTTGACCTGATGGTAATGTTTACCAGAGGGAAGGGGGGGGGGGGGGGGGGGGGGAGTGAGTGTCCAGGGTGCGAGGGGTCTTTAATGATGATGCTGGCTTTCTGCTGAAGTCTGCAGCAGATGTCTCTGAGGGGAGTTAGTGAAGTGCCGATTGCCCGCTCTGCTGCCCTCACCACCCGCTGCAGTTTCCTCTTGTCCTCCGCGGTGCAGCAGTTGAACCAGAGTGTGCAGCAGTAAGTCAGAAGGCTCTCGATGGTGGAGCAGTTGAACCAGAGTGTGCAGCAGTAAGTCAGAAGGCTCTCGATGGTGGAGCAGTAGAAGTTTACTAGCGGTCTTTGGGGTAATTGGGCCTGACGTAGTTTCCTGAGGAAGTACAGCCTTTGTTGTGCTTTCCCTACCTGGTGGGAGATGTTTGTGGACCAGGTAAGGTCGGCCGAGATGTGGACTCCGAGGAACTTAAAGCTTTCTACCCTTTCTACCTCCTCCCCATCAATGTAGAGAGTAGAGTGCTCAGATCGCATTGTTCTCCTGAAGTCGATTACCATCTCTTTGGTCTTGGCTGTGTTCAGATGCAGGTTGTTGTCGTCACACCATTGCTTCAGATGCTGAACCTCCTCTCTGTAGGCTGATTCATTGTTGTTGTCGATCAGTCCTATGATGGTGGTGTCATCAGCAAATTTTATAACGGTGTTACTGGTGTGGATTGGTGAAGTCATGTGTGAAAAGTGAGTATAAGAGGGGACTGAGGACACACCCCTGTGGGACACCCACATTCAGAATCAGAGTGGAGGAGCTGTGCTCTCCCATTCTGACGTTCTGGGGTCTGTTGCTCAAGAAGTCCAATATCCAGCTGCACAGTGAGCGGCTGAGCCCTAAGTTGCTTAGTTTATTAACCAGTTTGTGGGGTTGAACTGTATTGAAGGCAGAGCTGAAGTCCACAAACAGCATTCTAACATAGGTGTTACTACTGTCCAGGTGTGTGAGGGCTGTGTGAAGAGCTGTTATTATGGTGTCCTCTGTCAATGGTGGCTGACTTAAGGCAGGATGGTACTACAGACTGTAGCAGCGAGAGGTTGAAGATGGTGGTGAAAACCTCTGCTAGTTGATCTGCACATGCTTTAAGCACTCTACCAGCTACACTGTCAGGACCAGCTGCTTTCCTCATGTTGACTCTGCACAGTGTGTCTCTGACCTGATGCTGCTCCAGCTGGTTGGGAGCGTCGTCCCTCTCTGTAACGGCAGGATTGGTGATGGTGTCCCTGTTTTCTTGGTCGAAGCGGGCGAAGAAATGGTTTAGGGTGTCAGGTAAGGTGATGTAGGGAGAGTTGGTTTGTGTGCAAATGTCTTTGTAGCCAGTGAGTGTCTTGATCCCCTGCCACATGTTTCTGGAGTTCTTTGTGTTAAAGTGTTTCTCGATGCGCTGTTTGTATTTGCGCTTGGCTTCTTTTATGCCTTTAAGCAGAGATTGGCGTGCCTCTTTGTAGACTTGTTGGTCTCCTGATTTGAAGGCGCTGTCACGTGCTCTTAGTAGGGCTCTCACCTCACTGTTGAGCCATGGCTTCTGGTTTGGGAATACTTTAACAGTCTTTGTTGTTGTTACACTCTCAGTATAGAAGCTGATGTATGAGAGTACGGCAGATGTGTGGCCCTCCAAGTCTGATCCTTCTGCAAAAACACTGCAATTCGTGTTATCAAAACAGTCTTGTAGGGCCGTGGTGGTGGTCCACATTCGTACAGATGTTTTTTGCCTTTGAATTAGAGGTCTATAAGCAGGGATCAGGGACAGAGAGAGATGATCAGAGAGTCCGAGATGTATGCGTTTCCCGCTAGCTCAATCGCAGTGTCTGGGGTAAAAGAGTCCAGCCAAGTCTCTGTGATGATCATAACACAGTAATCCAAACAGCGTGAGGTGATCCACAGCGCGAGGTGATCCACAGTCGTAGCTCATCCATCTTGTTATTTAGTGACCGTGAGTTGGTGAGGAAGAGACTCGGAATAGCCATGTGGGTTAGCACGTAGCCAAGCTCTCAGCCCTGCTCTCTTCCCTCGCTTCTGTTTCCTGTGCCTCCGTCGCCTACGCCATTTCAGTGGTGGTATGGTGAAATTAGAGTCAGTGACCCTCCAGATCTCTGGGGGAATTGAGTCCCAGTCATTGTCAATGAAGGTATGCAGATTTTTGTGGTTTAGAACCGCAAGCAGTGCTCCTGCATGTCGGAGGAAAAGTGAAACAAAAATACACAAAATAAAAAGAAAACCGCTAAGTTGAGGAGAGCGCCGGGCCGCTCATGAAGTCTTTCTTTTTAGTTATGATGAAATGTGTCCATTGATTAAAGTATACTCCTCATTTGAAATCTAATGTCACTCTATTCTTAGTTTCGTCTTTAAAGTACTAAATGACCTTAGTCTAGTCAGCCAGTTAAGTCATTCTCCATCATCTTGTTTAAGCTTGAAACCCGTCTCCTTAAAAAAGCCCATCATATCCCTATCTCCCCTCTGAATCACTTCCTATTTCCTCTAATAACCCTAATTACTCTAAAAACCTTTAACTCTCTACTTAGCTGTTATTTTGTTCTTCCTGAGGCACTTCTGTCTAAGAGGATTATTTACAGTTTTATTTTTAATGTTATCAGGGCACAGAGGCCTTGACCTTGACCATAATTGCTGGATTTGATATAATAATAGCTCTGTGCTCAGAAGACAAAAAGCAAGTTGTCTGATTTTTAAGTTCTTGGAAAATTTTCATTAAAGCACATTTATGGTCTGTGTTTCTCTATTAAGATAAGGAAATGTCGGGTTGTGATTGCATTAATATAGTCTATACACAGTGATAGTAAACATGATCAGTGTTCCCTCTAATTTTTCATGTGTCTGTATAAATGGTAAAGAGCAGTGATGACATTCCTGTTTGTGTGCAAAGTGACCAATGCAAGAAACACAAATGGGCCCTGACTCCCTGATTGTGGTGTCAGAAAGGAGGAGCCTATCTAGGTCAGACCTTCCCAAAGTGTGGGGCCCATCCCCTAGGGGGGGTGCAGAGTCATGGCAGGGGGGGCGCAGTATGAGAAGGAAAAAAAGAAAACGCTTGGACACTGCTAGCACGGGGCGCCCACACAAACGCAAAGCAGGAGATGAAGCATCGCTGAATATGTTTCCAAACCAACTTCATTCTAAGCCAAAGACTAGAAAATATGGTGAAGCATATCTTCCCTTTGGTTTCACATGCACAAGTGCCGAGGTAGGTCTCCCCTGCAGAATTGGTTTTCCCTTTGTCGGGAGCACGTGCTGGGCTCTTCAAATCACGGACAAACAGTATCCCACATTCTTGATTTTTAGTTCACAAACACTTGTTGTAATAAATAACTACTCCTGACATTTTGGAGATGTTTGCTCTTTATACAATAAAGTTACAGCAGGATACAAATAATATCAGGCGAATCCTGCCACGATTTGTTCCCACAGCTGTTTATGTTTTTAAACCTATTTTGCACAGAGAGGCATTTTTTGAAAAATGTATTGATAGCAATGTTGAATATTATTACACAGAAGAAAAAAAAACAGCTACATGTAAAATAATCACACCGTGACGCCTCTGCCTTTGTAAATGGAGGGACAGTAACTGCATGTAAAACTTGAAAATAGTCAGATTAACAGTAACAGTATTTCGTCTCTCTCTGCCATTCTGCAATTCATCTCATGTAAACATTAATGTGGCGCACAGCATGGCGTGAAAAGAGGCACATACTTTTGATGTTGCCAGACGAACTCTGTATTCCTCGTCCGCGAAAAAAACACGGGGACTCAGGGGTTGGTGTGGTTGTGATGTGGCGTGAATAAGGCACGGCGGGACCACGGAGCAACGTTCAGAGCCATCTTTATTTAATTCACGTCACACCACAACCACACCAACCCCTGAGTCCCCGTGTTTTAACACGGCGGGTGTGATTGCGGATGCCGTGCAGGTGCGTCCGCACAGCACCGCAGACCACGCCCCACCACAAAGGAGTTTTAAAAATTCTCAGTTTTCGGTGATTCAAAATGCCGTTTACGTGTGGACGAAACAGCTGCGTTTTCAAAAATACCCGTGTAGTTGCGGACGTAGGGTAAAATAGTATTTTATTACTACCTGTCATTTATTGCAGGTTACTTGTATTTGCTTAATTGTTTACTAAATGTTTGAGGTGTGAAATAAACCCCAATGAAGCAAAATATGGGTGTGTGTGGTTGGAGGATGTGTTAGTGCGTGCACGCGCGGGGGATGGGGGGGGGGGGGGGGGGGGGGGGGGCAAATGTTTTTCGTGTAAAACAAAGGGGGGCCCAGCAAAAAAAGTTTGGGAACCACTGATCTAGGTTGCAGACCATAGTGGATAATCCTTTTCACCCTCTGGATAATGTGTTAAACCCACCACAGGAGCGCATCAATCAAAAGATTCATTTCACCACAGAATCCCACAGGAAAAGGCTCCTACCTCATGGCCAACAAACTTTACAACTCTGTATAGATAGAAAGATACCTTATTGAAAATAACAGTAATTTCACTTCATGGAACAATAAAGTATCAACCTATATAAGACAGCTAAGAAATTTTCTGTCATTGCTATGCAGACGATACACAGCTGTACTTTTCTGTTAAGCCAAACAACCTCTCCTACCTCAATGAATGTTTCAGTGCCATTAATAAGTCGAAGCTTCAAATTCCTTCCTTCTTAATCCTGGCAAAACAATGGAGTTTTGCTGAGCAGGTCTGTCATTAGATGAAATCATTTAGTAAGAACTTTGGTGCTATTTCTATACAAAAGCAGAATTTTGAATCTCACATCTTAAAGCTCATCCAGTCTTGTTCATTCATTTGAAAAAAAAAAAAACCCATACAGTACAAAATATGATTTAACTATGGAAAATTTATATTAACATGATGTACTTATTGGTGTTATTTTTAATTATTTATATAGATTTATATAGATTATATGATCTATTTTAATCTTTTCTAGCTTTCATTTTTGTATTTGAGCATCTTTAACACAGCAATTTCTGGCCAAAATCTCTGTTTGGTTCCTTTATAATGAAATAAGGGCAAAACATTGATATAGTGATGTGTCTCACAAATAGTCCATTTGAAGGATTCAAAAACATGTAGGCATGCTGGTTACAAGTCATGCAATACACAGTCACATCTCTTTTTGTACCTTTCTTCCTTTACATGTTGCCAAGTTTGCTGTGGGCTAAATTGGTTTTCTGGCAGCAATGCTCAGTGTGCAAAACATGTTCATATAACCTTTGTTACTATGAGATATGGAAAATGGTCTTTTGGTATTTCTGATGTTTTGCGTAAGTGCCTAATCACTATGCACGTACATTGCCTTGTATACTTTTTAAAAAGATTGAAGCAGTCCTTATTTTGTCCTTGTTTTGGCATATAAGTATAAAACACAGCAGGTACTTTAGTATTTGTGGGACATAGAGACATTACAGATCAAGAGGTTATGGCTGAGTGGCTGCAGTCTTTGAAAAATAGTATGAAGCCAAAAATCAATATTAGGAAGACAAATTGGAGGATAAACTGAAGAGGGAAAGTGAAGTACTTTTCACCTTGACTAGAGAGATTACTTTCAGTTTGTTTGTTTTTGGCTCGGCAAACATGCCACTAGAAGAGCTTTTAATATGTGAAATAAATTTAAGGTAGCTCAGTTCATCTTGCAAGTTTCACTTTCAGTCAAGGTATATTTTGTTATTCTAATAGTCCTTCTTCAACATCTAACGTAGTGCTACTGAACAACAATATACAAACACATTTGAAAAAGAATCAGACATTGTAAATGGTAAATAAAACAATGCTATGATAATCAAACTTCCCCAATATAGAGTAATAAAAGTGCCTCTATGGCCATATCAGTGAAATTCTGAATTTTACAATCTTGATGCCTTTGCACGAAGGATTTTGAATGACACCAACAAAGTTTGCACTTGCTCTGCTTAATTCTGTTGGAGTCAAGTATATTCCAAATGGCAAAAATGGCGTTAAGCATTTAGTTTAACATGGCTGACTTCCTCTAGGGTTGGGGTATGACTGTTGAATGCTCTGAATGCACCTGCTGCCAAATTTGGCACATGACGATCATACCCGAGTCTGAAACAGACAGGTTCAGTGGAGCCATTTTTCAAGCCCACTGCACCAAAAATAAAGTTTTTACCACATCTGATGCATGCATGAAGTTTTCACACATTTTTAAAGCATCCTTCACTCCTCAACAAGTGCAAAACAAAAAAAACTTAAAAAGGTAATATAAAATATACAATCATTATATCATATCTATTCTAAACTAATAACTAAACTAGCAACCAAAATGATGAAAAAAGGTAACATAAAATGACTAGAAAAAATATATGCTAAATATTTTAAGATTTATTTTACAATTTTTTTAGACAATAAAGATTTCACAGTGGTGAAGATGTGAATATAGATTGCACAAGGTTGTAAAAGAATAAAAGACAGGCATCATGTGACACAATGCTTTATTCTGGTCTCCCTTCTTAAACTGTGGAGTATGTCATTGTCTCTGCTTGCCTTTCTGTAAAAATTACCACGTGTCATTGTATGAGCGAGCATTATCTGGGAATCATGGATTACACTGGCAACTGTCATTATATATACGAGCTGGTGAAATATTCTAGCCTGGGTCAAATTGGAGAGACTGATCAGAGCAGAGTGTCATCACATAAACAACACTAACAACATGAATGAAAACATGGCCTTCAACTGTCTTACCTTTGTAATTTACAGTTACTTTCTAAAGGTGCATGAACGTACGCATAACGAAAACCAATGTCGAGTTTAATTTAGAAGACAGGGATTAGCTAAATAGATCTGGTCTTTGCGATAGCCTATAGTAAAGAAATCACTTATAGTTTTAAGAAATTTAAATATCATATTGTTATCTATGCTGCCTGTGGGCTAATGGCACGCTATAATGCTCACATGAGCATTATACAAGCGTTTGCTGCTAAAGCCAGTTTTGGAAGCCTTTGTTAAAGATACAAAGGTTGTAAATTTTGATATGAGTGGGTGTGAGAGTATTAATGCCCTTGCACTTTCCTTTAAAAGAACTCTGAGTAATGGCTATATAGTGGAGACAGTTCTAGTTATTATGTCTAGTGCAGTTTTTTATGGCATCTGTGCTAATGCCTTTCAGCCACAGATATGTGCAACGCACTACAACATCTCAGTGTTCTTTTACTACATCTTTAATGCTCACTGCGCACAAAGTCCCTCAAACTAGGATGAGGCGTGAAGTGATGTAATCAACTATTTCAATTACATTGATTAATATGCTGTGGAGAGTCCCCAGAGAGCAGTGAGAGATCTATGAGGAGGGATTTGTGAAGAAAGTGGTGATTAGTTTTTGCTGTGTGCGTGTGTGTGTGTGTGTGTGTGTGTGTGTGTGTGTGTGTGTGTGTGTGTGTGTTTGTAGTAGAGAGAGATAGCTTGGAGGGTAGTGTGGATTTCATGAAATGGGTTAATGCTTCAAACTTATAGTTTCCATGACAACAGCAGTCTGATGAAGGATATGTAATTTGTGAAACTTAGTTGTTGATGCTGTAAGTATTTTTGACTTTGGTCTTGTTTTGCCCATCCCAAACATGCCCTGGTTAATTTAACCCTTTAAGACCTACCATAGAACAAGTCCGCCAGACCTTATGTTTACATTTTTACATACTGTAGGCCCATTTTTTTGAGTATTTTAACTTACTATACATCAATACAACCCTTATATCCCACATTTTAATAATATGTGTGTAACAAATCCATAGTAACTATAGAAATTGCTAAAAAAAAGTGCAATAAACCACGAAAAAATTGAAAAACGTTTTTTGTTTTTCACATATTTTTGTTGATACAAAAATATCAAACCTATATTGTCATGGTCCTGGGCCATGTTGGCCCAGTGTTCTTAGTTTTCTTGTATGTTTTATTCCATGTTTCCCCTGCCCATTATGTCTAAGTTCTCCCCGTGCTCTCTCTTCCCCCTGTGTGCCCTCTATGTATTTATGAGCCCTCGTCTCCCTTTGTGGTTGTTTCATGTTTCCCCAGCCCGTTATGTCTGTGTTTTCCCCGTGCTCTCTCTCCTCCTGTCGGAACCTCTGTGCACTTCCTGTTTACCTTGTGACTCTCACGCCCGTACATGTCATGTTCAGTTCACCCTGCCCTGTCTCGTTATGATTATCAGTGTCACCTGTGTTCCCCGTGTGTTCCCACTTTCCTCGTTAACCCTCTGTGTATTTCTGTCTGCGTCTCCCTCTGTTCAGTGTGACGTCGTCCCTCATGCTGCGTGGATTTCCCTGTGTCTCTCTCTCCGAGTGTTAGTTTACTTTTCCCAGTTTAGTTTTGTATTTCCTATGTCCTGCCTCTTCAGCAATAAAGCTGCCTTTTTGAGTTCATTCCCTCGTGCCTGTGAGTCCTGCATTTTGGGTCCTCCTCCTGCCTGCCACACAGCCGAGCCTTGACAGTACGACGTCACCAGATATGGACCCAGCAGCACTCAACCCACCTGAAGAACTGCGTCTGGACATTATCTACTCCGTGGAAAGACTCCTGCATCTGTGGCTCGAACATGAGGGAAAGGAATTTCGCCGTGCTGTGGAAACCAAACTACAGCGTTTAATCTCTGGTCTTCCCTGGCTACTCAGTGCGCTCCACCCACTCGAACAGGATTTAATCCGCAACGAGCTCCACCTTCATCCCCCAGCTGCTACTACCCACCTGCCTGAAGGGCCGGATGTGGAGCCGCTCGGCCCGTCAGAGCCATCATCAAAAAAGAAACGGCATTCACGCCGCCGACGCGCCACCCCACAGCCGGACATTCGGCCTTCTAATTCACCTGCTGTGCTACCAGAAGCTCCGTCGGCTCCCTCGCTGCTACTTCCAGCTCGGTCAGTTCCCTCGCAGCCCTTCACAGCTCAGTCAGCCCCCTCGCAGCCCTTCACAGCTCCGTTAGCTCCCTCGCAGCCCTTCACAGCTCCGTTAGCTCCCTCGCAGCCCTTCACAGCTCCGTTAGCTCCCTCGCAGCCACCCTCAGTTCAGTTAGCTCCCTCGCAGCCACCCTCAGTTCAGTTAGCTCCCTCGCAGCCACCCTCAGTTCAGTTAGCTCCCTCGCAGCCACCCTCAGTTCAGTTAGCTCCCTCGCAGCCACCCTCAGTTCAGTTAGCTCCCTCGCAGCCACCCTCAGTTCAGTTAGCTCCCTCGCAGCCACCCTTAGTTCAGCTCCATCATCCACACTACCACCTGTTTCTCTTCCACCACAACCGTCACTACACCCAGCCACTCAGGCTGCTACTCAGTCAGTCATTCAACCCATAGCCCTGCCGTTACTATACCCTGTAGCTGAGCCACTAGCCGCCCGACCCACAGCCACTTCAGCCACTCCTTCACCCGTTACACCTCCACTACAACCATCACTGCAGTCTCCAGTGTCCCCAGTGCAGTCTCCAGTGTCCCCAGTGCAGTCTCCAGTGTCCCCAGTGCAGTCTCCAGTGTCCCCAGTGCAGTCTCCAGTGTCCCCAGTGCAGCATCCCTTAGCACAGTCATCCACTCAATCACCAGCTCCACTTTCCCCTCAACTACCACTACCACCTCTAGCTCAATCTCCTGTGCACTCACCTCTGGTTCATTCTCCTGTGAAGTTATCTACTTCACCACCATCAGTAGCTCAGCTCCCACTCTCACCCGTGTCTCCAGCAGCTCAGCTCCCGCTCTCACCCGTGTCTCCAGTAACTCAGTTAGCTGCCCAGCAGCCACTCTCCGCTCAGTCTCCTGTGTCGCCAGTTTTGCTCATTCACTCCATGCAGAGAGGTAACTGGATTCCTACTCAGGGTACTTTCCATGGTTTAGCCGCCGTTGGCACAGTTTGCCACTCCAGGGCTTCCCCAGAGGCTAGGTCTCAGTCACCAGCTGATTCTGGACCCCTGAAGTTTAAGCAGCCCCCTAAGAACTGCACCATGTTCGCATTGCCTGGGCAGAGTCAGTGCTCAGTGCAGCGCCAGTTGTCCTCATGTTGGCCGAAGGACTTCATGCCTGTTGGCGTTGTTTTGGCCTCCGCTGGAGGGTCCGAGGGGCCCGTTCAGCCTCCTGTCTCCGCTGGAGGGTCCAAGGGGCCCGTTCAGCCTCCTGTCTCCGCTGGAGGGTCCGAGGGGCCCGTTCAGCCTCCTGTCTCCGCTGGAGGGTCCGAGGGGCCCGTTCAGCCTCACGCCGCATCGGCTGGAGGGCCCGAGGAGCCTGTCCAGCCGCCATCTGCAACCGCCTCGTCGTCGCCTGGTCCAGCAGCGTCCGCGACCGCCTCGTCGTCGCCTGGTCCAGCTGCATCCGCGACCGCCTCGTCGTCGCCTGGCCCAGCCGCATCCGAGTCTTCGTCATCGCCTGGGCCAGCCTCTGCCTGTGCTTCTGCTACGCCTGGTCCAGCCTCTGCCTGTGCTTCTGCTACGCCTGGTCCAGTCTCAGCCTGTGCTTCTGCTACGCCTGGTCCAGTCTCAGCCTGTGCTTCTGGTCCAGCTTTGGCTTCCGCCTCTGCAGCTCCGTCTGGACCTGCCTCCGAGTCTTCGTCCTCGTCTGGTCCTGCCTCCGAGTCTTCGTCCTCGTCTGGTCCTGCCTCCGAGTCTTCGTCCTCGTCTGGCCCAGCCTCCTCAGAGCCTTCGTCTGCTGCAGCCTCAGCCTGTGCTTCGCCTGGTCCCGTCTCGACTGGTCCTGTGCCCACCGGGCCTCGGCCAGTACGCCTGACACTGGAGAGCCGCCGCCGCTGCCTTCCGCGCGGCCGGGCCCCTGAACTGCACCGTCATCGCCTGAGTGGCCGCCGTCGCCTTCCGCACGGCCGGCCCCCGGACCGCCTTTGCCTGAGTGGCCGCCGTCGCCTTCCGCACGGCCGGCCCCCGGACCCTCTTCTCCTGGGTGGCCGCCGTCGCCTTCCGCACGGTCGGCCCCCGGACCAGCGCTGTCATCGTCGCCGCCGCCTCCCGCGCGGTCGGCCTCCTGAACTGCTCCGTCGTCTCCTTCACCGCCGCCGTTGCCTCGCGCACGGCCGGCCTCCTGAACTGTTTCCACGTCGCCGCCGTTGCCTCGCGCACGGCCGGCCTCCTGAACTGTTTCCACGTCGCCGCCGTTGCCTCGCGCACGGCCGGCCTCCTGAACTGTTTCCACGTCTCCGCCGTTGCCTTCCGCATGGTCGGCCCCCTGAACTGCTCTGTGTTTGGGTTATTTTCTTGGGCTCCGGTGTTTGCTGTGCTCTTTTGTTTTCTGTTCCGGGCCCTCCGTCCTGGGCCCCCGCCGCCCGCCCTGGGTTGTTTTCTGTTTGGTTTTGTTTTTCGGTGTTTGGGCTGTCTGGAGCCAGCCCTTGAGGGGGGGGTACTGTCATGGTCCTGGGCCATGTTGGCCCAGTGTTCTTAGTTTTCTTGTATGTTTTATTCCATGTTTCCCCTGCCCATTATGTCTAAGTTCTCCCCGTGCTCTCTCTTCCCCCTGTGTGCCCTCTATGTATTTATGAGCCCTCGTCTCCCTTTGTGGTTGTTTCATGTTTCCCCAGCCCGTTATGTCTGTGTTTTCCCCGTGCTCTCTCTCCTCCTGTCGGAACCTCTGTGCACTTCCTGTTTACCTTGTGACTCTCACGCCCGTACATGTCATGTTCAGTTCACCCTGCCCTGTCTCGTTATGATTATCAGTGTCACCTGTGTTCCCCGTGTGTTCCCACTTTCCTCGTTAACCCTCTGTGTATTTCTGTCTGCGTCTCCCTCTGTTCAGTGTGACGTCGTCCCTCATGCTGCGTGGATTTCCCTGTGTCTCTCTCTCCGAGTGTTAGTTTACTTTTCCCAGTTTAGTTTTGTATTTCCTATGTCCTGCCTCTTCAGCAATAAAGCTGCCTTTTTGAGTTCATTCCCTCGTGCCTGTGAGTCCTGCATTTTGGGTCCTCCTCCTGCCTGCCACACAGCCGAGCCTTGACATATATAGCTCAAAATTGTAAATGAAAAAAAGTTGCACAAAGTCCTTTCAAACTACACAAAATTTATTTGGAGTTTTTTCATCAATTCATTTTTGAGATATAATCATTTTTATAAACAGTAGTAAAAAACGAAAATCAATAAAATGCATATTGGGCACAATTTAACAACATGACAATAAAAATACAACATCAAAATGAACTATTTATAATAGTACAATACAATAATAGTACTTATAAGTGTCACAGGAATTTATATACAGAAAGGCACAGTCAAATATTGCTGTTCAGTAGCCCCGGTGGAGCATAACCAATAAATAAATAAATTAATATTTTGCACAATTTGGCAACATGACAATAATTTAAAAAAAAGTTTACAATAGTGCAGTAAAAGTTCTAAGTGTCACATTACTTTTAGAGAGAGAAAAAAGTCAAATATCATTCTTCAGCAGCAGTAGTGGAGGTGTGATAGGCCCTGTGACAGTTCCTGTCCACAATGACGCACAGAGCCACTTTGCATGCCTCACACTTGAAGGGTGTGCACTTCCCACACAGCCTGCACTTCCGGCGCCCCTTTGTGGCTTTGTTTTGACCAGATGCCCCTTCAACAATGGCAACTGGGATGTGTTGGTAGCTCTTCGCTCCTGATTGTGAGGACACCCCACAGAGTTCAGCGACCAACTGCTCCTGGAAATCCTGGTGCGTCATTGGCTGCTGCTCCAGTCTGCCACAGAGCTCCTTGCTGACCAAGTAGCTGTTTGTGACAGCAATGTCTATAAAGTGGTGCAGAACTGTCACATACCACTTCCTGCTCTTTCTCCATGAAGAATAGGAGCCAATCAGCTGGTCTGACAGATCAACTCCTCCCATAAAGCGGTTGTAGTCCTTTACAGCTGATGGCACTGGCACCTCAATTGCTCTGTGTTGTCCTTCAGCCTTGCACATCCTTTTCACGGTGTCTCCTGAGAAGGCACTGTGCAGAGTTGAGCACACACTCACCTCCCTTGTGTCCATCCACTTGATAAAAATGAGAGGGCCCTCTCTGATCCACCTGATTGTCCCTCGTGGAGATTTTTTTGTCAGGGCGTTAAGTTTGGTTTTTGGGACTCCAACTCTAGTGTCCCGAAATGTCCCACATGCTCCAAACCCCAGATCATAAAGGTGGTGAAAAAGTGCTGGGCTTGTATAAAAGTTATCACAATAAATGTGATATCCTGTTCCCAGGTAGTTTTTGTTTATAAGTGCCATCACAGCATCAAATGACAGCCCCTTCCCAGTTACCAGAGTTGACCTCCCTGTATAAATGTTAAAATCCACTGTGTAGCCTGTGTTGTCAGATAGCACAAAAAGTTTTATCCCCCACTTTGTTGGCTTGCTTTTTATGTATTGCTTCAGGAAAACTCTGGCTTTAGTGGAAACCATGCGCTCATCCACAGAGAGGTTTTGCTGTGGGTGGTATACAGCTTTGCAGGATACACGTAAACTGTCATACAGGGGACGTAGTCTGTGCAGGCAGTCATAATCTGTAGTTCCTTTTTTTCTGTCATTGAGAGTGTCTTCCGCAGGGTCACTCATATGAATATTCCAAGTGATGGTGAGGAACCGGTCTCTGGTCATGACCTCAGAGGGATATTGCACATGAAAAATCGAATTCACGCGCCAAAAATCTCTCATTTTAGGCAGCTTTAGAACCCCCATGTAGAGTGTTATGCCAATGTAATGGTACAGTTCAGCCTCTGTGAGATCAGTCCATGTGAATTTTTTGCCTGCAGCAATATTTTTAGCTGCATTTTTGTTTGTGTTGACACACAGTGTTCTTATAGCAGCATGGTCAAAGTATATCTTGAATAGTTCAGATGGCGATGGAAGGTCCACACATTCTGAAAATGGCAGCTGCACACCTGGCTTTCTTTTTGGACAGAAATTCGGTAGAGAATGAGGCAAGCTGTCAGGGTCCTTTTCACTCATCCAGGCAGCTGCATCACCGGGAAGTGACCTGGAGCGCTTGCCTCTTTTTGCCGGAGGACAAGTCATCCGACTCCTTCCCCTCCCTCTGCTTCCCTCCGGAGTAGGGGCTGCTTCAGTTGAGCAGGAGACTTCAGTTCCCTCCTCTTCAACATTATCAACACTATACACAAAAGAAATTGTACCATCTGTTCAATTTGTAAAGCACGAGAGTTATATAACGGTGCGTAATTTGGGCAAAATTGTGTCGCGGTGCGAAATTCCTCTTTTGCACTGCAAACGTAATTTTTCCTACGTTTCTCTTCCATAAAAAACATTATTTTATTTCAAACAATATACATACTTGTCTTGGCAAGGGTCAATCCCTTCAACGAAGTCGGCCTCATCCTCACTGTCGGCAGAATCAGGATCCGACAAATGGCCAGAAGCTCCGTATTCAGGAGGGGCGGTAATCAGATCCAAAGCTTCGCGCAATGTGAAGTATTTGGTGTGTCTGGATTGTTGCTGCATAATAATGTAATGGGTGGATGTGTTTGAGTGTGTAAAAAGTGTGTGTTCTGTGTTTTGTACATGTATGTTTCTAGAAAAAGCGACAATATACACGAGCGAGAGAAAAAACGAAATTTCCCGGGTGAAATGACGTCACTTCCTGTTGTTGTTGTACAGGTCCACGTGATAGGTCACGGTGACAACGTGACGAGGCATAATCAAAGTAGGAAGTGATGTGTACGGCTGATCAGATCGATAAAGAGTCTGGCTGAGGATTATGTTTTTTTTTTTATTTGTTCACTTTTTACATGATTTCTGCAAACATATTAGAGGAAGGAAACATCTCTCTGGGAAAAGCTGCATGTGCGATATGTAAGTACAAGTTCTCCAGTTTCATATGCAAAAAAAATTATTGCGCTAGCTTACGTGGTTGCAGTTCTACTGGGATTTAAAAATAGTTAGGCAAATCGGAGCGGGACCGCTCTGCTCGGTTCTAAAGGGTTAATCATAACACACATGACCTGATGTGGCCTTCACTGTCCGTTTTAGGAAGAAGAAACACTCCGGCATTCTTAAACATTCAGATTAGGTCTATGTTCACATAACAAACATCAAAAACCTCATCTGACTTAAGTTTGGCAGATTGCTCAATCAAGGCCATCTTCTCGGGTATAACCAGACAGCTTCCAGTGTGCTTCTTGAAAGTCTCAAAGAGCACTTTTTTGAGGAATGGCTTACATGAAACTAGCAGAGCCTTATTATGCAAAAATGGGGCAGGCAACACTAAGGAACAGATTGATCAGGGACAGTTGTTCTCCCAATAGCAGACACACATCTCTTACTTTCTCCTTTCGGATTCTACATGGTTAGCTCACTGTTCTTGTCTAAAGTTGTCTTAACTTATTTATTACACAGTGTCTCTGAATTTTCCTCATCACCATCTAATGATAAATTTCACATTCATTTGAGCATCGTACCATGATAGTCTGTGCCAAGTGTTTTCTATAATTCTCCATAACTGGAGCGCGCCAATACAATATTTAGTCTTTGTCCATCTAAATCTCAAAATAAACAACTCTGAAAAGTCACACATTTTCAATTCTTGGAGCCTGATATCATCCTAGCCATACTTAATTTTGTGGCATTTGACACTCAGCACCCTATAAAGTTTACGAAAAAATAGTGCAGTGACCGAAGAATATCCAGTTAAGTAGAGGATCCTAAGGGGATAAAAATGCCATTTTGATGTGAGAGGTCACAAGAGAGTGGGAAAACGTGTTCAAGCTAACACACAGGCTAAAAAAGTGCTGATAATATCTCTGTACAACTGAGATGTGCAGAAAGGCTATTTCAGGGCAACAAATACCCATCCATGCTAGTTTGTAGCTTGTCAATTCTGGGCTCCAGGAGATGTAAACCTCCATACAATGTCTCTTTAGAGAAACTGAAGGTTCTTCTTACACTTTGGCTTGCCCTGGCAGGTTTTTCCTTATTTATAAGTTGGGTTCGAGCTAATATCTTTGTCATTATTGAAATGTGAGTAGTTAATTAATAGACAAACCTTGAAAATGTATTTCACATTTTCTCAGAACCCATCTTGTTATGTGTGCTCAATAGTACACAAGGACAGAACCTGTTGAACCATGTTACCATTGCTACCCAAGGAAAACTTAAAATAAACAAACAAAAAATCTTGTTTTTGATATAATGTCCAAAAAGAAAACACCGGGTAGCACACCTGTTAGTAAATCACAAAATTATTACAGCTATTTCTATGTATCTATCACCATACAGTATGTATTTAAAATCATCTTGATATGTATTTTGATAAAATAAACTTTACGCGAGGTTCACTTAACAGTCTGTTTCCTAAGTGTTTAACTCTATCTCTCAGTCTTTATTTGGAAAGAGATTTGCTCAGTTGCTCAAACTGCATAAGCCAATAAAGATTTCAAGATGTTGATAAATGTTTTCAAAAAATCTAGTTAATAGAGTTTGAGTTAAGATTGCTTTGTCATGCCCTTATGCTGTCATATTGTGCAGTAAGCCCTGTCATGTCCCTGCTTTTCATTGTCCCTCTTTTCTAATTTTCTCACATTTAAAGTGTGACTATTTTAAGATACCTTTTTTAATACCTTGGTAGAAACTATATAATATATACTGTTAAAAGATCACTGTTGTTTCAAGTAGATATCACAGTATCACCCAATAGCCCATGTTGCATTCTGCGTCTCACACTATGAGATTGCCCGGAGCAGGATAAACACACCTCTCAGAGCTACCTTATCATGTTGGCTATAGACCCTGGCTTATTCCACTCACTGACAGCTACCTTTAGAGCTAACTAATAGCCCTGCCACCCACCTTTAATTGGAAATCTATGGCTGCATTTATTTTAGAGCACAGCTGACAAGCGCGAGTCTACACGTTTACGTATTATCAAACTGCAAACAATCAATTACTAGTGGACAGGACCTGATATTTCATGGGCAGTGCTTTTATCAATACATAAGAAGGATGAGAGGTCAGAGCTGAAGAAGAGTTTGTGGGGAACAGATTGTAGTGTGTATCAGATGAAAGCTCTTCTTTACCAGAACAATACCAAGAAGCATGGCCAAGATATAGACCACTAGTTTGTGAAAAGTTAAGAGCTTTTAGGAACTTCCTGTTAGATGTTGTAAGTCTTTCCTGTTCCTTCAGCATATAAGGTACTGATCTCACAAATTAGGTTGGTTATACATGATTGTAAACTGTTACAAGTTTCACAGGATTTTCCTGTTATTTTTTAAAAACATGAACTATATGTAGAACTAAAATAACTAAAATGAAATTAAAAGTAACTGAATAACCATGACATTTAAATCTTTTTAAGAGTCACAAATGTAAAATATTGTCACAAATATGTAATGCTAATTTAATCAATGAAACTGTTAAGTTGAAATGTAACACAGTATGAAGTAAAAAGTGTAAAGTTAAAAAAAAAAAATCAGGTAATGTTTATGTGTCGATTTATGGTTTTCTTCTGTTTTTGTTCTACTGCAGAATATTTTTAAGGTGGTTATCTGCTATAAAAAGACAGGCCAGGAAAATCTCCTTCATGTTTTTCTGTGTTTTATGCTCTGTTACTTTGACACAAAGGCATCTGCTGTGATGCTTACACCTCTGATAAAGTTTCACAAGTGTCAGCTTTCTTTTTATAGCATATTACAATTCCAATAACATTTTTCTGGACTTTAAAAAAACCCAACACATGCATATGAAGTGTATACAGTTGTAACAATTGTTACTGAAAAATGTGTTAAATGTATATATATTCTAGTTTTATGTACAGTTACATCTAAAATATATTACTGTTAAAATGATAAAAAATGAACAGTAATTATGAACACAGTTACCAGTTTTACAAAAGTCTCATGTTATTAGCTGAAAACATAAATTGAACATCTGTGAATATAATACTTTTCATGTGTTTTGGCCCAGTTTTATGGAGTGTGAATTAAAAGCTTTGATCTACTGCATCTACAGTGTGTGTGATTGTATATTTATGTTCATTTTAATTTGAGTGGGTGTGTCTGTGGGACTTGGTGATTTGCAGCATGCAGGCAGGAGCCATTTAATCAAACGAATGTGTCACAATGAGAAGAACTTTGAATATTCTGCACTCTTCTTGGAAAACAGGACAAAAACTTGACCTTGGTTATGAACAAAGCACAACTTGTATTCAGTAACTCTTCATGCTCTGCAGCTTCATATCTGTTTGTTCATATTGTTTCATTTGAGAGCCCATGTTCGAAAGTTCAAAGTTAAAGTGCCTGTTATTTATTTATATTTTTAAAGTTGTCCTGTAGTTTCTTAGCAGCACCATGGACATTTGTCAGGCTGCATGAGGCTTTTGTGAAGGGATTGATGGTGAGTGATGAATTAGCATAGTAATTGATAATTACTCAAAGATCAGCAGGGCCATTGTTTCTTAGACGGCTCAACATGTTTTCCCTCAGGTTTGGGTCAGCTTTAAAAGGAGAAATATAATTGAGTGCCTTGTGGCTTAATTAACGAGCTCGCGCTAATTACTGGAAAATGAATGAAGAAAAGGGGCCACACATGTGCACATGCTCGAGACTTTAATTCTTTTCATTTAAGGTTCCACAAGTTACTTTGAACATAGACAATTTGTCCTCAGACAAATTACTGATACATAATAACTGTGAAAACTGATTGACTACTAGATTAATAATCAAAAAATACCAAAAAAATGCAGCTTCTCAGCCAGGGGCGGAGCGTGGGGGTGGCTTACTGGGCTTAAGCCCGGGTTGTTTTGTCAGAAGCCCGGGGTCTTTTGGAGTGTAATTTTCTCATAGTTAGATGCCTGGCTGACAACTGTATAAAACAAAAAGTACACACAATATTGGAAGCACATAGTGCACACCGTGGGAATTTACGACTGTGTGTGAATCCCCCCTGATATTGGTATGATCTGAGCTCAGGCACTAAGCAACTGAGCGAGGGGGCGGGGCAGCTGCTGCCTGTGAGTGCGCTGTTGGAGAAACGGAGCCAGCCATACTAAGGAGATCTTAAGTTTGACCAGGTACCAAAGCAAATCATTTGTACCATTCAAATAATGTAAATATGACGGTGAATCACGAAAGATTGATATCAAACTGATCACTTGACCAATATTACATTACTTGCTCTTCAAGTGAGTCAACAAATGGCGAAATGAAAAGCCGAACAAATGCTATTTTTTTTAGAGAGTCTTAGCTTACGTGTGTTTATTTCATATTTTCAGTTCTTACCCTCCCCGACTAAATCGGTTTCAGTTATGTACTGAAATATAAGAATGGACATTAGAGGCTTCTTTCAAAGAAAAAACTCAGGTAAATGTTATTTTATATATTGTATGTTTATATATTTGTATGTTGTTCAGTATATTTCTATGCAAAACAAGAGGGATTTCAGTACACAGCAGGATATTCACATTTGTAACCAGATATTTACACTTTAGGGAGAAAACATAAAACATTTTTACTGTACAACATCAATTTAGAGTAAACTTTTGTTTTAGATAAATATTGAAATATATTTTGAATTAGTTAAATGTCAGAATAAAGAGAGACAGAGCTTTCTGTTTTTTATCACTTTCATCAAATTTAGGAGTACATGTACACTAAGTTTATTGTTAATTAATAAGAAACTCCAGACGATTCCATTCTGAGCTGAAGAAGCTTCTGATAGGTTAGTAGAGTCCATGTGAGTAAATTGGTGGCACAGCTGTGGATGCATATAAGGCAAAACACAGAGCCTGTTTCTTTGAAATGGGAAAATCAAGCGATATCAACCAAAACACCAGGAAGAGAACTGTGGAGCTCCATAAGTGTGGCTCAATTTTGAATACAATTTGGTGCCATTTGCAATTAAGAAATACAGATAGTTTCTCTCTTTACTCTTAAAGTTAACAAATATGTTTTTTATATTTATCAATCTAAAAAAATAAACATTTAGTCTGATTTGATGTTACAATTAAAAATGTGTTTGTGTTTTGATCTGAAGAGTGTGTAAAGTGTTGATGATTGTCAGCACAAAGAGAGAGAGAGAGGAGAATGAGGACAGAACAGAGATGAACAAGAGCAGGTGAGACACACATGTTAGTCAAATGGTTGTTTACCAAAAGTGTCACCGTATCATAGCTACTCATGTATCTCGTACCTAGTGTTTCTTTTTAGGTTTGCTATTTTTCAAATTCTATATTTATTAAGTTATGCAGGCTTGTTTGCACAACAAGGCTAAATAATTATATAAACTTTTCTCAATCTAAATAGTGTACTTTGGTAGAATTAAAAAAACAAGTGTAGTGCAGGTCTATGATGATTTTTAGTGCTACTATCATCTAGTTCTGATTCTGGTTCTGTCTTGGTTAAGTCCTCAATAGTCCTGATTTTGAACTGTTGTAGTCCTGTTTTAATTCCGGATCAGTTCTGGGTCTGATTGAATTGGGGTTTAACCCTCGTGTCTTGATACAGCCCCGACTTTGTTCTGCCTTGCTGCTTAATTAAAAAACTAGTTTAAGGTGTCCTGCACATGTGATATATATTTTTCCCTATATGAAGTCATTTTTTTTGAACAAAACTCAAAACAGAGCCTATTAGTCTTTCAGTCATTTCTAACCCCCCCCCCCCCCCCCCTTTTTTTCAAGGTAGAGTTATTTTTTTCCAGTTTATTTAATAGAAAAAAAGAATAATGTATTTGTGAATATACATTGGTTAGTCTGTTGTTTAATTTCCAACAAAATCATAGATCGTAGAGTTACCATTAAAATACATAGGAGTGAGTGCTGGTTTGTGGAAGGTGCTATGTTATCCCACCACCTTGAATATCATGGCGTCAACGTTCTGCCTAATATAATGTGACACCTGCCACATAAATAGTATGCCTAAGGTGGAGGAAAAGAGAACTCTTATGTGTTCCTGTGCTGTGGAGGAAAGCCTTTCATTTGTGTCTGCACCGTCAGACTTAGGTATGAAACTTCATAACCTATGTTTTATCTCTGTTTTATCCTTACAGAAAGTTCTGTGTGTGGAGTTACTTCAGAATGAAGAAAAAAGCAAGACTGCCGAATGTAAGTTATGCAGTGCAAGTATTTTGGTGGTAGCAGTGTTGGGAACTTCAACACCACAAACATGATTAAACACTTACAGAAACACCACAGAAAGGAGTACACAAAACTTATCTAGGCCTCCAATACTAAGAAGAAGAAAAGTGTACCGTATCAACAAACACTTTTGGAAAACATTCAGAGGTGTGAGAAACTCCCTCCAGAAAGCAATAGAGCAAAGCTGATAACGGAGAAAATTGTTGAATTTGTCGTGTTCGATGACCAACCCCTTTCTGTTGTGGATACTGTCCATTTTTGATGCTTAATGGAGCATTTGGAGCCTCGCTACGTGCTGCCAAACAGACATTTTATCTCTGAGTAAGCTATCCCAGAGAAGTACAAGCAGGTGTGTAAGTTCATCTCTGAATGTTTGGAAAGCATTCCCACGTTAAGGTTAACAACTGATATCTGGAGCTCGGATGTTTGTCTATTGTCATTACTAAGTCTGACTGTACAATGGATAGACTCAAGTTTTACTTTGCAAAAAGCAGTGCTGCTAAAGAGTTTGGTTCACATTCAGGAGAGTCCATCGCTACCGCTATGGAGTGTTTTGTCTTTTTAAATGTGAGTATGAACTCATACAAAATGCAGCACGACATTAATAAAAACAGTTTTGTTTAAAAAATTGACTATATCGGATTCATATCGGTATTGGAGATATCCAAATTTATGATATTGGTATCGGACATAAAAAAGTGGTATCGTGCCATCCCTAGTTATAAGCTAGCATTATGTCAGCTAATGTTAGGCTTGTTATACCTTGTTGGGTCATAAAAAATCAAATTTTCCCTCTGATAAAGAGTTTGATTATATTCTGATGAGAGTTACACTAAGCATCAGAGTTCAACAATTAGTTTCACTTCAAAGAAAGTTTCACTTATGCTGACTAACAGCCGCTAGCAGAGGCCGACATGGAATTAAAGCAAAACCAGAAGTTTTTACCAAAAGAAAAGTTCCAGATATTAAAAAAACTCCCCTCAGTTTCGCTGTCAATATAATATCACCAGTCTAGCTACGATGATGGACTTGAACTGAGAGGGGTAAGAAAACAAAATAAAGTTCACAGCAACTTTGAGGCTCACACTAGGGCTGCGCGATTAATCGTTAGAAAATTGCGATCTCGATTCATACTTATGTGCGATCTCATTTCCAAATGACAACGATTAAAAAAAAAAAAAAAAAAGACGACGACGACTGTACCGCATTTTGATCCGGGACGTAATCTGCATGAAAACAAGCGCTCACTCTTCCTGCTCAACAAATGACAAGGGCGGAGCCTTATACCACGTGATACAGAAGCTGTGCCGTGTGATGCTAAAATTAGCAGGGAAAAAACAACGGAGAGCACATCAGGGATGACGAGAAAGTGACTGGAACCACCCAAACATCAATAACGGGAACCTTATACAGCGCTTCCCTATACCCGTCGAACTCCCACAGGCACAAAGAAATTACGGAGGCTATCACTTATCACCTGACCAAAGATATGGCTCCCATCAACACTGTGCAAAACGAGGGATTTAGGAAAATGATCAACACCCTAGACAAACGCTACACAGTGCCGTCCCGCAACTATTTTTCTATTGTTGCACTACCTGCTCTATACACGCAGAGTCGAGCAACGGTGGAGACGGAATTTCAAGCAGTACAACATTTTGCGGCAACAACAAAACGTGAGACATTTGTTGTTTTTATGTTTATTTATTGTTTTTATGTTCAGTCTCAACTGTTACGAAGTTGATGTCCAGTTAATAAGTGCAATACATATTTATACTGGAAAAGAAAATCGTGAGAGAATCGTGATCTCAATTCTAAGCCAAAAAATCGTGATTCTCATTTTATGCAAAATCGTGCAGCCCTAGCTCACACCATACTGTATAAGTCTGGAATTATGCTAATTATCGCGATTTTGTCATTTTATTTGAAGAAGTTATTACAGAAAAAAGAAGTATGTGCATTTTTGTAAATACATACACAACTAGAAATAGTGAATGAAGGGATTGTTACCCATTTATTTGGGGCTTACCCTCTTTTCCTTGCTAATGTTAGTGATATTACTTTTATTTGCTATATAATTATTATTATATAATTTTGGTCTTTTTTCATCTATTTTTCCTGTGTTTATTCCCTTTCTGTAAGGTACAGAGTCTGATACTCTTGGTTTATTCCCCCTCCACTAAGCCCACCAGTGCTTCTTGTCAGTCATTTAATCTGGCAGAGGTGTTATCAACCTAATGACAGACCCAATTTCCTCTTCCTCTAATGACAAGCAAATAATACCATCACATCAAACTGTAAGCCAGATGAAAGCGAAACCACAGTGCACATAAAAGAAGAGAGGTGATGCAGCTGTTTGTCAACCAAGGACAGGGGTGTCTGTCGATCTTTCTTATCTTTGCCTTTCTCCAGGACGTTTGTTCTTCATGTGCCCGCCTCCGCTTCTGATGTCAGATAGAATGAAAGCCGGGTGTTCATCATCGGGATCCAGGAGACCATCGGAGCACTCACTAGGGTCTCCCATGCGCGCAATTTCCATTTCAAAGCCATCTCCTTTTAATGTTATAATTCCATCTAAGGCAATTGTTAAATGAACATTCCTAACTGCTGACTAGGACAAAGATATTTTGAAAAAAAAAGATAGGAAGATGTATGCATTGGTAATGAAGTAGAAAGAAGGTAGCGAGAGTGCGATCAAAGGTATGGTAATGTCTGTGGTAAAAAGGATAGGAACGTGCAGGGCCTCTGGAATAAGGAGGTGTAGTGAAGAGACAGAAAAGAACGCCTTTTGGGGAACAGCATGTGGAGGAAGACATGCAGCGGGTTGGAGATATTTATATAATATAGCATTAAGGCTATAGATAGGTTGGTTAAGAAATCATCTGAGATGTATAGTCCTCTTGTGGGCAAGCACCTGGGAGCATCTTGGATATTTCATTCCCACTTGTTTCAATGTCTTTAAGAGTGCAGTCCCAAAAAGCAGATAAAGCTGCACCTATGCTGTTGGAAGAGAGTTTTTAAAAATGTCAAAGTGCCGACTGCGCTTTAAAAACTGTAGACACTAATAACAAATCCAGGCACTTTAAAAACTTTGAGAAGAACTACCGAATGAGTTAGGAAGAGAATGGTCCCATTTAGAGTTCCACTTCTCCCCATTTTGTGTCTTTAATACCAATAAAGCTTGCTCACCTCCTCGTCTCCCATCTTTTCTCTCTGTGAGAACAGATGGATGAAGCTGCACCAGTGTCGCAGAAATGAAATTTTGAGGCTGATGAAACACTGACAGCTTTCCCTAGTGAGAAAACAAAGTTCACAACAAAAGACTGAAGCCGTTCCATTTATCTATTCAGACACTGTGATTTAATAATCCGTCTGTAGGAGTGTTATAGTAGTATTAGAATCAGCTGTTACTAACTTGAAGGACCCAAGCTCACATAATGTGATTATGAACTGTGTAAGAGGCAGATACTTTTGCACAGTACAGTTTACAAAAATATTTCAGGGAACAAGTGTTCCCACTTGGCAGGCTGCATCTTGGTAATGCCTTTGGGTACTTATTTGGTTACACTGAAGCCCCCAAATAAATGAACGGGAAGAGAGCTACAACTGTCTATTGTTACTGGGACTAACAACTGCCTGTGTATAATCACCAGCCAAATCTGAATTTCTATTTAGCTTGGTAAAAAGTTTAGATTTTTTTAAAAGCTTTAATTCTGCTGCACATATACAAATCAAAGTTATATGGTGTCAAGGCCTCCCTAAAGACTCAAACAGAGTGCTGGTGTAATTACGACAAATCTGGCTTAACTCAACAGAGCTGTTGAAAGACAAAATGACATGCTGATCTCATGTGCCAGTACAGCAATGCCATTTTGCCACAAAGAAATTCTCCTTTAGATTTTTACTCAGCATTTCTTAGAACCATCTCTATCCGATGTCTTGAGCATAACTCACTGTCTACTCTCTTACGCGTGCCTACTGAGGTATTTATGTAAGAACAAATTAGTTTTGACACATACAAAAGAAAAAAAAACATAAATTTTAATAAAGTGGGTAAAAAAGTCCATAAAAAAGTCTAAAAATCACTCTTCACATATCAGCACGAGAAGGCAATATCACCAAATCTACATGCGTGTCTTTATAACCTCTGACATCATAATTGTGAGCCTTTCATCTGTCTCAGCTGGAGGTATTCTGAGTCAACAAACACAATCTGTTTCTCTTCGCCTTCATCATCATTGTTCTTCTTTCATTTTTCCCCCTCATCTGCAATTAATGCATTTATTTCTAGGCTTCCTCTTGTTCTTCAAAGACACTCACCGGGTACACAGCTGTCGCTCCAACCATCAAAGTCCTCCTACACACCTCCGTCTGCCCTTCATCTCATTTTTTTCCACTCTCTCCTTCCTTTCTATCCCCTTAGAGCTTTGCACAATTACTTTTCTCTATAAATTCCTGAAATCCTCCACGTCTATCTCTCGATCTCCACCTTAAAAGTAGAAACTGGCAAACAAATATAGCAGAAATCTTGGCTCTGATGCTAAATGGTCAAGGCCAGTTTCTGGACTCTCATGGTCTCCATTTGGTCTCGGTGTCTGCAATCGTCCTTTCATCTTCCCACAGGATGCTGGTTGAAAGATCCAGGTGCACATGGCAAACACTTATTCATCTCTGACTTATCATTTCAGTCATGATACCTGACTCTCCACACCAAAACACCACACTCCCGAGCAGGGCACTTTGGGACATGACTAATGCTTTCTCCAAATGTTGTGATTCGTCTAATCTACATTGCCTTCTGGGTGTAAGACTTCCTTGAATGTTTTCTGAGCTTGCTCACATCAGGTTTCCACTTGGTTGGCTAGTTGATATCACCCACCCTGCTTTATATGCAGTCATTCCCCCATGTTTATATGTTGGTTTCCTCTCTGGTTTCTTGCTTCATCACGTTACACACTCATGCATAAGCTCACATGTATGCAGGTGATGTAGTCTAAGAAAGGAGAGAGTCACATAGTTCATGGCACCTGGTTGCTGCAGTGCATCATTATCAATAACAGCCAAGGTTGTGTTGTTTACACTGCCCGAGTATATTCTGCTAGTTGTATAATAGGCCTTTCTTTGTAAGCTTGTTATTTCCAAATAAAGAATACATTAAACTTTCAGGTACAAATGTTTCTCTCCAAGGAGGCTCTCCTCTAATTCAACCAAATATAGCTGCTTAAACATCTTTTCCTTCAGGCTTATTTAGCTAATCAGGGAAAAGAAATTTAGCTGTCAAGAGGGATTCCTTTTATATACTTGGTGTTTGAAACTTTACATTTCATGAACAATCTCGCTCTCACACACACACATATACAGAGCTATACCCCTAGGAAAGAAATTTACTGGTAGATACAAACATGAAAACACATTATTTAATAACATCCAGTACCGTACCTTTTATAATAGATATTAATATTTTATGAAGCATATAATGTTCAGCAGTGCTGTACCTTGACTTTATGGGAAGGCGGAGTTTATAGCAGTGCAATCACAGCTTTTGAGTCTTTGTTAATGAAACTAGTTGTCGATTTAATCAAGCAAACCTACCAATAGCCAGCATGGTGGTGGGTCACAAAACCCGGGATTTGAATGTTTATCACTTGCAATTTATCAATCTTTGACTGTGCTTGGGGTCCCTCTAGCTGACTTGTGTTGAACAAAACTTACCTTGTTTTTCAAAATTTTGAGTAAATATTTATTATTATATATCATATGATCCATCAGAGGGGCCCCAAAACAATCAAACAAATATTTTCTCCCTGGGTACTTCAGCTTCCTCCCACAGTTCAAAGACATGTGGGGTTATGTTAATTGATGTCCCATGTGTGAATGGTTGTCCGTCTCGCTGTGTTCGCCCTACGACAGACTGGCGACCTGTCCAGGGTGCATCCTGCCTCTTGCCTTAGGGATAAGCTCCAGCACCCCCGTGACCCTGAAAAGGTTAAGCGGATGGGTGAACTTATACAACTGATTCATTTTAAATACATCAGCCATATAACACTGAAACAAAAACAACTTTTCAATCTCTGTTCTTTTCTCTCACTCTTCTGTTGGACTATTCTGGAAGTTGTACATTGTAGGCAAGTGTTCAGTACATACTGTTTTTACTGAATTTTGGGACTCATTTTCACTTATAAACTCAACAGACTGAAGATATTCTGTCGCGGTTTCCCGCTGGAGGAGACAGTGCTGTGATTGGAATGAGGTATTTTATTGTGCACAGGTGAATATGAGGCTGTTTGCCATGTCATCAGTCTGTAGCTGTTTGTTTGCTTGTGCATACAGGAAAGGTCAGAACAAATGACCCGTGCCATCCCTGCAGGGAAGTGGGTCATTGGACACACACACACACCTACACACACACACAGAGTCTCTAACGACATCCAGGCCTGTGTGAAATAACATATAAATATCTGAAATGACCTTACCTTGACCCACATAACCAGAAATGAATTTACAACATTCAGCTTAGCTTTTGACTTACAAGCCTCTGCACTGCAGTAACATGTGGCTGCAGTGCTAAAAGCTTTAGGTTGCTTTGTTGCCAAAAATCATCTGGGAGGAGATATTGTGAAGATATAGCACACTGTTGGGACTTTGAGAGAAATTTATCCCTGTAACTCATGAAGTCATGAAATATTGAGTGCGATGGTATCAAACTGCAAAGACGTACTGGTCTCAAGGTAGAACAAGAACAATCTATAAAGAGCTGGGATGATTCAGTTTTGATAATATGTTCGAGCGAGTGAGGAATAGGCAATAAGGTTCAACCCCGGTGACAGATAAACATGATATCTGCATCTTGTGTCAAACCTCATCCTGGCTGCAGTTCTGAAGCCAGCACATAATGATTTTGCCTCCTTTATTTAATCCTTCCAATGCCAAGTGATTGAATACACATATTGAATGTTTGTAAAAGATGTTCCACAGTGTTGTTTAACCTTAACATTATGTGCGTATTTTACTGTATCCAGAAGGGTCTAATTTCATTGATGTCCTTCGTGAATGATTGTAGCTTGACCACTATTGTTCAAAAATGTCTCGCAGATATTGAAACACTTCATCCATCTTTTTTTCCCTTTTTCTTTTTTCCCCACATTTGTCTACATTATTGCTTTGGGAGTTCAACCACAGTATTCACATCAATATTGATGTGAGTAATAACCTTGTGTACGTGTCTTCTTGTTATAGGCAACGCTTTAGATAGTTGGTATTTAGTGATATATTTCATAAGTCTACGCCTTGAGTTGGTCTTCTTGATACTGAATCTTGTGAAATCTTCAATGTCATATCTCTAGGCCATAAAATTTATTTCAGTTTAAATTAAAAATATTCAGATATAATGCTCTATTCTTGATGGTTTTCCTCTCTGTAATCTTATGGTGTCAATCTTTGTGTCACGAAATAAAATCATTGTAAAGAGATTACAAAATATTTTTTCCACAATTGTGTTGAACTTACCTCATACGTGGGAGCTTCTCTACACTGACTATTTGTTTGACAGTTATGGGCTACAGAGGTCCAGTCTTTGCAACAACACTTTCTTCATACTGTACATTATTTGCGACTTGTCTCAATCTTGTTTTTATTTAGCTTGGACTTACCTGCTTTAAAAACTGCCCAATACTGACTTGAGGTGCAACCTGTAATCAGAATATACCCTACTGCTAATAAGTGCTATTAATGCTACAGTCACACTAGGAAAAACAGTAGTTGGAGACCATCTCATGAATAAAATTAATGTGAAAATGCGCAAAGAATTTGTAATCTCATTCCTTTTTAATGGTTGTTTTGAAGCTGTGAAGTTACTTAGTGTGTTAAAGTGATAAAATGGCAAAAAGACAGCAATTATGCTATCAGGCTGTAATTGAGTGGGTTCCATCTGGAAGTTAATATTTGTGTAATAATATGAATGTTGACACCAATAAATCAGTGGAATTTGTTGCAATTTACATACAATTCACATAAACAGAAATTCACATTAGCCAGCCAGAAAAATCATAGATGGGAAGATCAGAATGTCTTCGCACAAACAATGAAGCAGTTGTTGCAGGACAGCTTTTTATAATGGAAAATAGCATATGGTTTTTATACAGGAATATATCTGTAACGCAACCACTTAGGAAGCAGCTGTCTCAAGTTTCCTACTTTAAAGAGATGCATTGTGAATGTGTTATGCTCATCTGTGCAGACTAACTCATACTGAAAGCAACATTATGGGACTTATGATGGGATTCTCCATTAATAAATTAGATACCAAATATTTGCAAACCACAGTTGCTTGGAGAAAGACATGAACATTTGTCTTTTAAGGTGGACCCATCATGGTCACATATATATCAGTCATATAGCCATTGTCTTTGACCGCATACAGATCCGTGAGTAAAGAGTAAAAATTCTGTCTGAAACTGAGCATTTAGTATTGTGCATCTTGCATATGCTAAACTCACTATTTCAATCTGCTGGAAGTCTTCTAAATTTTTCATTGAAATGCTGCAAGCTATTTATTAAGTTATTTATTTGTCTGTGCTCCCAGATTTTCTATGCATCCATAATCTAAATTTCACATTCAGCAAAAAGTCAGAGATTGCTTTTTTCTGATGTGATTCATAATGTGTACCTGAGCTGCTTTTAAGGACTCTGGGACTCATCTATAAAGTAGAAAATACTTTTTAGTAGCCCTTCTCAGTTAAACATCACAGTCCCTATTGTTACAGAGGTAATATACTTTAAGTGCATGTGTTTGGACAGTTGTGTGTAGTCCATTGAGTCCATGCGTATGGACATATATACATTTTGGTTTCTGTATGTCTGTTTTCTTTTCCTTGCTATTAAATCCTTTACGTTAACTGTACTCACTGTACTGTAATATATTCCCTTACCAGGCCCCATACAAAGACACACGCACACACACATCCTAGCACCTCTCTTTGTCCCTTTACTCTCTAATTCACTGCTTATTCTTCTAAATGCACCACAAACCTATAGCATCCATGCCTGGCCTACTGGTAAAGACAGGAAATGGCTGAACTCCCACCAGCTTTCTTCATGACCCATGTCAGAAATGCAGCAACAGGACACAAAGTCACTTATTCCCCAAGGCAGACAGCCTCGGACTCAACACACACAAAAGAAAATAACACTGAGATGTCAGTCAATCTTGTCTGTGTTCACTATGGTGAAACTTTAGTCTATGCTGTCAAAATGCCATTCAGTCTCCTCTGACCACCATATTATTGAAGAGGGAAATGTCATTTTCTAAGTTTTTTGCAATGTGTGAACACAAAAAAGACAAGAAACTTACAGAGAGCTGACAAACCAAAGGTATAATCACAACCCTTGATACAGTGAGGGGACTTGTTACTCTGTTTTGCTGCAGGGTTATTTTTCCAGCATATTTTGGAACAACTTGTCTCTCAGTATAAAATTGTTCTGTGTGATCATCTTTATCATATGATGGAGCATGTTTATCCTGATAGCAGGGGGTGAGGATCGGTGGAGGACGAGGACAAAACCAGGTAAGAAGAGGCCAACCACATAGACACGTTCCTGACGAAATCAGGGCAACACTTGTGGATCATGTGATAAACCATGGCCTCACAATGGCCGAGGCTGGTCGAAGGGTGCAGCCAAATTTTGGGAGAACTACTGTAAGTTCTATTATTCAGACATTTCGTTGGGAAAACAGGTGAGCATACTGTAATGTAGTTATTCAGCACAAACTAATTTGCTCTGCACTTTCATAGTCATACAGGAGACTTGCATTAGGACATGACCTTATAGATCTTTACATATAGACGTACTGTAACTGAAGCGCAGACTTGGCCTAGGTGTGGCATAGTGTGCTGTGGTACAATACAGTAATGCTGTAAAGAAAGGAGTTTTGAAGGATAGTCCTGTAACAATTACTGTAAGCATGTTTGCGCTTATTTATGTTTGTGTTTTTTCATTTGCATCTCAAAAAGGACTGCCAGACAACCTAGAAGAGGTGGAAGAGGTCCACTTTTGACTCCGCAGCAAGAGGAAAGAATTTGTGCAATGGTGGCTGCAAACAACGCTTTGAGACTGAGAAAAATACAAAGAACTGTCGTAGAAGATGACACCATCTTCGGAAATATTCAGTCAATATCAACTTCCACCATAGACAGAGTCCTCAGACGGAATGAAGTGTCCATGAAGCAATTGTACAAAGTACCATTTGAACGGAACAGTGATCGAGTGAAGGAGCTCCGTCACCAGTATGTACAGGTAAAACATGTTTGCATATGTACCTCTGTTTACTGTAAAAGTTTAGGCCATGTACTGCACTTACATTTATGCATGTTACTGTAATCCTATTTACAATTCAAACTGTACAATCTGTTGTGTCAAATGCACCATTACAGACTTCTGTATTCTCATCCTTTGTATAGCGTATCCTGGAATTGGAGGCCAGGGAACCCCTGCACACGTTTGTACAGGGAGTGCAGAATTATTAGGCAAATGAGTATTTTGTCCACATCATCCTCTTCATGCATGTTGTCTTACTCCAAGCTGTATAGGCTCGAAAGCCTACTACCAATTAAGCATATTAGGTGATGTGCATCTCTGTAATGAGAAGGGGTGTGGTCTAATGACATCAACACCCTATATCAGGTGTGCATAATTATTAGGCAACTTCCTTTCCTTTGGCAAAATGGGTCAAAAGAAGGACTTGACAGGCTCAGAAAAGTCAAAAATAGTGAGATATCTTGCAGAGGGATGCAGCAGTCTCAAAATTGCAAAGCTTCTGAAGCGTGATCATCGACCAATCAAGCGTTTCATTCAAAATAGTCAACAGGGTTGCAAGAAGCGTGTGGAAAAACCAAGGTGCAAAATAACTGCCCATGAACTGAGAAAAGTCAAGCGTGCAGCTGCCAAGATGCCACTTGCCACCAGTTTGGCCATATTTCAGAGCTGCAACATCACTGGAGTGCCCAAAAGCACAAGGTGTGCAATACTCAGAGACATGGCCAAGGTAAGAAAGGCTGAAAGACGACCACCACTGAACAAGACACACAAGCTGAAACGTCAAGACTGGGCCAAGAAATATCTCAAGACTGGTTTTTCTAAGGTTTTATGGACTGATGAAATGAGAGTGAGTCTTGATGGGCCAGATGGATGGGCCCGTGGCTGGATTGGTAAAGGGCAGAGAGCTCCAGTCTGACTCAGACGCCAGCAAGGTGGAGTACTGGTTTGGGCTGGTATCATCAAAGATGAGCTTGTGGGGCCTTTTCGGGTTGAGGATGGAGTCAAGCTCAACTCCCAGTCCTACTGCCAGTTCCTGGAAGACACCTTCTTCAAGCAGTGGTACAGGAAGAAGTCTGCATCCTTCAAGAAAAACATGATTTTCATGCAGGACAATGCTCCATCACACGCATCCAAGTACTCCACAGCATGGCTGGCAAGAAAGGGCATAAAAGAAGAAAAACTAATGACATGGCCACCTTGTTCACCTGATCTGAACCCCATTGAGAACCTGTGGTCCATCATCAAATGTGAGATTTACGAGGAGGGAAAACAGTACACCTCTCTGAACAGTGTCTGGGAGGCTGTGGTTGCTGCTGCATGCAATGTTGATGGTGAACAGATCAAAACACTGACAGAATCCATGGATGGCAGGCTTTTGAGTGTCCTTGCAAAGAAAGGTGGCTATATTGGTCGCTGATTTGTTTTTGTTTTGTTTTTGAATGTCAGAAATGTATATTTGTGAATGTGGAGATGTTATATTGGTTTCACTGGTAAAAATAAATAATTGAAATGGGTATATATTTGTTTTTTGTTAAGTTGCCTAATAATTATGCACAGTAATAGTCACCTGCACACACAGATATCCCCCTAAAATAGCTAAAACTAAAAACAAACTAAAAACTACTTCCAAAAATATTCAGCTTTGATATAAGTGAGTTTTTTGGGTTCACTGAGAACATGGTTGTTGTTCAATAATAAAATTATTCCTCAAAAATACAACTTGCCTAATAATTCTGCACTCCCTGTATATCTTGACGAAGCGGGATTCAATCTCGCAAAAGGCAGACGGCGTGGACGAAATCACATTGAAGAAAGAGCCACCATTGATGTCCCAGGCCAACGAGGAGGAAATATTACAATGTGTGCAGCAATCTCAGAAAATGGCGTTCACACCCATATTCCTCGTATTGGTGCATACAATACACAACACCTGTTGGCTTTTCTGGACGCTCTTTATAGGGACCTAATCCCACAAAATGAAAGGGATGATCCTGGTGACAATCGGACAATGTATGTAGTGGTTTGGGATAATGTTAGCTTCCATCACTCTGCTGTAGTCAGGCAGTGGTTTGCAGCACACGACAGGATGCTTATGGAGTTTCTTCCTCCTTACAGTCCATTCCTAAATCCAATTGAGGAGTTTTTCTCTACCTGGTGGTGGAAGGTATATGACAGGCATCCACATACCCAAATGACCCTGCTAGCAGCTATGGATGCAGCTTGTGATGACATCACAGCAGAGTCCTGCAGAGGGTGGATTCGACACTCCAGAAGATACTTTCCCCGATGCATCGATAGAGCTGACATTCGCTGTGATGTTGATGCAAATTTGTGGGCAGACAGACGGGAGCGTCTAGATATCAATGATTGATATGCAGCAGTGTCTGTTTTTCAGGGGTTTTTTTGTTTCATAACTACTGCAGTAAGGTTTACTGTCTAAGTGAGTTTATGTTTGCTGTAAAATGTTTGATTTACTGTATTTCCCCAGTTGCACAATGCTTGTAGCTGACGCTGAAATGTTTGTGTGGGTTGCCATGACAACACCAAAGTGAATCTGAGATCGTTATTGTTTTCTATTTGTTTTCTTTATTTGCTTCTCATGCTTGTGTACATTTGCAGTAGGAAAGATAATCTATGAATCCAGTGATATATCCTTCTTATAAGAAATGTTTCTGTTAAAATATTATTGTGAAGTAGTCACTTCCTGTGAGTTGCGGGAACCAGAAGTTGTGCGCGGGAGAGACAAGACAGAACGGTAACACGGCGGACTTTTCGGAATGTACAACTTTTCTACTGCTGGTTTTACAAGGCGTACACGGTAAAAATCATTATGCTGTTATTTGTTTAACACTTGTGCACTTTGTGAAAGGAAATAAGTGGCTGAGATGAATATCATATGTGCTATTGATATTATTTTACTTGTTTCTAGTTTTCACGGTGCTCCATGATTTTGAGAGGAATAAAAGAATTGTGGACATCAGTACGAAGCGTGGATTCTTTCGACCAGAGTAGATACAATGCTGTGAACAGTTTCAATTAAATATTATCAAGAGTGCATATGAAGTGTCTTGATTTTCCTTTACAATTTATGGTTTTCAACATGCCATGCATGCTGTCCAGACTTGACATGTCATTGGGAAGCACCTACAAAGAAATCCGTCACAATGAGAACATGTTCAAACCATTTGATTTTGTGACCAAAGGTGCTGGTGTAATGACTTGTAATTGTGACAGCCCTGACACTTTGATTGATATAAGTACTTGCTTTTGATGAATATATTATCTGTTTTGATTAAGTGACTTGCTTTTGAAGCATTGACTACTTATTTTGAACAACTGACTTTTCTTTTTGATGAAGTGACTCACTTTTGCAAGTTATCCACCATGTTTTGCAGTTTGCACTAATTGTTTTGAGAAGAGCCTTAGTAGTGGTGCAGAGATCAATTCTGTTGTGAGAAATGCACCAAAGCAACTGAGAAAAACTGTAATAGGCATTTAAATAGCCCTCAGTCTAAAACATGTCTAATAATCTCATTCAGACAGTTTTTTGTTGCACTTTCACATGTGATCACATTATTATCCATGACATGTGCCCAAAACATTATTTAATAAGGTACCTCAGTTCCAACTGTATGTCAGAAAAGAAACCAACTGATGAAATCCAGGGAACTCTCTTGGAAAAATAGGTCAGGGCAATCGTATAAAACCGTTTCTAAAGTATTCAGAAATGGAAGAAATGAAAGGAGTACAGAAACACAAGCACCCCTCCTGGAGCTGGCTAAGTAACCTGAAGGTCCTCGGTCAGAAAGGTGTTCTACAACGTAATGATCTTTTCTAACAGCACTCTTGAGTTAGCATCTAATATTGCCACAACCAGATACTATTACTTAAGGAAACCTTGGATACATCTTGAACACCAGTGGCTTTTGACAAAAGAGCCCCATTTGACACACAGGGAGGAGAACACATTGAGCTGGCAAACTAATCATTGGCTGGTTAATAGCATTCCTGCAGTGAAGTATGGTGGCACTGCTTCTCATCCATATGGACAGAAACACTAGTCAAGGCTTAAGGAATGATGAATGCAGCCAAATACAGGAGGGAGTTTAGGACAAGTCTCTCAAGCTTTCATTCCTTCCCTTCAACAAGTCCACTAGGGTCCCTTTGGAAATGTAAATTCTGGCATCAGACTGTGGGGACATCTGTATGCCTGCCATGTTTTTTGACGATGCAGAGTCATTTGGTGGGACTTTACATTACAATACACCAACTGTGCAAGCAGGTGATGGACTTCAAGCAAATTTTAAAGGAGTATAACAAAGAACACTCATCGGCTATAGTGTTTACTGTCTATAATTGTGTCCCCAGCAGAGTATAATCAAGACTTTACCATGTTTGATGGACTCAACGATGAAGCTCAGACTAAGCTCCACAATCCATCTGTCAATATACTTGAAAATGGCAAGCTAGGGACACCATTCAGTCTGGGAAAGTTTGAGAGGATCTGCCACTAATAATCGGTTAAACTGACCAAATAAAGATCTTGCAAAAGTATAAGTTCAGCTGCTAGTTTTTTCCTTTACATCACTAGTCCAACCATTTTCATGCCCACCTTCTTTGAGCCAATCAGCTTCCATTCTGCGTACTTTAAATCTCCATGTTCTTGAGTTATTTTCCCCTTTCACACTCTCATTCATTTAACAAAAAACTTCCTCCCCTATCTCCACCTCACCTGAGTCACCCTGAGCTCAAGCCAAGCCTTAGTGTTGGATTGTCACCACCTCCAGCTGCTAGACTCGGGGAGAAATCCTATCACTGTAGGGATTCCGTTCTCCCCTGAAGAGTCAGTGGGAGTCTAAAAGCTAAATAGTTTAATTTCTCAATCAAAATAATTATTGCTCAGTTCTTCCAAATGATATCTCCTTATTGAAATCCAGGTGTGCAAACCTTGGACTGACTTTTGCAAGGGTTGATGTGCATGGGATATGATTTCTTATTTTTCCATTATCTTATTCATTTGCATCATTTTAATGTTGATATTTTCTAGAACTAGTTTAGAGGCATATTAACAATGTTAAATTAATCCATTCTCTGGATTGATCACCAGTGTTGGGACTAACGCGTTATTAAGTAACGCGTTACAGTAACTACGTTATTATTGTGGTAACGAGCACGGTGACTAGTTATGCCAAAACCAGGAACGCGTTACTCGTTACTGGGATTTGAATAGGCTCGTTATTCGTTACTTCGTGTGGTGGCTATTGCGGAGCTTCCACAGATTCAATAACATTAGTAAGTGGTGGAAGCCAGCAGGTGGATGAAGGAAAAGGGAGGCAAGAGGAGAGACCCGAAGCGGCTGCCGGTCCGAGTGTCAGGTGAACTGAACTTCAGGTAAGAAGTTATGACCTGCAGTCTATCTGAGTCAGATATGAACCAAGTTTAGGTGGAGTTTATTTTCGTTATGCTGACTTTTTCGTACTGCGTGCTAGCTAGCATGACGGAGTTTCTATACAGCTGGGTGGGTGTTGAACTTTATTTTGTTCATAAGGTTAATTATTAGAGTTGCCTACTGTCCCGTAAAAAACAGAATCGTCTCGTATTCAGAGAAAATATTACGGGTTTCGTATTGAGGTGAAAAGGAACATTTTGTCCCGGACTTCAGCTACAATGAAAAAGACACAAAGCTGGAGTTATTCTGTCTTTGCTGCACAGCTGCCTCTTCTCCTCTCATTCTCTGCCCCTCCCTCTCCTGTTTCTACTTCAATCGTGAAACTGATCAATGATCAGCTGATCGGCTTTTCTCTCTTGTTTATTTATCGCCCACTTTGCGCCAGAAAGAGGAAACCAGCGGATGTCGCGCTAAACAACAGCAGCACGTTTAAGCTTGATCAGCTGTTGTTAGAATTTATTTAATATTACTTTTTGCTATCAGCTGATGTTTGCTGGAGCCACAGCTGTAAAGCTGCTGGTCATGATGTCACCTTTTAGGTGACATGAATGAGTTGAAGGGAAGTTATGAACTGTTTCTGAGAGACAAATAACACCAGGATCCTTTTTTTATGTAGCTGACAGCTGGTAACTGTGCAGGGGCGGGTCTAGCAAAGTGTTGCCAGGGGGGCAGGTAGGGCATTAACAGGGAGAGGTGGGCACAAGGAAATACTTTTCTTTCTTATTCTCATTTAAAATTTCTCGCTTTTAAAAAAATAATTATCCGAGTCTTACAACAAACGATTGATAGATTAATGCATGTATACCATCAGAACAGTGTACATCACTGTCACAACAGCGTTTGTTTTCATTCAAAGGCTTTATGATTTTTCCTATAATGGTGGGCCGGTCTCTAGTCAAATTCCCTGGGACAATTTTTTTTTGTCCCAGTCCAGCCCTGTAAGCAGCTCATCTTCAGTCTGGTGTTACCTACATCTTCCTATTCAGAAGGCAGAATTTCCGAGTTCTGAGTACAATCGAAAGCACCACGACTGCAGTTTTTGTGTTGGATGTAAAAAGCAGGCTAGAATCATGCGGCGGTCAATGACGGTCCAGGCGTGGGATTTCTCTCGCGGAAGTGTGCACATTATTTTTTTCCTTTCTATTGGTAGGTGGCACAGTGCACTTGTGGCAAGTAAGCAAGCTAGAAGACTGGCAGTCTGGCTGGGTATCCAGTTACGGAAGCAACACATTAACAAGAGAATTCTGAGTAAAACCAAAGTTACTTTCCCTAGTAACTAGTTACTCTGAAAGTAACGAGTAACTTGAAGTAACTGAGTTCCTTTTGATAGAAGTAACTAGTAATGTAACTAAGTTACTAATTTAAAGTAACTTACCCAACACTGTTGATCACTAAAAGTATGTCTTTGGACTGTGAGAGGAAGCAGGAGTACAAAGGGAGAACCCACGCAAATAAGGGGAGAAGATGCAAACTCCACACACTAACCACTGTGCCACTATGCTGCCCACAATGACGCAACTTCAAATCAAAGTTTTCTAAGGAACTGTACTTTGTCTCTCCATCTATAATCTTCTATATCATAGCTATGTTGCATGGCTTAAAGCACAGTATTGTGGTGATGAACAAAAGTATTTTACCAGCACTTAAGCTTCACTGGAGTGACTGTCCAGGTGATACACGCTGAGGGAAACTAGAACATAGAAGGAATTGCAATACATGCTTACAAAACACTTATATCAGGTCATTTTTATTATCTTTTATATGTTCATATTCTTCTATTCTTGTATTGAGTTTTAAGTAGTATCAGTTGGTTAAAACATTTATTCAATTTATATTACAGCTATAGCTTTAGTAAATTGTTGACAGTGGCCTCTGTTTGACTGTGAGCGTTAGTAGGTGAGAGGTGACACAGAGGGCCACGTAAGGTCGTGACATATCATGTTTGCTTGTAATTGTGGGCTTGCAAAAGTGCTCGCTCACTGCAAAACATTGTCTGCAGTTTTGAAGAAGCGCTAATCAGAAAGCTTGACAGGAAACATCTGCTATGAAGACGAAGACAATGTTCTCTTCAAACTGTGTTAAAAGTCATTGTGGTTTTGATCTGACCTATGTATGAAATGGATCTGACGTTGAGGGGGCGTCATTAAATTTAAGCCCTGATGGTATAAAATAACTGTTTATGCTTTGATTAAGTCGGAGATCAGCCCTGTCTGCGAACGGAGCTGGTCTTCCCACGCGTGTATTTCATTAAAATCAATTGTCTGACCAAGTTCTGGATCATGGTTGTTTGTACTCTCCTTCCCCAATATTTGAACCTTAACAGTATATAATCAACATAAATGTGCATGCCCCACTGTGCTTTCCTTTACATCACAAACTTTAAATACATGCGTACCACTTGTACAACATATAATTACAGTGATTTTTTCTTTGTATTTTTTTTTATGGTTAGGTCTTCTGGGAAATCTTAGTGGTTCCCAAGAATGCAGTCCTTTAGACAAAGACCACGGATGTTATACCTAGAATCTGATAGAGCCAGTCTTATAGGTTGTAGGTTACACAGACGTCGCCAAGTTTCTATTTCCACTGTGTCCAATTGGACTTTACCTTACGCAGTTAATCAGTCAGTAGTTTGACAACATCATACCCTTATGGGGATCCTTCATGATCATCATTCCTCTGCTCTATGTTAACCAGTTTGGGTGAGTACCTGTTGTTAGTAGCCCTTCTATTTATGCTGCCAGGTGCTCCTGGAGTGCTGTTAATGCCTTCAACCAGTAAATTCAAATTTTATTTGTCACGTACACAGTCATACACAGTACGATATGCAGTGAAATGCTTGGACAACTGCTCGTGACCTAAAGAAAACAAAAAAGGAAAAGGCTATGAATAAGATAGGAAATAAATATGAAAAATTAAAAAGGGTAAATTTTACTAAGAAGGAATAAAATATAAATTAAGGTTAAAAAGGAAATAACTGTACAACACAAATTAGAATGAAGGGTAACTTTAACTGGGAAAGAATAAGATAAAATATAGATTGAGTGCAGGTCAGGGAGCTCGGAGCGGATGGTGCGCTCAGCTGACCGCACAACCCTCTGTAGAGCTCGTCTGTCCTGCATGGTGCTGTTTCTGAACCAGGTTAAGATGTTTCCCGTCAGGATGCTCTCTATGGTGCACGAGTAAAAGTTCCTGAGCACCTTGGAGGGCAGTTGGAAGTCTCTCAAGCGTCTGAGGTGGTAGAGACGCTGACGGGCCTTTTTCACCACGGTGTTGATGTGACAGGACCATGACAGGTCCTGCATGATGTGAACTCCGAGGTATTTGAAGCTGTCCACTCTCTCCACTGGGCACTCGTTGATGACAGGGGTCTGGTAGTTCCTCTCCTACTTAGTGCTGAAGTCCACTATCAGCTCCTTTGTCTTACTGACGTTTAGAAGGAGGTTGTTCCTCTGGCACCAGTTCTCCAGATTCCTAATCTCCTTCAGGTAGGCCGTCTCGTTGTTATCAGAGATCAGGCCCACCAAGACGGTGTCGTCAGCAAACTTGATGATGGTGGTGGAGCTGGTAGTGGCACAGTCATATGTGTACAAAGAGTACAGCAGGGGGCTCAGAACACACCCCTGGGGGGCTCCAGTGCTGTAGGCACTCCAGTAGGCATGAATAACAATCAGGGCCTGGTTCCTGATTCCATATATTAAGGCTAAAGGTCTCAGCTTGTTGCTTGGTTTAGCTCATTTGGTGGAGTAGGTGAGCCATATGTCTAGGCCACTACAGAGACCCTTATGTCTGATCCAGACCAATTCTTGGATGTAATTCCTCCTGTTCTCTCTACCTCCTTTCCTGTCTTCTTCGCTGGCATAGTAGCAACAAAGGTAAAAACATGCAAAAGTAACTTGAAGCCTGAGCTTATTGCACAAAAAATACAGAAATAGTGTCATGTTGTGAGGGGAGAGAGGGAGGCAGGGAGTGGACCCAGAAGGCAGGACTCAACAGAGAGAGAGCAACTTAAAATCACAGCTGACAAAAAAAGCAAAACCAGAATGAACCAGCTGACTGACTACAGACTGACTACAACCCAAAGTGTTGGACAAACGGAAACTACAACTACAATAAGGGAGAACACAGCAACAAACTGGGAGAGACACAGACAATATATACAGAAGAGGGTGATTAACGGAAGTGAAGACACATGGGAACACAGCTGAACTAGATCATAACTACTGAGCAGTGATGGGAACAACGGCGTTACAAGTAATGGCATTACTAACGTCGTTACTTTTTTCAGTAACAAGTAATCGAACTAATTACTATTTCTATCCTTACAACGCCATTACCATTACTAACAAGAAATTGCAGTGCGGTCGCGTTACTATTTTTTAACAAACAGACGGTTGAAGCTGTGTTCAGCTTACTGCATCTTATATCAGTTGCACAGAAGTAGCTGTCTACGTAAGTAATCTGGGCGCTACAGCTTTGAGCAGCTGCGCGCGCTCCCACGGACGGCAATCACTTTCTGCCTGACGATCACTTTTTGGCACAACACCTGGAGCTAAGGGGGCAAAACAATCGCATGAGTGCTGCTGTTTGACTGAGGAAGAATAAAATAGTCATGGTAAGCCAAACACATGACCACTTTAAGATGACAAACCAACAAGGTGATATATACCAGTTTTTAAATTGTGTTGATAGGCCACGTAAAACCAAAGTCATCATAAACAATATATACACAGCGTTTTTTCCTCAATAGTTTCGTCACGTTTACTGTCTAAGGACAGCGCCAACAAGCACTCGCTGCTTATGAGCAAAAAAAATAAAAATAAAAAACTGCCCTTTCATGTTGGTGGAAAAATGCACCAAGTCAACCAATCAAAAATGATTTGGCAACATGACATTTGGTTGTTTAGGAAGAGGGGGAAGTTTTAGGAGTGATGGCGAGAGAGAGAGAGAGAGAGACAGCGGAAAAAGAGAGAGAGAGACGAGTTTTGAGATGTGAGAGATTTGTGACGTTTAGCGTGTTTGGAGTGTGTAGTTAATATGTTGTAGTGTTGTGGATAGTTTTGTGTTGTGTGTCCGAACAATGAGTCGACTGCTGTCTCCAGGTAAAGAACAGGAGGAGTGATACATCTGCTGCTGTCAGACCTGCAGGTATCAGGCTGTGATGTTCTCCTTTATAGTGGACAGAAATTTTTGGAGTGGCACAAATAATTTGTGTGGCATCTTATTGAATACAGAACAGCTGATTGTTATGCAAATAGTTTGAAATGGTTGTTTAAAAAAGGGTAAAAGGTAAATGGCTGCAAATAACAAAAATTGACAATTTATATTTGCAGATAAAGTTATGAAATATGATTCAATAAACATGTTTGTGGTTGTTACAGTAAAAATATAACTACTAGGATTTTATGTTTTTTGTCTGATTTTAGATCAATCATATTAATACAATATGCCAAAATGAAAACATAACTGTAAATTCAGACACGTGAGGTTGTGCTGAAAAGAATGATACCAAACAAGGCAAAGTAAACAGTTTTTAAAGGTGAAATGTAGAGGAAACATCAAAAGTAGTCAAAAATGACCAATTATACCCTGGACCCCAGAGGGTTAAACATTTTTTTAAAAAGTAACACAATAATTACTTTGAAATAATTAATCACTTTTAGAATCTTGTAACTCAGTTACTAACTCAGTTACTTTTTTGAAGAAGTAACTAGTAACTATAATTAATTACTTTTTCAAAGTAACTTGCCCAACTCTGCTACTGAGACAGGGAAAGCAAAATTGAACATCACACTTGCAACAGGAAACTATCACAATGAAACAGGAAGTGACACATACACACACTGAGATTCAGACTAAGATGTGAAGTTGACACTGGGTCTGGGGTTGAACAGACATAACACGCAGGGCTGAACATGAGAAACTGAAGGGAGAAAACACAGGGACAGGACTACATATGTAGTTAAAGGAGACACAACATGGGACACTGATTACTGGATGTGGGCACGAGACATGAAGAAATAAAAAAGAACAAAAGACGAGGAAAAAGAACTACCCAAAACAAATAGAATAGAATAGAATAGAATAGCCTTTATTGTCATTGTATAGAGTACAACGAAATTGGAGTGCCACTCCCTTGGTGCAAGTTTCAATAATAAATATAAATGTAAAATATAAAAAGTACAAAAACACAATCGTAAGTACTCAAACAATAGTATGTACAATATATACAGGATAGCAGCATTAATATAATGACAGTATGAATAGCAGCATAATGTAATGACAGTGATGGTATGGAATAGGTTCAATTGTTTTTGTGCTTATTTACTACGGTGATACAGTGGGGCAAAAAAGTATTTAGTCAGCCACCGATTGTGCAAGTTCCCCCACCTAAAATGATGACAGAGGTCAGTAATTTGCACCAGAGGTACACTTCAACTGTGAGAGACAGAATGTGAAAAAAAAAATCCATGAATTCACATGGTAGGATTTGTAAAGAATTTATTCGTAAATCAGGGTGGAAAATAAGTATTTGGTCAATAACAAAAATACAACTCAATACTTTGTAACATAACCTTTGTTGGCAATAACAGAGGTCAAACGTTTACTATAGGTCTTTACCAGGTTTGCACACACAGTAGCTGGTATTTTGGCCCATTCCTCCATGCAGATCTTCTCGAGAGCAGTGATGTTTTGGGGCTGTCGCCGAGCAACACGGACTTTCAACTCCCGCCACAGATTTTCTATGGGGTTGAGGTCTGGAGACTGGCTAGGCCACTCCAGGACTTTCAAATGCTTCTTACGGAGCCACTCCTTTGTTGCCCGGGCGGTGTGTTTTGGATCATTGTCATGTTGGAAGACCCAGCCTCGTTTCATCTTCAAAGTTCTCACTGATGGAAGGAGGTTTTGGCTCAAAATCTCACGATACATGGCCCCATTCATTCTGTCCTTAACACGGATCAGTCGTCCTGTCCCCTTGGCAGAAAAACAGCCCCATAGCATGATGTTTCCACCCCCATGCTTCACAGTAGGTATGGTGTTCTTGGGATGCAACTCAGTATTCTTCTTCCTCCAAACACGACGAGTTGAGTTTATACCAAAAAGTTCTACTTTGGTTTCATCTGACCACATGACATTCTCCCAATCCTCTGCTGTATCATCCATGTGCTCTCTGGCAAACTTCAGACGGGCCTGGACATGCACTGGCTTCAGCAGCGGTACACGTCTGGCACTGCGGGATTTGATTCCCTGCCGTTGTAGTGTGTTACTGATGGTGACCTTTGTTACTTTGGTCCCAGCTCTCTGCAGGTCATTCACCAGGTCCCCCTGTGTGGTTCTGGGATCTTTGCTCACCGTTCTCATGATCATTTTGACCCCACAGGATGAGATCTTGCGTGGAGCCCCAGATCGAGGGAGATTATCAGTGGTCTTGTATGTCTTCCATTTGCTGATGATTGCTCCCACAGTTGATTTTTTCACACCAAGCTGCTTGCCTATTGTAGATTCACTCTTCCCAGTCTGGTGCAGGTCTACAATACTTTTCCTGGTGTCCTTCGAAAGCTCTTTGGTCTTGGCCATGGCGGAGTTTGGAGTCTGACTGTTTGAGGCTGTGGACAGGTGTCTTTTATACAGATGATGAGTTCAAACAGGTGCCATTCATACAGGTAACGAGTGGGGGACAGAAAAGCTTCTTACAGAAGACGTTACAGGTCTGTGAGAGCCAGAGATTTTCCTTGTTTGAGGTTACCAAATACTTATTTTCCACCCTAATTTACGAATAAATTCTTTACAAATCCTACCATGTGAATTCATGGATTTTTTTTTCACATTCTGTCTCTCACAGTTGAAGTGTACCTCTGGTGCAAATTACTGACCTCTGTCATCATTTTAAGTGGGGGAACTTGCACAATCGGTGGCTGACTAAATACTTTTTTGCCCCACTGTAGCTCTGGGAAAGAAGCTATCCCTGAATCTGTTTGTCCTGGTTTTATGTGACCTGTACCGTCGGCCTGACGGTAATAGTTCAAACAGTTGGTTGCTGGGGTGAGAGTGGTCCTTGATGATATTGCCAGCTCTGCTGAGGTACCGAGAGTTTGCAGTGACCTCCAGGCTGGGCAGAGAGCAGCCAGTGATCTTCTGGGCTGTGTTGATGACCCTCTGCAGTGCTTTCCTGTCCGCAGCTGAGCACCCTGCATACCATGTTGTTATGCCGTACGTTAGGATGCTCTCTATGGTGGCTCTGTAAAATGTCACCAGCAGCCTCTCCTCCAGGTTGTTCCTCCTGAGCACTCTCAGAAAGTGGAGACGCTGCTGGGCCTTTTTAACCACCGCTGTAGTATTTGCAATCCAGGAGAGGTCATCAGATATCTGCACGCCCAGAAACCTCATGGAGTGTACCCTCTCCACACAGCTCCCGTGAATGTAAAGTGGGGCCGGGTCTGCTCTGCCCTTCCTGAAGTCCAAGATAAGTTCTTTAGTTTTCGTGGTGTTCAGTTGGAGGTTGTTAACTGAACACCACTCAGTCAGTCTGTTGACCTCATCTCTGTAGTCCGACTCATCCCCCCTTGAGATGAGTCCAACCACTGTGGTGTCATCCGCGAACTTTATGATGGTGTTTGAGAGATGGGTAGGGGAGCAGTCGGATGTGTAGAGCGTAAACAGGAGGAGACTCAAAACACATCCTTGTGGAGACCCGGTGCTGAGTGTGATGGTGCTGGACCGGTGGGGGCCGAGTCTGACGGACTGTGGTCTATTTGTCAGGAAGTCCTTGATCCAGAGGCAGATGGGGGTGGAGAGTCCCAGGTGAGACAGTTTCTGGACCAGGATCTCCGGGATGATATGATTGAATGCTGAGCTAAAGTCCAGGAAGCTTTAGCTTTAGCTTCCTCGGTGCTCCAGGTGACTCAGCGCAGTGTGGAGCGCTATGGTGATAGCGTCCTCGGTGGAACGATTTGTCCTGTAGGCAAATTGGTGGGGGTCCAGAGTGGGAGGCAGACCGGCCCTAATGTGCTGACAGACCAGTCTCTCAAAGCACTTCATCACTACAGGCGTACAGTGGGGCAAAAAAGTATTTAGTCAGCCACCGATTGTGCAAGTTCCCCCACTTAAAATGATGACAGAGGTCAGTAATTTGCACCAGAGGTACACTTCAACTGTGAGAGACAGAATGTGAAAAAAAAATCCATGAATTCACATGGTAGGATTTGTAAAGAATTTATTCGTAAATTAGGGTGGAAAATAAGTATTTGGTCACCTCAAACAAGGAAAATCTCTGGCTCTCACAGACCTGTAACGTCTTCTGTAAGAAGCTTTTCTGTCCCCCACTCGTTACCTGTATGAATGGCACCTGTTTGAACTCATCATCTGTATAAAAGACACCTGTCCACAGCCTCAAACAGTCAGACTCCAAACTCCGCCATGGCCAAGACCAAAGAGCTTTCGAAGGACACCAGGAAAAGTATTGTAGACCTGCACCAGACTGGGAAGAGTGAATCTACAATAGGCAAGCAGCTTGGTGTGAAAAAATCAACTGTGGGAGCAATCATCAGCAAATGGAAGACATACAAGACCACTGATAATCTCCCTCGATCTGGGGCTCCACGCAAGATCTCATCCCGTGGGGTCAAAATGATCATGAGAACGGTGAGCAAAGATCCCAGAACCACACGGGGGGACCTGGTGAATGACCTGCAGAGAGCTGGGACCAAAGTAACAAAGGTCACCATCAGTAACACACTACAACGGCAGGGAATCAAATCCCGCAGTGCCAGACGTGTACCGCTGCTGAAGCCAGTGCATGTCCAGGCCCGTCTGAAGTTTGCCAGAGAGCACATGGATGATACAGCAGAGGATTGGGAGAATGTCATGTGGTCAGATGAAACCAAAGTAGAACTTTTTGGTATAAACTCAACTCGTCGTGTTTGGAGGAAGAAGAATACTGAGTTGCATCCCAAGAACACCATACCTACTGTGAAGCATGGGGGTGGAAACATCATGCTATGGGGCTGTTTTTCTGCCAAGGGGACAGGACGACTGATCCGTGTTAAGGACAGAATGAATGGGGCCATGTATCGTGAGATTTTGAGCCAAAACCTCCTTCCATCAGTGAGAACTTTGAAGATGAAACGAGGCTGGGTCTTCCAACATGACAATGATCCAAAACACACCGCCCGGGCAACAAAGGAGTGGCTCCGTAAGAAGCATTTGAAAGTCCCGGAGTGGCCTAGCCAGTCTCCAGACCTCAACCCCATAGAAAATCTGTGGCGGGAGTTGAAAGTCCGTGTTGCTCGGCGACAGCCCCAAAACATCACTGCTCTCGAGAAGATCTGCATGGAGGAATGGGCCAAAATACCAGCTACTGTGTGTGCAAACCTGGTAAAGACCTATAGTAAACGTTTGACCTCTGTTATTGCCAACAAAGGTTATGTTACAAAGTATTGAGTTGTATTTTTGTTATTGACCAAATACTTATTTTCCACCCTGATTTACGAATAAATTCTTTACAAATCCTACCATGTGAATTCATGGATTTTTTTTTTCACATTCTGTCTCTCACAGTTGAAGTGTACCTCTGGTGCAAATTACTGACCTCTGTCATCATTTTAGGTGGGGGAACTTGCACAATCGGTGGCTGACTAAATACTTTTTTGCCCCACTGTAAGTGCAACAGGCCTGTAGTCATTTGGGCTGGCCACAGCTGTCTTCTTGGCGATGGGGATGATGGTGGAGGTTTTGAGGCAGGGCGGGACGGTGTTTGATGACAAGGAAAGGTTGAAGATTTTAGTGAAGACTCCGGTCAGTTCGTCAGCACATGCTCTGAGAACCTTTCCATGTATTCCATCAGGACCTGCCGCCTTCCTGGGATTCACTGACCTTAGAACACACCTCACTTGGTGCTCCCTAAGTGTTAGTGTGCCAGTGCTGGGGGCGGGTGGAAGTGGTGTGACAGCTGAGGGCCTGGTCGTCTCAAAGCGGGCGAAGAAACGGTTTAGATCCTCAGCCAGTGAGGCATCAGTCCTAGATGTTGCCTGGTTATTGCTTCTGTAGTTGGTAATGTGATTGATCCCCTGCCACATTTTTCTGGGGTCGTTGTCAGCAAAGTGATCTTCAATCCTCCTCCTATAGGCAGCCTTAGCTTTCCTGATGCCTCTACTCAGGTCTGCCCTGGCCGCCCTATACACAGCCCTGTCCCCTGACTTGAAGGCAGTGTTTTTTAGGAGGGATTGCACTTCGCTATTCATCCAGGGTTTTTGATTTGGCAACACCCTGACCCTTTTGTTGACAGTGACATTGTCAACACAGTTCCTGATGTACGAGAGTACAGTGTCCGTGTACTCCTGGAGGTTGTGGCTGGAGAATAAATCCCATACAGTTGTTGAGAAGCAGTCCTGCAGTTGAGAAAGGGCTCCTTCAGGCCAGGTTTTTATAGGGCTTTGGAGCGTGATGTCACGGGGGTGGGCGTGGAAAGGATTTTGGCCTGATCCGCCATTTTGGGGGTCTAAGTGAAAAAGGAGCAAAAGCATAGCCATGGTTCGTTCTTGCTGTGTGGTCGGCTGCAATGTTCGATCGCACAACCGGCAAGAGAATAAGCTTGAAAAGGGTTTGTCTTTTCATTCTTTCCCAACCTGGAAGCAACATGAGGCAGCTCAAACGAAGGCGTCCAGCCTGGATAGCAGCTGTGAGACGAGCTGACGTGCAGTTCTCTTCCATCTCCAAATATCTGTCGGTGCTCCAGACATTTTCATTCCGGTAAGTTCTAAATATGTTCATATCACTCTTTATAGCCTATTAGTTTTATTTTCGATGCGCTCTGAGGTCATAACAAATTAGAACATAGATCCTATTGAGTGATTTTGCAGAACTACCTTCTATTTATAGAGTTGCTAATTATTTGGCATTATTGCAGCAAACCAGCCAATGAAATGGATGAAACATCGGGACTGGGTTCCAGCGCTACACAAGGGACCTGCTTCAAACATACCACCATGCCAATCAGATTACTTCTTCCATGTGAGGGTGAAGAGGTGACCCTTCTGGATAAGATGGTGAAGGTTTGCTGCGTTTGGTGAACAGTGTGATAATAAAACCAGGGAAAATGAAACCTGTTCCTGTTAAATATTCTTAAGTCTTTTGCTGTATAAATAGTGGTATTTTTTCAAAAGATACAGTAAATAAAGTAATGTTAGTAGTGGGTGATATCATGTAAACACATGATTTTATGTAAACATTTTGTCATTTGTAAACTATAAAGGACATGGATTCTACACTGTAACTGATGTGATGTTCTATAAAGTGGTTTTAATAAAAAAGAGGCAAAAATTAGTTTGTTTCTTTATTCAACTTTTGAACAGTGGGACTCAGTCAGTAGATATTCAGTAAATGCAAATTATTTACATGGCAGTGCACTACAGGCATAAATCTAGACCCCTAGATAAAACATTATGGCATTATAGCAGTGACAACTCCTCCACAGTAGCAGGTGGGATTTTTCTTTTTTGAGGATGGCTCCTTTTACCTTTCAATACGGATGGTCTGTTTATGTTTTGATCAAGAGCCTTTTTTTAGGCAGCTGAAGAGGAGAAGTCTATCTTATGGCCAACCTCTGGCTGTATCTTGATCATATTATCCAGCAAAACCCAGTATGCAGGTTCATCTGTAACAGTCATTGTGCCGTAGATCAACACTGTTGCTTCTACATTAAACAGAAGAGCAGCGACATGGCTGCAGGTCTCCGCGACTCCGGCCATACAGGTGCAGTGGGCAGCTTCAACCTTCCCTGTGATGCTCACAGTGACCCATGGCTGCAATGCTGGTTCATTCAGTCTTTGAGAGTGCAGGACCTGAAACACACACAAAGTTCATTTAAAGACAAGAACTATGAGCCAAGGCCGACGTAAATGTGTTTAATCTACTTTATCATAAATGTAACAAAGTGTCTAGAAAGTCAGCACACACATGTAATTATGCATTTCTTTATGTGTCCATCTATAGAACGCTGCATGTTATAGTGTAAATCTGCCTGTTCTGTCAGAAACCTGCCTGCAGAAAATGAACCTAAAGTATGTAATGCAAGGATGTAATCATTTTCAAGATGGAGAAAGCATAAAGTGACAATTATGAATCACTTAATATGATAAGGAGATTCTGCAGGTCATTAATCAATGTATAAAATTAAAATAAAATGTATTTTTAGTGACACAAGATACAAATATGGAAGCAAGATGTATAATTAGAATTATTTATAATAAACATTAATAAATCATTGCAATTTCTTTAACCATAAAGAATAACAATCCTTCAGGACAATGTCACATCAATGCACTGAACTCACTATGTTATCCACCTAACAGCCTCCACATGTTCTCACTGTAATTTCCCCTCATGAATGAATTTATGCTGCACTAATCTGAATGTTTGCAGGGAAATCAAACGCGTTTCACTCGCAGTACTCGAGCTGACTTACCTTTGTTTGAATGACGACTTGTACGCGCTGACTCCACAGATAAGGTACGAAACATATCAGGCTACGTCAATAGCGCTTGGTCTTCAGGGTTTCTACTCCAAGTTCGTATGTCATACGGGTCCACATTTCCAATGCACGCTATTTTCTGCAAGTACAGCTGCTTCGCCTCTGGACGCAATCGGTCTCTATACAGTCCATTCTCTTTTGAGCTGCTTTTAAGCATCTTGTAATCGTCGTTCCAACACACTGTGTTTGTTTTGACTCGTAGACCCCGAAAATGGTGCCGCACTCCCACAATGCATTGCGGCGTGACGTCAACTCCAAAGCCCTATTGTCTTTGTCTGGGGCTTTGTTTTTCTCAGCAGGGGGGTGTAGGTGGGGGTGAGGGACATGCAGAGGTGGTCAGATCCAGCCAGGTGGGGGAGGGGTGTCGCTCTGAAAGCATGCTTGATGTTTGAATAGACATGGTCCAAAGTGTGTTCTCCTCTCGTAGCAAAGTCCACAAACTGGACAAATTTAGGAAGCACAGTCTTTAGGCACGCTTTGTTAAAGTCGCCGGCGACAATAAAAACCCCATCGGGGTGGGCAAGCTGTTGTTTGTTTATGGTGTTGAGCAAGAGGCTGAGAGCCGTGCTAACGTTAGCATCCGGCGGTATATAAACAGCTATCACAATAACTACTGTAAACTCCCTCGGGATGTAAAAAGGTCTGCACGAGACTGCCAGAACCTCCAAATCAGGAGAACAGTGTGTGTGAATGATCCTGCTGTTACAACACCACTCGTTATGCACGTAAACACATAGCTCCCCTCCTCTGCTTTTACCTGAGTTGCTGTTTCTGTCATGCCGGTGTAGCGTGCGGCCTACTAACTCGACTGCAGCGTCGGGAATCAGCGGGTGAAGCCACGTCTCCGTAATAAGAATAATGCTGCAGTTACGTGCAAAGCTTGTGTTGGCTATCTGTAGCTCCAATTCGTCTAGTTTGTGGGTGATGGATCTGGCGTTCGATAGGAAAAGGCTCAGAAGTGCTGGCCGGTGTGGATGTTTGCGTAGCCTAGCGTCTGAGCCCGACCGGCATCCCCTCTTCTGCTTTCTTTCCCTCCATCGCCTTCTACGCTTGCTGGGCGGGCAGACCATCCAAGGTGACCCTGGCGGTCTCGCTATCTCCACCAGGATGTTGTGTGTTCGCTGATAGTCACCAGAAACGGACAAACTATATTTAAAACCTAGGTCAATTAGGTTCTGGCGACTGTAAGAGATGGCGGCGTTGCAAACATTCAAAAATATCCACATTATAAGTAAAAACGAGCACCAAACTGGAGAGCTAAGAGCCGCTGCACCCGTGCGCGCCGCCATCTTGTTTTATGATGATCATATCATATACAAAAAGACAATAGATCCAAAATACTATGTATCATAGTCTCTTGTTTTCACAACTCCATAACTTTACATCCACATGTCAAAGTCAAGTACCTACCCTTTTACAACCTTAATATATAAATCACAGTCTTGAATGGACAGTAGCGGCCTAGTCATTGCGAATGACCAGTACTCTCTTATGAAATGTCAAATTGAAGCTGAGTAGATATTTAATATTTCCTGGCATACGCTGGATTTGTGTGTGAAAGATGAGAGACGGAGAGAAAGTCAATTTTCTCTGATGCTCTGAGGCAAGCTAGCCGGAAGTAAATTCCCTGTCCTTTTTAATTCAGCAGTGCATCCCTTATAAGCCATTATTTGGATGCAAATTCCACACAACAAAGTGCTCTCAGTAAAGGTTTTTGGCAAACAACTATGATGAACAATAAACAAAGTGTAAAGTGCTGAGCAATGTTTTTTGGAAGGCTAATTAGGAAGCACCCAGTGACAAAGTTGAAAGAGTGACTTTATCCAGATCTTTCCATTTTGTTATTGATTCCTTAATAAGTGTGAGTGCAAACTGTTAAATAGGCTGTTTAATGTTCAGTCCACCGGATAAAACTGTATCGATCGTTTATAGCTCCAATTTAGAGCCAGGTATAAAAGGGCTTTAAATTAATAGTGAGGGACAGACAACAAAATGTAAATCACAAACACACACAGCTAATGACAAATGAAACCAAGCTGACTAAGAAATATTCAACCCAATAAATAATGGACAACAAGTTTGTCTGTGTCTTCGAAATAGGTCAGCTGCTACACTAGAGTGATTTATGAGTCATAGTACAGTTGGAGAGAGTTCTAATTCCCCTTTGTAGCCTTTTTTATACTCAATATTGAAATATAGCCTTTCACCAACAAGCATGCATGGCATTATTTACATTAGCTTAGGTTGTTTATTCCTCCCCATTCCTCCTCTTCTTCTCCCCCTCCTTCCTTCTCTCCATCCTTATTTCATTTGCTCTACCCGTGATGATTTACCTCCCAGACCTCTATTTATCCACCACTAACAAATTGGGTTATCATGCTCCACCACTCCCCTTTTCCTCCCCTGCCTCCTCTACCCTTTACCTGCCTTCCCTTCCTCATCTCACCAGCCCCTCATTACATGCTCCCCCCTCCTCCCCGACCCCCCAGCCTTGCCAGCTGACTTATGATATGCCAAGTCAAGGTGAGGCATCTCGTCTGGCGCAGAGGACATGTGGTTTTAAGCAGTGTTTGTGTTGTGGTTTTGTGTGTGTTTTCATACTCTTTCTCCTTGTATATATATTTATGTGTGTGTGTGTTTAGGAATGGTGCTCCTGCATTGTTGTTCCGCATGATTTCTGCCTGCTCTTACCGTGACAGGTGGCTGGTCTAGGACAAGATGTGTGGGTGTACATGTTTGCATTGGTAACCTAAAGAACAAATCTAATAACTACACTTCAAAATGTAGTTTGATTTATCACCAAAATCTTCATAATTCACCCCCTAAATGCAAATGTATTTCATGTTTTTTGTCTGGTATTGTTTTAAAGACAATATATACAGTGCAAATGTGATGTGATGTTTGTGTGTATTTGTGTGTAAGTGAGGCTGAAGTCTGACTGTCTGACAGCAAGTTGTATCCTTGCAGGGTTTCACAAGCTAATGTTGGCTTGACATTTAAACTTGGGTGACAGAGTGGGTGTAAAAGGCCAAGAGCAGCTGCGTACAGCTGCCATTCTGCAAAATGTACCAAGCTTTAACTACAGATAAAGTCTTTCTCAAGAAGACTTAATGTCAAGAGGCACTCTAGCACATAATGTGTAGAGATATATGATGGGAAATCCTTTCACTTCCTCACGACACACGGATGTTTTTTGGTTCTAAGGTCATTAGCACTTGCTGTTGGGGCAAAAGATAATGCTTTTAGGCTAATAGAGTTATGAATATCACAAAGTGAGTTGTCTACAAGAGTGTGCTTTGTTATATATACAGTGGGGCAAAAAAGTATTTAGTCAGCCACCGATTGTGCAAGTTCCCCCACTTAAAATGATGACAGAGGTCAGTAATTTGCACCAGAGGTACACTTCAACTGTGAGAGACAGAATGTGAAAAAAAAATCCATGAATCCACATGGTAGGATTTGTAAAGAATTTATTCGTAAATCAGGGTGGAAAATAAGTATTTGGTCACCTCAAACAAGGAAAATCTCTGGCTCTCACAGACCTGTAACGTCTTCTGTAAGAAGCTTTTCTGTCCCCCACTCGTTACCTGTATGAATGGCACCTGTTTGAACTCATCATCTGTATAAAAGACACCTGTCCACAGCCTCAAACAGTCAGACTCCAAACTCCGCCATGGCCAAGACCAAAGAGCTTTCGAAGGACACCAGGAAAAGTATTGTAGACCTGCACCAGACTGGGAAGAGTGAATCTACAATAGGCAAGCAGCTTGGTGTGAAAAAATCAACTGTGGGAGCAATCATCAGCAAATGGAAGACATACAAGACCACTGATAATCTCCCTCGATCTGGGGCTCCACGCAAGATCTCATCCCGTGGGGTCAAAATGATCATGAGAACGGTGAGCAAAGATCCCAGAACCACACAGGGGGACCTGGTGAATGACCTGCAGAGAGCTGGGACCAAAGTAACAAAGGTCACCATCAGTAACACACTACAACGGCAGGGAATCAAATCCCGCAGTGCCAGACGTGTTCCGCTGCTGAAGCCAGTGCATGTCCAGGCCCGTCTGAAGTTTGCCAGAGAGCACATGGATGATACAGCAGAGGATTGGGAGAATGTCATGTGGTCAGATGAAACCAAAGTAGAACTTTTTGGTATAAACTCAACTCGTCGTGTTTGGAGGAAGAAGAATACTGAGTTGCATCCCAAGAACACCATACCTACTGTGAAGCATGGGGGTGGAAACATCATGCTATGGGGCTGTTTTTCTGCCAAGGGGACAGGACGACTGATCCGTGTTAAGGACAGAATGAATGGGGCCACGTATTGTGAGATTTTGAGCCAAAACCTCCTTCCATCAGTGAGAACTTTGAAGATGAAACGAGGCTGGGTCTTCCTATTTGACAATGATCCAAAACACACCGCCCGGGCAACAAAGGAGTGGCTCCGTAAGAAGCATTTGAAAGTCCTGGAGTGGCCTAGCCAGTCTCCAGACCTCAACCCCATAGAAAATCTGTGGCGGGAGTTGAAAGTCCGTGTTGCTCGGCGACAGCCCCAAAACATCACTGCTCTCGAGAAGATCTGCATGGAGGAATGGGCCAAAATACCAGCTACCGTGTGTGCAAACCTGGTAAAGACCTATAGTAAACGTTTGACCTGTTATTGCCAACAAAGGTTATGTTACAAAGTATTGAGTTGTATTTTTGTTATTGACCAAATACTTATTTTCCACCCTGATTTACGAATAAATTCTTTACAAATCCTACCATGTGGATTCATGGATTTTTTTTTTCACATTCTGTCTCTCACAGTTGAAGTGTACCTCTGGTGCAAATTACTGACCTCTGTCATCATTTTAGGTGGGGGAACTTGCACAATCGGTGGCTGACTAAATACTTTTTTGCCCCACTGTATATATATAGATATAGATATAGAGATAGATAGATAGATATAGATATATCTATATATTTATATATATATATATAGGGATGGGTATCGTTTAGGTTTTATCCGATACCGGTGCCAAACCGGTACTTTTGAAACTGTGCCGGTGCTCAAACCGGTGCTTAAAGAATGGAGAACACAAAATTGGTCCAAAAACCTCTCATGTTCAGCTGGTTTTTGTAAAAAGATAACAATGTTAGCCTTTTCTGCAGCTATGGGGCATATATGGTATCACTCTTGGCTGGAAGCAGTCTTTAAACAATGGAAAAAATACAAACTTTGTCCAAAAACCTCTCATGTTTAGCCGTTTCCCTCTTTTTCTTTGGTCATTTTAGCCTTTTTGGCCAGGGTGAAGGGAGTATCTGCCATCAAACAAGAAGACAGCCGCATGTAGCTATGATGATGTTTGCTAGTTCACCTTACATGCATTAATGTAATAACGTGGTTAGCCTACTCAACGTAAATTACACATGAACAACATTAAGCTACTCACGCAGAGAAGAACGGCTGCTGCTGCCATCATCATCCTCATCATTTCCGCTACACTGGCAGGGCTAGGGGCCAGGACTCTCCTCTTCGGGTTTTTGGGGATGTTGCTAACTCCAGGTCTGATAACAGGCACCACAGCCGCAGTAGATGCGCTCGGTGTGAGGTCTCGCAGCAAGCTATCAAATACAGCGCATTTCTTGGCTTTTAAAAAAAACCGCTATGCGTTGCCAGGTGTTTCATCGGATTCGAGGTGTTACCTCCTTTGACTGTATCACAGTATCAGCTTAAAGCACTTGTTGCAGGCTGCTGAGTTTGCATATTTTGCTGTGAAGTACAGCCAGACTTTTGACCGCTTCGCCTTGGGCATTTTTAATCTGTAGCTCTGCTCTAAAAGAACGTACGTACCTGGACCCGCCTACTATCCTCGGAAACGTAAAGTGATTGGCTAGACTTGTATCACAGCCCAGGAAAAAAAAGCACCGAAATAAAGCACCGAAATGTGCGCTGCTTTTTGGTCTGGTTACTACCGTTTATGTCAGAACCGGTGCCATCATGGCACCGGACACCGGTACCCATCCCTATATATATATATATATATAACACCCAGCACGCCCCTGCGGGCGGTTTATCCTTCAAGCTCGGGTCCTCTACCAGAGGCCTGGGAGCTTGAGGGTCCTGCGCAGTATCTTAGCTGTTCCCAGGACTGCGCTCTTCTGGACAGAGATCTCCGATGTTTTTCCCGGGATCTGCTGGAGCCACTCGCCTAGCTTGGGAGTCACCGCACCTAGTGCTCCGATTACCACGGGGACCACCGTTACCTTCACCCTCCACATCCTCTCGAGCTCTTCTCTGAGCCCTTGGTATTTCTCCAGCTTCTCGTGTTCCTTCTTCCTGATATTGCTGTCATTGGGAACCGCTACATCGATCACTACGGCCGTCTTCTTCTGTTTGTCTACCACCACTATGTCCGGTTGGTTAGCCACCACCATTTTGTCCGTCTGTATCTGGAAGTCCCACAGGATCTTAGCTCGGTCATTCTCCACCACCCTTGGGGGCATCTCCCATTTTGACCTCGGGACTTCTAGGTTATACTCGGCACAGATGTTCCTGTACACTATGCCGGCCACTTGGTTATGGCGTTCCATGTATGCCTTGCCTGCTAGCATCTTGCACCCTGCTGTTATGTGCTGGATAGTCTCTGGGGCATCTTTACACAGCCTGCACCTGGGGTCTTGCCTGGTGTGATAGACCCCAGCCTCTATGGATCTTGTACTCAGAGCTTGTTCTTGTGCTGCCATGATTAGTGCCTCTGTGCTGTCTTTCAGTCCAGCTTTGTCCAGCCACTGGTAGGATTTCTGGATATCAGCCACCTCCTCTATCTGCCGGTGGTACATACCGTGCAGGGGCCTGTCCTTCCATGATGGTTCCTCGTCTCCCTCCTCTTTCTTGGGTTTCTGCTGCCTGAGGTATTCACTGAGCACTCGGTCAGTTGGGGCCATCTTCCCAATGTATTCTTGGATGTTCCTTGTCTCATCCTGGACTGTGGTGCTGACACTCACCAGTCCCCGGCCCCCTTCCTTCCGCTTAGCGTACAGCCTCAGGGTGCTGGACTTGGGGTGAAACCCTCCATGCATGGTCAGGAGCTTTCTTGTCTTTATGTCAGTGGCTTCTATCTCCTCCTTTGGCCAGCTTATTACCCCAGCAGGGTACCTGATCACGGGCAGGGCGTATGTGTTGATGGCCCGGATCTTGTTCTTACCATTCAGCTGACTCCTCAGGACTTGCCTGACCCTCTGCAGGTACTTGGTGGTTGCAGCCTTTCTAGCGGCCTCTTCATGGTTCCCATTTGCCTGCGGGATCCCCAGGTACTTGTAACTGTCCTCTATGTCTGCAATGTTGCCTTCTGGTAGTTCAATCCCCTCAGTTCTGACTACCTTCCCTCTCTTTGTTACCATCCGACTACACTTCTCCAGTCCGAACGACATTCCAATGTCATTGCTGTATAGCCTGGTAGTGTGGATCAGTGAATCGATGTCTCGTTCACTCTTGGCATACAGCTTGATGTCATCCATGTACAGGAGGTGGCTGACAACTGCTCCGTTCCGTAGTCGGTATCCGTAGCCAGTCTTGTTAATGATCTCACTGAGGGGGTTCAGGCCTATGCAGAACAGCAGTGGGGACAGAGCATCTCCTTGGTAGATCCCGCACTTGATGGTAACTTGTGCTATGGGCTTGGAGTTGGCCTCTAGTGTTGTACGCCACATCCCCATTGAGTTCCTGATGAAGGCTCTTAGGGTCCCATTGATCTTGTACAATTCTAGGCATTCCAGTATCCAGCTGTGGGGCATTGAGTCATAGGCCTTCTTGTAATCAATCCAGGCAGTGCACAGGTTGGTCAGTCTGGTCTTGCAGTCTCGGCTGATTGTTCTGTCTACCAGTAGCTGGTGTTTTGCACCTCTGGTATTCTTGCCAATTCCTTTCTGTGTCCCGCTCATGTATTGACCCATGTGCCTGTTCATCTTAACCGATATGATGCCTGACAGGAGCTTCCATGTAGTACTGAGGCAGGTTATTGGTGGGGACCGGTCCCTTCTTGGGGTCCTTGGGGATCAGGACCGTCCTGCCTTCAGTTAGCCATTCCGGGTGTCTTTCGTTAACTAGCAGCTGGTTCATTTGTGCTGCCAGACGCTCGTGGAGTGCAGTCAGCTTCTTCAGCCAGTAGGCGTGAACCATGTCGGGCCCTGGTGCTGTCCAACTCTTCATACTGGAGACCCTTTCTTGGATATCTGCCACTGTGATGGTTACTGGACCCTGTTCAGGGAGGTCGCTGTGGTCTGCCCTCAGATCCTCTAGCCACTGAGCATTGCCGTTATGGGTTGCATCCTTCTCCCATATGCTCTTCCAGTATTGCTCCGTCTCCAGCCTTGGTGGTGCTGTTCTCTTATTGTTCCCTTGCCACTGAGAGTACACCTTTGCTGGTTCTGTGGAGAACAGCTGGTTTATTCTCCTGCCTTCTATCTCTCTGGTGTACCTCCTCAAGCGGCTGGCCAAGGCTGTGAGTCTTTGCTTGGCAGTTTCCAAGGCCTCAGGTATGGACAACTTGCTGTATTTCTTAGGCACCTTATTTGTCGCACCTTTCTGCAACTCCGTTAGTTGGCTAACCTCCCTCCGTGCTACTTTGATCTTGCCCTCTAGCCTCCTTCTCCATGGAGGGTACTGCCCCTTGTGGCTGTTCAACTTGTAGCCAAGCATCTCACTGATCACTGCTGCCGTATTGTAGATCAGCTTGTTAGTGTCGGTAATCGTGGTTGTAGGTATTGCCCGTAGTGCTGCATTAACATCATCTAGCAGACCTTCTGAGGGTACTTCATATAATCTTGGTAACCGGCTACGGGGGATCCAGGTTTCAAGCTTGGCCATGATCCTATTTTTCAGGTCAGTTCCTCTCGCACTCAACGATCCTTCTCCTATCGCACTTGGGGCTATGTACCCAATCTCGGGTGGGGGTGATGATATCTCCCCCCTGACCTGGCGTCCTGACTCCTCCTTGCCGTAGCATTTGTGTTGTACCTCGTCAATCTCTAGCTGTGAGAGCAGTCCCTTCTTTCGAATGTTGGAACACTGAGCTACTAGTTGTTTCGCCGTCATTGTGGATGTTGGGTATCGAAGAATCCATAGGTCCCTCATCCTATTCATGTAGCCCCTTCCGCCGGGGTTACTTGCGTAGTAGCATTCCAACAACGCCCTGTTTTCGTCCCTTGCCCACCGATGCCTTCTTGTTCCAGTAGCCCACTTTTCGTCAGGGTGCCCTGGTTCCTCAACACCTGACGCGGACCTTGTTGATCCGGGCGACGTCCGAGCCGGCATGCCTTCATATTTATCTGTCTCGCTCATGTCTGCGGTAGGCTTGCTTAGCATAGGGGGTCTAGCCTTAGGCCCCTTACTGGATACAGACGCCCCAGGCAGGAATCGAACTTGCGATCCTCTGTTCCAAAGGCGTGTAGTTTAACCACTACGCTATCCAGCTGCATTGCATATATATATATATATATATATATATATATATATATAAATAAATGTTAATACAGAAGTAACACTTGGGACTAAAGAAATAAAGCCAAATAAGTGCAGAGTCCTCAAATTTACAAGGCTGTAACTGTATTTGGTTTCAATGCAATTGTATTTATAAGACTGTGAGTACTGTCTCACTGTAAAGGCAATGGTGACAAGAAAACAAAAGCACTCATATCAGGTAGAACATTGAGCAGAACACATCTGCTTGATGCCGACTGATATGGAAAGATGGAGAAAAAGAGCGGTAGGAGGGAAGAGGAGGATGAACTGCAGAGAACAGACAATCAGAAGCAAGAAAACATATCTGCAATAGGACAAAACATGTTATTTTATACACAGAAATCAAAGGATTAATTACACAGACGGTCAATGTGTATACTTTATCCTCATAAAGTTATTGTTAATAACAGTTCGCTGGCAACGAGGCATGAACTATGCCAATAATGACTGTCTGTCTGTTTGTCTATCTATCTATCCAGTACTGTTACTATTAAAGGTACATTACAAGAAGGGTAGAAAAGTGCACACTTTATTGGGAATGGGCAGCTGTAAACAATACACCTGGGGGAGGATGGTGGAGCCTGTAACTCCACATCAGGCCAAAAATGCTATCACTACTGCAGAGGGAGGGAGAGGACGGGGAGAGAGAAAAAAGGACAAATTAGGGGACAGACAAGACACATGCAGTAGTTGCATATAAATGCATGGAAAGTGACAGAAAGGAGAGTGGAGTTGCTCAGTGCATCATGGCAGGTGAGCAGCAGCTCTGGGTTATAGCAGCATAGCTAAAGGACAGTTTAGGGTCACCAAAGCCAAATTAAACTATAAGCTTCAACTGAAAGTAGGGTGCTTGTCTATATTGTGTGACTAATGGACAAAACCTTTTTTTAGATTTCTTGGGATTTTTGCAACCTGTCAAAATCTGTTAATAGCAATAAGAACCACGTTGTCAAAAAAGAGCAAGTGCTGTTGTGGAAGCTTTCCACTTAAATAAAGCCTGCAGACGAGCGGTGAGCGGTAGCTAACATTCTTTAATCCAAGCACACAAAGACAACATACAACCAAGCTTGATGGAGAGCCTACATGACCATGGGGCAGGGTCAGCAGAGTCTCACTGAGCCTAGCATGGCTCTCAGTTAAATACCTTCTTCAGGAACAAAAGGCAGTACACAGCTGTTTCACACCTTAAGGTTCACACTCCCTTGCTACCTACCAGAGTCCTCGAAGAGACAAAAGATTCCTTCCTGTGGAGTTGTCTGCTTCCTTACTAGACCCCCACCATTTGTCTTTCAGTATGAGTGTCAGACATGTTAATACAATAAAATAATGTGATTAAAACCTAAGTAAAAGAAATTCCTATACAGTGCTCACCCACAACTGCTTTAAACAGATCAGCATGACAGATAACGCTCTTGCCATTGCACTAGCAATGCAATGTTTACAGATAGCTTAAGCAAAAGATGTGATCAGTGTTAGCCAGTGATGGATCACACCTTTGTCTGTGCTGCATCACAACCCTCTCCCAAAATGTTTCCATAGGTACTAGAGATGGCATGATACCACTTTTTTATGACAGATACCGATACCAATATCATAAATTTAGATATCTGCCGATACCGATATGAATCCGATATAGTGTTCTTTAATCAATAAAATTGTTTTTTTAATTTCTTGCTGCATTTTGTATAAGTTCATACTCAAGTTTAAAAAAACAACAACAATAAAGCTATTCTGTTATACCTGTATGCAAAAAAAATTTCGCAATACTGATCAATCTAATAAACTTGAACCTACACCATCCTCCCTATTCTGGTATTTTAAAGAGTAATTAGCGTAAATATTAAGCAACCTAACTAATAGGGTTCCAACTCCCAGCAACAAAAAAAAACAAAAAAAAAAACATAGGGAACCATGCCTCACGCTCCACCTCATGATACTTAATTGACATAATCAACCTTAATTTGATGCAGTGTGGAAAAAAATGCACAGAAATCAATTATTTTTCAAGAATAATTGAACAGATTCAACATCTTTCTTCAACAGAATTGCAGACTGCACAGATGGTACCTTCCCAAAGGAAAAAGTACTATAGCTTACTAATAGACTTAATAGTTACTATACTGTATACAGTAATGGATTTCTATACATTTTACATCAGATTAAAACTTTGGGTGTAAAATTCGGATAATTATTTATTAAAAGCTAGACATTTTAAATGAGAATAAGAAAGATAAGCCCTACCTGCCCCCCTGGCTAAACTTTGCTAGATCCGCCCCTGCACAGTTACCAGCTGTCAGCTACTTAGAAAAGGATCCTGGTGTAGAACGTAATATTAAATAAATTCTAACAACAGCTTATGAAGCTTAAACGTGTTGTTGTTGTTGTTTAGCCGCTGGTTTCCTCTTTCTGGTTTTTATTTAGGTCCGTATCGGACCGATACCAATACATAATATCGGATCGGTCCATCTCTAATAGGTACACAGATGGTACTTGGGAGCAATACATAAATGGAAGAAGTCTCTTTTTTTTAGGACCTGCAGTCAGCGCATTACTGAATAAAAGCTGTATTTGCTTTGAAACCTCAGAAGAAAAATAGGCTCATGATGTATTTTACAATGCACTCTATTAATAACGAGAGAGTGAAGAACTAGCATGCCTGCAAGTTTCCTAATTGCTAGTAAGATTTTATTGATGGTTTTTAAAGCATTAGACAGTATGGCCTTTGGCTGTAATTCACACCTCTCTCTTGTGAGATAAGGCACAGTTTCTTTTCTTAAGGCCAGGCCTTTTTTGTTCCAAAGTTGAGTTTGACAAATAAAGGTGATCAGCCTTATTCCATCAAAACCTCCATGCTCCTGGAACAGTGTGCCTGAGGAGAGAACGGGCAGCTGAATCAATATATTCTTCTGAGTTAGTTTGAGAAACTTCTGCAACTTGACTTTTTATGGAGTTGTACTAACCCAAACATACGCGTCTTTTATTGTAACCAATTCTTTGCTGTTACATGCCCTATGCATTCAAGCCTCTGTGAGGTGTTATTAAACTTTGACTGTCCTCTTTCTACCCTCATCACCCGACTTCAAAAAGAAAGAGTTATCCATCATCTTTATTTATTTCCCACTGTTCATCTTCATTGCAGTGCGGTGATAATAACGCCTCACAATTGGTTTTATAATAGATTTTAAACAGTCTTTTGCCTTTTATAGTGTTGCACAGCTTTTCATTTACAAATTGGGCCTGTGGATTCACTGCATAAGGCACTGGCAGGGTGTAAAAGCTGTTATGTGTTTATCACAGGTTGGCTCGGCAATCAGTCACTCCATAAAGAATGAACAGATGTGCTTTACAGGGTCATAAAGTAAAATCTGATTGCTAGACTTTTACTGGAACTTGTACGATTTCAAATGAACCCAGGATTCTTGCATATTAATGAAATTCTTTGTAAAAGGTGACTGCTCATTTCTAACTGCATGCAACTGAACTCTTGTTGTGAGAAATTGCTGCTATTGCTGTTGGCAGGAGTAGTGTGTCTGATGTGGGCCTGTCTGATCATTACTGTGTTTTCTTTGAAAGTAAAATTTCAGTCCACACAAATATATCAACAGCAGTGATCACAAAATGGTGTATAACTGAATACAGTAGTGAGATATTTAACCAGGTCTTCCCCTTGACACCTGGCCTGTCCAGAGGTTCAGTCAATGAGCTCGTAAATAGTTTCAATGCTAAAATGTTAAATGTAATGGACACTATTGCTCCCATTAAGGTGAAGGTTATCTCTGGAAGGAAAAAGTCTCCCTGGAGAAACTCCACACTGGTGAAAAATGAAAAAAGAGAGTGTAGGAAAGCTGAGCGCAGATGGAGAAAAACAAACCTCCAGGTTCATTATGACATCTATAAAGAGAAACCTCACAATTATAATTTACAACTGAGGAGTGCAAGGAGGTCCTACTTCTCTGACATCATCACCAAAAACAGTCATAAAGCTCGGGTCTTATTTCCTACAGTTGACAGGCTAACAAACCCTCCTGTGTCAGTGGCAGCTGAACTTCAGTCGACCATGACTTCGCCAAATTCTTCACAGACAAAATCCAAAAGATTAGACAAGCAATTGGTACATCAACAGCAGATTCAGGATATGTACTGTGTCCACCAAAAAACTGTTTAAACACCATCAAACAGTTTCACCCTATTAACAGCAAAGACCTGGAGGACATCTTAGGTCTACTGAACTCCTCCTCTTGCTGTTTAGATGTCCTGCCAACACGTTTTTTCAAAAAGGTCTCAAAGACTTTGGAGTCAGACCTGTTACAGATCGTCAACTTTTCTTTAATGTCAGGTGTGTTTCCAGAACCACTAAAAACTGCTGTAATTAAACCTATACTGAAAAAGGACAATCTTGACAAGACACAAATGAACAACTACAGGCCGATCTCAAATCTCCCATTTTTAAGTAAGATCACTGAAAAAGCAGTTTCTCAACAGCTCAATTACTTCTTAAAACAGAATAACTGCTACGATGCCTTCCAGTCAGGTTTTAGACAGAACCACAGCACTGAAACTGCTCTGACTATAGTGTTTAATGACATATGTCTGAATACAGACAGTGGAAAAATGTCAGTCTTAGTTTTACTGGATCTCAGTGCAGCATTTGATACAGTTGACCACAACATATTACTCAAACGACTGGAGAACTGGGCAGGTCTTTCTGGAACTGTACTAAACCGATTCAAAACATACTTAGAAAACAGGAAATACTTTGTATCAATAGGTAACTTCACATTTGAGCAGACAAGTATCACATGTGGAGTTCCCCAAGGTTCCATCTTGGGACCCCTTCTGTTTAACATTTACATGCTCCCACTGGCACAGATTATAAAGAACAACAAAATAAACTATCACAGCTATGCAGATGACACACAAATATATATCACAATGTCACCAGGAGACCGAGGCCCTGTACAGGCTCTTGGTAAATGCATTGAGGAAATTAATGACTGGCTGTGCCACAATTTTCTCCAGCTAAACAAAAACAAAACTGAAGTAATAGTCTTTGGTGCCAAAGAAAAACGATTACAGGTCACCAGAGAACTTCAATCTATACACCTAAAAACCACAAACCAGGTGAGAAATTTGGGTGTAGTGATGGATGCAGACCTAAACTTAGAAAAACACATTAAGACAATAACAAAATCAGCTTACTATCACCTCAAGAATATTTCAAAGATAAAAGATCTGATGTCTCAACAGGACCTGGAAAAACTAGTCCATGCATTCATCTTTAGCAGGCTTGATTACTGTAACAGCATCTTTACAGGTCTACCTAAAAAAATCAGTCAGACAACTACAGCTCATTCAGAACTCTGCTGCTCGAGTCCTCACTAAGACCAAAAAAGTGGACCACATCAGTCCAGCTCTGAGGTCTTTACACTGGCTGCCTGTCCATCAGAGGATAGACTTTAAAGTTCTGATGCTGGTCTATAAAGCTCTGAATGGTTTAGGACCAAAATACATTAGTGACCTCCTGACCCAGTATGAACCTTCCAGATCCCTCAGGTCATCTGGATCCGTTTTTTTATCAGTTCCCAGAGTCAGAACCAGACACGGAGAAGCTGCATTCAACCTTTATGCTCCAGTTATCTGGAACAAACTCCCAGAAAGCCTCAGATCAGCTGAAACACTCAGTTTATTTAAATCCAGGTTGAAGACTCACCTATTCTCAGCTGCATTTGAATAAAATACCAAATCCACACTTTTAAGCTTAAATTTCAAAACTTATATTTTAACTACTGATTTTATCTACTGTTCTGATTTTATCTACTGTTATTTTTTAATCAATTTTAAATCATGCTTTTTATTGTTTTTGTTTTTTAATGTCTCTGTGAAGCACTTTGAATCACCTTGTTGTTGCAAACTGTGCTATATAAATAAACTTGCCTTGCCTTGTCCATTGGACTAAGAATGAGGTCTGTCTCCTAATTTCTGCGTTTTGTATTGCAGGCTGTAATTAAAGCAAATGGGCGTGTCTTCGAAAAAATAGCCACTATTTGCAGTTTTTACTCACCCGTCTGCCGAACTTTACTTCTTGGAACCTCAGAGGTATTTGCAGATATGTGCGTAGGCAAACAAAGCAGTTAGAAATGATAATTACACATTCCCAAATGTTTGGTTTCTTTCATCCTCCTTAATTTATTTGTGCTTAGCGCTCCTGAATATGCAGCATATTGAAGTTTAAAACCTTTTCTTTCTTAATGAATGATAATGGTGCAACATGAGACTTTGACTTGGGCTATTGAATTTAATTAATTGGATGAACAAGAGCCAAGAGTTATGTTAATGGTGATTGATTGGAGATCTTTAAAAACAAAAGAAAATGACTTTCCTGACAATGGCTCATTTATTGGACTGAAGTAATCCGAAGCATGATGGTAACTCTCAATACAGTGTTTGGCATCAAATGCAAGGGCTGAAGAATGATTCAAGCATAATTATATCGTAGTCTTTGTTTCCCTTTTTTGCTGTTTTACAAAGTCTTCTCTGCCTATTATTATACATTTTGTACATGCATTAATACCAACTGTTAAGGTGCCATGTTAATGTCAGCATATGTTCACATATCACTTGCTGCTATTTACATCATGATAATCACAGTACTGTAATGTTTTATTTGTGGCCCAGAGCAAAACTCTTAACTGCTGACTAAATCCCTTTCTTTTCATGCTTTCTGTCTTTTGTTCTTTTGATTCTGGTGCTACAACAGCTATGAAAGCTGTACAATGTATCTCAAACATGGCACACAGCTTGTTGTTGATACTCGGCTTGCTCTTGAGCGCTCAAGAAGAAGCTTACACAATTTAATTAAAACAATGCTTCTATTTTTAAATATAAATGCTATCATTCAAAGTCAACAATGCCCTGCTCATAGTTTCAAACATGAACAGACAGCTGCTCGGCATCTCACTGAAAACTGTCACACAACACCCGATATGTCTTGATGAGCGTTGATAGTGAAGCTTACCATCTTGTTACATCTTGTTAAAATCATAAGCAATAACAGTAAGTAAGCATAAGGTGTTTCACCTGTAATAAGATGTTTGTTTCACACTTTGGTATGCATGAAATACACTGCAGTTTCTTAAAATGTAATCCTTATTCATTTTTCACACGACACACCTCAGACATTTCTTTGTTGTTTTGACTGTCAGCCAGGCTTCATGCATTCAAGTTTGTGAAATGAGCCACTCTCCCTCAGTGTAACTGGCAGGTGAGTTGTAGAATAAGTTGATGCAAATTTAAAAACAACAACAACAAACAGTTAAGGTCACTTATCACTGTACAGGTTACCTGATAGTTTACCTTTTATCTCTTATGGGGTTTGTTAATATCGAGTTGGAAAGGCTAACAGCATGAATGCCCTCCTTTACTCAAAGTCAGTAAAGAAAACTGGCAGACTTACAAACAGATACCATCAGTACATGGCCCTGATAACAGCTTATTGTGGGGTAAGTTTGGGTAAGCACATAAGACAGATTAGAAGAAAGAGGTACCTCCCACGTTATTATAACTCCCTAGTAAATGGACTTCATCTTTTTTCATTTATCAGTTATCAGTTTCAGTTATCTTATGATCTGTAAAGTTAAAGTGTGTAAAATCTGACCACTAGATGCCAGTCAATTGCAGACTGCAATCAATAGTTTGCAGTCAATCATCAGTCAAACTATGAATAGCTTTGTTTTCTCACCCCTCCCATTCCTAGCTAGGGTGGCAACTGTAGGACAAACAACTCTGGCCGCAATTCATCTGCAGTAAGTGTAGGCTGTCAGCCTGCTTTTTACCATAGCTGTCAAAATACCAGGTATCTGGAGTATGATAAAAGCTAATGAATCGGTGAAACTTCTGTACGATGACAGTGATACTGAGGTGAGTTGTTGAGGATATCCTAAACTTTTCTCATGGTAAGCACTGTTCTTGTAGGTCGCTGTTAACTGCTCGTTGCCTCTGTTAATTGCTCTTAGCCTGCCTTAGCGGCTGTTAGCAAGGGTTAATGATGTTTCTTTTGGTGTTTTTGTAAGTGGGTCTAATGTTGTTGGGCTTAACAAATAATTTTTCATACCATGCAAGAATGCAATCAAACTGTTTATAAGAGGGAAAGTGTGATTTTTTAGGACACTTGAGCCTAACATTAGCTAACATTAGCTAACATTAGCTATACTATTACAAGTATTCTTCCAGCAGCTTGACTTCCCTAAACATGAGAGTGATGTTCCTTGTGCATTTACTTTACATGTGTGTGTAGGTCTGTGTGTATGTGTGTTGAATAAAGCTTAAGAAGCCACGATCCTCTTTGTATTTGTGTCAGTTCTCTAGCTGCCTTCTGTTGTGGAGATTCTGGCCTGCCGAATAGGTCTCCTGTGAGGGAGAGAAAAAGCAGGGGAGTCAGAGAAGTGAGCACCTCTTGCTCCACCCATCCATTAAAGGGTAAAACCCAAACTGGTTTCCACATGCTGAGGTTAATAAGCATCCAAATATTCCTTGGGCAGCCAGCCCTAGCAGCGCGCGCGCACACACACACACACACACACACACACACACACACACACCCACAAGGAGATTTACACAAGCTAACAGCAGACTCCTAACAAGGGATACAATATGGTCAAGGTTCCCTGGAGGTTTGGAAACTGGAGACAGAGATGTCTAGCATTAAACAAAACAGTCCATCCATCAATCCATCCCAACCAGCTATCCATCCATTCACTTCTGGCAATAAATAGTAGTTTCCTCTTCTGAGGCAGGTGGTGGCAAATATAAGGCTCAATCAAACACTGAAATCAGCATTGCTGATGTTATCAGAAACTACTCTGAAATGCCTCATTGAAAAAGACATGAAATTTAAGTCAACAACCTGGAGCCATTTTTTTCAGTATTTTCAGCAATCATCTTTTGAAACACAGTGTCGCAGGTTTGGGGCAATTATAGACTTTGACATTTATCACATATTAGCTTAAAACCTGTTGATTAAGAGTTTGTCAAATTGTGTGTGTGTGTGTGTGTGTGTGTGTGTGTTGGGGTGGGGTTGTTGTATCAGCTAACACAATTTTAAAGTAAGGTGGGGGTGTTGCATTCTGCTGAATCTCGTTAAAAACCCTGACAGGTAGCATGTTTGTGCTGTGTTATGTGTGTTGATATTGCATCTTGTGTTGTGGTTCAGAATGGTCTTATTTTGTCCCAATCTCTCTAACTAGGTCAAATACATATATTTAATGCAAGGTAAAACTCTTAATTGGAATAAGTCACAACTAATAAATGTTAGTGTGCAGAGACATTAAAACGTCATTGCAGCTTTTATAAAGACGGAAGGATTGTTTCTCTGTTTGTCTTTGTTTTTACGAAAAAGTGTACAGATTACCTCCTTATTAACAATGCACACTGATTGTTTCATCAGAATGCTGCTTTGCTGACTACTTTCACTAGCATGCCAGACACATACTGTAGTCCCTAATCAATAAAAGCTAAACAAAAAATGCAGCAGCTGTATGTAATTTATGACTTATTGTTGACTTTGTGTTGACTTGTGGGGTTGTATTTTACAACTATGTGACTTTGTATTTTCATGCTGTAACCATCATCAAATATTAAAGTCAGTCAACCAATACAAGAATTTGTAATTGCCCACTGTGAATGTGTGTGCTTGCACACATGGCATGGATGCTTACGGAGCTGGCGCTGCCATCAAAGCCTCAAGCCTCCATTCATTTGTGGTACAAGGATTTGTGCAGTCAGGCAGATCATCACCCAAAGGACTTGCATGGAAAAATAGCAGTTATTTATTCATTTAGCAACACAACGGTATCAGCACTATCTTTAGACACTAAATAATGGCACCACAACTGACTTCACACCAGTGAAACAGCATAATTCAAGTTTTATGACATAGTGTTGACCATAATTCTTGAGACATCGTGAACTGCTTTGTCACATGTGTACTGATTAAACTGTGAAGGGCAGCTTATTAGGGCTGTATGTCTTTTAGTTTAAATACAGGCATGCACATTTAAGGATTGCATCAACAGACGGATGGAAATATACTGTGCTTAAAAAATTTGTTTGATTCGTTACTAGCTGACAGTGGGGTAAACTTAGAGTGATGGTTATTGCTGTCTCCCAAACTGAGATAGCTTGTATTTTCACATTTAAATAAAACTAATTTAAAAATCCTAAAATTGAAACCATATATATACCCAACAAAAACATTTTCTGGCTGACTGTTTGGATAAAGTGGGACATTTTCATTGACATCTCAGTGATCTACATGGTGTAAGCCTCATTTGTTTGGGTAATTTGTGGAAAATTGGGACATTTTGGAAGTGATTTGTGGAATTTTACTGGATGCAGTGCAGAAGCAAAAAAGAAGAAATTGTCCACATTATATTGATTTACAAATGTCCCCAACAAGTGAAATATCTCAGGAGACACAAATTCCCTGTGACTTGCACCAGGACGGACATCCAGTGTAAAAATATACAGAGCTAGCCACTGTGGTGATTTTTTTTTGTGAATAAGGGAGCATTGAATTTTTTTTCTTCTTTGTCTTAATAACAGAAGAAAAATGAAGTTGTGCTGCAAAAGCCATGTTTTTCTTCTCCTTACCCAGTAGCAGTGGTATAAAGCATGGCCAGCTAGGTTTCAGTGATACTGATGGTTGTAGATTAGTTTGTCTGAACTTGTCCGCTTATCTGCAAAACTTGAATTGTACAAGAATTGTGAGCTGCAACTTCACCTCAGTCATAATGTGGTAATAGTGGAGTAACAAGTAGGAGACAAGAAGGTAATAATATGGAAGTAGCCAGTTATTAGCACTTAAAAATCAAAGTTGTATTCAAGCAAAATCTGATATCAACAGTGGCTATAGCTAAGTAACCATATAGGATTACCACATAGTATTACCACATAGGGAATGATTGTCTGTTTTTCTGAACGATACAGTCAGGAAAACACACATTCTGGTGATGGATAGAGTGGAGAACAACAATTAAATATTGCTGGTACATTGCTGATGAGAAACAGCTGCACTAGCAGAAGCCTTGGGCAGCCACGGCAGAAGCCATGACACAAAGCTTCGTGACTTTATGCCATACTTTTACAATGTGGTATGGCGGCTCTTCCACAAGTAAAGAATTTGTGTACTTCCATGATGAATAGCTATGGCATTACAAAAAAATAAAATAAAATACAAGCATTTTTTTTTTTTTTACCACTGCTTGCTCTAAATCAGCATTCCAAAACTGTGCATACTTGCCGTGTCTATATATGTAATTTCATTATAGCAAACACAGGTCAAACATTTAGATGAAATATTACTCAAGTCACTATTATGAGAAAGTTTTTCATTATTTATGAGATACTATGGTCCAGATTTACCAAGATGTTACACTAGTGAAAACTGATTTTTGGCATAAAGAAAGTGCGATCTATATTTATAAAGACAATGCATTTCTGTTCTTTCCCAAGTGATTCTTTCCCAAGGCACAAAAGTATATGGAGAAGAATATTGAAATCAAGTTGGAAAACTAATTTACTAACATTTACAAATACCAGCAGCAACAACTTGCAATCCTTTGATACATTTTTATGTATAATGGCTTCTATGCCAGGAATTTCATATCCTGTGCAATGTGGTTCAAAGCAAAATTGCAGAAGAACTGAAAGAATGGAAGGATAAATACAGTTGCTTTGGACCCTGCACTGAAAAGAAACAGGCCTTTGGACATCAGGCACAGAAAGTCTTAACATTTTTCATCTTGATGTTTGGTGCTGTTTATTTTTGATCAGATCAGATATGATAAGATAAGATAAGATAAGATAAGATGAAACTTTATTAATCCCTCAGGTGGGTCCCTCTGGGAAATTCAGTTTCCAAAAGCACAGGACCGACAGAAGTTACAGTTACAGAATATTATATATACTGTACATATATATATATACATACATATATATATATATATATATATATATATACACATATATATATATATATATATATATATATATATATACACATATATACACACACACACAGAGACATATATAAATAAAATATAGGAAGGGGATAAATACAGGGAGTGCAGAATTATTAGGCAAGTTGTATTTTTGAGGAATATTTTATTATTGAACAACAACCATGTTCTCAATGAACCCAAAAAACTCACTTATATCAAAGCTGAATATTTTTGGAAGTAGTTTTTAGTTTGTTTTTAGTTTTAGCTATTTTAGGGGGATATCTGTGTGTGCAGGTGACTATTACTGTGCATGATTATTAGGCAACTTAACAAAAAACAAATATATACCCATTTCAATTATTTATTTTTACCAGTGACACCAATATAACATCTCCACATACACAAATATACATTTCTGACATTCAAAAACAAAACAAAAACAAATCAGCGACCAATATAGCCACCTTTCTTTGCAAGGACACTCAAAAGCCTGCCATCCATGGATTTTGTCAGTGTTTTGATCTGTTCACCATCAACATTGTGTGCAGCAGCAACCACAGCCTCCCAGACACTGTTCAGAGAGGTGTACTGTTTTCCCTCCTTGTAAATCTCACATTTGATGATGGACCACAGGTTCTCAATGGGGTTCAGATCAGGTGAACAAGGAGGCCATGTCATTAGTTTTTCTTTTTTTATACCCTTTCTTGCCAGCCACGCTGTGGAGTACTTGGACGCGTGTGATGGAGCATTGTCCTGCATGAAAATCATGTTTTTCTTGAAGGATGCAGACTTCTTCCTGTACCACTGCTTGAAGAAGGAGTCTTCCAGAAACTGGCAGTAGGACTGGGAGTTGAGCTTGACTCCATCCTCAACCCGAAAAGGCCCCACAAGCTCATCTTTGATGATACCAGCCCAAACCAGTACTCCACCTCCACTTTGCTGGCATCTGAGTCGGACTGGAGCTCTCTGCCCTTTACCAATCCAGCCACGGGCCCATCCATCTGGCCCATCAAGACTCACTCTCATTTCATCAGTCCATAAAACCTTAGAAAAATCTGTCTTGAGATATTTCTTGGCCCAGTCTTGACGTTTCAGCTTGTGTGTCTTGTTCAGTGGTGGTCGTCTTTCAGCCTTTCTTACCTTGGCCATGTCTCTGAGTATTGCACACCTTGTGCTTTTGGGCACTCCAGTGATGTTGCAGCTCTGAAATATGGCCAAACTGGTGGCAAGTGGCATCTTGGCAGGTGCACGCTTGACTTTTCTCAGTTCATGGGCAGTTATTTTGCGCCTTGGTTTTTCCACACGCTTCTTGCGACCCTGTTGATTATTTTGAATGAAACGCTTGATTGTTCGATGATCACGCTTCAGAAGCTTTGCAATTTTGAGACTGCTGCATCCCTCTGCAAGATATCTCACTATTTTTGACTTTTCTGAGCTTGTCAAGTCCTTCTTTTGACCCATTTTGCCAAAGGAAAGGACGTTGCCTAATAATTATGCACACCTGATATAGGGTGTTGATGTCATTAGACCACACCCCTTCTCATTACAGAGATGCACATCACCTAATATGCTTAATTGGTAGTAGGCTTTCGAGCCTATACAGCTTGGAGTAAGACAACATGCATGAAGAGGATGATGTGGACAAAATACTCATTTGCCTAATAATTCTGCACTCCCTGTAGAATAAATAGGAATAAAAATAAAAATACAAGTGAATTGCACATTTCAAGTATGGAGTCTATTGCACCGTTGACTATTAACAAAAGTATTGCACAGTGAGGTGAAGAGGCACTACAGCTTAGTTGTTCCCCCCTCCTTTGTCCACCTGTTTCCCCTCCCTCTCCCCTCCAGAGAGGAGTTAAACAGTTTGATGGCGTGTGGGACAAAGGAGTTTTTAAGTCTGTTAGTTCTTGTCTTGGGGAGAAGCAACCTGTCACTGAACAGACTCTTCTGGTTGTTAATGGCCGTGTGCAGAGGATGCCCAGCATTGTTCATAATGTCCAGCAGTTTTTTTAGTGATCAATGCATTTACATTACCAAACTTTAAAAAAGAAATGTTTTCATAATATTTTTTTACATTCAAATTAAAGTATTATAGTTTCAGGACCATGTACAGCGCATTCAGCTTTGACCGCACTCTCATGAGCAGGGCTCTGACACATAGCTGTTTTTGGTGGTGGGCCAACACAAATTCAGCTGCACTTTGGCAATGCTTAAACTATCAAAGATACACACAAGACTCCCCTGAAAATCATTTTTTTTACTAAACAAATCCAGCATGTAGAACGTGTGGTTGTACCATTAACACCACCAGTTGTAGAGTACACAGATAAACTTTTGTCAATCAGGCATTTCCAGTTCGGTTTATCCCTTGAAGGGATGTAAGCTGTCTCAGTACAAGAAGGCTGGAACTCTGTTGGCTATTTTACTATTTTACTATTTAAAAGTGAAAGTGCTGTTTTTGCCATAGAAACCAATTCAACCATAACTTTAGTGTTTCCAGTGACTGCATTACAACAAAATAAAATCAACGTTCTTAAAAATAATAGTCCAAATGACATTTTGACGAACTTGATTTTTATTCATAGATTCAACAGAAACCAAGAATTAAAAAGAATGTGGACATATATCATGTCTATCGTATGACAAACATGCCTTATTTTTTATGCTTTTTGGTTACTCCCTGGCCTCCAACAGACTTCATTTTTGTGCCCCACAATACTTGTCATCCAGGGTGAGTGGAGCTGCAACTCATTGTTCCAGTTATATTTCCTAGGACCTTGTGCTAAATTGCATGGCTGACAGATTGGGCATTTTTTACTGAAATGAACTGAGTGTGCCAGTATTTGTAAAGCAGCATGATGTTTATAAACCACCCATAAAACTAACCACACTAATTAATATGATATGAATGAAGGTATAAGTAAACTATTAAGTTAGTTCATCTTTGAAAGTTGATAGTTTTATATATATATATCTGGTGGTGGTCAGAGGGCCCGGTGGCACCAGTGTCCGGCAGCCTCGCCTCTGTCAGTGCGCCCCAGGGCAGCTGTGGCTACAATGTAGCTTGCCATCGCCAGTGTGTGAATGTGTGTGTGAATGGGTGAATGACTGAATGTAGTGTGAAGTGCTTTGGGGTCCTTAGGGACTAGAAAAGCGCTATACAAATGCAGGCCATTTACCATTACCATATATATATATATATGTATATGTGTGTGTGTGTGTGTGTGTGTGTGTGTGTTTGCATGTGTTTTGGAACCCTTTCAGCTCAAGCTATCACCTTAACTGACACCTGAGTAACTTCTGACTGAACTGACAAGCTAAGGACATTTTCCCCAAGAAGTGTGCACATTCCCTTCTCAATATTTCATCACTAAGTTATGTTGCTGAGCAAGGTGAAGTGCTTTAAGGCTGGTGTACTGCTGGGCTTTAAAATGCTTATTAATAGCTGTGTATTATACAGCTCAATGTCTGTTCTTGCCTTATGCCAGAGAAGCTAAAATCTTAATCCGCACAATACTGCGACTTCCTGCCTCCCTCTCCTTTGTTGACATTTGGATCTGCCTGTGTGTTTGACAAATAGGATTGGCTACATTTGTCACCATTTAAACTGCTAGAATGTGTAAGAGCAATGGTTAATGTATGCAACTGCATGCAGGCATGCACACACACAAACCGAAATTGTGAGTAATCACCCAGCATTGCATTAGGAAGCGCTGCACGTTACACCTAATTTCCCAAATAAAAATAAGCTTCATGCATGAAAAAGAGAAACAAACTCTGCATATTAAACTGCTGTAACAACCTGTCAGAACGCTTCATTTTTAGACAGGCTTGCTCCATTTGCGGTGGACTGTGTGCCCTATCTGTGTGGGGGTGGTGATGACTGAGGCTGGGTGAGTGACACTAACAAGAGTGTAACAGGCCTGAGATACTCCTCGTGTCAATGTGCAGGGTGAGAAGAGGTGAGTGGGACCTTTATGGGTCAATTACCTATGGACATCTCGTAAGACACAGTTCCTTAGTGGTGTGTTTGTGTATTCACTCTGAGACACTGTCAGAAGCAAAAGGAAATTACGGTGTTCTTCCATAGCAACTGGGTTTCATTCAAAATCAATACACAGCACTTTTGCTGCTGTTTGACGGTATGACTGTTTGTCTTTGTTCCACCCTAGACTGTAATTAATTTGGTGAACAGTGAATTGTGTTTCTTTTCGTTGCCCTCTGGATGAAAACAGAATTCAGACAGTGCCAGTTCTGGCACCTACTTGGGATGAAACCACAGACAAATTCCTTGTGGAAGAAACATGAGGAAATTATTTCACGAGCTGCTTGGTGAATTAAGATCATTGTGATGCCAAAGGCATCTGCTCAGGAAACTCCTGCTCTGTTTTTAATGCAAGACATTTCAGTAAAGAAAAGCGCATTGTCTCACTTCCTTCACGCGTCTGCCTCCCTCGTCAGTGTTTTTTCCTCTCTTTATGGTGAGTGGCTGGCCAAACTGTATTAGGCTGACTTGATAGACGGGAATATTCTCATTTGCAGTGGTGATACAGCTCCCTTTGACATTTCCCCACAGAAATGACTTCTTTGATGGTTTTGCTTCTCTCCAAGGCCCTTTTCCTATTCTGTCCAGTTCATTGTGTGGAGGAGACCCCGCAGCAAGTGAGTCATTGTCTTTCTAACATCTTCAATCCAATTTACTGCAGCCACATGTCACACTCTGTTGCATGTCTCTTTGGTCACTGGCGTGCGCGCACACACACACACACACACACACACACACACACACACACACACACACACACACACACACACACACACACACTTACTATGCATACAGACATTCAAATGCATAGATTTACACACTGAAGTCGTCACCCATGCACAGCTATGGACTGAAAAGGTGTCATTTATTGACTGCCTCAGTATCCATGCATCTGTAAAGATCAAAGCATGAGGGAAAATAAACACAAGTGCAAAGTGGGTGCTCAAAGACTCTCTTTCCTAGTAAAGAAGATATACACAAATATAAAAATGTCACTCCTAGTTTTGATATTGTTGCTCATATTATCAGTGAAAGACACAGGTGGATTCGTACGTCTTAATGTTCTCATCTTCAAACACCTATAAATTTTTCATGCTTGAAATGTCATTGTATGTGACTGTGGGTTTTTTTAAACAATCAAATTCACAGAGCAGAACCCACAGAGTCTCATTATCTTGCCACCATGTTATCTATGTTTTTCATCACATTTCATTCTCATCAGTCACAGTGTGTCTAACTGATTGGGTGTGGGCTGGAACAGAATTCAAAGAAGCCAACTGTGTTTTAGGCGTCATGCCACAGTGCCTGTTTTCTAGTTCAGAAGGAAGAACAATTTACTTGCAGAGCAGTTTTTCAAATCAAATTTCAAGTTGTCGCAAGTGTCACAGAGCCATAGAAGTGATATTTAACATCTAATAAAAATTCAGACAGGTGTTTTAGAATAATTACTTTATGTCTTGCAATTGAAGCTGTTTATTTATGAGGTGTTTAACTTCTATACTGTATATAGCTTAGTAACTTTCTTTTTCAAGTTCCCCTGTATCAGCATGTGGCTCACTTTTGTCTAGATAGAAACTAAATATCCACCCATCCATTTAACCCCACTAAGACAATTCAGGGCCATGTGCCTGGAACCACTAACTACTTTTCTGGGTTCAACACTGCCAAGACCCTGACCAATTGAAAGGAGCCACTTGAGGTTGTTTGGGCATCTGACTAGGATGCCACCTGATCACCCCCTTGGTGGGGTGTTTTGTCCTACAGGCAGAACCAGGACTACAGAGACTATATATCTCAGTTGGCTTGGGAATTACTTAGTGCTCCCCCAAATAAGCTTGAAGAGGTGGCCAGGCTGAGCGAAGAAGATGGATGGATGGGTCTAGATCCTACCCAGCTGTCTTCGGGCAAGAGGCAATTGGTACATCCTGGGCAGGGAACCAGTGTGTTGCAGGGCTAACACATACAGACAGATGACACACTCACATTCGCAACTACAGCCAGTTTACAGTCGTTAACCTTAATTAACCTAACCTGATGCACATCTTTGGACTCTGGGAGTGAGATAGTTATGCTGCTATAGACTTTTGCTGGGCTCCTGGGGCCTTGCACTTGTACATGGTGTGTGTGTGTGAGGTCTTTCCATATACTCTAAAGGCTGGTTCAGGGTCACCTGCCCAGCCTTAACTATAGCACAAGTTTTGTCAGAAAGGAAAGTCAGAAAGTTGAGAGAGTGTATTTCTAACTCTGTGCACTTTTCTCTGCTGGTTTGTTTTTTTAATAGCAGATAGAATTGACAAGAATGATCCTTTATGCAATAAAAAGTCAGTGGAGAGCTATAAATTGTTTCCCCCTCCAGTGTGGGCGGGACTTATTTGCAGTCTATCTCCGTCAAGTTTCTTCAAGTAATGAGCATGTCTATATCTGAATTTATATTGGATCTTTATATTTAATGTGCTTAATAAAATCACAGAAATAACCATTCCCACAGAAGCAGGAGTATCCCTCCTGGGGGAATTATCAATGATGAAAAAGACAATGATTTATTAGACTTGTCATAACCAGCAAATGTACTGCTTCTCACTGAAAAGATGAATTCCCACTTGTGTTTGCTAGATGGACTTATGAATCTGCATCATCTAGATCAATTAAAAAGATAGTGTAGAAGATGAAGGATACGATTTGAGTACATTCATTTTAAAATATATTTTCAATCTGTCATCATGACTCAGACATGTTTGTTCAAGCTATTTTGTTTCCTGCTATTTTGGGGGGAATTTTTATAATGCTTGTCCAAGTAAAATTGGTGCAGGCATACTTTGAAATGATCCTTGTATGTTTATCGATTTCCTTTCAGTTTTGGAGTTTTTTTTTCCCTTTATCTTTTGAAACTGAAGTTCTGTCAGATCTGAAGGAATGGATGAACCTAGTATTCATTAATTACATTTTTGGACTGATTGCAAAACTTCATCTTGAGATTGATCATATCAGTCTGCTGTGCTGTAGAGCTTCTTCCTTAAATGATTTTTAGCGGAGCACAGAAAAAAGCTGGTAAAACGGTAGTTAAATTTTTGCCTGCTATCAAGTTACTCATATATTTGATGCCTGATATGAGTGAGAGATTCAGAAATGGTGAAAGCACCTTTCACTGATTCATAAAAAAAACAATTTTTCTGGAGAAAAATGTGTTTCCGAACAGCCTAGCTCTTGTAGAGGACCCCAGGGATTAATCACAAACAGTAAATAAAGTATGCTAAACTGCTGAAGCTCAACTTTATTTTAAATAATAATGTTAAACTAAAATATCTGTTGAGATTATATAAGGACAAGAATTGTAGTTTTACATTTTATATAACAGGAAATCAGGAAACCTCAGACTAGACATGCCTGGGCTTTGACCTATGGGGACTCAGTACGAATACACCATGGGGTTCGAGATTCAGGTCACTCAGGGCAGAGGAAGCAGCTTCCTTCTACTGTATTTGATGAGGAGGGAGTGCTGCTGAGTTGAGGACATATGAAGGAGATTGAAGAAATTTCCTTAATCCTATTGACATGCCTTGAATAGAGGAAGTCTGGGGATGAGGGGAATGACTTGTCCATCACTATGACTGAGATCACCGAGGTAGTTAGAAAAAACTCTGCAGTGACCTGGCCTCTAGAGTGGATAAGAGCGAAAGCTGTGGGTATTGTGGGACACACTTCTGCAACATTACATGGGTGTAAAACCCTTGAATGAGTAAACTGTGCTGGTGGTCCGCCTTTTTTCAAAAGGACAAGGGTGAAGGGCTTCTCCAGGCTCACTACAGCCAAAGGAGGACTGTGTGTGTGGCTTCAGGATCTCATCCCTCCTTTTTGCACGTGATCTGGTTCTCTTGGCATCATCAAGCAATGACCTCAACCTTGCACTGAGGCAGTTTGCAGCTTACTGTAGTGCAGAGGAGTTTGAGTGACCTTGGGTCTTATCCATGAATGAGGAAAGGAGAGAATAGGAATTCATTGCAGTAATGTGGATGCTGTGTCAGTCTGCCTTTGTAAAGAGAGAGATGAGCATGAAAGCAAAGCTGTCGATTTACTGGTTGATGTACTTTTCAGCCCTCACTTATAGCCACAAGCTCTGGGTAGAAATTAGCTTCTTACCAAGGGTGTATGTCTGCCCTTTGAGGTAGGTTGAGCAGCTTGGTTATTCAGGAAAGAGTCAGAGTAGAGCCAAAAGGGACCAGTTGAGGGGGATTCACAAGCTGGGATGGATGGATGAATGGATGGATGGATGGATGAGCCACCTTGATGACTACTTTTTGTTACAGTGACAATTAGAAACACTTTATTATTAATAATAATTATTTATATTAATTTATTAATATTAATTTATTATTAATTATGTATAATATATTATTATATAATATATTAATATTATTCACTATATTATTTGAAATGTGGATGCATAACTCAATCATTATGCCCTATTGCTTCACATGCTAAAACCTAAGCTACAAGACACTTCAGTTATTGTAACACACAATGGTTTTTGTTTGTCTGTTTTTATGTTTGAGGTATAGTTATCAAAAATGTAAAAAAATAAAAAAAAAAGATTTTAAAGATGGTACTTGGCAAATTATGGCAGTCTAGTAATCAAGCTGGTATTCAGTGCTTTGACATGAAGGAGCTTCGGTTTATATTTAGAGGTGAAATTTACACAAAGCGTCTCTTTCTTAGTCCTATCATTATGTAGTCATTCAAACTTGAACAGTGTGGCATGTAAGAAGTTTAAAATTAGCTTGCATGACATTAATTTTAAAGTCTTTGATTATACTGAATGCTGACAGTCAAATGCAATAAAACTCCACGACTTAAAAGATGTTTTGGTGCACAAACCATTCTGGTTTTATTAAGATCGTTACCTGAAGTACCGTGCGGTAAAACTGCAAGGTAAAATTAAGATCAATAGTGCAATTTATTTGCCATAATAGATCAGGAGAGGTACAGTTGTCTCAATGAAAACCAAGTAATTGTGGTAATTAACACGTTGATGTGGGTGGTTTACTTTATTTGTTGTACAAAGTGTTAATGAGTGTACAGGCAGACAGACATGATTATTCAACAGCAGGAGAAACGCACTAATCCGGGGTGCAGATGCAGATTGCAGAAATCAATGAAGAAGAGAGAACAGAGGAAAGGAAGCAGCTAAACCAACTACTGTTGCATGGGCTGGTTTGAAGGCGTGGAGACCAACATGAATAATAAATGAGGAGAAACGGGGTGAAGCAGTGTAGTTATGGTAGAGATCTGCATCAGCAACTATGCACAAAGTTGACTGTTTAAAAGTAAACTGTAAAAATGTATGAATCATCAATACAACAGATAGATCAAAGTTTAGATTAAAGTGCATCCTTGTTTCCCAGTGCAAGTAGTCTATTAAAGTCTACTTTATGTGAGTAACCCATTTTATGCTATCTTAGTCTTATATATGTGATATAAAATTATTTTAATATGAAATAAATTAGAGCATTTATTGGACAACTTGGAGTGTTAATTTTCGAGTCATAATTTAAATGCACATGTGAAAAACAAACATTAAAATTGTCTTTTCCTCATATACAGTTTATAGTAACCAACCTTATCTTAACTTGCAGAAAACTGATGTTTTTTTAATATATGTTTTTAACAAGCTGCAGTTTTGTTTCTGTGTTGCCCCTCCCTGAGTTTGGTTCTGCTGGAGGTTTCTTTCTGTTAAAAGGATTTTTTTTTCTTCCAACTGTCACCACTATCCCTCTAAGAAAACACATTCCAGTGGGGTTGTCTGATTGTTAAAGTTTTCTCTCCATCCATCAAGAGCTGTTTTTGTAGCTCTCAAGAAGCTACCAGTATGTCCACTGCTGCACTGCTGACCAGTATAAACCATTACTTGTAAATCTTGATTACACATACCTCTTGATCCTCAACAGGAGATTTTTGATCGTGCATGTCCTCTTATTTTTCAGCTTTTTGTGTTGTTTATCTACGTGTTGAGCTAAAGGTCAGGGTGTAATCACAGGCCCAGACATTGCTCCGGCACATAGACAAAGCAGATGATAAGCCAGAGGAAAATGTCAGCCAGATATAGAGTGCTGATTGTCCATTAGAACAAGACCAATGTTAAGCTTGAATGAGATTCGTCAGGACCTCAGGTCTTTCATCTCCTTTGGGTCCTCTTGACAAGGTCAGACAGCACAAATCAAATACAAAATGCAGATAGCAATGAATAAAATTCACCTTGATTTGATGTGTTTACGTAATATGAGCCACTAAGAATTCACAGCAGTATATTGTGATTGTGTACTTTGCTCTTTTATTTCACTGTGGTTGTACTCAACAGTGGGGGGTCAGTGATATTATCAAGCTACACGATATGGCCAGAAGAACTGGGTCACACCTCTTAATCTTTGAAGGTATTTTCAGTCTTGTTGCCACAAGTGTATAATATCAAGGCCTAGCGATGCAGCCTGCCTTTACAAAGATCTGTGAAGGAAAAGAAGAACTCGAAAGTGCCCAATGAATTCAAGCATGATATTATGGTACGGTGCCGCAAACGTCTTGCCTCCTAAATATTTCTTAATCAGCTGTAAATGGTATATTTGGAAAATGGAAGTGTTCAGCAACTCAGCCACACAGTGTCAGACCACATACAGTCACAGAGCATCGTCACCGAGTGCTGAGTCACATATTGCGTAAAAGTCACCAAACACTCTGCTGACTCGATAACTGCAGAGATCCAAACCTTTTCTTTCATTAGCATTAGCACAAAAACTGTACTCCGGGAACTTTGTGTCATGAGTTTCCATGGACAACAGCTCTTGCACACTAAGTCTACTTTCATCCATATAGCGTATGTGGTGTTTACCACACCTTTTAATTACTTTATTTCTTCTACAGCACTTGTATAAAGTGAAAGTTGATACATTAAGTTCATTTCTTTGTTTTACTATCTCTTCGGTGTACATGATTTTCTTGTATGCTCATAAGTATAGCTTATGTACATCAGAGAGTTTTTGTTATTGAGTGGGACTCTTTTCATGCTTTCATTATTTTTTCTTTTTCCAACTGCAGGCGTGAACACAGCATTACAAAAATGAATAATTCTAAAAAATAATAGACTGAATAAAATATTTGGAGGTAGTATTGCTTTTTGCTCTCATTAAAAAAACAACAACAAATAAATCACGCATCATGTCAGTGATTTTTGTGTCTGTTGCGGGGTCCTCTCCTAAACTTCTCCCGAACAAATACAGGCGTAGTCGGAAAGCATTCAGTGTGGATAATTTATTTATTTTGCCGGCCTCCCAGGTGCACAAAAAGTTATTTACAAAGAAAATAGAACTGACTTAAGTCAGCACAAACAAACATCTATATACAAAACACAGTCTGCATGTTACCCTCTCTGTAACAGCTCACTGGAAAGAAAGCAAAAGCAACAGGTGGGCCCTGACCGCCTTCTCTTATACCCCATAGCCCCTCCCACTAGGCGTAATAGTCATCTCTTTATTATTATCAAACCGTCTTTCCCCCTCAGCTTATTTCCTACTGTAGTCCTACAATACATATATGTATATACAGACATTTATGGCCACTTCCCGGCAGCCTACAGTGTTTCACAATAACACCAAACAAACCAAAAGAATAATGCAGTTCACGTGACTCTTCAAGCGCGCGCGAACCCACTATTTAAACCCCGGAACCCCATACCATCGGCTTGCATAACCCCCGTATAATTCGGCGATCATAGCGAGTCTCCGCGACCGGCTTTATGGAAGGTAAGTGGGAAAATACGTTGGCCACCTTCTGCGCTGCTCAAACTATACCTCTCACCCCTTTTTGTTTATCTGCCCGGTCGCCGAAAAGCCGCGCAGCCCCGGTAATTGTAAAAACTAATGGTGGTGGTGCGTGTATGCGCCCAGATCAGCTGTCGGCGGCTCGGGACGGGGTGACTCCGTCACATCATCCCCTTCCACCCGGAGGTTGGCGTTGTGCGGCAACCTGGAGAGATAATCTGCCACTACATTGAGCTTGCCTGGTCTGTGACGGATGATGAATCTGAAAGGCTGCAGTGAAAGGTACCAGCGTGTCAGTCGGCTGTTATGGTCCTTCATGGAATGGATCCAGGTGAGCGCTCGATGATCAGTTTCCAGCTCAAACTCTCTTCCAAGTAAATAATACCTGAGTTTCTCCAGTGCCCACTTAATGGCCAAAGCCCCCTTCTCCACCGTTGAGTAGTTGGTTTCCCGTGGCAGCAGCTTGCGGCTCAGGTATAGGACCGGATGCTCATCTCCCGGGTCCCCTTGGGCCAGCACTGCTCCCAGGCCACTTTTGGAGGCATCCACCTGGACCAGAAACTTCTTCCTGAAGTCGGGGCTCCTGAGAACTGGAGTCGTACACAGGCAGGTTTTCAGCCCGTTGAAGGCTTGTTCACATTCCGCTGTCCATATGACAGGATTCCGTTGGTCTTTGCTGGTCAATGCAGTAAGAGGGGCCGCAATAGTTGCAAACTGGGGCACAAATCTTCGGTACCAGCCAACCAGCCCCAGGAAAGACCGGACTTCCTTTTTTGTGTGAGGCCGAGGGCAGTTCTGGATAGCGTCCACTTTATCCATCTGCGGGCGCACCTCACCTCTGCCCACTTGGTAGCCAAGGTAGCGGGTCTCCTGCCGTGCCCACTCACATTTAGAGGGGTTGAGGGTCAATCCTGCCTTATGGATTCTTCCCAGGACTTCGGACAAGTGCTGCAGATGCTCCTCCCAGGTGTTGCTGAAGATCACTACATCATCCAGGTAGGCAGCACTATAGGGGTCACACCCCTGTAGTAATTTGTCCATCAGCCTTTGAAAGGTGGCCGGTGCCCCATGTAGGCCAAATGGCATCACTGTGAACTGGAACAGGCCGGCAGGGGTCCTGAAGGCGGTGTACGGTCGAGAAGACTCCTCCAGTGGCACTTGCCAGTACCCTTTACACAGATCCAAGGTGGTGATGTACCTGGCCGCTCCGATCTTCTCCAGCAAGTCCTCGATTCGAGGCATGGGGTAGGCATCAAACTCTGAAATAGAATTTAGCTTCCGGAAATCAATGCAGATGCGTAGGGAGCCATCCTTCTTGAAGATGATGACCACCGGGCTACACCACTCTGAGCAGGACGGCTCTATCACCCCAAGCTCCAGCATCTTCTCCACCTCCTGTCGCAGTTTCTCCACCAAGTGTTGTGGAATCCGGTATGGCCGTTGGCGGATGGGATGTCCCTCCTTTAGGCGTATCACATGTTCGACAAGGGTGGTCCTGCCGGGGTTAACTGAACACAAAGAGGGAGTCTCCCGAAGGATTTGGAGTAGCTCCGCCGCCTGCTGTAGGGGGAGATTAGTCAACACCGGAAACATCGGATCGGCTCCCTGCTCGGGTTCGGTCTTCCCTTCTCTTGGCACTTCTCTTGCCATCAGAGCTTTCGCAGGGGCCTGGTGGGGACGCTCTTCCCATTCTTTCAGGAGATTCACATGGTAAGTCTGCTTCTGTTTTCTCTTTTCAGGATGATGAATCTCATAGGTCACTGGCCCCATTCTGCGAAGAACTGTGTATGGCCCTTGCCATTTCGCCAGCAGTTTACTGTTGGCTGAGGGGAGAAGTAACAACACCTTTTGACCAGGTTGAAACTCACGTTGCCGGGCCTGTTGGATCTCCTCCGGAAGGGTTGGGAGTCTCCTGCTTCTGCTGCAAATGAGAAAGGAGTGGTGCAATTTGTGCTGGAAATGAGAGATCGGTTGGGGAGATACCATGAAGAGGCCGAGGTCAACCTGCGAGACGCTCAACGAAGCCAGAAGACCTGGTATGACCAACAGGCCGGCAAAATAAATAAATTATCCACACTGAATGCTTTCCGACTACGCCTGTATTTGTTCAGAGGAAGTTTAGGAGAAGGAGCCCGCGACATATGGTGTCAGAAGTGGGAACCGAACCCACGCCTCCAAAGGAGACTGCGACTTCTCATTTGCAGCAGAAGCAGGAGACTCCCAACCCTTCCGGAGGAGATCCAACGGGCCCTGCACATCCCAACCATAGAGTAGCTCGAATGGTGAGAAACCAGTGGAAGCCTGGGGAACTTCTCTGTACGCAAACAGCAGGAAGGGTAGCCACTGGTCCCAGTCTTTCCCAGTGTCTGACACAAACTTCTGCAACATCCTCTTCAAAGTTTGGTTGAACCTCTCCACCAACCCATCTGTCTGTGGATGGTAAGGTGACGTCCTGATGGCAGAGATGCCTAGCTGATTGTGGAAGAGCTGCATCAACCTAGAGGTAAAGTTAGTCCCTTGGTCAGTCAAAATCTCATCTGGTATCCCCACCCGGGAGAACAGCTGTACCAGTGCACGCAGAACATTGGGTGCCGTGAGCGTACGCAGGGGGAAAGCTTCCGGGAAACGAGTCGCATAATCACACACCACCAAAATGTACTGATGACCCCGACTACTTTTTACCAGAGGACCCACAATGTCCATAGCTATCCTACGGAAGGGGGTGGAGATGACTGGAAGTGGCTGTAGCAGAGCCCTGTCAGACTTGCGAGCTGGACATGTTTTCTGGCAGATAGGGCATGTACGGCAATATTTCTGTATATCTGTGTACATTGACGGCCAAAAGAAACGTGAGCTAACTCGCATATAGGTTTTTTGGCGACCCAAATGACCTGCCCAGGGGAGGGTATGTGCTAGGTGCATAATGAGGGGTCTACAACTAGAAGGTATCACAAGCCGTTGGTGGTCACCGTCAACTGCATACAACACATTTTTGTCAACAATGAACTTCTCTTTCCCTCCCCATTTCCCAGTTCCCCCTTCAGTCACATTAGCAAACAAAACTTTCAACGTTTCATCCTCCCTTTGCAACAAAGTGATATTTTCTGGCACATCCCATTTCATGTTCTTAGTGTCCGGCCCCTTTGACCATAGCTGCTTTTCAAAGCGGCGTTGGCGGCGGGATTTTCTTGGCCCCTTAGTGCCACCCTCGCACAGACTACTGTCCAAGTCTGGCAGGGGTTGGCATCCCGCCTTCGCCTGGGCCCTAGTGACCACTGGGCCTAACGCCTTCATTTGAACATTCCCCGTTTCCCTCCCTTTTGTCTCTGTGTCCCGCTCTTCTTTTTCTTGCAACAAATCCATAAGCACAGGCACATCCATCCCCAGAATAACCTCTACCGGCAAATTCTGTACCACCCCAACAGACAATAAATATGGCTGGTCATTAATAGTCACTGTTATTTCCACCTTTGGGTAGGGATGTTTGTCACCATGCACACATAACACTTCTTCTTGTCGACTATAGTCCACACAGTTCACTGGTACCAAGCTTTGCTTAATTAAAGACATAAAACTACCAGTGTCCAGCAAAGCAGTAGCCTGCTGACCATTGACCTTCACTTTTTTATAGCGTTGCACATCCACTGGCTGGACCCTTGTGGGCTCCATTTCCAGCCGGGGTGCATAGCAGGCACCAGTGACTTTAGCCTTCCGGATAGGGCATACCGAGGCTTTATGACCTGGCTGCTGGCAATAATAACAAAGAAAGTCCTTACCCGGCCCTCGTACGTTGAATACCTTGGGGTTCCCGGGTGGCTCTGGGTTGCTCTCCCTCTTCAGAAGACCCGATGATGGGAGTGGTGGTCGCTGTGGCGTCCCAGATGAGCGTGCAGGTGGTGCTCCTTTACGCGCATTGAAGTACTGTGACACCAGCTTAGCGGCGGTCAGTCCATCTGCTGGCTCATGCTCCCTCACCCAGGTCCTCACCTCCCCTGGAAGTACGTGGATTAGCTGCTCCAAAATAATCGCTTCTCCCATCTCGTCCTTCGTATGCTGCTCTGGTCGAAGCCAGCGCCGGTACAGTCCTTTCAGCCGGTAGTACGTCTCGGTGGGGCTCTCCCCAGGTGGAATAATATTAGAGCGAAACCGCTGCCGATACGTCTCCGGGGAAATGTCAAATTTAACTAACAAGGCAGCTTTTAAATCCTCATAACAGTGGGCTCTTTCTTCATCCATTGCGGTATAGGCCTCCAATGCCTTCCCCGCTAGCAACGGAACTAGCCGACAGGCCCATTCATTCTCCGGCCATCTCCAGGTTCTGGCCACCCGCTCAAAGCGCAACAAATAGTTCTCAATATCTTCCCCCATCTGGTACGGTGGAATCTTTGGCCCCTCCGATCGCCTCCACTCTCCGCCCGTCTGGTCGAGGCTGCTTGTCGTTGCCAGGGACTGGCGAGCCGGTTCCTCCAGTAACGACGGCCGGTATTCTCGCTGCCGGGCCGGGGTAGGCAGCACCATCCTGGGGCTACTTGCTGTTGCCGTGCTTGGCGTAGCCGTTGCTGCCGTGGTGCTAGCTCCAGCTAGTGCGGGACCTGGGCCTTGCTGACCAGCCACATCTGCGGGCAGCAGCGCATTAGGAGGGGAAACGGTCCTCAGTCCCCTGAGTTCTGCCAATAACACCGTCTCTCTCCTTTGCTGTCCCGCCAGGAAGTCCCTCATCATCGCAATCAGTTCTCCATCACGTGCTGCGGTCGAGGTTGTAGGCAACTCCGGACCAATCCTGCCGGAAATCTCCTCCTCCTCTGCTGAAGAAGACGACGCCGGCACTGTGTCCCACGCCAGCTCCTCTGCTGTCTTCTCCCCCGGAAGCTCATGCTGCTGGGACCGCAGCCCTGTGCGCTTCGCTGGGAGGCGCGTTTTCCTCTTCCGACTAGCCATCCCACTTCTGACACCATATGTCGCGGGGTCCTCTCCTAAACTTCTCCCGAACAAATACAGGCGTAGTCGGAAAGCATTCAGTGTGGATAATTTATTTATTTTGCCGGCCTCCCAGGTGCACAAAAAGTTATTTACAAAGAAAATAGAACTGACTTAAGTCAGCACAAACAAACATCTATATACAAAACACAGTCTGCATGTTACCCTCTCTGTAACAGCTCACTGGAAAGAAAGCAAAAGCAACAGGTGGGCCCTGACCGCCTTCTCTTATACCCCATAGCCCCTCCCACTAGGCGTAATAGTCATCTCTTTATTATTATCAAACCGTCTTTCCCCCTCAGCTTATTTCCTACTGTAGTCCTACAATACATATATGTATATACAGACATTTATGGCCACTTCCCGGCAGCCTACAGTGTTTCACAATAACACCAAACAAACCAAAAGAATAATGCAGTTCACGTGACTCTTCAAGCGCGCGCGAACCCACTATTTAAACCCCGGAACCCCATACCATCGGCTTGCATAACCCCCGTATAATTCGGCGATCATAGCGAGTCTCCGCGACCGGCTTTATGGAAGGTAAGTGGGAAAATACGTTGGCCACCTTCTGCGCTGCTCAAACTATACCTCTCACCCCTTTTTGTTTATCTGCCCGGTCGCCGAAAAGCCGCGCAGCCCCGGTAATTGTAAAAACTAATGGTGGTGGTGCGTGTATGCGCCCAGATCAGCTGTCGGCGGCTCGGGACGGGGTGACTCCGTCACAGTGTCCCTGCTGCTTTTCTTTGTCCTTGCCTTAACAAACGCCTGCTTGGGTGAACAGCAATGTGTGTTTGCTCTCCGTGTTTGCCATGCACCTATGAGGTTTCAGATATGGTAGGATTTGGCGATGCCATGCAGCTCACATAGACTGTCCTCGCTCAGTGCTACGCACCTGCTGTGCTCAAACACCATCGTTCTCATCTGGGCCAAACCGGCTCCTTGTGAAATCAATTTCTGCGCTGGGGTCGGATTGTGTACATGCGTGAGGATACACAAGCCTCTGTGTGTGAGCGCACGCCAATTTCTCAAAACCAACACGTTTTCCCTCAAGTCACAAATCACAGAGTTAAAAATGAAGCCACAGCTGTAGATAGAATAATGAGGAATACGCTCACAGGTAACAACAGGTGTTATTGAAAATATGTTATCCTCGCCGCAGGAACAAGTGACGCAAATGAGAGTGAGAGAGGAGCTAGTGTCTGGCTCTCTGCGCACGGGAATCAGTTGGTTTTGCAACTGTAACCATCGATCACAAACAGCAATTCGTTGAGATGTTGGATGTCTCTGTGCATGACTAGAAGCCCTCTGTGGCTCTGGGCTGAATGCCCAACAGTGTGATCGTCCACTGTTTACCCTTGCATTGCATATCTGTGTGATGTTTGATCAAAGAGGCACTGAGACAAACAGTATGTCAAATGTGGTGGTGCAGTGGATTAACTTTGGGATTCTGCAAGACTCTTGTTGTGTTACTCACAGCTTGAAGCTGTTTTTCCTCATGGAGAAATGACTTCCCTTAATGATTTTGCTTGGTGGCTTTAGGCAACATCATCTGACTTTCTTCCTATGCTAGAAAAAAGGTATGACTTACTTTGTCATTGCTGTCACTCGCTTATTATTATTTTTCTCTGTCTCTGTAGGCAAATGAAGCCCTAGATCTGACAATATGGTTTGGGCTCACATTTATATCTATAATCTGAGGAAAGAAAAAAAAACAACAGAGGCTTGTTTAATAATATCTTAGCTTGGCTGGTACTGTAAATAACTTCCAGGAAGGGATCCAGAGACAAGGAACTGCAAAAAAGCTACACAGTTGCTGATTTTATGAAAGCGAAAGCAGCCAAAAAAGTAGTAAATGTACAGCAAAGGATATGGTGAAAGTGAGCAAGACTTTGCAGCATATACGGGCCATATGTGGGGGTTTGGATTGTATCACCACGCTCAACTAACAGTGGATTATTGGAGACTGGAACATGTGGTACGGTTCAAGCATAAAATATCTTACATACAGCAAGCACCTAATTCTGTGTCTCCTCTGTTCTTTTTGTTTTCGTAATCCCTGAATGCAGGAGTACAGCGCCCGACTCACTGCAACACCTTAAGGCCACTTTTTTTTTAGTCCTCAAAATGCCAAACAAAAATAAATGCATGCACGCAGGGCACAACAGGAGGAAAGCTCATTTTAGAGTGCAACTTGCTGGTACAGAATCAGGCCCTCTGTGATAAAGGATTGATGAAACTCTCCGTTGTTGTTTTTTTACAGTATTTTTGCGTAGTAAGCACTATCCTCAATGGGAGCTCCAGCATATTACTTGCTTGTTCTCACTTATCTCTAGTCTGTGCTCTTCCTAAACCATATTAAGGAGGTTTGTGACTTTCCCGGTGATTTCCCCATTCTCGTACGGTCTAATATGTGTTTTTATTTTCTGCCACTTTTGTTCTTCCACATGATGCAAGAGAGCAGGAAATTGCTCGCTGATATAATCTGCCACAGAATGTAAAATTTAATGGTGTGTGTGTCTGAGTGGGTATGCATGTGCCTGTAGATGTTTGTGTTGAAGTTATATTTAGAAAAAATAAATAAATAAAAAAAATAAAGCATTCTTAGGATGGAGGTAATTGTCTCTGTCTTTGTCAATACCCGGACAGATGCATCTTCAGTGTCCTCCATTTGGCCATGGACTGCTGTTGCATCCGAAATTGCTACATGAGGCTTTATTATATTTGTGCATCCAGTGTGTAAAAAACACGGAGTGCACTTGGCTCCTTAATGCAGTGCTCCGGAGCCAGGCAGGAGCGGCTGCTGGTTTGTTTACCAACCAGCACACTGATTGTTATTAATATGCGGGAGCCCAGAGAGAGTGAGGCAAAAGTAAAGGAAGCTTAAAGAAAGCAGAACAGATTGTCCCTCGATCATAACAGATTCTTTTTCCAGGAAAAAAGCTAACACTGATATATCACCTTTTTCCTTTTAGCTTTTTACCCTTTTAAGCTTCATTAAAATCTATTTTTGATTCAACCAGCTCCTAAAAGAAATGGCATTTTGTTCTTAGAGAATACAGTGCAAAGCAACACCTCACAGCTGCTGTGGATCTTATTTATTTTTTAAAATGTGTTCATTTGCACCCCCATCCCGTTATATTTTGCTAGAAAAAATGGGAAATAGGTGCAGTGATTTATTGAAACCTGTGCAGACATACATAAGGATATGGTATATACGTTTCTACCGTTCTAACGAGGTAGAAAGTCAATATTTTGGAGGACCACCTTTATTCTTAAACACAGGCTGAACTCTCTTAGACAAGCTTTCTTGTCATTTCGTTAAGCAGTCTTCAGAAATAGTTCTCCAGGCTTCTTCAAGGACATTTAAAATGCTTCTTTGATGTTGTCTGCCTTTTGTTATACTCTCTGTCAAGATCATTCCACACTGTCGAGGTCCAGTCTGTGACTGATGTGTTTTTCTAACCAGACATGCTTTTATGCACTAGAAGTGTGTTAGTGATCACTGTCTTGCTTGCAAATAAATCTTATTCTTCTGTTTATCATTTAATCAATTTTGACAAGACCTCCAACTCCACTGGTAGAAATGAAGCCCCAAACCATGACAGAGCCTCCACCATGTTTTACAGATGTAGACACTCACTGTTCTTTTGTTCATCTCACTTGTACTATTGTATACTTATTGATGACAATTCAATCAATTTGAAAACAAAGTTTTTTTTTAACTCAATGAGACCTTTTTCAGTACAGCACTTGCTTAATTTAGCATACCTCGGCCTTGTCTTCCCATTTTCTTTCCTTAAGATTCGTTTCTTGACAGCAATCCTTCTACTGAGAACATTTCTGATGAGTTACCAGTGAGCAGTAGCTGGCTCAACTAAAGAGTCTGATACATATCACAGGTCTTTTGTCTGGTCTTTGCTGGATTTTTTTCCCATTTCTTGCCAAGATGTATCAAATTTCTTTTGTTTCTTTTTAGGTAGCTCCTTAGGAATTGCCTTCTGTGTACAAAAATACTCTTTCATGTCTGTCAAACTGTAACTGTTATGTTTGGCATTTTTCATAGATTCAACAAAAGAAATGGGAGAACATTCTGTGTTTTAGCAATAGGTTGCTAGTAGCACAGTACCACTGTCAGATTTAGCAAGCTAAAGTTTTAGGACTCCAGCAAAACAGGAAAAGGCAAGGCAAGAAGGCAAGAGGTAGTTGAAAAATCTTTATTCAATCAGGCAATCATTTATATGAAATAACAGTGGCAATGGCCAACAGGTGAGTGGTGATCCAAGGTGGCAGGAAATAAGCGGCGTTCGTCTGAGGTGGGTGAAAGCACATGAGACTAAATCCGAGGGGTGTTGGGTAAACGTTGGAGACAAGGAGAAGATTTGTTAATGCACAGGAAACAATCACTAGAAAACGCCTAGCTGGACTGGCTGGTTTACCACACTGAGTGACCTGATAATTTGGTGAAGACTGAATGTCCGCGCTGGTCCGTTTGAATGGTAGTTGATTGCATCTGATGATTTGCAGGTGATCTACAGAGAAGAGACAACATCAGCTGGAGCGGACGATTACAGCTGCTTTCCAAAAACAAACTGCAAACTCATGGAACCAGGCCTCTTATGACAGACAGTTAAAATGTGTTTTCTTTCTAGAGTATTTTGAGATTGAGATGTTTGCACAGTACTGTTTTGCAGATTTTAAAAATATCCTTTAAAGCTGTGGTGATTTTAAAAATTGGGAGATATTTAGCTGTGGATTTTTCACAGGGATGGGACCTGCATGTTGGATCATGTAGATGCTAGCATGTGGGGAGTCTGTTAATAGTATAAACTTTGCATTAGGTTTAGATGCAAAACAGTAGATTAAAAAAAAAAACCTAAGCACAGATAAAGCGTAGTTGGAAATGCAGGCAGGGTTTGACAGATTATGTGCCATAGTGAAAAATTAAAATATTACACTATTGCAACATTTTTCTTACAAAATTTCAGTGTTTGTAGCAGCAGCTTCACACCGTGACTCTTCCAGTTTTAAACAGCCAGCGTTTACCTTTATATATTTTACTGTATTGAAAACATTCAGATTGTATAGCCCTGACGACCTCCAGGAATCACTGTGTAGCAGTTTATTCAGTCACATGTATACCTCTATTGTGACTGCACAGCATGAAACCCCGAGTTAGATACTGTAGAATTTGAAGTTGTTTTTTATTGATGGGAGTTACACAGTACTGACCTTAACTACACATTGAAAACAAAAGCAAAATTCTAACACTATAAATGTAAAATTTGAAGAATAAAAGGCATGCTGTTAAATAAATATATATGTGGCTTCTGCTAGCTCGAGTGTTTTTCTCCTGCAGGCTATAATATTAACTGACAAAGAAAGGAGCTCTCCAAAGGAAATACAGCAACAATATCATTTGTGCCATTTCCACTGCAGTGGGGGCTTGAGACTTCCACGTTGCTCTATTGAATCTGCTGTTTGTAGATGATGTATGTGGAGAGCGAGCCTTCCCAAATGAATTAATACCATAACCAGTTCCAGATGGCTGCAACATCTTGTTCCCCTTTCTGTGATCGTTTTAATGCTTTATTGATTGCTGTTGTCCAACCTGTGTGCAGTAGTATTTATTCCTTCCACACACGCGCACGCAAACATGCACACACACACATATTATCCTCTACCACACACCTCTACCATTCCTACACTTCTCTGTCAGTAAACCCACAATCCATTTTTCATGGAGCTCTGGAATGATTATGCCACAAGCTGATTGGACACGCCTTTTCATCCAGTCAATTCTGGAAGAATGGTCAGGCTGGAGGAATGGGACATGGACACGATATAAATATTAAAGGGTCACAGTTCAGTAGTTTCATTGCGGTTGTTTTATTGTTGTTAGCTTCTTTTGCAGGAAACTAGGAACGGTGGTTTTTATCATTGATAGATGGTTTCGTGTACATTGTCCTGTTAAGTGTATTACCAGCCACTGCTTCTATAAGACTTTGTTTTATTTATGATGTATAGCTGTTGCTCTGTAATGCATTCAAAGCTCAGACTGATAGTGTGGTGAATTCATGCAATGCTGCATGAAAATAGACAAATTAGTGCTGCATTCAAACATAAGCAGGACTTTCCTAGCCTCATATGCTTCAATGCAAGGCACTATAACTTTTACATTTCTTTCTACAAAACCAAATTAACCTTTAGGGTTTATTTTGAAATTGTTTAGAAGAAGGCTTAATCATGGCAGATGAGGAGGTTGATACCCCTCGTTAGATTTGACTGTGGAGCCAGCAGCTGGTTAGCTTATCATCAGAAGTCTGAAGGTACCAAAATCAGCCTGTCCACACTTGGTTGCCTAGAAACTGGTCTGGGCTCAAAAATACTAAAGTCCAGTGTACATGTGTGTTTCTTTTTTAATACCACCTGGCATTGTTTGTCTATGGTACACAAACTTCTCAAATCTGCCACTGCAGATTTTGGAACATATGTGTTTTCTTGTCTTCAGATGGCTACTGGATTAAGACATGAAGTTTTTCATGCAAAATAAAATGGCAGGTTGTGTAAGAGTCACATAAATAAATACACACTGCGTTAATGATTTTGGTTTTAATAACAAATGCCAAACAACACATTTTGCTGCTAATTAAAACACATTTTCCTGATCATTTTAGATATCCGATTTATATTTAAATATTTAAACTGTAATTTTTGCACAGTTGGTCTAAGTAATTAGTCTGCTGTTGTTGATAGAATTATCAGGTGGCCACAGATTGATGTTCCACCTGAAGCAGCTGTGGGGGAGTGTGTTCTACAACTCCTCAGCCCACTGAAAGGACAAAATGAAAGGAAGAGGTAGACAGACGTACACAAAAAAAAAATGCAACAGGAAATGCGTAATTACATTTGATATCAGGGGGTTGATACTACAGAACATGCAGGAGCATGATTTAATACTGAGAAGAATTTCTCCATGAAAAATGATTTAAGAACTTTATTCAGAGATTACAATACATAAACATCTCAGAACAATCCAAACGAATGTGTCTTAGTAAACGGTTGAGCCACTGTGAATAGCTTCAGTGTAGCCTGAAAGACGTTAATGAGATCTTCAAAGCACAGGGACATAACACCATTCTTCCAAAATAGGTACTGTGCAAAAGTGGAGCCACACATTCTAAGAAGCCAGACTTTTCAAATTTTTTAAAGTGGTCTCATCCAAATGTTCTGAATGTGGAAAAGTGGCTGTTAAGAAGCTGTGCTTAACAAATAGAAACAGTGAGACATAATATGCCTGAAAATCAGTATCAATAGGTCAGACAGGTTGATGAATCCAAATCTGAAATTTCTGGTTCAAATTGTTTTCAATAAGTACAGAGAAAGACAGGAGAGAGACACAACAGTGTGTGTCTACAGCCATGTGTAAAATGTAGTGGAGGCTCTGCCATGGTTTAGGGCTGTATTTCATCCAGTGGAGTTGGGGATCTGACAGAATCATGAATACAGAAAAATACCATCACATACAGAGCCACCATGCAATATCATCTGGATCGTGTCTGATTGGCAACACCTTCTTTTTATTTAGAATGATCCCAAACATTGCCAATGCATGATAGAAAAACACACAATGGAACACTATCAGCCTCCTGCTGAGCCTGCACCTTAACATTCTTGAAGCAGTGTGGGATCATTTTGACAGAAACAACAACAAAAGTCAGCCGACATTCAAACAAGGGCTTTGAACATCCTCCAAGAAGCCTGGAGAACTATTATTGAAGACTACTTAGAGAACAAAAGATCAGGCTGTGTTGTAAAACGTGGTCATATACATGTTGGTGTTCAAGCTCATTAGAAATTTGTAAACACTTACATACTGTATTTCATGACAGTTTGCTCGTATCAGTAAATGACCTATTTCCCATTTACTGAAATAAGAGTTGGCCTAAGGTTTTTGCACACTTCTGTATATTCACTCATTTGGTATTTTGTCGACATGTCTAGTCATAAGATAAATGTTATCATTTAGAACAATTCATTTGGAGTGAATCTGCCTTTCAAGGGTACAAATAGTAGGTAGGTCGATGAACCCAGCAAGCACAACATATCCCCATTAACATACTGTATTACAGCCCCCAGATCTCGTTATTGTAGGATTCATTGGCTTCATAGTTGTATCCAAATAGAAGAAAAACTTCTAATATCCCTACAACCCAGCAGTGTACACTCATATATTTATATTATATATTTTGTTTTAAATTGGCTTTGAAAAGTCTGATAACCCCACTGTTACCGATACAATTGTCTGCATGAGCTGTTTTTTACTGAGTCCTGCTGTCTGGAGCGAAAGGAAAGTATTCTAACCTTCATCATGGCCAGAGTGAACACAGAGGGTGCTTCAGAGACACTGTACAAGGTAAGTATTTTGAACATTTCTTACATAGCGACCATTTCTTTTTCTTACCAAATGATACCCTGCCTGGCAGTTCAAATACAAGCAATTTGCTCTGGTGCCCTTGTCACTGGTTATTTGCAGGTCTTTGCAGGAAATTCATGGAACAGCTGATGATTCAAGGGACTGGGTCTGCACTAGTCCTCTTATCACACAGCAAGCACTAAACATTTTAACTAAGTGGAAAAAACCCCATCTGTCAACTGCTTAGGTTTTATATCCATTTTTCTTCTATTCTTTTATGCATGACAATTACCAAGGCCACGTCCTTGATTACCTTATAGCCGACTCTACAACTTGTCTTCTCAGCAGAAACTTGTAGATTAATACAAGTTTTGCACTGCCTCATTTGAACCTCCCACCTGTTCGTTCCTCACACTGTCCACCACCTGTGTGCTGTGTGCTCTGCACTTGGCAACAAAATGCAAAACAAATTCAGAAAAATAGTGATCTGTCAGAGTGCAGCTGGAGCTGGAAACTTCTAAACAAAAGTTATTCCATTTTTTTTTCCATGTCTGTCTGAACAGGCACATAGAGCTTGAAATTAAATAGTAATTGACCTATAGTGCCTCAGATAAATCATTTTTTTAAACTATATTTAATTTGGATTTTTCATTATATTTTCAATGACTGAGTAACCCCACTTTGCAGTTCCATTTCTTGGGCTCTTTGCCTTTATACAGTTGTTAAACAATATTAGGTATCTCTTGACTCCAAAGCATAAGTCAGCAGGCCTGGTCATTTTCAGGCCAGGTAGGTTTTGTCTGCTGCTTAAACTACATGAATGATGAAATATTTCTAGAATCATGCCAGTCTGGGAGCTAAGAAAAATGTCACAGCATAAAATCATCTCCTTGGTGATTCTACACATAAAACTACAAGGAGTCTTGAGGCATTGTTAGGGTATTGTGCATGTTGGTAAAGGCATATGGCAAGATATATTGTCCATCTGAAAGGTGGTCCTGGTGGTTATTCCTCCACATTTCCCCCCAACCCATTCCTATTCTACGTAACCTGCCACTGAGTGCAGTGTCTGGAAGCACAATTGACTGCAATCTCTCCTACTATTTATTTTATCCCCTTGCGGACCACAACAAGGCTGTTCCCCCACTAAACAAATCAATGTAAGGTGTAAAAAAGTAATGATGTGACGCTGAACTATAACACCCAAAGCTAGGAGCTACTAAATCAGCCCCAGTGCTGGACAATTCCCACCGAGTGCATGATTAAGTAGCTCTGACTATGGGTGGTCATGGGGTGTTTGCTCATAACTCAGTCCACAGTCAGAGTGTTATGGAAGCATTGGGGAAAAGCATAAAAAAGAGGGATTACACCCACACTGACACAAGCAAAAAAAAAAAAAAGATAAACAAATGAAAGCTCAATTTAAAACTAAACAAAGACAAAAACAACCAGGAAACTATAAAGACATAATACAGAAATTAAAACTAAATACAATTTTAAAACACTTTAAAAATTATACAAAACATAAAGATACTATGGCAAAATAAAAATCAAATAATAAAAAAAGGAATAAAAAATCCTACAATAAATGAAAAATACAAAAATTAATTTATTAATCAAAAACATAAATATAGCAACAGAAAATAACTAAAAGCAAAATAGTAAATACACGAAGAGAGAGAAAAAAAAAATCTTTAAATACACCACATTTCCAATTTTTTGCCACACATTTGACCTGTATAGCGTCTTTTGGAAGCCATAATTGATAACAGTATTCTCAAAACAACATGACATTAAATATTCATTAAATACATTTAAATGATTTGTTGCAGAAAAATAATGAATTGTATTTATTATTAACATTGTTACTTGTAGAAACATAAATTAACTTCAGAGAAACAGCCAATGACAATATAACAAATAACACAACCTTAATGAGTTTAATTTTAAACAAAACACCAAACACACTAACTCAGTCGAAAGAAAACTTGACGTGCCTTATAAACCAAGGCAAAACAGGCTTTTACATCTGTTTTCCATTGTTTTGTGGATATCAAGGTTGACGCAAACAGAAGCTGGCAGCTCTCTCTTACAGCTCTCTTCCTCGGGTCAATGTAACCAAGACAATGAAACAATGAATAAATAAATCAAACAATCACTCAAAAACAAACAAATAAAAATCATTAGAATCCTAACCTAACAAACTTAAAGTAGCAGTGCACTCTTAAAACACAAAACAAAATGACAAAGAGCCCTGAATTGCTCCTTCAGCCAACTTAGACCCTGGATTGCATCCATCGACTACAGAATTCACTGATAGGTCTGTAGTTCCATAAAAGGTGGAAACAAGAGGAGCCAGTAAGTAGGAAGGGAGGAACCCAGAAGCCAGGACCTGGAAGCAGCCTAGTAAACAAGAACACTTAATACAGTGGCTTGCAAAAGTATTCGCCCCCCTTGAACTTTTCCACATTTTGTCACATTACAGCCACAAACATGAATCAATTTTATTGGAATTCCACATGAAACACCAATAGAAAGTGGTGTACACGTGAGAAGTGGAACGAAAATCATACATGATTCCAAACATTTTTTACAAATAATTAACTGAAAAGTGGGGCGTGTGTAATTATTCAGGCCCCTTTGGTTGTCTAAGAGAATATTGGGAGCAACAACACCATGAAGTCCAAAGAACACACCAGACAGGTCAGGGATAAAGGTATTGAGAAATTTAAAGCAGGCTTATATGGGCAGAAATCTGTGCCATCAGACACTGAATTTGAATAAGTTCAATTTGAATTTGAATTGCTCAGATTGAATCTGAATTGTAACTTGAATAAATGCTTTTGAAAACTGAATTTGAATTAGTCTAATTTGAAATTGAATTTATGGTTTGAAAATGATCATCACTAATTGAAATTGAATTTTATATTTTGAAAATGAATTGATTTGCTTTGAAACTGCATTTTATCCTTTAAAAATTCAGCTCTCGAATAATTTCAGTTTCACTTCTCACCATTCAGTTTCAGTTCTACAATTCAATTTCAGTTCCAAAATTCAGTTTTTTGGAACTTACATCCGGTTCCGGTTCAAGCACAGATTAATAGAACTACGTTTTACTAGCGGACCGAAAGTGTTACTGACGGGAATCTACAGCGTCTTGAGCTGAATTAAGACTTCAGAAGTCATTCGTCATGTCGAATGACCAGCAGATAAACTCTCAGGTTGGTAATAAATGTATTACATGTATAAGAACAAGCGTCATGTTAACAAATGATAGCCGTAAGGTAACTTTTATGCTTATTGTAGCTGTTAGCTAAAAGCGCTAATTTAGCGTAGTTTGCCCTGAATTCAGATTTGACAACAAATATGATCGACTGTTTCTAGTAGAATTCCAGAGTTGTCATCTTGGACCCTCTCAGAGTACCCCCTCTGTATGCTTGCAGAGACCCCTACAGTAGGGAAACATGCAAAACGGTGTCCAAACCTTTGTGTTTTAGCTTTATTTATGTCTTATGCTGGGCAGACACTGTGCGATTTTTTCAGTCGCGCGATTCAGCTTCTGCTCAAACTGTACGATTGACTCGCAGGGGTTAGAAGTTCGTAGGTCACGATGCAGGGTCTCACACTATACGGCCCGATGCTCTGATGCGACCCGAGTGCTCACACTGTGCGTCCATAAAATGAAGGTTATAAGAGAAATTCTGTTGCTCGCTCTCTCTCTCTGTCTTTCACTCACACAGACACACCACCACCATCAACTTTGCTAAATTGCTAATGAAAAACATTGATCAGGCAGCTGTGATTGAGCAGCAATGTAAATCCAACTATTTTCACGGTTGTTGTGGTCGTGATAATTTTGTTAGGCCACATCGAAAAGGTTCGGGTGAGCTTGCCATAGTTCTACAAGTTGTGCCTCCATCGCTTGTGTGTCCAGATCACACGCTGCACTGCCGTGCTGCGCCGTCTTTTTCGCTGACATTTGTGTTTGCGCGTGCGCAGTGTGAGAAGCTGCGGCGACACCCTCACGACCAAGCGATTGATGATCGGGAGCTGGTCGTGAGGTGTTAATCGCTTCTCGTTACCCCACGTATACTACACGATGCACGACGCACGATGAAGGCCAAAATCGGGCCGATCGCCAAAACGGTCGCACGACTCAAAAATCGGCTCAAAATGGGCCAAAAAATTGCACAGTGTAAGCCCAGCATAACACAGCATCCCAACTCTTTAGCTAACTTAATAACTTTAGCTAAAGTGAATAGTTAGTCTAATTCATTAGTGCAGCATTACTGGATCACCTCTGTTTGAAGTGATATAATATGATATACAACTATCACTGAAACAGCAAACTTTGTAAATAAGCAAACAACACTTCTCATTCTCTAAACGTTTGGCCACAGCTGTAGATTACACTATCAGTGCTTGTTCACTCTTGACAATAATAACATTTCTAAATTTACTTTGTGCATTTACAGGTAAACAATATCTAATATTTTATTTAAATGACTGCTTTGTCTTTGAAAAGGGTGAAGAGCCTGAGGCCGGTGACAGTCCAGTTCTACTCTAAGTACATCCTTACAGTGGCTCACAGGACTAGGCCACATTCCTGTCCTGCCAGAAGAGAAGAGAAACTTCAGAGTCTTCATGCAGTTCAACCACACCTGTCATATTCCGTATGACAGGGGTCTCAAACTCCAGTCCTCAAAGGTCAAAGTGTCATGCAACTTTTCCATGCCCTCGAGGACTGGAGTTTGAGACCCCTGCCGTATGGTGTTCATGCTGTTTTCTACCCCACAGTTACAGCATGTCTGACTGCCTGTTCAGCATATGCAAAAATATATGATGAGTTTAAGCATGTGATGACTAAGGCCTTCCATTATGGTGTTTGTCATCACATGTCACAGACATCTGGATGATCATTTGGAATAAATAAAATACTAAAAACGTGTTACTTCATCTTTTATCTTTATTATTATTGTTCTTATTTTACACTTTTCATTGTTAGGCATTAGGTTTATTTGTAGTAGTCCTTTCCAACGTCTTTCCCTCTTCCATGTTACTGTGTCAGCTTGTCAGCATCTATTTGGGTTTGGAAGTGGAACAGAAAGTAAAGAAATCCAAAGTGCCATTAAAACCAGGAGAGGTTCTTATATTTCAGAAGAAGGGATTAATTCAAAAGAAATGACCTCAACGCCATATTTTATTTAGGAACCCTGGAGAGCACTTTGCAAAATAACACAATAATAATAAATAATATAATAAATAATAAATTTTGTTTTGTACATTCCTTTTTTGTGCGGCAAAGAAAAAAAAGAAGGTATTGGAACCGGAGAATGAACGTTTTGCGGTGCTGCAAATGTTTGCATTTGATGCGGTACTTGGATTGTTTTGCCACGAGTTCCCGGCATGCAATGCGCGAAAATCACGTGATTGCTAAACAAGGGGGAGGGTGCATCCAGCCTCCTCGGCTGTAATTGGTCCAGCCCAGAGTCGATCATGACCAATTGGCCAATCCAACACCTTTCATTATATATACCCTTCCTAAAAAAAAAAAAAAAAAAAAAAAATCCATCGACCCATAAAAACAAAAAATCGCCAGCGGCCCACCGGGCAAATGCCCGGTATGCCCGATGGCCAGTCCAGCTATGCTTCCCAGTGTGGTAGCTCTTTTTTTGTGTGTGAAATTATTTTTTTAACCATTTGACTTGAAGTTGATTTAAGCAGATGCATATTCTTTGTGATATGAACACATGGGAAACAAATGATCATTTAGCCATTTATTTTTAGCTCAAAATGACAACATTAACACAGTAAAACAGGTCTCCTTCTTAAACAGAAGCCTGTCATGCTTAACTTTTGAGAATATAAGTAAATCTTTCTTTAAAAGAACTCTGTCCTGCTTAACTTAAAATTATATAAATTAATAGAAAACAATAGAAAGAAAAATATTCTTGTAACTGTGCACATATAGTGCATTTAGTACAATTGGCTTCAGTTGAGGTATTATTTCAGCTTTTCTAATGCTAATCAGCTGCTCCTGTTTGTAAACCCGCTTGTTCCCATGATTACGCATCATAACTCATCATCATTATTCATCTATGTATTACTTTTATGTATTAGTCATCTATTTGTTGTAATCATCTATCCTTACAGATGTTTATTACACAAAATAAGTTATATTATCACACTTCTGGCCACATAGCGCTGATATATACTGTGCGATTTTTGGCCCATTTTGAGACGATTTCTGAGTCGTGCGACGGATTTGGTGATCAGACCGATTTTGGCCTTCATCGTGCGTCGTGTAGTATACGTGGGGTAACGAGAAGCGATTAACACCTCACGACCAGCTCCCGATCATCAATCGCTCGTGAGGGTGTCACCGCAGCCGCTCACACTGCGCACGCGCAAACACGTAAACGTCGGTGAAAAAGACGGAGCAGCACAGCTGTGCAGCGTGTGATCTGGACACAAGCCATGGAGGCACAACTTGTAGAACTTTAGAAAGCTCATCCGAGCCTTTTCGATGTGGCATCACAAAATTATCACGACCACAACAACCGTGAAAACAGTTGGATTTACACTGCTGCTTAATCACAGCTGCCTGATCAGTGTTTTTCATTAGCAATTTAGCAAAGTTGATGGTGGTGGTGTGTGTGTCTGTGTGAGTGAAAGACAGAGAGAGCGAGCGACAGATTGTCTGTTATAACCTTCATTTTATGGAGGCACAGTGTGAGCTCTCAGGTCGCATCAGAGCATCGGGCGGTATAGTGTGAGACCTGCATCGTGACCTATGAACTTCTAACCCCTGCGAGTCAATCGTGCAGTTTGAAAATCGCACAGTGTTTGCCCAGCTTTAGGTGTACTGTCATCCGAGACTTGCACTGCAGTGTCGGCGTTTGTTTCCCTGTTGGCCATGCTTGTTGTTGTGGTCATCTGTTGTCTTCCGGTATTTTCTCTGTAAGCGACCTTTCCTCGACCAATGAGATAATCTGAATTGTCATACTCGAATTGTCATAAGTGTGCTGTCAGCTCATTGGTCACAAAGCAGGAGAGGGGCTGGGAATTATGTTTTCAAACAAAGCGTTAATTCCATTAACATTTATAGACTACTTTTGATTCTCACTATATTACGGGACAAAGTGCGTCCCTTATTAGCTCAATACAGGACGTGTACTTTTGTTTCGAAATACGGGACGATTCCGTATTTTAAGGGACGGTTGGCAACCCTACTTCAAACAGAGGTGATCCAGTAATGCTGCACTAATGAATTAGACTAACTATTCACTTTAGCTAAAGTTATTAAGTTAGCTAAAGAGTTGGGATGCTGTGTAAGACATAAATAAAGCTAAAATACAAAGGTTTGGACACCGTTTTGCATGTTTCCCTACTGTAGGGGTCTCTGCAAGCATACAGAGGGGGTACTCTGAGAGGGTCCAAGATGACAGCTTTGGAATTCTACTAGAAACAGTCGATCATATTTGTTTGTCAAATCTGAATTCAGGGCAAACTACGCTAAATTAGCGCTTTTAGCTAACAGCTACAATAAGCATAAAAGTTACCTTACGGCTATCATTTGTTAACATGACGCTTGTTCTTATACATGTAATACATTTATTACCAACCTGAGAGTTTATCCGCTGGTCATTCGACATGACGAATGACTTCTGAAGTCTTAATTCAGCTCAAGACGCTGTAGATTCCCGTCAGTAACACTTTCGGTCCGCTAGTAAAACGTAGTTCTATTAATCTGCGCTTGAACCGGAATCGGATGTAAGTTCCAAAAAACTAAATTTTGGAACTGAAATTGAATTGTAGAACTGAAACTGAATGGTGAGAAGTGAAACTGAAATTATTCGAGAGCTGAATTTTTAAAGGATAAAATGCAGTTTCAAAGCAAATCAATTCATTTTCAAAATATAACATTCAATTTCAATTAGTGATGATCATTTTCAAACCATAAATTCAATTTCAAATTAGACTAATTCAAATTCAGTTTTCAAAAGCATTTATTCAAGTTACAATTCAAATTCAAATTGAACTTATTCAAATTCAGTGTCTGATGGCACAGATTTCTGCCCATAGGCTTAGGCCAAAAAGAGATTTCCCAAGCCTTGAACGTCCCGCGGAGCACTGTTCAAGCGATCATTCAGAAATGGAAGGACTATGGCACAACTGTAAACCTACCAAGACAAGGCCGTCCACCTAAACTCACAGGCCGAACAAGGAGAGCGCTGATCAGAAATGCAGCCAAGAGGCCCATGGTGACTCTGGACGAGCTGCAGAGATCTACAGCTCAGGTGGGGGAATCTGTCCATAGAGCAACTATTAGTCGTGCACTGCAATGTTCCCTCTAATTTTTCATGTGTCTGAGCGAACACACAAACTCCCTGAGCGGTACAGCCAAGGTGTTTTTTTTTTTTTTAAAAAGGGCAGATAAGGGCAGATAATGCCACAATACACCAACCAGAATGCAAATAACCTCTACGCAGGTGACATCTAGCACTTTACTACAGACAGGTTGTTTTCTTTTTTTCTTTGTGTACCTAAGAGTTAATAATCCGGGCAGCCTGCGGTAAAGGCATATGTTAGTAACGTTATACTGGTTAATGATGTTACATGCTGCGGTCTCACACTTGGTTTTAAGGGCTGGTAGTTAGACACCCTTTAACTTGTTTTTGAATAACTGTATTGTTTTGTTTAATAGTGATGATAATGTACCTTCTGATCCTTCTTTTTGTGATATCTGGTTTATGCTTAATGTCTTTATGGAGCTACACAGGGCACTTGTTATGTCGGAGGTTGCGACAGAGGATGGTTGGAAGTACACGTGGTCTTGTTGGGAGGAGGGCAGGTTCCCCTCCCTGCTATGACCTAGGTGTATGTGTTTTTTTTCTGTTGTTTGTTCGTTTGTTTTTCTTTTTTATTATTTCTGCCGTGTTTATTTTGTATTTTCTTGGGTGGGGTTGTTGGGTGGGAAGGTGCTATGGTAGAAAATGTTCTAGTCAATATGGGACAATACACATAAATCCCTAACAATATGGTCTCAATAGATGGTGATGGAAATGATGGGGGTGAACAGGAGAGGGCTTGTAACCCTTTGCTCTTGGAATGTGAATGGCATCAATGAACCAATAAAACGTGGTAAGGTGTTAGCATACCTAAAGTCATTGAGATCAGATGTTATTTTCTTGCAGGAGACGCATCTTAAAAATGATGCACATTGGAGGATTACAGCTAAGTGGATAGGGCAGGTTTATCATTCAAGGTTTTCCGCAAAGGCAAGGGGTACAGCAATAATTATTCATAAAAATGTGCCATTCATACATAAATCGACCCTGGCAGATAAGGAGGGGAGATATATCATGGTGGTAGGAGAAATTCAGTCTATACCCCGAACAGGGATGACCCAGAGTTTTTTAGAAAAACGCTTAGCTTGATCCCGGATATTTCAACTACAAACTTGATACTTGGGGGAGACTTTAATTTAGTTTTAGATACCTATCTAGACAGGTCGTCAGCTCAGAGAATTGCCCCATCGAATGCTTCTAGGTTTCTGAAATCGTTTATTGATAATTTGGGTCTTGTGGATGTTTGGAGAACGTTGAATGCAACCGGAAGGGAATATTCCTTTCACTCTGGGGTTCATAATACGTACTCCCGTATAGACTATTTTCTATTAGATAGTAAACTGTTACATGGAGTCCAGAGTAGTAAATATCATAATATCCTTATATCAGATCATAGCCCAGTGTCTATTTCACTAATTTTACTGGAATCAGGTGGTAATTATAAACACTGGCGATTAGACCCTCAACTTCTTACGAGGAAAACATTCTGCGATTATCTGGAAGAACAGATCAAGTTGTTTTTTGAGATGAATGACAAAGATGATGTATCACCTCTTTTATTGTGGGAGATATTTAAAGCATATGTTAGAGGCTGTGTAATTTCTTTTCAGTCGTCTGAGAAAAAACGTAATAACATGGAACGCATACAGTTGGAGGTTCAAATGCAAAGATTGGACTCTGAGAATGCCAGACAACCATCTGTACAGCTACACAGTAAAATATCAGCTCTGAAGTATAAACTCAATAACTTACTCTCAGATAAAATTTCCAGGGCCTTCATGTATGTTAAGCAGACCTATTTTGAATTTGGTGATAAGCCACATAAATTACTGGCCAGGCATCTAAGGAAGAGAGAAAGTGATAGGGCTATTCATGCAATCAGGTCAGACTCAGGGTGGTTGATTAATTCGTATAAGGATATTAACACTGCTTTTAGACAGTTTTATGAACAGTTATATACACATCAGTGTAATGCACCTCCTGAAATTATGCAGGATTTTTTAAGCAAATGTAACGTGCCTTCATTGGCACAAAAGGACAGGACACTTCTAGATGCAGATTTAACATGTCCAGAATTGATTAATATCATACGCTCCCTGAAAAACGGGAAGAGCCCAGGACCTGATGGTTTATGTAATGAGTTTTATAAAAAGTTTAGCAGTTTACTAACCCCATATTTGCTGAAAATATTTAATATGGCCTTGAAAGATGGTGCACTCCCACAGACTCTGAATGAAGCAACTGTGACTCTCATTCCAAAGAAAGGAAAGGACCCAGAATTGGTGAGTTCATACTGACCAATCTCTTTATTGAACACTGTTTGACCTCGCATTAGAGCCGTTGGCAGAAACAATTTGGAAACATAAAGACATACATGGCTATAATACAGGATAGACCTCCAATAAGATCTCACTGTATGCTGATGATATTCTGCTGTTTGTAACCAGACCATTAGACTCAATCCCTAAGGTGCTAGTAACAATAGATCTATTTAGCTCTTTTTCAGGTTACAAAGTAAATTGGGGGAAAAGCCAACTGATGCCAATTAAATGCGGTAATCTTGATTTACTAAATCGTCTTCCCTTTAGAATAACGTTAGAAAAATTTTCATATCTTGGAATTGAAGTTACTAAGTCATACAAGTCATTATATGAAGCCAATTTTGTGAGAATTCTGGATACATTTAAAAACGAGGTTGAATTTTGGATATCACTCCCACTTTCCATGATAGGTAGGGTGAATGCAATCAAAATGATTTGTCTCCCCCAACTCCTATATCTGTTTCAAAATATCCCTGTGTATCTAAATGCTACATTTTTTCAAAAATTGGATTCAGTTCTTTTGCCTTTTATCTGGAATTACAAGAGCCACAGGATAAAAAAGGCCCACCTTTGTAAAGAGAAAATACATGGTGGCCTAGCCTTACCAGACTTTAAAAATTACTACTTTGCAGCTAATATGCAATACATAGCTTATTGGCTAGATGATACAGTTATAATGGGAAGTTGGTTGGACATGGAGCGAGAGGACTGTATGCCTTATTCTCTTGGTGCAATTGCATTGTCTCCTGTTCGTTTTAAAAAGACATATTACAACTGTAATCCAGTTATTCACAATACAATTCAAATCTGGAGACAGATCGTGTAAGAGTATAGACTCAGAGCCTTCTCGCTTTTGACACCTATTACAGCTAATCCTGCATTCAAACCCTCAGTTTTAGATGGGACATTTGATCGCTGGAAGGAAATGGGGTTGCGAAATGTGAGACACCTGTATTTTCAGGGCTCTTTTGCTTCATTTCAACAGCTGAAGGAGAAGTACAATTTACTAGCCTGTAATTTTTTTAGATACCTTCAAATAAGGAGCTATGTAAGGTCCCAATTACAAGAATTTGAGTTTGCAACTCCAGGTAAGCTTGACCAATGCCTGGCGGATTGTATAACAGAAAAACATGCGGTTGCTTCTATATATGAGATATTACAGTCACTCCGGCAGAAGGATACAGGTAAAATAAAATCAGCTTGGGAAAAGGAACTAGGGTCAGAAATTCATAATGATATCTGGACTAAAGGGCTACGCTATGTTAATTCCTGCTCTATCAACGCCCGACACAGGTTAATTCAGTTTAAAATTTTGCACAGATTGCACTACTCGAAGACCAGACTACATCGAATATTTCCTGAAACGTCACCCATCTGTGATAAATGTCAATGTGCAGAAGCTGATCTGCTTCACAGTTTTGTAATGTGTAGCAAATTACAAAGTTTTTGGGCTTCAGTTTTTTCTTTTTTTTCCAAACTTTTTGTTGTGCAGTTAGACCCTGACCCCATTTTGATTCTTATTGGTCTATCAGGACAATCTAAAAAACTTAAGAGCACACAGATCCCCCTCCTGTCCTATGGCCTGATGTGTGCAAAGAGACTGATTCTCCTCCTATGGAAGGGAAAAGAAGTGCCCTCCTTGAAAGCTTGGATTTCAGTATTGACAGACACTCTTCATCTGGAAAGGATCCGTTACATTATAAATGACAAACTGGAGGACTTCGATCAGATTTGGAGGCCGTTCATTGAGCACCTGGAAATTATGAACAAATGAGAGTTATTATGTGGACTTCACCATTGCTTAAAATAAGCTGATAGCACTCTGGGATAAGGGAAGGGTGTAGGGAGGGTTTGTTGTTTTTTTGTTTTTTTTTGTTTTTTTTGGTTTTGTTTTTTTGTCCGCCCTTTTCAGTACGTTTTGTTTTTTCCTGTTTTTGTTGTTTGGGTTTGTTTTGTTTTTTGTTGCTGTTGTTGTTCGCTTTGTTTTTCCTTTTTTTTTTTTTTTTTTTGATGCCAAAATTGTAAAAAGGAAGCAATGTCACTCTATGGGACAATTTGTGATTGTTAGTTGTGCTTCACAATAAAAATATTTAAAGAGAAAAAAATAAACATTTTAAACTATTTACAGAACAATCAGCTGTTCTGCATCAAATTTGATGCCACACAAATTATTTGTGCCACTCCAAAAAATAACTTCTGTCCACTATGAGATGAAGGAGAACAACAGTCTGATACCTGCAGGCCTGACAACAGGAGATGTATCACTCCTGTAACATTCAGCAGTCGCCTCATTGTTCTGACACACACAACAAAACTATTGACTACATTACACACTAACTACATAATATTTGCCCTAAACGTCTCAAATCTCTCACATCTGAAAACACCGCCGTCACTCCTAAAACTTTTTTTTTTGTCACTCCTAAAACTTCCCCCCTCCCTAAACAACAAATGTCATGTTTTGATTGGTCGACATGGTACATTTTTTCCACCAATAGGAAAGGGTGGGGATTTTTGGTTTTGTTTTTGCTCACAGGCGGAGAGTGTTTTTGAGCGTTTTCCTTATAAAACGCAGTTTTTACCGTTTCTCCCCGCAGTAAATATAAACAACGATAGTATTCAGGAAGAAAACCAAACACGGCATATATTTTTATCATAACTCTGGTTTTACGTGGCCTATCAACACAATTTACAAACTGGTATAAAGTCCACACTTTTTTCCGTCAATTGTTCCGTCTGTCCTGCTCACATCTCCAATGGTTGTACACGTTGTCATTGACGTGGCTTCACTCTACATCAGCCACGCTGCTTTGCTAGCTAAAACACAGGTGTCGGCACATAAGGACGCTATCATAGCCTGTCAACGACGTTGATTAGCTGCGTATATACGAATGTGAATCGCATCATTGGCTGGACTATGGGATAAGGTGGCATTGTTCTAATCCCATACGGGAGCAGCCAGTCACTTACTGTCTAACACTGCAACACAGAATTGTTAACATATTTACTTTAATTTCAATTCAGGTTAGATTTTTTTTTTTTTTGTGCAAAACGCAGATTTTTTTCTGCGCGGAGACTGTGCCAGCAGTGTGCAATTGCACGGGAACATTGGTGCGCTGCACAAAGTTGGCCTTTATGGAAGAGTGGCAAGAAGAAAGCCATTGTTAACAGAAAACCATAAGAAGTCCCGTTTGCAGTTTGCCACAAGCCATGTGGGGGACGCAGCAAACATGTGGAAGAAGGTGCTCTGGTCAGATGAGACCAAAATGGAACTTTTTGCCCAAAATGCAAAACGCTATGTGTGGCGGGAAACTAACACTGGACATCCCCACTGTCAAATATGGTGGTGGCAGCATCATGCTCTGGGGGAGCTTCTCTTCAGCAGGGACAGGGAAGCTGGTCGGAGTTGATGGGAAGATGGATGGAGCCAAATACAGGGCAATCTTGGAAGAAAACCTCTTGTAGTCTGCAAAAGACTTGAGACTGGGGCGGAGGTTCACCTTCCAGCAGGACAACGACCCTAAACATAAAGCCAGGGCACCAATGGAGTGGTTTAAAACAAAACACATCCATGTGTTAGAACGGCCCAGTCAAAGTCCAGATCTAAATGCAATCGAGAATCTGTGGCAAGATCTGAAAACTGCTGTTCACAAACGCTGTCCATCTAATCTGACTGAGCTGGAGCTGTTTTGCAAAGAAGAATGGGCAAGGATTTCAGTCTCTAGATGTGCAAAGCTGGTAGAGACATACCCTAAAAGACTGGCAGCTGTAATTGCAGCAAAAGGTGGTTCTACAAAGTATTGACTCAGGGGGCTGAATAATTACGCACACTCCACTTTTCAGTTATTTATTTGTAAAACATGTTTGGAATCATGTATGATTTTCGTTCCACTTCTCACATGTACACCACTTTGTATTGGTCTGTCACGTGGAATTCAAATAAAATTGATTCATGTTTGTGGCTGTAATGTGACAAAATGTGGAAAAGTTCAAGGTACTGTATACTCGGGGCAGCAAATAAGACCAAAAATACTTACTGAAACATGAAACTAGTATAAATGTATTGTTTGTATTTAAAAAATTGGTTTCCGGGAATACATGTGTAGAGGACATTGCAGTCTTGCCCACTCATAACCATTTAGAAATCAAAATAGAGGATCATCAGAATGCATTTGCTTTCCTTATGTTTTGTAGAAGTAAACATTTCTCGCTGTGTAAGAAGGTAAGAGTAGGTCTGACTGGGCTATTGTACTGTCTGATTGGAACTCAAATCAGTCCAAGTTATGAGAGCTATTGAGAAAGTCACTTTTAATAACTAGCTTCAGTCAGACTGGATTTAGTTCCATGCTCATTTCAATGAGGAACTGGTGAAACATGTTTATTTGCAATCAAGTGGTAAGAGCAAAGTGAAATCACTCTTCAGAATTGTTTTTGTGTATTTATTTATTTATTTGTTATGAGCTTCTTCCCTAAGGGCACATTTTATTTTGCTTGCATATTTTTACACAAGCAGAGTCTGAATAATTATTTTGCAGTTGGACGATAGGTATTGCCACAATATTATCTTGCTACCTTCACTCAGGGCAACTAGTTGGCCTTTCTAAGAAATCGTTGCATACTTGCCTACTTTATGATACTGTCCATCATTTTATAATTGTGCAATAAAATGTTTACTACTAACCAAATGTCACTTTGACAAACCTTACAGGTGTGAATTGTGAGTTATAACAGAAGGCACGCAGTGAATCTTGAATCAACGCATTCCCTCTTCTATACACATTCCAGAGTTTTAAGTCATCCAGAATACCTACCTTTTAAAATATACAATTTACAAAGTTTGTCCCCTTTGCTAATGGAAACAGTGTAAAAATAAATTGATCTATTTAGGAAACTTCTATGGCATACTTATGTATTCCTTCCTAGAGGAAGCTGTAGGTGTCATCCGGTATCAGAGAAGAAATAATATAATGATGAATATACTCAACACAGTCACATTGCAACATTAATAAACAAGACAGAAATGTTGGGGAAACCAAATTAAGTCTTCACGTTTACCATGATGGATCATCATTTTTCCATTTTTTTTCAATGACAAGAAACACCATCTCCCAAATGTTGGGGAATAACATTTCTCTACAGCTAAGCTGACAGTTGTGTACTGATATAACAATGGACAATGGAAAGCAAAGGGGAACATAGATAAATGACACTGTCTTCTCTAAGTGGCTTTAAGCAATGACTCTGGTATCCTAAAATGTTGGCAAATAGCAAGGGTACAACAAAATCTTTCAACAGTACGAGTTGGGGTTTTTTTTTTTTTTTTTTTTTGGAGCTATACTATCAATAAACATATCCGTCCATTCATCCATTCCAGCTTGTCCTGTGTCCATCCATCCATCCATTTTCTTAACTGCTTGTCCAAGAGTTGGGGAGGGACTGGAGCCACTTTTACCAGCTGTTATTGATCAAAAGCAGACATCCTTCTGAATTTACTTATTATAGATTCAGACATGTAATAGTACCTAATGTTTCCACTTGCCTTCACCCCATCTCCTCATCAAAAATACACACTTACTAAGATTTAACGACTTCCCTATTGTTTTAGGGGATTTAGCAAAATGTCTTTTTTTTTAATTTGAAGGCTTGAAAAATACATTATAAATTCACTAACTAACTAAATATATAAGTTTATTTATATGTTAAAAATACATAAATAAATCTGAATAGGAAGTTACCAATTTACATCTAGCTTTTAGTGCTTGAATCCTTACAGATAAAGGGTTACTTTATCTTCAGGTTTTGCTATATTTTAATTATTTCTGAAATTTTATAGCTTCCATGTTAGCGGGGTTTCTTTCCTGCTGTTGCTGCCATCTTGCATGAGGCAGTTAAAGTCACTAGAGTGTATTCTTCTGCCCAGCACGTTGCTCTTGACTACACTTTGCTGATAAAAAAAAAAGAAAAAAAAAGAAAGTATCTTCGTTTGTGACAGTCTCTTCCTCTCTGCTGTGCAGTGTGTGTCCCGGTCTCTGCATGATGTAATCTTTGGTGCTACCCACTGCTAATTATGTGAGAGTCGGCACAAGTTGTAGAGCAGAATGCTTATAGGTAAAGAGATTGTATGATAAAGAGAAGTAGATAAGCATGGTGACGTAGATACACACAGAGGTGTATAGATGAATAAGTGCGCTGGCTGTGACAGAATGTATGCCCACAGTGTGTGATTTTGCTGACAGCTCAGGATCTTCTAATAAGCGGTGGCCCTGTTTGACAGAGGGAGGAAGGGAATAAAAGGCCTCTTTCACCTTTCTCACCTGCTGAAGTTCCCTCCTCGCTAACGCTTGGCTGCTCACTGAGGTGCTCTACTGCACACACATGGCCCACTGCATGCAGTTTAATTAGAGTGCCAAGCATATGTCTCTACAGAGGGAGAGCTGCCTGTCAGATAAAAACTAGATGTCTATTTTGGGAAACCTTATTTCGTATTGTCACTAATACTGTTTGTTAAAGAGTTTACTTTGTATTGCCCCATAGAATAAAATAGCCTGCTTTTATCTGTGATGGTCTGCATTAATTCATAGGTGTTCAGAAATGACTTGAAGAAATGCCTTTTACTGTGTTTTTTATTTTATTTTTAGATTGTATCTAATAATATAATAATGGCAGACATGTACGTAAGAATGTGGGTAACAAGGTAGACGTTTCTGTTTTTTAAGAGAAAAGAGGTTCTTGTTAGGGCTCAGTGACACAGAATCCATTTGTTGTCAGACCAAGGGTGCTTTTGATGACACAGAAATGTTGTCAAATGATTCACAGAATTTCAACTCATGTGTGAAAACTTTCATGGATCAAAAACAGCACTCATTTTAAATGGACTTGTTATCCCCTTGTATGCAGCCTCCAGCACTCCTGCTACACATTTTCTGTTTTGTCATTGACCTAAAACATGCAAAGAGAACAAACATGACTTTTGAGTCAAACTGACATAAAACTGATTTTGAGGATCGTCATGGATAGGGTTACATATCTAAATAGCTTTACTCAGTGAAAGAATTCACAGCCTCCAAGGAAAGTATCTAAAAATTACCTGTGGGCTCACAGTAGTTTAGGGACATGTACCAATACATTTTGGTCGCCACTCGCCCATGTCTCACGGGGCTAATTAAGACTTACTCTTCTCCCCTAAAATGAAAGTTAAACTGAAGGGACAATGTCCCTTTCATGTCACAAATATGTGCTGGCAAGTGGTCAGAACAGGACTTCCAAGTGGTGATCGAAACACAGCAGGGGCAGTGTACGGCTCCAGAAAGAGATGATCCCAAAAAGGAAATTAGCCAAATTTACATCAGGCAAAGTTTGTGTCATATAGTTTTTAATTGAACCTTATATGCAGTACTATTCCAAAGTCTCAAGCCCTTTTTTACAATGTTATTATGAAAACTGGAAATAGGTACAGTGTTTTATTAAAACAAGAAATATAAGATACAAGGCAAAATCAGAGACTGTATAAGTCCTTTAAATCGCACCAAATTATTTGGCATCCTCAACACAGCCTGAACTCTCTCATTCAAGCTTTCTTGTAATTTCAATAAGCAATCTGGATGCTTGCTGCCTTTTATTTAGTTCTTTGTCAAGATGATCCAACAATGCTTCAATAATGTTGAGGTTCAGGGTGTGAGGAGACCAGTCCATCACTGATGGTGTTCCAATTAAAGTTTAAAAAAAAAAAAATCTTTTAAATCTTGTGTGTTTGGGATCATTTTCATACTGAAGAATAAAGCGATTGCCAATCAAATGCTTTCCAAATGGTATTTGAACATTTCTAGATTCATAATTCCATTGATTTTGACAAGATCACCAACTCCACTGACTCAAATGCAGCCACAAACCATGACACTGTAGACATTCACTGTTACACCACCAAAAATGTAAAATTGAAATTCAACACTCTATAAGACCTGCTGTGTAATTTGCCTTTTCTCCCTTAAAAATGGCTTTTTGCACAGTTCTGTATATATCATTATGTATGCATCAATTTCTTAAAAAGCATCAGAACTGCTTTCATCATCAACCTTTTATAGTTTTTTTTCTTTTTTTAACCACAGATTACTTTATGTCTCAGTATATCACAGCTACTGAAACTTTCACTGACTATGAAGTTAAGTCACACATCACAGAATATCTACAATGTGTAACAATGTAGCTACTGCAAAGTGCAAATTGTAGCTCTGTTGCAAAATTAGAAATGTCTTAAATCTCTGACCACCCCTAACGTGAAAGGTAATTAGGCCAAGATATGGTCTGCTGCAATTGTAAGATAGCACTATACTACCATGCCGCCGTACTGCTGCACTACAGCTAGCAGCTCGTGAAAGATTAGACTGGTTAGAACCATTCTTACTCTTGCATGACCCAGTGGCTTGTGCTTTCAAAGTACTGAAACAAGGATATATATATATACATATATCACACCCAATTAAAACAACTAACCTCAAATTAAAACATGTGATAGGAGTACTCGTGTAAAGATGATTACTTTTGCAGTATTTCTCTATAGTGCTTAAACGATTATAATGCAGCTGCAGTGTTCATATTAATAGTTGAGTTTATTCTGTACACACTGCGTTATCACTTTAATGTGGTTAGACTGATCAGTGCCTGCAGGAACAAGTTAAAGCAGTTTCACACTTTGGTAAAAGACGCTTCCCTTTACTGTGCTCGTGCGTGCGAGTCTTACTGTACTAACTTGAAGATGAAAAGCAGAACAACAATTAATGCATATGCAAATCTGCAACAGTGAGACCAACGCCTTTGTTCCTTAAATCTGGCTGTCACTGGTTTTTAATTACCCGACTCCCCTCAGTGAGTGTGAATACAAAGTCCTTATCAATGACACAGTAGAAACACAGGGGCCGTACATGCTAACAAGGGCCTTTAATCAATGTCTGCCACACAGGCACCAAGAGGGTTACCACAAGCTCATTCGCATTTGCTGGCTTTATTGTTGTTGTAATAGTTCAGTACACAAATTTCCTTGTGTGTGTATTTGCCTTTTATTTATTTATTTATTTTTCTCTTGCTGTTCGTGTGCCGTGTCCTGTGTTTGAGTTCTCTTGCAGCATTCAACAGTTTACTCAGAAAACAGTAGGGGTGTCGGTGCAGTACTTAATGTGGGGATGAAAATAACAATAAACATTTATACAGCGCATTTCATTGAGATGGAGAGAGCACTGCGGAGGAACATTATTAAGGGCAAAGATTGTAATGACAAACAAATATAAATAAAAGCAGCTCATTTGCATCTTTGTAGGGCGAGCCAAAAACAACAAAAGGGGACTGTGTTTGTGTCTCGTGAGTGTTTGTGTGTGTGTTTTGAGAAGCGGCTGATCAACCTCCTCCCCCCCAGAAATGTGCAGGTGAACTTGCACAAATAAAACAGCGCTGTGCCTCTATCATATATAATCCTAGACGCTGGAACCCATTCCAGACTCAGTGCGAAGTCTTATTAAGCTTTGGGCTAATCAAAGATCCGTCTGTATCAGGCTTACTTCATCTCCAAGGGCCCACTCCACGTCAGCGACACAGCGCGCTGACAGCTGATTGATCCGTAGTTTGCTTTTTTATGCTTTTACTTCTGTCTCTCTGAACAGAGAGACTCAACACAGGATGATCTTGGCACAAAGTGTCTGTATTTGTATTAGTGTCTCAGTTGCCATGTGGCGGGTATTTACATGCTCTGATATCAGGTTGTCATCAACTTGATTGCCCGTCTTAGTGAAAAGTGTTGGCATTCTTTTTAAATGCGTTTCCCTATCCTTCACCCGTATCAATTCCTGACTATGAATGAGTTAAAATCTTCAATAACTACGTCTCTACTCTCTCTATTAGGCTATCTCTTTGTGGTGCTTATGTGTGTGTTTGTGTTTGATGTGATTGTGTGTGTGTGGTTTGGTGGCAGATTGATGTGTTTGTCTCTCCTCTGTTGTTTTCCATCCTTTGTTTTGCGCTGTTGTTTGGACAGGCATAGGCTAGCTGGAGATGGGAATAAATGGGACTGTTAGGAGACATCCGTTATATGCTGACACAAAGCCATTATAAAAGAACAACTCCATATGTGTGTTCGAGTGTGCGTGCTGCATACAGTGCAGTTGTGTTTGTGTGATCTATTGTAGGAAACAAATGTAGGTGGTATGTTTGTTTCTCTGTTCAACAGTATGCATTTTCATATCTGCGTATGCACTTGCTGTCAAGGACAGTTGTTTTCACAAGCTACCAAAGAACAACTCTACATCATTAAAATTGCTGGTTTTGTTTGGCAAGCACTCCAAAAATCCTAAAAATAATCACTGTGCAGAGATTGAAATGAGAGCAAGGCCCTACTCTAAAAAATAGATTCAACCATCTCTGAGTTTAAGCATATATCCAGAATTAAGTAACTCTGAGGTGGGCAGCTCTGAGTTTTCGGTTTGTGAAAGATATTGCTTTTAGATTTTTTTAGATTTATTTATTTTTTAGATTAAACACCTGGGATTTCATTTTGGGCTTTGTGAGTCATTCAGAGGTAGACTTGCTGGTGTTTTGCAGATCATTGTCCTGATGCATAACCCAGGTGTGCTTGAGTCTGAGCACAATTCATGGTTCCACACACTGTAAAACCCAATAAGTTAATTTTACTCAAGACTTTTGGTGAAACTGATTACATAAAATATTTTAAGTAACTAAAACTTTAAAATAAAAGTTAAATAAACACACTTTATTTATTAGCTTTAGATAAATATTTTTAAGTACCATTGATAAATGTTTTTATGTTATATCCACATTTTTGGTTTAGTACTCTCTACTTGATATTTTGAGTTTCAAGTACAAATCTAGCTCAAGTAACTTTAAGGAATTAATTTTTAGTTTCAAAATGTTAACCATTTTAAGCTAATACAACTTAAAAATTTAAAATACAAATGCTTGTAATATCCAAATCTGTGTTTTGAATTTGATATAAAAAAAATGAATAAATAAATAAAGTGCCCAAAAATAATTACACTTGTAAAAACATAAGACAGAAAATATAAATTCAAGTTACAAATTTGAGTTACTTTAACACATAGCCTTTCTAACAAAAAGCCCAAAGACATAAATCCACCACATTTTATAGGGAATAATGTCGGAAATTTTGGCACAAGGTTACAATATTAGAAATAAAGAATTTCACAACATGTTTTAAGAGTATTCAAATTTGATTAACACATGAGTACGGCCTTTTTATTAAAAAACAAACAAAAGGAAACGAAAATCCTGCATTATTAGGTGGGAAAACCGAATGAAAGTAATAGTATAGTATAGTGCAGCTAATACACTGAAATATAATTGGTAACCTTTTTAATATGCCAATACTGTGGTTATGCAAAATGCACATTTGTAGAGTGCAATCACAGTCTCAACAACAAAGCAATAAAACATTAAATAGAAAAATACTTCTTCAGAGACATAAAACAAAGTGTTATAAACCTCCTTAGCGCCTTATGTCAGTTATGAGTAGTTCAGGAGGAACGTTCCTTAAGTGACATTCAAGATCCCACCTCAAAGCCAGAAATGTAGTGAGATTGTCCTTCATTTTCTCTATAGATTTACAGTTATCTGACTAAAAACACAATCAAAATCAACTAAAACACAAGTGATGATGGGGGAAAAAATAAATTAATAAAATAAAATCACCCCTTTTACTTTGTATGTGGCTTTAAGATAATGAAGTATGAAACAGAGTCTGCAAAGATTTCTTTATTCTATTCTCTCTTTTTAAAAAAAACCCAAAAAAAAACAACAAACTTATCCAGACTTGGAAACATGATAAACTGAATTACTTGCTTTAACAGGCACTTGAGGGCTGTGTAGGAACCCTGGACATTATTCTGCTGCCAAAAGATCATTTTTAAGACTCAGCACTTTGGGCTTCAACTTCCCACCCTCTAGACCCATCAAAATGTTCTGAATGAAGTCAAAAATGTTGGCCAAACATTTTGGATAGCTTAGGTGCAGGGCGTAGGTCAGTCCAAATATCACTAGAAATGCATCAGCCAGGGTGGTGAAATCAATGATCATGTTACCCTCGACCAAAACTGCAGTCTTCTCCGGGCAGAAGAATGTTGCATCGCTGGAATTGGCTCTGATCAGAAAAAAGCCACAACACACCAAAGATTTGAGAAAACAAACTGACAAAAATAGTACTTTTAGTAAAGCAATGTCATACATCGTAGCAATAACAACAGAAAGTCAATAGGAGTTATATATTTTTTTCATTTGTACAGTGATGTATGGTTGGGCTAGGAACATTATAGAAGGTCTACATACATTAAAAACATGTAGTGTATCCATTATGTGACATGGACACTGTTGTAGACAGATCCAAGCATGGAGATGCTTCTCAAACTCTCAAAGTGTCATAATGTTTTGAGAAATCTAAACAAGGATGCTACTAAGATATTGTTCACAACTTTGTCCAAAACTTACATCCCATGTTTTGATGAAGGTAGAGGTGTCTTCGTACAAATAGGCAGAGAGGGCATGAAGCACACCAGCACTTTGGGCATGGATATCAGCTTGTTCCTACGTCACAAGAAAATTTTTATTTTAAATTATTGGCTAACCTAGTCAAGAACGGTAATTAAAATTGATCAAATTAAATAAAGCTCAAAAAACAAGACAAAAACCCACTAACCTGGAGATTATAGCTTCTGAAGAGCTGAGACAGGATATCAGACACGTTCCCTGTGCAAACAGCTTTCTTTCTGAATAAGCTCTGGAGCCGGGGAGCATGTTGGTCCAACACAGCATAAAAGTGGTTCTTCAGGTGAAGGTTTGTAATCCTGTGGAATTCTGCACAGATCTGAACACACAGGATACATTTGTGTTTACAAGTTTCAATTAGTCTATAAATCTTTGCAAAATACATCAAAATCCTTACACTCCAAAGGCATAATTTGTTCAGACAGGCCAGATAACAGGAGTTGATATAAAATACATCTTGTTAGATACATCTATATACATTCTTACCTGGGACTGGGATTTCAGAGTAGGCCAGCAATCCAGGATCTGACCTACTGGTAGGTCATCATTGATGATCTCTTTGCATCGCAAGGCCAAAGTTGTGTGCATCAGCTTTGTAATCAGGATTCTTTTCACTTTTCTCGACTTCATCTACAATCTGTAGTCTTAGCTGGTCAAGGTAAGCAGCATCTTCACCCCTGAAGATTTACTTCTGCCCTGGCATGGACATAACAGTAAAACACAGAAGACAAGACAGACTACACATAGAACAGAAAAGACACATAACCAAGGAGACACAGGTGAAACATAACCAGCCCAGAACTCAACTAAACCTTAACTAATAATAACAACAATACAAGAACTTCACCTCATTTCAATATAACATAAGAAAGCAAAAATACAAAATAAACTCAAAATGCTGGGTCACAGACCCAGCCCTTGACAGATAAAAAACTAAGTCTTTCACTAATGAACACTGGGCATCAGAATAAAATAAAACGAAAGAATAACTGTTTGGTAAATATATTATTGATGGATTCATCCTTAAGCTAACCTAAAATAGACCAGGCACAACAATTTTACAGTTCAGAAGATTCTACATTTCAACTTAGTATACATAACTATTTGCAATGTAAACCAAGTTCTACCGCCTAATTATGTAATGATTAATCACTGCTTTTGTAAGTATGTCCTGTGCCTACAATTTTGCTGCCCCAGTTTTAATATGTACAACTCCAGAGAACTAAACGTAAGTTTTAAGTTCCACCAGTTAGCAAATGGGTTAGCCAAAGTCAATATCCACGTATGCGCTAAGTGTGAAGCAGCGCAGCAGTGCATATTGATTCAACAATTTAACCACAAGGCAGTTTATAATCTGCAAATCCAGAAACGCCTTCTAAAGACTTCTAGTAAGAGATTAGAAAAGTTATTAACACATTATTAATCCCAGCCTCTGCTGGGACTAATAATGTGTTATACTAAATATGAGCTTATTAGCATAATTCATGCAAAACACTTTGGGGCCAAGCCGACATGGATAAAACGACGCATGCATGTAATTCTTAAATGCCTGCTAGAGTTGTACATTTATGACGATAAAAACCCATATTACAACGGAGAACTATAGTTTCAGAAAAAATAAAACTTACCACAAAAGCGCTCCTGAAGATGCTGCAAAGGCGGTAAATGCAGCTAGCCAAGTGCAGAGCGTTAGCTGTTCCAGTTCAAAAGTCCGTAACATACCATAGCATGCCCTCCTTTATCCAGCGTCAAAGGCAATGCCGCAAAAAACCCCTTGACAAATGTTTTTATTTCTGTTCGGATATTAACGTTCCACAAGTTTCTTTCGGAGTAATGAGCGGGCATTCGCACTCGAAGCGAGGAATCCAAGATGGTTGCCAGCACTTCATAAAGAAACAGGTGGCGCACGTAGGTACGTACGTAGGCACGTAAGTCAGTGTTAAAACTCAAATTATTTGAGGGCAATGCCAGAAACTAATCAATATATTCAAGTACTGATAACTTGAAAAAACAAACTTTTTCAAACTACTCAAAAAAATAAAGGTGTATGAACTTATAACAGGTTTTTAAGTAGTTGGAACTCATTTCATTTATCAAACTATTACTATTCGGTCTTACAGTGCAGTAGGTTGTCCAGGTCAAGTCTAGACCATCTACCACCATCGTGTTTGACTGCTGGTATGATGTTAATCCTGTGTTAGTAAAGCTTCCAAAAAGTTAAACTTTCATCTCATCATTTCACAGAAAAAATTCCCAAGTATCTTGATGATGTTTTTGCGAAATGTGAGACAAACCTTTGTTCTTTTTGATCAGCAATGGTTTTCACATCACGGATCTCTCATGGATCCTGTTTTCTTCACACAGGGCCAAGTCGGTTTTGATTAATTATTGCAAACTTTTTTCTCTTAATAAATGAAATCATCTTTTAAAAACTGTACTTTGTATTTACATAAGTTATCTTTGCCTGTTTGATGATCTGAAAGACTACAGTGTGACAAATGTACAAAAAAAAATCATACCACTGTAACTAACTGATAACAGAGCCACTTCACCAATTACAGATGACAAAATTGATATTCCCATAAAGCAGTGTATCAATATTGCCATTTAGCCACCTGGTTTGACATTCAATCTGTGCCTAAATGACCTTCTCCAGGTACTCTGGGACATAGTCATATTCTCTGAATGGAAGGTCAGTTTGCCGATTTCTCAATAACTTCTACGTCTCAATGAAATAGACTTCAACCCCCACATCAAAGTTAGATATTGAAGTGTCTCCAAATTGACACTTTTCTCTCGGGTACTGTGGCCTGAAACAGGGTTTAGCTTTATCTATTCTTTATTATGCCTTTGACTATCATTCTCTTAACTGCATCAATTTTTCTCTTTCTATTGTGGCTTATTTTTTCTCTCACTCCTGCATTAAACTTTTGAACTTAACAACTCAGAAAATGAATGTTCTCAGCCTGGTTGAGATTAAAAGGCCAAGGCTGATGTGCATGCTTGTGTGAGCGCGTGTCTCCACTGTGTGCGTGTTTGTTTGGCAAGGGACGAGGACGTTGCAGCCGTGGTTTATGGTGCTTCATGAAAATAAATGTTCTCTGTCTGACTTCAATTATAAAGGCGAAAATGTAAAGGCGCCTCGTTCATTAGCTTCCTTTTGCTCTGTGAGCGGGGGAAGTGGATTTGGTGTATTTAATGTTTGACTGTTGTCCTAAGTAGCAGGGATTATTCTAATGTTCTGTCAGGAACGAGACCTAGTCTAATTCTCTTTTCTATCGCTATTATCCGTTACAAAGGCTATACTAATAGACCTCTGGCTGTGAAATACAAAAACTGGAACTACAATCTCCCAATTAAACTGTCGCAGATAGCTCAGCGTATGTGTGTGTACACTTCTGCAAATTAGAACAAAGTTGTGTTTGCAAACATGTGCGCAGTCACTTTACTGTGTCAACTCAGTGTCCTCCCTTGCCATGAGCTGCCTTTGAGACCTGATCTGAAAAGAACTCAAAGCCTTTGTTCATCCTGCACTTTGGTTTATAAGTGGCCATCACTGCAATCGTTAGGTTTAAATATTGTGCTATATTTAATGTTTAATGCTGTGAAGTTGTCTGCCTGTGTCTGCACATTCCTAACACAACCACGTGGTAATCCGGTCGTTAAGTCTGACGTCACTAGCCGTGTCTGGGCCTAATGATCACTATGGCATTACTGAGAGTTGAAAAACTGTCTAAAGTCTTTCATCTTTAATAAAATGATCAGCGTTCTGCTCTACCAGGTGTAACAATTGAGTTTAACATCCAGGCATCCATGAAAACGGAATTTATGACATATAACAGAGTTAGAAGTTAGCAGGAAGTTAGCTCGCTAGCTTCTATCTAAATACAATATAGCATGTCCTGACTGCGGGGTTTTGGAAACAAATTAAAAAGTACAGCTCTGTTATCACTTCCAACATAAATGAAGACAGAAAACTAAACAGCAGTGATGTTTGTAGGGTTACTGAAGTTTGGCTAGCTGGTATATAATGATGTGCTACGTGACCGCTAGCGACACAGCTATGTTGGCATAATATAAACAAGCTAACTTTTTTTCCACTTGATAAAAGTTACCGTGAGTGTTCTCGGTGGTCAGGAACAAATGTAATCGCATGGCAGGATGCTGTAAAAGGACCAAACTTCAGCCAGGAGAACAATTGAGATATACCATCCACAATACGAGGTTAGTCATTCATATACTGCTGCATGGGCTGGGCTGTAGTTACATCCTAAGATTTTAAAAACTGAGCTTAAATAAATGATTAGCGGTAATAAAAGCCGAGGGAGGTCAACAGTGATCACTGACTGTTTTAGGAGGTTTTTGAGATTAAATAGAAGAAAATACAAAACATTAAACATGTTAACAACACAAAAGCCATATTAAACGCAGACTACTTTAGGCCCGGAAGTAGGATTCGTCACGTCATCACTTAACAACCGGATAATGAAGAAATAGCAAGTCACACTTGAAAAACTAGAAGATACCTGATATCATCCTATCCCATCAGCCACCTGTAGCCTTAGCCTTTTGGGACACCAATCAGTGTTTTGGGGTTTCTGATGTACCCAGTATGTGTTAAATGGGGTTGGTTGATATAATTAAGACTACAAGACGTTTTTTAAGAAATTAATGTGTAAATATCTGTTCACAGAGGAATTTCTTAATGGTTTTGGCAATTACGCTAATGCTAACTAGCTTTAAATGATAGATTGTGCTTAGAGAGCCCAAATAATCTGAATTTCAAAAAACTGATAAAATGTGCCATCCTCTGGCTTCAGCTTTGGTGCTGTGCTGGAAAAAAAATGGGTATATCAAGACTGCAGACCAACAGAAGAGACCCTTTTCATTTTTGCAGCAAGCACAAGGAGAAAAAGGTGCTGTGACAGATCAGCACAATTGTCCCCTGTCACATAGAGGATCAATCTTTTTATATTTAGGTCACAACAGTGATCAATCAAACTCTGTTATGACAGAACAGAAGTCCCCCTCATGGAGTTTCCCTAAAACCATAATTCATTAGTAGTATATTTCATGCCAGGAAGCACAATTTCTCAAGATAGTTGAGCCACGTTCAAATGACCTGAAATAAAGCGGACATCAACTCATCACCCTCCCTCGCTCCACCACAACCACCCACACATGCAGGGCCTTGGGGTGCAGGTGTGTCACCTAGGGTGCAGGGGAGGCACTCCCCCTCTGCCCTTCTGGCCGCCTGTGCCTCAATTTTATTCTGCAACCTAGACATCCACATTACTCACACTATCATTACACATACATATAGGGCCTTGGGGGTGGACACGTTAAACGGTGTCCAGAAGACGGTCTGTGTATTCAACCTCACCTCTGGCGGCAGTGCCCACTTCTCAATTTTAAATGCATGTAGACATTGAGGGCTCTTGGGAGGGGCAGTGCTACACCTGCTGCTCTCTGGCAGGAAGCACCATGCCCTTTAGAACAGTAGCAGCAACACTACATATAAGCAGGCAGAGGGAGGTTTGGGGTCTTCACACACCCCCGTTCTCTGTTAGCCATTGGGGCGAAGGGGCTGGTAGGAGGAGTTGGCCATCCAATTGTGGTCTGGGATGCGGGGCCTACCTGCTACTGCGGTTCTGGGCGAGGGCTGCTTGTCTCCATCCCAGGGAAAAGGGTAACATCTCCTGAGTCAAGGTGTGGTTTCCCCCTCTGGGGGTGGTGGTGGTGCCTGGGGTATAGAGTATGTTTGGGGAGTGTGATTGTGTGTACAGTGTCTTTTTGTGTCTGTCTACATGTTGGGTGAGTGCTGAGTATTTGTATATGTGTGCATGAGGGTGGGAATGCAAGTTTGGGTCTGTGTGTGCCTGTACATCTGTGTCTATATGCCAGGTCGGGTCTTAGACTCCACCTCTATGGGAACATCTCAGGCTCTCCAAGGTATGAGGCCTATCTTCCCCCACCACACTCCCTGCCGGTGGCTGATGCCCTCAGGTGTCATGCGTTCGTGGTTCTTGTTGTCCGGGGCTGGGCACTCGGGTATGTACTGGCTCACTATCAGAAATTTGCCTTGATTTTATGAAGGCCAGTTCATTAGAACCATATTTGTACTATTCTCCATTTGTAACAATGGAGATTCACAGAAATTCAACCTGAGAACTTCAATATTTCTGTTTGTCTCGTTTTCTGCATACATTAAAGTGCATAAGTGCTGACAGGGTATTATCTGTAAAATAATCTATCATAGTCTCCATGTCAGTTGCACCGCTCACATTGACCTAAAATTAAAATTATGGGAAACCTTCTCAACAATGATATGCAGATATAGTACTGCCGGCTGATTAATTTTCTTTCAGCTTATTGAGACAAGATTGGGGTTTGCTGCCAACCAGTCACAGCAGGTGATGCACACTGAATATGCATTTTGTAGTAGGGTAATGTGGAATTTAAAATGTGTGAAAGAAGGATTAATTATGCATTCAAGCCTCTGATGGCTTTAAGAAAATACTGAAAACTTTATTCAAATCCCAGGGGAACTTTATGTCACCCCTAAAAATATTGTAAATGCTGTGATTTACTTAGTTTTCTGAGCCAAATGATTTCAGTGTGAACTTGAAGGTTTGTGGTTTTTGGATGATAGCTTTCTCTGATACTAAGATAGTCACAGCCTGAAGGAAAAGAAAAGAAGTGTGGAGTAAGACAGGGAAAATGAGCTTGGCAACTGGTCTACTGGTCATCTAAAACTGATGGGCACTTAAAACATTCCTAGAATCATAAACTGTTTGATATTCTTTGCCCCCCCTGGGACTGATGGCAAAAAAAGAGGATGGGAATCAATAGAAAGGATGTAGAAAAGGAAAGGCACAGATATGAGAAAACCCTAAAACTGTTATGTGTTTTCAGGTCTACAGAAGAAAAGATGCAGAAGCACATACAATTTGAAAAAAAGAAAAACACAGAAGACAATAAAGGTTTATGATAAGAAGCATAATAAAAACAATGTAGTGTTAGTTGTAGTGTTGTTGTTGTGTTATTTGAAGTTCTGAGAGTGAAAATGAGTTGTCAGGCCCACAGCACTGTACATATTGAAATTAATGAAGAAAACATATTCCAGTCAAACAACATCCATACAATATGAATAATTACTACAGGTTACAGAGTCAGAAAGTGGTTAGGGAGTGGGTCCCTGCTCTGTATGCTGGACTGAGTGACTGAAGTCATTATAGGTGACCAGAACTTTATCAAACCCTTCAACAGACTGGAAAGTTCAATTCATGTTTGCTTTTAAGGTTTACTGTCCTAAAATTCAGTAACTTGTATTAATATTCCTGGTCTGAATTACTGTTATTCCATCTCAGAGCCTGAACTCTCTTAGGTAACTTTCTTGTCAATTCTTCAAAGTGTCATTAGGAATAGTTCAACTTATTGAAGGAAATGGCTGCCTTTTGTTCTGTTCTCTGTCAAGATGATAAAACACTGCTTTAATAATGTTGAGGTCCGGGCTCTGGGGAGGCCAATCATGACTGAAAGAGTTCTGTTGTTTTGTGTTTTTCTACCTAGGTATGATTTTTACTGCATTGGCAGTGTGCTTCAGATAACTGTCATGAAGAAAAGTAAGACATTGTCAATTAGACACATTCAAGACTCTATTGTGTGGTAGATCAAACAGTAATTTTCTGCATTTGTAATTGACAAGATCTGGCGTAAACGCAGCCCCAAATCATGACAGATTCTCCTCTGAGTTTTACAGTCACTGTTGTATCTCTCTGCTGATGATTCAACACACGGATGGCCTGAGGATAAAAACTCCTCGAGCCTTTCTGTTTTTGTTCAGATGGTGCAGCCTGATTTCAGAAGCTGGAACAGTTCGTTGCTGGGATAGGATGGGTCCTTCAAAATCTGAGTTGCTCTAGTCCAGCATCTCCTCACGTAAATGTCCTGTAGGGAAGTGAGAGCAGTCCTGCAGCAGTGTTTTGCCATACGGATCACTCTCTGAAGAGCTTTTTTACCCTTGACACAGCTGTTTCCATACCAGGATGTGATGTTCTGTGTGAGGATGCTCTCCACAGTGCCTGCATAGAATTTCCTGAGGATCACTGGCGAGACCCTGAACTTGCTCAGTTGTCATAGGTGATACAGGCGCTGCCTAGCCTTTTTGGATTGGACCTGAATGTGGGCAGACCATGTCAGGTCTGAGGAGAATGGACACCGAGATACTTGAAGGACTGCACTCTCTCCACTGGAGCTTCATTAATGATAATGGGCTTGTAGTCTCGTTGCTGACTCCTTCTGAAGTCCACCACCAGCTTCTTGGTCTTGCCGACGTTCAGCTGGAGGAGGTTGTTCCGGCACTATGATGCCAGATTCTTTACTTCATCCATGTAGACCGCCTCATCGTTGTTGGAGATGGCGCCCAACACCACTGTGTCGTCAGAAAACTTCACAATGGTATTGGAGCCGTGGGTGGCCACACAGTCAAGTCAAGTCAAGTCATCTTTATTTATATAGCACATTTAAAAGACATCAAGTGTCGGCCAAAGTGCTGAACAGAGGGATAATATAATAAAAGAATTAAAATAGAAAGAAAACATTTTAAGAATTGTAAGACATGTAAGAGTATATAGAATATAATGTACATGCAAATATGCACATGCATATAAAAAACTGTACACATTCACACACAAGTACACATATGTGAACATAACGTATATACACATACAACATCATCCAATAAGATAAGAGACTAAAGTGTAGAGTCTGAAGTGTAGAGAGAGTAGAGCAGTGGCGAGAGCATGTGGGGACCACAGACTTAGCCAGGGATTCACTGAAAATCGAAGTGAACACACCTGCTAGCTGGTTAGCACAGCACCGCAGCAGACGGCCAGTGATGCCGTCTGGCCCCGCCACTTTCCTTATGCTCACTCTCCTCAGCGCCGCTCGGACGTCGTGCTCTGCGATGCTGATCGCCGGTCCCTCTCTGATGACATCAGTTGTCAGGCAGTCGTTAGAATTAGCTGCCTGGCTAACTTTGAAATGGGCGTAGAACTGGTTCAGCTCGTTGGAGAATGTAGTGTCTGCATTGGTCGGCGCAGTGTTCCTGGCTTTGTAATCCGTGATTGTGCGTAATCCATGCCACATGCTCCATGTGTCGCCCTGGCTGAAGTAAGACTCCACTAGCTCCCGGTGCCGACATTTGGAATCCTTCACCGCGGGTCGCACGCCATAAGAGGCTGCTTTGTAGGTGCTCATATCGCCAATTGCGAGACCCGCGTTGTAGGTGGCGGTCCTCGTGTTCACTGCAGCGCGGATCAATCTGTCTACCCACGGTTTTTGGTTCGGCAACGTCACGACTCTTGCAGTGGGGATGATCTCATCTGCTAGCATATTTACGAAGCTTACTGCTACATCCATAAACTCATTGATGTCGACTGCGGATGCTCTGAACATGTCCCAGTCTACGTCGTTGACCGCGTCCTGTAGCATAGCTTCTGATTGGGCAGACCAGCGTTTCACCTGTGTCAGGTCTTTGCTGGATATCTTCTTAGGGCTTTCAGATACATATAATGTGCGGTAGATATTTTTAGGCCACTTCTTTTTTGTCCTCCACATGTCCAGTTTCCCAATGTTTTAAGCACATGGCGTATCCCGCAACATGCTAAGTTTCCAGCTCCTAGCTCTTTGTGAATCACCTTGCAGGTGCAAAAATACTATTTTTAAAATATTTTTTTTAAATACTATTTCCTGTCAAACTGTGTTACCTTTGGCAATATTTTTGCAAATTCAACTACAGAAAATAAAATAAATGATTTTTGTGTTTTTGTGACAGGCTACTTGTACAAAGTAAAGACATTATTTAAAATCTACTGCAGTTTTTGAAAAGGAGCACCTCCAAATGGTTTAAGGTATTCTATTGAAAGGATATTTATATATAGGTTAAATAATCAAAGAGGGGAAGTGAAGTGATGAAGTGAAGAATACTTTTCATCATAGCATCTGTTAGTTGGTGGGATATATAAAGAAACAAGTCAACGTTTTGTCCTCAAATCGATGTGTTAGAAACAGGAAAAATGAGCAAGGATTAGGATGTGAGAGTTTGATTGCTAGACAACAGAATAAGGCAATCTCCAAAACTGCAGGTCCTGCTAAAAAGGAGTCAGAATACACAGTGCATCTAGATTCTAAAATCTGTTACACTCCCATACACAACACATTTAGTTGTGTATGGGATTGCATAGTCACAGACCAGCAAGGGTGCTCATGCTCATGCTGACTGCCAACAATGAGCACATGAGCATGAGAACCATGGACCATGGTCTGGTGTGATGATTCATGTTTTCTTTTACATCACATCGATGCCCAGTTGTGCATTCCTTACCTGGGGAATGCCAGGCACTGGTATGCACTATGGGAAGAAGGCAAGCCAGAGGCAGTGTGATGCTTTGGGCAATGTTCTGGGAAACCTTGGGTTCTACCATTTATGCAGCTGTTACTTGAACACCTACCGCCTACCTAAGCATTGATGCTGACCATATATACCTATTTCATACTAGTATCATGTGATGGCTGTGGCCTCTTTCAGCAGGATAATTCCACAAAGCAAAAATGGTTTAGGAGGTGTTGATTTGGCATCCAAATTCCCCAGATCTAAAGCAAACTGTACTGTAGTGCTCTGAACCCCACTTTCTGTTTTTCTCTAGCTTTAATTCGTGCTGTTATTACTCATCAGAGAGTGATATTATACCCCTTTCGTCAAAAAAAGTGACAGGTTACTTCCGGAGCTCATTAATTATTCATGAGCTCCGGAAGTCCGGAAGTAATTAAATTATTCATGAGCTCCGGAAGTAGGAAGTAATTAAGTAATAAAAATATGATATTCATAAAAATATGATATTCATAAAAATATGATATTCATAAAAATATAATTGATTATTTAGAAAGTTTCTTATATATCAAAATAGCATTCTTTTATTTCTTTAAGCAATTAAATTTTTATTTTTATTTTTTTATGCTCAAAAAACGCCATCTGGTGGCGGGTCAGTGTGTGTGCGCGCGCCCGCGCGCGCCCGAGGCTGTGTGTCTGGGCGCGCGGGGGCGCGCCCGTGTCTCCGGACCGTGCTCTCTCGGGCTCCGTGCTCATGTGTTTAAAAATGTATTAAACCATATTAAATTTGTTTAGTTAAACTTGTGCTTTTGTAACGTTCAGTATGGCCACAAACACATGCTGCATGCCTTGGGGGAAAACTTTATTTAGATTTATATGCATTTGTAGATTTAGAATAAAACTCATACTCAGAAAAAACTCGCGATCCCCTAACCCTCCTTAGATACATAAGCAGGGAAAACTCCTTAAAAAACCCTCCGCGATTTCTCCAAAACCCTACAATAACTTGTTAGGGTACCCCCTCTATTCCCAAAACCTTATATTCGATAACAGGGAAAATCCTGAAAAAATCCTTAGTCTTTTTTTCTCAAATTCAGCGCCCCGCGGCTCCCTTCATGCTCAGCCAAACAAAGCCAAAACTCCTTTTAAAAATTTCTCCGCGATTTCTCCAAAACCCCTAGAATAACTTGTTAGCTACCCCTCTATTCCCAAAAACCTTATATTCGATAACAGGGAAAATCCTTATTCTTTTTTCCTTCAAAAACTTCCCTCTTACTAGCAACCTCTAAAATTCAACCCACACTCTAAGTTCTACCTCGCTCTTAATCTCCGATCCACAACTTCTTGCAGAGCACAATTTTTTCCTGCTTGTTCGCTCCCCGCTCTGCTCCCTAATGCGCTGCTTACCTCGTTTGAAAATTCCCCCCTTAGACCAACTCCGCCTCACTGCGCCCCGCTGCCAATCACATAACCCTTGCACCGCCCCCTTCGCACCCCGGTTAGCCAATCCGCTCCAGGTCTGATTTTACGATCTCCCGCTGATGTTAAGACTATCTTCGAACCCCCAGAAGACATCTGACTTCAGACGTATCAACAACTGGCGCCGCTCACACTGCTTGCGAGCTCAACAGCCATGAAACCAGGGATCAACAACTACCTTCGCGTGCCCTATGTGCATATCACTCGGTAAGTGTTAATCTTCCTCTCTAACTACATTTTCGCATTTTCCTTTTTACCATTCTGTCAATCCTTTCATTTAAAAAAATAAATAAATATCACAATGGTTTGTAACAGGTACAATACACCATCCATCCATCCATTCGCCTCCACTTATCCTTTTCTCAGGCTCGCGCGGTGCGCTGGAGCCTATCCCACGTACAATACACTTTAAAATATATATAAGCTCCACTTTTAACTCCCGTAAAAGTTTATACATTACATGTCTACATCACCTATCATGGCCTCATCGGGTATCTCATATCATCTTGTTATTGTTATGTTATGCTCCTTTGATATTTTGCTAGTTTGCGTGTTTTAAAACTCTTTTTGTTTTTCTTTATACTTTTAGACCCAGATGTGTTAACCTGATCCCTGCGAAACACCAGCTCTGCGTGGATTTTGACCGCGAGTGACCGGATGTTGTTTCCGGCCTGAGGTTGCCTGAAATGCCGTGAGGCTCGTTTGAAAGATTGCGCCCGAGACCAACTCCGCCTCCAAGGCATGCCTACCTTTAGCTGCCACCAGTGAGATATCAGAGCCGGGCTCCACATATCCAATCAGGAGCACGAGCAAGACAGCTTTTGCAGACTCTCCAGAAATATACAAGTCCTTACCAACTGCTCTGCAACCCAGTGTTTCTGGTCCCCTCACTAACATCGCTTTTTGAGATATTTTTTATGAACCACCAAAAAAGCAATTTTACCCCACAGACTGGGTCTGAGGGCAGCAGCGGGGACAAATGATTGTAATGAAGCGACGGACATTTCATGGCTGGTCTTGCATAATCGTGAGTTATTATGTCATATGGTGATAAGTACATAGTTTTGCAAGAGGCATACAAGCACTGTGGAAAAAGTAATCATAAAACTGTTTTTGTGAACACCCTACGTTATGCTTTAAAAAATGTGATACATGTAATGTGATCATCAAAGAACATGATTTTAAAAAAAAAAAAACTTTTATTCTTATGCTTTTAAAGTATGTCAGATTATCTTAAAACACTTATTTGTATGTTATAATGTTTTTCTTACACCATGTGTAATTTTTATAGACACCTTATTCATTGTATCAATGTGTAATTATGTATCTTTGATAAATAAATAAAATATTTAATCTTGTATTTGTGTACTTTCTGGTGATTCAATAAAAAATTAGTCACATATCGCTCTGATAAACACAGATGGCTGAAAGAAATGTTTGATGGAACAAAGGAAACAAGTGTCTTGCTGCTAAACTTTTAAGTCACCATGGTTTAAATGAGAAAGTCTGTATGTAAAACATGAAAAACTCCATATCAGTGATATCTACAAAGGTGTACTCATTTCTTTGTAATGGTACTTTACTGTTCCAATGAAACAAAAAGAAAATCTCATTTTTAAAGTACATTTTTCGGCCATCCTGACCTATTTTCAGGGGCAAGAATGTTGATGTTAGACTGTGTTTTAAATCAGGTTGTGATCTTAAACTAACTATCACAGCACTGATTTCAATTGTAATGTCAATTAGAATCCCAATTTGGCTTTTCTCCAGTCAGTGTTATGGTGAAATTTAACTTGTTCTTTTGTGTAATTGCTCATGGCCCAGCAAAGGACCCCTTAGTAAGCTGTACAGCATAAGTTTTCAATTCACTTTTGTCAGAAAACTTCACAGTATGAGAAGTTACAGCACAGTTTCTCCAAACGTGTGGTTCTTTTTCAGCCAGCGTGCTTTTAGAGCATCTACATTAGCTCATGAAGTAAAAGTACAATCAGTAAGTGTACTTTAACATTTGAGATTCCGAGTCACTCTTGCTTAGATCATGTGAACTACATCATGAACCTTTTTTTGTATAATGCATCAAACGTGTTCAAATCAGTTTATTTTCAATTTATTTTAACTAATCTAGAGACAAGCAACTCCTTTTTAGCTTCTGTTATGTATTTACCTCTCACACCTTAATCTAGATGTTAGTGTTCTCAGAGTTAACATGTCTCATGTTGCCATGTTGTATTTCTAATACCCAGCCTCAGTGTTCGCCCTGTTGACCCTCAAATCCAAACACCAATGATCTAGATATTCACAACATTCATAAGGAGATTCTTAAGGTCTTAAGTTTTGTTTTTATGTTTTACAAAAAAAAAACTTCACATTTTTTATATTTTTAAACGAAAGTGACATGCAAGGATATTTTTCTTTAGTGATGTTGCTTCAGCAATCTCAAATACTAATTATTCTGGGAATTTTTATGGTCAAACTATGTGATTTTCCAAGTGTGTGTGTGGAGTAAAATGACCTTGTTCTTATGATGTTGTCACCGTGAATCATTTAGGATTAACAACACAAATTGTATCGATAGCAGAAACAGTCTTATAACTTATAATTCTCACACGTTACCGCTAGTTTTACAAACGCAGTCTTCTTCAGCTCTGTTTATGTAGCTTTTATGAAACTGATTTTCCATAGTACAAGTAGAATTTAATTTTTCTTTGCTCTCCAGTATAAATGCAATAATTTGCAGGCTTTTTACTGAAACTCTCACAATGCAACACTCAATGCTCAGAGCTTCATATATCAACAGCTCTGAAAATATCTTCTTTTTTAAAGTAATGTAGGACAGGATCTCTCACTCTCTGTGTCTCAAAAAAAACCCAACTAAACTGGCAATCACCACTAAACAAATGAAAGTAGTTTATGGCTTTTTTATCAGCTGCATTTCTTTCATTTATGTATTGATCCCATTGTTTATTGGTAATGCTTTTAGGTCACTGTTTTAGCATGTCTGCCTCACACTCCATTTAAACAGTTTAACAGATAGTGGGGTCTGGTAAGGAAGTTGGGGGGAAGCAGACAACTCCACAGGAAGAGTCTTTTTGTCTTTTCTCCACTGTAAAAGATAGCAAGGCAGTGTGAAACTTTCTTTGCGGGAAAGACAAAACTGAGAGCCATGCTAGGCTCAGTGAGAGACTCTGCTCACCCTCTGCCCCAGCGATGGCAGTCCCTCACCAAGCTTGATTTCTGTTCTTTGTCTTGATTAAAGAATGTTAGCTACCGCTCATCGCTTGTCTGCAGGCTTTATTAAACGGAAAACTTCCACAACAACCTCTAAACAGTGGTTTATGGCTTTTTGTCACCTGCAACACCATGTAACACTTGGATGTTAGATTCTTTTACCAGTCAGTGTTGTTAGCCCCAACCCCCAGGCTCCAGGTGTCTGAGCTCTAACCCTGGCTGCCAAATGTCCCCCTGAGGCCTTTGTGCCTTTTACCACCAGACTAAGTTTGTAGTCCTATCTACTAATATTATTTTATTTTTTTATTATAGCACAAGTTTCAGTTAGGTTACTACTTTGACTTCCTCAATTTGAGCACATTTCTGACCCGATACTTTATCAAGCTTTTACTCGAGTGTTTTTGACACTAGCAGCTGTACTTCTACTTAAGTGAAAATTGCCTGCAATTTTGCCACCTCAGTTGCCACTTTTCTGGAGTTTGTACACTTTTTATATTGAAACGTTCAACGTTTTACGTGTTATCCTTGATCACAGTTCTAAACAAGTTAACTTTCTTCACTTCAAAGTAACCCAAAAAAAGAAACTATATGTCCAGTTCTCTTTACTCCAAACCTGGTTTAAGGCTATGCTGTTGTTGTGATATGGCCATACAAATAATATTAAGTTTAATTAATCTTTTAAAAAAATGGCTGCTTCATGGCTACCTGTTCAGAGAATTTGCAGACTTTTATGGAAACTGTCACAATGTAACACTCTCACTGTCAAAACAGGGTTGATCCATGTTTCTATGAACACTGATTAATATATCAACAGCTCTGAAAATCCTTTTTTTTTTTTTAAGTAAAGCAGAACAGGATCTCTGTATCTCTAAAAATCCCAACAAAACTGGCAATCACCTCTAAACAAATGGAAGTAGTTTATGGATCTTTATCACCTGCAACACCATGTAACACCTAGATGTTAGACTCTTTTACCATCACATTTGCAAGGGTTTATGTGTTATCCTTGATCACAGTTCTAAATAAGTTAACTTTCTTGACATAAAAGTAGCCCAAAGAAGACAAATATATGTCCAGTTCTTTTTTACTCCAAACCTACTGATCGGAAAACATTATGTGATGCTGGAAGTTTTCATCCTATCCATCTGCAAAACAAGTTTACCTGTAAGCCAACACATTAGACGTAAGCAAATTTGTGAAATTCCTGAACAATGTGCTTTGTGGAGTAGCAGTAGTACTAGAACTAGTACTAGTAGTCCTAGTATTCTGCAGCAACCAGGCTTCAAGAGTGATCACTCTTCTGGCTTTCAAATGGTGAAAACATGTCACAGTCTTAACCGCAAATCAGAAATGTTGGTAAATTTAAAAAGGAATTTAAACGTCAGCTTTGACATAGACACAGACTTTATTAATGCCACACTCAGGAAATTCACATGTTACACATGATTTAGCTCACCTGCTAAATCCCCAGAGCAATAACCACATCAGCATCATTAGCCTGAGTGTTGATCCTCCAGGTGAGTGAGTGGAGTTGAGTGTGTGTGTGTGTGTGTGTGTGTGTGTGTGTGTGTGTGTGTGTGTGTGTGAGATCAGAGGTGAAGCTGCTTTCTGCAAAGTCACATCAACAACCAAGAAGAGTCTAAAAGCACTAAATATGAAACAGACCATTTACCATACCCAACACTGAGCTCCTGCACAGTCAGATGGAGTGAAACATAATGTCCCAGTGGTGTTCTGTTGGATTTAGCAGGTGAGCGTTGTTGCCAGTCAAAACCTTTTTGGAAACTCTTTACAAGAATCAATGTAATTATTTGTTTTACTTGAATCAAATGTATTGGTTTATATACCTGAAATAAAACTTTTTTTTGGAAACCCGTTACATCAAATAAAACTTTCTTGGAAAAGCATTGCAAGAATCAATCGAGTTATTTGTTTTACCCCATTCAAATCTATTGGTTTCATTACATCAAATTAAATAATTTTGGAAACCCGTTACATCAAATAAAACTTTCTTGGAAAAACTTTACAAGAATCAATGTAATTATTTGTTTTACTTGAATCAAATGTATTGGTTTATATACCTGAAATAAAACTTTTTTTTGGAAACCCTGTACATGAAGTAAAAGGTTTTTGATCTTGTAAGACCCAGTCTGTGGGGTAAAATTGCTTTTTTGGTGGTTCATAAAAAATATCTCAAAAAGCGATGTTAGTGAGGGGACCAGAAACACTGGGTTGCAGAGCAGTTGGTAAGGACTTGTATATTTCTGGAGAGTCTGCAAAAGCTGTCTTGCTCGTGCTCCTGATTGGATATGTGGAGCCCGGCTCTGATATCTCACTGGTGGCAGCTAAAGGTAGGCATGCCTTGGAGGCGGAGTTGGTCTCGGGCGCAATCTTTCAAACGAGCCTCACGGCATTTCAGGCAACCTCAGGCCGGAAACAACATCCGGTCACTCGCGGTCAAAATCCACGCAGAGCTGGTGTTTCGCAGGGATCAGGTTAACACATCTGGGTCTAAAAGTATAAAGAAAAACAAAAAGAGTTTTAAAACACGCAAACTAGCAAAATATCAAAGGAGCATAACATAACAATAACAAGATGATATGAGATACCCGATGAGGCCATGATAGGTGATGTAGACATGTAATGTATAAACTTTTACGGGAGTTAAAAGTGGAGCTTATATATATTTTAAAGTGTATTGTACGTGGGATAGGCTCCAGCGCACCGCGCGAGCCTGAGAAAAGGATAAGTGGAGGCGAATGGATGGATGGATGGTGTATTGTACCTGTTACAAACCATTGTGATATTTATTTATTTTTTTAAATGAAAGGATTGACAGAATGGTAAAAAGGAAAATGCGAAAATGTAGTTAGAGAGGAAGATTAACACTTACCGAGTGATATGCACAGTCTTAACATCAGCGGGAGATGGTAAAATCAGACCTGGAGCGGATTGGCTAACCGGGGTGCGAAGGGGGCGGTGCAAGGGTTATGTGATTGGCAGCGGGGCGCAGTGAGGCGGAGTTGGTCTAAGGGGGGAATTTTCAAACGAGGTAAGCAGCGCATTAGGGAGCAGAGCGGGGAGCGAACAAGCAGGAAAAAATTGTGCTCTGCAAGAAGTTGTGGATCGGAGATTAAGAGCGAGGTAGAACTTAGAGTGTGGGTTGAATTTTAGAGGTTGCTAGTAAGAGGGAAGTTTTTGAAGGAAAAAAGAATAAGGATTTTCCCTGTTATCGAATATAAGGTTTTTGGGAATAGAGGGGTAGCTAACAAGTTATTCTAGGGGTTTTGGAGAAATCGCGGAGAAATTTTTAAAAGGAGTTTTGGCTTTGTTTGGCTGAGCATGAAGGGAGCCGCGGGGCGCTGAATTTGAGAAAAAAAGACTAAGGATTTTTTCAGGATTTTCCCTGTTATCGAATATAAGGTTTTGGGAATAGAGGGGGTACCCTAACAAGTTATTGTAGGGTTTTGGAGAAATCGCGGAGGGTTTTTTAAGGAGTTTTCCCTGCTTATGTATCTAAGGAGGGTTAGGGGATCGCGAGTTTTTTCTGAGTATGAGTTTTATTCTAAATCTACAAATGCATATAAATCTAAATAAAGTTTTCCCCCAAGGCATGCAGCATGTGTTTGTGGCCATACTGAACGTTACAAAAGCACAAGTTTAACTAAACAAATTTAATATGGTTTAATACATTTTTAAACACATGAGCACGGAGCCCGAGAGAGCACGGTCCGGAGACACGGGCGCGCCCCCGCGCGCCCAGACACACAGCCTCGGGCGCGCGCGGGCGCGCGCACACACACTGACCCGCCACCAGATGGCGTTTTTTGAGCATAAAAAAATAAAAATAAAAATTTAATTGCTTAAAGAAATAAAAGAATGCTATTTTGATATATAAGAAACTTTCTAAATAATCAATTATATTTTTATGAATATCATATTTTTATGAATATCATATTTTTATTACTTAATTACTTCCTACTTCCGGAGCTCATGAATAATTTAATTACTTCCGGACTTCCGGAGCTCATGAATAATTAATGAGCTCCAGAAGTAACCTGTCACTTTTTTTGACGAAAGGGGTATAATATCACTCTCGCTCATCTATGTCACTACAGCCACTATTATTCTAAAATCTGTTACACTCCAGAACACTGCAATCCCCAAATCTAAGCATCTTGTCTTTTATGAAAAAAGAGAGAGAGAGAGAGAGAGAGAGAGAGAGAGAGAGAGAGAGAGAGAGAGAGAGAGAGAGAGAGAGAGAGAGAACGCCTTTGCTGGTTCTGTGGAGAACAGCTGGTTTATTCTCCTGCCTTCTTTCTCTCGGGTGTACCTCCTCAAGCAGCTTGCCAAGGCTGTGAGTCTTTGCTTGGCAGTTTCCAAGGCCTCAGGTATGGACAGCTTGCTGTATTTACTGACATCAAGACAAGAAAGCTCCTTACCATGCATGGAGGGTTTCACCCCAAGTCCAGCACCCTGAGGCTGTACGCTAAGCGGAAGGAAGGGGGCCGGGGACTGGTGAGTGTCAGCGCCACAGTCCAGGATGAGACAACGAACATCCACAAATACATCACGAAGATGGCTCCAACTGACAGCGTGCTCAGTGAATACCTCAGGCAGCAGAAACCCAAGAAAGTGGAGGAAGGCGAGGAACCATCATGGAAGGACAGGCCCTGGCTGATATCCAGAAATCCTACCAGTGGCTGGACAAAGCTGGACTGAAAGACAGCACAGAGGCACTAATCATGGCAGCACAGGAACAAGCACTAAGCACAAGCTCCATTGAGGCTGGGCTCCATCACACCAGGCAAGACCCCAGGTGCAGGCTGTGTAAAGATGCTCCAGAGACAATCCAGCACATAACAGCTGGGTGTAAGCTAGCAGGCAAGGCATACATGGAACGCCATAACCAAGTGGCCAGCATAGTGTACAGGAACATCTGTGCTGAGTATAACCTGGAAGTCCCGAGGTCAAAATGGGAGATGCCCCCAAGGGTGATGGAGAATGACCGAGCTAAGATCCTGTGGGACTTCCAGATACAGACGGACATAGTGGTGGTAGACAAACATGAGAATACGGCCGTGATCGATGTAGCGGTTCTGAATGACAGCAACATCAGGAAGAAGGAACACGAGAAGCTGGAGAAATACCAAGGGCTCAGAGAAGAGATCGAGAAGAGGTGGAGGGTGAAGGTAACGGTGTCCCAGTGGTAATCGGAGCACTAGGTGCAGTGACTCCCAAGCTAGGCGAGTGGCTCCAGCAGATCCTGGGAACAACAGCGGAGATCTCTGTCCAGAAGAGCGCAGTCCTAGGAACAGCTAAGATACTGCGCAGGACCCTCAAGCTCCCAGGCCTCTGGTAGAGGACCCGAGCTTGAAGGATTGACCGCCCACAGGGGCGAGTGGGGAATTTGAGATGTGTGTGTGTGTGTGTGTGTGTGTGTGTGTGTGTGTGTGTGTGTGTGTGTGTGTGTGTGTGTGTGTGTGTGTGTGTGTGTATTTCAGTAGGGCATTTCAGCACCTACTGAGTAGCCACTGAAACGACAACAGCGCTTTGTCATTAAGAACACGAGCAGTAAATGAACAAGAATCCTTTTGCTGAAGGGAAAAGGTCTAATTTTCTAATACAAAAGCATTAATAACATGTAGCCACCAAGCCTAAATGATACACTTGTACTTGTGACTACAGCAGGATAAATCTTTGTAGTTGTTTCCATTTAACAGACAGAACATTTATTTTTCTTACACCTTATGAGGGTACAAGACTGTCATTTAAGTATTCCTTGTGTTGTCACTGACAAGATTAAACAGGCACTCGAACACACCTGTTATGTTTCATCGCTTTGACGTGTTTGTTACTGCACTATGACCTTGAGGCGACAGCATTCATTGGATACCACATCTTCAAAATAGTAATACAGTATATGTAGGCAATAGGACTCGAAATGAAAACAATGGAACATTTTAATTTATTAACGTTATTGTGTTGTTTTTAATGAAAAATAACAACCTAACATTGACTGTCACATTATGTTCCCATACATTAAAAAAAATGATCAGTAAAAATGTACAATACTCAGTGGGTAAAGACAACAAGAAAGTTTTTTGATTTCTTTTTTCTTTAACCATAAACAATTAACATTATACATAACTGGGTCAGTTCTTAAGTCCTACCCTTGCCCTGAATTTAGACCAAACGCTTCTAATTGGAACTGATCCTCATTGCAAATTGGACCAAATCCACATCCCCAACTACTAATGATATTTGGCAGCCATGCATGAGCCAAAGTTGGCTTGTATTTTGCCCTCAAGGGTCAGCACACAGCCAACTGCTGGAATTGTCCTGACTTGACTGATATCTTCAAAAGACGGATGGTGCTACTTCTCAACAGTCAATGATGGACAAAGTTTTAAGATTGTTTCAAATATTTTCATATATTTTTAACAAGAAATTATTACTGAGAAATCAATTAGAGTAAATGTTCCCGTCACTGTTAAGCATGTAATTTTAATCTTTGAAACCTTAGTTTCTAAAATATATTGTTTTTTGTCTTTATATCAGATTAGTTATATGGACCTTTTTTACATAGACAATTGAACACACTAATATGAACATGCATACATAAAGTTTACATTTTTGCACATCCAGAATTGTCTGAAGTCGATGTAAGGGTGCATCACATCTGTTTACACTACTTAAATATTAATGTTCAAGAGCTGTCAAAGATGTTTGGCTCAGCCCACCCCTACCTCATCAGCTCCCCTCCTTACTAATGCATGAACAAATATGATTTATTAATTCCCCCCCCCCACTCATTACAGACTCCAATTGTTTCAAAAGTTTTTGACTGCGTAATTTGCCACTCTTGTTTATCAGCCTGGTTTTGCAACTCAGAACACAATGAGGCACAGTGAAGAATGTCGAGCGCCGTCACAGGAGAATTCGATAAAATATGCACAAATTACAAAGTGGAGACAATTTTCTTGCTTTCCTCACTACCCCTCACCCACCCACGCCTTCTCATTTCCCTTTTCATCGCTTGATAGCTCTCATTCTTGGTGATAAGTGCATGTCTGTGCGCCTGACAGTCAGTGAGCATATGGAGGGTGTGTGTGGTCCTGCCAAGCAATGAAGAAATCACAGACATGATGGCAGCACTGTAGCGCATTAGAGTAATCAGAGGGAAATTATCGCCCTTAAGTAGCTTTTGGACATCTGCAACGGGCGCACGCATATCGCACATATAGCAAATACACTCACACGCACACAGGCACCCAGCATTTTCAGATACCTGACAGCAAACAGATGGACTCGGCACAACCTCTTTCAGACATCCTTCTCGACTTTAAAGGAGTAATCATAGAAAACTAAAAGCTGGCTCTCCCTAGGGCTAGTTTTTTTTTTTTTTTTTTTTTTTCCCCCGTTGAGCATATGAGTAAATTATTTTTGGAATGATGAGAGAAAAGAGAAAATCAGGTGTTTATGAGCTTACTCAGAAGTGTAGTCAGTTGTGACTTACCATCTTGTGCACGCACTAAAAGAAACAAGCATTAAATTTGACAGGTGTGTGCTTACCTCATGAGAAACAGCACACTATACCATTCACTTGGTGTTGAGTGGCTGAATAGTAGTTAAAGTTACTAAAGCTAAAGAAAGCTTATGGGTGAGAGTTTCATTATTAGCATTATTCTTATAATCATGATCATCATCATTATTATTATTGTTGTTGCTGTTCCCCTGATTGTAATATAATTCTGTTAGCCAAAACGCTAAACAATGATCATCCTCAAAATGCCCTACAGTTCGGCCAATTCGTCACAACAATTTGACTCTGACTGAACCAAACAAATTAGCTGTATCACACCCATCATTTACAGAGCTTTTGAGATGAGAAGAAGAAAATTGTTACACTTTACAAGTAACTATAGCAATTCTCCGTTTTCTCAGCAATTGCATGGTATGAATCAGAGTTAGTATAGTTTTGGATTTTCTAATTACCTTTTATTTTTTATGTCATTTTGACTTTTTGCTTTTAATCCAGCTTAGTTTCTTTTAGTTTCCAATTTTTTTTGTTTCAAGAAAGAAGGTCCTGAGTTCAGTTCCAAAACCTGGCCTTGCTGTGTGCAGTTTGCATGTTCTCCCTGTGTTTGTGCGGGTTCTCTCTGGGTGTTCTGCCTTCCTTCCACCGTCCAGAGACATGTAGTTACAGGGTTAGGATAATTGATAATTCTAAATTGTCCATAGGTGTGGATATGAGTGCAAATGGTTGCCTGTCTCTCTGTGTGAGCCCTGCAGAGTGAGCAAACTGCTGTAGTAAATAAATTAAATCATTCAGCATAAGGCTTTAGTCTTAAATTGTAATAAATAAATGTTAAAAATGACCTAAAAGTTATGACAGCCCTCTGGCCAGACTGTCATGTAATTATAAAATAGAAAGGTTTTGTTGATTCATAGAAAATGTCCTGTTTATTTTTTTGTTTTTTTTCATAGACAATTAAAAGACAGGAACTTTTCTTTCATTTAGTTGTTATAACTTTGGTGTAGTATGAATGGCTATGGGGGAGGTCTTTTTCAGTGGGAGAAAAATCCCAAACTTGTCAAAATCCAAATTTCCAAAGCTGGCCAGTGGGCCAGACTAGAGTCTGTGCTGGGCTGATTATCTTTCAAATAGACAGCTGGTCATCTCCTCCATGTTAGTCATTTCTTTAATTTTGCACCACGTTCAATCAATTTTAGCCAGATTTAGTAAAAGTTAACTTAATCATTTGCTCAAATGTTTATTTTTTTTAAATGCCCAAAGTGTGTTAGTATTCAAAAGTACACGAGCTCTACCTTGGCAAATCACTCAGCGTGAGAGTTTGTTTTTGTTCTTTGATTGGACTACTTAAATTATTGCGGGAGTAGCAAGCTTGGCGGCTCGTGCCATTACGCGCTCAGTCTGCAAGCAGAGTGGTGGAGATGTGTATACGTTGAGATATTCAGCTATTTTAGCACGGGCAAAAGTTTTGGTAAGCTAACATTGCATTTTGTGTTATCTTTAATGATAACATGAGAGCATGTTTTTGCTTTTCAGGACGGTCCTGTTATTCTTCTAAATGGTTTATGCTGAGCATGGACCGAAGCATTGTATACGACAACATCACCTCCTTCATTTCTGCCCTGTGCATGATGTTCGGGAGCTATTTTTGCTTCAACATTCATTACCCATCACAGCTGGCATCAAACCTGGAGTTTCTGCAGAGGTACTTCTTTTTGGATTAGTTTAGCTAGCACTTAAGTGGAAAAAAATAGTAGTTGTTGAGGTGACTTTGAGTTTAGGGGACTTCATTTTGCCATTTAAATAGCTTTAAAGTAATTGTTGGAATAAAGAGTTATTATGTTATTGATGTGAAGTTGTTCTCGATAAAATTCAACTAATCATCTGTTTTTCTTTTTTCCAAGATGTTTTTTCACCATCAATCCAGAGAAGGGCACTAAAGTGGAGAAGACAAACACATCCCGTCTTCACGTGAAGCCAAGAGTCCTTACTTTGATACAGGAACTTTCAGATTATGAATGGCGTGATGTCTGAACATGGACTAAACACACTAAGAGTTATTTAAGGGGCCACACTCACAGCATGAAGGTTTATTTCAGCCCTTTATCAGGTCAGTTCTTCAAGCTTAAGAGGCACAGAAAAGTTTCAGACAATGTTATTCTGTTCTGTATGATTGTTGGTTATGTAATTCCTCATTCGCATTCCTGTACCTTAATTTAAAAAAGATATATTTATATTAGTACAATTGTTCTATTTTGAAAAGGCAATACAGTAATTCTTATTGGCTGTTTAAAAGTTCTTACATTTATTAATTAAAAGTACTGCCAGGGGTTCTGTCATTGTGTTTTTGTTTTTTTATGAACACATTTTATTGAAACAATTGTGTTTCAGATGGATGTAACAGTTCACTGTACCACACTAAATTATTAAATTGTAAATTGTCTTGGCCTAAGCTTTTCAATTTATTAACTCTCAAACTTATATCTGGATTTGGTTTCCAATTTTAAATGCTTACATTTTGTCCATTGGGTTGCTGCCTTTAATATATTCATTTGGATTTTTTCATAGACCAATAACTTTTTAAAGCAATAAATTCATAGCGTTATTTCTATTTTCACTTTGTTAGAAGTCAGAACAGAGTTCTAACTCAACTTACAATGAAAATTTAAAAATAAATTAGATGTTATCGTGACTGTAATGCATTAAAGTTGCAGACCTGCTAGAGGTACAGAACATCAGAAACCTCTTTTGAGTAAACCAGAAAAGACCAGAAAAATTCTGTTAAATAGCAGTTTTATAATGAGGCTTTCACAATAAAATGCTGTTGTATTTTATTTTTATTTTTCTGCAAAACTGAGATTTAGTGTACAATAAGCAGCAACATTCTGTAAATCTTACAGGGAAAATGTGTTTAATAGTAGTTTGGCCATGCTAATTTGACATAAAAGGGCTGTTGAATTTACTGGCTTGAAATTTATTTTTGGGGGGAATTATAATGGTTTTAAGCTGTAATTTTTACAGCTTTTTAAGTATTCTTGTTTCTAGTTCACAGTTTTTTCTACAGAATTATTCTGGCAACCACAGCTGCCAGATTTTTTCTGTAAAATCAACAGGATTTTTTTTTTTTTTACAGTGTAGACTGTCCAGGGTGTACCCGCCTCTCATCCTATGGTAGCTGGGATAGGCTCCAGGCCCTCTGAGACCCTGATAAGGATAAGCAGAAGAGAATGGATGGAGTTTAGTTTAATTTTTCTTCGTTTTTTATTAGTTTCAAGCAGGGGCGATTCTAGGATCAGAGCTTTGGGGGTGCTGAGCACCCAGAGAGCTGCCCAGCCAGGCAAGATAAATCATATGATTCTTAAATTCATCAAGTCTCTCTGTCCCTGGGTCCTTGTCTCAAAACATGACATCACTGTTTTGTACATTTTAACACAATTTAATCCCCACATTTGAGAAAGAAAAGCAAAACACTTTTTTGAAAAGTCTGTAACAAAACCATCAAATCTGATAAAGGTTATTTAAATGCTGCAAAAGAAGAATGGATTGGAATAAAAAAAATACATATCCTAACCTTAATTACTGGGGGAGAATAATAATTGATGCTCATAGTAAAAAGTAAACTGAGTGCATTTTTTGGACAGAGATTCACTTCTAATGTGTATGTATAATATAATACAGATACATAAAAAACACTCCCAAAACAGAATAAATTATTACAAATAAAAATCTTTACTGCAGACACTAATTTTACTAATTTAATAATACTAATTTTGTGTTGTAAGATTTATGGGTTTCATGCTTTCATAGTGGTCCTTGGGAGAGCTTGACATTTTATCAGGTGGTACACACTGTAAAAAGTTTGAGAAACACTGATAAGTGTATGTGTACTTTTGGAAAACATTTAAAGCTGCTGTACAGAATCTTTGAAACAAACTAGCTTAAAACATTTTTAAGAATATCAACAGAGCACTCGGCTTCTTATTACAGCTCCTCACTCCACCAGGGCACCGTTTGGCACTTTCTGATAGTGCGCAAATGTGGCGCACGTACTGCGGCAGTCATTCAGACAACTGGACGGTCCAAAAGTTGGCCTACCTATTACTGGCTGAAGTTTTAGTAGAGTTGTGGCTGAACCACATAAAAATATATAGTTAATTTTAATCTCCCCAATCAATTATAATGTTATGTTGGAATGTTGTTAAAGAGGGTCAAAAATGTTTCAACCCAGTTTGTTTTGCAGATTCTGTATAGCAGCTTTAACATAGGGAGAACACAACTTCCAGTTTTTTTCTCTTTGTCAGTTTAACAGTTTCTGTTGTGCCTGTCACTGTTCCCTGTCTGTTTTCTTACCTGGTTCTTCCTGACCTTGTACTTTCTCCTCACATTCCCCTCTTACCTCTCTCCCTCTTTGGACTGACAATCATACACAAATAGATTGTATTCAATTAGATGAAAAATTACATTAATATGAAAAAATACTATTAAGATCACTAACAAAAAAAAAACCAAAAGGAAAATAACCAAACCACATGAACATCTAATAAAAGACATAAATATTGAAACACTGATCCAACATTATTCTTGATTGATGGATCATTTGATTTTAAACTTTTACCTGAATGTGGCTCCTTTAAAAAAACAAAACAAAAAAAACGTCCTTATAAAAACTTCCTTATATCCATTATGAACCTGGCTGTCTCTCTGTACAAAACACACACACACAACAGGAGTTATAAGGTTAATGGGCATTCGGCCAGTTAGCTAGTTAGTATCCATTTCAAACAGGACAGTGGTAACAACAGTAGGCTACGGACAATTTTAAGTTTTAGGTTTTAAATAGGCTGTATACATTTCAATGGGAGCAACAGGGCGGTCAAATGTCACTGATTTTACTACAGTGTAGAAAGGATTGTGGGGTATCAAACATCGCCGGAAAACAAGTTTGTTTTTTTTTGTTTTTTTTGTTTGTTTGTTTTACACCCAGTAATGTAATGTTTTTCAGTAAAATGAAACATGGTCTGACTCCTACCTAACTATATAAAGAGTAACTGAAGGTTAAATGCAGCTAATATGTCCTGTTTTAAGCCAGGCACTAACACCTCTGCGCCGCACCATCTCAGCCACCAGCACTCTGGCAGCAACGGCGCTAGAGCCAGAGTACGGAAACGTCGAGCTGGAACAAACCATTTTGGGAGGGGGGTTATCTATACTTTTGCTGAAGCACCCCCAAAAATGGGCTAAAATCGCCCCTGGTTTCAAGGTCACCGTGGGGTGGGCCAGTGTGAAGATGAGGTGGACCCAGAAGCAGACACAGTGCAAACCAGACTAAGTTTCAAAAATAAAGTGAGCCTTTATTTGGCTGAAAGAATGAGTAAACAAACAAAACTGCAAATAAGACTCAAATATGAACTAAACTATGACTTTGATGAGGAAAACATGGTGATACAGGACAGATGGTTTGAAAGAGGAGTGAAAGAAGCCATCTATGTCCACTGTGAGCGACCATCTTTGAACAGAGGCGGTGGTTTACGACACCAACTGTCTGCCATCTATAATCCAGTTTTGAGATCCCTTCCCAGACGCCTTAACGCCCACTCACATCCTGGGCCATCTGACCACAGGAATTCGCATGATAAAGTGGGGCCAGGTTTCACAATGAGCTCACCCGAAACCCTGGCTGATTGAGACCCACACCCAGTTTCACACCTTGGCTCAGGCGATTAGAGGATCATCAGGGGGTCCTTTTGTCCGCCTGTGGGGGGACACTCCCACTAGGTTTAAATCTGGGACTCCCCACCAATTGACCTTAGAACTGAAGAAGCTTCTCGGATGAGAGGTGAAACGTCTTCAAGCAACTTAAAGAAGTCCAGACGCTTTGCTTTGCAAGCTCCTTTGACCATGGTGGTACATATGCGACGTGATGCTGAACACAGGGAGACTGAGGACTTAAATACACAAATGAGGAGATCAGGGGAAGTGGAGACACATAAGGAAACAGCTGACTAGAATGAACATAATGACGCCACAGTGGAAGTGTAAACTAAGCACATAGAAGATGGAAAGAAAACTTTCAAAATAAACAGGAAACATGACGAGACACAGACATGTCACGAACTTGACAACAAGAACCACAGACATGAAACAGACCCACGAAGCAGGGAGACTTAGAACAGGGGAGAAGACACAAAAGGACCCGCAAACAACAGACTAGAACAGCAACCTAGGCACAAATTAATAACAAAATACGATAAAACTCAAACACTGAGTCACACGGCCCAGTACCATGGCATTCAGTGTGAGTTTAACCTTTTAAATTATTATTATACAGAGGACATGTGTCAAAGGGGAGATTAAGGAAAACCAGGAGAGATATTACAATAAAGACACTTTTAAAAGCAGTTGACTCACAGTCTTGAAGTCATCTGGAGAAGTGTATTTATTTATTTTTGTTGCAAGTTTCCATTTTTTACTTTACTAAAATGTTTTTTTTCACATTTGGTTTTAGCTTTTTTTTAGCCTTGGCTTGACTCTACTAACTTGTGAAAGTTATTATTATTTTGAAATTTGCTTGAAAACGTGTATAATTTATGTCTATACTGCATACACACTGTGCACAATGTAGTACAATGGGCCTGACAAGAGTTACACTACAATACAAAATACTTCACTTGTGAGAGAGACAGCACAAAGAAAAGATAAGAGAATGTCAGTCATGTCACAGTAAATGGTACTGCTGTAATACGGTATTGCTTCTTTGATGCACTTTGAAAATACCCCAACAGAGGTATTGGTTGTGCTTGATTTTTTTGTGTGTGTCTGCTCACCTCATCCATGGCCTCCTTTTCTGACAGTGTGGTCAAACGTGTCTTGCACTTCAAGCGAGTCTATGAATTGTGCGTCTGTCAGATCTGTTTTGTGCCGGCTTTCTTAGAGGAAGAAAAAAAAGAAAGAGGGAAAATGTAGAGGGCAAAGAAGTATGCTTTTGTTTGTGTGTTTGCCATCAAATCATCAAAAAGTGTCAAGTTATGTCTGCAGGAAGCCTGATGTGAGTGTGATGGGGCCCTCCTCCGCCTGTCCCCTTTCCCCTGGTTCTCATTTCACAGGTGGACGAGCACATTAGTTCCAGCCCTAATCCATCACCATGCATCCCACCTCACATGTCCACGATGCACACCAACAGACATACATGCGTGGACACAACACACGTACGAGAGAGCCGTGTCACCTGATGCACGGGACCTCAATGAAAAAGCAACAACAACAAAAAAAGTGTTGTTTAAAAAGGAGCACGTGTCTTTGTTCATTCATTCTTGAAACGAGGAGAAAGAGGCAATGACACACACACACACACACACACACACACACACACACACACACATGTACTTACACACACTGCGATGAATCAGACATTTATCAGCCTGGATTTAAGAGCTCTCAAATTGTCCTGCATTTTATCTCAGCCCTGCCTCTGCACTTCACAAGCATACCTCTTGATACTCACTGCTCTCCACCCATTTACAGATCATTCCATGTCACTGACTGCTGCTGGTAGGTCCTCTGTAAGTACAGGGCACCAGCCTCAGGTGAAATCTTCCATTTTGACATTCACGCGGTTCGGTATTTGTGAAAAAACTGTTCGGTAGCACTTCTGCTATTAAAGATGGTGCACTGTTGTGACGAAATGTCAAAAGGAGCAAGGAAGGGGGAAGAAAGGAGACGGAACAGAGTGGGAGTGACAGAGCATCGGTTGCACTCTTGACTGCTTTGGTTTCATCTGATTCTGTCACCAGATTCTGTCGCCTCTGCAGTGTTCGTATAGGTTAGAAATTCCATGTAACCTGCTTATGCACATGCATGTTATTTCTGTATGTTTCTCTCTTTCCATTTTTATAGGTGCTGCATGGGAATTAAAACCCCCAGTCTTCCTAAGGGCTAGTATCCCTTTTTTTTTTTTTTTTTTTTTTTTTTAAAGCTGATGTGCACTTAACCTCAAAATGATTTTATAAATGCTCCCTTAATAACACATGCACAAGAAAATCCATCCAATTCTTCTTGCTACCTCTACCATGGGAGCAATTTAATACTTTCTCATCTCAAGGCTATTTATCTGTATCCACACCACTGGGGTTTTTCTGTACTGTATGCCACACTTTTTTTTTTTTTAACCAAAATTACTGTGTATTAAAAAGCAGAGTAGGCCAGCAAAAGCACTGCTGCCCACAACTTTGGCCCAAATACCACGTGCATTTGCAGATAACCTTGCCTGGTACTTAATTGATAAAAGAATGAGGAAAAGTGCTACTACAATAACAAAAAAATCTTTTATAACAAGTTATTTACCACACATTGCTGTTGCTCTCGAGGGTAGAGTCATAGTACGGTTAAAAAAGAAATACAAAGAAAAAGAAAGCACTCAGCTTTATTGTGTATCTTCAATAAATCTGCCTGTTTTCACTTCTTTAGTCTTTGTCCTCTGTCTAACGCTGTGTTCACTGTGTAAAACAATTTTTAAAAGTTTGTTTTTATAAATGATGCATGCCTCTGTCAGTCACAGCTGAGCAGTTCTGTACTGTTTCGTACTGAAGCCTTTGTATCACAATTTGATTCAAGTTCAAGTTTCATTATCGTAGTGCAGAACAACACTATGACTAAATTGCTGATGTTGTCCTTTTTATAAAAAGCAAACAGAAAAAAGTTAGAAATGAATGAATAAATAATCAAGTCACAAAAATAAAACAGAGTGGAAAGCGGATTATGAATGAAGCACCCTCGCAGCCTGCCTGAGGTAAGGAACAGCTTCAGCGTCTGGTAGCGCGACAGCTAATATTTCTGTAATGCTTGCCAGGCAGCAGCAAGGTGAACAGGCTGTGTCTGGGGTGGGTGTAGTTTTGTTGAACACACTGCTTTCTCTCTTTCTGGTCAGCCCATTGTCATTTCCTGGGGCATAAAATAATGCTGTTTTATGAGTTATCCACAAGGTGTCATTTGGTGCTGCACTGGGTTATGGCATTAGAGAGACGGGTCTGTCATCTACAAGCCTTCAATTTTCAAAGTGCAGGACTACTCTTCTGAAGGGGTGTATTGTACTTTGAGCCACGATCTTTCCTAAATCTAGCCAAGTACTTTTTAGTGTCTAAACCGAATCAGCAAGTGACAGCGAAAGAACAAATTGACTGAAAATGAAAAAAAATCAGCAAGGGAAAATCAAAGTGCATCACACAAATGTCCAAATGGGATGAGAGCCGCCGTCTCATGAATGATACATCTGTGACATAACTCTTCCACCCCCCCAGCCTCCCAATGCAGGTTTTATAGGCCTTTAAAATGGGAAGAACCTGCCAGGAGCCAATACTGCTGGGACTATTGTGTTAAGGCACCCATGCTAAAAGACACTTAGTGCATAATGCTGAGACACAGGCAGCATGAAAAAGCAGAATTTGACTCTGGCTTTGTTTAGTGAGCAGCCTCAGATATATAGCAGGTGTACTTGGACACAATTTTTACAAGGTAATAGGCAAGTAGGTTGTTTCAAACGTGGTACAGAACTTGCTGCAGGTCAGTGAATTTCCTTTATTTTTTTTTACAGGATCAGAAATTGCTGAAGATATCACTACGGGTGTGTGCGTTTGATGTAGATTAAGGCCATATCACATTTGTCTGTGTCTCTACAAAGTCCTAGACTGTGTCCATGAAGGTGAGAGGGTTCTGGAGGGTTAAAGCAAAACCTGCATACCCCCCTTTCTTTTTTGCTGAACATAATTTGTGTTATCTTAAGTTTGGATTCATTGACTTTTTTCTGCAGAATGAATTTAGGACTGATCAGTTGCAATCAGTGGGTCTAAACTCTTTTTCTGTCTCTCTCTCATTTATTTTTGCAAATTATATGAAGAAAACTGACTATATTTGTCATGATTTGGCTGTGTGGCAGGCAGGAGAGGACCCAAACGCAAACTCACGGAGACGAAACGTAAACTCAAAAACACAGCTTTAATGCGGGCATAAAGTGAAATAGGGCTGCTCGATTATGGCAAAAATGATAATCACGATTATTTTCACTGAAATTGAGATCGCGATTATTTGACGATATTTATTTAACCCTTTAAGACCTACTATAGAACCAAGTCCGCCAGAGCTTATATTATTTTTTTACATGTTGTAGTGCCATTTATGGGAGCATTTCAAGTTGCTATACAACTGTTATAGCCCATATTTTAATAATATGTATGCATTAAGTCCATAGTAACTACATTAATTGCAAAAAAGTGCAATAAACTACAAAAAAAAATTGAAAATCGTTTTTGTTTGTTTTTTTACATATATTTCTACTTGGAGAAATTTAAGAGGTTTATCCCTCAAAACTTTAAATACAAAAAAGTTGCAAAAAATGGTTTACAACAACAGGAAACTTATTTTGAGTGTGTTCATAGTTTTATTTTGGAGATACACCAATTTTTATATACTGCAGGAAAAACAAAAAAAACAATCCTATGATGCAAATTTTCAAAGAAAACAGCAGGTGCATCAAAATAAACTATTTCCAGCAGTGCAATTCGAGTTCTAAGCATCCCAGAAACTATTCAGAAAAGTCAAACATGACCAGTATAGGCCTTTAAGGCCTACAAGTAAAAAAAACTACATTTCCGCGAAAATGACGTCACTTCCGGTTTCGGCCAGGAAATGGCGGACATGTGATAGTTCGCGCTGACGCCTGTTTCACTGTGGGAAGTGTTACGAACAGCTGATCGGATCGGCAAAGCGTGTTTCTGGAATATTATGTTTTTGTTCCTGCAAGAGCTTTTTATGCAATTTTTGCAAAGCTATATGTGGAAGGAAACCGTGACCGAGGACAAGCTGATGGTATGAGAAGTAAGTACAACTCCTCTGGTTTCATATGCAAAACAAATTATTGCGCTAGCTTACACGGTCCAGGTTCTACAGGGATTTAAAAATAGTTACACAAAACGGAGCGTGCTGCTCTGACTGGCTTTAAAGGGTTAACAATGACTTTAAAAAATAATATAAAATAGTGTGCAACACCACTGAAGTTTTTTTTTTTTTTTACCTCTCTTTTCAACCAACGGCAGTCACTCTCCTCTCCAAATAACTTCTGCTTAGCTTTCCGAGCTTCCCTCGGGTCCTCTTAATCAGTGGTCTCCAACCTTTTTTGCACCACGGACCGGTTTATGCCCGACAATATTTTCACGGACCGGCCTTTAAGGTGTCGCGGATAAACGAGGGAGGGGCTAATAATCGGCTCAGTCATTTTTAATGATCGTTGAAAGCCCAGATCGTAATCGTGATTAAAATTCGATTAATTGAGCAGCCCTAAAGTGAAACACAAAAACAGTACTAAACTTAAACTGGGGAGACTAAAGCACGAGGAGCCACAGGGAAAAAAATCACACAGCTATGAGGGAGACTACGACACTGACAAAGAGAAACACAAGGCTTAAATACACAGAGGGATAACGAGGGAATGAGACACAGAAGGGGAGCACAGCTGGGAGTAATCAGGCTGGACGAGACAGACGCAAAACTAGAAACACTCACATGAGGCATGGACCTACAAAGTAAAACAGGAAACACACTGACTGAATTCTAAAACACGCAAACTTAACAGCAACTGGGGAGACAGAACATAGGAACCTGAAACATGGTACAAAACATCACAGTGGACATAACATGGAACACAGGGAAGCTATATAACAAAGCCAAAAAGCTAAACCTAAGATAACCATAACTGAGATCCAGGGAAACAAGAAACAGTACATCAAAGGACTCAAAACATAAACCATGATATAAAAGCACAGGATCTCTTCCAAATAAAATAAGAAACATAATGAGACGCAGACATGACAACCAGAACTTGACAAGGTAAGACACAGACATGAAACACATGAAGAGCAGGGGAGACTTAACATGGGTTGGAAACACAAGGTGGAACTAATAAGCAAATGAACATAGGAGACCTAATGAGCTTAACATACTAAACACATTAAGATGAACTAAAACTCAAAACACTGGGTCCTAAGACCCAGGATCGTGACAATATTTGACACCCAGAAGCCCTCATTTTGTAAAACCCACTGAATTTGTATTATAAATCCAGTTCACCTTACTTACTTACCATCTGCCTATTCTCACGTATAAGCCACTGACAAAGCAGGTTCTTTTTTCCACCCCAGGTGGATTTCATTACTTAATTATCATCCTGCTTTGCTGGCAATTTGAATGCACACTAGTTGAACCTATGAATAACTGAATTCAAATGGAAAAGCCTTCAGTCAAGGGAAAGAGGCTACTACTGTTATGTCTTGGATATGATTTACAGTAGATTGTTCACATTTTATGCATGCCCATATGTACATTGGAAGGTTACTGGTTCTAACTATTGTTCCTCTGGTCTTGCTCTGGTCAGCATATACATTATCAATTATAATCTTAAGAAGGAAAAGCCAGAGATACAACATAAAGAATGAAATGAAGAAATAAATGTCAGACAGCTGAAGGCACAAGGGAGCTGAATTTAAACTTTAAAACATCTAATATATATGGACTCTTCATGGAATATCTGCTTCAACATTATGAATAGAAATAGCCAGAAACAGGTCATCTGGTGTTAAAGTGGTTTTAAGCTTTAGACAGGTGGTGTACTGTAAGTAAACTGCATCTTGTTATATTGCAGCGTTCTGCTTGGAAACTTGGGTTTTGGAATTCATGTGGATGTTACTTTGCTACCTACCATCCATGTGACTGGTCCATACTCTGTAACATGACACATTGTTCAGAAGCAGTTCAAAGATTATTACAAGGTGTTGAGCCAGACTCCAAACCCCCCACATCCCAAACTGATTGAGCATCCACAGGATGTGCCAGAACACGCCAGACACACACAGACCCCCCACACCATCAATAAAGTACAAGACACAAAAGATTAGCTGCTAGATACCTGAAAATCTCCTGTATGCATGCAGTCAGAGCACTTTTGGTAACACAATAACTACAGTTTTAGTCAGATGGCTGTGCTGTTGTAGGTGAGTAGTGTATAGGAAATGACTAGCATCTGCATTTATTATGCCAGTACCAATGGCTGGTGGTTGCTTAGTAACTCTCATCTCAAGTTAAGTCTGCAAATGTTGACTTCCTCATATAATACAACCTTTGTGAAAAAAACAAAAAAGACTTCACAGCACAAACAAAAGCGTACTATCTGTAGGAACACGTGAAGATGTTTTAAGACACAAATACAATGGAGAAACAACACTTTTTCTGTGTAGGTTTCTTATGTATCTAGATAGTATTCTTTCAAAGAAAAATATTGGCATCTACTATAGTTTTCATTCAGCTCTGTTCTCCTTGCATACCATCCATTTTTATTCAAGTCAATTTGATTTAACAGTCAAATATGATTTTACATACTACAGGGATCACTAAGGACGCAAACTAAAGAAGCGTATGTGTTCAACAAGGAAGATTTGTATTTACTCATCTGGCTACATTTCTTGGTGTTTAGGCTGCCAATCTGTTTTTTACATCACTTATGCTGTCCCACACTGTCAAACTCAAATCTGTCATCATCACTCTGTACCAATCATATCCTTGCATGCTTTTTGCAAGCCAGTCTGCCTCTGTTTCATGTCCTGGATTCTGCTCTGCTATGTGGCATTGAAGTCTAATTGACAGATTCAGTAAATGATGTTTAGTTCTTTTAAATGATCTCTCCTTATTGAATTGTCAATTGGCCACTTTACAGCTGTTTGCATACTGTATTTATGAATTTAAAAAAAATGTGTTCACTCACCAAGCCAAATCTTTGAATCCAGCCATTTCAATCACTTCTACAGGCCTCATGTAACACCCCTTTCAACACTTGGGATACAGATTTAAATGGTTACCTGTGTGTTGGGCCAATAGCTGAGGTTCGACTACTGGAGCAGAGTGGATGACTAATGAAACGCTCTGAGAACTTGGTTTGATCAATTTGTATTGACAATTAAAGAATCTTACATACATACAATGAAAACGATAACAGTACATGAAAGGAAAAATTGGGCCCAAGTCATGGAAAATAATAAACAAAACACACACAACCCCGGGGGGATTTGACTCAGTCTCTCTCTCGTGTCAGCCGACACCCTTAAGTGTGAGTCCAGCAATGAGGATTCTCTTTGCAGGATGTGCAAAGGAGGAATGACGTGTAAATCTGTCCTACCACTTAAGTAGAGTTTGTACAGTTCACAGTTCGTCCAAAGAATTTAGTTCTCTTCTTAAAGCAATCATCTCAAGGGTCCTGGAGGGGTGGCTCGCCATCTTTGGACTGGATCATCACTGAACTGTACTCCCAAGTAAAAAAACCTGACCTGTATAACACAGTCAGAATAACATTCAAAAATCTATATTCAGTCATTTAGACATATATCCTTTCTTATGTTTCGTTCATACATACTAACAAATTTGTATTTTACCTTTCCAGTATACAGAAAGAACGACAGAATATTCCAAAACATAGACAATGATAACTTCTTACCAAAGTAACCAATAAAATGGGCTCTCCTGGAGCTTCAAAATGGCGATGGTGAAGCATTGTAGCACAACTACAAAGAAACATAACCCCATTTTCTTTAAACTGTATTCACCTCACAATGAACGCAATTAAGGATTGATATAGGAACATATCAACATCTACAGCATACATATGACTTACAATCTTTACATGCATCGTCATAGGAAGCTAACAAACTCTAACATACAGTTTAATCCTCACAATCACACATGTACAGCCACATGGCTAATAGCAATAGCCGCGATAGCCGCTAGCATGTCATCGTTAGTGGCTTAAACTCACAATATTCTTGTTCACAACAAATTAACTCACCCAGAAGAATCCGAGCAGTAACAAACTCCTTTCTGGTTAACAACAATTTCCAGATAGTTTATTTCCACCGTACAATCCGACTGAATAAAAACAACCACGCTTTTCACTTGGAAAAAAACGGACTTTTCTTCCTCTCCCTCTCTCCTGATATCCCTAACTGCTACGCAGTGAACGGCAGGAGGCGGTACTTCCCCCTGTATACTTCAAGGACCATCAGGACATTATAGACATCTTCTATTTTATTAATTCTCAACAAAATAATTTAACTTAATAAAACTTAAGAGTGAACTCAAAATACTAACATCACTCATAACACACTAAAACCCTTAGTAACTCTCCAGGGTTACACCCTCCCCCACTGAAGGGTGGCACGTCCCCGTGCACCTTCTCTGCGGCTGTGTTGTTACTGGGTCGACAGGAGGGATGGTGGTTTGATTGTACCATAACGGTTCTGCAGCATCCATTGACCTTATTATAGCAGCACCCAGACCGTGAAAAAGTGACTGAACCACCTCTATTAAAGGGTTTCCAAGTTCAGCATAATGGAGTCTCTTTGGTCGACTTCGCTGCCTGTTCGAACATCTGACAGCCTCATCTAACCCCTCTGATGGCTCTTTTATGTGGGTTAAATTAGCTATGTCATCAGTTTCAGGAACATCTTGTGTACCTTCAATGTCAAGCAGCTGAGATTCCCCAACAGGTGAAATGAGGGGCACTGAAATCTCACTATCCTTCCCAGAAGATTCACTTTCATCACCTCCCGTTCTTCCTGGCTCTTCAAGGTCAAGAAAGCTGACCTGAGGTGAGCTTGTGGCTGGGGGCTCCTCCCCTGCTTCTATGGGAATTTCCACCTCAATTTCATCTGAAACTGCTCCGGGAACGACCACTCTGCTAAGAGGGATCACATTGTCAGTAACGTGCTGCTCTGGTGGAATGTCGGATGAAACGTGGTCAACCTTGGGCATTAGGGTGGAGGCAGCTGGATCCAAAAGTACAACCCTTGAAGGATACACTTCTTCTTCGTCTGACATGACATCATCAAAGCATTCGTTTACATGACCTGGGTTTTGACGGGTTCTTGGCCTTCGCACTGTTGGCGGTACTGGGGTTTCAGGAGCACTTACGGGCAGAAACCCACAGGGCAACAGGAGGTCCCTGTGTAAAGTGCGCAAAGGACCATTTCCAGCCTCAGGCCGCACTGTATACACGGGAAGGTCATTAGCATGTGACACAACTATATACACATCTGCCTCCCATTTGTCTGCTAGCTTGTGCTTTCCCCTCAGTCTCACATTTCGAACTAGCACTCGATCCCCTGGTTCAAGGCTAGACCCTGTAACTCTCTGGTCGAACCTAGTTTTGTTACGATCTGCAGATTTCTTAGCATTTCTGCTTGAAAGCTCATAACTCTCTTTCAGGCGGTTCTTCAGGCCTTGCACATACTGTGAATGAGACAATGGCAGAGGATCAACAGGAAGCCCGAAAGCTAAGTCCACAGGGAGTCTTGGTTGTCTCCCGAACATAAGCTCATAAGGTGAAAACCCTGTGGCTTCATGCTTTGTGCAGTTGTATGCATGCACAAGAGGCTTAACATAGTCCCTCCAACGTGACTTGTCCTTATTATTTAGAGTGCCTAGCATCTGCAGCAGCGTTCTGTTAAAACGCTCAACAGGGTTACCCCTTGGATGGTACGGGGTTGTCCGTGTCTTCCGGATTCCTGCCATTTCACACAGCTCCTTAATGGTACGGGACTCAAAATCGGGGCCCTGATCACTATGGAGTTTTTCAGGGAACCCATAATGTGATATAAAATGTTCCCACAGACACTTAGCCACGGTAGTCGCCTTTTGGTTTGGCGTTGGTATTGCGAGGGCATACTTAGTAAAATGATCCGTTATTACTAATATGTCCTTGGTATTACTTTGATCTGGTTCCACACTCAGAAAGTCCATGCAGACTAATTCCAATGGTCTGGTGGTCGCTATTGAAACCATTGGGGCTGCTCTCTCTGGTGGCGTTTTTCTTTTTACGCAGCGATCACAAGTCTTAATCTTTTCTTCAACCACTGAGGACATTTTAGGCCAATAAAATCTAGCTCTCACTAGATCAAGGGTGCGTTCAACACCAAGATGGCCCATGTCGTCGTGAAGACTTTCAAGTACCATGCCTCTCAGTTCTCTTGGTAAGACAAGTTGATGAGTCACTCCCATCACTCCCTGTCTCTTGCGAAACAAGACTCCATTTTTGAGCTCTAGCCGGTTCCATTCTCTCAACAAGAGTCCATACTCAGGGAGCTCCTTTCTCACCTGAGGTGGAGGTGTCTCACCACTTTCCAACTGAGTAATTATTTCTCTGATGCTTGCGTCTGCTTGCTGTTTCTCTAAGATTTCAGCAAATGAGAAAAAGGGGATAACTGGCAGCCCATGACTGTCATTCCCTTGGAAGCAAGGTGGCAGGGCTTCAGGACTGAGTGCTATGGACTCAACCAAAGCAACTGAGTGATCAGAGCACTCAGAACCTTCACCAGCAAAATAGATGTCATGCCGCTCACAGATGGCTTTGATCACCTCTGGTTGAATGACCTCTGAAGTTTCCGTTTCTGATAGATGGTTGGCAGTGAACTTACAGATCCTTTCCTTCTCTTTCACTGAGATATGATCATCTATGAGTCCACCATGTGGCCTTCGTGATAATGCATCTGCATCCACATTCTGTTTTCCAGCCCTATACTGCAGCTTGAATGAGTAGGTGGAGAGAGCAGACAGCCATCTATAACTAGTCGCGTCAAGCTTGGCAGAGGTTAGAATATATGTAAGGGGGTTGCTATCGGTGACCACAGTGAAACTAGCCCCATAAAGGTAGTCACTAAACTTTTCTGTGACAGCCCACTTAAGGGCTAGGAACTCCAACTTATGTGCTGGATACTTAGCTTCACTTCTAGACAACCCTCTGCTTGCAAATGCTATAGCCTTAAGCTCACCATCTTGCTCTTGGTATAAGGCTGCACCTAACCCAGTCGTACTCGCATCTGTGTGGAGCAGGTAGGGAAGTTTAGGATTAGCAAAACCCAAGACAGGTGCTGAAGTGAGCCTCTCGATTATGGTGTCAAAAGCCTGTTGACAAGAAGCAGTCCAGCGCTCACCAAATGGTTCTTTAGGATTGCGGTACTTGACATTGGCCTTTCTTTCCTTGTTCTTACAGGTTGGAGGATATCCGGCTGTTAGCTCATTCAGCGGCTTCACAATTCTGGAGAAATCCTGAATAAACCTGCGATAGTAACCGCTGAACCCAAGGAAGGACCTCAGTTCTTTTAGGTTAGATGGCTTTGGCCAGGTTTTCAGGGCACTAGTTTTCTCTGGATCAGTCTCAACTCCGTTCTGAGAAACAATATGGCCTAGATATCGGACAGAAGACTGAAAGAACTTACACTTCCCTGGTGAAAGTTTGAGACCATATTCCTTCAGGCGATTCAGAACATGCAGAAGGCGCCTCTCGTGCTCTTCAACTGTGTCTGAAAAAATGATAAGGTCATCAATAAAAACTAACACCTCTTTCAGGTTCAGATCACCCATGCAACGCTCCATGCAGCGCTGGAAGGTGCTGGGGGCATTTGTGACTCCTTGAGGCATTCTATTAAATTCATAAAATCCCAAGGGACACACGAACGCTGTCTTCTCCTTATCGGCCTCCTCCATTTCAATTTGGTAGTAGCCGGATTTCAAGTCTAAAACCGAAAACCACTTTGAGCCTGTGAGAGCTGAAAAAGCCTCTTCAAGATTGGGAAGGGCATAGGCGTCCTTGATTGTCTGTGAGTTCAATTTGCGGTAATCGATGCAGAGACGGATGGAGTCATCACGCTTCCGGACCACCACAATAGGGGACGCAAAAGGAGACTCAGATTCGCGAATCACGCCTGCATCCAACAGCTCCCTTAAATGTTTCCTCACGGCATCAACATCCTGTGGGTGTATTGGCCGGGCTCTCTGCTTAAAAGGTGTCTGGTCGTGAAGTCTGATGTGATGCTTGACCTGACCTACATGACCAAAGTCGAGGTCATGGTGAGCAAACACTTCTGGCATTGACTTCAATGTTTGTGTTACTCTTTCCTTCCAGTCAGCTGACAAAGGAGAATCTCCAAAGTCAAACTGTAAATCTGGACTAGAATTGTTCTTGTCTTTGACAGAGTCAGGTACATTTGTGTCAGACTTATGTGCTACTATTTGTTGAACAGCACTGAGTTCAGCAATCACTGTTTTTGGTGTGATCGTTACATCATGGGCGGTTTCATTTTTGACTATCACTGCCAATGTGCTCGCCCTTTTCTTAGGCAATGTGACTAAACAATTCGCTACCAGTAGGCCACCAGGCAAGGAGGGTGTGGTTGGTTGCTCTACCAAGGCCCACTTTTCATTAAAGGAGCTCCCAACAAGGGCTACCCCTTCTAAAGCAACAGTCCGTCCAGCAGGAATCGTCTCAGATTTCCCCCCAGACAGTTTTACTTGGCCCAGCTTGCCATTTGGTTGCTGTCTGTGCCTAAGCTCCAAGGCTTTGAGGACTGCTCGGTAGCCATACTGGACAGGTAGGCCAAATTCATTCATGTGAGTAGCAACACTTGAGTACAACACGTCTAGTGTATTGGTGCCAATGAGAATTTGCTCTTGGGCCTTTTCTCTCATGTTTGGAACCACAAGGGCTAAAGTAGGAATCTCAATCTCCTCTCCTACAAACTCTTTGGGAAAAGTGATATCTATCTCCACATAGCCAAAATATGGAACTTGCTGTCCATTAGCTCCTTCAACCTCCAACAAATCATCTAATGATTTAATTTCTTGGTCCTTCAGATTGCTTTCATAGAAGGACCATGGGATCGTTGTAACTTGAGATCCAGAGTCTAAAAGACAGTTTACTCTTTTCTCTGCAACACACACTTCAGCAGTGCATTTGCTTCCAACTAACCTCTGTGGCAGCCCACATGGCTGACCTTTTGTCTGTCTTTTGCCTTTTTGCTTGGAGGTAGAGGGACTAGTGTTAGACTGAACTCCTGTCTGTCCCACAACAGGAGTTGCTGTCAGTTTAAATGGTGTGGGTCCACAGAGCCATTCTGTGTCTCCCACTCCTGCCGTTTTCTTTGAAATTGCTTCCTTTTTGCTGCTACTAGCACGGGGTTAGCCTCATTACTGCATCTCAAGGCTACATGGCCATCCTCTCCACACCGAAAGCAGTACCACGGGCGTGGCCTGGGAGGTGGCTGGTGCTCTGGAACAGGCACTGTCAAGGGCTGCTCAGGAGCAGGATTGGTCTGCACAGTCACATTTGCATTTGAGTTTGCGTTGTTACCCCTGCTTTTCCTGTGGGGGGTTAACTGAGCCATTTGAGCCTGTAACTCAATAACTTGTTTCTTCAGGAGATTGGTTTCTGCTACAGCCTTAGACTCAGAGCAAACACAGGCAGTTTTCAGTTGAGACCAAACATGCTGTTTGGGTGGGGCTGGCTGTTGTCTGGAAGTACCAAGGTGCTTTTTCATACGTACTGCCTTGTTAGCATGCTTGTCTTCCTCAGTACGCAACAGGAGCAATAATTCAGCAAAACTAGGAGGGTTTTTAATTTTTTGTTCAAGCTGGAGCTCTGCTATTAAGGAGTCATCCCAGCAGCCTCTACAAAACTGCTTCAACAACTGCCTATCAAACTCATCAGCAGAGGCCCCTCCTCTCCTTGTAGCGGTGTTAAGCACAACTTGGAGTCTGTGAAGGTAGTTTGATGGTTTCTCACCAGCATTCTGCAGAGTACCCATAAACTTAGCAAACAGCTCATCTCCATCCTCCACAGCACCATAAGCTGAGTCAAGAAGCTGCAAATATGCAGAAGGTAAAGCTTGTGAATCAAGATGCCTAATGAAATCTGAAGCAGGGGGCAACAAGCTGTCAACAATCTTCCTGGAGCGACTTAAATCAGACAATGCTGGGTCTGTTAAAAGAAGTTCCACACTAGAGCGCCAGGTCTCGTAATCCGTTTCATTATTTGGCCGCGGCAATCGGCCTGAAAAGACTCGAAGGCGTGAGGCAGCATAATGGTGTGGCGGTGCCTCCTCATTTCGCACAATATGCTCCACAACGACCTTTTGTATCTCAGGGGGGTTGAGATCACTGGGGCTTAGATCTGGGCATGAACTCACCATCACTGGTTGTATTCTCGGATGTTGCTCTTTGGTCAGGTTTTGTATCTCTGGAGCTGAGCGTAGTGCAGCACCCTGAATAGTGGTATCAGGAGCAATTCTAGATTGCATTGCACCTTGCGGTAATGATGCCGAGCTGAAATTAGGTGCCTGACTTCCCTCATGTTGACTCCTGTCCACAGGGGCATTTTCTACTGTGGCTGCAATTGTAGAGCTCAACTTAGTTAGTTCATCTTGCAAAAGAAGCTGAAATGACTTCCCTGTTAACTTAGCAATGTTTTGCAACTCAGACATGTAACTCTCAGTAGCACTATTGCTAACCACAGGGGTATAGACACTAGCAAGCGCACAGACGTGGAAAGTCACATCAGGCCGAGTAGGGCTTTTGTATTTAAATGGCAACAAAGGAGCAAGCGTTTGCAGCGCGGTACCAAAAGTGAACTCAACAATTGCATTGTTATGGAACTCTGAGTTTGGTTCATCTATACGCAGGACACGGTTAATAGAACCATGAGTCTCTAGATAGCTCTGTACCTCATTGTCCACCTCAGTCCAGGTTAACCCTTCAACCATGACAGAGTTAGGGATCTTTACCAGCTCACGTGTCACTACTTCCATGTCACCAATTTGGCAAATTACTGTTATAATGACTGGAGATAAGAATTTTTGCCCAAAAAGGAGAAAAAATGAAAACAAAGCGTCAATAGTCTGCCACCTGCTCCTGGCTGGCTCGCCAATTTTCTGTAACACCCCTTTCAACACTTGGGATACAGATTTAAATGGTTACCTGTGTGTTGGGCCAATAGCTGAGGTTCAACTACTGGAGCAGAGTGGATGACTAATGAAACGCTCTGAGAACTTGGTTTGATCAATTTGTATTGACAATTAAAGAATCTTACATACATACAATGAAAACGATAACAGTACATGAAAGGAAAAATTGGGCCCAAGTCATGGAAAATAATAAACAAAACACACACAACCCCGGGGGGATTTGACTCAGTCTCTCTCTCGTGTCAGCCGACACCCTTAAGTGTGAGTCCAGCAATGAGGATTCTCTTTGCAGGATGTGCAAAGGAGGAATGACGTGTAAATCTGTCCTACCACTTAAGTAGAGTTTGTACAGTTCACAGTTCGTCCAAAGAATTTAGTTCTCTTCTTAAAGCAATCATCTCAAGGGTCCTGGAGGGGTGGCTCGCCATCTTTGGACTGGATCATCACTGAACTGTACTCCCAAGTAAAAAAACCTGACCTGTATAACACAGTCAGAATAACATTCAAAAATCTATATTCAGTCATTTAGACATATATCCTTTCTTATGTTTCGTTCATACATACTAACAAATTTGTATTTTACCTTTCCAGTATACAGAAAGAACGACAGAATATTCCAAAACATAGACAATGATAACTTCTTACCAAAGTAACCAATAAAATGGGCTCTCCTGGAGCTTCAAAATGGCGATGGTGAAGCATTGTAGCACAACTACAAAGAAACATAACCCCATTTTCTTTAAACTGTATTCACCTCACAATGAACGCAATTAAGGATTGATATAGGAACATATCAACATCTACAGCATACATATGACTTACAATCTTTACATGCATCGTCATAGGAAGCTAACAAACTCTAACATACAGTTTAATCCTCACAATCACACATGTACAGCCACATGGCTAATAGCAATAGCCGCGATAGCCGCTAGCATGTCATCGTTAGTGGCTTAAACTCACAATATTCTTGTTCACAACAAATTAACTCACCCAGAAGAATCCGAGCAGTAACAAACTCCTTTCTGGTTAACAACAATTTCCAGATAGTTTATTTCCACTGTACAATCCGACTGAATAAAAACAACCACGCTTTTCACTTGGAAAAAAACGGACTTTTCTTCCCCCTGTATACTTCAAGGACCATCAGGACATTATAGACATCTTCTATTTTATTAATTCTCAACAAAATAATTTAACTTAATAAAACTTAACAGTGAACTCAAAATACTAACATCACTCATAACACACTAAAATCCTTAGGGTTACACTCAGGTGTGTAAAATCAATTAGCTAACAATACAGACTGCTGCTACAAACACCAGTGAAAGACTAGGTCGCTCTAAGGAGCTCAGTGAATTCCAGTGTATTACCTTGATAGGATGCCACAAGTCCGGTTGTTAAACTTCTTCACTACTAAATATTTCACACTTGTTAGTGGTATTATAACAAAATGGAAGAATTTTGGAAAGAGAGCAACTCAGCTACAACGTGGTAGGCCATGTAAAATCACAGAGTGGGGTTGGCTGATGCTGAGACACTCAGTGCGCAGTGTTCGATTTTCTTCAGCGAATAGTTACAGACCCCCAAACTTCATGAGGCCTTTAGATTAGCTCAAGAACAGTGCACAAAGAGCTTCATCAGTGCACTGCAAATTTTGAGATGCAATGATGTAAGCCATACCAACACTGGACTCTAGGAGAGAAGAGTTGCACTTGTCTGCCTGGAAATCTGATAGATCAGTTTGGGTTAGGCAGTGGCTACGAGAACAGTACTTGTCTGGCTGCATTGTGCCAAGTCTAAAATTTTGTGGAGAGGAGATTATGGAGTGGGGTTGCTTTTCAGGAGTTGGATGAGCAAGTTTGATGTGGAAGAAGTTGACTGGCCTGCACAGAGTCCCGACCTCAACCCGGTAGAACAGCTTTGGGAGACAGCTTTCTCATACAACATCAGTGTCTGACCTCACAAATGTGCTTCTGGAAGAATGGTCAAAAATTCTGATAAACCCACTCCTAAACCTTGTGGAATGCCTTCTCAGTGGAGTTGAAGCTCTTATAGCTACAAAGGGTGGGCTGACATCATATTAAACCCTATAGATTAAGAATGTCACTCAAATTCATATGCGTGTGAAGACAGATGGCCAAATACTTTTGGGAATATAGTGTAAGAGGAGGTACATTTCATACTCTAACCCTGCATGTACCCTCACTAGTATTTCCCATTACTTTTAATATGAACAAAAAAGTAATAGAAATAAAAAGAACCTTTCATGATTAGGAGAGCAGGTACAGTTAGAACAGATGCATTGGGACTGTATCTATTCAATAGTTATTCATGTCATCAGTTCATATTTATAATAATGAATTCAGCTAAGTAATGAAAGGATTATTTTTGTTTAAAAGAATTCGGTGTAATTTGAAGCATAAGTCACCCCACTCAGCACTCAGATCGCGTTTTAATAGTGTTGATAAACAGAAATCACCTGATCTTAGCAATCTGCTTTGTTTTGATCTTTTGGTAGCTGAGAAATTTAAATTAATTAGCAACAAATGGCAAACTAAATTGAATGAAACACAGCAATCAGATTTGTGGTTTAAAGGGAGAAGAGCACAAGGTGATGGAATATGTTTGCAGTTCTTCTATGCAAAAGCGTGTTTCCTGTGGCACCTCGTCCTTTAATGATCGTTAATCCAGATGTGCGCTGAGGGCTTTTTTTTTTAAATGCCAAGTGGGAAATTGAATATCATCATTCTTTTGCTGAGGACTAATGTTGTGCCGTTGACAAGTTTGCTTACGTCAACAGTTTCTTAAATAAACCCAACAATACAACAGCCTTGCTATAAATTCTACAATTATTGAAATTCACAGTGTCATATGATTGACATTTAAAAAAAAAACAAATCTGCCCAGACTGTGGATTAATGAGATTTGCTTATGCTTGACATAACATGACATTTTCCCATTTAAAGCATATAATAATGCTTTAAGAACGTCTGTTCTATTCAGGCAGGTCAAGCTCAGCTGGCGTACCAGCAAACCTGGTATGCTAACACATCAACACACCCAGTTTGCCTGCTTTGTTCTGCATTGGGTCATGATGATGTATCTGCCTCCCACTTTCCATGTATAGAAGGGTGGAGCAGTGTGCTTTCTCCACCTTATGCATGTACTTTCATAAAATGCCCAAGCCAAGTTGTGGCTAAGCCGGGTTGCTGCCTATATAATCAAAATGTATTTATTATGAGATTAGATAGTACTTGCGATTGTTTTATTGTACTTTTTATATTTTACATTTATATTTATTATTGAATCTTGCACCAAAGGAGTGGCACTCCGATTTCGTTGTACTCTGTACAATGGCAATAAAGGCTATTCTATTCTATTCTATTCTATTCTAGATTAAGAAATACTTTAATCCCATATTTAGGAAACATTTGAAGTGACTACTAGTACTAATAATAATAATCCATCCATCCATTGTCAGGTATTGGATTCAGTTAAATGTCTGTGTGATTGTATAGGAATTTCTTTTACTTATGTATTAATCACATTATTTTATTGCCTTGGTGTCACTGGATTTTAACATGTCTCACACTCATACAGTAAGACAAATGGTGGGGGTCTAGTAAGGAAGTTGGGGGGAAGCAGACAACTTCACAGGAAGAATCTTTTGTCTCTTTGAGGACTCTGGGAAGGTAGCAAGGGAGTGTGAACCTTAAGGTGTGAAACAGCTGTGTACTGCCTTTTGTTCCTCAAGAAGGCATTTAACTGAGAGCCATGTTAGGCTCGAGAGACTCTGCTGGCCGTCTGCCCCGCGGTCATGCACGCTCTCCACAAGCGTGGTTTGTCTGTTCTTTGTGTTTTGATTAAAGAATGTTAGCTACCGCTCACCGCTCGTCTGCAGGCTTTATTTAATGGAAAACTTCCACAACAGTAATATTGCCTATAAAGGTAAAGTCCTTGCTGTGTATACAGCTTTGACAGTCGGATGATGTCTTAATTTTTTTCCGAGTGAACTTTGCTCATATTGATCTACTTCTCTAAACCATTAGTCATCATTTCCAGCAGTCATGACTGTGTAAAAATAGATGTGTAAAAAGAACAACACTTATGTGCTGCATATCTGTGTGTTTGTATAAGTGAGTGATTACTCCTAAAAAATCCTAATGTTTTTGTTCACAGCATTGTTTTTTTTGTTTCCTTGTTTGATTTTAAATATCAAAAAAACTCTTTGAAATTACTCACTAGGCCTGATGTCAGTGTAGTAGTGTTCTGTCTAATTCACATACCGAACTTTCAGGGCACGGATATATGATGATTGATGTTCACCCCAGGTGTGGCAATCGACCAGGTCTCTGTCTTTCTCTTTCAGTCTCTTGGTGGAGGCTTATGGTAAAGATGGCTTGTCAGGTGCCTCGTGGGCACTCGCAGCTCACTGCAGCTGAGGAGAATAGACATCTGGTTGACAGCCTCTCATTTTTACTGTGAACAGGATTAGGTCCACCGCCTGGAAATAAAATTGTTTTACTCCACCCAACAAATCGGCAGATGAGAAATCAGCTATGAAAGATCCTCATCATTGGCCATCTTAAAAGCTTGCACAGGCTTTGTGAAGATTTTGCAGTTGTTTGCTGGCTAGAGTTTGTTTCAGCATCACAAACCAGGCGATTTGCATCCATCATTAGCCTCACTCAGACAGAAGATACTTTCAATCCTTTTCCTAAAACACTTGATCTACAGTAAGCTACTGTCCTTGAATACCATCAAGGCTTTGTTTCATATTTGTCACAACGGGACTGAACGGACTCACGCGCAGGCTCTAGGTCTTGAAAGCACAAGAGTCTTTATTATGATGCACCAGGTGATTATTTACAAAAGTGAGGGGAAAGCCGGGCTCCGGGGGTCCACACACGAACGGGAAAGACACGCACACTCTCCGTCCACTCCTCCTCACACTCCACTCACTCGGGTAACACAGGGGTAGGTCCAGGGAATCTGTACACAGAGACACGAATGGGTAGTTAGGTAAATCGCTATGAAACACTTCTGAAGTCATTGAGCTGGGGTTACACTGACGAGGGTCGGCAACGGTCCAGCGACGAGAAACACAGGGCTGCCGTCTTATAAAGGAGCTGGATCACTCGTGATGAGCCACAGGTGCGTGGGCCAAGGGCAGGAGCCCGCAGGTAAGCTCCGCCCAGGCAGAGGGAGGAGGGAAAGAGGGGAAAGGAGAGAGCAGGAAAAAAATAAAAAAAGGAATACAAAACATATGTAGCCGTACTGAGCCGACCGGGTAGGCACAGGGACCCTGACAATATTTCACTTTAATTATTTAAAAAATACATTTTAAAGTTGGTTAAAGTACATTTTTACATAAAACATGTAGGCTAGGTTTTGTTTGTAGTGTAAAGTCATCTTTCACTAACCTTTTTAACCGCCTACCCTAACAACACAGTGCGTATTGGATTTATAAGCTGCACAAGGTTTGATGGAAGGAAAAAGAACTGTCATGTTCTTTAACTGCAAGGTACTGGCAGTTCTGATTTACTTTTATAACAGGGCTTCTCTTACACATTTTACTTTGGCAGGCTGTTCAGGTATGTTTTCGTTTTCTCATTAGTCCCTGAGAGAGACACCAGTAGTGATCGCTGCTAACCAGCTGTCCCTGCTTCTTTCCATCTTGTGAGTCTGTGCCACTGGGCTAGCTGGGCATGCTGCTTTTCAAGTGAGTCTCTCATAGATCACCAGACTCCATCCAGCTCCACCAGGGAAACTCTAAGCTGGACCTGGTGCAGGTGGAGAACTACTTCGTGTGTCACCAAGGATGCGCAGCAAAACAAAGACTACCATCTGCAATCGACCTACAGGATAAGAGACTCACTGGCAGGTACCTGGCTATAGTGCTTGATACGTGTAACAAAATACGTTGCACTATGTGTTCTTCTCTCTCTCTCTCTCTCTCTCTCTCTCTCTCTCTCTCTCTCTCTCTCTCTCTCTCTCTCTCTCTCTCTCTCTCTCTCTCTCTTATATATATATATATAATGTGTGTCTCCATGTGTTCATTCCTTGTATGCTAGTTTGTTCAAACCCTTGCCAAGAATTGGAAGTTTCTTTTCCCATTTTTCTTTTCTCCATCCTGCCCTTGACTGTTACCATACTTCCCTGGACTAATCAAGCTTCACTTGCAAAAAGCATCCCGACTGATAATCAGAACAGTTGTGATTTAACGTTAGCATTCCTGCTTGTGTATCTTGTATTTGCAATGTTTGTATCTCTTGTATCACTTGCTGTCTAATACTTAACTTGCCTCTCTTGTGTCCTACCTTCTTGTTTGTAGTGAAATGCTTCTGCTCATGGCTATAAAGGTACTCTGAGCTTGGAGATTGGGTCAACTCGTCAGAAAGCTATCCAGCTGTTCTTAGGATATTTAAAAGTGTAACAGGAGACAGAGCATTCAGCTTTCAGGTCCCTCTTCTATGAAACCAGCTCCTAGATAGAATTTAGGAGACAGACACCCTCTTCACTTTTAAGAGTAGGCTTAAAACTTTCCTTTTTGATATAGCTTATAGTTAGAACTTGATAAGGACCCTGAATCCTCCCTATGCTGCAGTATGCCTAGTCTAGTGAAGGCTTCCCATGATGTTTCTTCTTTGCTAATCTCTTTTCATTCACTTTGTGTTTATACACACAAACTCTGCATTTAATCGGTAGTTATAATTAGTCTCTGGCTCTGTTCCACAGTGTGTCTTTTGTCCTGATTCCCTCCCCTCACTCCCAACCGGACAAAGCAGATGGCTCTCCTTGAGCCTTGTTTGGCCGGAGGTTTCTTTCTGTTAAAAGGGAGTTTTTCCTTCCCACCGTTGCCAAGTGTTGCCCGTAGGGGTCGTCTGATTGTTGGGGTTTTCTCTGCAGTGTTGTAGGTTCTTTATCATACAACATAAAGTGCCTCAAGGCAAATGATGTTGTAGTTTGGTGCTATTTAGATAAAAAAAAAAAGAATTTGAATTAAATAGATTTTTAGTGTCTGCAGTTATGTGTGTAATACATGAAATTTAATCTGGGAGAATACTTGATTTGTGGTTAAGTAGTGCCTATTTGACAATTTGTTAATTTTAAAAATGGAAAAAGTAAAAATAAATTCACAAAATTCATGTTTAGTGGTAGCGCTGATCACCACCGTGATGGCCACATGTAGAGCTGACTCAGCTTGTATTATTTTCCAAAACATCGTAAAAGTAGGACAGAGTACTGTAAAGCTTTTTCTCTCTTTACAAAATTCTGAAATTTGTGTCGCAGCTGTGGCAGAAACAAAATGGCTCTGGAAGCAGCTTGTTGACAGGAAGCCAAACAGACACGCCTGCATGCACCAGTTAGTTATTTCTAGGTTACATTTTACTTCAATTTTTTCTCATTCCACTGGAAGCTTGGGTTGGCATAGTGGCTGCTGCCTGCTGGTCATTTTCCCTTTCTCAATTTTGTTGTTGGGGTCTCTTGGCTGACTAAGTGCTCCAAATGGATTCCGCCTCCTGCCAGGCTCCCTCTTTCTTCCTCTATCTCTCCCTGTCTCTTTGTGGCTCACTCCCACCCTTCAGCCACTGCTCTCTCTCATAACATTTTACATGTTAAGAAATAAAATTGGGCCAGTAGACAATAGATGTTGGAAGATGAGTGCGGAGTGAAGCGCATGCACTGGAGCTAATGGCCACCAAAGGACTTAGAACCACAACCCAGAGATAGGCTTTTCATTATCTAGCAGGTCAATATATAAATATAAACTTGCTTATTAGCCAAAGCGACAAACTGCAAACCATAATTAAATTATACTCCACAAACATTTCAAATTCAAGACTGCATGGTCATGTCACATCTTTGGATGTGTATAAGTGCTGTAATCAACTCAACTTTTTCTTTCTGGAGTGAAAACAAAGTAATGGATGTTGGAGGAAGCAAGCTGGGAAAAAAATGAAGAAGAAAGAGGATTTTAAAGTTAAACTGCAGGCTGATATTTTTGCCTCCTGTCTTTTTTCGTCTGTGATGGGCTGGCAGCTGCTGCCAATGCAGGCTTCCAGTTCAACAAACATCTGGGTGTCTCAGATCTACTTTGCCTGCTAAATGCGTGCAAAAAGAGAGAAGCAGAGAGGAACAAGCTGCATAATAACACTGGTCTAAAGGTGAATGATAAAAATGCGGTGGAGAGGAGAGTGAAAATAGAGGGAAAAGGAGCCGCTGCAGTGCTGCAGTACAGTTTATTGCAATATCATCAACAGTAGAATTTGAATATGTAAAATGTTTTTAAAAAGGGAAATAAACACCACTACATGCTGACTTCACAGAAGATTATTTAGGCAAGCATCTCAATTATATAGTTTTGTGGGGGGTTTTGTCTTTGTCTTTCTTTTTCCCCCCCCTCAACCATAATCTCTTGATTTGGATGTCCATATGCAACTCATATAGACATGTATCGATCAGGCTTTTTATTTTTTCCAGTGTTTTGGTCTTATCTACTGTGCAGCGTTTGGGAAAATGCCTAAATCATCCAGCACGTATTCCAGGTGGTCCACATATCTGCATGATGCTTACGTCCATAGTTGGTTGGATTCCGTTATCTCGGTAATTGTTTTAATCAGCCAATCACAATTAGCCTGCAGGAAAAATGGACTGAGAGGCAGGAGGAGAGAGAGGCAAGGAGACAAGGGGGTGGAGGTGGGCATTACTAATTGTGCTTTTTTTTTCCCTTCTTCTTTTTCTAGAGTGCTTTATTTTCATCCTGGTGAATGACCGAAAAAACAGGCAAACTCAATTCATTTTAACTGAGGTCAGCTTGTAACGAGCAACTGGAAGATCTATTTTTGTCACAGACAAAATGCATTATCAGCCCAGCTGTCAGTCAGGCATCTGCCATCTAATTGCGTCTTTTTTTTGACCCAACAATAAAGCCCAATGAACACGAGTGCACTCTTTGGAACATGAAGTGGCTTACATAGAAAATGCTGAATAATGTTAGACCCCAGAGAATTAACTGAATAGCCTTACAGTTCTATTTTTGCATGTAAGGAGGTCTTGCTTTTGGTTACGTGTGGCCATTTTTTCTTCTTTTTGCAAACATTTTGGTGAATAATTATTGAAAAGTTTTCATTTTGAGAAGCATATACCCAGAGTAGCTTAACAATTTTAATCACAGCGTTGATATGCAAATCATTTCACTGATTGGTGCAGTGGGAATAAGTTGCCTGTTTTGAATTGATAATGAACTCAATTTCCTCATTTCAGCACCTAAAAAATTGCGATCCCGGGGAAAGGATTATCAGTACTTCTTTAGCTCTGAGTAAGCTTGACTCCTTATCAGCTAATCAGACTACTCTAAGGGGTATTGAGGCAGTAGTAACATTTTAGCGCCATAATACTTTTAGTGCTTTCTTTTTTCTTTGTTCTTGGATGCTCTTGAAATTCACAGTGAATCTTTTGCTTTAGTTTGAAGCTTAAACATCCAATTCTCCAAAATATTACTCAGTCTAAGGCTGTAATCCATCAGTGCTGCTTGAGCAGTGCTGTTTATTTTAGGACTTTTTTAAAATCTATTGATGCTCAAAGAAGGAATTGATGCTTTTTTGTGTCTCTCGTGTTCAAAGGAGGATTTAATGGGCTGAGAGATGCCGAATGCTCTTAAGCAGGTCTTATTCACTGTGTATCTCAAGTATATCTCAAATTATCAAATCAGAAAGGTAGCAAAGAACATATAACAAGAGTGTATTAATGCATCACCCAAGAATTCCTAGAAAGTTCACAATGAGTAATACGGTTATTTTCATCTTTTTTTTGGTGTTTGCATAATCATTGTTAAGTGTTTGTTCATGTGAAATGATTATAGATTAAGTTTAATTTCATTTCCTACTGCACCCACACTGATTTGGCTACCTTTTCTTTTTAATTCCAATGATAACGTTTTACAGTATAATATCTGAATTCAGCTGTACATTAGATTGGATGCCAGCAGCTGTAGCACTGTTTTAGGTCTCCTGCTTTATGGTGTCAATCAGAGCAAGAGTGAAACTGAACTGAAAATAGAATAATCAATCTCTTCCTGATCAATTCTTGAAAAATACAGGTGCCCCACTTTCTCCTATCCTTTATTTTTAAATGTACCTACGTTTATGTTTTATCTGTTGCATCCCATGGGATTCATAGCCAACACTGGCTGCCTAAAAAGGGAATCTTTTAATGCTGCGCTTGTTTCCACATTTAAGTGCATAGTGAGTATTTATAGTTTAGTTGTACAAAATAGGATCTAATTGCAAAATGGAAAAAGAAGGAAAAATATGGAATGAAAACAGCTTCTGCGAGAATGCCCATACGTTTTCTAAAATGCAGCTAAGAAATCCACTGAAAGTGATGCATGTTTAAGTTAAGCTGAGTGAAATATATTTTGTTATTTCTCAAAGCCTGCGAGCATTAAAGCCAATGGTAAATTAAAGTCTTATATTTATTTATTTAACATTGTCACCTAAGGCATTTGTGTGTTGCTGTGAGCACAGAGGCACCATTACTGGCCTGTAAGGATTGTGAATCATGCAAACCAACTCCAAGAAAAAGAAATATGGAGATGAAAATAAGCGTAAGTTGAAACTTCCATCTGAAGTAACAGGAACTCGTTTTTTATGGAATCGATTTTTCATATAGTCATTATAATATATACTGAACTTATCTGAGCTTGTTTGTGCAAACTATCATATTCTTCCTTTGGTTTATTTATTTTTTAATCCCATGACTTTTGCTTGCTACTGCTTCGGTTTTGTATTTTAAGCATCACTTTTGTTCTTCAACTAACCTAGCTCAAGCCTACAACTAAAATGTATACATATAAAACAAGGTGTATTTTATTTAACCCTAATCTTTTGCAAAACATTAAAGGCAACCTATAACAAGGTTTTCACTGCTGTGAGACAAAGATGCTTAAATTAAGTAGAATACCTGGGATATCTCTGGGGAGGCCAAACTGATAATGTTTGATGGTGTGTTTTTTTTAGTCCATATGGTTTTACTACAGTGTTTGCAGTGTGCTGGATATCACTTGCATGCTTAAAAAAATAAGCTATTGCTAATGAGACACTTTAAATATGCAGTTTTTTTTAATTTATTTTTAGGACTGACACTTCTTCTTTTGTCCTCCAGCTTTCCGGTTTATAATATACTTAACGATTATCAATAGCATTTTTAAAATAAACTTTGCAAAATACACAAAAATGTGGCTCTTTGGAAGTAAACTTTAAAGAAATGAGGGGTGACTCAAGATTTTAGCACAATACTGTACATCATGGTCTTTCAGCTGACATGATGAAGTTCCTGATGTTAAGAGCATACCAGGCTACTGAGAAGGCTGATGTCCAGTCATGTATATGTCCCTTTGCTTTTAACTGTACCAGTGGCAGAATATCCAGTACATGAAAGCATTAAGTCCTTTATCGACTTCATGCCAGTTACATGAAGAACTCTTTGCTAATCTCCCTGCAGCACACAAAGTATTTGGCATTTATCTCTGTCTGCCACAACTCTTTTTTTACTGAATATCAATTAGCTTTACCTTTAAACTTTGTTTTCCTCATCTCACATGATCTACCACTTTGTGTGAGATGGGGTGATTTTCTTTGTAGCCATAAATCCCATATGATCTCTAGAAAAAGAAAAAAAAGATTAAGATGTGTGCAGAGATATCAGCGGTAGAGATAGTGTTTGAAAGGATTTGGGATAGGAGGGAGGAAAGTGCTTGCGAAGACAAATGTTCCTGTTTGTCCGTTGTTCTCAGATTCAGGTCCATATCGTAGCTCTGGGTTATATAGGCTGCTTTATCATTTCAGAGGGAAACAGACTTTTCCTCATCTTTCTCTGACCTCCACTCCTCCCCAGGTTGCCACCCAGAAATAGGGATGTGAACAATTATGTAGTCTTCACATCTTTCCTCTTTGCAACCTGAGAGATGGATCAATAAGGACAGCACGATCACAAGAGCAGAGGGGTTGGAGGTGTTGGTTGGCTCAGATATGGATCAAATTTAACTTGGCATCCAGCAAATGAATCCCAGAGGGGGTACTGGGATGGAGAAACCTTGCAATAAATCAATTTTAGCTCAGCATGCATACTGCAATCAGGAAAGGGTGAAGGGACAAGGTGGTGAAAGAGAAATCAATCAGCTTGGATGATCTCAAAGGAAAGAGGTTTTTTTTCAACTTTTTTAAAAAAAATCTCACTTGTTACACACTGACATGAACGAACTGGCACTTACATGTTCTAACAGAAAGAACAGCAGGTAGATAGAGATGTGTCAAACCATGGGCAGACTGTGTTTTTGCCTAGCCAGGCTACTGTGTGTGTGTGTGTGTGTGTGTGTGTGTCTGTCTGTCTGTCTGTCTGTCTGTCTACATGTGATACGAAGTCAGCAGGAGTCTAGATTGGATGGTGTTATGTAGTGCACAGTCAACATGAGTCCAGATAGTAAAGGAGGAGAATGCCATTAGAGATAGGAGGCTTATTCTGTGGCTGTCTCTAATGCAAGGCTACTGAGCCAGTCAACCACAGCCTGCTTATCATGTTACACAATAGTACACGCACATCACAGTTTTCCTCAGGCGGTCCATCCGACCTCTTTGACATAAAAAGGTAGTAATTTGATGTCCATTCACAATAAAACACATCAGATGAAAAAATGTCTGAATGACGTAACCGTGGAGTTGCTGTATATGTGTTAAGCACATGTCTTGTTATTTCTTATTCATATCAAATTTTCAGTAGCCAGTCACTAAATATGCTGTAAAATGACTGTAATCAACCACAATTTAAATTAACCTGTCTTATATTTTGTATCATAACCTCAGGTTAAATCATGTCGACAGGATCACGTAGTGTTTACAACTTTTTCTTGTTTTAATCAGTGATTCGATGCAACTGCATTAAATTCTACTGCATAAAATTCCCTATTTCTTGAAATCTTCTCTTCTCCCCCCCCCCCCACACAAAATAAGCAATAGCAAAATTCACTATTGGATTTCCTAATTGACATGACTGTGGCAGATAAAAGAAGTGCCCTCCATCAAGAAAACTCCCCGGTGGCTGCAGCCTCCCCAAGTAGGATAAGGTGCCCCACCAGTCTCCTCAGGAATGGTTTACGAAACATGAAAAAGAGTAAAAGACATTAACCCAGCAATCAGATTACCCCGAAGTCTTTCAAACTTCCAAGTAGGTCCTAGTTGAAACAGAATAAGACTCATAGTAACTGCAGCTACCATCGTAGTCACTAATACAAGTGCTTTTGTCCACTCAGTGCTTTATATTTTTACTTTTCTCTGTTTTAGTCTGCACCAGATGGTGAGGGAAATATCAAGGTTTTCAACTGATAAATGCTCCATTACATTCATCAGCTGCTAGCAGATGAATCAGCTAGCTGATGAATATAATGCCTGCCTGCTTTCTGTTGTGGGCCAGTTAGTGAACAGTGAGTTTACCGAAGCTTTTTCAATAACAGCTGCTTGTTGTGGATAATGGGAATGCCGGAGTGGAATCAAAATAGTAAAACTGCACAATGTAAAAGCAAAACAGTAAGCTGAAGGCTTTTAGATTATACTACAGTATAATATACTTTCTTAACCATGTACTAAAATTTTTACAAAAAGTGTTACGGCGGGTATTTTAAGTTATAGTAATCATTCCTGTCCTTGTGTTGTTACTATATATGTACCTTAACTCTCCCTGTATATGAAATCTTTGCTCCTGGTGACATTTTGATGTGTTATGGCATTTATTGATGTGTCCTGAAGCCCATCACTAAGACTCTGTCTGAGATTGTGTCCACTAGGATGGAAGGGTTTAAGGCGGAGTGGTGGTTCGGGGTAGATAAGCCAGCATTGCACACGAGTGCTTCATTTATGATGAAGTGGTCCAGACAATTACATTAGAGGCACAACGAGAGCCCCCGTGTTACTTTCTTGCTTTTCCCCTCACTCTGTTCCTTTCTCAGCCTGTTCACACTCAAAATGCTTCATGCATAATTCCTGGCGAAATGCAACGAGACACCCTTCAAACGTTATCGGACCTGCTGCCAGGGACATGAACTTTTGTGCATTCTACTTTTCTTTCATTCCTTTCATGGTTCACCAAAAGAGTGAGGAAGATTTATGATGTGGCACCAGTCAGCTTCAGCACCTGCACGTAACATCCCACTGTTGAGAGTAGCTCTTCACTCTTTAGCGGAGGCTGTGATTTAAGAGGAGTAATTGACTGGAAATGGACTCGCGCAGGTGAGATGCTTTATGGCCCAAGAGTCGTCTAACTGCGGATGATTCTTACTTGATGGAGAAGAGAAAGACTAAAGGGAAGAGGGTGTTTAAAGAGTGACACAGCACAGGGAAGTCTTAACAACCAATTAAATGGCATGTTGAGCCTCACAATCTCTTTTTGTTTTTACTGCAAACAAGATGAACTGCAAAAACACAAATGAAATTATTTCAACCTGCTGCCACTTTTCATCATTTTATTTTATTTTATTTTTTAAATTTATTTTTTAGCAGAAATAGAAAAAGAGAGAAAAAAACAGATTTCAACTCTGAATATCACATTTAATTACTTGTTAAAATTGAGATATGCAATATAATCTCCCATGAATATAATCCTCCCCAGCAAGAGCATCTTTGACGTGATGGGACTTTTTTCCCCGCTGCATTTTGCATCGGGATTAACCTGTGACTGCTATCCCTGCAAATCCTCTATTATACCTGAATGTTTGTAATTCATTTTGTCTAAGTACTTCAATTTTAAAAGTGAGGTAATCACAACAAATACTGTTTCATTACGGAAGCAAACAGATCACAAAACAGTCTTTCTTGTACCATTATTAGACTGTCAGCCAGATGCCAACCGTACCAACCTTTCTTTTCTTTTTGCTTTCACATCTGTGTTGAAAATTTCTCTCAGCTCATTAAACACTAACCAATAAAGATATAATTAGTAATAAAACCCACATCCTCATTATATGTTACAGCGGAACCATAGCAGCACAAAAGATGGCCACAGACTATAACCACAAAAGACGGACAGGGTAGCATTATGCTGTCATATCATGGAGTCTGTATGTTTTCCTGCGCATAACTGCAGTGGGTTCAGCTATTTAGTGTTTTAAGGACTCCTGAGATTTTTCGGGGCAGGAAGAGAGGAGGGAAAATGAGATGCAGGCTTTGACATATGTGAAAGTACATAGTTCCTTTGAGGGGGGGGGCAGAAGAGTGGAGCAGAGAGACTCCTTGGAGCTGTTGGGAGAAGGGTGTGATCATTCTGTCATAGAGCATTACTGTCGTATTCCACACACGCACGCACGCGTACAGTGCACATGACAGTGAATGTTTACAAACACAGCAAATTTGAAATGCTGATGTATGATGTCATGTGGCAGCTCTTGTGCACGCCAGCACACACCTCCGCATACACCTGCACACCGGTGAGAGCCCCCTAAGGTGGAACCCTATGGGGGCTGCCATTTACTGCACTAGCACCTGTCACCTGGATCATGCACAAAGAATGAAGCAAGCACATCACCTCTGCTCTCTTCCACAATGCCCCCTCTCTGAGGCGTTTCAGACCAGCCAGCTATGATAATTCAGTACCAAGAGACTGTGCTGCAGTGTGTCCCAGCTAAGCAACCAGAAGCTTGGAAAAAGCTGTGAAACTGAAAAAGGAAATATCTCAAATCAGGGTCTTTTCTTTTGTTTGCTTTTACAGCTTGTCCATTTGGTGAATAGAATGAGAAATAGCGTGAGTGGTGCAAAGGAAACTTAGGGTCAGTAAGATTTCATTTGCTTTAAAATGATTTAAGTAATGTATAAAGCTAAATCAAAGTCACTCTCAAAGTATGTACCGCATTTATTTTGTTTTATTTCCAATGCAGGAGTTTAAATATGATTTGCAAGATTTTGGGGGGGAATTTCACTGCACAAAAGCCCCCCCCCCCCCAAAAAAAAAAAAAAGCAAAAAGAGGATATTGTTGGGGCTAAATTATGGTACATTTCTCTGTAAATTAACTTTTTGCTTTGCTTTGTTTTTCACGGTTGGACAGCTTTAAGGATAAGATGATTAGCATGGAGGGGCTTTCAAAAGCACAGATAAGTGCATTAGCAAACAGTGGGACCATTAATCTTAGTGGGGGATTCTCATACAATTATTTCGCATGCAGTTTTATTTGGGATCCTCATAGGGTGATGATTGTACCCACTCATTCTAAGTAAATTGCTGCTGACAGATTTGCAACTTTTTTTTCTTTGAAAGAATAAAAGGAAGCAAAGAGAAGACTGCAGCTAGAAACCCTGCTGTCCATTTTTAAAGATCACAAGAACAGGAGAGAAATTGTAAACTGGACATCCACTGCTCTCATTTTTATATTCTCTTTCTTTCTCTCTCTTTCTGGGGACATTCCAAGCTGTCAGCTATAAATTTTCACACCAGAATCAGACCTCAATCAGTCCCCTAAAAAGAATGATATCTGCCTTCCACATTGCAGCCATCTCTGCGCCTGTTTATATCTCCTCATGTATCATTCCTGATCATTCGCCTTCTTTCACCAGTACCTCCCCTTCACCATCATCTTTTCCTCCACACAAGCAGCCCCCCTGCTACTTCTTCTTCCTCTCTCTCTGTTTCCCTTCTGGTCAGCTCCTCCTCTTTCCTTTTCACCGCCCTTTTTTTCCTTGTCCCACATCTGTGTTCCCTTCATCTGTTCTTTTCCTTCAGAGCTCAGCATCACTTCGGCAAACCTAAATGACTTGAATGTCATAGAAATCTTTCCTAATTCCTTATTCGCCAAAATGCCAAAACCTCTCTGAAGCATCTGAAATACGTGTGAAAACAATATATTTTCCAAGAAGAGAGATGAAACTAACCCTATTAGTAAATAAATCTGTCTGTTCTTTATCCGTCTGCAGTTGGTTTTATGTAGCCTATGGCTGGGGTTCAAACTGTGATGGAGTGCCAAGACGAAGGCTCCATCAGCAGCATTGTAATTCATGATTTAGATGCATAAAACAAGTCCTTCGTGAAATAAACAGAACATGCCCATGGTAAAGAGAAGCCTTGGCCCCTCTGCTATAAATTGCCTTCGTAAAAGGACACTTTGATATTCCAAGCTTTATTAGGATGCCCTTTCTTTTGGCATTGTATAGAGAAAGTAGGAATCGGGGGAAAGCTATGGAGATGATATAAGAATATAAGATGATAGAAGGCATATAGGGCAGGGTTTATAGTGAAAGATCAGCTTTTAAATATTTATGAGAATATCATCTTGCTTATCATCAGCTTAGAAGAAAGCTATATTTATAGACAAATGTGATTGGGAATAGATAGCACATATTAAGGACTAAGCAAATGAAAGTGTATGAAAACATAACACTTAAATATTTTTTGTTTTCATTTTTGACTTGGCTTCTTCATTTTCCCAATCTCTTGCAGAGTCAGAGGCAGGGAGTGATAGAAAGATGAGAGCAAATGCAAAATGAATAGGCAACATCTAATATTTATTTCTGTAGGAGACAGAGCAAGAGTCGATTGTAAACAGAAGGTTGCCTAATAACCATAGGGGAAATGGGGATTGTAAAAATGAAATGCAACTGCATATATTGATAAAAAAGGCCCACACTGCCAGTCAGGAATATATTGAGCAGCTCATTAGTTGAACTGCATCCTGCAGCCGCTAGTGATTTTCTTGACACTTACTTTCCCACTTAGATATACTGTGAAATAGACACCAGTAGAAATGTTTGAACGATTCAAAGAGATGATAAAACTTGCTTCATGGCATATAAAACAAATGGATTCTGCTCTTTTCAGTTTTTTTTTTAATCCAAAAAATATAGATTTTTTTTGTTGATGATGTGCTAAAGGAGCTGATGAATAAGAGGATTTATATATTTTTAATTCAATGTAAGGCATCGTAGCCTGATTGTATTTACCTCAATGGAACTGAATGAGAAGAAAACAAAGAGGCATGCACAGAGGGGATATTGACAATGTGTCGGGGAAGAGACGCAGATACACTGCGAGATCTCTTTTCAATCCACTTGTCTCCGGGTATCAATAGCAAAAGGTCCTCAGGGATCACCACTTAGATCAGACTCTGCTTTGGAGCTTTATACACTGCCAGCCTTGTAACAATTTGTTAGAGTATTGGATGTTAGCGTGACTTAGGTAAGGCTTACCAAGAATCAATGAGTGCAGAACACAAGAATAAATAACTACCAGTTTAAATACCAGTTAAATTTATTTCCTGTATGCACTTGATGTGATGGCCAGTGAAATTCAAACTAGAAAAGCATTAAATAACAATACAAATTTTCCAGGTTGCACTGGATAACACAGGTTATACTAAACATACAGATACCGACTTTAAAACCAAGTTTAAACCATCTGAATTAGACATGTCAGCTTGTCAGAGGGAGGCATATGAAATTCTGTTGCATAAATAAACCGTCCTTTGGGAGGGTGTGCTTGGTTTATAACATAAGAATAGTGCAGCTTAAATTCCTTTTCTAAATGCAACTTGAGCCGTGCACTACATTTTTTTGCATTTCTAATCTCCATTCAATGCATTTAAATGTGTTTGGTGATCCCCTGACTGTTCATTTTCCAGCCTTCCATCAGGTTCACTTGTGTGATTTAGAGTGAAATATTTCAACAATTACTAGCTGGATTGCGGTGAAATCCCCACTGGGATGAATTATAGCCAATGAACCCTTGATGTTTCTTATCATTGTTCATTCTCTTTTCAAGATTTCAATTTATACAACTGAATACCTGCATAAGAGGCAACTTTCCCACTAGCATCACCTTTATGTTTAGCATGGTATTATGTAGTTAAAAGATACTTGTATGCTAATGTCAGTCAAAGTTGTTCCTCAGGTTAAAGAATACAATGACTAGTCTCCACCTAAAGGCTGATAGACACGTTAGCATGTCCAAGATTCCTGCTAGTTAGCCTACAGGGTGTAAAACCTGGGAACTTTCTGTGTGGGCTTTAAATGTTCTCCATGTGGTTGAGTGGATTCTCTCTGGCTTCCTTCCACAGCCCGTTAACATGCATCATTGGTGATTCTAAATTGGCTGTAGGTGTGAATGTCAGATGACAGATTGGCTGCTTGTCCCCTTGTTTTAGCCCTGTGATAGACTGGTGAGCTGTCCAGGGTATACCCTGCTTCTCACCCTATGTCAGTTGGAACAGGTTCTGCACCCCTCTGACCCTTCATTGGATTAGCAGTTAAGAAAATGCATGAAACTTGCACATCAAATTTTAAAGTGTGGCTATTGTTAAAGAGTCACACTTTAAAAGTGCCAGTCACTGGCATGTCAAATCACTTGCTAGCCCATGCTATGATACAGTGGCTTGCTATTTAGCACATATGCAGGGTAGCAGAAAAGGACCACTTGTCCCATGCATCAGTTATTAGTTAATGCAATTCAGTTGCAGCACTTAATCAACAACCCTTTAATCATCCCGGTCCATAACAAGTAAGTAGTATTATACAAATTGACTGTTTTTATTAAACACAGGTAGATGCAACCTCTAAATAGTGATAAACTCTGTGTGTGTGTGTGTGTGTGTGTGTGTGTGTGTGTGTGTGTGTGTGTGTGTGTGTATGCGTGTGTGTGTGTATGCGTGTGTGTGTGTAGGTGGATGGGTGGCAGAAATATACCCCTGAACTACATCTGACACTGAGCAGCAGAGCATCGTGGAGAGTGATAGTTCAGAAAGGAAAGAAAGAAGAGGTGATAGAAAGATTTCAGCAAAAGGTGTGTGAGGAGGAGTTCAGGACAGAGAAGATGAAAGAGCAAGCGTTGTGTGTGTCTGTTTGTGTGTGTGTGTGTGTGCAAGTAAATAGAAAAAAGCCCTTTCAAGAAGATGTATGCAACATGAGCATGAACTTTGTCTTTTGTCTTCCACTTGTGTTAATGAGTAGAGCACCAAAGAAGAAATGTGGGGAAAAGATAAGACACTAAAATGGATATATAATGTTTAAAACCTATGCATGTCTGCAGCTGTGCGACACATGAATCTCAGGATATTCTAGCTCAGTATTAATCAGAGTTTCCTGTCGCTAATGCCATGCATCACCTTCGTGTAATCAAGGGAAGGGAGTAAGGGGGAGCAGACGGACTAGATTGCAGCAGGCCTTTTACAGCAATACACAAGAATAAAAATGATGTGGTTTAGGCTGTTATTTCCCCGACTTCCATTTGAAAGTTTTACTCCGACTGCAGAGCTGGAAACAGAAAAAGAAAAAAATGGCAGTGACCTTGACAATCTGTAAAACTGTGTGGCACAGACAAGCATCCCAATGCATCCCATAGCGTCATACTGTCCATGTCTAAGTTTAATAAATGCCAAATTAATGAAAATTGGTGAACTGATTTATTTAAACGTGTGCAAATGAACACTGAAATATAGTATATAAGGCAAAAGCTGAGTTTACAATTCTAACTTGAAAGTCAATATTTTCTATGACCATCATTATTCTTCAACACAGTCCAAACTGCCTAAGGCAAGCTTTCTTTTAATTTCTTTAAGTAGTCTTCAGGAATAGTTCTCCAGACATTTTGAAAGACATGCACAGCTCTTCAGTGCTTCAATAGTGTTGAGGTCTGAGGTCTGGGGAGGCCAATCCATGACTGATAGTGTTCCTTTGTCTGTTTTTCTATCCTGGTATGTTTTTACTGCAATGGTAGGATCATTGTTGCACTGGAAATGAACCCATTGTCAACATGGTGGATACAAATTTGACAGTACCTTTCTGCATTCATAATTCCATCAATTTTGACAAGATCTCCATGAGACGCTCATAAGACCTGTTGCTACTTTTCCAGTCCAATTCTTGGCATACCTCCACCCTTTCTCCGTTTCCCTTCCTTATGAATATGTATATCCATATGCTTCTTCAGACCCACCCACTGAGACTATTTCAAATGGACTTCAGAAAACAATACACAAAGCAGGAACTCCAGCAACACTTGAGGGAAGATGATCAACTTTAATAATTGACCAACGCGTTTCGGCTTGTGGCCTTCATCAGGGTCATCAGCCGAAGGCCACAAGCCGAAACGCGTTGGTCAATTATTAAAGTTGTTCATCTTCCCTCAAGTGTTGCTGGAGTTCCTGCTTTGTGAACTCTTTCATCCTCTCCATGCACCTTGGAAGCAGGTGAAGTTGTGCCAGAAATTTTTTTTTGCTGTGATTTATCTTCAGAAAACAATAGACAGATCTACTAAAGGGACAAATGCTTGCTCAGGTCTTCGGTTTGGGTCTTTGTTTCTTAAGGGCATGATTTTCAAATAATGTTTATCTGCTCTAGATGTTGTTTTAGGCCTACCACTTCTTTTTTTTTGGTCCTCCATCTGTCCACTGTCTTAATTTTTCTTTTTTTTCATTTCTTAATTATTAATGCTGCCCAACATGCCAACATATGCCATGGTTTTGCATTATAGCTCTTTTGGAATCACGTTGTTGTTAGCACCTTATTGGTGCTGTTTTATGCCTGTCAAACTGTGTTATCTTTGGTATTTTTCTGATGGTTTTCATCCAAGTTTCAATTGAGTTCTGTGCCTTGTATAATTCATAGGTCACTGTTAAGTGGCTTATCAAACAGAAAAAAATTCCATTGAACATGGTGAGGTGCAAGGACTGGAGTGAAACTGAGCAAAAAAGCAGCTAATGTTCAAAGAATCTGATAAAAGGTCCAGCTTCTTGGACACAAAATAGAAATTACGGGTGGCTTTTGTATAATATGATGCAATTGGCCAAGCTAGAAAAACTAGCTAAAACAAATCAAAAGAGTAGTCTTTTAACACCTGTGATTGCCTCTGGCAGTCACATGACCCCTGTCTGTTTTGTGTTTTGTTTTTTCACCTCTCAGTGCTATTCTGCACCACAGCATCCCAGGGAAAAGCATCTGTATCACTGTGGGTGGTGATGTGTGTTATTAGCAGCTTGTGAGCTTTGGAGAGGGGTCACTTTTAAACACGTGGGGTCGTGTCAGATTGCCCATGCATTAGGCTGTAGCCGAGTGTTAGTGTGGCCTCTCCAAGGGGTGACTAGGTTTCTGAGAAGCATGGAAAACACAATGACAGGGTTAGATGGAGGTGAAGAGAGGGTCATGTGGCAGGCAGAGCACATGTGTGGGCCAGAGCATGTTTGATTGGGATGCATGCAACAGTGTGAGGATGGGTGAAGTGATCCATACCTGATGTCATGTTGTTTACGGCGAAGAGGAATGAGATACAACTGGGCTCTCTATCCTAGGGAAAGCTGGGTACATTAATATATACAGAACAGTCATACAGTCGTAGCACAGATTCCATACTCCTGAGGCTCATATTACATTTTTCTGAACCTGTGCGCAGGCTATAAGTTATCTCCCACTGAACAGCCCACCTATACACAGCTCTGACAGCAGATACTTTTTTTTTTTTTTTTTTACAACCCTGAGGGATACAATATAGATCTGGAGATGAAGCACCTCTTCATCTCCCTCATTTCTTGTTTTCCCGCCCTACTGAACTTCACATTAATTTTCTCACAGTCTAGCCTGGACCCTGGTGTGGATGGAAATTCAGCAGACAGCTTTTCGTGGAATTGAGAAGAGTGATGTTATCAAATCTGTCCAACCCTTTCTCATCTTGATTCTAAAAGCAGATTGTTTTAAAAATGACACCTTTACATAGAGTCTCAAATATACGCAGCATCTTTTATATTGTGATAAATTGCGTGTTTTATGGAGCTGACAACACTTTTTTCAAGTTCATTGACCACTCAAGTTATAATCAGCTGTACCCACCATTTACTGGTAAATGAATAGATGAATGAAAGCATACAGAAGTAGGACTAGGTGACCCTATCAGAGGCACCTCTAATAAAAGCGGGTCCATTTGGTTCACTGTTACTGCCACAGCTATATCTGGGAAGATGAATGATGAGCGAGTTTATGAAGACAAATGAAAGACAAATGGCAGCCATGTTTATCCCATGTGAATGACACTGAATGATCCATCTGGATGGAACCAAATTACAGTGCCATAACAAAACCGGTTATGTTGTCGTATAGCACACAACCTGAACATAAAACATCTCATCCCTCTTATGCCTGTCAGCCTTATCATTCCTGCACTGGATATAATGTTTCTGTGTTTACAGTGTAAGCTTTGGTGCTGTTTTACAAAGGATTAGCTAAATATCTAGCTGTTGTTAACTGTGGCTTCCAAAATACAAACAACCCTCATCCAAACTAAGAGAAATCTTTAAGACTCTTTATGTAGGAGCATTCACAGTGTAGCAGACATTTAAGTTTATTAAATGTCTGCAGCTTCAAATTTTTAGAAATAGAATCCCTGTGTCCCCAAAGAAAGAGCGTTGTGTGCCCAAAAGCAATAATTTCACGAATCACAACTTAGAGACAGTGTGACTAGCAAAATACAATCTGTACAGTTTCTCTGATTAAATTTAAAGACTGCATTTGCAGCAGTGCTATAATTTATATCATATCATTACTGTGTGCATGAATGTTTACCACAGCTACCGTGACCTCGTTAAAGTAAGATATACGAACAGGCAGCTCGGTAACAATGAAACACATTTTATAGCGTCACGAGCTGCTGTAGTTAGGCTATTTTTTTTCACAGTAAACAAGTTTTGGAAATTGAGGAATCATAAATAAATGGCAGATTACTGTTGATAGTTATTCATGAAATATTTGGGCTATTATTGTGTTGTTGGAACTCAGGCTTTTCTTAAGGGATATTTTTCTTCCCAGAAATACATGGTGCCACCTCTTTCTTTTGGTGATTCACGTAAAGGTTTAGGTCTTCCAAGTTATAAAAAAACATCCTCTATTTCAAAGTCTTTTGATTGATTACCATATATTCTTCAAGTTGCCCATCTTCCACATCCTTATTTCACTCAGTCTTTATACTGCATTAGCATTAGAAATATAATTTTGATTAAATTTGAAGGAAATTTGAAGGAATTTAAATGAAAAAAACAAACAAACAAACATAGAAAACCCCACAAAAACACTGATTGATTTTTGTGTCCTAATAGCACCGAGTAAGCCATCTTCTTTTAATTAAAGCAAAACAAGAAATATTCAAGAAAGAATCCTCTTTCCGAACAAGAAACAAAACAAAATAGGATCTGTGGGGTATCTGTCTCACAATTTAGCCAGAATGTTCTCCAAAAGAATAAATCCTAATCCCAAGCATGCAGTATTTTTACTGAAACACTGTGGAAGTTACCTCTAGCACTGGCAGTTGACTGAGAAAAGTCAAAAGGAAAAGGTTTAGATACTGCTCCTGGTGTTTGCTAGCGATCCACAGTGACTTGAGGCCTGAAACACCCCAATGTTGGCTATGCCAAGCATTACCTGCATAGCCAGGGATGAGCACTAAGCTAATAGCACGCACTGTGTGATGGATTTGATTCTGGACTCAAATTGGCCAACAGGAAGAAATGACAAAGACTGGAAGCTATTTTTCTGTTAAACAGTCCATGACTTTGGCATGTTGGCACTCATTAAATAACAGACAGTGAATGAATGAAGCAGCAAATGTAATTTAATGATCAGAGAAAAGCATGGACTAACCTTAGATAAGTTAAAGTGCTGATAGCCACAGTTATTCTTGTTGGTTTTAATAGCATTTAGTTGTGTGACTATATGTGAAATTAGGACGTATATAGATTCATTCATGGTTAACAGTGGAATCAGGTTTAGTTTCACAGTGTGAGTTATAAAAGAGGTGTACACATAGGCAATACCTTATAAATACAAAAACAATAATTTCTGAGCATTTTCTTCATTTTTCTGTATATACTAGGTTTCCATCTCCTATATACGGAGCCCCGCAGGGGACATGGGAGAAAAAAAAAAATTAAGACGGACTTTTGCAAGAGCTCGCAAAAGTTTTAGCCGCGTTCTTCGGAGGCCGCCAGCTCGAAGCCGACCGGGAGGTCGAGGCACGATGTGCCGGGAAAGCGGCGTTCCTCCCGGCTGTAGTAGGTCTCGACCTCCCGTTAGCGTCGAGCTAGTGGGTGTCAGATCTCCAAAAACGTCGGAGCACTTTTGCAAATATGTGATGTCTTGTAAACCGAGCAGGTATCTGACGTTTACACAACTACATTCACGCCTCAAAATATCTTAAAAGTGTATTTTGTGACCCAGAAAGAGTAATATTACAACTAAGTAGCTGCCGCCATTGTTGGAGTTTTGAGAGGCTGGCGGCCTCCGAAGAATGCGGCTAAAACTTTTGCGAGAGCTCGCAATACTTTTGCGAGCTCTCACAAAAGTATTGCGAGCTCTCGCAATACTTTTGCAAGATCTCGCAAAAGTCCGTCTTAATTATTATTTTTTTCTCCCTAATTTTTTTTTTTCCCCCTAATTTTTTTTTCTCCCATGTCCCCTGCGGGGCTCCGTACCTATATATAGAGTGTGTAATGCATTGTAATATTGTAATAACAGCAAATGGTTAAGAAATAAATGTGTTGGTTTAATAGGCATGTGACTGCAGCTTGCTCTGTGGGACTAAACAGTGACCCTTCCTGATGACATTTAAATACCGTCACTGAAACACAGCAAGTCCCTGTTCTGTCCATAAATAAATTCTTACCAGCTAAGGTAGGTTGAACTTTTACCAATGAACCCATCCCATATGAGGCTCATGTCTACATCCTTCCATCCTGTGATGCTGTATTGTACACGTAAGCATCCATAAACTAACTGTGGGGGGGGGGCGTGGTCTGTGGTCCCGCTGGAGGGGAGGCGGATGCACCTGAGCGGTATCCACAATCACGCCTTGATGCTGCAAATGTGGACGGGTCTGTCGTGGTTCTGTTGCACTAACAAACTGGTACAACTTTCTACACTTTCAGTCCTTGCAAAATGTAATTCATTTCAGGGGATTGCTTTCTGTTTAACTTTCAGAAAACCATAGCTAAAATCTTTGTTTCTTTTTTTGTAATGTTTAAGTGTATGTATGTTGGTCCCTAAATTGATTTGTCTCTTGCACAAATTTGTGAAAATGGCAGGGTGAAGTTAGGTTGCACACAAAGCTGATTGTATGTATAGTTGTTTTAGAAAACATATGAGAATATTTCTCTCTGCAAGCAAACGCTGTGTTCGATAATCAGTGGAGGACGTGGAAATTAAAGAAGTAGCATTCTTTTTATAATACACAGTGGCTTTTATAATCCTGTAGGCTGTTGTGTTATAATCTAGTATAATAAGGAGAATGTAAGTTTAGATGTTTTTTACACAATTCTTTAAAAAAATACAGGTTTCATAATCTTTACTATTTAAATGTATTTGTTTAATTTATTTTCAGAGTCCATTTTAACATAACGGTATGAGGGATGGTTTAACTAACCATCGAGCAAACTATCTAACAAATCCAGAACTATGTAAGTGGAAGTTCGGGCCCATAATGATTTAGATTAATCACTCCGCATCATCCACAGTTCGGGGCACGGCTGAGTTTAGTTCAGCCAAAAGACTCAAATAGAATGAAACCAAGCCAGAGCGAGTGGAGATGCAGCAGATAACCCCCGAAAAGCTAGATGACTTCTAACAATATCAAAGATTCACCAGAACAAGTGCTGATGTTGTGTTGCTACCTCCGAGCAATCCCCAAGTTCACCTTACCCCCTCTTTTTTTCCCTTTGTGTCTTCATTTGTCTGCAACTACTGATTTTTAGGAAAATCCAACAAATGTTACACTTACTTGGCCGGTGTGTTATCCCCTCCTCCTCTTCCTGCTTTCATCCCTTTGTCACGGACCCAGCTCTGGAGGACTCGGGGTCCGTGAGCAGTTTTGACTCACCTCCCGTTGATATTGTTGTTATTATTATTTTGGTGATGTGTGTGTTTTTCTGCACTGTGCTGTGTTAGTCTGTGTCCCACTCATATGTATAGGCAGGGTATGGGTGTGTATGTCTGCGGGTGTGGCTGGAGGATGGAGCTCAGCCACCTGCAGGCCTGAGGGGTGTGGCCCTGCGGAAGGACTGGCCACACCTGAAGTTCATGCCACACCTGTTGGTGATCAGGGCTCGTCGGGGGAGCTACTTAGGAGAGAGTTGGAGCTCCCACCGGCGCAGGATCATTAAGCTAAGACTCCAAGTCAGTGTGTAGCATTAGGAAGTGCGGATCGTGTGTGTGCGCGCGGGTTTAGTGTTTAACGGCTGCTTCTGTATTGTCCTGCAGGTGAAACGAGGGACCAGAAGGGCAGCACGCACAGGGTGTGCAGTAACACAACAGCGGGGAGCACGAGCACGAGCACAGACGTCGGAGGGAAGCACGCACACGGGGTTCGAGGGAGCAACGGGGAGTTATTGTGTTTACAGCTTTCCACTGTAAATAAAGAGCACTGTTTGCATCGCAGAGTCTGCGTTTTGGGTCCTCCTTTCCCCACATCCCCACGGTCTGCCCTCGAGACCGTGACAGAATGATCCTGCCAACCACCATGGACCCAGCAAACTCAGGAGTTGCCACGGAGGAGAGATCTCTCGCGCAGCTATGGGATTACTGCCGGAGCGTGATCCAGGCTGTAGACCCACACAGGAGACACCTACAGGTAGTGTTCCTTGACAATTACCTCACATCCACTACCCTCACCATGAACATTTTGGACATTAACAAACTTAGGCAATTGATCACTAGTTTAAGGGAGAGCTCGAGTTTTGAATTATTTGGGTTGGGTGGCCTGAGCACGGACAGTTCGGCTGCTCTCCTAGAGACTCTTGCCGCTTGGTTTTTCACGCGTCGGCGGAGGGCTTTCCCGTCGATGCTCGCGGCACAATCGTTTGATCCGCCATTACAGAAGGCATGCCGCACTCTCCACCGCCATTCCATTACGCCTCAACCTACTCCTGCGGTTTCAGCCCGGTCAGCTGGCAACGGACCGACAGCACTCATTACCGCAGTGAGTAAACCAGACTATATTGTTTCAATAATAAACCCTGTCATTGACAATCAAAACACAGATGAACAGCGGATTTCCATGCACGCGGCCCCGCCTTCACGGAGGAGAAGGCGTCCTCGCAAGCAGCGTTCAACCACATCCACACTCACTCCTGTGCTGGTCGAAGACTCAGGACCAGCGGCTCTGGACGCCACAGTGAGTAAAATGGACTCTGCCGGTGTTATGAATTCCCTTCCTGTAAACACGAAAATAGAAACTGTTTGCTGTACCTCCAAAGACTCAGAAAATGTTCCCTCTGAGACTGTAAGCTGGGAGCTGGGGAGTTCCGAGCATACAGACCCAAATGACTTTTTGGCTCAGTCTGACCGTATGGAGACGGAGGTTCTCCCCAGGGCTTCCCCAGAGGCCAAACTGGAGGTCTCAGTTGCCTCTGGACCCCTGGAATTTGTTGAGCCAGCTGTAACATTTTCATCCTCTCCACCCTTCATAATAGCCATCTCACCCTCACCTCAGCCTGCTGCCCAGCTGGTAGCTCAGTCTTCAGTCCAGTCAGCCTCTCACCTTCATCCTCAGTTGGAGGTCGATATGCCGGCTGGACCACCTCTGCCATCATTTCACCCATCTGTCCCTGCATCGCTGTCCAGTCTACCGGGAGTAGCTGCCACACCATCGTCGCCTCCGCCCTCTGCAGCCACTTCTTTACCAGAGTTCCGTCCGACTGCAGCAACCACAGTACTCTCGGCTTTGCTGTCCGCATCACCTACTCTACCTTCACCTTCCCCACCTGCGGACACCGCGTCACCATCTTCGCCTCCGGATCATCCATCTGTGGCTGAAGCGCAGCCGGAGATGCCCGCACGGCCAGCTGTGGAGCCCTGCGAGCCGGCGCAGGAGCCCGGAGAGCGGGAGGCGGAGCAGGAGCTCAGAGAGCGGGAGGTGCCCGCACGGCCAGCCGTGGAGCCCTGCGAGCCAGAGCAGGAGCCCGGAGAGCGGGAGGAGCAGCTCAGCGAGGTGGAGCAGGAGCTCAGAGAGCAGGAGGTGCCCGCACGGCCAGCCGTGGAGCCCTGTGAGCCGGAGCAGGAGCCCGGAGAGCGGGAGGAGCAGCTCGGCGAGGCGGAGCTCAGAGAGCGGGAGGTGCCCGCACGGCCAGCCGTGGAGCCCTGCGAGCCGGAGCAGGAGCCCGGAGAGCGGGAGGAGCAGCTAGGCGAGGCGGAGCTCAGAGAGTGGGAGGTGCCCGCACGGCCAGCCGTGGAGCCCAGCGAGCCGGAGGAGGAGCAGCTCAGCGTGCCGGAGGAGCTAGGCGAGCCGGAGGAGCCCGCACCGCCAGCTGCGGAGCCCTGTGAGCCGGAGCTGGAGCAGCTCAGCGAGCCGGAGATAGGCGAGCGGGAGGAGCTCAGCGAGCCTGTGGAGCCCGCGCTGCCACCGGAGGAGCTCGGAGGTCCGGAGAGACCCGCTCAGCCTGAACTGGAGGTCAGCGAGTCAGATGGACCATCACGTCTAGCGCGCCCTCCACGCCAGCTACGCCCAGCGCGTCTGCGTCAGCAACCGGCGCGTCATCGACCGGCATGTCATCGGCCATGTACCACACCTCGCTGTTGTTCACCGGAGCTGCGCTGCCGCCACTGGATCCCGGGCAGGCCGCCTGGGGAGGAGCGCCGCCGCCGTCGGACCCGGGGCAGGCCGCCGGAGGAGCAGCAGTGCCGCCACCGCCACTGGATCCCAGGCAGGCCGCCTGGGGAGCAGCGCCGCCGCCGTCGGACCCGGGGCAGGCCGCCGGAGGAGCAGCAGCGCCGCTACCGCCACTGGATCCCGGGCAGGCCGCCTGGGGAGCAGCGCCGCCGCTACTGGGCCCGGGGCTCGCCACCGGAGGGGCAGCAGTGCCGCCGCCACTGGAGCAGTGGCAGGCCCCCAGAACTGTTTTGCTGCTGCTGCCGGACCCGTGGCCGTCCGCTGGAGCTGCAACGTTGCCGCCATTGGACTCGAGGTAGGCCCCCTGAACTCTTTTTGTAATGATGGGCCGCCTGAGACTGTTTTGTGGCGTTTTTCCTTTTTTGCTCCGTTGCAGGGGGTGCGGTCGGACTTTGGAAGTGTGACCTTGGGGGGGTTGTTTCTTTTGTGGTTTTTGGTTCTGGCCCTCCGTCCTGGACCCCCGCCGCCCGCCCTGGGTTGGTTGTGCTGTGGTTTTTGGTTTGTGTTTTTGTTTTCGGGTCGTCGGGAGCCGACCCTTAGAGGGGGGGTACTGTCACGGACCCAGCTCTGGAGGACTCGGGGTCCGTGAGCAGTTTTGACTCACCTCCCGTTGATATTGTTGTTATTATTATTTTGGTGATTTGTGTGTTTTTCTGCACTGTGCTGTGTTAGTCTGTGTCCCACTCATATGTATAGGCAGGGTATGGGTGTGTATGTCTGCGGGTGTGGCTGGAGGATGGAGCTCAGCCACCTGCAGGCCTGAGGGGTGTGGCCCTGCGGAAGGACTGGCCACACCTGAAGTTCATGCCACACCTGTTGGTGATCAGGGCTCGTCGGGGGAGCTACTTAGGAGAGAGTTGGAGCTCCCACCGGCGCAGGATCATTAAGCTAAGACTCCAAGTCAGTGTGTAGCATTAGGAAGTGCGGATCGTGTGTGTGCGCGCGGGTTTAGTGTTTAACGGCTGCTTCTGTATTGTCCTGCAGGTGAAACGAGGGACCAGAAGGGCAGCACGCACAGGGTGTGCAGTAACACAACAGCGGGGAGCACGAGCACGAGCACAGACGTCGGAGGGAAGCACGCACACGGGGTTCGAGGGAGCAACGGGGAGTTATTGTGTTTACAGTAGTGATGGCCAAATGAAGCTTTCCGAAGCACTGAAGCTTGTATTGAAAAACGGTTCATTACTCGAAGCTTTTCAACACAGTCCTCTCCGGTGACATCTGGTGGTGAAAATTTTGAAGAGCAGCTTGAATCTGCAAAATAAAACGGACTGCTCAATTATCACTGCTCACTCAAGAGTGGAGTTCTCTCTGATATTGGGCCACCGTTCCGTTGCTTTGAACATGTAATTGGTTTTGTTTTCTCGATTGGGGGGCTGAAAAAAATGTAATGCGTATCTGCGTAATACATTTTGATCAATAAACTTTCCCTATTTAAACATGCACTATGGTGTGGCCTTTCTTTGCTCATAACTCCTTGATGTTGGTAAATACAATAAGTGAGCAATATATATAATATACATATGAGAATGCACAGCACATTATGGAGTATGCCCCTGCTGTGAAGTCCTGCCTCCATCTACTTGTCGTTTAATCACTGGACAGCTGGACAGGTTCATACAAAATATTAGATGAGGCCAATTGTCCTATACATATTTTTGACCTAGGGGTGGGATTGATTGTGAACTGGAAAGGGAAAATGCTTAGGGAGCTGAGTACGGCTGCATCGTCACTGATTTGTAGAATCATTTTTGATTCGATACAGGATCCGATTCAATTTGATTGGAATCTGGAAAGTTTTGCCTCAGTCAGAAATATTACAATTCTGATCATTTAACAGTATATATCCATAATTTCGTATCTATTAAAAGAAAGCTGACACATGTGAGACTTAATTAGAGATGTAAACAGAGAGTTATGAAACCTGCAGCTGCAGAAGCCAGCGGGAAAAAAGAGGCAAACACAGCGCGGACCCGACGACGCACCAAAATCTGACTCTGACGCGTCGGGTCCGCGCTCTGTGTTCACGTTTGTATGCAGAATCCGTAAACCTGCTCCCAGTTACTGTTTTAGCTGCATGGTGTTTGACGACATGTTGTGAGGTTTAACCTGAGATGCTGGCGTTTCAGGCATAATAACGTTAATTTACAAATCGACACGGGATTTTAATGAATCAATATCACTTTATTCAATTTAGCATGGATTGTAATCAGAAAGGCGATAATCAAAACCCACCCCTAATCAAGAACTTGCAAAGTAAAAACATGATCAATGTAAGGTAGCCCTTTTGTTATTTACATTTAAAAAGAGGATTAGTGTTACTGTGCGCTGGCTGAGTCTGTTTCTTTTCTTAGAAATAGTTTCTCCTGCCCTGGAGAAAATCCACTTGCATGGAACAGAAGAGGCTGTGGAGTGCAGGAACTACACTGCAAGCTGGTAGATATGCAGGTATTCCTGGGTCCTGCAGACTATCACCTAAAAACAATAAACAAAATGATTTTCTAAACTGTAGCAATGTAATGTACGTATAGTGTCAAATACATTGTTGTAGTCTTCATTAGCTTTAATTCACATGGAAGTGTTCCTAAAGTCATATGCTGTAATGATATTTCCATTATGAAAACATGATTTTGGACATTTCAAGTTTTTCACTTCGGCAGATAAAATGAATTGAGCAAAATCAACTCAAAATATTCCCACACGCCAGAATGTCCTCTCTTCCTCGCTGGCTCCATATCTGTCAGTGGAATGATCACCTCTTCGCTCTCTGTCACCATCAACACACTCCACGAATCCCGTGGATGATTCACTTCCTTATATCCGTTTGAATCAGGTACCGAAGCAGTTACGTGCGTAATGAAGCTTCGGACGTCACTGGTCACGTGACTTTTGCCAAACGAAGCAAGCCTCGACACAGTGCTTCTGAACCAGTGTGTTGTTTTTTTCGACACGCTCCGGAGCGTCAGCTTCAAGCGGGCCATCACTAGTTTACAGCTTTCCACTGTAAATAAAGAGCACTGTTTGCATCGCAGAGTCTGCGTTTTGGGTCCTCCTTTCCCCACATCCCCACGGTCTGCCCTCCAGACCGTGACACCCTTTCCTATTCCATGCCTTTTTCATGATGTATTTTTCTTGTCTTGCTGAGTTATGTCTGCTCGCATTGTGACCTTTTGTGTTTTGCCAGAGTCCTCCAACAATAGCAGAGGTTTGGACCTGGTTAAAATTACTTTCATGTGAAATTATATCTGCCATCTATCCAAATTCCTCCTCTGCAAGTACAAATATGCCTGTATATATGCAGGTCGCATATTCACGACACCTCATTAGATTATGCTATAAAGTAGAGGGGAGGGAAGGGAAAAGGTTGGAAATGTGAGTGTGTGTGTCTATGTGTGCGCGTGTCTGCATAGGTGTATATGCATATATGAATTTACTGCTTTTATTTGTATCTGAATCTCACCTGCCTCTCATGAATTTACTAAAGAATATGCGATTGGCTAGAAAATGATAAATGAACAATTTAGATTTTTCTGGTTATTTATGATTAAGTTGCAGTTTTTGAAAATACAGAAAATAAAAAAGGAAAAATTGAGAAAAACTAAACATATAACCTCTGTAGTTTTTTACCACTATTTTATTTTTGTTTTATTTTACAGTAATGGGATTAAAATGTAATTTACATTATTTCTCAGCAAACTATTCAATATTTAATAATAAAAATGACCATTACTTACTTTGACATCACATCATCAAACACCCGCGTAATTAAATGCATGTCACATAATTAGTAAACATACAGTCTTTATAGTTCTGAGGAATAAGCAGCAAATGCATTTAGATGGCTGATACACTTGTAGCATAACAAGTTACCACCTGATATTTGTTTACACCCTGGTTGGACTATCTCGGTGGTCAATAACAAGATGAGATTAGATCTGCGGGTGCAGGTGGAAGTGCAGAGAGAAAGCTTTCCTTTACCCACCTACTCCCCATTGCTTATCAGATGGGCAGAAGGAAAGGCCTTGACATTATCTGAGGAAAAAAAAGGGGGCTGGCTAAGAGCGATATTACCTGGATCAGGCTGAAGATAGAGGTTGAGAATATAGTGGGAGAAAGATCAAACGAGAAAAAAGCAAACAAAAATGGGCTCATTTTATCCATCAGCACCTTGATAGTCTAAGAAAATGTTATGACACTATAGAAACATCATGTAGCTGGCTGTTTCTGCTGTAAATGCCTACCGTGGATCTCACTCTTTAGTTCTTAAACAATTTAAACAATATCAAACATCAACTTAGTTTTTAAGCTTGCTCTTCATCTGTCATATGATAGCCACAATTGACAGTGATTATTCATGTGAGTTATGCTAGTTTTTAGATTGAGTCCATAAACTATTGAGGTAAACAGTCAAGCATTAGCAATTCCAGAAGCTGTTTACATGGAAGAGTACAGTGATGCGTGTTGAGCTCATACATATTGCTGAATAAATTCAAAGATTATGTTGACAAGTGCTTGGCAATGATAGACATGAATTGTAAGGAAGTGGAAAGAGTTTTTAAAGTGTGTGTGTGTGTGTGTGTGTGTGTGTGTGTGTGTGTGTGTGTGTGTGTGTGTGTATTTATCTGTAAGTGTACACAAGCGTGCGTCAGTGATATTAATGAGTGTATTCAAAAGATGGATTTAAATCACTGGGGCAGGCAGATAGAAGAGCTTGTCAGCTTGTCAAAAGCGTACAGAAGCAGAGGAGAGAAACAGCGTCACTCAAGCTCCCCGCTCCAACCTCCACCACCCTCCAGAAACAACAATTAAGTGGTTGAGCTGGTAGTGGTAATGCTGTCAGGCAAGTGAGGGTTTCTGTAATGCTACTTAATTAATCTCTGCAAATCAAATCGATGGTAATTTTGTTCGCATAGCAATCGCATTTGGGGTTTCGTGCTGTGAAACGATATCCAGCTTGAGAGCTGAAAGGGCTTGTTTGTCACAGCAATCAAACGAGCTCATCCATATGTTCACAGTGTTTTTGAAGGGGTAGATGGACGATAGAGGCGGCGGTTAGAAAGAGGAGAAGCAAAGGAGCCGAATGAGGAGAGGACGCTCAGAAGGAGAAATTAGTTGTGAATATAGGATGCGGTATATTGCCACTGTATATTTCGATCATTTTTATTGTATAGCCCTGAGCGACTGTTAAAACTAGGGAGATATCCTGATGTGAACCGATCAGTCAGAATCAGAAGTGTACAGAAAAAAGACAGTTTGCAATTTTGTGAGTTGTTCATTTGGTTAAAAAAACACAGATGATACTGAAAGAAAAATAAAAACATGGCAATGAAGTGGTAATGGCCAAATTCCTGCAATTTGACTCTGGGATTAGAATATTTATAGTTGGAGAGTAGTTAATAAGTGCTACATAAAGGTACCATGATATGATACCATGCAGACCAAGTGGCACATCAAAAAACATGCTTTGCTCTTGATAACTGTGATTTTTGTTTTTATGCAGTAGACTTGCTATCTCAGTTGTTTTTGTCTCTTTAATGCATTGGATACATGCTTTCAATGCACGTGCACTTGAATGTGCACATAAAAAGTGACCAAAAATTACTTTATCTCTGTCAGTGAGCACTGGCATCTTAAAAGTAATCACCAGCAACAGAGAACATAATTCTGTGCACAGTATGGAGTATTTACTCTAAAGGAGTATGCTATGCTTATGCAACAGCATGCAGTGTGTGTTATATCCCGTGTGGTGGTGTTTTTTGTTGTTCTGCCTGTCTTTCTTGGATTTCTGTAGCTCAGGGACACAGCCAATGGTTGTTCTGTCTATAACACCCTAATGTTGTTGATGAATCATAAAGTAACAAGTGCAGCAGAATCCATTATGAAGAAAAACTCAAACAATGACTTCTAAGAATTTTTTTTCTTCTGCTCACCCTCTAAATCTACAAAGAAGTTCGTTGTGTCTTATATATTTTTTCCTTGCCACAGATCAAAAGAAAAATAACTAAAAACAGCACAAACATGAACAAGATTATGCAATTCCAACTTTATTCTTGAAACATCCACCAAGTGGCAATTAGAATATATCTGCAATGCTCTGCGTTAGTCCTACCATACTTTGCTACACAAAGCAAATAATTCTCTCTTCTTCTCATTAATAGTGACCAATTTCACCTCAGTACAGTTTATGGTGACCTAGCGTATCCCTGGGTAGCTATGCCATGGCAGATCAAAGTGGCTCTGGAGCCACACCAGCTTTGTGACAGTTTGAAAAAACAAACAAACAAAGCCCTAAACTCTCATTGCCACCATCTACTAAACCAGCAGTGACTCCAAAAGGTATGTTCCAGAAATCATAGCTGTATGCATGCTTGCGGTCCGGCTGGCCAACACTAAGTCCTGTTGAATTTCCTGGCTAAGGATAAAAGAATAGACACTAAGACTGATTGTTCACATTGGTAACACCCAATTATGGCACCCTGAGGTCACTGAAACTAATTCTAATTAACTTTGCCAATCTCTGTGCTCGAAAACTGGAACATATGTTCTGGGATCAAAGAAACTAGGCACTAGGCTAGTTTCAGTCATTTTTCAGATTCCAGATTGTTTTTTGTTGCTAAAAATCTCAGGCGCACAATTTCTATTGCAGAAGATTAAATCATTATTAATCAGAATATATTCATTCCCTTATATAAAATGACAAAGGTCTGTGGGACTACCTTCTTGCAGTATTGTCAAAATTACAAAATCCCCATCACAGAGTAATACTGAAAAGCTGATCCATGTATTTGTTACTTCTAGGATGGACTAGAGTCATTACTATCAAGATGTTCTAATTGGTCAATGAAAGCCTCCAGCTGATCCAAAATGCTGCAGTAAGAGAAACATCATAGTATTTCTGTTTACTTGATCTTCAATGGTTCCCTTTGAAATCCATTGAATTTAAAGTGCTTCTCCTTACATACAAAGCCCTTAATGGCCAAGCTCCATCATATCTTAAAGAGTTCATAGACTTATTTGTAGTTCCTAGAATTTCAAAAAATAATAGGATGGAAGTAAGACAAGCCAACTCCCAGTCTTCTTTCCTGTCAGGACTCATTACTAATTTTACAGTTGAACCAGTTCAGTTAGCTGAACAAGCTGATGGTTCACAAAGCCAACAGTGTGAAAAAGCATGCCCAATGTTGTAGTTTTAGACAGAATTGTTGCCAATGCCATACACATCTGGCTGTTTCTTTCTACAGAAATAACCATATTTAGTACTTGACTTTCCAAATGTGTAGATAATGATAGTGACCAGTTTAGTAAATGTTGAGGTTAAGTGCAGTTCATTTTTCACAATAAACTGTAAAAGCATAGAATAGTAGAGTGGAAGCTGGCTTCAACCACAATGTGATGCTGTTCAGCTTGAAATGAATCTTCAATGTTAAAGGAAAGATTGTAGGTAGAGAGTGGACATGGAAAGCGAATGTGCTAGAATAACATGTAACAGGGTCTAGTAAGGCTCGTGGAGCTCATGTAGTTTTCAGTGAGATTGTTAAAAGTCTTTTCTATGCTTTGTTTAAACGGATAGAGATTAAGGATGAATGCTCAGCAGGGGGAAGATAATAAGAATGAGAACACAACGCACTCTGAGAGCGGCGCACTGACCTTGTAGACATGATGGCTAAAATTTGCAAAAGAAGAGGTTTCTCTTTCATTTCACACTCTGAAGTTGGAAAGAAAGTGGACAGATGACAGAATCACAAAAATGACTATCTCTTAACAACAATAGCTTTTATCAGAGACTCTCTTTGCAAACACACACGCCATACACATATAGCATAAATGTCAGTGAGCAACAGAGGTGAACAGAGAAAGAGAGGTTGGAAAATATAATCTACTTCAGATTCAGTCCTGTGTGTGTGTGTGTGTGTGTGTGTGTGTGTGTGTGTGTGTGTGTGTGTGTGTGTGTGTGTGTGTGTGTGTGCACGCACGCGTGCGGTGTGCTTTATGTATAATCCTACGAAAATTAAAATGTCACCAAGAGTTTTATTTGAGAGCTTAGTTGGTGTACTGTTCAAGCTGTCAGTGACATAACACAGCCTTTTTATATTTGAGATTTAATAATTAATGTTATTACAAAATCCAAAAAGCTGACTCTTAAGAAGAGCAACTTGAAGGGACCAAACCTTTTAGTAACAAAGCAGTAGAGAATAGTCTAAGATGTCCTGTGTTAATCATCTTTAATATAAATATATGTGACAAATGTGACAATGTCAGTACTTTTCCCCACAGAGACTTTCACAGCATATGTGACAATCAAGGACTGCTTTGACTTAAGCTAACAGTATTTGTTTTTACTATCATAAAAACAAAAATTAAAATGAATTTTAAAAATTCCCCTCCTTAAAAAGTCCTCTACCAGAGGCCTGGGACCTCAAGGATCCTGCACAGTATCTTTTCTGTTCCTAGGACAGAGCTCGTCAGGTTCTCATTTGCCTCTGGGATCCCCAGGTACTCGTAGCTGTCCTTGATGTCTGGAATGTTGACTTAGGTTGATGCCCTCAGTTCTGACTACTTTCCCTCTCTTCGTTATCATCCAGCTACACTTCTCCATTCTGATGTCATTGCTGCATATCGATGTCCTGTTCACTCTTGTTCACAGCTCGGCGTCATCCATATAGAGGAGGTGGCTGACAATTGATCCATTCCGTAGTTGGTATCCATAGCCAGTCTTTTTAATGATCTCACTGAGGGGGTTCAGGCCTATGCAGAACAGCAGTGGGGACAGCGCATCTCCTTGGTGATCCCGCACTTGATGGTGACTTGTGCATGTGGCATGGACAGCTTGCTGTACTTCTTGGGCACCTTCTTCATTGCACCTTTCTGCAGTTCTGATTGTTGGTTAACCTCCCTCCATGTTACCTTGATCTTGCCCTTCTCCATGGAGGGTACTGCTCCTTGTGGCTGTTCACCTTGTTGACAAGCATCTCACTGATCACCGCTGCTGTAGTGCAGATCAGCTGGTTAGTCTCAGTAATGCTTGCAGTAGGTATTATCCATAGTACTTATATTTTATATATTTTATATTTCTTATATATTTTTTGTCTAATGTGCTATAACTCAGCTTAATATGCACCCACTAGGTGGAATTCACAAGTGTAAAGTGTTATCTTTTTGTTTATTTCTTCAGCTATTAGCAGCTGGTGGGGATCCTACATGAAGCTCATGGTTCAACAAAAAGACGCATGTCTCTTAAGTGTTAGTATTTGTTCAAACAAACCTACCCAGAATTAACCTTTCACAATATAAAACATAAACATGACTTTTAAAATGTTGTGACCCTTCAACAAGTTACCATCCATGAACTTAATAAATGAAATACTGCATTTATATCATGAACCAATATATAACTAATTCTAGATACATGTATTTTGGCTCCCACATACACAAAAATACCTTGACACCATGGGATCAATAGCATTTCCCTCTATTAGCTGCTTAATTAAGCTTCTGATGGATTGCATTTCAGATCAATAGCTGAATTGGTAGAAAAGACCCCTCACCTCAATTAACATGGGTAAAATCAATAACAGTAAGCCCTGGTCCCTGAATGATAAATAAAGGCAATATATATACCTTGAAGGCACATGTTAGGTAATTTAATGCAAGCATTTTAGTCAGAGGGGTGGTTAAGGGAGCAGTAGGAGGGCAGGAATGACAAGGTTTGGGATAATTATGGTGACTGTTCTCAGCAACAGTGTTAACCTCACAGAGTATGGGCCTAGCTTGGAAGTGCTAAGAGGCTTACCTGCACACGAAACCAGTATCTGTGACATTGCATGTACACACAAATACAAATGAGCAGACCTAAGCCCTTTTTTAGCACATGCCCCCCACCCCACTTCAGTCGCCACACACACATTATGCAGTCACTCTGTGTTTTCTCATTAAGACATATGAAAGGCTTCTAAAGACTCATGGGAAAATTCCATTAGTGCTCTGTCAAGCCTAACCCTTTACTCATGCTCACACCAAGCGCTAAGTGTGTTTGCAATGGTTGTCACTGGACTAAAACACACATTAACATGCCGTAGGTAAAGCCAAAGGGACTTGGAATCAGAAAATGGCTTAAACCGTGGATCAATGCTGCTATGTGACTAAGGAGAATTAACAACCAGCAGCAACAGAAATTGCATAACTAGTTTGATACAAACGTAAGAGAAAGGTAAAGGCCCATGCAGCAACCTTTGAATAAATACGAGAGGACAAACATTTGGTTTACAGATTAAACTATTCCACATGGGCTTCACTGACCTTTAAATAAAACTAAATGAAGTTATGAAGGTGGTGTTATGTTGCCCTCAGTCACCTGAAGTCCGGTTGGCAATCTCCTGGAAACAAGCGTTCTCCGGGGAAACATGTGCATTCCCTTACCAGCTGGCGAGCAGTTGTTGGAAGTTGCTGGCAGTTGCTAGGTAAAATTGGATGCAAAGAGACAAAAATAGATAAATAAAAAAAACATATATGTGTTTGTTTGGGTTGCAGCTGTTCTCTGTGATTACACCTAAACACTCCCAGTAACCTCAAGCAGCAACAAGAACGATTTTGTGAGATGACAATACAGTTATTTATTTATTTTTTTTTAAAAACACTGGATTTAAAAAAAAATGTTTTTTGTTTTTTAATTATTTGTGTCTTTTATTTGCAACATTTTAAGAAAAAATAAAAGTAAACTAAAATTTTATCAGATAATTAATTGATAATATGTAACCTTTGTTACTACCTATTAAAGTCTTCATTTAATATTATGTCTGGACAGATGTAATTATAAACTTTAACTTGACTGAACTAGCAGAGATGGTAACTGTAGCTTGTTTAATTCTCGAGGCTTCGGTAAATGATGAATCAGTTCTGAATCTTTCAGTGCATGCAGTAGTTTTTTCAAATGCATTATGTGAAATTATCCATAATAGAAGACATAGTAGTGCTTCCGTCACCTGCTATAATTTTATTTTTGAACCGCTGAATTCCTATTTTCTAACAACTGCAGGAACACAACAAAGAAAAGAAGACAGGAAATGACGTCCAGGGAGAGGCTTTGATTTTCAATATGTACAGATTGTACGAGCATAAAACAGAAGAGCAGGTCATCAGAGAGGCTCAGACGTGTAGACAGGACAAAAGAGTCAATTAATAAGGGGTTGCAGACTATGCCAGAAGACAAATGAGGCTTGCATATCTAAAAAAAAAAAAAAAAAAAAAAAGAGAGAGAGAGAGAGAAAAAAAAAACACAATACATTTCATTGAACGAGGTCCCAGATATGACAGTTCAGAGGACAGCTCTTACCTAAAACACTTTCTTTAATGGCGTTATCACTGAAGAACAATTGTCCTCCTGACATTGGGGAAAGGTGCTAATGGCTTGCATTCCATTATGGGTAGAGACAGAAAACGAGGCAGATTTTGGCTGGTCCAACTCCAGTAGCAATATGAAAAAGTGAACCGTAATTCATTAGTAAAATAAAGCTTTAAGAATGTGCTTAATTTAAGCTAAAATGAATGTGGGCACAGATGAGTATTCTAAAACTAAAAGTGAAATAGATTAAATTATAAATTATATATTCAATTATTTATGCATTGGTTTGTTGCTGGTCTGCGGCGCTTTAGGCTTGTAGGCATCACACATGATTATTCATTTAGAATTTCAGCATTAATTACTAAGCGATTAAAGGTTCTGGTTTCATCTTTTGATCCAAATATTAGATGAAAGCTCGACAACTGATATAAATAAGATTAAGTAGGGGTGTGAAACGAAAGACTTATGGTTTTACGTCAGTATTAAAATTAAATGAATCATAATGAATTTAGTGTAGAAACATTAAAACTCCACCGTAGAAGTGAAAACGTGATGTAAAGTAGGCAGACTGAAACTTTTCTTTGTCAAAGTTAGTTGTGGTAAAATTATACTGAATCTGTGGAACCCTCAGATAATGAAAACCATAGTTCCAAAAGTTACAGCATCATCATCCACTAAATACAACTAAAGTAAACTATACTTATCAAACTAATTTTAATGTTATAATTTTACTATATTTACTTTTTACAACTTGTAATGCCCCATGAGTTGGTTTCTTGTATTTTTGGATGGCCTCCTATTCCACTAAAATAACAGAAAAAGGTAAACAGATTGTTTGAAGTGAGAATATTGTGTTTGTTTGCATTGCTCTTTCTTTTCCCTTTATTTGTTTTTCTTCAAATGCTTCCTGTCCATTATAGTACGACACGGCAAATCATTTTTATTTTATTTATATACTATCCTTTTTTTCAGCTGACCAGTTAAAATAAGTCTCAAGGAAACTGGCTACTCACAAAGCTGACCTCTTTGTGAACTTTGCAGGATGCCAACTCATAAATACACAGCTTACAGCTACACAGCATAATGCGCCTCCAGCAGGAGAACATTCTCTTCTTCAGTGTGATCACCACATATTGAGCCCTCCATTTAATGTGAGTGAATCAAGCTCTCCTGGGGCTAGATGTATAAATTATATACAGACCTCACACATTCTTGCAAACGTGTGTACACATTTACTATAGAGAAAAGGTGATGTGCAAACAAAAGCCAAAATTTAATACTATGAGCCATTTGCTGCATCATTTTCATATTGATGTTATCATATTATTATTATTATTATATCTGCTATCTGCTATCGTATTGATAACAGATGGCTCACTCATATAGGTAACTGTTAATAGTTAGGTAAATGCTAACTGCTAATAAATGGAAACTAACAGTCAGGTTACCATTTATGGTAACTCTTTAATACTTCAGTCTTGTTGAAGTTTTACTGACCTCACAAAATTTGTCATAAAGACCAGGGTGTAGTTCCTAAAGATGCTTTGACAACATTGTTGCTGCTGTTGATGTGTTCAGCTGCTAGTGGGAGGGGTGGACACTGTTGTTATCAGTACTGTATCAAATAAATGTATCAGTTAGTATCTCAGGATCAATTTATTTGGTTAATCTACTCAAAACTACAAATACTGCCTGCTGTACTTAGTACTAATAGGTACAGCAGGTACTAAAAAAATCTGAAAACTACATTTTCACATTTTTGCTATCAAGAGGTATTCTAAGTATTGACTCTGTCACATCCCTCACAGCAAGAAAGTCCTGGTTTAGAATTCACAGGGTGGTTGGTTGCTTTTGTGAGACGTTTGCATGTTCTTCCTGTGCCCAAGTAGGTTCTAGCTTCCCTGGCAGGTTTCTCTAATGCGTGGATGCATAGATTCACAAGAGAGATGTGACTTTTGAGGATACGTTTAATAAGTACTAACAAATTTGGCTTTGGATGTAGAGTTAAGGGGACGGCTGTGTAAGCTTGAGAACAATCACCTGAAACAAGCCTCTCCTGTGACACAGCAAAAAACTGTGCGTCTTAAAAATACCCTTCTCTTTGGAGAAGCAATCAAGTTTTTTTTGTTTTTTCTTTCTGAAAGGCTTTGATGAAGGATATAATTCCCTTACACGCACTGAACACTTAATGAATGCGTTTTTACAGCCAGACAATGCTACTTTTTAAATAGTTTGTTGTACTCATTATAGCACACATCTATAATTCAATGTACTTCATAATAGCTTTTCTATACTGTTTGCATTATTACCTATGTGGCCCATTAGCTTGACAAGGATTGCAGAACATCAGAGCAGTGGAAATGCAAACAAGCACCGAGCTGTGCAAAGGCAAGTTAAACTTTTCAAAATGCTTTGTTTGTGTTATTAACATTTTCTTCTACTTTTCTACTTTCTTCTACTCAGCTTTATTAAAGTAAGTAAAACAATACAAAACTGTTAAATACATGTTCACAGTTTTTTTTCAGAAAACATTAATTTGTGTTTGATTATGATACAGTAGCTCAGAAGTACAGAGTTATACACTCTGCAGTTCTCAGTAAATTAGAGCCTAGTTCTTTCCTATAATGCAGAACAGATGAGAACTTCAGTCAGGACCCTACCACCCAGAAAAGCATAGAGGGAACAGCATATGTGACATTAGATGTGTAAGTGATATGATATATGAGTAGTTTATCTAAAATGGAGGTGGGTTGAGTATTGTCCCCCCAGCGGGAATTACCTATTTGATGTGTGGAAGACCATCAGCTGAATCACTGGCTCATATGGGCTGGCAGAGATGCTGGGATTGGACTTGACTCAATGGTCTCCCTGAACTAATGTTGTGCCAGACTTCATAAAAATACACCTCGGAAGAAATTAAAAGTTGATTAAATTGCACATTACTGTTGTATTGTTGTGCTGTTGTATTTTTTTATATTAATGCTTTGCAAAATTTATATTATTAATCGTGAAAAGACTTGTGCAATTTTGAAATAGAAAAAAGAAAATCTTGGTTGCAGCATGTTGAAAAAAAAAACATTTTACAAGTTAGATAGTAATGTGTATGAGACATTTGTATGATGTAGCTTGTGACTGCTAATCAGCCAACAATTTGCCTTTGCTATATTTACCTAAAGAGATCTTTAGGTATCTACACCTATGCAGCGTCTATTTACATTTTTACATGTATAACACTTTTATTCATGGAGGTTCATATGTGAAGATAGACACACAAAGACAAGTCAAAAGCAGTTACATAACATTTCCCTTGTCAAAAGATTTAGTCAACAGATCTATCTCACTAGTGTCTGATTTGGTTAGGCAGCCCAGACTGTCAGCTGTTACACAATGAGCTCTGGGCTTCCTAGCCGACAACACTTTTTTATTATTTACCACCACTGTAGAACTGAGCAGTCTAAAATTAGGCATCACAGACAATGTAATGTATCAATTTGAAATGACAGCATAAAATAATTAAGATCAGATTTTTTTATGTGGTTGTGGAAGAGAGAAAGAAAAAAAAAAGCATGCATGAGTTGGCATTTGTGCTTGAGGGGTTTTGGGAAGGAATATAATATATTCACAAACACACTTCTGTACCCTGTATGTTTATTCATACATGAGAGACGGCGATCACATCCACATTTATGTGTATTTTTAACACAAGTCTTATGCTGATTGACAACTCTGGCAACTAAAAATTTTAATACAAGAGCTGATCAAAGTAGCAAAGTATGCACTGGCCCTGTGTCTACCCTCGCAAAGACAGACCAGTACTTTAAGTTTCAGCTTATTGTCATACACACAGTAAAGAAACACAATGCAATACAAATATATAACACACACACACGCATATATAATAAAATTTCAGCTCTGCTACCTCTTCTTGCCTTCCTTCTTTTCCCCCCTAATACGTGTCATGCTCTTATTGTAAGAATCATGCATTTGGCAGTGTTGTGCTACTACCACCTGTCCCTGCCACATATATGCAGGCCATCTGTCCATCATCTCTTTTTCCCCCCTTTTTTTTCCCTTATATATGCAGGCCATCTGTCCATCATCTCTAATTAACTAAAGAAAACAGAGCTAGTGATTCATTCTGTGCTGTAGGGTCCTGCTACCTCCAAGAACTCCTCAGGGAACCGCCACCTCTAAAGTAACATGTAAACGGCTTTCTCGTCTCTCTCATATTGAGCTTACAATTAAGCATTTCCTGCAAGCGCTCTGGCTCTAAAATCTGGCCATGCCACATCACATTATGCATGGAGATTGAAACCCCTCTCCTGCTTTGGATAAATTCCGTATCATTACCTTCTCTTTTACGTTGGCACTGGAGCGTGGATTGCTAATGGCTGCATGTAAACAAAGAGTAGCTGCTTTTCTTCTCTCGAAGTTGTGGTTAGAAAACAGTGCTGCTACACACACAGACACACACGTATTGTGCGTTGGTACACATGTATATGTATATACCTTACATACATCATGATCATATTTAGAACCATTTTTTCTAAGTTATCTTAGAATGTTTTTTGTTAGCGTAACAAATCTACAGTCGCAATTTTATAGAGAGTATTTGAATAGAAACAGGTATAGCAACAGTAGCTCAGTTAGTTATGTGATCGGTCATCATGCTGAGTTACTTAAACAAAAGATTACATCCTCCTCCATCCACAAGAAAAGAAAAAAAAAATCTTAGTTACATGAACGCCTTTGACTATCATTCATTTTATGAAGTTCGTTCGCACTCCATTATCCTGAAAATCTCTGAATTCACTGAAATGTAAAACACTTTGGATAAAAGCATCTTCAGAATCACATATGCAATTCATTTGCTGTAATAATCTCTGTGGTATTTATCAAAATGCCAAACACATCGCCTCGTGGCCAAGGAACTTGGAAACTAAAGACAACAGAATACTTATTGTTCAGTTGTTTTCAAAAGTTTCTTTAAAGTTGAAAGACCACGAGGACCTGCCCTTGTTCCTAAGTTATATTTTGTATATTTTGTTCTCTTCATATTGTTTAAGCTATTTTCTGTTTTATCTAGTACTTTGGGTTTGACTGCTCCTACGTAGTATTGTGCATCTGTGTCTAATTGTGTTCTCTCTGTGTGTGTATGTAAGCAGTGTCCCCTTGTCCCTTTGCCCCATCAAATTTATCTTCATTTTCTGTGACTGACGTTGTCAGTTCTGCTGGTTGTTGCTTTGGTTTGCTCCTTCTGGTTTAGTTTGCCTAATCAGTGTGATCTGCAGCGGTACGAACCTTTCATTTTTTAAGTAATTTAACATTTACCTGAAAGACTAAAAAGACTCTTGAAACGGCAACTTTCACTGTGGGAAAGCCACCTTGCACTTATTTACTACATATAGAAGTTTGTTTAATGGCCAAAACCCACATAAAATTGATCTCTTTTGTATTTTTAATGGTGCAGATAAGCAGACATGCAGTTTCCTGCATTCTCAGAAGGAATAAAAGGTTGTTTTCAGTTCAGATTTAAACCCTTCTTTACCCCTCCTTCAACTCTCCATCACAGCAAACCAATTGCACCTAATGCAGCTTTAGCAACACCTCATAATGGAAACAATTCTTTATTGCAGGCGTGTGCGCGTTTGTGTGTTTGTGTGTCTGGTACTGTGTATTATGTATGACAGTTTTTCCCTAAACACAGATAAAATTGCAATCGTCGCCCAGCAAGGAAGTGGCTGATTTTATGGTATTGGATTTGTTTGCAGGCACGAAAAAAAATAAAATGTGTGAAGACACAGTGTGTGTGTCTCCCAGGGGACCTCCACAGGCCCTAATTGCAGTGGATTGCAACTCACTGCGGTTACCATCGGTTGCAATCTTACAGAACCCTCATTTTCATTGGTTTGCATCTCCATGTGGCAAGCATAAGTGCATTTTATCTGATTCAACAGTAATTCTTAACTGCTTAGACACACTCACTAAAGACCTGACACTATAGCGCATTTGTTCAGTTTGGTCTGTTTTTGAAAAAGCGATGCTTACCTGTATGTGGAGACCTTCACAATGCCTCATCCTGCAGAGACTGCATCTTGATCAATATGACACCATAACTGTAGTGAACCTTGGACCACGCTGTATTCTTCTGCTTTGTGGCACACACACTCACTCTGCTGAAACAGAAGCATTAACAGGCTCGCAGTGTTTGTCCTTGACAGTAGAAAATCTTGACTGAGGGATCAGTTCATTATGTAACATTTTTATGAAATATTCTGGTACCTTTTCCTTAGCTCAAACAGCAGTATTATGGTCTGCCACCCTACCTTCTGCCCTGAATGATCAAAGATGATGAATGGCTTTACAAATCTTTTCAGAGCTACCCACTCATTACTAACAGATGCATTAAAAAGGAACATAACACCAAACTGAGAATGTTGTTTGTCCTTTGCTAGCTGCTTGTCTTCCACAACACCAAAACTAGTGTAGTGAAAACAGCTTTAGTACATCCATGCATTACTGAACTATGGAATCAACATGTTGTTAGCATATTTTTTATCTCTTGGCCCTAAATGACAGTCTTGGAAAAGGTTTTTGGAAAAAGTATAACATTTAAAATCAGAGTTTCTCACCAGCATTCATAATATGCTTTTCAAGAACAGTTTCCTTTTATTACAAAACTGATTACTAATATAACACTGTGAACATTATTGGTATTTATCAGTATTGACATTTAACAGTAGTATATCATCAGTCTCACAAAATTAGCCTTGAAAATTTCACATCACACAGTTTTTACATCTGTATTGGAGTCTGGGGGCTCTGCTTTGTTTCTCGGCACATTATACTCGGCAAGTGCCAATCAATAAGACAGCATGAAACTGAGGGCAGGAAATTGAATTGCAGTTGTGGATTTGAATGTGTGTTTGGCCTCCTCGTGCACAATACGAACAAAGAATGGGACCTACTTGTAAAAACACTGCTCTATATGCAGTGCTGGTCAAAACCTCATCAGTTCTTTAAAAGCAAATCTTGCAGTCAGCAGTGTTAAGGATTTGAAAAGGGATGTGCTATGGAAAGTAAAGAAATGTGATACTTTTTTTTTTGCCTTAGACACAGCAAACAGAAAACAGATCCAGAATTCACTTTAAAAGGGTGTGGTAGAAAATCCCATCTAATGACAGAAAGTGCACTAAATTACAGATTCAGATAGTTTGTGTTTTCAGCTATGCTCTTGTTTCCTCTGTCAGTCAAGAACAAGAAACTGAAGCTAAAATTTGCCCATGCTCAACAAAATCGGATGTTGCCTGGTTTGTTCTAAGTCTTGGTTTTTCTTGCAACATTTCAGAACTGGGGATAATCAACATGAGACATGGATCCATATTATTTTGAATGACTGGTTCAGAATGGAAGTGGTGGTTTAATGATCTCGAGGATATTTTCTTGGCACACTTTGAATACACTTAGTACCAAATGAGCAGTTGACCATGTCCATCCCTTTGTGACCACAGAGTACCCATCTTCTGATGGTTGCTTCCTGCAGGCTAACATGCTGCGTTACAAAACTCAAATCCTCTAAAGCTATTTTTTTGAACAAGTTCGAACATGATAGTGAGTTCATTTTACTGAAATGACCTGTGCAGTCACCAGATCTCCATCCAAATGATCACCTTTGGAATTGGGTGGAATGGGACAGTTACATCATTGATTAGCAGCCAAAATGTGCAGCAACTATGTGGTACTATCATATCATTCAGTGTTCGCTTTCCTGTAATCGCATGACATTATCAGTATTGCAGTAATGTCATGCATTACTGTACTAAATTCAATAATTACATTTATGTTGTGACTTGCATTGCAAAGTTTCTGCACTAATCTGCACATTGTGGAGAGAAAGAGGGAAAAAAATGCAACAGCGAAACACTGCTAACAAAACTTTGGCCTTATCCAAGTGACTTCTGTTTAGGCATTTTATAGCTTTCAGCTTTCCTACTTTCCTTTGCATCCAGACAAATCTCTGTGCATTACATCATGCCTGCCAGAAGAAGTGAGCCACGGGCAAACACTTGCTCCTGGGTTTTCATTCCAGCTATTCAACTGCTTCGGACCTCATTTACTTGGGCTCCGCTGCTGACAGCCTCTGCGTGCCTGCCTACAGAAACCCTTCCCCATGCTCATTCCAACAGTGTAACAAGTAAGCTCTACTCCCAACACTTGCCTCATTCAGTATTAGTTCTCCAGACCAGCTTGGTCTAACATTTGCTCTCCCTTCTTCCAGCAGATCGCCCTTTGTCGCTTTCACCATTTTAACTGTAAATGAGTTCTTTCACTGTCTTTCAGTTGTTTGGGTCTGCTCTTTTGGGTCAATTCTTGGCCTCTTATGACAGTAATATACTGCATTACTTTAAATGTACTGTGAAACGCATTACTTTTTTGAGTAAAACTCTCTGAGACATGTTTCCAACAACTTATGTCATGAATAATTAAGGCATTTCTAAAAGGCAAAATGGGGTTCAACTTGGGACTACCAAGGTGTACCTAATAAAATGTCTGGTGAGTTGTTTTGGGACCGATATTTTTCTAACATATTACAAGACAAACAAATCAATATATTGCTCTATAGTTGTCTAAACATGTGCATGTCTGCATTTACTGCAAAATACAGTTCTGTCCTGTACTTAATGTAAACACTTTCTGTGATTAAAAGCAGATTTAATAGAATTTACATAATGCAAATATCAGCATCTGGACGTATGCTGTGTGTATTGTGTGTATGTGTGTGCAACATTTCACTTACCTGCCATTGTGCTCAAGGTTAATGTATACAGAGATAATGGAGAAGATTTTCTGGAAAGCATCCCTGTGTCTGTCGGGAAAGCGCGACTACATTGCATTACGGAGCTCATCAGCATGATGGAACAAGCTCCTTAACATCTCTTTACAACATGTACGTACCTACACACACAACACTACCTTTTAACAGGTTGACAGCGCTGTGCTCACACACTTACAGGCTTTCACTCTGCACTTCACCACCCACAGTACCCGTAACCCCACAGGTTCAATCCTATGTAGCACAGTTAACCTCAGATATTCTGAAACATGAGTGCCGCATACAGAATGCAGGAATGGCTGTGTCATCATTATCTGTTTTATCTGCTTTTAAGTATAGTGCCATTGAATGATACTTACTGTGAACATACAAATATTAAGCACTATATCTCATCTCCATAACACAAATAGCATATTAACAAAGAAAGACTGATTTATTTTTTATTTTATTTTAAATGATCACACACAATGATTTTGTATTTCATCTTTATTTTGTTTTGTTTTTTGGTATTTTTTTAGTTGTCTTTGATGTCCAGATAACTCGGTATTGTTTCCTCTTATTTGCTGAAAGCTGTTTCCACAGTGAAGGGCACATGGCCATTCTCTACCATGAGCATGCCCTGGGCAGTAAAATGGATATGCCAGTGGCCATCATTGCCCCCAGTTGCCCCTGAGGTCCTGCCCACTCCAGGGAGTTACTGGGTTGTCTGTGTGTCCATATGAGCAGATGGAGAATATATGAGAAGGCAAAGGGTAGGCAGAGAATGCTTGCACTGCATATTCTAAGTGCATAGCCAGTGCTAAGAGGAGAAATGACAAAGGAGAGAAAAAAACAGAAACAGGAACAAAGTGTGAGAGTCAAAAGAATAGAGACAGAGAGGTCCCATGCTTTATCTATTCATATACTTTTAAGTAGACTGTATATATCAAGGGATAGCTACTGATCATGATTGGATGGCCGCTCAGATGGATCATCGTTTCCTGGGATTTAAGGCCTCTCTCCCTCCGCCGTCCCCCCTTGCTCTCCCATCCGTGAGGAATCTGAATTGTCTCCTAACCAAAAAGCATGCAGCTCATTTTTCAACGCCAATATCCCTTTACAGCAAAGTTTCAAGGGAACCCTCTCACGCTTGTTCCATATTAGATGACACTCTTAATCCAATTTGGTTGAAAGCGTGTTCTTTTTCCTTTTTCTGCATCTGCCCCCCACCTCCACCCCCTTCCATTAATAGCGTGTGTAATAGCCTGCGTGCATGGCTGTGCACGGAGGACAGCATTTCACATGTGCAAATTTGTGTGGGCATGGTGAGTTGTGTGGGTGTGTGTCATGTCTCTGCAGTGATTAGCTTAGGCTGCTGGGTCTCTCAGGACTTGTGCTACGCTGTGTGTTCTGCTTGCCAAGCACAGTTAAGACTACACTCAAACTCCCAGCACTGTGCCATGGTGGGGAAAAAATGAGTTTTTCTCTGTTGATTTGTTGTGAAAGGGGAGAAAACACACATAGACACACAGACAGCCACACTGCCTTAAGAAAAAAAAACTCTTAAGGCCATCCACACTAAGTATACACCGGCAGCAATCTCTCATGGTCAGCTTTGAGTCATTTACAGACACTAGGTGAGGTGAAATCCAAAAGAAATAAATACACATAGCTCATATGTATGATGAGCTTTATGGTACTTTATAGGCATTGGTTTGAGAAATTACCAAATGACATCTCCCGAAAAACCATTGTGATAGTTGTAAATTAAATGGTATAAGGCTTCATGATCCAAACTCTGTCTCAGTAAGAACTCAATTATAAACAAGACCTTTTTTCTGATTAAATGAGTGACATCTGACATTTCTGTGTAAATCACTGATAGGGTGTCACCGAGGTGGTCTGCTTGTTTTGATTAGTCTCCCTCCTCTCGCAGCATTTAAGGGCCCTCCAGATTTTCAAGCGGATCTCCTTTGTTACCCAAGGAATTAAAAATAGAAAAAAGAAAGAAAGGAAAACAACAAAGTGCAGCACACTGCTATCTGACTGGAATTAAATATTTTCTGTCTGTATGAAGCTGAGTGAATATTTGTATATCCACTGGCCCGCTTTAGGTTCCAATGTTTGGACGCGCTCTAATCGGGCTCATAGAATTAAGTCTTTTTTTAGGAGAAAAAAGGAAAAGTTACTAAAATGAGTCAACAAAAATACTTGCTCATTTTACCGGGTTTCACTCAGAGCTTTGTCTATAGTGGAGAAAAGGAGGATATTGCTTGTGAACGCTACACCCTGACTAAATTGATTTTGGTTTGGGGTGAAGGTTTTATCAAAGCTTCAAATCCTCAGAGAAAAGGATAAGTCTAATCAGAATGTTTTTCTGTCGGGATTAGTGGTTGCGAGCCTCTCCTTCTGCCTCCCGTTCTTTTAATCTAGCTTCTTCATGTACATATGTTTTACTTTGCTCTTGTGCATTTTTCCTTATTGGCCTTTTTAAAACAATATATATATATAAAACGTTTGTCCTTTAAACACAGAATGTCACCAAGTGATTGGTGGTTTTTGACTTGCTCTGTTTTTTAGCTTCAGTCTCTGAATTTTATGGTATTTTTTGCATATTTGAACACTCCTCCTTTTTCTTATGCCAGCTCATTTTCTGCCCCTTAGCCCGTCTCACCCCTGCGACACATATTTTTCGGTCTGCGTGTGGATAATTCATCCATTATCCTGTGTGGTTTTCTCTCCATTACATCCACTCTTATCTGTTTTGTCATGTGCCCTCTTATTTCTCTTGGTCGCTAACTAGGGCCTGAGTAGCCTGTATGGGCAATGATCATTTAGATGTAATAATGTCTTTCTAACAAGCAAGAAACAAGCTCTTTATGGGGGCTGATAATAAGATCATGGTGCCCACGTCACAATGGTTACTCTATAGTCTGTCATTTTAAAACGTTTGGTTTTATAGAGAGTAGCATTGCTTTGGTGGAATGTGCAAATTGTTAGTTTTAGATTACATTTTTTTTTTCTTTTAAACAAACCCAACACAAAGCCCTTTGTGTAATCACAACATCTAGTCCTGAAAAAATAGTAATTATATGCTAATAAATCATAGTTATTGCATGTTTCTTTCTAATAGTTTTGGTGATTGGGTAAAACTTGCTACGAGATGTGGAAGGTTGTAATTATCTTTTAATGTACATATCATCCTTTTAGATTAACCAAATAAAAATCCTGAATAGCAAATTATGCTCATTGGCCACTTTGTTAGTAACACCTGTTAACCTGCTTGTAAACACAAATATCTAATCAGCCAGTCGCATGCATGCAATTCAATGCATTTATGCATGTAGACATGGCCAAGAGGACCCGCTGGAAATCAAACCAAGCATCATAAAAGCATAGAAGGGTTGTCTTATCTTCTTCATCTCTAGTGTTGATAGGAAACGGGTGGAAAAAGAGAAAATATCTAGTGAGCAGCACTTTTCTGAGGGCTGGTGATGCCAAAGGTCAGAAGAAAATGGCCAACTGCTTTGAGCTGATAAGAAGCCAAGAACAACTCAAATAACCACTTACTATATTACAAGCAAGCTATGCGGAAAAGCATCTATGAATACACAGCATGTCAAACCTATAAGCCAATGAAGTAGCAGATGATGACTACACAGGGTGTCACTCCTGTCAGTTAAGAACAGGAAACTGAGTCTACATTTCACACAGGCTCGTCAAAGTGGAATGCAGAGGACTTGTTTGATGAGATGTGACTTCTTCTGCAACATTTGGATGGTAGGACCAAATTGTAAATGTCATGAAAACATAGATCCAGTGTACATGACTACAGTGTACCACCAATCTTCTAATGGCTGCTTCCAGCAGGATAACGTGCCATGTCACAAAGCTCATGTCAACTCACACTGCTTTCTTGAACATGGCAATGAGTACACTGCACTCAAATGGCCTCCACAGTCGCCAGATCCCAATCCCGTAGAGCACTTTTGGGATGTGGAAGAGTGGGAGATTGCATCATTGATGTGCAGTCAAAAAATCAGCAGCAACTGCATGCTGTCATGTCAATGTTTGGAATATCATGGAATGTTTCCAGCTCCACAAAGTATTAAGGCATTACGGCAGGTCTAAAGCCAAAAGGGTACCAGCGAAGTGTATCCAATAAAGTAGCCAATGAGTGTTCATGCATCATATTGAGGAGAGATCTGATTTTTCCAACACAATGTAGTGCAATATTTTCATGTATTTCAAAACGCTGCAATAATTCATCATACCTTTTCAAAAACCATATTTCTCTTTTTGAAAAAAATAAAATCAGTTTTTTGATGAAAACAAAGGTGACCAACCACGTAACATACTTGTATGGTAGCTTCTTTGTTTATTTGTTGTTAAATAAATAAATAAAACAAGATACTAAATTCCTTTGCCCAATGTGTTGTGCGAAAACATCAACACATTTTCATTTCGTAAAGAATGAAGCACAGCAGTGTTGAACATGGAGCCACCAGAAGGAGGAAAAGACCTCAGACGACGCTTGTGGATGTAACGGAGGAGGACACGCAGAGGGTTGGTGTGTCAGAGGAGGATGCAAGGGATAGGGTGAGATGGAGGCAGATGATCTGCTGTGCCGACCCCATTAAAAGGAGCAGCTGAAAGAAAAAGAAGACGACTGAATGAAGCAAAAGTAACTAGTGCTGATATTAAGTACAGAAAACTGATACTCTTGCAACAGTAGCTCTTGCTTTATAGAGTGACTGAAAGCTACTTGTGGCATTTGGCTGACATGACAATGTCTGTATCCAACTTTGTTTTCATGGTTTTATTGCTGATGCGGAAAAAGCAGTTGTGTATTTTATGTGTTAGGCAGTATAAGGTCATGGCAATGAAGAGAAAAAAATATAACCTTACAAATGGCCTGTATTTATATAGCGCTTTACTAGTCCCTAAGGACCCCAAAGCGCTTTACATATCCAGTCATCCACCCATTCACGCACACATTCATACACTGGTATGAATGGTTCTAGGCTATAGGATAATCAGCAAAGGGCTGTTTTCATACTACATTATGATGCACAGCATATACCTTTGCCCATCTGCTTGTTAATAAGATTCCAGACACATCTAAAATAAGTTGATACATTCTCATCTTAAGGTAAACCGTATTTAATGTAATTTAATTTCAGCAACAGTTTGACGACGTGGCTATTGGATTGATTCAGTGAAGTATGAGCAGGAAATATGTTTATTGCACACCAGCTTTTGATGAAAATAATCTCAAAGAAAAATTTATAATGGCGTTCATTATGCCAGGTGAACAACTCGAGGTTGTCAGTTTTTTTTCTGTGCTGTCAAAGAATGAAGAATGATAGAAGCACCTGCAGAGTCGATAAAGTAACATTTTACTACAGCCCTGAAGAAAACAATCTTCGGTCTGAGTAATGAAGCACTGACATATCAAATCAATTTAGGTGAAAAATCGTTGCAGTTGTTATCATGTAATAATCACAAACTATTGCACAAAACATATTTATCAGGTACGACAGCACCAAAGATTTACATTCCTACCCATCACCCTACTGGCATACAATAATCCAGAAAATCGGATTATTATACAATCCAATTATGGTTCATAATCTGAGCCTAGAAAGACTTTATTGGCCTTTGTGTTGTGTGGCTGCAAGATGGTTTAGTTAATACTAAGCTTTACAACTGTTCTCTCTCTCTCTCTCTCTCTCTCCCACTCTGTGTATATATTGCACTGCTGTTCAGTCCTCAAAAAAAAAAAAAAGAATAATAAAAAATAAATAATGAATAATGATAATATTCATATTCATATTTACTGGCCAATCAGTCCAAGCCTTGCTTGCCACAGTGTCTCTTTGAACAACAAAATAAATGGCCATCCACACTGATCATTAGAAGTAAATAGTTCTGATAACAAATAATTATGCATAGGATTTTTTCACATCCTCAAAACTTCAAAAGAGATGCCAGGACTACATCTGATGTGATCTAAACACAAAAAACAAAGAAAATGTACAAAAGCAATGGTAAACAGATTCATACAAGCATCTCCTTCTAGAAGCTTCTTGTGTCTGTACTTAAGATGTGATTCTTGAAGGTGTGCGCTCCTCGTCACATTCACAGAGATGACATATCAAAGGTTCAAATCATCCCACTTCAACACAAACCAGTGGAAGATGTTAACACACCTTCTACTTATTTATCTCAGAAAAAATATCCATTAGCACCAAGCATGTATCCTTAATATAGATCTAAACTACATGACCGTTAGCTGGTACATTTAGAGATGGAGGATGAAAAAAGACATCTTTACAGTTTTATGAAAAGATTTTTTTCAGAAGTATGATACAGAAAACTTCTTTTCTGTTGTGCTATCTTAGGAATTAATTAGTAACCAAAATGTTCAAGTCTTGCATGTGTATCCACCATTACTGCAGTGAAAATTCCCTGAAATAAATACTGTTCACTTTACTGCTTGCTGTATACAGACTGCAGAATCGCCTTGGAGACCCCAGCAACTTGGAGGCTCTGTGCCCCACTGGCCTCTGATAGATTCCCAGCGCGCAAGTCTCTGCCTCATCTTCTCTTCATTACTTCTTCTCATCTCTTGTGCTTTCCTTAATCAGAGAGGAAACTGAAGTCCACATAAATATGTGTGATTCACGTAAAGAGTCATTTTTGTTAACTGGTGCTTTAAAAGGTTTCTGATCCGAATCAAAAAGTCTGTTATTAACAGATATGTTAATAAATGCACAGTGAAACACTACTGGAAGCATGATTGAGAAAAGGATAGATCATAGAAAAAAACAGCCACCCACACACTTGTAGTATCCAGCTATTCCAGTTAAATTGTTGTGAAGTTCAAGGCTTCTGCTTTATTATGTGTGCTTGTTGTTTATATTTCGGGCTGTGACACTGAATGTGGTATCATTAGTGCCGTCTCCCGTTAGCCACTCCTCATTCCCTTTGTTTCTTTTCATCAGTCCTTGTTTCTCTTGTGTTTTCCTTCCTCTTTTTCTGACTTTACTTTCATCTCAGATCAGAGCAACAAAGTCATAGTTTTCAACCTCAACCACTTTCTTGACTTTCTCCTCTAAAAGCTGGCTGTGTCAAGTCTGCCACTTCTTCTCTCACATCATTATTCCCTTTCCATCCACCTTTCCATCCATCCTTTCATCGTGCATGTCTTCCCTCTTCCACAGCTTTCTGTTATCATCCATTTTTCCTGTACTCTGGCACTTTAGTGTTTTCCTCCCTACCTGTTTCTGTTCCCCTTCATCTCCTGCTCCTCCGTGGCTCTCTCATATGTTCCCATAATGAGGTCCTGCTCTCAGAGGACTAGATCCATCTCCCCCGCTAGGAGTAAACAAACAATCCCGCATCATATCTGGCATGACCTTCAACCTATCAGAGGCCAGATCAAAACAGGAAGTGAAGGAGAGGGCTCACCCATCCACTAGAAATGGACCATCATTAGGCGGACAGGACCAGTGGTGTTGTGTGCACAAGTGCTTGTGTGTCTGTGTGTCTGGACAAAAAAGTCTGAAATGAGAATAAACTAAAGTGCCAGAAACAAGCATAAAGTGGTGTTTTCGAGTTGTAATGGGATCTTAAGTAGTAGTCGGGCAGAGAAAAATTAACTGAAAGAGATGTGGAAGGGCAGACAGCACTGCTAACACATCCTGTCATATGCCATTAGTTCTCAACAGGAAAAGGGGAAAAACAAGTCTCCAGTTTAATCATTTCCTAGCAAGTTTGGTGAGACTTGTCACAACACCCTTTCCGGCTGACTTAAATCAAGAGAAAAAGCAACGCTCATTTGTCAAACTCTTCATCAATGCCACCTTTTTTATTCTACAGGGTGGGCCATTTATATGGATACAACGTAATAAAATGGGAATGGTTGGTGATATTAAAGTCCTGTTTGTGGCACATTAGTATATGTGAGGGGGTAAACTCTTCAAGATGGGTGGTGACCATGGTGGCCATTTAGAAGTCGGCCATCTTGGATACAACTTTTGTTTTTTCAATAGGAAGAGGGCCATGTGCCACATCAAACTTATTGGTAATGTCACAAGAAAAACAATGGTGTGCTTGGTTTCAACGTAACTTTATTCTGTCATGAGTCATTTGCAAGTTTCTCTTTGTTCACAGCCATTGACATGTCGAAGAGGTTAACACATGATCGAAATTGTGTTGATATCTGGTGAACGCAGTAACTGGGTCATTGCAGCAAATTTCAATGCAAGACACCCTACGAGACCACCCATTTCCTATGCTACAGTTAGCAAACTGCTTGCTAAGTTTCGTGAAACTGGTTCAGTGTTGGATTTGCCAAAATGTGGATGCAAGAAAACTGTCACTAATGAAGAAACATCAGTGGCTGTCCTAGCTTCATTCAGCAAGAGCCCACAGCGTAGCACTCGCTGCATGTCACTGGAGAGTGGCATTAGTCAAACATCCCTTCGGCGGATATTAGCTACTCACAAATGGCACCCTTACAAACTCCAACTACTGCAGCATCTCAACGAGGATGACTCAGATCGGTGCACAGAATTTGGAGAATGGGCAAAACGAAAATTGGAACAGGACCCTCAGTTCATGCAAAAGATTTTGTTCAGTGATCAGGCAAACTTTTATGTGAATGGTGAAGTTAACAAACAAAACCACCGCTATTGGTCTGAGACTAACCCACATTGGATGGATCCCTCCAAGACTGTTGGACCAACAAAAGTGATGGTTTGGTGTGGTATATGGGCTACAACGATACATGCTACATGATGGTAAATGGCCTGTATTTGTATAGCGCTTTACTAGTCCCTAAGGACCCCAAAGCGCTTTACACATCCAGTCATCCACCCATTCACACACACATTCACACACTGGTGATGGCAAGCTACATTGTAGCCACAGCCACCCTGGGGCACACTGACAGAGGCGAGGCTACCGGACACTGGCGCCATCGGGCCCTCTGACCACCACCAGCAGGCAACGGGTGAAGTGTCTTGCCCAAGGACACAACGACCGAGACTGTCCAAGCAGGGGGCTCGAACAGGCAACCTTCCAATTACAAGGCAAACTCCCAACTCTTGAGCCACGATCGCCCCATGATGATGTGTTTCCCTCTTTATGCACTGAAGCCGGCACGTTCCCTGAGTTTTTCCAGCAAGATGGTGCACCACCACATTATGGGTGCCAGGTCCGAGCATTCCTCAATGAACAGTTTCCTGGAAAGTGGATTGGTCGTCGTGGGCCAGTTGAATGGCCCCCAAGGTCTCCCGATCTGACCCCCTTAGACTTTTATCTTTGGGGTCATCTGAAGGCAATTGTCTATGGTGTGAAGATACGAGATGTGCAGCACCTGAAACTACACAGCAAATCCAGCATGTCCAAATTAACACTGTCGGATTTGATTTCAACACTATTAAAGTGTCTATATGGGTCCACACCAGAGAGTGTTAATTTAACTCTTTTTGGAGAGTTGGTACGTTAACTCTGATTTAGTGTTAAACACCAAATCTGTCTGGAGTTGATAATTTAACACTTGGTGTTAAGAGTTTATATATTAACTCTCAAAGAGTATTTTAGTTTAACTACGTAAGAGTTATCTTCTAATTCATTCTAAAAAGCGGGAATTTTACTGTTCTGAACTTCTAGAAATTTCTTTTGAAAATAAACATTTACTAAAAAGACGCAATGGTTCTTGAAAAACATTTATTCTGAACTGTGCATCACAATTTCAAAACATTTTCTGAAAGATGTAACAGTGTACATGTTCTCACTTTCATTAGAATTGTGTCTGACAAAAGGTCTGACGTAGGTGAGGTGGTAAATGCAAATAACAGCATTCTCATCACTTATTTCTTCAATACAATATGCATGTCCTTCATTCATCCCTTTGTGGAACTTCAACGCACTTCTGCTCTCCCCCATATTCCATCTTCACAAGCATATCCTGTGTGGAGATCGAATAAAAATTAGTTGACACTAATTAATGGCACAAATCAATTTTAGCACAGTGAAAAAAAAAAAGGAATCCTTTTTGAGCCATTATTTGTGTAAAGTATTTTCCCAAAAGACAAGGACACAGGGAACAGGTAATACTGAACTAAATGTAAAACCTCAACCTTTTTCATTTTTACCTAAACCGTGTGCACAAAACTCTGGAGGGATCTATGCTAACGTAGAATCCAGTCAGGACGTCAGCTACTGCTGTTTGCTCGTTTTTTGTTTTTTTTTATGGGCGATCGTTTTCAGGCTTCAAGTAGCACCATTATACCAACAATTCACATTCTAGACATTGTTTTAGGTGTATTTGACCAAAAGTTTGACTGAAAATTCACATGCAAGCTTTTTTCAAGGCTGTGGTATTTGCCCGCAAACAATACCTTTCAGCTAGCTAAAACAGAATATTATGCTATAAGCAAGCAACATGGCTAATGCCTTTCACACAGCTTTGTCTCAACTCCAAAGAGCCACAGAAGTAAAAGCTAATAACAATAATTGAAACAATCTTTGAAAAAATGACTTACCAAGCATGGCAAACAACTCAAATATGTAGAGCAAAATGTTCTGAAACGGCTTCACTTCAGCTTCGATTGGAGCCTATGGTGCTGGGGGCGGAGTCTGTGAATTTACTCTATTGGTGTCATAGCCCCTGTAGGAGTTCAGAGTTAAGAGGTCAAGAGTTAATGTTTCCATTGTAACACCTCCAGATTTGACATAGAAACACTCATTTTTAACACTCGATTTTAACTACTGTCATTTTACACCTCAGAGTTACATTAAAAGAATGTGACTCTACTTAGAGTAAAATTAACTCTACTTTTGCAAGAAGACTATTAACACCAAAACATTTAACACTTTTGAATTTGCTGTGTACGGATACTGGATGCCTGTGCTGGCATTTCTCCTGCGGTGTTGCTATCAGTGTGTGAAGAGTGGGAGAAGAGGGTTGCATTGACAATTCAACACAATGGGCAGCACATTGAACACAATTTATAAGTGGTCAGAAACTTGTAAATAACTCATTAAAAGAATAAAGTTACGTTGAAACCAAGCACATCATTGTTTTTCTTGTGACATTACCAATAAGTTTGATGTGTCACATGGCCCTCTTCCTATTGAAAAAACAAAAGTTGTATCCAAGATGGCCGACTTCTAAATGGCCACCATGGTCACCACCCATCTTGAGGACTTTGCCCCCTCACATATACTAATGTGCCACAAACAGGACTTTAATATCACCAACCATTCCCATTTTATTACAGTGTATCCATATAAATGGCCCACCCTGTACTTTAAATAATAATGGCATGGCTCTCTGTATGGCATTTCAAGCCAGTGGTTAACACTCAATTAGAAATTGCTGATGTGCGTTCTGACGAGCGTCTGTGTGAATGGAGGAGTTGGGAAGAATATGTCATCTTTCTGTTAGATAACATGTAAATGCTCTATGAAATGGTTCCATGTATATTTTATTACAATGCAACGTGGCCCTGTAATATTTATGGACGACCACTTAGTTTTCTGTCCACCACTCTCAGCACCTTTTTGGAAAAGTTTAAGTTACAGAGGGTGACTCATAATTGAATCATAGTGCAACTGCCCCAATGCAGGGGGACATTTTAACGGGAAACAGCCTGCAGGGTTGACATGAAGAATGAGGACAGAGGAAGATGAAAACAGGTTGAAAAACATTTGGAGCACTCATTTACCTCCCTCTGGAATCACCGTGTTATTGAGTGATATAGTGCTTTGCAGTTTTGTGTGTAGTATTAATTTGATTTGATGCATTTTAATTTAGTTTAATAGCTTAATAAGCATGATGTTCTTTCATTCAAATTTCATGTTAATATATCTTTATTCAGTCATTCTAAAAAAAAATGTAACAATGACGACATTTTTCAACCTGGAGAGTCTGTCATGGCCTTCCGCCCCATGTCTCATAAAGCAGGAAAATGTTTTCTATACCTTATCTGGTAGAGAAAAAAAACCAGAATGAAACTGATTATGTTATTTGCACCCCAGATAGGAAATGTCAGACTGTGTTTGCAAGGTCTAGTGAAGCTACCACAGAGACTTTAGAAGAAATGTTGCGTGTAAACTTCACTCCCAGTATTGAGTGTCCCCTAGATGGTTCAGGTTTGAAAGTGTCACCTTTACTCATCCAGTAATGCGGTTTATAATTGTTTCAACATATTTCAATCATGTGTTGTCTGAACATGAAATAGTTAACCAAAAATGTAACTAAAAAATGGAAATTGTGCATGCATGCTTGGGTCTTAGTGGTTCCAAACTAGTTAATCAACTTCATCTCCTCTGAGGGTGACAGTTTGGTTCTGTTTCCAGTCCGTGGCAGAGTGTAGACACATTCAAATAATTTGTACTTACCTACAACTGTCTTAGTTCATGATCTTGGAAGAGACGGAGTTTCTCTGGAGTTGGCCAAGCCTGATCTAGACTAATGTTTTGTAACATGATATTGATATTGGGCTGCTGGTAAGTACACCTGACAGCTTGTGTTTCTATTACACCAGACACTTTCCTCCAGTACAGCCGGAAAGCTTAGTTTGAGAATTTGCACACAGTGTTTCAATGCTTGCAAGACACTACAATTAAACCTTATAAAATACAGGTTTACCAATGCTGCCATGACTTTTCTAGGCATGTTCAATAAATGCTAAGTTTTCTTGTTCCTTCTAACTACTGTACCATGACCTATGTTGTTTTCTAGGTCTAGCTGGCTATTAAAGAGGGTTCTCCCATAACCTTTCTTCCATTGTGTCCCATAACAACAGTTTGGTTCGGGAACCAGAATATGAGCAGGATTTTTAAACTGTCCAAACACGAGTTTCAACTTTACATTCAACATGCAGATAATTTTTTCACAAACTAATTAATTACCAGTTAGAAAAAAGGAATTATGTCATTATTTAGCTGAAAAAAATTTGTCAATGCGAACAACTATTTACCATTTGATAATAATGTTACACTCAAAAAAGTGAAATTGGGTGGTTGTTACATTTACAAGAGTCTAATATGTAATTTGAACAAAATATTTTTATATTTCTATGGTGAATGTAATAAAATCATGTACGATCTGCATGAAATTGAGCAACCTAAAACTATTTAAATTTATTCTTGTTGAAATGATGTGTTGTTGAGTGTATTAAAAACTTTTATCCTTTTAGACATAAAAATATTTTCATAGCGCTCCATTGTAAAGATGAGGAATAAATTATTTACACTAAATTGTTTTAGGAATAACCTGAACTCTTGGGAAACCGAAGGAGTTTCTAAAGTTTAAATTGAATAAAATATGGAAAAGCCTTCAGTTCATCCTGTTGCCTTGATTATTAACTCACTGACTAAAGCATTTGTCATATTTTGTATTCAGTTAATATTACCAAATATGTGTAACAAATATGAATATCATATTTCTTGTGAAATTGATGCAACAATTACATGACAAGTTAATTGGATGCATTTAGATTTAAAGAAGATATATATATTATTGTTAAAAGCATTAAATGTCATGTCAAATGTCAATCTTGTCATGTCTGTACAGTGTTATATTATTAGAGCTGGCATGGTTTGCAATGTCAAATTAGTGGGGCCTTTGTTAAACATTAATGTTCATGACACTACTGATGGGTCTGTCTGGCACAGACCCACTGCTGGAACGAGACAATTCTACTACAACAGCAAAAAGCTTTGGACACCAAGCAGAGCTCTTTGTTTGATCTCGTGCACAAGGGAGAGAACTGTGACGAGCGCCGTTCCTTCCGCTTGAACCCCAGTCGCTCTCAGCCAGCTTCCTGCTCTTTATTGTGGTTACATGACTATGCAGAAGTTCATTAACACATGACGTCTTACACAGGCATACATGTGAACAAAGAGTACCTTGTCTGTGTGTACATATAGGCGTGTGTGTGTGTGTGCCAAGATGTGACCCTGTGAATGACTCCCCAAAGTTGGTACCAGGAGTCCAGTGGTCCACCTAAACAAAAGGCACTTATACTTAAACAGATACAAAGTAGGTGTCCTCCAATAGTATAAATCAGTAAGAGAAGGTACAACCTCTCTCATGACCTTAAGCTGTGTGTGTATGCCAGAGTGCTCTGGGAGGCACACAGAGTCTACTTCCGCTCTAAGCATTCTACGATAGTTATGGGTCAGAGTATCTGTATCTGACCCACGTTAAACTCATGGACTGGACATACAAACACACACACACACACACACACACACACACACACACACACACACCCACACACAATGGACAACTGTACCCTCAAACACACAACAATAACATGGACTGAACCACCACTCACAACCACTAGCACTTTATATAGCCTCTGTAGAAATTATCCACACCCTCACTTATCTTAACTGCACTACTGTATAGCTCTGTGTAAATAATCATTCTGTACATACGATAATTTTTAACCCTACAACTGTTTACAACTTGCATAGTTCCCATTTCTGTATAGCTGTATATCTCAGATTTCTCTAAAGTTATTTATTTCATATTCTGTATAGTTTTTCATATTTATATCCTGTTCATAGCCTGTACATACTTATAGTTATAGAATATTCACAACATACTTAATACCGTGTACATTATAACATAGCATAATAGACCCATTTCTGTAATATACTTACATACAGTGGGGCAAAAAAGTATTTAGTCAGCCACCGATTGTGCAAGTTCCCCCACTTAAAATGATGACAGAGGTCAGCAATTTGCACCAGAGGTACACTTCAACTGTGAGAGACAGAATGTGAAAAAAAAATCCATGAATTCACATGGTAGGATTTGTAAAGAATGTATTCGTAAATTAGGGTGGAAAATAAGTATTTGGTCACCTCAAGCAAGGAAAATCTCTGGCTCTCACAGACCTGTAACGTCTTCTGTAAGAAGCTTTTCTGTCCCCCACTCGTTACCTGTATGAATGGCACCTGTTTGAACTCATCATCTGTATAAAAGACACCTGTCCACAGCCTCAAACAGTCAGACTCCAAACTCCGCCATGGCCAAGACCAAAGAGCTTTCGAAGGACACCAGGAAAAGTATTGTAGACCTGCACCAGACTGGGAAGAGTGAATCTACAATAGGCAAGCAGCTTGGTGTGAAAAAATCAACTGTGGGAGCAATCATCAGAAAATGGAAGACATACAAGACCACTGATAATCTCCCTCGATCTGGGGCTCCACGCAAGATCTCATCCCGTGGGGTCAAAATGATCATGAGAACGGTGAGCAAAGATCCCAGAACCACACGGGGGGACCTGGTGAATGACCTGCAGAGAGCTGGGACCAAAGTAACAAAGGTCACCATCAGTAACACACTACAACGGCAGGGAATCAAATCCCGCAGTGCCAGACGTGTTCCGCTGCTGAAGCCAGTGCATGTCCAGGCCCGTCTGAAGTTTGCCAGAGAGCACATGGATGATACAGCAGAGGATTGGGAGAATGTCATGTGGTCAGATGAAACCAAAGTAGAACTGAGTTGCATCCCAAGAACACCATACCTACTGTGAAGCATGGGGGTGGAAACATCATGCTATGGGGCTGTTTTTCTGCCAAGGGGACAGGACGACTGATCCGTGTTAAGGACAGAATGAATGGGGCCACGTATTGTGAGATTTTGAGCCAAAACCTCCTTCCATCAGTGAGAACTTTGAAGATGAAACGAGGCTGGGTCTTCCAACATGACAATGATCCAAAACACACCGCCCGGGCAACAAAGGAGTGGCTCCGTAAGAAGCATTTGAAAGTCCTGGAGTGGCCTAGCCAGTCTCCAGACCTCAACCCCATAGAAAATCTGTGGTGGGAGTTGAAAGTCCGTGTTGCTCGGCGACAGCCCCAAAACATCACTGCTCTCGAGAAGATCTGCATGGAGGAATGGGCCAAAATACCAGCTACTGTGTGTGCAAACCTGGTAAAGACCTATAGTAAACGTTTGACCTCTGTTATTGCCAACAAAGGTTATGTTACAAAGTATTGAGTTGTATTTTTGTTATTGACCAAATACTTATTTTCCACCCTGATTTACGAATAAATTCTTTACAAATCCTACCATGTGGATTCATGGATTTTTTTTTCACATTCTGTCTCTTACAGTTGAAGTGTACCTCTGGTGCAAATTACTGACCTGTGTCATCATTTTAGGTGGGGGAACTTGCACAATCGGTGGCTGACTAAATACTTTTTTGCCCCACTGTATCTATACTATTGCTAATATATATTGTAATATATCTATATCACTAAAGCACTTCTGGATGGATGCAAACTGCATTTCGTTGCCCTGTACCTGTGCATGTGCAATGACAATAAAGTTGAATTCTATTCTATTCTATTCTATTCTATTCTGTTAAGATGTTAACAATAATAAGTATCTCTTAAAATGTTTGTGTGACCAAGTGGTCGGCGGGGTTAGATAAAAGGAAATAATAAAATGACAACGCCACCTAGGGGAATTTCGCCCCCAGGAAATATATTTAAGAAAAATAGATAAAAGGAATAAAAGGAGGCCGCACAGATTCAAGGATGCACACTGAGGTAGGTTGGCTCCAATATTAAAACAGTTTTATTTATAGTAAAAATAAATAAAATATTAAAAACCAAGATGTGGCGTCATTGTTGACAGTGTCCTAAAGTGAAAATAAAACAGTCATGGAACTTGGACTTACCAGCAGCCGTTGAACCAAAAGAAAATCACACAAAAAGAAAATCACTGCAGCCCACCCGGTGCTGTACAAAAGAAAGTGTGAAAACAACCCACCACCTGAGGTCCCAGGGCCACTGGCACGTCCTCCGTTCACTGAAATAAAACAGAAAAATATGTTAAAAGAATAAAAGGACACTGAGCGTCAGGCTCGCTACAGATCATAAAAAACTAAAACACACTTTAATAAAAGAAATCACACACACGCAGGAAGGCTTATACCCCACGGGTCAAACTACTACTCGTGCTGGTAGTAATTATTCTCAATCGCAAGCCGGTCTGGCTCCCCACCGGCTGAGACCGGCAACCAAGGCGATTTAAAGTCCCAGCACCACACTCGGGCAGAGGGTCGCTTCAGCCCGATCACAGAAGCGTGGGTACGAGCAACAGTCCAGAATAAAACCAGGCGAACCAGAAAAAGGTAAGCCTGCTTAATAAAAACAAGATAAGATGAGACAAGGCAAGACAAGACGAGACAGCAGGCTCCACCGAGGAGGAGTCCTCACAACAGCGGCTGGGAAGGCGTTTCACTCTTCCGATTTAGGTTGGGCGATTTGCCACGGAGAGGTGAATACAGCAGTCAAACCCTAAAACAACAGATAAATGTAACCTTAGACTCTTATAGCTATGGATGCTAATAAAAGTAGTTTTAATGGCTTACCCCAGGACCGGAGGCACTATACTCTCACTGGTGGGGATAACACGAGCATCTCTCTCCGCAACGTCGGAGTAGAACAAACTGCCGCGCTACAACAGGCCGCAAAAACTATATTAACACAAATTCCAGTACTCGGAGGGAATCTGAGGTTAAGCGAGAGCATACCTGTAGCTGTCATATGATCTGCTCTTGCTGATCAGTCCGTCGCAGTGTGCCAGCATTTACTGCTGCTTTGCACCGAATGCACGGGAGGAATGATCCAACAAAAACACCGGCTTAGCTTTATACGGGCTAACGCCACCCTGCAATCAATATACAGGTGGGTTCCCAATTAACCTATTTGCGCAGCGAAGAGAACGAGCGCAGGAGAGCGAGAGAAAAAAAAAGAAAGGCGAGTAGCCCATCTGGCTACATTTGCAATAATGAAACATTTCAATATAATGTAGACAAAAACGAAAAATAAAAAGATAGTTACAGATCAGGACTCCTCGATCCTTACTGCGCATGTGCAAAGTCGGACCATACAAATCGGGTCTACCCGATCCATACCGTGCATGTGCAGAGGTTCACTTCTTCTTCTGTTTCATTTAATGGCATTTTACTCCTCAGTGTACGAGTCCGCCACTTGCTGACCGAGCGAATGAGCCCTATTGTAAACTGAACCAAATTGTGTTTGTGTATGCATGTTAAATTTGATTTAGTGATAGTTGAGCGTGTTTATGCTCGTCTGTGTGGAGAGAATTGTTGGAATAGGGATGACGATGTCCGCTATCACTGCCAATTATCAGTAAAAACTATTTTACAGCGCTGTTGTTCAATCGGAGGAAGCTCTCCGTTGAGGAGAAAAGCATGACTTTGTATGTATACGGGGGTATCCATTGTTTAAATGTCCCAGGCAGTCGAAAAGGAGGCAGAGCTGTTGAGAAATGCTAGGAGCTAACTGGGCGCTAACCGTGTCATTCAAATATATTACATGTCGCAATGTTAGCAAAGACAGGAAGTGATGTAAGATTTGCGTGGTACTGATCGGGTTTCCGGTACGGATCGGGTAGTGACACAAACCACAAAACTCTGAAACAATGTGCTTTGGACAGAAAAGAACAAAGTGGAGATGTTTGACTATTATGCCCAACACTATGTTCGATATATTAGTTTGCATATGGCACAAAAACCTCATGCCAGCTGTCAAACACAATAGTGGAGGACTGATGATTTGGCCTTGTCTTGCAGCTACAGTAGTTGGGCATTTTGCAGTCATTGATTTGACCATGAACTCCTTTCTATACAAAAGTACTCTAGAGGTCAACGTGAGGTCAAGGGGCCAGCTGGGTCGTGCAACATGGTCAATGATCCTAAACACACCAACAACTCTACAGCAGAAGGGCTGAAAAAGAAAAGAATGAAGATGCTGCAATGGTGAGACCTCAAGCATAAATGCATGCATAAATGAATATCCACAAACCTCAATGAACTGAAGCAATGTTTTAAATAAGGGCCAGAATTGCTTTTCAGTGATGTGAGAGACGGACAAAATCAGAAAACAATTACTTGATGACTGATGTTAACTCTTGTAGTTCATCTGAGTTTGTCTGCTAAAGACCAGGTTATTTTGTTATTGAATAACTAATATTATTATAAAATAATATTAGTTACTCAGATTTTAATTTAAAATCCTTCTCCCCAGATACCAAGTTATGAATAATCATGACTATTGAAGTACTGAAGGCAGAGTCTTCAGCTTTCAGACCCTTCCTCTGTGGAAAGAATAAGACTCTCTCTCCTCTAATTTTAAGATTAGGCTTAAAACTTTCCTTTTTGATAAAGCTTGTATTTAGGGCTGGATCAGGTAACAGTGTTTTGTCTTGTTTTCTCTCATCATCCCCCAAATATTCACAGCAGATGGCCGCTCCTCCCTGAGTCTGGTTCTGCTGGAACTTTCTTCCTGTCAAAGGGAGATTTTCCTCACCACTGATACCAAGAGCTTCCTCAGAGGGAAATCTGACTGTTGGGGTTTTCTCTGTAGTTTGGCAGGATCTTTACCTTACAATATGAAGTACCTTGAGGTGACTGCTGTTGTAATCTGGCACTAAATACATAATATTCAATAGAATTTTATGTTTGTCTGTCAATTGAATTCAAAATTCAATTGAATTTTATGTATATATGTTGCTCTTAAACTAAGACACTAAGAAAAAAAAATAACTCTTTCAATTTACCAAAAAACATTCAAGTTACATTTTAATTTTGCCGCTGCAAAAGAGAAAACAATTATTTCAAAGTCATTTACCAAGCAATTTGTGACACTCTCATTCTGGAAATAAATGATTAACAATATACATGCACAACACACTGATTAATTTTCCAGTGATGTTGTTTTTAATCATTATATCCACAGTAAACAAACAAAAGAAATCTATTTCATTTAAAAAAAAATCACGATTAAAAGTTATTTTTCCTCTGCAGAGAATGAAATAAATGAATGAACAGTTGATACACTGAGGTGACTAAGCATTCACAGAACCAGTGTATGATTTGTGCTTCTGGATTCTCAGTAAAAGGTCTCATGTGTTTACAGTGCGGTCATAGATCGATATCATCTCTCCAGGGTGTTGAGTTATAGTTTTACTATCTCGCACCATTGATCTATGTGTGCGACAGTGATTCTGAGAGAAAACACACACACACACACACACACACACACACACAACACAGCTGGATAGACACAGTACAGATACACACTGACAGAATGTATGTGATGTTACCTGTCATATTAATTATTCCTATTTTCTTGTTCTAGTCAGCATTGGAATGTAAGAAATGTCTAAGATTCAGGCTGTTGCTGGAAGAGCTGTTTAAAAAGTCTCCAAATATATGGCATCCTTATTTGACATATGCCATAATTTGGCTCTGAACCTACAGTAGTGAGTGCAGCAGCTAAGGGAGAAGCCGAGTGCCAGAATCTGTCTCCCGCAGAGAGGTGAACATGCGAGTTGAGTCTGCATTTAATTTCCTCTCGCAGATGTTTTCTGTTCCAACTCAAAATTTCTCTCCAGCTGTCATAGTCTCTGCTTATATTCATGAATTAAACTTGAATTTTTTCAGATTTTCTGTCAAACCAGAGGTGAGGCTGTGATACTGAATACCTGCCCTGCCATATTTGCTTATTCAGCTTAGATTCAGGATCACTGGGAGCACAAAATCCCTCCCCATTTACCTGTATGAATGCTTATTATTAATAGCAGGGACTAGGGCTGGGCGATATGACCTAAAATCCATATCTCGATATTTTTTAGCTGGATGGCGATAGAAGATATATATCTCGATATTTTTTTAAAGCCATAAAGTAAGAACAAAAAGAGAGTTCTTAGTCAAAGCTGTGTCCCTGATGTCACACAGGCACTTTTATTAACATACAGCATAGATGTACATGAAAAAAACTACTCAAAAATAAATTATGAGCATTTATTATATAATAAAAGTGCTCCACAAATAAAAGAAAACTATGTTGTTTTTGTGCATAACAAAGAGCTCACAATTGTGCAGTCAAAATGTAAACTAAAAGACGCTGAGCATAATAACAAGGGCAGATTTCACAGCTGCTCTGTTCCCAAGTTCGTGACTGACAGCCTGGAGTTTGAAATCCTCTTCATAACCGTGTCTCTTAACAGGTGCCATTTATGGTCCTTATACACACACAATACGGTAATATTACGTTGAAGCACAGTACGTATCACTCCGCGAGGCTCCTCGGTAGCCGTAATGCTCCGACAATCCATCAAGCGGTGCAGCTCCGTAGCTTAGCAAAGTCATACTAAAACATTTTTGACAGATTGCTGAGCGCTGTGTACCACATAAAATCGGTTTGCGGTCAGTAAGCACAACCAGAATTCATACATAAGGCGTGCTGTCAACGTTTGAGAAGATGAAAGGATTTCAGGCCGTGCATGGCGTTAGCGTGGTTAGCTCGTTAACACGTTGACGCCGTCCAGCCCCACGCACGGGGCGATGTGCAGTAACTCGTTAACGGAGATTTGCCGTGTCCATCTTGTCGCTGCCTGCAGGTGAAGCGATGGGGGAGGAGGGGGAGTTGTGTTCAGTGAAGGAGAGGCGAGGCCCAGTAACGTTGCGTAAAGACAAAAGTGGACGAAAGAGAGGCAAACTTGTGGCTCCACAACTGTAATTATAACGTAACATAGACTATATCGATATAAAAGATATTGTCACATCTTATATCTCGTATAAAAATATATCGATATTTTTAAAAAACTCGATATATCGCCCAGCCCTAGCAGGGACACATTACTTCCCAAAGTCTCCCAGTGGAATCCTTGACATAAGTTTTTTTGTTTTTTGGGGGACATTAAAATCTGTATTTAAAGGTAGTTAAGGGATTGTTGAACCCAGGGGAAACAATTTAAAAACACAATACAAAACGATCGTGCTTGAAAAATTCTACAGCACTAGAACAAAATCTGACTAAATCAAACCTTTTAGTTTTAGATTGCATTTTCGCATAATAGCGCTTGTGCCAGCATGTCATTTATTTATTTATTTATTCATTTATTTTTTAACCATCAAAAGACTGGTGGTGTCCAAAAGGCCTTGAACTAGTTTTTTATATTTATATCTACTGTATTTGGGGGGTCTAGTACATTAAAATCACTGCTGATTTGTTGATTCCTTGTTGATCACAATGTTTTACTGAGCCACTTAATGTCATTAAAATTACTATTGAAGCTTTTTGGATTTTTTCTACATTTACTAGGCTGTTTTTATTTAGGTTTTACTTTTTTTTTTTACTATTTTTATTCAAATGGTGCAGAGTCCCAGATTTAAGTCCTAGGGGAGTGTCCTCCTCACACAAGGACCACCAAGACATTGGTTAAAAAAAAACAAAAAATGTATATATTTAATACCACTTCAGTAAGAGATTTGTTGAATGCCTCATGGAAATGAGCAACATGTAGTGATTTGTGGGTTTACATATCCATAAACTAATTAAAGACACTATCTTAAGACAGATTTGTAAGAAAAAGTCAGGCAAGCTTTGAAAAAGAAATTAAAAATGAATGGGAGCCTCATTCATGATGGAAACGAGGTTAGAAGAAGAGTTAGTTTGAGTTGCAAAGTAAACACAACATAGATATACTTTACAAAATTGTTTTCTGTTGCTAGGTGCTTTTACTGAAGGTTAAAATTGTTTTCCTTTTGCTTATAAGATAAGATAAGATAAGATAACCTTTATTAGTCCCACACGTGGGAAATTTATATTAAAAAAGAAAGAAACAAAATTAAATTTAAAATGTCTTAATATTTTATGACAGCTTGAGCTTGTTTGAATTTAAATGTAATGTACATCTCTGGTTCTGTCATCAAGATCTTTAAGCTATCTTGGTAGGATCATGATTTTATACAAACATTTAGTAATTGTGCAGATATCATAACTGCAGATTAGAACAACTTCCACAATGGGAAAAGCTTTATAAATGAACAGACTGTGCAGCGCAATTAATGTAAGGATTTCAAAGAGCACTTACTCATCTTCACATTTACAGTAACACTGCTGTGTTTCGAGCCACTCTCTCATCACAGAATATGCCTCTCTACAGGGCTCCAGTGCCACATGTCGCCGTGTACCTCACATAACGCAGCATGAGAAAGTTTGCATTAAGCGGATATGCTCGCTTTTTAAAAAGACTTTTCAAAGGCAGCTGTTATCCATCCAAAGCCGGCTTATGCATTATTCATGTTTATTTACACAATCTCCTATCTCCTTATCATTGATTCAACCCACTTTCACAACTGTGCACTGTATGGTGATGGAAACAGAGCACACTGTACTGAAATAAATCGCTAACTTATAGTAAAAGATAGACAATAGTCTGTAGATTAAAGCAGTCATTTTATGGACAGCTGCTGAACAGTGATTGGTACTGACTGCATATTTTCATATTCCTGCAATACTGATGTGTTCAAATAGAACCATGACTGATCTTGTTTTTCCTGTACCTTCAGGTGCAGGCATGGTTAACTGCTTTATGTTCATGTAACACAAGCTTTCTGACAGAAACACTCTTATGCCTCAGGGTAATGAGCTGATGGAGTGCTGCCTAGCCACTGGCAAAGTTGCCATGGGCAAGTCTTATCTATGGGATATGAAGCATTTTATTTTCAGTAATGCATCCTCTCCTGTGCATTCATTGCATTTGCACAGAGGAAAGTAGGGGCGGCTGCAAAAATGCGTAGACATAGGAAATAAACTGCTAAAGAGGAAAAAAAAAAGTCCTGTTACTCCAGCTGTGACAAGAGGACGAAAGCAAGATATGGTTGTTAGAATTGTTAGAATATGGTTGTTAGAATTCTGTGTCAAAGTAGAAGCAAAGTAAACTGATTCTTCGTAATTGCTTTGTGCATGTCAGGACAACTTTTCGAGTTTATGTGTGTCTGTTTCTATGTGCAACAAGCGGTGACCAGTATAAGGACAAAACATTGCATTGATCATTTATCACTTCAAACATCCATGTTCAGCTCAAATAAAAAAAGGCAAGTTAAATTAATCTAGAAATAAAAAAAGAAAGAAAGTTGGAGCTATGAAACAGCATGATAACCTCTCCTTTGAGCAGAACAAGTCCTCGCTGCTGTCGCACAGCATGTCAGCAAAGTTATGGCGCCGAATTTAATGGATGTTTTTGATCCACTCAGATTTCTCTCCTTCCCCCAGTTTGTTTGATCATCTGGAGTCACACACGCAGTCACCGGGCTAACAGTTAAGCATTGCTTCTGCTAAAGACAGCGTCTCCCTCTGTTTTCTGAGCGCGAGATGGAAAGAGAGAAGGTGTTGAGAAAGCCACAGGAAACTCCACACTAGCAGAGGGCACTTGATGTGTTTGTGTGCGTGTGCGAATACTCACACACATACTGTCTGCACACCTGCAGTCGCCAAGGCAACATCTAGCCACCTCCCCCTTTTACCCCCACAAGTTCAGCAGGGGAAATCAGAGACCCGAATGACTGCTCTCTTCTGCCACCTCTCCACACTTTTCTCACAGCCAGTGGCACAAATTCCACCCTCCATTCCTGTGTCTCCCTGGGGCAGATGAAACCTTAAATGGAGGTTTAATGAAATCTCAGGGATTGTCCTGTGGCTTGATCACTCAGGCTTCATCCGCATGGGGTGGTCCCCCATTTTCAGCAGCGTGTTGGAGAGAAGGAGCACAGTCTCTAATTGCAGGGCCTCAGGACAAGCAGGTGAACAGAAAGAGGGGGGGCTGGGTGAGAGAGTGAATATAGAGCTAAGGACGAACAACACAAAGAGGAACGGGAGGACATGTTCTAAAGGTCACATGGGACACACTGGGGAACTCTCATCCATGCACATGTACCCACACACACCGTATGTACGCTCACTCAAATGCAATCAGTGGCCCTGCCAACAACCCGCCCCTTGTGGTGCTGATTGTTAAAATGAATTTTTAATAGGCACAAGTTAAATTAGCACACTGACAGTAGGCGGTGCTGCTGTGGATCATTGAAGCTCAGTAATTGGAATCTTCCAGAGCAGTTAAAAACATGCAACTATTGTTTACGTATTTGCATGAACTCTGTGTGTGTATGTGGTTGTGTACGCGCGCATAAGTGTGCAAACTCAGTTCCTAGGATGAATAGATCAACAGGCTGAAAACCATGTGCAGAAGCACCAGTGTACTGCCAAAGTAATTGTTTATCATCACATAAAGCACAATTAAAGGGAAACTCTAATGAGTAGATAAACAAAGTTTATTTTTAAATTAAGACTTGTTAAAATGCTATTGCTAATTAACTGCTGTTGCTTTCAAATGTGCTGAAGCTGACTGTTTTTAAAAAGTGTTGAAGTGCAGATTGACTGCGGCCTAAGAAGAAAAGCAGCTTTTAAACTTTTTTAAATACCATTATCTTAAGATAACAAAGCTTGCTTTCTCGTGATTGTGGGTTAATATTTTTTTGGAAAGGGTCAAGAAAAAAAGAGCACCTTTTTATTTTAAAATGACAGAATAAATTATCCTGTAAAAACAAAGTCTTCTTAGGACACGAGTCCCTTCATATGGAATTTCTCTCAGGAATCTCAGCAGAATCTCTGAAGTGCTCTTGCCTGTAAAGTTGCAGCCAGGCTAACCTTGAGCTCATCTGAATGTTTTCTCCAAATAAGAGGATGTGCTGCAATTTCTGCCTGTGTTAAGTCTTGATCAAAACACAATGTGATGTGTTGATCAATAATAGGTACTCCCTGATCTGACATTTTCAGCTTAAATCAGCTGCCATGGTTGACAAGACGACATCTGTGCATGTAGGCATACAGTGTGCAAATTATAGCAGCGCTTTTGGGGATTTTACTTTTTCTTTTCCACTTTCCATAGCCAGAAAAGGACAGCTACACTTATCTGGAACTTAATACAGCTTTTATGTATACTTATTTATCCTAACTAAAATATTAATGATGAGAAAAGCAGATGAAAGATTCTGCAGAAATTTATTTCAGTTATAATTGCTGCAAATTTCAATGGTAAAGACAGAGAGACTGTTTCACTTATTAAAAATGAAAGTAAGTACATATTTTTCCCCCTTTCTTTACATACAGAAGAATCAAAATCTAAATTGAAATTCATGATTTAATAGTTAATTCATTATCACAAGAATTGTTGTACGAAGCTGACTGGTTAGATTAACATTTTTATCAAAAGATGACAGCATTAAAAAATAATTTCAAGCATAAGTATCCTCCACTTCAGTAGTCTGTTTGAGAATTAATTATTAACCCTGTTAGTATTAATCCTGTTTAGAGTGCTTGGACTTAAGGTGGAAAAACATACTGCTTTGAGTTTACCGTGCTGTGCTAAAGTCTTCAGATCATTATTATTTGCTAGATAAGTAGGGAACAGGTGCAACAATTTATTTAAACATGCAAACATAAATGGAAAAGGCAAAGTTTGTACAATTCTCTCTTCTTTGGATGTTAGCTGCCTTTGCTTCCATTCTCTGTCAACAGGACCCCACATTGCTTTGGTAAGGTTGAGGTTCGGCCTCTAGAGAGATCAATCCATGACTGATTGTGCTTAATTGTATGTTTTTCTATCCAGGTATTTATAGGCTGTGTGTTTGGGATCATTGCAATTCTGATAAATGAAGCTCTTGTGACTCAGATGTTTTCCAGATTATCATTGGCCGGAGAAATAGTTCTTCTGACAAGATGCAGGCCATGGCAGAGAGGCCTTCTCTGTATATATTGATGATGAAACAAAATATTTAAATTTGGCTTTACTGCACCATAAGACCTGTGATTTAGAGTCTAGTTCTTGTGTAATTAAGTATAACGGAGCCTTTTCCATGTGGTGACAGCCACCTTTCCACTGAGACTATTTCTTATGAGACTTCAGAGAACAGGAAATTGAACAACTAAATGGCCAGATGCAGCTCTCTGGTTCTTTGTCAGGTTTTTGCTGATTTTTCTTCTCATTATTAATGACATGATTTTCAGAGACATGACTTGTTCAGTTTCCTTAAAATGTTTAAGAGCACATCACGCCAATATGCCAAGGTTTTGGCTAACAGCTCTTTGGGAATGACCTTGTTAGTGTAAAACTATTTTTCTATTCCTGTCAAACTGTGTTATCTTTGCCATTTTTAATACATTCATCTGAAGAATGGGAAAGAAATTACGTGTTGTGACGGGCTGCTGGCAACAAAAGTGCAACAAAAGGCAGCCACTGTCAAAAGAAAAACGTTGAAAAACCTTCAAAAGGCCTGGATATATAGCTATACAGAGATATATATTCCTGTTGATTAGCACATACCTTCTCCAGTGTGGCATTGCCAGAAGTTCCTGTCAAACTAATTATGAACATAAAAAGTAATGCAACACTGTTTCTTCATAAAAGTACCACAAACTCTAGTACATGACGCGCATATTATGAATCAGACGGTCCAATTTGAGCTTGTTAAGACTCACTCCTCAGTTTGTTAACAGACAACTTTCAATGCCATTTGGTATTATTGAAAGCTTTTCATTTGGATTTCAATACTTCATGGGTATTTTACTCACGATCCCCATGAGAAAATGTTTTTTTTGAAAAGCAGGAGTAGGTGTATTATCCACTGCATATCCTTTTACCATCAAATGCACTCTGAAATGTGTGCAAGAACACTGCTTTAGCACGCAGTCATTTCAAAAATATATTCCAAAAACATTGTATACACAAAACATAAACTGAACATAATTAAAGTTTTCCATAATTACCTCAAATGAATCTTTTTTGGCCATATAATTACTATTTTCCCATATCTGCCTGTTGATCCGCGATGGAGGATTGGTATGGTTTTAATGGACTTAACACTCACAATAAAATAGCACTGTTTATAGAACCAGAGCATTTCTAATTTTACAAAGAAAGCCCTGCTGACACATTAAGGGAAATGTAGTAAAATAGCTCCTTGGCAGGTCATTTGGATAAAACTGGAGGTCAAACACAGAGCACAAAATACCCTTAAAGTAAAAGTGTCACCAATAGGAAAGAAGTAGCCGTTTTTACTTAAATAATTAATGGCATGAGGCAAATTACATAAGGAAACAATGCTTTTCAGGTCGTATTTTCTCATTCCTTTAACAATGCGTACAGTGTGGTTTTAAATAAAGCCCTTTACATATCCTTCAGGTAATTAAAGACACCCTCCTCTCTTGATGATTGAGACAGCGTATGATAGGCTAACCTTGGTGCTCATCAAAGCACAGCATCTGTTCAAACCCACAGCTATATCAGTGTGTCTTCTCCCTCTGTCCCTTTGGTGCTGGATTTAATTAGCACAGCTATGAGAAAGACATGACTTACCTGCCACCCTCAGCAAACATTATTATTGTTTGGCGCTTTGCTTTTTTATCCTCAACCCAAATACTTGACTTTAATACATATCTTAGAAGTGTATACACATCTGTTATTCTGTTTGCACAGATTTAATATAGTACCAGTGCTGTAGAGGTATTGTAATTAGACTTTGTGGATGTGCCGTTGAGTCGTGTTGAGGCACAAACGTATGTATAAGTTACTCAGACAAAATTAGTACACTTCTCATGCACAATAGGAGGCTACTGTGTTTGCAGCAACCGGTAGCAGGCCAGAGAAAACAAAAACAGCATGCAATGAAAGCTAATCAAAGATTTATTTGCCTGGGTAATTTACATCTGATTACCGCTGTGATGTCCTGAGTTAAGAGGATGATTTCTGAAGTTTTCACCTGTTATTTTTCCAGCAGATCGGGGTGCCAGGCTCTTGTTATGCAGCCCAAGTGAACGATGCCATCTGCTCATCATCATTTAAATGTTTTTGTCTGAGCCAATTATGTTCATTAAGAATGCTAGACAGATCTGAGGGCATGCGGTGTGCCAGGTACTACGTCCCTGTCCTGGACTAACCCCTGAAGTTATAGAAAAACACACAAAGCAATTCACCCGCAAATGCCCCAGTTTATTGAAAGGTGTTGATGTTTTACAGGAAAAGAAAAATATAGATGCATCAACAACCGCTGGAGAGGTACGCAAACATGTACAAGTGCCAAATCGGGGTGACAAATAGCCAAAGGTAACCTAACTTGTCAGTGATTCACTGACAAAAATAACAAAATCTTCAGCTGAGATGACGCATACATTATTAGGATGCAAGATGTCTCTTTTTTTGCTTTCAGTCACTTTTTATTTATGTTTTCTTTAAACGCACATACAGAAACAACTGCAGTTCTTGGGTTGTCTATGAGGTTGCTTGTTTAGGATGTGGCACACTGTAATGTCAGTGAGATGGGTAGCAGGGATAGATTTCATTAAGATAAAGCTTCTCCACTAGCTGCCGAGGTAAATGTATTTCAGGTGATAAAAGGAGCAAATCTCGTTTTCAAAGTCTCTGCTTGCCACAGAATCTGAATGAGAACAGAGTGCACTCCTGAGCATTGAGAAGAGGATGTATTTATCCCTACCACTCTGCTTGGGTGTGTCTGTTTTTCACTGCCTCTCTGTGTTTCTTTATGCGTGTGTGCGTTTCAGGGAAGAGCACTTCGATGGAAGGCTGCCCATGGATGAATAATACTTTTATTCAATTTCTGTCTCACTGACTCGTGTCTTAATCAGCCGGCGAAAGACTTCTTTCCCTTCCGCTCCACACACTGGAACATGCAGCGTCCCCACACTGACTCTCCCCTAACAAAACCCCAGTCAGTAAACTTTTCCCAACTTTTCTTTTTGAACTTTTTTCTGTTCTCCTGTCATCTTTCTTTGTAGTTTTTTCTTCTTCTTAGATAGTATGAATCGCTTTCAGGCAAGATGACAGAGCAAAACCACAGGGGCCTATAAATAAGACATTTTATTGTTGATATGATTCTAGGTTATCTGTCAGTATTTTGATGTTTTCTGCTGTACCTGCCACACGAATAGGACAAAAAAACAACATTTAAGTTAAATCAATTTACAACAACAAATATTTTTTATCTGGTTTCTCACCAATGCTAAACGACATGCTTTTAGATGTTATTAACCTTAATATCAAGTGCTTAATGATAGATTGTTTATACTCTCATTATATTTGATTATTCGTCAAAGCCTACAGTCTATCCAGAAACCTTATTAAAAGCCATTTCAGTTCAAATTTAGAGGTTCATCAAGATGCTGGGGGATAGGGTCTCATTCAACCACATCCCAGCCACATCGGCTGGGAGTCAGAGGAAGAGGTCTTGGAAATGGATCACTGGTTATCAAAACGTACTCTAAGGCAGGGGTGGGCAACTCCAGGCCTCGAGGGCCGGTGTCCCTGCAGGTTTTAGATGTGTCCTTGAACCAACACAGCTGATTTAAATGGTTAAATTAGGTCCTCAACATGTCCTGAAGTTCTCCAGAGGCCTGGTAACGAACTAATCGTGTGATTCAGGTGTGTTGACCCAAGGTGAGATCTAAAACCTGCAGGACACCGGCCCTCGGGGCCTGGAATTGCCCACCCCTGCTCTAAGGGTTCATTCTTAAAGGCAAGGTGAGAAGCCCTTATTGTATCCTTGTATCCTTATTGTATCCTATAGATCAAGTGTGTAAGATATCTCCAAATGGAAGGATATGAATTTAAAAGATGGGTTACCAGGATAGCCATGAATGTGGTGAAAAAGTTTGGGGTAGCTGTTTATTAAAAAACTACATTTTTCAGCCTTCAGTTCGTTCCATGCTGGGACAATACTGCTGCTGTGCGTCCCAACAAAACAATAGATGGGAAAAAAGAAAGTTAAGAGAGAGAAATATGGAGTAGTAGTAGGTGATGGCAGGGGTCCAGCAAAGGGAGGGGTGGATGGCAAAAGAGGGTGAGAGGAATATATAGGGGGAGCAAGAATGGCCTTTTGGGCCTGATTCTGACAGTGCTTGGGGAGTGAGGGCAGCTGTGTCCCAGTCCCTGAGCCCTGAAGCTGAACTAACGAGAATGTAATGGCACTCCATCAGGAGCTCCAGCAGCACACCAGTACAGCCACACTCATGCACACACATACACATAAACACATTTATTGTAAACGCACATGGGCCCATAAACCTAGGTGATTTAAGTTGAATTAAAATTCAAGAAAAAATTGAATTTCTCCTCAAATACAATACAATTCAATACAACTTTATTTGTATAGCACATTTAAAACCAGAGGTAGCCAAAGTGCTTCACATAATCCATTAATGAGAAACTAAACAGTGTAGTTGGCATAGTAAACCTTTATTTTAAGTAGCATGGTGGTTAATTACCTAGTAATGTATATCTTGTTGAGCTTCTGGCTCATTGAGGCAGACATGGTATCATTTAGTAAATTTGCAAATATCCTAATTTTATTATATTATTCACCTAAAGACATTCACATGTGCACTACAGTGCTCACAGGTTGAAGACAGTAATTTTCGCAGAACAGTCTGAGAACATCTCAGTTGGTGAACATTTCCTAATTGTCTTGATGCATGCTCAATCATCCAGGTACGGAAATCCCAAAAAGTTGATTGTGTTCATCTGTTCTACCCTCTGAAAATGCTACGAAGAACAGATGGACAGTATCAACTTTTTTGGCATTTCCGAATTGTCATATTGTTGATTATGTTAAATAGTACAATGAAGTAAACTGGAGAAAATATAAGGAATGCTAGGAACATTTAGCAAAACCATTAATACAATATAGTTCTTATGACAGTGTTTCAGTAACCTTTGTTGACACTGTTGTGCAATAGCAGACCTTTCTTGTCAGGCATCCTGAAGCTCAATGAACAACCAAAAGGGGAGGAGTGAGGAATAAAGAGTGTCAGAGCCACAATCCAGGAGGGGAAACCGAGCATCCGTTAATGCACCAGGAAGACATTGAAGTAGAGAAACAGAGAACTACCAAGAGCTAAGGGAGAAACTAAATGGAGCAAATGTGGAAGGCAAAGCCCAAAATGGTCCCAGTAGCAACAGGAGCATTAGGAGCTCTAACCCCCAAGCTGCAAGAGTGACTCTGGCATGTTTCAGACACAACATCCGATGTCTCTGTCCAGAAGAGTGAGTTCTAGGAACAGCTAAGATACTCTGCAGAAAACTGCCAGGACTCTGCTAAAGGACCTGAGCTTGAGACACACACACACACACACACACACACACACACACACACACACACACACACACACACACACACACACACACACACACACACACACACACACATCACTTTTATTTTCTATTGTGTTGGGGAAAGTGTTAAAATCATAAAATAGTCTATGAAATACATCATTTTTAGAACAAATATAGATTATTTTACAAATGTCTCCAATATTCTGTTAAACTACACTTGTCACTACAATTTTAGATACTACAGGGAAAAATAAACAGACAAAAAAACTAAGAGACAAAAACTCTTAATGATTAAAAAAAAAAACTCAAAATGATGTTTATGCCGTCTTTAAGCAAATTGATCATACATAAATTTTCCATGTAATCTTGTTACATAAGTACAATGTAAGATGTTAAGTTTAATGGAATCTGGTCAAATGAAATTTACAGTGTACTGAATTTACACCAAACACACGTTTTATATTCAAAAATAATTATTTGAATAGACAAACCTTTGATTTCATTAGTTCAGATGCATTTTATTTAAAAGTTTTTTGAGCTCTTTTTGAGTGAACACAGCAAAGAAACTGTGAAGTTATTATAAATATATAATATACAAATCTAAATCTAAGAAAAAAAACTCAGACATACAAGCTTACATTTACAGATCCCCATCGTTCATGTTTCCAATGTGTATACGCACAACAGTGCTTGAACACAAAAAGGAGAAAGAAAAATAATGGTACATTTGGTGTCTTGAGACTCAAACATTTATCTAATAACTGTTCTGTTTTTGTTTTTTTCTACCATTATCGCAGACACAGCTCATGTGTTTCTTGTGAAACACAAAACCCTAACCTCTTGTATTAAGTGAAAGCTAATTTGTGCCAGAGTGGCCAATTACCATGACAGGATACATGTTAAACTTTACCACACTGTAAGCATTTAATTAGGACATCCTCAATGAGTCAACCACGCTTTGGCTCTGCCAATCTGCCTAATGGTGAGAAATGAGAACTAATGAAGTTATCACATGCTTTTCCCATGCACATACACTCACTCATTTACAAACACTTGACTGTAACCAAACTCTAGAGTAACAAGCACTGTAAATCCAGCCTGATTCAATTAGGGAAAGGTTAAGCAGAGTCACAGATACGGCGGCATGCATTGTAAAACATCAGAGGTGCAAGTGCTGACAGAGCATTGTGTAGGAGGAAGAAGGAGAAGGAAACCATAACCTCAATGACTTCCCATTAGTTGATATATATCTCCCCAAGAAATGAGATCACAGACAGTTCACTGAGTTTAAATGATACAACATAATGTGGCAGGACCTGTCTGCACTGACGCACAGAAAAATGCTCTGGCACACATTTGAGTGCCATTGTCCCACAAAAGCCAACACTTGCTGTAGTCACAAAATGCACATTTATATATTTGTTGTGGTGCGGTTAGAGGCAACAGCTGCTTAAGTTGATGCAACAGTCCTCTCGCTGTCACACTGTCATGTTAACTAATGACTCAGACCTTAAAAGGCTGGTGATGCTACTTGCCTTATAATGGAGTCTGCTCCTCTGATTTTGCACTGCTCTAAAAGGCTGAGGAATAAATAAATAAACTAGTGGGAGGAACGTAACACGTGCAATTTATTACCTGTCCAGCTAATTAAATGGCTAAAGATATATAGAGGTAGTGGGATGAGTGGGTGAGTGGAAAAACGCAGGAGAAACGGATTGCAGGCTCTGATGAATTTCTCCTTTTGCTCAGTCCTTCCCACATACACACACTTCAGTGTGACAAATGACTTAGCTTGTGATGTACAGTATGTATGTGTGTGTTTGCGAAGGAGTGCAGATTTGCATGATGATACATGTCTGCCTGTTAAAGCTGTCTCAAGCAGAACATGCACACATCCACACACACGTGCCTTATCAATATTCAGAACAGCTCCAAGAGGCGTTTTATAAACAAGGAAGGAAAACAATATATATAAAATTATAAAGCAATGCTTTGCCAAATGGAATAGAAATGGATTGGTAGGCATTTTGCTGGTGATTTGCAGTTTAGCCATTGCTTATGCACAAGCAGGTCCCAAGGTAACAATGTCAGTTTCCCTCAGACTGTTTCACTGTTTGTCCAATTATGCACCATAACACTGAGGGGTGCGTCCTGCTCATTTAATCCTAATTCTTCTTCAAGCTCTTTTTATGATTCTGGCCAGATTGTTTTCAAGGTTACGCTCCACTCATGATTCAATTTGTTTCTTTTCCCCCTGCTTATCCTGTCGCTTCGACACAAATAGATATGTTAAAATGGAGAAAAGGTGGTTGGCGCCAAGAATGGGTGCACTCATGTAAATTGCTAATTTGGTACAAAAAAAGAGCTGCAAGGCTCAGCTGGTGAAAAAGGCAATCCCACTTCCATTAGGCTACTCTCCTCTCCCCTGCAGTGAAGTGGCTGTTCTATCATTGTGCTCCTATTAGTGACTAATTTAAAAAGAGATATTACACTCAACTGTTTACCAGCCTGATTGAGACCAGAAGGCTTTGTCTTGCACTAATTTCTCTTTGATGTCTCTCTTGTTTTTATTCAGTGGGCAAGACCTTTAGCTAACCCTTTCCTTTGCTTTCGTCGCTCGCTCGTCGGCCAAATAACAGAAGACTTTAGTCAAAAAGATCGCAGTGTTTTCTCTGTGCGTGTGTTTGTTGACCATGCAGGCAGGACACAGAGTTGTGTTAAGTCATGAAGGATTTAAGGGAGACTGACTGAACCTCTGGTAAACAAAACTGAGTGAAGAACAGAAAAAATATTGACGTCCAGCTTTTCTCAACATGACGCTGGCCTGCTGTGAAGAACACCATCAGAAAGCCTTTCTGTCTGTCTCTATCATTTGAGCAGGCATCTCGGCTGAGGGTTGGTGGTAAAGAGAGCACACATGAGATGAAATGATGTCGACCTGGAACAGCTCTGATTTTCTTTGTGGGCAGCTGAAGCCACCTGGGGACAGGAAAGAATTGTGTAGACATAAAACACGACATGCACATCCCACATATCTGTGCACCTTCCAGAATTTCAGGGATTACGAGAACTGGGATAAAGAAGAGAAAAAAAATCACAGTTAGCACGTATTTGTATTTTATTTTTTATTTATTTGTGCTTCAGTAATTTCTCCTCACATTTCTCAACACGTGTGGTTAACAGCTTGCTTGACTGTTGCAAGCTGGCCAACACACCTATAAAATATGTTTGTTTTTATATTTTTGCATAAAGCACAATTTCAAGGAACACCATAAATTCATCAGAAACTTTGTAGCAACGGGTTATAGCAACAGATATATATTCAAATGCACAGCAGTCTTAGCACATGTGAATGTTATCTTACTCAGTGTTGTACGACCCATGGTAGCCTACAACATCTATGCATTTTTTCACTCATTTATTAGCATTTATTCATTTAAACTGAAACTCATTTATTTGGATGGTAATGGCAAATTCTACTCCATTAGGTGTTTCAGTTTTTTAATAACTTAATGTAACTCACACTCCCATCAATACACCAGTGATCACCAAGCTTTTTCATGCATCATGTACTTTTAATGGACATACTGGAATGAAACCCACTTATCTGGACCAAGTTTCAAACGTGAAACTCTTGAGAAGAGGGTTTTTAAATGAATCATACAAATATAATATGCTAAGGTTTCCTCTGTGCAAGTCACTGCAATTGACTGTGTAGTCGGCTCCCGGTCATAAAAATGATGATGTTCTTACAGGGAAGGCGTTAAAACAAATTATTGTAAAATTGCCTGTTTCAGAAAATTCAGAACTAGAGAGGCTGTCGAAACGTCCAGTGTAAGAAATATAAAATTACTTTGAACTATTAGTAATGCAATGTAATCCTCGTAGAGTTCAAGAACCCACATAATCAGCTGAGAAAAGCACAGTAGGTTTACTTTAAATATTGTTTGAGTATGTATAAATCCTTCTTTTCATTTCATCTAGTACAGAGTGCTTCATAACCTTTTTCAAACAAATATGATGAATGTAAGTGGAATCTAAATAAACACAACACAAAAGCTTTAAATAATAAACATATTTAAGTCAATAAAATTACCTGTAATAACTGGGCTTGGTCTTAAAAGTGCTCACTTCCTCAGTTAATAAATACAAAATGAAATACATCAGTTATGGGTTGTAAATTAATTAGACACAGCAAGGACGGATTACTACAGTTGTGTTTGATTAAATCATCACTTAACAAGTGTGTGGCGTACTTACAAGTTTCACCAATAGCGTGCTATGCCAAAATTAAATTACTTTTTCTTTTTTCAGTCTGCCCTGTGTGCAGATAACAGAAGCACCTGTAACACGGGTAACAACATAATTGTAACTGTAACGTAATTACTAAATTGAATAAAGCAGATTGTTATTTTACTGTTTACTAGAAAATGTAACACAGTTATAGTAATATGTTACTTTGTTTTATGACTATCATTAAAAGTCTGTTTTTCATAAAATATCAAATTTTCCTGGAAAAAAGCCAAATGGAGTTAAGGGTTATTTTTAGAACTGCTTCTTATTTGCAATATTAGCAATAATTTGTTCCTGAGAATCTGAAAATCACATGTTAAGTGCTGCACTTAACTAAATATCATGAGCTGTACTAAGAATGACAGATTGATGACATTGCTGATGTAAAATGCCAGCAGAGATAAACATGATTTTTATCTCTGGGCGTACTGTTTTTTGTACTCTCAAAAACTGTAATAGAGTCATAACTACTCTCTGAATTGTTAAAACAATTTGATCCTTCCATTGTTTTGAGTAGGTTTTGTAAATTACCTGGTTTATTTTGGCGCATGTTGATCTGTCAGTGGTTTTATTCAACCAACTGGTTTCTTAAACAGCATGAATGCTAGGGTGTGTGTGTGTGTGTGTGTGTGTGTGTGTGTGTGTGTGTGTGTGTGTGTGTGTGTGTGTGTGTGTGTGTGTGTGTCAGCTTTTTATTTCGTATGGTTTACACTGCACATAATGGTTTGCCACTGCATTGGGGAAAGAGTAAGTGCGCCATATGGGGAGCACTGTGGCATGTTGTGACATACAGCTGTAGGATCAGTAGAGACAATGATCATGGGTGATCGTGGCTCAAGAGTTGGGAGTTTTCCTTGTAATCGGAAGGTTGTCGGTTCGAGCCCCGGCTCGGTCGTTGTGTCCTTGGGCACTTCACCCGTTGGTCAGAGGGCCCGGTGGCGCCAGTGTCCGGCAGCCTCGCCTCTGTCAGTGCGCCCTAGTGGGTACAATGTAGCTTACCATCACCAGTGTGTGAATGGGTGGATGACTGGATGTGTAAAGGACTCGTAAAGCGCTTTACAAATACAGGCCATTTACCATTTATCAATGAATGACAACGATCACGTCCTTATAGTACAGATAATGACCATGAGTGTGAGCAAAGAAATCTTTCCAGCGCAATAAAAATTGTAACTAAATAATCTGAAACTAAACAAATTAGAATGCATTCATTGTGCGATTCCTGAGAAAACTAAATGAGAGTTTCCTGAGATTAAAACAGAGATCAAAGGCTGGGTTTTTATTATGAAAACATGAGAGCTGCCATTTCAGTAAAGATGTACAAGTCCCAAACATGCAAGGTTTCCCACAACTGCTTTGAATGTAAAGACTAGTTTGCCTGGGGGGCTCTTCAACTGGTGGGGGGGATGGTCACATCTTGCAGGAGCTTTCTTCTCTTCAGGAACTCTCTGCGGGAGGGGGAGATACAGGAGAGGTGGAGGAAGATCTCAGCCTGGGCGTTTACCGTCTTATGTAGTCTGGAAGATGTGTGGATGGTGGGGTGGGTGCAGTTTTGTCTGTGGTGGGGTTGGGTGGACTGTCCAGGGCTCTGTGGAGCCGGAGGGCGCTACTGCACTGGGCCCCAGTCTGATGGGCCTGGGCCCCCCTTCCCTGGCGGGTCGCGAAGGGTGGGAGTGCCTACTGGGGTCAGCAGGGGAGCTGGCCCCAGGGAGGGGTTACCTGCCCCTCCCTTCCTTCCCTCCCCATCTCCAGCTGCCTCCCTCTTCCCGCTCCTCCACAACCACTCACACATGCAGGGCCTTGGAGTGGGGGTATGTCACCAGGGTGCAGAGGAGGCTACCCCCCCCCCTGTCCCCTTCTGGCTGCCTCTGCCTCAATTTTATCCCACAACTTAGACATTCACATTATTCACACTCTCATTACACATACATATAGGATCTTGGGGGTGGGCACAATCACGGAGTCCAAATTACCATCAGGGTGTACACCTCACCCCTGACGTCGTTGCCCACCTCTCAATTTTAAATACACTTAGTCATTGAGGGCTAGCAGGAGGGACTATGCGCTTACCTGCTGCTCCTTGGCAGGTAGCTCCATGCCCTCCTGGGTTTTAATTGCACTTTAGAACACATATGCATCAACACTACAATGAGCAGGTGGAGGGAGGTTTGGAGTCTTCTCCCACCCCCATTCTCTGCGGCCTGCTGGAGCGGGAGGGCTAGTAGGAGGAGTTGGCCGTCCGACTGCGGTCTGGGGTGTGGGGCCTCCCTGCTGCTGCGGAGTCGGGGTGGTCTGCCTCTCCCCACCGCAGGGAAAAGGGTAACACCACCTGGGTCTGGGTGCAATTCCCCCCTCCAGGGGCAAGGGTACCTAGACCCGGTTTGTAGAGTACGCTTGGGGAGTGTGATTGTGTGTACAGCGTCTCTTTATGTCTGTCTCCACGTTGGTTGAGTGTGGAGTGAGTGCATATGAGAGCATGAGGGTGGGAATGGATGTTTGTGTCTGTGTGTGCCCGTATGTCTGTGTCTATATGTCAGGTTGGGTATCAGACGCCACCTCTCTGGGGACACCTCAGGCCCTCCAAGGTTTGGAGGCCTATCTCCACCCACCACCACTTCCCCTGCCGGTGGCGGACTCCCTCAGGTGTCGGTGTGTTGGTGGTTCTTTGTATCTGGGGGTGGGCGTCCGGGTACACACCGGCTCACTCCTTGGCGGCCGCTTGTCGGGGCCTGGGGCCTGGGGCTCGCTCGGGCCCCTTTGGAGGTGGGGTGCCCCCGGCCTCTCGGCCTGGGGCTCGGTCACTCAGGCACAGCTGGGGGCCGGCGGAGCTCACGGGCGCGTCACTGCAACTCCCCCTGACTTCTGCTCCGCGGCTGCTGGGCGAGCCCTCATCTGGGACTCTCCTCAGCTCTTACTGGAACAGTGGCGCGGCTGCCCCTCTGTTGGTCTTCCATGGTCTCTTGTGTTCTGGGGGCCTCTGGATGTCTGGAGTTTTGATCTCCTCCATACCCACTTCACACCCTGGAGGACGGGGCTGTGGCCCCCCCACACTCCCTAGCAGATTATTACATGGAGAAACCTTTGGAATGCAAGCATGCTGATCCACACAGGTATGCACACATGGGTATTCACAGACGCGGACTAAAGCTTTCTTGGCTGCTGCCTCAAAGCACACTGTGCGCTGTCTATCTTGCGTGCTGCACAATATCGTTTATTATTTAGTAAATATTGATATCTATGACTAGCTAGTTTATTGTGATGGTGCTTTGTTTTCTCTATTATTATGTTGCTCTTTGTTGTTTGCTGTCTCCTCTGTTTGTTTTTTTTGTTTGTTTTTTTTTTTTCTCCATACAGGTGACCCAGGAGTTCTTTTTTTTTTCTCTCTCTCTTCCCCCCCCTTCTCACCGTCTCTTCTCCCCTTTGGTTTTCTTTCTTTCTCTCCCCCTCTTTCTCTCATTCATTCCCCCTGTCCTATTTATTAAAAAAAAAAAAAAAAAATGACAAAGGATGAACTGAAGCTCTGCCATCACGTAATGTCGCATACTGCTGTTTCTGATGTCATTTAAAAAAAAAAAAAAAAAAAAAAAAAAAAAAAGACTAGTTTGCCTTAAGCATTTTTGATTGTTTTGTGTTCTGGGTGCTAATTAACGATATAATCCTAATTACAGATGGAAGAGATGAGATTTTTTGAACTATAGCGATGAGGACAGCATTGTGGTTATAGATGATTATATAATAAATCCGAACAGTTTAACAATTAAACTTTGACATTTTCACTTTTAATAAAATATATTAAATTTTTACAGCTATTATGTTTTCATGTCAAATGGGACATAATATTGAATGACAGTAGATGGGTTTTCTTGAAAAATTAGTGTTGCAAAAACCTAAAATATAATAGTAAATAAGGATTATTCATCCACTTATTAATGCCATAGGTTATTTATACATTCAAAATAGATATGATACAGATATAGATACTCTCATTATGAGGAAATTCTTAGCTTTGATCAAAACTGATGAGGACCATACTCTCAAGGTATGAATTAATAGGAGTTACTTATTTTCACCTGTGCTTCATTCTCATCCTGTTTTTCATCTTTAATCAGTCCCTTGTGTGTATAAATAGTCCTGTCTTCCCCTCTGTCTTTGTGGATGGTTTGCTGCTCTCGAGAGATGCTGGTGTTTGTGTTCCTGTATCATTTTATCCTTTTCCCATAGTAGCTCCGACAGGACTCCAATCCCTGGTGTTTTGTGTTTAGTTTGCTGATTTGTTTTTGCTTTTATATTTACATGTTTTGGACTTTTTGATCAGCCATAATAAAGGCTTGCTTTTTAGTTGCTTTTTCCCCCCTTTTTTGCATCCTCCTATGTCTTGCATTTGCGTCCTCCGCGACATATCCCAACAAAGTGACTCCTACAGGACCTGAGCTAAGAACACACCTGCACATTTTATGAGTTCATTTATCATTTTTGTGGTTTAGATCATTATAGTGCTTGCAGGGAACAGCAGTAACCTGATTACACATATGTGAATCATACCTACAGGAGCATGACAAATTAATCGTGGCTTTGTAAAAACTTGAAAGCAGAGTGCCCTCCTCTAATTTGAACTGTTTGCAATACTGTGATCGGAGCTTTTAAAAATGTTGAAAATGGATGATATTAGAGCAATGGGTACCTCTGAGGCCTATTCAAAATAAATAAATAAAAATGTAAAAATGAAATAGCCCTGTCTCCTGGGTTAAGCATTTCAAACTACTCACACTACAGGACTGGTTTGCTGCTGCAAGTTTTCCTCATGCTCATTTGTTCAGCTTTTCTATGGTGACACAGATGGAAAATATGCGACTATTTACCCATCGCCATGTCATGACTGTCATACAACTGCATGATCGTTAAAATTCAATTAGAAAAAAGTCACAAAATGTTAACTGCAATCTGTTTGCAATAAGCTTTCAGTGTTCTGAGACTTTAAGAACATAAATGAAAAAAGAAAACAGTTTGGAAGTCATTAAGGCTTCTCTGTTGAATCACAGAAATAGGAAGATTTGGGTTTTGGGATTATACTTTACTGGAATGGCTAAAGGTTGAATTTTGCGTAAGGTGGTAATCACTCATGTGGTTGCCTTGTACTGTGCCCAGTAAACTTGTCCCCAACTCATCCCATCCTAGCTGGCCTGTGCTTATATTGTAGTTAACATTATGGGCCCTCACTACCCTTCAGTTTGTGTATTCAGTTCTGCCTAGCCCTTCTTCCCTAGCCCACGTCTTCCTCTCACTCACTTACTCACTCGCACTTTCACACAACCTATCTGATTCATTTCACCTTGTGGCTTATTTGATTGTTTATGCCTTATTAATGATTTACCTCAGTTATTTTCAATTGTGCTGTATAGACACAGCTCACACGTGAGAACCATTTGATTTTCATCCTCAGCTACCGGTTTGTGCCTGCTTCATAAACTAGGCTATGGTGCAGTTTGTTAAATTATTGAACCTGTGTTTAACTGGCTTTCCTGAAGAAGACCCTACATACTAAAACAGTTTTTCTGAATGCTGAATGCTTTAAGAGAGAATTATAATGATCGAAGGGTTACAGATGGGTAAAAGACTGGGTAAAAGTCTTGAACCACGTCAATTTCTTTATTTGGTTTCCAAGAAACCAGAATTTCTTGGATTTTTTTATAAATAATTAATTCGTTCTCAAGATCAGAGTTTTTCTCTGGAAATCTTCTGTTTTTATTTCATCATCAGTCCGATCCTTGTACCTCACACTTTTCAGAGACTTAAATAGTCTCTGAAAAGTCCTGGCAAGTTAGCTCTTCTGTGTTGTGCCATCTGCTTAGCCAGAGGTTGTTTGGTTTCCCAAATCAGGATTTGTATAAATCCTGTCAATCCTCCTGGCACTTAACAGCTTACAGTACTTTACTCTGTTTGTGTTGGGGAACCCCATCCTTCGGATGGATCAATTTTTGTTGCAGCGTGTTTTGGGGGTTTAAAAACCACAGAGACACTGTTTTAGAAAAAATGTCTCACAACTGTTCCCGATACTCCTGACACATAAGGGATCACTAAGGGTTTTTGCCAAGGCAGCTTCCTTCTCTCCTGGATCACCTGGAGCTTTCTTTAGGTGCCTACCCAGCTTTGACAAATGTCCAGGTGGGAAAACCACATTTACAGGTCCTTCTTGATGTTCTTCTGCTTCTCTGGCTGCTGTGGGGAGGGTGTTCCCTTTGTGTTGTAGCGTCCTGATGGCACCGAGTTTGTGCTCAAGTGGATGATGAGAGTCAAACCCTACATACTGATCTGTATGCGTAGGTTTACGTCAACTTTTAAATGATGGAAATCTCACAGTCTAAGAAGGCTAACCTGTCACTTTTCATATCCTCCCTGGTGAGTTCGATGTGTTGGTCCTGTTCTGACTGTTGTCAAATTTGTACATGTTTGATTTGTTTGGTTAGTGCACTGGCCCTTTAAGAGAAAGGCATGGTCCGTGTGCAGACGGGGGAAGTGTAAGAAAGAATCAGACAATCGACTGAATGTGATCTATGCTGTGAAAGGCTGATAAAAAGGCATTCCCTGTGAGTATGCATTATTGTTTGGCACTTTTATGTTGATTAATAGCAGTTAATTAGATGCTGTTTTACGCGTGCTAATTTATGGTTCGTAGACAGTTGTTTGGTGTTAGCATTAGCACTTGGTCACGCAGCTCCTCAAGTAATTATTTAATTTGTCACTCATATATACTGTATTTTGTTGTTACAGTTTCACACCTGCCATATAAAGCAAAGTCTAAACCCACTCTGGCGTCAGTGACTTTTGTGTGGAGGTGTTTAACTCCTGGATAGTAGAAAGTGGTTCTACGAGGCCAGTACAGGTCCACTAAGTTAATGGTCGTATCCAAATTCATGGGCTGCATCCTCCTGAGGACCCGGCCTTCGCGGTCTACGTGGGCCGGGTCCTCAGAAGGTCGGGTAGGCCAGAAGTAAACGGCTGGGGAAATTGGACGGTCTAGCCTTCTAATTAGCGTCACCGCTGTCTCGGTGGAGTTTAATAAACTCAGCCGTCTGTTCCTTGCTATCTAAAATATAACAGGACACTGGCATAAATTCTCAACCGTCTCACACTTCTGTTTAATCAGTTTTCTGTTTGACGTTTAGTCAGCTGTGTAAAAATCCCGGAGGAACCCACCCGGGGGATTAATAACATTTTATTTTATCTAATCTAATAACTTTAATCTCAGCCAAACCGATTGACTCACAAACAAATAAAACACTGAAAAAAGCCCAACAATAAAATGTTTAGGTTGTCTAAGTGACTTATATATTACGTTTAACCAGTGTAGCGAAACTCCGCGGTGATCTGAAAATGATGTGCCGGGAGTTGTGCCATTCTCGGCGGCTTCAGTGACCCTCGAGCTCCCGGCTAGCTGTCGAGCTGGTGGGTAGCAGATGCTCCGAAAACATCGAAGCACTTTTGCAAATATGCAGTACCTTGATAAACCGAGCAGATGTTTGATGTTTACACAGCTACTTTCTCACCTGAAAATATGTTAAAAGTTTATTTTGTGACCCAGAAAGATTAGTAAGAGTAATTTTAAAACTTAGTAGCGGCCGCCATTATTGGAAATTGGAGTTTGGCTGGGCCGCGCTATGAATTCTGGGATATGGTAGGCCACGAAGGACATACCCGACCGATCCTTCAAATTCGGGGAAAAGGAGGACGCATTTGTCGGCTGCATTCGGAGGAGTTTACAAATTTGGACAGCCTTCGGCGCGTCGCTGTGACGTAATCGGTCTACAAATGCACCCTCAGGAGGATGCAGCCCATGAATTTGGACAAGACCAATGTGATCCTTAAATTGTGGTACATCCTGAGATTTGATTTTCACCCAGGTGTCATCCACATACCAGAACCAATGACTTGGTGGTGTTCCAGAGAAAGATAACAAACCCTTTTCCCCACTTCTTCCATGTACAAGTTGGCCACAATGGGTGAAAGAAATGAGGGGTGGCTTGAGACTTTTGCACAGTACTGCATTCTTTTGCCTGTGAGTGTGTATACCTGGCATTTAATCAAATGTCAGATATTTGGTCATTAAGCATAGCACAAGCCATGGTGATGCCACATGAAAAGCTAAAGGATTACCCAGGAGATTGTTGTTCATCTTGAGGGCAAATTTACATGTCTGCCAAATGACAGCCCATATAATAGTTAGCAAAGAATATCAAGCAAAAACAAAATGGTAGCAACAGGATCATCGAGTAATTAGGAAACATCAGTAACAAATTTCATAGCAATTATGCCAGTATTTTCAAAGGGATTTAGGTTCGTCCAGAGCTGCATACTATCTACCATACTGACAGTGCCATCCCTGGAGCCATGTTGTTACTGTAGCTAATGATGCACAAAAGGACTAAAAAGTAATGTCACAGCAAGTTTGTTAATTTTCACTTTGTAAGTTCTTGTTCTTCAGTTTTGTCATATTCCTCACAGGAAATAATGTTTGATAGTCTTAGGCTTTGATGCCAGTACCCCAGACAATATCGTATTTAATCTATTGATCTGTAACTCTGTGAGCTACCATAGTGAGACACAGGTGGCCAAGCTGTCTTTTTCACACTGTGGCACAGATATTACCCACCTATTACTCTCTTTGAAAACCTCTACTCTTGTCCAACTAACTAGAATATTATAGCTGTCTGACTATTAGATGATTTTAACCCTTTAAAGCCGGTCGGAGCGGACACGCTCCATTTTGCGTAACTATTTTTAAATCCCGGTAGCACTGCAACCACGTAAGCTAGCGCAATAATTTTTTTTGCATATGAAACCGGAGGAGTTGTACTTGCATCTTATGCCATCAGCTTGTCCTAGGTCACAGTTTCCTTCCACATATAGCTTTGCAAAAACTGCATAAAAAGCACTTGCAGCAACAAAAACATAATATTCCAGAAACACGCTTTGCCGATCCGATCAGCTGTTTGTAACACTTCCTACGTCCATCAGCGCGAACTATCGCTGTCAAGGCTCGGCTGTGTGGCAGGCAGGAGGAGGACCCAAAATGCAGGACTCACAGGCACGAGGGAATGAACTCAAAAAGGCAGCTTTATTGCTGAAGAGGCAGGACATAGGAAATACAAAACTAAACTGGGAAAAGTAAACTAACACTCGGAGAGAGAGACACAGGGAAATCCACGCAGCATGAGGGACGACGTCACGCTGAACAGAGGGAGACGCAGACAGAAATACACAGAGGGTTAACGAGGGAAGTGGGAACACACGGGGAACACAGGTGACACTGATAATCATAACGAGACAGGGCGGGGTGAACTGAACACTGACGGGAGAGGTGAAACAGGAAGTACAGAGGTTCAGACAGGAGGAGAGAGAGCACGAGTAGAACACCAACGTAACAGGCAGGGGAGACATGGAATAAACACGAAAGGGGACGAGGGCTCATAAATACATAGAGGGCACACAGGGGGAAGAGAGAGCACGGGGAGAACTTAGACATAATGGGCAGGGGAAGCATGGAATAAAACAAAAGAGAGACGAGGGCTCACAGATACACAGAGGGGCACACAGGGGGTAAAAGCCATGAAGGGAGAACACTTAGGGAACAACACAACAGGGCAACTCAGAAAACATGGCCTAAGCAAGGAACAAAATACAAACATACAAGGAAACTAAGAACACTGGGCCAACATGGCCCAGGACCATGACAGTACCCCCCCCTCAAGGGCTGGCTCCAGACAGCCCAAACACAGAAAAACAAAACCAAACAGAAAACAACCCAGGGCGGGCGGCGGGGGCCCAGGACGGAGGGCTCGGAACAGAAAACAAAAGAAGAGCACAGCAAACACCGGAGCCCAAGAAAATAACCCAAACACAGAGCAGTTTAGGGGGTCGACCATGCGGAAGGCAACGGCGGAGACGTGGAAACAATTCAGGAGGCCGGCCGTGCGCAAGGCAACGGCGGCGACGTGGAAACAGTTCAGGAGGCCGGCCGTGCGCAAGGCAACGGCGGCGACGTGGAAACAGTTCAGGAGGCCGGCCGTGCGCAAGGCAACGGCGGCGACGTGGAAACAGTTCAGGAGGCCGGCCGCGCGCAAGGCAACGGCGGCGGCGAAGGAGACGACGGAGCAGTTCAGGAGGCCGACCGCGCGGAAGGCGGCGGCGGCGGCGAAGGAGACGACGGAGCAGTTCAGGGGGCCGACCGCGCGGAAGGCGGCGGCGGCCCTCCAGTCCCAGGCGTGCTGGCCATGGCCTGGTGGGCACAGGACCAGACGAGGCAGGACCAGATGAGGCAGGACCAGACGAGGCAGGACCAGACGAGGACGAAGACTCCGAGGCAGGACCAGACGAGGACGAAGACTCGGAGGCAGGACCAGACGAGGACGAAGACTCGGAGGCAGGACCAGACGGAGCTGCAGAGGCCGAAGCCGGACCAGGCGGAGCTGCAGAAGCAGAAGCCAAAGCTGGACCAGAAGCACAGGCTGAGACTGGACCAGGCGTAGCAGAAGCACAGGCTGAGACTGGACCAGGCGTAGCAGAAGCACAGGCAGAGGCTGGACCAGGCGTAGCAGAAGCACAGGCAGAGGCTGGCCCAGGCGTAGCAGAAGCACAGGCAGAGGCTGGCCCAGGCGATGACGAAGACTCGGATGCGGCTGGCCCAGGCGATGACGAAGACTCGGATGCGGCTGGACCAGGCGACGACGAGGCGGTCGCAGATGGCGGCTGGACAGGCTCCTCGGGCCCTCCAGCTGATGCGGCGTGAGGCTGAACGGGCCCCTCGGACCCTCCAGCGGAGACAGGAGGCTGAACGGGCCCCTCGGACCCTCCAGCGGAGACAGGAGGCTGAACGGGCCCCTCGGACCCTCCAGCGGAGACAGGAGGCTGAACGGGCCCCTCGGACCCTCCAGCGGAGACAGGAGGCTGAACGGGCCCCTCGGACCCTCCAGCTGACGAGGCGTGAGGCTGAACGGGCCCCTCGGACCCTCCAGCTGACGAGGCGTGAGGCTGAACGGGCCCCTCGGACCCTCCAGCGGAGACGAGGAGGTGCTGGCCGGGCTCACTGGAACCCCCAGCGGACGAGGTAGATGGCGGCGTGGGAGCCGCGGAGTCCTGGATGAGCTCATCCGAGCTTCCAGCAGGAGCTGATGTAGAGCCAGAGAGGTTTGGGACCCCTGGCTGAATGTTAAGCCGAACAGAAGACCGTATTGCTATCGGGGACTGGGCCAATGGTTCAGGTGCGAGCTGAGCTACTGGAGAGGCGGATGAGAGTGGGAGCTGAGCTACTGATGGTGGTGAAGTAGATAACTGCACGGGAGACTGAACTGAGGGCGTCTGCACTGGCACAGGGGACTGAACTGATGTCTGTTGTAACGGAGGTGGTGAGAGTGGAGTAGGCAGTGGAGTAGATGACTTCACAGGAGAATGAACCAGAGGTGAGTGCACAGGAGACTGAGCTAGGGGTGGTAGTGGTAGTTGAGGGGAAAGTGGAGCTGGTGATTGAGTGGATGACTGTGCTAAGGGATGCTGCACTGGGGACACTGGAGACTGCACTGGGGACACTGGAGACTGCACTGGGGACACTGGAGACTGCAGTGATGGTTGTAGTGGAGGTGTAACGGGTGAAGGAGTGGCTGAAGTGGCTGTGGGTCGGGCGGCTAGTGGCTCAGCTACAGGGTATAGTAACGGCAGGGCTATGGGTTGAATGACTGACTGAGTAGCAGCCTGAGTGGCTGGGTGTAGCGACGGTTGTGGTGGAAGAGAAACAGGTGGTAGTGTGGATGATGGAGCTAAGGGCGACTGAGTGGCAGACCGAACTGATGACTGAAGCGATGGTAGAGGTGAAAATGGAGCTAGCGGGGACACAGGAGACTGAACTGAGGGTGGCGGCGAGGGAGCTAACTGAACTGAGGGTGGCGGCGAGGGAGCTAACTGAACTGAGGGTGGCGGCGAGGGAGCTAACTGAACTGAGGGTGGCGGCGAGGGAGCTAACTGAACTGAGGGTGGCGGCGAGGGAGCTAACTGAGCTGTGAAGGGCTGCGAGGGAGCTAACTGAGCTGTGAAGGGCTGCGAGGGAGCTAACTGAGCTGTGAAGGGCTGCGAGGGAGCTAACTGAGCTGTGAAGGGCTGCGAGGGAGCTAAGCAGCTCGCATTGACTTCCGCCACACAAAACACAGCCCCTGAATGAACAGTCATAATGTCTGGAAAAGACACAGAGTTCTCACTCACCACAGCAGGTGAATTAGAAGGCCGAATGTCCGGCTGTGGGGTGGCGCGTCGGCGGCGTGAATGCCGTTTTCTTCGGGAAGCCGGAGGTGCGGTGATGGAGGAAACCGGCAACGACGGAGAGATCGCGGCCGGCTCCTCATCCTCCGACCACATTGCTGCGAGAAAAGCAGCGGGTAAGTGACAGTCAGAGTGGAGGGTGGATGGAGAGGAGTCCAGTGGCAGCAGCGTGGAAACGTTTCCCGATTGTGGCGGTCGCTGTTGCGGTATGACGAGCTCGCGAATTTGTACTGTCTCCTTGGCTTTCTGCAGATTGGACAGTAGGCCCGAAAATCCTGAGAGCTCGTGGAGATGGGGATTCCCTTTGAGAATAGCCTCGATGGCGTTTATCCCAATGGACATGGCTTTAATGTCCGAGGCGTGGGAAACTCGCTCCCACAGGCCGAAGATGCGGGCCAAATCGCTTTCCCGGGAGGAGCCTGCTGGGTCCATGTCTGGTGACGTCGTACTGTCAAGGCTCGGCTGTGTGGCAGGCAGGAGGAGGACCCAAAATGCAGGACTCACAGGCACGAGAGAATGAACTCAAAAAGGCAGCTTTATTGCTGAAGAGGCAGAACATAGGAAATACAAAACTAAACTGGGAAAAGTAAACTAACACTCAGAGAGAGAGACACAGGGAAATCCACGCAGCATGAGGGACGACGTCACGCTGAACAGAGGGAGACGCAGACAGAAATACACAGAGGGTTAACGAGGGAAGTGGGAACACACGGGGAACACAGGTGACACTGATAATCATAACGAGACAGGGCGGGGTGAACTGAACACTGACGGGAGAGGTGAAACAGGAAGTACAGAGGTTCAGACAGGAGGAGAGAGAGCACGAGTAGAACACCAACGTAACAGGCAGGGGAGACATGGAATAAACACGAAAGGGGACGAGGGCTCATAAATACATAGAGGGCACACAGGGGGAAGAGAGAGCACGGGGAGAACTTAGACATAATGGGCAGGGGAAGCATGGAATAAAACATAAGGAGAGACGAGGGCTCACAGATACACAGAGGGGCACACAGGGGGTAAAAGCCATGAAGGGAGAACACTTAGGGAACAACACAACAGGGCAACTCAGAAAACATGGCCTAAGCAAGGAACAAAATACAAACATACAAGGAAACTAAGAACACTGGGCCAACATGGCCCAGGACCATGACAATCGCATGTCCGGCATGACCTGCCCGGAACCGGAAGTGACGTCATTTTGCGGAAATGTAGTTTTTTACCATCATGGCCTTATGAGCCTATACTTGTGTTTTTAAAAGTTATGTTTGACTTTATGACTTTCTGTATCGATTCTGGGATGCTGAGGACTCATATTGCACTGCTGGAAATAGTTTATTTTGATGCATATGCTGTTATTTTGCAAATTTGCACTATAATATATTTTTTCATTTTTCCTGCAGTATATGAAAATTGGTGTATCTCAAAAATAAAACTATGAAGACACTTAAAATAAATTTCCTTTGGTGGGAAACTAGTTTGTGCAACTTTTTTGTATTTACAGTTTTGAGGGATAAGCCTCTTAAATTTCTCTAACTAGAAATTTATGTTAAAAAAATCAAAAACGATTTTCTATTTTTTTGTAGTTTATTGCACTTTTTTGCAATTTATGTAATTACTATGCACTTAATGCAGACATATTATTAAAATTTGGGCTATAATGTTTGTATTGATGTATAGCAACTTGAAATGCTCCAAAAAATGGCTCCACAGCATGTAAAAATATACTATAAGCTCTGGCGGACTTGGTTCTATGGTAGGTCTTAAAGGGTTAAGCAGCTAAAATGGGCGCTTTTCTGACAATCATAAGAAATTCTGAAGGCCTTGTGTTTAAAACATTTATCACAGATTAACTTAAAACACATGGCATAAAAAGTAACACAATACTGCATGGAATTTGGTTATGACTTATTTCACAATAAAGTCATGAATAAATATAAACCTCTCTATTCGAATATTTTCCCTCACCTAAATCAGAGCTATGGACTGGGGATGTTACATAGAGCTAGAAGCTGGGATCATTACACACTATCATGGGAAAGCACCGTCTGAATATCTCTACTCTTACTAATGGCTATGATGATAAATAGATATAAAAGCTTCAGGCCCTGAAAAAAATATAGTGGGATGGCTGAAGTGCTGCATTACAGATGTCTTAATCTGCTATCAACTTTGTCTAGCACAGGGGGAAAAATAGTGGTTCCATAGATTTTTATAAAGAGAGAAGCTTGAGAGCAAGGGGAAATATATAGAAATTGTCAATGTTGAGGGTTAAAGAGCTTTAAATGGCCCTCTTTTTAACGAGAAAAATCATTACAGGAGTTTCTTTCACTGCAGCTTTTTTTTTCTTTCATCATCCCTTCTTCACGTCACATTTCCACCATCACCTTCTTTATTCCCCTGTTGGTCCCTAATTGAGTGTGTGTACCTTGCACAACTCACCCCTGATTGATGGACAGCAGACCTCCTACTGTCATGCATGTTAAGCCCATTAAGGCAGGTAATCACCCGCTGCTCCTCAGGTGCTGAGCTGTCTGCACACACTAGGCTAAGAAGGTCTGTTTCTTGCTCTTAAATGCATGTGCACACGTGCATTATTTACTCGGACCCTCATCATTCTTTTCTGACTCTTACAGTGACATGTCACAGTACTTGCCCTATGAAAAATATGTAAGATATGAAAGAAATTTTCTGCCAGCTACAATTTATGTAAAAAAAAAAAAGAAAAAAAAAGATTCCAGTAATACAGTATACTGTGCGATTGAAATTTGGGTTATATGAACAGTAAGATAAAAGATACTTGTTTTACTTTAAAAAAGAAAGAAAAAACCACCAAAATTGAGTGTGTTAAAACTGTATGAGGAGTCTTCATCATTTCACAGTGTGAGGTTTGTCAGTCACCTTTGCTGTCTCTTACTATTACTTTTTAAAAACTCCAAACTAGCTTAGGGATAAGCTGGTTAACATTAGCAAAAATGCATATCATTTAACTTTAAAGACTAGCTGCATCACTTAAATATCTTCCAATGGTTGCCAAAATGTAGAAAAAAAGAGACGGATCCTACATTTATTGCAGTACAGTAGCTATTTCAAGTATGATATGGGTATGAATAAGCTTCCACTATTTTTTATCTTAGATTAGCTTAGCACAGACCCTCAAAACAGCAACAAACATAAAGGTTTTTAGAACAGAATAGAATAGCCTTTATTGTCATTGTACAGAGTACAACGAAATTGGAGTGCCACTCCCTTGGTGCAAGTTTCAATAATAAATATAAATGTAAAATATAAAAAGTACAAAAAAACAATCGTAAGTACTCAAACAATAGTATGTACAATATATACAGGATAGCAGCAATAATATAATGACAGTATGAATAGCAGCATAATATAATGACAGTGACGGTATGGAATAGGTTCAGTTGTTTTTGTGCTTATTTACTACGGTGATAGCTCTAGGAAAGAAGCTATCCCTGAATCTGTTTGTCCTGGTTTTATGTGACCTGTACCGCCGGCCTGACGGTAATAGTTCAAACAGTTGGTTGCTGGGGTGAGAGTGGTCCTTGATGATATTGCCAGCTCTGCTGAGGTACCGAGAGTTTGCAGTGACCTCCAGGCTGGGCAGAGAGCAGCCAGTGATCTTCTGGGCTGTGTTGATGACCCTCTGCAGTACTTTCCTGTCCGCAGCTGATCACCCTGCATACCATGTTGTTATGCCGTACGTTAGAACCACCACCGTAGTATTTGCAGTCCAGGAGAGGTCATCAGAGATCTGCACGCCCAGAAACCTCATGGAGCGTACCCTCTCCACACAGTTCCCGTGAATGTAAAGTGGGGCCGGGTCTGCTCTGCCCTTCCTGAAGTCCAAGATAAGTTCTTTAGTTTTCATGGTGTTCAGTTGGAGGTTGTTAACTGAACACCACTCAGTCAGTCTGTTGGCCTCATCTCTGTAGTCAGACTCATCCCCCCTTGAGATGAGTCCAACCACTGTGGTGTCATCCGCAAACTTTATGATGGTGTTTGAGAGGGATGATCTGATATCCTCGTGTTGGTGTTGTTCCCAGACCATCATGAAAATGTTGTTCCAGGTTCAACATTGCAAATGACCAATCACTTTGTTGTGACGTTATTCCTTTGCGCGCCAAGCCATTCGTGCATTTATGAAATTCCAATGTTGCAAGGACAATATCAATTCTGCTTACTGTTTATTAAAGGGTTAAATTCATTAGTCCTCTGTATTTAACCCATTCACTCATTAGAGCAGTAGGTAACTACCAATCCAGCGCCTAGGGAGCAGAGACAGTACCTTGCTCAAGGGTACCTAGGTAGCCTTTCGGTGGACTTGAACACCCAACCTTCCAATCATCATCATGTGGCAAACACTACCTTCTGAGCTATCCTAGCTAGCCTAGCATGCAACTTCTGCTGTCAGGGGATACCTGCTACTTACTAGCAGTGCAAAGAAAACACCAAGCTTAGCTAACACAAGCAGAATTTGCCACGTAAGCTCTAGCGTATTGATGGAGCTTATACTTATACTGCTGAGTGCCTGATTGTTGAACGCATACAGCTGTCCACTCAGGACAGATGGGCAGCAGCTGAGCTACTAAATGAGAAAAGACACACCAACACAACACACAGACCTGCTAGAGCTGTAACACCCCCTCTCATAAAAACAAACAGAAGTTTGTTAATGTTACAAAAAAGAAACAAACAACTAAACCAGTGTACCGTAAGTCAAGATGAACTAGAATCCACTTATCATACACCATAGCAATAATTCTGAGAGCCTCTAGGAAATTTCCAATATCTTTTCCATAGTTCCAGCTCATTGAAATTGTGATCTAAGAGTGTGGAAGAAGTGTTTCATGTGGGCTTTATTAAGTCTTGGCGTTGTAACGGCAGTCTGGTGAGAAAGGAGCGGCTAGCAGGCTCCAGCCCGTTACAATGGACGGTCTCTCTCTAAATAGATGCACGGAGAGCAGCATGCTCGGCTGTAATGGCTGCCACTGCACTCACACTACAACACTCTCCAGCTACTACAACAACAGGATGACAGCCCCTAGCGGTGCTATAACCTAATAAGGGTTGTTACAGCGTCAACACATGTGTTTGACACCATAGAACACTTGTAGGCCTAGCTGGGTCTCGCCTGTGGCTTCTTTGGTCTATTATGGGCTGGCAATTGTTTGTGAGTATCACTAAATCTATGACATGGATCAGACTGGAGGAGAGATGATATGCTGCAACATTTATACTGTGAGCCAAGAGATTTCAACTGCCAACGTGGTAGTCTGCTGGAAGATAGGGCATAACAAATCTCCCGAGCTTGACCTGTCAACTTTAACAGTAGCATTATACCACAAACATGCTGTGGCCAATGTAGCAAACTAGCTATATACTCGAACATGACAAAGTGAGTATCAACATTGGTATCTGAAAATACAGGAACCAATCAATTGTTTTTATTGAAGTCAAATAGTGAAACAGTAACTGGTGCTTCAGTAGTTACTATAACAACTGAAGCACTACACTGTAAAATGTAATATTGTTTAATTAAAAATATTAAATAGGCTGAACTCAGTTTTTATCACTTTGTTATTAGAACTCGATTTAAATAAGTTACTAGTACATTTTATGCAAAAATGCTGATAAACTCAATTTATTTGAGTTGTCTTAACTTAGAAAAACTAAGTAAGCTGGAAGTTTTGCTTCTCAGTATGGAAGGATGAAAGATGTGTTTTGAAAATGCCACATCACTACCGTCCTCCTCCCTCGCGGATCAGTCCGCATGTTGATGGTGCCAGCATTTGTTATGGAATATGTTGAGCAAACCTGGAAAGGCGTCAGCTCAAGAGATTATTGTCATTGCTGTGGATCTTTACTTGATACACTGACTTGGTGAGTAAATGTTTACTCTTATTCAAACTGATTTTGTGGCTTCTCTTAGTTTAGCACCAGGTTTATAATCTTGCTAGCTAGTTAGTGTTAGCCTAGCATTGCTGCTGTCGCTGGGCTCATGTTACTTAAAAATTAACACCACAGCCTTTAAAACCTTACATAAAAATATGTCTGTGAAATTTTCTGTTGATTGTTTGAAATAAAAAAGTGAGATAAGAGCACAGACAAAATTCTTCGGGAGGTGCAGCCATTAGGGGTGGGGTGTGGGGGGTATTTTCAATCCATAGCCATAACTAACTAATTATATATAAAAAAAATAATAAAAAAAAACACCCAGCACGCCCCTGCGGGCGGTTTATCCTTCAGGCTCGGGTCCTCTACCAGAGGCCTGGGAGCTTGAGGGTCCTGCGCAGTATCTTAGCTGTTCCCAGGACTGCGCTCTTCTGGACAGAGATCTCCGATGTTATTCCCGGGATCTGCTGGAGCCACTCGCCTAGCTTGGGAGTCACCGCACCTAGTGCTCCGATTACCACTGGGACCACCGTTACCTTCACCCTCCACATCCTCTCCAGCTCTTTTCTGAGCCCTTGGTATTTCTCCAGCTTCTCGTGTTCCTTCTTCCTGATGTTGCTGTCATTCGGAACCGCTACATCGATCACTACGGCCGTCTTCTTTCTTCTGTTTGTCTACCACCATTATGTCCGTCTGTATCTGGAAGTCCCTCAGGATCTTAGCGGAGGATCAGGATCTTATATATATATATATATATATATATATATATATTAGGGGTACAACGATACTCGTATCAATATTGAACCGTTCAATACAGTGCTTTCGGTTCAGTACGCATATGTATCGAACAATGCAAAATTTTTAATTTATTTTATCAACTTTCCTTCTGACGATGCTGTCTGTGTTGAGCGCTCAGTGGATCTGCACTCGACAGTGCAGCCTAGGCGTAGCCTAGAGTAGTCAAACGCAGATTCACTGAGCGCAGGGCAAGCTAGCGAGACAGAAGTTAAGCTCTCCTTGCAACATGGCAAATTGAACCTCCCCCACCCTCATTCAGATCTGGCGTTTGGAACTATTTTGGTTTTCATGTGACGTATGACCCTGAAGGTAAGCGCTTCATGGACTAAAGTAAAACAGTATGTTGGATGTGCCACGCAATGCTCAATTACATGGGTGGGAGCTAGTGTGTTAGCGCAGTTTGCTCGTTAACGTGTTGCCGTCCAGCCCTACGCACGGGGCGATCCGCGGTAGCTCGTTAACGGAGATTTGCCGTGTTGTGGCGTTAACGTCATTTCAACGAGATGTACGCTGACAGCACTAGTGGGAACACAACGAATATGACTGCACATTTACGCGGACATCATCCTAGTGCAAAGACAAGTGGAAGCAGACAAAAACAACAAGCATGCATGCTACAAACTTTACCCGAGTCATTTAGACAGCTGTTAGCACATGATTCTCCTTATGGGGACCTGATATGTTTAATATGCTGCTGAGAATATAGCCCAGAAGAAGCGTATAGTATAGCTTTTATTTTGGAAAGAGCCATTTCTCTGTAATAAACTCTCTTTTCCAAAGATGAGTGATTCCTCAATCAGATACAGGGCTCGCAAAATCGCTAGCCCGACGTCCCGGGGCTAGCGATTTTTCCAGTCGTGCTACCAAAATCTATCTCTGCCCTGCCCGTCGGGCTATTGTAGGAAGGAAAAATATATGTCAATGCTTTTGCATTCTTTCGGAAATGTAGCTGGGTAATTATGTCATTGGCTTCGGTGAGCCACTGTCAATATGTGACATATTGAAGTCGCGTTTGAATTTGTGCTTGTTTTTTGCTTTCACTTTGCAATCTCGCGAACTGTGTATAGAGAGCGACAGCACTGATTGGTGAGTGATGATAATTTGCGCACCAATTCCTCTGACATCGTCTTATCAATCGTTAGCTTACTACGCAAACATGACAAGTGAAATCTCCCGCAGCTTAAACATGTGAGAGGTTGATCGCGCAGAGAATCGCTGAGTGTTATGTGAGTGCGTGTGTAAAAGCAGCAGGATATATATTTTAGTTCTGCTGAGCCAAATAAGACAGGTCAGGGTGAAGAAGTGACAGCCAAAGAAAAGCTTACCACAAAATGGAAAAGTTATGACAAATCAGACTATAAGGCAAAACGAAAGTGCAGCTTTATGGTTTCATGGACAAAATAATTTCTGTGGCTGCAATATGACGAGCTAAATAATCAGGGCTGCACATAAGTGGTCCGCAGGTGCGCATTCGCTGTCAAAATAAAAAACGCGCACAAGATAAGAAGTTGCAACGCGTGTTTGCGTACATAAGATTTTCAGGAGGAGGACAGACATTTGTTTAGAACTCTTCAAGATGTCGAAGAAGCAAGCTCCTTTAAGAAAGCAATTAAGTTCATGTTCCAAAAAATGTGATTGTTTGCTTGCAGGACACCAGGAGAGATGAGTCCTCCGTCACAGATGGTGTGGTCAGTGAAGATGGTCGCCTGCAGGTTCAAGCTCATTGCATCTCCAACCCACATCCACTGCCACTGTACTTAAGGGAAGTTAAAGACTTTCTTCTGCACCTACATTTGGATCACCTCGATCCATGATAGTCATTCAGGCAGTAATGCCTGGACTGGAAACAAGCCATCCTTAAAGTAATACAACATTTCAGCTCATGTGTTGGAATGAAAAACAAATGTGTTGTTTAAATCAGAGACTGCACTTGTGACAGAACAACAACTATTTTATTTTGATTATATAAGTAAGTACAAAACAAACTTCTGGTAGGCCTAAACTTATTTTCAGAATAATTACATCTGAGACTTTGTTTCATTGTAAGATTATAACAGTGATGGCAATATAATTGTTTGTTGTTCAGCAGAACAGTGTCCAGTATGTTGGCTGTTATACTTTGTTGTGTTTGAAAATAAAAGTTGGGCTCATTTTAACATCATTAAAAAAATTGTTGTTAATTATTTTTAATCATATTCAGGTTACCACAAATTGTTTTTTCATTTAGTTGAACTTGAAATGTTTGTCAGTAAGTAAACAATTAGTATTGTACAGTCAGAAATATCAAGTTATTCTTAATACTGCAGACTTGCAATGATGGCTGTTGTCCTAACAGTCATCTTAAGTAAGCTTTACTTAGCATCTAATAAGCATTCTTTAAAATCTCATACAAGCCCCTAAATTTTTACATCCCCCAAATGGAAGTCCTATTGACACAAAGAAACGACAACACTGTTATATCAATATTAAAAGAAAAATCACAACAAATATTCAATTATCTAAAGTAATGAAAATCATAGCCACCAACTAAAATGCGCTTCAGTGGCCCACAGGCTCACACTACTCATTGACTACACACAAAGATCTGCTACAGCTAAAACAGTGCTTTATACTGTAAGGTAAAGATCCTACAGTATTTGGGGAAAAAAAGAAAAACAGCAATCTAGCAACCCCCTATAGCAAGCGGTCTGTAACTGTGGGACATAAAAGGTTAATGAAATTGTGCTTCAAAATCAGTTACAAAGAGATTATTTCTCGGTCACTTAAATACAGTGTGGTGATAAGTACGAGGACATTGAAAAGATGGTGGAGAAAGCTTCATCTTGTCAAAGTTGGAAGAGTTGGCCGGATTTGTGCAAAATCAAATGACTATCAATGGTCACATGCAAAGATACCGATGGTTACACCTTCATGCAATACAGAAGATTTGTTGTAATCATAAGACACAATAAGATAGACAATTAATTTGTTTCACTAACTGCACAGAATATTTTGCAGAGATAATAGGAGCCATGGCAGTTGTTTGGCATGAAACTACAACTGTAATCTCATATTTTGACTTTTTTACTCAAAATAGCGTTTCAAGTTTTTTCTTGAAATAATACTTTTACTTTTTTTCTCAAAATACTATTTCGAGTTTGAGTTTAAAATTTCTACTTTATTCTCTAAACGGACACTTTTTTTCTTAATGTGCCCCTAATAAATCACAGACTAAGGGAGACAAAAATGCCAGGTTGCAACTGTAAATAAACATGAAGTGAGTGAAAAGAAGGGAGTGGAGAAGACATGCCTCTTGGAGTCTTGCAGCAGTCCGAGCCGAAATGAGGAGTAAAACTAAGGGATAGTTCAGGGTCACCTCATCCAGCACTAACTATATATTTTTTTTTTTTCAAAATGGAAAATTTTGTGTCTACTCTACACAGTAGAGAGGGTGTCTGTCTCCCAAATCCAAACTGCTAGGCCTGATTATGCAATACCCTGTATGTGTATTGTAACAGCAGTCTGGCGAGGAAGGAGCGGCTAGCAGGTCCAGAGGGCATGAGGTGTGGAGGTTAGCCGGATAACTCGAAGCCAGTCAGTTAAATTAAACAACAGACCTTTATTCATTGTCAGCAACATAAGACCATACAAGCCAGGTCTCCACGGCTCTACTCTGTCCATACATACATGTGCGGGGATCGGTAGTCGCCGGCGCCAGGCCGTTACAATGGTGAGGTCTGTCCTGAGAACAGAACACGAGCAGCATGTAATGGCTGCCACGCTATACTCACACACCCACTAGGAGACTCCCCCAACTACTACAATAGTAGGGCAATCCCCCCTAGTGGTGCTATAACACAATAAGGGTTGTTACAGTATGTGAATTCTGCATTTCAAGAATTTTAGAAATAAGAGGAAAGGTGAAGACTAGTCTACTATCCACTAAGATTACTGTGTGAAGTAAAAGGTTTCTTTAAAGATCAGCTTTAATTACAATCATCCTTGAAAGGTGTTGGTAGGCAGATTTGTTTTTCAGTCTTTGGATAGCGGCAGTTTATCTTTTTCTCCCTTCTTGTGCAAAGCTGACAATTTACTGGCTGCACCTTTAAGTTCAATTAAGTCCTCCTACCTATCATTAGGTTACCTAGTAATCAATATGCTAGTCATATCGTGTAAAATGCCAATGGGAGCTGATGTTTCAGCTGACAACTGAGAGTGGTAGTTTAAATGGGCTCTTTTTCTCTCTCTTTCTCTATTAAAAAATGAATAAATTCCCCCCTCGCCCCTGCGGGCGGTTTATCCTTCAAGCTCGGGTCCTCTACCAGAGGCCTGGGAGCTTGAGGGTCCAGCGCAGTATCTTAGCTGTTCCTAGGACTGCGTTCTTCTGAACAGAGATCTCCAATGTTGTTCCCGGGATCTGCTGGAGCCACTCGCCTAGCTTGGGAGTCACCGCACCTAGTGCTCCGATTACCACTGGGACCACCGTTACCTTCACCCTCCACATCCTCTCCAGCTCTTTTCTGAGCCCTTGGTATTTCTCCAGCTTCTCGTGTTCCTTCTTTCTGATGTTGCTGTCATTTGGAACTGCTACATCTATCACTAGCCGTCTTCTTCTGTTTGTCCAGTTGGTTAGCCACCAACATTTTGTCCGTCTTTACCTGGAAGTCCCACAGGATCTTAGCTCGGTCATTCTCCACCACCCTAGGGGGCGTCTCCCATTTTGACCATGTTTCAGTATACTATGCCGGCGAGAGAGAGAGAGAGAGAGAGAGAGAGAGAGAGAGAGAGAGAGAGAGAGAAATTAATGGTGCATTTTTAAACACCGCTAACAGCATATCAGTGTAAAGCAGACAAGAAGGAACCTCTCTCTTTGCTTTCTCTTTGCTTGTGTTTTGATCATTCCTTGGGAGTTAGAGGGCTCCTCATCTGAACAACCCCACAGTAGATTTATCCTTGTTTTGTTGTTCAATCATAAAAGTGATGGGGATTTTTTTCCCTCCCAATTCCCTTAACCCTATGGTTTAATTAGAAATTGTGCTGTGAACATTCTTGACTCTTGTGCATTGTTGCTCCTTGTCTGTAATTGCCCATACAGGTGTTTCCAACGTCCTCAGAAAGTAAAGGTGGTCTTTTGGGGACCTTCCATTATCCCAGCACACTTTGCGACTGTTATAATGGCTTGCCTGCACCTGTGCTGTTACTTAGTGATAAGTGACTCAAAAGCATTAGCTGTAATAATGAGCTGTTTCCTTATTTTACTGTCTGTGCTTTCTCTTTTCTTTTTCCTCTTTTCTTTGCCTCTGTGTTATTTACTTTTACCTAAAGGGAGAGGGCTGGGATAGTGTATAGTTAAAATAATAATGTGTTTCCATGATAAGTGGAAAAACATTAACAAGATTCAAAAAACTGAAGCCACCATTTATCCAAAATGCATAGTAAGGCCTTAATTAGAGCTCATTTAAACACAATGTGTGTTTTAATGCAATGGGGAATGAGCTTCAGATTAAATCACCTAATTTTCAAAGAGTTCCAGTTGACTGCCAAGAGCAGAGAGGAAAAGGCATTTCATCAGTTCCATATGTATACAGAGTTTCTGTTTTCTGTGGAGCTAACACGGAAAACTATTAGCCAATCTATTATGCAGTATTTATAATAATACTAGTAGTACTATAAACCTAAACTCTAAATGAGAGATATGTTAACTCTGCTTTACTTTCAGCTACATTATTTACTCTAAACATTCAAATGGCTCTTTGATATTTAAATAAATTAAAAAAAATACGAAGACTTCAGAAAGTGTAAATGTAGCCGCAAACACTCAGTGGACTCAGTGTAAATGTGTTCCTGTGTATTTCAACTTAAATCATAACTGAAAGATCAGAAATCATGGAGACTGTGAACGCACCTCGTCAAAGAAGTGGCTAAAGCATGTGGTGTGAGATGAGAAACAGGGGCTTTGATTTAATCAAAGGAAGGAGAAAAAGAAAGAAAGAAAAAAAAGCACCTTAAGGAAATCAAACCAATTTAAGAAAAACAGGAACTGATAAAGAGAGAGCAAATGGAAGGTCAGAGCTTCATTTAGGCTTCAAACTGCTACATAGAAAAGGTTGTAGGTGCTGCAATTACCTGGCATGCAGATTGGATTCCAAAATGTTGATATCCTCGATACAGCTACTTTTTTTAAGTACTACTATTTACAGCTTTAAGAAATGTATTAGACCACCTGTAATGAAAATAAGAAAACACAAATATTCTAGAAAACTGTCAAAAATGTGTTTGAAACTAAAATTTACTGAATTAATGTTTTTATATCCAAATTTGAGATGGTGAACTGGACTTCTCTGAGAGGTCAGAAAATAATCAAGCATAACATTTAACCACTGAAACCATTATTCGGGAATGCAAGTAAATAACTGTAATTTGGCAAAATAAAGTGTTATACTATTTTTTCAGCTTTTTTTCTAAAACAGCAAATTTGAAAGTTTGTGGTTAGTAATTATATTCTAGCATTAAAAACATTTTGATTAAAGACCTTGCACATAAAGAACTAATGGAACAGGTATTGGTACTAACCAAATGGGTGGTAGTCAATTAAATTTGTTAAGCAGTGTAGTACTGAAGAGAGCAATTGCAATTTTAATGGTAATTATTCAGTATTTTTGGGTATGTATTCTGCCCAATTACAGTGTCCAAGCTCCTGATTTCTGTGTATTTCTATGTCATTCTAAAGGATAATAATTGTCTATCCAGGAAGTTGAAAACTATCTTCTTCTCGTGTACAAATCAGCATTTCAATCTTTGTTTTCCAAAGAATACGGGACTATTAAGTTTACTCAAGTTTGCTTTACAATATCAGGGTGTAGAGTTTATACTTTACAGTATCTTTTGTTCTGTCAACTACGATAAGGGCGATCGTGGCTCAAGAGTTGGGAGTTCGCCTTGTAATCGGAAGGTTGCCGGTTCGAGCCCTCTCGGTCGTTGTGTTCTTGGGCAAGACACTTCACCTGTTGCCTACTGGTGGTGGTCAGAGGGCCCGGTGGCGCCAGTGTCCGGCAGCCTCGCCTCTGTCAGTGCGCCCCAGGGTGGCTGTGGCTACAATGTAGCTTGCCATCACCAGTGTGTGAATGGGTGGATGACTGGATATGTAAAGCGCTTTGGGGTCCTTAGGGACTAGTAAAGCGCTATATAAATACAGGCCATTTTTCCAGGCCAATACTGATGTGATTTTTTTACTTCAGACACCTTTATTGACTAAACTGTGTTTGATTGAGAATGGGTGACATCCTAAAACATTAAGTCTGATGGAGCCTCCCAGCCCTACAGAACAGTCTGCAATCCATTCAAAAGGATAAATCTCCCACTCAGGTATTCTCTTTGGCAAAATTCTATGTTTTGGAAGCTGCTTATGGATTTGGCTTTTATAAAATTGGCTTTCAATTGGTAGACTACACAGATAAGCTGCTTACAGCTGCCTACCTTAGATACATATATGCAGTGTGCAGATCAGGGTTTCTCAAAGTCTTGAATTAGGTCAGGACTGTTTGTAAATGTAAGACAGACCCTGTGCCTGTAATAAGGTTATTTTGAGATACATTTTCTTGTGTTTGCGTTACAGCAGTGTGATTGAATGCCCTCATAAAGAGTACTGGTACTGAGCTATTTCAGGTACCCCTGGTTCCCAAAGACCTTATAGTTCTTTTAGCATGCAAAAGCTAAGTGCAGTCTTGATAACTGATGCTACATTCTTCAGCTTAAACGAAGTCTGTTTTGGTCTGTGATGTGGAGTCATCTTCCATGCAAAAGCAACAGAAAAATCATGGTTTGCCATAAGCAAAACTCAAATTCAGCAGGTTTCGCTAAATGCTTATAGTTTAAAATACATTTTTATTATGGGAATGTTTATGGTTTAAAGTTACTGATTTAGGAAAAATAGTTCATTCTCCGAAGGTTAACCACAAGAAAATAGTCAAGGAATTTTTTACAAAGGTCTAAATTTCCTGAGGGAAATCGAAATATACATTATTCAAATTTAGGTCCTACTTTGTTTCACTATAAAGTGAAACAAAGTAGGACCTAAACTATAAAGAATAAGTTCCCACTATTCTAGAATTTTACCAGCCAAGAGCCAATATCATTGTAATCACTCCCATACATAATGCTATAAGATCTACTCCTGTACCTTGCAGTTCTTCTTAAATAAGCAGAAAATCTGAATCAGAATCTGTGTATGACATTATGAAGTTTTTTATTTTAACTCAAATATGATCTTTCACAAACCCTATTCAAGCAGCTTAGGTGCCTTAAATCTAACCACTCGCTATGTAAAAATGAAACAAAAATGTGAAAACTAAAATTAAGAGCAAGTAAATAACAAAGTTTTACACTCAAATCTCCAAGGATAAAACCATCTGATGTATGCCTCTTTCACACCTCCCGAATCTCAATGAGACGTTTAAAGTGGAAATACGTCGCCTATATGTCTTTTCAGTAATGCTGCTGAACCACCATCATTAAACAAGGTGATAACAGCCTACTGAGCTGACATTCAGTGGTGTGGTAACACTCAAAACAGCTGCACTGAATATTATATCTTCCCCAAAGCACACAGCAAAAGAAAAAAGAAAAAATCAAGCATCTGAAGTAACAGAAAAGGCAAGCAGCTGGCAATTGCAAACAATTAAATCCAACCTTGACAGTGATTTATCATGGACATCGCTCAAATATGACTCAAGATACTCATATAAACAATGCATTACAAGCCTCTAACTGGACTGGTTCACAGTGCCTAGGATTGCCAAAGTAATTATAAACTTGCTCAGTTTTAAATTGTAAAAATATAATTAATAATCTTAAGTGTTGGAGACAACAAACAAATTGATCCTGCCCAATGCCGTGGATGAACTTGAATGAGGAAAAAGTAAACACAGCAGTAGTTCACACTCATTAAATACTTTGATTTAGAGGACCTATTGATTGAAAAAAAAAAAAAAAACCACCTACACATTTTAGGATTTTCTCAAACACTTCTGTGCAGCTGTTCTCACACTTTCTTCTTTGCAGCTGCCCTCTTGAGGACTATAAAACACTAAACATGAAACGTGCAGGATTTTTCTTTCCTTTTTTTTTAAAAAATCTCTGGCTTGTGCTCCATTGTGTTTTTATATTTCATACACTCAAGTGCATACACTCCAAACTTTCTCACTGAAATTAAACAGAACTTCCGTATGTTGATACTCGCACAGCAATTCAGGCTTAAAAGACTTGTAAAAAATGTCTTGATGCTTCCTCTCATTTGAATAAATCACGGGTGACCTAATACTGTTACTGAGGAGTAAGCAAAGCCTTGATTAGGGGTGCCTATGCTTGTTATCCACAATGTCTGTCTGCTATTCAGCATCCCACACATCTTAATCAAACACACATACAAACATTCCGTGGATGATTATCATTATGCTCAGCAACCTCCACACCTTAACAATCAATGTGAAACTATCCTATTCGGATGTTTACTGTCAATATTAGCCATTAATGAGTTTCTTCTATCTTCATTTCTGTAAACAAAATTAATAGGATAGCAAGATGCGTATAGTCATGTTCCTGCAAAGGATTGTGATCAACAATAAATTCTCAAACTTGAAGGTGTTGCCATGGGATTATAGAGTTTATCCTTAATTAAAGAATAAATAAATCTTGGACAAATGTAAAATGTAGATCCACAGGTTGGTAGAGCACAAATTAAAAAAACAAATTTAAATAGCACAATTCTTTAAATGGTCTTCTTTGATCTTCCACAGCATACTTACTATGTAACAAAGTACTTGTGGTCTTGACTTTTTATAAATGTAGTTTGGACTTAAAGTACTACTAGATTTTGAATGTTAATATCACACTTAATTACCATTTGGTATAATAAGATATAAGTAATTAACAAAGAAAAGGGTTATACTCCTTAATTATTGGCAGCTGGTCAGCATGTGACGATTTATGTTGCAAAAAGTTTAAACGCAGCTTGGGGATTTAGTTGCCACAAAGAACCCAATAACTGAGGTTCTTCCAGTGACTTGACAAAAACGACACAGATTTGTAAGGAACATAGTAAATAGTCTATGTAGCATTCCTCCTTTCCTCTTTCACTTAAAAACCCAGAACATTTTTCTTTCCCTCTTTCTTTCTCCCTTTTCTTTCCCCCAATCATGTCTGTCCCGTGTGTAGCAAGTGAAAATAAAATAAAATAAACAATAAAAGCAAAGGTGAATCAAATAGACCAATACGGCAAGGCCGGGATGGTCCATTTGATAAAGTAAATCCGTTGGGCATCTTTCTTTGCCTTTAGACAATAATTCTGATGGCAAAAGAACCAAATGGGACAGGCGGGAAAAACAAAAAAACAAAACCCAGAACATTTTAACAAAAAGAAAAAAAAAGAATGCATAGCAACACACATATATTTAAGAGTAGTTGAAAAAATTATTTGTAGTATAATTTTTAAGTATAAGAGGCTGGAGATTTTATCGTTTTAAAGAAAAATAAACAAAAATAGAAAAAAACTGAAAGAACAGAGAAACAGCATCAAATTGATGTCGTTACAGTTTTTCTATGAACAGAAAGTAAGTCTACAAGATGAAAGTAAAAGACAAAAAACAAAAATGTCTCACATGTCTACTTCCTTGGTAACTGTGGACTGTTTCTTTTCTGTACATGAAAGTCCTGTATACATCAGATTTTACAACAGGATGAGTGAAATCTCATACTGAGTACGATGTATTGTCGACAAAGACAACTGGGAAGATAAAGACAGACAGCCACGTGCTCTGTACAGACAGAAAGCCTTCACCCACTGTTAAACTGAACCACTACTGCTTTGAACTGACTGGACTGACATTTTTTATGCCTGTCCTGAGAAAGTGAAAACGTCCTGTATTCCAAAGAGATATAAAAGCTGTTGTGTTTATGTTTGAGTGTGAAAATACCGGACTGGTCGATCACTGTAGGCCAAAAGGAAATGTCTCCTTTCTTTTAACTTTTCGTAAGACTGCCACAGTGCAGAAATCCATGGTTCACCATTCATGAATTGATTGGTGATGTCTTAGGGGCTGGCTTCTTTTTCTCTCAAACCTAAGAACTTTTGTTGAAAAAAGAAGTGTACAGGCAATCGCTGAATAGACTGTTGTGAATTTTGATTCAGACAATGAAGTACTTCTCAGGATTAATTTTCCTATCTTTGAAAATTCCCTGACCTGTTATCACCATCTTAAAATTATATCACTAATATATCCAGTGTCAAACCAATACACTTGCCACCAATGTCAATTGTAGAGACTACTGGAAAATATTAAGTAGATGTTAGCATGCTAACACAAAAAACTAATATTCGTCTCAAATCACGTGCTTCCACAGTGCAGAACCTGAAGTGCACTGTGCATTTTTATATACTGAACTTCAGCAATTACATAATGGACTATATTTAAAAGTTGAAACAGAGAAATGTCAATAGCTATTAACCACTGGTTAAAGAAGTTCCAGCCTCTAGCTGAGAATTTCTGTCATCTGTTTAGGCCTCAGTCTCACAGGCTTAGAGACCTGTCGGCAACCACCGTTCATGACGAACGGTGAAAGGTGTTGCTTGCAGCAGGAGGGCACAACCTTTTCTTTGAAGGCAAATGTTTTTTAGAGTCAAACGGTACATCTGTCTTTTACTTACAGCCAGTTCATAACAGTTCAATGCATTGTGCTTCTAACTCTTGCCATCTTGTAGCCGAAAGCTAAACAACTTTCAGCCAGTAGGTTGGTCACAGTCATGACCATATTAATGCTAGCTAGTTAAGAATGACACTAACTTTACATGTGTTGTGTCATTTTTGTGTTTATGCATGTTAATGGCAATGTTGAAGCACCAATGAGCCTTTGGACTGTAGAAAGATGTCGGATAGAACCAAACACAGACACAGGCAGAACATGTGAACTGCACACAGAAAGACCCCAGACCAGATGGTGGAGTTGAGGCCAGAACCTACTAGCCTTCTAGTTAGTGTGACCTTCTAGTCACACTGAACATGAAAAACAATGTTTTTGCTCAGCACATTATCATTCTGAGCGTGATCTAAGTCAAACTCCTAAATAGAGGCTCAAAGAGCTGATAGCAGGGCTATTGACTAAGTCTTGGTATGTGGGAGCCTGTTGAAGTTAGTCATCAATTACTTTTTAATCGTTTTTTTTTCTGTTAGTGTGTGTGCTGTGATGCTGGAATAAAGAGAATAAAAAGGTAGTTTTTATAGCAAGTTGCTCAGCAACAACAGACAATGTAATTTTCTCAAAAACACAATGACACTTGAAGCCAGTGAAAGTTGTTTCACCCCGGTTGCTACTAGACGAGTCAAGGAAGCATCAATCAAGCATGGTCTCTGCACGCCCACCAAATCCTGATAAAAGGTCCAATCATCCGAAATAACAGAACACATGGGTAAGTGAACCTTAAATCGCTGTCTTGTGTGATCCTTCTTGATTATAGTTTTTTTTTTTAATCAGCTGAAAACGTTGCACTAAAGAGTATTTCATTTACTTTTACTATGCAAATACTTCAAGTATTTTATTTTATTTTTTTCATTCTCTGTTACTTATAGGAGTTCAAAGTGTGGCACACAGGGAGATCAACAGAAGAGCTCACTCAAAGTAAAATGACAACACTGGGACCAAGAAAGCAATGGAAATTGTGAGAGGGGTAAAGGGAGAAGAAAGCTAAGAAATAACATTTCGATGTCCCTTTATTGCCGACTCTGATAGTGGCTTGGGAGAATACGTTTCTAAAGAAATAAATAAATATGCTTTGGCTGGAGCTGTCTATTTGATACCTCTTTGGTCAAAAACAAAGCAAGGTGCAGATTGATGTATGAGGCAGAGGAAAATGAAAGTCTGGCGTCTGAGTAAAAGATTGCCCAGGGTTCTTCTATCAACTCTCAAAATCATATAAACACAATGACGATAAGAGCTGAGAGACGAGGGGAGAGGGGAAACATACAGCAAAAGGACAGCAGGAGAATGAGGAAAGGGGGTTAAAAAAAGGAGAATAAAAGAGAAAAAAGAGACTGACTTTAAAGACGGGGAGATTCAGAAACAGATCAGGGAATTCAAGCACCAACTGTTTGTGGCAGAAACAAAAGGCAAACCTAAACAACACGGCAATAAAAGCGTCATAAATCGGGAGGTGAGGCATGGGAGGAAGGTGGCTGAATTGGAGGGGAAAAAATGTTCAAAAATGGAAAGGAAAGATTAAAGGAGGCCCTTGCAAGCTTTTATCTCTCAGCAGAGCCTCAACCCTCTTACCTGCACAGGGAGGTGTGGTGGGTACGCGCTAACCAGAAGAGCTGAGGGGCACACACAGAGGAGAGGGTAAAGATGAAGGGATGAAGAGATGGTGCTGGAAACTGCTGACTTTAATACAGGGCTTTGCTTCTTTGGCATCTCACATGTTTGTTGCTGATGTTCCTACCTTACTCATTTTTTAAAACTTTTTGGGGGCTTTAAGCTTCACCAAAGAACCAGTAATATTATGTATATTAATCTCCTCCCTTTATATTAACAACCAAAAAGAAAGCAAAGACAAAGGAAATAAATGGTTTACAAAAGTGAACTTCACATTAGCAGAATGAAGTTAAGTTCAGAGTCTCAAAAATTACCATTTTCATAAATACCTTGTACCTGACCTGCCCTGATTCTTTTTTGAGTAAACCTACTTCCACTAGCCCTAAAAATTTGCAGCATCCCAATCAAAATTAATTATATATTGCAATGAGATTACTGCTATATCTGTAAATTATAATTTGAAGATGTTATCTTTTGGAGGAATATACAGATATCTCTGAATTTTTTACTGTGTAATTTTTTTTTGATAATTATTTATTCTTGTTAAATCTCTCGTTTAGTCTTTGTTTATACCACTATACACATTTTTTTGCAATATTATTCCTGTTGCATATTCATGGTTAAAATAAATATTAACTTATTTTATCATTCCTTGTTTCACTTAGTTCCTTTTGTTCTGTACTGAGTACAATCCACCAAAGGAGTCCGGTTTCAGCCTTGAAGTTTGGTGTGACCCCTGTATTTGCAGGTCCCTGTAGAGTTGGGTTTTCTGAGATTGCTCAATGAACTGTGAGACCGAGTTGCTCTCTGGTCCTCCCAGGCTAAACAAACAGATGTTGTTAAGTTGGTTTCATCTATATTGGGCTGCCAGTCTGTTCTGAGATATTTTCTGGATTTGAAGGAAGGCTTTTTTTCAGTGTTCAAACTTTTTTTCTACTGCTATCTCGTTTCACTCATAGAGTTTGGCTTGATAGCTCGTTTGTTGCTTCAGGTTTTAATAATCCTCAAGTTCTTCCCTCATATCTACATTTTAATTTGTTCTTTAATTTTTTTTAAGTTCTTAAATCCCTGAATAATATCTAGCAAACCCCTTTTAGTACAAATGATATGTTAGCTTTAGTTTGTTTATCCTCTTTGCTACCATGTTCATTTGACACGTCTCTGCCCTCTTAGTCACTGTGTGTTATTTTGCCACCACTGCTGCAGATTCTTGAGATTATATGTGGATTTTGTGTTGCTCAGAAACTAGCCTTGACTTAAAACTAATGCTAACCACTTAGCTCATTTAGCATCATAAAAAACATAAATACTTAGAAATGACATATGAACAAACCTGGCGCTGTATGATGTATGTAGAGAAATCTTCCACAGCACATAATATTCTGGGTTATATTGTGCTCCATTGACCACCTTTCATAAAAACAAGAATGTTTAGCAATTAACCTTGTATTGTGTGGTATTCAAATATATTGCATTGGAAATGCGTAAACTGGCATCTATAATATCCATAAAGCTTGGGTTAAAAGCATTTATGTCAGATTTCAACACTATTAAAATACTAAATATAAAAACATATTTATTTAATCTACTTTTTTTTGTAAGTGAGGCACACATTTGTAGTATCATTGGCACCTGGATCTGCCTATCATGAATGTGGTACCTCAGTTCATGGAAAATGAGCCTTACTGTATCCAAAAAACAAATAAAATAATTTATTTTAAAAACTGACAAAAAGGAAAAAAAACTTAAAAGTCACAACACGGGGAGAAAGCTCATGATTCAATATCATTGTAGGGGTGTGATTTGACATATTTGATTAAAAGTGATTTCAAAAACGCCACTATAGTCTTACAGAAGTATATGTGTGCAAAGGGCTTCATCAGTCATAGCAAGACAATGATGAAGACAGCAGGCTCCTTAATTGTCCATCTTGGTATTTTGGTGTGTGCATTCTTTTGTTTCTGCCCAATTGGTCTGTGCTTGTGTTCGCATAGTGAGTGACAGAAAAGGCAGCTCCTGCCTCAGAGACTGAAAAAGCGCAGGCTTGTGTGTCAGATGCTTCACTGATCCGGGTCGAAGCTTTCATTTCTGTATACCCTCAATGGACAGCCACTCTGTCTGTCAGGTCAGCTTTGGCACCGCTGACCCTACATGGCAATCGGCACCTGAACTAGCAAAGCATGGCTCACTGCATTGTTCCCTATAATTTATGGAGGGAAAACACATTATATCCCTGCCTTAATCAAAGTTTCAGTTTTTCATGTTCTTTTTGTGTTATGGAATATATAATAATGTTATATATTCCATATATAATTTAATGTTGAATCTCATGATCCAGTTAATTGGTTAAAAGACATCGGAAAGCATGAATCATATGCTGAATATTAGATCAAGCTGCCACCGCAACTCACTGCGCCTATTTCACTTGAGCAAAGATAGTCTTAGACACCCGTCAGAGCTGTGAGTTAAATTTTGCAAAGCAAGTAGCTCCAGAATAGCATTCATTTCATGGAGTTGCTGTCCAAAAGAATTTGCAACTGGTTGACCTCTCAACATACAGTTGTCACATTTTACTACTAGGTCGTCAACTAAATTCCATTTTAACATAATTGCTTCTCTGTTTCAGTTCAAGCTAGTTATATGGATAACAACTTACATTCTCCTTTAACCTTAAAGTTTAGGGCTTTTTTTAATCTCCAGGAAGTACAATTATACAATCTTTTTTTAGTATATATTTCAGACACTTGAGAAATATTCTTGGGTTAAATGTGTTTCTGATGCCCTTCTGTGATTCAGTGACTGCACATAACAACCAGCCCACTTCGAATCATTTGCCTTCTCTGTTAGATGGCTCATCAATAGCTGGCTGTGACAGAGACGTTATTGTTTGACAACTCGCAAATCATTAATTCATCACATCATTGATATTCTGACAGAGAGGCCTTTGTCATGGTGAGCATCAAAGATGTGATGCTTAATCTTGATATCTGCACTCAATTCTGAAAGTATTTTACTGGCAGTTTAACTAAAAACCTTTATTTTCGTTTGAATGATGACCAATACAATATTCATCTGTCTTAGGGTGTCTATTTGTAGCAAATTGACTCTTAGCCTGGGTCATTCAAAGGTCTCCTTCTCTTGCCACTGAATTCTCTAATGTGGACTCTATTGTATGTGTACAAAGTCCATGTACACAACAAATACTATATATGTTTTAGTGCTGTCAGCGTTAACCCTTTAAGACCTACAATAGAACCAATCCACCAGAGCTTATATTATATTTTGTACATGCTGTAGTGCCATTTTTTGGGAGCATTTCAAGTTGCTATACATCAATACAACGATTGTAGCCCAAATTTTAATAATATGTATGCATTAAGTGCATAGTAATTACATTAATTGCAACAAAGTGCAATAAACTACAAAAAAAAATGAAAATCGTTTTTGGTTTTTTAACAAAAATTTCTAGTTACAGAAATTTAAGAGGCGTATCCCTCAAAACTGTAAATACAAAAAAGTTGCACAAAATAGTTTCCCACCACAGGAAATTTATTTTGAGTGTCTTCATAGTTTTATTTTTGAAATACACCAATTTTTATATACTGATGGTAAAAACTACATTTCCGCGAAAATGACGTCACTTCCAGTTTGGGGCAGGTAATGGCGGACATGTGATAGTTCGCGCTGACTCTATTCAGGAAGTGTTATGAACAGCTGAGCGTGTTTCTGGAATATTATGTTTTTGTTGCTGCAAGTGCTTTTTATGCAATTTTTGCAAAGCAATATGTGGAAGAAAACCGTGACCTAGGACAAGCTGGTGGCATAAGATGTAAGTACAACTCATCCGGTTTCATATGCAAAAAAAATTATTGCGTTAGCTTACGTGGTTGCAGTGCTACCGGGATTTAAAAATAGTTAGGGAAAATGGAGCGTGCCCGCTCCCACCGGCTTTAAAGGGTTAATCTCGTTAAAATGACGTTAACGCCATAGCTGCATTAATGTAGCAAATCTCTGTTAGCCAGTTAGCACCATGCAGCCCCACACACGTGGCGATCCGGGCTAACTCGCTAGAGGAGATTTGCCGCGTTAATGTGGCTATGGCGTTAACGTCATTTTAACGTGATTAATGTTGACAGCACTAATATGTTTATGTTTAATTGCATTGTACAAATGCAGAGTTTCAAGATGGCGGCGCACGTAGTTGCAGCAGCTCAGTGTTCTACCGATCGATGCTATGTTTGGATAATTTTGTACGCCTTATGTTTGTTTTTGTGTTCTACCAGCCAAGCGAATAACATCTATAGCCGACATGATCTCCTCAAGATTGGAGTAAGCTACCGCGAGAGCGTGACTAGCAAATTTGTCCGCTTACACAAGATACCGGTGGAAATAGCGAGGAGTCCGGGCTCCCCATGGATTGTTATCCCTTCGGGGTGGAGGCGCAGGCGGCGTCGAGAGAGAAGGAGACGGCGAAGCTGCAGGGCCGGCGCGCTAGCCAGGCTACGGAGGCAGCCACTCAAACCACCGCTCCCCAGCCTATTCATCACAAATGCCAGATCCCTCGCGAACAAGTTGGACGAATTGAGATTGCAAATAGCAGCGAATAACTTCATCAAAGACTCATGCATCCTTCTTATCACTGAATCCTGGCTACATCAATCCATTCCAGACTCTGCTATTGAGCTAGCAGGCTATACCACACAGCGACATGACCGAACAGTGGACTCCGGTAAGCGCAAAGGAGGGGGGCTCTGTATGTATGTGAACAACAGCTGGTGTACCAACACAGTGATAATAGACCGTCACTGTTCACCGGACATTGAATATCTGACTGTTAAATGCAGGCCCATCTACCTACCTAGGGAGTTCACCGTTGTCATAATAACAGCTGTTTACATACCACCAGATGCTAATGCTAACTCTGCGATCGCACTCCTGCATACAAACATCAATAATAAACAGAGCACTTACCCTGACGCTGTACATATCGTAGCAGGGGACTTCAATCACGCAGACTTAAAAAGAGCAATCCCCAAATTCCACCAGCACGTCAAGTGTGCCACTAGGGGTGACAAGATTCTGGACAAAGTTTATTCCAACATCAAAATGGGCTACAGGGCCAGACCTTTGCCACATCTGGGTCAGTCTGACCACTTGTCACTGTTTCTAATCCCTGCATATGCCCCCCTCAAGAAAACTGCTCTTACCATCACAAAGAATATTACCATATGGCCAGAGGGTGCCTCTCAGCAGCTGCAGGACTGTTTTGACAGGACTAACTGGGATATCTTTGAACATCAGGACTTGGAAATGTTCACAGACGGTGTCCTCTGCTATATAAAACACTGCATAGACACTGTTACAGCAGTCAAACGGATCCGGGCTTATCCCAACCAAAAGCCCTGGATGACCCGGGAGGTCAGGCAGCTGCTGAAGGAGAGGAACATTGCGTTCAGGTCTGGCAACAGGGATTACTACACCACAGCCCGATCCAACCTGAAGAGAGGCATCAGAGAGGCAAAGGGGGACTATAGGAGGAGGATCGAAGACCATTTGAAGAGTAATACCAGCCGGCAGGTGTGGCAAGGCATCCAGCACCTAACCAACTATAAGATCAATCTCGGAGCTGCGGACGGTGACCTGGAGCTGGCAGAGGAGCTGAATATCTTAATTGCCCGCTTTGAGACCAGGGTACCGGAGGTATTGGAGCCACAGCAGCAACACGCCACCCATAGCAGCACCACCCTCACCCTGGAAGAGCACGAGGTGATGCGCATGCTGCAGGCTGTTAACCCGAGGAAGGCGGCGGGTCCTGATGGTGTGCCAGGTCGAATATTGAGGGATTGTGTAGGACAGCTGGCTGGGATCTTCACCAGGATTTTCAACAAATCCCTCGCACAGGCGACTGTCCCACTCTGCCTGAAGTCCTCCACCATAGTCCCCTTGCCTAAGAAGCCCCACATCACCGGCCTGAATGACTACAGACCGGTGGCACTCACCCCAGTGGTAATGAAATGCTTTGAGAAGCTGGTCCGCAGACACATCACAGCAGCCCTGCCCCGCAGCCTGGATCCACAACAGTTTGCCTACAGAGCAAACCGATCCACGGAAGACGCTGTAGCCACAGCACTCCATGCTGCATTAACTCACCTGGAAGAGCATGGTAGCTATGTGCGGATGCTCTTCGTGGATTACTGCTCAGCTTTTAACACCATCCTTCCACACAAACTGGTGGCCAAGCTACAAGACCTGGGGCTTCCATACAGCACCTGCATGTGGATCAATAGCTTCCTCTCGGGCCGTAGACAGAGAGTCAGAGTTGGCCATCACACATCCTCAGCCCTGAGTCTCAGCACTGGCTCACCCCAGGGCTGTGTGCTCAGTCCACTGCTCTACTCTCTCTACACACACGACTGCACTCCTCGCCACCACAGCAACATCTTTGTGAAATTTGCAGATGACACCACAGTGGTGGGGCTCATTTCCAAGGGAGACGAGTCTACGTACAGAGACGAGGTGGAGCAGCTGACGTCATGGTGTAAGGCCAATAACCTCCTCCTCAACACTTCAAAAACCAAAGAACTCATAATAGACTTCAGAAGGAAAAAGGCAGAGATCCAACCACTATTCATAAATGGGGACTGTGTAGAAAGGGTGGCAAGCTTCCGCTTCCTGGGAGTCAATATAGAGGAGAACCTTTCCTGGAGTGTGAACACCTCCGAGCTGCTGAGAAAGGCCCAACAGAGACTGTACTTCCTGAGAATTCTCAGGAGGAATAACATCACACAGAGACTGCTGGTGTCCTTCTACAGAGCCACCATTGAGAGTGTTCTAACTTACTGCATATGCATCTGGTACACTAGCTGCACAGGGGCTCAGAGGAAAGTACTCCAAGGGATCATTAACACCGCCCAAAAGATCACTGGCTGCCCTCTCCCCACACTGGAAGTTCTACACAACGCCCACTGTTTTAAAAAGGCCCAAAACATCATAAAAGACACCTCACATCCTGGCCACTCCCTGTTCGAACTGTTGCCCTCAGGCAGACGGTACAGGGCAATCAAAGCAAGGACTAATAGACTCAAACACAGCTGTTATCCAACTGCAATAACACATCTGAATACTACAAAAAAATGTCCATCACGCCACTCTTGTGTTAATCTATGCACGGTCTGAAGCATGTGTGTGGGAATGTATGTGAATGTTTTACTGTTATATCTTATTAGTATTTTAAGTATTCTATCTATTTTATTTATTGAATTTTATTGTTTTATTTATATTTTGATATTGCTAGGGATGATGCAATGATCGGGGACCATTCTTAATTTCGTTGTTCTCATGACAATGACAATAAAGTTTCTGATTCTGATTCTGATTCAGAGTTTCAGTTGCAGATAGATCAGCTAACACCAAAAGTTCTTAAAAAGATGGTCAAATTAAAAACTTGTCATATTTTGTTAGTTGCTTTGATAATTTGAGAGGTCACAGTGTTAGTTTTACCATCTCTGGCTTTGAGTCCTGCCCCTAATTAAACTAACCAGAAAACGCTGTTCATTAAAATATGTGCAAAGCAATCAAGACTTACTAAGAGTACAATAAAATGTTCCGACAGCTGTGTAGCAGAGGGAATGATTTAACTGCATACTTTAATAATTCAGACAGATAAGCTGTCACACACAGAGTCAGATTGTGATTTACTGTTAGTTAGAAATGATTGATTATGAATAATTAAGGAAGTTACCACTGATGTGCAGTGTGTGAAAACGTGCCCAAACTTTGCATTTTCAGAATGAACATATGGATTCTGCAGTTTTGTGTAACTCTGTGAAATTGTGGATATTTAATAAACTCAGATTGATGGGTGCTTCCAAGTCTGTGTAGGTGTCTTTCTTCTGTGAGTCTTGCTAAGCTTGGATGGGTGTGTGCCTCTGGCAACTCAAAAGAAGAAAACTGCCCTTTTCTTTCTCTGGTGTTTACTACTAGTGTCCGTGCTGAAATATGTTTAGACTTTGTTCTGCCCTTACCCAAGGAGAAAAAAAAAGGTTTAATCTAAATGTTTTCCACCAAAACACAAAAAAAAGTTTTTCTGACTTTCATAATTGTTCTTTTCATCACTCTAAGGGCATTTTTACACCTATAGTTTGTTTACTCTACTTGAGGAGTTTGTAAAATTGTAGCTTTTTCCTTTTCGGTTTGTTTTCACTCCAAGTGAACTCCAAGCAAATTAAAATGTCTCACTACAAACCACATGACAATGTTCAGTCCGCTCATTGGCAGGAGATGTTTGGGGTGGGAGCAACAAAGGAAAATACAGGAAGAAGGTGCTGTGTTCTGAACTACTGGAGAACAGAGACTTTACATTCATTTCAGAGCTACTTGCTAGCCCGTAGAGGCCCTTTGCACATCTATAGTACCCTCCTGCAGTAAGAATTCAAAGCATACGTAACTGTGGTACATACACCTGGAAGTTGGTTCGGATCAGGGTCAGATCACACTCACACCATCAACGAACCGCTCTGGAGTTTGTTTGGAACTGTACCAAGACTGCCTCGTCCAAAGGGTCTTGGTGCAGTTGTTTTGGTCACACCTGCACAAGGAGGAAAATGAACCGACGTTCCATTTAAACAGACTAAACACTCCAGGTGTGTAAACACCTTAAATAAGAAGCTGCCCCTTTTTCCATTAGTCCAGACACAAGGCTGGGTTGCATCTGTTTATTAAACAGTATTATGTTTAAACCTATGGAAAGCATTCTAACAGCCAGTATCTTTATATTTGTATACATGACTGTATGTGTACAATCTGCACATTGAACATGTGTATGATCCCATGTGTGCAATAGCATTTATTATGTGAGCTATTACAGCCTTACTTACACAACATTATTTATAGCTTGTGACTGTTTTACAGCCTGCTTTGATGCCACAGTAAAGCCTCGCATGTGATATCACTTTACGTCTCTTTAATGTCCAGTAGCTGTGGGCTGTGCAGGATTTGGGCTTCTCTCCCTTGTCTCTCTTCCCACTGTATTAACCCACTCTGACCCCCATCGCCCTTATGCATTCACCACTCCTGTTTGACCTTCCATCTCTACAGCCTCTCCTCCTCCTGTCCCTGGGCTTTGGCTGTGAAGAGGCGTCCTTATCTCTGATGACAGTGGACTCATTGCCAGCCAGGCCACCACTTTGCCCCCAGCTAACGCAGCTCTCATTAGAGACAGAGGATCAGAGGTCTGGGGAGGTGTCACAGGCTGACCCACTCCGCCAAAACAACAATCAGCAGAAACATTTTTCAGCAATGTCTACTGTGTGGATAAGAATTCCAAGTTCAATACCACTCTGTCACCAGCTCACTGTTTTCCATTTTTACTTTATAGTAGCCTCTGGTAACGTGGCCCAAAAAACCATGAAGCAAATATGGACATTCTCCTTCACAATGCACATTATGTCCTGCTTGTATTTTCCCAGAAGGGATACAGATTGGAATAAAAGGGGGAAAAAAATGCCTACCGGGTAATAATCACAGCTTTGAGGGCACACAGGGGCTATGCAAGTTTCAATTTCACACTCTACTCTCTACTCTTTCTCACCCATTTGCTCTCTCTCTCGCTCCCTCTCTATCACTCTTTCTCTCCCCTCTTTCTTTTTTCTTTCTTTCTCCATAATCCTCTGAGGCAGTGCTGACAGCAGAGGTATGATAGAGGAGGGCCTGTTGGAGCGAAGAGGGAAATGATCTGCTAATGGTACACTCTCTCCCGTAGGACACCTGCTTACACTGCACAGTCCTGCTGCTCCTGCAGTTTCTGTCTATGTGTGTGCGTGTGTGTGTGTGTGTGTGTGTGTGTGTGTGTGTGAGTATTTACCAGATCCTCATCCACGTATGCTTTTCTCAATCAGTGTACCCCTCTTTGATTTTGCTTTCCCCACATCTTTCTGTTTCTTCCTGCAACTTTCTGTCTTCAGTTTGAACTTTTTCCAGCATTCGCATTTTGATTCATTATGATTCTTGGAAAGTTCTCATTTTAATTGTTCTATCTCTCTCTCGTTCTCTCAAAGGGCTAATTCTTACAGAAATCTATCAGTGTGTAACACCAACTTTTCAGAGCTCATCAGATCATGCCAAGCCTGATTAAAACAGTCCACACTTGATCATTACACCCGTGGCGGCAACAAAGCTCACTGCAATTAATAACTGCTCTTCACAGTGGCTTTGCTGGGCAATTTCAGTTTCCTCTCACTTGGATAATAAACAATCAGCAAATTTTACATCCCAGTAAAACTTTATGAACATGGTTCTATATGTCTCCTAGGCTTCCTCTCTATCTAATGTCTCAGTTTTGCTCCCTGACTCCCACAGCCATTGCTTGCTATCCCTCCTGTCCCAGTACACCAAGCGTGTTAGTTATCCATTCAAGCCAGCTCGATGCACGCCTGTATTCAAATCAACTGAAATAAAGTGATCGCAAGCACATTCCAGTTAACTCCCATAGCAACAGCCTATGCATTCATTTTCGTACATATATGAAGTCATCTACATACATATGGAAAAAGTATCTGAGAACTAGACCATGCACACTCAAGGGATTATCTAATATTGGTTGTTGTAATTTTGGAAATTAAACTAATATATATTGTAATAAAATGATATAACCATATTACATATGGCTTGGGGGGAAATTAGCATATTTCACATAGTGGCAAAATGTAACATGACAGATTCAATGCCACAAACAGCCCCTTAAGAGCCATCTAAAAGATGGGAGCTTGTATTTGTGAGTCTGTTTGTTTGTGTGCAGTTCCAGTCCAGCCTGACAGTCGTGGGTGTACCTGGACACCCAGTGAGAGGGACGTGTCCTCCACAGGGATCTGATCTGGGATTTGGCTTAGCCCTAGACAGCCAGGAAGGGGGTATCACAAGTCTCTCTTCCTGGTGAAGGGGTTCCATATGTGGAGAGCAGAGTGAGATGTCTCCCAAATCAACCACCATCTGGGAAAGAGGACATAATGCCAGGAATAGCATGCAGAGAGAGAAAGAGAACCAAAAAAATAGATGGCTTGCGAGACTGACAGAGTGACGGATTGAGAACAAGACAGGAGTAAGAATTCATGTGGGGAAAAAAGGAAGGCTGACAGAAAGAAACACAACTGATTTAGAGAGATGTTGTTTTCATCAGGTCTCTTGGGCCAGTAACGAGCATTTAAGCTTTTCCTCTGAAGTCCGAGTCTCAGTCCCTCGTGTTTTACCAGTGACACATCAGTGAAGGGTGTGTGTGTGTGAGTGAGTGAGAAAGAGAAAGGGGGCCCATGTGTATAGGGGTTACAATGGTCAAACCAATCTACTGCACTAAAATGCACTTTACCCTCTCCCCCCTTTTCTCAACCCCAATCACAGTACTTTCCCTCAACCCTACATGTACGATCCATGACAAGGATCTGCACATACTAATTTTGTTTAGGCATGTCTGTACCTATTTTTTTGGTTGCTTTTTTTTTTTCTTTTTTTTCTCTTTCAAAGGGTTTGTTCAAGGCAAAAAAAACCATCAAAACCTATTCTGATTTCCCCAATTTCGATACAAACTCACTTTCATTTGACCAGGTTGTGAAATATCTGCAGACCTCAAATCAAAAGGTTTATACTTTATACATAACAATGTGGACCATAGTTTAAATCAGTTTTGGTAGAAGAGGAATTTTGCCATAATTTGACGTCATCCTAAATGTTAATCTTGCACTAGGAGTTTATTCTGGTGCTGTTAGTTAACACTGTTTTAAAGAACCTAATGCCAGAGCCAAAGAAAAAAACAACAACAAAAAAAATGGTACAATGCGCCATCTTTTGAAGATTTTTACCCCCTTTTTTAACCCATTGAATTTTACCATTTACCGAAAACCTGTACTGACTCAAAATTTCCAAGATATTTTCTCTTTTTTTTATCCCACACAGATAAGGAGGACAAGAAGCCAGAGACAGAATAAGCACAGAGAAGTAAAGAGTAAAAGAAACTGTTTTTATAATAATAATAATAATAATAATAATAATAATAATAATACATTTTATTTATAGGCACCTTTTAGACCCTCAAGGTCACCTTACAGTAACGCGTTTTTAAAAGTTCTAGTTGTGACTTGAAGCCTTTTGAACGACAGACCACATCTGAATCTGAGACACAGCCTCACAGACCCACATGTATTTCTTCCAGCAGAATGTAAATACAAGAGTGGTACTATTTAAACAAAAGTTGCACAGTTGTTAGAATTCACACTTTATTTCACACTCGAAGAAGCACTGATTCTCCTTTGATTGCTATGCCAGGCAATGTAATCAAGCTTACACGATCTTTGGACAAATGAACATGAAGACCTGAGACCTGTTGAATTACAGCAGGCCTTACATCAACCAGATCAGCCTGAGCATAATTTGGATGTAGATAATTTTTACCAGGAAGTAAGTTTTGGTATTGATCAAGTAAATACGGGGCCAGTATTTCAAATACCTGATCATTTCAACCTATAAAGGCAGATTATATTTGGGGGAACAGTCTGTCATGGACCTGGACCTGAAATCTAAAAGTGCCTGTACCTAAAGCACTTTGGCTCAGCTTTTGTTATTTAAATGTGCTATAGACAAGAAATAATATAGACATGAAAGTCAGCACAAGAAGGCTCTGACAGTTTCTATTGTGCATGTTTGAGGTATTTTTTTCATTGCCAAAAGAAAAATAATTATATTTACCACAAGTCAGTGGGCTACATACTGAACTTAGAGGAAAAAAAAAAAGTATTGAGCCCATCTCACACTATCGATCTGAAACCAATAACAGTGATGGCATTCATACTATCGATATTTAGACACCCCTTGCATCTCTACTACATTATTATTATTATTATTATCAATAATATGATACTACTCCTTAGTAGTAAATTAGCCATAGTAATACTCCTGATGCCACTGTTTTGCTTGCTCCTCGTGGGAGAAGGGGGCGATGGTAATTTTCTGGGTTAGTTTTGTTTCTACTCTTAGAGTGTCCCTTATTGTGGTTCACCCAGAACCACCTTGGCTCCTGTTTGCAGTGACAAACTAATCAAAATATTGCACTGTAATTGGTGGGTAGTGATGTGTAGCCCGTAATTACTGCTGACAAGGTTGCCTTTATTCTCCAGCGCAATCCTTGAGGGATGTGGGAGAGGGTCGGTATTCATGTCACGGAAGTTACAATTTGTCAGCTACTAAAACTCTGCAAGGTACAGTAGACTGTCATCTCTTTAGCATAAGTGTCACATTCCTCTTCTGTTATCAGAACAGTGGAACCTTGTGTGGGCGCAGAATGTGCAAATATTAACGTTGCGCTTTTCTGTGTAAAGGATTTGGATCAATTTGTGCCGATTTGTCTTTACTTTGAAATTTTTTTTTTTTACCCCACTGTTGATCTGTGTCAAAAAAAAAAAAAAAAGCCTGATTGATCTACACTAATTTAGTACATTTTTTTAGGCACAGTGTGATCTTTTACCAAACAACTGTGACAGAGAAAATCAAGAGCGTAAGGATGTTCTCTATTGACTGCACTAATTGCAAGTAAGGATTAGGATGGAAGCAGAGAACAAAGACGTGTGGACTTGAAAGGTATTCACAGAAAAGACTAAAAACAGAGGACAATGAAGAAGAAGTGCAGTGAAAGAACAACGTTGGGTAAAAATAAACTAAGTCAGCTTTTCATCTTTGAAAACTGAAGGTTTGTTGCCTTGTGGAGAAGAGCATGTGTCAGAAAACTGAAAAGAGGATTAGGAACTCGTATATGGTATAAGACGTTCCCCTCAGATAGTGAGTTATTTGATATTGTTAAAGCCAAGATCAGCAATTATGACTTTTGTGTTACTTCAAATGTCTCTCCTCAATGAAACCCTTTAATGCCAAACTCGCTGTGCTCGGAGAGGGATCAGAGCTCAGCATAATAACACCAGCGAACGATGAAGCTGCTTTATAAACATGAAAAGCGTAGGGTGGTGAGGGATGTCACGTTTTCCAAGCTCCTGCCTGCGACCAGACATTGTTGCTCTAACCTCTTGAGCAGATCTCAACATATATAAGTTTCTCCTGGAGGCAGCAGACTGATTCCTGAGCGTGGAAGCTGTATCAGTATGTCTATATAAGCCACCTAATTCTTATTTTTCTGCCATATTCATGATTAAATATCATGACTTGGATAACATGCATAACATTTCATCTCGAATAACATAATAAAGTTTGAGTCTCCTGTGAGGCATAGTAGATATGAAGTGCCTTCTCTCCCCCAGCCAGTGTCTGGACAATTTCAGATCTCTAAATTTAAAAAAAGATGCTCTTCCATTAGGTACACTATGAGAACTCTCCTGTAGCTCAGATGTCCCCGCTGAATTTAACATTGTGACTATGGACCACTTCTCGCTTTTGTTTGCTCCACCAAGGGTCCCCGCTTGTTATTTTTGGGTAATTAATTTAGAGCCTGTGTGCCTCGTTTGTTGCAACACCAAAGCATCGATTCATGTTTACACCTAAGCGCCACAATTAACGGATCAATACGAAGTGGAGAAACCGGGAGCTCTTCAGTCAGCCTTTGTTGGACGTAAATGAAAGCAGATCCACACGCATACAGTGCAAATGCAAACACACAAAACACACACGCGCAGCAAAACCAGCTTGGACTCCTAAAGCAAATCTGCCTCAGTATTGGCTACAGGCTAGACAGGGAACGAGAATGAAGACAAAGTGACTCAAAGTGTTTATTTACCAAACTATGGAATAAGAAAATGTAATTTGCCTATGGACACTGACTCCTTTGACTATTCAATATGACCTTTACATAATGTGTGAGAACATTCAAACTAATTGCTTACATTTGCTACCGCATTCCTACAGCTTTCACCTGCACCGATTACGTGTATCAGATGTAAAAGATTTTAAACTGGATTCAATTACAGCAAAGCGTACTAGTCAGTGTCATCATGCTGTTTCTCTCAAGTGCGGCCCTCCACAGGAGGGAGGAAAAGAGCGTACATCAATTTTAAGCGTACACTGGGGAGTAGCGTGAGCCATTTTGTGTCAGGGTGGTCACCAGCTGTGAGTGGCAATGTCTGCAAGCACACAAACCCCCCCACACACACACACAAAAATTCAGGGCACAAATACAAAATGCCTTAATAGACGGTGCAGGAGGTAGTGTACTCTGAGAGGTGGGCGGATAGGGAGGTGGAAGTCACACCAACACATTGTGTGGTTGTGTGTGTTGTGTAACTACCACTCAATGCCAGTGAGGTATGATGGATGAGCAGCAGGCAGAGAGCTGATTGCTCCCCCCCAAGGAGAGATGAGGTTGAAGCTCTCACAGCCCTGATCCTCAGGTGGAAGACGTATATGGTAAAATATAAATAAATAAATTATATATATATATACATATTGTTTTTTAATGACATGTCTTAAAGGTTAGCACATGCAAATGTGTAGATATATATAGCTAACATGGAGAAGAGTTTTTTTGAGTCCACTTAAATATTTTCCACACTCTATGTTCCAGCAGAACAATCTGAGGAATAATACATGTTTTGTTCCCTTGGCACACATCCAGGAAACTGTAATATCTATGTGTGTGTGTGTGTGTGTGCGTGTGTGTGTTGGAAGTCTTCCACAAACTACAGCAGCTGGTTGAAATCATCTCCATACCATAGAACAGACAGCCAGGCCACCGTCCAAAAGAGAAGGATTTGGAGGATTTAAACTCTGTGAAGGTGAGGCACTCAAACACACATTCTCACTCATCCACACATAAGCTCTCACACACACACACACACACACATTAAACTGCACATACTCAAAAGAGAGAGCCCAAAAAAGAGGGGAGAGAGAGGGTGGGACTGGCAAAGCAACTGAGGTGCAGGAAGAGGATTTTGCTTCCGTCCTCTTACCTCCTTTAAAGTGCTCTATCTCGGCAAACCACATTTGTTTTATTAATTTAATGTCACATCAGGAGGAGTCTGTCAGGCGGCTGACTCAGAAACTCACTTCCCAGAAGTTTTATTCTCTGTGTGCAAAGTACTAGTAGAACAAAGCATCACCGTGTAATGACAAAGCAGCGAGAGGAAAGGAGAGATGAGAAGAGGTGGTGGTGGTGGGGGGATAAAAGTAGCTTCCCTCCTCCGATTAAATTGCCCTTTAGATAAAAGTAAATCTAGTAAAAGGCACTGCAAAAAAAAAAAAAGTTAAAGATATTAATGATTCTCTCTTCTAATGTGATTTTATGCTTTAATATCACAGATAAATAATAAGGGAATTGGGGAGGAATGTGTGTTTCCTAGTGTATTGGGAACTTAATCCCTTTAAAACAGCTCTACATCTTATTGGACCATGAACCACCCTCAGGATAAAAATATCTTGATGCTGCTTTGTAATATAAGAAAGCCACTATATAAATTCTAGCACTCAAATATCATTAATGTATAATTATCCGGTCAACAGGAGAAAGCAGATACATTCTGATGGACAGTGGCTTAGCTGCACAAAGCACCAAACTGCATGGCCATTCATGAAAAGTAACACATCCATAGTGCACATTGTTTTTTAATCACAGGGCCAGCTAATGCTAAAGAATGACTCCTTTTGAATCTGCATTTCGGTTTAAAATAATACGAGAAAAGAACGTATATGTAAGTTTACCAAAGAAACAAAGCAAACGTGCAAGTTCAAACTTTTTAAAAATCATCTGTCACAGAGAAATTCTAGAAGCAGCGACATTTTCTCTTACTTGTAAAACATTACACCTACTTAAGATTAACATACCGACCACGTAACCGAACACAAATACTCTCAATCTAGTGCTTTCCACAATAATTAATAAACAATCAGCACCAATTAAGAACAAAATGATTCTGTAACTATTCTTGCAGCCATACATTAATAGCAAAAACAAATCACTAATGAAAATCAGTTTACCCTGTACTCATTCAAGCACAGGCAAGAAAGGAGCAGCTGAGGGAACGTGTGGAGCATGTGGAGGTTGTACTTCTGCTATTTATATGTGGCAAAACTGTCAGATTGTCACAATAGGGAAAACAAAAGCGCTGACGCTGTTTTAGTTTAGGCGTGTAACGGCACACGTATTTGTACTTTGGACTTTTCAGGTTTAATGACTTTTTTCCCCAAACGATTACTGTCAGAAGTGTAATTATGATGACTCGAGAGCTCGAGTTCCTCCCAGAACATTTTGGCAAGCACCACAGTATGCTAAGATGGTTACTCTTTAAGATGTACTGACACTATGCAGTTTACATTAATCCTGTACAGTGTAGAAAACCACATAATACACTTTAATCTGGCTTACTTCACAGGGGGAACTTGAGACCTCCTGGCTGACAATCATTCAGTATATGACTAGCCAGTGTCAGGACTTCATACTGAACACAAACACCAGGAACCCCACTTGTGAAATTAAGTGGCAAAAGATTATAATATAAGTATTTTCTATTGTTTTCTCTGCTACAATAAAACATGCTTAAACTAGAGTACTACTGAACCATGGATTTTTTGTGTTCTTCCACCTCTATCATACTCTAATAGCCAGTATGACCAGCTGCATCAGAGATGAGAGGACGCTATGCGTTCAGCCTCCCTTTCTCTGATTCTGTGTGACCTCTCCAATCAAATGAAGCCATCATTTTTCATCAGCACTGATTGTTGCTTTTCCTTCCACATACAGTTGATTGCCCACTTTTGCTTGTTCATCAGCATATAAATATTACATGTTTAGCCTCATCACTCTCAACCTACAGAGCATCCCCCACATTTACCCTTATAAAGGAGGGCATAATAGTCCTATACGACTGTTTTCTACAATGGTTGATTAAACAGAACATTTCAGTAACTTATTTTGTCACTGCTCTGACATTATACCTGTCTGGTGGTATACAAAAATCAACAGTTTCAATCTTTTATATGTTTAAAAAATAAAAAGGCATAATAAAAATAATACTAATGTTTTATTATTGTTTTATTTCATTTTTACAATGAAAATGACCAGTGTGAAATGTTCATTTTTTAGTAGCCCAACAGCTTCCTTTCTTCTCTAGTGTTATGTTGTTTTTTCCACTATTATCCCTCCACTGCTGTTGTTGAGCCTGTGAGAACACTGCTTGATGTCAGAATTGGTATCTTGCCACAGAGGTGGGAAAGAGGGAATGAGATTTGTGGCCTCTCTAAGGGATCGGCCTGATTGTGGCAGAAAGTAAGCTTCAATTTTGCTCTACATTCTTGACACTGGCTGGTACTTTTAATATCAATATTCCCTCATCTAATTCTAGGCTTCAGAAACTTAAAGTCTACCCTATACAAGCCCCAAAACCAGCAGAGACCAAAGATATTACATAAACCCCAGCTAAGCTCTGGTGAAATTTAAAACAGGAGGCTTGGTTAAAATTTTGAGGTACCTTTTGCAAAAAAGTGTAAAAATGCCAGTAAACAGGCTGTCAGATTGCATATATTGGTACAAACACAAGCTCACAAAAAAGGAAAAAAGGTCAAATGCACGTTTCATTAACATCATGAAAAGGTCTATTTTAACCCAAAACATGTTATTTTTCTTGACTAACCAAATAGCTAATATTGTAAGAACTAGGGATGGGTACCGGTATCGTCAAGCAAAAGCGAGACGCCGAAAGAGAGGGAAGCGAGCCGGCGCACTCGTGCGTTTGAGGAGACGCGGACTGCGAACTGCTCTTCCTGGGATCTTCCTTTCTAATGTACGCTCACTCGGGAATAAGATTGACGAACTGGCCCTGATGAGAAGCATGAACAGAGACTTTGCCTCCTCCTGTGTCTTATGTTTTACGGAGTCGTGGCTCAGTGAGAACATCCCAGACTGCGCGCTCAAGCTGGAGGGCTTCCATCTGCTGCGCGCGGACCGGCAGGCCGCTCTCTCCGGTAAGTCCAAAGGTGGAGGTCTCTGCTTCTACATCAATAGTGGCTGGTGCACAGATGTGACAGTGATTGCTCAGCACTGCTCTTCCTCTCTGGAATATCTTTTTATCCACTGCAAACCGTTTTATTCTCCGCGGGAGTTTGCTTCATTCATCCTGGCCGCTGTTTACATCCCGCCAGACGCAGATGCGCAGGCAGCTCAGTGCGCACTCGCGGAGCAGATTCTCCACACGGAGCGGACATACCCGGACTCTCTCATCATTGCTCTTGGGGACTTTAACAAAGCCAATCTGAGCCATGAGCTTCCAAAATATAAGCAGTATATTAAATGCCCGACCAGAGAGGAGAGGACATTGGACCACTGTTACAGCACGATCAGCGGGGCCTATCGCGCGGTGCCCCGCGCTTCACTCGGACTTTCTGACCACGTCATGATCCACCTAATCCCCGCGTACAGACAGAGGCTGAAGCTCTCCAAACCTGTCGTGAGGACTAAAAAACTGTGGAGCAACGAGGCTGTGGAGGAGCTTCGCACGTGTTTGGAGACCACAGACTGGGACACATTGAAGGCTGCTTCTAACAGCTTGGACGAGTTTACGGACACTGTCACCTCCTATATCCACTTCTGTGAGGACAGCATTGTGCCATCACGCACCAGGGTGAGTTATAACAATGACAAACCCTGGTTTACTCCTAAACTCAAAAAGCTGTGGCTGGAAAAGAGAAAGGCGTTCAGAAGCGGAGACAGGGACTGCTACAGAGAGGCCAAGTACAGGTTCACTGAAGAAGTGGACATTGCTAAACATCAGCACTCTGAGAAGATGCAGCAGCAGATCTCAGAGAATGACTCGGCCTCTGTGTGGAAAGGTTTTAGGAATATCACAAACTACAAGCCTAAAACCCCCCACTCCACTGATGACTTGCTCTTAGCCAACACCCTAAACGACTTCTACTGCCGTTTTGACGAGCCATCAGGCAGCCTTCACACCTCCAACGGCCCCAACAATAGAGACACTTTGGACACTAATTCCCCCACCTCTCCCCCCTCCATAGAGCCATCACCACCTTCAAACCGTTCACCTACAACACCCCCCTCCTCACCCCACACAAAAGAGGATTTCACACCACCTCCTCCCACCACAACTCTTCATATTCATGAAGCAGATGTGAGGAAGCAGTTTAAGAGTCTGAATGCTCGAAAAGCTCCCGGCCCAGACGGTGTGTCTCCTGCCACCCTCAGACACTGTGCAAACGAGCTGGCCCCAGTGTTTTCTGGCATTTTCAACTCCTCACTGCAGGCATGTCATGTGCCTGCCTGCTTCAAGTCCTCCACCATAATCCCTGTCCCCAAGAAACCTAGGATCACTGGACTAAATGACTACAGACCCGTGGCTCTGACATCTGTGGTCATGAAGTCTTTTGAGCGCCTAGTTCTCTCCCATCTCAGGACCCTCACGGCCCCCCTCCTGGACCCCCTGCAGTTTGCATATAGAGCCAACAGGTCTGTAGACGACGCCATCAACATGGCCCTACACTTCATCCTGCAGCATCTGGACTCCCCAGGAACCTACGCCAGGATCCTGTTTGTGGACTTCAGCTCTGCCTTCAACACCATCCTTCCAGACCATCTCCGAGACAAGCTTTCCCAGATGAATGTGCCTGATCCCATCTGCCGGTGGATCACTGACTTCCTGACGGACAGGAAGCAGCATGTGAGGCTGGGAAAGAATGTCTCGGACTCCCGGACCATCAGCACCGGCTCCCCTCAGGGCTGTGTTCTTTCTCCTCTGCTCTTCTCCCTGTATACCAACTGCTGCACCTCCACCCACCAGTCTGTCAAGCTAATCAAGTTTGCAGATGACACCACCGTTATTGGACTCATCTCGGACGGGGACGAGTCTGCCTACAGGAGGGAGGTTGAACGTCTGGTGTCCTGGTGCAGCCACAACAACCTGGTGCTGAATGCCCAGAAGACAGTGGAGATTATTGTGGACTTCAGGAAGCACACAGCCCCACTCCCCCCCATCATCCTGACTGACACCCCCATCACCTCTGTGGACTCATTCCGCTTCCTGGGTACCACCATCACCCAGGACCTGAAGTGGGAGCCCACCATCACCTCCGTCATCAAGAAAGCCCAGCAGAGGATGTACTTCCTGAGGCAGCTGAAGAAATTCAACCTGCCAACACGGACGATGATGCAGTTCTACACTGCAATCATCGAGTCCATCCTCACCACCTCCATCACCGTGTGGTACGCTGGAGCCACTATCAGGGACAAACAGAGACTGCAGCGTGTTGTGCGCTCTGCTGAGAAGGTGATTGGCTGCAGACTCCCATCTTTGCAGGACCTGTACACCTCCAGGACATTGCGGCGTGCAGCTCGGATCTCAGCTGACCCTTCTCACCCTGGACACAGTCTGTTTGACCTGCTCCCCTCAGGCAGGAGGCTCCGGTCCATTCGCACCAGAACCTCTCGCCATAAGAACAGTTTCTTCCCCTCTGCTGTTGGACACATGAACAATAACCATATGACTGTTCCCACCACTAACACATGACCCTACGCTGTGTCACTGCATCATTCCATGTTTGGCACTGATCACCACCTGCACTCATGTATATATCTTTCAACGTAGCACTCTTAATTCTTATTCTCATGTATATATCTCATGTATATCTCATGCACATATCTTCCCACGTAGCACTTTTAATTCTTATCCCTACTTTTATTTTTTTCCATGTCTATTTAAGTGCTATTTATGACACTATGTTTGCACTGAAGCACCGCAGCAATTGCCTAATGTTGTAAACCTGCTCAACATTTGGCAATAAACCCCATTCTGATTCTGATTCTGATTCTGACATAAACGGTAGTAACCAGACTGAAAAGCAGTGCACATTTCGGTGTTTTATTGTCCTAAGATGTCATACACTTTGGATTCCAGCCAATCATTTTACCTTTGCGAGCGTAGTAGGCGGGCCCAGCTCTTTTAGAGCAGAGCTACAGATTAAAAATGCCCAAAGTGAAGTGGTCAAAAGTCTGGCTGTACTTCACAGCAAAAGATGCAAACTCAGCAGCCTGCAACAAGTGCTTTAAGGTGATTCCATAATACTGTGCAAAGAAGGTAACACCTCGAATCTGATGAAACACCTGGCGACGTATAGCATTTTGTTAAAAGCCGAGAAATGTGCCGTATTTGATAGCTTGCTGCGAGACCTCACACCGTGCACATCTACTGCGCGTGGGTTGCCTGTTATCTGACCCGGAGTTAGCAACATCCCCCAAAAACCCGAAGAGGAGAGTCCTGGCCCCTAGCCCTGCCAGTGTAGCAGAAATGATGACGGGTGATGATGGCAGCAGCAGCCGTTCTTCTCTGCGTGAGTAGGTTATTGTTGTTCGTGTGTAATTTACGTTGAGTAGGCTAACCATGTTATTAAATTAATGCATGTAAGGTGAACTAGCTAACAACATCGTAGTTACATGCAGCTGTCTTCTTGTTTGATGGCAGATACTCCCTTCACCCTGGCCAAAAAGGCTAAAATGACCAAAGAAAAAGTGGGAAACAGTTAAACATGAGAGGTTTTTGGACAAAGTTTGTTTTTTCCATTGTTTAAGCACTGCTTCCAGCCAAGAGTGATGCCATATATGCCCTAAAGCTGCACAAAAGGCTAACATTGTTATCTTTTTACAAAAAAACAGCTGAACATGAGAGGTTTTTGGACAAAGTTTGTGTTCTCCATTCTTTAAGCACCGGTTCGAGCACCGTTTAAGCACCGGCACCATTTCAAAAGTACCTGTTTGGTACTGGTATCGGATAAAACCTAAACGATACCCATCCCTAGTAAGAACAGCAAATTACACACAGAGCAATATAAAATAACTAATAGAACAATAAGAAGCAAAGTAAGTAAATTTTAAAAAACAACAGGAAAAAATGCAGCATATAAAGAAAAAGAGCTGAAAAAATATTAAATGTGGGAGTGAAACCTGTACTTGTGTTCTATATTCAACACGAAAGCATATTGTGAAACAAAAGGATTCAAAGTAAGTAAAGTTTAACATAACGCTTCAAATGGAATTATCTAGTAGTGTTACCAGTAGTATTCTTCAGTTTTTCTAATATATCTCTAATTCACTTTTTCCTTCCTGTCCCTTGTACGGCTGTAATAATTGAATTTCCCCACTGTTGGATTATTAAAGTCTATACTATATCCATGCCCATGTCAGTGACATTAATCTGCAGCATTTGAGCCAGAATATATATATATATATATATATATATATATATATATTAGTGTCGGTAATCGTGGTTGTAGGTATTGCCCGTAGTGCTGCATTAACATCATCTAGCAGACCTTCTGAGGGTACTTCACGTAATCTTGGTAACCGGCTACGGGGGATCCAGGTTTCAAGCTTGGCCATGATCCTATTTTTCAGGTCAGTTCCTCTCGCACTCAACGATCCTTCTCCTATCGCACTTGGGGCTATGTACCCAATCTCGGGTGGGGGTGATGATATCTCCCCCCTGACCTGGCGTCCTGACTCCTCCTTGCCGTAGCATTTGTGTTGTACCTCGTCAATCTCTAGCTGTGAGAGCAGTCCCTTCTTTCGAATGTTTGGGTATCGAAGAATCCATAGGTCCCTCAGCCTATTCATGTAGCCCCTTCCGCCGGGGTTACTTGCGTAGTAGCATTCCAACAACGCCCTGTTTTCGTCCCTTGCCCACCGATGCCTTCTTGTTCCAGTAGCCCACTTTTCGTCAGGGTGCCCTGGTTCCTCAACACCTGACGCGGACCTTGTTGATCCGGGCGACGTCCGAGCCGGCATGCCTTCATATTTATCTGTCTCGCTCATGTCCGCGGTAGGCTTGCTTAGCATAGGGGGTCTAGCCTTAGGACCCTTACTGGATACAGACGCCCCAGGCAGGAATCGAACTTGCGATCCTCTGTTCCAAAGGCGTGTAGTTTAACCACTACGCTATCCAGCTGGAAGGACAGGCCCCTGCACGGTATGTACCACCGGCAGATAGAGGAGGTGGCTGATATCCAGAAATCCTACCAGTGGCTGGACAAAGCTGGACTGAAAGACAGCACAGAGGCACTAATCATGGCAGCACAAGAACAAGCTCTGAGTACAAGATCCATAGAGGCTGGGGTCTATCACACCAGGCAAGACCCCAGGTGCAGGCTGTGTAAAGATGCCCCAGAGACAATCCAGCACATAACAGCAGGGTGCAAGATGCTAGCAGGCAAGGCATACATGGAACGCCATAACCAAGTGGCCGGCATAGTGTACAGGAACATCTGTGCCGAGTATAACCTAGAAGTCCCGAGGTCAAAATGGGAGATGCCCCCAAGGGTGGTGGAGAATGACCGAGCTAAGATCCTGTGGGACTTCCAGATACAGACGGACAAAATGGTGGTGGCTAACCAACCGGACATAGTGGTGGTAGACAAACAGAAGAAGACGGCCGTAGTGATCGATGTAGCGGTTCCGAATGACAGCAATATCAGGAAGAAGGAACACGAGAAGCTGGAGAAATACCAAGGGCTCAGAGAAGAGCTCGAGAGGATGTGGAGGGTGAAGGTAACGGTGGTCCCCGTGGTAATCGGAGCACTAGGTGCGGTGACTCCCAAGCTAGGCGAGTGGCTCCAGCAGATCCCGGGAATAACATCGGAGATCTCTGTCCAGAAGAGCGCAGTCCTGGGAACAGCTAAGATACTGCGCAGGACCCTCAAGCTCCCAGGCCTCTGGTAGAGGACCCGAGCTTGAAGGATAAACCGCCCGCAGGGGCGTGCTGGGTGTTTTTTTATTAGGGGTGCAACGATACACAAAATTCACGGTTCGGTTCGGTTCGATACTTTGGTGTCACGGTTCGATATTTTTTCGATACAAAAAAATGTTCATGCCTTTTTAATTTGTCATTTATTAAAATTATAAATATATATTTTAACTCAAAAGTACAGTTTTTAAATTTAACCCTAACCCTTGTGCGCGTTTTTTATTTTGACAGCGAATGCGCACCTGCGGACCACTTATGTGCACCCCTGGTTATTTAGCTCGTCATATTGCAGCCACAGAAATTCTTTTGTCCATGAAACCATAAAGCTGCACTTTCTTTTTGCCTTATAGTCTCATTTGTCATAACTTCTCCGTTTTGTGGTAAGCTTTTCTTTGGCTGTCACTTCTTCACCCCGACCTGTCTTATTTGGCTCAGCAGAACTAAAATATATATACTGCTACTTTTACACACGGACTCACATAAGCTCAGCGATTCTCTGCGCGATCAACCTCTCACATGTTTAAGCTTGCTGCGGGAGATTTCACTTGTCATGTTTGCATAGTAAGCTAACGATTAATAAGACGATGTCAGAGGAATTGGTGCACAAATTATCATCACTCACAGATCAGTGCTGTCATTGCAAAGTGAAAGCAAAAAAACAAGCGCAAATTCAAACGCGATTTCAATATGTCACATATTGACAGTGGCTCACCGATGCCAATGACATAATTACCCAGCTACATTTCTGAAAGAATGCAAAAGCATTGACATATATTTTTCCTACAATAGCCCGACGGGCAGGGCAGAGAGATTTTTGTAGCCCGACTGGAAAGATCGCTAGCTCCGGGACGTCGGGCTAGCGATTTTGCAAGCCCTGTATCTGATTGAGGAATCACTCATCTTTGGAAAAGAGAGTTTATTACAGAGAAATGTCTCTTTCCAAAATAAAAGCTATACTATCCGCTTCTTCTGGGCTATATTCTCAGCAGCATAAGGAGAATCACGTGCTAACAGCTGTCTAAATGACTCGGCTAAAGTTAGTAGCATGCTTGTTGTTTTTGTCTTTGCACTAGGATGATGTCGGCGTAAATGTGCAGTCATATTCGTTGTGTTCCCACTAGTGCTTTCAGGTTAATCTCGTTGAAATGACCTTAACGCCACAACACGGCAAATCTCCGTTAACGAGCTACCGCCGATCGCCCCGTGCATGGGGCTAGACGGCCAACACGTTAACGAGCTAACTGCGCTAACACACTAGTTCACACCAATGTAATTAAGCATTGCATGGCACATCCAACATACTGTTTTACTTTAGTCCATGACTCGCTTACCTTCAGGGTCATACGTCACATGAAAACCAAAATAATTCCAAACGCCAGATCTGAATGAGGGTGGGGGAGGTCCATCTTGCAAGGAGAGCTTAACTTCTGTCTCGCTAGCTTGCCCTGCGCTCTTCCTCCTGACTATGCTGTCTGTGTTGAGCGCTCAGTGGATCTGCGCTCGACAGTGCAGCCTTGGCGGAGTAGTCGAACGCAGATTCACTGAGCGCTCAACACAGACAGCATCGTCAGAAGGAAAGTTGATAAAATAAATTACAAATGTTGTATTGTTCGATACATATGCGTACCGAACCGAAAGCACTGTATCGAACGGTTCAATATCGATACGAATATCGTTGCACCCCTAAAATATATATATATATATATATATATATATATATATATATATATATATAGCCTATCTCTCTCTCTCTCTCTCTCTCTCTCTCTCTCTCTCTCTCTCTCTATATATATATATATATATATATATATATATATATAGAGAGAGAGAGAGAGAGAGAGAGAGAGAGAGAGAGAGAGAGAGAGGTCACCAGTATAAGCAGATGCTTATACTGGTGAAAAAAAAAAGATGTTTTTAAAGGACATGAGCACATAAATGCCACTTGTGCGTTGCTCTCACACATGGTGTATTCATTTACACTGATTACAGTGAAAGTGCAATATAGCAGCATCTGGTCTGAAAGCATCCACACAGATCTTCATTGTAGACAAACTGTGTATTAAAAACAGGATGTAGCAGTTCTCACATTATCATATTATTTAAACTCTTGATTTCTTTTAATATAGAAAAACAGGCATTTTTCAACACATGGAAACTTTGAGTTTGAGGCCAGCTGGAATTATCCTTGACTTACACCAACACAAGTCAATTTACATTTGTCATGAATGCCTTTATAGAAGAAACCAGTGAGTTTTAATTTCAATTTGCATGAAAGTTATCTTGATTTTTTTCTGATTCACTTTATCCTTTCTTTTAGTGTCTCGTTTTCTGCATTGCACATAAGAAGGTGGAAGCAGAGAAAGCACAGCTAACAATAGCAATAACAGGAATAACAATATTCCTCCCTGCAACTCATTTCCAAAGAAGGTTTTAAGCAGATCACATTGCTAAACCTCCTGCTCTTCGATACCAGCTTCGTGACTGATCTCCAGCGTAGCTAATACGTAGCCTACAATTAATGACTGTTTCCCAATTAAAAACCCATACGGGCAACACAATTAAAATAACTTCAAAGAAAAATGTTAACTCTGAAAACATTAAACATTGCAGTAACCTGTTTTTGCAACAGAAAAACACAAAAATCTATACAGTTTTTAGGAAAAGTATTTTAATATTTCAATTTTGTATTTATGATCCCATATCCACCAAAGAGTCAGCAAAAAGTGAAGCATAACACAAAGTTTATCAGCTTGTTTGTCCATTCAGATTCCATATTGTGTAATCAACATCTATAAGACACCAACTAACAGGCTGCATTATATGCAGCCAACAACACAACACATGTGCAATCCAGCTCATTATGATTCATCTCTACAAGTCAGTTGAAAGTTATTGCGGGGGAAAATTATAAACAAGTCTCCTTCTCTCTGCATCACATCAGTCTAGGCCATTGCCTGATTGCTTTGTGGGTACTGTTTAATTGCCAATTAGGGGAAGACCAGGACAGCAATCACAATAGGTGATATGTGTTGTTTATGCCTATTTCAATATGTGTAGGAGATAGCAGGCAAGACAAGGTAAATTGGTGGTCCTTGAAGCTACGTGAGATATGCACGTTGTTCACTCTGTAACATTCAACAAATACCAGCATTCCCAGTTATAGATGAACAAAAGCAGCAAGTGGTTTTGAGGTCTTGCAGAAGCAGTGACACAGGTGCATCTTTGCGTGCCTTTTTCCTCCAGACAATATATTTACAGATGTTAGAGTTGTAAAAAGTAAATTGCTTTCTTCTCACTGAAAATCTCATTATTTCATTTGGCTGTGTGACACGCAAAAAAAGACAAACAGTCCAGCTTCCTTGATGAAAATCTAAATATCAGTTTCCTTGCCAGGCAGGCACAGTATATCATTGTTTTTATCATGCAAATATATGATAAGAGCTTGCAAACTTTATAGTAAAATAATCGACATTTTTAGTCTGTCAGTGTAAAATGAATGGCCGTTGATACAAAATGCAAATACTAATGGGAAGAATTAGGTGACATAATCACCATATCATTAAAATAGTCAGGAATGTGATTCTGTGTTTAACCAGTCTGAGCTTTACTCACCAAAAAGAAGAAAATAGCTCACACAAACATTGTGATTTTTAACTAGTAGAAAACACCAGTAACATATAAACTGTCGTATCTTATGAGACAAATATAGCTACTGTGCAGTTAGTACTTGCATAGCAAAAATAAATAAATACACTGACACTTTTCTGTAGCTTTACATCTTCCTGCAGTTTAAAAATACCAGTGCTGTGGTTGACCTTTTCCAAGATTTTTTTTCCTCTCTCATCCTTACTCTGCCTTCTGTGCCTTTGCAGTAAAACCATAGTCTTAGATAATGTTAGTTGACTTTCAAAGCCTTGTCGTTCTCTTCACTAATGGTGGGATTTGATATGCCCTGAATCTTGTTATAGACCTCTAACCACCTGCTGGCCTGTTGGTTTAGCAGAGACGAGAAAGGATTGTGGTACCCAGGGTATGCAGGGTGCTAGAACGGGATCAAGGTGTGTATTGGACTAAGGGGGACTTCAGCTTACATTGACATTGACCCAGAAATATCAATTACCCTTTGCCCTATTGCAACCAATTAACGCTGAACTCTTAGTACACGTTAGAGCTTCTCTATTAATGAAATAAGCTCTCTCCCTCTGACACTTTATAGTCCTTTGTTTTAGAAATTTGCATTACTTTTTGTTTGTTTTTGCAGCTGACTGAGCATCCCATAGGAAATGTTCATTAAGGGATTATAAGATGAACAGTTAATTCAAAATGGCATCAGCAAAGTCCTTTCAGGCATGTCTTCCCAGTCAGCCGCTATCTTGTTAACACAGGTATAATGAGTTTTGGAGAAAATTGTGAGTTGTGAATGTGGACAAAGCACCTCCATGGTCCTCTTGGTTTTGCTTTTCTATTTTTTCCTACTTCTTCTGCCTTAGATATTCCTCTATCTTTGTCATCCTCTTCATGCACTGAGTAAGTATAAACGTCTTTGATATTGATTTGGTCAGTTAAGTAGCAGAGGGAGGCTGTTAATCAGTTTCAGCTGCTTAGGTTTTAATGAAATTAACAACAGGTGCTGTTTTGTGACCAAACAATCAAAAACAGACTTCATGAATATGGGCTGAGGGCCCAACCTTCTCTAGTAAGCCCTGTGCTCACTGCCTTGGAGCCCAACTGGCTTTTGCCATTTGCTACCGATACCAGAACTGTTAAGTCCACCACTTGTGCTTTATACTGGTCACCAGAGCAACTCCCTGACTATCCTTTTTTTTTATAGCCTCCTGCTTTGAATACTATGCTGTACAATTTTCACTTTTCATCTTCCACCTTTGTAATCTTTGTCTCTGTTTTTACTTTATCCATCTTCTTGGTTTCCAAAGTCATTGTACAGAATACCACCCAATATTGGCTAGCTGCACTCTCCCCTGTTATCACTCTGCCGTCTCCTATCTCTTTCAGATTGTCTACTCCTGTGTCCACCTTAAGCCACTCTTATACGTTATTCTATATTCCTCCCTCTTCTTAAACTATGGTTTCACCATAGCTATTTCTCTCCATTTTGCAAAATCAACTTTTGTCTGTCCTGAGAACATGTTGATTTCTCTCCTTAGCACCATACCTACCCCTAACTCTTCATCACCTGTGTTTCCTTCATGTACATACCCACTGAAGTCCGCATCAGTTACCACTCTCTTGGAATCCACCAAGCTGTAAAACTCTAAACTAGAGCTTACAGTTTTTCATGTTTAATGCAGTATATGAAGAAAGACAACGAGTTTCTTTCTTCATGTTTTAATTACTCAAATATTTATATTGAGCTCAACAATGGGATCGAAAAACAAGAAACAACAACACTGTGTCACTGTTTGTGAGCAAAATGTTAATGTGGCTCTATTCAGTGTTTAATTTGGTTTGTATAAGCACAAATCTTCTGAGGTTGTGTCCAAATGCTTGTTCCCACACCACAAATTAATTACAACGCGCTCACAAATTCCTCCCAACGTGCAGTCATTAAATATTCTTTGAAAAGTAAACAACTATTAAACCAACTTCCCAGAGCTCTGATGCTTGGTAAAGAAAACGGTTAAATGCACCAGGCTTTTTATGACACGTTTTAATATTAAATGCAGTTTACAAAGATAAAACCCACAATCACTTACTCAGCAAAGTAGTTTGGAAAGAGTCAACAAATTTTTCATTGCTAAATGCAAACATCACAACGCGCTCTGTTTAGACCCAGACCAAACAGTATTGTTTGACTGATGATCGGATATGGGTCGCATAGGGTCAAGAAAGTTGGATTTGAAGCGCTTTTGCCTGCAGTGTGAACGCAGCCTTAGTGAAATTGTACTTCAGAATCGGTTTTAGTAAGAAGGAAGGAAATGATTTCTCTTTCAGCACATAAACATATTGTGGTGAGAAGTATAAGGACGTCGAAAAGATGGTGCACAAAGCTGCATCTGGCCACACAGAAAAACACACGAACTCAGAAGAGTGGATTTGTACAAAATCAAATGGCTGGCAGTAGACAAAGTTACACTGTCGTGCAATAAAGAGGATGCATGTTATTTCACAAAATGACCGGTCTGTCTCTAGCTGAGACTAGACTAGCAGCGTTTAATTGCTATCATCTACTCTACTCACTGCTGCCTTGCTTTTTTCTATCTTCCTCATTTTTTTCTTCTCTCTTTTTCACCCTAACACAGATAACTGCTCTTCATTTTTGTTGAGTGTATTTTCTTGTTATCATTAGGTTTGTTTGAACAGAGTCGTGAAAGAAGCTAAAAGGGTGAGTGGAGTCAGGTGGAGTCCCATTAAAGAGGTCAGATGTCTTCAACTCTCACACATCGCCACTGCTGTAGTTCAAAGTGGCTCAGCCTTTGGGTCCCTCCAAAAGCTTTTCATCCAGAAAACAACAAAAACCTTTTGAAAAGACAATTTTACGTCATTTCTAAACAAAGTTGACATTTGGTTAAGAAGTGAAAATTGAAGCCACTGAAAACATGTCTAGAAAAAGGCTGCTTCCTCCTCAAGTTCCGTAGAGGCTCCTCACACACCCATTGACACTCAAACTAACCTTTTTACATGTAATTTTACACAGCTTTCAATTGCAGTCTGTGACCATTATTACCAAAGTAACAATAAGTAATATATTTTAACATGCTACCATCCTTAACCTCACTTTAATTAAAAGAAAGTATGGTTTTTACAGAAGCTTGAATTACTTTTCCTTTGCAACTATTGCTTTTTTCCTCCTCTTTTCTAGTTCTAAATTGGTCATAGTCACCTTAAGCACCAACTCAAAAATTTAACAGTTCTTTTCTTTTTTTTAATCCCATCAATGTTGTCATGCACATCCTTGACTAAGAGTGATAATTATCCTTGCTTTTTGGAAACGACTCCTGATGGCCTGACAGCTTCTTTGATTATTTTTCTATTGCCAAAAATTTTTGAATTTAAAACTTGAGAGAGGAGGGCAGTCAAGGTGGTTGCATACTCAACAAAATGTGGGTTATTTCCGAGTGGAGTTTGCTTTTTCATATTCTTGTCTAAAGCTAATTTTCTATCCTTTAGATAATAAAAAAAAGATTTTCAATTAAAAGAAAATTAAAAAACAGATCACCCTTTCATCACCGTGAAGGGGTGATGATCTGGCTTGTTTTGCAGCCACAGGACTTTGCAGTCACTGAGTTGACTATGAACTCCTCGGTATATCGGTATCCTAGAGTGATATTTGAGGCCATCCGTCCAAGAGCTAAAGACCAAAACTGGGTTATGCAGCACAGTGAGCAAATTTACGGCCCCTCATACAGAACAGTTATGATATATAGATGTATTTATATTTACTTTTATATAGTCAAGACGAGCAGACTACCGCATATCATTGCTGGGACTGTTGTTCCTCATATTCCCCATATCTCACTTGGTCCCCGTGACCACAGGAGGTAAAAAAAAAAAAAATCAAATAAAAAATCAAATAAACTCCTGTAGCACCTTCACTATAATATTTTTTTTGTTTTTGTTGTTGTTGTTTTTAATCCATCCAGTATAGTGTATAGTGCTCTTCAGTAGTTGAGCTCTATTCCTCTTTCCTAGCTGAATAAAGAAATGCCTAGATGTGCATTTCAAAGGCTTCAACATCATAAAAGGGAGCGGCAGTCTTGGATGAAAGCTTCACTGTTCATTCAGAGATCCAGCACGATCCCTTCCCCTATCCGAGTGCTCCTCCGATGATGACATATGTTCTAATCATTGGGTCACGTCACATCTAATGCTCTCACTAACATCAAAAGTCTCACGTGGAGTTGCAGAAATTCTCAAAGAAGAAGAGGAAGGAGAAAGGAGACAGACTTCCTGGATTGGTTATGTTGGGGAGGAGAAGAAATTGCTTGACACTTCCTTCTCTGCTCTCCCATTTTTGAACCCCTCCGAGACATAAGGAGGGCGGTTGTAGCTGATCTCTGCCATATACTGACATCCACTGGGAACTAAATGTTTGCAGAAATGAGTTTCATCCATATATTTGTATCCATCCAGAGGTCACAAGAGAGACAAGGCACAGCGTGAAAAGCACAGGTCTTTGGCTAGTAATGTGCTTTTTCTCATGACTGCACTAAGCAACATGACCCATTTAACACCATTTGAATGGGCTTTGCTACTATACTGTGCTAGGTGGGTTAAACTTAGGCCCTTTGTTTGAATGGACAAAAACAGCTGTCTGCTTATTTTTTAAAGAGGTCAAGTTAGCTCTGTTTATTGTATTCTTTCTGATTTGAGTTTAGGTTTAATTACACTTTTCACTGTCATAACATATGTTATCTATAGTTATCTTAGCGGAGAAATGTTAAATGAAAAGCATTAATAACATTAATTTAATTTACTTATATGGTATTCTTTTTTGCATACAAGGCGGGTGTCGGAGTGGAGGATGCCATCCTGTACCTCCTACACAGAGCCCACTCACACCTGGATGGGGGAAAAGGCACGGTCAGGATCCTGTTTCTTGACTTTTCCAGTGCCTTTAATACCATCCGGCCCTGTATGCTTCAGGAAAAACTGAACAGGATGGAGGTGGACCCCTGCCTGGTGGCTTGGATCTCCGACTACCTCACCGACAGACCACAGTACGTCAGGCTGAAGGACATCACGTCTGACACTGTGGTCAGCAGCACAGGAGCACCACAGGGAACTGTGCTGTCCCCTCTTCTCTTCACCCTGTACACCTCTGACTTCTGCTACAACTCTGAATTATGCCATATTCAGAAGTTTGCAGATGACACGGCCATCATGGGGTGTATCTGGGATGATCAGGAAGAGGAGTACAGAAGTCTGGTGAGGAACTTTGTCGCATGGAGTCACACAAACCACCTGCAACTCAACACCTCAAAGACTAAGGAACTGGTTGTGGACTTCGGGAGGTCCAGAGAAGGTCCACTGCCGGTTCAGATAGAGGGGGAGGAGGTGGAGGTGGTCAACAAGTACAAGTACCTCGGGCTGTGGGTGGACAATAAACTGGACTGGTCATGCAACACAGAGCACCTGTATAAAAAAGCCCAAAGCCGACTGTACTTCCTCAGGAGGCTGAGGTCTTTTAACATCTGCAGGAAGCTCCTGAGGATGTTTTACCAGTCGGTGGTTGCTGGAGTACTTTTCTATGCTGTGGTGTGCTGGGGGAGCAGCACAGCAAAGAGGGACTCATCCAGGCTGGAGAAACTGATCAGGAAGGCTAGCTCTGTGGTCGGCATGAAGCTGGACACTCTGGTGACAGTGGCAGAGAAAAGGACACTAAAAAAACTGCTGGACATTATGAACAATGCTGGGCATCCTCTGCACACGGTCATAAACAATCAGAAGAGTCTGTATTTTTTCAAAATACTATGATTTTGTGCCAGTATATATTTGACTTGCGGATGAAATGGCCGTACTGCTGCATCTCAATATCCAGAGGCGCACTAAAGGAATCAAACTGCATAAATAGCACACATTTCCCCCCCCCCTAGATAGGCCGTTTGCATGAACAGGCACTTGTTATGCACAATGTTTATCTATCTAGTGTTACCAACGGATGATTTTCTTTATTCATATGCAGGAATTTGAGTTCTTGGCCCATAATGTTTTCTTTTTTTCTATACTGAGACATTAATGGATGTGGCAATGCTGAGCCACAGCTGCAGCATACTGACACTGAGGGCATCTGTGAGAAAGACAATCATGTCTATGCCTGTAAAATCAGCTCAGATACTGTAAATGGCTGGCTGTTGCTGCAGTAACTGATCAATTTAAAATAAGTATGAAATGACATTATCATTTATAGACTTTGATGACTTTGCTAATCAGAAAATACACAGTCTTCATTAAACTAATCCAGATGGAAGCAATTCAAATAGGAAAAGGTGTGTGTGTGTGTATGTGTGTATATATATATATATATATATATATATATATATATATATATATATATATATATATATATAGTGTGTGTGTATGTATGTATGTGTGTGTGTGTGTGTATGTGTGTGTACCCTACTGTACAGTACATATGTGTGATCAGTTATAGCTCAATAAATGTACAATTCTTGCTGGCAAGTACATTCCATGATTCAGTAGTTTGTGGAACCACCTTTAGCAGCAATTGCTAGAATTAATACTTTTCTGTATGACTTTATCCGTCTTTGTATCGTTGTGGAGAAATTTTGGCCCTCTCTTGTTTGCAGTGCTTCAGTTCATTGAGGTTTGTGAACATTAATTTATGCACGAGTCTCTAGCCAAAGCATTTCGTTGGGGTTGAGATCTGGACCATTACAAAACCTTTTTCAGCTATTCTGTTCATAGTGCTGTTTCATAGTCCAGTGTTGGCCAAGCTTTTGCTGTCAGACAGATATTTGACTCTCGAATACTTTGATATACAGAGGAGTTCATGGTTGACTAAATGACTACAAGTTGTCCAAATCCTGTGGCTGTAAAACGAGCGAAAATCATCACTCCTCCTCTACCATGGCATGAGGTGTTTGTGCTGATATGCTGTGTTTGGTTTTTGCCAAATGTGGTATTGTGCAGTACGGCCAAACATGTTCTAAGGAACATTGTTTCAGAAGTCTTGTGGTTTGTTTGCCTGACAACTCTTTCATCCAAAACAGTTCTTTTTTAAATTTTACTGTTTGGAACTTTGACATCTAAAGTCCTATCAAAGCTGCGCAAAGTCTGCAATGTAGGTGATGAGTTTGTTACAGTTTTGCATATTTTCATTTTGGGGTGAATTTGAGAGATTCCTGGGAAGATTATAGCAAATGCTTCAGAATAGCAAACTGACAGGAAGTTCTGCTTTTATAGAGTCTTACCTAATACTGTTCATCAGGTAGAGACTTTCTCACGATCAGTTAATCAACTACATTTGATGAGCAGCACCTGGCAGTGAGGGTGTACTTGGCTTTTCACAGGACTGCATACTGTCCTGTAGTATGTACTCAACCAGCTTCTTCTAATTATACATTAACTCTAAGTAAATTTACTTTATATTTCAAACCTCAGGCTCCTGTACTGAGCAATGAAGTGGAGTTGCCATAAACTGGAATTACTGCTTGGGGCTAGCTGCAAGAGCAATTAAATCCCAAAACATTTCAGTGTTAAAATGCCCAACTTTAAAATATTGCAAACTTCCTTTTTTGTGACAACCGCCCTGAGTGGTATATTTATTTTTAAGTATATGTAAGTAATTCTTAACTGCATTAAAGACTTAAGTTTACATCGCTTGAGGGCCAGCCAGGTGAAAACTAGCTTTCTGCTAGTGCAAAGTAGCTTTTGCCTTAACTAATTCAAATTGACCCTCCCCCATCCCAAGATGTTTTAGAGATAAACTGTAATAAGTCTATCCAATAAAACTGTGCTTCAGTTCTTGTGAAGTATCTGTGTCTGTGCGAAGCAGCCACACATATTGTTTGTCTGTGAAGGTTCTCAGTCATCCAGGTCATCGTAGTCTAAGGAGCTTGGAAAGAAAAGCGTCTGGACTTTTTAAAGTTTTCTTGAAGATGTTTCACCTCTCCTCCGAGAAGCTTCTTCAGTTATGGTTCAGTTATGTAGCTGTTAACTCAGCAACTACATTGCAGACTTTGCACAGCTTAGATAGGACGTACGTTGAATGCTAAAGTTCCAAACAGTAAAATTAGAAAAGGACTGTTTTAGATGGAAGACTTCTGAAACAGTGTCGGTTAGACAGACGTTTGGCCGTAATGTACAACACCACATTTGGCAAAACCAAACACAGCATATCAGCACAAACACCTCATGCCATGGTAGAGGAGGAGTGATGATTTGGGCTTGTTTTAAAGCCACAGGATCTGGACAACTTGCACTCATTGAGTCAACCACAAAGAGGAAGCTTCTGGGATGAGAGGTGAAATGTCTTCAAGAAAACTTAAAGAAGTCCAGACGCTTTTCTTTCACACATATTGATGTTGCACTTGCTAACCACGCTAAACTTAGCTGATAACTTAACACCCTGTTGTCCTGATGTTGTCACTTTTGACTCCAAAAAAACAACACAATGACTTCAACACAACATAGAAAGAGCAAGTGCATCATAGTGGATGAATCTATTATATAGTCTGTGCTATCCCAATATTTGTATGCTATTAACTTTTTGTTGTTGGAATATTTTCTTATTTTATTCATAACAAATTTATAGTCTTTTTTCTGGCTCTTTTTGCTATATCTATATAATTCGTGTGATGACTGGATGCAGTAAAATCTGGCACCAATATCCAAAAGTGAGAAGGAGAACGACAGATTGATCTCTGATCTTCTGACACACACACACACACGCACACGCACACACAGTGAAACCCACCTGTTAAAGTTACTGCCAGCAAGCACAACAGGAACATCAACACATAAACACACACACACAGAGACACACACGCACACAATCTTGGCTGCAGTGCACCTGATCACAGCCCACACATAGAGAAAACATACACATAGCTCCACTTGCCAAAAGAATCACAGCATGTGTTGTGAGCGCGGTGGATGAGTAAGGCAGGGAAAAAAAGAAAAAGCAAGCCTTTTAGTGAGCAGAAAGGAAAAGAGGAACCCTGTACTGGTTCTTTGTTGTCTGAAGAGCACAGCAGAGTAAACTACATTGTGGTTGTTCCTTTCTTATATTTTTACACATTACAACAGCTCTGCCTCCCAGTAGGGCTTCCTCTTTTCTGTAAGTTTTTTTTTTTTCACATCAGAATATTCAAAATGCCACAATGTGTTTTTGTTCCATGTAAGAAAATCCATATATATATATGTAGTGCACCTTTGAAACCTCGTCTTTCTGACCTCTCTGTACAACCTGACTAACCCACACATTGACACGCCTGAGAGAGCCAGTAATATCTCTCTGCTCCCCATTCACCTTTTCACCTCTCATAAGGTTCAAGTATTGTGTGCTCAGTGCTGGGTACAACTCAGCTGCATACCCTGTGACCTTACACACACAAGTACACGGTCTGTGCAAATGCACACTTAAACACTCATAATCTCGCATGTGTGCGCACGCATTTCATGGCCTTCCTGTGGGCATTGCTCCAGACATAATGGGATAAGCTCAACCTTCAGAAGGAAAATGACATCAAGGCTGTACACCAACACTCGCGCACACATATGTGCCATACTGTGGAGAAATCACTGTGGGCTTTCTTGGCTCACAGCGATTTGTCTCTGAGGGAGAACACTCCCTCTGTCACGACAAGGCGATAGTGAACATCGCCTTAACAGTATGTTACGGTTACAATCGCAGACACAGCGTGTGCCCAATTTTCAAACCAGTGTGACAGTTGGTATTGTGCTAAATCCTGATAATTAGCCACCCCTATTTTCAAGGGGTTCCAACATTTTTACCAATAGCGAAAAATAAGTGACAGTTTAAATAAAGATAAAAGCTAATGCAGCAACATGCAAAAAACAAAAGAAAAAGAAAAAAGAAGCAGCCAATACTAGATGAACAGGAGAGTGTGATGGATCACCAAATGCAGTCGAGTATCATCAAGCATAGACACAAAGCAGATAAATAGAATATGTCAGAATTGGGGGGAAAAGACAGAAAAAAAGACCTTACGGTGGGATTTATTTTTTAAATGTGCAAAGTTGCAAAACTTTCTGTTCACGCCTGAAAACATTTAAATATATATTGAAACTAGATTGCATTATGTAAACATTTGTATTCCAAGTGCAAATGACTGTTAGAAAAGTCTTGATTTTATGATGAAGTGTTGAGGAAAAACAGAAACATACCCAAAAGTCTGAGTGACTTCAAACAGTTTAGTTTGCTTTCAGTTAAAATGCAGCATTTGGAACGTACCCCCTAATTCTCGACAAGCTCATTTATCTGTAATGCAGTAGTAACTGTGCGTGTATCTGTGGGTCATTTAAATAAACAAAAATGCAAGCTTTCCAGATTTTCTCCTTTCATGTCTACATCTGCATATTTACACGTTACTCTGCAAAAAGTATTAATTCACATATTTTATTTTGTTGTTTTTTACACATATATATATATATACACACACCTGGGAGTATTGAAGGAGGAAAGTTAATTATATAGCATTGCCATGGTGACAGCAAACCAGTTATTTATCTCTTGATTCACTGCCAGCTCGTTTTGAGTGCTCCCTGGGAAATGTCTGCAGGTTGTGAGTTACAGTGGCGTTAAATACACTTCCTGGCCAATAACAACCTAAATTTTAACTCACATAATGAGACTGAGTTTATTTAGGTATCCGGAGTAGAACAGTCAAGGGAAATAAATAAAATGAAAACCAGAGAAAAGTGCAGAGGCCGCTCAAAGTAGGGTACATTCATCACAAGAGTCTGACCCAATACTGTTCGTCAGGCAGACCCGCAAAAGGGCTTAGGACGAATAACCTCGTGTCACACAACAAAGATTTACAAGGACCGCAGGGCCAAGTTGTGGAAAAATTATGCAAATTCTGCACATTATCTTGCCTTTCCTGTCTTCTCCATCACCAAAAACTGTCACTAATGTGCTCCTCCTGCTGTGTGGGCTACAAACCGACAAGAAAGAGACAAACAAATGCAAGCTAAAAGGCAGACATGAGTAACTTGGTGTTTTTTTGCTCTCTATCTGTCTCTTTCTCTCTCTTTCCATTTGTCTTACTGGGTCTTTCATCCTCACACACAGACACTTTGTCTTTTTGTTTATGCTCTGCATTCATGTGAATATGCATCAGCCTGACAGAGAGCAAACAGAGAGAAAACTGAAAGACGCGCCTTCCGTTTTTCATGCAGTCACATCTGTGTACGCAGATATGCACACGTGAGCCCGTAAGTATCTACAAAAAGCCACATAGGCACACTCATATAGCAGTGAGTAATCAGGTCTGTCTGCAGTCCTAATTACAATCGCATCTGGCTTTTAGTCACCCATGAGTAGCCAAGCACAGTGTGATCAACAAGCCCGTTGGTGTCACATCTTTGCAGTCACAAGGGTGACACTGGGTTATGGACAAAGGGCAAGCTGACAATGTGAGAAGGAACTGCAGAAAATATCAAGAACAATGTAGAATCATTTGGAATAAAATCTGGCTTCTCATTATGCAAAACGACTATAATATTAGCATCAGAAAAAGTTAGAATAGAATGCTAATGACTCTACAATTACTTTCAAATTTGCTCCAAACTGACCCCCAGGGGACATCAATGAAATCAATCTCTGCCTCATACCCAGCTACGCCTCATTGATGGAGGAATGAACAAAAGGTTGCTCAACAGAAATGCCTTCATTTTTCAAATAAGCAGCCTAAAACACCTTCTTGTACTTCAAATGCAGTCGTGATGGACTGAGAGGTACTCTTTCATTGAAGACGTTTTTTCTTTTCTTTCATTAGCCAACTCGGTTGGCTCGGTTGTGACTTTATTGGTTGTAACAGTTCAGTGAGGCGGAAGTAGGCAGCCAGGGCGGTAGACTGAAGCTGTGCCAGAGACTTGGGTCGGATGAGTGGAGTCTCCCTGGCATTGCTGCATTTGCCAGTGATCACTGGTAAGGGTCAGGAGGTCACGCATCACAGATAAAATTCACAAAAAATATATTTTTTTTAAATAATAAAAAATAATAATACACGGTTCAAAAGCAGTTTTAGAATATATTGTGGATTAAAGTTTTAGTCTAAAATTACCTATGTGTAAAATTTGAAGTGTTTTGTTTTTCTTTGCTGAAAATTAAACAATTTCTGATCTTGCAATATTGCTTTACCTTGCAGGTTTAACATTAATGTAGCCAGTTAGATGTCTTGGCCTATTAGTAAAATACCAATGAAAGCTGGGCTATTAAAGTCTACTGTGTATAGGTCATATCATATCATTCTTTACACAGGGCAAATGCTGGTATCCCACTTTTATAATTTCCACCATCCACTGTGACTCAGGTTGGAGCCTGAGGTTTTGTTTTTATTTTGTTTTTTTTTTGGGGGGGGGGGGGGTGTCTACGGGGGGGAGCAAGCTGAATTGGAAACCGAAGGTTGAAGCCACTCTTTAGAGGACAGGCAAATGAAGGTTTAAATTTGGTTTTATATATATATAGAAGCTTGGCTTGTGGCTAGACTGAATTTCCAATTTTGGCCTGTAGCACAACCTGGAACTTCATTTTGCAACCACAAGATGAAAATAGGGCAAAGTAGTGAACTTTAGTAGTGCTTTGGTCACTCTGAACAAGAATTAGTGGCACAATTTCATTTTATAAACCATCACTCTGATGACAACAGTCATATAAACCAGGGAGCAGGAAAATTAATACGAGAGACTGTCGGGCCATTTTTAATGCAGAAAACTATGCATGGATTCAGATGAGAGACCTTCTTGGATTTGGCCTCTTTTGAGCAGTGATTTAATTAATTCATTAAGCAGAAACTTTTAACATTTAAGCAGTCTGCATCATTAATGACCAATATTCCTCTAATATATACCTCTGGTGCTTGTGCTTGGATTGTGAATCTCAAGCGAACTAAAAGACCGAACAAGGTGCAGGAAAAAATAGATAAACTAATATAGTACTAGGATGAGCAAGTATGTAAGTTTATAAAGTATAATGCATCAGCTTGACATGGCAGCAGGGTGTACCAGCCATCTGGACGAGTGGAAGTTGGTTGACTGTTTGGTCATTATGCGGTGGACCGGCTGGCCAGCCTCTCTGTGTGTCTGGTGGCTGCTCTTTCCCCAGAAATCCTTCTTACCTGTCCAACTTTACTTTGGCACATTTTACCTGTTAATGTGCTTGCTTAACAGCGATGGACCGATTATGTAGTGCATAAATTGTGATCAGTTAATTATGACAAATTACAATTAATGCTGCCTTCAGGTAGTTGTTGAAAATTTTAGTTGCGACTCAGGCACACACAAACAAAATAGACAAGAAGGAAAACTTTACCAGTAATGTTTAGTTTTCATTAGCCCCTGGTATCTGTTCATGCTGATATCTTATTAACACATGCAGTGTGGCCATCAAAATACTTATGGCACATAACATCAGCGGTGCTTTATTTGCGTTGAGTGATATTTTTCATGTGAGCTGTATTCTCTAATGGTCTGACTGCCCTAAAGCTTACCTGTTTTTTTTGTTTTTGTTTTTTTTGTGATGGTACCATTATGCTGCCAACACTGCTCTCTTCAGTTCCTGCCCTGCATGAATTTCCCTTTGCTCTCACCACCATCCCAGTATCCACCTGTGAGCAGAGTCCCTGTTGGAGGTGTGCAGTTTTTCCTGTGCTCAAATTTCCTGCCCACTATGTTTAGACAGACTGACAAAATCCACAGCTTTAAAACTAAAACAAAGGCAGCTTGCATACTTTAAACTAAATAAATAATTTCAACATTTTTCTATATCAATTTAAAAATGTTATAGGAATATACATGTGACTCGGCCTTCATGTGAAAGAGACATATTTTGACTTTGGTTCCACACAAAAAGGCTACAAAAATCATCTTTAGCTGCCAGAATGAAGCATTTGCAGAAACTGGGCAGACAAAGGTGCCTATAAAAGCATCAATGCCAAGTAAGTCATTGTTGTGATGAAGTTCATCATTATTGCATACCTGATGATGGCAGCACCTTAACTGTCACCATGGATACAACAGAAGGTGAACAGACACAAAAAATTAAAAGTGGAGAGCTTATTAAATTGCAACAGAGAGTGAGGATTATTCTAACATGAACATTTTGACCTAGTAATAATTCCCTCAGCTCACTTTGCTGTCTTTGGATCTTCAGATGCTTGTTGCAAATTTGGGAGTTATTTCTTGAAGACATTTAGGACAAGTTGTTAACAGTGACCCTAGTTGTTAACATGAACGCATTTTAATCAACAAATATTACTATTTCCATGTGTTATTGACGTAATTGTGTCATTTTAAATGCAATATTGGTTAAATAAAGCTAAGTTAAATAGGGGAGACCGGGGATAGTTGTAACATTTTTGACATTTCTGTCTGTAAATTGGAGCTCTTTTAAGGTAGTGGATTCAAAATGTAATGCAAAGTATTTACATGTCTCTGCTATTACAGTTTTTTACAGATGCTAGGACACATGTCTCAATACTTAGGTCACTTTTGCAAAACTCTTCACACAATTCTCCTAACTGACCCTCAGCTTGGCAAAGCAGTTCATTTCACATTCAAAATGCACTACAACTACCAAAACACTTCTTTCAGGTCTCAAATAAACTCATTCTTCCAGAACACTAGCAAAGGTTGACAGCCGACAAACACACTTTGTCACCCACAAAACAATGACCTAAAAAACACTAACAACATGTAGCATTACACAGTGTTTTCTTGTGTAAAACAAGGACACATCTCTGTTTATAATTTCAATATATGTTACTGGAATGAATCAGACATCATGCAGAATTCGTTACAGTTTTTGCCCGTTGCTTGAACACCATGAACCCATGCCTAGACTAAAGTAACACAAGTTGAAGCTTTTGTTACCATACCTCAAACACATGTACCCCTACCTTAAACAAAAGCGCTGCTTTGCACCCCAGTTCCAATTATGCAACACACCTACTCCTTTATGCAACACACATGGTCCTGCATGCTACACTCCATTTCATACATAAGACACTTCGCTCACAAAATGAAATTTCAGGGTGCCATTCGGAAAACACATGTATCCAAAATACAAAACACATGGGGTAATTGCAACCACTCAAATACACGCCTGAAGGCACTTACTTGCAAAACCGAACACCAATTAGCCAACTACAAAAAGCCCTCAGCGTAGCCATTTCAAGAACTTTGCAAGCATGGATGGAGGGAGAGCAAGAGGAAGAGGAAGAGGTAGAGGAGGAGGAGGAAGAGGAGGAGGAGGCCGAAGAGGCCATGCACGGACCCATATTTCTGATGAAATAAGAGCAACTTTGGTGGACCATGTCATCAACCATGGCCTGACTATGAGGGAAGCTGGGCAGAGAGTCCACCCACATCCGAGCCGCTTCACAGTGGCATCTGTAATACGAACATTCCGACTAGAAAACAGGTATGTCTTCACCTCCATACCTTCTGCTCTACTCAGATGGTTTTATAGCACTGTTCTACAGTATATCACATTACCATATCAAGTGTACGGGGTGCTAATGCTCCTTTTGCAGCCAAAGTGGCTGATTCCTTATATTGAAGTACAGTGTTGTACAGTGGATGACACAGTACATACAGTAAAGTACTGTAAGAAAAATAAGCAAACCGATGACAATATGTGGTTGTATTTCTCCAGAATGACTCGAAGACCTTCTGGGGGAGGACGGCAACGCCTGTTCACACAACAGCAGGAACTTGCCGTTGTGGACCTAGTGAGGGCAGACAATGCCATCCGTCTCCACCAGCTACGACGGAAAATACTTGCAGACAGGCGAGTGTTCAGCAACATAGACCACCATCAGACGCATCTTGGGTAAACACAGCATCACCATGAAGCAGCTCTACAGAGTCCCATTCGAGAGGAACAGTGACAGGGTCAAAGGACTTCGAGCTGAATATGTACGGGTACGTGTAACTGTCCCTTACATTTACAATAGAGTATTGGTGAAGTCCAGTAGCAGCTGAATATGTACCATATCAGTACCACATGGATCTATTCTGAGAGCTACACAGGTACCTGTGTGATGGGGTGAGGGTGCTGTATGTGTAGCACTGTAGTACAGGGATATGTTCCCCTTTTTTTCAGAGAATCTTGACCATGGATGGAGCTGCACAGCCTCATGAATACATTTTCATTGATGAAGCTGGATTCGACCTGAGCAAAACAAGACGACGGGGTCGTAATGTAATTGGCCAAAGGGCAATTGTGCACGTCCCAGGGCAGCGCGGGGGAAACATCACATTATGTGCCGCCATATGCCTTCGAGGGCTTCTGCACCATCATGCAATACTAGGTCCATACAATAGCCAACACATACTCACATTTCTAGATGCTCTCCATGATATAGTTGTACAGAACAGAGCAGATCAGCCCAGGTTTGTGGTGATATGGGATAATGTCAGTTTCCATCGGGCTGCTCTGGTCCAGGCCTGGTTCTCCAACCACAATCAATTTGAAGTGGTATACTTGCCCCCTTACTCACCATTTTTGAACCCTATAGAGGAATTTTTTTCGGCTTGGAGATGGCGAGTATATGACCGCCAACCACATGCCCGCATGCCTCTTCTGCAGGCAATGGAACAAGCCTGCGGCGACATTCAGGTGACAGCAATCCATGGATGGTTTCGACATGCAAGAGGATATTTTCCCCGGTGCCTAGCGGGAGAGGACATTGCTTGCGATGTCGATGAGGTCCTGTGGCCAGACCCCAACAGACGGCGGGATCCATGAGCCCACTTATGCACAATTGTCATGGTTTTTTGTGTTTACAGTATAGTGTTTTTTCTATTGCAGTATTATTTTGTTGTTGTTGTTGTTTTTTGCTTTATCTGAATTCATGGTACTGCAATGTACAATATTGAGTAGGTCTATTTGCGTTTTTGGTTGTTTGAAAATGTGTCTCCTGTAAATGTGCCTTCTGAATAAACAATGGAAATCAAGGACTGCAGTGTTTTATATAAAGAAGACTAGTGTGTTCCCCCTGATCTGTCAGTGTTTGCATATGATGCAAGTATGTGTCATTTTGTCAACAGAGTTACATTTTGACAAAGGAATGTTAGGTTTTGACAGCAGAGTTTAGGTTTTGGGAGTAGAGTTTCAATTTGGCACAGATGTGAATGGTATATTTCCCAGTGTTGTGTCATGTGTACTTGTGTGTACAGTTTTGGCACAGAGAGCGGAGTTTTGCAAAATGTGTTCAAGCAGTGGGCAAAAACTGTAATATTTGTTTATGTATTTTTATTTTTTTGCACTAAGTAATCCCAAAATACAAGAATTTGTATACACACCATCCACTGATACACATACAATAGTAATGCTAATCTACTCGGTCTTCTCCATTTGGCCACAGGTTCTCATCCACATCACATCTCATGTCATCTAGGGCAATACACCTAGGAAAGAATCTTCTGGCATGCCAGAATTGAAGGAGTTGAAAAATTGAAGGAGTAACACTTGTGTAGATGTTCATCTACAATGAGAATCAGCTGTGGCTGGTTAAACTGCATTTTTAGATTTAAAATATGTTTCAATAAAATATTGCTGTTGGATTTTGCTGTCTTTTCAAGTTTTGCATTGTGTTATTGTTTTGGCCATATGTTTACAGTTTTTTCTGATTGCTTAAGCACATGTTATGTAACTATTGGCTAATTTAGCAAAACTCTACACACAAATAAAACAACCTGTCACCCAATTATCCAAACATTTTAGTTCTCTTGCAAAAGCAAACACAGCTAGATTAACTCTTCACACCTTTGTAAAAATGGTGTTTCCGTATCAAACAGTACACACAAGCCATCATCTACTAAGCACACAATGCGCCAACTGCACACCGATGGTATGAATACAAAACACATCTGGCGTTTGCCTTCCCTGTGCACAAGGTAGGCTATGTCAGTTTGAGCTCATACTTCTGTCATAGATCCATAAGCATGGAGGGATCCAAACTTCAAGTACTGGTGTTTAGTCAAACACATCAAAACAAACACAAGTGTTTATTTCCAAGTATAGGATTATTTGCAATCGCCATAATGACTATATGGGTTACGTGGTCTGCAGTGAACATGCTTCCTCTGCCCCCTCCTCGTCTTCCTCTTGCTCCTCCTTGTCCTTGTCGTCCTCTTCATCCTACTTCTTCACCTCCACGTCCTCTTCCTCGGCCTCCTCTACTTCTCACTCTTTCTGCTCCCACCATTGTACTCCGCACACACAGCTTACCTGTATTATAGTGCTTAGGCTGATTGCAAAGTGAACGAATTATCTAAGAAAGTTTTCACATGTGAAAGTGTGCCAGACAGTTGGCAAATTTGTGTTAATGATAGCCATACATGTGTATACTTTTGCTAGGAGTGTGTTGGAAATTTGGAAATTGAGTGTTGTGCAGTGAATTGGCAGTTGTTGTGTCTGAGTGAGAAGATAATTCATGAAATTTGAGAGATGTAGTCATTGAATGCATTTTGTGCCAAAACAATGATAACTGATCCTCAGTTTAGCCCACATAGACTTCTGTTGTGCTCACTGTGTGAGGAGTTTTGCAAAAGTGACCTAAGTATTGAGACATGTGTCCTAGCGTCTGTAAAAAACTGTAACCCTTGTATGGTGTTCGGGTCTGTGAGACCCGTTTTCAGTTTTTCTCAAAAGAAAAATTAAACAATTAATTATTTTTTCAACCTGAAATTCATTGGCTTTGGCTTATTTTCTGTGAAGAACATAAATCCGAACTAATTTTCAGTGACCTCATACTGTACCTCCCCCCACGCATTTACATTACATACAAGGTGTTCGGGTCCACTGGACCCAGGTCTAATAAAAGTGTTGAAAGTGTAGGTCCTGTGTTCCCACACTCTGTCTTCCTCCTTTCTGGTGCTGCTGATAGTGTTTTCTTCCCCTCCCGCTCCCGCACAAAGTTGCAACATTGTTGAAAATTCAACTATCAACACCGTCTGCTCTGGCATTCCCGCACATTTTACCCTCTTTCTTGAGGTATCCAAATTTTATTTTCTCATACCCTGTCCCACCTGCAAATTAGGGGCAAAATACTATAAATAAGACTTTGCCAGTGTGGTTCTTTATCACAACTGATCAAGATGGCAAAAGATTATCTGCTGCGAGGGCCATCCAACTGATTTTGGAAGAGAGAGGGGCTTTGGATGATGATGTTGACAAAGAGGTTTCAGAATATTTCACATTTCTGAAAATTCAGAGTCTGACAGTGACTTTGAAGAAGAGGATGAGGTTGAGCACCATTTAGTAACAAAACAAAGACGAGTACCCCATCTGAAGCCAGCTCCAGGACCAGAACAAGCCCACCAGACAGCAAGTGAAGAAATATGGACGTCAATAACTGGTGAAATTGAATGGTCTTCTTGCCCAAGAAATGAGCCACCCTGCAGAGCTGTTACTGTGATAACCCAGGGCCAACATGGCTGACAGTTACTCATGTGCAGGACATCAAGTCTTCATTTGAGCTTTTCATCCCAGATTCCATCCAGAAAATTATTCTGGATTGCAGTAATCTAGAAGGACGGTGTGTTTTTGGAGAGAGGTGGAAGGAGATGGACCAAATTCATCTAAGAACCCCAAAGGCCTACTTTGGGGTTCTTATCCTTGCAGGAGTTTTCAGGTCCAAAGGGGAATCCACAGAGTCCCTGTGGGATGCAGAAACCGGCACGAACCTTTCCGTGCATCAGTGTCTCTGGAAAACTTCCACAAAATTTCCAGGATTATCCGTTTTGATAACCGAGACAACAGACCAGCTCGACGGCAGAGAGACAAGCTAGCTGCCATTAGGACAGTGTGGGATAAGTGTGTGCACCACCTCCCCCTGTTTTACAACCCTGGGCCCAATGTCACCATTGATGAGCAGCTGATCCCATTTAGTTGTGAAACATGTTGCTTCACGTGTAAATGTGTTGTGTCTTTCCACTCACTCCACTTGATTATAACTGATTTATTTTTTATAACATTTTATTAAAAAAAAACAAAAACAAGAAGCACATTAATTCATAAATGTGATCTAACAAAGGTAAAGGGAAAAAATTAACCATGTTTGCTGTTCATATGGCTTGTAATTGGGATGAAGTAAACATCTGTTGAGTAATTTAACATAAAATTGTTTGATAGTGTTAATTTGGAAAGCCAAAACTCTAGCGGGTCCACCAGACCCATGAACACTGGCTGAGTAACAAAAATATGAACACCACACAAGGGTTAAATAGTGCAACTATTTTCTCTGCAGCACAATTACCCATTGTATGGTATGGCCTCAAACACAAAGAGTGAAATGTTACAATTAAACCCATAGTCTGGGTTAGTTGTAACATATCCTGGGGTAAAATGTAACACAATGAAAAAAGGGTACTAACAAAACATTAACATGTAATCTTTGTTTATTCAACACATGAATGCACTTAGAGCCATTTATGTAGCTCTGTGTGTGTGTGACAGAATGCAGAAATCTAGCTTTTGAACATATTCCAACCCCCCAAAAAAGACAAATTATGGAATTTTCTGCAACTGAATATTTCATTAATTTTGGTTGGTCTTCCTTGAGTTTGGCCTCATTGGCTCAGTGGGCATTATAATCTACAACTCTTGCATCAATTTTGAACATAACAATGAAGCTGAAAAAATGTAGTTGTTCACCAGCATCGCAATTCCATTACTTTTTATCATGGCTTACCTTGGTGTGGTTTGCAAAGTGCTTCAGAAAGATGAGGAAATCTGTTTCTCGCACCCATCCTGATTTATTTCCACTACCAATACTTCCTACTGGTCCATCTCTGACACAGTGGTCTGCATAATGTATGTGTGGGAACACAAACAGTGGAGGCCAATGGAGGCCAGTGGAGTGGAGGCCAGTGTTGCCAATGGCATTAACCACATATACAAATGCGACCAGTGAACCTCTCTCTGCTGATGTCGTTGCCCCAACTCGTTTAATATAAGTTAAAGTAATAGTGTGGTAAGTTCTAACATCTGCATTATTGTTACAACTAACCCAGACTGTTGCTGTTACAACTGACCCAGACTCCTATAGCCATGAACTCGCTAACATTACAGCCAACGGCTAAAACATTAGCACTAAAGACTTACACAGAATATATCCCCATAGACATACAAATAACATAATTTAAGTTTGATGAGTTTAACTGCAAAGCAGATAATGCTATTAAACATTGAAATAAACTTTTTGGCATACAAATTACTTTTTTTGGTGTTAAATTGTCTGTTTTTGACAAAATGTGCTGATTTTTCACATGTGATAGCAGAACTGAATTGGGCATGCACAGGATGAGTCACATCATTTGAAATGTAGCCCTGATTGGAGAAATTGGAAGTGTTACAACTGACCCACGTTACAACTATCCCCGGTCTCCCCTACATGATTCAGCTTTATTTTAAATATTACCTTCCACTCATCATATATTTGAAGATATGAGCCTCATATCTTAAAATGTCCTCAAAAATTGAATTTCCCATTCTGTGAAAATCACACAGAATAACCCACTGTATTAAGGATGAAATACATGTATTGTTAGTATTATCACCTCTTTGAAGTCAATGCCAATCCAGGAATAAACATTCCCATATGGAAAAGATATATATAAATCTTATAAAGTTTGTATCTCTTTTGTGTGAAACTTGTATGAAAAGCATATAAGAGTGAAAACAGATATAAGATCCCTTGAAAAATTATATAATGAAACTTGTATGTTTTGGATACTTACTAAAACAATGTATCAAAGTAATGAGAAAGTGGCCACTTTCATGAGTAATCACATATAAGTTTTTACTATTTCTTTTCCATATGGGTTATGTCAGCTAATTTGAGACACAGAGGTAAAAGACAGAACCTCATAGCTTGTAGTTTGATTAAATATCCAAGTTTGTGCTTCACTTTTGAAGACGGAAATTTTAGAATTTCATAGATTTTAGAAGATGTCTCTGCAATGCACATACTGTCTATGGATGCTGTTTGCTCATGCTTTTTAACATTTGCAGAGACCTTGGCACTTTACCCATTTATCTAATTATCTTCACAAGATGGGCAAAATGTTTGCTAATATTAAAACACTGACAGAAGGATTTGGGGGGTTTTGCAATTTAGACTAGCCATTAAAACTTAGTTGTATAACTCTTGGTTAATGTCAAATTGTTGTACCCAAAATGTTACACGTGAAAGAAGAATGGCCAGTTGAAACATGTATTTGTTTTAGGGATTTTAGACAACATGGTCAATGTCTTCTCTATTCAAGGCAGGGTTACTGTATCAGGGGGAAACATGGCAGTGTATAGAAAGCTCTGCAACCCACAATGAACTGCTGTAATGGATAAAAAGCCTATATCTAGTGGTTGGTAGCTTAAGATCAAAAGCAGTGAATGAGAGGCTGTTAGTCTTTGTCATACGTGTTAGTAAAAACACACTGAAGTCATATGAATAGAGGCCTCTTAAAGAAAAATAAGATGGTTTACTGCAGACCAGATATAGTATAATATAGGCTAACAGGAGTGTATTATACAATATAGAGAATATTGGCTGAATAATTCAAAAGATCAAAACACTGTATTAGAATTACAATAATATCATTTAAATGCATACACTAAAATGTTGCCTTCCAGGGACCAGCGTCTTACTTTGACAAGAGAATATTTGGTGCAGTTAACTGAGTTCAGATGCATGAAGCACTTCGAGTGCTGCAACACAATACAATACAATCGCAAAGCCACAACAAGAATATGACTGCCATTACAAAAAGGAAATATGCCTAACTTAACAGCTCAACCAAGGCTCCACAGAGAGTTCTAGATACTTTTTTATTAAATTTAGTAATGCTGATCACTATATGGTCAGCATAATGTATAACATATGATACAGATTGTTGTTTTGTTTCGGTTTGGTTTGTGTTTCTTTCTTCTGAGATGCTGCAGATATGACAGCAACATTAATCTTGAAGTTCAATTTGCTTATCTATCTAAAATTTGCAAATTTCATAAGCCTGTGTTCAGGAAGAAAAATGACATGAAGAATTCTTTGAATGATTTCAAAGATTTGTCAAAGCTGTGCTAATAACACTGCAACATGTGGATACTGTTGTTGGCCTTCATATCAAGGTGTTTTGGGAAAAACGCTGATAAAGAAATGTAGAGCAGAAGCTCTATAAGCTTTGCTGATAGAAGGACTGAGTTGGCTAGGCTAGTGTGACCATGGAAGTATAAGTATGGGCATCTATTATTTAAGACATAATTATGCAGTGGGCAGCTTTGTCAGCCAGTCAATCAGAATCCAGCTTTTCATTAGGCTGCCTGTCACTGCACCTTGCTGCAGGCATGCCTCTCATGGACGTTACACATGCACGGACACATGACCCAGAAATGCACATGCCAGTGAATACAAAGAGACCCATATGCCAATATATCATTATAGAAATAAGAGGAGGTTTCAAGGAAGAAATAGGTGGAAAAATGACTGGAGCTCCCCCTCCTCTCACTTTCTGATTGTAACATCCAATAAGTCCCCAATGACACCCAATTTAAATGTCAAATTACATAGACCGATATTATAAATATAGATATAGTACTGTGCAGAAGTCTAGAGCCACTCTTTCAGTTTCTCCATATTTTGCTAGAGTTTGTACAACACTTACTTCTTGGTAACTTCATTCTTCAGTGCAGCATCAACTCACTTTTCTTGTAATTTCTTTTAGTAGTCTTTATCTATTCACTTGCCTTTTTTTTGCTCAAGTGTTTTCTTTTTAACTTTTACACACATTCACACTCCAATTTATGCATCGGAGAGCAACTTAAGCTACTGCGTAAAATGACCTGAAATGCATTGTCTCATAATTTCCATTTAACTGTCCGTAGTTACTCTCCAGGTAGTGATTTTGGATGTGCATTAGCAGGAAGTGCAGGATGCACTCATCTTGGGTGCGTGAACCAACATATGAACACTGGGGTTATCTTACAGTCAGTTTTAACATAATTACAATACTGTGTTACTGAAAAGTGTAATGTGATTACAGTAATGCATTACATCCAACAGAGAGACATTATTACTTTACAAATCTAATGATAATATTAATTTGCATTTCTGCTCACTCTTACTAGTTACATGATGAAATGTGTTCACAGGTTCCTTATTAGGTTCCATAGTTAAATGTTGTAAGTTAAGGAAAGATGATGCTATTAAGCTTTTTTTTTTCTTTTGTACTGCCAGTAGAAACCTTATTCCACACAGACTCCCATTGTCTCGCACATTAGCTGGATGAGATAACAGGGTAAGTGAATGAAGCTGTTCACATCAAGATGCCATAGTGCATTACCGTTTTCCCATAAATTTGCCTTAATGTCTGAAATAAATTAATCTCTGTGTGGAGCGCTAATATTGTTACTTTACTTTATTAGAACATTAGTAGGACTCTCAGAGAGCTACAAAATACTGGCACTTTGTGTTGCTTCAGTCCTGTTTTCATTGCTCTCGTCGTACTCGGATAGTTAACCCTGTGAAACCTGAACCATGAAGTAATTGCCAGATAATTCAATTGTGTTTGTTTGTTTTTAAAAGCTGCACAGTTTTTTGGACCTCAAGCATTAAAAAACTAAATTAAATATGAATTTGCACTGATATTTAAGTTTGAAATCTTTTATTCAGGAAGGAATAAAGCGGTCTCAAAAAGCCATTACAAGGTGAATTTAAAAATATACCAATACGTTTAAAAAGCTGATACTTACGATCTCAATTACAGAAGGAAAGTTGAATAAAAACATAATGCAATGACCAAATCTTGATAGAATACAGTGGCAACTCTGTCTACAAGAACCCATCTAAAATGACACAAAGACAAAATGTTCAGCGAGTCAAATAAAAAGAAGTCCAGAATAACAGTGAAAGGCTTAAATGGATTATTGGAGCTTGTCTTGATTTATAAAAAATGACAAACAAAGACAGCACAGAGGAAGCAGCTGCTCAGCGAAGGAACATCACAACTTTGACAAAGAGCATCTTAACAATCTATGAAAGTACTGGGAAAATCTTTTTGGAACTGAAGAAATGAAATATACACACACACTGTGTATGGTATTAAAGAAAAGCACTGCAAAGGTGAATTGTGCTATCATAGAGCATCGAGATTTGGGGCTGCCTTTGCTATCTGCTGGTGAGAACATCTAACATTGATCACAAAAAGAATTCTAAAGTTTATCATGTTATCTTTCAGAACAACATCAAGGTGGCTATTCACCAGCTGTTCAACAATCTGACGGTAACTGAAGTGATTCAGCGAGTGTGAAGAAAAACGTGCACGGGACTCGGAGATTGACTCTACAAACATGACAGCCAAGATTCTATTTTTTTTTCTTTTTTTGCGTGTGTGTGCAGTTCATTCACACAGGAATGGAAGAAAGTGTTTGAAATGTTCTCAAACTACTATCATACAGGAAATAGCTCTAGTGTGGACTTGAAAAATAGCCCATATGGCTACTTTCCAAAACGTGATTGTTCTAGTGGAGAACGTTGTGTTCTTTCACTGGAGTTGATGGATTCTTTGTTTTCTTTTTCTCTTTTGGCAACTGGTGAGATACCACACAGGCCAATTTGACTGAAATATTGTGAAGACCTGAGATGCCTTGATATAAAGTATCACCTTGGAACGCGCTTGGATGGTTTTCTGTGGATTTGTCCCTTTAGGTTACATGAGAGTTATTGTCCCAACTGATGTAAGTGAAGTTCAAGTGTCTCGGGACTTTTTTTTTTTTTTTCGAAGAGAAGAAAGTAACACTTTCGATTTATCAGTGGGACCATGCTGTGGCCATCGCCTGCGGTTGTGAGCCATAGGTAGCAACGGGGATACAAGCAGCTGAAATGAATTTTCTCTGTAGGGTGGCAGGACACAGCATTTGAGAGAGGGTTAGAAGCTCAGACATCCACATAAAGCTTGGAAGAGTACCAGCTGAGATGGTTCAGGCATCTAATCAAGAAGCCTCTTGGGCACCTTCCTTTAGAGGTTTTCTGAGCATATCCAGCTGGTTTGGAGACCCCAGGATAGACCCAGAACTCACTGGAGGGATTATACATGTCAGCTGGCCTGAGAGCATCTCAGGATCTCCCAGGTGAAACTGGAAAATGATGCTGGCAAATAGGATGGTGAAATACACTGCTTAGCTTGTTACTGCTATGACTATACTGGAATAATTCAAAAGAAAAAAAACAATAAATAGAGCATTATGTCCCATTTCTATTTCAACATGTTTTTATTTTAACATAATAGATCACTAAATCACAGCTGTTACGTCTTAAGCTGTTAGATGGATTTGTTTGGATTTTTACTGCCATGTAATGCTGTCTGCTGCATAAACTAGGGGACCAAAAAAAGGAAAGAAAAGAACTGTCTCAGAGAGCTGCAATTGTCCTAAGCATTTTCCATCTACCCCCACCCCCAGCCATGTCTCTCTCTTCTGAAAATGCCAAGAGAACATGGTATGACTGAAAGGGCAAGCATGGAGAGGAGACAAAGGCAGGCGCAGGAGTCATCAGAGAGGGGGGACTGTGGGAAGCTAAAAGGCAGCCCAGCAAGCTAGAGATTTGTCAAAATCATAATAATAATAATGATGAAGCTGTGCAAAGAGAGAGAGGTTACAGAGGGGAAGACGGGTTGAAACAGAGTTGATGAGAGCAGAATGAAGGCAGAGAACGTGACCTCATGCTGTAGAACCTGCAGTTTCTACTGTTTTGAGCCTAAGAGAGATCTCATCAATATGTATGACTTCATCTTGTACATGTGTGTATTTGCCCTCGTGAAAAGCGCAATGTTTACTCTCCTTTTGACCAAAACGTCTCATTACCAAATGTGACGAGTGGTGAGGATCGGAAGACGAGGGGCGGGGAGGGCGTCTACATACTATAGACCTTGGGATCAAAGCCACCAGTGTGCACTTAAAAAAAAAAAAATCAGCTCCACTCCACTCCAGAGAGGAGCAGTACGCAGTAATGATGTTGACTCAAGTCTGATCCATGTGTACATTTCCTCCTCAGTCGGCGTGCCCAGAGAGAGAGGTTTGCGTGTGTGGATGTTTCATTTTGAGAAGGAGTGTGCATAATAAGCAGAGTGACAGGGGACTGCAGCGAGAGCTAAAGTACACCAAGGCCCTCAGAAAATGTTTGAATAATGTTGCCTAATTGGTGCCCGATATGTTTGGTAGCAAACAAGAGCAAAGAGAGCAGTTAGCTATACTTAGCAACTGTTAAACCAGTCATGGAGCAGTTTGCGGTTCTGATTGACCCGCTGGGGAATGCGTCTGTATCTAAAACTTTTTTAAAAAGAAAGAAAAAAGGGGAAGCTCATGATTATTTTAATTTAAAATTTTCAGCTCCATATTTTATTATTGGTATCTGTTGCAGTAGCTTTTCATGATTCACAGTCCCAGAAAATCCGTATCTTGCCTCATCCCAGGCCTTTTTCTGAGCCCCCCCTTCACGTCAGTCGCTGTCTGAATCATCTCATTTAGCTACACTGCCTTTAGGCCAACTTTCTCCTCCCTGGCTGCACCTCATAAACAGGAGGTTCATTTGAAATGCTGTAAACTGGCTTCATTTTATATAAAATATGAAGCATCCTTCACTGTAGCACTGCATGAAGGAGTATCCACACAACCCTCACACAATGGTTCTCAGTATTCTAAGACAAGCAAACGAACTATGAATTGTAAACCTTTGGCTGTTAAACAGTTATTCAGATTGTCAACTAATTTATTCAATCAGAGAAAGACGGAGCCAGCAACACATGAGCTGTGCTGCCCACAAGTACGTGCCGATGCTAATCATGTAAGAGAAAAGCGACTTCATCAGCCAAAACAGTTCACAAACAGGGTTAGCGAAGAGGCGGGTACATGCTGGGTAATAAGCGGGAGGCACTGTGACAATGATGGTGTTAAGTGGGGGGAAAGGGAGAAAGCAAACGGAGAATGGATTATTTCATTATTTATAGATTTTCATAGATTTTGATGATAACAGTTTAAAATTGCCTACGGCAATATAGAGATTTGGCAGTTTCAGATTGAGATGAAAAAGGTCCTCACTGCAATTATTCTCTGATGTTTGCTTTAATATTATTACAATTTTGATGATCAAAAGTATTTCAAGGTTTTATTCAGTGGGATCTGCAGTGATGTGGACACTTACTGGTCTGTTATCTTGAAGAGAGGTGAGCTTGAAGGCAAAACTGTCAATTTACTGGTCAGTCTATGTTATCTATACTGATACTGATGACAGGCTGTGGTTAGTGGCAGAATAAGATCGTGGACCCAAGTGCCAAATACTGGCTTCCTCCTAAGGGTGTATGTGCTAACTCTTAAAGACAGGGTGATCATCTCAGCTGGGACGAACTCAGAGTAGAGCTTTGCACTGAAAATAGATGGTTTGGATGTCAGGCTAGGAAGTTTCCAGAACAGGTGTTTTAGGCATGTCCAACTGGGTAAAGACCCTGGAGGAGATCAAGGAGATGCCCTAAAGATTATGTATCTTGGCTGGTTTGGGAATGCCTCAATATCCCAGGGCAGCCTGGAAGAGTTGATAGCTGCGGCACAGAAGTCTGCTTGGACTGCTTAGGGAGCTCCCCTCGTGACCTGGACCCAGACAAGCGGAAAAATGAATAAATGGATGGATGGAGGAGTTTTGCATTTAATTACTGAATTCCAAATGGATAGTTTATTGCATTTTTTAAAGACTGATTTATAAGACTAATTTGTTTTTTGCTAAATCTGCAGCCACCTGTCTTGTATCTAATTAAAGCTATGATCCCTCACGTGTATTATGCAGCAATTTCTTTTCCCTCCTCAGTCAAGGAAATGTCAAACAACTGTGTTCTTTGCCCTTGGTTTGGATTAACAGGAGGATTTGGTTTGCCTGGAAGCTTTAACTTCCAAGGAACAATCCCAATTTAAGACACAAAAGGTTTTGCGCCATGGATTATGCCACCTTTTATTTTCTTTGTGCGTTTGCCAAGTTTCCTCGACTGCATTGACACATCCAAAGGACTGGTATTTGTTTTCGTTTATTTATTTTATATTGTCATTGCTGCTGACCTGCTTTTCCACAGAGCAGAAATGTTTCCAACTGAGGGATTAATGCGAGAGAAGAAGCCATCAGTGGAACATGAATGAAAAAGAAACTTTAGTGAGTCAGCCGCAAGGACAAGGGCCTTGGCTGCCTCTTCACCTGATAATGCTTTTGATCTGATGTGTCACTAGACGATGCACAACTGACAATTACCTCTCTACAGCACTCAGGAAAAAAGCACTCTCACTACTTTCAACCCACAGACACTCAGGAACACACATAATACAAACAAACGCTGCCATTTGCCAAGACCACTTGGACCAGCCTCCAACCTGTTGAACACAAAGCCAAGATAAGGTGGATTTGGGCACCTGGTCTCCCTTTGTATTTCCCAAGCAAAATGTCAACAATACAATGTGCCCCGAGGAGTGGCTCAAACCAAATATCCCCCCTCTATCAGAGTGTCTGGCCTCTGAACCCCTTTGATGCCGTGTCATTCTATTAAAAGTCTGAAGGGATCTGGGTGTCTTATCTCTGTCTGCTTTACCTCCATCATGGAACCGCCACTGATAAACTATGCATAGCTTTTCTTGCCTTTAGTCGCCTATATGGGTGTGAAAAATGCCATCTTCAGCTGTGTGTGTGTCTGTGTGTGTGCAAATATATGACATATAGAGCAGGTAAGTGGCTGTTGATAGTCCTCCTGGTATTGTGTGGCGCGACTTGAGTGACGTGCGGTATTAAAAGTGTCAGTGTGGGGGTGACATGACTGTGATAAGGAGCCAGTGAGAATCATCCTCATTAAGCATCAATCCTGCTTGACTTTCAGGCTTGTTGCCCTGGGCAACATCCTGCATTGTGACACACGGAACAACAAGCCATGCAAATAAAGGAGACAGGAAAAAGTAAATGTGTGTGCCGGGACTATAATTTTTTCCTTTGCTGTCACCTGTGGAGGGGTAATCTGATATAAACCGAAGAATTTCATGTTTTTGACACTCCTGCAGTTAACATATGAGCAGATGAAGCCTAGTTAGAGGTGCACATGTTTGCACATTGTGAGTCCTAAATTAAAGTCTTGTCATCTGTTGAGTATTATAGGATTAAAATACTTTTGTTACCGACTGCAGATTGTTCTGAAAGGGATTTGTTTGTTTCTTGTCTCTCACTTGCTTCTATCAGAATCCACACATACACAAACACAGTGGTGCCACCGCTCAGGGAGAGTGGTGTATCGATGTTCAAACCATTCCAGTGTGTCTGTGTGCTTATCAGCTGTCCTTAGAGCACTTAATAAAAGCACTGTGACAGGGGATTTCAGACTGACAATGCTGACTGCAGACCATGTATTGTGCCATTTTATTGAAAACAGCTGCGTGGATTTAATGTAGCAGCTGGTGAGCAACTTATTGTGTGCGTGTACATATAGTGATGTTGTCAAAGAATATCACATCTTTGTCACTTAAGTGTGCTAGGGGTTCCTGCTTACATACTGCTTACGTGCTCTCACAGACACAGGCGCACAAAGCCTCGGGTTAGAATCATAATCCTGCTTTCCAGCAAGTATGCGTTTACAAGAGGTCGTCTAGATAAAAGAATTCACTCAACTCACAAGTGCATGTCGCATGCATGTTAAAGGGATTACAGAAAGTCACATTCTGAGATGCTGTATGATACATTAGTGTGGGTTACTTATGCACTTCACATTCATTATTATATTATGAGCATTCAGAAGCTAGCAGCTTGCTGTTGCAATAAATCTAAACCTAATACCTTTACCTTTCATGCGTTTTGCATGAAATATATCAAGATGCATTTGTGCAGTGTGAGCTGTGTAAATGCATTTCAGCAAAAGTAAATTGCAACGTGTGCTTGTGCTGCTAAAAAAGTTCATTTTTGCTTTGCTTTTCAAATGTGTAGTATTCATAGGTTGGGCATTTGGAGGGAGAGCCTTCTCTAATTACTTCTGTATATTTTATGACACATACATAAAATATAGAAGTTGGGTATGTACCACCTGTTTCCATTCTCGACCCTGTAGAAGTGCTGTCTGATGAATGCTCATCATCATATAAAATATAAATGTAAAAAAATTTTGATTTTGGAAAGTCTTTTTTTATTCTTTCTATGTGATCACGTTCAAAAAAAGAAAAAAAATCAGTCAGTTTGCTGAGTGTGTGCTTCGCTTATTTGGCAGGCACTGTTAAATCTCATAGGAAGATAAAAGCTGGGGTCTGAAAAACCAGTCAGAAACACGCTGGTTTTCCCACTTCAAGTTCCCACTTTAAGTTATTTCTATTCATGGCTCATCTTCACAAATCCCGTGCATCTCTCTTAGCTACTGACACCTATCACTCATCCGTGAGACCTTTCCCCTGTGCCTTTCAGCAGGCAATCACATTATTCAGTAACCGGTGTCCGAATTATCATAAGCTCCAGAGTGCAACTGGCTCGGTTCAGAGGCCATAGAAGAGCCAGTCTCGATGATGAGTCAGTGGCTAAATGCCTGGTACCAGTGTGGGTTATGTCCTGCGGTCGGATAATTTGCATAAGGAAACCAGCCGAGTTTGGCTTTAAAAAGATCAGGGTCAGTGGAAAAATAGACAGATTCACTTTTTTTTTAATCAATGTGGTGTCCTGAGGCCTTGTGCGGGGCTGTTCTGAAAGAGTTATTGGGAACACTTTGCTTTATGTACTGTGCTCATGCTGAACATTTCGCTGACAATCAGCAGTATTGGATCAGTGCTGGATACACTCGACCCCATGGGCATATAATAGTACATACTGTGGCTTCTTCTCACATTGCTTATTGCCGCTAGTATTCTTTTTTTCTTCAGATCAGTGCCAACCCACCTCTTCTTGTCAGTGGACAGAATAATATAAATCACCAATCCACGACATAAGATCGGTTTGTCAAGCAGGTGGAAGGTATTTAAGCAGCTGGAGAAATAATTTCACCACAATGTCCATTTTATGAGTGATACAGGAAGTCTTTTGCAGCCGTCTCATCTTCTCTATTCTACAGGTGTGTGTCCTTCCATGTTAGCCCATGCCTGCAGCCATAACATGTCAAAGTCATGACAGCAGTGGTTATTAGCGCTGAACCTCCACTTGCGTGTGTGATCCAATCAATAGCCAGGACTGCAATAATGCTGCAGTGATGTATTAAGGTGTATGACAGCGCCACAACTCCCCAGGTTACAGACTCCTACATTAAATAACAAACCACTTGCAAAACACTAAATGTTATTTGACTGTTTTATGATCAGTTTACTACATTCCGTATCGTATTTATGGCTCCACCTTTCAAAGGACATGTTATTTCTTGCAATTAAAAAAAAAAAGAAAATATGTTAAAGCTAACTATTCCATATTACGTCACAGAGGATGTGATATTCACAGATTGTCCCATGTACTGTATACATATGTTTGCCTGTCTGTTTTCATTCCCTCATTTAGTATGTAATGCACATATGACCATATGCTATGAGGTCACAATGTATCTTGTATGGGAAATGTATATGTATGGGAATGGGGGGAAAAAGGGAGAATACAAAGTGAGGAGCAAAATCTGTTATGGTGGTCTGTATTGTGGAGAAAATACTGAAGAATCCTGTTAAAATAACTGTTGTGGTCCCGAATTGTGGTTCATCATTAATGGTTGCTGCACAACTTCTATAGCTACCTGTAGCTTCTTGATTTCATTCAACGATTGTGGTTGTAGTTGTAGACAATAGCCCAGTAGCTGAGACAATTGCGAAGGCACAGATCTGATTAAACATGCCTGAACATCTTTGCACCATGAAAAGCTCCTGTTTCACTGTCAAAATGATAAAGTTTTGAACAACCAAAAATCAACAACAATCAAACTGAGAAAGCAGACATGAGCTGCTTTGTTAGATAGGTCATGGTGTCTAAGAATGAGACAGAGTTATTTTTAAGGTCATGGTGAAACCTTACAGAAGGACAACCATCAGTGCATCACTCCACTTATCAAGGCTTTTATGGTAGTGTGGCTAAAATGCATGACCATTAGACTAGCTTCAAATCTAAACTCCTCTATTATGGTACTATAGTTGAACACGGTGGAAGTATGAGCATGCTGTGGGGATGTTGTTGTTGAGTTTGATATTTTTGTTTCTTTGTTTGTTTGTTGCTGATGACCACAAGGCTAATCAGGATAGAGGGAATGCTAAATGCAAAGAACAAAAAGCAATTCTGAATGAAAACTTTTACCAGTGGATGCTACTGAGAAAACATAGAAGTATAGCTTTGGAACCACATCAAAAGAGCAGAATAGTACAGCCATGCTCTCCTTCTAACCTGGTTGAGCTTTTGCTAAGAAAAATGGCAACATCAACCGGAGTGATATCAGCTGATAACTCCCTGCCAGTCTGCGGGTAACTAGAATATTGCTGGAATCAAATCAAAATGAGCATATTAAAAAACAAGTCGTTTTTACAGTTTTTGTACCATTTTTTATAGTATAGGGTACACAAAAATAGCATATGATGGAGAAGAGTGACATGAGCATTGGGGAAAAGTTAATTCCATGTTTTCCTGATGTGAGTTTGCATCGCACACACTTTCTCTCCCTGTTTGGTAGTCCCTAAAGTCTGCCACACTGAGACACGGTGGACTCAGGATTGATTTTAATCAGGGCTGTCACTGGATCAATGGAAGTTTATTACCCCCAGAAGGAGTACTGGCAATGAAGCTCTGCCCCCTGGGAGGTGTAGTTTCACCAGCCTTCATCATCCAAGCTGCTAACGCCCCTTAGGGAGCATCTGGTATGGGAATTGCAGTTTTTATTGTGTGCAGTAAATCTCATTGTTATTTCTCCAAAAAATGGGACTTTTTCTTCCAACATTGGTGTCATGAAGGAAAATTGAAAAGGACTGCCACATTAGAGAGCATGAGTATAAATACATTAGTTGTGGGCACAATTGTTGTTTGTCAAATGCAAAGTGATGTGGCCAGAAGTGGATAGACAAAAGAGGGAGCTGAACAACAGAGCGAGGTCATTTATTTATGCTCACAGTCCTGTCAACATGATGAAACAGTCTGTTTCTCATCTAATATCTGCCGTGCGCGTGCACCAGGCATTCTTTTGACAAACAACCAACCAGCGGTGCTTACAGCGCAGCGTGTTATATTAGAGCCATTTAGGGAGGCCGCTGGAGCCCACTCCCCCGTTGCTCTCAATACTCACTGGTTTTCTGTTGCTCAGGTGACCAGTACACAGCAGTGATTAATTGCACTTTGTTAATAAGCAATTCATCCAATAGCAGTACAGTAGAGCAAGGAAGTCTGTATGAGTGTTTAGTGTGTGTGTTTGTGTTGTGTGCTAACAGTGGAGACATCTCCATGTGCACTTACGTTTCTGTGCCAAGTTTTTCTTCCTCCATGCTGTACATGATCACATTCACTTGGGGGTTAAGCAATTACAAATAAGAACGTTTTTTTCCCCAATACTGTCCTCATCCCTCATAGTCCTCACCACTAGTATTTGCTCAATGATATATGAGGTGAACCTAATACTGTTCTCACCAACCCAATGTCCTGATTACAAACAATTATTCATTGTTACTTAGATTAATAAAAGGGTAATGGGTCCCCATAAATCTACTAGCTGGTGCTTCTGTTTGCTCCCACAGAGGTGTTGCCATTGGGCCCACTGGGGGATGCAAGGCTAGGTCAATGGCAAAGTCAAACATTCAACCTTTTTCATTACCTTGGTATCATATTATTGTTTAATAAATGGCACAGATGATCAGTCAAGCAAAAACAAAATGAACCTAAATCATAAAATCTTTGAGTTTATCAGTAGGCAGATGGGCCACCAGAGTTAAGAGGCACCGTCGCAAGGCTCTGATTGGATGCACTAAATAACTGTGATTAAATTAAAAACAAAAACCTAGTGTATGGAATTAGATTATGGAGGATAATAAAGAAGATAATGTTAAATCATCTGTGGCCAGGTTGATGCTTTCATTTACAACCAAGTGCTGATGTTGTAGAAACATATGATTAGCGCACACGGGGAGCAAACCTTTTGATGTGCGATGGCGAGAGATGGAAAGGGAGGAATCGGGGGAGGCGGTGGGCAAAAAGATCTTTATCATCTGCGCACATGATTTATGAATCCTCCCTCTGCTGATTCTAATTTAAATTAAATGCAAAATTAAACGCACTGAGTTTTCCCAAACACATAAACCTAGCTCTCTCTCCCCCGTGCTCTTCCCCTCACATGTCAGCAAACGCATTCATATACGCTGAATTCCTGGACTACCCTGCAACAGAAAGGCACTGTTACCATGACTCTACTTTAGTCAGTCATCAAGGACAGCTTGTTGAAATTCTGCTCATCTCTTCCCTTTCTCCCCTCAGTTTCCCACTATCCTTCCAACAGTCTCCTCTTCCATGACCGGGGTGAAGTGGCCTGCTTTTGTTAACGGCAATACAGCGTCTGAGTGTCCAAAGAGGCAAAAGGAGAGATGGAAGGTACAAAAACAATTGCATAAGACCAAGAGACTGTTTGGAAAATAAAATATTACCAAAAGAAATGCCCTCATGTATATATTACACAGATAATCCAGAGTAAATTACTTATTATATGCCCTTGTAAAACAGGGATAAAATGATTAGGAGGCAATTTAAACAAAACCCTGCCTGTCCCTGTCTCCACCGAATCCACAAACACACACACATGCACACATTCCACCACTAAACCACTGATGATTGCCAGGAAGCACTTAAGCATTGAACTGACCTCAGTGTTTATTGTAAGGACGGGACAGGTAGGATTATAGAAAACACATCACAGGGTGCAGATGAAGGGGAAAGATGGTGCGGAGGGGTAGAATGAAGGCAGATTCATTGAGGGAAAAGGCCTTTGATGGACTGCATGCCCGGTCCTTCAAGGACAGGTTGGAGCAAAAGAGAGGAAGGTGTGGACTGTGTGAGTGGGAGGAAAGAGATGTTATGAGTAAGGGTTGGCAGATCTGGAGTGTTGTTAAGAATTGTAATATAATAAGTGGGCCATTTAATTCAGCCACATTTAACATCAAACACACGATTCATCTCAGCTTAGCAAGGCCAGACTGTGACTCCCACATATACTGACACACAGCACTGATACACTCTCAGCCAGGGCACTCACATGTGTTCACTTATACATCTGAAGGCGCCGGTGGCATAAATCCATATGAATATCGTGCCGTTGGCCTCAAACGCCTGTGCTGATTTTCGCCTGTGACTCCAGCAAACACGCCCCCGCCAACACACATACATGCGAACATAGAGAAGCACCTGCTTTTGGCTAGCCCATTAACCATACTGAGAAGGAGGAAAGTCAGGGCAACTGGAGTGTCTCTTTCTCCAACAATCAATCATATATTAGCTAGACAGTATATTCAACTGAGCAAGCTGCCAAATAGACAGGGAGAATATGAAGAGGGAATCTAACAGTACACTGTTAGATAAACTATGCAGTGAAGTCTGTGTAGGTCTGAAACTGATATGGGCTAACAACTGAAGAAATACACATAATCCCGATGCGTTATTTATGCACGCTTCTGTTTTACAAACCTCTCAGTGCCGCAGTTAGCTGTAAATCGATGCAGATAAGCCCATTAATCACATGCTTTCATATCAATGGATCTCTATGATCCATGAGTCTTTGCACCTGTCGATGAAGGGATGGCAATCTCAAAGTCGTCCAGAACAGCCAAGAACAGAAACACATGCCTAGAATAAAAAAAGAAGCCAATTGGATTCTGTTGCCATAAACACTCCAACACAGTCTACTTTAGACACACTGTACCTTCACATGTTTTGCTTTTACTTGGTTCAACTTAAGTTTGATTGAATTTACGCGTCCCCAAGTGTATTGATTTAGGTGTTGTGAATATCTGTTGAAAGCAGGAATGTGTTACAGTATATTGTGTTAGTTTTTTCCTACTTCTTCCCATTATTAAAGAAAAAAGGTTGCCATGGTTTATATCTAGCATGATATTCAAAGTGTTGACGGTCATTGTAAGGAGGTCAGGATTACTAATGAGTACAGCATAACTTTTTCTGCACTAAGTGCCCAGCTCTGGTTGGTTTTTATTAACATGTCTTTCATTTATTTATTTTTTTCTTTTTGCCATCCAGGAACACAAATTCACTAATGATTCTTTCAACCCTACGGCTATCTCGATCTATTTTTCATTTTTTCCTTGCTCTTCTCTGTCATTAGAGGAGGACTGCTACATGAAAGCACGAAATTCATGCTGAGTGCAGGTGGATAATTATCAGATGCATTCACTTACGCAAGGCTTAGTTTGTGTAAATACATTTACTGTGTTGTATTATACCATTAAAAGTATTAGATTATATCCAAAACAAGAGTCATAGTTGTTTTATTTTTCATGATCATGAAAAAAAAAACGGTCGGTGTACCTTTTTGCCTTCTGTTTCTTGGAAAACCATGATGCTGTTATGGAATATTTTCAGCTTTTCTGACTACATAACATGAAGAAAAGCTGCTGCCTCGAGCTAAGCTTTCCCATACTGACTGCAAGAAGAAAAGAGAAGACATGGGCTCTTTGAGGAGATTTTGCTCGCTGTTTGGTTTGTAGCCATGCTCGTGGCACTGATCGATCATATGGTGGATCCCATATTTGATTCCAGATAAAACATTTAAAAAAATATTTTATTGATAATGATAGCAAGGAGAATTTATACAAACAGTTAGCCATCCAGAAAGTCATCCTACATCAGATATCCTCTAAACTTTACTCTAGTTCCACCAGTAAACATTTTAACTTGTCAAATCTCTACTTAATGATTGAACAAATTTAAGGAAAAAAAATGAGCAATCATGTTTTATCAAAAATGAAGGCTGAGTTGTTTCCTCATCCTCTTATTTTGATTCCACCACAAAGTCGAAATTTGAGGTTTTGTGTGAAAATTCTCAGCAAGTACCAAATGGATTGCTGTGAAATTTGGAAAAATAAATTGGTGATTTGAGCATTCATCATACCTGTTTAAAATCAGTTTGTTTTTGACAGGGTTTTTGGAAAGTGTTTGAGGATGTTTTCACATTTAGCTTTGCCACCCATTTAGCTTTGCTAGTGTTAAATTTCACATCGACTTTCAATTCTGCAGAAACTTGGGGTAGAAAACGGAAGTGACTTGATGATATGGGTGTGGTAGTTTCACATGGCTGGAAGGGGAATTTGAAGCAGACTGATTCAGTTAGGACTACACAATGGACTCGACGGGTGCAGCTGCTGTGCATCTGCTAAGGATGCTGATAGCGAGGGGGTGCCGGGCCAATATATTGATGGGTCAAGCACAGTCTTTGTGTTGCCGATGGTAGTGCTGGTGTATTGAGATTGCTTACAAATTATAGAATAAAATAAAAATAAAAATGATTTAAAGTCATAAAACTCCATTTAATGTCACAAAACAGATGTGTTTATACATCAACAAGTAAACAAAGTATGTATGACTGAGAGAAACAGGTGGAGCTCCTCTCATTGACAGGCAGCATCACCAAATATGTTGCTTATATGGAGAATAAGGGCCACATAAAAATGATTGAAACTTAAATGTGGCAGCAAGTTCATGAAGTTTACCTTATAGCAATTTTTGAAGTTAGTTACAAACTAGGCAAGCTTGACTAAATGGGTCTTTGGAAGTTCTGACATGGCTGACTGATCTAAAATTATTGGTTTAAATTGTAAAATAATTGAATTTCTTCTGCATATTAAAAATGAAGAAGCAATGCATAATGTCTGTGTTTTGCATTTTAGCGTGCAATATGCCTCTGTGTGTAACTTTAACTTCACGGATGTGTTTCCCATGTGTGCATTAATAAAAATTTTTTTTAAAAACTTACACATTGGTTTATAATTAGTGGTAGTCGGTGTTTTAAGGGTTATTGACTCTTAAGTCATAGAGGTGCTGTGGAGGCTTACAAAGATCTTTGTAACCTTTGAAGAAAAATAGTATGTCAGAGCAATCAGCTGAAACTAACAGCTTTTTTTTTTTGTCTCTTGCTCTTGACGAAGGCGGTCGCACTTTTCTCCTCTCCTCGTCCTCCTCTCCCTTAGCTTCCCTGCTTAGCCTCTTATGTCCTTGTCTAGTCTCGTGTTTTTTGTATTACTTTTCTCTGGAACACTCTCTCACAGTCTATTCTCTAAAACCTAAAGGAGGAATTATGGATTTGATCAACTGGTCCCTAAATGTTCATTTTTGCATTCTATGCAAGGCCACCTGGGTTGGCTGGAAGACTGTTTACTTAGCCTGGCAGGGCGAAACACACTGTCTCAGCTGAACTCTGGACACATACACACACAAGCACACAGACATATATACACATGTAGATGTACACTCATCCCCCATCCAAACGCCTTCGACGCTTATTCCCCTCCGATGCTGACGGTGGATCAAGGAGACCAGCGGTTATGCTGCAGGCCTGGATTCACTGTCTACACTGGCTGTCTCTCACCCTTTACCCATCCCTGTTGCTTGTCATGTGTTTCTTTGGTGTATTAAGAGTTTTTTCATGTGCTATGTGCAGAGGTGGGGTTTTTTTCTGTTCCCAAACTGATCTCCCTGTTGGAGCTCAGTCTGGGGGGAGTTATTTTTTTCTCCTTATCTATCCTCATGTGGTGCATTTTCCATTGTTATACCTCTCTGACCCGTCTTCCCCATGTGATGTTTTTGTGTAATATATGTATGGTCGGAAGGTAAGATTGCGTGCAATAGGTCGGCAGCCTTAACATGAAATTTCCCCTTGTGGGAATAATAGTATCTTAGTATCTTATCTTATCATTGGATTTTCAGAGGAAACGTTTTCCCCAAGGATGCCACTTTCAAAGTATTTACTTTTCACTTTTTTATTTCCTTTTTGAAATGACACCTGCCTTCAAAGCTTTTCTGATCACTCTTTCTAAGTGCTCAATTTTTCATCCAAGCAAAGGATTAGTTTGCTTTTAGTTGTTACTCTATTAAGTCAATATCATAAAGAAATGATGCATGTATCTGCATAACCATCTCTGAGCAAAGGTTTAATTATAAGTGTACTCTCTAATTGCTGCATAGTAATGGACTGAAAACAAAGAAATGTATGTATATATATATATATATATATATATATATATATATATATATATATATATATATATATATATATATATATATATATATATATATATACTTAAATACACAGCAAAATCTCCAGTGTTAAATTAACACTAGAGATTGTCTATATGGGTCCACACCTCTGAGTGTTAAATGCAACACTGTTGAGTGTTAAATTAACACTTTTGAAGATTAACAATGGCTAACACTGAGCAGTGCTGATTTTCTAACAATGGAATATTTCTAACATTTTGAGTTATTTTCCAGTGTTAGAGAATCAGCACTGCTCAGGGTTAGCCATTGTTAATCTTCAAAACTGACTAGGTTACTTTTAAACATATAACACTGTCAAAAGTGTTAATTTAACACTCAACAGTGTTGTATTTAACACTCAGAGGTGTGGACCCATATAGACACTCTCCAGTGTTAATTTAACAATGGGGATTTTGCTGTGTGTGTATATATATATATATATATATATATATATATATATTGTTACGTTCTGGTCCCGGCAGGTAAATAAACGTAACAAATAGTTTGCCCCACTCACTTCCCACCCACGCACAAACCCCAACAACGACACCTTTTAAGTATTTAAGCAGCCATTTATTTTCATCAGCAGTGAGCAATGCCAAAACAATAAACAAAACTCCCTATAAAACAATCCCTAGTCTTCCCTACACCAAAATAAAAAGAAGCCAAAACAAAAGACAAGTCACTTACCTAACTATCTAACGAAAAACAGGAGAAAACTTGTTCAACAAAAGAAAACGGCTTCTCACGCCTACTAGGCTGCGACAGTGAAAGTTATACAGCAAAGGAACAAAAAAGTGACCGCCACTGGTTAACTTATTTACAATTATTTACATGGCAAGGCTAGAGGTACACGTGAATACTCCAGCCTGCACTACAATGACACAACACACAACTCTGTGACCGAGTCAACGGGGTTCCAAACAGCACTCCCAGGTGACTGTCATCCGGACGTTAAGTACTGGAGGTGGTCCATCAATTATCCAGTCGGAAGGTGTGTAGAGACTCCACCCAGATACCTAGCAGCCACGCCCAGGTGTCCACCTCCTAGGAGAGAAAAAAGGGAAAATACCGCCACCATCCTCCGGTGGGAGGCACAACACCAACAAACACATCACTGGGTCATAACAATATATATATATATGACACACACTGAGCTGAGTTGAAACAACACCACCTACACTACTGAGGTGCCCACAGTTAAGGCTTTGCTTCTGGACACAGTGTGCTTCTGGACACAGTGTCCAATTGCCCTCTGGCTCTCTTATTAACTTGCATCAACAGCCTGATGCTTTGCTCCTGTTGAATATTCCACAATTCTCATGTAGTGGTATAGATATATTATGAGATTAATATGCAGAACTTATGACAAAACTGGAAGCTAGAACTGGGGAGATTTTATGTGAAAAAGTAGATTGTTCCAGATATTAGGCAGTTTTGAAGCAAATTTCCATGCATGACTTAGAAAAACTTTTCCATTCACTTACCTTGAATTTCTCCTCCTTTTCTATTTTTCTTTTTTGGATTAAAAATATAAGCATGATGTGACAAACGAATTCCCTAAAGTCCTCAATCTACTAGAAATAGAAAAATTAATTACATTTCTTATTTCGTTTTATGTCTATTAACAGTATATTCAAATATGAGTTGTTAAGAAAAAGCAACAGTCCTTCACGCCACATGGTCTAACTTGGAAGAATTTGGACATTTCACTGGTTTTCTGTTAAAACAGTAAACTAAAGCGCACAAAAGCTAGCCATTATAAATTATGATTGTTGCAGTTCTATTTAAGGCTGCAAATAGCAAGTAAATCTTTTTTGTTCTTGAGGACCATTCCTAAATATTTTTTTAGGAGCCATTTATGCAATGTTAGGTTAACTAAGGGTAATCTTCTGTTAACCTCAGCATCTACACTGGAGCTAACAAAAATTTAGCTTCCCAGCCCGCACAAGTAGTATCTTCAGTACTACAGCTACAGTGTGTGGATCCAGCAACACAGAAAAGGTCGTGGCATAGACAGTTTATGCCAGCAGCCGGCCCTGGTGTAGAGCAAAGTTTGAGATTTGAATCGTTGTGTTTTTAGTATCTTGTTATCGTCTTCTACAATAGTTTAATGATGAAAGTAGCTCAATATGTTATTTATTTTGATGTGAGCTAACAAGTAGTGATGTGTCGGTCGTGAACGAAATGGCTCTTAGAGCCGACTCTTTGAAGTGAACGACGCGAGCCGGCTCCTTATCGCAAGCCGTGTGTTTTTTTCATCTTTCTCTCACCCTCTCTCTCGCACTTTTTTTCTGCTTCACTCCGTATGCGAGCCTTGTACGTTACGCTGGGAAGAGGGGGGAGGGGCGGTAGTTTCACTGGCAGTAGCACAGGAACAGAGCCAGAGGGAGAGAGAGCCAGGGACAACAACATCACATTAGAAAAGTATAGTAATCATCCACAACGATTTTCAGTTGCGGATGATAAAGGATTCAGAAAGTTTATTCATACAGGCCCATATGACAGAGAATCTTCTTTTTGTTTTCATATTTTAATTTATGTTTAATTGTGTTGTGATTTGCGGTGTTTTGTGTTGTTTCACTTTAAATTAGTTTAAAAGGAAAAAGCTGAAAATGTAAATAATTAACAGTTGAAATGTAAATACTTGGTTTTTGTATTATATGATTTATTTATTGCATTTTAGGTGGAGTGAATAAATAAAAGTATATTTACGGTGGCCCCTAGAGACAAAGCACGTAAAAACTCCAAAACACGTACAAACTCCGAAGCACGTACAAACTCCAAAATATATATGAGTTCTTGTGTATAAATACACAAACAATACACACATGCTTTCAATTGTGTAATTTAAGTGATCTAGGTAGCTGTTTTGGAACTTCAGTTAACGCTAGAAATGTGCTTTGGAGTTTGTACGTGCTTTGTCTCTAGGGGCCACCGTATATATTTATACATAAACATATGTAAATAAAACCACAGGTTTTTTTTACATTAGTAATTCCTTTTGTGCATACGTTTATATTGTTGTTAATAATAAATTAATTAAAGCAACAAAACAACCTGAAGAGCTGGTTGGGAGCCTAAAGAGCCGGTTCTCTAAAAAGAGCCAGAATTCCCATCACTACTAACAAGTTAGTTTTGGAGAAATTTGGAGAAAATCTGCACTTCATTTGGACTAAAAGCTGGTTGAAGTACCTTCACTGTTAACCGTGTTTAAATGTACTTCACAGAATAAAGCATTTGTTACCTTGATACAGTGCAGGCCTAGCCATGCCCTAATGTCAATATAATACAACAAGAGAAATAACCAAGACAAAATAGTAGCAGGCAGGAAGTGGCCTTCAGAACCTTTCAAGCTTAAAACTGCTTTCTAAAGGCAAAATAAAGCACACTTTAAATAATTAACATTACTGCAGTCAACCTCCATCTGACAGTGATGTTTGGACAGCCATTCTTCTTCTTCCTGTTCTTGTGGGGTCACGAAAGCCCTTCATCTGCAGCAGTACAGTGAGTTATCCTCAACAAATTTATCTGTCTCCCCAGCAAAACATGCAGCGAGTTTTTTTCTTAATATTTCACGATCCAGTGAACACTAAATAAAACTTGCATTCATTCTGTGCTCTATGTTTTTCTTTTCTTTTTCTGTGTCACTGAGCACTTGCTGTGATTCTCTTTGAGTCCTCCATTTAAAATATACCACATAGATAAATTATAGATGAAACGTTAGAGGCAAAAATTGAGCCAAAACAGAACTTTCTTTAAAGAAAATGCAGGAGGAGCTTTTTTTGTGCAGACAAGCTGTAAATGTATTATTGGCAAAATGTGCATTCACTATTCCTGTATCTTGCCAGCTAATTAACACTTTCTAACCATAATTCTATTAGTGGTTGTTATTAATTATTACTATTACTTTAACCATTTTGTCCTGTCTTCCTCCCCTCATCCCCAACTGGTCACAGCAGATGGCTGCCCCTCCCTAAGCCTGGTTATGCTGGAGATTTTTTCCTATTAGAAGGGAGTTTTTCCTTCCCACTGTCGCCATGTGCTCACTCATAGGGGGTCATCTCATTGTTGGGGTTTTCTCTGTATTACTGGAGGGTTTTTAAAAGCACCATGAGCAAATATTGTTGTGACTTATATAAATAGAATTGAATTGTGCAATTACATGATATTACATCAGAATGTAGTGAAATGAATTTATAATAAACATTTATTGATAATAAGTGTGTATCGATAATGCTGTTTGTTGTCCTAGCTATGCTACCTTACATTCGCTCCCTCTCATATACACAATTACAAGAAGACATGGGGCTGAGGCCATGGCCTTTACCTTTTTAGTGCTCGCTGTGCTTATTGGAGCATACTGTCTAAGACATGGCCCGGCTCTCAACAATAGCTTCAGCAAAGATCCCATTTAGTTAAGAGCCCATAGAAGACCTGTCTTGAGGCTAAACGCAGAATAGCAAAGAGTGGAGGAAGAACAAAACAGAGAGAGGGAGCAGGATCAAACAGCGGAGAGACAGAGACAGAAACACATATGCGCAGCTAGTTCCTTATGGCTGATGCTTACTTTTTTACTGGCTGATGTCATCTTTTCTTAAGCCCAGTTCCAACCTTCTATTTCCTGTAAATGAAAGTTTAACCAAGGGGAAACTTTCTCAGTTACCATCAGTATCAGTTACTTAACAACTCTGATATACACTCGACTCACAAGAATCCAGCTTTTGTCAGTTACCCCCTCGAAAGTCCAACTCTCTCTATCCTCAGCAGACCAGGCAATCTCACTTTCATCTTGATTCCCTTGTGGTATTGCCAAAATGATGGAAATAGCAGCAATTCCTCAGTGAGGGTAGCTCTCTAATGGTGATGGGTGTTTTCTGCTGGCATGAAATTGCTAACTTATCTCCAAGAGGGCAAGATCAACCATCATCACTACTGTCACACAAGGTTTTATTCATTGCCTCTCTCTGCCCACCTCATGGTGATGGAGTGCAGCAAAGCCTCGTATTTTATGTGCCGTAATTAGGATCATGTCTGGCAAGGAGAGCGGTCATAGGTATAAAGCATGCCAGTATCATAATGCAGATACAGGTTTGTAAAGTTCTTTAGCTGACTCAGATGCAAGACAAAAACTGGCAAGATGTTGTAAAATAAATTACCTTTAATGGCTTATGGGAAAAAATATAACAAAAAGTGAAATCGAAAGGTGACAGGACACCCCAATGTAGAAAAACGGGAACTAAAAATGCTTAAAGGTAACACAAAAACTGATCAGGGAAGAGCAGGACCAAGAAAGAGCAGGGCTATGGGACAAATACTCAGGGAAGATAAGACAGTTCTTAAAAAAATACAAACTGCACTGCATACTGCTAACCCACATCATTTAAAGCAGGGGTAGGCAACCTTTCTGATGACGAGTGCCATTTAAAATTTCCTCAGAAGTCAGTGTGCCATATGATTGCATTAGCAATAAATGTAATAACGCTCTATATTAACAGTTACACAATATATAGAACCACTTTCTAGAATTATATTTGTTCGCAGATGTTCGCAGGTATCAGCGAATAGTTATCAGCTATTTTGAAACCAAAAAAAAGACACTTTTTATCCATAACAAGAACTCCATAACAGCAAATGAACTGTACAACAGAAAATGCAAATGCTATTTATGGTCTCCTCACAACAATGATAAGAAAAATAAACTAAGCCAATATGGCATGTCTGTTAATACAGAGACACACATGTTGATGTGATCTCTGGTCTCCCACTCAGAGACACAGGTCTCTGAGTGTCCAGCTTTCAGACGGCTACCTGAGGACACTCATGTGAGAGAAAATCTGCTCACACAGATATGTAGAGCCAAATACTGTCAATAAGGCCTCTGCAATGTTCTGAAAACAGTTAAACTTGTCAGGTAGTGATGTCCAGCAGGTGAAAATGGAAGCGCCATGAACACGCACAGCTGTGGATTCCAGCTGCTTCAATGTTATATGTATGATTTCTAAACATTTTACATCAGATAAAAACTTTGGTTGTAAGCTTCAGATAATTATTTATTAAAAGCGAGACATTTTAAATGAGAATAAGAAGGTATTACTTAGTGCCCCCCTTTCCCTGTTAATGCCCTACATGGCCCCCCTGGCAAAACATTGCTAGACCCGCCCCTGCACAGTTACCAGCTGTCACCTACGTAGAAAAGGATCCTGGTGTTATTTGTCTCTCAGAAACAGTTCATAACTTCCCTTCAACTCATTTATGTCACCTAAAAGGTAAACCTGTTTCTCCATCATCTGTTCAGCTCTGATGATTCAGTAAGGACATCTCCTGGTTTCATCTTCATGTTTCCCTCTCACCACCAGTGTTGGTCAAGTTACTTGAAAAAAGTAATCAGTAACTAATTACTGATTACTTCCCCAAAAAAGTAATCCCGTTACTTTACTGATTACTTATTTTCAAAAGTAATTAATTACTTAGTTACTTTTTAAAAACACGATTTACAGCCTGAATAGGTGATAAAGCGATAGATCTTCCAGCCCAATTCTACTTTTAAGCTTAAATTTCAAAACTTACACTAACTACTGATCTTATCTATTTCTGATTTTATCTGTTTTGATTTTATATACTGTTTTGTTTGTTTGTTAAGCTTAAATTTCAAAACTTACATTAACTACTGATTTTATCTACTGTTCTGATTTTATCTGTTTTGATTTTATATACTGTTTTGTTTGTTTGTTTGTTTGTTAAGTGGGTTTAGAGCTCTGGGTAGCTCCCCAGCTGGGTCTAGACTGGGTCTAGAGAGTATTTTAAATTCAGGGAATTTAAAATAGAAAGTAGCTCGTCCACAGAAGGACTGGTAGCTCCCCTTACGATAAGGGTTCAGATCGCGCGAACAGGTGTGGGATTAGAGCTCTGGGTAGCTCCCCAACTGGGTCTAGACTGGGTCTAGAGAGTATTTTAAATTCAGGGAATTTAAAATAGAAAGTAGCTCGTCCACAGAAGGACTGGTAGCTCCCCTTACGATAAGGGTTCAGATCGCGCGAACAGGTGTGGGATTAGAGCTCTGGGTAGCTCCCCAACTGGGTCTAGACTGGGTCTAGAGAGTATTCTAAATTCAGGGAATTTAAAATAGAAAGTAGCTCGTCCACAGAAGGACTGGTAGCTCCCCTTACGATAAGGGTTCAGATCGCGCGAACAGGTGTGAAATGTGTGTGTTTAGTTAGTTTGTTTGTTTGCTTGTTTTAATCAATTTTAAATCATGCTTTTTATTTGTTTTTGTTTCTAATGTCTCTGTAAAGCACTTTGAATCACCTTGTTGTTGAATTGTGCTATACAAATAAATTTGCCTTGCCTTGCCTTGCCTTTTTCTACATAATCCATCATACAAAATGTAATCAAATGGAAAAGTCTCTTTTTAAAACTTGTTTTATCAGTTTTAATCTTTTAACTTTATGCATCAAGCAAAAATTTAATTATATGCAACATTCTCTGAGTTGAATAAATTAGTTTAACATTTAAACCTATTTTCTACACATTCCAGCACATAAAATACAATATTTTTTGTGTTTACATTCAGTCTTTCAAATAGATGCAAGTAAAACACAGCAGAACATAAATAAAGTCAAAGACTCAGCGGTCCTGTTGCTCTATTTTCACCTGTAAAGCAGGACTGCGGTAGGCGGAGGTTTACCCTGGTGCAGGTGTGCCGCGGTCAGTTGAAGAATCCGCGAGTTTCTCTGTGAGTTTCCCATTACGTTGTTGCGCACTCGGTGCTTGCTTGGAAGTTTAGGGGTTTTTTTCGCTGTAAAAAGAAGTTTTCTTCCCACGCACGATGGACGCTAATGTTTTTGTCACTTTTTATGGAATCAAACTCAAAGTAAGGTCAGTACTTCCACGCTTTAAACGCTGCACGTTCATACTCTCTCCCACAATCGATATATGATCCGTTGTTGATCTGCACACAGCTGTTGTCACTAACGGCGCACTCGCTTACGTCACTGTCATGAGACATTCTCGCAAAAAATCACGGTTTTAGTAACGCAGTAACGCAGCGTTCCTACGGGAAAGTAACGGTAATCTAATTACTGTTTTTGCAATGGTAATCCCTTACTTTACTCGTTACTCGAAAAAAGTAATCAGATTACAGTAACGCGTTACAAGTAACGCGTTACTGCCCATCTCTGCTCACCACATATCCAAACCGGAATGACCAGCAGCTTTACAGCTGTGGCTCCAGCAAACATCAGCTGATACTAGAAAGTAATATTAAATAAATTCTAACAACAGCTGATCAAGCTTAAACGTGCTGCTGTTGGTTAGCGCGACATTCGGCGGTTTCCTCTTTCTGGCACAAAGTGGGCGATAAACAAACGAGAAAAAAGCCGATCAGCTGGTCATTGATCCGTTTCATGATTGAAGTTGCAACAGGCGAGCGAGGGGGAGAGAATGAGAGCAGCTGTGCAGCGTAAAGACATTGTCATGGTCCGCGGCCCGGCGTCCGAGGTGCTGATGGGATGCCCACGCCCACGGGCGTGGCTGCTAACTCCACACCTGCATCCCATCCCAGGCAATCACCAGGTGGACTATTTAATCCTGCCCAGCCTGCCGCTCCACGCCAGTCCGTAGTCGTCTCTCAGCGGTAACGTACACCTGTCGGAAAGCCCTTATGAAAACTTATTCGTCTGAACTAACACTAACTCTGCCCTGTGTACTCAGATCTCAACTCGGCGTGTTTTGAGCCACCTGCCTGTCCACCTGCCCGTCTGGAATTTGGATCACGATCAGCACTCGCCGCCTCGACTTTTCTGTAGCTCCCCCGCGGACCCTCACCCCTCCCTCCGGCTCCCTCGGCCCCGCTATCATCGTAAGATGCATACTCTACCTCCCCTCGTATGCTGCCATTTCCCCGCACCCCAATAATCCTTTTCCTTTTTCTGTTGCAGCCTCCCACAGTCCCGCTCTTGGCGTTCCTGCGCGACTCACCTCCCGGTCCTTCGGTTTCTCTGGTTCCACGCGCTTTTTCCCTTCTACCCTCCCAGGACACCTTCAGTTATAATAAAGTTTATTTTTTTCTCATACCCCGGTGTGTGTGTGCTCTGCTTCTGGGTCCAGCTTGTGCGCGGAACTTCGGTTCATGACAGACATAGAATAACTCCAGCTTTGTGTCTTTTTCCATTCTAGCTGAAGTACGGGACAAACTGTTCCTTTTCACCTCAACACGAAACGAGTAATATGTTCTCTCAATACGGGACGATTCCGTCTTTTTGCGCTGGGCTCTCCAAATCACGGACAAACAGAATCCCACATTCTTGTAAGATTTTTCTTGTAAAACAAAGGGGGGCCCAGCAAAAAAGGCTTGGGAACCACTGGTCTAAACCTTTTGTCAACATTTTTTGCACTCTTAGGAGTTCTTCAAAATGGGTAGTGCCATCCAGTGGTGTGAATAAAAATCATAACATCTTCCCCACCAGAACAGGGGACAAAATAACAAAAACCTCCAAGACCAAAAAGAAGAGATTCAAGAGATTCATGATTCTTTATTTGTCACGTGCATAGTTATACAAGTACAACACACAGTGGACGTGGCTGTGCCATCTTTAGATGGCAGGCATGGGTTGTGCTGGTCACATGACTCTGAATGATTGCAACAGTAGTTATTTTCCTTTCACAAAAAAAGCGATAGAATAATCCTGTTACCTAGATCCCATTTCTCAGAGTGTCCTATTCTGAGATTCTGTTATAAGGCTAGCCAGTAAAAATGACTTTGTACATAAGGGGAGAATGGTAGTGGGTCTCAATTTGGATACAGTACACGCTCTGTCAGTTCTAAGGTTTTCTGTATCAGAACATAGTAAACAGTCTGGTCCTTACCAGGTCTTAAAAGTATTTAAATACTATCTATTCAAGAACCTTGAACCTTGAACCTATAATTGGCAAGCCAATGCAATGTGTGAAAAACTAAGTATACCCCAAGATTCAATAACTGTAGAATCACATTTACCAGCATAATTTGGAGAAACATTTTTCTGTATGACTGTATTGAATCACGGTGGCACGGTGGTTAGCACTGTTGCCGCACAGCAAGAAGGTCCTGAGTTCAATTCCACCAGGCCGGTCTGCGTGGGTTCCCTCCAGGTACTCTGGCTTCCTCCCACCGTCCAAAGACATGCAGCTTGTGGGGATAGGTTAATTGGATAATCCAAATTGCCACTAGGTGTGGATGTGAGTGTGAATGGTTGTCTGTCCTTGTGTGTTAGCCCTGCAACAGACTGGCAAGCTGTCCAGGGTGTACCCCGCCTCTCGCCCTATGACAGCAGGGATTGGCTCCAGCACCCCCCACGACCCTGACAAGGATAAGCGGTAGCGAATGGATGGATGGATGGATGTATCGAATCATTGTGGAGGAATTTTAGCCCACTCTTCTTTGCAATGTTACTTATCTGATTATAGTTTGTTCCCATTCATTTTTGCACCACCACAGGCAAAAGTCTGGACTATTGCAAAGCCTCGATTCTTTTTGTTTTCAGCTACTGTATTGTAGGTTTGCTATTGTCCCGTTTCATGACCTAGTTTAGGCCAACTTTTAGCTGACTGACAAAGTTCATGGGCAACTCAATGACTGCAAGGTGTCCAGGTCCTGTGGCTGCAAAACAAGTCCAAAGCTCAAACAAGCCCCAAATGCACCACCAAAACCCAGTGGATTTAATTAGCAGCACCTCGCTGTTATTTACCCTCTTATTTTTTTATGGAAGCAGTGAGAGTATACTTAGATTTTTACACAGTGTTCCTGCATTTTGTCTTAGTTTTTGTCAAGGTTTAATACGGTATTGATGTTGCATTTACTTAATATTCAGACCCTATGATTCTTCTCTGTTTATTGATTGATTTTTTTTTTAAGTTTCCAGATAGATAAAATGTCAGAATTTCAAATGGTGCAGGGTATTGTTACCTCAAATCAAATACAATTGGTTGTGCGTTTACCAGAAATGATGTTTGCAATGATAATAAATTATTCTACAGTGAAAAAAATACTCTATTATGTATATTCATACCCAAATAACATGAAATGTGTAGTTTACCTCCAACTGTTTTTTGTAAGCGCCACTGTTAGCGTGCTAACATCCTGAATGAAAATTGCTCCCTCTTGATGGCCAAGGAAGGGATGACTGAAGGTGAGAAGTTCATAGTGTTTCACACTATTATGACACCACCTGGGCATTTGTAGAGCACTCCATGTAAAACAATGCACTTATAGACTCAAAATAGCAAGGGTAAGTATGCGACTCGAGACACAGCCTGAGCTTCAGTGTTTCTATTTTACATTTTTAAAATATTTGTTACAAAATTAGATCAAACTCAAAATTATGCAAGTATGCATAACCTCCGTCAGATGTAGCACTTGGTCATAAATTGGCAGAGAGCCATTTTAGACTGGAGGGATACCATGAACATATCGACACTTTCAGGCTGAGTAGACCAAAGAGTGCAAATGTGTAACAATCTACAGCAGTCCAGTGCCAACTCACACTTCTGTCTTTATGTGTAATGTTGGCCAATAGGAACATAATGCTCATCTTAGCTCAGTAATTTATTTAAAGATTTTTATACTGACCATTTTCAGTGTGGTCGTACTGAAGACTCGTTGCATCTTTAAGTTATTGATAATACCTTCAAGCCAATCAAAAATTATTCTTTCATGCAGCGTGAGAGTGAGAATGAAATATTAAACTGTCTTTTCCTCTGACACCCCTCTGACACAGAAAAGACGGTTACGGTTGTCAGTTGCTGCTTGAAACTAATATAGAATATCAAAAACATGCAATAATAACGGCAGAAGGACGTTACAGTAGTTACTGTAGCTGAACTCAAAAAGGGATTCTTTCTTTCACGTGTTATTATACCTAAAAACCAGCTGGGGCACCACAAAGCAGCCCACCCAGCAAGATAGACTTAAATCATAGGGTTTTTTTTCTCTTCCCGGCCTGCAGTCATTCATGATGGATGGAGCAACAAAGTGTGCTCTGCTGTGGGCTTCAGCTGCTCTTAAATGTATGGGCAGGGGGATGGCGAGATGGACAGTAGGCAGAGGGATGAGATGGAAGGACCAGGGGAGATATATGAGAAGAAGGTCGGGGCAAGGTGATAGATGTCTACAACGAGGGGCGAGAGGGATGGCATAGGTGGACCAAGGTGACCAGTGAGAAGTTATACTGTAGGTGGGCTGTGGGGGGTTGCAGTGAGGCTGCGATCCGTCTCTGTCAGGTGGAGGAAAGGCTTTTCTCCCTCAGATAATTCTGAAATTCATCACTGGAGCTAGAGGTAAGGGTTGCTGTGTGTGGATATGTGGAGATGACCCACTGACTACTGACTACATGTTACGCTTTATGGTAGTGATTTATGGCACATACAGAGGCTCGTCTGTCTCATGATGAGCCTGACTTTGTTGACTCACCATGGATGCAGCCAACCCTGAACGCTTAGAAAATGGTTAGAAGAAAGAGAAGAGACATAGAATAATACACATGAAGACACAAAATGCTGAAGATTATGCTACAAGAATAAAATTGTACATTCACTGTAGCATATCGGTCCCTTTGTACATCCAGTAGTTCACCAGGGGGGTTGTGTCCTTTGATGTCCTTAGATTATTCCTGCAGTAAACATGCCATATTTGCTTCTTTTTTCATAGCTTGTCAGCTCAATTATACAGATTGATAATGAAAGAATATGCAGGGTGGTGTGACAGAATTCATCTGAATCAAATATATCGAAAGCTAGAGAATAATTCAAGTACTGAAATCACCCAGACCTGCATTTACTCGGGAACTGAGTTTCATAACAGATTGGGATTTAGTGTTATTACACATTTTATTATGGAAAAGGCCCAGCGGCAGCTCCACCACTTCCTTACTGTAAATTAAAATTCTTTGTAGTAGATCAGATACTATTGAATGTTTTATTGAAAATATTTAAAGGAAATGTAGGAATGGCAATGTCAACTTGTAGGTTGATCTGCTGCTTTGGGCTACACAGATACATCAAAAAGTATTAAGCGGAATTTTCTACAGGCCTTCCTGGTCCCCTGCAGACAAATCATCCTTATTAAAGGCTCCACTGACATTTTCAGTTGTGCCAACTTAAGGTTCCCATTTATGGGCTGAAGTGAAATGTCTTGGCAGCTATTGAAACTTAGTGCAGATGTTTGTGTCTCCTTAATAGGCTACTCTGCTTATGAGGTATACAGTGAAATGAGATCACCAGTTAGAGATTTTCAAGGCGCTTTAAGCTTTGAGATGAAAAGCAGGCTAAGGTCTGGCAAACTCCCTTCACAATTTGCTACTTTCTTAAAACCACAGCTGTTTTTCTCCATTATTTTTTATCTTATTAAGCTCAGAGTGTTCAACTTCAGGTTTCCTAAGTAAATATCACTCAGTTTTGTTCTGCCCCCTCTAGAGCCACAAGAATAGATTTTCCAATATGTAGTAGCATTCAGTAGCACACACCAGGTTCTATATTAATGAACCTGGTGTGTGTAACTCTATTTCTTGAACTTTTAATTCAAAACCATCTTTTCTGAGTTTCTCTGGCTCAGTTATCTAATGACGGTTCAGCTGAAGTAAGTCAAAAAAAAGTGAAAATCTTCAGGATATTTTTAGAGCTTGAGTGCAAATGGGTTACAAGAATTTGTGAAGCCTGCACAGATAAACATTTATAGTACTGCCACACTAGAGAAAAGAGTGGTTTAGTGACCCCTGCATGACCAATATTACTGCAACTGTTGAAGAATTTGTGATCTCATTGTATTTGAGATAGATATTTCAAAGATGGAGACTAGGTCTGCAACCCTTTGCAGTCAGTTCCCGTCTTCAAAGTGGTATTGATTTGTCAAGATGGAAGTGAAACAGCAATAAGACAGACTGAGTCTGCTATCACTTTGTGACTGAATGGGGTCATGTTGGCACTTACATGCAATACAATCACCGCCGTGATAATATGGTGATTTAAGGGCAAGATGACATAGGTGCTTAGCAACCTTGTTTTTATATAAGATACAAGCAGAACACAAGCAGTTGGCAACCAGCTGAGTGGTCCCCTATTGCAAAGAGACGCATCGCAGACGAGTTGGGCCCATCAGCACAGACTGACTGATTGATTGCAATGTGTTGGCAGTTTGTGCCTATAAAGTGGATGGCAATTATTTTCAAACCTTTAGCAATCTGCACGAGAATGATTGCAGTCACTCTAAGTTGATCCACGACTAACTGATTACCTCCCATCAGTCGTTCTGTGCTGTTGCCTTGTGATTAAAAATCCCAGAGGCTGAAAGTGTTACACGTAGCTGCAACTACCGGCAATTGACTACCAAAAGTGAAAAAAATCACTGTATTCCTAGGACAACTAGTCACAACCAGTGATATTTTTTTTACTGAGCTATTGAAGCAACAGCACATGAAAGATGATGAGGAGTAAGGATGTATGTGATGCTGTAGCAAAAGAAGACAAAAGAAAATAATGGAAAAGTTCACATGATGGTTACACCGCAAGGGAAAGCATTAGGTACACGAGTGAAAAGGATGTCCAGCTGCTTCCCACCATTATTTTGTGTGACCACTGGGAGAATATGATTTTTTTCACCCTTCATATCACCTAAATATTAAAGTAAAATAATAGTGCATGCCGTTGAAATAAGCATCACATCAGTTATCTTAATGTTACACATTAGTGGTCTGTTATTCTCAGGAAAGTAAAAGTCTTGTACAGTAGGCAGTCAGTTTCAATGAATACACTCAGAACTGAAATTACAAGATGAGGAATGAATTTCTTGAGTTATTCTGACAAAGTATGTAAACATTTAAAATTAGAAAGGCTAAACAGAACGTTTCACTTTGGCGTGAAGAACTTCTTCGCCGACTCAAAAACACGTTTTTTCACACATGAATTCATGGTTTTGGGTGAGCCTGGTGGCTTTTTTGGGAGGTTAACCATAGTGTTTTGACACAAGTATGAGCTGTTTTGGGAAAATTTATCTTCCAAGCTGTGAATCTGACAAATGTGCCAAAGCGGTTGAGAAAAGCTGTCACGTTAACGTGCTAAACTAAAAGAGCCAACATGGTAAATAGTATCACTGCTGCAAATCAGCCTGTTTGCACTTTCATTGTGTGCATTAACATGAAAGCATTACTGTCTAACTCACAGCACTGCTGTCTCTAAGCAGAGCTCTGCACAGTCATTAGGAAGGATACTGACTCATAGCTTCAGGTGTCCAGTCATTTATCAAAAATGTAAAGGTGTAAAGTGTCTTTAATCACAGTTATGGAAGTGCTGGCAAACCACTGCACCGCTTATATCAAACAAACACTTTATTTGTGATTACTTTGTGTGAATAGCACTGAAAGACAACAACAACAATCATATAGCTTTCATACATTTACAGTGAATTCATATGCATCAATTGTTTGTTGAGACATACGTGAAGTATTTCGAAATGGACCAGAATATTTTTGAGGCTAGAGAAAACACGAAAGGGACTGAAGGGCGGGGAGCAAGAGGAGCAAAATGTTTGTGGCGAGGGAAAGGAGAAAATTTTAGAAAAGACAGAGCACAGGTTGCATGTAAGAGAAAAGGGCAGCAAGTAAAGGATGGAAAGAGGAGATGGCATTAGTGGAGAGGAGAATGGAATGGATGGGGGAGCCAGAGGGGAGTTTTGTACCGAGGAACACTATCATAATTGTCACATTTGATCAGGGAGGAACTCTAGTTCACTTCATGGACCACTGCTTTTTTCCAAGCTCCCACCCCTCTGAGGATTCACTAGGCCAAGCATTAGACAAACACACACAAACAAGCATAAGTACCCCCAAGTTTTTATTTGCCATTCGTGTTTATGGCTGCGGACGAAAATAAACATGTGCAAGCATACACTTCACTAAAGGTCTTAAATGCACATAGGCAGAGTTACAGATTTGAGAAAACATAAGAAGCTGAAATAAAAAAGTTTCACGTTGGCAGAACGACACTCTGCTCTCTCTTGATTCGAAATGCGGTACGGTGACATGAGGGTTGCTGAACTGTAGCAATTAAAAGTCTGAATGGATGAGACGTTTGGTAAAAACATGATTTTGTCTGTGTTGTGTTTTGATTCGAGTTGGTGTAGAAGCAATCTTCAGAGAGAAGGATAGAGGAGGAGGTTGGGGGGGGGTGCATAAACCCTAAAGGCAAGTAATAAGTATGGACATTTAAACAGCTGGTGCTTCACAGACACGAAGTAGGTCCTGGGGCGATACTATCCACCTCAAGTGAAATTCAAGTTTGAAAAAGGAGGTTTAGCTTGTTGTCAGAGAAACTGAGACTGAATTGGGTTCACAAATTTCCCTGAATGTAGCAACATTAAAAAAACAAAAGGAAGGCGGAGAAACTGTAGGAACAAAGTGTGCTAAACTCTGAAGCTCTGGCCTGCCCTTAACTCTCTCTGATTCTTGGGATACAAATCAAACTGTATTGTTCTGGGCCTATTTAGCCTCAACAAAATTAATCAACACATGCCAAACAATTTTCTGGCACGGCATGCATTTTAAAATTACAGAGAGGATGAGTAGAAAATTACAGTTGTCCTGATTAGGGAGCCAATGATGGAGATGTGGGTACGCCTTTTGGCTTTTTTCTTTTCTTTTAATGTGTTAAGGTTGTGCTCTCAGAAAGAAATATGTACATTCCATATATGCACACACTAAGTCTTGCAGCTGCCACAAAGGAAAATGCTCGTTTCATTGGTGCGTTTTATTTCTTAAATAATAGAAAAATGCAAGTGAGGTGAGGTTGGCGTTTATTTGCAAAAGTCAATACTCTGTATTTAAACACAAAAGCATGTGGTCTTCTCAAATTAGCTTCTTGACGTTGCAATCCTCCCTAGAATGTTTCTGGCAGTAGATTTTTCCATAGTGTCTATAGTGAAACGCACCCCCTGTCACACCAAATGTCAGATAATCAGGTCAAAGAACACATAGAACATGTAAACTATACAGTTGCATGAACAATAAAAAGCCTGGTCTGGCTGTTTTCTGAAGTATCACCACAGCTCAGCTTCAGGGCTGTTAAATTGTGATCACAGCTTTACATCTCTGACTTAAAGCTCAGAAAAGTTGTGAAAATGTTAAAAAAAAAAGATTTTTGACATCCAACAAAGATTTTAGAAGGTTTTGGTACCTTTTCACTTTGCTTGCAGAAGAAGAGCCCAGAGTTAAATTTATATTTACTCACTGTTTTCTGTGAGAGCACTATTCTGTTTCCTTGCTATAGCATTGTTGTGTGTGTCTGTGTGCAGGTGAACGTGTGTGTGTGTGTGTGTGTGTGTGTGTGTGTGTGTGTGTGTGTGTGTGTGTGTGTGTGTGTTTGAGTGTTTTCACTAAAAGCGTCTCGAAACTTCCATGAGCTCTCCATGGTGCTGAAATTGCAGCCAACTTCGCAAACTCAGAAGTCCCTTCCATCATCCAGCGTCCATTATGTCATTATTTCAGCTTTCAGTTCACTGTTTACTTTAAATAACAAGGTCATTATTTGGCAGTAAAACCAGGCTGCAATATTAAGTGTTGACATTCATTTATTTCTATGATCTGATATTACTGTTGGCCAGACATTTCTGTGGGCTTTAGAGTCCCACAATGGTAATGGTTGTTAAAGCCAGCCCGAGTTCTGCAAGAGGACAGTGGAATCAGAATTCAATAATAATAGTGAATCTAATTTCCAACAAATCAAATATGATAAAGTGGGGCATGGCGCAGGTAGGAGGGGATCAGATAAATAACATGCAAAGAAAGTTTATTATGTAAATTAAAAACAAAAAAAGATTTTGTATTTTTATGTGTTGAAATGTTGTTGAATGTTGTTTCTCCATCCATTAGAAACGTCATTTCCTCCATATTCATACACATAAAATGATAAATGAGGCTGTGAACCTTTAATGAATAATCCCCTCTGGAAGAACCTTCAGAACACAGATAAGGATTATGCTGCAATTTTTATAGATGTAAGTTCTACTAACGTGAAGCTTTGTGGCTCAGAGCATGACCTTTTCATGGGGATTTAATAGACAACACAATTTCTCAGTTAAAGCTTCACAGAAACAGATATCACATGCAAGAGTTTGTTTTTGTTTTTTTTGTTTTGAATATTCAAATGAATGATAATGTGTGAAAACACAAAATGGCACACATAGATGGCACACAATCAAACAACAGGCCATGTATAGTATTATACTGTACCTGTTCCCATTTGCTTTGCATTTTGTACTAAAGTACAAAAACACCTGCCAGACACCACAATTTTACAATGAAGGCAAGCATTTATAGTCCCAAGAATGATTATTTTATCTCTGTCAAGAATATTGACGCAAAATAGGTTGTTGCAGTCAATAAAAAAATGTTCCCATCCTTGTGATGCTTTTATTCTAAGCTGCTGCCTTAACAGAAAATGATGTATCGAGACGTGAGGATGGCAAGGTCGACTAATGTGTGAGTTGTGTGAACAATGTGCATGTGCCCTTCTGAGCCTTTGCTCTGTAGGAAGAACTAAAGTCAGTCATTTGCCTTTTACTAGAAGAGTTAACCTTATCTGAATCCATTTTAACTACTTATATATATATATATATATATAGATAGATAGATAAATGGCCTACATTTGTATAGCGCTTTACTCAGTCCCTAAGGACCCCAAAGCGCTTTACACTACATTCAGTCATTCACCCATTCACATTGTAGCCACAGCTGCCCTGGGGCGCACTGACAGAGGCGAGGCTGCCGGACACTGGCGCCACCACCAGTAGGCAAACATGGGGTTAGTATCTTGCTAAGGATACTTAGGAGGCAGCCTGGGATCGAACCACCAACCTTCTGATTAGTGGCTGACCTGCTCTGCCACCTGAGCTACAGCCACCACCATGCAGATAGATGCATACACAGCTGCAGAATTAGTTATGATGGCATTCTGTAATTCTAATAAATGAGAATGATTATATCAGTCATAGGCAGTGCCGTCATTTGATCTCCTTTGTGCTTTCATTTGGTCCAATTCAAGAGCCCATAAATTTAATTCTCGGCGGAATCCTCTCAGGCAACAAAAGGGGGGAAGCAAAAAATCTTCATAGAAAGCATAAGAGCTCTGAGAGTGGAGGAATTTAGGACTAACAGATCAGTTCACACTTGTACATCCAGACATACCCCCCCCCCAGTTTTCCTTTGATAAAGCTGCTAAATACAGACACATGCATTCTGTCCTCACATTTAATGAATACAGACTCATTTCATTTTTAATAGCGCGATATTAGTGTCACCACAAAAAAATCATTATTTCCCAATTAAAAATGAATCTGCGTAATGCAATTCAGGAATCTGACGTAATGCCCCCAAGTCTTGTGGCAAGTGAGTGCCAAATTTCCAAAGGAAAATTTGCTCTAGAAACCCGACCGCCCACTGTGTCACAAAAAGGTGGATGAACAGAGAAAACGGAGCGTTACTCTAAAGGCAAATTTATGAACTTGCAGCAGCTGAACAATTTGTGGTTAATATTCAAGCTCTGACATGCTGTAATCTGCTAGACATAGTTCTGTGATAGCTTTTATTTTTCTCCCTGTCATTTGCAGCTCCGTTCAAACGGGCCCAGTGGTGAGCAATTTTCAGATCCGAGCTGTGAAAGTAAAGCGGTTCACATTTGTCTTCAGAGCCATGTGGTTCGTTATTACTCCTGACCTTCTCTCTGTTTGTCCACAGATGTCACACCTTGATATTGACTGTTACATAAAATAAAAGTGGAAAAAAAGGATTCATGAAAGGTTGGACTGTTTTTGGCTTGGTTGCATTATAACCGATTCAATCATTCAAATATGGCCAAACTGCATAACTATATCTGTCTGCAAGTGAAGCTGCACCCCAACGGCCTTTCCTCCAAAACCAAGTTGTCCAGACGCAGTGTCGGGAAGGTTACTTTTAAAATGTATTCCACTACAGATTACAGAATACATGCCCTAAAACGTATTCTGTAACGTATTCCGTTACGTTACTCAATGAGAGTAACGTATTCTGAATACGTTGGATTACTTAACATATTATCATGCATTTTATAACTACGTGAATGTACTATTGCTGTGTGATTTATTACTATTACTGAAGGTCCGCGACTCCGAACCGTAGTAAAGGGACCTCTGACTAATACGTCGGTTCTGTGTCAGGCTCGTAGCCGAAAAATAGCTTTACTTTGTTGTCTGGGTCAAGTCTGCTTGCGAGAGACAGAGAGAGGCGTTGAAAGGCTGCTGCAATGGAACTTATTGTTTCGGAGGAAAACACGAACAAAGCGTACAGTCGAGTTTTAATAGCTTACTTACAACTGGGCTCGTCAGGCACTCTTCTTGGCTGCAGTGGTTATTATTATATTTACATGCTTCCAGCTCCCGTTTTTGCTCGATGACAGCTCGTACTTTTCCACTCTCCTTTTTCTCCCACCTCACGCTCACAGACACATAACGGGTATGGCAGTCCATTCTCACTGCTGCACGGACTACACTGCCCATGAGGCAACATTCTGCACTCTCCAGTCTCTAATCACATCATGTAAACTGCAGAGGACACTTCTATACACAAAACCACAAAACAGCAAACAACACAAAATGGAAATATTAAAAGAGTGTGTTTTTCTGTTGTTTATGTGATAGCCTTTTAGTTCCAGTATTGCAAGACTGGTTACAAACAAAAAAGTGATCGTGCTAAATCTATTCAGTGTTTTACAACATGTGAAACAGAAGGCATGAAGAGGTAACAAGGGTGTTGCATGTGGACTTAGCTGTGCAGTGTGTGGTTTTGCAGTAAAAGCTGCAAGTGCAGAGCAAATTTAGCAGAAATAACTGTTAACTGATCATCTCTGACTGTTTTTTGTTTGTTTCTTTTTGTTCCTGATCACGTGGGAGATGTTGCAGAAATATCAGTGAAAAATAAGTGTGAACTGTTACAAGCCAGAGAATTGTCTCAGCTTTATAAATATGGAGAATTATCCTTTTTTTTTTTTTTAAAACTATGAATTTGAATAAATCTGGGCCCGTGCACATGCTGTATTTGGAAGCTGCGCGTGCTGACGTCATTACGGGTGATGCTACTGAGGCTAGGACGAGCAGGAAGGAGGGGAGAGAGAAGGGGGGGCGGGGGTGTTCCGCCGTGAACGCGCTTCGGATCCCCGGCGGAGGGCAGCGAGGGCGCGCATCTCTGTCCTCCGCTTGTGAAGCGACTGCAGGGGAGCCAGATGCCCGACTGTGAGCCGCTGCCTGTGGATACCCATCCTAAATGCCAGAGCAGGCAAGACTCGCAGACACGCTTTACTCCGTGACGGAGAAGAGGAGAGAATAGAGGCAGTTAAAGGAGTAAAAATTGTGTTTTGTTTTGTTTTGTTTTTTAATTTTCCATTTCTCCCCCCCGCCCCTCTCTTGTTTTTGCCCCTACTCGCTCTCCCAGCTTCAACCAAAAGAAGAGCTTCCTTGGACTTGGAGTACCGAGCATCAGTTGAAAATAAAGCCGCTATCCCACTCTGCCCCTGCTATTGCGGCGCTGTTAACTGTGAGCGCGTCCCCACACTGCTTTGGAATATACGCGTAAAACCATGGAGATTATATGACGTGGATTTATTTATTTTTTTAATACTACTATTATTATTATTTTAAATTTTCTAACAAAACTGGACACCTACAATAACGAAGTCCTTCTTCTTTCATTTCACCATCGCATTATTATTTTTTGCGTTGTTCTGTTCTGTTCTTTCATTTGATCTGTGGATGCTTTTTCTTTTAAATTGATCATTATTATTTCATGTCCGTAGCTATTCTTCTTTCTTTTTAATTGATCGAATCATTGATTTGTTTTCCACACTTATTGTTTCTGGGCTTGATTCGGACACGCCAAAGTGGGATGCCTCGCGGAGAACATTTGTTGGAAGAAGATTCCGCGCGGCTGCGAGGGTGAATGAATGATAGTATCCCCTCTCAGTCTGAGACGTGCCATGGATGGGAAACTTAATTTGTATCAGCGGAACCGATCGGGGAATAGCCGTCGCATCAAATAACTGCTGCTGACAGCGATCAGGTAACATGCTTTACCCACACAACTCAAAGCTTTTTTGAAAAAAAAAAAAAAGGGGGGGGGGGGGGGGGGATACTGTTTCTTTGCGCCATCCACACTGCCGGTTTGTCTATTTATTTCATTCATGTCATCCATGCTGTGTGGAAGTCCGATTTTAATGACGCATATAGTCTAACGTTCAGGCTGCAGTACAGTTATTTTTCGCCCGTCCGGGGCAGTTTCACAAGATTGAGCTGTATGGACAGTTATCAGTGTTGGGTGGGGGGTGGGAAGGGGGGGGGGGGGGGGTTATGTGATCCGTGGACCTGAGCGAAAGTAGCGGTCACAGTAGGGAAAAAAAATCCCCAAACACGCCTGAGCCGTTGAGTTAGATCCCATTAATAGAACTCTGCTTGAAAGCACAATCCTCCCTGAATGCCGAATCCCTCAGTGGGAGACGCTGAGAACTGTAAGTCTGTCTTTAAAACCCGCTGTCAGACCTGTAACTTTCCGCAGTGGCCGAAAGAAACACACACTTGCACAGAGAGCACCGTGGGCACGTACCCCGCACAGGCAATTTTATTTCCAGCTTGCAACACACTGGTTCGCCTCTCGCTTTATTGATGCAGTCTCATCAGCACAACCCTGCATTCAACACCTCAACAAAAGAAAGAAGCGGTTTCTTTTGTGTGTGTGTGTGTGTGTGTGTGTGTTGGGGGGGGGGACGATGTCATTCTTAATTTAGATAAAGGTCCACACACCAGACCTCTTCCCACGTGCGGATCTCTCCTCGACGTTTCCACGAAAGGTTTAGGGATGCTTGCAACGATCGTCGGCCGGTCGCAGTATCTATATCTTTATGATCGAGGTACTGATGCTGAGCCCCTACCACCACCACCCCCCAGCGAGCGCTCTGCGCCTGGGTGAGTGGGTGCCTTCTCCGATTGAATGTTAAAGAGCCAGGATGTACTAAAGACGCCACTGATCGTGGGATTGAATAACCGAGGAGGGAGGGGGGGCTAACATCCGTACTGGCATCACAGCACGCAACAGAAAGCCCTTTGAACGCTTGCTTGATGAAACTCCTGGGTCTGATTATTTGATGGGGTGGGTGAAAAATGCATTCGTGGGCACCTCTTTGACTGTGCCGTGCGTCTGCCGCAGTGCCTCTCTCGGTCTAAGTCGGTGCTGTTTTCAGTGAAATAAGTGTGCCAGGGTTTAGTCGGAGAAAACGGCCCCACAGATGCCCCCCCTCCCACATTCGGTAGTGAGCAGGTGGCTCCGGTGACGCTGAGCGGGGATGACAAACGGGACGCGACAACGGGAGCGCAGAGGAGCCTCCGAGCTCTGCTCCCGTCTCTCTTATTTTCTACCCATCTGTTGAGCATGCATTGTGAGCGCTCTCTTCGCTCTCCACCTCAAACCCCGCATTTCCTGCCATTGGATCCTCTTTAATTTATGGAGTGTAGCACACGTGTTAGCGGCGATCTCGATTATTTTGCTTCCCCAAGTCGCCATCTGTGCGCCGTGTTAAACAATTCCCTCCATTGTTTTTTTGTTTTGTTTTGTTTTTTACTTTTTCCCCCACTGAGCCGAGACAAACTCTTGCTACGGTAGCCGGTGGGTGAACTGGTACATGCTACTTAACAGCGACAATGATTCATGTCTCTTTGGTTCTTGGCATCATTTAGAATCTGGATTAACAGGTCAGACATAGCCAGCAGTATCTCTGTCTTTCTGCTATGGGAGCTTGGTAATCATGTAATGGATTTGTTAGCGCAGGGAATCACTCTAAAACTTTACAGTAGGGGATACTGGATCTTCATTTGAAGAACCGTGTATGCTGCTGCTCTGCTTCCACCCTGTAAGTAGAGAGCAGTAAATAAGCACAAACTAGCTTCTTGTTTAATTTAAAGTCAGTGCTGCTACAATTGGTTATGGCTGATGTTGTCACCAATGGCAGTAGGCCTAGTAGGGCTGCTTTTAACCCAGATGAGCAACTCACAAATCATGGTTGATGCCCATCCTTTTTTTTAAACCCCAGCTGGTTAGAGGATAGGAGGATAGCAAAGCCAAACCTTCTAAACCTGCTTATATTTATTAAATTTGTTGTTGTTTTTTCCACTGAGCACCATAAAATTTCCTAAGTAAAGCACTATACAAATACAGGCCGTTTACCATTTACTTTTGATGGAAACTATAAAACAAGATATTCTTTGGATTATCCAGAGGGATTAAACTTCTGGAAGCAGATGTTGCTGTTTTCATTGTAATCTTTGCATTACCGTGAGCACCACAACAACAACAATAATGACAACTCCACCCCCAAAGAAACAAACAAAAAAAACCATTAAAACAAGCTGGCAACTCTCTGGGCTGGGAGGAGGCATAACTTTAATCCTGCTCAAATAAAAGTAAAGCCAACCCACTTACCACAGTAGTGACTGATAAAAATAAATTTAGAGAGCAGCAGAAATAAGACTGAGAAATGGTTACTTTAGTTAGAGTAAATGTCTGAGGTATATATTGAACTTTAAAGTATTCGGCCATGAAAGAGTTTTATATTCAATCATACCAGTATCTTAGTTTCCTTGGAATCAAAACATATTCTTTACATCAGCACAACCTTTGTGATCATTTAGAATTCAGTGTCTAATTTATCATAAAAGTGCATGAGTTTTTTTCCATCTAAAATATTGAGTTTAGTTATGGAAGTTATGCAATAGCCATGATGTGCAGTGTATGCAATTTGCAGAACCTTTTCATGACTGGTTCAGCATCTCTTTGGCATCTCACTGTGTTTTCTAATGTTTTTGAGCTGTGTTGCTCAACAAGCAGCGTCTACACTCAGAGTTTCTCCGTCCCTTGCCAGACTGGTCAAGGCTGCTGCCCATGACAATCTCCAGAGTATCCTCTAGCTCTTTCAGGAAGAGCCTCCTTATGCAGAGCATCATCCAGGCTGGATTTTCCCATTCGTGCCCAGATCCGAAATGAGATCAAGTGTTTCATTCACAACAGCAGTGCAGCATGCTTGCAAATTTTAGCTCAAGCAAGGTGTAAATTGGTTCCCGGGAGGACAGAAATGGGGAATCTGAGAGATAATCACTTGTTGCGAGATTAAGAGTGTGGTTGCAGAATACTTCTCACTCTAAAAAGGAATGTAAATAATGTAAAGCCTTATAGTTAATATTAGTGAGAAATCATTAGCTTTACATCCTTGGCAATTACCTGTGGAGGGTGCCTTTAAAGCCTTATGGTCAAGCAGCAGAGAAGAAGAACCACTCTTTATTGGAAAATAAAATTATGAAACGGCCAATTTTGACCAAAGTGCAACAGGGAGGTTAAGCAGAACAGAGAAACGAGACGGCAAGTAATTACCGCGCCATCACTGAATGATCAACCCAGCAGCTGCTGGAAAGGCAACACAAATGACAGCGCGACGCATATCAGCTGAAGACGTATGAAAACCACCCAGCTCTGTGGCAGTTTTATAAGACCTGCAAATGTGATACTAATAACATCTTCAATATCCACCCACATGTCATGCACTAACGCTGGCAGCACTAAATCCACCCCCCCCCCCCACCTCACCCCAACCCACCTGCCACCCCCCTCATTTTCTCACACGCACACACAGTCACTGCACACTGTAACCTCTCTCTCACCTATCTGTCTCCACGTTTCACGTCTCACTTTTGCTCAAATGACTCGGATAGGCAAGCGTTCAAGAGCATACATCAAAACCAACAAACACACACACAGTATGAAAACTGATGGTGGCACGTCAAGCTGTGTGTGCATGCTGTTTAAATAGTACATATGGACTAGGGGGCCACACGACAGCTTGATCTTTCCTGGATCACTGCACCCTGGCTGAGCCATTGTTCCTCTGACACCCCCCTTACATACACAAACACACGTTCCCTCTCCTGCGCCGGCCTTTCCCTAACGAGCTTCCTGTTCTGTTCTCCTCCTTCCACCATTCCTCCTTATGTTCTAGCCCTATCCATCCATTGTACCGTTTCTCTAATTGACTACCGGGGTCCTTATTACCTCTCTGGATCTGTACAGTTAGGCTGGGATTGATAGAAGAGGACAGCTGTGCCCAGCTTCAAAATTCTATAGCAGTACAGTCATATTCACTTGTTAAGTAACGCACCAATATCCAGGCTGAAGACTTTTTTTAATCGTGCCATGTAGAAACCGCTGTCAGCTCCCTGCAAATCAGTCATCATCAGCTCAGGCCATTGCTCAGCAAGGGAGAAAGGGCTAATGAGGAGAAAAAACCCAAGAAATAATCATAAAATGTATAGAATGGGCTCAAGAGTCGGTCGGAGAGATAACCAGAGTAAGTTGCTCAGGAAGAACTGGGGGGAAAAAGGAGATGAAGCAGTCTGCATCTGCTTTCTTTGCCTCCTCGTCCTTCTCCTCCACGTCACACATCGTACACTCCTACTTCGAGTGCTCTGCCATGCTCCATTTGGAGTCACAGATGCCTCTGTCACTGGGGCAGCATTCGTTTGGCGCAGCCCCTGGGTGACTGTGTCAATATTTGTAGTGAGTGCCATTTTGGTTTGGGGCGCCTCTATAAGCATGACTGGGCTTGGGCGAGGCTAAAGCTAAAGGAAAATCAACAGGAAGCCAAAAAGAAAAGAAAAAACAGGCCCTATAGACTCACTACATACAATTAATTAAGCCTTTTGGCAGGGAAAAGCTAAAGGATGGGCCTCCTTGGGAACAGATAGGTAGGTTTGGGTTGGGGGGGCTGTAAAAAAACCCCAAAACAAATTAATTGCCTTGAATCGCTGAGATAATTCACATCTCTGATTAATATTGATCGCACAAGGGATAAGAAACTGCCACAATACGACCGCAGAGAACAGTTAATTTGCTGAGATTCCGTGTTAGTAACTCTTTGTGCAAAGATGAAAAAGGAATCTTTGCAGGGCAGTGACTGCACAATTTGAGGTTCTTACTTGGTGCTCATTAAGCTGTGTGTTTGTGACTAACTGCTTCCCAACAGTAATATTTGCCTTTTTATGTAATGTTTTTTTCATAATGTGTGGCCCTTGGGATGGAGAAAGAGCAAGAGCTGGCAGATCGTATTGATTCAGAGCATCTAAAGCTGCAGTTTTATAGCGCTTTACAGGAGGGCCTGCAAGGATTTCCTCAAGTTCATGATTGCTTTTACTCAGCATCATACATCACAAATCTCTTTTTTTTTTTCCATCCCGACCCACCTCTGCAACCCTGTTACAGCCCTCCATTTGTCTCCCTCTCCTTGTCTTTGCAACATTACCATGCAGACACTTCAACACACCTTCTTTTAACCTTTTACTTACCTGTATTATGTAATGTGAAATGTCTAAGTCACCATTTTTCAAAGAAATGTACACACACACACACACAAAGTGGCTGCCCTTTGCAGCTCACACACAGAGGGGGTCTAGTTCCACTGCGTAACTCAGCGTTCAGAGGGCGCAGACTCCTCTGCCCCAGCACATTGGCCTCATCATCAGCAGAGTGGCTCTCTGTTGCACCCATCCCCCCCTCCGTTCCTGCTCTATACAGGGGAGGATACTTTGTGTTTGCAAGCCAACAAGTCGAATGCTCTGCTCTGCCGGAGCAGAAGAAAAGAGCCTTGGTATTGTGGGATCTGATGTGTTAATGTGTGCCAACCTGCTCTACCTCTGGAGCCACAGCCATACAGTTAATATATTTGTGTCAAGGTGTTGATTTGTACAGAATTTCTTGATGCAAAGAATGCTTCCTATATTTCCTACCTCTTAGTAGCTCAAAGAAATGGTTCTTGAAGTGAGATGTGGGGATCCTCATAGGGCCTCATTAAGTTGCAACTATGGACCAAAATTTGTCCTCAGGTGCTAGCAAACAAATCCAGTCAATGCATTAATGCTGTTAAACTAAGTCCACATATATTATCTGTAAAGTCAAAGTCAATTTAAATGTATGTCACTTTTAACAAAATTAAAATTTAAATGTGTTTCTGTTTTCATGAAAGTTCTGAAATAACTAGACTAAAAAGCTTTAGTGGACATATTTTTGAGCAGCTCCTTGAATCTTTTTTTCCTCTGTAAGGTTCTCCAGCCACAGATTTGAGAACTGCTGTTCCAAAAAAACGGTGATTGAAATCTCTTATCTGAATAGTCATATCTTATAAAATACTTTTTTTTTATTTGCTCCTGCTGAGAAAAAAAATCTGACAGACATTCAGCGCTAACACGCTGTGATTTTATACGTTGCCACTTTTCATGTTTCATTAGTCCTGTGCAAGGGCCGTTTGCTGCATGTGTGATTATGCATGAGACGTGTCAGTGTGCATGTGTGCGTCTGTGTGAGTGCACAGAGCACCTCCTCAGGTTCCAGTGGCTTGTCAAAGCTGCAGCTTGTGCATTTTTGGAGGAAGCAAAGTGGACAGGTGGAATTCCAGCCCAGCGGCAAGCTGGATAGACTCACGCTGTGACAGGTGTGGGCATTGACAGGGCAGAGTTGCCATCGAGATGATTAGCCGAATCCCAGTGGTATGGACCCATCATCGTGTTTTCCATTCATGTTAAAATGTTAAAATGGAGCCTAATCGAGGGTGATAGTGCGTCTCTTTGTGAGTTTGCAATGCAAAGATAGAGGAATGATTAAGCGAGAGAGAGAGAGGGAGAGAACTAATTCTGCTATGATCTAAAAGATATGCACAAGGTGTCCTGTGGTGTTGGTGATGTGCTGCATCAGGTGTATGATAATGGTGAGATCGGTCTTTTACTTCCATCTTATCACAAATGTATGACTGAAAAGATCTCCCCTGGTGCCACATATAAATGCATTCAACTTTGTTTTGCTTTTGTTTTGTTTTGGGGGGGTTTATGCGTGAGGTTACTGTGAATGAGCAACTTAATCTAAACCTAACCAAACAGCTTTTGGTACCTTACCTAGCAAGCAACTGCTAAAGTACAAAGCAAATGAAGACAAAACAGGGCAAGGGTGGAAACACAAAGCTGAACAGAACTTGAACCACGGTCTTCTAGCCGATTCAGCGCTTTCCAACCTCCAGAACCAGACTTTGTCGTTCCTATCTCTTTGCCTCTATGCCTGATGCTGGAGGGCAGCCAATGCATGTCTCTAAGACATATGACAGAGCATAAGTCATATGTCATTAAAGAAAAAAAACTGAGTCGCAAGTGGTGGAATCTTGTGAAAAAGCAATTCTGCAATATAATACAACACCTAAATCTAAACTGTCATCACCGATGTAACATACACAGAAACACCAGCCTTACAGGGAGTGCAGAATTATTAGGCAAATGAGTATTTTGTCCACATCATCCTCTTCATGCATGTTGTCTTACTCCAAGCTGTATAGGCTCGAACGCCTACTACCAATTAAGCATATTAGGTGATGTGCATCTCTGTAATGAGAAGGGGTGTGGTCTAATGACATCAACACCCTATATCAGGTGTGCATAATTATTAGGCAACGTCCTTTCCTTTGGCAAAATGGGTCAAAAGAAGGACTTGGCAGGCTCAGAAAAGTCAAAAATAGTGAGATATCTTGCAGAGGGATGCAGCAGTCTCAAAATTGCAAAGCTTCTGAAGCGTGATCATCGAACAATCAAGCGTTTCATTCAAAATAGTCAACAGGGTCGCAAGAAGTGTGTGGAAAAACCAAGGCACAAAATAACTGCCCATGAACTGAGAAAAGTCAAGCGTGCAGCTGCCAAGATGCCACTTGCCACCAGTTTGGCCATATTTCAGAGCTGCAACATCACTGGAGTGCCCAAAAGCACAAGGTGTGCAATACTCAGAGACATGGCCAAGGTAAGAAAGGCTGAAAGACGACCACCACTGAACAAGACACACAAGCTGAAACGTCAAGACTGGGCCAAGAAATATCTTAAGACTGGTTTTTCTAAGGTTTTATGGACTGATGAAATGAGAGTGAGTCTTGATGGGCCAGATGGATGGGCCCGTGGCTGGATTGGTAAAGGGCAGAGAGCTCCAGTCCGACTCAGACGCCAGCAAGGTGGAGGTGGAGTACTGGTTTGGGCTGGTATCATCAAAGATGAGCTTGTGGGGCCTTTTCGGGTTGAGGATGGAGTCAAGCTCAACTCCCAGTCCTACTGCCAGTTTCTGGAAGACTCCTTCTTCAAGCAGTGGTACAGGAAGAAGTCTGCATCCTTCAAGAAAAACATGATTTTCATGCAGGACAATGCTCCATCACACGCGTCCAAGTACTCCACAATGTGGCTGGCAAGAAAGGGTATAAAAGAAGAAAAACTAATGACATGGCCTCCTTGTTCACCTGATCTGAACCCCATTGAGAACCTGTGGTCCATCATCAAATGTGAGATTTACAAGGAGGGAAAACAGTACACCTCTCTGAACAGTGTCTGGGAGGCTGTGGTTGCTGCTGCACGCAATGTTGATGGTGAACAGATCAAAACACTGACAGAATCCATGGATGGCAGGCTTTTGAGTGTCCTTGCAAAGAAAGGTGGCTATATTGGTCGCTGATTTGTTTTTGTTTTGTTTTTGAATGTCAGAAATGTATATTTGTGAATGTGGAGATGTTATATTGGTGTCACTGGTAAAAATAAATAATTGAAATGGGTATATATTTGTTTTTTGTTAAGTTGCCTAATAATTATGCACAGTAATAGTCACCTGCACACACAGATATCCCCCTAAAATAGCTAAAACTAAAAAAAAACTAAAAACTACTTCCAAAAATATTCAGCTTTGATATAAGTGAGTTTTTTGGGTTCATTGAGAACATGGTTGTTGTTCAATAATAAAATTATTCCTCAAAAATACAACTTGCCTAATAATTCTGCACTCCCTGTATTTTTAGTCCACGCTGTTATTATACCCTGCAAAGTCTAAAATATTCTTCTACTTGTTGCACATAGATTTATAGTCTCCGTCATAAATTTACTGTGTCTAATTTAATTTTAGATATTTCATTACTTTGAGTTGTTTTTTTTTTAACTGCCTTTAACTTAAAAGTAAATTGCTTGCACTCGTAGCCCCAAAGCTCAGAGCTCAAAGCAGTCAAAGTTTCCAAAATCTTCTCATCTTATATAATGAGATGTGAGGTTTGCCAGTTTTTATTTGGAAGGCATTAACATCAATTGGACTAATAAGCACATTTTAATATTTCACATAAAAATATTCTTTATGACCAGATCGCTTTTCTATTTTTGACTGCTTTTGAGTCTGTATTCACCTCTCCCCAATTCTAGATATGGTGGACTCCAGTCATGCCCCCAGTGCATTCCATTGGTATATTCCAAGTGATAAGAGACCTGCTTGAGGTGACATTACACAGAATATATGTAATAGCTCCTGCCAGTTTTCATCTACTTCACCAGAATTTCAATCTCGGACTCATATAGAGGTCTTACAGGTTATATAAGTGGTGCAGAGTGGCAGTGAGTGGGGTGATGTGATTTTGTGCAGTGGAGTACCTTTTGGGGAGGCTTTGGCTTTCTAAGCGCATTTGGTTTTTCTTGTGATTTGCTTTGTCTTTTGGCCACTTACATCAAGTGTGCATGTCCCAAAATGGCAGTACAGACGCTAAAACAGCAGAAAGTGACTGTGTTTGTGACGCTTGTTTGTGACAGTTCAGACTGACTAAATCCAGGCTTTACAAGGAGCTCCTGTTGTTTCTCTCATTTCCCTTCAGACCTGCATCTTTTGTCGCTGTCTCTGCACATTCATCTTGTGGAGTCAGATACTACTTTACAGCTTGGGGTAACTACAAAATTGTGCTCAAGTTAAAACATGTTCACCCTGAGTTGACAAGTCTTTGTTTCAGGTTTGTTGACTTTGTGCGCTTTTGTGTTGCCTTTAAATTTCACTTTGTGTTGTATAACACAGCTGAAGTGCGGCATTGTTTGCCTTGGCGAGAACTGAAGCAACTTTTTCTCCCAGGATGAGTGGAGAATAAGTGGGAGCAGCAGCTGTGCAGGGAGTGAATACAAAATATTTTGAGCACACTGCGTACTTCTTTGCTCTTTGTACTCAGAAAAACCATAGGCTGTATGTGGAAGATGGCCATAGCTACAAGTTTATGCACTTGCACTTTAAAAACTTTGAGTTGAGCATTTTGATCATCTTGTCTTTGTTTTACTCTAAAACCACATGAGTCGAGATGATCTTACCATAAAATCATGTGTTTTCACACACTCGGAGTTTGAATCACACGATATTCAAACCATCATTTTCTATTTTATCATCTCAAAATGGAACCACGATCTATAATAAACTGCTCTGTTTATTAAAAAATACTTGAAAATGATCATCAAACAAGGAACATTTTGATTGAAGTATTACATCAAATAAGATGCAAGCTCTTTTTCTACTCCTTATACGCCAAAAAAAATTTCTGCAACAAGTCACCTCCTGCTGGCCATTAACAAGAATGAAGGTTTAACGTATTCTGTACTACCTTCCCTATTTGGGGTAACATTTTTGTTTAATATACAATCAGTAACAGCATATGAGAAATTTTCATTACAGACTTCAGTACGGTGGCTCGGAGAGGTCAAACGCACTGCAACTTAAGAAAACACCAGCAAATAGAAAATCTCTACAATAGCACACAAAACACAACAAAGGTTGAACAAAACTCAACAGATATAGAAAAGAAAACCACACATGCACACTGAAAAAGACAAGAAAACAAAACAAAATTTGTTTTTAGGGGCAATAACGTAACAGAAGAGCTGTGGAAGTGATAAGCTAACAATAAACAGCTAACAGCAAATGTGTCTAGAGTGTTATATGAATCATGTGTTTAAAAGACACATTATCTGCATCTTTTTCTTCCTCCCAACACTGATGAATCCTCTTCTTGTTTTAAGTGTCTCTTAAGTGTGCCTTCATGCTACTTTTTCGCACATTTTGGTTTCTGTCACTTCCACAGCTGTAACATTGTCCACCCAAAAACAGTTCTGTGGTTGTTTTTTTTTGTTTGTTTCTACTTTCATTGTGTATCATTCACCCTCTGCTGTGTTTTGTATGCTTCTGCAGCATTTTTCTGTTTGCTGGTGTTTGACCTTTTCAAGTTGTAGTGCATTTGACCTCTCAGGGCCACCGTACTTCTGTCTTTAACTAAAGTGTTTCAGTGACACTTTTAGTTTTAAGAGCCAACATGCAGCTTGAAATGCTTTAAAAATGAATACATGTGTTTTGATTTGAGCACAGCAGAGAAATTCAAACCCTCATGGAGCCAGACTGTGTTCCCTTCACAGAAGCATTGTGTAATTTATTGTCTCCCCACTAAACATTGTGACCAGGCTCTCATCATCACGTGGCCCTCCCGCTACCTTCACAGCAATTAGACAGGTAGATGAAATGAAAGTGTTGCAGAGGCTAGCAGTGCAATTAAGGTTGGTGTGATAGGCCACTGTGCTCCTATGAAGCAGTACCCTACTCGCCCAAACAGTATGTACAGGCATTGCCATGATGTCCCAATAGTGTGGTCTTCATCAGCAATGTATCTGTACTGTCTAAATGCTGAGTACATAGCACAGTGTCAGGAAAAAGTGCACACGCATACACACACAGGTTTGACATACGCTCCTTTTGAACCTTCTTATTACGTTCACCCTAGTTCCCACATACCTTTGACCTTGCTCAAAGGAAACCTGCTGACTCTGTGACTCTTTGCCTAATGGTTATGTTAAAAATATTGATTATTCAGAGCAGCTTTTATGTTTCTAGCTAATCATTATTGGCATTATGAATTAACATACAGCTATATAAATATACCTATATATCAAATGATTGTGAACAAGTTTGCCAAGCTTAAAAACTAAACCATATAATGTATGATATTGCTATTGCTATTGGTAGATCATGTGGTTCACAGACAGTAGGAGCCCCAAAAAGAATAGCTGGGAGCTTTGATGTGTTGCCTCATATCTGTACCAAGCTGAAAACCACTCCCACAAGTGTGATCTGCTGACATAGAGTTGGTTTGGTTTGCAGTAAACAGAAGCTGCAAAAAACCACAAACAATTATTTGTTGGCCAAGCATAAAGCTAAAGATTTGTGACATATCAGTTGGCTAGATGATGATTGTTGTGACTGGTAACGGATGTGACTATACTGCGCAATTCTCTGGTTCACTGCCGAAGTTATAATGAGTTGCCTCAGGTACTTGCAGATGCTTCATATATCTGGAGCTTTAGTTTTTTGTCTGTTTTTTTCTTCTTCTGGATTTCAGAAATGCACAGAGTGATTGTTCTATCTCTGATTGTTTGTAATGCATTATCTCCCGCGCAGGATTATAAAACATCTTACACGGCAGATGGTACAATTAGAGGTAAAAGGTTTCTGTGTGTGAAGGATTGGGATGTTGTATCAGCCATTGGGAAACAAATCCTAAAATATGCTAGTGGTTCTCTAATCAAATATACTCTATAACTCTTTCATAAGGTGGTAGTTTGATGTTTTTCTGTGCTGCTTGTGTATGAGCCCTGTTTTCATATCCACAATCCAAATATTTCACTTGTACTTAGAGTAATTTTACTACAGGTAATCTTATCACGATCTCTTTGGACATCTTAGTAGTACGATTGTGGCTGTATCTCCTCCATAGCGAGTGGGCCAATCTGAACAAAGCTTTGCCTGAACATCGCCAATTATTAACAGCTATTTTTAGAAAGACTTACTTAACACTCAACGCCATCAAAATTTGTATCCGCAACGGAATTTGTATTATTATTGCTAGTATTTGTAATTTATACACTGTCAATAGTACACTCCATGTCATGGTCAGATATGTGCGGCTGCCATTGTCCTTTAAAGTAACATTTTTCTCACTGACGTTAACCGTATCTTTATATATGAAATGAATAAAAAGAAGGAAACATTACACTGGGACCTTGACTCTGCTGGAATAGAACTGCATGCCTGTTCTCAGAATGGATCTTATTCTTCTTTGTTGAATTAACACTTTCCTGTCAAGCCTTGCACTGTGTGCATAGCCACACACACACACCCATGCTCTCTATTCAACAGTGTCAGCTGCAATCATACACACTGTGGCACATGAAATCATAAAATTACAGTTCCACCTCAGCGGATGCCATTATCCGAGATTATTTCTCAAGCTATACCTTTCTCCAGACAGGCCCCCGAGTTGTTACGCTGTTCTTCTTGCTGTCTGGGTTTTGCAGACGTGTAGTTTTATTGACAAGAAAGCTCTGGCACACATTGTGGAAAAGTGAGCGATTCCTTAAGATGGTGAAAGTGCAATGTCTCCTAAAACAAAGAATTCAACTGTAAAAGCTTAACATAAACACAGTAGGCATGATGGAGTGGTAATAAGCCTATTTTGCACCCTGAGCGTGAAGGTAAGATGCTTTAACCTCATTTGTGTACGTGGATACAGCCGACTTACCAGCATGATCTCTCAAATATAATCTCTTCCAAGTTACATATTTAGCTTTTTATTACATCTGCAGGTGGTCACTCCACAGGAACATTATAGTACTTTGCAACTTTGTGTATATATGCTCTAGTGAAGAAGAAAATCCCAGGTGATGCTTAGATAGGTTTTATTGCTTGCGGCATGACAGCATTTTAATTCCCCTTGCAGTTCCAGTATCATAGCAGCCCAATCTCCTCTCAACACACCATCAGCACCTTTTTCCAGGACCCAATTTAAACGGTGATCCTAAAAGTAGCAAGTTGGAGACCTGGGAGACTCAGAATGCCTCTCTTCATGGAATAGCACCTTAGTACCTTAAAGGAACAGACCCCATCAGAATGTAATTAGATGCTGCCAATCTCTTACATTCGCTGGGGAACACGGGGCTACAGGGTCTTTTAATGGAGATGGTTTTTGTGCTCCTCCCTGGGAAGCAGAGCAGAACTCTTGCTTTCAAATCAGTGAGTTGAGCCTCAAAGTATTTCCTGAAAGTGTTAATCTTTTGTAATGAATACTGAATGCTTGTTTTACATTCCTAAATGAATATCACACCATTCAGTATCTGAGCTGTGATAAGTGTCTAGTAGTTCCAGCTGACACATATTATACTTCCCAACAGTAGTATGATTAGTAATTTATAGCAGCTGATGATGTCTTGAACCCTGATGTAAAATGTGGTTTAAATCCAATTGAGCTTAAGGTATGATGGGAATGTGGCTTATGGGACTGTTGCGTCTATCAAATCTTAAGTCATTCCAATGCCTAGCACTGCCATTAAGCCTTCTGGGCTATTTATAATATGGAGAATGTACCAAGTATCTAATGATCTGATTCTGGAGGCGAATCGTGCAAAGCAGCAGACCTATAGGGTGTTCCGATGCTGTACATGATACATGAGTAAAGATAGATGCAACTACATTTGTTTATTTACTATACGTGATTATTCTGGCCAGAGTGAATGCAACTGTCAGAGCAGTACAGTGGAAGGTGACTGTAGGAATAAGGGGCTACTGGCATTATTAACCCCTCGCTGAGTCGAGTGGAGCAGGCAATTACAACCAGTCATATCCCTGTCACGTTGCCAGAGGGAGACAGTTCTGCACATATGCACACATGCACACACGGATGCACGCACACGCACGGTATTTCATTGTTGCATCATTTCTAATCACACTATATTCACCAAGGTAACCCCTAGAAACCCAAGCAGTCACACAACCATGTTTTAAACAAACTCCCATGTTAGTCACACTTGTATGATCGACTATCTGGAGGCAAGCAGAAGCATTAATCTCATGCGCACCTGCTTTCACATTCACTTTCAAATTAAGCATTATAGAGCCAGACTGTTGGCTTCTTTATGGTCTGTTTCAATGTGCATTCTGCCACACACATTTCTGAAAAGGTTCCCCCTTTTCAGAAATTCTGCCTGTTGTGCAACATTTTCCCTCTGTTTGCTGCAGTCATGACTGCTGCTTCCCCTCTTCATTGCTGTCTTATTAAACAAGCCACCCACACCAAGTCTCTCCTTCATGCTTTCTATTTCGGGGTGCTAAGCTGCTGAGCATGGCCAAACCTGCTCACAGCAGTATATTTGATCAAATCAATACCTATTTCTCTCTCTAACACTTTTTTTATTCTTTCCTTTCGTTTTTGACTGCGGTTAACCGTGATGGGATGATTGGAAGGCGATACATCCAGTGGGTCTGTCTTGTCTGTGTGAGATGGATAGATTAGTGGTGGAGAGAGTAAGATCAGTGAGATGGCTCGGCCATGCTGCACCGCGGTAAGGTGTTAGCAGATCCATCAGTGTTAGAGTTAGGGTTGGAAGCCAACCCAAGCTTTACTGGACTCACCCGGGATGCAATGTAACTCCTCCGTCTCGCCTTTCCTTCCGTGTTCCCCCCAACACCTCATGAGGCCAATAAAGGAACCGATTGAGATATCTTGTAACGCCCGTAAACAATCAGCGGGTGTGAGCGCCATTTTCCAGTGTTTGCGTCTGCCAGTTTTGTCTGTCAGATGCCCATATTTCTCACAAGAATCTATTCCCACCTCTCTGTGCTTTCCTGTTGCTGTCTCATTCCCATTCGCTGCTCATACTCGCAAGTGTTCGAAATAATTTACATCTTTTGTAAGAGCAGCATCTTGTTTTGTACTCCTACCTGTCCTTTATATCACACACCTACATGATTATAATTTCCTTTTATTATGTGATTTTTGTTATCATGCCAGTACAAGGTATGGGGCAAACCTAAAAATAATAGTTGTCCTGTTTTTTGGCAACGGATTGTGTTATTGTGTCCTTTTGCTTTGGCTCAGGTCCTGTCAGCTTTAGGAAAATATGAGTAAACAACAATATTGCATTAATATTTAGACATCCTGTCACAACAGACTGAACCTTTGTGCTCAAAATCAGTCATCTATTCATGACTTAGCAATTAGGTCAACCTAGTATTTATGTGGGAATGTGTGCTTCCTTTATTTTTGCCCATTTATCAACATCTAAAGACTCTTAGTCTGCCTGTACACATGTACCTCTGTGTATAGCTGTCCACTCCTATCATTCTTTCCCGTGGCAGTCGCCTCCGAGTTCTCTGCCTACACTCTATACTCACTTAAAAGTTTTGTTCCCTTTTTGAAAACAGTCAGTGTTGGAGGTTTGTTTTCATTCTTTCTCTTACCTGGTATGTTATTTTTGTGTGTCTTTTAGTATTTTCCTTTCACAGACCTGCTGTTCTGGTTATGAGCTGGCTACCTTTGAAGATCCTATTTTTTGAGTGTGGTTTTGAAAGTCCCCTGTGTGCCTGCAAACACACACATTCTTCAGCTCTTTTTCTTTATCTCTCACTGCCTTCAAACTTCTTTACTCCCATTTGAAGACTTAAAAAAAAAAAGAAAAACAAAAAACAAGTAATTTTCAACTGGGGAACAATAAAGTATCTTTGCTTTTTTCTCGTTGTTTTATTCATTCTCTATTCAGTCAGGCACCCCGTAGCCATCTGCAACCCTGAACTGGATAAATGGAAGAAAATGGATGGATGAATGGATTGATGCGTAGGTGGATGAATGGGTTTACAGTGCATCTGGTCAAAATAAGGACAGAAAAAAAAGAGTGAAATTCGACTTTTTTTTAGAAAGTTGGCCATAAACCTTAATTAGCTCTTTTAATGAATAACTGGTCAATTTGAAAGAGTTGAAAATTTATCTTAATAGGTAGTAGTAGTAATTAGAGTGTGGTTGAATAGGTTTAAATTGGCTAAAAATAACTGTTAATGAATACATAGTTGTCTAAAAGTGTCTATCAAAGCCATTAGTTTTAAAGGCCAGTTAGCCTAAAGAGGACACATGCAATAATATGATAATGATAATAGATAAAAATTTGTTAAAAGCAATGTTGGGGAGTAACGGAATACATGTACCGCCGTTACGTATTTAAAATACAAAATATGAGTAACTGTATTCCGTTGCAGTTACCGTTTAAAAAGGTGGTATTTAGAATACAGTTACTTTGTTGAAATAAATGGATTACACGGCGGTACTTCCCTGTTTCATATTGTCGCAGGTCAGGACTGTTTGGGTTTTGTTTGACAGCTACGTTCTGTTGTTCCAGGTGGCAGCGTTACGGTTGCCATGATTACAGGGTGACGCTCGCTCTCTGCGTGTTTCCTGGGTGAGAGAGCGCCTTTTTGTTGTTGTTGTGCTAAGCTAATAGGCAGAATGCTACAGGCATAGCCCTAAAGAATGTAGCCTCATAGGCAGTGTAGTCCATGCTGCAGGGAGAATGGACTGCCATACCCGTTATGTGTCTGTGAGCGAGAGAGGGAGAAAAAGGAAAAGTACGAGCTGTCATCAAGCAGAAACGGGAGCTGGAAGCATGTAAATATAATAATAACCACTGCAGCCAAGAAGAGTGCCTGATGAGCCCAGTTGAAAGTAAGCTATTAAAACTCAACTGTACACTGTGTTCGTGTTTTCCTCCAAAGACAATAAGTTCCGTTGGAGCAGTCTTTCAACGCCTCTCTCTGTCTCTCACAAGCAGACTTGACCCAGACAACAAAGTAAAGCTATTTTTCGGCTACGAGCCCAACACGAACCCGACGTATTAGCCAGAGGTCCCTTTACTACGGTTCGGAGCCGCGGACCTTCAGTAACAGTAATAAATCACAGCAATAGTACATTCACGTAGTTGTAAACAGCATGATAATATATTAAGTAATCCAAAGTATTCAGAATACGTTACTCTCATTGAGTAATGTAACAGAATACGTTACAGAATACATTTTGGGGCATGTATTCTGTAATCTGTAATGGAATACATTTTAAAAGTAACCTTCCCAACACTGGTTAAAAGCAGTGAATAATTAATGTCAATCTGGCTTCTTTCACCACAGTAAGAAGACAAACTTAAGCAAAGTAAAAGTTGCGATTTCATCATTCATAAGGACTATAGTGAATAGTAAAGAACATCCATATCTAATATATATGTATTTAGAATGTATGTTCTCCCCGTGTTTGTGTGGGTTCTCTCTGGATACTCCGGCTTCCTCCCACATTCCAGAGACATGCACTTAGTGGGGATAGGTTAACTGGCAACTCTAAATTGCCCATAGGTGTAAATGTGAGTGTGAATGGTTGTCTGTCTCTATGCGTTAGCCCTGCGGCAGACTGGCGACCTGTCTGGGGTGTACCCAGCCTTTTGCCCTAAGATAGCACGGGATAGGCTCCAGTCCCCCCCATGACCCTGACAAGGATAAGCGGAAGAGAATGAATCAATGGAAAGGTTTTTTTTGTTTTGTTTTCGTTTGGGGGGGGGGGGGTAATGCACTTTACCATTACTCAGGTAAAGTGCAAATTTGCTTTGTCTACCCCTCTCCTCTTCCAGCTGTCTCATGACACATCATCATCCCCACAAATTTCCTATCTCAGTGCTGGCTTTGTGGATTTAGTCATCACGTTTTTATGAGCAGCCCTTAAATGCACTTCAGGTCTGGAGGCGTGGTAGCGAAAGGGATTTTTTTTCTCTCTTTTTTTTTTTACATCCCACTCATCCTTTCTAAGGATTTTATCTTTGCTGGCGCTTATTCTCCCTATCTCATTTCCTGCCAACTTATATTCAACTAAGGGTCCTGCAAAGGAACTAATGACATGACTGAAGCGTGCACCCAATCAAGGACAAGCTCTGATAGGCATCCTCACAGATCCCCTTTGCTTGATCAGAATTTTGATTGACACCATCTCTCATATCCTGCTTTTAAAATGAGCCCACATTAAATGGATTTGTAGACCTTCATTCACAGGAACAGATTGTTGCTCTCTTTCCCAGAACATATTGAATCATAAATGTCAGTTATGGTTATGATCAAAATTGTTGTGATGGGTTCTTTTTTGTCTTTTGTCAATAAATGGCACTGATTCACAGTGTGGTTCCTCTTGGCATACTCGGGCACTGGTGATCCAATTCAACAGGGTAACAAGCCCCCGTAAATACTGTCAGTTTAATGAGATATGCAGCTTATACCAGAGGTGTGGACTCGAGTCACATGACTTGGACTCGAGTCAGACTGTGATTAATTTTATGACTTTAGACTTGACTTGAAAAAATGTTCTAAGACTGTGACTTGACTTGGTCATTGTTTTGTGTGTCAAAACAATGACAAATGGCAATGACAATGACAGTTGCTAGCCAAAAAGTCTGTACCTAATTTGGCTGCATTTTTAAGTAAATAGTTGTATATACATAAAAAAAAAAACCACTGGATCTAGTTCTATTCATTAAAATATTTGTGAAATGTTGCAACAAACATAGTCTGCATTTCTCTCAAAATGCACCTAAAGGATACTATATTTCATTTTAGATTATGCAGATGTATGTGAGTTCCTTTTAAGAATAGTGAGACTCTGAATTGCTGACTAACATTGATATTTATCTGCCTAATTAAAGCTGAAAACTGGAGGGCAAAAAAAGTCTTATAATCTCTTTTTGAACTTCTTTTTTTTAAAAGCTCTAACCTGGGATTTTAAATAAAGGACAAAGGTGAGCCAAAGTGAGTCAAAAGAGGTCTTTGGTTTATTCACTTGGTGACACTTAAGTTTCCAAACTCTACCTCCTCTGTGAAAATGCCTATCAAGATTCATACTTACATACGTACCTCATTCATCTAGATCATTATGGTCTGTCTGGGTACAATCCTCTTGTGTTTTCTTGTTTCCAATCAGTTTCCATTGATATTCTAATTGATTTCAACTATATTTCTTCCATCTTACCAACATACCAGTTTCCCCTTTTCCAATATATTTCCTCTGTCTTCTATTTTATTCTTTTTTTTTAAACTTTGATTCCTTAGCTTTGAATTCAAACTCCTGCTCCTCACATACAAGGTCTTAAATAATCAGGCCCCATCTTATCTTAATGACCTTGTAGTACCATATCACCCTATTAGAGCACTTTGCTCTCGCTCTGCAGGCCTACTTGTTGTTCCTAGAGTATTTAAAAGTAGAATGGGAGGGAGGGCCTTCAGTTTTCAGGCACCTCTTCTGTGGAACCAGCTTCCACTTTGGATTCAGACACTATCTCTACTTTCAAGATTAGGCTTAAAACTTTACTTTTTGCTAAAGCATATAGTTAGGGCTGGACCAGGTGACCCTGAATCCTCTCTTAGTTATGCTGCAATAGACGTAGGCTGCCGGGGATTCCCATGATGCATTGAGTTTTTCCTTTCCAGTCACCTTTCTCACTCACTATGTGTTAATAGACCTCTCTGCATTGAATCATATCTGTTATTAACCTTTGTCTCTCTTCCACAGCATGTCTTTTATCCTGTCTTCCTTCTCTCACCCCAACCGGCTGGCCACGCCCCTCCCAGAGCCTGGTTCTGCCGGAGGTTTCTTCCTGTTAAAAGGGAGTTTTTCCTTCCCACTGTCGCCAAAGTGCTTGCTCATAGGGGGTCATATGATTGTTGGGTTTTTCTCTGTATCTATGAAGCGCCTTGAGGCGACTTTTGATGTGATTTGGCGCTATATAAATAAAATTGAATTGAATTGAATTAGCTGCATAAAAACGGCAATTTCCTCATTTTTTACTATTCATTCCTGACAGTAAAATCCAGGTTCAGCCCAGGCCAGCGAGTAATGAATTATAGCTGTAATATCTTTCACTGGCTGACAGCCAAATCTGATTGCTATACAGTTTTAAGGGTGTGTGTGTGTGTGTGTTTATGTTTATCTGGGCTTGTCTGCATCAGCATGATTGTGTGTGTTTGCTGTTTGAGTGGAATGATCTGTCATCACCATCCCTGTCCCCTTCCTGGCAGATTGTTCCATCATATGAATTTCAATAGAATTGCACAATTGCTTTCCTGTCATTTGCACAGACATGATTATACACCTTCGTAAACTATAACCCATTCCAGTTCTGAGAGGAAAGGAGAATATCTTTAAGCCGCAACCACATTTAGCTTCAGATAGTAGATAACAGTGTCGTAATTATGGCTTTTACATCTGCCTAGATTCATTGTATGATCACAGGGGATGAATGTACCTTAGGTTAAAACCTAGAACTGGATTCAAAAACCCATTTAAAGAGATCTAACTTTGCATTCATTTTGAGTTTTATTATTATTATTATCATCCATTTTCTTCCACTTACCCAATTCATAGTCACAGGGGACCCACGAATAGGTCACTAATCTGTCGCGGGGTTAAAACATAGAGACACACAACCATTCATGCTCACATTCACATGTATGGTCAGTTTAAAATCACCGGTTAATCTAACCCCACTGATTGCATGTCTTTGGACTTTGGGAGGAAGCTATAGTACCTGGAGAGAACCCACCTAGACACGGGTAACTCTCTACACAGAATGGATTTGAACCCTGGACCCTCGTTGCTGTGAGGCAACAGTGCTAGCTTATACACTTTTTAAGCTAATCCTCCATCCTAAAACAAATAAGCACAGATGCAGTCTAAACACCATACTGGGCTGCTACTCTTTTAGGCAAATGTTAATAATTGGATGGAAAATGCCAAACGGTCAACGCTCGGGTCAATCACCAGGTCAATCCACGTTCACTCTGCTCCCATCTTGTCACATTTGCACCACTGTGAGATGCATTTCTGTACGCTTCGTGCAGAAACGCACACATGAAAGCGTGCATAAATTTGTATGTGCATGTCTGTCTAAGAAAAGCAGCCAACTGGATCTTACTTGTGTCAACTAATAGGGCAACAAGACAGATTCATTAAAGTATGTGTCCCTCATAGATATTCTGCTCAGGGCTTTAAACATGAATAAACACTGACAACGGTGTAATTTATCCAGTCAATGAATTTCCAAACCCTTGTTTCTACAGGGTTAATGATCGCGACAAAGTGTCAGTTGTGTGTACAACAGTGTTTTGTTCCTGTGATTTCTGTTTTTCTTAGTGGAAATTATACCTTTCACTTCTCTATTGTCACCACACACGTTCTGTCCATGTGTGCACTGCAATCATTGTCCGACTTGTTTTGGGTTTTTCTTTTTCTTTTTATCTTGTGTTTGCGTCCACGTTCAGGCTGTTGCTCGACAATTAAAACAGAGATTTTTTTTTTCCTCAGAAATGAGAGCAAGTGCAGCAGTTATTACAAAGCAACAATGATAAGGATAAGGGAAAAGCAAAGTGTGGGAAGAACACAGCGCCTGCTTTGGCTGTAGTGCTGCCTTCTGTCTGATCTTCAGCTAAAAAGGCCCTAACTCCTACAACAGGCTTATAACCCCTCGCTAATCCCCCCTTCTGACTCATTTCACTGCAGTTTGAAGCTCTCTTTAAATCTCTTGTTCGCTTGGTGCTGTGTATTTGCACACATACACACACTCGCACGCACACACACATATGCATGCAAGAGCCTCTGAATAACAAAACCCTTCAGATGAAATGGAAATGTCTCGCTGGACCGGTAAATTGCGCTGTGAGAAATATCTTTAGCCAAATGTTCACACAGACACAAGCAGAGAGACGAGTACACACTGCAAATCCATTTTGTGATTTTTTTGTTTAATTATAAGTGTGCGGATGCTACCCACCCGTGACCTCCATTACTGATAGTTTTTTTGTTTTCTTTTAGCTTGTGTTAAATGTTTTCTTGTTTCTGAACATAATGCTTTTTATGGTAAGAGGAAGAAGGACACCCTCAATGAGGCTCATAAAGACACAGGGTTAAAAACACACACACACACACACACAAACACACACACAGCCATCACACATTGCATTATGTTGCATTGCCCGCTCTCTTTCGGCTCAGTCTATATTTAACAGATTTCCCCATCCTTTATGTGCACCAAATTATAAAATGCTGAGCAGCTGAGTGAGTGAGGCTGTCAGAGGTTTTGAGAGGACAGGAAGTAACCCCTCCCCTCGACAGAAGGTCTTTGTGTCATTATTAAAGATTAATGTTTTCACGAGCACTGGAGGAATTAGCATTAGTGACGGTTTTAGTGTCAAACGCTTGTTTCAGAGCTGTCAGTCGCTCCCGCCTTCCCAAAATGAGACGACTTAATATCATGGCACTAATAATACCACCTAATCACAGTGCCAAAATAGCAGATCACAGGCATGGCTTTTAGTGGTGGTGGCACCGAAATACATTAAAAAGACAGGATTCTGTAACCCTGAGGGTATTCATAGAAAACTATAGAGGCACTTCTTAATGTCTGCTTCACACTTTGTCACTATTGTTCTCCAATTAGTGTGTTGGTTAAAATAGAGGTGAGATTTTTGGGGTGTTTTTGTTTGGGGTTTTTTAGCCACTCCCATTTCAGTATTAAAAATATTAAGCATCAGTGGCTAACCCAATAGTTCAGCTGACATGCTGACTCCTTTAAAAGCCACAAGCTCATTTAAAGCATTCCTCTGTTTATAAGAAGCCAGTGGATTGGCTATAATGCAGAATATTCCTTAACATTTACACACCGCTCACCAGCAGCTTCCAGTGATGGATTGCTCTACCTTTAGTGTGGTGCTGCAGCTGCACTCTCCATCTTCATTGCCCTATGGAATTGCATTGACCAGCCACATGTGAATGGAATGAGAATATGGTTATGGAAAGAAGGATATGTACCTTGCAGAACAAATCACCCCCCGCACTTGCCCACCCCACCTTCCCCATTTAGAGCCATTATGCTCTGTACTAGACAATATTTCAGCCCCTCTTTAAGGCCAGATTATCATGGGATTTTTTTTTTAATATGATCCAATTACCTTTGTTTGTCAGACAGAGTGAAACGGGAGTGATTCTGAATGTAATACACGTACCATCAGCCTCATGACACACATGCTTGAACCCAGATACTGGTATACAGTCTCCTGTGCGGCATGTAGGATGAGTGTCTAATAGCTCAGTGATGAGGACGGGCTTATCACTAAACTGTATGGACCATTTATGCCCCATTACATAAATGAATATAGTGAAGGATCAATGAGCAAAGCAGCAATTATCACCTGTAGACTACAATGCTGTGAGAAATTCTGTTGTATTTAGATCCAAATGGCATTGGGGTAAGCAGCTGATACTGTAAATCAGAGAGCTCTAAGGGGTAGTTTTTATTCTTCTCTTCTGTTCAGGCTTCAAAGAACTTTAATCTTTCATGCATACATTGAAGCATTTAGAGTTTCAGACAAGTCTGCCATTGTGTTGGAGGTTAAAGCAAACAGGATATTGGTGTTGACTGATGGTGCATGCCTCTGAAATATTGCTTTTTTTTGTGTCTGTTTTTTTATGTAGCTGTGAAAATAAGGCTGTTCTGCATTCCAGTCACACATAAGCCATGGGTAGCTGCTCACTCTTAGAGGAAATACAGTCCAGACTATGTTCTACATGAAGTATCATCTACCAAGCAAACATTTCAACATACATTTAAAAAAAAACATACAGTTTTATAACATATTGATACAGGTGTTACTTTACTGTATGTATAGATTTCATGATCTTTCTCATGGCTTAGGAATTTAAACAGTGAATGTATTGTGGATTTTCTCTAATCCACATATGGTAAAGATTGTGCAGTATACACAGGCTCAAATATGCCAATACACTTCCACTATATATATATAGTGTATATATATACACTATATATATATATATATATATATATATATATATATATATATATATATATATATATATCTCAATTGATATTCCCTTTTACTCCAAAATGGCACAGTAGCCCCAGCAGAGAAAACATTAGAACAAGGAGGCAGTTCAACATATGTACATACAAGAAGGCACACCATCAATTGTATGGGTGTGCATCTATCTCTGCATATTCAGTAAAAATGCACTGTTTCTTCACTCAGGGGAGTGATGGTTAAGCTTCAGCAGCAGTTGGCTCTCAAGGTTAAAGCTGTCACTGTTTAGCACCCTAACCCAGATGCAGGAAGACATGTACAGACTTTGATTGACAGCTTGTTGATGTGAGGAAAGCTATGCAATAGATCCATACCACCAGTGAATGGGCATGAAAGATACCTCAATAGCTCCCCTGCTTCTAGCTTTCCTGATCCCATGGATCCAAAGAAGTCATCTTCGTCGGATAGGCTGCTCTTTGTGCTATCCCCATCCAACTCTGTCTATGTCAGGGGTAGGCAACTCCAGGCCTCGAGTGCCGGTGTCCTGCAGGTTTTAGATGTGTCCTTGATCCAATACAGCTGATTCAAATTGCTAAAAGACCTCCTCAATCAGAATCAGAATCAGAATCAGAATCAGAATGGGGTTTATTGCCAGATGTTGAGGTTTACAACATTAGGAAATTGCTGCGGTGCTTCAGTGCAAACATAGTGTCATAAATAGCACTTAAATAGACATGAAAAAAAATAAAAGTAAGAATAAGAATTAAAAGTGCTATGTAGAAAGATATGTGCATGAGATATACATGAGATATATACATGAGAATAAGAATTATGAGTGCTACGTAGAAAGATATATACATGAGTGCAGGTGGTGATCAGTGCCAAACATGAAATGATGCAGTGACACAGCGTAGGGTCATGTGTTAGTGGCGGGGACAGTCATATGGTTATTGTTCATGTGTCCAACAGCAGAGGGGAAGAAACTGTTCTTATGGCGAGAGGTTCTGGTGCGAATGGACCGGAGCCTCCTGCCTGAGGGGAGCAGGTCAAACAGACTGTGTCCAGGGTGAGAAGGGTCAGCTGAGATCCGAGCTGCACGCCGCAGTGTCCTGGAGGTGTACAGGTCCTGCAAAGATGGGAGTCTGCAGCCAATCACCTTCTCAGCAGAGCGCACAACACGCTGCAGTCTCTGTTTGTCCCTGATAGTGGCTCCAGCGTACCACACGGTGATGGAGGAGGTGAGGATGGACTCGATGATTGCAGTGTAGAACTGCATCATCGTCCGTGTTGGCAGGTTGAATTTCTTCAGCTGCCTCAGCTGAAGAAATTCAACCTGCCAACAACATGGCAGGACACCAACAACCGAGGCCTGGAGTTGCCTACCCCTGATCTAGCTGATGTCTGAGGAAGTTGAGACCTGTGAAAAGATAAATGGTTTTCAAATAATTGGGTCTTTACATTGTTTTTGTGCTGTATAGACTGCTCATGTTTGGCATGAAAAATTTATAATACTGGAGATGTTTTTTTCTAACTCCGGTCACCCTCTGGGTTTCTAATTAACACTATAATCTTAAATCACAGTAGCAATAAAAGTCAATATAAGTCAGTGTCTAGTGACCCACAATTTAATGCATAATGCATATTTACCAGTTTTTAAGATGGTAAAAGTTGGTAGTCCAGGTGTTCTGAATCTTGGTAGAAGTATTTTAGTAAGCATTTTATTACTTCTCTGAAACGTTTCCGGATACTGTCTCTCAGGGCATGAATAAGAGGTCTACACATTTTGCAAGATGACTCCAGCCTTCTCAGCTTCTCCAGCAACTGGTAAAGTGTTGGCAGCATCTGTGCACAGATGAGTCCCCTTAGAGGATGTAAACAGGCATGGCAACAGGCTTGCTCACAGCAGTGTACTCAGTCAAAAATCCAATTTCAGGATTAAACCTTTTTAAGGTTAAGTTATAGACATTTCAAGAACAATGTAATAACTGTGCACTGTCTGTGTGAAATCTGCAAATGATTACAAAATAATCTATTTTAAGTAATATCCACATTTGCCAGTTGCGCAAAGTTACTTAAAAAAGGTGGTATTCACCCATCAGTCACACATTAATGTTTAAAAACGATAGAACTTCTGTGAACATACATCTTTATCTGTAATGCCGTGCAAACATTATAGATTTCTTTCTCTTCTTGCTCTTTCTGAATGTGTCTGGTCACTTTTTCTCTGATGTATTTCTTCTAATGCTGCAGCAAGAACATCAAATATGTGAGAACCTTTAGGAGGCCAGTGCATAGAATTCCTTTCTAAAGAGATCTATCCAGTGACAAATGGCTCCTGAGTGACTATGTTGTCTGGCAGACCAGCAGTCTGTTTGGTAGCAATATAGTTCACAGCCCTGGGTTTTTTGATGATTATGCTCTTCATGTTCTTCTTGTATTTTTGAGCATAATATTTTCTTTGTCATTAGTGTACACTGAGGTTGCATGGTTTCCATCATAGTTTTCAAGGAGGATGTCTCAACTATAGGAAATGGTTGATTGTCCTCATATACAAACCTATGCAGAAGATACTTGTGTTACCCACCTAGAGCCATTGAAAGAATCTGTAAATTTTGCATTCTTCATAGGTGGCTCAGTAGAAAAGGATGACTTTCGTTTTCTGTGGCAGTCTAATAATTCTGTATAGATCTTCATTTTGATGGGGTGAACCGTCTGTTGACAGAATAAAAAAATTAGACTATGAAAGTACATGTGACAAAGAAATTTCTGTACACTTTTTTAAGTTGTGACCTACACTTACCGTGCGTTTCTACTAAAACAAAAACCGTGTCATTCATATCCCGTGCAAACAATTTGCGATGATTTCAAGATTTGGTTTAAAAGAGGAACATACACAAGGCTAATAGTGTTAGCCAAAAGTTTATCTTTCAAAAAAACCTTGGAATTTCTTTGACACCGTTTGGTTTTACTGATGTAGTTACTGATGCAGTTTCTAACAGAGAACGGGGATTGATTCTGGACATACACAATATGCCAAAATATTTTTTTGAAATCCCCACATACACAATTTTAAAAAAAAATCCCCTTTTCTCATAATAAAGTTCTAAACACACCAGAAATATCAGAAATATATGTAAATGTGGACAAGGCCTAAGACTGTCATCCTATAACCCAGCGGTGTCAACCTCCAGCCCTGAAACTTTTAAACACGTCCCTGCTGCAACACACCTGAATAAAATTATTTGCTTTTAAAAAATAAAAGTTACTTAAGCAAACCTAATTGACTAAATTCAACTTGTTACTACCCACCTCTGGTTAGCAAGTCTCAACTTAATTTGATGCTTTTGGCAGCCATTTGCAAGATCTTGCCATAAATCTGGGCTGTAATTTGACCACTTGTCTTTGCAGAAATTTTAGAGTTCTTTTCTGTTGGTTGGTTTCCTGGAACTTTCCCAGCTTTTAAGCATACTCAACAAGTCTATGATGATTATTCACTGTGGGCAGAGGGCTGAAATTAGCGAATAACAGGTTTAGTTAGCCTACTCAACTAGATGTAGCTAAGTTAGTGGGGATAAAATTAAAGCAAAAAGGGAACCAAATATATATAGTCAGCAGTGTTGGTAGGCAACTCTGCTTAGCCATCAAATCCTAATATGCTGAAAATTTGTTTCGTGAAGTTTTAATGTTTTGTGACTCTTTTTGAGGACACAAGCCTTGGAACATTCTTTTTTTCCTTAATCAATGTATTAATTTTTTTCCAACCAAAGACAATTCGCTCTATTATTATCCTCAGCTGGGGTGCGTTCCATCTCATTTCCATTGCTGTTTATTGCTAATCATTGACAAATAAAAATTTCTGTGTTCCTCTTTAAACATACATAACTAATGCACTGTATACCGCCTGCTTAGCAGGGGAAAGCCATTTTACAAACTGTGAACTGATACAAGCTTTGAGCTGCCTGTAATATACTAAGTTCACATGCTTTGTATCCCTTTTGAACCTTTGTTTGTTTTCTGTCAACACCATCTGTTTGCGTTTACAGTATGTTTCCTGAGAAAATAGCCTTTGCATGCTATAGTCTTAGCATACAGCGCACAGATTAGCAGGCTTACAGATAAGCAGGCTCATGTTTTGTTAGCCATATTATCAGTAAAAGTGATGACAAAAGTGTTTTACTCTAATTAGTCCTTGCTAATACACTTTTCTGCACCACGATGATGCAAATGTTGTTTTCAAAAATTGCTTTGCTAGAGCAGTTAGTATTATGCTAATTAGGAGCTAGTTGATGTAGTGCTAGTTAATATGCAAGTGGACACAAGTGATTTAAGTGCTTTCAACCAATGTCAGTGGATGTCAGTTAACAGCTTGTCCTGATTGAATAAACCAAGTAAGAAAGAGGGTGGAGGGATGAGAGGGTACATGTTTGATTAGCCTCTGAAGAGAGGGATCTGCCTTTAATCCCTCCTCTACCTAATCCTTCTCCTTTTGGAGGGTCCTCACTGCCAGGGGCGAAAGTGTTGTAAATCAAGAGTGTGGAGCTTGCGGTCATTCCGGAGAGCTCTTTTACCTCTGTCCATCTGTTTTTTAGTATTTTCAACCAGTATGTGTTATATCCACTATAAAGCAACAAGTGTCCCTGTCTATTCTTATACAGTGAGGAAGAAGAATGTCTGCAAGCACATGAAGAACTACATTCAGGACAGCAAAAACCTCAACATTTTCTTTAAAGAGTTAAATCCACTTTTTTCAGAAATAAATTCCCCTATCAGGATAAAATGGATTACCTGTACGCTCTGTAATACCTCATATCTGCTACATATCAGCAGGTTAGCATTACGGTACTGCTTGCAATCATGGCACGGTACTACAGTACCTAACTAAAATCATCCAATAGCGCATTTTTGAATGTATTCACTAATAGCCATTATATGTTGTATGTATAAGTACTAAAAGAGGATAGACCACCAGTACATTTATCATTCATTAAAAATTATTTCTTAAAATATTTTCTTTCAAAACCTCCAGTTATTGTTCAAGGAACCAAAAGCAGGAAATGATTTACCCACACTTGAGCTTATATAACGTAGTGAATGGGGGGAAAACGGATGGGGGGGAAAACTGGCAGCTAAGGCTAATTGCAATTCCCCAAGCACCAGTGGAACCTGAAACCTCAGCCTGTAGCTCTATCCTGAATACTGAGTTTCAGCTGCCTGTACCCATTATAGGCTAACATGCCAGAGCATATCTTGTGCTATGCAATTCACTTTAGTTAAATTAATATCCGGGCTTCAGATAGCATGCTGTAGTAGCTATAGCAAACCTCCATGCAGACAGCAGCTGTCATAAAGGACCAGCCATTGCATAATGTATACCAAATGCTTTGCCAGTGGTATCAATGTGTGATCAATATGCAATAAAAACTCATTAAAGCAGTCTATGTTCTGTCATGGAAATTAATTCCGGAAGACAAATCAACGCTGTGTCACCCTGGATATGATTTCAGTCCATCCATGCAGAAACAAGTTATTTAAAGCCAGAAATTGGATACGGAGGGAGGGAAAGGGAGAGTGAGGAAGGAGATATTTAAAAACAGAGATGGAGAGAGAGAAGGGAGGGATGAAACCAACCCATCTGGAAGAGGGGAGACAGAAAGAGTCTATGACAGGCTGGCATAATGAGATTTGGTAGTCTGTGTGGCTTTATTCACCTGAAAGGGAATTAACATAAAACACACACACACACACACACACACACACACACACACACACACACACACACACACACACACACACACACGCATATTATTTTTTATTCTGCTCACATCTTTTCAAACCATCAGAGCTCCATATCTATGCCTTCCAGTCTCAGTGATTTCGGCATCTGCTGGATCAATCATCGGAATGTTTATTGCAAATGGTGTCTTTTTATTTATTTATGTATTTTACCAGGTTTAAAGATAGTAATACAAAAAAACGGAGCTATCATTTGCAATCTAACCCTTTTGCATATTTTTTAAATACGCAAGCTACGTACCCAATTACTAGCAAATTGCTGTTTTGCTTTAATTTTTCTTTTAAAGTACATCATTTTGCTATATCCAGCATAGAAACTATAAAAGACAAAAAAAAAATCATCATTAGCAGGTAAGTGGGATATCAGTAGAGTAAACCTCAGGGTTTTCACCCAAAAGACGGGAGTTTGTTGCTGTTTTTCTACTTTCTACTTTAAATTTACTTTTTTAGTTGCTGTTTATTAATGTTTAAGGAACTTGGATGGTTAAACTAGGTTATTATATATATTGATGAAAAATGTAATCTTTCAGCACGGTAACCACCTCACTTTTTTGTATGTTCTGTTACTGCAAATCAGCTAGCCTCACCCTTTTTTTTCTGTTAGCTTACCAGCTTGCTCGCTGACTAGGTTGCCGTCCTCCATATCATTCTGGTACTTCAGCGCTTTGTTGTCCCACGGTCAACAACAAAATGTTCCACCACCAAGACTTTTTAAAAGTGGGAAAAAGTATTCAAGAAAAACCCTGTATTGATCTGTCATTGATGAGTTGCTTACTTGCAAGTAATATTCACAGAGGAGCAGCTTCTAAACTATATTTTTATAAATCTCATTAGCAGTCATGGATGTACTCCTTTCACATGCACAGGCACATATGCGAAGTGAAGTCTGTCAGACTACTCTGCTCATTGCAAAATTGCGCCAGCGTTGCAATAAGATGTGACTCGGAGGGGTCTTGACCAAGAGCCAGTAAGTGAAAAGTTGGAGGTGACACTGCCCTCACGATAAAATGCAGCTCCTGGCAAACGTAGGTTTCGTACCGCTTTGCGTGTGGTTCCTCCATGTTAGGACTGGATGTGTTGCTTTTTAGGAACTCAGTTGGTTTTTAAAAAACAAATACCAGCATGCATTCACATTCACTTTTACACACAGAAACTTATACCTGCCCACACTTGCACCTTTCCACTAACTGAATTTTGAAATAATCCCATGCACTACTTCTAATATCAAAATCAGATATCGATCGCTTTCCCTTATCACTGCACATTTGCCTGCCAAGGAATTGTAAGAGACACTGGCAGTGTGGGTTTTTCGATGAGGAATGGAGAAATATTAGTATTGATTGGGATTTGCTTTGGCTTTTATGTGAACAGAGCCTAATTCCTCTACAGAACTAGGCTTTGAAGATGAGGCGAAGGCACACGCTTGCTAACTTGCCAGGGTTTTGCAGATTTAGTTGCCCAACAGAGGTTTTAGTGCCTTGTGTGTTTTGGACAATGTGTTTTATGTAAAATTATCTATTTTTTTCACTGTAGCATCACAGTTTGACTGTCTGCCTGGTTTGAGGGAGCACTTGTATAAGTTGTTAAAAGGGAGTGCTGCGTACGTGCGTACTTATGGACACACTTTTGTGAGCATGCTATGACTGCAATATTTTGTTCTGAGTCAGTTCCTGTGAATAGCTTGGCTAATTTCTCCCTTTATCCCTGACTCTGCGGTTACAAATCTGCCCTGTCACATATTATTCATCACTTCCTGGGCTTTCATTTATTTAACACTCCCTTTCTTTCATACAGCACTCCCTGTTTTTTCTTATTGAGCCTCTTCACGTGTCTTTTAAATGTAGAGCAGAATAGAAATATCCTTTATTGTCCTCATTGGGTACCACTATTTTTGCATCTTTGTGTTCTGTCTCACTTTTTTTTTTTTTTTTAGCTTTCTTTGTGTCCTACTATAACCTTGCTCACCCATGCATAAAAATCAAGTAGTTTATTTTTCCATTTACATAATTATGTCTTGTTTGCTTACATGTGAGTTTACAGGAATGACAAAGCTTGGCAACATTTGTAGCTTACGACTGCATAACAATGCACAACAGGTCCTTGGTATGTAAAAATCACAGATGAATATTTATAATTCCCCCCATCTGTTTAGTGAATCATTCACAGCAGCATAACAGATTCTGACAGTGGACTTGGGAAAATAGCCAATTTGACTTCAAGGCCTCCAGTTAAAAATATTTAAAATAAGTTGATTAAACCTAAGACACTGCACAGGCACTGATACAGTGCAATTACACGTAGTAGAGTTAAAATCAAGTATTCAAGATGTGCTGATACTCACCTTTGACTAAAGGAGTTTCATAAAGGTGTTTAGCATTTTTGAGCTGGCAAGTGTATTAAAAGCCCACTTTTAAAGTTTTTGCTGTCTCTTTGATCTGTTCTCTGGTCATGGAACATGGCTCCCCCTCTCCAAGCCTGGTTCTCCAAGAGTTTTCTTTCTGTTAAAAGGAAGTTTTTCCTTCCCACAGCCTAATTATCGGCACCCACCAATCTGTCTTTGCACCTCATATTATGAGTTCCAGTGAAGTACAAATACAGCCTTCAGCAGACTATGAAACTGCTCATGTCATTTGCCCATTTACTTTTGAACCCCTTAAAATAGGAGATTAAGTTAAAAAATTAATAATTCTAAGGCAGAAAAAAAAATGACTATGATTCCCAAACAGGTAATGTCCTACTTTTTTTAGTTTTATAATACTTCTGTCTTTTCTGTCCCATCTCCTCCATTAGGCATTCAGTTAGGACAGAGTTTGGTAGTTTGACAAATGGGTAAGTGACTGCCAGAACATTTTGTTCACCATTCTTTTAGCTAAAGCCCAAAAGTGCCTTTCAACTGATTTGTGCAGCTAAGCACTGAAAGTGTGTGTTTGTGTGTATATGTGCACATGAGAAGATGCGTACGGAGACACACACTCTGTTTTCGTGTAGACCAATTTCTTCTGTGTGGTGAAAACACGTTTCAGTCCATGAATGGAGCGTGTGACTGGAAAGACAGCTTTCTGCCTTAGAAAAACCTGCCACAGCACAGCGTATATGGCTCAGCTTTCACTGCCGCAGGCTTCATTTGAATTGACTCATATTCTATTTGTTTGTTTACTCATGTTTAACTGCAGAAGGGGAAAAAGTTATATCTGGTTGGAATATTTGGTGTAAGCTGTCAGTTTTTTTGTTTCTAGCTTCATCTTTGAATGAATAAAGGTAAATGAGATTTAGTTTTCTCTTAAAGTTATATATATCATTTTCTTTGTCTGCTTTGGAATCAAACACAATGGATAAGTTAGGGAACTCTGCACAGGATCTCAGGATATTCTCTCTCAAAAGTTCAAGTGTATATATGTAGCCTGTTTCCTAAAACCTATTCAAAATTAAATACCAATTGAAAATATTTAAAAAACAGTAAAGATGTTATGTGCATAGATTAAATTAGTTTTATTTGGTTGTTATTGGTATGTTTGTGGGATTCATAATGTCTAATGCCAAAGAAGGCAAGAAGTCTTCCACTGTGACTTAGACTAATCCCACTAAATAGGTTAAATACTTGGATTCATTTTTTTATTCATCCATCCATCCATTTACTTTCCTTATATACACAACTGGGCAGTCTAATGTAAGCAAAAAGTGCATGTGCTTTTTTCCTGTTACTCTTTCCTGAGCATCACCTTTCTCAGGTACTTTGTGGTCATTAATGATAGTCTCATTGACTTTTGCAGGTATACTCTCATTTCACTCTCTGTCACTTAACCAGCAATCTCCCTGCCACCAGTTAAAGTGGTTATAATTGCCATATGGATGCACGTGCTTGTATGTATGTGTATGTGCTATAGTGTGTGCATGTCGCAATTAATCCTGGGGGTAGACCGCAGCTGTGAGAGATTTTTAATTTACTTCGGGGGGCTCAGATGGTAGATTAGCAAAGTATATGTGTATGCTTGTGTGCACGTGTGTATTTGTGTGTCTCTGAAGCAGCACATTTATGGGGCGTTAACATTGCTATTAATGGCACAGCTGGGGGGGACGCATTCGTGTGGTAAATAGAATTTGTATACTTTTATGTGCACCCATGCATTTGCATTTGTGTGTGTGTGTGTGCATGAGGGCAAGTAGACTAGTGTTGAACGGATAAGTGTTTGGGGCAATGTGAAATGTCACACCTCATGGGAAGCAGGAAGTTTCGATGTGGCACGTGTACACTTTCCTATTTTAAGCTCATAAACATCTCCTGGGCATCCAATCAGCTGTAAGATGGGAGAGAGTGGAAACTGAGGCTGGTCTTTATGGTGGGAACCTGAGATGGTTACTACTCTCCACCTGGAAAACCTGAGATTTTACTGTTAGTTAATGTTCACTAACCTTCCAACACAGTTTCCACGACACGCACCTGAAATGTAAAAAAAAAAATCAAACAGAATCAAACCTGCTGTCTCCATATCATGACTTATAACAAGCAAGTATGTTGGCTGTCACAGTTTATTCAACAACAAGTCAGAGGAAAGTGAAATAAATAGAAAATAGGTCAGTCCATGAAGGCTTTCACTGCAGGAACAGGCATGAGAGAAATGCCAATTTCACACAGAAACACTCAGACATGCAATCGTGTTCACACAGACCCACAGTCCAGCTGTGATGTTTCCTCTGTAGATGCACTCCCTTCTACCTCTCATCTGACCTGAAAAAGAAATGACCCTAATGTGCCCATCATCTCTATAATGTGTCCGCTCGCTGGTTTTTGAGCGTGTAAAGTGAGTTTGTGTATTCATGTTTTTGCTTTGCACACAGCTGTAAGCTATACAAACTGTCATAAATCAGTCAGCGCTGAAATCAAAGTAGTCATAGAACCCAGTGTAGAATATTGTGTCTAAGCTTGAAACCTCATTTCTTTATATTTTGTCCAGAAAATAGAAAAAAAGGTGCAGGTATTTGTTGCAACATGTGCAAACAAATGGAAATACAGTATATAATCGAAAAACACAATTTGTACAAATCTAACAAGCTGGAAAGTCAACATTTGGTATGACCACCTTTGTTCTTCGACACATTCTAAACTCTCATAGGCAATCGGTTGTGTAGTACCATTCTTCTTTGGATGTTAGATGTATTTCTATTCTCTGTCATGATGATCCTGTACACTAGTTCAGTAATGTTTAGGTCCAGTAATGTTTGAAATATACCCTCAAACCATGGCAGAGCCTCTACCATGTATTACAGATGTTGTACTTCTGTTGTACCGTTTTCCTGTCCTTTTCCATACATCAGTGATTTGAATCAAAAATTACAAACATGGATTCATCACTCTGTAAGAGTGATGAATGCCACCGGTTTTCAGTCCAGTTTATGTCTAATTTGGAGTACCTAAGCATTTTCTCCTCGTTTCCCTTCCTTAAGGATGGCTTCTTGACAGCCAGCCTTCCACTGAGAGCATTTATGATGGGTCAAGTGAAGGGACACAGATATGCCAAGTTTCCAGCTAATCAGACTTTGTAAATCACCCTGTTGGCACAAAAATATTATTTTATGACTGTTACACTGTGGTCTGCCAATTTTTGTAGAGTCAGCTACATAGATGCAAACAAATATGCATTTATGCAACTGGCAAAAACACATATTTGTATTTTTGTAAAAATATATAAGTCAAATACATAAAAATGCCTAAACACACTATTTAAATTGGGATCTTTACTAGGTTGCCGGCTATATGTAGGCACAGTACACATTCCTATGTGATGTGTAAAAATCTTTAAAAGACGTTCAGAAAAACTTTTGTTGAGGAACCCTTAAAAGTACAAAAAAGCCTGAGGAGTGGCTACTCTGTAGGCTTTTGCCATCACTGCATAAATGTCATCGAAGACTATTAAATCTGATTATTTTACGCTGAAGTGGCTCAAAACAGCAACATATTTTGACAGTGGAGCTGAATGGCACTCAGCACTGAAAGCATTTGTACTTATACATACATAGTTTATCACTGAATAACAAGTAGAGGGAGACTATAACTTTATAGATTTAAAAATGAAAATATAGGGTATAAATAAAGGGCTGAGAATCAGAGATGTGTTATGACTATGATTAGGCAGAAACACATATGGCTGAAGGCAAACGTACCTTTCCTGCTGATTCTGCTTGATCTGCCTTCAAAAACCAGATGTGTGATGTAGTGCCTCCACTTCATCAAATATGCAGTCATACAGTTTCCTCTTACAATTAGTGTATTTACTAGATAAGCCTCATGTGACAAAAAGCAGTATGTCAAAAAAGTGAAGGCTAGCAGTGAGTCCGTCCAGTGGGACTGTGAGTGAAAATGACCAAAAAACTTACTCTGAAACAGAAGTAAGAAAAAAGAATTCTGCTGAAGTTAACTTGAAAATCAACAGTTTGAACCAGAGTAGACAGCAATGAGTTGAAGTCAGTTTAATGCTTGGTATTAATCAGATCAGCTGCAGGTCTGTTTGCATCAGTTACTCAGATCAGGGAGTTCTTTTAGAAGAGAGAAGAGTACACCTAGAAGGTGCTGTAATCTCTCTGCAGCACAGTATGCACACATTTAAATGCAACATGTCATAAGAAGCGAACACGTTGTCTTTGGCTGTAGATTCTCAGTTGCTAGAAGCATATTGGAATAACAGACCACACTTAGGAACTGGAGCCACTGTTTACCACAGACCATTGAGTCCTCAGTCATACAAGCCTAGAGATCGGTGAGCGAAAAATGTGTATTCCCCAACTGGTTGGTTGAAACCTCCTTGTAATTGCTTTTCTCACTAGCAAATTGCCCATGTTTTGAATGGAAGATGCCAACTGGTTTACAAACACATGCCAACTACTCTCTAAATGGTGTTGGAACTTTGGTAAGGACACAAACTGGAAGCAAACACCAATAGCCTTGAAAGTAAAGGTCTGATCTTATGAAGTGTGCTTGCTGTAGCACTGACTCCCAACTATTACTTTGAAGGCAAATGTATTTCATTCATTCATGTTCTTTATTGGTTAGTAGTTAGCAAGTGTTTGCAGTCTTCAATGCAAACTACAGGTGACAAACATGCTAGTGACCGAAACAATCATAAGGAGGTTTTTGGTGCACAATCTTATTTCACGAAACAAATGCTGGCAGCCTCCAGCAACCGTTCACCAACCAGTTTGGGAATACTCGTTTTTGATGTCCAGACAGCTGTCAAACCATGTGCACATGTCAGAAAGAAAATTCTATACCTGTGATGTATCCGACAGAAACTAAATACAGACCAACTCTAGAAATACGAATAATCCAGCTAAGAAACAGATGCACTTCTTCTTGTATGTTTTTGCTAGTCCAGCTATAATGGCATGTTTTCGGCTTAATTTCCCACTTTTACATAGAGTTCAGTAGATAACTTAAGCTGTTTTCATTCATGCACTGCTGCCTTGATACCTATGTGATGTCAAATTTTAAAAAGCCAGACACCATTGCAAACATATACAAACTATTTTATTTTAGTATTACAGGTAAATCTGCTGTATTATTTAATTAATCAATGAAGTGGGTGGGCTGTGTTTTTAACAACATAAGCATGCTGCACTAGAATTTGAAAAAGTGGGTGTATTACAGCCAATTTACATTACAGAGGCAGAATGAGTCAAAGTCTCATTCTGCCTATCAAAAGTCAAGCTGACGTGAAGGTGAAGTACAGAAAACATCTGCTGTCCTCAGAGGTGAACCAAGCACAGGTGAGACTGCAAGACAAAGCAGAGAAGAGAGGCGAGGGAAGAGTGAACTTGACAGTTGGTGTTCAGAGACCGTTTTCTGCCGACAGGTCCCACCTAGCCTCGGTCAAAAGCAGGAACTGAGATGAAAAGAAGGGGGGAAAGGGAGAGGATATTGGGGGTTGCAGGAATGATGAAGATGAATGAATGGAGGAGATGACATAAAAGCTGCAACTGAGGGTTATGTATTATGCCTCTATCCTTCATTGTGAAATAAAGTCAGCATTTTGCTTGGGAGGAAGCTTAAAAAAAGTTGAAATAATAAGAACTCTGCTTGATCGTATCACTCAAAGCCATTGGTTTTTCATTTTGTAAAAACTGATATCACATGGCCCCGTCACAATACATTTTCCATTCGGCGGGTTTGGCGCACCACTGAAATGTAATCCTCTCACGCAATAATACATTTATTCAATCCACAGTTAGTGGATCATTTGACATTTTTGCTCTTATAAGCTCTTTCGTTCTTTCTCTGTTTCATTCTCGCAAACGTCGTCCTTCCCGGGATCTCACATCATCAGCTCGCACCTGCTTTTTTTCTTTGTTTGAGGAGTGAGTCACCACTTACTGGTTATCTTACCTGGAAAAGTTTTATATAGTGCATGCACATTAAAGACTGAGTGACACAGAGTCCGGGTGAATGGGAAAAGGGAGATGAGTGGATGGATATCGTCTTCTCTGGCATTTACACGAGGGAAACAAGGGCGAGGAGAGAAGGAGATTAAAGGGGCTAAGGCAAAGAGTGGGAAGGAAGAGAGGAGAGCGGCAGGAAGCGAGCACAGAAGACAAAAGGAGAGGGAGAGGAGAGGCTTGCCTTATCAGCATTCACTCATCCTACAGTGGATGAAATTACCCTTCTCTGTCTCGCTATGTCTGCGGTCACTGCTATCGGCCCAGGCTTGGGGATTTGCGGTGGTCATAAATCTGTGCATGGACATGTCGGCGTGTGTGAGTGTTTGTGTGTGTGTGTGTATGTGATCGGGACACGTGAAAGCAGGTTTGTATGGGCGCAGGTGGGTGTTTGTGTTTAGATGCCCTGTTGTTAAGATGAAAGGACTTTGTGGACAGAATAAAATGTACGGAAATGAATCTGCAGCATGAGGAATGAGCTCTCATAAATCATACGTGTGTGTGTGTGTGTGTGTGTGTGTGTGTGTGTGTGTGTGTGTGTGTGTGTGTGTCTTGCAGCCAGCTAAACCAAAACAAGGCCTCAGATACCCTGTGTTTCCCCAGTTTACTAATAGTAAAACCACATTTATAACAATTAAATGTCTCTGTGAAGCATTTGTGTGTGAGCCAATTTGTGTGTGTAGATTAGCCTGCACTGAGACATAAGTTAAAAGAGCCCTCCGGTTGATGAATTCTCTTTAGTGAAAAAGCTGATTTAATTGGGTTGCTCCCCAATCCTTTCTCCGATAAGGACGCGTTGATAAAAGATAATTCTCCTCTTTATTCCTTCCCCAGCATGTTGCTCTATATTTTACCAGCAACAGCTCTTGTTTTCTTTTTTTATTCATTCATTCACTTTTGCTTCTTTGCTCTCTCTACAGTGCACATATACTCCTTTGCTTTCCAGCTTCTCCTCTCCCTGCTCCTCTACTTTATTTCCTCTGTGTGCTGTGTGTGAAATGCTAAATTAGAAGTCGGGTTAAAAAAAAAGAGAGAGCCTTGGAGCGAGAGACATCAATAGCTTCCTTTTAATTCTGAGAACTCCCTCTTCCCCCCTTCCTCTTTTCTCTCTCTCTCTCTGTCCTCCTTCCTCTCTCTCTTTTACCCTGCTAATAAAGCCAAATTGGCATGAAAGCTAGTGACCTCTCCCCTCGCCCGCTCCTTTCTCTGCTTAAAGAACCATGTCGGGGGAAGAAACGACAATGACAAAAAGGCTGATGTCATTCTCCATCCGAAAATATATCTCACATCAAGTTCCTTTTATTTTCACCTCTTTTTAAACTCCCTTTCATGCAGCTTTACGTCTAATCTGTTTGCTTTGGGTGTCATCCCGCCATCTCTCACAAAAGACCTTGGTATTTTCTTTCTTCCTTTTTTTAATCTCTTTTCTAGCGTTCCCTTGGGGAAAAAGGGGGAGGGGGTGGGTTGATGAAGCATATTTTTTAATGTCTGATTCGCTTGGCACTTATTTAATAAGTCTGTCTACCTGCCATACCTGCCTGTTACTTTGACTGTCCCCTTTTGAAAGAGTTGGTGCAGAACAACCCGACATCGGCGAGGCTCTTGCAGAGTTTAGATTTAACAATCTTGCTCATTTTTTTCATCTCTGTGTCTTCCTTGACCTTTTCACACCAACTCCCTGATGCTTTCTTTGTGAAAAGAAAGAAACTTCTTCAGGCCCTTAACTTGGAGGGGGGGCATTTTTGAATTCCCAGAGGACAGGCAAGAGTTGAGCGCACCTGTCATCCGCTTGTCCTCTCTTTTCACAACTTGGCTATGAATTATAAATACAGCGTTTCACTCCCTTTTATTCTTCCCTGGGCATGGAGGGAGTTGAGTGTTCAATACATAGGCACCCACCCACACACACACACACACAAACACTCATGCACACTTGCACTGCATCCTTTTGGGTTATTCATATATTGTACACTTCATCCATATCTTATTTGCATTTCCTTTGTTCTCTCCCTCTTCTGTTGTCCTCCTATGGGCCTCTCTCTTGTCATAATCTCTCTGTTTTTACCACTTTTATGGCACCACACCAAACAGTGACATATAGCCAAAAAGTTTCAGAGCGACAGCACCAACTTTTCCATTAAGCTTTTATGAGTCAGCGTCACTTATATTGCTTTTTCTTGCCCGTTTTGCAGTATGTGATGAAATCTACCTTTTTGATCCCTTCCTCCACGCCTTCACCCCTTCTGGTGTTTGCACCGGTGTGTTTGCATTGTCTCTGCAAATCCTGTCCCTCTGGGAGTATTGACACATTAAGTTTGAGTCTGTGATTATTTTGACTTGGTAGCTGTGTTGTACTCAGAAGAGCAGAGGCACTAATATAATTGGCAATTAAATTAAGGAAGCAAGCTTTCCACACACCCCCCAGCGAGTTTGCACAGTGTCTCCTGCAGAATTCTGCACACATGCACTCAATAGTGAACAAAGTCTTCTTAGTAATAAGGTTCCAGCTATAACATAAAAACTAATATTGAGTGAGCAGATTTTTTTATTTTACAAACTGTAGGAAACAATTGTTGTGTTTGATATTGAAGTTTTATTCTTTCTATTTTGTGTTGTTAATTCAAGTAGATATCTTCGCCTGTTCTCAGTCTCAGGATGTCATATACTCCGTGTTTGTCAAAGCACAGGGCCCTGTTTCAGGAAGCCGGTTTAGAAAACTCAGAGTGAAAAACGATACGCAGGGTTGAGTAACCCCGAACTGTCCAACTCGGAATATTCGGTTTCAGAAAGGCTGATAACAATTAGTTCAATCAACGCGGAGTTGCTTTAACCCCAAGTGAAGCGCGCGGACGAGGATACATAAAGCCCTGATAAGCGGAGCACAGATTAAGCGAGTCACCATGGAGACGGAGGGAAAGAAGGCGCGGTCAATGTATTTCACAGCGCTTGAGGCCGAAATTCTGATGGCAGCATATGCCGATAACATGCAAATTTCTCAGAAAAAAAGTAACACAGCCTCAGCTGCAAAACAAAGGGAGCATGCATGGCAAAACATAGCCGACAGAGTCAATGCGTGAGTGTTAATATAAACATTGATCTAGGGATTTCCACCCATTTAACACGTTATTTTATCATATGTTATTTTATTTGTTATTATATACATTTTATGTTGTGATGTGATGTGAGCGCAGGTGCAACCCAACAGGCCCCAAACGTGCCTGGCAGCAAGTAAAAATGAAATATAAAAATATAGTCCAAACAGGTAAGGTGTAATTGTATTATGAGCCACAGTGCTTGGTCTGTTTGTCCCATGTAAATCAATTGCAGTTAGAGGCTACATTAATTTTCTTTCTGTAAGCACTTATTGAAATTATCTGAGCACATTACAAGTACATATTTGCTTACTCTGTATGCTCAAATGTGGCCCGTTATAGCCAACAGAAAAAAAGCGGAGGCCCGAAAAACAGGTGGGGGTCCTCCACCACCACCACTCACAGAGGCTGAGCAGTTGGCCCTCAGCCAAAACAGTGGGCGCCCTGTGGCCGAAGGCATCTCTGCGGGGACATCCTCTGAGTCAATAACCCCGCAAGACACAAGTGCCTACATAGGGGGTAAATTCAAAATAATACATGATGTGCATACATCCTTTCTTCACAGTCACCTTTGCAGTGCTGCTCATTCATTTGATAAACTCTTTACCATAATGGATTATTTTGTAGTGAAGTAATTTTCCGACTGATTTTGCCTTCCCTCAGTCTTGGTTGTCTTTGAGAGCATAATGACAATGAAGTGTAAGGTGATTGGTATGTTTGTTAATTGCCATTTGGTCCCTTGTAAGTTATAAGTGACCTGTATAAACCTCATATTCTATCAGTTGATGGTGGTGGTGTACTGCATCTGGTGCAGCCTCCTGTTGAGCCAGACCAACATGCAGTTGTGAGTAATACTCCACAGATTATATGAGTTTACAGTAGAACAGCAATGTTGTTAACTTCTTTACTACAGGAAAATAATGAAGAAACATTGACAGCTGTTACAGAGGAGGAAGCAACAGAGACACTTTATGAGGTTTACATCTTTTAATACTTTGTGTACAGGAAATACAGGCGACCAATAAAGCCAGTTGAACAAAAAATCTGTTTATTCTTCTTTCAACATGTTGAGGTGATGGGTCAAAAGAAATGATTGTGACATATGGTGTCTCTGACTGCTCTTCCATCTTGTATGTCCGTGGGAGGGTCAGGATGTTCATGGTTTGGATCACTGCTGATGTTTGGTTCAGAAGGACAGTGTTCTCCTCTAATTGTGGCAATGTTGTGAAGAATCACACATGCCACAATAATGTCACATGCCCTTTCTGGGGTGACCCTGAGTCTTTGCAGGCACTGGAACCGGGCCTTAAGCATTCCGATAGTCATTTCAACTCTGGCTCTTGTCCTGCAATTAGCCAGATTATATCGCTGCTGTGGGCCCGGTTCAGGGTCAGAGTAAGGGGTAAGCAAATAGGGTAAACATGGATACCCCCTATCACCAAGCAAGTAGCCAGTGAACTCTCCTAAGACAGAAGGATACACTTCAGTTCAAATGTCCCTGAAGCAATTGGTCTTTATATATTTTAAAGTATTCTCAACTCACCATGTCCAAATTTTGTGCTCAGTGTACATTCACGGAATATTTGTGAGTCATGGACAGAGCCTGGCCACTTGGCTTCCACATTTGTGATAATGTTGGCAGCATCACATATGATCTTCACAGTGCAGAGAACACAAATTAGCATCCATTACTATAATGAAATAATTTGTTAGTTTGAAATGCTACAGGGAACTATGTACCTGCACATTAATGCTGTGGAAAGACTTCCTGTTCACATAGTCTCCTTCATTTACTGAAGGAGCAATGATTGGAATGTGAGTGCCATCTGTACAGCCAATCACGCCTGGGAACCGTGAAAATAAATGTAAAATTTAAGTAGTAGTCCAAGTAGCACCACATCATAAATTAAGTTTTGGTCATCCTGATACCTGCAATTTTGTGGCATCCCTCTTTGATAAATCTTGTGGGTCTATGACCGGGGAACACCACAAACGAGTGCAGGAGACGTTTCAGTGCAACTGTAACATTCCTGACTGCCCGACAGACGGTAGCCTTGGAAACGTGCTCAGCGTCACCAATATTATACAGAAAGCTCCCGTTTGCAAAAAACCGAAGTGCAATACAAATAATATGTACAGAACTGAGAGGATGTCCACGATGTGTCACATGCGTAATATATGGCCTGAGGATGTTATCCAAATAACTTATAGATTGTGCTGAGAAACGGTAACGTTCACACAGAAAATCATCAGGAAATGATAAAATGTCCAAACGCGCTCTGATCACTCTCTCCCGGCGGAGAGCTCTGCGGAGAATTTGGGCTTCACGATCTACTGGCTCTTCAAGGAAGGGGCACGCCATGTCCGACACTTCCTACTGTCAGGTTTCCGACAAAGGGGCGGAGACAGTCAGGGTTAGTTGTAGTAAACCTGCTAGGGGGCAGGTTAGCTTCACGGAGTGTGTCGTCATAGTGACTCACTGAGGCTTCATCTGAACTCGCTTTGTGAAACCGAAAACCCAGAGTTTTCGTTAACTCAGGGTATACTTACTCAGTTTTTCCACTAAACCGGCTTCCTGAAACAGGGCCCAGGTGTCACATGGTGTGTGTTATGATGCAAAGAGTGAGACTGGTCCTGGCATCCTTTTCTTCAAACTAGCCGACAGTCTTTTTGTAAGCCTAACCAAGCACTTCCATTGCCTCAACCTGAACAAACAGTGAAAGCAAGTGGTGAAAATTTGGTGAAAAGAAAGTTTTCACAGGACTCGATGCAGTCCTGAAGAAAAACTACGTACACACCTAGTGCTTCCATAGGAATTAGGAGTATACATTTCTAAAAAAAAAAAATGCACCTGATTAATTAATCTTCAGCAAGTTTGACCACTTCTTTAGAAACAGAAGTTTTGGTAGTTTGCTGTTCTGAGCATTCAGGTGTGTGTTAACACAAAGCCACAATAGTGCCAGAGGTGGGCACGCCGATAAATTCTCCCAAAAGGGCCTACATATTGGGCTCTACATGCTTTTGTTAGCATTCATGGGAGTACTATTAGAAAAAAGAGCAACGTAGCTTAGATTTGTAAAGCTGCATCTCAGAAAAACCACAGGATTTCTGAAACAATGTGCTTTTTACAATCAAGACCAAAGTGGAGATGTTTGGCTATAATGCATTGCACCATATTTGGCAAAAAAACAACCACAGCATATCAGCACAAACCCTTAACCCTCTCAAGGCAGGCGTTGCAGATTTGCAACAAGTAAAAGCTAACAACCTGATTACCCCACATACATATTTTATGAGTTTTTTTTACTCAGAAGCAGTGTTGGGTAAGTTACTTTAAAATAGTAACTTAGTTACATTACTAGTTACTTCTCTCAAAAGTAACTCAGTTACTTCAAGTTACTCGTTACTTTCAAAGTAACTAGTTACTAGGGAAAGTAACTTTGGTTTTACTCAGAATTCTCTTGTTAATGTGTTGCTTCCATAACTTTGCCTGTCTTCTAGCTTGCTTACTTGCCACAAGTGCACTGTGCCACCTACCAATAGAAAGGAAAAGATAATGTGCATATTTCCACGAGAGAAATCCCACACCTGGACCGTCATTGACTGCTGCCATGATTCTAGCCTACGTCACAGAGTCATGTGCGCCTTTTACATCCAACACAAAAACTGCAGTCGTGGTGCTTTCGATTGTACTCAGAACTCAGAAATTCTGCCTTCTGAATAGATTGTTGTAAGATTCAGATAATTATTTTTTAAAAGCTAGACATTTTAAATGAGAATAAGAAAGAAAAGTATTTCTTTGTGCCCCCCTTTCCCTGTTAATGCCCTACATGCCCCCCTGGCAACACTTTGCTAGACCCGCCCCTGCACAGTTACCAGCTGTCAGCTACATAAAAAAAGGATCCTGGTGTTATTTGTCTCTCAGAAACAGTTCATAACTTCCCTTCAACTCATTCATGTCACCTAAAAGGTAAACCTGTTTCTCCATCACCTGTTCAGCTCTGATGATTCAGTAAGGACATCTCCTGGTTTCATCTTCATGTTTCCCTCTCACCAGATAACCAAACCATATCATGACCAGCAGCTTTTTTGCAGCTGTGGCTCCAGCAAACATCAGCTGATACTAGAAATTAATATTAAATAAATTCTAACAACAGCTGATCAAGCTTAAACGTGCTGCTGTTGTTTAGCGCGACATCCGCTGGTTTCCTCTTTCGGCGCAAAGTGAGCGATAAACAAACAAGAGAGCCGATCAGCTGATCATTGATCAGTTTTCATGATTGAAGTAGAAACGGGAGAGGGAGGGGGGAGAATGAAAGAAGAAGAGGCAGCTGTGCAGCAAAGACACAGAATAACTCCAGCTTTGTGCCTTTTTCATTGTAGCTGAATTACGGGACAAACTGTTCCTTTTCACCTCAATAAGAAACGCATAGTGTTTTCTCTGAATACCATACGGGACGGTTGGCAACTCTAATAACTTATGAACAAAATAAAGTTCAACATCATTAACTTCATAGCACCACCCAGCTGTATAGAAACTCCGTCATGCTAGCTAGCACGCAGTACGGAAAAAGTCAGAATAACGAAAATAAACTCCACCTAAACTTGGTTCATATCTGACCCAGAGAGACTGCAGGTCATAACTTCTTACCTGAAGTTCAGTTCACACTTGGACCGGTGGCCGCCTCGGGTCTCTTTTCCTTCTGCGTCCCTTTTCCTTCATCCACCTGCTGGCCTCCACCACTTGCTAATGTTACTGAATCTGTGGAAGCTCCGCGATAGCCACCACACGAAGTAACGAGTAACGACCCTATCTAAATCCCAGTAACGACTAACGCGTTCCTGATTTTGGCATAATAACTAGTTACCGTGCTCGTTACCACAATAATAACGTAGTTACTGTAACGCGTTACTTAATAACGCGTTAGTCCCAACACTGCTCAGAGGTATTCTTTTGTGCATTAGCAACAAAAACTTAATTTGAGCCTGAGAGGGTTAATATCAACTGTCAATCACAATGGATGATGATTTGGCTTGGTTTGCAGCAGTGGGACCTGGGCAGGATGAAGATGTCCTCTGGCATTAACATCAGCACAAAAACTGTGTTCCAGGAGCTTCATGACATGAGATAGATAGATAGATAGATAGATAGATAGATAGATAGATAGATAGATAGATAGATAGATAGATAGATAGATAGATAGATAGATAGATAGATAGATAGATAGATAGATAGCACCACTTTGCCACCCAGCCCGGTTAAAATGGTTAATTCAAACATAAATGTTTCCCTTTTTAATGCCTTGGGTTAAACGTGCATCGCACGCAGTTGCTTAAGATAAGAACATAAAAGTTAACGTCCCATTGATGAATGTTTCTAATTAAAGAGTTTCTTGTGAGTTCACGTGCATAGGTAGCTGTGCTTCCACTTCACACGGATGACTCCCTCTTCTTTTTTTTTCTTTTCAGAGGCACAACAGTGAATTAGCAAGTCTGCATTAGTATGTGAAACATCCCTCTCCTCAACTTTCTAAATTACACTCTGCTCTGCCCATTACTGCGAGCCCAATGGGAGCAAGGTTTGTTTAGCTCTGCTCCAATGGGACTGGATGTTGTTTGAACGCCTGCCATTTCAATCAGGGTTGTTGTTCAGCTGTTGTTGTCTTTTGGGGAACCTGGCCAGGCTCATCGCCAGGGGGACACATGTGGTTCATCACGCCTGTAATTGGATTTGATTTTGCGTTCTCCACTTTTTTTCCCCATGTTTAATCAGGGGACTGTGCCACCAATGACTTTAGGGTAGCACAAAACATCATAAAACAAAGAGGGTAGGACTGACAGGGGAGCCCAAAGTGAAGTTGCACGGTGATTAGTGATGTGGGAAAAGTTGGCAAAGAGTTAATTAGAATACATGGATATTTGTCAGTTTACAATTTAAGTCCCAGCTTAAGGGAATGGAATCTATACAGGCTTTTTAAGTGAATGTATTTTAGAAATGCGTTTTCACCTTGTGTGCACATGAACGTATCGGTTCAACAGCAAGACTTAGAGGCATAAGGGAGGCGGGTGATAATCATGAGTAGCTGCATAAATTATGACATGGCCTTCCTCTCAAGGGGGAACCCACAGTCAGGCCATTTGTGATAGGAAAAGAGAGGAGGAAGTCTATTATCACGCTGCCTTTGTGGACTGATGACAGGCAGCTGCAGGGGTTAGGACAAACCCGCAGGGACCAGACGCCTCAGCCCTCCCCGCCACCCCCTCTCCCTGCTGGTGACTGAAGCAAAGAGAAAGGGGGAGAAAGATAGTAGGAGATGGAGCTTACCATGCTCCCAAACCCCACCGGTACTTTAAAGGTCAAGATCTTACAGTCCCATGTTTTATCTTAAGGAGTGGGGAGAACATCGATAGTGTGTATGAATGTGTGTGTGAGCGAGAAAGAGAGAGGTCATAATAAAGGCTTTCTCCTTCCTATGTTACTGACAAGAAAAATAGTGAGGTGAGGATTTTTTTGTTTAATCCATTTTTGTGTTTACAAAGTAACAGTCACCAACTAAAAAGAACAACGTATCTCTGACTTTTGTAAGAATTTCGAGCTTTGAGGATGGGTTTCTCCTGGTTTCCTGTCTAAAACAGGAATAACCAGAATAACCACAATGCATGTGATCTCCATGAAGTTTCATTAAAGATAACATGATGTTAGGCTGATGAAATAGCAAAGTGTGTGTGTGTCTTTGATGCATCCATAGTTCTTTCTTCTGTTTTCTCTGTTAGTTTCCTTCTCTTCCCTAGTTTCCATGTGTGTGTGTGTCCTGTTGTGTTACTTCTCATCTTTGTCTTTTTATCCATTATTCACTGCTTATTTTCACTTATATCAGTTAGCTCAGTCCATTTCCTATAGGTTTCCTGTTTATTTATACTCTTGTCTTTTCCCTGAGTGTCTTGTTAGTCCAATCCTTTTCCCCTTGGGTTTTGTTTGTACAAATGAATTTTTTTCCTGGTTGCTAGCATGTTTTGAGTCGTGCATTGAATTTTACTTTTTGTTTGTTAAATGCTCTTCTTCTATCTGCCCTCCATTAGTCTGTTAAAGGTGTATTTTCAGCAAAAGAATTAATTCAATTAATTTTTTACACTTTTAGTAATGAATATACTACAGTAGGTTATTGCTTTAAATCAGTGGTTCTCAAATTGTGTGGCGAGAGTTCTGACAGGTGGGGCGCAAGTTACCTGGCAGAAAAGTCATGCGGAACTAATGTTTGACATCGGAATCACTTTTATGGCGGAACAAAGAAATTCGCGTCAGTTACGTTAATAATATGCGCATCCGCAGAAAAGCTGCAGATGTGTGTCTAAGTCGACTTACACACCCGAAACGTCGACTTAGACATCCGAAAAGCTGCAGCCGTGTGTGTAAGTCGACTTACACATGCGGCTGGTGCTTTTCGGCTACAGCCTACACACATCAACAACAACAGGATCCAACAGGAGTTCATTCTGTAATTGCGGATGCCGCTCAGGTAAGTCCACCTCCCCCGCAGCCACGCCACAGACCACGCCCACCACAGCTCTGGAGTCAAAAACAGGCTCACTGCAGCCACTAGGAGTGAATAGTTTTAAACTCTTACTATATTATATATTTTTCATCCCTTCTCACAAGTTTCTGGATTTTTTTTTTTTTTTTTTATAAAACTAAAACTGAACATTGTTTTCCATGTCTGGCAATGTTCACATTCATTTTAACTTGTTGCTTTCTTTGAAGAAGTTAGTCACTAATGAATCAGTCTTGTGATAAAAGTTACAAATAGTTGTTTGAAATGAAAGTTGTTTGTTTAAAACAAAAATTACTGAAGGATTGTGAATGAGTTTACTATCTAAATAAAGTTGCAGCTATGCTTTTCTATCATTGTTTTGTTTAGATGGGGCATGAAAATATTTCTTCCTGCTATGTGGGGAATGATGTAAAAAGTGTGAGAACCACTGCTTCAAATTAATGCCAAATCAATTTGTTGTGTAGGCTGGCTTATTTGTGATACTGTGGTGTAAACCAGCTTACAGACATTACAAGTCAGAAAAATGACTATTTTTAATAATAAGCATTTGAATAATTCCATGAGTTAAAACAGTTATAAAGCTCGAGCTTTAAATAAACAACCCCAAAATGTCTTGCTTAGCTTTTTCCCCATATCTTCAAGCTTCATTTCATTTCCCGACTCAATTGCATTACATGAACTAAGACAATTACACAAATCAAGGTTTGCATCATTTTGAGAAACCACCATCAGTCAACACACTTTATGTTCCCAAAAAAACCTTCACCGGCTTCTAGTCTTGGCTGCACAACTAAAGCCACAAGCTAAAGCTACATTTCCTCAATGCCTTCAATATCATATGTTAAATTTAAGAACGCACTAAACATTTTCTAATGCACCCTTCAAAATTACCCGGCTATTTTCCCTGTTTTCATTCTGACATCCCACTGCCCTACTCTATGCTACCCACACAGCCTGAGTGGCAGTGGTTCGCCCACTGAATTACGCCATAATCTAAGTCTGCCACTGAATGACCGTTAGAACAAGATAATTATGTCAGCTAGGCAGCCATCAATGTGTCATACATCTGAGTGCTCAGTAGTACACTTTTTGGTGAGTAGAGCGTCATGAGCCTTTCACTCTATGTTTTGGCTGGATGGAAATTTTTATTTGAAATCCTTACTGTGTTGTAGCTGTGCAGAGTCTTCTAGTTGAAACAGCAGAGAGTTGGATATTGATTAGACTCATGAGTGTGTCAAACTGTGCTTTCTTCAAGTACACTCTAAAAAAAGAATCTCTTTTATTATTTTCTACATTTTGTAATCAACTGTTTAAAAAATTGTGAAGTCTTACGATGACATGTGTTTACCAAAACGTAATATAACAGAATCACATCTGAGGTAAGTCAGGGGAAGGGCCTAAATTCAACACCAATCTTTGTCATTGTTAGGATTACTTTCATTGTAAAAAAAATAAAAAATTATTTGCCCTCATAAATATAAAGCAGTAATTTTCAGCTGAAATATATCAAATCAGAGCTTTATTTATTTGAACAATTACCAGTCAAGTACATTTCATTTGACCATATTGTAATAAATTTCACTCTTTGTACAGTAGTTTAGTAATACAATTTATATGAAATCAAAACAGTACTTTAAGTGAGCTTTTTGGGCATAAATAGTTTGTTTTTTTAAGTGTAATTAAATAATGCAGAAAAGTGACTCGTGTTTTGTTTTTCTTTTATTTATTTATTGTAGTTTTCAGATGGTGAAACAAAGAAAAATATTTTTTTTTTACAGAACTTTTACAGTGTACATATTGATTGTTCTTCCAAAAGAAACTAGCAACAGACAAGAGAAAGCAACAAGTGTAATCAGGTTTAAGACCGTTCAAAAATGGTTATGAATTTGGCTAACTCATCTCTGTTGATAGCATTCTTTCCCTGCAGGCGCAAGGCCAAAGAAATGAATCTATCCCAAGCCCTTGACTCTCTGAACAACTATCAGCGACAGAAGTGAGATTGATTTTTGTCCCCAGGGTGCAATTTGAGATTCAAGTATAAACATAGTCATTTTCATTGCAATTCTGAAAGGTTATGCTGCCTGAAAAGGAGTGGAATAATGAATAAATCTAAGGGCCTGTCTCTGACTAAATTGCCACTGAGTCAAGTAAAGTGCTGTTAAAGAAATGGAGTGATGATTGTACAATTTAGTTGACAGAGGAAAACAGTGCATTTAGGTGCTATCTGAGTGAAGACAATTTCTTCAGAAAAGAAAGCAGGTATTAAATTATATTCCACAATATTAAGAAAAACAAAGAAAAATAGTTTTTCAAGATCATTCTAAAATAATCCACTTTTCCCGATGTGGCATAAAATGTTTCGAGACATGTGACATCTTACTATTAGGATCTGGAATTCTAGTATTGCTGGAGTACTGCAGCAGCTTTGCGGCTCTGATTTTCTATTCAGGCAGGCTTTTCTGTCCTGACTGACTCTGATTATCTTTCAGATCAACAGGACACAGTGACATAAAAGAGTAATGAAAGTGGGTTTTTTTTCCCTGAGCTATTTCTTTTGCAGACACAGAGAGACTCCTGTATCCAATGTGGGTTTTTTCTTCTTTGAAAAGGAATGAGTTTCTCTTCAGCGTGCAGAAAATGTTACCTGATCAGAATTTTCTTATTTCTATAAATTTTTAACACCTGGAATAGAAGTGAGCAGCTAAAAATGGAAAGAGGCGAGCTTTTCGTGTTCTGCGTATGCGCATTAGTCTAGACTCGGTCGCCCCACTCATCTCTAACCAACCTGTTGCAGACTGCCCCGCTCAGCAGTACTGTAATATCCCTTCATTCCGTTCTGATCCTAACACACAGACACACTTCTGCACAAACACATCTATTCTCTCTATTCTGTTGCTGTGGCCAATGCTGACTCAGGATATATGAAGACCAAAAAGAATAGACAAAGCGCTGACAACACCAGGTCATTTGGCTCACAGCGAAAAGGCTGCACGGGCTGACAAAATGTGCATTTCCGCGGCCGTAGCACTTGTGAGCACTTTGTGGAGTGAATTTTTTCAGTTTAACATTTTCTCTTTTGCCTTGCCAAAAGACACTACTGTTCAGTCTTTACAACATGACTTATGTACATCTGTCCAGTCTTTCTTTAGCTTTAGCTGTTGATTTTTTCATGCTCGCCAGACGGGGAAAAAAAATGCATGAAACAGCCATTTGTTTTATGAAAGTGACACCACCATTCAACGCCTCCTTATCTCATCATTGATTGGCTGTTGGATTAGCAAGCTGCTTTGACCAGTGTGTGGTATCGATGGGCTGCCTGTCAGAGTCAAAAGAGCCCTCCAAGCCATTGAACAGAATTCAATGGACCTGGGGCAGGGGGGTATTGATGGCGACCTGGAAATCAGATGGGTCTTTTTGCTGTGACTGCAGGATGTTGTTCCCAAAAGGTGTCGTGACACATGTTCTGAGTGTGTCTTGGTTGCATTGGTTGGACTGTTACTGACATGTCGCATGTATTTAATTAATTTAATCATGTCACTGAATCGATGTCATGTCAAAAATTTTAATTGATGTAACTGTTTCACCGTGTTGAACATGACCAGGGAACAAAGCTGGTCAATATTAGCGTAGATTTATGTACATTGAGTGGACTGTAGCTCATGGTGGGGGGGTGGGGGGGGGGGGGGGTGGGGGGGAGTCAAACGTATACTACTGTGTAACTTCTGTAACAATGCAACCTTTCCATGCAAAATAGTTCATAATTTTGTGATTTTGATACAGCATGTGCATGTGCTTACTCGTGTTTGTGTGTATGAATCAGTGTGTGCGCACTCATGCTCATGCTATCTACTCCTTACGATCAGCGTATGTGTTTATGGGCTCGGCTTGCCTCCCGAATCACACCGGGTCGTCTGGCCTCTCTGGCACACTGCTGCCAGTCTGGAGCACGAGATAAAGTTCTGGCCTAAAGGAAAGGAGGCAGACCACATCCACCTTCTTTATACCTAATCCGCCCTCTCTCCCTCTCATCCCCTCCCTTGTACCCTCTCTCCATCTCACTATCTCTTCCCATGCATACCACCTCTCAGACCTATGTCCTTCAATACGCCATGCTCCTTTTTTTAAATCAATCCCCCCCCCCCAAATGTCTTTAACTCCCTCCTGTCTGCATTCTCTCTGTTAGTGGTCTATAGTTATTTTGAACACCTCAGACCATGAATCAACCTTCCTATCAACAGCCACAGTCCTTGAATTACTGTGGATTTAAAAGATAGTGAAACCACACAGTTTTTTTCTCTACTTCTTATCCATTCTTTGTTATTATATCTAGAAATTTGCCTACACTCTTGCAAAATAACAGAAGAAAAAAACAGCAAGTGAAACAATAAAAGGAAAAGTGGATACGAAAAAAATTCATTTTTCATGGACTAAAACCTTCTGTGCTTACCTGGTCTTTTGAGTTAGCACTAAGTAGCACAGAACAGATACTGCAGATAGTGGAACAAAGCTTTTATGGGATATTTGCTGTACTTCTATTGTATATTTGTTCATAATGAAACATTTCAGTTCCCATTGCTGTGCTCAGAAATAAGAAACAGCTACTGAGAAAATATTTACAGTTGCACACATTGGATTGCACAACCTTTGGAAGCTTAAAGGGAATTGGGATGGACAGATGATACAATATAATAGACATATATAACATAGCATTGGCCAGGGGGAGGTAAGCAAGCAGTGACTGTTTGTTGTTATACATTCTGAATATCTGTTTTAGACCTGCAGAGAGAGGAGACTTATTCAAGGTAAAATCAATGGATTTACAGATCATTGAGGGACATTTTACTTATCCCAGGCATTTAGAGAGGCATTTATTGCTTTTATAATTATAGAAATGTGCACTGCGTTTGCCCTGTTGGGAAATAACTAGTGTTTAGATTGATTTATTTTGTACCTTTGACTTTAGTATTAGTTTATATTTACACATTACTCTGAAAATCGATTTGCAAAAACTCGAGCTAATCTCCTAATCCGAGTTTGCTTTTTTAATGTTTGATGATGTGCTCAAACCTGGGTTGAAGACATTGATTCAGCATGTTTTTAACCCAGGAAGCTGTGAAAGACCTTTATATCATGTCCCTTTATACGAAACAACAATCATTCAAATGCCAGTTCTGAATGTACTGTGGAAGAAGGCATTTATGTGACGAAACGTACGATGCAACACTAAAATAAAGCAGCTAATGTTCACCATGCATCACCAGTAATGTTAAGGAATATTAAGTATAAATGGTGGCTATAGGAACAACACACATTATGCTTTATATTCGTCAGTGATGTTAAGTAGTTAGTTTGCACAAAAGTTTTTAAAGAAGTTATAATGGGAATAATGAATCTTTGATTTCTTTATGAACTAACTACACAGCCACGATGTTTTAGAGCATTAACCTAACTGAATTTGATGCTCTGTCTGACCTCTCAATGAACTCTCTCTGGCTATTGGCAGTCCCTAGTAGGATGTCAATACACTTCCGGCTTTGTTAAAATATGCAGGCTTTAATAAAGTTATGTTTCCCCGAACTTGCATAGTTACTTAAACGGAAGAATATCATTCCCTCATTTTTAGGTTCATCTGAAACGTAGATGGATCCAGACTGGATGATGATGTCAATTTTAGCCGGACTGTTTAGCTTGATTTGTAAAACAAATTCATTGCGCATCTTTGTATCCAAATATCCAGACACAGATCCTGTCTGCATGAGAATGATTGTCCTCTGTCACTGTCATTAACATTTGCATTTCAATAGTCCTTGCTTGATTGAACACCAACAGCAGTATAAGTGGTTTGGAAGGCAATTTCCTTTTTGCTTCAAAACAAATATCCATACTTATTGATGCTTCTCTTCATCAGAATCAAGACTGAAACATCCTCCGTTGCTTTCCATTTGTCTCTTGGGGAAAAAAAGTATTCTGTATTTTTGTGTTCATGTCTTATTTTTTTCTTTATGGTTGCTGTTTCATATAATGGCAGATCTTTTATTATTATTATCATGATTGTTATTATCATTTAATTCCTTTTTGCATTATTGCATATGTATTTTTTTAGCTTTATGGATGTTTTTTTGTGGCTTTTAGTGCGTCACACATCTCTTTGGTTTAACCTTGAATAACTCAGTACTTTTGGCTGGTTTTTGGATTTTGTGCAAACAGCAGTGATCACTAAAGTTGAAACCCACAGACAGTAATGGCCTCCTGATTCTTCCTCTGGCAGCAGCTATAGCATTTCTACTTTTTTCCACTTACAGTTGGATTAGCAACAACATATTCTGACATTTTTAGTTCACAAAGGATGAATACCTGAGCTTGGTGACACCATAGACTTTGGTGCTAGTGCATGAGTATCATTGGTTTCGGGGAAATCTCTAAGCACTTATTAAGTCTTAAGTATTAAGATGCCCCGTTATGCTCATTTCCAGCTCCATGTTTTACAGTTGTTGGACTCTTTCACCTGTTTTGGCTCCTCTCCCTTTAAGAATACCTTCCTTTCTTCTGATTGTAGGTATATTCAGCCCTACCCCTCACATTGGAAGGCTTGAACAGCACGTGGGTGCCTTCTTTTCTCACAGCTTTTAATTATGATTTCATTTATTAAGGGAAAAAATACCAACGAGTCTTTCACATAGTTGTGCAGGAATTTTGCCCCTCTCTGTTTTGCAGAATTGTTTGAATTTGGCCACACTGGAGGGTTATTAACCATGAATGTCATGTTTAAGGTCAAAGCACCTCAATGGCGTTTTAGTCTAGGATTGGACTACACCACTCCAAAACCTTCAGTTTGTGTTTTTTGGACATGCTGGTGTGTTTTGGATCATTAATTGCTTCACAATCTGGGAGTGCTTGAGCTTCATGGCACAGACTGACAGCCTTGCATTTTCGTAATAGAGAGTAGAATTCATGTTCATCCAGGTCCTGAAGCAGCAGAGCAGCTCCAGACCATCACACTACCACCACCATGTTTCACTGTTGCTGTGATGTTCTTTTTATAAAATACTGTCTTAAGCTGCGTTCACACTGCAGGTCTTAATACTCAATTCCGATTTTTTTCAATCAAATCTAATGTTTTTGTCTGCTTGTTCACACTACAAATATAATGTGACAGCAAACGCGCTCTAGTGTGAACTCTCAAAACCGCCCGCATGCGCAAAAGAAGACGTCACACACAACACGCTCTGTTTAGAGTCAGACCAAACAGTATTGTTTGACTGATGGCCCTTAATATAAAGACTTGTTTCAGACTTTACGTTTCCCAATTTAGCTTTAAGTTATAAAGTTATTTTGTTATTTACATATGGCCTAATAATTACCCTTATTGCTGTTTTAGAGAGGAGCGGTGCTTCAAAGGATAGTTGCAGATTTCTGTCAGAATCCGCAGATTCTACAGTACAAATAAAATGTTCACGTTTCTCCAACGTTGTCTTCCAAACAGTTTCACTGGATGGCCAGGAAGCGTTCGCGATGTCTTCTTTGGCGCTGATAATTGGCATCTGTCTTGTGTCAGTAACGTAAAAGACAGATTTAATGCAACATGACCATTCAAACAGCTGTTGTTTTCTAAAACATCAGATATGTATCAGATTGATGCGCTTTCGCCTGCAGTGTGAACGTAGCCTTAGTTTTATGTCTGAGGTGGCGGGACTTCCAAAAATTCTTAACCTTTGCCTTGTCACTCCACAGAATAGGTATCGTCAAGATGTTTTTTGGGGAAATGTGAGACAAGCCTTTGTGTTCTCAAGCCTTTGAGTCATTGGTGTGCTCTTGGAGAATTTAGCTGACTGGTCACTCCTGGGAAGGTTCACCATTGTTTCAACTTTTCTCCATTTGTGGATAGTGGTTCTCACAGGGGTTTTCTTATATTGTGGCATCATGTGTTGCTTTTGCTCTTTGAGATCTGTTGGCCTACTTCACTTTGTCAGACAGGTTATTTTTAATTGATTTATTGATTAATGACATTATGCAAAAAAGCTAAGAAATCAGAAAGGAGCTCAAACAGTTTTTCACCACACTGTAGTTGTCAAACCTTTGGCCATCTTTAATGAGGAAATCCACCATTATAATGTTGTGTGTATTAGACAGCATAACATTATTTCTTTTCAACATTTTGGAAAGAAACAGCTACTTTTTTCAGTGCAATTAATATGAATGATCATACTTTTAAGACCACCTAAAAAAATCTGCATTATGTGCATGTTAACATTCAGCCGTAAGCAGTGGTGTGGTTGAACAGACGTGCAGTTCTACTTCCCAGGGCATCAGTTGTTCGTTTGTTTCCTATCTTTTTTTTACATCTGTTTCTTTTTATGTTCTATTGATGTGTGGAGAGGTTATGACATTGGACATGCAGTGTATTCACAAATGCTCAGATGCACAAACTTCAGAGAAAGGGATGGGAACTCTGACAGAAGCTGACTCATGTTTTTGTCAGGATGATATTTGACAGCTTTTACTCTCCCAAAAGACATGTTTTCTGACCTTGCCTTACAATTGTTTGAAAACACAGACAGTAAAGAAATCATGCCAGACTTCAACCACTCCAAGTGATGAATTTATGCTCTAGGGTTTCCACAATGTGTGCAAAGAGGTAGGTGTAGGTGACATCAATCTGGCTTATAACAGCCTATATCTGATAGAAGTTTCCCTTTGCTTATTGTGCTCTGGGTTGCACATCACTTGCTACTGTGCATTATTTGGTTCCCACTGTGCGTGATCTTCATTATCAAAAGCCCAATGTCAATGTTCCTGATGAAGAGTACACCTTTCATCGAAGACAGGAACATCATTTCTCTTTTCTTTCACTTTCTTTTTCCTTTCTTTATATTTTAGGCTCCCCATCCCTTATCCATCGTTCCCTCTATATATCTGTCAGTGCATGAGGTGAGGAGAAGAAGTGAAGCAGACAAGAAATATATCCCAGTGAAAGACAGGTCTGGATAAATAAAGAAGAGGTATATTCAGCCCTACCCAAGAGGGAAAGCTGAAGGGAGACAGGGGAAGGATTTTTTTTTCCTCAAGGCAGCTGTCAGATTTTGAGAGGACAATGAACAAGGGAGAAAGAAGGTAAAAAGAAGGAAAAGTAGAGGTGAGGGAACATGCTGAATGGATGGGTGATAATAAGAGATAGGGCACAAAGTCGGTATTGATAAAGGAGAGGAGGACAGATGCAATGTGGCATGTACAGCCATAGGTAGAGAAAGAGTGCTGTCTAGGTGCAAGACTGCTGCAGTGAAGCTGTGTTTGAGCTATTTGTTCGGTAGGACAGTGAAATTATAATTTTAAATTTTAAAGAGGAGATTTTCCTTTGCCAGAACCAACTAGAGTGTAACCTAAATTTGATAAACAGCTGCAGACATACACATCAGCCCCAGACTTTGCCTTATTTAGAGAGAATTTGTATCAGACTTCTTTGGAAAAACAAAAGAGTGAAAAAACATGACCCCAAAATGCCAGCTTTTCAACAGCTAAGGTATAAACAGCTAAGGTATAAAGTTCCACTCTATTAATTAGATTTGAAAAGGTGTCTTAAACACAGCGGCTATTTCCTCAAACAAGCAGAGAAGCATAATTCTTGAATAAAAATAAAAAATATGAAAACCGAGATTTCTAATATCAAGGCTTTCACCTGGCAGTAATGACGTGTCAAACAATCACAATATTTTAATAGGCTCTCATTTAAATCAGGCTGTCAGGACTGTTGCGTGGATTCTTTTTTTTCCAATCGCAGCTCTGCCCCCCAAAAAATTAAAACCTTGAAGGTGGGAATTAAATTTGGGTGTAGCGGTGAACCTATAAGTGCTTGTCTTGATCTGACTTAATTTGAGTCATTCCTTTAGACGAGCATGACAGCTGCTACGCTCATATCTGTTATGTTTTGGCAAAATCAAACACTGCTGCTTTATTTACAGTACTTAAAAGATGTCAGATGACTAAAATTTATAAAAGCTTCTTTCCTTGACGTCCACCCATTGGAAGCAGTGCATTTTTCAAGCAATGCTTTAGTAGATCCCCTCACTAAAGACATGACAGCTTTATTTTTATTAGTTGGCTTTTATTAGTCCTTTTTCAAGTATCTTCTGCAACTTGACCGTTCATGTTTTTATAAAGGCTATCAGCAGTAACTGCTGATAGCCTGATTACTTCCCCCAAAAAGTAATCCCGTTACTTTACTGATAACTTATTTTCAAAAGTAATTAATTACTTAGTTACTTTTTAAAAACACGATTTACAACCTGAATCTAAAACATAAAATAAACTATTTTTTGTGTTTACATTCAGTCTTTCAAATAGATGCAAGTAAAACACAGCAGAAAATAAATAAAGTCAAAGACTAGCTAGCGGTCCTTTTGCTCTATTTTCACCTGTAAAGCAGGAGTGGGGTAGGCGGAGGTGTGCTCTGGTGCAGGTGTGCCGCAGCGGTCAGTTGAAGAATCCGTGAGTTTCTCTGTGAATTTCCCATTACATCGTTGCGCACTCGATGCTTGTTTGGGGGGTGGGGGTTTTCGCTGTAAAAAGAAGTTTTCTTCCCACGCACAACGGACACTAATGTTTTTGTCACTTTTTATGGAATGAAACTCAAAGTAAGGTCAGTACTTCCACGTTTTAAACGCTGCACGCTCATACTCTCTCCCGCACTGATATATTATCCATTGTTGATCTGCACACAGCTGTTGTCACGAACGTCGCACTCGCTTACGTCATTGTCATGAGACATTCTCGCAAAAAAAAAAATCACGGTTTTAGTAATGCAGTAACGCAGCGTTCCTACGGGAAAGTAACGGTAATCTGATTACCATTTTTGCGATACTAATCCCTTACTGTACTCGTTACTTTAAAAAAGTAATCAGATTACAGTGATGCATTACAAGTAACGCGTTACTGCCCATCTCTGGCTAGCAGCTATCATACTGTATGAGAGTGTAGTTTGCAAACACACATCTGTGCTATAACTTTTCTTTTTCATAGTATTTTTTTAATCATAGTGTTTTTTGGTGCACATTAACTGCAGCAAAACAGCAGTTAATGTGCCAATGTTGCTAGCAAGAACACACCAACCCAGTATCACGGCAAAGTGTGTAATAGACACACTAGTCCACCGTATCCGTTTCATGTTTTGCCTCTCCAAAGTATGTAATGGACACGCATGCAGAAGTTGCAATAAGCCTGCAGTACCAGCAGAGGGAGATATTTAAAACAAAAGTGTTTAAATACCCATTATTAACACATTTACGTGTAAATAGCTACCCAGGTCAATCATGTGTTGCATAGGACCCTGGACTGTAGGTCATACCTTCATCATTCACTAGCGACTTCTTTGGTTTAAATATATTATCTCCCCCTGCTGGTGCAATTTATGCATGCAAGTGGTCACGTCATATCACGTGTTTGGGTTATATATCGGTATGAATGACAATTATTTGCATGTGGTAACTTTTGCAGCTTTCATGACAGGACTTTGTTCTTAGATCCTTTAGTCTAACCTGAACTTACCTGTTACTTTCAGACCAGTGTAATTAATAAATCCTTTGACTTTTGTCATATCTAACTGTTCCTGTTGTTGGGTTTGACTCATATTTCTTTTCTGCACTAATAGGGCTTTAATGTTATTTTGTTGCTAAATTACAGCGTGGGAAACTGTTGCTACTGTTTTGTATCAAAGTGTCTTTTGTGTAAAATGGCTTTTAATGAGGCTCTGAAAAGCTCTGGAGTTTTCCCACGTGCTTTTTTGGCATTCTTACTTGGCATTCTTCTCACTTACTTCTGACTAGTTAAACAGTTTCATATCTGCCTATTTCACATCACCACAGCATTTAGTTGGCTAATGCTACATTTTTTAGTAATGTTTCCACAACTTGTTTTCTACCTTTCTGCTTTGTCCCTTACATTTAAAGCAAGAAAAAGCAAATGGCAATTTGTGCACTGTAAAATAAGAAAATACATGCACACATACATAAATAAAGTCAAAATACCAATGCATAACTCAATAATTTTTGAGATTTTCAGCATGTAACTGTTGTTGACTTTGAAAGAGCTCTGGCAGGTTGACATTTCTTGTTACATACTTATTTATGTGTCCTATTATTGTCATTGTACATCTATGATGAAAATGTGGTTTTTCCACCGGATTACTGGGCAAGAAATATAAATAACAAATAAAAAAACAGGTATATTAATAAATAATAACATTATTTAAAAAATAAAAAATACAATAAAGATTTAGACAGAACAGTATGATACTAGCTTTTGAACCCACTCTACCCATCTTCTCCACATAAAGGTGGCCATTGGTGTGTAAGGTAAATGTGCCCAACACACCAAATGTATTTATGTTGGCTTGATTCTATCTAAAGAATGGTGATGAAATAATATGAAGAGCACACAGAAAGTTAACTGGAACATTGTGTTTTTCCATAGCATAGAAGTTAGTGCATTCACCTTACAACCCAATTGTCCCTGGTTTGCAACTAGTAGGAAACATAAGCCCAATTTTGTGTGGTTGGGTAACAAGCCAGCATACAACTCCTGTTGGTCCCAATCCTGGATAAATGAGAGGACTGCATCTGGTATAAAAAATCTGTGCCAAACCAAATATGTAGACCCATCTGCTGTGGGGAATAAGGGATCAGCCAAAAATTGTAAAGGCAAAGTTTTATGTTACTGATGCTAAAAAATATTTGTTTACTCAACAAGAAGTTATGTGCTTTTTGAAGCAAGAATTTGGTTGTTAACCTCACAGGAATATTGTAATTACATGAAGAAGAAAATTCAAGATGCAGAGAGCTCTAGTAAAGTAAAACCCACAACAAAAACTCACGGCAACAAGGTTCAATTGATATATAAGTTTCAGTTGTTTTGGGTTTTTTTATTGTCTACTTCATATTTATTTTGTTTAAACCATTCTTTACCATTCATCTATTGCAAAGACACTGTACAGTTCTTCTCACTTAGATCAGCACTGATGAATGAGAATGAGCGTTTAAAGCTCACCCACTTGTTTACTCATTCAAAGTAAGTATGTATAAGTATGTGTAAATCCAAACTACAGACATGTAGATATCTGGAACTGTGACATTTATCCTTTGCCTGCAAGAACAAAATGAGCAATTATTGCAGACTCCCTGTGTAGAGAAAAAGACTAGTCTTTATAGCCTCTCTCTGCAGAATTACATTCGTTGTGAAGGACACATTGTCCACATAAAGACATGAACAGCACACAAACACAAACACACAGACCAGAGTTGTAGGCTATTACCTGCAGCGTCAGCTGTTTCGGTCTCGATTCCTGTCTTCTCCTTGATACCGAGCCCTAAAAGCAAGGAGAGGAAATAGAGAGAGAGAGCGAGGAGATAATGAAATAAATACCATGCTTGGCTACACTTCAAAGAGAGAGGGAGAGCCTGATCTGCTCTACTGCAGCTAGAGAGGGAAGAGATGTTACATAAAGAGAAAAGATTGGGGGATAACTGTAACCACCACCTCCGCAGTAACACACACACAAACACACACCCAGACAAAAACACATTAATAAGCTTTGACTGCTCTGAGCTTGTTATCTAATAGCATTTGGTGTTTTGAATTATCCCAAGTTGCTGGTCAGCATATTTTTATTAGCACTGCATATATATATATATGCATATATATATATATATATATATATATATATATATATATATATATATATATATATATATATATATATATATATATATAGATAGATAGATAGATTTTCTTTTATTCCACCACTTTAGAGATGTACTGTGAATGGAAAGGTAGCCACTTTTGAGCAGTGCAAACCCTATCTAATCTGCATATCTGTACAAGTAAACACTTTCATGTGACCGCTTTTGTATTCTCGTGCAACACATGCAAGCAGGGGAGCCCTGCGGATATGTTCAATAGAAGCTATCCTCAAACATGCACCAGACCATCAATGTGTGTGCATCTTATTGCATGTGAATATATCATACTGTTCCCCTTCTGATGTTACGATTCACATTTAACGTACTCAACGCACAAAACGCGTGTTCCTTATTTGTAGATAGTCTGTAGAAGACAAATATCCCTGCCTGAAGGATGTGTTTTCCATCAGTTCACACCTGCACGTGCACAAGAATACACACCGACAAATAAATGTAACCTTGAACGGCTTACAAAACCTGTCAAACCTGCACTGAGACGTGTGCAATCACACAGGGGCGCACACATACAAACACACACACCGCCTTGCCCTTTTCACTTCATTTCTCTCCTTCTGCTGTAACATATCTGTTGACATCGACAATAAATTTAGCTCTAGCTGCCTATTATCTTTCACCCCGATGCCACAATTACATTAAGTACACTATTGCTCCGTGTGTGACTTTTTAATTTTATTTTTCAATGAGCAGCTTTTATTCCCCCCTTTTTCCAATCAATGAGTCTTGGAACTTTAAAGCTTCTTTAATGCCTTTTAGATCCCATTATGATGCCTCTGGTTTTCATGGGAAGTGGTGTTTGGTATTTTCAATCTTTTAGTCCCAGATCAAATTTACTATTAGCTTTGCTGTGGGGAAATTGGGCCGACGCGCAGATGTCTCCATTTGCATGCGGCAATCAATATTTTCAATATAAACATTTTCGCCTTAAAACGAATCATTTGCTTGCAAGATTTCACTTTAACCTTGTGTAACCTTTAATATCTGCAAATCTTATGCTCAATTAACCCTTCGGAAGGCAAAAGAATAAGTTAAGAGGAATGAGTTGCTGGCAGAGTAAACAGGGGATCATGTATGGAGGTCAAAAACATCCAAAGATGTGTGGATTGCTAGACTGAAGAGGCAGGTACCTGTAGTGTTGCCCATGAAAAGAGAAAGCAAGACAAAGCAAGCAGTTTATTTTAAGCTTAGTAAACAATATCATATCATTATTGATTTTACAAAGGATTTCCTGTTTCCAAAAATGACTTTCCTTTTTTAACTATAGTGCATCATTGAGAAATTCGTGTTTTTCCATTTTCCTTTAGCTTTCTTCAGACTTCATATAACAAATGTTTCAGTCCAAGTATTCTGTCTCTGTTTCTGTCTCCTTCTTTTGCTTCCCCCCCCCCCCCCCCCCTCTGTCTCTGGCTTTCTCTGTACCATATATTCTTGTTTCCTTGAAAAAAAGAAAAGAAAAGAAAAAGCTGGTGTAAGCTGATCTGTTGGCAGGAATATGCTGTAGAGGGAAGCCGATCCCCATCTTCCTCAGTCTGTGAACCTCTATTGCACAATAAAACCTAGATTCCCTCTAGGCCCACCACAATATTACAAGGCATTTTTCCAAACTCCTTATTGTACATCCCACATCACACATACACAGACTCGCTGATTTATTCAGATCTATATATGCACATAGCAGTGAGTTGTCTGCCTAAATACATGGTCTGCTTCACTCTCATTTTAAATATAATCACACTGCGTGCATGTGTCTGTGCCATCCGATTCTGTCCAAACACTCAGCAGATGGTGACATTTAGGCCGTTTTTCCCACCATGGCAACAAGGTTAAGGGGGTAGAGTTGTTTGAGTGGGTGTGTTGGGTCAAACCTGACACACGCTTCAGTATGTGTAAATTTATAATCTGCTAAATCATGCTATCAGAGAACTGCCACAATTAAAGGCAGGCAAGGTTTTGTACAGTAAAGCATTAATATATCATAGCAGGAATTTTGCTGCCTTGAGCTCCCCTGGTAGTTAGTCGCAGGGTCATATTAAATGTGAAGCAGACAGGAACTGATGTGCTGCAGGAAACTCCTGAAATTTAGAGTGGGAAGAGTCGGGTATGTCACGTCTGTCACTGTCTTGCAACCTTGTCTACACATTACATGGTAGCTTTGGTTTTCTTTAATCATTAATTACATGTCACTTTTTTTCTTTTGAGTGTATCTCTAGCAGATGTAAGCTGTGCAACAATATACTGTAGATAAAAGCGTGATTTTTTTCATTTTTTTTGTGCTGATTGAAGAAGATTTAGCTCAGCTTTTCAGCAGCAGCTCAGACTGAGTGGTTGCATCAGCCTGTTGGCTGTTTGAACTCTGAGACATGTAACCTTAGGTAGTTTTGTTAACTCATGCCTAAAGAAAGTTTTATCAGTAAACAAAAGCTTTATTTGGTGACATTACACAACTGTCTCATGGCAAAATGGCAATTAGTCACAAAAAAGTAATACAGAAGTGGGAAAGTGTTAGAAGTCGGAAAATGGGCAAGTGCACGGATTTGAGTGGGTTTGACAAGAGCCAAATTGTGATGGCTAGACCCCTGGGTCATAAATGTACGTGGGGAGTGAAGGCTGCAACCAACAGACGAGCTACTATAGCTTGGATAACCAAAATATACAATGCTGGTTCTGATAGAAAGGCATCAGGATACAGTTTGTTTCACATGGGTCTACATAGCCGCAGACCAGTCCACTTGTCCACTGCCAAAAGCACAACACAAAGTCTGAGATGTTGATTTGGCCTCAAAATCCAATGGAACATCTGTTGCTAATATCTTGGTTTGGGTCAGGCTGTTTTAGTAGCAACAGGGGGACCAAAGCAATATTAAGCATGTGGTCATAATGTTATACCTGATCAGCGTATGTTGTCCCGACATTTCAGAGGAGCCACATGATACTCATAACCAAAAGATATGATCTTTGAGAGAAGTGTTACATGTTATATCACTATACAAAACTGTTATATTTGAACCCAAACCATTTCTTTCTAAACCTGTCTGAGTTGTTTTTTATTGTTTTAGCCTAACTAAGTAGTTTTTAATGATTATTAATAAAATAAATCTCTTGTGTAGGAGTCAATCTGCGATCTGTGAGCGTCAGCGACGATGAATGATTCCCTGTCCTCGCAATTCCCTCCAGCCCCCCAAAATGTTGAGTTTTTCATCCTTTAAATGTGAAAAATATTTATTTCATGGAGACAAAACTGCAGATGACAAATTGTGTCGAGGCAGATGAAAATAAATGAAGCTCGGAAATTTGTGTGCAGGAACATGAAATAAAAATGGAAAAAGTCAAAAATGTATCAGCAGATTAAAAGTTCGTAACTGTTTCACAAATGGCTACGAGAATGGCTGTGTGTGCAATATGCTTTCACCAAACCTGCATGTTAACGTTATGAAATGGATAAACTGCAACACTTTGCTTGTGATCTATTAGTCTTTCTCTGAGGCTTCCAGGGTTGTAAAAGAAAGAAAGAAAAAAAAAGAAAAATTACCTTCCCGCACCATACTTTCCATTTCATCAATTTTCTTATCCTTAGCTCCAACAACTGTTTACTCACTCATGTGAAATTAATGGGTCTCACTATCAATATCTGCCCGCAAAAGTAACATCAATCAATATTGAAATTCAGGTTTGGAACACATTGAATAAATGCTACATGCCATTAAAGTGCTTTTTAAAGGGTATGAGACCATGTAATAATTGGCTTACATTTTCCCCACTGAGTGTATTGAGAAATGCATTTGCTTTAAGTGTTACTAAATTAGAGTTTGACGAATGACTTTCAGTTTTTCTTAGAACATCACATCAGTGCACAATCTACTTACCACAATATTACATTACCAGTGTCATTTTCATTTATTGTGTTTGCTTATTTACTATAGATAATTAAAGTAGTGGTGGTCATTTAATCAGTGTCCATACTCATAGCTCATACACAGAGTATGAAATTGCTACAGTGGGAAGCTACTTTTCACTGACAGAGCAAATCCCATGTTATAATTATTTGCCGTCTGTAGATTCGGGACCATATATGGCGATATTGACAATAATTCAGTGTAAATCCATTCTAGGAGTAATTTCCTAATGTGCGGTCATTTACTCCTCTCAGGTTGGGCTGCAATTAACCTGCCTCTTTACCTCTCTGTTAGCCCTTCACCTTCATTTACAAGAAAGTGTGATGTTAGAGGATCTTCAGAGACTTCTGTTCTCTGCTGAACAGTCATTTTTCGGTGGTATTTTGAAGAATTAATATCAGTATTAAAAGGGAAAATCACTGATATCACTGATGATTGGTACAACAGTTCGATTCAGAGTTGATTTAAAAGCTATTTTAGATTCAGTAAATCACATAGTGTACTTTAGTTTCAGGTTTTTAATCACAACTAAGCTGTTTGTTCCAAACCATTCATCATATGCACAATTTGCACAACAACTGGCAGTTAAGCTAAATGGTTTTGATGAAGGTCACGGTCTGAAAAAAAGGAGCTGCTGATCCAGTTCTACACTGCGGTCATTGAGTCTGTCCTGTGCTCCTCCATCACAGTCTGGTATGGTGCAGCCACTAAACAGGACAGGAGCAGACTGCAGCGGACTGTACGGGCAGCAGAAAGGATCATCGGCACGCCCCTGCCCTCCATCCAGGATCTAAACCTCTCAAGAACCAGGAAACGGGCAGGGAAAATCATCACAGACCCCTCACACCCTGGACACAGACTTTTTGATCTGCTGCCCTCTGGCAGACGGTACAGAAGCCTGCAGACCAGGACCACCCGACACAGGAACAGTTTCTTTCCCCTCGCCATCTCCCTTCTTAACAGTTGACCTGTCACACTGCTCCCACTGCCAGACTGCAGCTGCACCTTATGTACATTTTGCAGTATTCATTCCACCTCATTCATTTCTGTATTTTATGTATATAAGTTTAGATTCGTTATTTATAGTTGATTTACACAGCTTTGTGTATGTATGTGTAATGTGTATATATAGACACGTGTGTGTGTGTGTGTGTGTGTGTGTGTGTGTGTGTGTGTGTGTGTGTGTGTGTGTGTGTGTGTGTGTGTGTGTGTGATTTACATTGCTGTGCTTGAGAGCCACCATCTACCGGAACCAAATTCCCTGTATGTGTCTGCACATATACTTGGCCAATAAACACGATTCTGATTCTGATTCTGATTCTGAAAAGGAGCATGAAGGTTTGTGGAATTTAACGATACAAATTTGAAAGACTGTCACAGTCCTGAGTCTGCATGACTATAATAACACGAATATGCGAGATGATGAACAAAACGATGTAAAATGTCACTAGCAGAACAGAGGCTGCTCATCATTATCCATAACTCCGCAAATAGTTTCACAGGGCCTTTGTGATGTAACCACGGATGGATTTCTTTTCTTTGCCTGATCCGAGTAGACTTCGCTATGTGGTGCAGTGGGTGTTAGTTGGCCAGCTTTTTTTTGCATTTGTAGAGGTTTTTTTTTTTTTTTTTTTGCTCCACAACATTAATCACTGGGTGATTGCGTAAGACTTGCTGGCAAAATATTTCACTTTCATCTTGCAGAGCTATTTGTAAAGTTATTAAAAATGTGCCAAACGTTTTCGATCTTCAAAGATAAACTACAAAGTGAGTCTGCTGTATGAGACCTGAGCACTGTCGGGGTGCTGCCGTGTGGTGCTCTTGTTGTCGGAGTCACAACTTTAAAGATGCGATATCCCAAACTTGATATTAAGACTATGTGAATCCATCTAGAATCATTGAAGAAAGAATTCTAGTTCTTTCATGAATTAATTTGCCTCACAAAAAAAGTCAAGCTGTTTAAGTGACTTAATCTGTACTATAGTGTTCGTTGGTAATGTTTTGCCTTCAAATCGAAGCTACACTAATAAATAATTCCATAAACATGCTTTGAAACATGTGAACTACTTTCCTTCAATGCCCGCGTAGGTTCTCTGTTGATCCACTCCCTTCACGATTGATAAATCAATTCGTTACTCAGTTTCATCTCACACTTATGATTTACGCCTTCAATCAGCACACATGTTACATGTTAAGCTGGATCTATGAATATGTATAGGCGCCTTGGTGTGCTTGTGCTTGTGTATGTAGCATATCCATAGCTGAAAGACAAAGTGCCCTTTTGTGTGATCAAGGGGTGTAGTACTGCTGTCTCTTTTCACAGCATGAGATCCACTCAGCTTGCCTGCCATTTGTGAATAACTGATAAGGCAAAGTGAAAAGCAGTGACTTGGTGGTGTGCAGGAGCAAGTTTGATAAAAGGACAAACAGAATACTGACTTCTAAAATGTCAGCCCGAATAAATCAGATTAACAACATTAGTTCTTCATATTCCTTTACAGACAGAAGATCTTATCCAGATAAAGGACTTTAAACGGAGCAAGCACAGATGTGTGGCTATGCGGGTAAATAAATTAAGTTTGACTTTGAGGAAGGCTGAGATTTATAAGAGGCTGAAAGTAAAGATGAGAAGGGACAGAGTTGAGAATTTGATGCTGGAGGCCAGAGCGAGAAAGAGGAATGTTTCATGACTTGTTAATCAGAAGTACAGAGAGAGACTCCAAACACTTCGCACAAGGATACAGACTTCAAGTTTTGATAGTATCGAGCTAGCGTTCAAACGGGTGTAGCACGCGTGTATGTGTGTGTGAACGTCAAATGGATTATTTATCGAGCATGGGTGTTTGTGTGGGCTCATATAAAGGGCACGTGCTGATCTCTGCTGAGGGTTGCAAATGAGAGAGATACGCTACATCAATAAATCTGACAATACCATTCTCTACCACAGTGCACTTAAATCTATGCACTGAAGAATGGGTGGAGGCAGAGAAATGGAGTGTGAGGAATATGACAAAAAGAAGGGGGTGTCGTTATGCTTTATCAGAACTCCCTAAACACAGGCACCATATCCAGGGATATTCAGTTGCCCAAAAGCTATTTCACTCTATCATTCTGCAAGAACAAACAAGTTTACTGGAAGGTATTTGTGGTTTAGTGCATGATTATCTTTTTTATGGGAAAAGCCTCATTAAAGTTAGCATGTATACTGATGTCCATTTTAGACAGCTGCTGTCATAGAACAGTAGCTATAGTTGTTAGCCTTCAGGGTCTCTGAAGTAAAAGCAAAAGTATTATATTATGGGGGATATTATTAAGAGTAGAGTCAACATGTGAATGTGTTTATTGTGGAAGATGAGGTAGAATGGAAGACTTATACTGTGGAGACTGGTCCTTTCTATCCAATAACCTTTTGTCATTTAGACTCAGCAAAGTTATTTCATTAGCAGCTAAGGTAACAAATCTATTTGTTCGTTGTCAGAAAAGGATCTCATTTGGGTTAAAAAATACTCTGTTAGCAATCTTCATGTCTCTTATGATGATATGTGTCAAATATGCAGATAACAGCTCATGTGCTACAGGAATCCTTACAACGTAACAAATATGCTACTCATGCTACATAGTATAATCTAGTTTTGTTACTCAGGTCTCTCTGTTGCCTGATAATGTCTCAGTTCAAAAGTTAGGAACCTATTCTCACTGCTGTTGGATCAAGTAGCTATGTATGAATTAAGGTGAGTCACTTTAGGGACAGATGCACAGAGTCACAATGAAGAGGGGGGATTATTACGGAGCTCTGCTGCCCCTCAGCTCTGTGGAGATTTAGAACTTTGAGCTCAGTGTGTCAGTTTCCTAGCACACAACTTAACTGCTGTGCTTCATTGCTATTGTGGCATCAATTTTAGCACAACAAGAATCTATTCTCAGTGAAAGGATCTAAAAGCCAGCAGCACTTAGCAAGTACTTAGCATGCTTCCTTAGCAAAATTAGCAACTAATGAACTAAACAGAGTATTAATATTGGATCTAACTGTAACTTTAACTTTAGCTAAAGCCTTTAAAATTAAGCAGAAACTTCTGATATAAAATCCAGCTTGGTGGTGTACATGCATAAAATTACAAAATGTATGTCTTTGTCCAACAAATTATACAACTATAAGTAAGGTCCACCTGTTGGCTATGCACGATCAACAGGTGGACCTTAGTTAATCATACATTTAGCAGACGTCTAAATGAAGGCAAAAAATAACTGTAAGATTATGTCAACTTAAAGAGTGACACCTCACAGCTTGTTTTCATGTCGCTGGTTTAAGCTCTTTTTCTTTCGTAATTTTGTGCATTTTGTGCTTGCACTTGGAAATGTTAGAAAAACTAGAGACTTGACAGGATTTGAGGGGAGAAAGGGAAACATGGGAAATCATATGCAACAAAGGTTCTTGGCTGGACTTCAACTCGCAGTGATTTATGATTGGAACCTTAAAGGCTTAGGCACACGGTACATTTAGCTTTTCTGAGTAATGACCATTCTTTTTTCTTTTTTGCACTAGTGTATGGCTTTCAATTAGCACTGATGACTAGGTTTATTGTGCATTACTGCCTCAAGAAATGCCTGCTGAATATGCGATAAGCAGGTTTTCTGTAGCCTCACTATCCAAGCTGAAAGAATTGAAGCTTGAGGCTACTCCACTGAGGACCTCAGGCCAAACATATCCATTAGTTTTACATGTTGCCTCAATGGGAGAAACTGATACACATTGAATCTTTAAGCAGGCAATAGATTTATTTATTTATTTTGTCATACAATAGTGACATGATTGGTTAGCTTTTGTGTATAGGTGTGGTGGGGTTTTTCTCTTTTTTTAAACAAAGCAGCGTTGATTGCTTCATAACCTGTATCAATGTCTTTGCTTGGTTCTTAAAGAAAAGAAAAAGTCATCTTGATATTTTAATCGTTGTGTCAACAGGGAGTTAAAAGGGAGTTTTTCCTTTTCGCTGTCGCCAAAGTGCTTGCTCATAGGGGGTCATATAATTGTTGGGTTTTTCTCTGTATGTATTATTGTAGGGTCTACCTTACAATATAAAGCGCCTTGAGGTAACTGTTGTTGTGATTTGGTGCTGTGTAAATAAAATTGAATTGAATTGATTAGAAGGCGTGAGAAGTTAAAAAGTTGACTTTTTACTTTAAGTATAATTTTAATTTTAAATAGCTACATTTCTTTATGCTTTAAAATAATTTTTCTCTATTACTTACTTTAAGAGACTGTTACTATTCCATCTGTATTGATAGAGGTAAGACGTGTGAAACATGTTATATTATTCTGTTGTAAGTGTGGGTTCAGCTAAAGTTTACGCTGCACACAAAAATATCGACAGTACCAGCGCATTTTGGTTTTCTCAAGTATGATCCTTAAACAGAGATTATTTTATAATTCAGTCATTCAGGGTGTTTTGCCTTGTGGTTTCACAGCATGGCTCAGCAACAGTTCAATGCAAGTTTATAAGTCAGGCAAGCTTTTCTGGAGACAGAGGCGAGGTTTTTAGAGACAAGTGTATGGGGAATAATACAACTGGTGATCATTAATATCCCATTTTATCATCATGGGAAAAGGATCCTGCTGTGTAAAAGGAATAGATACAAATAATTTTTTATGCTAGAGTGAATTCAAATGCTAAATATATATAAGGTCCCTTTTTTAAGTTCCAGGGCAAGAACACATACAAAGCATTAAAATCTTTTTTTTCTTGAATCAAAGTATATGTTTCCCCTAAACTACATTCAGTACTCTACTGTCGAGGACAAAAGACCCATTTTTGATCTGTCATTAATGATGCTTTAAAGCACTCTGTGAAATAATAATCCCAGTCAAGGACAGCGATACTTTTTAGTGCTGTGATATTATTTCAAAACTAGTGCCCCAGCACTGTTCTGTCTTGCAGATGTTTTATGGTAAGGACAAAAATCAGATGAGTCATATTGTCACTTGCACGGCATTAAAGAATAACGACAGAGCCAAGAGGAGCGGGAGAGGATGGTGAGACGGGGAGTGAGGGATATACATATTTTGCCATCCTTGGTGATAACATTAATGTCAAGGTGGAAGGGGGAAGGAAGACATCAAAGCTAATGAATATTTATGGATGCCCATAGTAAAGTGAAGTGGGACAGAATGGCCTCATGAAGACGGCACTTTAGGGCCTACTCCAGCACAGACTGTGGCTCTATGAATATTCATTGCTCATTGTCCCAAAAACAATTTGCTTAACGCTTTTGACTTCTTTTCATCCGTAAAATGTGTGTATTTTATTTTTTTTACCTATGCATGGTTTGGACTATACTGTATCTGCCCTCACTTTTGTTCGGTCTGTTACAGAAGACACTTTGATTTTTGGCACATAAATGAAACAATCCAAAAGTCTGTATTTATTAATATATAGCATAGGGCACATCGATCCCTTCAGTACAGAAAGGAAAAAAATATAAGAAGTTTGTCATATAGATAATTCATTATATTCATACAGCTAAGTGACATGTTTTTCACAGGGCCTGTGTCCCCTGTGCAGATTGTGCAGATATTCATTCTGTGTATTTATCTTTTAATTGGTTTAAGTAGGACAGTCTGTAACAGACAGGTACAAGACTATAACCCCGTCACATGCCAGACAGCATCATCCTTGAGCAGATTTCACAAGATGCTACATTCCTTCCACCTTTCCCCCACTGTGCAATGCATTTGTCTCTATAGCTCACACTAGTGCTGTTTGAAAGCTCTTTGGATCATTCATTCTGCATGTGTGTGTTGGGGGGGGGGGGTATCAAGGTGGGAATGTGGTAGAAGAAACACCCAGTCTAAATAGTAACACAAGACTAAGATGAAGGAAAGAAAGGAAAAAAAAAACAGAATATCACAATGTTGCTATGGTTACTTGTCCCACACGACTACCAGCTCTTCCCAGAGTAAACAGTGCCTGATAAGGGAACAGAAGTACGGTGCCTTTGAGTGGTGTGCTGTTGGCAAATGGAGGCCTACAATGAATATTCTGTGTACAAGTACTCGTATGTTATATGTGTGTGTGTTTTTGCAATATGTCTCCGGTTGCTGTCTTTGACAAAAACAAACATAAAAAAAAGAATTAACACTTTTTTCTTCTTCTTCATCACTTACATATGGGACATTTTTAAAGAACATTTGTCTTTCCTGTGCTCCTCACTGCACAACAGGGTGGCATACTGGTTTCGGAGACCTTCCCGTGAAGCAGATTTATTGTCCAGAAAAATTGCGTGTAGGTCAACTGTCCTTGAGCATGACAGTATTTTATGCACTGTACATCACTCTGAGTTAGCATCAACAAAATGCTTCCCCCCACTCCAAAGGGGATTATTTATTTTTCATGTTAAGTGATGCAAATTGTGTACATATTTCCCCTGTTGTTGTATAATGGCTTTAACTTTAATTCACTTCTTCCTTCAACATCTCTTCCTCCTCCATCTTTCTCGTTGTCTTTTGTTTGGCCCTCATTAAAATCTCACACCTATAAGCGTAAGTGCCTCTTGCTGTCTAACTCTGGGGAGTCACCTCTTGACATTGGTGAAGTAAGCCTCTTACCAAAATCTTGTGGACTACATGTGCAGTGATGGAGGGCCTTATCAGACTTGTATAAATCCTGTGAGTACAGGTAACTGCTGCATTTCACTAATCTGAGCCTAAAGGAAGTGGAGTTGCTCTCAACGTACAAACATTGTAGGTCATTGTGTAGGAAGGTTTAGTAATCTGATTGGCACTGTCATGCTACACTTCACACTAATAATTAAACAGTTTAACATAATTTTTAAAGTCAATACCTGATGAAATTTTGTCAGTGTTCACTATGTAGATAGAATTTGCATTTGTACCAAGATATTCTTTTGCTATTGGTTAAAAATCCGTGGTCCCTCCCAGTCCAAGATGGCACTCGTCTAGAATGAGATATGGACCATATAGAACTTGTTGACCATTATAAGGATAATATATAGTTATGTAGTGCACTCCAGACAGCCATACTTGTCAGTGTGAAAAATACTCCCAAAATAACCAGTGCAAGTGCAAAAGGATGTAATTTCCGGTTCACGTGGCATGCCCTTGTGGTTGTACATATGTGGTTTACCTGCCATTTCATTTACATACAACACACCATGAATTTCAGAAATTCCACTGTTTTTCTCTCTTTTATGCATTAATGTTTAATTTGGATTATATAACAAGAGCTTGGGCCCACTACAAGCAAGTTACCAAGACTACAGCTGAGGAGAAGAGAAAGAGAAGGATGTTTTTATTCTCTTTCACTCAGCTGGCTCACAAGAAGATGACATTTTGTGAGCTCATACACTTGACATCAAATAATCAAATGAGAATATTAAATAAAATTTAAAAATAGGTAAATAAAACCTAAGATGTGCTAAGTTGTGTCTTACTATTGTATAAGAAATTAAGGCAAATGCAGAAGTGTGTGAAAAAAAATTATACCACCCTTATTATTTCCATGTGAATGAAGAGGGTAAGTAGCAGCCAGGTGCTGCTAATCAAATGTACCTTATTAACTGATCTTCAGCAAATGTGAGCACCTCTGTAAAAGCAGAAGGTTTGGCACGGGGGTATTTAGAGCATTCAGGTGTGTTTTAAATCAGTGCCAAGGAAGAAAGACATCAGCAATAATCTTAGAGAAAGAAATTGTTTCTAATCATCTACAGAGACTGCAGAGACTATAAGACCTTTTTCAAACCATTTGACGTCCATCATTCCGCAGAAAGATGGATTATTCACAAGTGGAAAACATTCATGACAGCTGCCAATTCCCTAAGAGTGGAAATCTTCACCCCAAAGTCAGAACATGCAATGTTCAGCCTCGGTTAACATGTTAGATGTTAAAGTTTATGACATGACAAGTATGGCTTGTTTTGAATAGTTGCCAGGAGAAAGCCTCTCCCCTCTAAAAAGATCATGTTGCATCTGAACCAACCACAGGACTTGTGGAAAAAATGTCCTTTAGACAGATGACACCAAAGCAGACACATTTGTGCTGATATGCTGTTTTTGGTATCGGCCAAATGCGATGCTGTGCATTATGGCCAAACACCTCATACCATCTGTGAAGCACTGTGGTGGAGGGGTGATGAGTTGGCTTGTTTTGCAGCCACAGGACCTGGACACCTTGCCGTCATTGAGTCAACCAATGACTGTTGTATACCAAATTGTTCTAGAGTCAAATGTGAGGCCATATGTCAATAGGTCATGAAACAGGACAATAATCCCAAGCACAGCTGCAAAAGTCCAGTTCAAACCGCATTGCATTTGAAATGTGCTGGAGGAATTTAAGAGAACCATGCATCAATTAAGTTAAGAAAAAAAAGCACATCAGCCCAGAAAGTACCTCATTCATGAGATGGCTTTCCAAGTCCTGCATCTTTGCATCTGAACATATTATTTATATAGAGCTCATTAATTCAAAGAAAATCTTTGTTTTTTTTTCTTTGCAGTTTCATTTTTTTAATTCATCAATGACTTTTTGTGGTATTGTGTAGTAGCTTTGTAAAGTTTTGTAATGTGTTTACAGTACAAAGTTGTGGTAAAAGTATGTGTTGTCTTGAGGCATTTATTGAATTTCAAAGCATAGTAATATTTTTTGCAAGAAAAAGTAGGTATTATGCTATAAGGTTATTGGTAGAGTGGTGCAAACATTTCCCATCTCCCACGCATCCTCTTCAAACCACAATTATGCAGAACCACTTGAAAGTCTTAGGTGATGGAGCCGACACACTGAGAATACAAAAATATAGTGACTATTGAAGTAGTTTCAAGTAAAATGCTAAAACACTGTATATAGAGGTTTTTTTGTCAGCTGTGTGTGTGTGTGTGTTGTGTGAGTCAAAATCAAGCTGTTGGCGGACCCTCACTGTGTCGGTGATGGTAATAGTTTGCCAGAGCCTTGGGGGAGCTTCTCAGCAGGCGATGGTGTGTGTATGTGTACGTGATGTTGTCTGTGTGTTTGTGTGCACATATCAGCAGGAAAGGGTAGAGCAGGCCCCAGTGCATGTCTCAACAGCCAAGTCATCAACCCTTTTAATCCAGCCCAGCAGGGATGTGTTTGTGTTTTTGACGGCGCTTGTGTGTGTATGTTTGAAGAACTTCGTGAGAAGTGCTTCCATGAAGTTGTTTATATTCTACTCTGAGGAGTGGCAGAAAGCTGTCCAAAACATTTTCAGCTTGATGTGATTTTTTTAAATACAATATTGAACTTTTTCTCTTTTATCCATGGCATGTTGATTTTGTTTGAAAGTATTGCCTAATATGTCTAATGTCCAATCAGATCTCTCTCTATCCCCGCCTCACCCATCCTATTCTCTCTTCTCTCCCCCTGCAGGACGAATGTCATAGGATGAACACTGCTGGTGGGGTGTGTCTATCTGTGCTGTCCTCTCTCCTGGCTGTGGCTGGGGCCCTGGCTGCCGTGTCTGCCCTCGCTCTAGCTCCTCTCTCTGCCCTGGCTGAGGCTGCCTATGGGGTTGCCAATAGCGTCCCCAGCACCGGGGCAGAGGGGGCCCCCTCGCCTTTGTCCTCACCATGCTCCAGCCTTGTAGCTGGGGTGCTCTATGGCTCTTTCTCCCTAAGGGAGCTTTTTCCCTCCAGGGCACCGGGTTGTTCCTGGTCTCTGGAAAACCCGGATCCCACCAAGTACTCCCTCTATCTCCGCTTCACGCGCCACCCTGTCATTTGTAGGACACACTCCCCCATGCTCCTTTCCCTTGACCACCACCTAGCCAATCAAAGCTGTCCCCTGCACTTACAGACGGCCACAGCCAGAGATCAGGAAGTCATCGATCTTTGTGGCAGCCGCACCAGTTCAGACGGACCTTACTCCTTTCTGCAGTTCGATAAGAACTTTGTCCAACTGTGTCTAACGAGACATCCAGCTGCAGATGAGCCTCAGGTATCTAAGGAATTGCTGGAGCTGAGACTGGTAGAGGTGTTACTCATTAACAACGAAAACTCCAGTCAGTTTACCTGCGGTGTGCTCTGCCGATGGTTCGAGGAGTGTTTGCGCACTGATCACAATGGAGACCAGGAGGTTTCTGATGGGGATGGTTGTGGGATGACCCAGACAGGCTGTATTTGTCCAAATCACAACATTATGGCACCACCTGTTCCTCTGCTCCCAGAGACACCGCACACTTTCAGTAACGGGTCACTGGCTCCTGATGACTGTTGCGTCACCGAACTGCATTCCAATGATGCAATCGCCATAGCGCCCCGAGACGTACGACAAGGTAGGATTCCTTTCACTGTAATTTATGAGGTGGTGTTTCAGTGCTGGTCTTGCTATTTTCAGTGCATCACACATGAGCACACATCCCTATGTGAAAATTACTTTGGCCTTGTAACACAACCTGCAATAAAGCAAGATAGTCCAAGGTGCAAGCTGACCCAAACACTCTGAGTTGTTTATTTTATGTATCCACTCGGAGTAACAAATGGAAAAGAAAAGTTTGTTATCGTGCCTTTTTGTAGCACCTCGAGAAGCGGTGGAGGTGGCGAGAGGGGGGTCACATTGGCTGCTTGACAGATAATTTATTATTTGAATTTTGTCTTTTGCATGTTGGCCTTTAATTAAAAAAAAACGAAGCAGTTCAAAGGAGGCCCTTTAAACCTTCCATCAAAAGATTTGTAATGCCTGACAGAAATCCAGCCTTTTGATCTATATTTTAGAGATTCCCCCATGTGGCCAAGGGGTGGGTCTCCCATGACTTCAGTTTACATGCTGAACGGTATTGTGTGTGTATGTGTGTGTGTATCCATCCACTGAGAATGTTAGGACTAGATCAGATTTGACACCAATGGACAATATGCAAACCGTCTTTTCTACATCAATGAATTAGACACAAAGAAGACAATCCTTTCACGCACAATACACATGGAAATTTGTTTGCGTGTGTGCATCCGCATAAATCTGTTTTCTGCCTGCAAGCAACACAGATAAGTGCTTAATCCAAACAGAAATGGACAAGCACTTGTGCTAAAGCTTTCTAATCATTTCACTTCATCACTGCCACCAGAGTATTTAGTCTAATGTAATTAAATTAGAACAATATAGAGGTGCATGTGATATGCTGAGATGGAGTTTGCTTTTCAGGTCACATAATTGCATAATAATTTTCCTTTGGGTGCCTCATAAGCATGTTTGCAGTCTGCATAGTAATAATTAGAACCAGGTTATTGTTAGGCTTGGCCTTCCTTTAACAACACACTAACACACACACTAAGAGCTCTGGGGAGATTTTTACCTTGCTAGTGGGAAGGTTATCATCTTCCGGATTTCATGAGCAGGGGAGCATTTATCATCTTATATCCTCATAGAGGAAGAAAAGGGTATACTTAAGGGAGATTAAGGAAGTGAGTCATTTACCATTTTGTCTTGACCTGATGTACTATTGCTTGAGAAAGTGCCATGTAACTGTTTTGGCCAAAAGTCAAACTGATAATGCAACTCTGTTAATTAATTCTAAGGGTTGCAGTGATATCCAGCTTATGCCACTGTCCTGAAAGACCTCTTAGCTTTATTTTTGTGTCACTTCCATAAGACAGTTATTTGCTGACATATTGATTAGCAGTCACATGTATGGTTTGGAGAAGGTGGCGCTACCAAAACATCAGGAGGCAAAGCTGGAGATGCTAAGAATTTCAGTGGCAGTGACCATAAGAGAGAGCATTTGAAATGATTGCATCAGAAGGGCAGCTCAGGTTTTGAGTTAAAGTTAGAGAGATAAGGCTACCTTTAATCTACCAGGATAGGAGATATGCACAGGAAGGATAGTGGATATATTGGGTAAAGAATGTTGAATATGGCGAGCCAGGCAGGAGGACAAGAGAAAGACCACAGAGAAGATGTATGGATGTATTAAAGGAGGGCATTAAGAGGGTTGGCATGAGAGAGGAAAATGTTGGCAATAGGGTTTAGATGGATGCACGCAATCCGCTGTGGGGACCCCTAAAGAGAGCAGAGAAGAAGAAAAAAAAGATTAGTTAGCAACCAGCCACTGTCCACTCCTGCAGGATGTTCTCAACCCCTGGTCTTCTGTAGAAAACATTTTTTTCTCACCAGTTCCCTTTTGCAGTAATTATCCATAAATGTTAAAATTACTGTAAATCCAGGACTGTGCTGTCAGAGTAACAGCCATAATCTTGCCTTTACTCTGCTCCTGTCCCCTTTCTGTCGACTGAAAGATAAACAATTTTGCCCCCGCTGAGTCAGAGACACTCAAAAACAAAGCTTAAATGCCAGCTTTCTCCTTCGTGCCGGTCCACTTTTTGCCTTAATGCATGGTTGCCAATTTTCAACTGTCAGCTGTGGTGAGACTCAGACACTCACTTTAAATTTAAGACGAAAACAAATAGTAAAAATTAGAACAAAGGAAATGAATTTTGACTTTAGTAAACAGGGTCTGAGTCTTAGGACAACATCTGTATAAAAGGAAATGAAACTGAAATGAAAAAGTAAAACTGCTACTCTGTAACAGCTCATCTGTCTCAGTTGCAGAAAGACAGACTCATTTATTATTGATAATAAAAATAATAATTAATGACCTAACCCCTCATCGAGATGCATCTATTTACCATATTGCTTCCATAGTTATGCAACAAATACGACTTCATTCCCAGCCAGAATTAAAACAACTGTTAAAAGTTAAAGGTCAGTTGAAACACATAAAAACTGTAGTTTTTCTGATAGTGATGGGCGCGTGTCGGTGCTAAAAAAAAAAAAGAAGAGGTTTTGGCGCAAGAGTTAGGAAATTAGAGGAAAAGCATATAAAAACAAGCACATCAAAGAAGAAGATGAAATAAGGCAGGGTTGCCAACTCGCGATGAGAAGCCATGATGGGAACTAAATATACTGCAGTTCTTTCTTCATAAATTTTACATAAGCAATCCACTGGACATCTAATTAGCTGAACTCACAACTAAAACTTCTGAAGGTAACAATTCTATAGATCTTTTCCTTGAAATGGGCAAACAGATCTAATTACACCGAGTTACACAATCAGTATCTTTAGATTTTAGATTTATAGATGAGATAAATACATGATCAACAGAACTTTCTAATTCGTCATGAATACAAGTTAAACTCAGCAGTCGAGTTTCTTGTTTTAACAAAAGTAATTTATCAACACAGTTTACATTGTTAAGCCGTTTGAATCTGAAATCTACTTTTTTTCCTTTTTACAAGATGACCTTAACCAGTACAGTAATCAAATTGTACTAAATATGACCTAGGGTACCTACAAGGGAGCCAGAGGCATCAAATGATGAGTATTTACTTGTGAAAAAAGCCTGTTTGCTCTTCATCCATGGAGTTGGCAAAGAAAGAATTTATCTATGTAGTTTATTAGAGTGACACTTTGCTCAACCAGGTCTTTAATACTGCATATGTGTATTTTTCTATAGGCGTCTCAGTGGATGCTGGCAGGGAGAGATGGTACTTTGTAGCCAAACAGTTCATAGTAAATTCAACAAACTTGTTTGCAGAATATGAAATTGAATCTCCTCTACTGACACTGACTCTTCGAGGAGCAAACTAAACAATAATAATCATTCAACTCTCTAATCTAACTTTCTCAAATTTGCTGCAAATGTCTCAAATGGCAGAGAGTATGGAAAGTAATGCAAACAGATTGCTTTTCCAGTTTAATAAACATGTAACCTTGGGCTTTTTCTCAACTGCTGTAAATAGTTTGCAGTTTTAGTTACTCTAAAAAGCTGGACTTGCACATGACCTGCAATGTACGTATACCTAAAACAGCAAAAAAGCCATAATGCAATACGTTTATGCTTTAAAAGGCTTTTCTCTATATTTTTTGTAACTCTTGTGCTTATGATGTGATTCTTAGAGCTAACTGTTATACCACGACCATGAGCAAGTGAAGGCACATTTCAGTTCCTGAGATGTTTTGTGGCTGAATGTCAGGTCTGCTTGATAAAACTCAGATTCCCGGCTTTTCCAATCCATCAGCAGCTGTCTCCGCCCACACCTGATGTCTTCCACATAATCATTTTGTATTAAGCGAAAAAGAAAAAGGAAATACAAAGTGCTATCATACATGTGCACACATTAGCATGTGGCTAATATTTACAGTTGAAAGTTTGTGACAATGCTTATTTCCACATGCTATTTATCTCATGGTCTTTACATGTTATGCTTTCTTCTTCTGTCTTTTCTAAAACTGAAAATATTACAGCTAACTCTCCTTTGCACATTAATCAAATGCACGTACTAAAATGGACAGAGATCTCAGCATTACATAAAAATATTAATTTCACATTCTCATGTTCTTATTTCTATTGCGGTATAAAGTGAGCTTGAAGGCTTTGCTCCTGCAAATACACAGGATCCTTTAGATTTCTATTTGGAATGAAGGGCAGCCTTGCTTGAGTGAATTATTTGGCCTTTTTAGAGATGAAGAGAGAAAAACCATTTCTTAATCTAGCCAATTCTTAATGGTGAACTACACTTATATATCTACACAGCAATGAGAGAATACATTAAATCTTCAAAGGAACTCTCAAATAAGATACCCTGATTGCATGTCTTTAGTGCATGTGGGTTCAATTAGTACATTGCTGCTATTAAATTGCTGATGAAAATAGGGACCATCCATTATGTCCACCCTATTCTAAGATCCTGTGTAATTTACATGATAGCTTGTAGTTTTACTCATTCATGTCATGCCTGTGATTTGTCAATTATGTATTCATAAAGTCCGCACGTGTGCCAACAACAGCACTGTGATAGATGACAGATGGCTTCTCCTGGTGTATGAAGTGTAAGGATTAAGTTGATGACATGGAGTTCCTTGTCATGTCAGCTCGTGGCTTCCACCACATTTGCCCGTAGCTTCTACCTCACCTAATCGGAAAATGGCAATAAACAGCAGATTTATCTTACCGTGGTATACTATATTTCTTAATATCATGAGCTGTTCTGGATCCCGAGGACGTAAGAACGTCTCATTTATGTGAGAGACAGCTGAACGGAGAATATGAAGCTAACATCATTGTTTTCAATCATTCATCAATCATTTGTGAGAGAATTACACCATCCTGTATGTGTTGGCTCATTCATCACACTACAATATCTACCGTAGTTGCCCTTTGATTTAATTAGTAGGCATGCACATATTGAATTGGGGCTCTAAGTGGAAGCTTCCTTCTCAAGTTTGCAAGGGTGTAATTTGGTGCTTGTTTTTCTTTTGTTATTCATCGTATTATTTGCACTAGTTGGTATTAGGAATGAAAAGACTGCTGTTGTAAGCACAGAGAAGTGTCAGTTTAAATAATGTACTCTTCAGGAAATACTATAGGATGCAGCCTCAAGCTAACCTTAAAAAATTTCAGCCTCTGTTCTCCATGCCAAGAAGACGGGAGTCCATTCTTTTAAAGAAAAAAAAAAAGAAAAACAAGTCCATAAACTCCATAAACTGCACTGGTTGCATTTTACTTAAATGCAACGTGGTGTATATGTATTGCTATTCTTTAAAAAATAAATAGAAAAGTTAATAGAGTAATTTTACTGTAATTTTTCCTTTATTTATAAAAAAAAAAGGCTCAACCTTTACAGTAAATACCAGCACTTTGTTGTTCTTAATTACTATTGTCAAAAGAATTTTTATTGGTGCCGACTGTTAGACGTACAGTCTTGTGTTCTTTTTCTTTCTTTCTTTCTTCCTTTTATTTTGGCACTGGAGTGGAACTAAAGTTCAACCCATAAATATAGGAATGAAGCAGCTGAAGAAGTGTCCACTGCCTCCAGTGCAAGTGCAATCTGGCTTTGTGCTGTCATGACACATTCGGGTCATATTTGTAATGTCCACCAGCAGTGTTTACAAATGCAGGAGAGCAAGGACAGCTGGACTTGTCTTTGACTTGTATTTCTCTTACTTTAATCTGAGTGACTTTGATCAGCTACAGTGGTACACAATGATTCATTCCTTTAACAGTCCAGTACCACAGAGACCTGTGCACATAATAAAATATGCTCAAGTTTCATAAATTGTCGGAAAAAAACATATCATTTCAGGATGACAGTTTTTGTAATACACAATGCTGTTCAAATGTCTTAAGTCACCCGATTTTTATTAGGAAAATAACAAAATTTGTGCAGTGATTTATTGAAATGTGCAAATGGAAATGGAAATATAGTGCGTAAGGCAAAAACTGAGTTTGTACAATTCTAAAGAGCTTGAAAGTCAGTATTTTGTATTACAACCTTTCTGGTAATTTTACTTTGTAAATGGAGGCATTCAAAGCTCTTCTTTGAAGAAGCTTGACCTGCCTTTTGTACTTTTTTTGATCAACATGACCCCACGCTGCTTCAATAATGTGAGTTCTTCTTGTGGAATTTGGCGTTTGAATAGTTTCTTGACGGCCAAACTTCCACTGAGATCATTTCGTCCATGAATAAAATGAATAAAGAAGTGATGGATGACTTAAGACTTTCATACATGACTACAGTATTTTACTATGCTTAGTTACAGATACTTCATGGCAAGTCTGCATGCTTAAATATTGACATCTGAATTTCTGCGAGTAAGGTGTCGTTAATTTCCTTATACGCTTCATTATCCAGCTGTCAAAAGGTCACTTTGCTGGACATCTGCCTTAATCCCTGCACATTCCCACATCCATACTGCACACACTCACACACACTCACATACACAGTTACAGCATTTCACTTCCAAGGGAATTCATGTTAACACAGATTCAGGTTGCGGATTATGTCATATGCATGTGATAGGGGTGTAGAAAGAGGAGGTGGAAACACAGAAAGGAGGAAATTAGAGAGGGAACTGGGATTTGACGAGAGCTCTGGGGACCAGATCAACCTTGCCAGTGGTCCGTCACTTAAAAATACACACTTACACACGCACACCTAGACACAGACACACACACAAGCAGTCAGTTCATCCCTTCCTCACGGAATACTATCGCTTCTTGGTAATTAGAGCGGAGAGAAGTGTGTGCTTTTTCTTGTGTATCTCGAGCAACATGGGTAATATGTGTTTATTCTCACAGTGTGCTGGTACACTGTATTTACATACAGGTGTTTGCATAACCCTTTACCCGAACACATACAAACACAATGAAAAATGCAGGCTGCAAACACACGCCACGGCTTATGACAAAGAGTAATTGCATGCCATACAATACAGTAGCTGCGGAGATATTTTTTCCCTAAAAGAATGGAGCACGGCCACGTGTGTGTGCGTGTGTGTGTGTGTGCGTGTGTGTGTGTGTGTGTGTGTGTGTGTGTGAAAGACTGTGGCAGGAGAATTAGTATTCTGTGCACATGGTACTGAACGGGCTCAGCACTGAGCCCCTTTATGCTTCAGCAAAGGCCCAAACACTCACATAAGCACACACACACACACACACACACACACACACACACACACACACACACACACACACACACACACACACATAAACACACACACATTGATAGACATACACACCTTGTCATTTAAATCCTTTCCCATTTTCTCAACAGATTGCTTTGGATCAGTATAGATTGGAACAGTACACAAGCCAACTTCCTGCTGATGCCATTAAATATGCCACAAATCAAAATTATATTGTATATTGTGTATTTTCCAATAAATATGACCTCTTTGTCCTCTTTTTCTTACATTCTTTTTTTGTTTTTTTTTGTTTTGCAGATGGCACAATACATTTGCATAGTATGCATGCTTGCTTGACTCCTACATGTTATACTCTGCCACTATGTCTTATTTTGCCTCCCACCACTGCCATCTGCACATATAGATTCAAGATGTTTATTCTCAGTTTTTGACACAGATTTTGGTTTTTTTTAAGCGGGTTGTATTCTGTTAGAATTCAATTATGTGAGCTGTGTTGATGTGTGATATTGCAGGTGTTAACTCCAATACACAAACAGCTTATAAAAGGCAATTTCAGGCTGTTTAGATTGAGTTCTGTAACTCCTCTCTAATTAGCGTCTTCAGATATCTCGCTGCGTTCCAATTGCATCCATTGTCGTTTCTGGTGCGCTGGTTAGCTTTTTGAGTTGAAAAAGAAAATGTACGATGTTTAAACTCAATTTGCGTTTTCAACAAAGACAGAATTTGATCCATAAATGATCCATAAACAGGTAGACACAATGACTTTTTTAACACCAAAGGATTAAAAAAGTATTGTAAAAAGCATATACTCTCACTCACTCATGCTAAATGATCTAGTAAACTTCCTGTTTGTTTGTTTGCTTCTTTTTCTTTTTTCTTTTTTTTACCCCTGTGGTGATGAGGGCAAATCTGCATGGTATACCAAAGGCTTAAGTGGGTTTTGACCTTTTCATCTCATTTCTCTCACCAATCAGTCATGGCATATGGCTGCCCCTTCCTGGGCCTGGTTCTGCTGCAGGTTTCTTCCTATTAAACGGGAGTTTTTCCTTCCCACTGTAGCTAAGTGCTTGCTCAAAAGAGGTTGTTGTAGTTTTCTCTCTATTATTTTGGTGTTTTTACCTTACAAAATAAAGCACCTTAGGGTGACTGTTTTGATTTAACGCTATATAAATAACATTTAATTCAATTCAACTGAGCTCAATTGAATTAAACTGAAAAACCTTATTAATCAGAGAATATTTATGGAAGGAATTGGCAATATGTTATCCAGGAACATACTATACCAATACTAGCTTACTGAGAACAACATAAAAAGAGTGAAGACACATATAACATTAAAATGCATACATACACACACACAGACAGACACACACAAGAGGATATAGGGAGAATATAGTACAGCAGAGTTTCAGTATCCTGGCCCCATGTTGAAAATGCCTTTCAGATCCCAAGGGTGTAACTGGTCGAGGGGAATAAGATGGGGGGCAAAGGTTGGTGCTGAATTAGGTCTATCACTCTGTCTGCACCTAATGAAAGTTGTATGATGTTAGGAGGCGAGCGAAGTCAGAGTAAAATTGTGAGCGGGATATTTTAGGCCAGCGGAAGTTTTAAGCGACATGCGAGGAGATGAAGTGAAGCGAGGGAGATGTGGTTAAGGCACCAGTGGGCCAAATTAGATAACCTCCAGAGAGCCCCCATCCCATGCATACCCATCATTTGAGACTGCACTGTGCAGCATGTGTGTGTATGCCTGCGTGTGTGCATGAGTAGAGAGTGAGAACAAGAGCAAGTGTGAGTTAGTGCGAGCGCCTAGGATATTTGTGTGTGAACGAGTGGATGACGAAAAACCTCAGAGCTACAGCGTCTCTCAGAAGGCTCTCACAGCTTTAGAGTGGCCATAGAGCGATTCGTTGATAATGGAATACAATGATGTATTACAGCGCAGACACACACATAGATGCACACTCACATAGTCTGTATCACTCTCTGGCCCACTGACTCCCAAAGTCAAGCTCCGATGACTTCATGTGATCGATTAACTGCAGAAAATAGACAGGCATTCCACAGAGCACCTGTGCCCACAGTCGCATGATACAATCCCCACAGGAGGCTAGCGTGCATGTGGATGTGTGTGCAATTGTTTGTTGGACTTCCAGTCGCGTGATGATATTAAAAAAAAGCTTTCCAATGTCAAAGTCCAACCATGCAAATCTCTGTGACAGGGTTGACATTTTGCGTGAAGCATCAGCCTCTGCGGTTTTATAAAGAGTAAAAAAAACAAGAAAAAAATATGTTGGTGTGGCACCGCTTGCTGATTTTCAACCACACACCCCTGCGTTGTTTTGGCAACAGTGACATTTCATGTGAGCGCAACGCTGACATTGAAGCAAAGCATTTGATTTTAAGCAACTATCTGTGGGATGCGAATGGCAGTTCACCTGCACGACAAAATTCTGTCTTTGCTTTGACAAGAACACAACAAAAGCCTTTGCCTACATACAGTGGCAATTTGATCCATCACAATTAGCTTGATAGCTGTGCAGTGGAGCACGTGATGCTAATGTGGCTATGGGTACTATTCCACTCCCAGCAGCCCAACTGTAGGTGACATTTATCTATGTTTTTCACTGACTTTTAGTGTTCTTCTCCTCTGACTTTCCTTCTAACATCAGTGGAACGCCATGAATTATGTTAGGCCGTTTGTATTCCCTCACTTCATGTGCTCCATCTGTTATGGCTGGGTGTTGCTGCCTGCTTAAAGTGTTCAAATATATTGTTTTAAATTGGAAAAGAGGAACAGACGATACAGTTTATATCAGTTTGATTTGACGCAACACTTTTCTCCTGTAAACTCTCCAGCTTGTGGACCCTATCCCACCACTCCCTTCACATCTCCAGTCCTGCTCGCTACACACTACTCATCAAACCATAAATAATAAGTGATGTCAAACATAATATTAAAAAGCACTGAAACACAGAAAGTGCTGAGCATCCACTATGTCACTTTAGTGCTTTAAGATGTTAGTTTGGATCAACCCAGCTCTTGAGAACACCAAGCAAAGCAGAGCAGCTCCCGTATTACTCCCAGACTCAACTATTGGAATTACTATTCATCACATATATGGGGCCTCATAGTATCATATTATCCTAACAGAGAATTTCACTCTTGAAGGACAAGTTTACCTGTGATTCTCCCATTTTACTTTAGTTTTTCCCCCATATTTTTTAACAATACATTGAATTTCATGGACCCCACTAACAGTGTGACTATGTGGAATCAGTTAAATGTTTGGGCTTTTGAGACAGTCACCCTAAGATAAAGCTTAAAACTTTCTTTCTTTTTTTAAAATTGAAACTTATTATTACGGGCTCAGTCACACAATAGCAAAATTATGATGTCAACCTTGGGACTTGGAAAAATTTAATTCTTTTTTTTTTGCTCTTTATATTCTGATTCTAATTCTATATAAAAGCAAGGTTGCCAAGTGTCATTTTGCACTTAAACCGCTGTCCTGCAATAACTTTGTCACTATTTGTGGAGGAGTTTCTAAATTTGTGTTTTAAATCTATGATACTAGGGTTCTGATTGAGCTCTGTAAGCCGTTTATGTCAATTTCTAGAGTTAGCAAAGTTTAATGTTAGTATTTTGTACATGTAGATGGCACCAGATAACCATCATATTATCGCAAACAGATTGCATTTAATTGCCAACTTGTCCACACTGCTTCGCAAGCTCCATCCTAATGCTGTTTCATCACCATCTTGAGGCAACTAAGTTCCTTTGGAGACAGCAGCAGACTGCAAATGTTTCAGACCTGTCCTCATCTTTGAAGCAACGATTTTCACTCCTTGTGCATAAATATATATTGCGTGTCATTCGCTTTTTTCCCATCCTTTTCTGCAGTTTGTGTCTTTGTTATTGTGTTATTCGGCACGTCTCTATGCTCATCTATCCTGTCTTCTTTTTCTCCTCTTCCTCCAACCAGTTGGAGCAGATGGCTGCTCCACCCTAAGCCTGGCGATTCTGTTACAAGCAAGTTGTCTCTCAGTGCAGTGAGCGAGCTTATACAGGATCTAATCGTTGAGTTTTCTTTCTCTAAAATTGTGGGGTCTCGCTGTACAACACAAGACGAGATGGCTGTTGTTGTGGCGTGATAGCCACTGATATGGCTTTGTGTCGACATGGATACTTGCTTCTGATTGTTTCTCTAATTCTTCAAAATAAAGAACAGAAACTGTTCAGCAAATGTGACTTTGCTGTTGATTGAAAGCAACCTTTTTGCTTGTACCTTTTCTTGACAAGTACTGTGCCACTCCAACAACTCACCAAAAAAATCCCCAACACACAATAGCCCTGGTGAATAGCATGTGAGCTTTTATAAAGTAATTGTTCCCAGTGTATCTTGTCCACTCATAGTTCAGCCATGCGTGGGAAGTGCAATGCTTTGACCCATGTGGTAAACAACTGGCCACCTGAGCCCGCAGCAGTTACTTTGCATGTGTATCTGCTTTTGTATCAGCATTCACAGCATAAAGCGCATTTGCTCTCGTGACCGTATATGCGTGCGTGGTGGAGTGTGAGGAGATAATCTTACTTGCTGGGACATCTGGAAGATTTATGGTGGCAGTATAATTACTTCTTGGTACAGTAAGTGATTTAACACATGTGGAACCTGCCACCTGTCAGGTGGAATGAGGCTGGAAACGCCTTTGCAGTTGATAACCAGTGGTGATCTAATGCTCTTCTGAAGGTGCTATGGATACTAACATCCATTTCAAGAAGTGAGCTGATGGTATTGTCACCAGGAGAGACATAGTAAGACAGACAGAGGAGGGTTACTGATACCAAGCATCAAGGCACATGACATATTGCCTGCCATTATGTAAATCTGTTTTTTACTTCCAAGTATCAAGGAAAGACACATTCCCATGCTGCTGCTGCTGCCGGGGTGCATTTAAGTTCAAAGACCTGTAAGTGTATGTCGTCTTGAACTGTTTCTATTCTTGATGCATGATGGAGAACTTACCCTGGTACACAGCCCTGAAAGAAGATGGGGTTTTATAGCTGTGTGTGTGTTACCGCTCACTGGCATTTGCAAATATCTGTCCCACATTCAGGGTGTGTCCACTGCAAAATCATATAAAAAAATATTAAAAGAAAAATGGAGAAAAGGTTTCCCCAGCGTTTGTCTTATCTTTAGTGGAATTCATACTTTCTGATTAGAACCTATATCTGTGGAATTAAAGTGGAATTTTGCAGGTGTGTGTGAGAGGGAAGGACCTGGTAATACGGCGTTGTGACGCTGAGATTTGTTGTTTGGGTCAATTTCATCCCACAGCTTATTAGCATGGCCTAGCACTTCATGCTCTATCATTTTGCCACAAGTGACTTCCTTGATATTTTTGTGAAGTTTGGCCGGTGACACTAAAGATCATCAGTGTCTTAATCTTAAATTGACATTGGCATACTACTGGCTGTCCTGAAGGCTAAATTACCCTGTTGCTGAACAGAGTAATCACCAAAATGTTGCAAAATGTTACAAACAAGGTGTCTGTTAGTGGCTGTGTGTGATGCACCAGGTTATGACTGTCTCTTGTTAGTGGGAATGTGTGTATTTTAACCCACGCCGCAATCCTTTCCTAAGCCTAACCAAGAAGTTTCAAATGCCAGTGAGTGAAAGCAAAACGAGGCAAAGTGGGTAACACTTTGCACAAATGGGACCCAGTTTGTTGGCGTTACTTATACCTGCTGCTTAGTGATGGGAGGTCCGGCTCTTCTATTTTAGCCTAATTTAACAATTAGGAATGTTTTTTGTGCTGGGAGACAATTTTTTATTCATGTTTTTATAAAATAAATATTTTTATTCATTTACTACTACTAAGGAGAACATACATGGGGTTTAAGGCCTGGACAAAAGTTTGAAATGAAAAATGGCTGAAAATAAAAATGGGTGTGATTTCAGCCAGTGCCTCATTTTAGCTTTGCAGTCTTCAGCAGGGCTGAGCAGGAGCACCTGAAGATTCAGCTCTCCTTGTCGTTGTTTACTACAATGAATCGGCTCGCTCACAAATGACACATCACTATTGCTGTCCCTGTAAAACTATGATGTCACCTTTTTATAAAAAGGTGCAGGATTTCCTGGTCGTCAACCAGGAGATTGTTGACGACAAGGTCAGTTGCATCTACTAAATTCTACAAAAGGTTGGACTTATTCTGTATTTTCACATCCTTTGAGCCGTCAGATTTTTTAATGAATTCTAGAATAAATGTAATTACTTGCCTCATGCAAGCATTGCATTTCTTAAGATTTATATGAGGGAACTCATTGCAGATTCTTATGTATGAAACTATGATTTACTTATCATGAAAGGACCAGATCATTCTGGGACACCTGCCCACGTTACATCTTTATTCTTAATATAACCTTTATGATAGTTGCACATGGACACTCTTCCCCCCTCCAATGTCTCCTCTGGTGAACTTATCTGTGTTCATTTGGCTTGACAAGAGGGGAATCTGTTTGCCAGACACATGATAGCCTCCCATGGACAAAGCTATCTATCTTAATACAGTGAGGGAAACTCTCTCTCAGACACACAGACACGCGTAGTTCTTCCTGAAAGCCTAGTGTGTGTTTCAAACACTGCAGATGTGAATTTCAAAATCATTCCCAATCACTAAGCATGACCTTTGTTTGTCTCCTGTGACTGAGCTATACAATCCCTGGAATTTTAAATCTTCCGTTTTTCGTATACATAGCTATTCATTTTCAGAGGCTATCTGTGAAAATAGCTGTAATTCCTAAAAAAGTTAAAGCAATGCTTTTATTAAACCCTTTGAATTAAAGCTGAAAGTCTGCATTTCAATCAAGTCTTGATTGTTTGATCCACTCTGGTGGTGGACAGAGTGGTAACTGTGAGAGAGACTGGCCCTGAATACTGGATCAGAAATACACAAACACACATTGGAATGCTCACAAAGATGAATGTGCACTTAAAAAAAGAAAAGCATACACACAGCACAACACAAACGCCCATCAGCTTGCAGCAGAGAGGGAGATATAACAGTTCCTGCAATGGGAATCTGGCAACGCTGCTCAAGATGAACACAATAGCTTGGCATGAAGGTGATCACGCGTGTGCTTGTGAGTGTGCAAAGGAAGCAAGAAAGGGCGCTGTGGGCAAGCGAGTCGATATCTGACAGCAGCCACCTTCTGTAACTGGAGTAAAATTCCCCCCAAAACATCAAAACAGCGAGCTGCGAATGGTGACCACCGAGTGACAGCCACTCCTGCCCTTGCGAAGTCAAAGTCAGACTTCAAAAACAAGCATGACTGGTGCCTCTCTTGCTCTCCCTCTGCCTCGTGCGCTCTTTTTGTCAGTGCACATCATCGTCACCAGCTGGTGTGTGGCAATTAAATATATCCCTGGGCAATGACGCTCTATTTAGAAATCATTACAAGACAAGGAAATCGTGCCCCTCGTCTTTAGCAAAAACACACGGGAAAGTGTATGTGCCCGTCTGCCTGTGTGTGTGTGTGTGTGCGTGTGTGTGTGTGTGTGTGTGTGTGTGTGTGTGTGTGTGCTGGTCGGTTTCCTGTGCATCCCTTACTTTCGCTATCCGTCATTCTGTTCCGCTCATCCATGGCTCTTTGCTTCCAAGATAACTCTCCCCCTCAGACAGTTTCCAGGAGAGCAGTAAATCCTCTCCTTCCTCCTTTTACCCTGGCCTCCTTCCCTATATGTCAGTTATAGATGTTATCATCTGCATGTAATAGAAACAGAGCAGTGGGGAGACACTATGGTCAACTACACAAGTGCACATGCTGGAAAACTGAATGTCAGGGCATTTTAGGTAGTGGTCAGTAGTACTTTAATATTTCTTATTTTTACTTCCTTTTTTTTTTACCAGTATTCTTGACAGGAAAGAATATTTCTGCTTTTGGGAGGTTTTGTGTGTGTTTTTACAGAGCAGCCGACTCCCAGAACAGTTTCCTCCTGTTTCTGCTCCTTTTTAGATCTCCTCGTTTCTTCGTGTAATCGGAATCTTACATAAAAGGAACCTTGCTGTTTATAATATTTGATTGAAATGCTTTAATGCGATCATCAAAGACTGAAACAAAAAACAGAACAGAAGAACAGTCACAGGCTTGTGTCCAATTACAGACTTTCCATTACAGAGGTTGTGTTGATTCAGAGGCTGCTCCGACTGTTTTCATACTTCAAATACATGTAAATATGTTATGCTTAATTGTCTGAGTGACTTTGAATAATGATCCCATTAGGCTTTTTTTTTTTTTAAATAATTCTGCATCAACCATTAGTGTTTTATTGGCCTTTTTTCTTCTTCTTCTTTTTTTGACTATACAGTAATCTGCATATCTGATGGGATGTTTGCAGGAGTGAACTTAATCACTAGCAATTCTGTCTAATGTTTCAGCGAGCCAGTGTGCCTGCCATCATGCAAATGAAGACAATTTTCATCAAATAAATACACAACAGAGTTGAAAGAGAGTTGCAAAATGAAAGGAAAAAAAGATGCCAGGAGACTAGAAACAATTCATATTAATTCAAATTTATATCGTTGTAATCCTGCCTTGGGATGAAAGTTTACGACACATGTGACCTTATTAATATATAAATAACAGGCCAAATAAGTGAAAAGGGGTGTGTGTGTGTGGGGGGGGGGTCGCCTTGCATTTCTGTCCGTTTTTTTTGGGGGGGTGGGGGTTGTAAAGTGAGGTATGCTTTCCTGGTCTTGCAGGAAATAAATGCACCTGGGATTTATCGACACACTGGCTGTTATAAGCCTACTGTCACACTCCAGTAGTTACCCATGGCGGATTTAAGACTCAGGAAAGAAGAAACACTCTTAGTCTCCATCTCAGTCTCGTTTTCCTTTCCTTTGTACCCTGCTGCAGGTACTTCCATGCTACTGCAGCCAATTGTTACTCAAATGTGGCCAGGTGGCGCCCGATAGGTGTTTTGGAATGCAAATTTTGTTAAAGTTTCCAATGTGAAAATCGATGTGTTTGTGCTAACCTTCCCTCTAATCCTGACCTATAGGTGGGACGTGGTCACTTTTCCCCTCAGCCTCCCCAGTCCGACCATGTGCACAGCTGCCTTGAAATTGTGTTTTGTTTATATGATGGTAAAATATTCATAGAGGAAAAATAGCCATGGAAGCTGTCCATATAATCTCCAATAAAGTGATATGTAAATCCACCACGCATAGACACACAGGTGCCCAGACACCAATGCAAGGAGAACTGACACCCTCAAGGGCAAAATGAAATGAATGACAGCAGCACCTGCCTGTGTTTGTCCTGAGAGCCAGATACCTTTCTTATACAACAACAGACATGTAGATGCCGCACACATACATACACACGCTCACACACACTCACACAAGCACAGCTCACAGACTGATGCTGCGGTTTGGGAGTTAGTATCGATCGACACTCGTCAGCATGTCCTCTATAACAAGCCCTGTCCCCAAAAGGACTGCAGCAAACCTGTCAGGGAGAGCCGGAGGGAAAAAAAACACTGGGCATACCTGTCTGTTCATCCAATTTGCTTCTTCCATTTCAAACTTCAGTTGTTTTACATGTTGCTATGGCAGCCCCGAGAGGTCACATGCACTCCAAATAAGCTGCAAAGGCACAGAAAATACAAGAGAAGGTCAATAAAAGCCTTTTTTTGTGGAGACAATAACATGACGGAACAGCAGCTGAAGTGACAGAAAGAGAAAGATGTGTAGGACTGCACCACGAGATGCTTAAAAGAAGCGGAGGATTCATTTGTGTCGTGAGGGAGAAAAAGATGCAAAGTAATGTGTGTTTTAATATCATGACTCATATAATACTGTAGATGCATGTTTTAGCTAACTAGCTGTTAGCTTGTCACTTACGCAGCTTTACCGTCATGTTATTCTCTCCCCAAAAACACTTCTGTTGTGAGTTTTCACAGCACTTTTCTATTTGCTTGTGTGACAGTTTTTGACCTCTCAGGAGCACTGTACATTTCTAAGACATTTTGGCAAACGAATAATTATTATTAAGTTGTATCCATGATGCCACTGCCAAAATTATAGACGATAGAGAGAAAGAAAGAAAAAGCTGATAGGTGAAACCTACTCCGCACGAGTTACCACCGAGCAACCAAATAAGTTAGTGGCTTTCACACACTGCATTGCCTAATTTGTTCGAGACCTTTATTGTTTTTTTTGTTTTGCCTTCTGCAATGCATTCTTGAAGATTATGAGCAAGGGCAGAGTGGCTGGAACCAAAGCACAAGCCTGATGATAATGATGAAGTATCCAGCCACCCGGCTAACGAGAGCCCAGATCTGCCCCGAGTCTGCCTGCTATGCAAATTTCTCTCACACCAGCAATGAATCAAAGGCGTAGAAAACCAATGTTTCTTTTCGCAGCACTTTAGCAAAGCCATCATTCACAAAGGACACGCCAAAGGCACGCACGCACACACTCACACACACACACACACACACACTGACACAAAGAGCGTACGATAACTCTGGCACTTGAACAGCAGTTTTACAACATGTCAAACCTTTTTTTGCTACCATGGAAATAAAGAAGAAGCTAAAAAACAACAGCAAAAAAAGACAGCGATGATGTTTTTTGAGCCAACAGAAAATTACGTATGTTTGTGCACTTGTGTATGCTTTTGTATTGTTGTGACACTTCAGAGCACAGTGGGCCCCGAACAGTGAGTTGACAATAACAAGGCTCCGGAGACAAATTCCTCTAAGTTGATGTTCTTGGCAGAGAAACACAACAACATAAGACAGATCTTTTGTCTCCCTCGCCATCTCTGACCTCATGGCAACCGGTGTTCCCGCGGCATGGATTTTTAATGCTCAACAAATAAGTTTTGCTTTTCTTTGTTGCCAAGATGAAAAGCAAGGGATCTTAGAGTTGAGACTTTAATTGATGGATGAAGGCGCAAGTGCACGCACAGATGCACGCACAGAGATGGGCATTTTCAATATATTGTGTGTCCTTCATTCTCTCTTGCTCTTCCTGCGCCTCCCTGTTTCTCTCTCGGTTCTCTCATTATCTTGTTGCTCTGTCAGACTTGGAGGTTTGCCTCTAGGGTGTTGAACTGGCAGAAGTAACAGGATGACGGTAATTTGCTGGAATGGAGGTTAGAAAAGCTCACCTTGTGTTTTAAATGGTGTCATGGGGGCCAAACTATAGACCTTTGGCACCACAGCTAATTATGTAACACATGTCGAGTAATTTCCCTTCTTTTTTGTTGAATTCCAACTGGATTTATCTGTTAAGTGGATCTTTACATAGGACCATTACACTCCTTTAGGAATGCAAACAAAGACAAATACGCACAGTGTAAAGCATGCATCTGTTAAATGCATTAAATTGCAGGCCACAAACACCCGCATTTGCATGTACCGACATGTCATACAAGCATGCACAAACAAACAGACGGTGGCAGGCTTTTAAGCCTCTGTCAGATTAATAGCCACTTTCTCTCTCTGGTCAATAAATGCTTCGGGGAGTTCCCTAAAGGCTGCAAGATAGCTCCCTGTGTGTCCGTGTGTGTGCACATGTGTGCGTGCGTGCAAGCACCTAACAGGCCTCATGGGTCAACCTGTCACCACAAAGATGGCTAAGCAGTTGGTTGGCCAGCGGGAAATCAATGTAAGGTGATGAGGCTGCTGTGTGTGTGTGTGTATGTGTGTGTGTGTGTGTGTGAGAGAGAGAGAGAGAGAGAGAGAGAGAGAGAGAGAGAGAGTTTAGTTGTGTAAGCCTGTTTGTCACTGTGTTTTATGTGTACCTGTGCACATGTGTATATTGGAGCACAGCCTTCAGCAGCGGTAGTTTAAATGAAGGTTAAACTACTGGTGTTAACTACTAAGGTTATATAACCTTAGCGTGCACACACACACATGTCTATTATTAACCAGGTCCTTCACTCCTCTTATCAAATGAAGGCAAATCTAATCTTTCCTCAATATTGATGCTGATTAGCGTATTATTCGGTTATAATAATTCCAGTTGTAATGATTTCACTAATGATGTCACTGTCATTTAGCTCATTAATTGCACTTGCAATAAATTACATTGCTTCCATTTAAGTAGCCAGGTCTAAAACTGTTAAAAATTGATTGTAAACAGTGACCAATCAGAAATACTTTGAGAAAAAGTACGAGGCTCTCATATGCAGAACTTCTCTTAAATTTGGACCCAAATAAGCTAAACTGAAGGTTTAAAGTTAACGTGAGTCTCGTGCCTCTTGTTTGTTATAGCTGTACTGCACCCGAGGCCAGAAAGTGCTAGCTGTTGCGGTAGATGTTCAATAAAGACTTTTAATGTTCACGTTACATAAAACCATGTTGTTGTTGCAAAGAAAAGTTGCAGAGGTAAAAAATGCCATGATCTCAGCTGGAATCTAAAATTGTTTTGGCTTTGCTCAGATGTCAGATTACGTTTGCGAGACTAACACGTCACACAGAGAGGATGCTGTTTGGACAGGATGCAAAAAATAATAATCCTGGGCTGCTATAAAAAAACTCTCTCAGCTGGTAAAACCATCTCACACAGTAAATAGATTGGTTTGTTCATAGATCTTTTCTACTCTGGTTGAGCACTCAAAGCACTTTAGACAACGTGCCTCAATCACCCATTCAGAGCCACAAGCTCTGTTTTTCTATGTCTATCTAACTCTCACACACATTCACACTAAGATGAATGCATCAGGAACAGCTTAGGGTTCAGTACCTGGCCCTAGGATACTTTGCCATACAGACCAGAGGGTCCAGGGATCAAACAACCAACCAGTAAACACGATAATGGTTTTACAGATATACCTCTCATTTTCATAAAGGTGGCATGGAGACAATTTGAAGTGTCACTGGGAGGTTTTAGGATGCTGGACATATCTAAACATCCCCTTGGGAAAGCATTGCCACATAAAAAATAATTCATTTTTACCTAGGAAAAATGCCATGACAGTTATGAATTGATTAAATTCCAAAATATTAGCTGTTATTAAAGAATAGATCTTTTTTTTTTAAAGTATATTTTAAACTTTTGTGCTGACTGAACATGCTTTTACTTTATTCTTTGCAAATGGCTTGTGTACCCTGCAACATGCTAAAGCAGAGAAGCCTTATGTAGCTCCACAGGACACAGTGTGGCACTGGAAAGTTAGTGGAGCTTCCACTAGTCAAAACCACATGGCTAAACTCCTTTCCTTGAATTTCTGGAAGTGCCAGTCCTGCAAGAGTTCGGGGTCGAGGGTGAACGGTTTTACCCATCTGGCTGAGTCCTGATGTAACGTGCGCTGGAGATTATAAGAATGGGAAGCTGCTCTGGTTTTTTCTGTGCTCCAGGGAGCACTGGAGCTCCAGCTCACTTCTCCGCTAGTGAACCCTGGTTGTTTAAACTAGCCCCAGTGGTCCTCATTACCCTCTCCCCGGGCACATTCACGCACACTGATGCAGGCTCACACAATCGTGAGCGCACAGCAGCAAGTGCTGATGAAGAAAAAAAAGAAAGAGGCACTTGCACGCAGACAGCTGTTGGGTTTGATGCAATGGAGGTGGATGCTGCTTTGTAATAGCTTGCTAGGACAGCTGCCCTGATCCCTTTGAACCTCGTGGCTTAAAGGGTTGTTACAGCAGTGACGGTTCTAATGAACTAAAGGGCTGACACATGAAAACTCTAAGGTTGTTTTTTTTTAAGTTGATGTTGATCCTGCAACACTGCATTTCAATTGCTAAAACTTTAAAAGAAAAAACTCTCAGTTGCACTTAGTCAACTATGTTAATTACACCTCGCTGCACATTTTTATTTTGCCTTTTCAAGCGTCATTTAAGTACATTCACCATTTCAAGTACTTAAGTGCAGCTATTTGAGCTCTCTACATTCTCCACCTCCAAAGTGTTTAATCACTACGTAATATCAGTTAAGTACACACTCCCATCCACCCAATTTCTTTTTTCCCCACCTGTTCTTCAATTGCCTTTTTGTTTTTCATGTTTTCTATCTTGTACTTTGTGGAATCTCATTTTCTCTCATTTTCACTTAAGTCATCTATGCACACATAGCCACACAAGTTTGCTATAAGTTTAGTTACCTTCAACAGCAAAAAAAAGTGCAATTTAAATATTACATCTCAGTTTTTCCACATGATAAAAATAAATGCTGCTTTGGGCTTGAATTGAAAAAAAGAAGTGTAATATTCCAAAAAAGCTTGTCTCTTGAGCCTGTGAGCCAACTGTAAAAATCAGTGGAAAAAAGAGATAAAACAGGATTTTTCTGTAATTTTTTTCTTTATGTATTACTGATTTACTTTGGTTTTGTATGAATTATCTTGGGGGAGGTTCTTATCAGTAGGAAATGTCATAAGACTTAGGAAAATACAGTTATACATCTCAAATTCATGTCCTCCTTCACATTGTTCAGTGGGGAATCTTTGACAGGCCGATTCTCACCCCCGAGCCTCATGTTTGACATTCTTCTCCTGAGGGGTCACAGATAGAGCTGAGACTTTCATTACATACTTTTACTCATGTGTGAGTGTGGTTTTCATTGTGTGTTTGTGATCCCCAGTACTGTTTGTGAAGCTGTGGTGGTCAGTTCAGTGAGACGTATGACAGCAGTCATCGTCAAGTGTCTCTAGGTGTACCGGCACTTATTAGATTATTCTGTTATTATATGTTACCTTATATATGTAATCAAAGTAGTTGAATTAGAATACTGCTGTAGATCACATTATACCCTTTAATATAGAGTGTGTGAGCTGTATGTAGTTTAGTTCTCATTATACTTTTGAGTTAACAGAACATATTCACATATTAGTTCATTAGATAAATGTGCATCACTCTGTATCCTTGATCTGCTGGGAATGTGTTACACTGTTTTCTTGACATGCTTAATTGTTGAATCATGAAGAGAAGGTTGTAAGCAGGAGACTCTGTGTCTAAAGACAGGGGAGATAGATAGACCACATTCCACACCCCCACCTTACAGAAAGCAGAGAAACAACTGCCGAGGTCATAACTTAGGCGCTGTAACAGAGAAAAAATGTGATGTTTTGGCTTTTACGACTAGCTGGGGGCCACTAGAGACTATAAAAAGCTGAGCAACCCGTCACCATTTTGAGACATGTGCCTGACCCTCTGGTAGCATCTCTCCCGTCCGGACGTTGTAATGCTCTGACTGTTGAATTGTATGGAAATAAATGATTGTTGATTGAGCATTGATACACCGAGTATTGTCCCTCCTTCAGCCCAAAGATTCAAAGAATTGGGAGATTTCAACAACTTGGTGCCGTGTGACCCGGATCTTTGGTGTGCTGAGGAGGTGCAGATTTGACCTTTGGTGAGATCGTGAGGCGAGGTGAACAGAGGACCGGTCCAAAAATAAAAAGGCCAAGTGGATCTTCAGAAGAAACGAGTGACTGAAAAGTGTGTCTTGATGTACCAAAACACAGGCTTGCTGATATATCTGTTGCATCATTTTCTCTTTTTACTGAAACACTTCAGGTTTAAAGAGGGTCATAAAACTAAAAAAGAAAAAGGAAAAAAAAACCTGGCCAGTGTCGTGATTCTTTTTGTTTTTTCTTCAGTTTTTAAGGTGTGCTTTCTTCCCAGCTTCAACATGCTCTCAAAGGATTGTACTGCTGTGTCTTTTTCTGTTGTGAAAGAAGGAGCTCAGTGTTCTTTGTCCCTCAGCTGTGTGTGTCTGTGATTTCTCCAAGATGACGCAAAGATGCCTGACCTTCCATGGCAGAGCCTCCCACAGAACCAGTCTCTCGGTCATGACCCTCTTCCCCCAAGATTATTGTTCTCTGGGAAGCCGGAGGCAAATGGCAAGGTTAATCCAATGAATATTGGCTAGAAGTTATCAAGTGATTAATCAGCACAGCATTTAGCTGACAGAGGAAATTCTGGGGAAAGATTTATGGATACCAAACAACAGTTAATAGAGAGGAACGCTGTAACAGAGCCACATCAGAAACGCTGTAAACATTACAGGTAATAATTGTGAATGGGAGAGATTTGTTAGCTTTCAAAGAAGAACTATACCTGAAAGTTAATCAATGTCAGCATTTTAAAACACCAAAGCAGGTCTTTTTGTGCAGTTGATGCATTTTGCTTTTACATTTATTCTTCATCCATCTTTTGCCAGTCTATTGAAACAAGCACATGAAGTACACACACACACGCACAAACAGACACAGCCACACATGCATGCACATGTCAATCGTGAGTTAAAAGAAAAAGAATGTAGGAGGATGCGATGTAATGAGGTGGGCAGAGCAATATTTACTTGTGGTGGCAGAGTAAATTTGCATGAAATGATGCAATGTGATGATGGCAAATTCAGGAAGTTTCCACCTACCTTTCAAACATCATTAAAAGATATATTTGACAGGTTGTTCACTTAGGATTAGATGGCACCCACAAACACACACTGAAATTATATCAGATATTAGATGTTAGATATTAGCTCAGAGTACTACTGTGGCTTAAAAATGGACAACATTTAGCATTTTGCTGATACAATGTTGGTCATTGTTTTGTTACTCATTGTATTTATACTAAAGATTTGCCTATATGTGGCTTTTAAAGCAAAGTAAAATGTGTAGAAATACTTTGCAGCTAAATATTTTTTCAAAGATTATATTTCTTGTTTCAAGACTTTCTTGCACTGATTCTATGAAAGTGTTTTTGTTTAGACTTGAAAGAGCATCGGACCTCATGCATATGCTTTGATTTGTCTGAAAACGCCTGCTAAATTGGACAGTTTTGCAATTCCCTGTGATATTATTTGATGCACTCTGCACTTTGATGTAGCCCAGTGAAATCAAGCCTTTAATTTTGCCACGCACCAAACTTAAAGTCTAATCTCTTCTCTTCAAGGGGAGGGCATAGGTGCATGAAACAAGGACTGAGAAGAGGAAGTAATGACTTTATTCAGTTGCACCTAACATTTCCACTTTCATTCTGCTGGAAGGGTGGCAGGAGAAGAAGAGTGTAATTGAGAGGTGATGGGGAATGGATGGCAAGGAGTAGGTCAGAGGAACTGGCAGGGGCAAAGACTCATGAAAGTGAAAAACCTATGACGGTTAGAAGGAGTACAGTATATAGCAAGAAGGTGCAAGAATGACTGATAGTGACTAAAATCACTGGTACATTTATGCCTTGAAGGGACAGGAGTGACAGCTGACAGTTTTTTTTCTATTTTAAAAATGAGAGAAGGGGAAAGGTTGATCCTCTGTAATGGCAGCAGTGGATTCCATTTATTCCGATGTAATGATGCGGCTATAAGGAGGTCTTACCATAAAAGGATCACCAACTATTTAAACTTGTGGGCCTCAATATGCTACAAATGTCTTCCCCTACTAAAGCATTAAAAATACATGAAGTATTTTCATTGTCTTAAATATCCTTAATGTTATAATGAATATTAAATATACAAGTATGACAGTACCTGCATTTATGGTAAATTGACTCATTATAATATAGTTCTTTTCTACTCTACCCGAGCACCCAAAGCGCTTTATACAACATGCCTCATTCACATCCATTCAGACAAGCACTTTTTTCTATGCCTTTTCTACATGCATCAGAGGGTAACTTGGGGTTAGTACGTTGCCCAATTTGGATACATTGAGAGGGTCCTCACCAAGAAGCTCGAAAATCAACACCTTCAAACTCAACTGAAATTTGCTGCTGCCCATGTGCACAAGCCAAATGCCTTCTGGAGAACAGTTTTATATTCATGAACATGATGATGAGACAAAGAAGCTTTCAAATGTAAGAACACTGTATCAATTAAAGCATGGTGGTGGTAGCATCATGCTATGTGGCTGTTTTGCTGGCACATTGCACAAAGTGGATGGAATAATGAAGAAGCAGGACTAACCTCAAATTCTTGAAGTTGCTGCCACCATTGCATCAAGTCAGTTTGTGAAAGTCCTTCCCTCCAGTCAGCTTTAAGTGGTGTTATTGCAAAGTGGAACGATTTAAGAACCACACCATGAAGTTACAGAGTGAGGTCGTGTTGAAGTCACCGATACTCCTTAGACTCATTAACTGTTTCAAACCTCCTCTGGCATCAGCATCAGCTCAAAAACTATGCGCCCAGGGCTTCACAGCACAGGTTTCCACTGCCGGCACCTGTAGGTATGACATACAGGTGACCCAGTACTTGTGTCCTTTCAGTGTGTCTGAGACCATCCACTTGTTTGAACAAGTGGATCAAGAATTGTAACTTTGGGATAACTCAAGGAGGTCGCCTAGGATTTTGAAATTCATAACATAGGTGCATCTACTAAAATATTGCGTGAGTTAGAATACCAGTGACCTGGAACTCAAGGTCAAGCTCAGAAGTCAAGTTTTATAAAGAAAAAAAAACCCAAAAAAATGGCAAACATAATAAAAAATTTCACCTAGGATCAGTGTTGGTCAAGTTACTTGAAAAAAGTAATCAGTAACTAATTACTGATTACTTCCACAAAAAAGTAATCCCGTTACTTTACTGATTACTTATTTTCAAAAGTAATTAATTACTTAGTTACTTAGTTACTTTTAAAAAACACGATTTACAACCTGAAGAGGTGATAAAGCGATAGATCTTTCAGCCCAATTCTACTTTTTCTACATAATCCATCATACAAAATGTAATCAAATGGAAAAGTCTCTTTTTTTTTTAACTTGTTTTATTAGTTTTAATCTTTTAACTTTATGCATCAAGCAAAAATTTAATTATATGCAACATTCTCTGACTTGAATAAATTAGTTTAACATTTAAACCTATTTTCTGCACATTCCAGCACATAAAATAAAATATTTTTTGTGTTTACACTCACTCTTTCAAATAAATGCAATTAAAACACAGCAGGAAATAAATAAAGTCAAAGACTCAGCGGTCCTGTTGCTCTATTTTCACCTGTAAAGCAGGACTGGGGTAGGCGGAGGTTTACCCTGGTGCAGGTGTGCCGCGGTCAGTTGAAGAATCCGCGAGTTTCTCTGTGAATTTCCCATTAAGTCGTAGCGCACTCCCGGTGCTTGCTCGGAAGTTTAGCGTTTTTTTTCGCTGTAAAAAGAAGTTTTCTTCCCACGCACGATGGACGCTAATGTTTTTGTCACTTTTTATGGAATCAAACTCAAAGTAAGGTCAGTACTTCCACGCTTTAAACGCTGCATGCTCATACTCTCTCCCACAATCGATATGTGATCCATTGTTGATCTGCACACAGCTGTTGTCATGAACGTTGCACTCGCTTACGTCACTGTCATGAGACATTCTCGCAAAAAATCATGGTTTTAGTAACGCAGTAACGCAGCGTTCCTACGGGAAAGTAACTGTAATCTAATTACCGTTTTTGCAATAGTAATCCCTTACTTTACTCGTTACTTGAAAAAAGTAATCAGATTACAGTAACGCGTTACTGCCCATCTCTGCCTAGGATGTTTTAATTGATATCACAGGTGCATCTCACAGGTCTCAGTGACCTCTACCTCAACTTTTCAGATTTATACTACAGGTGTATCTACTAGGAGACTGCACTGGTAAGAAGAAGTCAAGTTTGATTTTATTTTCTTGCCTTACCCTTGTTCTCCAAACTCCAGGGTGTCTTTGTAGCTCAATCTTCACTTCAGCAGCTTTTGATCCACCACATCTAAGTCTTAGAAGATGCTCTGTGTTATTTCACATTCTAACCAGTTTACTGCACCTTTATTAGAAGGAGCTTGACCCTATATAAACCAGTTAACCTAAATAATAGGTTCAAAATGGCAGAAGAGCCAACCACTTCCCCACACTAGATCCTTGATTCTCTGTGGGATTTAGAGTGCAGCTACTTTCTCACACACACATTTTTATTTTTTTGAGGGGGATACATTGTAATAAAAAAAAAAGACTTTACGACCAAAAAAACCCCATTAAACGTGAAAATGAAATGAAAGAAAATGAAAGAAAAATTAAAATCTAATAATTGTTTTGCAAAGAATAAATGCTTCACGCCACTTGAGACACGCACACCCACACATGCTCATGAAGGAATCTAGGACAGAGCCTTATTTTGATGATTCATGGCATATTCGTTTAGCTTAGCACTGAGTTATAATTCCAACCCAGTGTCTAGTATGCATTATGCAGCATTTCTACTTGGGACAAAAAAACAACAACACACAACTCAGATTAGCCCTGTCGATTTCCACAGCTGAGATTAACTCTTTAGCACAGGGCCCCTTCATGCTGCGTGACTGCTCCGCTCTCTCGATTAGCCTTGTGGCCTGAGTGCTCTCAGCTATTTATCCGGGCGCTCATTCTGCACAACACCTTTTTCTCTCCTTGGAATAAATTGCCTGGAACACTTTGTTGCGCAGCGAGAGAAGGAAAGAATGGGCCGAGACACCTCATCTCGTGATCTTATGAGGCCTTGGCCGTCCTTGAGCCCTGTTAAGAGGAACATTGTTCTCAGTGCAGGACATATATGTCTGTTTATGTGTGTGTGTATGTGTATGCTGCATGTGGACTACTGCACACAAAGGATATGAAGAACCATTTTGCTTTAGGTCAAGGCCGTTGACTAGTCTTTCCTTTTTTTTTTCCTTTCCCAAGAGTCACATTCCAGAAGGGGGAGTGAGAGAGAGGCTGATAATAGCAGTACAGGACACAGAAAGGTGGAAAGAGGGATTATGGGGATGATGGAAGTAGTATGGCTTTTCAGTTGTGGCAGGAATTTTTGTGCTTTACTCTAAGGAGATCATAAGATAACAAAAGATGGAAGCAAGCAAATAAAGGAAGTAAATTCATACCACCAGGTTTTCAGGTAGTATATTGTAGCTACTGTAGCTCTTCTTGCCTATCACCTGTATTTCTCCTTCTTGTTTGTGTCAGGGTTATCTGCCATCGCAAACCTTTCTTTTCTTTTTCCATCTATAATGTTTCTACCGGTTCAAAGTTACAATTGCGTTTTTAGAACGCTATCCTCTGCAGTTACAGGGATTATTCAAAGTACTACACCGCGGGGAAAAGTTGGCAGTCAACAGAGTCGGAGTCAAATATGTTAATGCAAGATAATAATACCCTCTGCCAAAGAAATAAGAATAATTGTGAATGAGGACCTCTGTGATTTATGTTTCACATTACTGTACATCTTCGACCTTACCTGCCAGATATTTGATAATGCAAAGTAGACCAAAGTGCACAGTAAGTAAGAAAAATGTCTTTCAGAGAATGGAATTACAGCAAAGTGAAGTCTTAGATAGTTTTAATAAGCTTGTCTTGTAGAAATGTATAATCTATGCAATAGTCTAACGCGTACCCTGTAAGGACGGTAAGTATGTACTAGGGTCATGTAGACCCCAACACGCATGTTGCTTTTCAATCTCAAGTGGAAGGGTGGCTGTCAAGAAGAGTTAGAGTGGTGTTATCGAGATATGAATCCAGTCTTAAAATATTTGGTTCTAATATTTATCATGTGTACAAAGACGCAGTGAGCGTCTATAATCATCTATAAAAAACGATGGAGGCTCTTTCATGGTTTGGGACTGCATTTCAGACATTAGTGTCCTTTCAAAAGTGATGGAAATCTCAACACATGTGCTACCATCAGACGTTGATTCACCATGCAATATGATCTGGAAAGTGTTTGATTGTCATGGGTTCATTTTAAGCATAACAGAGACCAAAAACACACTGCTAGTGCAGTAAAACAGACAACGGAGCACTATCGGTCATGGAATGGCCTCCCCAGAGCCCGAACCTCAACATTACTGAAGCAGTGTGGGATCATCTTAACAGAAAGAAGAACAAAAGGCAGCCAACATCCAATGAAAAGCTTTGAATGTCCTTCAGGAACCCTGGATAACTATTCCTGAAGACTACTTAAAGAAACTGTGAAATCTAGGCTTACAAGAAAGAAAACTTATAAGAAATCTTCCCTTAGAGACTTCAGGCTCTTTTTAATTATTAAATTATAAAAACTCTACTTTCGGCTGATATATTCTATATTTCCATGTATGTTTGTACATGTTTAAATAAATAGCTGAACCTATTTAATACTTTCCTAGCAAAATACAATTACATTCCTCCTACCTCCTGATTTAAGAAATATTCTCTCTCTTTAAGTCCCAACTCAAAACTCACTTGTTCAAAATAGCTTATCCCACATAACCTCTCCACTCTGCTATTTTAACTTTGTTTTATGTCTATGCTTTTATGATTGTGTAAACTGCTTGCTTTTATGTTGCTTTTATTATTCTACTGTGTACAGTGTCCTTGAGTGTTCTGAAAGGTGCTTACAAATAAATTGTATTATTATTTATTATTATTACATGCTGGTTGGTTCAAGATTTTTGCACAGTACTGTAGTAAGTCAGTCCTTTTTAGCTCAAAGTCCAGCATGATCTGTTCAGTTTGACTTGTGGTAACAAAGAGATTGAGACACATCAGGGCACCAGTATAAATCAAACAACAGGCTTTCAATTCTTGACTATAAATCAATCTTTAATCCTAGATTTAACAAGCATGGTCACAAAGCAGATTTAATCCCACTGAAATGCACATGCAATCACAATGCAAATCACAACTAAATTTTAAAGGGATATAATGTGATCCATTTAAGCTCTGCAGATAAGGCTTGTACATCTGATAAGAGACAACTGTCTATAGCTAAAAAAACATTAGATGAGATGAGAGACTCATCAAGCAATGTAACTGTCACTTGTTTGAAGCAAGTGATATTAGTGTCAATTAACGTGCCATACAGTAAGGCTTGACCCTTTAAAGAATATTCATATGGTGCTGATTTCACATTTGTGACAATGTAAAAAATTTTAAAAAATTACAGCTGTAACATTCAGGAAACCATTTACAAGTTACAAAAGCCTTACAGTGATGCTAATGCACAAATAAAGCAGTTAACACTCATCACCTAATGTAAGCGTAACCCCAGTGCCTCAGTAAAGCTCATCATCTGCTAAAAAACACAAAACACACATTTTTATCACAGAGACACCTTGTGAGGGCTCCCAGCGGTCACTTGATGGAGATTTACCTTACCATTACAAATTCCTAATGCTGATATGAAGAGCTGAACTGCACATTACTGAAGTCTCCATATTCCAACTATCTGATTTTATGATCTGAAACTATAAAAGTAACTTTTCATTATGCACAAATAATCATTGTATGAATGTGGAATCATTTTTGTGCCTGTTAGTTTGAATGGGTTCAGGGAATCATATTCATTTGTCTAGCGTATTGTTCTAAATACATAGCTTTCCTAGAAAATCACATATATTGAGAGAAGTAACACACATTAGCACTTATTCTAATGAGCCCGATAGCGGGCAAGCAAAGAGCTGTTATGTCTAAATGAAAGTCCAAAATCAGCTGGAGCAAACTAAGTGTGTATAATCTACACACTTATCCAACAGAATAAAGGAGTTGAGTTTGCAAAGAGCAAAGTGGTTTTAGTTATTTATTTAGTTATTTATTGACCTCCCGTGCTGCCATGATGTTGTCATGTCAAAAGTGGAATGAGGAAAAATGTCTTGTAGATTGGGGGAACAGCTGAGCCAAACTAAGCATGTCTGAATGTGCGCATGCTTGTGTGTAGTCATGCTTCTGTTGCATGTCCACATGCAATGAGCATGTGGACATGTCCTGCTGTGCTGACCCTTCCCACTGATGAAAGGTAGTTGACAGAGCAGAAGTGAGTGGTGTGTGAGTGTTTGTATACTCTGGAGAGGAGACTGAGGGCAGGTGTATCATTTTTTCTGCCTCTTCTCACAAAGGAAAGGAAAGTGGAGAACTAAAGTCTAGCTATTTGAGACTGTTCTCATTGTGCTCTCTTATGAGTCATGAAATCCACCTGCTAGGGTTTGCCCTGGGTTGATTTGGCTTCCACGTTTTGTTCCTGGATATGTAGATTTGGCATCTAAAGTAAAGATCTGGCTTTTTTTCCCCCCTAAGTAGCTGTTTTTCCTTTTTTCAGGGAACAAAGCCAGCCTTTTCATTGTTAATTACTGCAAAGAGGAAACGATGCCTTGCATGAATGAACATACTTTTGTTCATTATGCTTATTTTGGCCTTCAGAGCTGCCTTCATGGCAAATAATAAAAAAGTTCTAGAAAGATTTTTGTTCATGTTCACATGGCACCATCACACAGTTGCTGCAGCTTTTTCAGTTCCACATCCATGTGTGAATCTCGTGTTCCACCTTATCCCAAAGATGTCATTTGAGTAAAGTGAGCTAATTGTCATGGTTAAGAAACCAATTTCGAGTGATCTGAGGTGTGTGACATGGTGTGTTATCCTGCTAAAGCAGCCATCAGAGGATGGCTACACTGTGGTCATAACAGGATGGACATGAACAGGTAGGACGTGGCATCTAAACAATGCTCATTTAATACTAAGTGGCCCAAAGTGTGTCATGAAAACATCGCTCACACCAACAGGACTTTTCATGCTTTAATGTTGTTTACACCAAGTTCTGACCCTACTCTCCAAATGTGGCAGTAGAAATTGAAACTCATTAGACCAGGCAACATTTGTCCAATCTTCTGTCATCCAATTTTGTTAAGCCCATATGGATTGCAGCTTTAGTTTCTTGTTTTTAGCTGACAAGAGTGACACCCCGGTGTGCTACTGTATATGGTATGTGTTTTAAGATGCTCTTTACATACCTTGTTTGAAAAGAGTGTTTGTGTGAGTTACTGTTGTCTTTCTATCTGTTCCAATTAATCTGGCCATTCTCCTCTGATCTCTGGCATTAAGAAGACATCTTCACTCAGAGAACTGCTGCTCACTGGATATTTTCTCTTTTTCAGACCCTTCTCTTTAAATCTTACACATGGTTCTGCAAGAAATCTCAGCAGATCAGCAGTTTCTGAAAGACTCAGAACAGCCACATTCAGAGTGACTTATTTCACGTTTCTCTCCCGTTCTGATGGTCAGTTAAAACGTCAACAGGTCATCATGACCATGTCTAAATGCACTGATTTGCTGCCATATCATTCGTTGATTAGATATTTGTGCTAATTAGCAGTTGAACAGGTGTAGGTGTGTATGACCAACATCAGCAGTTGTGATTAGTTAACACATGGCAAAAGAGCTGCTATGAATTTGGTTGTTGTGTCTATATATTGCAGTTTAATCTGTAAACATTCATGTGTGAAACCTTTACATGCTGTAGTGGGGAAAAGTTGAATACAAAGCTAAAAATAAATGAATACATAAATAAAAGTAAATGTAGAAGAAGAAGACATAAAAACAAACCAAGAAAGCAGAAGGAAACAGCAAAGAAGAATCAAAATGAAAGAAACACAAAGGTTCTAGCACAAAGAGCACAGCAGCTGCCCTTCACGGCAGCCGAGAACAGCGGTCCGCCGGCTCCGCTCGCTCTCTCTCCCTCTCAGACAGGACCGGCGACAGAGTGTGGACACCAATTCATAATCCACCTCCGTCCCCTCCCTCCTTCCCTCCACCGTTCTGCACGGCCCCCCTCTTTTACAGCATCAGCATGACGAGGTTGCTATGGTAACAGCATCCCACTGCAGAGGCAAATGTGAGCAGTAATCGATCTTTTCGTGTGGCTGCATCATGTACATACATAACGCTGTTGTGAAACGCGTCACGGTGAAAAGCCAAGTTTGGTTTGGGGGCGTGTTGAGGGTGATATTCTATACGTGGCAACTGTAGCGAAAGAGAGGGAATAAAGACGATGAAGGCAGAGAGAGTGGTTATCAAATGTATCATGTATATGTCATGCAAGAGTAAAACAAACTTACATGTAAAAAGACCTTAAATGCTGATATTTAAGGAGTGTTGATTGAGTCCTATGTCATCTAATATATTGCATAACATGCAAATAAACGAAGATGAGGCTGGAGAGACAGAAGACTTTATCAACTATTCACTACCCCCCTGGATTTATGTGTTTAAAAGCTTTTTTGGGGGGGACACAGTAGCGATAAAAACCACTCCAACCTTTTTGACCATTGGAACCATTCAGCATACTATTTTAAACTTTCATTTGTTGAAACTTCATCAAACAGCAAACACTGATATTAAACCAGGTAAAAATGTTTAATATGTCACAGGATTGTAAGCATCGTCACTGTTACCATGTTTCTTTAGCTCTAGGCAATGATTTGCCCAAATTCAGCCTCACAAAGCTTCTAGCATGGATGTGGACATGTTCTGTGGTATTTGTTACAAGTGCCACTTTCTTTACTGTAGTTTAATCATTTAGAGGCCACCAACTTGTCAGTATGTGTTATTTGGATAATCTGAAACTTTAAATTGTCCAGAGGTTCTGCTGTGCATTTAAATCTAAACTACCACAACATAATCATATTTCATTTATAATTATCAGCCCAAATCTACTGTTCTTATTGCTCACAAATCTTATTTATAAGATTTATAATCTTATTTTTATAAATAATTTCCTAAACACACATAAAATTCTGAAAATGCACTTTATGATTAATATGAAACAACTGGTATCAATAATTATTTCTTATTTAAACCTTACTGCCATAAAGGACCATTGAATTTAAATATTAACGAGAGATGTCACACCCATGCACACAATGCTGATGCAGTAACCACCACTTCAAATGATGACTTTGAAGTTAAGATGAAAGAACAGGGAGAAAAAAAGTGGACAGCAAAACTATATTTGATTTCAGTGGCTGAATCTGGCTTCTACTATCCCTCTCGTGCATGGTGTTTCCCTCAGGCAACAAACCAAATGATATATTTTTGATTAATATATCAACAAGCCCCCCCAAGCTCTCAATAAGTTTGGTGGATTATATTTTTTTCCTCAAAAAACATTCAAATTCATACCATACAGGGCTAACAGTAACATGCAAGGCTTGGACAGCTGTAGGGAATTCAGGACTATTCAGCCTGAGGATAGCATCTGTGTAACAAATAAATACAAATATAAACTGTAGCTCTTTGTGTGGCAGTTCACCTGTCGATCCTATAAACCTGCAGTTATTTATTGACTTAAACAGCTGGAACAAACAAAGGGCATAATTCCACTAGAATTAAACTTATTCAAATTATGATATAATTACATTTTGATATTACCCCAATTTCTTTTGTAAATATGCAGTACATTAGGTGTGGGAACCATATATGCAACATAAACCCTAGTTAATTCCCCAGTGTTAGGCTCCATTAACAAGTGAGTCTCTGCAAATCAAGCATGAGAGCTGTGCTTTGCATTTGTCAGTTTTTATGGACCAGTGTTGATGCTGAAGTGTGGAATAAGCTTGGCAGCCCGTCACGCACGCTGGCCAAATTTTATTTTGCTTTATTCTTTTCATGCGTGCAGTGATCCAGTCAAAAGTGGACTGGCAGAAGTCGTGTACACACCTTCTTTCAGCTGCATCGACTTGGGAGAGATGCATAGTCTGTGATCCCAGAAGCACAGAAGTCTGAGGAAGCTGGCAGGAACATGGCGGGCCGTTTGTCAGCGTACGCATCAGTGGTCAACTCCATCTCTGGATGGAATCATTTTGTGGATTTTTGATTTTTCTTTCTGTTTGCATTTAGCTTTAGTAACTGCATTCTGTGATGTGCTTATCCATTTCCACCAAAGTAAATGTCCATTCTGTTCAGCCATAAAAGTCATCAGTAGCAAATTGGCTGGTGGGTTAAACTTGGATGGGTTTTATTGCAGCAGGCTTTCAATTCTTAAGCAGAAAAACATAACAATGGATAATTTATATGTACTTGCAACATTTCTGTTTAATCTAGATGTTTAAATTTAATTAAATTTTTGCAAGTCCGAAGTTTGTTTTGTCTCCAGAGGATCCTTCTGCTTCCTGAGAAAAGAGGGGGATTAAATAACTAAGCTAAGTAATTCACGGAAGTGTATTTTCTAATAAAACTGAGTGATTCTGTCCTCTACAGCTACAGTCAAAAAAAAGTGCACCAAATTTGACAACAACAATGTCACTTGTATCTAAGTAAGTAAAATATAACCTTCATGCGTGCCTCTTACTGCTGGGATAGCAGACACTATGTGTTTAAATGTGGACCCAAGGTTTTCACCTTGCGGCTGTGGTAACTTTACATATCATGTGTCAGGCAGAGGCAGAGGACAAAGTCCAGAAACACTGGCTTTGCAACAAACTCACAAGGGGCTGAAGCTTATCGCACATTGATCCTGTTAACATGCTTCCAGCCATGATGGCAAACACAGCTACACTGGCTTATTGTAAATGCACTGTACGGATGCAGCTGCGTAAACATGCTAAACCACTATCTGTAATTCATCAGTCCAGTGTGAGACATCCCTTCATCGATTGCGGTGTGATTGCAGCTCTGCAGCTTCGCTCAGAGTCTACTCAACTATAAATCCATCTAAATTCTCATCTTGTTATGGAACCGAGAGAGAAAAAGGCCATGGTAGAAGACAGAGGGAGAGGGGGTGGAGGGCAAAAAGACAGACCAAGCCACTCTGGTGTGGGAGTTGGAAGATTTGAAAATTATCTAATAAGAGAACGATATGGAGAAAGAAAAACAAAAAGGGCAATTTGAGATTGAGAATGTAAGTGCAGTGAAACCGCCAATTTGGCAGTTTGGACTTACACAGGGGCTCGTGTTGATTTTTGTGTACGTGGGTATACATTTGGAGGTGTGAAACCAAAAAAACAGTCAGCCTGTGGGGCTGAATCCATTTTGAAATGACCTTGAGTGCCCCCGTAGTCAGCCAGCCAGTGTCCTGCACCAACCAGATTCAGCTTCCCTCTTCATATCTGCTAGCTGAGAGAGTAAGAGGTGAGAGAGGAGAAGTAACAGAGTGAGAGATGGAGTGGGTCTGTCTGTCCAGTAGCTTATAAAAAGTCCATTATGGTGCGCTTCTATCAGTTTGGGCTCTCCCAGATGGACCCTGGAGTAAATGGACAGCACCAGAGAGCTATAAGCTCAGATTTGATGTACGGCTGAGAAATAGTTCTGTGTGTGCGCGCGTGTGTGTGTGCGTGTGTGTGCGATTTTGTGATTGTTTGATTGTACGTGTGCAGGAGAGTGTGTTTGGTCAGACGGCCCAACAAAAGAGCCAACGATAGCGACCAGCAAACATTTCTGTGCCACTACTATTTGTGCATTTCACTTAGTTAACACAGCTGTTTTACCATATTACAATAAGTCTCCCAGCCACACACACACACACACACACAAACATGAACATGCACACAGCCCTCCCAGCAGGCTTAAATCCCGGCTCAGTCTGACAAAGGAGCCTGTGGCTCTAACTGACTCTGGCCCAATCCCCTACCACTGCCTGCTGCTTTGTATGGCTCAAAACTGCTTTACTGCATGATGCTTATTTATCAGCTATATTTACTTCTGTTGTGCTGATGTGTGTGCGCGTGTGTCTCCGGGTGTGTACGTGCCACATCCTGGCCTGCATGGTCTTTGCTGTCATATCGCTCGTGTCTCCCTTCAGATGCAGCCAGAATGTCTCTATGCTGATGGGTGCCCACCAAGGGATGTGAATGGGATTTCAAGTTCTACATACTACTTTATTAGCACTTTGAGGCTGAGATGAGATAGCAGCCTTGGGCAAAGAGGCAGATGAGAATGGTCAAGAGCCACTTGTTTTCTCTTCTTCTTAGCAGTTGGGTTCCAACTAGGCAAGCAAGTAAAGTGGTTATCCACAAATGACCAGCAAACCATAGACTTCTGGGAAACTTTTCTGCTTCTGCACATCCAAAAATACATAACTGCATTTTACGTTTGATTGACATAAGTTTGGCAAAAAGAAACATGATAACAGATGTTTATTGAAATTTATTGAAATTGTATTAATTTATTAGCACTTTGTTAGCGCACAGTCCAAAGCCAATGCTAAAAAAGCTTCAGTGCTAGCTGTGCTGTTAGCTCTACTAAGCATGTATCATGCTTAGTTTTACCACACATAAATGCATATATAATCCCTGCTCCCAACAGAAATCAGAAAGCTCATCCAAATGTGAAAAAAATCTGAAATGACTAACAGCTTGCTTTAAAAGCAGGCCGGAACTGCAGGAGCTAATGACCTGTGATTATTTGATCTATCTATTTGTTTACAAATTTTAACTATACGACTAGCGATTTGTTCATTGCCGTGTTTTTGCTCCACAGACAACATTAATGCACAGCCACGCTACAAATAAAATATCAGGTCTTAACCTGTGCTCCTAACCAATCAGAGGATTATCGACCCTACTAATGACTACAAGTGATACTGCCGGCTATACGTGGGAAACAGGTTCCCCTGACGATGAAGAGACAGCTAAAATTGTTTAGGGGAAATGTAAGGATAAAAGACAATAAGACTATTTCATGAAGTGTGCAATGACGTGTCCATTAAAGTGCAGTTCAGAACATTAAACAATATTGTGTGGTTTGTAAAGGTCAGTACTCAGGGGTTTATCTATATTGATTTCTCCTTTCTATTGCAGTGGACTCCGCACTGGTGTCCATCTAAATCCTCTTGTGTGCTGCAGACCTGACGTAGAGAGAGAGAGAGAGAGAGAAGAGGAAGCGAGATAGAGAGAGCAAGAGAGAGCGCAATAACAAGAAAGAGAAAAATAGTCCTCCCTGGTCTTCAGCAGTTGGGGAAAAAAGTCTTTTTTTGGACACAGTTCACCTCATTCTGTTTATAATCTTTCTGAGTCCTTCACCCGCTCATTCCCTCCTTTTCTGCTTATACAGTGCTAAGCAGTAAGTTCAATATCACCAATCAGTCATGAGAACGATATAGCGCTAATGGCTCAGTGGTCACGAGCGAGAGATGCCCCCGCTTAATGGTCAACCCCATCGGATCTGTCAATTCCACGCTTCTCGTTTGTCGTATGTGTAGGCATCCATGTGTCATGATCCATGGTCATGTGTAATATTTGTTTACACCCTCTTGAACTCCACTTCACCCTTCTCTCCTCCCCTCTTCCCTATCTATCAGTGAGCCAGCAGATAGTTTGGTATTTGAACGGGGAGTTTTGTTTAGGTAGCATAATTGGGAATTCAAACTTCAATCCGAGAGTTGAGAGAGTGAAATCCGATATTTGTGCTGTTAGCTGTGAGCTGCTGGCAAAAAATAGTCTTTGTAACCGGTAAAAACCCTTTTTATTGAGAATTATTTTTCATGTTTTTGTGCTTAGGTGCTCAGGTTAGAGGACTCGTTTGCTTGCCTTTTCACTTTGGTTACGGAAGAGTAGGAGGGTCTTTGGAAGTTTTTGTTTATTGTTTTGATCACCGCTCATCTCGCGGGGGGCCAAAGCTCATCTCACATCGATCCTTCTAACATGCTTCTAAATTCTCATCTTGTTATAGAACCGAGAGAGAAAAAGGCCACAGACAGAGGGAGAGGGGCTGTAAGGCAAAAAGACAGACTGTGAACCTCTGGTGTGGGAGTTGGAAGATTTGAAAATTAGAGAAGAACATGGAGGATGAAAAAAAAACATGATCATTTGAAATGTATGTGCAATGAAACAACGCCAGTTTGCCAGTTTGGGCGCAAATCGGGCCTCGTGTTGATTTGTGTGTGTGTGAGTTTATGTGCAGATAAACTGCTGTTCAGTATCTTGGACCTGGTTGACTCTTCCTTTGGTGTGGTGAAGAGTGGGAAGTCCCGAGTAATTTTGTGTGTAGGTTACCTCTTGACCAGGGACGTAGCACATGCTAATGCATTCTGGTTGCACGACGTTACATTTTGCCAGTTCTTCATTTACATGAAGCTGAAGTGTAGGCTGTTTCAAGGGAACTAGGGGTGTTGGGTCTACTACGCTACACCTCCGTTAACTTGTGAAAAACTCTAAAACTATCTGTTGTCAATGCAAAAGACAGGTACAGCAAAATCATAACTTATTTCTTGCATCACATGTGTTAAGAGTTCTCATAATGAAGGAAGGTTGGAGCAGCACATTGGTGTGGTGGTTATCAATGTTGCCTTAAAGCAAGAAGGTCCTGGCATCAATTCCAGCCTGGGGGCCTTTCTATGTGGAGTTTGCATGAGGGGCTCTCAGGCTTCCTCCCACAGTCCAAAGAGATGCATGGGGTTCATTAATTGGTGAGTCTAAGTGAGCGTGAATGGTTGTTTGTCTTGATGTGTTAGCCCTACAACAGATTGGTGATTTCTTCAGGGTGTACTCTGCCTCTTGGCCCATGACAGCTGGGACAGCCACCCACCTCCGGATAAGAATTGGATAAGCAGAAGAAGATGGATGAAGAAAGTTTGTAAGCGAGTCGCTATATTCATTTAGTTTTGAAGTCTGGGAGAAGACAGCCCGCAAGCGGCATGCACCAATCATAAGAAGAAGGAGAGGGACAGCAACTGTCAACCATCTATCATCACTTTCTAATGGCTTGTCCATCATGTGTCCAGTGCTAGGAAGCACAGCAACACTTCAGCACCCCAGTGGAAGCGCACCATGACTGTCTTGTTCACTCACTGGTTCACAAACTCGGTGACTCCTTGAACTTTGCCATGTCTCATTAAAATTCCATAGTTCGTTGTTGCCATATTTATTTTCAGTTCAGTTATACGTTTCTTTTTGTCTGCTTTCAGAACTGCACATGATTATTTGCAGCCAGCAGGTTGTAATGCAGTAATAGTAATAAATCACACAACAATAGTACATCAAAGATATTGAGGTGGCACATAACCCAGGTAGCTACCACAACTGAAACAAGGGAGTTGCAGTAGGCTAACATTAGTTTTTAAAAAAGAACTTACTTCCAGATGTTTCTTTAGGTTGAAGGTGGAGTCTTTTGACGCTGAGAGCAGCTTGTTTGCTGGCAAACAGAGTTTGCGTTGCACGGTCAGATTTCACCTATCCCTTTCTTCTTTAAATGTGAAGTGGTGTCGAAATTTCCAAGTAAGAAATGCATTCCTGCCCGTGGACTGATGGTTCTGTTGTGCTGGCTCCGTGTCCATTGTGTAACTGATGCCACCAACATTAACAGGACGCTTACGTTAGAGCCTCTTATTGTGTGTTTCCTTGGGTTTCCGGCAATGTGTGGAATTACCAAAATCTGAAAGGGGATAGCCTAACATATGAAAAAGGAAAAGACCACAGTGTAATCCATTTATTTCAATAAATTAACTGTATTCTAATTATCACCTATTCCAGCGTTAACTGTAACGGAATAAAGTTACTCATATTTTCTATTTTAAATACGTAACACCGGTACATATATTCTGCTACTCCCCAACACTGTCTACACACTTTTTTTCCCACATGCTCATCTTGCAACATCTTCATAACAGTGTCTTACATGAATGAACCAACTGTCACATAATTTTTTTCATTGTCAAGCACTTTGTGATTTTTATCTATAAAAAGTGCTATAAATAAATTTTACTTCCCTACCTATGTCCAAAGAGACAAGTGGACAAACTAAAGGAAGACAAATCTGTGCATTGAGGGAAGCAAACTTGAGTGTACAGTCTCTGTAAAGAACTATACACTCAAGTAAGGTGATAAAGATTTTGAGACCTTACTCTTCTGTCCTGCTTCACTGACCTCGAGCACTTACTGGGCTTAATTTGCTCTGGACCAGGATTGGGCTCAAACTAACTCTACATACTTTCTGAAATACTTAAAGTTCAATTAAAAAAAATCTAGACTGTCCAGTTAAAGTGGTATGCATCGAGGCAGATGACTTGATTGTTTCCTGTTATAGAATATCATAGATCATTCAGCTTCACTCAGATTTTCTACCCTAAAGTCACTGATGAATGTGGGATGAGAACATATAGGGATGGGTGGCCTTAACAAACACACCTTCTTAACACACTTTGTTTAACTTGGCCAATTAATGTTGTAGAGTCTTTACCTTACAATATAAAGCACCACGAGGTGACTGTTTTTGTCATTTGTCACTATGTAAACAAAACTGAATTGAATTGGATGCAAATAATACGGAAACCACGGGTGCTTTCTTACCAACAACGGTGTCAGGTAGTGTAGACATTTTCTTCAACCCTTGCTGAATCTTTTGTCTCCCAGGCTGCAGTTTCAAGGAATCTAACAATGAGTCAAGCTTGAGCTTGAGAGTAAAACTAAAAGAGCAGTGAAAAAGCTACCTTTTGACGCCATATTTCAGCTAATGAATGCTGCTTGTTTAGGAGGATGACTAATCTTAGTGTAGCGTCAATGATGAGTACAGTCAATAAAGCCCAGGACTGTGGCAAAGCAAGCCATAAATTTCTGGGAGCACGATACGCTCGCTCAAGGTCTCACATTTTCCGTGTAAAATATGACTGTAAAACCTGCAGCTAAGTAAGTGGGCGTCCGTACCACGAGCTGACCCGAGAAAGATTGCGTAATGAAAACTCCTTCAAATCCCTGGGCATGCTGGCATGTGCATCTCCGTTCTGTGCTTGATTGTCTAATCTGATGCAATGCTGACATGTGATTTGTTTTTAAAGAAATGATTCAATTAGATGAAAATGAAATCTGTTAATTGTCTTATTAAATACTTTCCCGGTGCACCATTTGCTCATTTTAGTTTCTTTTAAAAGTAAACAAACAGACCACACATGTGCACAACAGTTATTTATTTTACCCACGGCTGTAACCTGCAACAGCGCAGACAGCACGTAAACAGGATTATTACTTTTTTTCCATTGATTTAAAAAAAAAGGTCTTTTGTTAAATGATCACGTTGAGAACAATGCAGAAAACGAGCAAACGGGTAAAGAGTTTTTCCCCCCCACCAAAGAGTTGATTCTCTAAAAGGCCAAATTAAAGGGCTGGTAGCAATGGGCGTTTGTGCAATCATGGCAGAGCCTCAACACACTTCCCAGGCATTCACACTTGCATGTGTGAGTGTGAGTGTGTGCGTGTGTGCCGGATAGGGAGGATATGCAACGTCTCTGTTTTTCCTTGGGTCAACTGCTTGATGGAGGCTAACGCGAGGAAATTTCACTTTTGCTCTCTGTAATCGAATACGCAGACACACAATCACATTCCGTGCAGATAATGTACCTTAGATACGCCACGTGTGTCAGCTCCTTTTCCATAAATGCAGCTGCTGCAAAAAAGATCCCATTGGGTAAGAAGAATCCAGATGGAGAAAAAAAAAGATCTGTGAACGAAAAGATTGTTTCCCCCCGCCGAGGGAGTTGATTAAGACTTGCATTGGTGAAACTAAGCCTACAAATCCATTTGAACCAGACAGAACGGCCTGTACACATGCCTCCACGTTTCTACCAGCTGAGATGAAACTGACTTAGATATGTTGTGTGATTTCACTAACTCTCAGAGACCGACTTAATGCCATTTCCAGAAATGCTCACCGCTTATGTGAGATGTTCACATATTTGATAGATCAAGTCCCGCTGGTGCATTTTATATGTGTGTGTGGAGTCTCATCTCCAAGCCAGAACTTTTATTTACTTGGTTTGCTGCGCTGAACCATCAGCATGCGTTCAAAAGAAGATATACTTCTTCTTTTTTTCATGTTTTCCCCTCCTAATGTTCCCCTCTAATGAGCCAGTTCAAATTTGCTTCCTCCTGATTTTCTGAGATTATACACTAGATTTGACAGTCTGTTATCTGTTACCGCGCTGCGTGTGCTAAAACATCTCGTCATGTTCTTTAAATTTCCTGCTACAAGGACTAAGCCAAGGAAATGTAGGCGTTTGTACTTTTATTTTGCCAGAGTCGTGTTTTGGATGTACTTGAGCTTTCCTGTATTTTTTTTTTTACTTTTCCTGAACATAAAAGTGAAATGTGGATGGTGATGAGCGCTTATTTACGACAGCTTTTAAATTCAGGTTTGATTTGCCCATGCAACCCATGGAGCCCTCATATATTTTGAGCGGTACCATGTAATCAAAAGGAAGTTAAGATTAAAATGAAAAAAAAAATGTCTGTTATTTTTTTCAGACCCGTATGATGACGACCTGAAGGTGAAGACCCAAAGACCACGATCAGCTGACCAGCCAGGTGTGTTTCAGGCACAAACAGGTGAGTATCATGAGTGTGCAATGGTGCCCAGAGCCTGGAACGAAAGAAGACAACCTGACCTTTACAGGCTGTATGTCCCACTGAAAATCCTCAGTTTTCTATAAAACAGTTTTATGAATAATTATGTAAGGTGTACCTTTTCCTTTTCGGTGAGCAAACCTAGGGCAGCTGCCACCTTTAATCATTCACTTGTGTGAGTTTGTGAAAGTGTGAAATTTTTGGGTCGGCGTGTGAAACTTGGAAAAAATGGAAAGGACTGGGAAAAAAAAGAGTAAATTATTCAAAGACTGATCTATTAACCATGAGAATGTCACATGCATGTATGTATATATAATATAATACGAATCGGCCTTAAACATACAAGATATTCCATGTTGCATGCACATGCATTTCCATATTCATATATATGGCGTAGAGGAGGAAGTCCCTTAATAGGAGGGAAACCCCTGGGTCTATCTTGTCCTCATCCTACCCTGTCTACCCCTCCCCTTCCTTGCTTCTTCCCCCATTCTTCTAGTCCTCTAGGCATCTGTGATGAGCTTAAGCCCTGACTCACAGCATGTTAATGAAGATGTAATGCGATTAACGGACATGCAATTAATTTGATTTCCTTCTTTGCCATGTGATGACGCCTCCATCAAAGGACACGGCGCTCATAAACAATTTACAAAGAGAGAAGTGGAGGGACTTGGTTCCTCGTTTTCGCTTTCAAGGGCGTAGCTCAGTGGAACAATGGGACCCTCTCCACAGCTGCCTGGAGAACTCCAAATTAGACTCCATCAAGTCTAAACACCTAATCTCATATGGGTGCTTACAACACAGAGTCGAATATGTACACACACAAACACACACACACAGAATTGCTTTGAGACTTAAAGGCCTTTAGCGGTGAGATCATACGTGTTACCATAATTCCATTAATTAATTGAATCACCTTTAAAAAAAACTTTCCTGGAGCATGATCATCATCTTCATTAATATCCCGTCAAGATTTATTTACAATAACACTCTTAGTGTGAATAAGTAAAGAAAAAAAGCTACATCGTGTCACTTTCATCACCTGTCACACATTCCCAAAAGTTTCTTTTTTTACTCCTTGTTAATTGCATAGGTTACAATTTTGTTTGTCTTTTTTTGTTGTGATGTTGCACCGGTGTCACTGCTTTCCAAAAGCAGATTTTGATGGGTTTTTTTGTTTGTTTTTTTCATTTTTTTACGGTAAACAGAAGAGCAGAGGAATCCGAGAGCCGCTAAACAGCAATCAATAAAGCAAACATCTTTTAATGCTGGCGGTGCTTCTGTGAAAACTGGAAGCGAAAATATACTTGAAAATTGTCACACATCTCCAGTAATAGTTTCTGTCTGCTCCATTTGTTGGGACATTTTAGGACTCCGTTATAAAGCGAGGAATTTATTGTAATTACCCTTTATGGAAATCATTTTTCTTTTCCTTTTTTTGTTGGCTTTTTGCATTACGAGCCACTTTTACATAGCAGTATAAACTTTGAGCTGCAGAGCTGAGATCATCTTCTACCTCTTCCTCGTCTCTTTTCTGTTTAACCTGAGGAGACACCAGAATCATGACACTCCTACGGAGCAGGCAGGGTTTTTTTTGTAGAAAGTGGGGTGGCGTGGGGTTACCAAGACCACTTGGAAATTGGCTGAAAATTTCATACTGCCTCTATAAAAATGCATTTGGAGACTTCAGCAGTACATCCGTGTGAAGGCACCAAATTAAGCTGTGAGATAATAAAGTGCAGTCTTGTTACAAATGTGTTTTATTTGAACAAGTGATAAAAGGAAAGAATGATTTCTCTTGTTATTCAACCTTAGCCGCGCATCTGACTCTCAGGATCATTAAAAACACTGTGCGTATATAACTATCCTCTCCATGTTCATGTCCATCTTGCTCCTTAGGTGACCCAGCAGCGGAGGAATGGTCGCAGTGGAGTGTGTGTTCTCTGACATGTGGGCAGGGCTGGCAAGTGAGGACCCGATCGTGTGTTTCTTCTCCCTATGGGACACTGTGCAGCGGTGCCCTGCGGGAAACACGCATGTGCAACAACACGGCCTCTTGCCCAGGTGAACCCGGAATCACAGGCTCAGGTGCGTTAACCGGCTGCCTTTGACCAGCGCCTCATTCACTTCTCCTGACTGTTTTATTTTTGCTCACAGCGAGAATGCGGTGGGTTAATTCTTTCTCTGAGTGCCATTTGTCTGATGCTCAGCTTTACACAGTAGATAAACACGACATTGACTTCACACTATGACTTTTTATCTATTTTGAGTCTTTTTTTTGTACAAATGCTAGTAAAAAAAACTGGTTGGTGTCCTGTCTCTTCAGTGCCGCATACACCCACCGCCTTTGTTTGGTACAGCAAAAAATGTAGCTTTAACCCAACCTCACTCAACCATGTAGCGGTTTGTTTCTATTTTTCTTCCTTCTTTTCCTTTCACAAAAGTGTTAAGAAAACAGAAGAAAATAATGACAGTGTGAGGAAGGTAGGCAGTATACTCACAACACGGACACACACAAGGCCAAAACACATGTAACCGCGGTTTAGCTGAACAGAAGGAGAACGCCACTGTGTCATTTCAGTTCACAATGCAGGCAAAGCTGGAAGAGGGAGAAAGAGAAAAGGAGTTTCTGTGTGTGTGTGTGTGTGTGTGTGTGTGTGTGTGTGTGTGTGTGTGTGTGTGTGTGTTTGAGAAAGCGAGACAGACTGACAGCCTTGAGTTTGATGTCACCCAATCTATTAGACCTGCCACATCACTGAAGTTAATACTTCCTGGACTCTCTATCTTTAGCTCTCCTCTGCTCTTCCACTCTTCATTTCTTTCCTTTCCCTTTTTCTTGTCTATATGTATCACCAAGTTGATCTTTCAGAGCATAATGAGCAGGCAAACTTTTGAAAATGTTTTAATTTTGCAGAGGAAACTAAGCCTGTCGAAGCAAATGTTGAACTCATTCTGTGCAAAATAATCTGTGCTCACATTTCAGTGGCAAGCAAGGAAAATGTTCAAAAGCTGAAGTACAAGCGAGGGTTTCTTTCTCTTTTGTTTGTTTTTTCTTTACTTTCATTGAAATTGGTCTCATAATTTGCAGTGACACCTCCAAAATACCACTGAAATTACATTTTCATATGCGTACTACAAGAGTGGGTGGGTGCAGTCGGCTCTATCTGCTTTCTGCAAAACTGCAGCAACGAAATGAAGACTTTGAGGTTTTTTCTTCTTTTTTTCCCTTTTTTTTAGCAACACAAAACTGCTCAATCAAGCTGGATGAAGTCACTGAAAGAATAAGTGTACACAGCTGCTGCTGAACAATGCCAATTCTGTTTTGCTTTGATTGCCAGGCTTTAATGTTGACTAGATGGAATTATGAATTTCTGCCTGTCCTGCATTGGTTTGATTTGCCTGATTAGAACAGAGGTGAAACCCTGTATGACCTGTATCTCTCTCGATGGCCCCTCTTGACGGCCCCTCCCCTAATCCACTGCTAATGCTGAGTGAAAAGTGTTGTGCCATACTGCAAATTTTGGTGTTGATCCCTTACCAACTAAATATCTTTTTTATTGAACACAATTCACTAGACTTCATACTGCGCTTACGAAGTACTGTCATTCTAGTATTTATCCTATACCCATACCAGTGTTGATAATGATACTATCGATACTGAGATCGAACTGCTGACTCTAACAAAAGTACAGTCAGCACACCCTCCTTTACTGTGTCGGGCATCCTCTCTCCACTGTAGCCAGTTTCTTTCTTTCTTTCTTTCCTTTTTATATAGATTTAGTTCCATGCTTAAGGCCGTCTGGGATGGTGTTCTGGAGGGGGGGTTTTGTTTAGGCCCATGCACAACAAGTGTACTATCCCAGGAAACGGGATTTGATACTGTCTGACATTTTTTTTATTTAATAAAAAACTATAATATTTGAAGTTACCATTTTTTAAAAAATTAAAACTTAAATACGACTTACCACCTACATACAGTAATAGTAAGGGACACTATTCATGTTTTCTGCTCAGTACACTTCAGTTTACTGCTAGCTCATATTAGCATCGCTTTTACGTATACAGTGAAGGTAGCTAAATGAACCTAGCCGTAGTTGATAATAACAGATTCTAGCCTTTTACCCAAAGTTGACCACATAAAGTAAAGTACATTTTGGCCTTACTTAAGTTTGTTTTTTGTTTTAAGTTCAGTTCTTTTAGCTTTTTGTATGCATGTTCGTGAGAGCTTTATCAGTGACTCCTCTGTAAAGTATGTGGCACAGAATATACTACATGTGAGTAAAGACTCGGTGTTTACTGATGCATCCCAGACCCCCACTAGTTCCACCAATTCCAAAAAGAAAAAAGCCAGAGGAACATTTTTCCTCCCTGTCAGTGCATATGCTAATCTTGTTTTTATGCAAATTTGCCAGCCCGATTTGTATGTCTAAGTGCCTCATTTTCCATTCAGCGTCGATATTAATATCCTCAGCAGCTCCTTTGATGGGATATTGGTTGCTGTGTTATGTTCCGTTTATTATTTCATTTTCCGCCGCTCCTCTGATGTTTTCTGACGTGGTTCTGAAGGGGTTTAGGGGCACTCCAGGGATCGCCTGAACGGGATCACACCAATTTAAAATAGATGGGGAATGTGGGGGTGGTAGCAAAAAGACATAAAAGTCTTTAATAAACTTTGTGTGATTGACTTAAAAAATTATATGTGTGTGTGTGTGTGTGTGTGTGTGTGTGTGTGTGTGTGTGTGTGTGTGTGGGTGGGTGGGTGGGTTTTTTTTTTTTTTAAACTTTCCTTCTCTTCTTTTGTGGCGTAAAATCTACACTCTCGCTTGATTTGGTAATCTATTTACTTTTGGATTCAAGCTGATGTTTATGGCTTATGGCAGGCACACACATGCAAACACACAAATCAAGGATATAGTCAAGTGGAATTAAAGTGTGACTTCCTACTTTTCTCCTAAACAAGTTAGTTTGCTTTGCTTTTTTTAGTTGGTTTCCTTTTAAAAAAAAAAAGCATGAATTTTCCCTTCCAGACCTACTGCACAGAAAACAACAGCCAGTTGTGCCAAAATATGTAATGTATTTATATATGTCATCTATTCAGTTCCATATACATTGACTTGCTTGTGCAAATATGCAAGACACACAAGTATAAGTGAAAACATGCGCACTTGGTTTTTCCCAGAGTGGCTTGAAATGGAGTGCAACGTGTAGACTTCAGTTGGTAGATGAGTTTGCCAGATTTCTGTCTTTCTTTCTTTTACCATTAATTTGTGTTTGGGTGTGGGTGTTGTATCAGTGTGGGTGGATATGTCTCTGGGCATATATCTATCTGCAACTGTGGAAGGCTGTGCAGTATGTGTGTGTATGTGTGTGACTGCAAAAGTTAGGGAACATCAAAGAAAAATAGCTCGGACAGAAAGCAAATGGAGTGAAAATGGACTTTTTTTATTTTTGGCTTAATTTTGGGTAAAACCCCTAAATTAAGGTGATACAGATAATCAATTTTAAATAATGGTCTTGCTCATGACAAAGCAAACTAGTTGGTAATTGGCATCACAAATTACATTTTCTTTTTTGTTTCTTTTTGTGGAATATGCAATGAAGTATAAGGATTTCGTGCCCCAAAGCATGCAAAGTGAAGTAGTACTCCCTACTCGTGTTCTGTTTAGCTATTGCTCATTTACCATAGATTCACTGACATTTAAAACATGAAGTGGAACAACAGCGCATTGTGAATAAAGTATGTCCGGGTCAGTGCGCTGTCAAATGCAGCAACACTGCTTCCAGTAATCATTCAAGCAAGAAACTTAACGGGGTGTAGTCATGGTCTCATATCAGGCTTACAGCACAAACTTCACACATGTGCGCACATTCATACATATGTTTAAATAATGCATCCATGCGGTCCTCTGACAATAGATGAGATTGCTGGTAATTATGGTAATCCATAAGGACATTATGTGATGCATATGTCTAATTACACCATATGCATTGCAAAAATAGAAATGGGAAAATTAAAAGTTGATATCTCAATACAGCACACAGCACTGTATGTGTAAACTGGAAAGAGTTTAAGGACATCTTTAGAAAACATGCATCTTTATTACCCATAAGCTCATTATGGTTTCTTGTGTGATTGTGTACTTGTGCATAACCATGCATGTGCAAGCTTGCTTGCATTTGCATCAGAAATGTGGGGCAGCATGAGCAAGTCTGTTGCTTTATTTCCAGTCTTTTTTTTAGCTCCCAAAATGGAGCTCACGCAGTTCATGATTTTTTTTGCCAGATGTTATGAGGCAAACAGACATGACACACTGTTGTTTGATCTCAGATCAGTGTATTATTTCATACCTTTTATTTCAGCTTTATTTCAGCTGCTGCAAATATGTTCCTTTGCACTTCCCTCTGTGACTGCAACATAGCAAAAAGGTCCCCTTTAAAGCCCTTAGTTAAACTAAAAGATGTTATGTATTTCAGCAATTTGGCCTGTGTTGCTTTGCTTATGATTCAAAATACCTCAAAATATAATTGGTCAGGTGTTTAATACTTTCATCAGCCAGTTTGTGAGGATATTTCATCATGGTTTTTTGTTGTTGTTGTTGTCCTCATTTCCAAATTACTTTTTTTCTTTTATTGTATTTTTGTCCCAAAGCTGATTGAAGCTTGTTTTTAGGGGCCAGTTGATTGGTGTTGCATGGTCAGACTTCAGATACACTTGTACTGAATTTGACAGCTGGAGATTCAATTCTAATGAATAAATCATGTTTAACAAGCAATCCCATGTTGTTGTAGATGAAGATAGCAAGTAACAGCACAGAGCATTGTATTATGTTCTGCAGTCTAAAAATATATTAAATGCTGGTTAGATGTTACTCATATTAGCAAAATATATTCCATTCAATGTTTTGATAGTAAGGGGTTGCATGATTATTGATACAGAAATAGATCCCATGCCATACTTTACCTTTGAAATCAGTGACTACAAATTGCAAATTAATCACAAAATTCACTTTCGACTCCAAAAAATCGAAAATGTATTTCAGAGGAAAATAAATAATACTGGGAATGGCTCAGAAGTCCCAATAATATTCAGTCCAAACACATCCAGTTCCAAATACTGTGCAAAACCCACTCATCATTTCTTTATATTTCGCTTCTAAGGAGCCAGAATTTCCAATAATGTTTTCAAATGGCTCTTGAGCAGTAGGATGTCTGAAGGTCTTTCAAAGTTTTTTTTTGGCCATTACTTGGTTTTTTATTCATTTTTGGTGAATTACTTGTACCTGAGCATTTTCAGATGAATGTTGTTTGTTATGCAACTTAACACTGACCCATGGATCACTTAAACACAAAAAAGGCATCTACTAACTCGAAGGATGAATCAGTGTTGTGTCTACACATCAACAGCCCAATTGCACATGACAATCGTACCTTTAGGCAATTTGTTGCCTTTTGCTTGTTTCATAGATAAAGAAATTGGAATAAATATTTGCAACAGGTAGCGGGTAACAAAGTGTGACAGGCATAATTTGTATACCTGTAAATCTGACATAGGTTGCCATGGTGTGCAGTGTAGCCCCAAACAAACAAAAAACAAAACAATCAAACAGAAATAGTATTTGCATCAGATGAACAGTATATGAAAGTTATGTCGTTAAGAAAAAAAAAATCAAGGAAAGTTTTGACACAGGACTTAAAAGATACATCTGGTCCTTCAGTTGGTTCACCAAAGCCTCATCAGAAATGAAACATGTTAAAGATGTTCATGTATTAGTTCATATACTAATAAACTGTGACTGGAAAGTGCGGTGCATTGTGCTGTGCATTATGAATGAATGACTGCTGGTCCAAAATTTACCACAACCACTTTAGTGAGACTTAAAATCTAAAATAACAAAACCATAAATTATCCATTTTATTCTGCTTATCCGAATTTGGGCCGTGGGAGTAGCAGCCTAGGCAACGAAGCCCAGATGTCCCTTTTGCCACCTCCTCAGGCTACTTGGGGGAAACACAGAGGAATTAGATGTAATCTCTCCAGCAGGTCTACCCCGTGTCCTCCTCCCGGTAGGACATGCCAGTTTAGAACACCTTACCCAAGAGGCACCCACCTGAGCTGGCTCTCTTCGATGTGGAAAAGCAGCAGCTCAACTCTGAGCCCCTCTTGAATGAGTGAACTTCTCTCCTCATTGCTAAAGGAAAGCCCATCCACCCCTCGGAGAAAGCTAATTTCCACCGCTTTTATCTGCAGTCTTGTTCTTTCGTCTTTAAAGAAAAATGATAGTGTCAACAACAAAGATCAGGCTGAGATTAGCAGATTTATGGGGTTCCTCAGCAATGATGCTTCATCTGGTGCCAGATGGCTACATAACATTTAGGGCATAATAATTTACGTACATTGGGCATCAATTTAAATTTAAAACATTAAATTAAATGACTGCTATGTTAGGTACCGACTAGTGACAATAGCAATGATTAAGTCTAGTGGACTAGTCATGGACATCCCTACTGCTAACAATTGAATACATTGACATTAGGTTAATGTTTACATTAGACTATTTGATGTATTTAGCTTCACAATTTACTAAATGCCTCTGATGAGTGTGAAGATCATTCTCAGGTGTTTTTAAAGCTGTACAGAAGTACTCAGTTCAAATAACTGTTTGTGCTTTTTTGTTTTGTTTTTTATTTGTATACCAGCCCATTAGATAAGAGTTTCATAGCTACATAGCTAAAATACCGGAATGACTGTGTGTGTAATTTTCAGGCATCAAGTTTCTTCATCACACTTGTGTAAGTTGCCTCTTGGACCAGGATTGGCTTGTAGTGCTTGTAACTACTTGTAATGTCACAAATCCTGCTCATGGGTACTCCCTTTAAACTCTGATATTTGGTGAGCATAAATAAACTTTCAAAGATAAATTGCAAAGCAGACTTTCAATGTCAGCTGTGCACATACATCATTCATTACATCGAAGCTCCAACATCCAAGAGAAGTAATATTTACCAGAACCCAGTCATGCAACTTGTCAACAAGGACCACTAATGAGCTTACTTTAAAAAGAACATGTCATTAAATTTGCAACAAGAGAAGCACAAATGCTTACCAATGCTCTTTCCCGCTCATGTATCGTATATGTATTTTATAGGGCAGCTTAAAGACATAGTAACACCATGTTTTTTTTCTTCTAAATTTAAGAACTATTAACAGCTTTCCATATCTCTCATACTTTTTAATACCACCATCTTCTCCCTCCCTCTCTCTCAGCCTTCTACTCTTCCTCTAAGCCATCGTTCACAGACGAGGCTTAATTATTTATCGGCATGATTTATTTAGCTTTGGACCAGCAATCTTCATCCTGCTGTCTCCAACTTTCTCGTCCTCCCTTCTCTGTCCCTCCCCTCCTCATCTCCTGCTTTCCATCTCTCTCCAGCATCGGTTCCTCTCTCTTTCTTCTGGCTCTTTCAACACAGTTTAATCTCCTCTCACTGAACATTTCAAAATAACCTCATTTTTTTGGACTCATTTCCTACTTCGTATTCACCCAAACTTTGTGAGTCTCCAATCGTCTTTGCGTGTTCTTTCAATTTTTCTTATCATCTCCCACGTTTTTCATGTTCACCTGTTCTTATTCTCTTCCTTTTAATCAGGCCTGAAATTGATTTTTTCCTTCTTTGGAGCCTTCACTTTCTGTGTATTCTTTTTTTTTTCCCATAATATCCATCATTCCATTATTATTCCCTCTAGTTTTAGGTGAGACATCTCGAAATGGTTTTAGTAATTAAATTTTGTGAATGTGTATGTGTGAAAGTGTGTGTCTTTTCTCTGACATGGCAGGTTCTAGGACTTTGGTCCAACTTCACTGTTTCTTTATTCTGTCTTTATTTATTTTGTTAAAACGCGCGATGGAGTGCAATAAAGAGAAAACATGAGGAAGGAAAAATGGGGATAAAAGAAAAGCTTTTTAATGCTTGGGTGACTAAACCTTTAGGAAAAAGCATACACCATTTATTTCCTTGTCTTGATTCGAGCTGCATGACTTCAAATACCAGTGTCCATTCCTAACTTTCATTTGTTCATATTAGTAACATGTAAGTGCTGTTTCATACTCAGTCTGTCTTTTCCTTTGTAATTGGGTGGGTTTCCTGGAGGTCATAAGGTCACCTCCTTTGTGTTTTTTCTTCTTCTTTTTTTAAAGGAATGTGCTCATCATTTAATCTCTCGTTTTTCTCATTCTCAAACCCTCCTGCCTGCAATGGGATGCTCCACTCCTTCTCCTTCCTTTCCTCTCTCAACCCTCATCCCCATGTCGTGTCTTTTTGTGCGTCATGTTTGTGGGTGTTCGCAGTGCATGGGCTGTGGGAGGAATGGTCGTCATGGAGTCTGTGCTCTGTGACCTGTGGGCGGGGCTCCAGGACACGAACCAGGAAGTGCATGGACGGCAGCGGGGCTGTAGCTTGTGGACGGCCTGAGGTTCAGACCAAACTCTGCAACATAGCAGTGTGTCCTGGTTAGTACCATCCCCATTAACATGATACACCAAGACTCTCTCTCTCTCTTGCTGTATTAAACTTGACATTTTTTGCCTCTTCAAAGTTGCAAAAGTAGAACATTACCACATCACTGTCATAGCTCCTGAATTTCCATCCACTTGCCTGCATAGTTCATGTTCGTCTAACTGACCAAATGTCTCTCTTCGATTAAATCAAGCCAAAGTCTGCTTTGACATCATCAAAGCTTCTGAATGGGAACAAACTGTTCAACTGTGATAGCACTGTGGATTTGTGGAGGCAATGTGTTTGTATTAGTTGACCACTTTGATTCAAAGTAAAGTATCTCAGCTACTCAAAATACTGAATGGATCTTTCTGGCATTTTGTGTCCTTGACTTTGGTGATTGGTTTTTTTTCTCTGGAATTCCACCAAGCCTCGAGTGACAGTTGTGGTCTTGAATAAAACATCTTTACAAATCTTAAATGGAATATCCTGAAATTTGGTGCAGAAATTTATGTCACCCGCATTTACACAACTCACAGTTTTTCAGAAGGCAGAGAGTACTTTGTGATGAAGTTCTGAAAGTTAATACGCTTCTCTCAGCATCAGTTGCTAAACTAACGCCCCTGTCCCACAGGTCTAGAGATTAGTATGTAACCATTTGGCAACCATCAGTGAATATTTCATGACCAGTTGTCAAGTGGTTGCTTTAGGTTGCTGCACCAAATGCTTCCTTGGTGGTTGCTTTGGTTGCCAACAGGTTGATGCAATTGCTAGTAGTTTCTATCAAACATGCCAACTTGTCTGAAAACTATGGGTGACTGCTGCAATCTGCAAGTTAACAAAGCATCACAAAGAGGTTTATGATGCAGTACTCTTACTTGTAACAAGCTGTCACGTGCCAACAGCTAGCAACCACCAGCAATCACTTGTCAGCTAGTTGGGGATTTTTCCTAGAACTAGACATTACTAGGAGGGCAGTGCCAGTGGGTCTCTAGGCTTGTGCAAATGAGGCCTAACATGGTAAACAATTTAAAAGGTCTCAAAATGTCTTTGTTTGCATGCTAGCGTGCTGACCATCATGTTTTGCTCCTCTGAGCATCACAGTGACTGTGAGTATTAGTCTTGCTTTAACCAACACTTTTTCATAGAAATTCTGTTTGTAATTGAATTTACGTGTAATGCTGTCACAAAGTGAATTGTATTCAGTTTTGTTTTGAATGTACAGTTGTATTAAAGTCGACTGGGGGCGCTTGGATTGATATTTTGGTGGATTAATTTGACTGTCAATTAACATACTGAATGATTTGCACATTGCTAAAATACATTTTCACAGTTTCCCCTCAGTAGAGATTTCAGTTCTGTTTACGCCTGTGGTTATCCATGGGAATTAAGTCCACATTTCCTTTCAAACTTTCACTTATAGAACCGTAGACTAGAAGTCTGTGTTGGACCGGTGTGCTTCTTCCACGGCTGACTAAGTTTAGATCGTCGAACAACCCGACCGTGTAACTCTTCTATAATTGTCTCTAAAACTATCTATTAAAACTACACTTTGTCAAAAACAGTTAAGACAGCATTTCGGCCCCAGCTAATAGGGCTGTTAAGGATAATCTGGCACAGACTGTCCAGTAGAAACATCTTCATCAGGTTGCCAGTGGAGTGAAGCCGGATTCTCCAGCAACTGAAGCCCTATTGCAGCACACTCTGAAAAAAACGGTGGGACAAGATAGGAGCAATAATTTCTGTAGCTTGTCACACTACAGGCTGTACCTTTGCCAGTACCTTTGTCAACTGAGACGTAAATATGTAAAAATAGGCTGTAGGTAAACTTTGGTTATGCATATTGTCTCTGTGCAGTTTTAATTTTCTATTCCAAGTGTCCCCTTTAGGGGAAAAAACACTTTGGAAACACAGACATTAAAAAGGAATATTAATTTCAGCGATTAAATTTGCTCTGGCTTTTTGTTTCAGACTTTAAATGGATTCTGTGTTGGAGTAAAGGAATTAATGGATACACAGACATTAAAACATAAGACAGTTTATAACAAAAATGCTGTCAGCTTTCTGAATAATAACCTTTTTCTTCCTGAATTAATTTCAGTCCAAGTGAGAGTGTGTTTGCTTAGTGTGTAATCACTCACAGCCTGACCAATTATCACAGTGTAAGTGCTTTTTATTTAAGACTGCTAAGGCAAAGAATTCTATATCACTTTCCCCTGGACTTTGAATCCATATGCCTTTACATTTATGTGAGTGATGCTGGAGCCAGAACCTTTTCCTGCATCCTAAACAATATTTTTGGATATTTACTTGTTTTTTTCCCCTCTTTATTTTCAAAAGCAGAGGTTTTGCAAGGTTAATATTTAAATAAAACAAACTGTCCCCCTTGCCAAACAAAGAGGCTGCAAAGTTAAAAAGAAGGAACAGGGAGACATCGTAATCTAAAGTATGGCCTCCAGGATGTTTTGCCAAGCTGTTTTGGGAACAGTGATGGAAAGAGAGGGTTTGGGAGAAAGGGTGTCTTCCTGCGAGGCCTTAAGGAAATCTTTGTGTATGTGAATGTGAGAATCTATCACAACAGATTCAGCCTGCTTTTGGGAGTTCAAAGTCAATGGTCCTTTGAAATCATAAATACCAGCATAGGCCTTTTGGCACAAACAACCATGCATACAGAATAGAGCTTTGATGGATTGTGTGTGTGTGTGTGTGTGTGTGTGTGTGTGTGTGTGTGTGTGTGTGTGTGTGTGTGTGTGTGTGTGTGTGTTTGTGCGTGCGTGCGTGCATGCATGTCTGTGCACATGTGGGTGCATAGTTGTGTGTTTCCCTCGATAATTTGATCTCACTGCAAACCATATACTTAATCCTCACGCTATGTGCTGTTGCATATCCTGTTGTGTTTATGCTACAGTATATTAAACCAATTTCTTACCTCTTCACAGTGGGTTGTCACTTAGGCAGTCACATGCTAAGCTAAGCTTACATATCAAACAAGTGCATACATATGTGGGCAGAACTGCAAATGTAAATGTGGCAGCTGTTGCATCATATGAAGACAATCAACGGGGTATTATTAAAGTCAGCAGACATTTTCATGGAAGTAATTCATTTGGTCATATCAGACCTTTTTGAGCAAACATCAAGTACTAAAAAAAAACCTGTGTAGGCAGAGAGCTGGCTGGAAATTGCCTTTAAGTTCTTTGACACCTCCTTTTCTTTTTCACAACGTTAACAGTTCAGTTCATAGCCAAACATATGCTGGGATTAATTGCTATGTCTTAATTACAGGCAAATGGATAGTTTCTCTCTTTGGCAAGAGCTCCCTCTTAACAGAGAGCTGCCATCCAGCTTTTTTAGTATCAGTGCCGATAAGCTGATTGTGCTTTGTGTGTTAACACAATGCTGAGATATATATACGATAGCAATCCTTACAAAGAAGTAACACTTCGACAGAAAGACATGGACGGTCTGAAAATGTGTTGGTGTTTGTGTCATTTTCTTTTTTCAAATGTTGTTTTAGAAAGGTAACACTTCCATTAATCAGAGCAACTTCTAAAAACATCACATTTGCAATGCTTTTCTAGGTCACACTTTATTTCCTTTATGTCATCTCCACGACACAATGCAGACCCACGCCCGTTGGAACACAGTACAAGTGTCGCCTGGCGTGATTGACCACTTTACCAAGGAGAGCTGGCAATGCCTTCTCACTTGGGATAGCCAGACAAATACATTTACAGCACTGTACTTCACTTTCTCTGCTGCTTAATGCCCCGGAGTGTAGAATGTGTGACTCAATATATCATTTCGAGCAAAGAGTTCTCACTTCGAATTGTAATTCGTGTAAATACAGAGACAGAAGAAGTCCATACACAACAGATAGATATATCTACTTGTCCGCTGCAGTAGTTAAAAATACGTTTTCTGCCTATCAGATATTATAGAAGCTTTATACAGTGAGACATTTCTTTATATTTTGTTAGGAGAATGAGAAATATGTGGAGCAATTTATTGAAGCATGTACAAAAATACATGGAACAAACAGAGTTTATAAAATTATAATGAGCTTGAAAGTCAGTATTTTGCATGGCCACCTTTATTATTCAGTAGAGTCTGAACTCTGTTAGCCAAGCGTTCTTGTAATTTCTTTAGGTAGCATCCAGGAATAGTTGATGGTGGTTCAAAATCTGACCATACTTTTCTGCTTTCCTAATTCAATCAGCTTTTTGTTTTTACAAGACCCCCAAAATTACTGACTGTAATGCAGCCAAAAACCATGACAGAGTTGCCACTGTGTTTTAAACATGGTTATAGATAATCAGTGCTCCCATTTCTCCCCTCGTCCTAAGTTTATTGACAATGAACTAAACGGAACTTCATTCTATAAGACCACTGATTTTTAGTCCAGTTCTGCTGAAATTCAGTGTATCTCATTGAAAGCTTCTTGACACTTCTTATTTCATCCTCCACTTGTTTAGTTACCTCATTTTTTTAAGGACACGCTGTGCACCATACCGAGATATGTCTGTTAAGGTTCTCAATTATCCCAGTCATCATAGTCTCAAGAGCTTGTAATGTTCAAATAATTATAAAAAGTGGAGTTTACGCTGAAGCAGAGCGTAAGGTGTTCCAAGTGTTCCATTTCTTTCCAAGCTCCTTACACCATACCGAGATGTGTATGTTTTCATATAATGACTGAATCGCCCTGCTGGTGCAAAAATGTTATCTTTGGAATTTTTTATAGATTTTATGCTACTGTGACACACTACTAGTAAAAAAGTGACTAAAGATAGAATTTTAAAAAGGTCTTTGTTAAGTTTTCTCTTAAACAAAAACTGGTTTAACCGTCTTGAGTTCGGAGCCTTCTTATTCTTGAATCGTTTATCGGCCCCTGTTAACTAATGCTCACCAAACAAACTCTTGAACTATAACGTATAATGTTTTACTAGAGCTGACTAAATCTGTCATTAAATATGATATATTTTAAAGCTACTTTTTCATTTTCTGTTTAGATCATTTTCTACATACTAATAAGCATTGGTACTAGAGTGCAGTTTAGTCAGAAGAGCTCTGAAAAAGCTATGCAGTGTACTTTCCCAAGGCTAAATGTGGTTGCTTGGGACCGTGTTTTATTCTGTATCCTTATGTAATCTGTAGGGAGTGAAACAGAGCTAAAAGAAAATATTAGATTTAGTTATGTGGCCAGAAACGCCACCTGAGTATGAATGCTAATGCGACTGTCTGTCTCCTGGATACCGCCTTGTTTGATAGTGCGCACTCCTTATCTAATTTCTTAGCTGATAATGTCAGTTTAACCTTAACGGTTTATTTTAGTGTCCAAAATTGTCTCAAAAACCAATTAATGTGACAGTTTTAGCAGGCAGCAGTTAAATCATTACACATCATTAAGAATTCAAATTTGTGCAAAAGCACAGCTCAGGTCCTTCAATAATTCCAGCTGGAGGCAACACATTATTGTTTTACATAAGTGACACTGACGCCAACAAAAGGAGGCATTGATTTATTACTCCATTTCAATTATTATTTTTCAGGATTGTGTGTGCTTGCGTGAAAGAAGTGGTAAAGCATTTGTTTAGAAAATAGCAATTGACTATTCCGTGCAATTAAATGCGGCGTAAACCAAACAGAATTAATGTGACAGTGTAACAATAAAAACCTAGTTAAATTGGCTCTTTCATGCTGCTGCTGCTGCAGGTAAAACAAATGCCCAGATATTATCTGTTTAGGACAATTTAACTGCAGTAATAATACAGTTGAACACAACCTTTTGTTAAACAGCTAAAAACTAGCATATTGTCAGAGAAGATTTTGGCAGTTGCTTTTGTGATTGAAGTTTCTGAAATTGTAGCGCTTTGACAAGTGTCTCTGCGTTCAGAAACATAAAGGAACATGGCTACAGGCTAGTAATTGGGTCCTCTGTCAGTTCTTTTTCGTTTTATTACAAAGATTTCTAATCAAAAAAGTGTTTTATTTATTTATTTTTTTTCTGCAACACAGATCTTCAAAGTTGAATCTATAGCTCTCTTTGAAGATGATGTCGTGCCAAAAAAATCTTATCTGCTTGTTTGGGATTTGGTTAATGTCATTTTATTGTATTTGAATATTTCATCTGACAACTCAATTACTCCCAAGCAACACTTCCTTTTCTAGCACCCATTAGAATGGACAGCAGGGGCTTTGATTACATCGATGCGTGTCGTCAGGCTTCGGTTAAGCTGTCCGACAGGCAGTACTTCATTGTGTTTGAATTATTATTATTTCTATCTGTTTCCGCACAAACACCAGTCAATAGGATTCTCTTTTTAATAATACTGTGTGTGAAAATCCAACCAAATGCACTTTGTGTGAACTCTTTTAAAACAAAGAGTGGAAGAAATTGCATTCAGCTTTTTTTTGGTTTTTTTGTAACAGATTGAAATATTTAAAATGTCCATTAAAATGGGAGGTGCACTGTGTTTGTTTGTTGCTATTTATGGGAAGCCAAATAGCTTCTGTAATTTATTTGCTGTTCATCCTAACTCATTGTATATTCTATTCAGCGTGCTCACTTTATCTGCCTTGTCTTTTTCCTCCCTCTCTTCCTCTGTACCTTCCTTTTCACTGACAATCATTGTCTTTTTTTCCATCTCTTTTTTTTTTTTTTCACTTCTGATCCCTCTTTAAAAATCTTCATCCCTTCACCCTCGTGCATGCTCCCGTGTCTCTTTATCTTCCCGGATCTGTCTCCCGCTCCAGTGGAGGGCCAGTGGTCAGACTGGGGGCCTTGGTCGAAATGCAGCGTGACTTGTGACACAGGGACCGAGCAGAGGCAGAGGCGCTGTAGCCCATCGGTGCATGGCTGGGCTGAATGCAAAGGCCCCCATCAGGAGAGCAGAGAATGCACCAACCCTTCGTGCTCCGGTAACACAAATTAGTATTCACAGTCACATGCTCTCAGATGGCATTATGCAAACACAGAACATGCATTATCTAAAGGCATCCACATGGTTGTTTTTCTGATTCATATTCCACACATGAGTAATTATTGGGTTGGGACCTAATTTGGCTTATGAGTCTGTTTCGACAGGGGCCCCAGAGAACAAAAATACTAGGGTGTTTAATGAGCCTGGGCCCGAGAATGGGCTAGTATTGACTTAATTTCTCACACTAATAAAAAAGCTTTAGACTTGTAAGTTAAATTTACTACTTCATTCATAACTGTCATTTCTTTTTCTTTTCTTTTTCTTTTGCAATGCATTCCGGTACTTCCATCTTCACTGGTGGTGCTCTTCCTCTTGCGCTAGGTGGAGGTAACTGGGGCAGCTGGAACCACTGGAGTCTCTGCAGCAAGACGTGTGACTCTGGATGGCAGCGGCGCATCAGGATGTGCGAGGGCACTGGATTGCAAGGCTACCCCTGTGATGGTTTAGGAGAGGAGGTCCGGTCGTGTAATGAGAAAAAGTGCCCTGGTCAGTAGCTTGAGTGTGCGTTACAGACAGAGGGCTTCAGTATAATCTGTATAACCTTTTCATGCCCTAGTTTTTGTATTTCACATTTTTCCTTTGTTTTTACGATGATTTCGTGGTATTTTTGAAGTTTAAAAGACTGCGTGTGTGTGCCAAAATTGCACTTGCACACTACCTATCGAGCAGAATGGAAGCAATTCCAAGAGATTAACAGCATACCCAAAAGCTACCTTCGCACTTTTAGAGCTCTTCACATCCTTTTCTGTCCTTTGCCTGTCTTCATGTCAGTTCACATACCCGTCCGTCTTCACCTCTTCATTGATTTTGCATTTTTCCCTTGTATTGCCTTCTTTTTATCCTCTGTTTATCTGTGAGTTATTTGCTTTCTCCTTATATCTCTCCTGTTTAACATTTTTTTCAAAGCACTAATCTCCCTTACTCGTTGTCTCTCACTTACTTTATTTCCTTCTATGTTTCTCTCCCCGGTGGAGGGCAGGATGTTCAACGGTCCGCTTGGTGCTATTTGTCAGTGTCAGCCATTGCAGGAAACACTGTGGTTTTTAATAAGTACGACTCCTGACTGAAGCTGTGCGTGTGTGTTGGTATATATATATATATATATATATATATATATATATATATATATATATATATATATGAACCATCATGGAAGGACAGGCCCCTGCACGGTATGTACCACCGGCAGATAGAGGAGGTGGCTGATATCCAGAAATCCTACCAGTGGCTGGACAAAGCTGGACTGAAAGACAGCACAGAGGCACTAATCATGGCAGCACAAGAACAAGCTCTGAGTACAAGATCCATAGAGGCTGGGGTCTATCACACCAGGCAAGACCCCAGGTGCAGGCTGTGTAAAGATGCCCCAGAGACAATCCAGCACATAACAGCAGGGTGCAAGATGCTAGCAGGCAAGGCATACATGGAACGCCATAACCAAGTGGCCGGCATAGTGTACAGGAACATCTGTGCCGAGTATAACCTAGAAGTCCCGAGGTCAAAATGGGAGATGCCCCCAAGGGTGGTGGAGAATGACCGAGCTAAGATCCTGTGGGACTTCCAGATACAGACGGACAAAATGGTGGTGGCTAACCAACCGGACATAGTGGTGGTAGACAAACAGAAGAAGACGGCCGTAGTGATCGATGTAGCGGTTCCGAATGACAGCAATATCAGGAAGAAGGAACACGAGAAGCTGGAGAAATACCAAGGGCTCAGAGAAGAGCTCGAGAGGATGTGGAGGGTGAAGGTAACGGTGGTCCCCGTGGTAATCGGAGCACTAGGTGCGGTGACTCCCAAGCTAGGCGAGTGGCTCCAGCAGATCCCGGGAATAACATCGGAGATCTCTGTCCAGAAGAGCGCAGTCCTGGGAACAGCTAAGATACTGCGCAGGACCCTCAAGCTCCCAGGCCTCTGGTAGAGGACCCGAGCTTGAAGGATAAACCGCCCGCAGGGGCGTGCTGGGTGTTTTTTTTTTTTTTTATATATATATATGCAAGTATATTTTCAGTGCGTGTCACTTGTGTTAGCACTGAGACTTGACGAGTTGCAAATGATGAACTTTTGAGTGGAGCCTCCATCATGACCTCTTTGTTTTTAGTAGCTCTAAAGCTTTTTTACACTAGACGAGGATCTTGTCTGTTGGCATTGCAGGGGGAACATCACACATTTTCTCCTTCTTCGCTCTTCGCTCTCCGTCCCTCTTCATCTCTCTGCATCTGCCTCTGCCAACCCTAGCGTGCCCCCTCGGAATATCTTCAGAGCACCCAGCTCCCCCTCCCCCTGCCTGTTTTTTCATCATGGTTATGAAAGAGAGGGAGGGGTGGAAAACAGATGAATAAAAAGAGGGGGTAAGATGAAGAGGGAATGAGATACTGTACTGAGGCAATGACACCGACAGAGAGCTCTGAGAATGTACAAGGGAATAAGATTGGGAGCTGCTGCAGGAGAACATTGATTTGAATCGTGTTTTTTTTTTTTGTGCTTTGCTTCTGTCTGTCTCCCTTTTTTTTATTTCTTCTGGTTCGGCGTGTGTGTGCGTGCGAGTGCGTGTTTGTGCGCGTGTTTTTTTTTTTTCTGTTCTCCTACTAGGCTTGACTTCATTTCGCTTTTTTTCTATGTGTTTCTCACTTTCTTCTATAGCGCCTCATGAGATATGCAAAGACGAGCATCTCCTCTCGATGTCATGGAAGAGAGCCTCAGCTGGAGAAACTGTCTACAACAAATGTCCAACGAATGCTACTGGTCAGTCACATTGCATGCTTTTAGCTAATAATGCACTCAGCTCAAAGAAGAAGACATTTTGTGAAATTATGTCACAGCAACCAAAACAGTGAAAAAAGTTATTCAGTAAAATGAAATCCAAATATTATAAAACAAACAGGTTAAGATAAATGTTGTATAGAGATGAGGTGGTAAAGATTTCACGTGTCTGTCCTTGTGGCAGCAGAGCACCTCTTCATCAGGTGATGGAGGAATCCAGACAATGTGTTGCTTTAAACCAGATTAAAACAGAACAGTGACAATGTGGATATAATCCAAGAAAAAGCAATTCAGAAACACCTCCTTGCACCAACATGTGTGGGATTACACCACATTTCAAAGGTACGGTCACGCTGTGGTGTGGGAAGTTTGAGTGTGGCACGTCAAGGGCTCAAATCAGATCGCCTAGGTTGTCCTCATTATTGCCCAATCACCAATGAAACCACTGTCATTTCCTCTGTAGCTTCACCAGGATTACATGGCTCAGTCCAGGCAGTAATACGAGCTGGTTAAGATTTGGGAGCTGTGCAACAGGCTGCCAAGCAGCATCGTGACAAGGGGAAAAAAAAAAAAGCATATTGCAATCACAAGTTTCTTTACACAACTCAAGTACCAGAACTGTTACAAAAATGTCCAAGCGAGAAGCTTAAAGAAATCTCCAGTAGGAGCAACAGAGGTTTGTTAGCATCACGAACATGTGGGCATGTTGTTTTTAGCAATGGTAAAGTTGCAGCAGAAGAACAGAGACTGGCTACTTAATGGAAAAAAAATCTCTGTGATAATTAACTTTGGAAGTTTGTGAGCCTCATGTACATACAGTAGCACTTCCTGATTAGGAAAGGCAGAGCTACAGTCAAAGCAATATCTGCTAAAGCTTATACTGTAACACAGGGCTTGCAACTCTCTATGCATGTGCTATGAGACATATACTTGTACCTTCTTTCTCAAGGTTGCTCACTGCCTGGAGAAATGTCATGGAAAAATAAGGAGAAACTTCAAAGTCAGCTTTTTGTGATTTAAAAAAAAAAAGAAAAAAAAGGTTAACTTGTATTTTTAGTCTTAACATCTGGCTTGTTCCAAATTCACCATCGTCACAGGTCTATAAGTCAAAATAGCTCATTCTCTTGATTGACCAGGTTTACACAGACCTGTTTGTGAGGCAGTTGTGTGCATGATGATGCAAAGTAAGGGGATTGGTAAGTCATATTTGATCTTTTTACAAATAAATACAGATGAGTTGTCACAAAACCATTATTAGACTAATAAAAAAGGGCTCATTTACAAAATAATTGTGGCTACAGTCAACCAAAGCGCCTTGAACGTCATCAGGACAGTTCTCCTCAACCAGATGTCAGCCTGAGTTCTGCCTGCGATCAGATCTGGCTTCACAGGATGGAGAGGCTAATACTGAGTCAGTTTAAGGCTTTGAATTTCAGCTTTAAGGTCTTCTTTATTGGAGACAAGTCTCTGATCTCCAATGGCATACCAGATATCCAGACTCTTTTCAGGGGTCAGAGCAGCATTTACGTTTTTCTCCTAGAAGTCAGAAATAAAGAACATTCAACATCCCAAATGGATGGATGAGGCTCTGAGATACACCGCTGATAATCCTGGATCTGGTCCTCTCGTTATTGGTAAAGCTTTCTGGAAGACATCTGACGTCTTTCTAGTCCAGGATTCATACAGCTCAAACATCTGCTCCTTGACGTGCTCAGGGGGAAACCAATCCTCCATCCACAACTGGAGGAAGTGAATTGTCCTGCGTTATCTGTCATGTTTTTGATAAGGAGAATGTCGATGACGAGTGATGAATCTCCTGTGTTCCTCGTTTTTCTTTTCTGATCAGCTGCTTCTTTGCTTATATTGATGTTCCAGATTTTTCATCAAGCTGCTCTGGAGATGTGTCACAGCTTTGCAGGTGTTACAGAAGCAAGCTTTCTTCTGGTTCTTCAGAGTTACTGCACAAATGAGCACACACAGATTTAGCGGTTGTTGCTGGTCAAGTTGTGATGTGTTGCCCAGCTGGTTGAGCCACAGCTAGATGAGCAGAAAGAAAGGATCTTTGTACCAGCTCACTGCTGATGAAACTCTAGGGTTCAGCTCTCTCTGGGTTAAACGATTTGTCAGAATTCATGTTCTAGAAACAATTATCTGCAAACTTTGCAGTTCTTTGAAGGAGGTGCTTTTCAGTTAAATTGAGGTCAGTGTAGGCTTAAAGCAGCATTAAACAATGCAAAACCTAATGAAATGAGGCAGACCTAAAGTGGTTTGTACTTGGAGTGATTCTAAACAGAGGTATTGAACCAGCTGGACCAAAGACCAAAGATTGTACCATCTCAGAAGTTTCTATAGTGTGATGTGATGTTTTGTACGCATGTTCATTCGATGTTTTTCTAGCCACGCTGACATGTCAAAGCACTTGAAACAGTGTACCAATCTTATCCATCAACAGAGCACTAAATACATAAAGTACAAGCCGTATATATGTACACTAATGAAACATCATAAATCACTTCATGCATACAGGTGTCTGTGAATCATGTGAATCAGAATATTATATTAATCCTTGAGGAAATTATGTAAATACAGACTTTAACATGGTTAAGGCAGACTTAAAGCTGAGTGATTTTACAGTGGCTTGCAAAAGTATTCGGCCCCCTTGAACTTTTCCACATTTTGTCACATTACAGCCACAAACATGAATCAATTTTATTGGAATTCCACATGAAAGACCAATACAAAGTGGTGTACACGTGAGAAGTGGAACAAAAATCATACATGATTCCAAACATTTTTTACAAATAAATAACTGCAAAGTGGGGTGTGCGTAATTATTCAGCCCCCTTTGGTCTGAGTGCAGTCAGTTGCCCACAGATATTGCCTGATGAGTGCTAATGACTAAATAGAGTGCACCTGTGTGTAATCTAATGTCAGTACAAATACAGCTGCTCTGTGACGGCCTCAGAGGTTGTCTAAGTGAATATTGGGAGCAACAACACCATGAAGTCCAAAGAACACACCAGACAGGTCAGGGATAAAGTTATTCAGAAATTTAAAGCAGCCTTAGGCCAAAAAAAGATTTCCCAAGCCTTGAACGTCCCACGGAGCACTGTTCAAGCCATCATTCAGAAATGAAAGGAGTATGGCACAACTGTAAACCTACCAAGACAAGGCCGTCCACCTAAACTCACAGGCCGAACAAGGAGAGCGCTGATCAGAAATGCAGCCAAGAGGCCCATGGTGACTCTGGACGAGCTGCAGAGATCGACAGCTCAGGTGGGGGAATCTGTCCATAGGACAACTATTAGTCATGGACCGCACAAAGTTGGCCTTTATGGAAGAGTGGCAAGAAGAAAGCCATTGTTAAAAGAAAACCATACGTCCCGTTTGCAGTTTGCCACAAGCCATGTGGGGGACACAGCAAACATGTGGAAGAAGGTGCTCTGGTCAGATGAGACCAAAATGGAACTTTTTTGCCAAAATGCAAAACGCTATGTGTGGCGGGAAACTAACACTGCACATCACTCTGAACACACCATCCCCACTGTCAAATATGGTGGTGGCAGCATCATGCTCTGGGGGTGCTTCTCTTCAGCAGGGACAGGGAAGCTGGTCAGAGTTGATGGGAAGATGGATGGAGCCAAATACAGGGCAATCTTGGAAGAAAACCTCTTGGAGTCTGCAGAAGACTTGAGACTGGGGCGGAGGTTCACCTTCCAGCAGGACAACAACCCTAAACATAAAGCCAGGGCAACAATGGAGTGGTTTAAAACCAAACATATCCATGTGTTAGAATGGCCCAGTCAAAGTCCAGATCTAAATCCAATCGGGAATCTGTGGCAAGATCTGAAAACTGCTGTTCACAAACGCTGTCCATCTAATCTGACTGAGCTGGAGCTGTTTTGCAAAGAAGAATGGGCAAAGATTTCAGTCTCTAGATATGCAAAGCTGGTAGAGACATTCCCTAAAAGACTGGCAGCTGTAATTGCAGCAAAAGGTGGTTCTACAAAGTATTGACTCAGAGGGCTGAATAATTACGCACACCCCACTTTGCAGTTATTTATTTGTAAAAAATGTTTGGAATCATGTATGATTTTCGTTCCACTTCTCACGTGTACACCACTTTGTGTTGGTCTTTCACGTGGAATTCCAATAAAACTGATTCATGTTTGTGGCTGTAATGTGACAAAATGTGGAAAAGTTCAAGGGGGCCGAATACTTTTGCAAGCCACTGCCTTTCTTATTCAATATAAGAGAAAAGAGGACGTTTGAAAGGAGTAATATGTACTATAGTATAACTAAAAAGTTGGATCTTTTTTCATTATTAAATACTAAGTGGGACAGCTGGACTATTTAAAGGACTAGTTCACATAAATAAATGAAAGTTGGCTATATTCCTAAAAATCCGCTGCAGTTGACGCCGATCCCATAAACTCCAGCTGATAGACAGCATAGTAGTTTGGAAGATTATTAACATTAGATGACATGAACGTAACAATGTGTATGTAGCTGAATATGTCCAACAAAAGCCCAAGAGAGGAACAAGTTGTGCTCTTGTGATTTGTTTGGTTAGTTATTCAGTTGCAAACCAGTGAGCTTTTAACTTCAACAGGCCTTTAGTGCAGACAAAGGAGCAGTTGACTGTCAAGTGTCTGGCAAATTCACTGCAACAGAATGACAATCATATGAAAAATATGGTAAAATAGACAAGATTATAGGCTAATCAGAATAAATTGCTCTGCTTGCATCCCTATGTTTGAAATAAATTTGCTCTAGTGGGTGTACTTATGCCTCAGCAATAATAAATGCCATTGCTCTTTTGAGTTTTGATAGAAAGAGGCAGTCGTAACATTTTTAGTTCCTTTAATTTATACAGCACTCATGTCTCATTTGAATGCAGTCAAACCATATCACTGTTATTTCAGTCTAAACTGAGAGTTGCCCGATTGTTGCCAAAGAGGAGTATAAACTTTGACACGTGCAAGTCGAGTGCAGGTGTGGTTCGAGAGGTCTGCTGCATAAAGACATTTTTCCACATCTTTTTAGGGACGGCAAAACATGTCTGAACGAGTTAGTCCGCTAATGCTGAGCCTTAATTAAATATAATAGTCTTATTTAAGATCAAATTAACATTCTTTAACTTATCTCAGTTACCATGGCAATGACAAAAAAAGAGGGCGTAAAGGACTTGTTTATATTTATTTTTCAAAAGGTACTTTGGCAGCTTTCACTAGTTTGCCTTGTGCCTGCCAGCCTAAAACCACCAGAAGGTGTAAATTGCCAAATACTGCTACAAACAAAATATTTTGTAGTTTTTACAATCCTGCATAATATTTCACTTCAGCACATGAATAGAGGTGACCTTGGGTTTTAGCTTTTTCATTAGTAGCAAAATTATGCATTCTGATATTTCCGTATAGCTATTAAAATACATTGAGCAGACGCCCTCTGTATTACTCCTGTCCGTGTGATGAATTGGCCTACTTCTCGGCGTCAGAATACAAATAACATATTTATGTGTTTTGTGGCCATATTGGTTTTTGGAAGTTTGAAAAAGCATACCATATTCAGAGTGTGGTGTAGATAATGTTTGGTGTTTGTTGCATTCTGTATTAACTACGTGCGTCTCTCTCAACTCTTTCTAGGATCTGCTAGTCGTCGTTGTATGCTGGACAATAATGGAGTTGCTTTCTGGGGTCCTCCGAGCTTCGCCAGATGCGTCTCACTTGAATATAGATATTTACATTTATCTGTAAGTAATGTCAAATGATTACAATAAAACAAACAATTGATAAAAAAATAATTATGATGGACAAGAGAAAAAAAAGCTAAAAAGATGTACCAATTTAAGCCAGTTACAGTGCATCCGGAAAGTATTCAAAGCACTTTGTCATGTTACAGCCTTATTCCAGACTGGATTACATTCATTTTTTCACTTCAAAATTCTGCACAATTCCCCATAATGACAAAGTGAAAAAATTCTGCTTGAATTTTTTTGGAAATTCACTAAAACAAAAGTAGCAAAAGTTCAGAAGTATTCACAGACTTTTCCTTACACTCGAAACTGAGTATCCTGTTTCCACTGATCGTCTGTTAAATGTTTCTGCAACTTGACTGGAGTCCATCTGTGGTAAATTCAGTTGATTGGACATGATTTGAAAAGGCCCACACGTGTCTGTATAACGTCCCATAGTTGTACAGTGCATGTCAGTGCATGCTCTGGTCTGATAAACAAAGATTGAAAGTGTCACATCTGGAGAAAACCAGGCACTGCTCATCACCACGTCAATAACATCCCTACAGTGAAGCATGGTGGTGGTGGCATGCTGTGGGGATGTTTTTCAGCACCAGGAACAGAAAGGGTAAATGGACTGGTTCTTATATAGCGCTTTTCTTCTCTTCTGAGCACTCAAAGGGCTTTATACAACTTTGTGCATTCACCCATTCACACCCATTCGCACAAGCACATTTTTCCTAGGTGCTTTTTAACTGACATTCATACTCCGATGGATGCATGGGAGAGCAATTTGGGGTTAGTATCTTGCCCAAGGATATTTGGCATGCAGACTAGGGGAAGCCAGGAATCGAACCACCAGCAGCAGTAGATGACTGATCAGTAGATGACTGCTCTACCCTCCTGAGCTACAGCCACCTCCATGGAGGTGGCTGTAGCTCAGGAGGGTAGAGGGAAAGCAATCTACAGAGACGTTCAAGAGCACTCTGGACCTCAGATTTGAACGAAGGTTCAAGTTCCAACAGGACAGCACACAGCTAAGATAACAGCCAAAGCCTGGACTTGAACCCAACTGAACATCTCTGAAGATGTGTGCCGATTCTCCCCATCCAACCTGATGGAACTTGAGAGGTTCTGCAATGAATGGTGTGCCAGGCTTGTAGCACCATACTCTAAAAGACTTAAAGCTGTAATTATTAAGTATTGGGAAAAGGGTACGAATACTTATGTTATATTTTAGTTTGTTATTTCTAATAAATTTGCAAGAATTTCAAGCAAACCTTTTTTCACTTTGGCATTATGGGGTATTGTGTGTAGAATTTTAAGGGACAAAATGAATTTAATGCAATAATGCTGTAATATGACAAAATGTGGAACAAGTGAAGCGCTGTGAATACTTTCCAGATGCACTCGAGTTGCTTCTTCTGCTTAGTGAAACATGTTTTTCAAGTTCTTCTCTATCTGTTCTTCTCTTTTGTTTTTGTTTTTATCTCTAATGTACCTCTCTTTAACTACCCTAAAAAAAGGTTTTCTCAAAATTGCAGAGTGTTTTTACCCAAGACTCGCTGCTATCTCTAATTAGCTTTTCCAGAGCTTTGTGCTCACACTTATCAATTAATGAAGAGAGCTAATGAATGTGTTCATCAGTGAAACTGTTTTCCTGCTCCGTGAACTTCAACCTTTTCCATCTCCTCGATGATGGCGGAAGGAGATGGGGGTCAGGGATCGTGCATGACAGAGCTGATTGCACTGTTAGCTTCTGTTCCAACCTTTCATTAATACCAGGAGTCAGTAATAAATTTTCTGTGATTGCTGTGATGTTCTGTTCCCCCAGCTTCTTTCTCTTCCTCCCTCACTCTCTTTCTCTTTGCCTCACACGCACAGACTATCTTTTTGTATCTCTTTCTCTGAAGTGATGAGATCCAGTTTCTGTCTGAAAGTGCTGCAAGGCTTCGATTTGCTTGCCTATTTTAAGCACAAGCAAACACACACACACACACACATACACAAAAAAAAGACAAAAATCCAACCATGTACATATATACTCCCGTCTTGAAATATCCCCGTCGGCTCATATCCAAAACATTCCTGTGATTTCTTTGTCAAAAACACAATCTCGGGTGTGCTATTTCTGTTTTTCTGCTACGTAGTTTGAGTAACACCATGTGCAACAGCAAAGGGTTTACCTGTAATCATGAGACAGGATAAAACACTTCTAAAAATCTCCTTTTTTTAATGCATTTTAGTTACGAGAGCATCTCGCGAAGGGTCAGAGGACCCTGGCTGGGGAGGGCATGTCTCAGATCGTACGGAGTCTCCTGGAGCTCTTGCAGAGAAGGAGCTACTACAGTGGCGACCTTCTCTTTTCCACGGAGATCCTGCGAAATGTGACGGACACCTTCAAAAGAGCAACCTACATCCCAGCTCCCGACGACGTGCAGGTAGGAAAAACGTCTCGGCATTCGCCCGGAGCCTTCTAAAGTCACCAACCATGACATAAATACATAAATAAATAAATAAATCTCACACAAACACACACACACACAGTCACTTACAACAAAATTTATTCCATCCGCAGCTTCACTTTCTACTGCACAGGGTGTGCATAACAATTAACTACAGCTGCACAGTTGCTATGGCCTCACAGGGCGGATTTTTTTTTTTTAGCAGCATTTTTCTTTTTCCAGTGCCTGTAAGCGAGCAAAATGTTCCCGTCTCAGTCGATCATTTCACAGACGTTATTATTTATGACTTACAATATGCCTGTGTACAGCAAATGAATGAACCAGACATGATTGAGAATAAGAGGCAGTATTGCTGCAGTGCTAACCACAGCAAGGTTATCAGTAGTTATTTGATATCCAGGAAATAGCTGCCTGATGGTCTGGCTTCAACAACTGAGCACATTCTTTTTTATTTCTTTTTATCTAGAAATTCTTCCAGATTGTCAGCCACATGTTGGACATTGAAAATTTAGAAAAATGGGAGGACGCTCACCAGGTAAGGCTCTGCATTTATGTGAATGTCTGGTACTTTATGTCCTCGTGTGCGCTTCTGTGCACCTCCTTATCATCACAACTGACTGTCTGCATCACCAAGTGTCATAAATAGATCTTTTTGTAAATGTTTATGTGTGGTGATGGAAAATGGGTTTGATTCTACCTATTATTAATGTTTCTTTGAGTTTTAAAAATGCACAATATCCTGTGCGTCTTTGTGCAAGCTTTGTATGGGACCCAATGTGGTACCCCTGCAGCGAATTGTGTTTGCTTGCCATCTGGATATAATAATTTTAAGAAAAAAAGCCAAATATAATATTATAAACCATGTGATTAGGATTTACAGCCCAGGAACACATTCGGTAGTTGAGGTAATGCAGTGAGTAAAAAGGTATCAGTGGTTGAGACGTGTCTCATAGAAGATGGTTGGCTGTGGGTTATAATTGTACTTATGACATCCTTCCGTTCATCTTTCTATCATCGTGCTGTCCACAGATCGCTCCCGGTGCTGCTTTGCTGATGAGGATATTGGAAGATTTCATTCACCTCATTGGAGAGGCCCAGAAGCCTTTTCAGAGTTTTCTAGTGGTTACCAACAACCTCAGTAAGGCCCACTCATTGCTGTCAGATCACACGGCTTCACAGGAGCAGATGAAAGATTTTTTGTACACAAACATCCGGACGACTTACAGTACTGCACAAAAGTCTTGAGCGGCTTAACATATATAGTTGATGAATCAACCAGAGGTCCAGATGTATCTCTCAGGTCCTGTGTCAGGTCTTTGCTGGATTTTCTTTTCTTATTTTTGAAGGACATGACTTTCAGATACTGGTAATTTTTTCTGTAGATAGTTTTTACCCCTGATTTTGACATTCATACCATAGGTGCATCTACTAAAACTCTCAGATGAGTTTGGATCCCAGTGACCTCAAGGTGAATTTCAGATGTGAACTTTTCTGACAATCACCTATGATTGTTAGAAAAGTTTCCAAAAGTTTCTAAAAGTTCCAATAATTCAGAATTTAACTACATATGACCAGCACATCAACTTTCAAAGATATTTATATATATTTTGTGAAATTGCTTTTATAGTTTTTTAGATTTATACTAGAGGAGTATCTACTGGGAAGCTGAGGGGTAGCATTGGTGGCTGCCAGTATTTTTAGGCCAGTCAGTTCTTCTTTTGTAGTCCACTTACCCAGTTAGGACACTTGGCACTTCATCCTGAGAAATGGCAAGCATTTGGTAGATAGGTTTTTGGGAATCACCTTGCTGGTTGTAAAAGTACTATTTTATTAAAGTCAAACTGTATTATTGCTGCCATTTTTCATAGATTCGGCTACAGAAATTGGAACAAATGATGAGCTGCTGGTAGCAAAGTGCCTAAAGAATTTAAAATGGGTTCTCTTTTATGTGTAGACACAACTCTGGTTCATTTCTTGAGTTAGATACTCTTTTTATTTTTGAATGATGGTCAGTGTTAAGTGGTTTAACAGACAAAAAATAAGTGTTCCTCTATATATGCTCAGGTAAAAGGACCGAGCTGAAAATGAGTATTTCAAGAAATTCTTGCTCTGTAGAAGCAAAATGGCTCAAGACATCTGCACAGTAATGTATTTCATCACAGTTAGAATTCAGTTGGGAGGGTTTTATTTGTACTATGCATGATCGATGATTTAGATTTTTTTGTATCCAAGTATTGATTTCAATCTGTAAACACATGACCAGCACGTCAATTTTTAACAGTGTATTTTTTTGTGAAGTTTTCTTTATTGTTTTTGTCTGATTTTTGTCTTTTAACCAGCACTCTTTGTTTATTTTCCCAGTGTCATGCCTAAGTGAGTTTTCATGTGGGTTTTGTTTTCATTTGTCGTTTGTCCAGTGGTAACCATTCAGAGAGAACCAGTGTCAGCAGTTTCCAGCGATATCAACTTCCCCATGAAGGGCCGGAGGGGCATGAAGGACTGGGCCCGAACAGCGGAAGATAAGCTCTACATCCCGAAAGAGGTTTTCACCATCCCACCTGAAGGTAAGAAAAAAAGGAAATGTGGTTTGTCTACTGACCAGGGTTGATCTAATCTTTTAGGTTGCCAGTTTCAGCTCATAAACACGAGATCATATGTATTTCTTTGTTTGGCTTTTTTCTATAAAAAAGATGGGAAACACAAGGTTAGGAAGGCTTTCATAGTCTATTCTTAACTATAAAGTACATACGTTGTAGTTGTAATTCTTGCTCACTCTCTTAAATCTTTGATATATGAAAAGAACCAACTCATGGTTTCATAATCTAAGGTCAGATCAGCTTGGCAAGTAGAGGTTCCCCCATGTGAATTCTCATACTCAGAGATGTTTCTCACTGAAGCAGAAGGTTTCTCAGGGGCGTTAAAGGGTAGTGCTGAGAAGGATTTGGACTGTAAAGAGGCCCTAGAGGGCTTCTCAAGAAGATGCCAGTCTTTCATCTGTGAAGAAGTGTGTTGCTTCCCCCTGAGAGCATTGAGTCTCATACAATTTTCAAAATCCATTCACTTTGAGCAGCGCAAGAATGTTGACTGCGTTTAGTCGAGGCTACATTTTTTTTTCGTGCAGTTTCAAGCAAACACAAATGGCGAGAGTTAAAAAAGGAGGAGAAACTACATAGATGATCCCAGAATGGGATGGAAGCTAAATTTGTAAAGGAGAAAGAAAAATGATGTTAAATAGTAATGGTTTGAAGTAGAAATGAGAAATACAGAGGCAGATGCTATCCTCTACGAACAAAGGCAAAGGTCGCTTCCCACAGGAAATTACACTGGCAGACTTTCAGTCAGGCATCCCCGTCCCCTACCTAAATTAAAGTTCAGAGAGACTGCAGGCCAAGAGAGCAGAGCTTCCTCTGACCTCTGACTTGCACTGATGGCACAAACTCCCTTTGGTTGGCGCTCAAGATATCCTGTATACTAACCTCAGGGCACGTCACCTCTGATGCTTTATTGTGCACCATGTATTGTGCTAATTCTAAACCACCTAGCATCCAGCCTTCTACTAGCCTATTAAGCGCATTTTTATGGAACAGTGAATTCAGATATCTCAACGGTTGAACAGCAGGTTTTAAGCTGGATCGGTTTAACGCCATTGCTTTTCAAAGTTTCCGCCTTGCTTGCTCTCCATGTTGTGTTTTTCGAACTTACTTTCCTTACTTTATGCCATTTTTCCTCCAATCCTGTTCTTTTTTCTTGTCCATTATCCTTATTGTTTGTCGTGTTGAATGTTTTGTCTCTTGCAGGGCTTATTGTGCCATAAAAGTGACCAGCTGCATTACAGTTACGCTGTGATATTCAGGACATGCAATTGGCATTTTAGCATACACTATTTGGTAAATTGTTTCATCCAAACCGCATATAGCTTTATGAGTTAGGACATTATTAGTACTCTTTGCCCTGTGGGAACTCTGCCACTTCCCATTGGCAGTTCATGAGTTGAGGTCCTCAGTTGATTGCTATCGGTTTGTTTGGTTCATTTACCCTGTAACGAGAGCCTATCTCAGATGGACAGCTTAAACATGCTCATAAAGCCCTATTGGCACCGTTGTGTCTGTAAGTGCGCACGCCAGCGCACGCACGCAGAGCCAATAGATAGGTTCATGAATCGCTTCAGTGGGCAGAGGCTGGGACTGTTCTTCACTGATTTTCGAGGTGACAAACTTCCACTCTCCGTCTCTCTCTCTCCACTGTCTCTTTTTCTCTTGCCATCGTACGAACAGGCAGCGCACTCTGTCTCGCAGCCATGTACACACATCGATCCAAACATACAAGTCAGCAATGGCTTCATATTTCAAATACACCATTGGTGGTTCATGCTCATGGTTATGAGTTGTTAACTTTTAACTCAACAGCCGCCTCCTTTGCTGTTTTGCTTCTCATGATTCTCCCTTTCAGTGTGTGAGATGGAGCTGGAAATTCGGTGATTCATTGAGCATCAATTGGGGCTGACGCCTGAGTTGTTAACCTGAGTTGACATCTTCAGAAACACACTTCCACACTCTCTTAAAGACTGTGATATGTTAGGAAATGTTTAGTTTATTTAAAAAAGTATACCTGTATTTCTCATAAATGCAGGCATCTTTACTCTTTACTGCGAACTGTACTCGCACCACCTCTTTTGTAGATATAATAACAAGTGGTCACACACACGAATTATATCGGTGTATGTGGTTTGAATTAAAGCAAATACTTGCCTGTAACTGCCATTGCGCTAACTGGATTAGGGATTTACAGGCATGCTCAATGAACTCATTGCTGTAGCAAGTGGTCCCATGGATTATTATGAACACAAGTCATACTTTAAATATCTAGATTAGAGTAAAAAGACAAGGGGCTAAATCACAAACACAGAGAGGTCAGGACTGTTCATAGAGATGGTGGTGTCATAGGAAACTGGTGGTCTTTTTGCGGTCTTTTTCCTTAGTTGACAGAAACTTGGAGTGGGAATTAGTAATTATACACTTGGGAACACAGTTGAATAGATGATTCCAGTGTTCAATCTGCAGGAAATTATTTTGCAGACTTGTAAAAATTTGCATCCAGAGAACATGTCATTGTTCCAGCTGAAAATTGACAGGAATAGGCCTATGGTGGCTTGGCAAGAAAAAGTAGTTAAAAGATGTAAAAAGGTATGAAAGGTGCTATAATTTGTGATGCCAACCAATAATAAACACTAGCTCTGCTCATTTTCCTTGGCCAACTGTTTGCCAGAATTAGAGTGGTAACCATTCTAGGCAGCTGCTTCCTGTGGGTATTTTTGGGACTTTGAACCAAGGTAGCTCATCACTGCATTGCACAATTGCCAGAAAAGCCTTTTTCCACAAAGGTTCAGTGTGGTTCTTTCTGGAAATACTTTATCCAGGCAGTGTCCTTATTACCTAAACCATACACAGTTTCCAGTAGGCAGAAAACATGCCACCTATAATTAAAAGCTGGAAATACACCAGATCAGTGCAAATCAGTGCCATGGGAATTCATGCAGACTTATTAGTAGTGAGCTGCTGAGGCAAAGACCATCAGCTGCATTGGATATTCACAATCGCATATACACGTGTCTTGAAAAGTTGGGTCAGTTTAGAAGTTTCCAAAATTTAAAGCAATTGAGCAACTTAGAAGTTAAATAGAAGGCAGTTAGTGGTAATATTGGCATCACTGAACCAAAGTAGCCTGAGCCTGATCAATATGTTTATTTAAGCAGGAGACCACACTTGTTGTGGTGTGCAAAACAGAAAAGTACTGAAAATTAAGGAAGAAAGAAAAAAACAACTGACAAGGAGCTTTCTGTCTTCGATTAAATTGCTAAGTTATGGCTTAGAATCAACTGCAAGAATATATTTTCCTGATAAATGACATATTAAAGTTCACAGCTGGTGACTGGTGGTTTGCCATTTTCCTGGATTACAGCTGACCACCAATCATTTAGATGTTTAGCAAGGGCAGTCTGTTCATGGGAAATTAGAGTTTTGTGATTGAGTGCTTTTGTGGTATTAATCATCCTCAAGCGTAGGAGTGCCACCCCCTCACATAGATTTACCATTTACCCATAATACATTGACTTTCTCATTTGCATGCCTTGGCAGACACTGTCCAATTAGGATCCATCAAACTTGCAGGCTTTCTCATGCTGACTTTGATCTGTTTTTTTTTGCCTCCTCGCAAGTCTCACAATTGCGTTTTTTTCCACAGTTGAGATCTTTTTGTCTCTTCCTCTTTCTCTTCTCGTCTGTCTTTGCATAGCTATCTCTCTTCCCAAGTATTACCTCTTAGGCAGCAGGCAGACAGATTTTGGATGAGTCACCCAGTGTGTCTGATACCATCAGCCCTCTCTGTCTCCTCCCCCCCCCCCCACACTCTCTCTGCTGATGCCTCTCCGTTGCTTCTCTCAGCCTAAAAGGGCAAAGGAGGGAGTGGCATCTCTCAGCATGATCTCTTTCCCTCATACTTTCCCCCTTCTGCTTCCTTCTGCCTCCTCTCACTTGAGACAAAGTGACATTTACAGAGGGACACTACATCTCCTTGGGAGCTCCTGCTCTTTTTGGCAAAAGAACACTCAATAGAGCGATGGAAGGCAAGGGGGTGTAAAAGAGGACTATTGAAAAGAGTGAAAAAGTTGAAAAGTGCATGGGAGAATAGCAACAACAACAGAGATGGATAAGAGGGGTGTGTGCTGAGGTGGAGGAGAAGAGGAAGAAAGGGGATTTGGAACTAACATGAAGCGAGAGGGACAAGGACAGTGTCTGAAGTTGTCTGACACACTGACTTTTCTTTACTCATGTTTCGTGCATGTTGGTAAAAGGCTTGCTTTTAGGAATGAGGTTTTGATACTTCAGCAGTTCTAGATACACAGTAATGCTGAGCTACTATAACTGCTCAAAGGAAACAAAGTGACACAGTGTCTCCACCCACACAAAGTGTGAAACCAGCGTCTTGCACCTGACTTACTTTTTCAGCTGAGAAGCATAATTACTCTGGATATGGAATGTGTAGCTGCCAGAAACTTTGGGAAGGCGCTGCAATATTCTCACCTTTCTTATTTTGATGTAGCCACCAGAGCATGTTAGTGTCATTTAAGGAGTACATTTAAATTAGGCTGAAATGTTGATGGTTGATGAGACAGGTAAATCTAATTATTTAGTTGACCAGTGCAACTTAGCTCAAACTTAATTTATGTTAAATAGTAAAACTACAGACTTTATGGAAAATCATCAGGCTTATCCTTAAAGAAAAGAGGGTTATTAGTTTTAAGCTATCCTGTCCACATCCTTCATTTCTCCACTATCTTCTATTGTCTATTATCAATGCACCAGAGGTGCTGCACTGTTAAATCAATCACATTATACATACTACTACTCACCGGTTACGTGGAAGGGCAAACACAGACCTGTCTGAAGGAGTTTATGAATGAAACAGATGAATAATGAATGCAATCCAGGTTTTGATGAAATGTCAGGAGATCAAGTTATGTTTGTTTCTTACAGCTGCATGCATATAGGTCATGCATATTTAAACAGTGGTAAACATTAGGAGCGTTCATAGCGACAAATTTTCTGGGCGTTTAAACAAGAGAACAAACCTGCAGCAGCGTAGTGTAAAAGAAAACATTTCAAACTGCGCACACTTTAAATGCGCAATGTTAAATATTAGCCAAGCATATATTATATCTGTATTTTAGGAGATACATGAAACTGTTAATTACGTTCTTGATTAATTCAAGCGTGTTTTAAATGTTGCTGAAATTTGCAACACTGTGCGTTGTATGACATTGCAAATTCATAGGTTTTTTTTATTATATTTTGCAGAGTTATCTAACCTTAGCAGTGCTAGTAGCAGTAGCATTGGTTTCTTCCTTGGTAGGCTCAATACCCCAGTGCAGAATATGGTTACACATGACTTCAGTTACTGATTTATATTTCAGTTTATCCCAACAAAGCCAACATACGGCCATTTTTAAAATTAGTTTTTACATCAAAGTACTGCAGAAGCTGGTTAGCTCTACAGGTTAGAACTGCTCTCTTTACTTTCCCTGTCACTAGTCTACAACTTCTATTCTCAGAAATTGCGAGAGAGTGGCCAGTGGTGTCCTAACAACTTTGGCCTGTACATACTGTTACTTGTATTTCTGACACTGATTAGCAAGGGCAGCAATAAATCATACAGAGCATTTACGCACCACAGCCCAAAGTTGCGTCTTGAACTTGTCACAAGTTTCCATGTCATTTTCATTGTGCTCCTAGCATCAGTGTATAGCCATTGATGAGTTTTAGCAGATTCTAGTCTAGAGCTGTTTGACTTTTTTTTTTTTTGGGGGGGTTGAAATAAAATGTTAGATATGAAATATTTTCCATTTGCCTCAAGCTGTTTTTGTTGTTGTGAAAATTTCATTGCATTGTAGTTTTCAGCAACAAGAGCCTTTGAACAAGATAACAAGGGGGATATGGGATAAACCGGCCGATGGGCTGAAAGATTTGGAGTTTATTTTGAAGGTATTAAAACGTACTGATTTTCTTTTCTTTCAGAGCAAGAAGCCGAAACAGAATCTACAATGTACTATGTCATTGGAGCCATCTTGTACAGGACACTTGCCATCATTTTACCTCCAGCGACGTGAGTACTTAATTATTCTTTATTGTTATTGAGGATTTAAAACCACATTTCATTCTTATCTTTTCGCTGTCCTTTCTTTTACCTTTCTGTAACTCATTTTTTTCTTGCGCTTTGTCTGACTTTTTAATCTCTCTCGTGGTCTCTTCATTCTTACAACAGTCTCTCTTTATTTCTGTGCATTTTCTATTTTTTCCTTCCCTTCTTTTGAACTTCCAGTTCTCCATATGTCTTTTCTTCCCTTTTACAACTCTGCTGCTTCTCTTGTGTCCTTGCGCCTGCTTACCACACTTATCAAAAAGCACACTTCCCTAGATGTTTCCCCCTTCCTTTGAGTTGTCAGTATATTTTTGGAAGTGTACACTGAGCTTGGATTGGGTGTGGGCCTAATGGGTCCCAAAACGTGCATAGAACATGCAGTAATAAAAGTTAGAAGAAATCAGGAGGTTGTGAAAAAGGCCATTGTGATATGGTGTTTGTGCTGGCCCCGGGCCCTTTTATTCAGGTCACTGCTCTTGGTTGTGGATTAGCTGGATCTGTTAAAACCCTTTTCACTCTGTAGCCATGCTGAATGTTAATGGGTGCAGTATTCTGTTTTTAGTCAGGCGCTCTCTTTCTTCTCTCTTTTAGATTTCCTCACCTCCTACTAGTTTGCTTTTGTTATTTGTTGGTATTTGTATGTATTATTTTTGGTCTTTCTCCAAAGTCATAGAGCCCATTCAGCTCCATCTTAAATGTACACCAACACTTGTCTAAAAAACAAAAAAGATAAAAATAAAAAAACGAATGTCTTTACAGTCCGCCTGCAGTGATCAACTCCAAAATCCTGACCGTGACAATACGACCGGAACCACAACCCAGTGAGCCCATGGTGGTGGTGGAGCTGTCACCGCTATTAAATGTAAGTATATAAAAGGCTGTTTTCTTTTCTCTGGCAACTATTCAAAACCGCTAAGCTTCTGCTTCGGACCACTGAGAAAAAGTTAGATTGTCTTGTAAGCAGTTTTAAGGGATGAAAGAATGCATCACATCATGTTTTTTATTTTCATCATCTAAACTTTCCCAAATGAAAAAAATAAACCCAAAACATTTAAAATAAATGAAGTAAATGAAGTTTTTTCTAGTGCAAGGGTTTGAATTTTTCTGCTTGTAGTAAGTATTTTCCAAGAAAATAAATTTGTTTAAGGCTTTAAGCAACTCCTCTTCTCCCAGCCGACCCATGTTTTCTAAGTTCAGATGAAGCTCAAAGTGCTGCATGCTATAAAGCGCCATAGCGCTCGGTGAATTGCCTGAATAAACGCAGACCTTTTTGACTTCCCTGTATCGCGCTGTCTCCTGGTAGCTGTTCAGTTTATATTACATTGGAGTGCGTTATTATAACGACTCATGGGGTGTCTTCAGCGGAAAAGGACTAAGTGCTAGTTTAATGAGAGGCATGCTTCACGACCTCGATGTGATGTGGGTTTCTTTGGGCATTCTGCTGTGTAAAGGTGGACATAGTTTTGAAGATAATGTTAAATATTTAACAGCTCCCTCCTGACAACACACACACACACAACCTCCTTCAGCTATCTTAGTGAGGACCTTCATTGACATAATGCTTTCCCTAGCCCCTTACTCTAACCCTAACCATTAAAAATGAATGCCTAACCCTAATCCTTACCCTAAACCTAACCATAACCTAATTATAACCCTGACACTAAAACCACATTTTGAGCCTCAAAAATGCCTTTAAATGCCTTCAAATTTGTGAGGACCGGGTTGTGTGTCCTCACAAGTGACTGTTGGTTCTCACAAGTATAGTAGAATGCAGATTTTGGTCCTCACAAAGATAGCTAGACAGGAACACACACACACACACACACACTATATATATATTGACGAAGACATGCTAAAATGAAAGTGGAATCAGTCTCTTGCTGTGTTGACCAGGACTTGAGGGTCAAAAGTATTGCAAAGTTTCATTTAGAAAGACTTAGTATTCATTCGCTATTCCCTGTGAGTTCATCTCCCTGCTGTAAACCACTGATTCATTACACAATTATGGCAGTTTCTTTATATGCCTCTATCTTTTATCTTCCTATTATTCTGCTTTTTAACGCTTTTGGCAAAGCAAAGGTATTGCAGGTTGCACATCCTCTTTCTAGCAGATGATGTCTTAATGCTGATCCTTGCATGCTGCTTTGTACTATAAACCAGAGGCTCCCGCTGAGGACGGACACTTATCTGGCACACAGCCCAGGGCTGACACATATAGTAGATCACATGCACACCCTAAACCAGTGGATGAGATGCCATTGTTACTATTTTAAACAATATATCCTATGTATATCAAATTATTCTAAACATTGGGGTGGGAATTGTAAATGGAATTTTTTTAAAGGAAGAGTGATGACAATTAATGCAGCAGATGCATCTAGTCCCTTGATATGCCATGCATCAGAAATGCTCTGCCCTATATTACTCATTAATCAACTGAATAGTCTCAAGTTAAATTAAAGCAGCAACAGTATGGCCCTTGCACCTCAGTGAACATCCAGGTGTGCTGAAGGTGAGACGTTTTACGCGGTAACATGAATGAATTAAGCCTGGGATGCTATTTGGGTGTTGTATAAATTTACCGCTGATCACCTGTGAACACTAGGTGGCGATAAAGAGTGTCCACCAACTAAAAGTCTTGCTGCTGCACGTAATTTGATAAACCACTAATGAAAGTTTCATGTAGATGAAGTGATGATGATTATCACCTAATGCTTACTTCATGTTGCTACTAGTACTTCAATAAAGCGATTGTAGGTGGCGCTGTAGAATCATGTTGAACCGCCCATGTTTAAGACCCAAAAATACATAAATTTTCACCAGACCTGACACATGTGCAAAATTTCATGAAGGCGGAAGTGCAGCTTATCCTTGCTGACACAGGGCTGGACAGTTCGTCATTCCATCTTATGGCTAAAGGAGAAGCATGATGGTTTTACAGTGGCCTTGCACACAGACTACAGGCAACTTTGCAGATGTTGTCTATAAGTTGTTGTTGGTTATAAGAGGCAGTGTCACAAACAATCGGTCTGTGTGGTACTCTTGTTTGTGCTGTTATTGGTCCTTGCCAGCCACAGAGAAGAGCGGGTTATAACATACAAAAAAGCTGAAGCAAAACTGTATGTATAAAAAAAATGACAAGAGTATGGAAAGGCTTGGAAAAATCTGGAATAGCAACAGCACATTGCCATTCACTGCTCCAGACAAATAGCTACATTGGGCTGCACAACCTAGTTAGAGGTGCCTTTACTTGGGAGATTTTCTATAGAAAGCACTGTAGTATCTAGCCATCCCAAGGAATGTACCTATCTCCCTTCTGGAGGTAGGTACAGGAAAGGTCGACAATGGCAGAAACCTTAGCCTCAACAGGATGAATCTGGTCATAAAGGTTCCTTCAAAAGTTAGGTGACAGTGGCCTTGCCAAACTCACATGTTGCCAAGTTTAGTGTCAGAGAAGCTTCTGCTTCAAAAAAAATGATTCATTGTTGCAATGTGCTATGCCCAATGGGGAAAATAAATAACCACATCAACTAGATAAATATTGCAGTTTGAAACATTACCCAGGACGGTGGTCATTAGCCTTTGAAAGGTCACAGGTGCATTTTTCATCTCAAAAGACCATCACAGTACACTGCAAAAAGTGATCAGGCGTAACAAATGCTGAGACTTCAAAAGCTATTTCAGCAAGCAGGATTTGGCAGTAACCTGTAAGGAGGTCTAACTTACTGACATCTTTTGCTGAGCTGATGCTGTCTATACAGTCCTCAGCGTGAGGTATCAGAAAAAAAACAGACACTAGCTGTGTCCCAAAACGTAGGCCGAATCCTTTGGAGGACCCGGCCTGCGCGGTCTACGTGGGCCAGGTCCTTCGAAGACCGAAAAGGCCGGAAGTGCGAGGTTGTGAAATGCGACAGTCTAGCCTTCAGATTTGCGTCACCGCTGTCTCTGTGGAGTTTAATAAACTCGGCCGTCTGCTCTTTGCTATCTAAAATATAACAGGACACTGGCGTAAATTCTTGACCGTCTCACAGTTTGTTTGACGTTTATTCAGCTGTGTGAAAATCCCAGAGAAACCCACCCGAGGGATTAATAAAGTTTTGTTTAATCTAATCTACTCTAATAACTTTGATCTACGCCAAACCGATTTACTGCAGAACAAATAAAACATCGAAAAAAGCCAAACAATTACATTTTTAAGTCATCCGAGTGACTTATATATTATCTTTAACCTGAGAAAACGATGAAGCCGGGAGTCCGCTGCTCTCGCCGGGTCGAGTGACCATTGAACCCCCCCGGCTAGCTATCGAGCGGGTGGGTAACAGACGTCTCCGAAAATGTCGGAGCACTTTTGCAAATATGCAATGTCTTAATAAACCAAGCAGATATTTGAAGTTTACATGGCTACTTTCTCGCCTGAAAGTATGTTAAAAGTTTATTTTGTGACCCAGAAAGATTAATAAGAGTAATATTAAAACTTAATAGCGGCCGCCATTGTTGGGAATTGGAATTGGCTGGGCCGTGCTATGAATTCTGGGATATGGTGGGCCACACCTGACCGATCCTTCAAATTCGGGGAAATGAAGGACGCATTTGTTGGCTGCATTTGAAAGAGTCGACGAATTTGGACAGCCTTCGTCGCCTAGCTGTGACGTAATTGGCCTTCAAATGCGGCCTCCGAAGGATGCAGCCTACGTTTTAGGACACAGCTACTGTCTGCGTTCACTTGTGAGGAAGCATTGAGTGCCATCTGAGTTTGCCGTGCACAGACAGGGAGAACTCAGCGGACTAGAATTAGGTTTGCTTATGCTGTGTTCCAGCGAGTACTTTACTCCGTTCTTCGTCATCTCTTTCAATTCAAATGTTATTTAATTTAAAATTTAATTTGAAGTGCGCCGCTATGACAGCAAATCACCTTTGCTACACATATGTTATTCCTCCCAAGAAGGTTCTTTCTGAAACTTAAGTCAAACGGATCAGTTGTCATGCTCACAGCTGTTAACAGACCCAAAAACCAAACAGTCTCCAAAACCAAACTTCCACCATCTAGTGCTGGTATGAGAAGTCCTCGACATGTGCTCCCAACTATGTTACATTCCCAAAATGATTTACAGGTAACATAATACTAGATGGGGGAACATGAGGAGTTTGTTTGGGTTGGTTTAAACAATTTATTGCCAAAATGTTAACAATGAAGCATAAGGCGAGTACACCAAACAAAAAAAGCTCAAACTTAAAATAAAACTCCATCAACAAATTACCTTAGTTAAAAGAAAGGTTCCAAATCTATACATCAACTACATATCAACCAAAGAAAAATAGGAGAAAAAGGTGTACGTCAAAAGAAAATGGCAGCTCTCCCTTACAAGTTTCTTCTGGCGACTGCAAGAGAAGGCAGAACAGCTAAGGATAAATCTTTTAGGTTTAGCAAGAAAAAAACAAGAAAGGCAGAAACTTAGGAAAGCTAACCAAAACAGGTAAGGCTTCACTCAAAAACAAATGCTGCTCTAACAACCAAAAAGATTGGTCAGCTTTTATCAACTTTGAAGAGGCTGCAGGATTCCGACTTCAGCCAAGGACATGAAAAACAAGATCATCAAGAGTCAGTAGTAGGGAAGGGTGGAAGTCAGGACCTGGAAGCAGCACAGTAAATATTTCCTCATCCTAAGCTTTATATTTTTTAAAAGGAATATAATACCTGTTTTTGGAAATATTTGGAAGAAATTCACAGAAGCACAGGGAGTACATAGAAAAAGAACAAGCAGGAAAATCCCGACTGAAGTTTAAGTGAGGAACCTTTCTGTGAGGTGAGAGTGCTAACCACAGCACCACTCTGCCTTCATTTAAACTGTAACCGGGTTTTAATCATAGCCACACAATTCTGTAATTGCTACTTGAAATTAATTGGGCTTTTAGCAGCTCCTGAATACAAAATACAATAGAGAATATTAAAAGAAGCTGAGCAACGTCATGTCTTCTAGTACTAAAATAGGCTATATTTTTGATAGAACTTCATTACAGGGAGTGCAGAATTATTAGGCAAGTTGTGTTTTTGAGGAATAATGTTATTATTGAACAACAACCATGTTCTCAATGAACCCAAAAAACTTAATATCAAAGCTGAATGTTTTTGGAAGTAGTTTGTAGTTTGTTTTTAGTTTTAGCTATTTTAGGGGGATATCTGTGTGTGCAGGTGACTATTACTGTGCATAATTATTAGGCAACTTAACAAAAAACAAATATATACCCATTTCAATTATTTATTTTTACCAGTGAAACCAATATAACATCTCCACATTCACAAATATACATTTCTGACATTCAAAAACAAAACAAAAACAAATCAGCGACCAATATAGCCACCTTTCTTTGCAAGGACACTCAAAAGCCTGCCATCCATGGATTCTGTCAGTGTTTTGATCTGTTCACCATTAAGATTGCGTGCAGCAGCAACCACAGCCTCCCAGACACTGTTCAGAGAGGTGTACTGTTTTCCCTCCTTGTAAATCTCACATTTGATGATGGACCACAGGTTCTCAATGGGGTTCAGATCAGGTGAACAAGGTGGCCATGTCATTAGTTTTTCTTCTTTTATACCCTTCCTTGCCAGCCACGCTGTGGAGTACTTGGACGCGTGTGATGGAGCATTGTCCTGCATGAAAATCATGTTTTTCTTGAAGGATGCAGACTTCTTCCTGTACCACTGCTTGAAGAAGGTGTCTTCCAGAAACTGGCAGTAGGACTGGGAGTTGAGCTTGACTCCATCCTCAACCCGAAAAGGCCCCACAAGCTCATCTTTGATGATACCAGCCCAAACCAGTACTCCACCTCCACCTTGCTGGCGTCTGAGTCGGACTGGAGCTCTCTGCCCTTTACCAATCCAGCCACGGGCCCATCCATCTGGCCCATCAAGACTCACTCTCATTTCATCAGTCCATAAAACCTTAGAAAAATCTGTCTTGAGATATTTCTTGGCCCAGTCTTGACGTTTCAGCTTGTGTGTCTTGTTCAGTGGTGGTCGTTTTTCAGCCTTTCTTACCTTGGCCATGTCTCTGAGTATTGCACACCTTGTGCTTTTGGGCACTCCAGTGATGTTGCAGCTCTGAAATATGGCCAAACTGGTGGCAAGTGGCATCTTGGCAGCTGCACGCTTGACTTTTCTCAGTTCATGGGCAGTTATTTTGTGCCTTGGTTTTTCCACACGCTTCTTGCGACCCTGTTGACTATTTTGAATGAAACGCTTGATTGTTCGATGATCACGCTTCAGAAGCTTTGCAATTTTGAGACTGCTGCATCCCTCTGCAAGATATCTCACTATTTTTGACTTTTCTGAGCCTGTCAACCCATTTTGCCAAAGGAAAGGACGTTGCCTAATAATTATGCACACCTGATATAGGGTGTTGATGTCATTAGACCACACCCCTTCTCATTACAGAGATGCACATCACCTTATGTGCTTAATTGGTAGTAGGCTTTCGAGCCTATACAGCTTGGAGTAAGACAACATGCATGAAGAGGATGATGTGGACAAAATACTCATTTGCCCAATAATTCTGCACTCCCTGTAAAGGTAACAACTCCTGAGTAGGAGCGCCTGTAAAGGTTACATTTAGACAGAGTCGGCTAACAAGCAGCCAGTGATCTAGATGTTAACTCTTGAGAATAATAACTTCAAATGTCCACCAAAGAAAAAAATAGTTCCAGTTTTTCCATATAATATTAATACAGCATTAATAATGCTTTTTCTTTAAAAGGGCAGAATACAGTGTCTTCTGTAGTTGTGTCGACTTTGGCCAATGTAGAAACATCCAGCTGCTACAGCAGTGGCCTGGCAACAGCTGCCTCAGGCTTCACTCTCATAGGGGAATGTTAGGGTCTCTGTGCTGGGTCATGTCTTCTCTGAGAGGACATCTGCTCCAGTCAGACTCCCTGTGTATCTCCCCGGTGTCCTAATGTGTGTGTGCGTGGGTATGTGTGTCTTTAATGGTAGGTAGAAAGCAGGAGGCCAGAAAGTCCTGTGTCCCTGCTGTAGACCATATGCCAAGTGTTACACCACAACCCCTCCTTCAACCATCCTTAATGTAGCCTTTTAAATTATGAAAGAAAGTTCTGGTTAGCTTGAGCCATAAGCTTTCCTGGTAATTTCAATGTAATCTAGGTCATTTTCATCAGTCAAAAAGCCTCATCCTGGTTTTCTCCATTTCCTACTCTAAACCTATGATCTTAAAGTGAAGGGCTTTTAAGACCAGAGCAGTCATGTTTTGTTACATTAGCTCATTTCATCATATTAGCTTAGCCCATTCACAGCCAGTATTCATTATTGCATGTATTGCTGAATGCGTTAAAGGAAACTGCTGTTCCTTTAAAGAGAGGAAAAAAAGACAGAGTATTTAAGGTAGGTACCAGCTATCACTGTCCACAAATGCCACTGTTAGAATTGCAGAGGCACGTTTCTCCCTTTGATAACCATCAGCTGAGCAGACGCTGTCATTATGCAAAGTATGAGCACTAAAAAAAGAGGCAGACACTGCAGGAGTGCACAGGTGTCAATCCCGCTGTAGCGAATGGTCCAATAGGACACTCGTTGATTGATAGCTGAATGCTAACAGAGCTCAGCACGCTAATGCACGCCACGGGACATCTATAGTCGGTGGTGGCTGTCTGTGTGTGAGGCTGAACAAAGCACTGTCATCCATCAATCCGTGTCACCCAGTCTCTGATCCCGAGTATATAAATGTTGCATCATCCTGTCCTTTCAAGTCCAGTCATGCAGAGATCCCTGGATGCACTGATTCATTGGAGATCAGTAATGAACTGTTCAGAGAAGGAAGGATGACCTTGCCTGTAGAGGAATAAATCCTTACAATTCAGGCTACAATGTGTATGTCTTACTTCCCTTCTTTTTTGTCAATTTCAAATATAGTTAATTATCAGAAAGCATTTTAACTTGAGAAGTAATTTCTTCAGATTTTCCTGAGGCTTCAGTTAAGATCACATTATCCTTTTTATAATCTACACAGCACTCTGGCTGTCGGCTTACTGCTATAATCCCCTTTGCCATAAGGGGGAGCTCAAAGGCAAAGTGCCTAATGCAGGATTCAGGAAGGGCCAACATAATGGTAGATTTTCCTCTGCGTTGTCCCAGTGGAATACCAGCATTTCAGTTGTGGATACTAAAATTGAAGCTGAACTCTTTTTTGTTACCCCACAGAACCAAGAAAATATTTCTAATAGTTGGTTCTTAAATAGTTGCTGATTTTGTCAGGTCCAAAGCGCCATTTTAAGTGTTTTCAGTCACTTGATTGAAGCAAAAATGTCTCAAATAACCATTTGATTCAGACAAAACCAAGTCACAGTCCACTCGTTACCAAGCACACAGGTTGAAAGGACATAGAGGCTCCATTTAAAAAGTGATCGATGCAGAGATCACTGAAGATCTCTGGTGGAACAAGTTGCTATGAGCTGGTTAAAGATATTGATCCCATGATTGATTCTCTGATTGAGTCATGACAAGTCTTTCTTTGCCACCACATGCCACTGAGCGAACTTTAGCTTCAATGACTAAATGGATTAAGGGTAAGCTGAGAGAAAATCACCAGCATCCAGTTACTTTGACTTTGCTTTTTTAAAAAGAAAAAAATGGTACATTAGTGAAACTTTGCACACTCTTAAAGGGCCAAATGTTTAATTAATAACATTTTACTTCATAGCTTTTTACACTTAACTGACTACTTTTTGCTGTGGTTGCACTTAAGTGAAGAATGTTAATGTTTTTACCCCACCCACAGGATGTTTACGACCCTAGTTATTGTCCATGAAATGGCTTTTCCTTTGTCATCCCTAAAACTCTCAATTTATAGCTCATGCACCTTTTTTTCTCTTCGGCTGCAGCAGCAGAAGCAGCTGTTTGCTGCGTTGTCCTCTGACAATGACTCTTTTTCCATCTCTCCCTCCTGTCGTCTATCTCAATCCTTCTCTTTCATTGTCTGTTTACTTCTTACCGTCATCCATGCAGCATCACTCTTTCTCCTCTGGCAATGAGCTATTCTGTGTTCTCTCTCTGCTGCCTTCTCTCTCACTCATCCTCTTGACTGGCAATAACAGCTTATCTTCTCCTCTCCCCCCCCCTCCCCCTCACCCTGTATCTTGCAGGGTACATCAGATCCTCAGTGCGTTGTCTGGGACTATGGAAACCCGTAAGTTACTCACAGTGACACAGTCAAAAAAAAAAAAAATCCAAATGATTGTGTGTGTGTGTGTGTGTGCGTGTGCGTGCGTGTGTGTGTGTGTGTGTGTGTGTGTGTGTGTGTGTGTGTGTGTGTGTGCGTGTGTGTGTGTGTGTGTCAATGTTTATCTCGCATGTGTGTTCATGCCCAGTCAGATTCATTTTATTAATGATCTGATAACATTGTAATGAAGTTCTCAGAGTTTCTCTTTATTAAATTAGTCAGTGGGAACAAACAGCGTTATTTCACTGCTGCTAACAGTTCAACTGCAGGCTAACTCAGAACTCCTCTGTGGGTGCAGCTTTTTCTCTATTGCAGTTCTCTTGTGTAGCGTTTACCTTGTTGGCAGTTTAATTTGCATTTCTTTACTTCTTAACAGACATACTATCTAAGTACATCACAAACGGTTTTCTTTTTTTCTTTGCTCTGTATTGTGGGCCAGCTGGTGAACTAAAAAATATAAACCAGGACAATTGATCATCCTGCATTCACCATTAACCCACATATTGATCGGATAGTCTGTCAATACCAAAGTTATAAGAAACAAAGTTAAAACCATTCTTTGGTTTCAGTTCATGGCCTAGTTACACTTTAAGTATAAACGCAAAAATTAAGGAATTTTGTTTTTGGCCAATTATTTCTTTCTTGTAACAGTCTTGCTTGAGAATAAAGCTTATACCATTGGAAAGCCTTCATTTTCCCTTAAATGATGCCGTGTTTTGTGAGGGGGTTGAGCAACAGAGTCGATTACGTGGGTTGCACAGTGAAAAACTTACCAAATCTTTTCTTCCAATGCCAAACAGCTTATTCTGCTATTGACTATTGTTTGATGCCATTTATTGGATTGGATGGTTGAAGTCTGAAGAAACAAGGCATATTGTAAATCTGTAAATGTATTCATTTTTAAAAATGGGGGTTTAGCAGCATGTGGACCCGAACAGTATTTGTTAGTCAGCCAACACACCACAATGACTGACTTGCAACAAATGCTGGTTGAAGAACCAGGTGGTTAGGTGAGCGGTCTACCAACCTACCAGGGTCAGTGAATCAAATCTGGGCTCTTAGAGGCGCTGTGTTGAATGAAGGATTTGCCTGATTTGTCCCATTATTTGTGTGACGTGTGTTTTGAATGTTAGATAAAAGTGCTCAGGTGTAGATAAAGAAACACTTTATGAATGTGTAAGTGTTATTGGATGAAAGAAAGCAAGCGCTTTGAGTACCCAAATTAAGTAGAAAGGTGCTATATAAGTACCAGTGCCTTTAATGTAGTGAGTGTGGGTAATCAACTGTATGAAAGATGGGAGATGTTGTTAGATCCTGGATATCAATTTCACATTTGAGCAATGCCCGTGAATTTTCTTTTACTGATTTTTTTTTGTTCTGGCTGTGAATCTGGCTGTAGTTCATTTAAAAATGCTAGAGCTGTATTGTAGCTTAACAAATAACTAAAAGCTAATGATCATCTGTTGTGCCTCAAAGGAGACCCCTAATGATGTGCAGAAAATTAAAGGTAGCCATTAAGTGTGGTAACTCTAAATTGGTCACACACTGAAGCATGTATTAAAAGCATTAAAAGTGTGCACGCTGTCGACAGTCCCCAAAGCATCGAAAACATGTCATTAATGGAAGAAAATTCCAGTACCAATGTTGCCACATTCATTCTCTCCCAGTTCAGCAATGTTGGACCTTGGAATCTTTAAACCAAACGAATTAAGATATTTAAAGTTTTGCACTTGTTGATATTTGTGTTAACAAATTTTACATCCCAAATTCTTAACCTGTGTATGTTTTAGACTGGAATTTGGCATAATAGTCTGCTTTGGTAGGAGTTCTTGTTAACCTTGACCAGCACTAAATTTAAAAAAATCAAGTAATTTAGTTTAGATTGTTGAGTGCATCAACAAAGTCACTATTTGTGAAGGAATTTCATAATTTCACATTTCAAGTAGGTTCTAGTTTGATTCTGAATGTAAATTGGTCATGTGAATTCCTGTATATACAAATGACAACAGATTGCAAATGCCAATTCATTGAGTAGAATATAACTGGTCTATCTTCTTATCCATCTATTTTATTGTTTTGTTTCACCACCATCTTGACCAAAGTCATTTTGAAGATGGCAATCGACTGCAAGTGATCGCAAACCTGGTTCCTGTCTTCACAGCAGCTTTTTCAAAAGCAATGAGATTGCAATCATATGTCACGCTGTAGTCTCCACCCATGCTTTCTTTTAGCTTGACTGTAAGATTAGCTGCAATTCTGACAGACCAGAGGAGCTAAATACAAGTTCACAAAAGCTCATGGCCCAGCTACCATCCTCTGCACAACTGCAGTCTGCAAGCTGATTCACAACCCACTTGCACCCCCGATCCTAATCTCATGTTGTATCGTACAATTTGGTTTAGTTCAATTGTATTTATGTAGCACCAGATCACAATAAAAGTTGCTTCATGGCACTTTATCTCGTAAGTTAAGACTCTACATTAACAGGGAGAAAACACCAACAACAATCCCCCTATGACACCGGGGTGACAGTGGAAAGGAAAAAATCCCTTTTAACAGTAAGAAACCTCCGGCAGATCCGCTCAGGGAGGGGCAGCCATCTGCAACCATGCAACCGGTTGGGGGTGAGGAGAGGAAGCCTTTACTTAGTGTAATATCTGTTGTCTCTGTTGTCATTGCCGTGTTAAGTGCTCGGGATTGTGCTGCTCTTCTTGCCATCTTTGACTTTTCATGAGTGTATTTGGAAGATCAAGAAGGTGCCGCAACAAAGTCATTTTGCCAAATAATAAATTAGTATAGACTTAAATATCAATAATCTTTTTGCTAAAGTGGTCCTGCCTGAACTGCCATTAACCCAACAGCTTCAGTATAAACATGACATACTTCTTCCTTTTGTAGCTTTTAACCTTGACCCATGGCCTTCATCATCATATAAAGTTTAAGTGTTGAATTATTATTACACTTCTGGGATTTCTCATGACAACAGATTAAACTCTGGGCATGAAAAACCCCAGCACAAGTGAGTGAATGTGACCCGAGTACAGACTGACAGTGATGTCATTTTTATTGTCAATAAAAATACAATCATGATGATATCGCTTTTCTTCAAAATGTATTTGCTAATCCAGTTGGGCTGTATGAGAATAATTAATAATAAATAATTTTTGGAAACATATTTGACATATGATGATTCACAGCAACCGATAACTTAAGAATTGAATTTGTCAGAGGGCCATCACTGAAGACTTCCTGTCTAATGTGACAACAAGACGGATGACAGAAAATTCAGGTCAGCTCAAATTCTCCCTGGAGATCCCATTAGTTTACCCAGTTCTAGAAGAGTACTCTCTGGTGACCAAAGCACACAATGGGAGTGCAGGTTTGCAGGGACAGGATAAGACGTTGTAACTTAAACTACCCCTTCTCCATTAAGGCAGGAGAGGGACAATGCTTGGCAAAGTCAATCAACTATCAACAAATCTGCAAAGCCTATTGTCATCCCCATCACAACTGTGTGTGCGCGCATGTTTTTTCTGCAGTGGTGTTCTATTTAGAAATCTGCCAGCCATTTCAGCGGAAGCTCTCTCCCATTTGCGCTCTCGCTCTCTCTCTCAGCTGGCTAAGTTGGCCGACAGTGTGTGGCACTCACAGTTCATCTCAGTATTTATGTGCGAGTGTTTATTTATTTATTTAGCCCCTAACAGGCCCATATGTCGGTACCATCTGCCCACCCAAATCGTTGAGCTCGCCATCCCTCCCAGTCTTCCCCCGTGTGCCTGTCCCCTCAACCAAGTCTCAACCTGTTTTCATTTTCCTCGCTGCCTTGAATGGAAGCTGCTACATTTAGCCCTCATAAAAGTTTTACACGCTTCAAAACTAGAAGCTCAGGCAAGCAAACAGCAGCTATTACGAGAGAACGCATTGCGTGAACATGTATGGTGGTATTGTACACAAGGCCCTGAGATAAAAATAGAAATAATAACTAAGTCAGTCTTGGTCATCCAACCTCCTCTTGCTTATTTTCTGCCCTGTTTCTCTCTTCTGCTGGGATACGATAGCAGGTGTTCAGCTGGTCTTTGCTGTGGTTCCTGACCTTGCTGCTAGCTTCTCTGGGATTTGACCCTCACTAAGGGGGGGGGGGGGGGGGGGGGGGTCAGTCAGATATCCCACTGAAGTACTAACACAGCGACTTCCGCACACTCACTCTGCTGTAAAGTCGCTTTATGGGTTGCTGTGATTTTGTTAGATATTTGAAAGATGTGCCAGCATCCGTAAGATATACATTACATCAGCGGTCCCAAACCTTTTTTGCACCACGGACCGGTTTATGCCCGACAATATTTTCACGGACCGGCCTTTAAGGTGTCGTGGATAAATACAACAAAATTAAACTATTACCGGTACCGAAAAAAAGAAAATTTATTCATAACACACGTGAAAAGACCAAGAAAAGCCGAGTAAACGATAAAAACGATAACAAAATAACGCTGAAAACCGATAAAAACCCTGAAAACTATACATTTCACACCTGAGCCTCAACTCTCGCGGCCCAGTACCAAACGACTCACAGACCGGTACCGGTCCGAGGCCCGGGGGTTGGGACCGCTGCATTACATCACTAAGACATTTAGTTTTTTCTTTATCACTCGTGTGTTACTATTCCAATAGAAGCAATCTCCTGCCATGGAAGTGACAAAGCAGAAATAGTTTGGCTCACAGAGATTTCAAAACATGCATAAGAATGAAACCCAGCAGTGGGAGATAAATGTAATATACACTTTAGATGGATGGATGGCAGTAAGCTTATGAAAGGCTGAAGGTCATTTAATCCTTTCGCTAATCCCCACGGTCTTCAGCTTGATCGGGGAACAGTGGTTAAAGACCCAAGCAACCCACTCTACCCCTCTGCCACCCATCGCAGCCATAGAGTAATAAAACCCGATGTGCAGTGCAAGTAGCTCTAACATCAACAATCTGACACGGTAGATTGGGGCTTGCTTTGGGCTCAGACTGATCTGGCGCCACTATCGGCTTTGGCATTGGCAGGTTCCAACCTTAAATGACTTAAAAAGTCAAAGACATATTCTGCACACTGCCAAAAAAACCAGCGGGGCACAAATGTGGCCAAAGTGTAATCGCATTTACTTTACAGAAAAGCATAGAGGCAAGTAGCAATGAGCCAAGTGGATGACACTTTTAATTCTCATATTGGGAAGCTTTGGGCTCTGTCATGTGGCCCCTATTAGTCGCTTGTGAATCAAAGAGCGGAGTAAATGAAGGAATTGATTTAAAAATATGCAGAGTATTGTCTGTCCTTCTTGGATATAACGCTTGCTTGAAAGTCTAAGTATGTATCACACTGAGTTGTGCATTGTCCTTTTTACTCACAAACTCACAGTAAAGAGATTTCAAACTCTTTTTTGTATTATTCCTTGAAAAAATCCTAAATACTGCCTACATGACCCTTTATTTACATTTCCTACATGGACAGTGTTTTTCTCTCAAGTTATTTAAAGAGATGTATGAGTTACAGCATTGCAGCTTAAGCACACATGCTGTTTATTTCATTTTGGCCAGAAACTCTTTCTCTAGTGTAGCCTAGCTTTAGCTTAGTGCATTTTGGGATACGTAGTACACCCTCCTTGTAGTAGGTTAGGTTAAATACTGTTATCTCAGAGATGGTAAATTAAATATAAATATATTGAGCGATTTGTTTGCGAAAGGCAAAAATATGCTATTATACAGTGTGCATCAGATAATACAGTGGAAATGATAAGTACATTATACACCCACTTCATTGTGTTTTGTTTCAGTTTTTATTAAAGTCGTTTTTAGATTTCTCAGGAGTCATAGCTAACAATAAGTTACTTATCTGTTTTTTTCTTTTTAAATCTAGCTCTCCAACAAAAGACTTGCAACATTTTTACTTGTGCATCGTGGGTTTTTTTTCCACTATTGTTGCAGACTAAGATTAAACAGAAATGCAAACACACACACACACACACACACACAGAAGCAGCAGAGCCACCAGGAGGAGGGGTGGATGGCTGATACGGCTTGCTCCACTTTTCCATCTGACAGAGCAAAAGGGATCAAGACTGTGTCAAATAGCGAGTCAGCACGGGAAGAGGGAGTCGGCCAGGCTTATGCGCGCTCTGTCTCCATTGACTGTTAAAGGCATGGACAGGCTCTCAGTTAGTTTCTCCAACTATCACAACTGTCCCCAGGGAGCGTGTTAATGTGGGATTTTCAATTCTCAGTGCAAAAAGCTGGGGTGACTAGTTAAGGACAGTTGGTTTTAGGTTACTTTTTGATGCCTGTAAGTAGATTTTTTTAGGAGGGGGGTTAAGTTCAAGTCTAAGTAGTTGTGTGTACAGCTGTAGCTATGGTTTGTTTTTGCTGCTGAACATCATGGATACTTGTGGGTAGCTCATAGGTAAGGAAGATTCTGCTTTCTTATTTGGGTGAAGAAGTTATATAAGGAAGAACTTGTTTATTCTACATTCAGTATTTTTTCTTCCTTCGTGTATTACTGATTGGTTGATGTTGTTGATTTCTTCATCATGTGACAAGTGAAATGGAGCTTTAGCACTGGGGCTGTTTGTCTTGGGAATGTTTTAGAGGAAGATGTTGTTGGTATTGATAGCGATTAGAAGGCTTGACTTGGACTGTGTGCTGGAATACTTTGCCTTGGCTGCTGGACCCGTAGAGCGTGAGGATTGGTAGGTAAGTAACATCTCCATCAGCTTAATACCTTATTATTTTTGAGCCTTGTTATGGATGTTGTGTTAAGTTTTTCTGCCAATTATGCACTGCGAACATGCTCTTACAAGGTTCTGACCTTCAGCCAAGTGCAGTATTTGCCTTATGTCTATCTTACTAACTTCCACATTATCCTCTTTACTGTTATGTCGCTGGAAGTAGGCTGAGAGGGCACTGTGTTAGTCTATTATGAGACTAAGAGTTAGCACAATGCTTAGAATCTTCCTCAGGTCTTTTTCAAGGAACCACATTCTTCATACATGCAGTGGTGGGAAGAAATGTGTGCCCCCTTCTTGATTTACAATTTTTTTGTATGTTTGTCATAGGCAAGGCAAGGCAAGGCAAGGCAAGTTTATTTGTATAGCACAATTCAACAACAAGGTGATTCAAAGTGCTTTACAGAGACATTAGAAACAAGAACAAATAAAAAGCATGATTTAAAATTGATTAAAACAAGCAAATAAACTAACTAACTAATTAACAAACAAACAAACAAAACAGTATATAAAATCAAAACAGATAAAATCAGAACAGTAGATAAAATCAGTAGTTAAATGTAAGTTTTGAAATTTAAGCTTAAAGTGTGGATTTGGTGCTTTATTCAAATGCAGCTGAGAACAGGTGAGTCTTCAACCTGGATTTAAATAAACTGAGTGTTTCAGCTGATCTGAGGCTTTCTGGGAGTTTGTTCCAGATATAAGGAGCATAAAAGCTGAATGCAGCTTCTCCGTGTCTGGTTCTGACTCTGGGAACTGATAAAAGACCGGATCCAGATGACCTGAGGGATCTGGATGGTTCATACTGGGTCAGGAGGTCATTGATGTATTTTGGTCCTAAACCATTCAGAGCTTTATAGACCAGCATCAGAACTTTAAAGTCTATCCTCTGACGGACAGGCAGCCAGTGTAAGGACCTCAGAGCTGGACTGATGTGGTCCACTTTTTTGGTCTTAGTGAGGACTCGAGCAGCAGAGTTCTGAATGAGCTGTAGTTGTCTGACTGATTTTTTAGGTAGACCTGTAAAGATGCTGTTACAGTAATCAAGCCTACTAAAGATGAATGCATGGACTAGTTTTTCCAGGTCCTGTTGAGACATCAGATCTTTTATCCTTGATATATTCTTGAGGTGATAGTAAGCTGACTTTGTTATTGTCTTAATGTGTTTTTCTAAGTTTAGGTCTGCATCCATCACTACACCCAAATTTCTCGCCTGGTTTGTGGTTTTTAGATGTATAGATTGAAGTTCTCTGGTGACCTGTAATCGTTTTTCTTTGGCGCCAAAGACTATTACCTCAGTTTTGTTTTTGTTTAGCTGGAGAAAATTGTGGCACAACCAGTCATTGATTTCCTCAATGCATTTACCAAGAGCCTGTACAGGGCCTCGGTCTCCTGGTGACATTGTGATATATATTTGTGTGTCATCTGCATAGCTGTGATAGTTTATTTTGTTGTTGTTTATAATCTGTGCCAGTGGGAGCATGTAGATGTTAAACAGAAGGGGTCCCAAGATGGAACCTTGGGGAACTCCACATGTGATACTTGTCTGCTCAGATGTGAAGTTACCTATTGATACAAAGTATTTCCTGTTTTCTACGTATGTTTTGAACCAGTTTAGTACAGTTCCTGAAAGACCTGTCCAGTTCTCCAGTCGTTTGAGTAATATGTTGTGGTCAACTGTATCAAATGCTGCACTGAGATCCAGTAAAACTAGGACTGACATTTTTCCACTGTCTGTATTCAGACATATGTCATTAAACACTTTGGTCAGAGCGGTTTCAGTGCTGTGATTCTGTCTAAAACCTGACTGGAAGGCATCGTAGCAATTATTCTGTTTTAAGAAGTAACTGAGCTGTTGAGAAACTGCTTTTTCAATGATCTTACTTAAAAACGGGAGATTTGAGATTGGCCTGTAGTTGTTCATTTGTGTCTTGTCATACTTAAATGTTTAAGGGCATCAAAAAAATAAAATATTAGACAGAGATAACACAAACAAATGTAGTTTCTAAATGAAGGTGTTTTTATTGTTTTTATTATTAAATGGGGGGGAAATCCAAACCTACAGTGCTCTGTGTGAAAAAGTGATTGCCCCGTAAACCTAATAACTGGTTGGGCCACACTTAGCAACAACAACTGGAATCGAGCATTTGAAGTAACTGGCATTGAGTTTTTTTTAGCACTGTGGAGGAATTTTGGTCCACTCCTCTTTGCAGAATTGCTGTAATTCAGCCACATTGGAGGGTGTTTGGGCAGCTGCCTTTTTAAGGTCATGCCACAGCATCTCAATCGGATTCAGGTCAGAACTTTGATTTGGCCACTCCAAAGTCTTCATTTTATTTTTCTTAAGCCTTTCAGAGGTCTACGTGCTGGTGTTTTTTGGATCACTGTCCTCCTGCAGAACCCAAATGTGCTTCAACTTGAGCTCATGAACTGACATTCATGGCTGGACATTCTCCTTTAGCAAGTTTTGGTAGACAGCAGAATTCATGGTGCAAGTCTTCCAGGTCCTAAGGCAGCAAAACAGCCACAGAAACCACACTACCACCACCATGTTTTACTGTTGGTATGATGGTTCATTTCTGAAATGCTGTGCCAGATTTAATGGTACATACATCTTCCAAAAGGTTAAACTTTCTCTTGTGAGTCCACAAAATGCCCAAAGGTCTTGGGGGTCATAAAGATGTCTTTTTTGGCAAATGTGAGACAAGCCTTTGTGTTCTTTCTGGTTAGCAGTGGTCTTCTCCTTGAACTCCACCATGCAGATCATTTTTGTCCAGACTGATAGATGCCTCTGACTTGATTTCTCTGGTGTTTCTTTAGATTGTGGCATAATGTGTTGCTTTTTGAGATCTTTTAGACTCTTTCACTCTGTCAGAAAGGTTAAATGATTTCTTGTTTTGACAGTGAGTGTCTTTAGTAAAAACTGAACTCTGAGTTACTTCATGATTTAACAAGAGGGACAATTACTTTTTCACACAGGGACAGGTAGGTTTGTATAACTCAGTTTTTAAATGATTAAATCATCATTTAAAAACTGAGTTTTGTATTTACTCTATTTGTTTGATGATCTGAAACATGTAATTGTGACAAATATGCAAAACACTAACAAATCAGGAGGGGGGTAAACACTTTTTCACACCACTGTATGCGGCATATTTGTGGTAACGCAGAGTGGAGGCAGGCAGAATGGCAGACCATTTATGGCTGTAGCTAAAATCTGTATGGCTAGCTTTCCTGTGTGCTCAGTAGCTTGCACACCAGGAAGGAAGATAATCCCGAGAAAGAAGCTTATAAATTAGCTTAAGGGCAGAGAGAAGCAGCTTTGGATAGTAGAGGTCACTGACAAAGCATTCTCCCTACACAAGAATCGGGGAGGAATTAGGAAAGGGCATAAAACATCAGACACGACAAGGATAATGAATAGTGAGCACGAACTGCGCATCGGTCTTTAATAACGACCTATTTCAATTTTCACTCGGCTGGAGGAGGAATAATGACGTTGTAATCTGCCTTTGTACGTTTCTATAAAAAATATTTTGTAATATTCAAAGTCTGGCCTTGATATGGCTACTTTATCTTTTATGCCTGGATGACTGTCCTAGTTGGAAGAACACCTTGAGGAATTTCTTGGAATTTGGCACGAATGTTCACTCGGACTCAAGGCTAAGCTAATTAGATTCTGTTAGTTAAAGGTCAAGTTTTTGGCTTTAACTCAAGAATTCATAAGTGAATAATGGCTGTTAAATAAATAAATAAATGATCTAGCCTTTGTTTAACACCATAACTTAGGAACAAATAAGCAGCATTCGATCATAAGTCACATTTACACTAAACTTTGTTAGGCCCCTTGGCAGTGTGATCTTCTGTGCTTCAGAGGTGAAGATATATGTGAAACATCTACATTTAAAATCTGCTCATTAGCAGCAACATCCAATTTTGTGCACTGCCACAGCTTTGTGTTGTGTTAGAATTGGCTTTCCTGCCCAGGCATTGATTGATTGATTGATAATACTTTATTCATCCCGAGGAAAATTGGGTTAAGGGTGCCAGCCTTGCCAGCGCCATCTTACCCTTCCAACCATAATAGTGGTGCAACGGATCAAAAATCTCACAGTTTGGATCGGATCACGGTTTTAAGTCACGGATCGGATCAATTTTCGGATCTGCAGAAAAGAAAAAAAGACAAAATTTTAACATTTACTTATTAACTTTTTAAGTATTTTTTGCCTATTAAAAACATTCAACTCAAGACTCATTCCACGCAAATTAAGGTGCAATATAGGGCAGTACAGGGCTTTGTATCTACCACTCCGCTGTGATATAATGAGCGGTCACGGTCACGTAGCTTTCCGTTGACCTGAAGGTCCACCCGTTTGTAGTTGGGCAATATAAGATGCCTGGGACAGTTCAGCCATAACTTTAAACTTTTCCTGCTCATACATGCCTCGGTACAATCTTGTCACTGAAGTGGACGCGCAATGGGATATCATAGCGTGGCTCAAGCACGTTCATCATAGTTTAAACCCCTTGTTTTGCACAAGGAAATACGGCCTCCCGTCTGCAGCTAAACACCCAATAGCTTTTGTAATCGCTTTAGCCCGGTCGGACTGGGCAGCAAAGTGCTGCTTAAATGCCGCAATTTCCTCTGCTCCTCCACTTGGACCGCTAGCGCTGGCCATAACTATCGCTTGACAGACTGACCACGCGCACCATACACATACTTTTTTTTCCTTCTTTTTCGAATCTTCGGATCACGTGCCGAACCGTGGAGTGGGATCGGTTCGGATTACGGATCAACCGTGATCCGTTGCACCACTAATACATACATTACACAAGCATCACATGGGGAAGACAGGTCAGAGAGGTATAACAATGGAAAATGCACGTGAACACATGCAAGAAATCTGACATCTAATATTGTAGAGATACATATAGCAGTAGCAGAATGAGTACACTGTAAAACCCAACAAGTTAATTTTACTCAAAACTTTTGGTGAAACTGATTACATAAAATATTTTAAGTAACTAAAACTTAAAAATAAAAGTTAAATAAACACACTTTATTTATTAGCTTTAGATAAATATTTTTAAGTACCATTGATAAATGTTTTTATGTTATATCCACATTTTTGGTTTAGTACTCTCTACTTGATATTTTGAGTTTCAAGTACAAATCTAGCTCAAGTAACTTTAAGGAATTAATTTTTAGTTTCAAAATGTTAACCATTTTAAGCTAATACAACTCAAAAATTTTAAATACAAATGCTTGTAATATCCAAATCTACTGTGTTTTGAATTTGATTTAAAAAAAAAAGTGCCCAAAATAATTACACTTGTAAAAACATAAGACAGAAAATATAAATTCAAGTTACAGATTTATTGAGTTACTTTGACACAAAAAGCCCAAGGTGGCACAAGGTTACAATATTAGAAATAAAGAATTTCACAACATGTTTTAAGAGTATTCAAATTTGATTAACACATGAGTATGGCCTTTTTATTAAAAAAACAAACAAAAGGAAAAGAAAATCCTGCATTATTAGGTGGGAAAACCGAATGAAAGTAATAGTATAGTGCAGCTAATACACTGAAATATAATTGGTAACCTTTTTAATATGCCAGTACTGTGGTTATGCAAAATGCACATTTGTAGAGTGCAATCACAGTCTCAACAACAAAGCAATAAAATTTTAAATAGAAAAATACTTCTTTAGAGACATAAACAAAGTGTTATAAACCTCCTTAGCGCCTTATGTCAGTTATGAGTAGTTCAGGAGGAACGTTCCTTAAGTGACATTCAAGATCCCACCTAGAAGCCAGAAATGAGATTGTCCTTCATTTTCTCTATAGATTTACAGTTATCTGACTAAAAACACAATCAAAATCAACTAAAACACAAGTGATGATGGGGGGAAAAAAATAAATAAAAATAATAAAATCACCCCTTTTACTTTGGATGTGGCTTTTAGATAATGAAGTATGAAACAGAGTCTGCAAAGATTTCTTTATTCTATTCTCTCTTTTTATAAAAAACTTATCCAGACTTGGAAACATGATAAACTGAATTACTTGCTTTAACAGGCACTTGAGGGCTGTGTAGGAATCCTGGACATTATTCTGCTGCCAAAAGATCATTTTTAAGACTCAGCACTTTGGGCTTCAACTTCCCACCCTTCAGACCCATCAAAACTTTCTGAATAAAGTCAAAAATGTTGGCCAAACATTTTGGGTAGCTTAGGTGCAGGACGTCAGTCAGTCCAAATATTACTAGAAATGCATCAGCCAGGATGGTGAAAACAATGATCATGTTACCCTCGACCAAAACTGCAGTCTTCTCAGGGCAGAAGAATGTTGCATCGCTGGAATTGGCTCTGATCAGGAGGAGTCCAAGTGGCACTTCACTAATATCTGGTCTATCAGAATGCATCATCTACAGAAAACAAAATTACTACATGTTAGTGCATTCCTATTTCTCTTAGTTTCATCTATGCAAGTCACATTTCTGGATTATTACTAGCTCAGAAATCAATTGTTTGAACAACAAAAAAGCCACAACACACCAAGATTTGAGAAAACAAACTGACAAAAATAGTACTTTTAGTAAAGCAAAGTCATACCTCTTCGTAGCAATAACAACAGAAAGTCAATAGGAGTTATATATTTTTTTCATTTGTACAGTGATGTATGGTTGGGCTAGGAACATTATAGAAGGTCTACGCACATTAAAAACATGTAGTGTTTCCATTATGTGACATGGACACTGTTGTAGACAGATCCAAGCATGGAGATGCTTCTCAAACTCTCAAAGTGTCATAATGTTTTGAGAAATCTAAACAAGGATGCTACTAAGATATTGTTCACAACTTTGTCCAAAACTTACATCCCATGTTTTGATGAAGGTAGAGGTGTCTTCGTACAAATAGGCAGAGAGGGCATGAAGCACACCAGCACTTTGGGCATGGATATCAGCTTGTTCCTACATCACAAGAAAAGTTTTATTTTAAATTATTGGCTAACCTAGTCAAGAATGGTAATTAAAATTGAAAAATTGATCAAATCAAATGAAGCTCAAAAAACAAGACAAAAACTCACTAACCTGGAGATTATAGCTTCTGAAGAGCTGAGACAGGACATCAGACACGTTCCCTGTGCAAACAGCTTTCTTTCTGAATAAGCTCTGGAGCCGGGGAGCATGTTGGTCAAACAGCATAAAAGTGGTTCTTCAGGTGGAGGTTTGTAATCCTGTGGAATTCTGCACAGATCTGAACACACAGGATACATTTGTGTTTACAAGTTTCAATTAGTCTATAAATCTTTGCAAAATACATCAAAATCCTTACACTCCAAAGGCATAATTTGTTCAGACAGGCCAGATAACAGGGGTTGATATAAAATACATCTTGTTAGATACATCTATATACATTCTTACCTGGGACTGGGATTTCAGAGTAGGCCAGCAATCCAGGATCTGACCTACTGGTAGGTCATCATTGATGATCTCTTTGCATTGCAAGGCCAAAGTTGTGAGCATCAGCTTTGTAATCAGGATTCTTTTCACTTTTCTCGACTTCATCTACAATCTGTAGTCTTAGCTGGTCAAGGTAAACAGCATCTTCACCCCTGAAAATTTACTTCTGCCCTGGCATGGACATAACAGTAAAACACAGAAGACAAGACAGACTACACAGAGAACAGAAAAGACACACAACCAAGGAGACACAGATGAAACATAACCAGCCCAGAGCTCAACTAAACCTTAACTAATAATAACAACAATACAAGAACTTCACCTCATTTCAATATAACATAAGAAAGCAAAACTACAAAATAAACTCAAAATGCTGGTTCACAGACCCAGCCCCTGACAGATAAAAAACTAAGTCTTTCACTAATGAACACTGGGCATCAGAATAAAATAAAACGAAAAAATAACTGTTTGGTAAATATATTATTGATGGATTCACCCTTAAGCTAACCTAAAATAGACCAGGAACAACAATTTTACAGTTCAGAAGATTCTACATTTCAACTTGGTATACATAACTATTTGCAATGTAAACCAAGTTCTACCGCGTAATTATGTAATGATTATTCACTGCTTTTGTAAGTATGTCCTGTGCCTACAATTTTGCTGCCCCAGTTTTAATATGTACAACTCCAGAGAACTAAACGTAAGTTTTAAGTTCCACTAGTTAGCAAATGGGCTAGCCAATATCAATATCCACGTATGCGCTAAGTGTGAAGCAGCGCAGCAGTGCATATTGATTCAACAATTTAACCACAAGGCAGTTTATAATCTGCAAATCCAGAAATGCCTTCTAAAGACTTCTTTTAAAATAGTAAGAGATTAGAAAAGTTATTAACACATTATTAGTCCCAGGGACTAATAATGTGTTATACTAAATATGAGCGTATTAGCATAATTCATGCAAACACTTTGGGGCCAAGCCGACATGGATAAAACGACGCATGCATGTAATTCTTAAATGCCTGCTAGAGTTGTACATTTATGACGATAAAAACCCATATTACAACGGAGAACTATAGTTTCAGAAAAAATAAAACTTACCACAAAGCGCTCCTGAAGATGCCGCGAAGGCGGTAAATGCAGCTAGCCAAGTGCAGAGGGTTAGCTGTTCCAGTTCAAAAGTCCGTAACATACCATAGCATGCCCTCCTTTATCCAGCGTCAAAGACAATGCCGCAAAAAACCCGTTGACAAATGTTTTTATTTCTGTTCGGATATTAACGTTCCACAAGTTTCCTTCGGGGTAATGAGCGGGCATTCGCACTCGAAGCGAGGAATCCAAGATGGTTGCCAGCACTTCATAAAGAAACAGGTGGCGCACGTAGGTACGTACGTAGGCACGTAAGTGACGTCAGTGTTAAAACTCAAATTATTTGAGCGCAATGCTAGAAACTAATCAATATATTCAAGTACTGATAACTTGAAAAAACAAAATTGTTCAAACTACTCAAAAAAATAAAGGTGTATGAACTTATAACAGGTTTTTAAGTAGTTGGAACTCATTTCATTTATCAAACTATTACTATTCGGTCTTACAGTGTACAATAAAGCGTAAAAATAATATCTTTATTGTCATTTCTTTTAGGCAAAGAAATTCAATGAAACTGCATCAGTGCAAATATCTCATATAGGTTTAAAATATGGCAGCTAAAAAGAAAATCTTACTATATATTATATTTAAGAACTCTAAAGTCTCTAAAAGTAACCATACAAAATTCTAAAAGGGAAAGTTTTTCATCTCATACATACGAGATGCTTCACATTTTGTAGGCATTCATGCATGATTGATTTTCTTTCTTTCTTTTTTGAATGCACAGTTCCAGCAGCATTTAGCAGAGTTAAGGATTTGGATGAAAACTATTTCTTAATCTGTCTGTCCTTCTTTTTAATGTCCTGAAACATCTGCTTGAGGGCAGCACTTCAAACAGAAAGTGTCCGGGGCAGAATGGATCTTTCAGGATGCTCTGGGCTTTTCTGAGGCAGCGGGAATTGTAAAGATATTCCAGGGAGGGGAGAGGGTATCCGATCAGCTTCTGGGCAGTGATGATGAGCCTCTGAAGCATTTGCTTCTCTGCTGCTGTGCAGCTGGTGAACTGCACACAGATGTAGTATGTGAGTATGCTCTCTATGGAGAAGCCATAGAAATCTTTGGGTGAGGCGGTTCTTCCTGAGGATCCTCAGGAAGTAAACCGTGCCCAGAAACTGGAAGTCCGGTCATGTTAGGTCAAATCAATTTTATTTCTTTGTCGGTATATCACAGATCAAAAAAAGTTGCTATAATTGGCTTCACAGTGTGTGCATCAAAAGATATCGTCCATCTTTAGACCCATGACCCAAATGAAGAACGTCTTTATATGATTTAGGAGTTTGAGCTCTTTGTTCATTCTTCACATTTAAAGTATTTGTCTATTTGAGCTGAGTAACTTGAGGCACATGTATTATAATCAAAAAAATGATACAATAAGAAGTCTTTTAAAAAGTACTTCCTTCTGATCGTCATACACAAACTACATCAGTTTATATGTGTGAGTCGACGCGGTGGGTCTGAGGAGGAGAAGAAAGGTTGAGACAGTTTTCTGTCACTGATTTTTTTGGGGGTTTTAAGCAGTGGCAGGCAGCATCCAGGTAAAGAAAAGAGAGTGTGTAGCTATGGCAACGTTTATCACTGACTGCTGGGAAGTCATTTAAATCCATCTCGGGTTTAGTTTGTATGCTCATGTTTATACAATAGGAGCCTTCAATTCCTAAAATTGCAGAATGTCATTTTCTTCAGAATGATAAAATCAAACGCAGATTAAAGTAATACCACAGTTAAAAGCTGTACAAAGACAGAGCTGTGACTTTTCAGTTCAGAGAGAGAAATCAGCTCAGCCCTGTGATACTGTGATATGCATTTCATTGCCAATACTGTGTGTGTTTTTGATTAAACATGTGCAGTACTACCTTTCTTCAATAGTAGCTAGTGCATTTTGAGAGGCTACATACATCATTCAGTACAGTCATGTGCTCTGTGTAAGAAATGGTTTCACAACTCCAGCCCTGAAAATCAGACTACTGTTTGGTTTCTGGGTTGGAGCTAGAAACACAGCTTTTGTTACCAGTGATGATGCTCAACATAAAATTACGTCAATTTGACACAATAGCTGAGGTTTGTTCTTCATGCTAGTTTGAGGTCCATAGTAGATAGTGAACTCTTGATTAGGCCACTTTGAGGGCTCAAACTCTTGTTTGAGCCCTCAATTGGCTCATTGACCCAATCACACACACATTAGTACCGTGGTTTTATCTGTACCTAAGCACTTTTTTCTACCATTGACACACAAGCTAATGATTGCATCAAAGGCAACTCAGGGTTTACTATCATGCCCAAGGAGGAGTTAGGGTCAATCTACTGATCTTCTGATTGTTAGATGACCTGGTCTACCACCTGAGCAAAGCCATAATGAAATCAAAGAGACCCAACTGCAACTGGTCACAGTGGTATCTTGAAAAATGCAGTGTAAGCAGTAGAGAGGTTCCTCGTGACTTTAAAAGGAGATTGGAAAAATAGAACTATGATGATCTCTTGCTTGCAGGCAAGTGTCAAAAGCATCAGAATACTCCAAGATGAGGAATGAAATGCTACAGCCTACTTTTTATATCGTTTCCTAATGCTTAAGCTTTACAAGGATCTGTGTTGGCACTCTTGTTGGCAATACCAGACTGGGTTATTTTGGGTATCAGATCAGAAAGGAAGCAAGTGTCATTGTGCATCACTAATGTAATCTGCAGCTGACTGGTGAGTGGAGGCAACCGCAAGGCACAAAGCTTGATGTCCTGCACTGACCCTGCCACAAAAGCGATGCGTGCATCAGAAGAGACGCGTAAATTATGTTTTTCTTTGAGTCATTTCACCAAACACAGCCTTCAAATCAATAAATGTCTCGTGTACATTCAAAAACATAATCTGTACAGCCTTGCATGTAAACATCACGACAAGCTTCCCATAATCTTATAGCATGTTCTTCTGGTTATAAGACCAGTCTTTACATCGGCCGGTGGAACAGAGGAACGCTTAAAATTAGTTCAAATCTGGATTTGCATGCAGACACACACAAGCATGGGCTTATATTCTGGCAGATATGTTTGCTGCAGTATACCACAACAAATGTGTACTACTCAATCCTTCACAGTAGGTGGTATGTAGCGTTGAGGAAGCAGAGATGATTTGAGTCATGTGAAGATTTGTGTCAGTGCTTTCGAGCTATATAGTAAGAGGCGAGGATTTACTCCCCGCCTGGTAAATGTGCTGTCTGGCTCCCTGGTAGCCACAGAAGTAATGTCTATCAGAAAAGATAATCTCTTCTACACATTTGTTTTCCTGTTTTCACCACTGGATTCAACCTTGGTTCCGACTAGATCCCTAGCAGTATATACCATGCAGTATTATATTCAGATAAACAGCGCAGTTTAAAAAGTTTTGTTAAAAGAAAACTTTACGGTACTATTGCTGTTGATCTTATTCTTTGGTTGTTTAAAAAATAAATACAACATTTTAATCAGTCAGAAAAAAATCCATAATGAAACAACACATTAAAAAAGAAAGAGAAAACCCCTAACCCGCCCAATTATGAATGAAAGATGTAATCACAAGTAGGTTATAGAATACACATGCATGTTACCTTATTTAGCTCCACGTGCTTTCAGTAACTCAAATTTAATGCCATTGTGCTGAATTGTTTTATTATTTTTTCTGCTTTGTTCCTGTGTTTTCGAAAAGTTTCCTGTAATTCTCATTACTGTTGTAGTACATGTTGTTGTAGCAGTAATAGTAGGTTACAGCAGCATGACACGCTATAGCAGATATTGACTCAACAATAACTAAAAAAGATTCTAAATATGGCCCCACAAATATCTAAACAATATAAATACTATAACATAACACTTGATATTGTATTTTTATCTGAAGAGTTCCCTCAAACATGTTGGCCAAACAAATACTATTTAGTGCATCTTACACACAATGACACGGACATACAATAACATAAATTGCATTTGCAAATTACATTTGAAGAATAAAAATTAAGCAGTAAATAAAAAAAACTTTAGTTTCACATTTAAACAGCTGGAGCATCAGGAAATTCAGTGAGAGGAAGGAGTAACATTTAAAAATGTCACGGCTGGGGCGGCAGTCGTGTGGAGGGTGAGAAAGGAGGATCCAATAGCAGACAATGGCGGAGGTGCAAGTGGGTTTTATTTACAGTGCAGAAAACCAAGGTGTGGACAGAACCGAACATAAACCTAAACTGGGAAAACTAATGCAAAATGGAGGACACGAGGCGAGGGGCAGAGAGACACGAAGAAACATGGAACAGAGCAGACTACACGAGAGGTTCACAGAGAAACGCAGACGACGCCACGAGGAGCACAGGCAGACACCAACTATAAATACACACACCAGGTAATCAGGAAATGGCACACAGGAGGGGACACAGCTGGAACTAATGGGCATAACGAGGCAGACCTACAAAGTAAAACAGGAAACCCTAGACACATGGAACCAGACAAGACATTGAACTAAACAGACAGATTCACAAACAGATGGGGTGACATCATAGACAGAGGCACAGACGCAGACTCAAAGGCAGACTGAATATAACACATAGAACTCAAACCATCATCATCATCATCATCAACTAGAAAGTGAATACAAACTAAAAGCGCTGGGTCACTGACCCAGGACCATGACAAAAAATGTCTTGACCAGATTAAAATCCAACCCGTCGGATTTAACATGGCAACGGAAAGCTGTGACACCAGGATGACCCTTGTGTTCTCTTATAAAGTACAAGCAGATAATCACAATGTGATTAAACATTTTGAATCCATGACATGTCGCCACTGCCCGCAGAGTTTAGTAATCTTGCTTAGTATGTTGTCTCTTTGGAATCAGGGTGCACCTCATACAGGGCAACAATAAAAACAGATGGCTTCTGTTTTTCCTCACGTACGCCACAAGTGTGAAAGCAAGAAAAATGTATTTATGTAACACATTTCACAGACAGGAGTCACAAATGCAGAAATAAGAGCAGTACAAAAATGTCAGGAAACCTCACAAAAAAAACCTAAAAGAACAAGGTAAAAATACACAGTGCATAAAAGCAGATCCAGTGCAAACATATTACCCAAACAGCCATCTCAACAAATATTTGTTAGCTTTTGAAAGATGATATCGTGCACATATCTCATCCTTGATACTGTAGCAGCTAAATTCAATACTTTAATTAACTACAACCTTTTCTCTGTTTGTTTTACTACTGTGGATTGTCATATCTTTTGCAGCGTTACATGCAGTGCTCACACTTCACTTTGTAATACGAATAAGAAAGCTGTGTGTGCGATGTTGGTTGGGAACCGATCAGAATGCAACCAGTTGGCAATCAGCTGAGTCAAGTTCCTTGTTGTGAAGAGCAGTGCAGATGTCTTGTGGTCATCGACACAGACTTTTTGTCAGTCTGTCTGAGAGATCTTATTTCATCTATTTAGAAAAGTTTCATGCACTCACCAGGCTACTTCTTGATATCTCTAACATGGTTTCTGTCTTATTTTCTACTCTAGTGTAACTGAGCAGTTAGTTTGACTGTAATATGTCAGTTAAGCACATTATTTATATGTGTAAATGCTAATACAAAATAAGGAAAAACATACTATATGAAAAATGCAGTGTAGTTTACACTAATACAGTGTAAACTATATTAGTAGTAGTTAAAATAACCTGAGATTATCAAAACAAAATGCACTATGTACAGTCTTCTTCTGTACATAGTACAGATCAGTATATAGTATAGATACTGATGGAAAAAATATTACTATATAAATTCACAAGTGAGCAATAAGTACATACTTCAGTTGTTATCATAAGTTTTTATCATTGCGATATGATACCACTGATTCACATGTACGCTGATGAATCTGAACACAGTGGTATATCTGAATCATTTCCTTCTTGAGGTCATTTACTTCCATAATACTCACAATTCCTTGATAGTACAGCAAACCCTCCCCTTCACACTGGTCCTTCTGCCTATGACTCATTAGCTCTCTGTTTCCACTGTCTATCACCAGCTCTCCCTCTGCCATAGACAATGACTTTACTCTTTCTTCTCTTCAAAAAGCTTTACAGCACTGGGTTACACACTGTCTGTGGCAATTTGCTCACTGTCTTCACAATTTCATGCAGTGGACATTATACCTGGTCCTGCAGTCGTCTAAAGACTTTATAGCAATTTGACTTCAGAGAATTCTTTTCTGTAATGAGGACAAAACTTTCTGTGATTCTCGTGCTACTGATTTCCATCTATGCGTGAAATAATTCTGTCATTCCCCAATGCTTTATTGCTGTTTGCCTATTCCGCTTCCACATTTTTATTGTTTTCCTCCTTTGCTTCGCTGCATTTCTGACCATTGAAGAACACAGGAAAAGGTTTTTTGCAAACATTTGACAACACCAAAATGAGTCCCGGGAAGCCGAGCAATGAACTTAAAATGGACTAAACTATTTTTTGCATTCATCTCCTAAATCGTTTTGACAGCATTTGCCAGCAGCTGAAATTAACTGATAATGTTAATCCTTATTAAATCACTGACAGCTGTGTAGAACAACATTTTCTCGTGTAAAACTGGTTTAAATGCTTAGCTATGACTATATATTGAATGGTACCAACTGATTCAGATAAGTGGATTAAAGCGGCTAAAATTGCTTACATCTACTGTAAAAGCGCAGCCTGTCTATAAAGACCCAATGTGCATTTTGTTCTGTACCTTTAGCACGCTGGTGGTTGAAGAGACATATTTGGGATATTTGGGTCTCTTATGAATAAAAGCTGAAGGTGAAATGTTAAAGCATGACCTACAGTTATTTAAACATACCAGTACATGTAGTTTTTTTTCCGTGGAAACAAAGATAAGCTCTTGACCTTAAAAGTTAGCAGAAACAGCTTCTTGTAGGTGTTTTCATAGTAAAGGCATATCTCTAATGCCAAATGTATGCTACCTCTTGTCTTAAATGATATAAATAAACACACCATTGAATGGAAGTGCTCTTGCATCAGTCTGCATTTGGGCTGTATTTGCTGGTGTATCTAACCCTGGACAAACTTTTCCATGAAGTGGAATCATGTATTTCAAATAACCTGGAGATTTCATTTAGAAACCTTTGTCCTAGTCTTAGGCATTCAAATCATGTTTTTTTTCTCAGACCTTGAGAGATCTCATTAGAGCTTGACACCACACAGTTTGAAAGAGAATACTAGATCCAAGATGTCGGAGGTTTAAAAAGGACTGGTTCCCCCTATCTTATCTAGAAAAACAGTTTTTAGTTTTATGGATTCAGAGAAGTTCTAAAAATTATGGCAAAATGTCAGTTTTAGGTTTTGTTTATCAGCTTTTCAACAAAGTTTGGTTCATTGGGAAAAAGTCCATGTCCTGTTTTTTTTTTTTTTAATATGACTATAAAGGTGCTGGCAATACATCACTACACTTTCATACAGCTGAAATCCCTTCATCAAGCCATTCAGTTTTAGTCATTCAAAGCATGTTTAACCTTTGTTTGCTGCTTAACAGGGGGCAATTGGCTTTCATAGCACTGCCCTTTCAGGCAAGATTTGGTGCCAATTTATTCTCAGTAGACATAAAAGGTCAATTTACGCTGTTGTTCGGAAAGTATTTTTCCTATTTTTTTCTTAACAGCCACAAAAACATTCTACCAGCAATTAGGAAGCAAAATGGGAAGCATTTTAATAGGTTTCTGCCACTGGCAGGTCAACATTTTTGCTTATCTGGTAACAACAGTGCTACTAATCAACATCTTGTGCAGACATACACATTTTTGAGAGAAATGTCCGAGCTCAGTGATATAATTCATATTTGTAAGCATTTCTGACAGGATTAAGAGTAATTCCATTGGTGATCTCTTAACCTTGCAATCTGACACTATCACAGGTCAAAATTTCAGTTTGTCCAATACAGTAAATCACCTTCAAAATGATAAGATCCCTATCAGCTGCAGTTCTGATTCTTATGTAACCCTTTAAGGCAGCTAAAGATAAAGTGCACATGTTAAATGTTAGGATACTAATGGTTATATTTATTGCAATGCAAAGCAGCGCAGTGCCTTGCAGCAGCAGCCCTCAATGAGCGCATTGTCGAGTTACAAACTCTTGTTTAATGTGTGTGTAAACTGTGTAATCCCCACTGAGCATGGAGGGTTATCACCAACTCTAGCATTCATTTAATAAATCTTTGTCAAGACCAAAGAGTAGATGTGTCGGTTACAGCAATTCTAGAAAGCAGGTTGATTTTATGTATATTTACACATCTTGTAGTTTTTTCTTATAATGCCAGGTGGAGCTCTTTGCAGTATACATTTGGATTCCATAGCCTATCTACCAACTGTACTAATATAGAGACCTGTTTGTACATCTGGTACCTGTTTTCCATGATAAGAAGAGCTGTCAGCAGTTCCTGGTCCATTCAAAGGCTATAACAAAAGTATCACAAAAGCTGCGTCCTTTTAATCTTTTCTCACCCTCTGATCCTAACTGATAATCTAACACTGTTATGAGCCCAGTGGGAGTCACAGCAGTGTTGTGAAGCCGTAGCTGTAGTGGATCTACAATGCCAGCATTCAGGGTTTGTGCCAACTTTGTGTGCGACATAAAACTAAATAAAAGTCAAAGCTGACTTTCTGCTGAAAGGCACAAAAAACCAACAGTGGAGTATAGCTATGGTAGATGAAGGTTAGCAGTCAATTAAGCTTGAAACTCAGCAGACAAAACAAAGAGGTCACAGATAATGTGTATTTGTGTGCCTGTGTGTGTTTGTGTGTGTGTGTGTGCGTGTGTGTGGTGTTATCTTTAGCGATCCCTCCCTGCTGTGTGCTGTCAGATAGTTTCTCATTACGCCAACTTCCTCTCTGCTGAGACTAGTGTAGAATACCGTGTGTGTCTGTGTGTGTGTCTTTATTTATTGCATGCAGTCTGAATGTTTGGAGCAGTAAATTAAAGGCTTTCATGTCCATGTATAAATTAACCATTAAAAACATGTAACACTTCACGTCCCTGTACTTATGTGAGCAAAGCCGTTTGGAAGTACTTAACTGGACATCATTTGGGAGGTCATATATAAGCTAACCAGCACATATGACTATGAAAAAAATGTCGATTTGTGTGTTAGCATACTTTCCCAACACGTAGTGCAACCTTTTAGAGTTCAAAAATATAGTTCCTCAACAAATTATATCTGTAAAAGTGGTCAGCTAGTCATTGTTGTGGGATGTATTACCATGGTAATTAGTGAAATGTCAGAAATGGGTTGCAGATGGACGTTTGCCTATTAAGAAATGTTTTTCCGTTGTTTTCTTGCAAATATCAGGATTCCAATGCAAGATAAAATAAACCAAATATATTTTAATAAACTTACAAAGACTGTGACCAAAGGACACTGCAGGGAAAAGCAGGATAAAGCCAACAAAAAAAATGATAATAATAATAAAAGGACAAACCAAAACTCAGGGGAATATGTAAGAATGAGGCAGGACACAACATGGCAAACAGCAGGATAAACAGAAAGTCAGACAAAGAGCAGAGGCAAAAATATATATTTGCTCAGGGGTGTGACGAGACACCAGTGGGAGGCTGTTTAGGGCAGGACAGCTCGGAGAGTAGCTGGCCCGTGCTTGTAGACAAATCCAACACTTTCATAGTGAACAAAGCCGTCACAAGGAGTATTTTCAATTTTTTTCCTGACTGGTTGAGAAGCACACGTTTTCCACTGACAAACAGGTGGTTGCTAGGGGGTTACTGTAGGTCTGTGTGATTGGAGCTTTAGCGATCATTTTCTCTTCAGCAAGCACTAGCAACCAGCCAGGGAATGCTCATTTTTACTTCATGACCAGTTAGACCATCTAGGCCTCTGTGACTGGGCCTTATTCAGCTACAGTGGTCGGTAAAATAAATGACGTATACACAAGCCAAAGAAGCAAAAATACCACACACATATTTCCTCATCCTTGCCATTCTTTTGCTCTCTCGCCTTGTCTTTTTTTAATCTTCCTCTATCTGTCGCTCTCTCAAACACACAAAAACACACAAAGCCCTGCACCATGTTGATACCTGTCAAGCTGTCTCTAAGCTTCACTGCTGTAACTCTTTTTCTGATCCTTAGTCTTTGAAGTGTCATAGTGCAGATGATGATCATCAGGGGATTGTACTCACATCTTATTAGTGACATTTTGATTTGAGTGTCAGTGTATGTGTGTGTGCATGTGTCTGGTTTATGATCCTGTTTGCAGTCCTTCATGTTCAGACATACTTTTGAGGGTTAATGTTGATACACTCTTGTCATTTACAGTCAAACTGATCATATATAAGTGGCCTGTCAGAGCAGAAATAGTCTTGAGTGGTATTTTTTACTGATCTGCAGTTAACGTGATGTAAGTGGCAAGCAGAGCATGTAACTTTTTAACTGTCTGTTTGCTTTTTTTTTGATGGACGGGTGTAAAAGCAACAGTAAAGTTTTCTTAACTTGAACCAGAAACCATTCAGCGTGTTTGTTTATTTCATTCATTTATGCTCTCAAATCCAGAGTTTTGTGCAACAGAGCTGTGTTAAGCGGGCATCACAGAGGAGTATCGTTGAATTCCTCTTTGAAAGCTATCCTTCTGTTATTTCCCCCAAAGGTTGGATAAAAAGCTAAGATACCATAAAGACAAAACTAATCAAAACAGCTTGTTAATTTTATTGAATTGAAGCTGTCAGCCAAGCTTCCTCTCATTTAAATTTTTAATTGTTAAAGATATACAGATTTTACAGTCAAAGCATTTCCCAAGTGCTGTTAAAGAGAGCAAGGGCTTTTCCAAACATCTTAGCTTTTTGATACTTTGCACATAGACAAAAAAAGTATGTCACAAAAACATAAAACTACAAGGGTCAAAATCAGTCCCTGTGAGGCCTAATAGTCAGTTGTGTATCCTTTTTGCTGGATAACAGCCTGCAGACATTTGCTCTCTCATGCTCCTCCAGATGTGATGGCCTTCAGTTCAGCCCACAGATTTGTCAGGGCTTTGCCTAAGCCAGTCAGTAACATTCTCTTTGGCCTTCTGGAGGTAGTTCATCAAGGTTGTTGTCGTGTTGGAAGACAAAGCAACAACTCAGACTCAGGTTTGCTGCCGACTACTGGAGGTTTACTTTCAGAATCTTCACATTTCCGATTCCTTCCACCTTGACCAGATTCCCACTTCAAGACGCACTGAAGCGTCCCCACAACATAATACTGCCACCACCGTGTTTCACTGTAGAGATGCTGTTCTGTTTTGGGTTTTACACCTCTTCCCTCTTTCTCCAGCACAGGCAGTAGTTTAGTCTAGTTTATTCTCATCTGAACAAAGGATGTGCTTCCAGTTTGCATGATCCTTCTTCCGCTTGTACTCGGCATCCTTCACTCTGGCTTGAAGTGGCGTTTTTCCTGGTCTGAGACTTCAAAGTCCAGTCCTGTTCACGGTCCTACTGATGGTCTTTTTTGAGACCGCAGTTCCCAGCTTGACTAAGTCATTTCCTCGTGTCTTGGTAGTTCTGTTGTTTTTGGACACATCTCACTAGTTTTCTTTTCAGAGTCTGTGATTTGTTTCCTACCTCTGCCCGGCTTGTTCTGCACTGTGTGGCTCTCTTTCAACTTCTTGATGATACTTCTCACTACAGTTCTTGAAACACTCTGATAACTTTGTTTATCCGTCTCCTGCTTTGTGAGCATCAACAATTGTTTTTATTAAGTCTATACTGATTAATTTAGTTTTTTCTCAAGTGGCAGCTCAAACCCTTGCTTAAGTTTTTGTACTATGTGGAAAAAGTTTTAACTTCATTTAACTTGATTTTACAAGCTTAGAGCATTACAAAGATAACGCACATTATTGCAGCAGTGGTTTGTGCTACGGCTCAATAAAAGGTCAGTTTTTCAGGGGGATGATAACATTGACCCATCGACAATAATTCTGTTATTGTCTGCAAGTAGAAATAATGTTATATTAAAAAACATGGGGAAATGTTTATAAAACTTTAAGTTTCACAAGGGGATAATAATTTCATTCTAAACTATAGATTTCTGCATATTTAATAACTTTCAAATATATAGGCTGTATATATAAATCCTAATAAATAGATGTCCTGAAACAGCCAACGCTTTATTAAATTTTCTCTCCATCCACTGCTGAGGGTACTCAATGCCATTAGTTTGGAATGAGGTAATTAAGTTCTTCACTAAAGCAGAAGAGAAAGAACAGCATATACCTCTCCAGTTGTGTTTTATCTTTCCTCCCACTCCATAAATGTGTATAGAACAAAATGAGCAGCACAAAGTTGGTGTTGTTTGCTAACTAACAAAATGATTTTCAAAAAATGCACATTTTAAATTGGTTTCTAAATTGGTGGAAATGTATTTGTTACCGTGATAAAGATATCAAGTACAGAGTGTTTTCTTTCACAAAGATGAGTCGCTAGGTACATTTTCATCACCCAAAATCCCTGCTGGGAAGCATTTGTTCTCACATAGATCCCCTTCTTCCCCTGCTAAAGATCCTTGTTTTGAAACCGGCAACTATTACCACAGTAACAGGAATTGTCTTTAGCTTCAAATAATTGATTTTTTTTTTTTCTTTTTCAAGCAGGCCACTGCTGCTTGAAATCAAACCTTGTGGTCAGATTGTTGTGCCTACATGCTATAACAAAAGGCTGTACTTTGGAAAGTACAGTTTGTCAGATATCTGTGCAAAAGGTTTTTGAGGCTTTGGTTAAAGAAAAAAAAATCCTATACACCTACTCCATATATTTGCATGCTACATTGAATATAGCCTGCGAAGTATTTTACTATAACCTAAAATATTCATGACAAAACATGAAAGTTTAGCAAACGTTCATGCTGTTTCAAATCTTGAGGTGACATTTCTAAAAGTTTTATACTCACTTAATCTGCTTTATCGCGACTATTTGCCTGCGGCCTGATCGGACTGGATTAACAATGAAACTGAACCCACTCTAACTGTCATCAGCTCTGATGTTTCTACTTTAAATCCTGGACGTTGCCACACCCGCTTCAAAACACAGAGAAAGGAACAGAGGAGAAAAAGAAACAAAAATATTTCTCACTGACACATTACTTGCTCCTTCTTTTGCCGTAACTCATGAAGCTGGCCTTCTTGACCCCATTAGAACATCTCTATGGCTTTCACCTGTCTCTGGCAACTGAAATAAAAGTATATCCAGGGTTAATCGTAAGGTTAATGTGCAGTGTGAACTCTCAGGGTAATTAGTTCACTTCTTATTGATTGACCTCAACACTCGACCTTCCGTTGGGAGCTTTTATAGAAAAGTAAAAGGGTGTGAAGGAGGGAGGCAACGGGTGGCCAAAAAAGACGGTAAAGATCCCAAGCAATAAAGCGTTCAAGGTTCTATTGTACGAGATTCTGGCCGCTTGCTTCCTTTGCAGTAATGTGTTAGGTGTCAAAGCAATTGACCATTTAGTTCCACATAAGCCCCATACACCATTTAGGCCTCACTGGTTTTTGTTAACTTTTCGCCGATGCAATCCTTTTCATTTTCCCCCCAGACTCTAAGGGCATTCTTCCATGTAAAGGGAGATGGGATAGATAAAAGGGAAAAAGAAAAAAAAAGGATGAACAAAGACGTGAAAGAAAGTGTTTAGGTTGCTGAACACGGAGAAGGACAAGTGGGGTGATGCTGTAAAGGAGTAAAAGAGCATGGCGGTGCCCGAGTGCCGATCGCTGAATGTTAAACGTATATGCTGTGAATGGCTGAGCTCGGGGAGCTCGACGGGGAGGAACGAGTCCGTTAAAACTTTCTGTCCCCTTTTCACAAGTTGTTGGGCTTTTTTTTTTTTCACCTCCTGTATCCATGTGTAGTCATGTGACAGTTTTATTTTTATGTGTCTCACAGTCACTGTCTATGTCCCATGTGCCACCTCCCCACACCCTCTCCACCAACCCCCCCCCCCCCCCCCCACCCCACCCTTCTCTCCACCTCCAGGGAAGCTGGCGCAGAAAACTGGGGCACAGAAGGCTGCCAAACGCTCGCGTCAACCGCTGTCCATACCAAATGCCTGTGCAGCAGAATATCCACCTACGCCGTGTTAGCGCAGCAAGCTAAAGACCCGGTGAGTCACCTATGCAAAGCCTGATGTACTCTGTGGGACTTTGGGGTGTTAACGAGGCAACTACTACCAGGAGGAGAGGGTGCGCAGGTCAGTGAGCTGATTTTCTGTACGCAGACTCCAGCCACTATCCCCGTCAGACATATCACCGAGAACTACGTCTCTTAAGTCATTTATTGAGTTAACAGAAGGATATGGATGGCTGAGGCTGGCATGACTAGCAGAGCTTTATGTGAGATGTCTTACTTCATAACAATGAGAGCAGCCTGAGTGGGGCTGTCAGTTTTATAACTGTGACACAGTACTGTATAAATGGCTATTTTGATCACTGTGTGTTTGTCTAATTATATGTTGACTGGCTGTCATTCTTCCCATTACGCAAGTTTGGGGTTTATTTTTGTTTGTTTGTTTTTGAGCTTAAACTTGATGAAGGTCGGACTCTTTCAGTCCCGTGTGATGTGAGAGAGGCGAGGCGACGGGAGGAAGGAAGAGATTTTATTGTGTCTCTGTGTGACTTTTTTTTTTTTTTTTGCCTGGAGCACATAACGTGTTCCTCTATAAATAGTTCACGTGGCTCACAGTGTGTGTTTGACGTGACAAAAGCGGGCTTTTTAGCAGTTAATGGTAATGCACATTCTGATTCACTGACCTGTTCTCCTGCTTTAATGGTCATCTAAATACCCGATCACCTTCCTCGTAGATCCACCCAAAGGACCCTAATTCTCTCACTGTGTAACACCTCACACTATCACCCCATTTATTTTACACCTTACCTCTAATTCATTATTTTTACCCATTTTCTTGCTTCCCTTATTCCTTTTAGCTGTTTTTTTTTACCTGCGAATCTCTTGTACTGTTTACAGCAATGGCAGGTCAGTGTTTCCCACAAAAAAGCTCTGAAAAATCCGTACTGTACTTAGCATAGCTTTTGTCAGCAGAAGAACATCAAACATTGGGAACAAAAAAAAAATTGGAATTCATCAGTACCCCTATCTGGTCGCACCAAAAAGAAACAAATACAGTTAAAAGAGTATGAATATTGGAGGTAAGTTTTTTATACATCCCCCTGGCTAATGTTACACCCCTTTTTTATAGCAAATATTACCGCATACCAAATGTGCCTCTGATGCCATTGCTCTAAAGAAAAATTAAGTTAGAGGCAGAATATTGTAGTGAGTTGCAGCATATTATAAATGCTTCAGTCTCAAGGAAAAAGAAGGGAGGAAATAAAGGGTTTCATGGTTGCCGCACTCATTGAAAACTGAGAAATGAGAACATCTAATTGAGTTTATTTAAGCTGAATGCATTTTTAGTCTTCTTAACAGCATAGTTAAAAGAATCCCACTGTTGGGTAGCATCTAGTTGCCAGTGCATACACGGCATTGAAAAACTCCTGTCACAGTCACATTCACTTCTGTTTCTTGTTATCCCCAACCTTGGATGAAGCCGTGCAAGTGACAGCTGCCTTGAACGTTTCCTGAGACGGATAAAGTCATTTAATCCAACGCAAACATGGATAAGCCAAGTTGACAGTAGTGACACTGACTGGCGTCGCAACTTTTAGATGACCTCCCTGTTTTAAAGGAAGGACTCAGTAAATTGCGTAAACCTGAGATAATCAGCTGGTTTGTAAGCCTCAAGATTTCCGTGTCCTGCTTTAGGATTTATTTGTATTATTATTCCCTTCTGTTCTATTTCTCCCTTCTATTAACTGTAAAGAGGGTCAAAATAAGGGGATGGCCTTCAGGTAAGGAACTGCAGTTATTCATTATTTTTGTACCTCAGAGCTTGAATTACTTCACAGGGGTCTGGAAGCCATTTCAGACCCCAGGGAAACATTAACTCCCCGTAATATGGAAAACACAATAACTTTGACCCATAAGCCGAACGGGTCATTCCGGCCACTGTTTCTGGTTCCTGTGACTCCTCTTCCAGCCGTACAGTATTGACTTTTCCCTCGCCACACAGCAAGCAGGTCGACCGAGTTGACTGATAGAGGGCCAGGAGAGGGGGGAAACAAAAAAAAAAACCATTGACTTTTTTTTACATTTGTGACATCTGTGAAGAGTGTGGTAGTCATTAGTGATTCATCAGTCAGCCCCCAGTGCTGCCATTTAGACCCAGTGCACAGGACCAGAAGGTGTGTGGGTTAGTGTTTTTGTGTCAATGGCTCTCAGTCAGGAGCTGTTGCTGCTGGTGCTGAGTGCACTTTGTTGCTTTAGGGTGCTCCAGAGTTAGCTTTTTACTCCAGTGGAGATTGGGTTGTGTAAAAAGAAGAGAGAGAGGCAAATTGAATTTGGCAATAAATAAAAAAAGCAAGAAAGAAAGAAAGAAAGAAAGAAAGAAAGAAAGAAAGAAAGAAAGAAAGAAAGAAAGAGCCACATTCAGACATGCGAACACACTGATATATGGTGGTATGCACTTAAAAACACTTAACATGCACAAGCCTGCATGCATGCATGCATGTAAGTCTGGGCGAATGAAAACGCGCACACAGATGCTCAACACACACACACACAGACAAAGATGCACTCATATGCTCTGTCCAGGCTGTGTGGCTGTTGGAGCAGTGCTGAGTATCAGCAGCCCAGCTCTGACAGCTTATCCTGGGTTACGGCGCGAGGGACAAGGGGGGCTGAGGATTAACCTCCATGTTTAATAGAAAAGGGAGGCAGCGGGAGTGGGGGTTGGGGGGTAGGTGGAGGGATTTAGAAGCAGTGGTGCCATTACAGGCCGTTTACAGTGGAGTGAGGGATAGCCAGTTAATCCTGTTTACTTTCTATAGCCTCTGAGATTTCCGTGTGTGTATGTGTGTGTCCTGCGTGTTTGAGTGTCTATAGAGACCTTTCGCTATCAGACACGAGACAGAGGTGTTTTTTTTTTGGGGTTTTTTTTACTTTAGCGACACAGACAAGCGAGAAAGAGAGAGGGAGAGGAGGAGGATTTGATTGAGTTAGGTCATGAAGGAATACTAAAAGACCAAGCCACTTAATTCTTAAGATGACTCCAGTGGGAACACACAAACCCCACGGATACGTCTGGACTCTTTGCCTGCGCAGAGCTCACGGAGATCACGGGATTTGGAGCTGAGGGAGGTACTGGCTTTATAAAAGTCAGTTTAACGTTTTGCACCTCCAGTCAATAATGTGACTTCCACGTTTTTTTCCCCTTCGCATTTGTCAGCCCATAAAGCCGGTGCTCAAGTTGTGTTGACATTAAAGCTAATAGCAGCTTTCAGGTGCCTCTCCGAACTTGCATTCAAATACACTGAGCTTGCCTAAGCAGGCATCCAGAAATATGAATGGACACGAGAGGTCAGCGGTTCACAACAGCACCTGAGACTTTGGTTTAGTCAGCACAGATGAGCGCACAAGCAAACACACTCGACTTGAGCGAGGAGGAGAAACAGAAAGAGGGATTTTCTCATTTTCTTTAACTTATTTATGAGCCAATTACTGAATCAAAGTAAGTCGCTCCAAATAACAATATCCGAACTGATGTCTTTCTGCTGTAAAGGATTTCTCAGAGCTTCTTCTACCTGCCACGCTAACTGCATTTGGCCCAATCATTCTTATGAAATGATTGGCTTTGCCTGAGATAAATCGAGTCTTTTTCATCTGTTATCATCAGTGCTCGAGGCACCTAATCAGAATGGAAACATTTCAGAACAGGGCCTATTATTTAGACTAATAATGGCCACCGTGCTTGATTTGACTGTGGAAAAGACGATAGGGATGACTGAAGTGCTTCAAGGTGGCGACTCATATTTTAACTTATTATAATTTAACTGGCAGCAGTGTTTGGAGAGAAAACAAGGCCTGACCTAGACCAAGCGAGACTGCAAGGTTATGGTATGCAAATATGTCGCACTTGTCAGATGTAATTAAAGGATGAGGGGGCGCTAAAATTTATGAGGGACTCGGCATAGAATTGCATTAAAATCTTTTAATCCTTTGTCACATTAATGAAGGGTTAGCCAAGTGACAGCGATGACACAGGAAATTATGAATAAACAGGTGTAATGATTTAGTTGCGTGTTTGTCTAAAGATGCATAATGCCTGAGCGTGGGCAGGGCAAAGACTTGTTAATTAGATATTCAAAACTGAGTGGAAAGTGTGTGTTTTTCTTAATATAATTAGAGGGTCAGAATGTGTTGGAGGCGTTGGTTTTGACTGAATTTTTAAAATGTGAAATACAAATTTGGTCCACAAGATCCCTTGAGGAAAAAATGTGTCTTGGTGCAACTGGCTTTTTGTTTGCCCGTTGTCTTGAAGGCCTTTCATTTTCTTGCTCGCGTTCTGCATTTTGCATCAACAAACATCACAAACCTTGAACATTATGCGAAAACGGCAACACGTAAGGAAAAGGCTTCGCTTTGTGACACGGCGTCAGCACTCCAAGCTCAAGCAGGCTTTTGGTTTCTCTCGAGGCAACTGAAGTCAGAGTCAGTTAAGTTGAAACCTCGAGGGTTTGCAAAAAAAAAAAAAAAAAGACTCAATTTGAAGTATTTTGCAGTGAGTATGTAACTAGTGCTATGGCAGCAAAACACGCAACTGAGCAGCAGGATTGCTAGATTAGCAAAAGAGTTTTACCTTCGATGTAGTGGCACAGTGTGCCTGGGTGTACTGTTGAGTTTGTATGTACCTGTGTGGGAATAAAAGGGGCAAGTGACTGCCTTGAATTGAAAATGTCATTTTTTCCCCACTTTTCACAAGGGGCCTAGTATTTTCAGACCCTACATGGGAGGACTCTGAGAAACACTGCAAAAATATCAATGCTGTAAGTGGTAATGAATACTCAATATGTTCTCATTAACAAATAATAAATGTGCACATATTGATTATTGATTTTGCAGCAGTACATCCACTATAGGGGGAATGAATGGATAGCTTAAGCCTGTTTCCTGCCATCACTCAATAGGTTTTCCTTCCCAAAATTAAACATTTAAAATTCAAAGTCAGGCGATAATTAACTGTTGCTAGAACAAATTTAACCATCTTGTATTATATTACATGTAATATAAGCAGAACTATTATAGTGATGTCACCTGCCAGACACACCAGTAGTAATTAATTTCCATGTTAGCTAAGACTAGTAAGATGTGTAGTGAAGGAAATTTATAGATGGGGACCAAACACTAATGTGTTCAGTGTCACTGAATATGAAATATAGCTTTTGTCGCCCTTTGTAGATCAGGGTCTGGCTGCTGTACTGGGGTCAGCTTGCACTCAGCTTCATCATCTCTCCAGGCTCTTGGCTAGTTTTGTGTCAGCACGTTTGTCTGTGTAGATGGTAGGGCTGTTTGATACTGCAGATTTTGGTATTGATCCGATACAGGGCCAGAATAAAGGCAGCTTTTGTAGAGGCAAGCATTGTGTCATGATTTGCAAATTCTGAACACATTTCACTAGCCGCTAAATCACTGTGATTTCTGCTCTCCACTACAATTAGTTAAGAGGACAAAAGCTTTTCATGTCTTCTGAAGATGTGAATGTGACTGTCTCTAAAGTACTTGGCTCAACCTCTGTTCTTTAAATGTGCTATATGCTAAAAATAAAATAAAATTGACAGTCAACACAAAAAGGTTCAGTGATTTTTCATTATGCATGTTTGAAGGATATTTCTTTATTTCTAAGAAGAAAACATGTTTTGTTTAACACACGTCAGTGGGCTGCATACTGAACTTAGAGGACAGAAACAAAGTATTGATCCCACTGCGCTAGTATTGATCTGATACCAATATCAGTGGTGGTATCAATGCTATCATTATTCAGATCAGTCTGCTCAGCTCTAGCAGGTGCTTGCAAAGATGTTCTTTTTCTTTCCATCTGCCCAGCGTCTAGATTGTATCTGAAAACTGTAACATAATCACTGTGTTTACTGCAGTACTGAAAAGCTTAATATGATCATGCTACTTTGGAATTCAGCACTAGAAACACACATACAGATAAGTGAAGATTTTGTAATAAATACTGGATAAATTCTCCCGTTTGGTGGTGCCCTTTATTGTTCATATAGTTATTAATTTTGTGCACTTTAAGCACATCACCAACCAGCTGCAGTATTTGTACAGTGATAACTTAACATAAGGATACATATTAAACAGAAGTTGTCTAATCAGTCATAGGAAGACTACTTTTGCCAGCTAAGTTCAATATTCACATTTTTCTTCCAGTGGGAAAGTTGTAAGAGCAGTTAATGGAAAACGGGCCTTTTGGTGCAGGTGGACATGGAAAGCCACTAGTGAGGAGCAGGTCTGAATGTAGGGGGGAGGAAAAAAAATAGGGGAAGAATGAGAGCCAAAGAGAGGGAGATGAAGTGAGGGAGTGGGTGGTAGCAGGATAGGTAGGAGGGGGTGGGGAGGAGGAGTGAGAGGAGATAAGTAGGTTAAACTTCCTGAGCTCAAAATAGCTATCTTCTCCATCACATGGTAGCCAATCTGCCCAGGGGAGCCTGGCCATATACAGCAGAGCCTCAGCGCACTCGCTCTTTCTAATCTGCACTCCGTTTTATTCTCTCCTCCGACTGCATCAAAATATCACTATATCTATCTGGGGCAGGGCATCTGTGTGAGCCAGTAGCCTCGGGCCCGATGTGTTACGTTTAGTGTTTTTGAGCGTGTCTGTTTGTGTGGGCGTTTCCTCTTTTCATTTCCCCTTATTGTAGCATCCTTCCATATTATGAAATAAACCCTTAATCTCATCACACACCTAACCGCCACCAATTTAGACAATTCTGTTAGACAAATTGACACGATGACGAGTTCAGGGACAGTTTGAGGGGTTTAGATAGAGCACACTTAGAAATGAGAGAATCGTTTATTTGACTAGTTTTCTAGCAGAGGCTAATTTAAGACGGATTCAAAAACTGAGAGGGAAAAAAGGTGATCCTGCAGCCTTTTTTTAAGTGCCTGTGCGTGCATGCGCTTGTCTGCTTGTCATTCCCCATGCATCGCCCTGCGTTTGATCTGTCAGACCTCAAAAAACACAAGTGCCTGTGTATCCTTTGACCTTCCATTCTTCGTAGTATCAAACACAGTCAGTCTCTCTTGTCTCTCGCTCTCCTTCTAGGCCCTTCCCTTTTTCCTAGAACAGATGCTTGTCATATGCCCTCTTTGTCTTTTTTTTTTTCGTAGATCTCGCCTTCGCTATGAGGCAGTTTTGATTATGTTTCACCTCCATTCCCTTCCCAGTGTGTTTGTGTGTGTGCCGTATTGGTATTCCAACCTATTCCGCTTTCCTCTGGAGAAATTGGCTTCCTTTGATGGGCCAGGGGAAAAACCACTAAAAGACAAGCTTTGACTTTCTTGCTTTTTCAGTCTCCCTATCTATTTCGCTCACCTCCTACTCTTTGCTTTTGCTTACTTGTCCTTAGCTCTTCCTACTCCATCTCCCTCTCTAAATTTCTCTCTTACTCGTTCTTTTCATGTTGGTTTCTCCTCTCCTTTCTGATGGGAATAAAGAAGTCTTCGTCTTATGCTTCCGTCTATTCAGATCAAGTCGAATACACACACAGGCACACGCAGCTTAAACACTTACCTTCAATTACTTAGCCCATCTGCCTGGATGTGCCTATGTGTTCAAGTATGTGCTTTATTTGCAGTAAAAGACACCTTGTGCCACGGGTACGTACAGTGATAAATCTCTGGGATGAAAGGGAAGGATAGTCGCTGCGGGGGGTAAATTGAGGTAAATTGTGTGATTGAGAACTTAAAAGCGGGCCAAACATCAAGCCCATTTGGGACGCGGCGGGGTCCATGCTTTCCACGCGGCTTCATTTGTCTGTTCCTCATGCTTTCAAAGGCACACCTCAGGAGCAGAGGTACGCTGTACATCATGACCTAAATCACTTAATTATGCGCTGTGGTCTCGTACTTTTACCCTCGCGCATAAGAAGTCATCAAATGAGTGTATAATTGGTACACAGCAAGTGTAAAGTGAGTGTTTGTCAAAGCTAGCTCTGTGTCTTGGCAGCATTGGTCAGTCATCACAGAAACAGTTCGTTCTAGTGGTATGAAGGAGAGTCATATTTTAATCTGCAGTCATTTGCACTTGGTGGAATAGCTCTGTTCTGGTACCTCACTACCTTTTAACTCGCATACGTAATATACAGAGCAGGCATCGGTAACAACAGGTTGATTAATTAAGTTAGAGCTTTAAAGGCAGAGCTGAGGCAGAGGTGGGTTGTAAAGCAGCTTGCAGATGTGCTGAAACTGTGGACAGGCTAAAGCAGCTTAAACACAGCAACAAGCCTCAGAGAGAGTGGATTTGTAGAAAGGAAAAAGCAGAGTCATCAACACTTGTGGGATAGTATACATATACAGTTGGGGTGTCCAACATAAGGCCGGGGGGGAGGGCAGAATTGGCCTGACAAAGACTCCAATATGGCCCACTGGAAGGCTTTGGGAAATGTGAAGGAATGCATATAGATTCCTATTGATAAAGATTAATTCATACCATTCATATTACAACAAATAGTTAAGTAATAGATAATCAGATAACTAACTTATTAAATAACAAGTAACTATTATATCTGATATAGAATTTTTTTTCTACTATAGGGTAGAGATGGACCGATCCGATATTACGTATCGGTATCGGTCCGATACTGACCTAAATTACTGGATCGGATATCGGAGAAAAATAAAAAATGTAATCCGATCCATTAAATATCACGAAAGCACCTCACAAAACTTGCAACAAGCCGTAACTCACCTCAGAACGTTAGCACGTCGGAGCAGTATGCATCACGTGATAGAGCGGCTGTGGCATGCGGGACCTGTCGATGGTCTGGATAGCATTTGGAGCTTCGCTAGCAACCCGGCATTTCATCTCCGACAAAGTTATCCCGAGAGAAGTAAAGCAAGTGTGTAAGTCCATCTCTGAATGTTTGTAAAGCATTCCTGCGTTAAGCTTAACAAACGATATATGGAGCGACTGCCTCTTCTTGCTGCTACTTCAATCATGAAACTGCTTAACGATCAGCTGATCGGCTTTTCTGTCGCTAGTCCGTGTCTCTAGTTTGCTTTTGGCCCACTTTGCACCAGAAAGAGGAAACCAGTGGATAAACAACAGCAGCACGTTTAAGCTTGATCAGCTGTTGTTAGAATGTATTTAATATTACTTTCTACTCGAGGATCTTTTTCTATGTAGCTGACGCTGGTAACTGTGCAGGGGCGGATCTAGCAAAGTTTAGCCAGGGGGGCTGATAGGGCATTAACAGGGAAAAGGGGGCACAAAGACATACTTTTCTTTCTTATTCTCATTTAAAATGTCTAGCTTTTAATAAATAATTATCTGACACCCAAAGTTTTAATTTGATGTAAAATGAATAGAAGTCAATTACTGTATATAGTAACTATTAAGTCTAATATATATACCCTAGTAAGCTATAGTACATTTTCCTTTGGGAAGGTACCATCTGTGCAGTCTGCAATTTTGTTGAAGAAAGATGTTGAATCTATTTAATATTTCTTGAAAAATAATTGATTTCTGTGCATTTTTTTTCACACTGCATCAAATTAAGGTTGATTACGTCGATTAAGCATCATGAGGTGGAGCGTGAGGGGTGGTTCCCTATTTTTTATTTATTTATTTTTGTTGTTGCTGGGAGTTGGAACCCTATTAGTTAGGTTGCTTAATATTTATGCTAAGTACTCTTTAAAATACCAGAATAGGGAGGATGGTGTAGGTTTAAGTTTATTAGATTGATCAGTATTGCTGAACTATGAAATATTTTTTTTTGCATACAGGTATAACAGAATAGCTTTAGTGTAGTTGTTGTTTTAAACTTGAGTATGAACTTATACAAAATGCAGCAAGATATTTAAAAAACAGTTTTGTTGATTAAAAAACACTATATCGGATTCATATCGGTATCGGCAGATATCCAAATTTATGATATCGGTATCGGTATCGGACATAAAAAAGTGGTATCGTGCCATCTCTACTATAGGGAAAAAAGAACATTATTATAATTACAGGACAATCTGGACAATGAGCTAACAGAAGCGTTTCTGTAATTTTACACATTTATCAATGTTGAAAATTGAGACACAGTTGAAATTGCATGTCTTTTTTTTGTAATAAAACATGCCAGTTATTGAATGTTTAATTAAATGTCTTTGCACTGATAGAAAAGGGAGTTTAGTGTTTACTTTGACATCCCTGCATTAAGTGATATTTAAGGAGAGTGGCTCAGCTTTTTGTAGCCTGCTTAAACTAACGCTAAGCCTCATTAAACTGATGATGTAAATTTAATGCAAGGATTAGTTGGTCCTGCAAAAGATGCTGTAGGTGAGCTTTATTTTTTAATTTTGTTTCAGTTAATTATTTCCTCAGTGGCTCCTGATTATCATATCGTTGGTGGATATTTAAAGCAGAAAAGCAGCAACAATTACGTTATCTGGTGTTTAATGATGGCCACAGAGCTCGCTTTCATAGACATGTTAGCATTATCAAATGTCGATGTCACAGTTGATGCAGCTTCAGTGGCATAAGCGCCATCATCATTAATCAGTCAGTTTGGGAATGTTTCCTAGCAACTGGAACAAAACCTCGATAGCAAGACCAGCACGTTCAAGTTCAAACAGATATATACTGAGATGTGCTTTGTTGACAAGAGCAAAATACTCAGGCTTCTTTTGATGCAGGTACATGTCTCTTGTAATGCCTTGCAACTGCACTGAAGTATCCGTCTCTCTCCCTCTCCTGTTTCTGTTCTTTCTTCCCGCTATTAGGACATGGGTCCTACCAGCATGCCCTCTGTGCCCCTTATGGTGGGGTGCGGCATCTCCTGCACCGCTCTGCTCATCCTGCTGCTAATATATGCTGCCTTCTGGAGGTGAGAGCTCACAAACACACTGAGAGACACATTTGATAGAGTAATGGCAGTGTCAGTATTCATACATCAACTGTGCTCACAGTGGTCATTTTCTCACTAGCAAAGTCTCTTTTGTGTCTGTCATTTGCTTTGCCAAAAACTCCAATGAGGCCTAATAAGGAACAAATGGTTCAACTACGGTGGGGGGGAGGTGGTGATTAGTTTGTATTTTGATTACACGCAGCAGATGGCAAACTCAAGCTAATGTCTCTGCAATGTCCAGAAAGTCACTGTTCAGTCCATCAGTCTGTCATTAATGCTTACCGCACACGCCTGTCATTTCTCCCTCTTTCCCGTCTCTCGTTACTCTGCTTTTAGGTATATCCGGTCGGAGAGATCGATCATCTTGGTGAATTTTTGCCTCTCCATCCTGGCCTCCAATTTATTAATTCTGGTCGGACAATCACAAACGCTTAGCAAGGTAATGACTTTCTGCTCTTTGAGTTACACGTGAATTTTCACAGGAATTCTTGTCCATGTGCTTGTGATTCCAATAATAGTGCTTGTGACTAAGCCTCCATTGCCTAGACACAAAACTGCCAAAAACCACCAGGGTTCAGAAGTAGACAAAGTTCATACAGTGGAGTTCTCAAAGCAGGCATTCTAAGTCTTCTGACTAAGCAAGGCTGAACTGTGTGGTGGTCAGTATCGATCAACCACACAGCAGTGCCAGGTTGAACTCGTGTTCTTCCACTCAGTATTTTTGCCTTTGTACTTTCTATTTTGCGGAGGTTTCATATTCCCCTGCCAAACCCTAAAAGATGATTCGTGACGTCTCTTCTTAAGAACTTTTTGTTTGTTTGTTTGTTTAAATAGCACCTCTCCGTGTGTTGTAATCCCTTGTCTCTCTCGATTACTTTCTTTATTCACTAGGGCCTCTGTACTGTGACTGCTGCCTTCCTGCATTTCTTCTTCTTGGCATCTTTCTGCTGGGTGCTGACTGAGGCGTGGCAGTCCTACCTGGCAGTCATTGGCAAAATGAGGTCACGACTCATTCGCAAGCGGTTTCTGTGCCTCGGCTGGGGTGAGTCCACACAGTATCACACGTTTTAAAATAGTGTGCAGTGCTGTAACGGTCCTAAAGCTCAGTCACCTCGAAGTGGATGAAAAAAATTAATATATAATTAATAATAGAGCCTACCTGAATGTTCAGCAATATGCTAAGCTAGTGTAGCTGTCACAGTAGTTGCCATAGATATGCAAGTCTGTCGCATTTTCTTTGTACCATCATCTTTTGGTTCCTGGCATGCACTGTACCAGACTGCAGTGATTCTCACACACAGACACAGCCCGTGTCACTGATCTGTGGTAATAAAACCGACTCAGTTTCCTCCATAATTACAGTTTCATTCCCAAGCTCTGCCTGTTTGAACAGAGAAGCTAAAGGGGCCACATTCTTTGCTGATCTGACATTATTACAGCTACCTTTTCACTCAGACAGGGAGCACAAGCTGCTTTCACTGACAGAAAAATATATTTCGGGGGGGCTTTAAGGTTGGTTTTTTGCTGATAGGAGAAAGCGGGAGAAGAATATGAGTTAAAATGTGATAATAAATGTACCTGAAATCTGGGCTAAGATTGTAATAGCCCTTTGCATGCATCACCCCTGAAATTATTCCTGTTGAGTTTTCTCGCGTGATATTGCTCAACATTTGTCTGCCATATTGGTTGCAAGGGGGGAAAAATGCATATATCCTGGATGTCATTGGTTCCCCCTGGGTAAAATTGGTATAAAAAAAGATGCTACACCAAAATCCTTTTTTTTTTTTTTTTTTTTGATTCCTAGTAGATTTCCACAAGTGCCTATAGTGACAGGTGTGTTGCTAGGGATAAATGGGGGTCACTGACCAGTGTGTAGACCTGTGTGACTGGGGCATTAACAATTATTTTCCCAGCAACTGCCATCAACCTCCAGCAACCACAATTTTTTCCCTAACGACAGGTGGTTGCCAGATGGTCACTGACCAGCATCTAAGGCTACGTTCACACTGCAGGCGAAAGCGCATCAAATCCGATTTTTTTGACCCTATGCGACCCATATCCGATCATGCTATGACAGTGTGAACGGCGCAAATCCGATATTTTCAAATCCGATCTGGGTCACTTTCGTATGTGGTACTGAATCCGATACATATCCGATGTTTTAGAAAGCGACTGCTGTTTGAACGGTCAAGTCGCATTAAATCCGCCTTTTACGTCACCGACACAAGACTGAAGCCAATTATCAGCGCCCGAGAAGACATCGCGAACGCTTCCTAGCCATCCAGTGTAGATGTCAGTGAAACTGTTGGGAAGACAACGTTGGAGAAACGTAAACATTTTATTTGTACTGTATAATCTGCAGATTCTGACAGAAATCTGCAACTATCCTTTGAAGCACCGCTCCTCTCTTAAACAGCAATAAGGATCATTATTAGGTTATTTACATTATTATGTAAATAACAAAATAACTTAAAGCAAAAATTGGGAAACGTAAAGTCCGAAGTCTTTATATTAACGGCCATCAGTCAAACAATACTGTTTGTTCTTGGTCTAAACAGAGCGCGTTGTGTGTGACATCTTCTTTTGCGCATGCGGGCCGCTTTGAGCGTTCACACTAGAGAGCGTTTGCTGTCGCATTTTATTTGTAGTGTGAACGAGGAGACAAAAAAATCGGATTTGATCAAAAAATCGGAATTGAGCATTAAGACCTGCAGTGTGAACGTAGCCTTTGGCTACGTTCACACTGCAGGCGAAAGCGCATCAAATCCGATTTTTTGACCCTATGCGACCCATATCCGATCATGCTATGACAGTGTGAACGGCGCAAATCCGATATTTTCAAATCCGATCTGGGTCACTTTCGTATGTGGTACTGAATCCGATACATATCCGATGTTTTAGAAAGCGACTGCTGTTTGAACGGTCAAGTCGCATTAAATCCGCCTTTTACGTCACCGACACAAGACTGAAGCCAATTATCAGCGCCAGAGAAGCGCCCGAGAAGACATCGCGAACGCTTCCTGGCCATCCAGTGTAGATGTCAGTGAAACTGTTGGGAAGACAACGTAAACATTTTATTTGTACTGTATAATCTGCAGATTCTGACAGAAATCTACAGCTATCCTTTGAAGCACCGCTCCTCTCTAAAACAGCAATAAGGATCATTATTAGGTTATTTACATTATTATGTAAATAACAAAATAACTTAAAGCAAAAATTGGGAAACGTGAAGACCGAAGTCTTTATATTAAGGGCCATCAGTCAAACAATACTGTTGCTCTGGGTCTAAACAGAGCGCGTTGTGTGTGACATCTTCTTTTGCGCATGCGGGCCGCTTTGAGCGTTCACACTAGAGAGCGTTTGCTGTCGCATTTTATTTGTAGTGTGAACGAGCAGACAAAAAAATCGGATTTGATCAAAAAATCGGAATTGAGCATTAAGACCTGCAGTGTGAACGTAGCCTAAGCTTGTGTGATTAGGGCACTGTGCACTTCATTCTACTTTTTTATTGTGATTCTCACATGTCCAGAAGACAAGTTAATATCACGTTTGACGATCACGTGTCTGCAAAACCTCAAAAGATAAGATTCTCATTTCCAGCACACAGAGCATGCTTTGTTTTGTTTTTTTCAAAACGCTGCTCTGCTAATCTGCATCTTTGATTCATTCTGTCGTTTTGTTGCTGTTTCTTGTCTGTTTAATTGCAACTGCAGATACATTTAGCCGGTGAAGCTCGCTTCTCTTCATCGCCAATGGCGTGTCCAGCGGGGTGGCCTGGGGGTGCACAGGCCACCCCCCCAACCAGACTGGCCACCCCAGGTGCCACCCCAAAGGCAAAACAATAAAATTCAATCAAATATCAAATGTCCGATTATGTTTTCACGGTGACGCTCAGATATCCGAGTGTAAGTGAATGCAGCATCGCTTCTGCGCTATGCGCATCACGTTAGCAAAGGTAGGAGAGCCAAGCGCGAAAGACGGCACTGCAGGAAACAATTTTTCGGTGAAAGAAAATGAGGACAGAATAAATGTCCCGGTAAGTAATATCAAGTTTGTTGAGTTTAGTAAACTTCGGTGAAATTAGAATACCAAGGAAAAAAATAACACTTAAAGAATTATTGCAGCTGTGGAATATTTCAGACAGTATGCTACTGAGGGCAGCTAACATAAGAGTTATGAGTTATAAGATATAATCTAAGTCGTAACATTGCTGTATGGAGCTGCAGATTTGGTTGCAGGTTAACATAGCTGGACTGGCCATCGGGCATACCGGGCATATCCCCAGTGACTTATTTTTTATTTTTTTTGTAATGGCATGAACAATGAGAGGTGGTGGATTGGCCAGATGCAGGTCGATGTGTAGAAATAACTCCGTTGTTTGGTGGTGGCTATGACGGGGCTTCCACAGAGGCAACAGGTGGACGAGGGAAGGGGAGGCAGGAGGAGAGACCCGAAGCAGCCGCCAGTCCGAGTGTCAGGTGAACTGAACTTCAGGTAAGAAGTTATGACCTGCAGTCTATCTGGGTCAGATATAAACTAAGTTTAGGTGGAGTTTATTTTCGTTGTGCTGACTTTTTACTGTCAGTTGCAATAACTCATACTGCGTTCTAGCCAGTTTGACGGAGTTTTTATACAGCTGGGTGGGTGCTATGATGTTACTGATAGTGAACTTTATTTTATTCATAAGGTTAGTTAGTAGAGTTGCCAACGGCTCCTTAAAAAAATGGAATGGTCCCTCATTCAGAGAAAATATTACGCGTTTCGTATCGAGCTGAGAAGAGACACAGTTTGTCCCGGACTTTAGCTAGAATGGAAAAAAGACACAAAGCTGGATTTATTCTGTCTTTATGCTGCACAGCTGCCTCTTCTCTCATTCTCTCCCCCTCCCTCTCCTGTTGCTACTTCAATCATGAAACTGATCAATGATCAGCTGATCGGCTTTTCTCTCTTGTTTGTTTATCGCCCACTTTGCGCCAGAAAGAGGAAACCAGCGGATATTGCGCTAAACAACAGCAGCACGTTTAAGCTTGATCAGCTGTTGTTAGAATGTATTTAATATTAATTTCTAGTATCAGCTGATGTTTGCTGGAGCCACAGCTGTAAAGCTGCTGGTCATGATGTCTGTTTAGATATGTGGTGAGAGGGAAACATGAAGATGAAACCAGGAGATGTCCTTACTGAACCATCAGAGCTGAACAGGTGATGGAGAAACAGGTTTACCTTTTAGGTGACATGAATGAGTTGAAGTTATCAACTGTTTCTGAGAGATAAATAACACCAGGATCCTTTTTTATGTAGCTGACAGCTGGTAACTGTGCAGGGGCGGGTCTAGCAAAGTTTTGCCAGGGGGCCAGGTAGGGCATTAACAGGGAAAGGGGGGCACAAAGAAATACTTTTCTTTCTTATTCTCATTTAAAATACCTAGTTTTTATTAAATAATTATCTAAATCTTACAACCAAAGTTTTTATCTGACGTAAAATGTATAGAAATCATACATATACCAACAAGACTGTACATCACTGTCACAACAGCATTTGTTTTCATTCAAAGGCTTTATGGCTTTAATACCTGGTGGGCCGGTCTGTAGTCAAAATGCCCGATTTTCTGTCCCAGTCCAGCCCTGCAGGTTAATACTGGCAGTGTCACCATGCCAGCTGACTGTATTTTATCATCAGCCAGTGTTGTTCTTTATCAATATTACCAAAGTTTACCATAAGGCAGCATAGAAAGTATTTACTTGCTTTCAGGTTTTATTCAAATGTTAGTCTTTTCATTTGTTTCCCCACTTTTTTCCTGTTTCAAAATCAAACACCAGTTTGTGAGAAGATTATCTTCTTTTTTTAACAGGCAGATAAAGTTTTGCATTGGAACTGGCTAATTTGTCAATTGTTTGTTACAAATGTTCGTATTTTAATTTTCAAAAATGTTTTTGCCCAAAACATATGTGCACTATATGTCAGTAAAAATACTATGCAAATATTGATGTCCTTGAATGCTGAGTAAACACTGACAAAGCACTGATTGTATCTCTTGTACTTTATCAACGCAGTATCTAAAAACTTTGCACCGTAGTGGTTAAAATCTCATTCTAATAAGAGTTAAAAGTGCATTTGGTTATTAGGTTTATAGGATTATTGAATTATGGTTAAGGGTTGGTAGAATTTTTTTTTTTAAACATTATCTGCCAATTAAATCTGCCACCCTTCTCCAAATCTGTGCCCCTACCTGGCCCCCCCAACAAAAATTTTCTAGACACGCCACTGTTCATCGCAGTCTTTCTCGCTTCTTAAATAATAGTTCAAGTTGTCAAAACAATATGTGAAATCATTCACAACATGTTGTTATTTGCGCACAGCAGAAAAAAACATTTCTCATTCATTGTTAGCGCTTGCGATTGTTTTATCACATCTCGCCAAATCAAAGCCCAATTGTCTACAATTTGAACAATTACTGCTTTCTGTGTCTTTGTGATCAAAATAGATAATGCGCTTTCATAGCTGAACAGTTTCCCTTTTCTTTTTTTTCCCCCTCTTTCTAAAGTATGTTGGAATTATTTCAGTGTATAAACTGTCATACACTCCATGCTGAAAAGTCTCTAAAATTATGTAAATCTGCCAAGCAAAGTCACACGTTTTTGGCAAACTCATTTAAAGAATCTTTGTAGTTGCAGCAACTTTTGAACGTGGAGGATCCTGATCAGTTAAACATGTTACAAGGTCAACCGTGTGCCGGAAGAAGACGACGATTACCAAATGCTCCATCGTGTTTGCTGGAGATAAAGGAATCTTCAAACTTGGCTGCTTTGATGCAAAGTTGTTGTCAGTTATACTCAGAAAAATACTAGTCTGGCTCACGAGGCTTTCAGTGTCAGTAAAACTTGTCGTAGAAACCTGTTTGGAACTCAGCAGCTAAGGGGAGTCTGTCTGTCTTTCTGACAGAACATCTAAACATTTCGACCACCTTGGTTTTTCACAGCATCAGAGGAACTGTTTATTTTGACGGCTGTTTCGGTGATTTGTTCATTGACATTTTTTGTTTTCATCAAGGTTTTGTGTGAGAAACAGCCTTTTGCAACTGTGTTGAATTGTATTTCTGCATTTATGGGCTGCATGGGGAAGGGCATCTTCCGTCCTTAGAACTTTACCACCTGATATAAAGAACAATGTACCAAAGCACTTTGGAAACACAGTAACAGCTACTTGTTAATAATGACCAGCTGAGTCTTTAACTTACTAGAGATTCAATGCATTTAATGACCCCCAAAAGTGTTTTTTTTTTAAGCCGACCAACTAGAAAGACACTGGATTGGAAGTCTTTGAATCAAAGCAACAACCGTCCATCTTCATTTAATGTTAAAGTTATCAAAAAGTCACTTTTTTGTTCATGAGTCTAACACTGCATGACTGTACACGCGAAGCACGTTTGATCACACTGAGTGCACAAACACAGTGACTTCATTAATTCTCTCCTGACTCCCCTCCATAAGCATTAATATGTATTGCTATGCGCTTGTTTGTCGTTGCCATGATTTTCCTGGAAATCTGAACACTTTGACAGGCGCGTTTGTGAATTCCAGTGAAGAAAGCACGGCGTTTGTTTCAAAATGCAGAATGCATGAATTATCACATCCAATATAATGGTGGCATTCTCTACACTTAGCTGATAATAAAGGTGTCTGCCGTTTCTTTTACCGAAAACATCCGCTATCCTCGGATGCCAGAGGATTGTCAGCGTGGCAAATGAAGACCCTTTCATGAATTGGATTCTGATTGAGGCACTCTTGTGTGACATGCATTGGTGATGGAGAGCAGCAGGACAGGCTTATTTTACATGAAAATGTAACAGCTTATTATGCCATAGTGTTGAAATTGTTAAGCATAATACAGCCAACAATCTTCATTTGCTCCGTTCTAATTTATATCCCATTTTTCTTCACCGTATGCTGTTATTTGCTGCTTCATTTCCCAAAAGGCATTCATTACAGCTTTCTACTGTAATTTTATCTAACTCAGCCAAAGCCCCATGTGTAAGCTGTCTCATGCATACACATTCTCAGAGGGTGTCACTCTTTACAGGTAAACTCTCTCCTCTCCGCCTGTGAGTCTATGTCACTTTTTTTTCCCCCCATTTGTGCCGCATGTCACTCTATTATGCTGTGACCTAGACGACCTGATAACTCAACAGGCAGCAGGGATGTTAGATGGGATGTTAATCAAAACATATGATAACATCAGCACAACCCTAGCAAGATGAGCAGTGAGATAGCACAAAAAAAAAAAAAAAATCACAACCCCCACACCCATTTCATTTCACTTGATATTGATCCCACAGGTCTAATCTGCCAAGTCACTGATGCCCTAACCTGATACAGAGCGAAATGTATACGCTGTGCAGTTACAGAACGCGAGGAAGGCTCCGGGCGCACGGCGGGGGCGCATGCCAGCTGTTCAATTATCCGACACACTTGCAGATGCACACAGAAAGCGTGAAACGGTCGAGCATAGTGGAGAGGATCAAACAGCTTATCCTCCTCTCGTCCATTTCCCAATTTTCTTCCCCAAATTATGTGATTGAAATCGGTTGCCATGGCAACGGGAGATTTCGGGGCAGGACCGGATCTGCGTTAGATTAGCAGCAGACCGTGTAAGCCTGAAGTGTAGGTGCGCGGTTTGCCGTCCTACATAGAGTTAAATGCTAGACTGATGATGTTGACTAATTGAAACTTCGCTGGTTAGTGGATCGGCCTGGCTCTCCACCATCTTATTTGTTAATGTTAATGTGACTTTTTCTAATTGCTTTTCATTTGCAGCCATAATCACAGCTTTGTTAATTACATGAATATTTCAGAGCCAAGCTCATTACAGGGCCCGGCATATTTCCTTCTGTTTCTGGCACGCATTCTGCGACACTTGGTCTCACTCTCTTTCCTTCTCATTTGTGCGTAGACAAACACACACACACACACACACACACACACACACACACACACACACACACACAAATCACTTGATTTAGCTAATTATTGTATGACTTATTGACCACTCCTAGTTATATCTTGCATTTTTACAAACTGCCTCTAAATCTCATATGCTCAAGTACTCCTGGTGCTGCTTGCACACACCCACACTGTGTGCTTTGCGTCGCCTATGACTAAAATAACTTCCATCTATCTAACCCCAGTTTTCATGCTTGTAGCTAGACCTCATGTCAGGAAGTACAGAGCGCTGGGGTTACCTATAGAGCGCCCAGTCACTTTGAATCATACATTCATATTACACTCTATTGCATGGCTGCTTAGCATTTTAATGAAAGGAGCCTTATAGAGTTGTTCATACTGGGAAATCTTATTGGGCCGACATGCTTCATCGTCCCCACTAAGGCTCTCTTTTATCTTTTGTCTCACACTTTTGATCTTTCTCCCCATGTCTGTCTGTAGGTCTTCCAGCCCTTGTTGTAGCAGTGTCAGTGGGTTTCACCAGAGCGAGAGGTTATGGCACAGCCAGCTAGTGAGTATTGCTTCCAGACCTCTTGACTTTGTCTCAGTCTATGTGAATATCATCACTAAATACCAGCTTCAACCATGCATTTGTGTGGGCTAGAGGCAGAGTACCATTCATTGGCCTCATTGCTGATGAATCAAAATATGCAAGTGTTTTTCCCCTTGAGGTGTTCAAACTAAAGTTTATTTCATAGGCGAGTATTTTTATGTATTTAGTTTATTCAGTCAAAGCAGCCGTGTGTGTTATAAACAGCTGAGTGTGTAAACCCCAAATCTATTCTTTTACATCAACATCATCAGTCTTTTCTCCATGTATCCATGTATCTATTCATACAGTTGCTATAGTATATTTCTTTCTTCTGTGCCACAGGAGGACAGTTGCCTATCCCAGCATGCACTATGTTCAATACGCAACACATCTTAGCTGCTTATGTAGTGGGCATGGTATAACATTGACAGTCCTGTTCACTGCAGGGACACATTAACCCCCTGAAAACCAGCTCTGATCGGCAGGTTAAATAAAACATATTTACATATCATGTGTGAAAACCTTAATCGTCAAAAACTAATCAGCTAATCAGCTTTTGATTTTTGTGGTTCTGTTAATATTATTGCAATGGCTCAATATCCAGCAACTCCACCACTGAAAAAAGAATTAAAGATTTAGATTTTCTAAATTTGCTCATAAATTAAGGAAATTATTCCAGCTTAGGGCCAAATGGCTTGTTTCTGTCATTCAAGTGAGAAACTAATAGTTTTAAGGTCTTCAATATAAAATTAATCTCCTTGCTGTCAAGTGTGAGCGCAAAATGACCTTTAAGGCATTTCAATAACCACGTCAAACAGGTGAAGCATGATTTGAATGTTTTGTTCAAGAATATGAAAATCCAAGGCAGCTAGGCTGACCTTTAAGCAAAATGTACACAAAAAAGCTTCATTACGTACCCAGTCAATAAAATGCATCTTAAAAAGGTTCACTTTCCCATATTTTACTTAACGTGAGGGCTTTGTGGAGGTTTTTTTTTTTTTTTTTTTTTTTGGGGGGGGGTTCCATCTTAAGCTTTCTCTTTATTGAGCTGTAATTAAGATGACAGAGGGGTTTCCGCGTGCTCTGATGACATTACTGGAGGACACATTTAAGCTCATTAAGTCTCACTAGCTTGCAAAAACCAAATAAAATTTCCAGTTTGAGGATATGTTTTAGGTAATGTACATAATAAATTTGCTCAGCACTGAGGGCATTATTTACAGAAAGAGGCACTTAACCACACATTGAAAGGCTTTATCCCTCACCAAGGAAATTTGGAGTTAATGTGATACTTAATTGAATGTCTACTTGTTTTTGTTAAGTACTTGGCACTCACAGTAAGTGAAATGTGAGACCGGAATCTGGCGACGTGATATTTTACATGCTGTGATTTTTCTGTGTTTACGCACTTTTTTAACACCTCTCCTTTTTTCTTTTTTTCCCTCTACTAGTTGCTGGCTATCGTTGGAAGGCGGTTTGCTTTATGCCTTTGTTGGGCCAGCTGCTGTCATTGTATTGGTGAGTGCGTCACTGCTTCAGTTCAGTTTTAGTTATATAGCACCAAATCACAAGAATGGTTGCCTGAAGGCACTTTATACTGTAAGATAAACACCTTACAATAATAGAGAAAAAAACAAACAACCAGACGTTCCCCTGTGAGCAAGCAATTAGCGATGGTGGGAAGGAAAAACTCCCTTTTAAAAGGAGCAGCAGAACCAGGGTCAGGGAGAGGGGCAGCCATCTGTTGTGAGCAGTTGGAGGTGGGACAAAATCCACACTGGAAGAGATTCAGCGTTTAGTAATGGTGTATAAACGGTGGTCTATAAACACATATAGAATTAAAAAGGGTGAATGAAGAAACACTCAGTGCATCATGGGAAGCCAACAGGAGCGTGACTAAGGGAGGAGTCAGGTTCCATCTACATGACGAAGTTCCTTTCCTCTCAGCCAGCCGGCCTCTCTCTGTAGTCACACGGCACAAATATTCTCCAAATATTTTTGCAAAGTTAGCCTCCCAGCTTGGGGCATTAAAGCAAATGCATGTTGACCTCTGAGGGTTTTCCTCACTCGCGCATGCACATGTAAGCATACACACCCAGGGTGTACACGACACAATGATGAGCTGAGCGCTTTGATCGCTGAGTCTAAAATGTCAGCCCAGAAAAAAATAAAAACATATTCTAGCTGACAAGAGCTGCCGGCAATGCAGCGCAAGAGTGGACCTCCATCGCAGCTCTAGCCCCGAATCTCTCACTGTTATATGCATTTTCAAAGCATAGGGCTCTGTAGCCAATGTTTTAAGCATTATTATGGTCCAGTGGTATTTTCAGATCTAAATATGCAGCTAACTTGTGTTCCACGGAACGTAATAATGTGCGCTTTCTTCATTTTTGCCAGTTGCCATAAAGCAGACGGTTTTATGTTGAAGTAAATATACTTCTGTGTTGTACTACAGCAAAACTGAGTGCACTGATTGTATCTCAGAGGCGTTTTAATCATCTGCTTCTGTGTGCTGCTGTATGTGGCTCAGCTAATTTCTCCTAAATGGATCCCTGGGTAGATATTGCCACCACTAAGCTTAATAAGTCTGGATGGGGCATTAAAGTTTGGTAATTGCTGCCACTGGCGTTGCTGTTGTGTGTGTCCGTTTATAGCTTCTTTTCCTCTGTTGTTTGCACATGTACCGTACAGTACACGTCAGGAAGGAAACATGGATCAGACAGCACAGGTGTGCAGAGTGATATGCATGATTTTGAAGTAAATCCCTGACAAGCAAACAGCAGTTAGACAGTTTCTGCAAGCTGCAGTTTGAGGCACAAGGGAATACAGGATTATGTGCTGCTGAATATTCATCATTATGTTAATCTAGTGTCTTGCAATGCCACTGTTATTATTTAAAGGTTACATAGTCTGAAACTGAATGCAAAACAGTAATAAATCGCATTCCTTTAATTGAAAATATTAAATAGTGTTTATACACTTGTATAAAAACTCTAAATACTCGCGAGGTTGGTGCTTTATTTAAAAAAATGCAAAATGCATGACTCTAAAAAAGCGTATTTGAATAAGTTATAAGATGAAGAAGTTAAACATTCAAGTTTCAAAAGTTGGAGCAGTTTCATAAAACCCACCAACTTGCTTAAAGTTATTTTTCAGTGCCTAGTATGTCTTGATGCGCTTCCAGCTTTTCTCCTCCGCAATGTCAAAGTACGCTCCACACCCCAGCTGCTACGTGGTACCTGGCCCCCTGGTGTTGTTGCTGGGGCCGCACTCTAACAAACAGCTGTAATGAGAGCAGGGCGTTGGGCAGAGAAACACAGACCTTCCCACAGGACTCTTCTCTAATTAATGAACCTGGCCTTGGGCAAATAGCTGAGCAGGATGGTGCTGACTCACAGAGCCTGGGCCAGACATGACTGGCATGACAATAGTGCTGTCACAGTCTGGCACGTTGTAGGTAGTTGTCAGTAGCACACGCGAGACTGGAAGAGATCAGAGAAAGAGATTTTTTTTTAATGAATCGTAAATGCCACATGTACCATACTGACGATCCACCAAATGCTCTGTCTAGTTTGGTGATGTGCAGTACAGGAGCTCCACCGGGGACTGTGCTGTCTCCATTCCTGTTCACCTTGTACACCTCAGACTCAGTACAACTCCAGGTCATGGCACATACGCAAATACTCTTGACAGTTCTAGTGTTTGGATATATTAGTGATGGGTAGGAGGAGACGTACAGAGCACTAGTAGATGTTTTTGTGGAGTGGTGTGGCAGAAGTCATCTGCTTCTGAATCTGAATGAGACCAGAGAGGTGGCGATCGAGTCCAGAGGGAGGTGGACCGCTACACAGCTTTGTCTGTGATGGCATAGGCTATTAATGTGGAGGAGTACCCAGTACCTGGGCATCCACAGTGACAACAGACTGAACTGGAAGACCAACACAGAAGTTGTATACTAAAGAAATGGGATGAGCGGGCTCTTTTTCCTGAGGAACCTGAGCTCCATCAATGTGTGCAGCAAAATGATGGAGATTTTCCATCACTCAGTTGTGGTGAGCACAGTGTACTTTACTGTGGTCTGCTGGGGGAGCAGCATCGCAGCTGGAGACACCAACAGACTGACTGAACTGATCAGGAAGGCTCTGTGATTGACTGTATCTTTTTAAATCACTACACACTCTATAATACAATATATCTGTCATGCAGTGTCATCTACCAGATAATGACATATTATTATTATTATTACTATTATTATTATTATTATTATTGTGATTATTATTATATGCAGTGAAAGGAAATATGAGTATTTTCCATTTCATTTCTAAGAAATGGGATTTGAGCAGAAATTAGGCTTCTGCAAAGGATGTGAAAACCAAATATTTAACATGGTACGTGTATGTCAGACTCTAACTGTTCAGCCGCTTAGTGGTTGTAATTTTTGGCAGACATGTTTTCAGCATATGGATTTTTTCCTCTTAGCTAGTAGCAGCTCTTGGCATGAGCTGAAGGAGGTATTCAGGCAGACATTCAGTTTAAGAGCTTGGTAAGAATAGGAATGCATTGTAGGAGCTGTGTAGGTACGCATCAGGGTGTGAAAATCACTTGTCACTTACACCGCTCGCTCCTCCAGCAGACTTCCCAAAGAACCTGATAAACGATCAAACAAAGAATAGGCAGAGAAACCCGTGGCTGATGGAAGAACGCGTATGAGTGAATGCTGGCAATCAGGATTATGACGAACATGTCGCTAGCACAGGAAATCTCCCACATGGGCAGGATTTCAAAGTAGAAGGGGTCTACATGTGGCAAGCCTCTGCTCAGAGCCATGTGCAAGTGCGTCTTATTGAATCTGTATCACTGGGTCACCGCTATAACCCAGATGTTTGGCAGGCTTAACAACGGACTCCTCATTAGTAAGAGAAACAAGTATGAGAAGCAGTTTTTTAAAGCTTTCAGAACTGCCATAATTATAGGTTAAGAAAAGTACAGGACCTGCTCATTTAAAAAACAAAAAAACAAAACTTCTGTCCTGTGCTATGTGGATAGAAGGAGTAGGATGAAACCAATGAAAGGAATGTCTGTTACCTTCAGTTCACCAAATTAAAGCTGAATTTGTTCATGTAACTTAATATGTTGATTGTCTAGATTTTGCTAGTTGAAGCATGACATAATTTGACGTAGGAATTAGTAAGTAATAAAACCTTTAGAAAAAAAGCCTATGCTTGGCTTCAATAGTATACATAATACTTTGTATAGTTCATAAATAGATGCTTTTATTCAACCGACCCCAGGGCCAAGTCAGCTCACTCTCCCTGGACAGTATTTACTCTTAGGGGAATAATGTTGTATCTTCTAGATATTAGTTTTAGTTTCTTTTGCCTTTTTTAAAAGACTAAGAAGTTTGTAGTGCAGTAAAAATAAGTAAAAGTACAAGCTTTTGTTATTTGCCCTTTTGAAACCCATTTTAAGATACGGACAGACATCATTTTTAGTATGATTATTATTATTTGTATTTCTTATGTAGATAAAGCTCATGTGTAGCATTTATTGTTTAGTAAATCCACTTAAATTTTTAATAATAAACATGTTGGGGTTTTTTTTTATTAAAAGTTCACAAACCACCATCTATTCAAATTGTTATGTATTTAAACTCTTATAGCCGTTACTGCATAGCAAAGATATAATATAATGGCATAATATTTAGAATCCCCTCATATCATTCTGTATGTTGTCAACATAAACAATAGCAGCAGGAAACATTGCCATAAATAGCTCTGTAACGTTATTATCACTTATTATTATCAATCTATTGACCTCAAAGGAGAGGTCAGAGGTCATGTGACATGATATTTAAAATCTTTATATGGCACTTTCTATCCAAATCATAGTTTTATGGCTTTTTGTCAGTTTTCAATCAATAAATCTTTAAGTTGACCTGGAAGACCTTGGTGATGTAAACCAAATTTTAATGGCTTGTTGATGTGACCCCACTCTACATCCCTACAGAGTTTTATCAAAATTCATTCAAAACTTTTTGAGCTATCGAATGTTTACAGAGTGGTTAGCAGAGATAATACAGATAAAATATACCATTACTAATGGCTTATAAACATTCATTAATTTTATTGACAATTAAAAATCAACTTGGTCTATGCGGCTTTTACAAAGTTGTCTTCAACCTTGTGAAACATTAATAAAAGAAAATACAAAGCCATTTGATCGCCTGTTCTCGACTCTTGTATCACAGCAATGTGTCTCTGTCTCTCAGGTGAATATGCTTATTGGAATCGTGGTGTTTAACAAGCTCATGTCTCGAGACGGCATCTCAGACAAGTCTAAAAAGCAGCGTGCTGGGTAAGTTGCCTGCACTTCACACACATACTTACACATAGACACACACACACGTCCATCCACGCACATTTGCTGCATTAGTTACATTTTCCCTGCTGTCAGACAAAGTTAGGAGCACAAAGTATTCATGGCAATTAACTAGAAATGCTTTCGAGGGTCTGAGCACGTACACCTACCTGTACATCTGTGCCTTCAGTAAAAATTATACAAAAAAAGGAAAAGAAACAGAAAAAATATGATCCAATTTGGCAACAAAATGACAAGACATCTGCTGTGTTTTGTTGCTCTGTGCAATGCATTTTACTTCGCTTTAACATACGCTACCCATCTAGTTTTGTGTGCTTGAAGTGACATCGCCGAATAAAGTGGATGTGAAAATCAATGGCAGATGGAAATCTAATTACATTCAATAAATACCTGGATTATGTGGATTAAACCTTCTATACTATTGAATCCTAACCCACACATACACACAATATACAGGCATATGTCTCTAGCTCCACCGTTGTTTGTATTAAAGTAGTTCGCTGCGCTCATCATCTTTCTCATTCTGAATGGCACTCCCACATCTAAAAATCCATGTTTTAATTTTTACACCTATTGATTCCATCATTTGTTCTCCTTTTTTTCTTTATGCCGTTGCATTTCCTCCAACGTCTATACAGTAGTGCACAAATGGAACTTTTAATTTGTTCGTAGCATCAAGGGTTAACAGTACAGCTCTGCTCTCCAGGGGGTTGATTAGCTTTTGTTACCCGGTGATGCAACCTGAGATTAAACCAGTCGCTGTGTACAAACACACCTACGCGCACACGAAAATACACACGAACAGGTGTATCCTCCTTTGTCGCATGAAAAGTCCTTGGCCTTATCCGAGCAGTAAGCACATTTCGTCCCCCGATTCTCAGAAGTGTGTTTACAGAAATAAAATGCTCACACATACACACAGACACACGCACGCACCACAGTTGGTCGTGTTGCTAACAGGACAAGCTGTCATTAGCGTAATGTATTTCCTTATGAAGCCATGGGGATGTGGCTGGCAACAAGGCAATGAGCTGTGCTGGGACGCTAATGTAGCATAGCAACATACTGCCCCATCATTCTCTGCTTGCACGTATATACTCAAATTCAGTATATACACACGCAAGCGTGCGCACATTCACTCTCTCTTTCTGTCTGAGTGGTCGACTGTAAGTAAATAAACAACCAAAGGAGTCAGAAAGCTTCGCTTTTGCACAGTGATATAAAAAAAAAAGATAAATTAAAAAAAATTATATATATATATATATATATATATATATATATATATATATATATATATATATATATGTATATATATATATGTATATATGTGTGAAAACACACACATAGACCTGCTTGCACTGGCCGGGGAATATATTTTTGGTACTTGCACCGGTACTTCCTGTCTGCATCACTGTAATCTGTTAATCCACATGATTGCTGTAACATTACAATGTCCGTCTCTCATGTTCCCTCTACTTGCTCTGAATCGATCTTTGTATTCTGACTGTTTTTCATTGCTGCTACTTTTTAAGATCTGGTTTTAATTTTTCCTTTCTTTCTTTTCTCCTTCCCCCTTTTTCCCCTCTCTTTTTTTCTTTTTATTTCTTCTCTTTGTTGTGTCCACTTTCTCTCTTTATGTTTCTTTTTCTTTACTTTTTCCTCTTGGTTATTTTGCAACTGTGACACCGGCACATTCACCTGTTGTCATAACTGGTACTTGTCCTTCCCACACATCCCACACCCTTACCTACCTCCTGTCCTCTTCACCTGGGTGCGTGCGTGTATGTGTTTATGTATGTATGTCTGTACATGTCCTAAAGTGTCCCAGCGGAGGCGCGTAGCCGACTGCTCCTGAAATGCTCCAAGTGTGGCGTGATCTCAAGCACCGCTATGTCCAACTCGACTGCCAGCAGCGCCATGTTAGTCCATCTTCACCTCTCTCTCTCTTTCTCTCCATTGCCCTCACTCTCCTACATCTTTTGTAATCTCTGGCTTTCAGTTATGATGCAGGATCTGGCTAAGTAATGAAAGGAAAAACACCTGCTCTACTATCGCTGCAATTTAATGAGATCATGTTTTCATCCAAAGTGGTATTTCCTCTGGTTGCAAATCTGACCCCTGTCAAGCTATATTTGTGAACCATATTTGGAAGTTTGTTTTAACAACCTTTCTGAACATTTCGTAACACAAACATGATTAATGAAGCAAACTATTTGGGTAGTGTACTTGCATAAACGTGGATTTCATATTAACCAGATCAAGTAAATATTCACAGTAACACACGTAATATCACGTACATGTGAGAAAAAGGAAAACCTGGCTCCAAGTTTAGTGATATAAGTTTAGTGGTGTATGTGTTTAATAAGGTGTCATTCTTATTATAATGACAAAAAAGAGATTTCTCTCTGTGAACACATAAGCCCCACCCACCGTCTGCTTTTAATGGGCAGGCCAATCAGAAACAAACAAAAAAAGTTGATTTAAACAGATGAAGAAGAGTTAAAACGGCTTGTTTAAAAAAATTTGTGAGCTGAGGGGCTGCACAAAGGCCAAGTAAGACAAATAAGATTATTTACAATTCAAATCTCATTGTAACCATTAATAAAACTGATTAAAAAGAAATACATAGACTGCTACTAATAACAATAATACTAAAAATCAAGGCAATAAAATAAAATAAAAAAATCACTTAAAAAAATCTTAAATGTCTTGTTAGATGTGTTTTCTTTGCTGAGCTTTGCTAAAAAAAGATTCATAGCAGTTTCTTTTCAAACACTGGATTGTTTCTTCTGTTCTGAGGATTGTTTTAATGGTTTCATAATCAGGAAGACCTGTAAACTTTCACACTCAGGGTTATTTTTCATGTTTTTCAGTTGCCTAGATCCTTGCTAAAGACAAGTCGACTTTATCGTTACATATTGGCTCAGAAAAGAAGTAGAATAGCAAACTTGTATGAATTTCCAAACCATCCAATAGTCAGGGGTGCACATAAGTGGTGCACATTTGCTGTCAAAATAAAAGACCCGCACCAGATAAGAAGTTGTAACGCGCATTTGCGTACATAAGATTTTCTGGAGGAGGACACACATTTGTTTAGAACTCTTAAAGTTTTCGAATAAGCAAGCTCCTTTAAGCTATTACTTTGGTTTTCCTCCACCTCCAAAGAAATGTCAGAAGGAGTTCGAACCGCAAAAGAAGCGCGTATTCTCGGAAAAGTGGTTGCAGGAGGCGAGCTGGCTTCAAACAAATGATGAACGCACAGAGATGTGGTGCAGAATATGCCGTGAAAATCCCACTCTCGCGGATAAAAACAGTCCCTTTTATATGTACGCAAACGCTCGTGGCAACTTCTTATCTGGTGCACGTCTTTTATTTTGACAGCGAATGTGCACCTGCGGACCACTTATGTGCACCCCTGACTATAGTCATTGTTCCTTATACCTAAGTCTCAGACATATACAAGTCATATTGGACTTCAGGTGGTTTACTTACTTGCTTACTTTGACATTTACCTGACAGATTGTCACTAGCTCGACTGTATAAGCTGTCAAGGCAAAGAACACACACCCACACAAGATTGATTTATTAGTGATGGGCAAAAATGCTACTTTAATATGTAAAACGTAGGATCAGCTTTATTAGTCTTATGGAACATTCAATTCATATGAATCATACCTCTTTTTTACTCTCATTATTTTTATTTCTTGTATGTAAAAATTTCTTGGAGTTTGTTGCTCTGCTGGATTATGACGTTTGGTTACAACCGCAGTCAGCACCACAGGGAGTTCACAGGAGAAGAGCAGATACATCACTATAATTTACTGTTCTTTATTCGCTTTTGCTCGTTTTGCACATCAACGGGGACTTGCGTATTTTTCCATGTAGCTAGACGGAGCTGTCCGTCTTTTTTATTGGACAGTTATAAAACCGTGAATATGTGCTCAGACAGCATGAACATTTTAAATTGGTGTCTATCTTTGTGGTGCTGTTACAGTCAGACATGCACACACATTCTTGTACCTCAGAAACCCGATGTCAGTACTTGTCAGTGACTTGTCTTCCCCCTCCTCGGTGGGCTTCTGCCCATTGTCTTCACAGTCTACCAGCATGGCACTTAGTGTGCATCAACTATGTAATTGTGAGCAACTGCCAGTCCAAAACTATCTACATGATTACACATCATCTTCCATTTATCGGTGGGAATATTAAGTCTGATTCAAATCCCAGTGTGCCAATCAGTTTCAAATTGCCCACTGCTGTGAAACTATGCCTCATCTCCATGTTTACATGAGTGTATGTGTGTGAGAAGTTGAGTTATGTGACTTACCAGATATGACTCATCTGGTTTGGTTTGAGACTGAATCCCTTGTTCATTCCCTCCTTTCCTCCTCCTCTGCCCCGACTTCTGTCTCCTTCTTTCCTCTCTGACAGGGCATCTCTGTGGAGCTCCTGTGTGGTTCTCCCGCTGCTAGCGTTAACCTGGATGTCAGCGGTCCTGGCCATAACTGACCGGCGCTCCACACTCTTCCAGGTGATGTGTCTCACAACACCAATGCATGCAAGACGCTCATCTGTAGCTTTGAGACACCATGGATAAGCTGCTTTTAAATGGTGGGAGCCCTCTGAAAGTTTAAGAAACACCTGCTGTGTCACAGATATAGATGAAGTATTTGCACATTCACTGCTGTTTGTTCTTGAATAGTCAAACGATAAAGATGCAGTGTTGGAAATAGTTATCTGATCCCCTGCTGAATTTGTGAGTTTGCTCACTTATGAAGAAATAAACAGTTTCTATTTTTATATCAGTAGAGCGATAGAATATCAACCAACAATCCAGAAAAAAACATATCAGATTATGTTATAAATTTATTTTCATGTGACTTGGTGAAATAAGCGTTTGATCCCCTAAACTTAGAATTATGGCTTTCACAGATAGGCTGTGTGCAGATCATATATAATCAATCAGTCAATCAATTATAGATAGTCCTGATCTCCACTTGTTATGTGCATAAAGCACATCGGTCCACTTAATCAGTTTTTTCCATCCCAACCTCTCCACAACCAAAGAGCTATAAAAGGACGTCAGACCAATGGCAAAAAACTTGGTGAGAATGTGGCAACTGCTGGTGGAAATATTCAGAAATGGAAGAAATATAAAATAATCATCATTTGTCCTCGGTCTGGAGCTCCGTACAAGATCATGGCTCATAGTGTGAGGATGATCATGAGATAGGTGGTGGATCAGCCTAAACCTACACGGGAGGAGCTTGTTAATGATCTGAAGGAAGTTTTACCGCAGTCACCAGGAACACTACGGATAACACATTCCCCAATAATGGACTGAAATGTTGCAGGATTACAAGTCCCCCTGCTCATGAAGGCGCATCTTAAGTTTGAAAGAGAAAAGTTGAGCATGACCCAAAGAACACCATCCCCACAATCAAGCACAGAGGTGGAAACATTAAACTTTGGGACTGTATTTCTGCTAAGGGTACAGGAAAACCTCACTGCACTGAGAAACCAGTGGACAGGGCCTCATTCCCTAAGCCAGAACACTGAAGGTGAATCGTGGATCCTCCCTTAGTTATGCTGCAGTAGGTGTAGGCTGCTGGGGGATTCCCATGATGGACTGAGTATTTCTTCTTCAGTCACCTTTCCTACTCATTATGTGTTAATAGACCTCTCTGCAGTGAATCATACGTGTTATTAATCTCTGGCTTTCTTCCAAAGCATGTATTTTATCCTGCCTTCCTTCTCACACCCCAACCAGTCACGGCAGATTGCCTCCCTCCCTGAGCCTAGTTCTGCTGGAGGTTTCTTCCTGTTAAAAGGGAGTTTTTCCTTCCCATTGTTGCCAACATGCTTGCTCATAAGGGGGTCATTTGATTGTTGGGTTTTTCTCTATATATATTATTGTTAGGTCTACCTTACAATATAAAGCACCTTGAGGTGACTGTTGTTGTTGTGATTTGGTGCTGTATAAATAAAATTGAATTGAATTGGATGGGACTTCCAGCATGACAATGACCCAAAACATGTCTCCACAGCAACAAAATAGTGGCTAAAGAAAAAACAAGGTAAGGTCATGGAGCCCAGATCTCAGTCCTATCTGTGGAGGAAGCTGATTCTTCCTCCAAACAACCCAAAGCCAAATTTAAAGGGTTTAGAGTTTCTGTAAAGAGGAATGGACCAAAATCTTCCTGAGATGTGCGCAAACCTGGTGACTAACTACAAATAAATGTCTCTGGTCAAATACATATTTCACTCAAAGAGATGCAAATGAGTTTCATGTGTTTTTTTTCTGGATTTTTAAGCAATATTCTGTCTCTCACTGTTAAAATGAAACAACCATAAAAAATAGAGACTTTTTGTTTTTCCCAGTCTACATGTTCGAGTCTCATATCTTGACAAATTAGCAAATTTGGGGACAAATAATATCATGTATAAATAAAGAACCGGCCAGTGGAAAAATAGGTCAATATGAAAATAATCTTATTTTACTTTAAAACAAGCAATTCCCACTGTCAAGATCACAAGTAAGCAACACAAACAGTGAGTGAGAGTATTGACTGTGATGATTTATTATGAATAATCATGACTACTGACTCATTTTGTTATTATATGAGGGTTTCTCTAATGATTCATTACAACACAAAATAACAATAGAGTGGGTGCCACAGCACCATGTGGTACACTACAGAGAATTCAAGTGCGGATATTATAATATTTTAAATTTTGCACTCTCAGCTAATTTTACTTTTGAAGGAAACAAGTACGATACAGTTAGTTAATATGTGCTTGCATTTATTTCATTCAATGGTTTGTTGAAGTTTAAGCATTTGCACAGTAATATAAAACAACTTAAAATTAAGGGGGATGCCATGGTTTAAAATGTTTTAGAACCACTGCAGTATTAAACAAATGTGCACTAACTAACAGGAGCATCTCATTTATCTCCTCTAGGTTCTCTTTGCCGTCTTTGACTCTGTTCAAGGCTTTGTTATCATCACCGTCCACTGCGCCATGCGCCGAGAGGTGAGTCCAGTCTCTTCCTCCCCCTCCTCCTGTTGAGCATTTGTTGTGTGGATGCCACGCATTTTTTGAATTTATTCTAACTCTGCAGCACACAGTGAACTCGGAGATAGTCGCTGGCTTTGCTGGGATGCCGGGATTCATTTTCTTAAATGTCACGTTAGCTTCTGGGGTCAGTATGAAGTCACGTCAGAACACAAGCGGATCAGACGCGAGAAGGATTAGCACGGTATTCATGTCCTGTGCTGCGGCACTACTTCTTCATAATGCAGTAGGATAGTGCGGCATTGTCCATCTGATCCAAGTCTGCTTTAAGGAGCTTACTATGATGCTGTATGAAATAAGACGATAAGTCCCTAACTAATAGCCCCAAGTGCCTGTTTGCCACAGGCTTTACTGTGTCCCCAGGGATCCCGGATTTTAAACTCATTATGGACATACATGTATTCTTGCCCTTGAGACAGACAATGGCACACATGCCAGTGTGTGTACACTTATTCAATATGGCATCGCTCACAACTGCTCTGGCTACAATTAATGGATTTTACAATGTCATCAGTTTTCCATAACTGTAAATATGTCATCTGTTTCCGATGCATGTACGCGGCGCGCAACGCAACCTCTGTCAAAGAGATCATTATGATATTGAACGAACTGCATACTGTAAGTGAATTTTTAAATGCTCTGAATGCTTAGCTGCATTAAATCAATACCACAAAAGCGGCAGGGATCAGGGTACCGTAAATCCAGGAATTATTTATTGTAAATGTATGAAAATCCTCTTGCAAGAGTGAGCGTAAATCCTTCGTAGCTGCAGAACAACAGACAGAGGGGAGTGCCGCAACGGAGGAAGTAATAGAGGGAGGGTGGGGGGGATCAGGATGTATTACAGTGCAACAAAAACAGAGAGAAGGTAGCATAAAGTGTGATATTATGTAAACGGCAGAAAGGGGAGCGTCTTGTGATGGAGGAACTAAGTTAAAGTTAGGTGGTGAGGAAGGGAACGCACGCAGAGATCTGTGAGAGGAAACTGTGATTTAGAAGCGAAGCAGGGGATGATAGTGGGGGAGGAGGAAATAGAGAGGAATGTGGAAAGAGAGAGAGAGAGAGGTAGGTATCCATAGTAGGGCATTTCTCTTTGAAGTAGAAATGAGGTGCATTGGGTGCCAGTGCACGCACTCACATACACACAAACACTCGCGCACTAACACAGAACAGGCAACAAAGGCCACTGAGGATGAATATGGATATAAAAGGAAATAATAAACAAAATGAAACAATGGAGGGGATAAACCAGTCCATGCAGACGTGGACGCAGTCCACTCGCGTACATAGACGAGGAGACCGCCCGATGTGCTGCTACTTCCTCAGCAACTAACCAGGATACCTGTAATACAGATCGCGATAGGGGGGGGATTTGTTCTTTGTTACAAGGAGCGGCCCTTTGACAGCGCGCTGGTGTGTGTTTACTTAGATACAGTATGTGGGAGGATAAGGAAAAAACAGCATAGCACAGGAAAGGCCTCGGGTTTAGAACATCTACAGTACATACCGTGCTGTTAATTTTAATTAGTGCTGTGAACAGTAATCACTAGGCTCAAATTTTTCACTTTCAAAGTATTCTATGAGCTTTCTATACCGCTCCTATAACTGTTATATAATCTGCAAGCCGAGTTTCCTCATGAACAATGGGACTTTTTGCATAAGTTGGTATTCACCGTACACTTGCCATTGCGGCGATATAGATGAAGCATGTACGTTGTTTAAGGAGCATGGTCCCCACGCTCCAATGTTTGCCAAACTAACTTAAGGAAAAGTTCCTCCACTAACTTCTTTCCTTTGCATCATCTTTTCCTCTCCCTCATCATCCTCCCCGCCCCTCCTTCCCTCTCTCTGTTTCCACCCTACCCTCTCCCGCATCCCCCTTCCAACCCCCAGGTGCAGGACGCAGTGCGCTGTCGAATGGGGGGATGTAAAGACGACAGCGAAAACTCACCAGACTCCTGCAAGAATGGACAGGTGCAGATCATGGTGAATAGCACTCCATTTCATCCCACATTGCAGTCCATTTGCCTCAGACTAACATTAACCAGGCTGAAGCTTTTCCCCGCGAGCTCCAATTCCAGCAGAGCGAAGCATGATGCCATTATAGACGTGATCAAACTCGCACCTGGCTTTCTCGTTTTCTCCTTAACCATCTTTACCTTAACAGGGGTTCATGCATTAAGCAGTGTCTTTTTTTTATATGTGACATCATCCCAGAAAAATGAAATTTCACTTGAAGCTTGTCTAGTTTCCAGCCTGAAACTAATGTCTGCTGTTTCACCTACAGTCCCCTGCTATTATATCATTTCATTGTCATTTGCTGTTAAAACATATTCTCACTCCCGTCTTTTGACATACGAGCACTGAAAGACACCCGACAAACTGAGTTGGACTAACCTGCGCATTGAAATAAAGCTGTTGTGAAATCGTCCGGTCCTCACCAGGCATCAGTGTGTGACAACTCGGGAGTGGGAGCTTGTTGGTCTATACATCACAGCCTCTAATCATATTTTATCACAACAGACATTTCAGCACTTTTATGTTCTTCTAACTGAAAGTCCTTCATCTTTTTTCTTTTTTCTAAAAGACCGCAGAGCTATAAGCTGTAAGGTTATTGTGTGCGTTCCAGATGTTATTAATAGTGTGATAAATCATAGAGACTTGACCTGCCCCAGCAATGACAGTATAGTAACACCACAACCATGAGAGAATGAGCAGCCCTCATCTCTATTCCCTTTATTTCTCCCTCAGACCTGTTTGCGGTAACGATTATGGGTTTCTGAATGCTCCTCTGAGGTTCTCAAGATTAAACTTTGGAGCCATCGCTCTGCTCAATGAAGCCATCGCGCCACACTCTCACTCTCTGTTTTCCTTTACAGTCTAACTGGAATGTTTAATTTTGGGTAAACTGTATTATCATGGTGTGTGTTGGCTCATCAGTGTGCCAGCGACAGTGCATTAGACAGACAGGTGCTCTTGTTTTTTCTTAACTTTTCTTGTCTAAATACGTGCGACTTTGAGGATGTCTTTTCAGACTGCACATATGCACGGAGAGCAGCTGTGTGAGAGACGCAGCACCCTTGAGAACATTAATTGTGATGGATAATTTGACGAGGTTGCCACCAGTTATAGCTGCATCATAATTACAGTGAACACCATTCTCTCAGGTGCTCTTGGTATATTCACAAATCTCATTAGCATGTTAAACCCTTGACATTTAGAGTCAGCGTAAAGATGTAGAACTGCAGCTACACCCTCTTGTTAAAACGGAATCAAAGCTGTCTCTGGAAATTTATTTGATTAGCTAAATTCTGATTAAAAATCAGCACTGTTCTTTGCAAAGCTGGTTAGATGTCCTCTTTTAACATTTCAACTTTATGTTTTTCATTAATTCTTTTTTTATATATATCATCAGAAATGTGCAAATGTGAGCGCCTGTGGAAAGCAGAGCGGGTCTTTGCGTTACGGCACATCACTGTGCTTATCAGGTTGCCACGCACAGCCGCTCCCACCAGCGTGCCACCAGACATCCCAGCAAGGCTGTTACCACAGTCTGACCCATGGCAACCACAGCCACGCATTGAGCCATGTTAATGAGCATACCCCCATCCTCAACAACAACCATAACCACGCCCATAATCACATCAGCAGCCAACCAGTATGTAACCAAAAAAAACCCATTGTTGGTAGAAATAGTCAAATCCGTAAGTAGAAAAGGTGCAATATGTAAAGCAACATTTATTAATAAATGCTACAGGATTACTTGAGCGTTTTGACAGGTTCTTCCTGAGAGATGGATGAGAAAATGTTAACCACTCAACACTCACTGCTTTGGAGCTTTCTGGAGCTACTGTAAGCAGTCTCTTAACTTAATGGAAAGATGGGAAACAGTGAAAGCCCTACCATTACTGTGCTCTGAAATAGCAAAATAAGCCCAACCCAAGAAAAATACACTTTAGGATTTGTGTATATATATATATATATATATATATATATATATATATATATATATTAGGGGTGCAACGATATTCGTATCGATATTGAACCGTTCGATACAGTGCTTTCGGTTCGGTACGCATATGTATCGAACAATACAACATTTGTAATTTATTTTATCAATTTTCCTTCTGTCGATGCTGTCTGTGTTGAGCGCTCAGTGAATCTGTGTTCGACTACTCCGCCTAGGCTGCACTGTCGAGCGCAGATCCACTGAGCGCTCAACACAGACAGCATAGTCAGAAGGAGAAGCGCAGGGCAAGCTAGCGAGACAGAAGTTAAGCTCTCCTTACAACAGGCAAATTGAACGTCATTCAGATCTGGCGTTTGGAATTATTTTGGTTTTCATGTGACGTATGACCCTGAAGGTAAGCGAGTCATGGACTAAAGTAAAACAGTATGTTGAATGTGCCATGCAATGCTCAATTACATTGGTGTGAACTAGTGTGTTAGCGCAGTTAGCTCGTTAACGTGTTGGCCGTCTAGCCCCATGCACGGAGTGATCGGCGGTAGCTCGTTAACGGAGATTTGCCGTGTTGTGGCGTTAAGGTCATTTCAACGAGATTAACCTGAAAGCACTAGCGGGAACACAACGAATATGACTGCACATTTACGCCGACATCATCGTAGTGCAAAGACAAGTGGAAGCAGACAAAAAAAAGCAAGCATGCTACTAACTTTAGCCGAGTCATTTAGACAGCTGTTAGCACATGATTCTCCTTATGCTGCTGAGAATATAGCCCAGAAGAAGCGGATAGTATAGCTTTTATTTTGGAAAGAGACATTTCTCTGTAATAAACTCTCTTTTCCAAAGATGAGTGATTCCTCAATCAGATACAGGGCTCGCAATATCGCTAGCCCGACGTCCCGGAGCTAGCGATTTTTTCAGTCGGGCTACCAAAATCTATCTCTGCCCTGCCCGTCGGGCTATTGTAGGAAGGAAAAATATATGTCAATGCTTTTGCATTCTTTCAGAAATGTAGCTGGGTAATTATGTCATTGGCATCGGTGAGCCACTGTCAATATGTGACATATTGAAATCGCGTTTGAATTTGCGCTTGTTTTTTTGCTTTCACTTTGCAATCGTGCGAACTGTGTATAGAGAGCGACAGCACTGATCTGTGAGTGATGATAATTTGTGCACCAATTCCTCTGACATCGTCTTATTAATCGTTAGCTTACTATGCAAACATGACAAGTGAAATCTCCCGCAGCAAGCTTAAACATGTGAGAGGTTGATCGTGCAGAGAATCGCTGAGCTTATGTGAGTGAGTGTGTAAAAGCATTTCAGTTCTGCTGAGCCAAATAAGACAGGTCAGGGTGAAGAAGTGACAGCCAAAGAAAAGCTTACCACAAAACGGAGAAGTTATGACAAATCAGACTATAAGGCAAAAAGAAAGTGCAGCTTTATGGTTTCATGGACAAAAGAATTTCTGTGGCTGCAATATGATGAGCTAAATAACCAGGGCTGCACATAAGTGGTCCGCAGGTGCGCATTCGCTGTCAAAATAAAAAACACGCACAAGGGTTAGGGTTAAATTTAAAAACTGTACTTTTGAGTTAAAATATATATTTATAATTTTAATAAATGACAAATTAAAAAGGCATGAACATTTTTTTTGTATCGAAAAAATATCGAACCGTGACACCAAACTATCGAACCGAACCGTGAATTTTGTGTATCGTTGCACCCCTAATATATATATATATACATACACACACTGTTGGACAGTAAAGAGCCATATTGTACATTCAGAGATACAGTGGTTTGGTACAGTTGCCACTGTACTCTTGATGGGTGTTTTTGTACTTTAGGGAAATCACCCCTGGTGACATTTTTGAAATGTTACAGAAGTAGATATTTCTAGATTTAGACATTTCTGTACCTATGCTTGGAAATGTACTCAGATTTGTAACCTGTCTTGTCCTATTACAAGATCGTATATGATCGTATATGTCATATTTTGACATTTTAAAAAGGTACATAGAGGTCCAATAATTAGCCCTTAGTTATGTTTTAATGTACATTAAACCTGTGAAGACTGACAAAAATACAGCCATAGGGCCAATATCTCAGCTTTTTAAAATCAATAAGCATCAGTGTCCGTCTTAAACACCTATATCGGTTGAGCTCTAGTAAAGACCCAAATTGCCTTTTGCTGTACCCCTGTGCACTCTGATGCTATAAGCTAACTGTTAGCAAGAAGCAAAGTTGTAGTTTTACCAAAGTTTGTGTTTCTTACATATCGCACCTTTAAGTGTATGTACTGCAGTAATAGTTGTGATGTCTAAGAGACTTGACTGACTACAGGAACGTGTACATTAACGTGTGCTCCCTCAGTATATGCTGCAGTCTGTTCCCTTATATTATTTAGTTGATGTTGATGACTCAGTGTACGTAACCTGTGAGGCAGTTGCAGAGAGAGTGCATAATGGTTAGAATAAAGATGATTTGTTTTTTTTTTCTCAATGTGGATGAAAGAGACAAAAAGAGAGGAGAGCTTTGGTTTTTTGTTTTTTTTTTCTTAATATTCTCATTTGTCCATTTAGTAGAGAACCATTTATGGTGCTGCGGGTGATTTGCGTACTAAGAGCTTTTCTGCTCCTTTGAGACCTTTGCAAACTCTCTCATTCTCTCTTTCAGTTTTTCATTTCCGCCCTTTTCCTCTTCTCCTTGCCTCTTTGGCATGCCCAAACTGTCTGAAATCTGTAGTTTATTATCCAAACAAAGGCTTTTGTAAGTGAATCCCGCTGAGGACGGGACGAGGCTCTATAGTGAGAAATGGGAGGATCGCATCTGCATAGCAATAGGCTTCATTTTTACTAAAATTCAGAAAAACTTGAGTGGTGGCCATTCTGGAAAGAGAGCTTCTTCATTCAACTCACCAGCCTCTGGGTTTCTTTACCCCAAGGAGCAGTGCCGCCCTGCATCGCTCGAGTGAAGTACGAGATATCAAAGCAACTAAACATCAGATTTGGTTGTGTCCGAAGTACTTTATCTACATAAAATCTGAATATTGAGTACAGGTTAAAAGCAGTGTTGTGTGTAAGTTTGTGTTTTCTTCGCTCCTGTCAATGGATTGCATTCTAACATTATATATATTTTTTCTCATCCTTGCTAGGAAGCTGCAAAGTTTTGCTTCAGCTGGAACAGCAGATAATAGTTTAGCTGCTGTGTAAATTTCTGTCCCTGTTTCCATTCAGATGATAGCGAGGTGACTGATGAGGCATACAGAAGCATTACGTACCTCACAGCCTTCTGCTCGTCTCTCTCAAAGTCTGTTTTGGATATGCTGCTGTGAACTGATAAACATCACGAAAAAAGCAGCGGTTGTGTAGGCCTTAGACAAAATGTAGCTTTTTCCTCTGTTCTTTTTTTGGTTAGAAAAGGCGTTGGGATGAGTTCATTGCAAAGAAGGAAAAACGGAACATTTTCAGTGCATCTTTTTTGTTTTGTTTTGTTCTGTTTATGGAGAGGATTACTAATTGACTCATATAAAGTGGCAGATTGGGATCAGGTCCTTTTCTATAGAGTTAAATCAGAGCATGAGAGTCATTGGATACATCATATCCATTTGAGATCCAGTCGCTCGCTCGGACTCGTGTGCTTCCTGTTGCTCTGAATGCACAAATTAATTGTGCCTCCTCTCTCCCCCGCCGCCTACCCCGCCTTCTACGTCAGACGGATTTTGAGAAGGACGTTGACTTGGCTTGTCAAACAGGTGAGCTCTCCCTTCTACCTGATTTCGCTTTCCCTCCTTCTCCTTTTGTCTCCATTCTCTTCGCTGTTCCTTTGTCCCACACAGGATTAGCATTGCAAGCTGTTTCATTCTTAGCTTGCTGCCGCATGTGTTGATGAAATGACAGGAGATGATGCGCTACATCTCGGCGCAGCAAATTATGCCTTATCAATCACACTGATTCTGCCCAATAAGTGCTCAGCGAGCATATGTTTGGATGAGACTGTGCTTAATTGTGCATGATAATAACACTCCTCAATGTGTTCAGACCTGTTTCACTCGTTAGTCGACAATGCTCCTGTGTGGGTGTTTGGATGTGTTACAGATGTACCACAGTATAAGTGTGTGTTGTGCTTTGAAATATTAACAAAGAGTCACTCCACCCTCCCACCCCTCCACTCCCTCCCAAAACCCTTGCAGAGAGAGGACACCCATGTAAGTTTTGCACCTTACTGACCTAATAAATACTGCCTGATGTGTCCGTAAACTCTAAGAGCTCCTATAGACGAATCCAGCTGAAAGCCATATTCGTTTACTCCATCTATTGAACAGTTTTGGGGTCTGATTGTGTCTTTGCTGATGATGGCACCACCCTACATACTGTATCTATTTCTAGTGGGTGCCTTCCTATATTTTCTAGCCAAACTTTAAACCTGTACAAATAGCTCATCTTTCTTATCTTTCTGACATTCAGTACTCGCGTAGTAAGACGTTCCCCAGTTTAAAAGTAGACCATTCAATTCTGACTTGACGTATGTGTCAGCAAAGGCCTTCTGAAAGTTTCACTCTAAGCAGCTTAGAGTTTCGAGGCCAAACATGATGAGCACGGGCGAGATCTAACCAAGAAACCGATGGATGCTACACACTGAAACACAAGAGAACTGCCATTGCATTGTAAATCATATGCCGCTTTATCATTTTTATGAACTTCATGTATTGAATAATACTTGAAACTAGTGACTGAACTTCTTGGCCCTGGGCCCTGTGCTTCGTACGTCGCTTACTACATCCAAGATCAAATGAAACATCCAAGACCAAACCATCGCGCTAACCGTGAGCTCGCTAATCCGGTTCCCCGAACACACCTGCTGTTGACGATTAGTACAGCTGGACGCAGTAATGTGACATCACTGGGTGTCGTAAAAGGGGCTACGCATCGATAGTGGAAACATTGATCGGCAACCCTCTGATTGGTCGGCGAAAATGTCGACGGAGCGCGCTCGGCTCGGTATTTTTCGGCAGCAGAGCAAGAACTCTTGAGTGAGGGATTTCAGGAGTTTCAGAGTTTAATCAGAACGCAAGGGAACACTGCAAAGGCTGCAAAAGCAAGGAGCGAGGGCTGGCAGAAAGTTGCTGACAAATTAAACTCGTAAGTAATTTAATAATAACAATAATAATGGAGTGGGTTTATATAGCGCTTTTCAAGGCACCCAAAGTGCTTTACAATGCCACTATTCAGTCACTCTCACATTCACACACTGGTGGAGGCAGCTACAGTTGTAGCCACAGCTGCCCTGGGGCAGACTGACAGAAGCCAGGCTGCCATATCGCGCCATCGGCCCCTCTGGCCAACACCAGTAGGCGGTAGGGTAGATTTATCATATCACACTATATTATCCAATATTATATTACATTATATTATATTATAATATGTTATATTATATCCCCTTTCACATTAGAGCCACAACAGGACCCACTAGAACATGGGAACAGGTAAAAGTGAAATATAAGAATATTCTACAGAATGGTAATATTTATCACTTATATTGCTTTTCGTCTCTTGGAAAGAGACCCTGAAATAATCTGTTTGTTTATAACAGCAACCAAGAAAAGGGCAGAGCAAAAAAAAGACAGGTGGTGGTCCTGCACCCCCTCGTCAACAAGTTGGTTAAGTAAATAATATCCTCACGGGAAAATCGATATCTCTCTATGAGCACACTGTCGCGCTGAGCTAAAGGATCCTGTCTGTCCCGCAATATACGCTGAATTCTGAGGACTCTCCTTATCAATCTTGCACCTTCCGCAATGGGTGGCTCGCGTATACGGACAGGATATGACTGCGACAGGCTTCCCAAATCCACCTTCGCTTTTATAGCCGTGGTCTCTCATCTTGATTACACAAAGTAATTTGCAATTACTACTCTGAAATATGAATTACATCTGTAATAATCACATACATGTAATAGAATGTTAATAGTACATTTCCCTTTTTAAGGAAATGACCTGTATCTATCTGTGTGAAATCAATAAATGGATCAAGTGCTGCATTGTCTTTAGTTACATTGATGTTATTTATTTATGGTGAAACAGTGGTGGAATATCGCTGTTGCTTTCGTATGAATGACGCGGGCATACCTGCGTGGCCGCGATCTAATCCTGTTTACATAAAGTAAACCTGCTCCCCAGCAGGTTTACGCTTACGGCTCTGTTGCTATGACAGCAAGTCCCGGATGGGCTTCGGGGAACCGAACGATCCAGGATCACGCGAAATCGTCAACAATCTCATCCAGCTAACTCACTTAGCGCGGTACGAAGAACAGGCCCCTGAACTTGTAGAATGTAGCTTCCACGTCTCAAAAATCAAGTCAGCAAAGGTTGACATTAAACCTGCCTTTCCTATCGCTATTGTCCCATAGACTTCCATAAAACTAGCTCCTGGCTTTGTGACCGTTTTTATGACAACTTTATGGGCTAAATTGGTAGGTTAAGTTGTAAAATTATACATTATTATGAGTTACAAAATTAAAATCATCACCATTCAAGTGAAAAAAGAGAAGTACTGACTATATCCTCATCACCAGTCACATCTTTTTGGCCAGCGAGCATGCTGCTTTCCTCGGTTTCACGGTCAGATCAACCCCTCGGTTGTTACATCTGGTTTTCATAACAACAAGAAAGCGCTGGTTGAAAGCGCCTACTTAAAGCTTCACCAGTAGGTAACGTCATTACATCGATCTCAGGCTTTACCTGGAATCTTTCTGCTAGGTTTAAACCAGTTAATCTGTTGTATATAACACGTATTCCACACACAAGACATTTGTGTTCTTTTTTTCCCCCTAAGGCTATGTAGTAATTAATTTCTGATCCTCTGGTCCTTTGAGACTAACTTCCACATTCATAGCGACTACTTTCACTGCCCCCCTGACAGTGATTAATTTAAATATCCTTGCTTTCATTGTCAGTGTAAATGTCTTCACTTCCACTCTGCATCAGCAAAAAAACAGCACCGGTACTTTAGAACACAACACACACAAAAACAACACTGGATTCGTCTATAGGTCTTTCTCTGAGCCATCCACTGTTTGTTGCAGACGTGATGGGAGCAGATTGGTCAGATTTCTCCAAAACCTGTTCCAATCCAACCTGTCAGTTTGCACCAACGGGATGATGGAACAGAGGAAATGACAGTTGTAGTAAGCCAGTGTGCTTTTGCTGCATTCACCCTCAGCAGGATCCGGCTTCAATTTTTGATCAAATGTCTAGCCTGACATTCTGTTAAATCAATACAGCTTGTATGAAAACAGTCTGAGCTCCTACTTTGGTCTAAAAATTGGGATTTGGGGCCATGTAAATATCTACTCCTCTGATGGTGACAGAATGAGCATGATATCTGGCATGAATTTCCAGATGGTTTGATATATGTGTGTGTGTGTGATTGATGATAGCTGTGACAGAAGATTGTCTTTCATAAGCATGTCCGGATTAGTTATGCAGTAACTCTTCTAGAAGTGTGGAGTGTCTGAGCTTCTCTTATGATTAATGAGCATGAAAACTAATTCACAGCCACTGCAAGCAGGTTTTGTGTTGTGCTATTAACAGTATTGTGAAACACACGCATACGTTAATGCTCAAAACACTTCCTCTAGTGCATATAGATGTACGTCAGTATGTGAAAGCAGGCAAGAGAAAAGCACTGGGTTTTACATAGCATTTTTCACCAAGGACATTACTCTGAGATTTAAGGTCACAGTGTCAGAAACAAAAAGTCAGTCACTGTATACCAAGCACAACATGAGAAAATCACATTTTTCTTTAGAGATGCATTGTATCTTGAGGCTGTTTTATAGCTGCAAGTATATTTCAGTATCAGTTTAATTTAATTTATGCTGTCTGTCTCTGCGTTGCACACCTCTTGTCAGTTGTGTTCTCTTTGGAATTAAATATATTTATTCTCTTCCGTTCAACATCTATTCCTCAACCCAATTGCCCCCCCCCCCCCCCCCCCCCCGCCCACCTTCTCTATTCACACCCGCCTGTAAACTTTTCACCTTCACTATATTTCTCCTTTCACCAACTATCCAAATTCCTTCTCGCGTATCTCTTGCCTATCTTCCATTCTCTTTGCTGTCTCTTTCCAAATCCTTATGCCTCCCTCGTCTCACTGCAGTCATTTTCAAAGAGGTGAACACCTGTAACCCAGCCACTATCACTGGGACCCTTTCCCGCATCTCCCTGGATGATGAGGACGATCCTAAGCTGGCAGCCCATCAGGAGGGCGGAGTAGGGGTCAACTTCAGCACTCTCCCAGGGAACATCCCCCCTCCTAACCTTATTGTACAGGTACACAATTAAAGTTTCTAAACTTCCAAACAGATTAGCTCATTCATTTTTCAACTTCCTGCTGGACATTATATTAACATAAAATTTTGAACACAATTTTGAAGTTGAACACGACAAAAAGAGATGGAATGTGTCTCATCGTATGAAGTTAAGTGGGATTGCTAAAGAAATAAAAAAGAATATAGTTTATCGAAAAAAATTCTGCTTGCAAAAAAACAATTTTATTGGGGTTTTTTGTTTGTTTTTTTTATCTGCAAGGTTCCACCTCTGGGAGGCCTCAATGAGCTGAGTGAGACCCCCCTAAAGAAGGAAGTGAATGTGGACCAGCAGAGACAACAGGGACAGCAACGCGGCGGCGCTCCGATCTACCTGTGCACCGAGAGTGGCCTGGGCTGGGCTCGACCTCCGGCTTCATCCAACACCTCCCAGGACGGAAGTGCTGGAAGCGGAGGGGGTGGGGGAGACGGAGGAGAGGGGGGTGGTGGAGGAGAGGGGGACTACATGGTCTTACCTCGCAGGACAGTCACTTTCAAACCTGCAACACCCTCCTCCCAAGGAGGAGGCCTGGGACTGGGGGGTGAGGACAAGCCTCTCAACATTGCAGTGGAGGATCCTCCCTTCCCGCCACCTCCCTCTCCTCTGACCCTTCACCCGGCAGAGAGTGAGGCCTATCCGGCAGATTTTGTGCCATCCAGTGTGGGTGACATGAACATCACCATGAACCTCAACCGCTCCTTTGGGACGATCAAAACATTGCCCCATGGGCAGGGCCACTTGATGCCTCAGGGTGGTCTTGTGCACTCCCATGGAGGACATATGCATTCCCATGGGAATTCTTTGCAGCTAAAGCCGGGCCAGAGACCTTCAGTCAGACAGATTCTGACAGGGGGAACAACAGTGGAGAGAACCAGGACCCTGCCACGCAACCTGGGCAGCACCAATGCCAACACCAGCCTCTCAGCAGGATCCCTGGAGGTGGGTGATAGGTTGAGGACAAAGGGAATAAAGGCAACGCTGGTTGAGTTTTTTTCCACTGTCTCCCTGAATTTTACAGTGATAGCTATTCAGGTTGTGATAATGTAAGTAAAGTTATAAGTGGGTTGATAAAGAGGAGTGGAAGGATTCACAGTCATTAATGCCTGTGGAATCATTTTTTTTTTAAAAAGAAAAATTCAGATCCACTCATTGCATCGACCGTCCTCTCAAAACAAGTTCATTTACACCAGGAAAAGTAAGACATCTTGATCTATCTGACATTTCACTTAACTTTAGGAACAACTAGATGGTCTTCATTTCTAAACTAACTGTTATCATCAATCTATCAATACCAAACACGTGTAAAGAAGAAAAATGTCTATTCACATGCCTCATAGTTCCGTAAGTGCGGCCTTCAAACGTGTTAGTTCAAATTTCGTGAGTTTCTAATACATGCTGTCTATCTTCTAGAGTAACAGTACACTGTGATAATAACACAGTTGTGTGCCTAAGTATAAGTCTGCTATAACAGCTGCTATTTTCAGATGAGTAGTATTTATAGCTGCTCTTTGAGAGGATGACCATTGAAATAAGTTATTCTCATAATGACAGACAGCTTCATAGTTTAGTGTCTCTGTATGAGTGATTTTAATATGTGTGTGATACCCCCCTCCACTTCCTAATGGTACAGGGCTTTGCAGCAGATGGACCAAGACTGACAGGATCAAAGTAAAAAAAATTCCCTGGTGAATGTCTTTCAGCCCACCTTAATTTTTGCAAACACTCACTGACATACTTTACATAGTCACATGCACAAATACACACTTTAGATCTTCCCTTAATGGCATCTTGCTGACTGCTGAAGGTTGATTAAAGACATTGGATGCAACATTTTCACTCTAAAAGTAAAAATACTTCACTCGGGGCAAAGGACTTTAAGGACGAGTCATTAAGACTCATAAAAAATCACTGTCAGATGAGTAACGAGTCCACTCATGAATATGGAAAAAAGAAGAAAAAAAAAACTGAAGAGAAACCGGATGTAATTTACTGCTACAATTTCACCCTGTTAGGATATGTTTGATTCGGAGATGGATGTCAGAGAGTGCCTCTGAGGATTAAATCCGTGTTTTACTTTCCAATTGCAACAGGAAGACGTGTCGTGGAAAGATTGTGAAAAAGTACTTAGGGTGTCAAATGTACTGTTGATTCAGAAGCTTGTATGTTTAAACTCCAAGTGATGTATATCAGAGTGTGAAAATGACTCACTAAGCATACTATCCAATAATCGTGCTATCGAAACCAGCAAGTTCAAACGAACAACACCGCAGCACCACCGTGCCATCTGAACAGCAAAGTGTAGAAGGACAGAATCCCATATGATTTTTGTATGAGTGAGTTAGCTATTGCTTTCTGTGTGTTTCCATCAAAACATGCAATATACTGCACACGTATATGCATGTTGCATGCCTGCCATATTGCAAAGCTAATTCAATCATGGAATATCTCTGTTTAAGGTAAGGATTCCGCGATAATAAAAGAGGGAATGGTTGAATTCTCAAAGGCAATAGGACATCCCGGGAGAAACTTGCCTCTCTATCTGTTTGCATTTCTCTCCGTTTTAAAAACCTTGGCCGCCGTAGCATCAGATCAGCAACTCTGCCCTATCAAAGAATGAATACTGCTTTTAACTAACTGTAGAGAGCAGCTCCTCTCCCTGCCAAATGCAAATCTGGCAGACAGTGAGAGCCAGAGAGGAAGTCAGAGATGGAATGTAATTCAGTGCAATGTCGGGGCCAGATGAGTTGGAAATGTCTGCAGCTGTTAAATTGGCGGCTTGTGTGCCACTCACTATAGCTAAAGAAGCACTTAAGATGAGAGCGGTGGGGTCCAAACAAGATTAGAGGATGAAACACATCCCTCACATGTTTGTGGCAGCTTTTTTAATCTGGATGTCTTCAACAAATTCTCCAAAAATAGCAGAGAAGACGATTTACACCAAGGCTGTAGCGATTGTATTTGAGGGTATGTGAGCCAAGAAATTATATTTCATTGTAATTCTGGGTTATTCCACTCCACTAATCTCATTACGTTGAAATAGGCTGAACAATTTGCCTTTTTTTCCCATGACATTTGTAAATAAATGTCTGTATCATGTTGGGCAGCCGGTGAATATTAGCCGTCCTTTTGTTACTGAACAATGGCACTGAAAGATCCACAAAGACACTGAGATCAAGAGAATTCTGTGGTGGTCGAGGGGTGGTCAAGGGGTGGTCATTGATGCTTTCTTCTCTCCCCCTGCCCCCCTCCTCTTCCAGAGGAAAAGAGTACGGTACTCTGAACTGGACTTCGAGGTAAGATCTCGGACCTCATCCCCCCTGTCATCAGCCTGTCTCTGCTTTCTTGTGCTTCTGCCAGGACTTGAGTAACGCCTAGAGGAGTAAAAAAAAACAACGCATTGCTAAACCCCTTCCCTTGCTCCTGTGTCTCCCTTGCTCTCAGATCAGTGACCTGTTTCAGACTTATCTTAAATAGTATGCTGTTTCTCCAACATTGGCCAGTCAAGCTGTCCCTACCTACAGTCTGTCTTTATGAACAAGCGGATGTGTTATTTGAATCTGGAAACCAAACCTTCCAAACGACATGCACAGTTAAATCCAATGAGTTTGTCATGTCTTTTTTTGGGGTCCTGGTTGAAGAAACAGCAAAAGTAAAATGCTTCTTGTGTCTGGATAAAAACTAGTAATTCCGTCCTGGGTTGACACGTACCGTATGTGGCCGCAGTTGGTTTGCTGGTTATATCTGTTGGAACGAGATGGTTTGGCAGTGTCTGTGAGTATGTTTGTGTTAAAAATGACTCGAGTGTCCCGTGAATCGCCAGTCTCTATGCAATAAAATACAAGCCATCTCGTAACACTGCTGCCCTCCCTGTGAACTCCTTTGAGTATTGGCCAATGCAGAGACTGGACATTCACCTCCCGCCATGGACACATAACATTTAAACGTAAAGGGTATGAGTGAGGACAAGCTACTAACACTGATTACAGCTGATCATTTTACTTATCTGGCCTATTTATCTGGAGTCATCTGTGGCTTCTGCATGAACAAGGAAACTGGCTCTCCTTGAAAGCAACCCTTTTCACACCAACTGACTATTGATTTTTGAGAAAGAGACATAGAAGAACCTCTAAAACAGCAAAGTGTACACTTCTATGAGTTAATGAAAGGTAAATCCATTTTCAACCATGCTTTTTTTTTCTCCATTGATAGAGTTGGCTCATCCCTTTAGACTGTCAAAAGCGAACTTCTTTTTTACGAATATACTGAATACTTAAACAAATTAGAAATCTAATTATGTGTTTCAGGAAAAGTAATACCTTATACTCTTAAGTTTATACTCTTTAGTATTTGACTTCAAGCTGGATATCTTGAAAGAAAGAGCATTCAATAAGAAAACATTGCGATCAATTTGGTATATCCCCTCTTTTATTTCGGACACTATAAAGTGGTGGGACCAGTTGCTCCAACTGGTATTTACTAAGCCTGGTCTTTAGTGCTAAGTTGGCTCCAGTCTTTAGAATGGACTTGGAAAAGTCGTGTGAAGGCAGGGGCTACTGTCTAGCAGGTACCAACTGTAACTGTACCAGTATAATGCAGATTTTGAATAAACCCTGGTCCTAACTAAGCCTAAATGTATGTATAGTCATAGCAAGATGGTAGCTTATCTTGCAGAATGACAAACTGGCCTAGCTGGACGAGCCTAGGTCCATTGAAGAACTTAGCTTAAAATTGCCCTTAAGCTCTGTTTGTGCAACCTTACTTCCAACCTTTTCTATAATGCACCGGTGTTGATTGTTCTTTATTTTGTATGTTACATTTGAGATTCTTGAAAACCTAAAACTGTAGTCAGTCAAGGAGATAGTAGCACCTTCTAACTGAGCAGAGATGAGAGTACCCACTCTGAAGTAATTGGAGCCAGTGCTAAGCGCCAACTGGCCAGTAAGTGTGCGGGTGTGAGTGCTGGCATCCTGCCCCTGTGTCACTTTCAACCTCACAAGCTGCTTTGACGATTAGCTACCGCCGAGCAGCTCCAGCACTGCCCATTAGCACGGAGAGACAGCAGTGGCACTGACAAATGCAGTTCGCTGTCAGAGAATTACAGATCCGGGTTTAACTCCCTTCGGGACAGCCACATTCGGAACACAGGGATGGCAGTTTTTTGACAAATATAATTTCAGTGAGGGTAAGAGTTAAATTCTAGCCCATCTGTTAGATTTTTAATGAGTTTGACAAAAAAGAAATCCTGATTTAACAGGATCACCAGTTAGCAAGAACCAGGCTGTGACAATGGCATTTTTGTCACTCATTTTCACCAGATATTCATGTAAAGGACTCGCTTCTGCAGCACTCACAGTTGCCAAATTCTTAAAGACAGAGGAAGTGGATAATGGATGAGCATGAGCCAGCAATCGATCGACAGTGTCTCGCTCTAACCCCCTTCTCATGGCTGGCATCACTGCAGTCCCTCAGCATTTTACCCATTTTCATTCCCCCTGCCTGTCCCTACACGGCTCTCCCTCCCTTCATTCTTTTTTTTTTTGTTTTTGGTTTGTTTCTATTTGCTTCATTTCTGCTGTCCCTTCCTTTCTTCCCTTCCAGAAAGTGATGCACACTCGCAAAAGACATTCTGAGCTGTACCATGAGCTCAACCACTCGTCCAAGTTCCACACCATAGACAGGTATAGCAGGGACCCAGCCATGTCCACATTCAAGGTAAGATCATTGCCCCGAGGCAGGATGGGAACCCACTGCACCCGTGCACCTCCACCTCCTATCCTATACAATACTTAAACCCCCAACGCCCCACACCCCCCATTCCGTGCCATTTCTGGGACGCAATAACTAGCTTCAAAGGAAGTGGTCAACAATGACTAAATATTATCAGCGCTGTGGTGGCGACATTGTATTTATTCGTAAATGCAGCTTTCAGCCAATTATAGGCATAAAAATTCCGAGCAAAGCTCCCACTCATTTACAAACATGAGGTAGATTTGAAAGCAGCTGTATTCATTATGGTTTCCTTTTTTCATGGCAAATTGCTGTCTTAGAAATGTGAAAACATTGTTTGCGCTAACAAGGAAATCTAAATGCAATGTGAATACTGTATACAGTGTTTTCATTGCCGCTTGATTAATTCATTGTTACACTTATTATCACAGTCCCGAAGAACTGAGCATTAACTGCCTTATAAATATTTCTTTAGAGGCACATTCTGTTCCATCTTTCATACTGTAAATTACTTTTGTACCTGATGTAATTGGCCTGAACCTCATTTATTTTCACTTGTGCTCGGTGCCTTATTAAGAGCCTATCAAATGAGTTGATCGCATGAGCTTTTAGCAGAGGGGTAATCAATTAATTACAGGAAAGGGAAAATAAAAGACAAAGAAACAACAACAGCATCTGTCCATACGCACAAATGGTTTCGTCTGTGCTTGTGTCGAACCGGCTAATGTGTCCGTTTAATTTTCTTTGTGCTGTATGGAAATGTTCTTTTAAGTGTGTGTCTATGTGTGTGTGTGCCTGCACAGGCCACGAGGTATGTGTCCATGGGGGGTGCCTGGGTGGGCACCTATGCACATGAGACAAAGACGCCTCCGTGAATCATTAATACATCATTAGCAGCAGACGAAAGAGTCCCCCGCTTGCTCCGCGCTGACCTTCAGAGGGCTACTTTCATTAAGATTTAAACACACGCGTACACGCCTGCATTCCACTCATCTGCTGCGCTTTAGTGCGTGGAGCCATGATGAGTTAGCCAACCTTGATAGGTGTACTTTCCCCTGGCATCGATGGTATGCTGGTTTCACATCTAATTTACACCGCCAGAGGAGGAACAGAGGCTAGTCTTACATCTCTCATATTCCCCATGCTGTGAAGACACACACACACACACAGAGGGAAACATGTTGCAGTTTCCCATTGCCAGAGCAGCGGCCTTTTACTTCACTCCTCATTTGCTCTGCGTCTTGATCAAGATTTTCAGAAGCGCTGGCTGACTCCACGTTCGCGCATGCCAAGCAACTACTTTATGGAGGAGAAGAAAAATGGCAGGCGCTCGCAAAAGAGCAAGCCATATATTAGAAGTCTGCGGCTCTTAACAACAGTTGCGCCGTAGCATGCTAATGTGCTTCAGAGGGAGCTCAGGTGTGCTTTGAGATTATGCCCGGAACGTTAAAAGAAGCGAGAGAGCAGCCACGAGTAATAGACGGCCCGTGTTTAAAATAATTAAGTCAAATCGGCGCGCGTATTTCCTCCTGGTTAATGACGTCACGCGAGTTATGATGTGAAAGGACAGCACCGGTACAGCTCAATCCTCCAATTCCATTATGTTAAAAGTAAGTAGGCCGTTCACTTAACTGCGAATAATTACACGGATAATGCTATCAGCGTCAGGTCTTTGACAGGCCCCAGCTTGAATTCGGCTCTGCTATTGTCAACATCTCACTTTGAGAGTCACCCCCAGACACGGACATGCTGACTATACAGTAATTATGGAGATGAGAGGGGTTTGTGCTAGTCTGTGCGAGCGGATGTGCACGTTCATACACTCACGTATCAGAGAGCCTACGTGTGTGGCAGCATGCCTCTCTGTGTGTGGATGTGGCCATAACTTGTTTCTGTGTGTGTGTGTGTCCACTTGTTCCTTCTTGTTTGTGTGTTTATCCGTTTTATGTTTTGAGATCACTGTGATGCACTGCCTGTGTTTGGAGCACATAAACTGTGTTTAGGAGACAATTACTGCATGAGTAATGATATAATCGTTTCATAATTACTTTAATAACCTCCCTTCTACAGCGTGTGACAGAGTGACAGTGATTTTCACATATCCTACATGAGTGATTTAATTGCAAACAAAATGGCATTTCGCGAGGGTATCTCCTCACGGGTGGACACCCAAAGTACCGTGGAAGTTGAAATTCACCTTTAACTTCATATGGCCAATTGACTTTGTCACTTAAGGACAGGCTCTATTGAGTGTCTCACCTTTTTAATGATGAAGGAGGTCGGCCAGTTCATCGCAACCCCTCGGTCCAGTTGCCTACATAATGTTATCATAAAACAGTGCTTTAAACAGAACCCTAAATACCCCTGTTGCCCTTCTAACTACCATGGCTGGTGTTCGCCCACAACAGGTCCCCCCTCCCCCTCCACCGAGGCACAACACTGAGCCATCTCTAGTTCGCAGAGCATCCCTGGTTTACAAAGAAAGTCAAAGTAAGACGTGCTAAAACAACATAAACCTTGTGGTGTAAAGCCCCTCTAATGCTGCTAAAGTAGGCAATGTACCTACATGCTACAGTTTGTACCTCATAGTTTGCCACCTTTTGTCCTGAAGCTGTGTTTTCATACAGTCATTTGTGCATTTCACATTGAAGCGTCTGCTGGTTGAATTCCTCCCCCCAGAATAATTGCTCAATTGCAGTTTATCAGCTGTGACTGGGTTAGTCAGGCTTTGGATTTCTTTACATGTTGATAAGTAGTGCGAATGGATGACCTTCCATTTGTCCGCTGTATTACAGAAGATAGCTTGGTATATACTGTATCTGAGCATTGCCTAAAACAATAAAAAGAAACACTGAACAAGCTGTCCTTGAAGGCGTAAGAGTTCAGGTTTATGAACCAGGTTTATGAACCTGAACTCTGTTGGAGTATGTCATAGTAATAAAGCGTTGCACCTGCAGAAGCATTAAAAATAAAATGTAACAAATTACACATTCATTATTATCATGGTGAGAATAGTAGGAATACCTGTATTACAATGATGCTAAAGATTTTACACACCCAGCCTTTTTCTGGGACATGTAGCTTGTAGGTTTTCATAAAGTGCACATTCAGTGCCCATAAATATTCTCCTTTTAAAACCTGAAATGTTCCAACCCAAGACAGGAGTTTAAAAGAGCTAACGAAGTTGGCAAGTTAATTATCTAGTTTAATTTAGATAGTAAATGTGAAGGTTACTTGACTAGTTTAAACAGCTAATTACAAATTAATCTTAAAAACTTGACAGCTGAGAGCAGGAATGAAATGCATACTTTTGTGCAAATCTTTTGTACCACTTTTTGAGAAAATACAAGAATGTTAACAGCAGATCTGTTAGCATTAAAGGAGGAATTAAACTTAGCAACCATGGTACTAGCTGCAGGTCTGCAAGAATTTATCATGTGTAATTACAGTAAAACAAACGGTGTCAAACTATACTACCTGTAGCTGCTCATTTTCCACCTGTCGGTGCTTCCTCATTGTGAAGTATCTGTATTTGATGAACCTTAATATTATGCTGAACCCCCCTTCCCAGTGGTATGGTGTGGTGTAACAGTTCTGTGCATCGTCGCGTACACCCTCATGCCTCAGCGTTCAGATAATGAATGCTAATTCCTCCTCCTTCATTAAGCCCTTTGCAGTTTCATATTGAAAATCTGGAGCGACTTTATCTGGACGGATGTCCAGGACTTGTATAGTGGTGTGATACAGGACTGGATGTTCATGAGTGAACTTTTTTTCTTAATATCCTGATTTTGTAATGTTTTTATGTTGTGAAAAAAAGGTGCGTCCATTGTGTCCATTTTCAGTGCCTGAGTTAAATCTTACGATCTAAACACCATAACCACATAATAAACCAGTCTGTAAAGACAACAGCCCATCCAAAATGATTTATAACCACCTCATAAACCATGATATTATGTTCATAAACTCATGCACTAAAAAGGACTAAACGCTATGCACTTTTATGTGTGCTGATGAAACACTGAAAAATATTGCAAAAGGGGTCAGAAGAGACCTGATTCATTTTGCTCTCTTCAGGTAGGAGCTCTGTGTTGGCTGTGTTGGGGAGATGAGTGGATATCAGAAACACAAAGAGACACGGACACATTTCTTTTTTGCTTTCACATCTTATCCAATTTTCCATGTAAGTGCAGTGGGCTTACAGTGGTCTTAGGCATTACATGTACCCTCACAGATAGAATCAACACACTTCAAACTCCTGATTTTGCTTTTCTTGTCTCTCCTTTTTCTTCCAATCTCATACAGCCATATTCTTGTTAAATCTGTGCTACCTGGTATCTGGTAATCCTTATATTTACCAGATGTCTGTCCAGAGGCTGAATAAGCATTCTACTTAATAGACTGAAAAGGATAGGAAATATGTGACTGGAAAGAAGTAGGAGCCAGACAGACAACTGCAAGAGTCCCCATTAACCTCCATGCTGAAGATCACCTTGTCTATCCGTTCTGAAGCTAGCAGACATACTCCCGCAGTCTGAAAATAAATTTAAATTTGGCTCTGTGTTGCATATACTATTGAAAAACTCATCAGAAACACTCCTAATGTCTTTTTCAGCCTAACACAAGCATATGCACTATATTGCCAAAAGTATTCACTCAACCATCCAAATTATTGAATATAAGTGTTCCAATCACTTCCATGGCCACAGTGTAAAGTCAAGCACCTAAGCATACAGGCTGCTTCTACAAGCATTTGTGAAAAAATTGGTTACTCTAAGGCAAGGGTCTCGAACTCCAGGCCTTGAGGGCCGGTGTCCTGCAGGTTTTAGATCTCACCCTGGGTAAACACACCTGAATCAAATGATTAGTTCATTACCAGGCCTTCTGTAGAACTTCAAGACATGTTGAGGAGGTAACTTAGCCATTTAAATCTGCTGTGTTGGATCAAGGACACATCTAACACCTGCAGGACACCGGCCATCAAGGCCTGGAGTTCGAGACCCCTGCTCTAAGGAAATGGAAATGATTAGCAACTCATCTAAGAAGTGGTAGGCCAGGTTAAATCACAGAGCCAGGTGAGTGGATGCAGAGTCAGAGAGCTTCATGGAATAGGTTTCCATGGCCAAGCAGCTGCATCCAAGCCTTGCATCAACAAGCGCAGTCCAAAGCATCAGAAAGCACATAGGATGGCACCACAGGACTCTAGAGCAGTGAAAAAATATTCTATGGAGTTGCGAATCATGCTCTATCTGATAATCCAATGGACAGGTCTGGGTTTGGTGGATGTCAGGAGAACGGTACTTGTCTGACTGCTCTGTGCCAAGTGTAAAGTTTGGTGGAAGGGGTGTTTGGTATGGTGTGGGGTTGTTTTTCAGGAGTTGGGCTTCAGTCCCAGTGAAAAGGAACTCTTAAAGGTTCAGCATACCAAGACATTTTGGGCAATCTCGTGCTCCCAACTTTGTGGGAACAGTTTGGGAATAGCCTCTTTGTGTTCCAAAATGACTGCATACGAGAGCACAAAGGTCTATAAAGACATGGATAAGCGAGTTTGGTGTAGAAGAACTTGACTGGCCCTCAGAGAGTCGTGACCTAAACCCGATAGAAAACCTTTGGGATTAATTAGAGTGGAGACTGGAGGCCAGGACTTCTCTCTAACATTTGTGTCAAAAATTCCCAGAAAAAATGCCTAAACCTTGAAGAAAGCCTTCCTAGAATAGTTGAAGCTATTCTGAGCTGATATCATATTAAACCCAATGGATTAAGAATTGTATGCCACTCAAATTTGTATGTATATAAAGGCCGACGAGTGAATACTAAGGGCAGTATATTGTATTCCTCTTACTTCTTTGATGCGTTGTTTAATGCAGACACATAGCAACTGCGAACGGGGTTTGAGAGTTGTACAAGTTAGTCTTAAATTGTTAGCTGTTATTTTGCTTTGTTGACCCAAGAACAGCAGTTACTGACCAGGAATCAAGTGGTTATTCTGTACAGTTACAAAGTCATCTGCCCACATATGAGAATGATATCTGCAGTGATAACACTTGTGTTACACTCTGCTGAAGTGGACAGAAAGTGGGCCTTCACATTAATGCTAATGATGAAAACAAATTCAAATCCTACTCTGTTTTAAGTACAGTAGATGCTCTGACTGGGGCCATATGGCTAGCAGATGGATGGAGTGTAGTTTCATTGTGCATTCCACAAACGAGGCAGGATACAAATGGAGTCAGTGGGGTTACTAAAAGACAGAGAGCGTGTAACACAGTATGTATTAGCATTAGTGTCTACACTAATGTTTAGATTTAGAACAGCTTCTTGGCCTCTGTCACTGTGGAGTTAGCCTGTCATTTTCTATCCATTCCACAGAGTTCAGAAGGTCATAACACAAATTTGCATGCAGTGCCCAATGATGCAGTGTTGTGCCTCGCTGTGTGTGGGATGGACGGTGGGTGTGTGAGTGTGAGAAAGAGCGCTTCCACTGCATAATGACTTGGCTGATGTATTTTTTAGCTCTCAGATGGGTTATATTTCCATCCCATCGTCTGCTGTGTTCTTGATTAAATGAAGCGTGGATTGGCTTCCCTCTCCTGATAGACAGCGAGGACTTACGCAGAACGCAGCGGGAAGGAAAAAGGAGAAGCGAGGGACAGAGACAGAGAGAAAACAAGCCTTGCTTTGTTTTTTATTTTATTTTATTTTTTTACTGATGCTAGATCAGAGCAGGAACGGCAAATTTTCGATTATGAAAGCATGTAGCAATTCAGCCTGAAATGGCTGTAGGGATGTGTGAGAATTACACGATGAAATCCTTGTCTGTTAGGCTACATATGGAAGCATATTGGTGCATAGTCTGTCTAGGAGGATACTCCATTAGCCTTCTCCATTAAAGTGAGGTGAGACTTGGGTGCTGTCTTAGTGATATTTATTGATATTCCAGCAAGGTTTTGAGGCCACTGTAGGGAAATTTAGCCAGGGTAATGTGCAAGCTCCGGGAATGTTTCACGTAAAATGAAGATGTATAATTTTAAATGACAAAGAAGCCAATTTTTGTTGACTCAGTTAGGGCAATTTGCCTGCACTTGCAAACCCCGTAGGTCTCGATAGTCAATTTGCCGGCATTAAGCTAAGGAGTTTCAATTTCACATTCCAGCAATAAAGCAAGTCCTCCCCTCTTCTTCCTCTTCATATCTCATTCTCCCCTCTATTCGTCCTCGCAGCTTGACATTTTCCCTCTCGCTGTCTCCCTCATTTTCCCATTCCTCCCTCTAAACTCAGCCCTGGGTGTCACGTTTGAGGCATTAATTGAATAATTAATTCCTCTCATTAGCTTGTTTTTAATTATTTCCTTGCCTCCTCCTCCCCTTCTCCATGCCGAGTATAAATTCATCAGCTGTTTTCATCCTTCCACACAAATTGCCCATGAAAACTGAACACTTGGCGAAGTATAGCGTTAGCACACTGGCTCTATCAGTGGCTCCTAATGAGGGGACGGGTAGTCCAGGCGGAACAAGCCTTACACTGGCTTCGTGCACCAACAGGCACAATACTAATTTAGCTCATTTAGTGTCCTTGGGCCAATTAAAGGGAGGTGAAAAGGTCCAAATCATATGCTGGAACTGTTTTCTCTATAGAAGCAGTGGCCTTGGATTGCAGAGGCCCAGACAGCAGCAGCAAACCAAGCCTGTGTGTCTGATTGCTCGTTTGTTTGCAATGTGTTACACTAATGGAATTTATTTACCCTACATTCTCCAAATTTGGCTCCTTTGAAGGGCCTTATTACTTGTGACACAGATTCTTTCCCAGCTAAGGGGGTAAACGGTGCTAAGGACTGCTATGCATGGACAATTTTTGCCCCCTCCCAACCCTAACACCTAATATATTATGCCAGTGGTGAATAGGCAATCTAGATTCAGTCATTACCTTGATGATATAATGAAATAAACACACAGAAATGTTGAAACAGGCAAGGTCCGGTTCAGTGACCCTGAAGCCCACTGATAGATGCAAATGACCGTTGTATTCTGGCATCCACTCAATCTGCTCCTGCATTGTTTGATGTTACTTTCATTTTGTTCTTGTTTAACTGTGATTTCAGTTCTCTTCATGTCCAGTCACAGTTTGAGTTTATTTATGTATTCACACATGTCAAGAACCTAATTCTCAGTGTCTTTTCTTTGCCTTACTACAACATTTTATTGATTTCTCTTTTTTTTTTTTTTCTTCCTGTTTTATGTCCTTTGTTTGCTGACTGGGCTTTGTGTTGCATGCTTGTTGTCATGTCCCAGTTTGAATGTAGCCAGACAGTCAGCAGAACCATGGGCATCCAAGTCAACAAAGGTAAATTTAACCCACTTACCCACAACCCACCTGTCATCTCCCAGAGACAGCCTGCCACATTGCTCACCCACACTCAGACACGATTTCCAATTCCACAGTCCAAATGAGGGGAGTTCTGAGTGACAGAGAGTGGGCCTCATCCACCAACATTGTAGCAGAGGCTTCTAGAGATGGCCTTAGATGTTTGTGCTGTAGCGTTGTTTGAGTGCGTACCCTCCCACTGACTCCCTACGTGTTCTCTTCACTTTGCTTTGTTGTGCTTGCAGCTTGTAGCGTTTTCTACCTCATAGCTTGCCTGAAACTTTTAAGTGCAGGGCAAAATTTTCTGCTTTCTGGCTCCAACCTCTTTACCCAGCGTTAGGTGTATTTGGGGTATTGCAGTGCTAGTAGCAACATGAGTTCAATTTTCCCCTGCTGTATCTGCAAAAATATAATGGAAAGTACATTTCAGGACCCCCATGATTCCTCATTAAACAGCAGTGGAGCGCTGCAGGTGAGTTGCTTTTGTGTGCTAAATTGCGAAGGTATGTAAACCTGTATTGTTTGGTACAGTTGTGAGCACTGATTGTGCATAAACTCGGCTTTTAAAGGGTAGTTGTTTAATCGCAAATTGCCATTTTGATTGATGAAAGGCAGAAATATGAAGGTACTCATTATCATGACTGAAGCATGTAAGAAAAATGAGCCATAAATTCAGCCTTCAGAAATGGTCCATTAAGTTTAACCTATTGCCTAAACCCTAATATGCTTGGCTTTTCTAGTGGCTTTTGACGCATATAAATAAGGTATATCAAAGTCTTCTTGTGCACTTTGGACCACTTTCAGCATGATTGCTGTTTTTAGGGCACTCCCCGGAAGTCTCGTTATGACCAGTTGCCCTTGTGTCTCTGTAATGTTGGCTTCATGTCAAAGGTAGTTCAGTTTTCAGTTTCTCCCACTGAAAACGCTGCAACAGAATCCACTTTGCGCTATTTCCGTACCTGGATGATTGAGCGTGCATCAAGACATGAAAGCTGCACGGTTGGTGCTGGAGAACCAGCTGTTATAACCAGTGATCATCCTCCATAAGAATTGTGGGTGGTTTAAAATAGGATTTGTTTGCTCTATGCGCAGATATGGAGATCCATGGTGCGATCACAGTCTGTCACATCCAGGAAATAAGGGGCCGTAACAGCATCACAGTTCAATATGATTATAATGGGACTTCCTGGGAGTGATCTGAAAACAGCTAGAAAAAGTGTGGACATGCCCAAGACAAGATTTTGCTCACAGCTTATATTGACATGATCGAAGAAAGAAACAGTAAATCTGACTCCTGAACAGTGGTTTTTTGACATTAAAGGGGAAGACTCTTTAATCTAACAAAGCAGCACCATTTTTGCATCTTTTTATCTAGTCACACACATCAAAAAAGAAAAGCTTGAGTCAATATGTTCGATATTAACTGCTGCTGGGAATCAATCTGGGGCCGTTCCTGAGGCGGGCTGGGAGTTAGAGTCCAAATAATGAGTCCCCACCTCAAGCTCACCGTGGCATAAACACATAGTTGTATGAAGCTGCTGATTAGTCAGCACAATAACCAAGAGAACTCCAATGCCAGACGCCTTTTGGACTAAAAAAAAAAGAAGGATAACATTGCAACGTTACAGCCGGGGAAACACGGTTTATGTATTTGAGCCAAAGGCAGAACCTTCAGAGTCAGCAGCGTCCACTTTATAGCCCAGCTTGAACTTTTTTTATGTGCTATGTTAACACCTACAGTGTAAAATCAATAATGCAGATAGCGAAGATAGCATTTCCTTGCACTAATAACCAGATTAGTTATCTTCTTTCAACATCATTCCAAAAACATGAGCTTCAAAGCCCTCCAGCACTGTGCAGGAGGGCTTCAAGAATGAGATTATACTCATACTCGCATCCCTTATATAGTAGTCGTAGTTACTGTTAGTTACTGTCAGCTGTGTAGCATGTAGAGTCTTTTCTTTCACTCTGTCCTCGCATTCACAGTTCACCTCTAAGCACTGACGGATCAGGATATTGAAAATATAGGCTGTTCCAACACATTTCAACTGTAACCATGCTGACATTGATCACTGTCTGCACTGTTTCTGTCCATGTGTGCATGATGTGTGTGTGTGAGTGTGTTATATATATATATATATATTTTTTTTTTTTTTTTTCGTGAGAGCTGGTGAGAGAGATGGAGACAGGGAGAGACGAGGGGTAAGGTGTAAGCTCAAAGCAACAACTGCCTGCTCACCTGATGAAGGTGTGGGAACAATGCTGTTGTTTCAGGGCAGAGTTGTCAGTGACTGTGATCCTCACCCCCCACCTCCCCCTCACCCCACTCCCTCCTCCTCTGTCCTCCTCTCTCTCTCTCCCTCTCACCCTGTCCTTGTCTTCTCCCTCCCATTTCATCACCACAGAGGGAAAAGCGATGGAGCATTTCGTCTGCCGGCGGTGAAAAGAACTCATCGAGTGTAAGTAGAGGGGGTTTCTGGCAAAGAGAGAGGGATGAGATGGGGCTCGAGGGCAAGGAGGGAACGGAGTCAGGCAGAGATGGTGAACGGGAAGGGGTAGACACGCAGTAGCAGCACAATCGCGTTAACCTAGTCTCCCAGGGATAAAGTTGGGCTTAACTGCAGCTTTACCCACAGTCCTGCATTACAAAATGTTCCTTCGCCAGCATTTAGCATGCAAATTGGCTCCTAGATTATGCCTTTTGTATTCATTTTACCAACTGTCAAGCTGTGACGCAGGGAGAATGATAATCAGGCAGATATTGCCCCCTAGCGCCTCAGCAACGATCAACACACACTGCGAGGGGGTGGGGGGGGGGGGGGGGGGGGAGTGCTGTGCAACTGCAGATCAATGAGTCGTGTGTGTGTGTGTGTGTGTGTGTGTGTGTGTGTGTGGAGACAGACAGGGACTGAGGGTGTGAATAACTCAAAATGAGTTATATGTGAGTACTTCAGAGGAGTTTCTGAAATAAAGCAAAGGTAAGATTGTGGAAAACACAACAAAAAAGTGAAAGCTGCAAGAGAGCTACTGGGAGGTGGTGATGAAGAACAGAAACGGTAGAGCTCTCTCTCTTCTTAATTATATGTCCAGACGGGCATCTACTCTCAAGATGACCAGTGAAAATACTTTAAATATTCATCTTCTGAATGATTATTTTAGAAGATGAATTTCCAGCTCAGTAAGAACAAAGCAGCTGGATTCATTGTGTCTGGAAAGCATCACAAGTGGTCCACCTTGTTCTTTTGTCTTTGTATGTTTTTGCTCCACCAAGAGTCATTTGTTCCAGCGATCCCTGGTGTCTTTCCCCGTTTGTGTCTGTGAAATCACTGTGTGAGATTGCTGGGAGATAACGATTCCAATTTGAATAATGGCCCTTATCTGATGAATAATGCCACCTCCTCTAATTCCATTTTTTGGCTAATCCCCCGACATGTATTTTACATGCATGGCGGGCTCATCTGCAGGCCGCACGCTTCCATCACAGACCCCGTGCTTAAAAGCTTTCATGCTTTTTCTGAGTTTATTTCTGGTTTAGAGAGTTAGGAGACAGAAGATGTGTGCCATTTCTGCTGTATATATATATATAAATATAATATAATATATTTATATATATATATATATATATATATATAAATATAATATAATATATTTATATATATATATATATATATATATATATATATATATATATATATAATATAATATATTTATATATATATATATATATATATATATAAAAAAAAACACCCAGCACGCCCCTGCGGGCGGTTTATCCTTCAAGCTCGGGTCCTCTACCAGAGGCCTGGGAGCTTGAGGGTCCTGCGCAGTATCTTAGCTGTTCCCAGGACTGCGCTCTTCTGGACAGAGATCTCCGATGTTGTTCCCGGGATCTGCTGGAGCCACTCGCCTAGCTTGGGAGTCACCGCACCTAGTGCTCCGATTACCACGGGGACCACCGTTACCTTCACCCTCCACATCCTCTCGAGCTCTTCTCTGAGCCCTTGGTATTTCTCCAGCTTCTCGTGTTCCTTCTTCCTGATATTGCTGTCATTCGGAACCGCTACATCGATCACTACGGCCGTCTTCTTCTGTTTATCTACCACCACTATGTCCGGTTGGTTAGCCACCACCATTTTGTCCGTCTGTATCTGGAAGTCCCACAGGATCTTAGCTCGGTCATTCTCCACCACCCTTGGGGGCATCTCCCATTTTGACCTCGGGACTTCCAGGTTATACTCGGCACAGATGTTCCTGTACACTATGCCGGCCACTTGGTTATGGCGTTCCATGTATGCCTTGCCTGCTAGCATCTTGCACCCTGCTGTTATGTGCTGGATTGTCTCTGGGGCATCTTTACACAGCCTGCACCTGGGGTCTTGCCTGGTGTGATAGACCCCAGCCTCTATGGATCTTGTGCTCAGAGCTTGTTCTTGTGCTGCCATGATTAGTGCCTCTGTGCTGTCTTTCAGTCCAGCTTTGTCCAGCCACTGGTAGGATTTCTGGATATCAGCCACCCCCTCTATCTGCCGGTGGTACATACCGTGCAGGGGCCTGTCCTTCCATGATGGTTCCTCGTCTCCCTCCTCTTTCTTGGGTTTCTGCTGCCTGAGGTATTCACTGAGCGCTCGGTCAGTTGGGGCCATCTTCCCAATGTATTCTTGGATGTTCGTTGTCTCATCCTGGACTGTGGTGCTGACACTCACCAGTCCCCGGCCCCCTTCCTTCCGCTTAGCGTACAGCCTCAGGGTGCTGGACTTGGGGTGAAACCCTCCATGCATGGTAAGGAGCTTTCTTGTCTTTATGTCAGTGGCTTCTATCTCCTCCTTTGGCCAGCCTATTACCCCAGCAGGGTACCTGATCACGGGCAGGGCATAGGTGTTGATGGCCCGGATCTTGTTCTTACCATTCAGCTGACTCCTCAGGACTTGCCTGACCCTCTGCAGGTACTTGGTGGTTGCAGCTTTTCTAGCGGCCTCTTCATGGTTCCCATTCGCCTGCGGGATCCCCAGGTACTTGTAACTGTCCTCTATGTCTGCAATGTTGCCTTCTGGTAGTTCAATCCCCTCAGTTCTGACTACCTTCCCTCTCTTTGTTACCATCCGACTACACTTCTCCAGTCCGAACGACATTCCAATGTCATTGCTGTATAGCCTGGTAGTGTGGATCAGTGAATCGATGTCTCGTTCACTCTTGGCATACAGCTTGATGTCATCCATGTACAGGAGGTGGCTGACAACTGCTCCGTTCCGTAGTCGGTATCCGTAGCCAGTCTTGTTAATGATCTCACTGAGGGGGTTCAGGCCTATGCAGAACAGCAGTGGGGACAGAGCATCTCCTTGGTAGATCCCGCACTTGATGGTGACTTGTGCTATGGGCTTGGAGTTGGCCTCTAGTGTTGTACGCCACATCCCCATTGAGTTCCTGATGAAGGCTCTTAGGGTCCCATTGATCTTGTACAATTCTAGGCATTCCAGTATCCAGCTGTGGGGCATTGAGTCATAGGCCTTCTTGTAATCAATCCAGGCAGTGCACAGGTTGGTCAGTCTGGTCTTGCAGTCTCGGCTGACTGTTCTGTCTACCAGTAGCTGGTGTTTTGCGCCTCTGGTATTCTTGCCAATTCCTTTCTGTGTCCCGCTCATGTATTGACCCATGTGCCTGTTCATCTTAGCCGATATGATGCCTGACAGGAGCTTCCATGTAGTACTGAGGCAGGTTATTGGTCGGTAGTTGGAGGGGACCGGTCCCTTCTTGGGGTCCTTGGGGATCAGGACCGTCCGACCTTCGGTTAGCCATTCCGGGTGTCTCTCGTTAACTAGCAGCTGGTTCATTTGTGCTGCTAGACGCTCGTGGAGTGCAGTCAGCTTCTTTAGCCAGTAGGCGTGAACCATGTCGGGCCCTGGTGCTGTCCAACTCTTCATACTGGAGACCCTTTCTTGGATATCTGCCACTGTGATGGTTACTGGACCCTGTTCGGGGAGGTTGCTGTGGTCTGCCCTCAGATCCACTAGCCACTGAGCATTGCCGTTATGGGTTGCGTCCTTCTCCCATATGCTCTTCCAGTATTGCTCGGTCTCCAGCCTTGGTGGTGCTGTTCTCTTATTGTTCCCTTGCCACTGAGAGTACACCTTTGCTGGTTCTGTGGAGAACAGCTGGTTTATTCTCCTGCCTTCTATCTCTCTGGTGTACCTTCTCAAGCGGCTGGCCAAGGCTGTGAGTCTTTGCTTGGCAGTTTCTAAGGCCTCAGGTATGGACAGCTTGCTGTATTTCTTATGCACCTTCTTTGTCGCACCTTTCTGCAACTCCGTTAGTTGGCTAACCTCCCTCCGTGCTACTTTGATCTTGCCCTCTAGCCTCCTTCTCCATGGAGGGTACTGCCCCTTGTGGCTGTTCAACTTGTAGCCAAGCATCTCACTGATCACTGCTGCCGTATTGTAGATCAGCTTGTTAGTGTCGGTAATCGTGGTTGTAGGTATCGTCCATAGTGCTGCATTAACATCATCTAGCAGACCTTCTGAGGGTACTTCACGTAATCTTGGTAACCGGCTACGGGGGATCCAGGTTTCAAGCTTGGCCATGATCCTATCTTTCAGGTCAGTTCCTCTCGCACTTAACGATCCTTCTCCTATCGCACTTGGGGCTATGTACCCAATCTCGGGTGGGGGTGATGATATCGCCCCCCTGACCTGGCGTCCTGACTCCTCCTTGCCGTAGCATTTGTGTTGTACCTTGTCAATCTCTAGCTGTGAGAGCAGTCCCTTCTTTCGAATGTTGGAACACTGAGCTACTAGTTGTTTCGCCGTCATTGTGGATGTTGGGTATCGAAGAATCCATAGGTCCCTCAGCCTATTCATGTAGCCCCTTCCGCCAGGGTTACTTGCGTAGTAGCATTCCAACAACGCCCTGTTTTCGTCTCTTGCCCACCGATGCCTTCTTGTTCCAGTAGCCCACTTTTCGTCAGGGTGCCCTGGTTCCTCAACACCTGACGCGGACCTTGTTGATCCGGGCGACGTCCGAGCCGGCATGCCTTCATATTTATCTGTCTCGCTCATGTCTGCGGTAGGCTTGCTTAGCATAGGGGGTCTAGCCTTAGGACCCTTACTGGATACAGACGCCCCAGGCAGGAATCGAACTTGCGATCCTCTGTTCCAAAGGCGTGTAGTCTAACCACTACGCTATCCAGCTGCTATATATATATATATATATAAATATATATAATATATATATATATATTATATATAAATATATATAATATATATATATATATTATATATATTTATATATTATATATATATATAATATATATATATATATTATATATAATATATATATATATATTATATATATATTATATATATATATAATATATATATATATATATATTATATATATATATTATATATATTTATATATTATATATATAGTTTTTGTTTTTTTTTATCTGTGCAACTTACCCATATCAAAACTTGGAAATCAAGGTTCATATGGAAATGCTAATTTAGTGCACTGTTACAACCCTGTAAGTGCAGTGCTAAGAAATTTGTTTGTTGATTTGTTGAATGTTGCGGTGTATCCGTCTCCAAAACTCCCTGCAGGCTAAATAAAATGTTCCCATTGAATTGTTTTTACAGGATTTTTTTGAAACATTTTCCCGATTTTCGTATTCCTATTATTCGTATTTCTTTGATTTAATTATGCTCACCAGACACTTTATTAGGTACACCTTGCACATACTGTGTTGCCGACTGGACTGCCTTAATTCTTCATAGCATAGATTCAACAAGGTGCTGGAAACATTCCTCAGAGATTTTGGTCCATGTTGACATGATAGCATCACACAGTTGCTGCAGATCTGCTCTGTCAGGCACACACCAATGATGTGAATCTACTGTTCAACCACATCCCAAAGATGCTCTAATTGATTGAGATCTGCTGACTGTGGAGGCCAGTGACTACAATGAACTCACTGTCATGTTGAAGAAGCCAGTTTGAGATGATCTGAGCTTTGTGACCTGGTGCGTTATCCTGCTGGATGCAGCCATCAGAAGATGAGTACACTGTGTTCATAAAGGGACTGACACGGTCAGCAACTATACTCAAATATACTGTGATGTTTCAGTGATGCAAAATATCCCCTCCAATATTACACCACGATCAGTGAGATGATACAGGGCAGTATGGATTCATGCTGTTTACACCAAATTCTGACCCGACCGTCCAAATATCAGAAGCAGAAATTGACAAAGAAACAATTCAGACTTGGCAATGATTTTCCTATCTTCTGTTGTCCAATTTTAGTGATTACATGCAAATTGTAGCCTCAGTTTCCTGATGTTAGCTAACAGGAGTGAGCTTCTGCTGCTTTATCCCCGTCTGTATCAAGGTGCACAACATAATGTGCATTCAGCAAGGCTCTTTTGCACATTTGTAACGGGCAGTTATGAGAGTTACTGTTGCCTTCCTATCAACTCAAAGGATCCTCACCATTCTCCTGTGTCCTCTGGTATCAACAAGGCATTTTTGCTCCTGGATATTTTCTCTTTTTTGGAATGTTTTCTGTAAATCCAGAGTATTTTTTTGCAGAAAAATCTTAATAGCATTTAGGCATGCAGACATGGTCTCGGATTGCTGAATAGCTGCCATGTGATTGTGTGGTTTGATATTTGTGTTCATGAGCAGTTGAACAGGTGTACTTGACAAAGTGGCTGGTGAGTGTATCTAACATTGTACTGGCAAACTCATCATATATCCCTGTTGCTGTATTTTTTACTTTGAAGTCTGAATGAAGACTAGATGAAGGCAGGGGGAGAAGCTGTTGAAGGTCAGTGATGTAATATCAGAGCCAGATTTATGAGCTCAGATCTCAGTCCCACAATCATAAATCCAAATTCAGACATTGGATGTACAGATAAGCCAATATGCTATAATTGGCAGCGAGAGAAAAACAGAGCATCACAGACCCAGAAGCAGAAGGCATGAGCTTGTTAGTTTAGGAAAAAAAGTACGAAAAATGTAAATCCTGTCACCAGGAAGCCCCAGAAGCTGTTATCGTGTTGATATACACATATATCTTTTTTTTTTTTTTTTTTTTTTTTAAATGTACATATATACACATATATCAAAAAAAAAAAGAGAGAAAAAAAATGAAACAAGCAGTGAGATTACATCCATCAGTGATTGGTACTGGCCAAGAGTAATCGCTACAAGTCCAACTTGGCAAGGAACGAGAGCGGTTACAAGATCACACGGACGGTAAACAACTCAACAGTTCAGTCTAATTATCGAAATCATTTTATTTGCCGGTAAAACCAAACGTCAGCGCTCCCCTGTGCTGGTGGCGATCATTTATTTTACATGACGACTGTGTTACCCACAGATACAGCGGGTACACAGGCTGAAAAATATTGCACTTCTGATATCTCGTGAAACGCGGTTATTGCTCTGGTCGTTAAACTTCCTAGGGTGGTGCGTGTGCTCTGCTAAAACATCTCTCTCGTGAAATTACATTTACACTTCAGTTTTTGCACAAATTACACTCGGTAGACCTTTTTATGAGTGATAAGCATGTTGCTTATCACTCATTGGTCATCAACCTCCTTTTCCTCTTTTTTCCTCTTTTCTTTATTTACACTAAACTAAGCAGATGAGTGCTAGTTGTAGCCTGTAATTAGGAAAAGATACGGGGATAATATTATCTTGTAAAATGTAATTCTCCATCAGACGGCATGAAAGCGTTTTCAGAATTTTCCTAACATGGTCGTCCTCCTGCCCCCTCTCTTTGTCCTTCTTCTCTATTAGGACAAGTCAACCCCAGAGGACCAAAGCTCCTGGGACAGCTTCAAGACCATGACCCCCGAGCTGTCCATCGTGCCCGGGGAGCAGAAGGACCGGATGGAACTGCACAATAAAAACTGGGACTCGTCCTCGGCTAACACCCCCGACTCATCCGAGGGAGACTTCCAGACTGAAGTGTGAAGACACGCAGACGTGTGAAGACACCCACTGAAACAGACACGCTCTCTCGTGCCGAGGTGCAGATGCACACAGAGACACCGGACTACTGAAAAGCTATACATAGGTACACGAGTTCTCTGCAAGGATCACACACACTCTCTACTACTCCCCGCCTCCCCATCTCCTGCGATGTGCTCTGTCGGATCCCATAGTGTATGTTTACTGCTGCAGCGGACAGACATGGAAAGAAGACTGTTCTACTCTATATTTTCGCAAAGACTATTGAAAAGAAAGAACAGGGGCTTGACATGTCTGTGACTGATTAAAAAAGAGAAGATTTTTAAATGAACTTTAAAAGAAAAAAGAAAAAAAAAACTATGAGAAACTTATTTCCGAGAAATTGTCTTGATTTTATTCTGGAGAAGATAAAAAAAGATAACCTCTTTCAATTGTTTCATGACTTTGAGGTGGGGGTGGGAGATATTTGTTTTATAGCAAGGGGAAAAGATCTCACTGAGGTTTCTCACACTTGGGTAGCCTCCCCTCCTCCTCCTCCCTTCCAAGGCACCCTGTTCTCAATTTGCTTTCCCCCTTGAGAATCAAATTGGTCAGTCTTTATCTATTCCTTTTTTCTTTTCTTTTTTTCTTATTTGAACGGACAGGGAATGTGGGGGCGGGTGGGGGCGGAGGGTGGGGACAGAGCCTCTCGATGATATGTGCCATCCTCTCTTCTGTTTTTCAGGTTTCATTTCAACACTTTTATTCACCCGTTCCTATCGCACTCTTTGTGTTAACATCACATTCCTTCACTCGGTATGTTTTTTTATGGTTTGGTTCCCCAAAATAAAAAACAAATGTCCTCCCCTACAGGAAAAATAACACGACTGAAACAAATAACTACCAACCGAGTTGTGTTCTATGGTCCCATTGATGAAAAAAGAATCTATTCATTTGGAGAATTTGGTTGGGTTTGTGCTTGTGATGCTTTTTCATTCTTATTATATATCTATTTGTTTTATTTCCTGTAAACAGTTACACAGCACATAAATGTGAGCTTGCTTTCTGACATAATGTGCACCACGTGAGATCCCCCGCCCACTGCCCCCAATAGAGGGAACAAAAAAGGATGCGACTCATGCAGATTCATGCATCGCCTTCTTTTCCCCTCTGCTGCTTAAAGAAAAGAGTAGTATAAGACTTAAATATCTGACTCCATTTCAACCATCACCAGTCGTAGTAAAGCCAGAAAAGAAGAATATCTCAGGCACTTCTGCCTACAAGGAATGCTTTTGAGATCCTGAGAAATGTGCTGCTTTAGAGTGAAGAATTGATCAGTTTCCCCCAGTCAAAAAACCTCTGTTAGCTTCAAATGACCTGAGGAGGATTTTGAATCCAGTAATGAGACATCACACGATCCGAGGACTTCATCACGAGCTCTACAAACATGCCTTTCTTTGCTTACAGCACCGCTCCTCTGTTGCTCACTCTGCCCACTCAGTGTCGTGCTCCTAGAAGGCATGAAGTCTAGCAGCAGAGCAGAGATATGTAATTCCCCGCTCGCAGAAAGACGGGGAGGGAATCACAGGTTATAAGGCTACAAGGTGTCAGACTGAAGAGGAGCCAATGGTGATGTTTTCTGCTTGACATTCTACCTCCGTACTTCAGCGGTTACAAAAGGACGACCAGTTTTCTGCTGCTGCTACATTAGCACATCAGTCCTCCACACACCAGCAGAGAGAAAGTGTCAGAGAGTGCAGGATGAATTCAAATGATAGGAGCTTTTCTGTCTATGTTCAAAGCAGCTGCCATTAATCTAACAGTGTGGATAGAAAAAAAAATAGAGACAGCTTATGGGTGAAGAAACGAAGAAAAATGGTAGCCGAGGAGGAAAGTTCTAAATATACACAGCAAAAAAGAAAAAAAGCCAGAGGCAGGCAGAGATGCCGAGGAAGGGGAGCGCTCAAAAACAGTAATTATCCGGGGATGGCGATTTGTCCTGACATTTTCCAATGCAGCCCTCAAACCATCTGTTTAAAGATCCCTAATGTGGTAGTAGAGCAGCACAGCGCAGATGGTGAGACAAGAGCGCGGCCCTCCTAACCTTTCAAGTTAATCAGCCGATAAGCAAACCTACAGCTCGCCCTCTCTCAGAGGAGCGAGATAGGTTTGATCCCAAGTTGCCGAGCTAAGGTCACATTCACCTGACCTTCTGTGAGGAGGCTCTGCTTTTCCAGATCTACTGCACAGTGTGTCCAACAGAACAAAGCGACTGTCTGCCAGGCCCCCATGTGAGTCCATGAGAAACCAATCATTTGTAGACCCCCCCCCCTTCCCATCAGAAACCCACAACAATAGGTTTGATTTTCACACAATGTGACGTTTTGATACAGCCCCCCTCCCCGATTTGTTTATTGCGGCGTGAACAGCTTCAGGCGCGGTGATGAATGGCTTTTAAGTTTTCTTCTCGGAGTAAATGGTAAGTGAGACGCTGCCTGTCTGATTGAGATATTCATCTTGGGTCTTAACATTTCGAATCTTCAACGTTTTCCTCTTCTGCGATGCATATTTAACCACGAGAAGATGCCGGTCAGAATGCCATCTCAATTTTTCTTCCTGTCAGTCTTACAAGAATCAACCCACACAAACAAGTACAAAGCTAAGGAGAGAAAATTTGCAACTCAACTCCATGTTCAAGCCAACTTAACCCCCCCCACCCCCCACCCCATGTTCACCTTCGCCCTCCACCCTGATGCTTCAGTGTTAACCCGACTGCTACAACCATCCAACATTCCTGGTTTATTACTGAAAACTCATCCCTTTCTCCATTTTTGTTCTTTTTATACATAAGATTGTACAAAGTAGTCCTCTAATGTTTTCATAGTGTCTTTTTTATATGAAAATAAATTTTCAAATCGATCCCGGTGTGTTGTGTGTGGGTGTGAGCTGCATCAAGGGCATTTGCGGAGGAATACAAGTAGCCTCTGTCTTGATTTGGAGTGTACAATCCCGTGTTTGGGGTTTTGTTTTTTTCACAATACCACTTTGGGTGTTTGGGCATGACAAACTTTGTTAGCCAGCAGCACTGAAGCTTAACTGTGACCAATCAGAGGCCCCGCTGGTCTGTCTGAAAATTTAACAAGAACATTTCTGCTGGTTTGAAGTCTGGTTAAACTGGAATAACTGGGGTGGGGGTGGGGGTAATACTTATGCTAATCGCATCCTCTTCCAAGGAAGAACCCCCCACATCCACACCCGCCCAAAAAACAAATGCGGTTTTATTATGTAACATAGTGAAAAAAAGGACACAGTGGATGGGCTTTAACAATCCACTCAGCGATGCTGGACTAAAGGAGCAAGAGGGGGAGAGGGGATGACATAGTGCGCATGCCCCGGTCACTCTGCATTTGCCCTCTGAGGGGCTTGTGGGTAATTAAGTCTGGATGAGTCTGCCCATAGAGGAGCCATCAGTCACCCCGGAGAAAGGCCACCAAGTGAAACTTTCTCAAGGGAGAGAGAGGTCAGATGAGGAAGAAAAGCTAGCCCCAAGGATGAAATGCATGGTGACAGAGTAAAAGCACGGAAGGAGTTTTCACATTACCTCTGGCAGAAGAGTCACAGTGATAAGAGGGACTTCTTGGTTATTTCTCCCAAAGGTTTGTGGGTAATTAAGTTGCAGTGCTTGGTGTGTCACTGGTGACCTAAGGAGAGACTGTTGACAAATAACAGTAAAAAAACTTTAAGCGGGGACAGACATCGGCGGGAGGAAGATATGACAAATTTCAACTCGACACAGGCCGCGTCCAGCAGAAACCTCAGAGCCAGACGTACGTGTTCCTGACGGCGCTCGGAGATTAGCGTGTTTTTGCAGCAAGTCCTGAAAGTTTAATATAGCCAGGGCAAACAAAAATAGCGATGCAGCAAAAACATGGTGAGCCCCCCTCCTCCCGGATGTCTTGGCTACAGCTTCTGAAACAAGCACTCTTGTTCACCTTTTGTCTTGTTGTTCGTTTAGGATGATATTACAGTATTGGCAATGTCCAGAAACAAGGATAGGACTTACAGAGGAAGCTATTTTTTTTTTTCCAGTGCTGGAGTACCATACTCCATCCTAAGCAACTAATCCAGAACTGCAGGGTCCCCACAAAATGTATACCTTTATTTACACATTCACAGGATCCGCTAGTTTTGTCATATATAGCTAGCAACATGGCAACACTGAATAAAACTAAACTCTGTGTTTTATCATATTACTACATAGGCTACCTTAGGAGACAGTCACTGCCATGTGGTGTGATTCCAGCATAGCATTACTAATTGGTGAAACTTAATGCCAAAAATGAGCTGACATACAGCTGCACTGTAAAAGGTTTATATCACTGCACTGTCATTACTTTTATGTCATTGGTTTATTTGGAAAGAAAGATTCTGAACTGCATGGCACAGAACAGTGCCTTTTATTTATTGATGTATACATTTTTTCCAGGTAGGGATTTTTTTTTCTTGTGATGTTTTTTTTTCCTATTTCAATATAACCACTGTGGTTGACAGCTGTTTTAGATGCGGCTACTTTTTCCCCTTCCATGCAGTGAAACTGTATCTAGATTGTGCTGAGATTTGTGCAAAGTGGAAGTGACGCACTGCTACTCAGTCAAGTTTCACTAGGTAAGTACATGGTAGCATATACAGTGGGGCAAAAAAGTATTTAGTCAGCCACCGATTGTGCAAGTTCCCCCACTTAAAATGATGACAGAGGTCAGTAATTTGCACCAGAGGTACACTTCAACTGTGAGAGACAGAATGTGAAAAAAAAATCCATGAATTCACATGGTAGGATTTGTAAAGAATTTATTTGTAAACTAGAAAAATTTGCATTTCCTGCGAAAATGCAGTGTGGATGCTTTAAAGCTGAAGCTGTATGCAAAAAGTAGCTGAAAAAGCTGAAAAGTTGCAGAAATTGTAAAAACTTTGCAGAAGCAAAGGAACTTTGCTAAAATGGAATAACTTAGCAGAACTGCAATATCTTAGAGGAAACATAATACTTGGCAGAAATACAATAGCATAGCAGAACTTAGCAGAAATATTGTAACTTACCAGAAACATGATAACTTCTCAAAAATACAAGAATTTAGGAGAAATAGTATAAGATAACAGAAAGAATATATTTAGACAAAAATACTTAAGCATTACAGAAACACTATGATTTAGAAAAATAGTACAACATAGCAGAAATACTGTGATTTACCAGAGACACTGTGATGAACTATGAATATTGTAATTTTAAATTAAGACTATGTTTTAGCACAAATATTATAATTTGGCAGAAATACTATGATACAGCACAAATACTCTGGTTTAGCACAAATATTATAACATAGCAGAAATACAATTATATAGCAGAAATGCTATATTTAGAAAGAAAAATATAATATAGTAGAAATAGTATGATTGAGCAGAAATACTACAATATAGCATAATAACAATGATTTAGCAGAAATACTATGATTGAGCAGAAGTACTAAGATGTAGTAAAAGTACTTTGATTTAACAGAAATACAATTATGGAGGAGTAATACTTTAAAATGGGAGAAATATTGATACACACACACACACATACACAGAGCCTAAAGGGAAGAGTATTTGTGCCATGGAGTGTTAAGAATGTGAGGTCCATATTAGAAAAGCTGGTAAAATCATAAAAGTTTGCAGAATTGTAATAAATGATGAATATGAATTACTGGTCTGTGACAGTGTATTAATTTGTAGGGAAAAAAACATGTTGACCAAGGTGGAATCGAACCCACGATCTTTGGCTTGCAGACCCGTGTCATTACCAACTGCGCCACTGGGAAAGAGAGGAGCCGTTTTGAAAAACAGGGTGATGAGCAGTCAGAATTAGATCCCGGTGAGAGGCGAAAAACGCCGTTTTTTGGAGTTACAAAACGTGTAACTCAAAAACTAGGTGGACTAGAGGCATAATTCTTGTACTGGGTGAATCAGCGGACTTTGGTGTACTTTGACTGCGATTTTCATTGCTCTTTGTACAACCGTCGCTGAGATATGACGAGAGAGGAAACGGAAGACCTCAGACATGATTGGCTGGCTGGGAAGCCGTGCAGGCCCTGATATGTGATATGTGTCTGAGTCCGCACAGAGGATTGGCTGCCTGGCAGAAATATATAGAAATAGTATGATTAAGCATAAATACTACTGTGACACACTGTAATGTGTGGTCACATTATGTGATTTAAGCTTTTAGGTGTAGTTTTGTTAAGGAAGGGCCTTAATCTTGTGATTTTTGTTGGAGATCCAACATGTGGTGTGATCCCTAGTTACGCCACAAGGGGGCACTTCCGCCCCAGTGAGATGGTTTAGTGTGACGCTACTGCTCGTCTTCAGATCTGGCAGAAGCGAGAGAGGAAACACACTACCTGTCGTCCATCTCATAATTTATCTGTTTTTTTCAGGTTAGTAAGTAATAAGGCCACACATGTGGTCCACATAATTTACATGCCAAATAAGGGTAAAACCTGACCAGCAGTTTGTTTTGCTGGGATCTGTATTCGTCTGTTTTGCTCATTGAAATGTGTTACGATCGAGAGTAGGAGCTAGCTTAGCTCGCCACATCCTAGAGTAGCTGTTAGCTTTGTTGTTTTCTAAACTTAAGGCACCCTCTTGTAACAAAAGTACACCACGGCTCCTGTATATTTGAGTTAATGTGTTCGCAGAGACAGTTTGATATGTTGTCACTGTTATTGTCTAAAGTTAGTGTAATAACCTATAATAATTCTGATCGCTCTGCAATGTTGATGTGGAGATTTCCACTACACAGATACGCCATTAGTATATGGTACAATACTGGAATGTTTGCTTTATCAAACGATGTGTGAAAAAAAGTGTGATTTATAGCTCTTAGTAACAAACAACAGAGATGACTGTTTAGATTTTTGTTTATACTATTATTATACTATTTTAGTTTATTCTGATTTTGGGCTTTGGGAATGTGAGACAGAGATGTTAAGAAGTTTTTGCAACCTGTTGTGAACACATGAATGTGTTTAAATAAAGATCTGGCAGAAGCGAGAGAGGAAACACACTACCTGTCGTCCATCTCATAATTTATCTGTTTTTTTCAGAACCAGACATAATCTGTCAGCCGCCCTCTTGCTTGGGGTGTGTTACACTACATTTAGCAGAAATACTATATTAAGCACAAATCCTATAAAAAGCAGAAATAGTATATTAAGCACAAATCCTATAAAAAGCAGAAATAGTATATTAAGCACAAATCCTATTAAAAGCAGAAATAGTATATTAAGCACAAATCTTATAAAATAGCAGAAATAGTATGATTTAGCACAATAGTAATAAGTTAAACAGAAAAATTGGAAAAGCAAAATGGACAGCTGAAAAAATGCTGAACATGCTGAGGGTCCCTCAAATATACTTGTTAAATGAAAAAATCAGCAAAAAAATGCACAGGGAGAGAGAAGTAAGTTTCTAGGTCAGCCTGGGAGCTGCTGAATTTGAATCCACCAATCAGAGAGCCTGTGTACTTTTTCCCGCCAAAACAGGTGCATCTATTTACACACGCAGCACAGAGAGGCACAGGATTATTGCAGCCTATTTCTCATAATGACGACTCCCCTCAAACAAATGACCATAATTTCCTAACCGTAGGGGCTAGAGCGGTCATTCTTACACCGTTTTGTTCAGAAGAGATGGGGGAATCTTCCAGTGTTGACAATTTATCATTAAAATGTGAATTATTAAAGATATTTGACTTCTAATGCACCATAACTGAGTAGAGCGAAGCAAAAACTGGCTTGACTTGCCCTCAAACAACGCTTTGTAACTCGAAATCTATTTGGAGTATCGATATCATTCTTTCACCGTAAGAGACAGCAGGCTTTGGTGAACAGTCATGGAAATTTTCAGGTCTCTGTGGAAATCCAACAAAAAGTTATGACGAGAGAAAAAAGTGGTTCATTTCCAGGGTTTGAAATTTGAAGAAATCTGAGCGACGGACGAATTTCCTACCCTCAAACAAGTCCAACTCATTTCAGAACGGTAATACGTGAGAAAGAAATTCTTGAATTGTGAGCGTCACGAGTGTCTGAAGATATACCGGGACAAGCCTCATGTCTTAACTTTGCTTCGTTAAGGAGATATGACGATTCGAATATGCCTCTCATTACAGAAATGCAGCGGTGATTTTGAACAAACTCTCCATTGACTTTATATGGAGAGTTTTCCGACATTGTGTTGGTCTGAGGAGATTTGCGAAAGTTCTATGAATACCACAACAATGATAGTGACATTTTCGGAAACCCAGCAAAAATACCTATGTTTTGATGTATAATTTGTGGAAGTTGAGTGAAGATTGAGCAAGTAGCAAGAAGTTGTTCGGACATGAAGAGAAGACTGCAAAACCTTCAGTGGCACACTGGAAGCCAAGTGCATAGCAACCATAACAACGCATGTATTTTGTGAAAAATCACAATTTTGCAACTGAAAACTTTAAGAGGCATAAAGGTAAAACGGTAAAAGATTTGAAAAAGCTGAATCATACCTGAATAGCCCAATAATTTGAGAACATTTTAAAGTTTGAATGGTTGTTCTACGTGAAAATATGAGGAAGTAGTTAAGTTTCAGAAACAAGCAAATTTTAGCAGAATTGCAGAAGTTTCCCATTCATTTCAATGGGACAAATTAAGCTTAATATTTTAAAAAGTATAATAGTGAAAAATACCAAAAGACATAGCAGGAATTAGCAGAAATAGCAGAATATTTTAAAATTTGAACGGTGAAAATCGGCTGAAAATTGTGGAAGTAGTTAAGTGCCAAAAAGTGTACGGAAGTCCCAAGAGGAACTCAATAGTGTGGATGCTTAAAGCATCCACACAATTAGGGTGGAAAATAAGTATTTGGTCACCTCAAACAAGGAAAATCTCTGGCTCTCACTGACCTGTAACGTCTTCTGTACGAAGCTTTTCTGTCCCCCACTCGTTACCAGTGTTGGTCAAGTTACTTGAAAAAAGTAATCAGTAATTAATTACTGATTACTCCCCCCAAAAAGTAATCCCGTTACTTTACTGATTACTTATTTTCAAAAGTAATTAATTACTTAGTTACTTAGTTACTTTTTAAAAACACGATTTACAACCTGAAGAGGTGATAAAGTGATAGATCTTTCAGCCCAATTCTACTTTTTCTACATAATCCATCATACAAAATGTAATCAAATGGAAAAGTCTCTTTTTTTTAACTTGTTTTATCAGTTTTAATCTTTTAACTTTATGCATCAAGCAAAACATTTAATTATATGCAACATTCTCTGACTTGAATAAATTAGTTTAACATTTAAACCTATTTTCTACACATTCCAGCACATAAAATAAAATATTTTTTGTGTTTTCACTCACTCTTTCAAACAGATGCAAGTAAAACACAGCAGAAAATAAATAAAGTCAAAGACTCAGCGGTCCTTTTGCTCTATTTTCACCTGTAAAGCAGGAGCAGGGTAGGCGGAGGGTTACCCTGGTGTAGGTGTGCTGCGGTCAGTTGAAGAATCCGCGCGAGTGTCTCTGTGAGTTTCCCATCACGTCGTAGCTACTCGGTGCTTGCTCGGAAGTTTAGGGGGTTTTTTCGCTGTAAAAAGAAGTTTTCTTCCCACGCACGATGGACGCTAATGTTTTTGTCACTTTTTATGGAATCAAACTCAAAGTAAGGTCAGTACTTCCACGCTTTAAACGCTGCACGCTCATACTCTCTCCCGCACTCGATATATTATCCATTGTTGATCTGCACACAGCTGCTGTCACCAACGTCGCACTTGCTTACGTCACTGTCATGAGACATTCTCGCAAAAAAAATCACGGTTTTAGTAACGCAGTAACGCAGCGTTCCTACGGGAAAGTAACGGTAATCTAATTACCGATTTTGCAATAGTAATCCCTTACTTTACTCGTTACTTGAAAAAAGTAATCAGATTACAGTAACGCGTTACAAGTAACGCGTTACTGCCCATCTCTGCTCGTTACCTGTATGAATGGCACCTGTTTGAACTCATCATCTGTATAAAAGACACCTGTCCACAGCCTCAAACAGTCAGACTCCAAACTCCGCCATGGCCAAGACCAAAGAGCTTTCGAAGGACACCAGGAAAAGTATTGTAGACCTGCACCAGACTGGGAAGAGTGAATCTACAATAGGCAAGCAGCTTGGTGTGAAAAAATCAACTGTGGGAGCAATCATCAGAAAATGGAAGACATACAAGACCACTGATAATCTCCCTCGATCTGGGGCTCCACGCAAGATCTCATCCCGTGGGGTCAAAATGATCATGAGAACGGTGAGCAAAGATCCCAGAACCACACGGGGGGACCTGGTGAAAGACCTGCAGAGAGCTGGGACCAAAGTAACAAAGGTTACCATCAGTAACACACTACAACGGCAGGGAATCAAATCCAGCAGTGCCAGACGTGTTCCGCTGCTGAAGCCAGTGCATGTCCAGGCCCGTCTGAAGTTTGCCAGAGAGCACATGGATGATACAGCAGAGGATTGGGAGAATGTCATGTGGTCAGATGAAACCAAAGTAGAACTTTTTGGTATAAACTCAACTCGTCGTGTTTAGAGGAAGAAGAATACTGAGTTGCATCCCAAGAACACCATACCTACTGTGAAGCATGGGGGTGGAAACATCATGCTATGGGGCTGTTTTTCTGCCAAGGGGACAGGACGACTGATCCGTGTTAAGGACAGAATGAATGGGGCCATGTATCGTGAGATTTTGAGCCAAAACCTCCTTCCATCAGTGAGAACTTTGAAGATGAAACGAGGCTGGGTCTTCCAACATGACAATGATCCAAAACACACCGCCCGGGCAACAAAGGAGTGGCTCCGTAAGAAGCATTTGAAAGTCCTGGAGTGGCCTAGCCAGTCTCCAGACCTCAACCCCATAGAAAATCTGTGGCGGGAGTTGAAAGTCCGTGTTGCTCGGCGACAGCCCCAAAACATCACTGCTCTCGAGAAGATCTGCATGGAGGAATGGGCCAAAATACCAGCTACTGTGTGTGCAAACCTGGTAAAGACCTATAGTAAACGTTTGACCTCTGTTATTGCCAACAAAGGTTATGTTACAAAGTATTGAGTTGTATTTTTGTTATTGACCAAATACTTATTTTCCACCCTGATTTACGAATAAATTCTTTACAAATCCTACCATGTGGATTCATGGATTTTTTTTTCACATTCTGTCTCTCACAGTTGAAGTGTACCTCTGGTGCAAATTACTGACCTCTGTCATCATTTTAGGTGGGGGAACTTGCACAATCGGTGGCTGACTAAATACTTTTTTGCCCCACTGTATTAAAAACTATTTAATTTGTAACCTGACTTATACTTTAGGAACTGTTAAAAGACAGAAACAATATGATCTGCTCTCTTCGCTAGCACTCATGATATGCTGCATATGATGAAAGGCACTTGAACTTACTTAGAGATCATTAATTTTTAAAAGCTATTGTCTTTAAGTGACATCTGCAGAATGCACAACGATATTAATTAGGTGGATTTTATCAGAAGGAGGTGGTGGTGTAGGGCCTTCCTTTGCATCATGAACCAGGCCCTGAAACAATATACAGGCCAGAAGAAGAATACACATGTAGGTTGTTTAATTGACTTAACTGTGTGTTGATTACTTTAAGACACTGTTCTTTTTAATTACCATTTCATCTTCATGTAAATGTATATTGTATGTGCTTAACGGAGTTAGAGGCAAAGATATTTGTGAAATGGTAGAACTACACTATCATTACTTCTGCTCAGTGAGCAATGGCACAAAGGCTATGCTGCAAGCTAGGTTAGTCAGCTACTGAACTGTGTGCCTGTGTGCACGTTGACATAAATGTTTCTATAGTCCTAGTGTCATCATTACTGCAAAAATAACCAACAGACAATGTGAGGATCTTGGTCTGTAGTGGTATTTTGACACAATGCATGATCCTACCTGTTACACAGGCAAACATATATGTAGCCAACACATGAGTTATGTTCCACAAATATCAGCTAATGTTTTATGAAGGCCAACAAGTTTATAGGTTAGAAAATTCAATGTACAGTGCTTAACACATTTATTAGATCACTACTCAGTGTAAAGTTTATGCCACAGCTGCCTTAAATTAAAAGTACTGGTAATTACGTCAATCATTTTTTAATGTTTCTGTAATGGATAATTCATCAGTATTGCACGAGGTCTTTATTATAAATGATATTTTTAATTCTAAAATATAATTATTGAATCTTAAAGAAGCAATAAGCATTACACAATTAAATAAAACTATCAAGTCATTTTGATAACACGTTTTTAAACATACCTGGGTAGCAGAAAAAAACTTGTGATCAAAAACTTGTTTCACTTGATATTTCTTCCTGAACACTTACTCAAATTTTACTCAACAATGAAATGAATATTACACACGTACTCTATCCACATAAATGTAAAAAATATATTTTAAAACTCAAAATATGTCAGATATATTAAATGGCTTTCAGCAGACCAAATAACAAAAGTCTGCACTTTGCACTATTTTTTTTTTACCCAAAATGAATAAATGCAATATACAACACTGTTCCCGTAAAAGTAAATATGGCGTAAGTTTGCATGGTTTATTTTGGGAGATCCTTATTGTGCATTTTGTACACTTGTATAGATCTGCAGCTTGGGTTTCCACTGTGTATGAGGATATAAAATCAGTACTGTTATACCTTACTGTTCCCGACTCTGTTTCTGTACTTGTTGAATGAGGACTAAAGCATTGTTTTTGTATTATAGCGCATTGTGATCAATGTGGATTCGGTATTTGCAGGTTACTTAAGGGAAATCTTGTCCCTCTCATTTTACCCGTTTAATGAAATTTCCAAGCTTTTGGAATCAAAGGTTAACTAATATATTTTTTTTCTTTTGGCAAGTGGTATAATCTATACAAGAATGTTTACACAATAGCTGTGAAAAACAGAAAAATATCCCTGGTGGACACAGCCTCGGGCTATTTTAGCTCTGCAGTGAGAAACTCCGAGTGAGCGCGAGAGGAAATGGGGTGCAAAAAGGACCAAGATTGACAAGCGAAGTAAAAAACCAAGCAAAAACAAATACTTTTGAGATGTAAAACAATGAACATCTCTGGAACTTTGAAAAATTTGGGCAAAGTGACAGTGTGAGGTAACTTGGGGATGCTGTATGCAGAATGAACCTGCGAGTGGAATAACATGTCACATTTTTGGCTCTACAACAAAGAGAGAGTGTGCCTGGCATGCGAGGAAGGGGTTTTCGTCCTGAGACAGGGAACAGTAGAAATCCATCGCTGTAATGGCGGTAGCATGTCTAGCTGTCCCTCCTCTGTGGCTGACAGATGGTTCTGTCCCACAGGCTCTGGTGCCATGCTGCTCAGAGAGGACAGTGAGAAAGGAGCAGACTGACAGATTAGAACAGTGGGTAGAGTGGACAAGGCCAAAGTGGACAAAAGCCCTGATAAGTAAAACGGAGCAAAGCTGAAAATAATCATGAAAGTTTTCTTGAGGATATAGGGGCAAAGCTGATGAATTTCAGCATAAAAACAGCTGTCCAAAACTTAAAACCAAGTTAAAGCTGCTAATAACCTGCTTGGACATCTCTTTTCGTGAGGTTTGACTACACAGCTTATTCTCATCTGTGCTGTTATGGATCAGATCCCTGAATGCTTTGTAATGCCAGCATTTCAGTTTTGGCATGGTTCTTCGGCACTGATGGCACTGCCAGACTTCTCCTTTGAGATTGCATTTCCACAATGGTTTCAGATAGCTGTCCATATGAGATGCCCTTGCTGTCCCTCATCCAAATTCTAGCCATGCTAATCCATTGAGTGTTTCCGTCTCCATCATACAGACTGGGATAAAACACAAGTGGTCTTTGACACTTTGAGGGTGATTTATTCAAAGCTGAGGTAAAGGACTCATTGAAGCTTCTTTTGGCTCAACCAAGCTCTCTCCACAAAGCACTCCTCACATATCACGGCAACCTACATTTAGTCAGAATAAATTGCCTCTCCACGCACTGCCAAGGGCTTCTCGAAACACTGGCATAATTTAGTGGCAAGCTTAGGCTAATGCAATCCACCGCGGCCTCCCTTGCATGCCGAGACACCCAATAATGCAACACATGCGACCTGTTATATCTTTAACGGCGTCTTAACCCTCTCGTGTCGAACCGAAAGGCCAGAACGCCAAAAAAAGAACACGGGCTGTGCAGGTGGCTGTAAACCTCTAGGTTGTTTGTCAGAGGACAGGGTGTAGGAGATACATTGACAGGAATGGGAAGGTGAGGAATCATGATATGCCCACACACACACACACCTCTGGTTACAGGGGTAATGAGACAGCCATGCCAGCCTCTCGAATGCCAATTGTTCAATCGCGGTCAGTCATGAGGAGTCCAAATGAGCCTCCCCCATGCCTCCCACCTGCACTTAAGTCATTCTTTTCAGCAAGCTTGCTGTGTGTGTTGGAGATAGTTGCTCTGCTAGCTAAGGTGATATAAGTCTTTTCGGTTGGACTGTGAGCTAAGAAATTACTCTCAAACGGGAAACTTAATGTTTAGGCTGTGTGCATAGGTTACTTTTGTTAGAAAGACAAGAAAATGTCAGATTTATTCATACACTAGTTTAAGCTAGCTTAGCTTAAACAGATAAGCTAGCTTTGTCTAAGTATAAACTGCCAATGCTCAAGTTTGCACATAATATCTTATTTTTATTGCCTAAATGTGAACATATATGTGGTTTGTTTGTTTCCTAAGCCATGTAACACTGAGCTGTAAATCATTCAGCCATAAAAAAGGCACCTATAACTCAAGGGAAGAAGCAGTGTTTTTTCTGCATATAAGTTACTTAGCAAAGCCCCAGATTTAAACTCTCTTTGTGTCTTTAGCCTATTTGCTAGTAACTAGTAACACATAATTTCCTGTGATTTCTTTAGTTAAATTTATTAAAAATGCCACATATGTGGAAATTATATTTTTCCACCAACAAGGTGATTTCCAAAGAACCATGAGCCAGAAACTTGGCATATCTCAGACTGGTGTGCTGTGCCCTTAGAACATTAGGAAACTTGACAAGTGGAGGACAAAAGAGGAAGTGACAGGCCTAAAAAAAGCTATCTACAGCAGCTTAACTATATCTGAAAGCCATGTTAAGAAATAGGGAAATAAAATATCCAAAGACCTGATACAGGATCTGACAGATGCATCTGGGCCTACAGTTGTTCCATCTACTGTTCACTGAAGCCTCATCAGAATTAGCCTCTGTGGAAGGGTTACTGTCAAGAAAACAAGGAAGGGGAACTGGAAGGTATTCCGAATTACCCAACAGCTGGACTAAAAATCAGTGGCAACAGGTCTTACAAAGTGATGAATCCAGATAAGCAAATCATGGTTCAGCGGCAGGGGTGGGCAACTCCAGGCCTCGAGGGCCGGTGTCCCTGAAGGTTTTAGATGTGTCCTTGAACCAACACAGCTGATTTAAATGGCTAAATTAGCTCCTCAACATGTCCTAAGGTTCTCCAGAGGCCTGGTAACGAACTAATCATGTGATTCAGGTGTGTTGACCCAAGGTGAGATCTAAAACCTGCAGGACACCGGCCCTCGAGGCCTGGAATTGCCCACCCCTGGTTCAGCCTATCGTCAGTGTGTGCAGGAGAGAGATACAACAGTGAATTGTCCAAACTCTGTTTTTGCCTCGTATGCTTTATTTTGTTGCTCCACATAAAAGAAATGCAGTAGAACTTTGTATTTAAATTACCCTTTAAACTCTTTGTCATTTTTTACATTTAAAGGGATTTTTAATAAACATACTAAAGTCTTATTGGAGCTGCCCATATAAACATAGATGGGTTTGTTCATTTTTGTTTGAGCACAAAAGTTACACACAAAATGGGGAACCACTAATCAAAGCACTGCTCCAAAGTGCTGTTAGTGTTCATAAACTCCACAGGGTATCTTTAAGGTTAGTGCCCACAGGTGAAATAGTCAGTTAATGACTGTGTTCATGCTGATGTATCATTTCAACACCATGTGGTTTCTGGGCTTTCAAACAAAAGAATAAAAAAACGTAAAAGCAGCATTTCGCCTGAAATTCTGACATTTTTCAACTCTGTACTGTGCGTGCATGGTTTCTTATATTACAGTGCATGTGCTGTTTGAGCTTGTGTGCATGTAATTTCATGCTAAATTTTTCATTATATAGCCTGCAAATCTCTCTCCTTTTCATACAGAAATGAATGCACGGCCTCTTCCTCACCTTCAAATAAAGCTACCACTGAAGCAAATATACTACATAAATACTACCACCACTATACAGACAACATACTAGTACACTAGATTCCTCAGTCCCTACTTTACCTCCTTGTCACACCTCTGTTCTCCTAGGTAGGGCTCGGAGCCTTGAAGAGGGGCCTGAGATAAAAGCAGGTTGTGTTCGGGGACCCGGTCTCACCCCTGGGGGAGTGAGTTGAAATAATATTTGATCCCACTCAAAGAGCCTCACGGTGCCAAGTCAAACCGGCCCACAACAAAACAGGAATAGATTGCTTCATCTCCTTGCCTCTCCTTCCCCTGTGTTGCAACCCCATTCCTGACCCATCCCAACTGGGAGAACTGATTTTTATTTGCAATCCAAACATGAATTTTGCACAGCACCATTATTATGTCTTTTACAGTTCACACAGCTTTGTGTGATATATAAAACTTTTATATCTGAGTGCATCCGATTAAGAATTTTTCAAAAGGCCACCCAAAATATTTGGCAGCTACAGTTACGTTGATATGAGAATTTGAAAACTGTAGTTAAAAGACTGAGTCAATGCTGAAAGCTTCGTTCTTTCTGGGTTAACATTAGAAGTAATCATACTGAAAACAAGCAGTACAGTCATCTGTACTGTGAAATTGGTGCTCAGTCACACCAGAGTAAAAACAGGGCAGCGACTTCTTTGTGGCTAGGAAAAAATGGATTCTGTTGAACTTTCTTTTTTTGCTAGACTAATTGTGTCTAGTGAATCTTTGCAGAGCCTATGACCTAACCAGCACCAGCATTTAGAAACAAATCAGATGCTAGGACTTTTTACTCTCCAGGAATTTCCTGACATTTGTGAGTCCTTATGATCATGATTCCTTCTTCCTGGAGGTTTCTTCCTGTTCAACGGGTGTTTTTCCTTTCTGCTGTTGCCAATTGCTTGCTCATAGGGGGTTGTCTGATTGTAGGGGTTTTCTCTGTATTATTTTGGGGTCTTTAACTTACAGTAAAAAGTGCATTGAGATGTTTGTTGTCACTTGGTGCTATATAAATAAAATTGAACTGAATTAAATAGATTTCCCACTGAAACACCTGAAGACAGAAGTGTAGCTCACTTTTTTGAGTGAGTACACCATAGTATACTGCATGCAGCTGTACTTGTGAACATGTACTCAAAATGGCAGATGACAGAATGTGTCCTCCTGTGACTTAAAAGTAACAAACATAAAAGTTCAAAAAGTGAGGCGAGTTACATTTTTACCATCTTTACGAAATCTTCCCATTTGCTTCCGGAAAATATCTTCCACCGATCCATTAAGACTTTAAAAAACATGCCTTATTCTATAACCTTTGTGTATAACGGATGAATCACTTCAAATTTTCAAAGACAAGCGTGCATTAGTGCCGTCTGAACAAAGTCTCTTCATTTAAAAATGCCCCCAGTCATTATCTTCAAACTCTAAAACAACATGCAGACTATCCAGTGATTCAGAGAAATACAATTAAAATAGTCATGAGCAGAAAAATGTTCTTTTTTCCACATGAATGCCCAACTCCTGAAATTCAAGCAGATACTTTGGTGATACCTTCGGCAAATGCAAAACACAGCACCTGTGCTGACATTAATTTGTACCAAAGTGATTAATGTTGTGATAAATGGAGGATCTGTTCTTATTAGATTCTACTCCCAGACCAAAAGAAACTTGTTCGAAGGACTTCATTAATCTTTCAAATGTTAAGAAAAGCACAGGCTGTTCATGGTCAAATAATTGTGCCCAACAAAAAAGAAAAACTGTTTTTTATTCATGTGCAAATGACTAAACATCGCAGCTGAGACCAAGAATACGCGTGGTATTTTTTGACAGTCAGCACGGCGTGATCGATCATGTTGCAAGTTTAGAGAACATTTAAATGTCTTGGGCATAGTAATGAAATACTCCTATTTTATATTGTGCTTTTCCAGTATACATAAAGTCTGAATTATTTTTATAGTCGCATAATAATTTAACCAATAAAAACTTATTGCAGTAAAAGCTGAAATTGTGCTGTGGCACTTTTAAGATTTCTGCTCCTACATTCATTTATTTCAAAGCAGTACTGATAGAGACCTGCATGAGTTTCATGTAGTCTTTCTTCTCAAATCCTGGCTCCTATTTTAACCGTGATGCCAAGAGTTCCAACAGTTTAGTCGGAGATTTGCACTCAACTAAATGTCAGCATGCATTGATATGCATTTAAACAGCCTTTTAATTAGTTAGCTCAAATAATCTATTAGAAACACATTTTTCACTGACCTGCAGATGCCATGGAAACTGAAAGCAGAGTTTACTGCTGGGCCCTATTTGTCCACAAAAACAGGGCTATTTTTTAAAGGCAAACTTGGTTATTGGATCAATAAGCGAGCAGAAGGAATTATAATAGTAATTATTTGATGTGCTCCAGCTGAAATGCATGTGTATGCAGAATTTGAAAAGTACCTCCAACAGATATTGAATCATCTGGTTCATTGAAGTATTTGTTATGGAACATTTAGTTACAAACACAGATCTCATGAAATGGTTTCATTCTTCTCAGTTGCCATGGAACTAAGCATGCAACCCTTCCAACTTTAAGGCTTAAATCCATATAAGCTTACAGCTGATCCATCTAATATTCACTGAAGCTACATCTAAAGTGGAAGGGTGGCTGTCAAGCAGCCATTATTGGGGAAGGGAAACAGGGAGAAAAGGAGAACCAGACTGAAAACAAGTGGTTGGTAATCTTCTCCTGTGGTCTTATGGAGTGATGAATCCAAATATTTGGTGCAAACTGTCATAAACATATACATAAACCTGTCATGGTTTGAGGCTGCCTTTCAGTCAGTGATGTTGGGAATCCTGTTAAAATTGATGGAATTATGAGCAGAAGGAGTTTTGATCCACCACCCAGTACCATCTGGAAAGCTTCTGATTGGCAACAATTTTGATTTTCAAATGAACATACCCAGATGGAAAAACACACAATAGAACACTGTCGGTCATGGATTGGCCTCCCAGGAGCCCAGGCCTCAACACTATTGAACCAGGGTGGGATCATCTCGACAGAGACAAGCTTTCAGGAAGTCTGGACAACTATTCCTAAAGAGTGCTTAGAGAAATCAAAAGAAAGTTTGGCCAAGAGTGTTCAGACTGAGGTATAAAGCTGGTCATATCAAATCCACAATGTACATTTGTACATATCATGCATATTCTGTGTGTTTTCACATGTAATATAAAATAACTGAGTGGCGGCACAAGACTTTAGCACAATATTGTAAGCTGAATAACAGTGCATAAAGGGAATCCAGCTGCAGTAGTGCAAATGTCTACAAAAAGCTGAGATGGTAAGACTGTGCTTAGTCCACCACATGATTATGTCTTTACAGTGATTTACACTGTCATACAGATCTCTGTGCCTAGTCTGCACAAAATTTTTCACCCCACCCCCTCCCCACCCAGCCAACCCCAGCAGCCCGCCTCTGCTCTTGGCTCTATACTGCGAGTCCTGCAGCAGCTGGTGGTGGTCCTGCTTCATCAGCAAATCTATTAGAGCAGAAATTGGAGCTCGACATTAGTTTATTAAGGAAACACAATAGGCCACTCAGCTTACAAGGAAAAGGACTTCTCTCTGAAGACACGGCTTGTCGTGAGGAGATCATGACTCATCTGTAGTATGAGATTAGCATTACACGCCATGTTTTCTTTTCTTAATTCTTTCCCATTCAGAAGAATATAGAATGCATGAGACAATTGTGGGATTATCCCGATTATAAACACGCTGGACACATGCGAAGATGCAAATAGCAAAGCATAAAGACGCATAAGCTCCTCCGCTTTAGAGTTTAAATCTGCAGCTTTATAACTGTATCTGGCTCCGAGGACCTGCAGGCTGTTCACCCACTACAGCAGAGAATGACTGTCAAACCTTGAAGAGTTGCCATTAATGTGATCTCTCAAACACGAATGCTACTGCTGCTGCTGCTATGCCTGTGCCTCTCCACCTGCTTGGTATATTGAGCATCACAGCAATCTCGTGTCAGTATTATCACTATCACCAATGCAGTGTACAGAGTCAGTTATAATATATTATGAAGGAAAAGCATGTGTTTGTGTGGGTGTAGTTGCACTTTTTGAGCACCGCAAGTAAAGATACACATCATACTATCTTTTGTCACGCTCAAAGTCAGAGACATAAAAAGCAATGTGACAAAGGTTTGATATTTTTATGCCTTTCCAAAAATGTATATTTGTTTTCCTTTCTAGGCCAATATTCTGTCCAGTACTGCACGCCAACCAGCTCCAGCTTTCCATGCCAATGTCAGCAGGGACGTCATCCCGTCTCTGCCACAGCAGGATGATTTTCAGGTTCCTTTTGTAATTCAAAACTGAAATAAAAAGGAGTGTCCCAGCCTTCGACTACAGGAATCACACTAGAGAAACCAATTAAACACTTCTCTATGAGCTGGAGCCCAGCAGGTTGACGTAACATTTGGGTTCTCAGCAGGTCTGTAGCGTTAGCGCGTACAATAGACTGCTAGAGAACTCTGGTGAATGAGATTAGCTCATTTAACAGTCCACTTAAAACGCCACAGTTTGCCTTAACCAGCCAAAACCCTGATGTTAGGAAATGAAGTGCCGCAAACAAATTGGTTTTAATTTGTATTCCTCTTTGTGCCAGCCTTTTTTCTTCACTACTTCTTTTTTTCCCACGCTGTCAAATTCGGCTCTGTCAAAGTGTCAGTGTCACTTATACCTTGTTACCTTGTCTGCAATCGCTCTGGCTTTCAGGCCACTTCCAGGCATCCACGATCCCCCATCTCTTGTCCTGGGTGCCTCATTTAAAATCTCCATCAGCCATCTGCTTACTCTCCACCACCACTGACCAGACTCCGGGAGCTCCAGTCACCATCTTCTACCTCCATCTAGGATTTTGCTGTGTGAGTCTGACTGCCAGAAAACACTTGAATTTTTGCATATTTTCCTTCTTGCTGTGATTTTTGCTCTTTTCCTTGATGTGATCTCTACGTATTGACTTGTGCCTAGACACAGTGACGTTCATCTTTCAGCTTAGATTTAGTCAGCGTGTTGTATGCGTCTCATAGACTTCTATGCTTAACCTTCAAACATTTGTTTTTCTTTTTTAAGTAAACACAAAACACCATAATAGCATCGCGTCCTAGCTTTGTTCCCGCTGTATTTTTCTGTTATTGCTCCCAAATCGCCGCCGCCACAACGTTAAATCAACATGAAATTGCCAACTTTAAAAATAACCCAGTGCCAAAGTTAAATCACTTAAAACGAGTATACTCATTAAAGCTGTAATAGTTGTTCTCCTAAAGATATTAGTGTTCTAAAAGTGGATTGCATGAAAAAAGGAAATCAACTCTGAATTCCATTAAAGTCACAGATATTAAAGCTCCAGAAAGGAAAAGAGGATGAGTCGGGTGTCGCGCGCTGTTCCACAAAATGCGTCTCATTGAATGAAGCTGTTGTTGGTCAGGAGAATTCTAAACGCGCCGTTTTACATTTCATATTAGGGAATTCGTAGTGCCAGTGCCTCTGGTACTCGCAGGGAATTTGGCCCTTTGCCTTCACGTCACAGGTGCCTATTGTTTTCCCATCTGCATTTTAAACAGCCTCGAGAGAGGGGTGCGACTTTGACCTGTGTTATGTTTAATGTGAGATGGTCAAGCTAATGTAAGCAAGTGTGGCTGAGTGAGTACTGGGCTATTATTCAGTCCACCTATTTTAATTAACCTGTGGATGGAATGCTGCATAATTTTGTGCAGATATCTGTAGAGGATGAACCTGATGGTATTAAAGATCTCCTAACTTTTCCTCCAATGCCACTGAGGTGGATTGTGAGTTTTAGTACCACGCTGTAAGAATTCTGCACATTAGCAGAACACAAATATTGCATACATACAGGTAACATTAATTTCCCCATGGCAAGAAACTACCTTGACTTTCCTCTATCAATACAAAGAAGTGACAGATTGAGAAGTCTTAATCAAAGGGAAGCTTTCTGGATTTATAAGTTATGGGCCACTAAATATCCTGCCTTAAATAAGAACTTAGATGACATAATTGCATCTTCAAAGGCAAATAAAGGTTATAAGAAAGAATTTAAATTGATGTTTGATGCTGCAATTTATTCTCCTTGTGGTGTTGAAGGGGCTCTTTCGTCTGTCCAGGTTTTGAAGACTTGTCCTATTGGTAGAGTTTCACTGGTAGAATTTTCCACGCACCCTTAGGTGGAAGATTGAGTGTGTTCATGGACTGATGGTTTTATTCCCTGGGGAAGGTCTGTGTACCAAAACATAACATTTTTCTAAACATAACCATGCTGCAAAAATAACTGCACTTTAATTTTATTTTGGAAAGGGAATATCCCGGAGTATTTTGTTTTGTTATTTTAACATTTATGCCTTAAGAATTATTTGGTAGAAGGTTGGCATTTGCAATTATGAGTGAACTGTTTCTGCTTGGATGAAATACCTACTCAGGATGGACTGTGTCCCTGACATCATGTTGATCCTTTGTGCTTCAGTTGCACCACACCTCTGTAGGTGTCACAATTTGTGTTCTTGGTCTTGTTAAATATGTTCTGTCTGATTCCTTGTATGTTTACTGTTTATAATTCATCTTTGTGTTTTTCCTTAGTATTTATTTCTAGTGCTTATAATTTTTGTATCTGTTCATAGTTGAGTTTAGTTTTTCCTTGGGTCTTAATTTTCTTTTATTCATTAGTCTGTCAAGTTTCTTAGTTATAGATGTTGATTATTTAGCTATTTTCTTGTATTCTGTGCTCTCAGTTTCCATTAGGTTTTGAATCTTGGTTACAGTTTATCTATGAGCTCTTGTGTTAGGATCTTTATATTCTGTATTTTTAGTTACTTACTTCCTGTTTGTCTCTCATGTTTTGCATTTATTCAGATTTTCTTGTGATTCGTTTCAGCGGTGTCTCCCTGCTTTCTTGTATTCATTTTTCTCGATTACCCCATGAGGACTCCGTTTGCCTTAGTTCATTGTGGCTTCGTTCTGTGCACGCCACGTGGCTGCCTTGATTATTCCTGGAATTCTGGAGTTCTGTATTTCTTCTCAATTTTGGATTTTAGTTACCTTTGTTTTTGGATTTATTTTTTTGCCCCCAATCATTTTGTCATCTAGATGTGTAGTTGTAGACCAATAATGCAGAATAAAACATGAGCAGGTAATATGAAAACTCAAAATGTACCTTTTAATGCAAATCCAGTGTCACAGTCCAAAAGAAACTGAATCGAACATGTGAAAAAATCCAAGGAGAACAGGAAACCAAACCAAGGACAAACATTACGGGTAAGTATAACCCAGTACACCTACATATGACTGACTGGGCTTTTATGCACACACTGAGGGATAATGGGAGCTGGACACAAGACAAAACAACTGGGAAAATGATATGAGTGGAACTTAAATTTAACACAGTTTTAGTTCCACACAAGATGATAAAACTAAATGATAAACCACCGGGAACTGAAACTGTAACTAAGGGGGACTGGAGTCTATCCTGGCTACCATGGGGCAAGAAGCAGAGTACTTCCTAGACAGGTCAGCAGTCTGACACATAGAGACAGACAATTATTCACACTCACACCTATGGGCAATTTAGAATCACCAGTTAACCTAACCCCACCAAATGCATGTCTTTGCACTGTGGGAGGGAGGGAATTGAACTCACTGTGACCACCACACCCCACTTTTCAGTTATTTATTTGTAAAAAAATATTGGAATCATGTATGATTTTCGTTCCACTTCTCACGTGTACACCACTTTGTGTCGGTCTGTCACGTGGAATTCCGATAAAACTGATTCATGTTTGTGGCTGTAATGTGACAAAATGTGGAAAAGTTCAAGGGGGCCAAATACTTTTGCAAGCCACTGTAGCTAACCAGAAAATACACAAAGAACAACATATACAAACTGGAACTAGGAATTAAGCATGAAGTAAAAAACAAAACAACAACAACAAAAAAAACATTAAGCAAGTGACATGGCAACTAAGACTTACCAGAAGACATTTAAAAAGGCTAAAAACTGAAGATGCTGGAACAGTGACTCAGCCTCGATAAAGGCTCGCCTTTGCTTTTTACAAGTACAAGCATTTGCTAGGATTCCTGCTTTCACTTTTTCCCACTTTTTCTACAGTGTGACATGAACACAAACAGATGACCTAATCTGAGTTACAATGCAGTAAAAAAATATCAGGAAATGACTAGGTCTACAGAGTAACAACAACTCATCTGAAACACGGTGACCCCGGTGTTTTTCCGTATATAACTGCGATTCTCATTTCCCCTCTTACCTTAATGTTTACGATAAAAACAGGCACACAGCCTGGTTGTCCTTCAGACCTCGGTGATTTGTTGTGTGATTTAAGGGTCTTCTGTGATGCTTGATACAGGTCGTAAGCTGCAATCAAATGCTTTAGAGGACACAGTTAAATGTTTCCTCTTTATAACGTGTCCAATGACAGGTCAATGCCACAGTGAAATGTCCTAGCAGAGCTAGAATTTAAATCACTGGGAAACATTATGACAGCACATTTATACGCCTCTAAACTGCCAAATCCTCAGCGCTGTAAAAGTGCATAACGTATTCAATTTCTCCGTCTGTCTGACTTCCGTGTTAGTTACCTTGACAACGCATCCTCTCCTCTCCTTCCCTCGTCTCTCCCTTGGTTGTTGTGCAGTGCATTGGATGTTTTAGCGGTTGGTCTCGATGCAAGCAGTTGAGGGAATATGCTGCAAATACATGTCACGCCTCCCTAGCGGCATATTAATGCATAAGTTGTCCCTCAGGCCAGAGAGCTGTAAACACTCCTGAATGTGATGAGGCGCTTTAGCCATAAACTCTAGAAAGGGCAGCGGATTCAAGGGATTTTACAGAAAAACAAAACCTCACACTGGCTACAAATTAATGCAGTCACGTTGCTTTTTAACTTTTTCTTTATTTTTATCGTTTTCTGTCATTTCTTTTACACTATCATCTCATCTTCCTGCTTTTATGGTAACAATATCTCTTAAAAACAAACAAAACTTCCTCCTTCCTTGCCTTTGTTGTGTCTGTCACAGCACTGTGGTTAGGGGGCTGCTGTTTTTACAAGTAGGGGACGGGCTTGTCTTGCAAATGGACATGTCATGTGGAGCAATGCCCAGCCAGTTGCACAAGAAAGAGCCTCGGGGCCTAGAGCAGAGCAGCCAGGCAGTCACAGAGAAAGAAGGGAACTATCTTTGGCCAGGCGAGCCAGGATGCTGCATGGGCCAAGCTGGAAAACACGGAGAGAGAGAGAAAGAGATGGAGAGAGGACAGAAAGGGAGTCGGGTGGCAGAGTGATAATGTTGTCGATGGTGCTGGCATATAAATGTACTGCACTGAAAAAGAGAAACTGTGCACAGTGAACTCTAGCATTGTTGACAACAGCACATTTTATAACTTAATTATTTTTCATGTTACAGATACTCATGCATGTGAAAAATAACTAAATGTTAATGAATTGGACCTTTGAAGTTATATATTTTTAGATACTAGTCTACTGTATCTGTTACTCAGTGAAGAAACTAAGCTAGCTAAACTGTTATTGTAGAGTGGGAGAAATAATGTTTTGGTCCCCTGCTGAATTTTTAAGTTTGCTCACTTATAACGAAATGAACAGTCTCTCATTGTTATGGTAGTTTCATTTTTAATGGAGAGAGACAAAATATATGTATACACAGATTCTAATCAATCAATTACAGATAAAGATACCGTCCTGATCCAACTCATTATATATATATGAAGTGCATCAGTTCAGAATATTGTCTTCAATTTCAGCCTCTCCACCACCATGTGGGAAACCAAAGAGCTGTCAACGGACATCAACGACAAGATCGTAGACTGACGCCAGGCTGCAGGACGATTCACAAGAAGCTTATTGAGAAGGTGACAAGTGCTGGTGCCATTATTCAGAAATGGAAGAAATATAAAATGATCATCAAATGCTCTCGGTCTGAAGCTCCATGCAAGATATTGCCTAATGAGGATGATAACAAGAAAGGTGGTGGATCAGCCAAAACTACACAAGAGGAGCTTGTTAATGATCTTAGCGCAGCGGGGACCACAGTCGCCAAGAACACCATTGGTAACACACTACACTAATAGACTGAAATCCTGCCGCCCCTTTAAGGTCTCCTTGCTCAAGAAGGCACAAGCACAGGCCCGTCTTAAGTTTGCCAGTGACCATAAATGAGCCAGAGAAGGCTTGGGAGAAAGTACCGTGGTCTGATGAAAGCTGTTTGGAATCAGTGTCACCCACCACGTTTGGAGGAAGAGACATTCTGAGTATGACCCAAAGAACACCATCCCCACAGTCAAGAAACATTATGCTTGAAAGGCGTTTTTCTTCTCACTGAGGGGCCAATGGACAGGGCCATACCATACCGTACAATGAATTCTTGGATGAGAGTCTCCTTACCTCAGCCAAAGCGCTGAAGATGGGTCATGGATGGGTTTTCCACGACAATGACCCAAAACATACCGCCAAGGCAACAAAAGAGTGGCTAAAGAAGAAGCACTAAGCATTAAGGTTATGGAGTGGCCTAGCTAGTCTCCAGACCTCAGTAGTATAAAAATTGGTTATGTAAAGAGAAGTGAACCAAAATCCTCCTGAGATGTTTGCAAACCTGATGACCAGCTACAAGAAACATCTTACCGCTGGGCTCACCACAAGAGTTTCTCCACCAAGTTGCTAAATCATGTATTGTTTGGAGATCAAATACTTATATACTGATTTCCAAGTCACTGAGTGAAATAACTTTTATTTAACCCTCCTGCCATCCTTTAAAAAACTCACACCCATCACCCTAGGGACCATTCTCAGCCACGCCATAAAAAGACCATATATCCATATTTTATTCCACTTTAAATTAGCCAACCTTGTAAAACTACTTCTCCCTGAAATATTCATGTAAAGTTTTAATTATATTTTCGTTGTTTTAACCCTTCAAATCCCAGTGTTATTACATGAGCGCCCTGTGTTATAAGCCCCAAAAACCAAAAAACGAAACTAAATATTTCCACAAAAAACCAGTTGAAGTAATATGTGATTGTCATTATAAGTAGGCCTTTAGATGGACCAAAGATTGGCACCAACATACATTTTGACCTGCCATTATTTTTTTTGCATTTTTTTTTGCAATTTAAAAATTAAAACTTCAAGGCCCTGAGTCTTCATTGACATCCAAGAAAAGAAGAAAAAATAAAATCATATGATGATAATTTGGGGTTGAAAAATAGCGTTTATAATGGAAGTCAATGGGCAGAAAATGGTCCCCAGGGTGATGGGTGTGGGGATTTCTGCTGCTCAGCCATTTTAGGCTGATTTAAGGAATTCACACTGGAATATTAACATTGACAGGTAAAAACTATCCTGTGGCAAGTTTGGTTATATTCCACTGAACACAGTGGAAATGGCAGCCATTTAACACATAGCAGTGGCACAAAAAGGTCCCAAGAAGGCAGGAAGGTTAATGTGTGTTTTTTTCTGGATTTTTGGTTGATATTCTGTCTCTCCATTCAAATGAAACTAGCATAAAATTAGAGACTATTCATTTCTTTGTACATGAGCAAGCTTACAAATTCAGCAAAAGGTCAAATGATCATTTCCCTCGCTGTTTTTCATAATGATGAATATGATAATTGTGTTTAGTTAGTACCTAACTAAACTACAACAAAACTAATAATAGGATGTTTGTTTTTGTGTGTGGTGTTTCGATTTTGTTGTTTTCTGATCTGCTATTATATCATTCCCTGCTTATATGGCCTATCCATTTTTGGCTTTGGTTACTTTTGGGCACACAAATATGCTGGTAAAGTTTCATCCTTAATGCATTTTTATCAATTCAAACACCATGCTATTTATGGACGACACTAATCTGCTATTTGTAACCAGTCATTAGTTCTCTCTGTTATAATTTGCATCACAAATGGCATGATTCCAATACTGAAGCATGCTTTTTGAACCATCCACTGATTTATGCACTTATGCACTTTCAGTCAAATCACTTTTGCTTTTAGTCTTTATAAATGCAAGAAGCCACACAGGGTAAATGCATATAAGCCGTAGTTTATTCGAAAAATGAACAAACAAAAAAAAACCTGTCTTCTTTCTTTTCAATTGCTGAATTAAGATTTTCTAACTTGTATACAAGTTAGAAAATCTTAATTCCCATTTTTCCTTCAGTGGGCTGGTTTCAGTCATTGTGCAAATGTACCGTTTTTAAGATTGGGGAAACCTGCAGTCAGCTGAGACTGAAGAAGTCACTTAGACAAGTGACGAAACATTTCTCCACCTGAAAACGCTACATCCAGAATCAACTTATGCAGATTTACTCACCTGGATGCTTGAGAATGCATCAAGACATCACTTTTATATGTCCAAGTGCATAGATGAGGATGTCATAAGGCCTTGATGTAAAACACAATATTTATGAGTGTTTTAAGTTGTAAATCGGACAGATTTGCCCTGAACGTGACTGGACGATAGTAGTTATAGAGGAAGTAAATAATAAAATGCATGGTTAGTTATAAAGTTTTACATGCAAAACTCATGTGAGAGCTTCAGCCTTTTGACTCAATTAAGATCAGATATAAAGAGTTGTGTCTGTCTTGGAAAAGATGTACAACGCTCGTCTCTGTAGCAACCACACTTGATACCTTTATGCTCAAGCAGGCATCCATTTTCAGTCCATTTAGTCAATATTTGTCTGTAGTGCCTAATGTAACCATACAATAGGTACACTAAATGTGGCTCGGCTGTAAAAACAAAACAAAAAACCCAGTCGTCTCTGTTTTGCATGTTGACAAGACTGTTTTTGTTTATGTCTCCATGCCCTTGTAAAAACCTGCTCTGTTTGTATAAATGTTATTTTGGAGTTTTAAAAAAGAATATTATTATAAAACCTTTAATTGTGTCTCATCATTTGGAAAAAAATAAATCAAAAAGAAGATAAAAATATGGTATGGCAGATTTTTTCTGATCCTTTTTTCTGATAGTCGGTAATAAGTTAGTGAATTAATTAATAAAAAATACCATTGACCTTGAATGTTTATTAATCATAATTCATGTGAAAACTACTGTACAGATAAGAGATGAACTAATGAATTTATTTACCTCAGCGTTACAGCAACATTATGATCTGTTATCTGTCAAAGTCAGATTTGATGATTCTGTGTATCTGAGTCATCGTTGATGAAGTAACTGGTGAGCCACCGCTGAACCTGATCACCTCCCTACCCCCGTGGCAACGAGGAGGCCGCCACCCGTGTTGGACTCCTCAAGCGCGGCACCAAGCAACTTCACTTTTCCCTTTGTTTTAAGAGCGCTTTGCGACCGAACCTGACCTCGCGCTGACTTATCTGACTAAAGCTAGCTGACTGACCACCACCAACAGGGAAGCTGAACTTAAAAGGAGAGATAAAGGACATCCCTGGGTAGATTTTCCTCCACGTCTGTGAAAAATTCACTGTTGTTTTGAGAGGACATTTCAGGTTTCGCTGTTCGTTTTTCATTTTGATTTTATTTGAAGAAGCTTCAGCATATTTTGGTTGAAAGTACCCTGTGGCTCTGGGTGCTCAGTGCATGTGTTTGTCTCTAATCAACACCTACCACAAACTTAGACACAGTCCTTAAATATATTTTGGTGTTCTGTGAGCCTTAAGTGGATTACATTTTGAATGATGTAGCTACTATAACAATCTGGGATGAATTGAAATATGTCAATACATCAATGATGTGAACAAGTGACACATGTGATGCATGATTTTGGGGTTTTCATTAACATAACTAAAGCTATTTTTGTCAGACTGACGCAGAAGATTCACCAGATCCACACTGTTTCTAATCAGTTGGGGTATAAAGCTAAATTACAACAAAGACAAATGGCATGTTTTTGTTATAATAACACAAATAAAAGTAATGATCCAATAGAAAAAGAAATCAGGAAAAAAAGGTCTAAATATCAGGAGACGATTCAATATGAGCAACAAAGGGACATCTGAAGTGGAAAAACGAATGGAGACAGGTTCAGGGACATAAGAGACAAATCAGCCAAGTGTATCACTTTAATGAAGTATCATGACTCCCTCACTGTTCGTCCGTCCTCCTCCTGATTCTCCAGCGACGCCGCGGTGTCATCGAGACGGGGAAGGTGTTGCTGTCACCGCTGCCCGAGCTCAGCCTGTCGCAGCATAAATTTTAAACCAATTTGAGAAACACGACTCAGGGTCTGAAGGGCCTGAAATTGATTATTGGGAGAGGGTAATGTGATTCTCAAGCGTTTCCTCTGAAATTAAAGAGTGTCTCCACGTTATTAATACGCATGAGATAGAATCGATATGCCTCATCCGTTGCTCGGTGTTCACATTGTGGCCATGCCTGATCTCCTATTTATTCTCCTTTCTGCACCCTCAGTCACCTTCAACCGATCTGGCTTTTACTCTAATAAAATTATAATAGACGATGAAAAAAAAACTATATAGTGGGTATAGTTTACTGGTATTGAACTTGTGTGGCCGTAATTTCTCCATCCCCTCTTCCATTACTTTTTTTCTGTCCCCAAGCAGCAACAGGCAGATGAATTCCCCCAAATCCCAGCCTCTATAATTATAACAGAGTTGTACAAGAGGCAGCCAGCTTTCTCTCCTCTCTAGTATATGTAGTGAGCGTCTGTGGGTGCGTGTGAGAGCTCAGCTGTGTGTGTGACTGTGTGAGGCCATGATTGGATGCTCTTAAGGAAGTGAAGCGTTACACCCGCAAACAAGCGAAAGCGAGCGAGATGGAGTTTTTCAAAAAAAAACTGAATGAACGGGAGAAAAATGCTAAATGAGCAGAGGGAGAGATGAGGAAATGGAAAGCCACTTTAAATCAAGCACCTTTTAATCAGCTCACTAACAATGGGGGGCATAAAGATAAAAAGCCAGAGAGAGGATCCTGTTGGCTTTCCAAAGCGGCTAAAGTCACAGATTTATGGCTAGCGGAAGTAGAACGCTCTCAACCATGTTTAAGCCAAGCTCCAGGCAATAGGGATTACACTGGCAAGGCCGTCTCCAGACAAGTTATGAATTTATCTGGTTGTTTTTCTCCCAACCTGTACATGCGGACGGGCTGCGCGTGTTTGCCCTTTATCAGCGCCTTGAAGGACAGGTCCACCTTCACTTGCACTGCATTCAAAATCCCGATCCATTAAGGTGACCCTTTTTGGTGTACCCTCTTTGACCATCCATCCATCCATCCATTCGCTTCCGCTTATCCTTTTCAGGGTCGCGGGGGGCGCTGGAGCCTATCCCAGCTGTCATAGGGCGAGAGGCAGGGTACACCCTGGACAGGTCGCCAGTCTGTCGCAGGGCTAACACATAGGGACAGACAACCATTCACACTCACATTCACTTGCACATTCACACCTAGTGGCAATTTGGATTATCCAATTAACCTATCTGTTAGGTTTGTAGCATAAACCTATTCGCTGGAACGTTAAGACAATATAATTACACTGCTAAGCAAGACACAAATAGGCAAAGTTCTTCATGTTACTCGTGCACGGGAGAGAACCGGACAACCGCTTGACTCCAGTTGGTCTCTCCGTCCTCCCGTAACACTGTCCTTTTATTGAGGTTACATGAATATGCATAGGTTCATTAACATACGACGTCTACATACAAACAAAGAGTACCTTGCCTGTGTGTGTGTGTGTGTGTGTGTGTGTGTGTGTGTGTGTGTGTGTGTGTGTGTGTGTGTGTGTGTTGCTGATCAAAGGGTCAAACATCCTTGGTCAGGAAGAGGGTAGCCTCCCCCTCACCCTAGATGGTTCATCCTAGATAACACGGTGAGGAAGTCCTGCAGTTCATCTAAACAAAGAGCACTTAGACTAGAACAGACGTAGCTACGTTAATCCTACCATAAAACAATAAGACACGGTATGACCTCTCATGCTCCCAAAGTGCTGTCTAATACACACAAAGTTTGCAGACTATCAAGGATCAAAACCTCTACCAATCTACAACTAATTACAAAACTCTAAGCATATATAAGTAAATATTTCTAAGCATAAATGACAATCAACAATACAAATCTAACATTTCCCCCCTTTTTGACCTTTATGCTTGAAAAGTTCCCAGGTATGAATACCTCATGTCTGACAGTTTCAATGCAAACATTTTTATACTCAGCATATGTCAAATCACCCTAAATTACTGAAAGGTACACAGTTTAATAAATGTATTAGCAGTTACCCCATTCATTGAGCTCATCTCATGGCAAACTGCATCTTACGAGCAACCAAAGAAATTGTTAATTTAATAGTGAAACTAAAAAAGTAACATTTTCAAAAACATCTCAGCTTGGTGATGCTTCCTCCGGGTGTGCAAATCACATGTCTCTCTGCAGAGTGGTTTGAGTTCTGCAGGGCGTCATGAATGTCTCTTCTAGTTGTTTCGTTGTCCATAGGACCAGAGTCCAAATGTATGTAGAATAAACATTCAAACATACCAGTTAGTTTTGTTGTTTGTCAACATGGGTCTCAGCTATTTCCAAGCTGCAGACCTCTCAGCACTCTAGTTTTATGGCCTCTTACCAGCCCCCATCACCTGACTTCAGACCTTCGTCTTGTGAGGGGGATATTTATGACTCCTTAATTGTCCACGCTCTGCAGAAAAAGCTCTCTGTGGAAAGGGTGCTGGGTTCCGTCATCTTACTGCTGTTATGATCCCAGCAGCCTTCAGAGTGTCATCGTATGCACAGTATAGTGGCACAGCATTAGGTGTTGTTCATAGGAAACTGCTGTCATCACCACCATAGCTTCTGGTTCCTGTGCTTTCATAGAATCATGATGTCATCCCCGAACTCCTTCTGCGCTGTCGATGGAGCTTGGCACGCTCCCCTCATCCCACGAGTTTTCATGTTCCAACGCTGCTGAAGGTTTAAGGCAGAGCACGTCGTACACCTTAGTCGTCTTCCTCAGCGTCAATATTGAATCTTTCATTGTATTTAAAATCTTGCTGTGGGAAGTCTCCTCTTGATTTCCTGGAAGCTTAGTAGCACAGCTCTCTGTGTGATGTCTGCTGTGCTGAAGATGATCTCTGATCCTCCTGAAGCCTCTCTCCCATCTTGTGGACGATCCTCTCCTCTATTTTGCAGGCAGTTTCATGGTCCTTGCTGTGGCTCCAAGGTCTGATCTCATGATGGGCCCCAACCAGCTTGACCTTTGACCTCAACCACTGCCTGGTCCTGTCAGCTATGCGCTTCTCACTGGGCCTCTGAAGATTTCTCAGGAGATTACTGCTGCACCTGTATTCCCTTGCTAAGAAGAAAAACTTCTATTTGGAGAGCATGTCAACAATCATCAAACCACATTCTTTAGTTCAGTGAACTTCACTTATAGGCCATCAAAGCCTCATCTGAACATGGATGCACCACTTGCATAGGTTTAATATTTGTAAATAAAACGGCTAATCACACAAATCACTGCAACAATAATAGTAAACATTGTTTAATGTTAATCCTTGCACTCCACCTCTTGACGCATGGACATTCCCATGCGCCAACACACCAAACCTGGATCCCTGTCTTAAAGAAAAAGATTAGCTAGATCACATCCCAGGCAACATCAGGGCATCTCCTCCCCTGGAGCAGCACCACCCTGGACCTATAATCCTGCAATGAAAATGTTAGTGTGCTTTGCATATTAAGTTCGCTTAACACCCGGCTCTCCCAGGAGCCTGCATACACACCATCACGGCCTGGAAAGCAAAATCTGGAAGTGAAATCAAACTTCATACCTGTAAACAATTGTATCATAAGGACAAGAAGCATTCAACATCAGCAAGACAAGTGTCATATGCAGGTTTTCTCAAATCAGTAAACTACAATTATTACCATAATTTGCCTCAGACATGGATCATCCCATGTACTCAGTTAACATTAATGTAATCAGTGACTTCTCTTAAGCAAAGTCACTCCACTCATATATTATTATTATGGGTTCAAAAGTGGCCAGCAAATGAGCCCATAATAAACTATTCCATAAATACCGTAATCTCTTATTTGTTTTACCCATGTCACTTGTCCCCTTCAGCTGAATCTACTACAGCATTCTCAAAGAAACAAACATTAGCAATACACATTGACTGTAGTCAGACAGAGGTCAGACACAGGTCAACAGGTTCCAGAGGTGCCATAAAAAGACCATAAAGTTAGCCATCTATAGCTGTGGAAAGAAGTAACACCAGTTCTCAACACAGGAAATTTCACACAGGTTATTCACATTATCAAAGTAACCTTCACATTTTCCCATCAACACAACGCAACAGCATCACCACTCATAACCTGTAAACACAGTTGTCCTCACACATAAACCCAGAAATCCTGTAGTAGGAAAAAACATCAACCAGTTGCCCCGGTATAAATCGCATCATCAATTCACATGAAGAACTGGCATGCTGCAAGAAAAGAAAATGCAAATATTAGCGCTTGCGCAGGCGTATGCATACTTTGTCACAGTTATCTCTGTGAGCACACAAGCTAGTGAATGACACACACATAGTAAATTCACAGACACAGAAAATGGCATTTAAAATGTTAAATCATCATGCAACCTCGAGTGTTGCTGTCATCTTCCTGCTTCTGTAAAGGGAAGCACACACAGACTCATCTGCACCCCTGCCAGGCGGGGGTCAACTTCACACAGTCGTGTTACATCAGTAAAGTCTTGTCAGCTTTTGTCAGCTTTTACCAGTCAGTCAGTTTGTTTTCCTTTCACTCACTCATTCATGCATTCATTCTTTCTTTCTTTGCTGATAGTGGAACCTATCGTCGCATTTAGTTTCCACTCTCAGCAAAATGACGTCATTTCAAAAAGAAAAAGAAGAACTTTAGTTTGGATTACATCGCTGAATCCTTTTGGACTGGGACTGTCATTTAATAATTGTCCCAAATAAGTGGCTTTCTCCAGAGTCCATTTAAATGTGGAGAACTCACTTGGCACAATTTTCTCGACGATGTGTAGCGCTTTTAATTCCCGACGTGCAGATCTGCTTAAAGAACAGAGATTATCAAACAAAACTTTCAGTGCACTGTGAAAGTATCAAAATAAAAAAGGCCTTGTTAAGTCATGACACAAACTCCTCATCTCAGGTAAATCATACCATTAGCATGGTTCATCATACCATCATACTAATCGGCAGGCTCAACTTCACAACAAAAGAAAAATCATCAGCTAGATTCACTCCAAATCAACCATCAGCTGCACAACACACAACATAAGCCTAATGTCTTATTAGCTATGAGTTTAATTACCAGGTCTGTGCTCTTCACTCATTTAGGCCACAGATCTATTTTATTCAATTTTCCTTTTCCCTTCATCATAAAACATGTGACATGCTGTCATGCACTTCACAAAAGACGTTTGTTCTGATGTATTCAGAGTTGTGTATCTAAATACAGGATTCACTCGCACATCAAAACAGGAAACTCAGTGTTTTAGAGTCTCCACTCAACACACAACAACTCCAACACATCTCATTCACTCGTGCTAGAATTCAGTCACCTTTCATTAATCTAAAACCAATCAACTAATTTGCATCTCAGCTATTAACCCACTAAGTTGACAGGACGACAGAAAAGCATGTTCAAAATAGTATCACAAAAGACAATTTCCCTCATACAGTAAATTACATGTGCTGCCTCAATCAAGCAGGAAGCTTCTCCCAATTTACCATTTTAACAACTAAATTTATTGTCTGATCACTGGTTGGTCAAACCAGGATCTTTTTTCCCACAAAAGTTAAATTGTTGTCCTGCAACTTGGAGAGTCAATTTTTTGCATTGGATAAATTCAGTATTTAATAACAAGTGTCTGCTAAATTGACACTATTTTAACACTGATGAAAGATAACAAGCTAATTTTCATTGCATGGGTTTGTGTTATTAGGCAGGTCTAATGCATGTCTGTGGAGCTGCATCTCCAGCAGAGCATGTTCTTAAAGCTGCCTTTCCTACACACTTCTCTGCTATTATTTAATCATTTCTTAACTAATGTGCTATGAGTCTTCATGAGTCATTTTGTGTTTGGAATTGTTAGTAGGGTTAATGCATGTTCTGCTTGTGTGTGTGTGATTTTGTATATGTTTCTATTTTCGCAATGTTTCAGACTCCGTCTCAATTTTCCAACTTAAGCAGTCAGTTTTCTTTTCCCCAGGTTTGCTAACCCAAATTTTGATTTCCCACATTAAATAATTCCTATGTGTTCTCACCTAGTCTTCTCACTCTGTTGTCCTCTCCCACTTCAACAGTCCAACAGCCGGCAGTTCTCCTTCAGCTTTGTCCTGTGTCCCACTGTCTCTTCTTGCCATTTTACTCCACAGGTGGCAAATGTCAAACTCCAACTGTTCAGTTCTCCTCAAACGTTTTCTTCACATGCACAGTGAAGTCACAGCCACTCTCACTATTGTCCTCTGATGCGGTTGACTTCGTGCTAGTGGCTGAAGTGCTGCTGCTGCTGCCTTCCTGGGCGACTTCTTAGCAGCTGCTGCCGGTTTCTTGGCTTTGGCCGCGGCGGGCGTCTTAGCTTTGGTCTCAGTAACCCTGTTCATCTTGAAGGATCCGGAGGCCCCGGTGCCCTTGGTCTGCACCAGAGTGCCCTTCGCCACCAGACTCTTGATGGCGGTCTTGACACGAGCCTTGTTCTTGTCCACATCGTAGCCTCCGGCAGCCAGAGCCTTCTTGAGGGCGGCCACGGACAGGCCGTTGCGCTCCTTGGAAGCGGCCACGGCTTTCACAATCAGCTCGCCCACGCTGAGGCCGACCTTCTTGGGCTTGGAAGTCATCGTCTTCTTCTTCTTGGCCTGAACCTCGGCGCAGGGCGCAGGGCGTGTTTATGATGGAGCCTTTCCCACCACAGCGCTGGCACGTTGAACGCATCATGAAGGGTCCATTTCTTTCATGTCGCCAGCCGCATGTGGCTTGCCCGAGTCACTCAGTCCTTTTTGAGCATTTCAACATGCTGCCACCGCCATCTTGCTCGCCCCTCCGTGGAATTCATCCAATCAGACAGGAAGATGGGTTTGCTTTCTTCTGCTGCTGCTGTTTGTCCACATTACTGCTGCTTTGCTGGGACTTTTTGTGCTCAGGACTTGCTGCTGTCTCTTTATCATGTTATTGCTTTGGAGCTGCATTCCTTATCTTCAGGGAGGAGTGAGCTCGCTTGTGAGGTTGAGAAACACATGGCACTGTAAATAAGTCAGCCAGAAACTTGGCCTGCATGTTTCCAATGATGTTAAACTATAACTTTCTTCCGACCGCTGCATGTGGAAAATTGATTCAGGTCTGCTTTTCACCTGAAAGTGACAAACTAAGACATTTCATTATTATCATCACTGCTTAAGCAACACACATCTCTCTCTCTCTCTCTGTCTGTGTTTGTGTGAACAATCCTTTCTTAAAAGCAGAAAATGACATTGTAGTTGTTTTTCGGCTGATCAACACAAAACCTTTTTCCTATGATTATTTCTCTTCGTCTACAATGTAGTAATTTGTCTCTTTTTCACTCTTTTTTTTCTTCCTTTACAATAGCTGGTGGTCTGCAAAATCACCGCTCTCACTCACAATCAGAGGCAATCACTTTTGCACAGTGCACAAAAACACTGTGATGTCAGACACATTCACACTCACTTTTTCATCTGCATAAATAAACCATATGGCTGGAGATATGTGCCATGGTGATCCATAAGCATGATCACCAGTTTATTTAATTATTTTTAATCCAACAAAACAAATAAACAAAAACATGATGCTGATGCTACACACACACACGAGTCAAGGTGCAGAAAAACTGCTCATGGAAACGCTGCACACTCTCTGTTTCCCTCTCTTTGAGTAGTTCTCAGACAGCTCTTGATCTGATAATGTGTAGCTTGCTCATCAGCTCAAAAAACAAAAACAAAACTGCAACGCGACATCACACAGTAGTTGCATGCTCTGCCCACAGTGGCAAAGTCTTACACTTTCATATTCAACTCAGCTTCTCCATCATGTACTTTTAGATGTTTCATACAGGGTTGAGCATATTAGTTGTTTTCACAGATGTGCTCTATATCTCAACAATGGCTCATAATAAGACGACAGTCTTCCACACAGGTCAAGTGCCTCTATGCACTTCATTAGTTTAAATATTTATCTATATCACTTCACCTCACATGTCATCGTACTGAATTTAAGCAACCACAAGCGTAATGTAGATGACTTTTAACAACTATCCACCTCAATTACGTCTATGGTCTGGCACACAGGCTGAAGAGTTAACGTTTTGTGTCAGCAAGGGGTGGGGGGACAGCCACCCACCAGAGCATAGCTGCTGATGTGGGCTGGCCTTCTCCACACGCTCTTCAAGGCTGGTGTGTTTTCTGAAAACTTCTAACATTTTAATCTCTTCCATTTTTAAGCCTGCGATTAACCGCACGGCTCAGGTCCGCGCGAAACCCGCGTGACCGCGCTCGCGTGAACCCGCGCAGCTGTGGAGCCATCGCTCCCTCTCTTTTTTACATAAATACTTTGTGCTGCCAGGAGCAAAGTCCAGCACAAACGTCTGTCTCCCTCCGACTCACTCTTGGTTGCTTAGAAACCCATGATAACAACAACAGTCGGTGTTACAGACCACGTGTTCTGCTCCGCACACACTCACACAACAACAACAACAAAAACGACGACGACGACAACAATGACAACAACACAAAATAGGCCTACTCCGGACTCACACCGGACCGCTCGGGACCCTGACCCAGTTGTGGGACGCTCACCCACTCGCGCGACAAAACCCAATGAAGGGATGCTCGGGACACACACCCAGGGCGATTTCAAAACCGGACACTCACCGGACGCTTGGGACCCTTGGGCGATTTAACCAAAACTTATTTTTCGGGACACTAACCCAGTTATCGCTCCACAAAGCAGCGAACTTCTCAACGCCTCACAAAATGGCGGAGACTGCACAACGACACGGTTATAGAGTCGGCCTCTTTAAACTTACTTGGCGTTGCTTAGCGTGTAATATCAGCCTGAATCCCGCCGATCGCCATTCATCGAGGAGAAAGACAGACAGCGAATCCACAGGAACTTCCTGGCTGACGTCAGTCTTTCAGCGTGCCTCCCCCCCCTCGGTGAATGCGATCCCAGGGAGCCGGCATCGAAGGACCAATTAATGTTAGGTTTGTAGCATAAACCTATTCGCTGGAACGTTAAGACAATATAATTACACTGCTAAGCAAGACACAAATAGGCAAAGTTCTTCATGTTACTCGTGCACGGGAGAGAACCGGACAACCGCTTGACTCCAGTTGGTCTCGTCCGTCCTCCCGTAACACTGTCCTTTTATTGAGGTTACATGAATATGCATAGGTTCATTAACATACGACGTCTACATACAAACAAAGAGTACCTTGCCTGTGTGTGTGTGTGTGTGTGTGTGTGTGTGTGTGTGTGTGTGTGTGTTGCTGATCAAAGGGTCAAACATCCTTGGTCAGGAAGAGGGTAGCCTCCCCCTCACCCTAGATGGTTCATCCTAGATAACACGGTGAGGAAGTCCTGCAGTTCATCTAAACAAAGAGCACTTAGACTAGAACAGACGTAGCTACGTTAATCCTACCATAAAACAATAAGACACGGTATGACCTCTCATGCTCCCAAAGTGCTGTCTAATACACACAAAGTTTGCAGACTATCAAGGATCAAAACCTCTACCAATCTACAACTAATTACAAAACTCTAAGCATATATAAGTAAATATTTCTAAGCATAAATGACAATCAACAATACAAATCTAACACTATCCCTACAAGCTTTGACCAATCAAATGAAATTGTTCTTCAGCTAAAAGGCTCGGATTATTATTTTTTTTCTTTCAAGTATCAAAAGACAAGTGGTTTAAACTTCTTGGATCCAAGTGTGTCATAATATCATATTCTTACAGCATCGGATAATGCAATATCCTGTGGATGTGTCGCATTATCCATATTCAGACAAATGTCACCTCTTTCTGTGATAACTGAAAAGCAGTTTCATCAGAGTAGCAGACAGATAGTTACCACACTTTCTGCACTTATCGTGCTGTTTTTGTAAGAATATGTAATGACACCATGAGTGAACGTACTAGATGAAAATCAGGATTATACAGTATTTCATCAACCAAATTTTAATTATTTTAAACGAAGATTTCATTAATTAAGACAACAAACCCAACCAAGCTGACTTGTTAATCCACCTGTCCTCACCCCCACCTTTTTAAACGATGAATTATTATGATTGAAACCGCAGTTTTTGGAAAGCTGAGTGCAGTTTCACTCGCCACATCCAGACCTGATTACCGCCACACTTGCTGAATTAAGAACCCACTTAAATAGAACCTGTCTGAAAGTGAAGTAGGCTAAAAAGAAAATCCCAAAAAGCAACACAATCGAAAGAAACAGCTGAGAAACAAAGCCAATGACATCTTGAAAGCCTTGAAAGGATTACAAAGCCAGTTCTAAGACTAAACAGCTTTTTGATCATTTTCTTTGAATACATAATTCGTCACACCAACCAGAAGATGAAGATATGATGTCAAACAAAGCAGCTGAAATTTATTTAAGGTGCCAAAATGGCAGCCAACTAACTTAAAAACCAAATTGCTAAATAGGATTAGAGAGGCATTTTAATTATATGGGCAAAAGGAATTATGTAAATCATGCAAGAAGTGAAAATATAATAATAGTGTAATTTATGAGGACAAAATTGAATGATTTCACTAAAAGAAAAAAATGGAGCATTTGCCACCTTAGATTGAAATTGATAAATACTGATCATGCCCAGTGTAGGCACTGATAACAGCATACTGAGGTGTTGCAAGACAGACTTGATTGCTGCAGTCTGTTACAGAATTTGGCGTTCTCAATGGAGCTAAAGCTGCCATTGATAAAAAGGTAGAACCTAGAAATATCCTTCAAAAAATGAACGATGCAAAATAAAACATGACGTCACAGGAAGTGTGACATGTATGGTGGACAAAAACAATTACTCATTGTACTTATTGTAATTACTTAATTATTACGTGTGATATGTTATGTATAATAAACCAACCAGGCACTGAAACATGCAAAAAGAACTAGACTCCACAGTGGTCTCTGAATGTCTCAATTTGTCAGTAGTATATATTATGAAAAGTTAATCATGACTTTTATTTTACATGACTTGTGGCAATTGTAAAACTATGTTAATATTGTGTAACAATGTACTGCGAAAACCTCGGTCCGCAGGTCTTAGTTTAGTACCCCAAGTGAATTTCAGCTGAGCGATATATATTTTATTATCATTCCATAATGCAAACACTGAGAGTGTTTCTGTCAAGTCTGAATGAAAAACTTCAAAATAAAGGCTGAACATCCTCCAGCACACAAACACCTCGGTTGAAACGTTTCTCCTTTTAGTCAATAGTCATCTCAGCAATCACACAGAAAACCATTAGCCTGTCTGTCTACAAGAAAACATTTTTAACGCCCTTTTGGATAACAGTAAATTCATTGTTTCGTTTTGCTTTCTTTAAGACCTGTAGATACCCAAACACAGACGGACGCCTGAAAGTTTTTTTTAAGGAAAAATGCACCTGAAACAATTTGCTTTCAGGCAATACAAAGCCTGAGCATGTCACCATAAATAAAGTTAGCTGACATTTGCCAAATTTTCTATGCACACCTGTTGGTACTAGTTAGAGTTCCAGGCTTTAAGATTAATGCCTTGAACACATAAATGTTTTCTTCAGCTGTCTAGGGTAGGCAACACTGTAAAATGTGATAAATTACAAATACCACATGCACAGCCAAGGGAATGTCCAGCTCTCCATTGTCTATTGTCATTTTGTGCCCATCCATCTGAACATTCACTGAAGTGTAGTCACTCAGCAGCATTATACCGAAGGGACTGTAGGGCTTGACTCAATGGATCTTCAAATAACACATTCAACCTGTACAGCTGACACTCAGATGTGCAGGGTTTAGATGTTTACAGCTTTAAACATTTGACACTTTGTCAGTGCAGTCTCCTTTGGTCCTTTGAGAGTTTTTCCTCCCCCCTGAGTGCTTGCCTAATAGGGGGCCATATAGGGGGATTGTTGGGGTTTTCTCTCTTTTTATTGTGTTATTGTAGTGTAATTTCCTTACACTGTAAAGCACATTGAGATAACTACTGTTGCAATTTGATGCTCAATAAAATATTTGCTTTAAAAAATAAGCTATTCGACTTCTGCTGATGTGAGAAGCTAACGTTCTGATGCAAATTCTTCAAAGAATTTATGATTTTAAAAAAAGAACTATGTTTTTAAGTGTACTACCCTCATGCAGTTTCATAACAGCATTCTTATCTGTCAGCACAGCGAGTACAAATCAGGAGTCTAAACTGGCGATCGTGGCTGTTGGGAGTTCGCCTTGTAATCGGAAGGTTGCCGGTTCGAGCCCCGGCTTGGACAGTCTCGGTCGTAGTGTCCTTGGGTAAGACACTTCATCCGTTGCCTACTGGTGGTGGTCAGAGGGCCCGATGGCGCCAGTGTCCAGCAGCCTTGCCTCTGTCAGTGCGCCCCAGGGTGGCTGTGGCTACAATGTAGCTTGCCATCACCAGTGTGCAAATGGGTGGATGACTGGATGTGTAAAGCGCTTTGGGGTCCTTAGGGACTAGAAAAGTGCTATATAAATACAGGCCAAACTTAGCTTAACAAGAGTTGACCTCCAAAGAGTTTCAAAATTATATGATGGTTCTTTTACTGCGATGAAAAATACTCAGACTTTACTTCAAGCCTAAAAATTTTGACAAAGCTTGAACGACAAAGCAAATAAACACTTTCAGCAACTCTAAATCAGACAGTAGTTTAACTTGGTCTTTCATTATTTTAAAATGACAGTCGCTCATTCTTTCAATCAATTGCAGAAGTGGCGATTAATCTGTGTCATTGTTTGTTGCAGACAAAAACAGTTTTAGAAGAATGTAAGTGGAACAAACGTGTGTTTGTACTATTTGTTTAGTTTTCAAATGTCAAATGTGTTGAGTTTGTAAATCAGGCAGTGGAGGCGACGTCTAGGTTCAACACTTTATTTCAGGCTTTACAGCAGAGCTCCATCTTTTTCTTCTCTCTACTTTCTTCTTCTACCCTCTCTCTTACCCAGCCTCATTAGCGGCACCCCTGGTCTGACAGGGTAACAGGATGTACTAATTTGCTTCCTTTATTATAGAACCTTGTAAACACAACAAAATGTAATGGCCAAAAGTCTCCTTGCAAAATGTGTTGCTCCTTTTTATGATATCATCAAAAGTGATCTTACTGTATTTCAGATTGAAATTGTTTTCAAAAGCCGGTAAGTCGGTATTATGAGTTCTTTACCATCTCTTTGCATTAGGAGCATGAACAACTTCTGAGCACAAGATCCATAGAGGCTGGGGTCTATCACACCAGGCAAGACCCCAGGTGCAGGCTGTGTAAAGATGCCCCTGAGACGATCCAGCACATAACAGCAGGGTGCAAGATGCTAGCAGGCAGGGCATACATGGAACACCATAACCAAGTGGCGGGCATAGTATACAGAAAATCTGTGCCGAGTCTAACCTGGAAGTCCCGAGCTCAAAATGGAAGATCCCCCCTAGGGTGGTGGAGAAATGCCAAGAAAAGATCCTGCGGGACAGATACAAGAGTAATGCAAGAATAAGGAAATGCACTTCATATGTGAGCACTCCAGAAAACAGATAAGCTTTTTGAGACTTTTCAATAATCAGTGCATGTACAAGTCTAATCCAATGATTGCTGAAGGTTGATTTATGAATTCGCATTTCTTTTTCTGGATCCAATAAATAAAGCTGCAAAAACGTTCTGTCCAACAAGAGAGGAAAAAGTGGATTAATCCCTTAGCAGCAGTTCCAGATGTGCTGTATTTTCTTTCAGTGCAACCAGAACCTGGGCTTAAAGACTTGATAGGGAACTATTTTGACAAGAAGGGCTCCCTTGTTTGATGAAAGGAAAAGTCTTCGATAAAACACTGAGTGTGGATCTATAATTCACCCACAGCACTGTAAAGAACACAGCACCTGTGGGCTTTCTTGTATTTATGAATTAAACATAAATTGCAAAATCTTCCATCAAGGCATTGGACCCCATCTGTGACCACCACAGGGGTCATAGGTGCAGCTTTACAGAATAAGAAAGTCCCACATTCACAGACTTTTGGGATGTTTTTGATCACCTTCCTGCCCGACTATCCATTCATCCCACTGTAAAGAATCGGTAATGTGAGCATTCAGTGCAGCACCAGAAGGGAGGGTTCCAAATTTAATATCAAATCAAACTGACGGTAAAACAAAAAACTTCTGCAGCAGCTTAACATGATGCATTTGACTGAACTCAAGCTAGCATGCTCCAACATTTTTAGGAAAGGGATTTCTCAGCAGAACCCACACAAAGAGATAACCCTCATGGAGACAGCAGCCAAATTGGATTGCTGGTATCAAGTCCGCAGTCCACATTGGTGAGGATTCGATATACGGGACATGTTCGCTACCAGTTCTTGAATGTACCATGTGTATTTCTTTCTTGGCCAAGATTCGATGTGATTTTTTTAAAAAGGTAGAACTTTGAACCAACTTTGTACTTTTAATCATTTTTACTTCCTTCTAAAGCAGACTGCAAGTAGAAGAAATCGCTGACACGCTGAACACGTGCTTATAGCAATATTTCAGACAGGAAAAGAGAAAAGAGAGATGTTTGGACTTTCTTGAAATCTGCCTTATATTTTATTTTCTTCATCGAATCGGTCGTGTCTTTCCTTCGCTCTCTCTGCCTCACTCTCCCCTGATATCAGCACTACTCTTGGTGGTCTACCCCTCTGCAGAACATCACATTCTCTGCCTTTGGACAGAGTGTCAGGCACAGCATTTCCTCAGCAATAATTCTGCATCATGTCTGAGGAAGCTTTTTTTTTTTGTCTATTCCAAATGAAGCACATGGCCTTTAAGCAGCTAACCCGGCCATAATGATTGCAAGAAGTGGAGGGGGGAGGTTGGCTGAGGGTGCGGTGATGACTGTTGGAGGAGTGCTTGAATCCTGCAGCTCCACTTTGTGATGACTATTTGCTAGCCGTAGGGCCACTGCTGTGCTCTGGATGCTGTGGCGGCACATCTTGCAGGGAGAGAGCTCCTGTTTCATACTTTATACATCCATTTTGAGTCAGTGACTGACAGCGTGGTGTGTGTTTCTTGACATTTTGGACTACCCCGAGGGCAAAAATATGTGTGTGCACGCATGTTTGTGTGCACCTGACCACAGTGTAGCTCCCACTGCTTTTCCATCTTTTCTTCCACTTCTCCTTCTCCCCAGACATCAGTGTTTCTTTTACAAAAAAGTACTAGAAACTCTTCTGGGGCTCTCAGATTGAATTTCTGTGTTTCACAAGTGATATTCTATCCACTAAATACACTGGGAAAATGGGGGAAAACATAGCGCTTGGCAGCATTTTCCATTTGTGTAAGGTTGAGTTTAATCTTTAAAAAAAGAGGAGGGGGGGGGGGGGGGGGGGGTGTTTGCAAATACAAAAGAAGACGGGCCGAGTGAAGAGAGAAACTCGCAGAGGGTGATGTAATGAAGTGATAATTCTTTTACTGTCCACTGTTGGAAAACTCTCCCTGGCTTTGATAGATGTGTCTGGCCGAGTAATATGACATTTCCACGCTGTAGCAGGAACTCAACTTGAAATGTCAGACTGTGGACTGCCCCCTCCTCTGCCCTCTCTTTCTACTTTTGGTGCACTTTCTCTGATGTGACTGAGGGTGCATGTATGTGTGCATATACGTTTCTTCCTGTGTCCTGTCTCCAAGGTAACAGCAGATTATTCGGGTACACACCATCATACTAAACCCAATATTCCTTGTGTTCCCAAGTCCCTCTTGGTTTTCTTTTTTTTAGAGTCTCGTGACAACCAGTCCTGTGTTTGATTTGTCTTTTAGTTTAGGTAATGCAAGTGTCCATCAACCTAAGCCTGATAAGGAAAGTTTTTTGGGTTTTTTTTCCATTTTGCTCAGAGTGTTTCTGGAAATTCCGTTTGTTCTGTTAACTGTGTCGTTTAATAAATGGAAATGTTTTCAATTAATTTATTCTCTACGCAAAACAACCCGAGAGCCATCAACGGGTCTCTGAAGAGCATTTGCTGTGACAAATGCTGGCTTGCTTCAATTGGGTATTGATTTTGAGGTTCTTTAAAGCTGCCATTCATCAGATTCCCTTGACTTGTTCTTACTGTATTTACTCAACATTTTCATGTTGGCTGCAGCGCTGGCCTTTGTGTTCAGCACTCTTCATAAAAGGTGCATTTGACTTTGATCCAGTTTTTGGCACGTGATCTGGGAAGTTGTGTCATTCTTGCTTTAAACAATAGATGGATTGCCCAGGAACTTTTTAATTGATGGAGGCTACGGGACTGAAATCGAAGATTTGTGGTTGACAGAAAATCAGAAAATGGTATTGTGGCTCAGCTTTCCACGAACCATAAAAACTGATCTTTGTCTGGATTGTTTGGACTTTTTCTTCTAATCTTAAGCATCTTTTCCCATAGACCATAATATTTCTACTGTAGTCAAGACCTCATAGTGGGGGGTAGTGCTGTGTGAAGTAATGAACCTATTACACAATTATCAATCCAATACTAATACCAGCACTGGTATCAATAGTATCCATTTTTAGATTGATCCACCTGCTTCTAGTAGGGGGCCTTGGATGCAGTGGATGTAAATGTGCAGGCATATGTTTGAGTTGCCAGTTGTTTCTAAGGCTATTTCAACACAGTGGCAAGTTTACATACAATATTTAAGAACATGTAAAGTCTGACCGTCTTACTGCAAACAGCTCCAGCGTCTTTGGAAGTGTCTCTCCACTTTCGTTGTCACATTGTTGCACATTTTCTCTCTAACTTTGATGCCATCTCTGTCCCTAACTTGTACTCTGGTGATTTTTGATTTCTCTCGCTTTACACGGAGACAACATCAGAGTTGTAGCTGTATCATCCAGAGGACGGCTGCTGTATTGCAAACTACTCCACTGTGCAAGTCTGCAGAAAAACACAAACTATTAATTACATCGAATCATGATCCATCCAGCTATTGAAGTTACAGAGAAACTGTGTCACATGTGTTCACACTGCCATTGTTTGTTTTTTTGTTCATTTTTGTTGTTGTTGTCATCACCTCCTCCTGAGAAGAAAGTTATCATGCGCATCACATTCTATCATTTTGTCTAGAAACACAATAGCTCGAACAGTTTCTAATAAATCTAATAGACACTTTGTGAGTGATGTCCTATTAACAATCCATTAAATTAGACTTAGATCCACCAAGGTCTTCAACTAACTTCAAAAAAATCCACCCATCCGCTTATCCTATTATACTGCGCCACAAACTTCTCAAAATGTCTTCAAAAGGAACAAAGAAAAATGATTATATACAAAATACAACACAATTCCCTTAAAAGTAATTGCTGCCCAGAGAGTGACCTCCCACGGCAGAGGTTTGCAGTCTTAGAGTTCTTGTTGTTGTTTTTTTTCCCCTGTATAATGCCAGGTATTTATATTGTAGGAGTCGGGCATTTATAAAACCACGTCTGATCATTCTGAGCCCCATTAATTTTGGGGATGTGACAAACTTTTCAAAAATTGATATTACAGATCTGAAAGAAGAAAAGAAAATCTACTTGAAAATCATTTGTGTTGTTGCAGAGCTGTATCACTGCATGTGTTTTCGTTATGGACCGATTTCTATAGTTTAACAGTTTAAAACATTGCAGATCCATCTCCTCACTTTTCTTCTTGTGTTGAGGCTATCCTGTGGCTCTCTGAAAGCAAAACTCCCACAAAGACATTTGTAATGAGGTCAAGTGCAAAAATAACTGTGTCCATGGGCCAGATTTTTTTAAACAGTCTGCACCGGAGCTTCTTTTTGCCATTAGAGAGCTACTGTCTGGATTTAATGAAGAAACACAGCTTTGCAATTGAAAGCCATGGGCACAGGTATCATTGCATATGCATGTGTAGGAGTCTCCCTTTTACAGCACAAATCTTTGGGAGGAGAATATTTAAATGAATCATATGTGATTTACTAAGGTTTGCAGCTTGCAATTTAACACTAAACGTGACACTGAGAAAAAGCACAATATTTCGTTTGTGGGATAGTAGTATAGGAGTGTTTTTCTATTAGGAGGAAAATGTCATGAGAATGCATACGTAATTGTCATGGGTAAGACAGCTGTGAGCACAATGCTAAAAACTTTGGCCCTATCCTGTAACCTGTCACTCAGTCCTCACCCTCCATGTTTGGAGCTGAGTCCTTCTCAACATAGTGTATGCTGTGCAGTGTATCAAGGAATGCTCAGACCTCTACATTGCAGAAACCAAACAAACAGCCACTTTATAAACGCATGGCACAACATAGAAGAGCCACCTCAATGGGACAAGACTCGGCTGTTCATCTGCATTTAAGGAGACAGGTCACTCTTTTGAAGATGCCAATGTCCACATTTTGGACAGAGAAGACAGATGGTTTGAAAGGAGTGAAACAAGCCATCTATGTCTACTGTGAACGACAATCTTTGAACAGAGGTGGTGGCTTATGACACCAACTGTCTGCCATCTAATCCAGTTTTGAGATCCCTTCCCAGACGCCTTAACACCCACGCACATCTTGGGTCATTTGCTCTTGGTAAGTGACATGATGGGGCAAGGTCTCACAATGGGTTCACCTGAAACTGAAATGATTGTGACCCACACCCGTTTTAACACCTTGGCTCGAGTGATTAGGCAATCACAATAGGGGGGTCCAGGACCCTCTTAGGGACACTCCTAATAGGGCTTAAAATCTGGGACTCTCCCACCAATTGGTCTTAGAACTGAAGAAGCTTCTCAGATGAGAGGTGAAGAGTCTTCAAGAAACTTAAAAAGTCCAGATGCTTTTCTTTACAAGCTCCTTAGACTACAATGACCTGGATGACTGAGAGCCTTCACAGACAGTCCTTCTCTGTTGTTTAATAATAGTACAAATACTTTAATGGAACCAACCAGAACTAAACTGATCGGTTTTAGTCACATTTCTACATGCATATTTTATTTACTTAATACGTCTCTGCTCATTTTTTTTCTCAGCAGTGTACACACAGAGCTTTTAATGCAGGTTTGTTATCACTCTATCAGAGCGCTACATTGCAAATTCAAAGTTTCTGTAATGCAGTTTCATTAGTGTATCTGATTATTATCTGATTCTTGCAATTTGTAATATTGACTTTAATAAGAATCTGCACCTCACACAGCCTTTCAATAAAAAACAAAACAAAAAACAACAACAAAACCAGAGCAATGTGACCATTTACGGCAGAACAGGTTGTAATGATGCGGCTTTTCTCTGGATAAATCCTGCTCTTCACGTCAGTCCTCCATACGTCACACAGTCCCCAGCAATTTCCATCAGAAGAGTTTATCCTCATATCAAACCCCAAAGATGCTGATTCTTCTTCAGCGTCCTCTCATTTATCTTGCCACACTTTATTCAGAAGAAACATGTATAAAACCTGTGCGTATATAGTATTATCTTTGCACTGCTCCTGGTAAGCAACTACTGAAGGGAACTGACTGCATCTTTGTATATAAATTAGCACACTGCTAGTAGATCACACAAAGAACTTTCCACTTCTCCGACTACATTTTTGCTAATGACTCACCACACTAAATTGCTCCACGGCTTTCAGTCTCAGAACTGACAATGCATTCCCAGTGATAGCTTTTTAATGCCAACAAAAAAGGTTTACTGGCTCTAGATATCGATGATGAGATTTGACCACTCATTTTGTCTTTACTGGCTTTGAAATAAACTTGGAAGTGACAAATGAATTTCAATCATCCAAGCTAACTATGAATATGTGAAGTACCTATGAGCCAAGGACACAGAGCACTTTGAAAGCAGCAAGAAGAAAGAACAGCAGCCGCAAGAAACAAAAAGCACCCAATGAATTTTTAAACAACAGTGATCCTGTGCTTAACCCAGCAACTTATTAGTAACATCAAACATCTTACTTGTTTAATTGATAATTTATTAGATTTGTTTTGGAAAAGATACAGACACATAATGTACTAGACGATTAAACAAGAGAAACAACAATATAAGACTAGCTGAATAATGTAAAACAACACACAGGCCAGAATATTGCGCTCAAACAAAGCAAGATAAATTTGAAAGAAGGCTAACATTAGCAGTGCTAGCACCAGTGTCTTGATTTTTTGGAAAATAGGCTATGTCCACACATATATGTGGATTTTTTTTTGTTTTGAACAATAACTCTGTCCACACATAAAACACACACACAAAATGTTATGCTCTTTGAAGAGCATGACAAAAGCAACGGGTGGCGACATAATGCTACCCGAATAAAAATACTGGTCTATCAAAAGATTACAAACAATATCACAGAACAGTCTGACTTCAAAAAAGGAGGTAAAGTCAAACACATGTGATGTTGAAGGATAACGTCTCCGTTCTTCTTGTCCAGTGAGTTTCTGAAAATCTCCACCCAGAAAGATTTACCAAAATACCTGCATAGGTGTGGACAGGGCCTTAACATCCACACGCCTCTGTATTATACATGTATGCTGTTTGAGTTGAAGGGTTACATGCAAGTAAACTCCATCACAGGTTACAACCACATTCCAAATTAATGCAAAACTAAACTGATTTCTGCAGCTGCTATTCATTTGTTATTAATCAAGCTCATCACAGGCATCTGTAGTATATGAGTACTGTAGATTTAAGTCACTAGGTATGGCTAAGAAATTGACTTAGATGATCCCATATTACTTCACATGTAGAGCATGCTCTCAAAGATGCCAATCTGTTTAGCTCTGTTGCGGTCACAGAAACTCTAACTGTTAAAATGGCTAAAAAAAAAACATGCCCTCATAGAAAACTTGACAGTAGTTGACCCTGTGGCGAGACAGTATTCAGGAACTTTTGAACTTTTCGCTCAAGCACTGCTTTTTCCTTTTGAGTTTTCATGTTTGCTGCACTGTGTCCAACACAGTGGATGCCTTTGAACGGAGCCTGCGTGAGTTTTTCCCCTTTTATCCCCGTTTGCACAATGTGTTCCATTTTGCAGCTGTTAAAAACACTTCTAATAGAAGATGTAATCGAACAACACTGTACTGGTTTATTTTAAGACTACCGAGCCCTTGTGCCCTTTCCTAAGATCATTTCGATACTAACCGCCTTCATTAAATGGCAGCTTTTTTAAAATTTACACATGTAATTGGAAAAATCTGACAAATCATTTTGTTTTCACGATCCATGTCTGATCGTGTAGCTTGTGACATTTTGCACACTGTTGCTATGTGGTAAATGCTATTTTTGTCACAAACTATCTGCAGGGTGGAATAGATCAAAAGGAATTGAAGGTGATCATATTTCCTATATGTGTTTATTCAGTCTTATCTGTTTTCCTATATACAAGGACATGCATTTATTGCACTCCTATGGCATTTCTACTTTAAAAAAAGCTTGAATTTATCATACAGAACACAGAATCCTTTGTAGATCCTATTTCATTATTAAGAATTGTTTGGCTTGAAAAATTCTCATTCAGAAATATGAGACCTTGAAGGTTTTCACACTTACTAAACAATTTCCCCACTATATACAAGAAAGAAAATATTTCTTCTCAGGGTTAAAATCGGGTTAGCTAGCCAACACTTTTAGTATTAGTAGTACAGTATTTAGGTTTAATAATGCTGTTATTTACTTTATTTTCAAAAGTGACAGCAGCAGAGTGGCTCTCTGATTCATAGTAATGCTGATTCTTTTCTTCTGTAGGTCTCACCCTCCTTCCGTACCACCTACACTCTTCTTTTCCTGCGTCACAAACAGGGGAGCCCTGTGAGGCACTGTGTGACACAGATCCAAGCTGACAGCTTGAAATAACAGTTAACAGCTCTTCTGCCTGGGTCCCTCTGACAAATTCACAGTGCTGTAATGTTAAATGGAGTGTACCGCAGACCACGAGCAGGTGCTCTCTGACACCACGCCGACTTCCCTTCAACACCCCTATCCTACAATCATCCATCCTGCATCATGGCAGCCTTCCTCTTTTCACTCTGTCATATCCCACCGTGTTAGTTTCCACCCGATGGCCCATGCCGCCTTCTTTACTGTCATTTTTCCTCCACGGCCTGTCATTTTTTCACAATTTTCCTTTTTTTTCCATCTGAGACCTTACCATTACTGCAATGTGAATGATTTTGCCATTATAATTTAATGATAATGAGAGTTAACTAATAAGACTAAATCTGCCATCTTAACAGTCTTTTCATGTGCATAATTCCATGTGCCTAATCATTACCCTAATGATAACTTATCTACAACTACTTATGTTGCAATAAAATCTGATCTCACTGCTACTGCGGTTACTTTAATGAATAAAGAAGCCATGTCCAGTATGCAAAGGAGCGCTTGTAAAGTCCTAAAGTTACACAAAGAAAGATTTGACAAAGATTTCAAACTTAGTGTCATTTTTACCAAATTGTTGGATTTAAGAAACTTTAAGAAACCGACAGATTTAAAAGATTCATAAACAGAGAACTTGACAGCAGGTAAATCAGTTTACAGGAATGAGGAGGGCACTCTGCCGGGGAGGAAACAGTAATTAGGTTTAGCCAGAGGTAACCATTTCAGGATTGATCTTGGTTTGCATTTGAGCTCCAGTCTAACTTAGTTATCTCTTTCAACAGGCTAAGGAGGGGTTACAGAGTGGCCGAAGAACTCTAGAGGAAGTAGTAGAAGAGAGCAGCAGTAACCTTTGATAACAGGCTGTTGGCTTGTGGAAACAGGTAAGTGTGGCACCAGGTTTGAAGTCAGTTAAGTCCACAAAAAATGCTGCAATGGCAGAGAGGAAGCTTCAGCCATCCCTTCACCAAATGAGTAACTAGAGATAGATGAGAAAGAAGAGACAGGCAGAAAGTAGCACAGGACACAAAGAAGCCAGTTACCACCACAGAACCAACAGCAATCCGACAGAGAGGAGACACAAGCCAGTCTTTAAATACTGCTAGCTGCTAGGAGATGAGAAACATGCGTGATGGTTGAGGCCTGAGAAAATCAGAAGCTCCACCAGCAGGTGGGTCCAGCAAAAAAAGCCAGCCCACAACTCCACCTGAGAGAAAGGAGGTAGCAAGAGGCCAGAGAGAGAAAGAAAGAGAAAATGGAAACAAAAAAAGAAAAACAGACTGCTTAGATCGTTACTCACATAGACACTTTATCATTAAAGTAAATGATTTGATTTTACATTCTGTGTAAGTGAATGTTAAAAGCATGTGAACCTTTGTTTCAGTATCTCATGTAACCCCATCCCAAGTAACAGACACTAAACCCTTGCTCCTTTAGGTTTAGGTTCTGCTTCATTAAGGACAGACGTTTGACGTGTCCAATCTAAAACATTATCTTCATTCTTCTTTGGTGATGGCTGCAGAACAAGACCGCCACAGTACTGAAATGGTAAGGCTAAATTAAATGCTATTGTGGGGGCGATCGTGGCTCAAGAGTTGGGAGGTCGCCTTGTAATCGGAAGGTTGCCGGTTCGAGCCCCGGCTTGGACAGTCTCGGTCGTTGTGTCCTTGGGCAAGACACTTCACCCGTTGCCTACTGGTGGCGGTCAGAGGGCCCGGTGGCGCCAGTGTCCGGCAGCCTCGCCTCTGTCAGTGCGCCCCAGGGTGGCTGTGGCTACAATGTAGCTTGCCATCACCAGTGTGTGAATGTGTGTGTGAATGGGTGGATGACTGGATATGTAAAGCGCTTTGGGGTCCTTAGGGACTAGTAAAGCGCTATATAAATACAGGCCATTTACCATTTATTGTTGATTTGCATGTGCTTAGATGAGAGTCCTATGACCACACTTAGATAACACTGAAAAATCTCCTTGACATAGGGGTGGGTGATATAAATGATATACGATAGAAACGATATAAATTTGGCCAACGATAGAGATTTTGTATCGCTCTATCACGATAGCACATGTTGATGATGTCATCAAGCTGCGCCTGTCTTGGTCGAAAGCATCGCAGTGGCTAAACCATTATCATCTGCAAATTATGGCGGGCGACAGTCATAGCAAAGAGATGAAGCACCTTTGAAATATGGGGAAAGCCAAAAACTGTGCTTCCTCCACTTCCGTAACATTGATTCATTAATGTTGAATTCTCTCGCAGATGCTCTATTCCCATGTTGTTGCAGTATTTTAATAACTAACCTTGTATTGTGGATGAATAATCTCAGTTGTTCTCCTGACTGACGTTTGCCCCGTGTATAGCATCCTGCTATGCGACTGCGTTTGTCCCTAACCACCAGAATCCCTCACATTAACTTTTATCGAGTGGAAAAAAAGTTGGCATTCATCCTCCAGCTTCACTGTGCTAATGTTATGCTAACATAGCTGTGTCGCTAGCAATCACGTAGCACAACATTATATACCAGGTAGTCCAATTTCAGTAACCCTGCAAACGCCACTGCTGTTTAGTTTTCTGTCTTCATTTATGTTGGAAGTGGTAGCAGAGCTGTACGTTTTAATTAGTTTCAAAAATCTCTCAGTCAGAACATGGTATGAAATGTTTAGGTGGAAACTAGCGAGCTAACTTCCTGTTAACTTCTAACTCCGTTAAATTTAATAAATTCTGTTTTCATTGATACATGGATGTAAAACTTAATTGTTACACCCGATAAAGCAGCAACGCTGATGATTTAATTAAAGATGAAAGAATTTAGACCGTTTTTAATTCTTAGTGTTCGTTTGACTTTGGGACCTGAAATGGATGGAGTTTTGGACCCAGATTACTCTGCGAAGCTCCTCACTATGGCAGCCATAATGCTCTGACAATCCATCAAGCAGTGCGGCTTACAAAAGTTGTACTAAAACATTTAACAGATTTCTGCACACCAAAATCGGTTCGAGGTCAGTAAGCACAACCAGAATTCATATAGAAGGCACACTCGATTTTTGAGAAAATTAAAGGAGTGCCTTATAGTGTGGAAAATACGTTATACAGAAGAAAATAATATATCGTGATATATATCGTTACTGCACATGCTTCAAATTATATCGCAATATGTATTTTAGGCCATATCGCCCAGCCCTACCTTGACATTTAATTTTCAAAGGTGTATCATATTCAGATATTAATTGAAATGAAAAAAATACACTGGAAATAGGAAACAAAATCCCATTTAGCATTTAATACAGCATTATTCAAGCCAGACATAGAAATGTTTGACTGTCACAGAGACAATGGTGGTGCCTTGGCTGTTTTCATCTTCCACATGCTAAAACTCATACTACTGTTATGTCAGTACTTAAACTACAGTTTTACACTTTCTTGATTTTTATATGACAGTACAGTTAGTTTACCTGCTGCTTGAAGTACAGTATGTCATTTACTGTTAGGTCTGGAGCTACATGATACTATGCTTTCTTCTGCTATGTCTACTGAAACTATTCCACTGCATTTGTAACAAACGGGGACACTAGAGCGGTCTCGCCAGAATGTCGTGCTAAAAAGAAAGGTTCTAAAATACAAGGGGGAGCAAGCAAGTCAGGTACCAAGGGCACAAAGACGAAGCAGGTCTGATCAGAAACTGTTTATTACTACAGGGAGTGCAGAATTATTAGGCAAGTTGTATTTTTGAGGAATAATTTTATTATTGAACAACAACCATGTTCTCAATGAACCAAAAAACTCATTAATATCAAAGCTGAATGTTTTTGGAAGTAGTTTTTAGTTTGTTTTTAGTTTTAGCTAATTTAGGGGGATATCTGTGTGTGCAGGTGACTATTACTGTGCATAATTATTAGGCAACTTAACAAAAAACAAATATATACCCATTTCAATTATTTATTTTTACCAGTGAAACCAATATAACATCTCCACATTCACAAATATACATTTCTGACATTCAAAAACAAAACAAAAACAAATCAGCGACCAATATAGCCACCTTTCTTTGCAAGGACACTCAAAAGCCTGCCATCCATGGATTCTGTCAGTGTTTTGATCTGTTCACCATTAAGATTGCGTGCAGCAGCAACCACAGCCTCCCAGACACTGTTCAGAGAGGTGTACTGTTTTCCCTCCTTGTAAATCTCACATTTGATGATGGACCACAGGTTCTCAATGGGGTTCAGATCAGGTGAACAAGGAGGCCATGTCATTAGTTTTTCTTCTTTTATACCCTTTCTTGCCAGCCACGCTGTGGAGTATTTGGACGCGTGTGATGGAGCATTGTCCTGCATGAAAATCATGTTTTTCTTGAAGGATGCAGACTTCTTCCTGTACCACTGCTTGAAGAAGGAGTCTTCCAGAAACTGGCAGTAGGACTGGGAGTTGAGCTTGACTCCATCCTCAACCCGAAAAGGCCCCACAAGCTCATCTTTGATGATACCAGCCCAAACCAGTACTCCACCTCCACCTTGCTGGCGTCTGAGTCGGACTGGAGCTCTCTGCCCTTTACCAATCCAGCCACGGGCCCATCCATCTGGCCCATCAAGACTCACTCTCATTTCATCAGTCCATAAAACCTTAGAAAAACCAGTCTTGAGATATTTCTTGGCCCAGTCTTGACGTTTCAGCTTGTGTGTCTTGTTCAGTGGTGGTCATCTTTCAGCCTTTCTTACCTTGGCCATGTCTCTGAGTATTGCACACCTTGTGCTTTTGGGCACTCCAGTGATGTTGCAGCTCTGAAATATGGCCAAACTGGTGGCAAGTGGCATCTTGGCAGCTGCACGCTTGACTTTTCTCAGTTCATGGGCAGTTATTTTGCGCCTTGGTTTTTCCACACGCTTCTTGTGACCCTGTTGACTATTTTGAATGAAACGCTTGATTGTTCGATGATCACGCTTCAGAAGCTTTGCAATTTTGAGACTGCTGCATCCCTCTGCAAGATATCTCACTGTTTTTGACTTTTCTGAGCCTGTCAAGTCCTTCTTTTGACCCATTTTGCCAAAGGAAAGGACATTGCCTAATAATTATGCACACCTGATATCGGGTGTTGATGTCATTAGACCACACCCCTTCTCATTACAGAGATGCACATCACCTAATATGCTTAATTGGTAGTAGGCTTTCGAGCCTATACAGCTTGGAGTAAGACAACATGCATGAAGAGGATGATGTGGACAAAATACTCATTTGCCTAATAATTCTGCACTCCCTGTAGGCCAAGGAACACCAATAATTTTTTTTTTAAAAAAACACACGCACACCCTTAAAAACATACACGATAAAACCTCCCCGGAATAAACAAACCCAATGCTAAAACTAGTAAAAATACAATTTTCTACATTTACTAAAATCCCCTGATGTAATGTCCCACAACCCTGGATGCATTATGGGTCCACCAGCGGCCAGAAATTCCTTTGCACGAGTGGGGTCCATTCCAGGCTTGCCTTAGGCCGACGAGGAGGAGGAGCCTCCTATCTCCCTCTTATCCTCCCACTGGGCCCACCACATCCCAGTCCAGCTTCCATTTCGTACCGGAATCCTACACGCGATGCCACCATGGATCCCCTTGCGTCAGCACCCTGCAAATACACAAATAGGGGCCAGAAAGCTTGTCCCAGAAGAGACCCTGGCGTATAGCCATGGCAACCCTTTAGGAAAAAACAGTTGCACCCAGCATACGACAGTGGGGAAAGCGTTACTCACATATGCCGGCAGAGGTACACCTCTGCCCGGTGGTCAATTACAGGCAGTGTCTCCCACTGTCGCCCTTCTCGCTGTCCAAACTGGGCCGCCGTGTCACGCTGGCCACATGTCCTCTTCCAGTCTGGGCCTCCCTCCTTCAGTGTTAAGCTAGCCTGCTTTTGAAAGGTCTTTACACAGCCTGCTACCACCTGCTGAGGCATGGGTGTGTCCAGAGGTGTCCCATGTGCAGCCAGTCCACAGTGGATTAAAAACTATGTCACATAAAACACTAAAAATAGAAACAGAATAAAACCATGCAAATAAAATGACACTCATAAATAAACACTAAAAATCAGAAAAAAAACAATATACAAGATAAATACAAATTTCCACTGTGTGACACATTTATCACATTCAAGGACTTTGACCCTTTCAACTAAAGTATACTACTGTATTTTTGCAACTATTTCATGTATTGTTATAGTCAATATTTAGTACTCCAGTCAAATAGTGATTAAACTTATTCTACTTATTCGCAAGTGGATTCAAGATTCAAGACGGTTGCCAGTCTTCCCAGTAGTCGATGTCCCAGCAAATTCAGCCCTATGTCAGCCCGCGCAATGGTCAGAGAAATTGGAATAAAAACAACAAAAAATTAAAGTGCTTCTCAGACTCCTCCCTCTAAAAAGACGACTTCTGAGCAGACCACAGCACTGGTTCAACAATGCTATTTGTGACCAAAGCGGAGCTGTTTGGCTACGATGCATGGCATCACCTTTGGTAAAAACCAAACACAGCCATCAGCACACACAGCTCACACCAACTGTCAAGCACGGAGGTGGAGGGGTGATGTTTTGGGCATCTTTTGCAGCTAAAGAATCCGGGCTCTTTGCATTAAGTCAAAAACAAAGTCCTTCGTGTACCAAAATATTCTAAGGTCAAATATAAATGTTAAATTTGTACCAATATATATAAAAACAAAGATTTTCATGTGGTGCTTAAAGACTTCCTATTACTTTGGCAGGTTGAAAGTGTGAGTGACTAAAAGAAATGCTTGAAACATAAACTTTTGTGTTTTCAGTTGAAAACTATATAACAATTATCAGTCAGCATCCATAACAACATTCCTGTTGAACAAACTGTTCTCTTATTTTAGTCAAAGGAGCTTGCAAAGAAAAGCGTCTGGACTTCTTTAAGTTGCTTGAAGACGTTTCACCTCTCATCCGAGAAGCTTCTTCAGTTCTAAGGTCAAATGGTGGAGAGTCCCAGATATAAACCTAGTGGGAGTGACCCCCCACAGAGGGACAAAAGGACCCCCTGATGATCCTCTAATCGCCTGAGCCAAGGTGTGAAACTGGGCGTGGGACCCAATCAGCCAGAGTTTCGGCTGTGTTCATTGTGAAACCTGGCCCCACCTTATCATGCGAATTCCTGAGGTCAGATGGCCCAGGATGTGAGTGGGCGTTAAGGCGTCTGGGAAGGGATCTCAAAACTGGATTATAGATGGCAGAGAGTTGGTGTCGTAAACCCCCGCCTCTGTTCAAAGATGGTCGCTCACAGTGGACATAGATGGCTTCTTTCACTCCTCTTTCAAACCATCTGTCCTCTCTGTCCAAAATGTGAACATTGGCATCCTCAATTTTTATTATTTTAGTAATTTCTCGAACGCCAACGTGCACAACCCCGAACTATTTTTCTTTTTTGTGCATACTCCTGTTAAAAACCCAATAATTCTCGTCCATGACCTTTGTGTACAGCATATTTTCTCATCAACAGAAGCATTGTAATGGAACCCACCTCCCTGATTGCCTCCCCCTTCTCGCTGTGCACATTTCTTCCTTTTTCTCCAAAGCTCTTCTCTAGCCAGCCTTTTGTTTCAAAGCAGCGACTTTAATTACTTTAGCCCATGATGGGAGCTTCGCATGACGGCTTTCGCTCAAGCCTGGCATTGGGGAATATTGGAGGAAATGATTTGTATTAATGATGGGTGGCGGAGAAGGGGGATGACAAAAAGAAGGTAAATTATTTGAGACAGAAGGAGAGGAGGAGCTGTCAGGGAAAATGTGCCTGATGAGCCACAAATCTTGGCTCAAATGAAGCTCGTCGAACCTTTTCCCAACTAAGCCATTGTCAATTGTTTATACGTCCTACCGGATGTTTTTGCAGCTCTTCAAAGCAGTTTGATATTAAAGCACATAAGCGGTGAAAATACATGCTTCTCAAACCTGTTAAATGTTACAGAAAATACCTTTGCCACTTAACTATTAAATGTGCGCCCACAGCACATCAGTACAGGTGACAGCTTTAACCATCTGTCTATTGGCGTGTCACCACACTTGACTGCTAACATGTATTAGCAGCCAGGATCTCAGGCTGTGAGGTGACTCATCGATTGGTGCTGATGCACATCCAGAGCATGTTAACAGACTCGAGGTGTTCTCTAAGGCCTTTAGATGGCGCAGGCCTCCACAGAGCCTTGTCCAAAGGGAGCTAAGTGTTGATCAATGCAGCGAGCCAGGGCGGACAGAGGGGGGGGAGTAAAAACAGAAGAGAAAGGCCACCGCTATCGCTCTTCCATGACACTGAGGATCTGGATCCGCTGGGCTTCCAGGCTAAATTAAAACAACCGGCGTCCCATTGATTCTGCCGCTGACAGGGACCATACATCACCTCACAGCCAGGGAACGTGGAAGAGAGAGCAGGGAGAGTAAGAAGACGGGCGAATGGGTGTAATAGAGAAGCAAAGAACACGTTCTGGAAAGAAAATGATCACCAAAATGATAGGAGGAGAAAAGGAATAAGAGGAGGGTAAAGGAGAGAGATGCGATTACGGAAGGGGCACCTACTGAAAGACAGAACACGGACATACATGGATGGTGGGAAGTGCAGGGGCATGGTGGGAGAGGAAAAGATGAGATGGCTAAACCAGACGTAAGCAATCACCCACTGACAACTCAATTTATTTCCAATGTATTGCTTACGATTACTTAGAAGCCGAGAGAACTTTTTGGCGGAAAATTGGAGGCGGGGAAGAGGCAGGAAACACAAAGCTTTTGAGATGCACAAAGCGAACTAGTACAGGAGGAACAGAAAAGCATAAACGAAAATTATACTCAGAACAAATTGCGATCTTTTCAGTCTGTTCAGTCAACACCTTTCCCCCACCCCTTATTCCTGGGAATTTAATTGCCTCTTGTCTCCTCACAGTATCTTAAGAACCTCATTACTGAATTCGCTGTTTGAAATATCCTTCATCTTCTGAACTCTACGACAAGAGGCATTTTTGCCCATTGATTGAAAATGACAGGGTTATTCAGCTATTGTTCTTCATCATTAAGCTCCGTGGCTGGGTATCAGTATATAAATGAGGTCTTGGGGCAAGAATAGAAGTTTGACATGTTTGAAAGTATGGGTGAATTCAAAAGGCTCTCGCAAGTGCTAGCAGCGGAGAAACACTTACACTTAGATAATTAAGTATGAACTGCTTTGATTATTCTGCCACCTCTGATTTACTGTATTAAAATACTGTAAGGGTGCTCAAAATGTCAAATACATTCTTTGTTTTATACTCAAGATGTAAATGAACTAATATATATACATATATATAGTTCACTTAGCCTCCTTTTAATATCGCTGACTTTGCACCATAGCCAGATGTCATTCAAACTCTGGACTGCAGTGTCTTGGCAGCAGCATGTTCCAGCAATGTGATTAATTTTACTTATGAGTGGTGTTAGGGATTGCAATTTGAAATTCATACAGCTACTAATCCCCACGATGCTCTATTAGTTTCACAGTTTTGGGTGTCAGCCTGTTTGCTGCCATGCTAATAGTTGAATGGATTGATAACTCAAGTTTGGTCCCTTTGCTTTTAAAGAATAGATAGGCCCCATTTTGAATGAGGATCTGCTACATACCGCCTCCAGGGAAGTATGTAGAGTAAGATCCATGACGGCACAGGATAGGCTGGAAGGTCGTCCCACCCCTGCTTTTCAGATCCAACACTCCCTTGAAGGAGCATTAAGAGCAGCCTCAATAAAAATGCTCAATTCAAAGCTTCATCATGTAAACTGATGGTTGATCTCCGATTAGCTAGCTCCATCTTTTAAATACAGTATGTGTCTGACACCTGTTCATGTCACAACTCAGATATATCAGAGATGATGAGAAATGTCTTCGTTTTCTACCAAACTACATCTAATGGTATAACTTCAAAAAGAAACACGACCTATCCCAGCTGGCAATAGGTGAGCTAATTCATCATACATTCACAGAAAGAGGCTAAAATAACAGATTTACATTACCCCGACAGTGAAAACCTTATCATTCACACAGTACATTCAGCAATCAGGAAACATGATTTCTTCAGGTTTAGATGCTGTGTGAGCTCTGCAGCTTCCTCTGTGGGTGCAGACTCATGGAGAGCAGAGGGCTGACTGCTTGCTGAAGTCAACGTCTTGTTTTATGTCAGTCTGGCATGTGATGCGGGGGTGTTCATGTGTAGGATTTGTAGATATTTACAGTCACGTTTGACTTTTAACTGCTTTAAAAAGGAACTGGTTACAAAAGATATTATTTTGAATTTTTCAGTAAGTTAAAGGTTGTGAATAATTGACTCTATTTTGCTTTAAGATGTAGGAATAATCATAGACACATGGATTCACACACAGCCAAATGAGGAGCCTCTGGAAGTCTTTGCCCTGCAGTGCTAGAAGACAGGACGGAGAGAATAATTTCCTCCCTTCAATCTTCAGGTTATGGTTCATTCTGGTTATTCTGGGCGATTATGTTCTCCTTTAGTTAATGGGGTCATGCTGTTCCTGTCTGTTTGTCTGCTAGACAACTGTCAGAAGAATTGGTCTGGCCAAAACTTTCTGAAAAGTTTGGTCATGGGATACGAGAACAGAAGAGGGTTTTTTTGGGGGGTTTTTGTATATCTTAGCCATTTTCTTTTCACCAACAGAAAATGAGAAAAATGAAGGAAAATACCATTTCCTTTATGAAATCTTTGCTAAAGAGCTAGACACACCAAGGAGTAGAACCTATGAGACTAAAAACACCTAACATTTTGCACACCCTTTGGTAGATAAACGATGAACTCTAATAGAGTTATCCACAGTGTAACGTTTGCATAATTGTGCAGCAGTGTTGAAATGTGGGGAACATCCCTCAGATTAGAGGCTACAGATGGAGCTCACCCATCAGTCCTGCTGCTGTGTAATGGCTGCAAAGATTTCATAAACTATGAGGAAGGAAACTCATAAATCTGAGTTATTTCATCTCGATGAGATCAAATACAACATTACTGTGTAAATTATTTTTGTGTGTCTTTAGGCGTGTGTGAGCAGTTGCCAGTTTAGATTGAATATTTAGCTAAAAATGTTAATGTGCTGTTGATTGTAACAATCACTCCTCCAAAGTTAGCTGTGCTAAAACCACAGTACGGCAGTATACCTACTGGAAGTCCATAGGACTTTTAGGTCAATGGACTGCATACATGGAAAACGTAGACCAACTTGGTCTAAACCACACCGACTCATTGTGTATCTGTTTCATATCCTAATTATTCAAAGTACAACTGGGGTGAATTGGAAAAGTTGAAGGCCAGTGCTGTTGATTTCTTCTGGGAAGTTGGACTAACCATATCCAGTATAGAAGATACACAATGAAGTCCTGTTATAAAGCCTTGAGCTGAGTCGTCATCTTGGTATTTTCAAACTGACTGTGAAGAGCAGTCCTCCTTTTGTACTCTTAAATCAAACTGTGGTTCAACAAACTGCAATCGCACTCAGGTGGGGACCAAACAAATGCCTTCCTGTAGCCACACTTCCTTTGCATTAAGTGATGCAGAAGAGTACGACAGACGGTTTGGTCCGTACAGCCTCACAACTAGCCGTAAAATGAATGTAAAATCTCTACATTCTCCAATATTCCAGAACACAGCACGTTCTTCCTATATTCACTTTTGTTGCTCCGGCTCCAGACACATGTGGCTGGGAGTGGTAGAAAAAGTCTCATGGGGTTGGAAATAACACACTTTGGTTCACTTGGATTTTTTCTGTGTGTGAGAAAAAACAAAAGCTTGGGACAAAGATACAAGTTTACAAGCTCATCAACTGATTGTTAAGGAACTATAAATGAGGAAATGCGCCTTAAAAATATGAAAATTTACAGTCTGACTTAAAATGAATAGTTGAACCCATAAACTTTTGGGGCACAGCCCATTCTCACATGAACACTGAAAGGATTGGGTCCTCTTGCAATCACAGGGATCAGCCCGTTCCATCTTAGTTCTTGGAACTCAGTTCTTTGTTCTGAGGAATGAAAACCGTGCAAAAATACATTCTAAAGTTTACCCAAATATAATTAAGTCAAATGAAACATGAGGTTTACGCTCTCCCAGATTGGCCAGTGAAACAAGCACAAACACTGGCTTGTCCATAGTTTTATTTTTGTTTGTGTAAAATTGTGTCTTTTCACACAGTTGCATATTTGGGACAAATAACCTACAAATAACTTTCAATTCTTTTTTTGCACAGAAATAGGAGTGTGGATATAATTCAGATGTGATTTGGTTGGTTTTTGTAGACTTCTTTCAGATTTCTTTTTAGCAACTATTGTTCAAATGTGAAAACTATGTTATTCGCCAAATACTTTGTTTGCAAGCATTTCTTTGTATCTGTAATCCCAGAAACAAGTCACATATAAATAAAGTTTGTCTGCAAACCAATTCAAACATTTCTTGTTGTGGGGTTTCTGCCACATGTGTGCCTCGCATCACTTGACCGTTCTTCACCGTCTAACATGTACTTCATGGCCATTGTGGATAAAAGGAATGAACACACATAAGGCATTGTATTAAGACTGGAAAATTGGATTGTAATTGACACAAGCGCTGCATGCATGGGTTTTACAGAGGAAAGGCTGGCAAAACTCAAAGAATCTCTCGACAAGATCCTGCGTGAATGGAATATTCTTACGCAAAGAGCTGTGAGAGGTTGAAGAGGTTATTGAATGCCCTTGTAGCTGTCTATACTATATGTCTGAAACACTATTACATGAAATGAACTGGTTTAATAAAACCATTGATTATTCCTTTTTTCCCCCCAGTTCCTTCTGTTCCTTACCCCCATTTGTTTCTGCACTGTTCTTCTGCTGCTTTTGTTCTCCCTGTTTTTCCTCGCTCATCTTCAGCGCTCTCTGCTCTCATCTCACTTGCTTAGTCATGGATATGCTCTGGCCTTTCTCATCCATCACTCCCCCCTCTGTCTATCTGCTTTTGCTCATGTTTTCATCTCATACACTCCATCTATTGATATACATTTTTAATACTTCTGCATGATCTTATTGTATTTCCCTGCTAAGTTGGAGTGCATTCACTGGTCTATTTCCATTACTTCTTCTCCTTCTTATCTCTTTCATTCTCTCCCTCATCCCCATTTCCAGATTTTAGTTTTCCCTTTTGAACCAGCGCTGAACCTCATAGCTATGGCTGCAAAAGAGGCTTCACAGAGATGCAGAGTGTGTGTTTGTATGTATATATGACCTTGAACTAAGGTTTGCCAGTCTTTTAATAAATCAAATGCTTATTTCAAATTATTTCATGGTTTAGCCTGTAAAGATGATAATGGATGAATTGAATGCCCAGCACATTAAACTGGACCTATATTACATTTGAGTACCCTAAATAAATCCTACATTTAGAGTAGTTTAGATATTACTAAACTGCAGTTCAGTATCTTCTAACTCCCTTGGTTGTGTGACAAACAGCTGCAACCCCAAACCAAACCCAAAAAGATAAGTGTGACAGTGGTTAAAATCTGTTAAATACATTAAAAGGCATGAAATGTGTTGACAGGCACAGCTTCCTAGTGTGTGGACTGTTCAGCAAATCAGGCCAAATGAGAGAATTTATAACTAAACAAAACAAGAACTCATCAGTGTGAGTCATGCAGGGCCAGAAACACGGGTGTGACATTTTGATGGCCAAGCAGCTTACTGTTAATAATGACTCAGTCATCATCTGCAAATGTTGCCTGGTTTTAATCAGCAGCATGAAGTTTTAGCCCCTGCAAATGATAAAGCATTTGCACAACGCTGTGCTAAGAAAATCATTATGAAATTGTAGTGGCTGAAGTTGAGTGATATGAAAATGGGAAAAGCTGGCAGCGCACTGTGTGAAGTCACTGTTTTGATGGGATTTGGCGCTGAAATAATGCCAACCTGTAATCCCCCCTGAGTGAAATGTAGTCTTGTCTCTGATTGAAAACCTTTTGCCTGTCCTCGGAATAAGCCTGTCTCTCCATAAATGAAAAACTGGCTAAATATCTTCTGCTGGGTTTTAAATTATCAGTCAAATAAATACAATTAGATGGTTAGGAATCAGTTAGAGAAAGATAAAAGGAGGCAGAGTGGGGTGGGTACAAGTTGTACAGACACAAGTCGGTACACAGACAAGCAGATGAAATGATCCTTAACAAATCTGTGACTGCTTTGATGTGGAACAAAGTGTGTGTTTGTTCAGACCTGAGTAATTAAGAAACAAAGGCTTCAAATGAGGCCTGCAACAGCTGCATGTGTTCTAGTCTACATGCACTTTGCCAAAAGCACCAGGACAGGACCCAAAAATAAATATTCTGCCATATACACTTCTACAAAAATAACTAAATAAAAGTAACACTTAGAAAACACATCAGGTCTCAATGAGGCAGAAGAAAATGATGTTGGATATGTACTGTATACTGTTATAGACTGGCTAATGTGTTAGGAATGGAAGGATGCCACTTTGTTTGAGGGAAACAAAAATGATCAACCTACAGAGGGCTGAATTTGAACTCTTAGACAGCTTGAGGTGCAACCTGGCAGCCTTGAATGGACTGAAACATAAGGTCCCACAGGTGTTCTGTTGGCTTTAGGTCAGGCGAGCGTGGAAGCCAGTCAATGGTATCAATGCTTTCATCGTCCAGGAACTGCCTGCATACTCTTGCCACATGACTGGCCTCACCAGGTTCCTCCTAGTGCACGACAATGCACCAGAAGGAACCCAGGACCCACTGAACCAGTGTTGGGCCTGATAATGGGTTCAAGGATTTTATCTTGATACCTAATGGCAGTCAGGGTGCCGTTGCCTAGCTTCTAGAGCATGGGTGGGGGCCTCGAGGGCCGGTGTCCTGCAGGTTTTAGATGTGTCCTTGATCTAACACGGCTGATTCAAATGGCTAAATTACCTCATCAACATGTCTTGAAGCTTTCCAGTGGCCTGCTAATGAACTAATCATTTGATTCAGGTGTGTTAACCCAGGCTTATACCTAAAACCTGCAGGACACAGACCTTTGAGGCCTGGGGTTCCCCACCCCTGCTCTAAAGGTCTGTGCACAGGTAGATGGATATACCGCACTACATGACCGATCCATCACATAACCGGTTATGCTGAACAATGTCACAGGCAGCATAATATTCTTCTATAGACATGTGAACGGGTGAAACTGCCCTCATCTGTGAAAAGCACATGGTGCCAGTGGTGGACCTGCTAATTCTGGTATTTGATGGCATTTTCCAGTCAGGCAATTAGAGAATGTTGGGCTCTCAGGTCACCTTCATGGACTCTGTTCCTGATTGTTTAGTCAAAGACATTCACACCAGTGGCCTGCTGGAGGTCATTTTTGTAGGACTGTAAGAGTGCTCATTATGCGCAAAGACTTTAATTGCGCCTGTGAAGTGTAATTGTTTGCTCAGATTGTTTTTGCTCATGCGTACATTATAAAAATCATTCCATAGGTTTAGGACCTTCTACGGCCCTGTCCGGCTCTCCTAGGTATGGACATTGAGGCTGTGGACAGCTACAGGTACCTTGGTGTTCATCTGAACAATAGACTGGACTGGACTCATAACTCAGACGCCCTCTACAGGAAAGGGCAGAGCAGGCTGTACCTGCTGCGGAGACTCAGGTCGTTTGGAGTGGAGGGCCCACTCCTGAAGAAATTCTATGACTCTGTTGTGGCTTCTGCTATCTTTTATGGTGTGGTCTGCTGGGGCGGCAGCATCTCTGCTGGGGACAGGAAGAGACTGAACAGGGTGATCCGAAGGGCCAGCTCTGTTCTAGGATGCCCTCTGGACCCAGTGGAGGTGATGAGTGACAGGAGAATGGCGGCTAAGCTGTCATCCCTGATGGACAACATCTCCCACCCCATGCAGCAGACTGTGACAGCACTGAGCAGCTCCTTCAGTGGGAGACTGCGGCACCCACGGTGTGGGACGGAGAGATTTCGCAGGTCTTTCCTCCCCACTGCTGTCAGACTCCATAATAAAGACTTTAACTGATCAAGCACACACATCCATACATATGCAATAATACTAAGTGCAATAATCCTTTCTGTCATCGTTGTATTTTTACTCAGTTGTATATAGTATTTGTATTTGTATTCTATTTTTATCTTATTGTATATTTATTTTATTTTATTCTACTGTATATAGTATTTTATTTTATTCTATTCTGTACAGTTGTGTACTGTATTTATTCTTATTGTATTCTAATTTTTGCCTCATAACTTTTGCACTGTCCACTCCTGCTGTGACAAAACAAATTTCCCACGTGTGGGACTAATAAAGGTTATCTTATCTTATCTTATCTTATCTTAGAGTAACTGTAACATCAAAGCAGCTGAGACTGAATAATAACCCCCTCCGCTACTTAACTAACCAGATTAATATCCCAGAAGTTTAATTGACTCGATGCTACACTGTGACTAAAAAGTTTGATTGGTGTAAATGCTCTGTTTCACACAGTTTAGTGTTTTTGTAGTCTTTGCTCATTATCAGAACATTTGTTTGACATACTGACTCAGATAAAATAAGTGATGGCTTGCATAGTGAAAAACTGAATTGAAACGTGGTTATAGGTTACAAAATATATCAATAACATTAAAGATATTTAAATGAGTTAATGCCTTGCCAGTTAACTGAAATGCATGCCTTCATCATCAGTGACAAAACATTCACTTGATTGGATGGAGTTAAATAGTACAAAGTTGTTGGAGTTGTTTGTCTAATGCTGCTTCTTATTGATTTTTTGGGGAGTTTCTTTTTTTTCTTTCCAGACACTGGGCCGTTTCCATCCCCCAGGCTGTATTTTATCCATGTGTGCTTTGCGTGAGTTGAATGAGTGGGGGTGTCCTTAATATGGTAATCTCAGGCACCGAGCTCTGGCTGTGAGCACAGCAGTACCACCCATCTGCTGTTCCCTCCTTCTGTTTCCAAGAGGGAGCCAATGTGACTTAAGGAGAGGGGCATCTGCACCAGGGTCCAGTACAAGATAAATAAGTATTATTTTTAACTCTGATTCATAAAAAAGCTACTCCATTAAGTTCCAAGATCAGAAATATGGAGCTGGAAATGAGTGTAATATTTTGCCTTTAAAAGCTAGGAAGCATCTTAAAGTCAAAAACCCAATCAATTTGTTACCTGAATATGGCTTAATGACACCTATTGTGCCTTTGTACTGAGTCCAGCAGAGGTTTTTTCACATTATCCTATTTGTTGTTTGGCAGATTGCAGAGTGTGTAAAAACTGCGGTAGTGAATTACCCAAAACGACAATTTAAATCCACTGATTCAATGAAAAATGGATTAACTTAGTTGTTATAGCATGAAATCTCCATCTGTGTAGGCATGGATCTGTGGTGTTTTGGTGTAAAACCCCAATAAAATTGGACTGAAAATGCTGCCTTCAAAAGCATTGCTCAAATAGTACCATTATTACCTCGCTGTATTTCCATAGCAGATGCCCAGCCATCGCTTAAAAACAAATTTTATTTAGGACTTCTGCTTCAATCTGAATTTTGTCAGTTTTGACAACTTTCACTATACAAATATATTTATTTCTTTGTTTTACCATATAATTTTCTTTGCAATAATGATATATAGATGGAAGTTTTGACCTTTTTTCAAATGTGTAATTTCTTATATGCAAATGAAAGCATGAACATTATTGTTGATGAACTCTGACCTTAACTGAGACGCTGGAAGCCTGCGTTTCTTTGATGTTGTTCTGAGTTCTTTTGTGAACTCCTGGATGAGCTGTCGATGTACTTTTACAGGTCTGCAAGTACTCAGGCCTGTGTGCGTTTAGTGTAACTGAACTGAGCTTTCCAAAAAATGTGGTTAATCACAGCTAACTCGTTTAACTTTTTCCACACAGGAACAAGTAGACTTGGATAACTTTTCTCCCACAGTCAATGAAATCATCATTGAAGTATAGAAAATGCAGTTTGCATTTTCTATTTACTCAGGTTATGTTTGTCTAATATTAAAAATTTGTAAGTGTTAAAAATAATGCAAAACACTAGGAAATCAAGAAGGGGGCAAACACTTTTTCACACCACTAGCCTGGCTTCTTAGCTGCAACCTCTTCTGTTTGGACTCCTATGGAAGAAATATAGTATCATCAGAATTCAAGTATTTTTAGACATTGAATTTATGACACTGAATTTTTATCCTCCAAATGTCCCTGCAAAAATATTCACCTGCAAAAATTCACCTGCAAAAAATTCACCTGCAAAAATTCACCTGCAAAAATTCAACTGCAAAAGTGATTAACTTTAATGACCCAAGCCAGAGCAATCAGCACCAGATCGAGTCGAGTGGCTCTCGGCCAATTAAATTACGCTGTTTGATCACATGACACCGTTAGCCAGCAGTTTGTCTCCTAAAAGAGAGCTGTTTAGAGGTGAGTGATTAAGTTTTTCTCCTAAATAGAGATCATTACAGAACGCCTAGCCCTACTTAAAATCCCATTTATTTTTATTTTATCATCTACTCGAACTAAGGAAAACGTTTGACTAACTCAAAGACAATTTCCACGCCTCCCCTGCCTGACTGCAGAGGCAGTTTTGAATTTAGGAGCAGCAAGATGGAAGCGGCAAACCCTGGCGATTCTCCGGTAAGTATATTGTTTTTTATCTTCAAGTTTGTCTTTTGAAACCTTAATTTTATTTAAATCCGTTGCTCACGTATAAAGTACACAGACGGGGTCTTTGCTCAACTCGTCAGAGGCGTGTCTCACTAAGCGCTACATGCTAGCATCCTGCTAACCGAGCTACCCTTTACATGCTGTGCTTTAGAAAATAGGATACTCGTTAAAAAATACTCCGCAGATATTGATAGATAGACGAACACTGCAAATATAATGTTGTAAACGAAAACGGCCTTTGGTGAAGGGGTAAAATACACCATGAATAAAGCCATAGAGTGAATGGCTGCCATGGTTGCAGAACAGCCTGATTTAATGACAAGAATGGGGAAGAGTGAGGCGAAGTGAACCAAAGCCACAAAACACGGTCAGACAAGGCGGCAAAAGGGCAGTGATCTGTCCGTCAGTATGAAGTTGGTGTGTGCTTTGGTGAACAAAAACTCCAGACCGGTAGCAGGAAGGTGGGAGACTCGTGTTTCACTGGAATAGTGGTGAATTAAAACATCCTTTGTTGGGGACATTTAGGTGTAAATGCATCCATACAGGCAAGACAGAGGCAGACCAGACAGTGAAGAAAACAAGGCAAACATTAGAAATATTAAAACGGAAATATAGGATTAATATAACATACAATTGGGGAAAATGTAAGGAACACAATGTAAATGATATTGTAAAGTCATTAAGACACGTTAAGACACATTAAGAGACAAACTGCTGGCTAACGGTGTCATGTGATCAAACAGCGTAATTTAATTGGCCGAGAGCCACTCGACTCGATCTGGTGCTGATTGCTTTGGCTTGGGTCATTAAAGTTCATCACTTTTGCAGTTGAATTTTTGCAGTTGAATTTTTGCAGTTGAATTTTTTTCAGGTGAATTTTTTTCAGGTGAATTTTTTTCAGGTGAATTTTTGCAGGTGAATTTTTGGCAGGTGAATTTTTTTCAGGTGAATTTTTTGCAGGTGAATTTTTGCAGGTGAATATTTTTGCAGGGAAATTTGGAGGATAAAAATTCAGTGTCATAAATTCAATGTCTAAAAATACTTGAATTCTGATGATACTATATTTCTTCCATAGGACTCTCTCTAGGGGGAGCTGTAAAACTGTAGGGTGGAGGACGAGAGAAAGACAGACTGCTGTAATGTCACATGAACTGTGCCTTTACTTCTTTTTATAAGGCAGTGAACGTGATGCTCAGTGTTTGTATAGCTGTAACACTGAAAATTATGCTCTGACACTATGAAACTATGACTTTATTTCAGAGACTGGATCAAAAGTTTCATTTCAGAGTGGCTGAAGTAGCTTTTCAAACACTTTGACTTTAAATTTCCCACAAGGGAGCTATGCTCAAAGATCTATCTATCTATCTATCTATCTATCTATCTGAATGTGTGTGTGTATGTATATATAATGTATATATGTAAATATTTGTAAATTGAACTAGACTGCATTTGTAGGTTAAAAGCATTGGTATTGGCATTTATCTAACGTTACCAAATTTGCAGTGTATTACTGCAGTAGTTGGAATTTGGTAACTACTGCTCAAGTTCAAGAATCTTAGTAGGGATCTTTGATTAATGATTCAAAGATCTGCTTTCTCTGTTGTGATATGTGCTGAAATGTATGGGGTTTTGCAGTGGTGCTTTCCTTTAAGCATCTGACCTGACTGACATGAGGCAGCTGGCTGTGAGCAGTGCAAAAAGAAAAAAAGGCTTGTAACCAAGATCGATTTGTTTACAGAGCTCTTGTGATTGCCTCTATATTGTTACAAATGGCAGTTTAGGCTTAAATCCAGTAATTGTAAGTTCAGGCTTAAACCTTTACTCCTGTGACATTTCGGGTTTGATGGAAATGGAAACGTACTATTGGTCATCACGCTGAAAGCTTTCAGAGGTGCTTGGATGGAGCTCCAGGGTGAAACAACAGCACATATTTTCCTCCACCTGGACCTGTTCTCACTCAGACACAAGCAGTATGGTAATGAGGGAAATGAATAGTGAGTCTCTGGGAAGACTTTCCTCTTGCCCGTGTGTGTGTGTCTGTGTGTGCACACGTGTGTGTGTGTGTGTCCAGCTGCTCTCTTGGCCACTGCGTCCATTACTGTGCAGCACCAAGCAGCAGAGCATGACACACACCAGCTGGATCTGCACACACCTCCACTGAGAGAGGAGGCCTGTGCCAATGAGACAAGGAGAAAGAGAGGAACGGGGAGGTGGGGGAGGGTTATGGCAGGAAACAATGGTGCTAAAGCCATTCTCCAGGTACGATGAATATGAAACACCTTGCAAATGACACTGATAAAGTAACGGAAACCAGCGAGCCATCTAGTAGACTCTGCGAGAGAATACCTCTACACCATCTATGTGGGGTTTATGCAAGCGAGAGCAAATGTTTGCATGTCTGTTTGTGGGTGCACTAGGATCTTCTAGGGAGAGGACTACAAGCTACAGAAGCATAAACACGCCTCACACCTGCAGATTTAGAGAATATCCAGCTGTTTGTGAGCGGAAATGGGTGTTTGACATATTGAGGATGCCATGCGAGGTGTTTTCTCTCACCTTTCCTCAGATCTTAAGGGTATTTTTTTTTTTTACATTGCTCGCTTATGCACTCAAGCAAGAAAAAAAAAACAACAACCAAAAAACATTATGCATGAATAGGATGTGGGAGATCATTCATAAGCTAGAAGATATATTAATTTTAGTCTTCTTACCTCATCCCACCCCATATGCTCTCTTTTCCACCCCATTCCCTCATTTAGCATTCTTCAGTCCAGCTACTCTTTCTACTCCTTGCACCTGTCTAGCCCACTGACACCAAACGGCTGCACATTCTGACATGGTGTCTGGAGCACACTGAGCATCATTTGTCAGTTGAGGGATCACAATGGCTGGAATGAGGCGAAGGATATTCTAACCTACTTTCCTTGTTTTTAGTTTAAATCCCATTATAGGCAGACCTCTTTCCTTGGCTGGAAGTCAGTGAATGTCTCACTTTGTTTTTTTATTCTTTTTCATATTAGGCCAGGAATGCTTATTCACCAAAGCCAAGGCAGCGATTAAAAAGAGTCAAATGCATCTAATATCCTTTGGCACTTCAAGCTTCTTAGAAAAACCACTTAATATCGATGAATTCAGAAAGCAAGTAAAGCGCTCAGTGACGGGGTATTATTTTGTTCCCTTCCGGTGTGAAACATTATTGACGCAGTTCAGAAATGAATGTAACTTAGATTGATCCCGCGTGCTTCCCTGATGTGAACTCTTTTAAAAAAGTCTTCAGATACATCGGATTGTTCACAATTGTAAATATTCAATTTAGGATGCGTTACACAGTTTGATATCCACTGTCTGAGTAAGCTGCCAGATTGTAAACAATGTAAGCGGGTAACTGTTGCGCTGTGCTGTCACCAGATGTGTTCCATGGATCAATAGTGTTCCAGCTAATGTCACTAAAACAGCTCTGACCTATCGAGAAGATTGGAAACTGGAAACGGGGCCTCTGTTGGGCATCAGCTGGTGCGCTCCAATAAAATTTAGGAGGGTGGTACGTGTCAGAGTAACAGTAACATCAACATCAAGACCATATCCAAAGATCTTATAGCAGGACACTACTGTGAGCTGATCAGTTCACTTGATGTCTCACTGGTTTTAATCTTGCGACTGATTACCTGACTACTGATTGCATATGTTTACGTTTGAGGATTTGCTCTAGAAGTACAATTTGTCAGATCCTTATATCTCAGTGGCTCTCTCCTCAGAGCAACAGGGTCCTTCATATTACCAGGTCCTCTGTGAGGAGTTTGCATGTTCACTTTCTTTTCTTTAGACATTTGGATTACTTCTCAAAGCTTCAAATGAGATATGCCAATTTGATGGTGTGAAGGCACAATAGCTTACATGACTGAGGGTTGCTTAATAAAACAGAAATATTCATGCCATTACACCCACTTGGCTCTTTTTTTTCATATTGTTGCCTGCACCACAAATTGCTCTTTATTAAGGTCCATTGTTTTATGATGTTGTGCATTATGTAAGTCTTGTTCCATTGCAGACATCTGGAGTTTTAATAAAAGAAAAAATGGCGCATGTGCTAATAAAATTTACAGTTTCATCAAATTAAAGGCTCTCAGGAAGCTCTTTAGCTCCTTGAGCACATAACGCATAACCAAAGACTTTACAGTAGTGTGCATAAGGAATGACTCAGCTGTCATTACTTTATATTTCGCTAAATGAAGACATTACCAATCGGATATTTTCCAGATGGTGGATTAAAACCTGACTCTGCTTTTCTTTGTTTGTAATTCTATCAGTTTTGATTCTGTTTACAGTCCCACTGCCCAAAACCACAACAAAACCTCCACCATATTTATGGTTGTGGAAACCATAAAGTTGAACCAAAAATATCAAATTTGGATTCATCACACATAAATCCAGTTGCCACAGATTTTTAGTCCCGATCATACCTCAGTCTTTTCTCCCTTCCTTAAGAATGGCTTCTTCACAGCCATCCTTCCACTGAATTCTAAAGAGGCTTCAGTGAACCATATATGGATGAACTGGACTCTCGGGTCCTGTGTCAGGTCGTTGCTCCATTTTTTTCTTTTTCTTAAGGACACAGCTTTCACATATTATTCATCTGCTGCGGATATTTTTAGGCCTGACACTTCTTTCTAAAAGCAATCACATGATTCAGCTGTCTTAGCTAATTATAGGTCAATGTCCAACCTACCTTTTATCAAAAAAAATAAAAAATTCTTGAAATAGTAGTTGTAAAACTACTCAGTTTACTGAAGTACTATTCAGTAAGGTTTCAGAGCCCACCACAGAACTAAACTGCAGTAGATATTACTTAGGCATGTATAATAGACTCCATGTACATGGAAAGTCTTGTACAAAACTCTGTTCTTGGACCAATTCTGTTTACATTATACATGCTAGCATGCATTTGATCAGTTATTGTCCATCTCTGTTTTTTTTCCACAGTGTCTCTTTTGCCCCCCCCCCCCATCATGATATTGATATTGGGTCTTTACATAATATAAAGCACCCTGTTGTATTTTGGGACTTGTAATGAAGGTCCTCTTCACTACTTGGCCAGTACACATGGAAGAATTTAGCATTTGTGCAAAGAAGTTCTTGCTTGCAGCCATCCAGCTGGAACTGGTTAATGTCTGCCTAAATTTAAATTAGTATGGCAAGTTTGGGTAAGGTGATGGAAAATATTGCTTTAACATCTACCTGATTTGTATCCCAATGGGTAGAAGAACCAATTTATACTCTGACTGGTGATGTTACGTTTCACACTGAAGCCCCGAGGCTTGTGTCGAGCATTGTTCTTCAGAATATCACTTGACCAAAGATAAACAAGGCCCCGTTTCTCTCATTATGTGACTCGAGCTGTTGAAAACAAGCGGGAATTAGTTTTTTGCCTGAACTGGATCTTAGGGGATTCTGAGGATCTTCACAAGCTTGCAAGGACATTGCAAGAACATTTTGGAGGTGAAAAAGCCTTTTTGGTGGCTCCATAATGTGCTTGCAGCAGATGGATACCAATTTAACACGATATCTCCCAATGATAACATAGATCTGATCAAATTCAGAGAGGATGGGTAGAATTTATGTTTACATATCCACTGCTATTTAGCCTACATATATTATCACGATAGTGCTACTGTACATCAAATGACCAGCAGATGTCAGTACTTCCAAATGAGCTCTTGAACAGGGCTTCATGTAATCTACCTTTTGTCTAAGCAATTAGCCGGAAACACGCATCACTAAGGAAATATTTTTGATGACAAGATTGTGTCTTACCTGTGTTTTTCTCCTAAGGGTGTGTCAGCTAAGAGTCCCCCAGGCTTCCTGGTTCCTGGCAGCACCAAGAAGAGGGCACTGAGTAGCCATATTGGTTTTATTGTAGATTGTAGGTGATAGACCTAGTGGAGAATTTTTAATTCAAACGTTGTCATCATTTCTACAGTATTTATTTGATGTTAATAAACATTATTGGATAAGATGTGTGTTTAGTTTAATAGTTTAGTCTATCATGTAATCCCAGATGATGGCAGGGCTTGAGGGTCAATTAGCAGCAGAACCACGTAAGACCACTGGGCTACCTGTTGTGTTTGTTAATGTTGGTGAATAAACACACCACTACACCCCATCGTAACAGCATTATATAAATACAATTAAATTGAATTCTTCTGTCTTCAGCGTGTTCATTTTTATCAACCTTTTTAAGGACACACCATGTTAAGATACATCATGTTTTGGGCTCATAGCTCCTTGGGAATCACCTTTTTGATGTGGTGATTCAAACTGTCTAATCTTTGGCTTTTTTCATAACATGTCACATCATTCAACTTTTAAGCTGCACTAATCTTAGCTACAAACATCTATATTTTTAGCAGCAAATTGTTCAGCAGCTAGCTGGCTAACTTTGTCTATCTGCTGTATATGCTAGATCTGGTGCAATGTCAGGATTGCATCACCGCACGTGCCTCTGCTCCCTATATTCCCATGTTTTGGTTGTTTATTCCCTGCTTTTCTCTCACATATTTACCTGTTTCGATAAGCAGTGGCTAGACTAGTTGAGGCCAATGCTTGTGCCATCTGTGTCACTCTGGAGTGGCCTATTTACGGAAGCTAATTCATCACGGCCTGAGAGCTTACATATGGTACATATAATTACCCCCCAACGCAAACAAGACCCTCTCAGTCCCCGTGATTTATGGTTGTGTCACAGAGGAAAAAGACACGGAAACAAGGCGGAGATAGGCAGCAGGCGGAGGATGAAAGAAGGGTAAGGGAGGGAGGGAGGATAGAGGTGTCTGGAGTAGTAGGATGGAAATGAAGGAGAGGCTTTTCTGAGAGGAAAGGTGAAAGCTCAGCAGGCACAGAGAAATATTGCGTGTTTGCGTGTCCAATCGGGGATCAAAAAAAACAAATCTTCAGGTTAGACATTGTTAATACGTCTGCATGCCAAAGTCAAGGATTTCCTCTGTGCCTTTTTCTTTTTTTTTTTATCTCTCCAAACTATTTACACACAATCCTCGAGGCTTCACGCCGCTCATATCAGAGTCATATCCACTCTGACTCTCGAAGACAGCGGGATTGCAGCTTCTGTCGAGGCGTCGCAGCTTCAGTCATTGTTTTCACGGCTCACCCCTGCGGTGCTTATTTTTAAAACGCTTCCCCGGCACTTTTTCAGGCTGTGGTGACTGTATCGTAAAGCTGAAGGCCTACGAAAAGCCTATACAAGTGAAAATAAGGGGACAAAAAAAAAGGTGTGTGTGTTATTATCGAGGAGACGTGAGTAACAATGAAAGATTTATGACAGGCATTGAGAGCAGGCGGTGGTTTTATCAGCCTATTATCAACCAAATCGCCCCCACTGAGATGTACCACATATCTGCTCTGTTCTGCACTCTCACTGCTCTCTATCCCTCACTCACTCCTTGAGATCAATGCTCACCCCCACCGTCATCGCCATATATAACTTGGCTTTCCCAGTCTTACCGTTTATCGTTCACTCTTTTACCTTAGCTTTAATATTTACTCACCTTTCACCTTTCTCAACCCCCCGCCCTCCTCTTCCTTCTCCCCGTCTCTTTGACTTTGTGGCTCTTGCTCAGTGGACCCTCTTGCCTCTCTCTCTTCCCCCCCACCTCATTCTCATCTCGCTCTGCTTTATTGCTCTCACTACCTCCCTCCTCTTTTCCTCCCCCCCTCCTTCTCCTAGCCGCTGGAGTATTTTCTGTCTACTTTGCTTACGCCGCCTGTTTTCCCCCCACAGACTGCTCTCTGAAACCCAAGAGGGCTCTTAATCAATGGCAGTTCACCCTACCTCCATCTGGGTTTTTTTTATTTTTTATTTTGTTGCCACCTTCTCTGTTTCAGCAGCACTGTTATTAGCCCCCCACCCAACCCAGCCCCACCCTTCAAGAAAAGCAAGGCACCTAAGGGTGAGCAGGTTAATGTTCTGGCAGTTTGAGATACGCTTGTGACATTTCAATCCGGCATCTGTTTTTATCGCAGCTGATTTAAGGAGTGCGGGGGTGGGCGAGAGGGTAATGGAGGGATGAAAGGAGGGATAGAGAGACAGACAAGGAGGAGGAGGAGGAGGAGTGAAGAAAAAAAAGAAAAGGAGGAGAGAGCCCACGGGATGGCACAGCTACCCAGAGACTGTGGACTCTGTGTGAGGCACAGCAGGGGCTGTGGACCTGCAGTTGCAGCTAAGTCAGTGAATGGAAGCGCATGGTCATGTCGCCCCCAAGTGGCACGTAGCGGAAGTGACGGAGCAATGGGACAAACTGCTGCAGTGCCTCAGACAAAATAGCAAAATGTATTTTTCAAGTTCGGAAGAAAGAGTGAAGCAGCGCTGCAAACAAGCCGGAAACAAGTTTGCCAGTGTGCGAGCAGGCTACTTTGTTCTTTTCCTCGTGACCTTTGAAAGCAATAATGCAAAAGAAGAAGAGCCGGTGAGCCTGTTAAATGCAGGGAAATGATTACATAAGTGAAATCTCGTGAAAAGAATGAAAAATGCAAATTGGCAGACTGAGGGGAATCAAATTCTCATACAGTACTGGAGATACAAGCTTTAGGGGGGAGCAGGAGCAGCCAGAGATTCCGATTGGGGAGGAGGAGGTGGTGGTGGGATGGTGGGGATTGGTACACTGCACTGTCGGCCGGCACTTTATGCGGAGTTTCATTTGATATGAATTCAATAAGCTTGCAGCCAATCTCTATGCCCCGGGTGTAATTACCGGCAGAACAGCGGGGGCATTGTGAGCTTCGCCATCGTCTAAACGCTCCCCTGCTCGCTTCCAGGTCAGCACTGATCTTGTCTGAGAATGTCAATTATCGTCTTAAACGCCGTCGTGTGGTGGAGTGGGGGGGAGGAGGGGGTCGAGAATGATGAAAAATGGCGAGCTGGAGGAGAAATATTTGCCCAGCGTCGCAGATTAAGGAGAAAAAAAGAGGATGAAGAATATGAAAGATGATAGAATACAAATTTGGTCCTTTTTATTGTTTAATGTGAGATAAGAGGCAAGAGAGCAAGTTGCCTTGGATTCCACGTGTCACTTTAATGCACTATAATCTTGGGCTTGCTGAGGGGCAACACGTGGTCGATATGTTTGTATTCCAGCATTTATAATAAATAAAATAAAATGGTTTTGACATGTATAAAACTTTTGTTTCTTTTTCGGTCCTTTTGTTAATCACAAGCTGTATATAAAAGATGGACGTAGCCACGATGATTGCTTTTTTCCAACCCTTGAGATTTAGCCACCTTAGCTTAGCATCTAACAACATAAAATACACAGGAGCAGCTTGTTAGTCGTGAGGTGGGGTTTCCTTAAAGTGTACCCTGCTCCGTTGTTCTTCTGACTGATAACAGGGACCTCAATTTGCAATATAAACATCATATTTTATTCATTAAGCCTTAAAAGTAGCCAATGAGAGAATAAACTTGTCAGGGAAGTATTTACTGAGGTGACCGATTAACAGACCCAAAGTGCTATTTTCCCCATAGACTAGTGAACTTGTTTCTTAAGTACAGGGGTCGCTCTTAAAAAGGCTTCGGGCTTTTTTAGCTACATCCATCTTTTATATACAGTGTGTGGTCCTAAGTTTAGAAGCCTGACGATCAACAGGTGGCAGTTATGCTCTTATGTATTTGTTCTGTTCAGGATCTACAGCTAAGAATATTTCAAGAATTCGTACCACTGCTAGTCGTATCCTGTGTTTTTCCCACTAAAAGCCAAAGCTCGTTTTGACTTTTAGCTGTAATTCCATCTCGTCTCATTTCATATGCAGATGATATGCAGCTACCTGGGCAACAGCTTGTCCAAATGGTAAATGGAGTGCATTTTGATATATACTGTTTAACTCTTATGCGCTGCTCCTTTTCCATTTACATTCTTTTTATTTTTCACACACACACAAACCTAAAAAACAGCATTAAGAGTTAAGACTGACTAACCTCAGATCAGTGGACCCCCTCTGCTTCAAAGCCACAGCTACCATTCATCCATTTTTAAGCAATCAGGGATAATTTAAGTTACGTCATTCACATTTTAAATTTTTTTGCTCTTCATTGTCTTTATTATACATTTCATCCTCATTTTGTGTTAACTTTTTAATCAGCTCTCTTCATCCTGCTCATTAAGCTTTGTCCTTGGATAAAGCACTGTTGCTCAGCAGTGATTGTGTTTACACCGACTGAACTTTAGATTCAGCTCCAAAAGCTGGTTTTATTTCTTCTCCTTTAATGTATGCACTGACAAATGCAGACATATACGGAATATTATTTCGCTGATTACTTGAATTTGAGCGAGATCCTGCATTCTGTCCATACTATAAATGGCAGCGATGCACTTGGATTGCAGATTAGATGCGATCCTGGCATTAAGCTTGTCTGTTTTCATCCCTCGTAGAATCCATCACTAAATCCATCCATCAATCCAGGTTTATACTAACTCACTCATGCACCCCTGTTTCCTTTCCTCACCCACGCCTTGCCCCCCACTCTCCCCTCCCTTCCCCTCCCCTCCCTTCTTTTCCCCTTTGGTTGGTGCCAGTGGGAGTGGTCCGCCCTTGATCTGCTCTCAGAACAAACAGCCTGGTAAACATCATGAAACATTTAGTGGAGGCAGAGCAGCCTTCTCTCTAATTCACACTGGCAATGCACAGAAACAGCTGCTCCCACGGCTCAGCGCCTTGCAAAGGGGTTTCAGTTAAAGTGTGCATGGGTGCGCTGGATAGGCCTTTACATATTTGGGGAAACTTGGATATGTGCTCAAAGATCATGGATGAACGGGCGTGTGTGTGGGGTTGTGTCTAAGTGCCTTTGTGTCAGCGTTACGTTTTTGTGTGAATGATGTATTCCACAAGTATACAGGACTAAACCAGGGGTCTTTGCTTTCAGAAAATCAGGTTTCGCTGTAAAATAAGTTGGCGTGTTTGGGTAGATTAACACATTTGGCGAGTGTTTTGTTCGGAGGCAACAAATAAACGGATTAGAATCACAGCTCACTCAGCTGGAGGCCTGAGTCAATGCCTCGTACAGAAAAAAAAAAGCTCTTCACTGATTGCTTCTAACTCTGGCACAGGAGACTGTCTTGTGCTCAACATTTATAGTTATTTGTAAAACTGGATTGCCTCTGCGGTTGGGTAAATGGAGCAAAGCTGCCTTGAGATCTCACCTGCACGTAGGCACTGCAACTGCAGTTTCGCACCTCCCTGAAGCCCACAGACATTTATGTCCTGTCAGAGTGTGATGTCTCAATAATTTTTTCCTTTTTTTGTTTGTTTTGTTTTGGTTATTGTTTCTTTTTTGTTGCTTTGTGTTGTACAGATGTTACAGGAAAAATGATTCTATGTTTCTTTACCTTCTTTTAAATGTGCAAGCATGCCCTTTTGTCTATGGTTAGATTAGTTTAGAATTATCTTTTTAGACTTTCCCAGCAAACACATCTTGTTTCTGGGACATATTGTTTTAGATTGTTTTATCTTCCCTAGCTCTCTGCTGACGAGACTAGCACCATATATGGAGTTGTTTTATTTTATCTGTTTATTATTTGTTATCCTGTTCTCACTGTCTCTGTGCTCTGTGCCTATAAAAATTACCAAGCCACTGTGCATGGTGTGAGTTGTTCTTAGCAGCTCACCCGTGTACACGTTTGATAAAGAAAGTAACTTTGTCTCATTGTGTCTTTATTTCTCCTGGGTCTTTTACAGAGTTTTCCCCCAACATTTCTTGGTCCTTCGAGCCGGAGCGCCTCCATCGTGTCCCATCTCCGTGACCAGTCCACGTTGTTCGTCTGTCGACAGCCCACACACTAGGTGTGTGGTCAAAGACCAAGGGCGTTAAATTCGAGTCTTGGCCAACGTTCTAGAAAGCGACCCACGGTGGTGGGGCCCGATCGAGGTGGACCAGACCCGGCGACACCGACCAGGTAGATACAGACACACTGACACAATCTTGCGTAAAAGCGTATTTTAAATTCAGGGAATTTAAAATAGCGAAAGTAGCTCGTCGCGACTGGAAGCTCCCCACCTCTGTGGGTTTAAAGTAGCTCGTCGGCTGGTAGCTTGGAGCTCGTCGACTGGAAGCTCCCCACTTCTGTGGGTTAGGTTTGGAGCTCTGGGTAGCTCCCCCAGCTGGGTCAAGGGAATAAGTAGCTCGTCTACAGAAAGACTGGCAGCTCCCCTTATGATAAGGGTTCCGATCGCGCGAATAGGTGTGAATGTGTGTGTGTATTGTTTTAATTAACGGAGCAAGCTGACTTTTCACGGTCCGATAAGAGACTGAGCTGCTCCTACTGTGTTTTTCTTTTACTGCTATTCACTGACGTGCTGGTGAGTTGAGAGAACGGTCGAGTTCCGTCTCGTAAAGTTCACACCGCTTTTGGAAATAGTCCGAAAGTAGAAGGGCGTGTGAGCAACCACTCTCGTCTGAAGTGCCACCTGGAGTCAAGTTTTACCACGACAACCTCTTCACAACCCTGTCCCTGGTGGATGAGATGACCCTGAGAAGCTATGGCAGCTGTGGCACGATGCGACAAACTCAGCTCCATAACGTTCCCTTCACAGCACCCCAGACCTTCAAGAAGACACCCAGAGGAGATGCTGAGTATCTGGTTGAGGCAGAGAAGCTGATTGTAAGGTGGAATGACAACAGCGTGGTCACCGTGGTGTCGAACATGGAGAGGGAGTTCACCGAAACTGAGGCGAAGAGATGGAATAAACAGAAGCGGACTATGGACAAGGTCAGACAGCCCAAGTGTATCCAGGACTACAACACACACATGGGAGGAGTGGACCTGCATGACCAGTTTGTCAGCCGCTACAGAGTCAACATCCGGTCCAAGAAGTGGTGGTGGCCATGCTTCAGCTGGGCCCTGAACAGTGCCATGGTGAACAGCTGGTGCTATTACAGGTACACAAGGCTGTATGTTATTTAGTGATATCACAATCGAGTTGGTGATGTTTGACTCGAGGTCATCGCTAGTGCTCTTCGGTCGACAAGAGCAACAGTGATGATATCCAGACCAACATCACAAACTCAAGTGTGATATTGCTTTTACAGAACATTCTACATATGGGGCATGACGTTGTAGAAAGGATGAAACGATGCACATTCATGCATCTATCATGATTGTTTTGTCATTCATTTAGGTCCTGGAAAAGCGGGGAGAAGGATCTCCTCTCCTTCCAGAGGCTGGTAGCCCAGACCCTCCTCCTGCGCCATGGAACAAAGCCAAGTAGGCAGGGCAGAAGATCTTCAATGGCGGTGGCGATAACTGATGCCACCAGGTTTGATAATTTGAACCACTGGCCCTGCAACACTGGTAGCAGGTACAAGCGATGCAAGAACTGCGGCGGACGCACATCATTTGCGTGTGGAAAGTGTGATGTGCCACTACATGTGGAGTGCTTCAAGAAGTACCACACTGAGTAGAACATGCATGAAAGATGATGGAATGTATGGGAAGAAATATGTTATATATGTATATATGTTTTTAGAGGTTCTAAGAAAAAAATGTTTGTTGAGTTTTTGAGTATAAAAAAATTGAGAATAAAGAAATCAGTTCAAATTGTTTGATGTTTTGAATTTTATACAGGGGGAACCTGAGGCTCCACCTTTTTGTTATTATTTATTATGACTATATTATTATTTTGTTCTTATTATATTATTATTATTACTTCTCTATTATTATTATTAGGTGACATTTGACCTAGTGACAAGCTGTGTGACTACTGGCAACAATTGTTGCCAGTCATAAAAATGCTATTTTCTTCAAAAAAAAGTACAAAATGGAAAAAATAAATACATAACATGATTCAGAGGGACTCAACTGATAAAATGATATGCCTTACAACTCTGAAAAAAATCTGGGCACAAACGGGTTAAGGTTTGCTAAAACTCAGTGTAATGACATGTGAGATGAAGACAATACAGAGAATAACTAAACTAATGAAGTGCATAGAGGCACTTGACCAGCTTGAAACCTATCATCCTAGAATGACACATTGCTGAGATATAGAGCACACCTATAATAACAACCAATAAGCAAAACCCTGTAGACAACAGCTAAAACTACAGGATTGAGAAGCTGAATTAAATATGTAGACACTGCTAAGCTGATGAGCATGTTACACATTTTCTTTTCTTTTTATTTATTTGTTTCTTTTAGAGCAGAAGCTGCTGTAACACACCCAAAGAAAGACTCTAGGTCTGACCAACCGTCTCAGTCGTGGGCAAAAAGATGTCAGTCAATAAAATTCTAAAAGATAATTTGTTGACAAAAAATATATCAAGAGATAAAAGATAAAACAGTCCAGTGTCCCACTTATGAATTGTATAAAAACACACAGTCCCAAGGCCAGAGCCAGCTATGCCACACAGCCAAGTTGCACTCCACATGTTGCCTTTAACAGGGTTAGAAGTTGTCCTTGGAGACCCACCACCCTGCAAGCATATAGTCAGTGGTCACTCAAGCCTCTGCAACCCTGCTGCCTTTAGGCTGTGGCATATAATAGGCCCTGGCCTGCACAGAGAGACAAAACGACGCACTTAATATAAAATTCATAGGGCAAAACCCATCCATCCCAAACATATCTGATTTCATCACATTACATACCTGCACAGAGAGACAAAACAACACAGCAGTGTTTGTAGTGTGGGCTATAAGTAGACCAGTGTGTCAGTGCAATCAAGTACACCTGCCTCTAATTAGTCCAACCCCATTCCAGCCATTGGCTCACCAAAAATGTGACACACACAAAACCACTCCCAACCCAGTGCAACTTCACACAATAATATGGAGCTGAATTAACACAGGCACATTAGTCTACCATGTTACAAGCTGCATGCTATTAAAAGCCAACATATGCAGACTTCTGCCTTGTTCGGGTGGCAGCATTTTTCTTTTTCTTTTGTGTCCTGACACGTTTATGTTTTTGTTTTTCTTTGATTATTTTGTTGGTTTTGGAAACGAATTTAAACGAACTTGTGACCATACTTGAGAATCACAGTGACACATAGTGATTAGGCATATGATTGAAAAATGCCTAGGTTTAGAGCTGTGAGCTATGAGCTGTGAGCAATGCAAAGTTAAATATATATATTTGTATAAATGGGAAACAACCCTAACTTGAAAGTTTGAAATGTGTGAGATCCATGCATTGTTTGAAGAACTAGAAATTATCTAAAACTGCCTTAAGTGAAAATGTAGAGTTGCATCTATTCTCCCAAACAAAAAAACAAAAAACAAAAAAAGGGAGAAGCATTCTGTAACTTAAAAATAAGGCTGACTGTTGACAACAGACTAAAACACTAATTCGCAGGTGGCTATCAGGAACAGAGAGGCGAGCAAAGTCACAAACACCAAGGCCGCAGACAGCCACGCAGAAACAGCAGATAACATAGAGACAACGCCTGCTAGAACCGTGGAGAGGAAGGTCACTTCACACGAGATTGTTGCGCATGTGAAATACACAAAGATAAACAAATAACCATTTATATAGACAGCCAGTATGTTTTCTCTGCTGTGCATCATTTTGCAAAAAATCTGGAAAACCAGAGGAATGATTACACCAACCGGAAAACCAGTTCACCATGCCAACCTCTTACAACGCCTACTGACTCTTTCATTACTACAGGCAACAATTTTGCTGACACAGCAGCAAAATAGGCGGCACAAAAGACAAACATCACATTGATGGCAGTGAACACACATCAGATTCCACTGGATGTGTTGAAAAATGAACAAAAGCAGCAAGCACAGCAGAGCAGGCAAAATGGCTAAAACACGGTGCAGTTCTGACAAACGACTTAATGATGTGTTATGGCAAGCTAGTGTTGCCAAAATTCCTCCACAAAATGGCGGCATTAGTGACTCATGGCTGTACGCATTTGTCAACGGGGGGACTGACCAGTATTGTCAACTCTCATTTCTACACTGTAAATTCTACACTGTAAATTTTGAAACCTCAGCAAAACAATTTGTCAGAACATGCATGACGTGTCAAAAATGTAATGCTTAGGGAAACCTGAGACCACACAATCCATATGGACTTTATTGAGCTAAATGAATGCCAAGGGTAAAAATACGCCCTAGTGGTTATAGATGTATTCTCAAAGTGGCCAGAAATCTACCCAGTGAAAAAGGCAGATACAATTTCAGTAGCAAAATGTATGTCTAAGTTGTAGGAAAATAAAGAGATGATTGTAAATGACGAAGAATGTAATGATGTCTATCAAGTGTCTTGCAGATCACAGCCCGGTGACTGGGTTCTGATCAAAGTGCTCCAAAGGAAAAACTGGAGCTTGCAAAATAGCGGAACGACCATCTTGCATCCATCAGAGCCAGTAAGTGAAGCCATCTAAACACAGCTGACGGCAGGCTTGCCCACTTGTTGTGATCTCGCCCGGTGGAGGGGTCAGCTTTCCTGGCCGGGGGGGTCTACTCGCGACAGGAGGGTGTGTCCCGTCGTCATGAGGTGGTGGCTCTTAATAACTGCAGTGGCCCTGACCATGGCCGGGCTCCTCATCTTTGCTTCCGTGAGGGACAATAAGTCACGCTATATGGAGAAAAGGCAGACACTGTATGACAAAGGACAGTACACCAAGTTTCCCCATGGATATGCCACTAATTTCTGGTGGCAGTTTATGAACACTACAGCTTACTTGAATAATAAAACTGACTGCTATGCAAATACATATACACTTTCTGCCCACCAAGGAACGAGAGGAAGTGTATGGACTGTTCACTCAACGAAACCTGTGCCAGTAACGCGACACTGATGAGCCTCAACTGTCGCTCCAACTACAGCTACCGAATGATACTACAAACAAAGACTCATTACCAGACAGGATGTGCACGGACGGCACCAAGCAGTAAAGGAACCAGAGTTTCGCATCTGAGGAGGAGTGAAATTCTTACAGAGCTTGATCCCCGGCATTGGAGTTGCCGAGGTGCGGGATCATGTGGAAATCAACCGATATGCTCTGCTACGACACATCAACTTGACTAAGACCCTGGGAACCGCCTTAGCAGGAGAACAGCAGGCCATCAGAACGATGGTGCTGCAGAACAGACTGACACTAGACCTGCTAACAGCATCACAAGGAGGAGTTTGCAAGCTGATCGGGGAAACATGTTGCACTTTTATCCCTGATGGATACGAAACTGGAGGAGACATTTATGAAACTTTGCAGAATTTGTCCATTCTGCAAAAATATGTCACTGACCACACATCTGGAGCAGCTACACCGCCATGTCTAAGAGTAATGATTTCAAAGATGATAACAACTACAATGACTGCTTATGTTGCCGTGCCTAAAGAAGAACAGCATCCCGTTGCAATTCTGTTAGAGGAGAACTTGTAATAACTGCTAATGAATGACGTGGTGATTAAAAATGACTTCTGCCTTTTTCAAGTGATCATGCACTGATTAACACATTAGTAGTTTATGCAGGTACAATATAAGGTTTTCACCCTTTTATTTTTTGAAGTTCTCATCCTTTATTTTTTGAAGTTTTCATTTTAAATATGAAGTTTTCATTATTTTACATATAAAGTTTTCAATTTAAGGTTTGCATCATTTTAAGTATAAGGTTTTCATCCTTGTATTTTTTTTGAAGTTTTCATTTTACATATGAAGTTTTCATAATTTTTAAATACAAAGTTTTCATTTTAGTTTTCATCCTTTTATTTTTTGTAGTTTTCGTTTTAAAATATAAGGTTTTTATCCTTTATTTTTTGTAGTTTTAGTTTTATTATTTTTTCCTGTTTATTCCACTTGTTATTTCATTTACTATGATTTTCATTTACTATGATTTTCTTTTTTCTTTTTCTTTTTATTATTTTATTTTGTTTTAATCTTTAGACCAAATGACTTCCATTTCTGCTATGCTGACATTTTGAAAATTAAAAAATTGCTTAAGATACTTAATAAATAACCTTCACAGACAATTGTTGTATACATTTAAAATAAGTTAAAACAGGAGGGAATGTTACAGGAAAAATGATTCTATGTTTCTTTACCTTCTTTTAAATGTGCAAGCATGCCCTTTTGTCTATGCACAGCAAATCCAGCATGTCCAAATTAACACTGTCGGATTTGATTTCAACACTATTAAAGTGTCTATATGGGTCCACACCAGAGAGTGTTAATTTAACTCTTTTTGGAGAGTTGGTACGTTAACTCTGATTTAGTGTTAAACACCAAATCTGTCTGGAGTTGATAATTTAACACTTGGTGTTAAGAGTTTATATATTAACTCTCAAAGAGTATTTTAGTTTAACTACGTAAGAGTTATCTTCTAATTCATTCTAAAAAGCGGGAATTTTACTGTTCTGAACTTCTAGAAATTTCTTTTGGAAATAAACATTTACTAAAAAGATGCAATGGTTTTTGAAAAACATTTATTCTGAACTGTGCACCACAATTTCAAAACATTTTCTGAAAGATGTAACAGTATACATGGTCTCACTTTTATTAGAATTTTGTTTATCAAAAGGTCTGACATGGTAAATGCAAATAACAGCATTCTCATCACTTATTTCTTCAATACAATATGCATGTCCTTCATTCATCCCTTTGTGGAACTTCAACGCACTTCTGCTCTCCCCCATATTCCATCTTCACAAGCATATCCTGTGTGGAGATTGAATAAAAATTAGTTGACACTAATTAACGGCACAAATAATCCAGTAAACAATTGCAGCACAGTAAAAAAAAAAAAGGAATCCTCTTTGAGCCATTACTTGTGTAAAGTATTTTCCCAAAAGACAAGGACACAGGCAACAGGTAATACTGAACTAAATGTAAAACCTCAACCTTTTTCATTTTTACCTAAACCGTGTGCACAAAACTCTGGAGGGATCTATGCTACCGTAGAATCGAGTCAGGACGTCTGCTACTGCTGTTTGCTCGTTTTTTGTTTTTTTTTATGGGCGATCGTTTTCAGGCTTCAAGTAGCACCATTATACCAACATTTCACATTCTAGACATTGTTTTAGGTGTATTTGACCAAACGTTTGACTGAAAATTCACATGCAAGCTTTTTTCAAGGCTGTGGTATTTGCCCGCAAACAATACCTTTCAGCTAGCTAAAACAGAATATTATGCTATCAGCGAGCAACGTGGCTAATGCCTTTCACACAGCTTTGTCTCAACTCCAAAGAGCCACAGAAGTAAAGGCTAATAACAATTGAAACAATCTTTGAAAAAATGACTTACCAAGCATGGCAAACAACTCAAATATGTAGAGCAAAATGTTCTGAAACGGCTTCACTTCAGCTTCGATTGGAGCCGTGCTGGGGGCGGAGTCTGTGAATTTACTCTGTTGGTGTCATAGCCCCTCTAGGAGTTCAGAGTTAAGAGGTCAAGAGTTAATGTTTCCATTGTAACACCTCCAGATTTGACAGAGAAACACTCATTTTTAACACTCGATTTTAACTACTATCATTTTACACCTCAGAGTTACATTAAAAGAATGTGACTCTGCTTAGAATAAAATTAACTCTACTTTTGCAAGGAGACTATTAACACCAAAAAATTTAACACTTTTGAATTTGCTGTGTGGTTAGATTAGTTTAGAATTATCTTTTTAGACTTTCCCAGCAAACACATCTTGTTTCTGGGACATATTGTTTTAGATTGTTTTATCTTCCCTAGCTCTCTGCTGACGAGACTAGCACCATATATGGAGTTGTTTTATTTTATCTGTTTATTATTTGTTATCCTGTTCTCACTGTCTCTGTGCTCTGTGCCTATAAAAATTACCAAGCCACTGTGCATGGTGTGAGTTGTTCTTAGCAGCTCACCCGTGTACACGTTTGATAAAGAAAGTAACTTTGTCTCATTGTGTCTTTATTTCTCCTGGGTCTTTTACAGAGTTTTCCCCCAACAACAGAGTAACTCCAAATGTCTTGCTGTAAGTCGCATATCATCTGATTGCGCTGCAGCCGCTTCGTTTGTCAAAATCAATGAGCTAATTACCTGAAAATGCAAGTTTTCCTGAAGGCCAAGTTTTGATGCGCCGGACAGTTTGCTCTACTCGTCTCACCGCGAAAAAAAGAAACAACCAAAAAGTAAAATCAATGAATAATGAATTAAGGCGTGCGCCCTCTCACTCCCTTTAATAAAATGTAGCAAGCGGAACAGCTTATTCAGTAATGTCATGCATAATTGGCCGTGCTGCCTAGACCACCTTCATGCAGTAATCTTTCGAGACCTGACCTGATTTGGTTTCTTTTTGTTTTTCCCCACCCCTTCATCCTTCACTCATCTGTCTGCTCAGCCCCCCCCCCCCCCCCCCCCCCCCCAAAAAAAAGCCCTAGCCCCCCACTCTCTCTGCTCTGTTTTGCATGTTTCAGTTTTGAGCTGAGATCGCAAACAAAGAAAATCCTTCAGCTCAGAGGACACGCATGTTGACGCACGCAGGCACAGAAGTCGTCCTTTGATAAAAACAACAACCGTGTGTGGGCGAGCACCTGTGATGATCATAGAACCCCTCCCCGCCCCCACCCCGTCCCATGCAGGGCAGTCTCCACCATATTGTCTAACACATTATTCATTCACCAAATTCGCGAAACTCCTACGTGTCACGGCATGCACGTCATATCAAAGCTGCAAAACGGCTCTCCGAACCATATCGTTCACCTCAGTGAAATAAATCTCTGTGTGGTATCATTGTATCAGTGGACCATTGCGGCGATGCTGTGTGGGCCTCAGCGTAAGCCACAGCGAGGAAGCTACTTACACTGCGATCAATGCTACTAGGCCCTGTTAGGAGGAAATCGATCAGCTTTAGGACTTGATGTGGAACAGTCTCTTTGTCTCTCTATCTCTCTCTTTCCTCTCTCTGTCTTTCTCTATTTGCTCTCCCTCTGTTCTCAGCCTCGCACCATCATTGATCCCGGGCGATCATAGCGAGCATATCTTCTCTGGGCGGGGTGAACAGGTCAACTCTGAAGTCTTTGAGACTCTTAATAACCTGGACACCGTGACGGAAAATGGTATAGGATAATAAAAAGGTCTTTACGTTGAGCCCTGTAACCTGATTGAAGCAGCCTGAGGAAGTGTAAAAAAAATAACAGTGCAAGATCGGGCTTCTGTTCACCACTAACTTCAACACTTCACATTGGATATATCACCAGCCAGGCCTCGCTGCCGCAGAAGGGCCCGGGCTCAGGCTGTTCTCCCTGCAGTGGGGTCTAGCTAATCTAAAATAATTGCAAGGACCACTGATGCATATGAAAGAGGCAGGCAGGGCGTGTGTGAGTGCGGGCAGACAGGTGCCAAATGAAAGGTACCATCTCCTGCTGCTATTTGCCTACACTTGATGAAAGGCAGAGTTTATTCCACATTCTCCAACGCTCAGTGCTTTTCAAGCGCACGAGGCTCATAGGATATATTTTCTTATCGCGCTGTACCCGTGCAGACATTTCTCAGTTGCTGGGCCAGAATTTACCAGAAAACACTCGTTTGGTCGAGGGAGTCTGTTTAATATGATATCGGTGTGTAGAACAGCTCCATAGTAGGCGTGTGGCCTTGGTGCACATTTATTTTTTGGCATCCAGTCAAACGTCACAGGTGCGCCACAGCAACAAATTTTGTGTAAGCTCCTTGAGTAACATAAAAATTTGTTGCCGTGGCGCACCTGTGATGTTTGACTGGATGTTACTCAAGGAGCTTACACACACATGACACGCTTCTGTTTTGTTAATATACAGAAGCTGCTTACGCTTCGATCATGCTTTATGCTTTATGGTGCATAACTGAAACCTGAAGCATCCTCTGGGTCTCAGTTAGGCTGTGGTTCATCTCAGGACTGCATCTTGTAGGCTTATAGGCAGGGCCGTGGGAAGAAGAGGCTCTAAAGATGCTGCATGTCCCCTAGCAATGGTAAAGGACCTTCATAAGCACAGCTACAAATTTAAAATGAATAAATTAAATAAAAATCAATTTTAAAAAACACAGCAATAACAGAATTATTTGCCACCTATTGAAATTTTATTAAGTGCTTTTTTTTCAACAGAGCAAGGGATCTTCAGCATGCATTTCTAAATATGCTAGTTTTCCTTAGAAAGCACACATTTTCTTCTATTTGCATACAATAACAGAATTGTTTCAGAAAAAAAAAGATATCATTAGCCCCCTGAAAAACAGATTTTTATCGAGCCAAAGGACAAACCACTGCTGCTTTACCTTGGAATGCTCAGAGCTTGTAAAATCAAGTTAAAACTGAGGGGTTTTTTACAATTTCCACACAGCATAAAAACTTCAGCGAGAGATTTAGCTGTCACTTGAGGAAAGCATTATGGGAAAATCATAAGAAATCACTTTAGGCTTGGGAAAGAAAAAAAACTGTTGATGGTCGCAAAGCAGGAAGTGGGTATATAAAGTTATCGCAGTGTTACCAAGTGTCAAAAACTGGAGTAAGAAGTATCAAATCAGTAGTACAGAACAAGCCTGGCAGAGATGGTTAGAGATAGGTACGAAGATTTCAAAGACTCTAGAAAGAAAACATGCCTAAAGGCCCCAGAACAACTGCCAGGACACCAGTGAGTGACCTAGCCAAGCTGGGAATTGTAGTCTCAAAGAAGACAGTCACTAGAACCCTGCACACTTTGAAGTTGCAAACAAAGAAAAACTTCACTTCTGCAGAGGAGACACCTTCAAGCCAGACTAAAGTATGCTAAAGGCAACCCGGAGAAAGATGATCCGTAACAGAAGCGTGTCCTTTTGGTCAGATGAGACTAAAGAAGAGCTCATTTGCCACAGAGACGGTGCTTATGTTTGGAGAAAGAAGGGAGAGGTGTACAACCCAAAAAACAGCATCACCATGGTGAAAGATGGTGGTGGGAGAAATTATGCTGTGGGATGCTTCAGTGCGTCTGGAACTGGGAATCTTGTGAAGGTGGAAAGAATCGTGAAGAAAGAAGGATGTGTGAAGATTTTGAAAGAAAACCTCAAGCAGTCAGCAGTGAACCTGAGTCATCCATGTCTTTGAACAGCCTGCCAATGGATCCAAATCCATGACCTTATTTCTGTGATGTGATGATTTTAACCTTCTCAAATAGGGCACCGTGGTAGTGTCACGATCGACTATGTTAAATTTGAAGAGAAGTGAAAGCTAGTTTAAATCATTTAAGTTCAATTCTATTTATATAGCAGCAGATCACATTAAAAATTATATCATAAGGACACTACATTAATACAGAGAAAACAGAGATAAACCCCAACAATCACATGGCCTCCTATGAGCAAGCACTTTAGGGACAGTGGGAAGGAAGAAACCTTTGACAGAACCAGGCTCAGGGAGGGGCGGGCATTAGCCATGACTTTTTGGGGGTGAAGGGTAAAAGACAGGACAAATACACACATAGAGTTATCATAGTGCTACCATTAAGCTGGCATTAGCTGAAGAATGACGGATTTATGAATTAGTCAGGTTCTCAGATACTCTCCTTTGCTATGGAGTAGTTATGGGGTAAAGTAAATGCCATTAATCTAACAATGTCTGAGAGTACAAGGGAAAAAATATGACTGAGGATGTAGGAAGTATGATATCCAGAATCAGTTGACGAACATGAAGAAATAATGCACCCCCAGAATTAAATCTGCATCTTCTTCTTCTTTATATTCAACCTAACACATCTCACACTGAGATTCGGAGAGAAGTAAGACTACAGATGTAATAGACATGATGACTCACCTGCCTCGCAAAGCAGATACTTTGGGGATTGTTTTTTTGTTTTTACCCCATGCCCCCACCCGCCCCCTTCAAAACACCTTAACAAACTCTAAATGCCTAAGGCAGAGGCAGCGTGATATTTTAGCTTCTGTGCCCTGCAGGCTCTACCTGTCAGTGCTGCTGCAAATTTACTCAACAATTTGTCAGTTACAAAAAAAAAAGAATTGCAACAGCTCTCTTGTTTTCATTTTGGGACATTATTTACTTGCAAACTGGAGGAAAACATAATGCAGTAATCTGTCTTGCTCACTTTAATGCCTTGACACGCAGCCGTCTAACAGAAATAATAAGACATGGCGTAATAAGCTGCTACAACATATAGTTTGTTTTGTGACACCCGTGAGCAAATAAATTAATGTCTGGTGAGTCGTTGGCTCTCATCTGATTTTGATCGGCTTTTGAGGAGCAAGCACTGGTGACCGACCAATTCATTAAGCATGAAACAATGTTAATGCTGTTTTGTGAATTAGGTTAAAAAACCGCATCCGCGTTTAGTTTTCCTTTCACTGCAGGTATTAATGCAGAGGTGACAGAAGGGGTGCTTCTCTTCTTATTGGGCACATGTTTGTAGTTCTATGTGACAATGTGTTTGCACTGCAGAACTGCATGAGGAAAATGCACTTTTTCTGTAAAAGGAGGACAGCTTCACCCTCTCCTGTTTGCGTCCCTATCACTTTCCAGTTCATGCTTTTTCCCGGTGTGTGGGATCCATCATTACAGTGGAGAAATTAGGGTGAACCCGCAGTCATCTGACACTTTGTGTTACCAGACATGCTGAAACTCGCTAGCAAGCCCCCTAAACAACCTTGTTCTAATGATTTCTTTTTATTGTGTTTTGAAACCAATTAGCTATGGCTGAGGTGGATTGCTGTTGAGATAATGAGCCTGGAAGGGACAGCGCAGGGCCACTACCTGAGCCCTATGTTAATGAGCCAGCACTTTCTATTACACTTGCCACCATCGGCTGTCAGAAGTTTCCTGAACTCCTGGTGTGCTTCGTTTACCTGGCGGACAGTTCGATTAGCCTAAAAGCCTCCCACTCGGGGCTGATTTACTTTTGTACTTTCTCTTTTTTTAGGGTGTAAACCGCCGTGAAACCACACTGAGAACCACTATTAATGACTTTGGTTTGAAATCTATCCACCCCGAAGATGACTTACCCTGATGAAATACTCTCCAATAACAAATATCTTTATGAGCATTTAAGAAGAGTTAATGGAGCAGATACACAAAAAGGCATATGGCAGACACAGCAGTAAGGTTACAGCTGAGACACGCAACACTGATATTGCTCCTATTGATTTGGTTATAAACACCCTGTCTGTTTGTGACTGAAAGAATGAATGCGTTTGAGCCTGCGCCACATGAAGCATGCCGGTATTGATTCAGTCAGACGCTCGCTGCAGTATGCGCTTTGTATGTGCTTTACGGCCTCCTGTAATAGGCTACAGAGTAACTGAAGGACATGCACGTGCCTCTGTTTCCTCTGAGTATTGTCTTGTAAAACTCTTCTATGTGGTAATGCAGTTTTGCCTGTGCTGCTGCCAGTCAGCATCTGCCTCTGCATGCCAAGGTTTTTTACTGGTATGCTCTGTTATTAAAGAGCGTGCCCGAGTGTTTTGGGAAGTGCGCGCCCACAGTTTTGCCAGGATAACCTATCTTAGCCGATAAACACAGGGGCAAGTCTTGTGTGATGCTAAAGAGTAATATGCATTCCAGGTGTGCCTCTGTAATCTCTTAAAGTGCAGTTCTGCATTTGGAAACAGATTGCGCGTCCATGCAGCCCCCGGGCAATTAGGAGGCATGTGTCAACAGTCGACCTTGGCCAAGTCTTAATACTTCTTTGGATATCTCCAGCCCTTGAACAACAAATGACATCACTTCATGAATCCTCAGAGAGCAAAGGAAGAGATGAAGCCCACCCTCCCTCCGCCTTGGACATCGTCCCTTATAAATCGATTAAGTTCAAGTACTGATGGAAAGCGCTACACCTCAAATGGAAATTTGTTTGTCCCTGTGACAAGGTTCCAGCTGAGGTATTGTCAGGGTCCTGGAGATTAGTTCTTTAGAATCGGCCAACAAAGCTGTTAGCAAAATCCAAGTACCTGACGTAGCATTTCAATAGCCAATCCTCTCCCAGCAGGTGTGAGGAAAGTTGTGTTTTTCATCCGAGGATAGAATTCCACTTTTGTCCTTCTTAGTTCAACGCTTTCAGAACACCATAATTGCATTAATGTTTCTTTGGGAAACGGCATGTCAGAAATAAATTATTATTCACAGCAGAGACTATTTTTTTATATATCTTTCAATATGTCTGTAGGGGATATTTAATTTTCTCAGAGTCTACTGCAGGCCAAAGGAAAATAAACAAAGACAAATAAAGAAAAGTAGACCAGATTAATGCATTTAAATAAGTCATTGTAGCCTAACAGCATTCAGCTTGGATTGACAGTCAGTCAGGAGACAGGTTCGCAGTGCATGCAGATAATGAATCCCGATGACTTTGAAGATCGCCTGGCTTCTCATCTGGTGCAAACACGAAACATTGTAGATATAATTGATTTTGTCAATTACTGGCTGGATTTTATCAGAGAGAGATCATTTGAAATAACTGAACAATATGTATCAAACTACAGAGTTTGAGAAATGAACTATTTGATGGTTAGACTCTAGCATAGCAACATAGCATTGGTAGGAAGTAGGACAGGACCACTGGAGTCCAGACCCCGCTGCTGCTGGAAGTGAAGCAGGCGGAGACTTGGATTAGCTGACCAGGATGAGGTAGAGAAGAAGTGAATGAGAGTCTGAAATACAGAGTAGCATAAAAGCACTGAGCTTGAAAGCACAAGGAACAGAGACTTGCTCCCAGAAGGTGGGCAAGAAAATTATTTGACCAGAGTGAGGATGACAGGATTGAAACTAACAGTGTGTGAAAGTGGAAGTGATGGAAGGAAGAGAATGGCAGCCCAAACATTTAGGAATGGAAGCAGATAAATGAATACAGATCCTTCTTATTGAGCATACAAAGAAAATTATCAACATGAAATTTTGTACAGACTTACAAATCCCCCTACAATGAATCCCAGAAGTTAAAATTCAGTATTATGTATACTAGATAATTACTGGTGTTTTATGCAAATTTACTCAGGTATTGAACTTACAGCTGGTGCTGTTATCTAAAAAGGTGATTGCTGCCACATTTGGTGCGCATCTGAAACGTGTTGATCCTCACTCACACTCTATCATCCATATTAAAACAATGATTCAACGATTATTGTCACCCAGCGACACACGTACACAAGGATTTTTGTCACAGGACTCTATGTAGTCCTATGAAAAAATGGTTGAACTAAAGTACGGTATTTTGTTTATGCACAACTCTCTTAAGGGCTTGTCACAGCATTTCAGTCAGGTTGAGCCCTGGTCTTTCACTAGGCCATTGCAACAGTTTGATTCTTTTCTTTTTCAGCCATTCTGTTGAAGACTTGCTGCTGTGCTTGGAATCATGCATGACCGAATTTTGCCCGGGCTTTAGCTGTCAGACAGATGGCCTCGATTTTGACTATAGATTACTTTGGTATACAGATGACTTCATGGCCGATTCAGTGACTGCAAGCTGCACGGATCCTGTGATTGCAAAACAAACCCAAATCTCTCGACCATGCTTGACAGTTGGTATGAGGTGTTTGTGCTGGTATGCTGAGCTAGGCTCTTTGGCAGTTCTGTGCATTATGTCCAAAAAATCTCCACTTTGGTCTTGTCTGGACAATGTTGCAGGAATCTTGTGGTTTGTTCAGATGTTATTTTACAAACCTAAGCTAAGCAATAATGCTCTTTTTAGAAACAAGAGGTTTTTTGTCATAAACACTGAAAATTTTGAAATGCTAACCGAAGCCTATAAAGTCTGAGATGCAGTCTCATGTGGGGTAAATTTGCTCTGTCTGCTTTTGAGAAGATTGGAGCATTGTGTCAACACATATCTGATTGGTTCAGATGAGACAATCACTAAATCCTCTGCTTTTGTAGAAATGCTCACATTCTGATCATTATTTATTCAAGTGGATTTGATTAGCAGCACCTGACTGCTACTTACCCTCTTAATTCCTGTGGAAACAGTAAGAGTGTCACGGTTCTGGGTCAGTTTGACCCAGTATTTTGAGTTGTTATGTTTTGGTGTGTTTTTGCATTTTGGATTCTTTTCTTATTATTATTATGATGATGATGATTATGAATCTATGTTTCAGTTATTCTTGTTTAGGGATTAGTTTGTAGGTTTTGTGTTCTCGTGTTTATTGCAGGTTTAGTTCAGTGTCTAGTCTGTCTCTCAGTGTCGTGTCTGCGTCTTTGTTTAGTGGTGTCTTGTTTCCTGTTTTACTCTGAAGGTTCATGTTCCTGTCTTATGTCAGTGTTTCTAGCTTTGTTCCCCCCGTCTCATTAGGTCTTATTCCTCCCAGCTGTGTTCCCCTTCTGTCTCTAATTCCTCGATGACTTCCTCAGTGTATTTAAGCCCAGTGTGTCTTTGTGTCGTCTGTTCATGCACCCTGTTATTTCTAGCTGCACGTCAGGATTCTAGCCTGCAAGAGTCGGTATTGGACATGTTCATAGTCACTTTCTCCAGTCATGTTTCCCTGCACCTTCATGTGCCGGTACCGAGATCTTGTTCATAGTTTTTTATGTTGTGTTCATAGTCTGTCCGCAGTACTTAGTCATAGTTCAGTCCTGGTCTTCGTTCATAGCCTTTAGTTACTCCCAGTTTAGGTTCTTAGTTTTGTCATTCCCATAGTTTATGGTTTGTTATTTTGCCTTCTGTATCAGCCCTGATTAAAGGCTCGCTTTGAGCTTAGCAAAAGTTTTGCCTCCTGCGTCTGTGTCCGCACCTGGGTCCACCAAACACACTCTCCACACAGTCTGCCCTCGCAGACCATGACAAAGAGTGAACTTTTTTTTTCTTTTCGAAAGCTTTCTTTTCCACATGACTGTATGTAATGCTTCACAAATAGCAGCTGTTGTTAGCTAGCTACACTGGCATTAACATGTGTGCCAACAATGCATTTTCTTCTGAGTGGTTGAAATTGCTTTACTGAAAACAGCTATTGTACCTATGGAAGTACAAGATTAGAGACAATTGGAGACACTTGTGAGCATGCAAACACAGCTGAGGTGAGGATGTTGATGTTCAAGAGTACATCAGTGGGACAGCTCAGGTTGAGCAATTTGAACACAAAATTGGAGAGGAAAGACTCAGATATAGAAAATAGAGGCAAATGATCTGCTTTGGCGACTCAGCAGCTGAACACAGATTTAAATAAGTTGTATATCTGTACTTGAATTAAGACCATTTGCTATTAAAGCATTTTTTACAGTAAGTCCCAGTTTAGATTAAGTTTGGTTTAAACAGCTCAATGTTGACGCAGCATTTCAGACACTCAAGTAGAGGCCTGTTTGCTTGGCGTCCTCACAGGTGCGATGCTTGGACAGGATACCAGAATTTGAATACTATGAATAAGACAAATTATATGTCCACACACATCTGCACATTCTTTATATCATTTTCATGTAGAAGCACATATCAAAAGCTGAGCATAAAAGAGAAACGTGTCCACAGGAAATGTTAAAGTTCAAGCAAAGCACCAGCATTTATGATTGAGTGGGGGGGGACACGATCTGTACAAGGGAGCTGTCTGTTTAACATTTTATATGGAAAATTCACTTGGCATGCAAGACCATCAGACTTGTGTTAAGTTTATGTGGCATGTTTAGAAAACTTGGCCAAAAGAAAATTGTGCTTTTTCCAAAGTCTTGGAAGCAGAGGAGGGCTCCATCAACTTCTGAATAACGTGGCGTGTTGATCATGTGACCACAGACTCCTCTCTCTGACTCTGAGAGAAAGAGGAGTACAGCAACTCTTTCCAGACCCCAATGGAAAACTACTGCTGGAGCTACTGTATTTCCTCCACTGCTCCCCACAACTTTGTGGTCTCTCTCCTCTCTTTGCGTGTGTGTCTCCATGTTTCTCTCAGACTCTTTCTTTTCTTTCTCATTAGCCCGTCTCTACATATTCCACAGACCCATGCCCCCCTTCACTGCCTTACGAACCTTTCTTCTGGTAGGAAAGACTGAGTGAAGAAAAGGGAGGGAGAAAGGGAGAGAAAAAAATTAACTGCTGTTGTTGGAATATGTGTCAGTTGGACAAATAGGCTCCACATGCTTCTCGTCATGGTGCAGGATGTAGCACACTTAATCTACACCGCCTTCATCTTTCTTTTTCCTTCTGCCCTCCTTCCCTATCTCCCCGCACTAACTATATTTTGCCCCGTTCTTTATTGATCCCATTCCTTCACTTTATGATGCTCTATTTTGTGCTTCTCCACTACCCCCGATGTCACGACAGGCTAAATTAGACTTTGGTAACGTATTACAGCGCGGTCTTAAATCCGAAACGCGTTCGGTGTGTGGCGATGTCGTTGCTCACGTTTCTGGTTTGCTGCAGCAGTGAGAATGTTTCAGCTTGGGCCTGGCAGTTTGACTTTATTCCATGGCTTATTGCGGCAATAATGCAGACCAGCAAACTGAGGAGCTTAGCAAACACACACACACACTTATACACACTCATACACGTTTACTCATGCTAAGCTGATGCCTGGGTTACATTATCAGTCCACAAGAGCCAGCATTGAGCATTAAGCCAATTTACTGGTACATACAAGTGTACTGGAGCTTTTAATGACTATCAAAACAGGAGTAAATGGTAAATGGCCTGTATTTGTATAGCGCTTTTCTAGTCCCTAAGGACCCCAAAGCGCTTTACACAACCTGTCATCCACCCATTCACACACTGGTGATGGCAAGCTACAATGTAGCCACAGCCACCCTGGGGCGCACTGACAGAGGCGAGGCTGCCGGACACTGGCGCCACCGGGCCCTCTGACCACCACCAGTAGGCAACGGGTGAAGTGTCTTGCCCAAGGACACAACGACCAAGACTGTCCAAGCCGGGGCTTGAACCGGCAACCTTCCGATTACAAGGCGAACTCCCAACTCTTGAGCCACGATCGCGAGTACCTCACACTAAATTACTGCTGTGTGCTGGAATGTGTTTTGGGCCCTTGCCCATCTCGGAGCATGTGTGGCTATCTCTTTCGTTATTGATTGACTAATTTATATCGCCACTCATGCTTGAAATAGAATCCACTTCTCAGTCTGCGCTGAAGATACACGGCCTCGCCTTCTGCATCTTCTCCTCGGCTGTGTGTCTGCGCGAAACTTTCACTGCTGCTGTGTGAGGGTTCACTGACTGCGCCTCTGTCTTTCTTTCTCATTTTCCCACTCTCTTTTCTCAGCGCCCTACCTCATCTCTACCTAAACAACGCCCATCCTGCCTGCCTACTTCCCTCTTTCAGCGCCACCGCACCCTCCACCCCCACCTCCCATCCTTGCAGTCCAATTCCTCATCCTTTTAGGGGAGCATGGGAGCATGCAGTGGAAATAACTGAGCCAATAAAGACACTGCCAGGATCAATTCACTCCGTGTGCCTCACATAGTTACTGAAGGAGAGAAAGAGTCCTGGAGATGGGCGTAAGGGAGGAGGAAAGGGAGTAGAGTCCATCTTCAGTACGGGTACAGCCATGGATGAAGAGGGTGGCGGAGGGTAATGTGAAAGAAGCATGGTTAGATGAACAGGAGAGGATCGAGAAGGAGGGCATGAAGAAATAAACAGACTCAGAGTCTAGAATAGAACATGTGCTCCCACATGTGGACTCCTCCCTTCCCTTGATGCCTCATCCTAATCCTAGGTGCCAATGACAGAGAGTCTGGCTAGTTCTGGAGAACCTGTTTAGAGAGCTTTGCAACAGGTGCAACCTCTTCCTTGAGACTCTTAGATTTGTTTGCGGCACGAAGCTCAAGAGTCCTCAGCTGTAATCACACTGGATTGCCTCCCTGCTCATTTTTAATTAGGGAAACTCGAGAGAGCTGAAATTGAAAAGCCCTACTTAATTTTAAAAGTGGTGTCCTGTTAAGCAGTATGGAACAGGTGCGTGTAAAGTAGAGGTGCTGAACAGAAGGCGAGGCTGATGGAATAAAGTCGGTTAAACCGAGGCCTCGCCTGTCGTAAATCATGCAACGTTTTCAGACCACCATACGACGCCGGTTGACTAGCTCATTGATCCTCCTTTCCAGATATCCTCCCCAGCCAAGGGCTGGAACTCGGCCAAACCACCCACCGTGCACGATATACGTGTGATGGTAATGTATCACACCGTCACACACACACCTATATGCCCAGATAGACACACAAGGCCTGTAAAAACCTGTCCCGGTCTAACCAGGACAGGCGCAGCAGTCATGTGTTCCCTGTCAATTTGTTTAACAACATCGCAGGCAGTGATTTGAAGTGAGGCCTATTTTCTCTGAACCCCTTCTTCCCCCAAGGCTCCGAATTTTTGTGATCATATCTCCGCCGCTGATCCTTCATGGCAATCTTTTATTTCGCCTTTATTGTCTTTTGTTTCCCATACTTTTTAATGATGAAGCCCTTTATGATCGTGTCTCTCAGGGTTGTCATCACAATTTAGTCCCACCAGGCTCATATGCATGTGAAATGGAGCATTTACATCAATTCTCATTGAAACCACAGTCGCATGCAGCAGCATGGCCTGATTTCCTTGTACGTGTAGTAGAGCTGTGAAGACCTGGAGGAGAAGACAATTCTGTTAACCATATGCAGCTCTCGGGAGAGCTCCGAAACAGTGTCTTTTCATGTATAATACAGAGACTTTCAAAATAATTGCATCTTACTTGTCAATCCCTTTTTCTTGTTATCCTTCAGTTGCTCAGAAACACTCAGAGGCACCTTTGAAGGAAAGGTCTGGTAATTATTATCGCAATTCTCCTCTGCATTGGCAAGTTGCACTTCTGAGCAGCACAGCAGCAGAAAACTTTGGCACAGAAATTATCTCTCCTGAGTAATCATGGCATTTGTTGATGATGGCAAAGTGGAGCAGGTAAATAGCTACAAGTCCGTTATGATGAAAGGGTGTTTGTAAAGCTGTGAAGGAGAGTGCTTAAGTGTCTGTGTGTAAAGGGTGACAGCTTGTGCAATATGTGCTTCAAAGCTTACAATTCCTATGGCAACAATGCCATTTCCCTTACTAAGCCTTTACAAAAATGCAATTAAGTTTTGTTTTGTTTTTAGATCGAGCTTATTCTTTCATTGTATATAATTAAAACTTTAATAGATGCAGAGAAGAAAAGACTGTGATGAAAAGAATTTTATAACAACACTTTACTCTGGAGATTCAAAAACCATTGAATTTTGAGCATTAAACTATTTAACTCTGAAGACTACGGGCTCAAATTAAAGTGATTTGAATTTTTGTCTGTGAATTTGCCAGTAGCCTGTTTAAAGTTGTGCAATTTAAAAACTTAACTAAGTATTAGTTCCCAATATTCAAACAATACCAAGAATCTATTCCCATGCTAGGTGCTCTGCTCTTCAGGGTTCTTTGGCATGAATGTGAACATGCTCATAGGAAAAAAAGTTGCAAAATAAAGTTTTCAAATACCAGGCATCGGGTTCAGATTATATAAAGAGCTGGGAAAAATTATTTGCTCACGTTTTGATTTCTTGGGTTTTTTCATATTTGTCACATTTTAATGTTTCAGACCATCAACACAAATTTTAATATTATAAAATACAGTTTTTCCAATTATGCTTTTATTTATTCAAGGGAAAAAAGTTATCCTAACCTATCTGGCCCTATAAAAAAATACATGTAATTGTTCTCTAAATCACCCTTGGCAGCAAGAATTGCAATCAAATGATTGCGATAACCAATGTTCCCTCTAAGCTGTGCGCAATTGCGCACTGCTGGCACGGTCTCTGCGTTGCGCACAGAAAAAAAATCTAACCTGAATTGAAATTAAAATTAATACTTTAACAATTCTGCTTTGCAGTGTTAGACAGTGCTGCTCCCGTATGGGATTAGAACGATGCCACTTTATCCCATAGTCCAGCCAATGATGCGATTCACATTCGTATATACGCAGCTAATCAACGTCGTTGACAGGCTATGACAGCGTCCTTATGTGCCGACACCTGTGTTTTAGCTGGCACAGCGGCGTGGCTGATGTGGAGTGAAGCAACGTTAATGACAACGTGTACAACCATTGGAGATGTGAGCAGGACAGACGGAAAAATTGACGGAAAAAGTGTGGACTTTATACCAGTTTGTAAATTGTGTTGATAGGCCACGTAAAACCAGAGTTATGATAAAAATATATGCAGTGTTTGGTTTTCTTCCTGAATACTATCGTTGTTTATATTTACTGCGGGAAGAAACGGTAAAAACTGCGTTTTATAAGGAAAACGCTCGAAAGCACTCTCCGCCTGTGAGCAAAAACAAAACCAAAAACCACACCCTTTCCTATTGGTGGAAAAATGTACCATGTCGACCAATCAAAAAATGATATGGCAACATGGCATTTAGTGTTTAGGAAGGGGGAAGTTTTAGGAGGTGACGGCAGTGTTTTGAGATGTGAGAGATTTGCGACGTTTAGTGCAAATCTTGTGTAGTTAGTGTGTAGTGTAGTCAATAGTTTTGTTGTGTGTGTCAGGACAATGAGGCGACTGCTGAATGTTACAGGAGTGATACATCTCCTGTTGTCAGGCCTGCGGGCAAGGCTGGACTGGGACAAAAAATCGGCCCGGGCATTTTGACTAGAGACCGGCCCACCAGGATAAAGATTGGAAATGTGACGTCATTCAGGGGTAAAACCGCAAAGGATTCTGGGAATTTGTGGCAAGAGGTACTCGCGCACGCAGGCTTTCAATTGAACTCAGTTACACAGTGATAAAAAGAAACCCAAAAAAATGGCAAGAAGCTGTTGTATTATTAACTGCAATAGCCGGTCGCATGGCAGCCACGGGAAGCCGACGGGTAAAGAGATCTTTTTTTTTTTTTTTTTTATTGGATTACGTCGTTGAAGAGAAATTTTTTAAGCCATGTTTCCGAAGTAAGAGCCGACGGATGGTCTGGATATACCAAATATAACGTCTCAGAACACTCCAGCTCACATGTTAGTCTGCTGTAGTTAATACGTCATTTTTCTTAACATAATTGGTGAAATAGGTTACAAGCAAGTCTGGCGCTGAACAGAAATTGTCGCGCTATGCTCCTTTGTTTATTGTGCATAAATAGTGAATTGTCCTGACACAATATTGCGTTTCGCTTCTGTTATTACCATGGTACATTGACAAAAACATATACTTTTATTCACAGGATAAAACAGTTGTTTTGTATCACTAATTGTCCAGTGCGATTACAACATACAATATTATTGTCACTGCTACATTTCTGTAATGCTACCAGAAATTATTTCCACTACTAATTAATTACCCTTGAGCTCAAAGGTTATATTAATAAACTGTTAACGAATGTGTATCTATGACGACGATTTGTGAGACTGGTAAACTTACCTTTGTTCGTACGATGGTCTTTCGTTCTACACGGTGCATTTCAAGGTCCTGTACCCATCCGTCGGTAAACTGTACCTGGGCTTGTTGCAGTGACCTGAAGTTACTAAACTTCATGAGTGTATGCACTCACTCCAAGAACCGTATAATTATAAATCTGAGCGTGGTGAAAGTTGGGCAGCACGCTGACGTCTTTTGTCCACTCTGTGTGCTCGTAAGGGTCTGACCCTTTCACTCTGATTTTTCCTCGTATCTTTTCTTTGTCTTTTCGTCGAGTCTGTCTTTGTACGGACCGGCATTGTTCTCCTTTTGTTTTGTACATTCCTTTTTTGTGCGGCAAAGAAAAAACAAGAAGGTATTGGAACCAGAGAATGAACGTTTTGCGGTGCTGCAAATTCTTGCATTTGATGCGGTACTTGGATTGTTTTGCCAAGAGTTCCCGGCATGCAATGCGCGAAAATCACGTGATTGCTAAACAAGGGGGAGGGTGCATTCGGCCTCCTCGGCTGTAATTGGTCCAGCCCAGAGTCGATCATGACCAATTGGCCAATCCAACACCTTTCATTATATATACCCTTCCTAAAAAAAAAAAAAAAAAAAAAAAAAAAAAAGTCCATTGGCCCATGAAAACAAAAAATTGCCCACGGCCCACCAGGCAAATGCCCGGTATGCCCGATGGCCGGTCCAGCTATGCCTGCAGGTATCAGGCTGTTGTTCTCCTTTATCTTATAGTGGACAGAAATAATTTTTTGGAGTGGCACAAATAATTTGTGTGGCATCAAATTTGATGCAGAACAGCTGATTGTTCTGTAAATAGTTTGAAATGTTTATTTAAAAAAACGCCTTGGCTGCGTTTTTAGGTAAATAGCTGCAAGAATCTTTAATGTTAGCAAAACTCAGTTACTTTTTTGAAGAAGTAACTACATAATTAATTGCCCAACAGTGGCCATTATATTCTGTATTTTGCAGACAGAGAGTTACAGGACTCTCTCCCAGACTCATACTCATAATACAAGTCAGAGCTTTATATAAAAAAAAAAGAAAAAAAAGAAAGAAAGTTGTGTTTTCAAAATTGGAGTTCAAATTATTTTTACTTCCAATAGTGTTAACATACTACACAGGTCATGAACAAGATTTTTCTAAATTTTCATTGTAAATGGGCTAAAGCAGTTAATTAAAAGTAGTCTAACATAAATGCTGTAATTTGATTATTTTAATAAACCATGTAACTTGGATGGATTCGATGCTGGCGTGACCACAGTGCACATGTCTAATGTTGCTCGCAGTGGTCCAAGGGACCACTCAGGGAGTTTGTGTGTTTGCTCAGACACATGAAAAATTAGAGGGAACATTGTCGATAACTGTCAATGAGTCTTTCAAAGACCCATTGCTGTGGAGGAATTTAGACCAATTCACCTTTGCAGAATTATTTTAATTCAACCACACTGGAGAGCTTTTGTACATGAACGGCCTGTTTAAGGTCATGCCAAAGCATTTTGACTTTGACTAGGCCACTCCAAAAACATTCTATTCTTTTGAGCCATTCAGAGAAACTTGCTGGTGTTGAGACTCAGGGGCTCAGCCCGTCCTGCTTCATAATCTAAGTTTGCTCGAGCTGCAGGTCACGAACTGATGGCCTGTCATTTTCCTTCAGGATTTTCTCACAGAGAGCAGAATTCATGGTTCCATCAATCACAGCAAGTTGTTCAGTTCTTGAAGCAATAAAACGGCTCCAGGTCATCACACTAGCACCACCATTTATGACTATTGTTGTACTTTTATGAAACGCTGTGCTAGTTATGTGCCAGATGCTTTTGTCTTATCAGTAAAAAAAATTTTCCAAAAAGATTATTAAGATGTTTTTTGGGACAAGGCTTTGTGTTCTTTTTGGTCAGCAGCGGTTTTCTCCTTGGAACTTTACCATGGATGTCAATTTTTCCCAGTCTCATGAACTCTGACTTTAACTGAGGCAAATGAGGCCTGCAGTCTTTAAATGCTGCCCTGGATTTATTTTTTTTGGTGACCTCCTGCATGAGTCATCAATGCACTCTTGGAGTAATTTTGGCTTGACACTCATAGGAAGATGCAACACTGTTTCAGTGATTTTTTGATTTAACAGGTTTGGCATTAATCAGGCCTCGGTGTGGTTAGTGAAATTGAGCTCAGCTTTCCAAAACCTGTTAAATCATAGTTAATTCACACAGAGCCAGGTAGGTTTGGAGGGCTTTGTTCCCATACTAAATCAAATCATCATTTAAAAACTGCATTTTGTTTTAACTTCGGTTATCTTTCACTAATATTACATTTTTTGATGATGTGAGACATGAGTGACAAATATTTAAATGTAGAAATCATCCATGGCTGCTTTGGAGTTTTCCTATCCAGTGTCCATCATCACCAAGTGTAACCAAAGAATCAGTGATAAAACGAGTCAGCAACATGTGATACAACTATGCAAAAACAAAGATGAAGAAGAAAAGCACTGTGTCGCGCCATAGTTCTACTTGAACCCAATTCCACTTGCCTTTCAAACTTCAAGTGCTTCTGGGCTTAGATAATCCCATTCTGCTTCTCTAAAGTTCAAGCAGTAGCTAATTTATAGCGCTGTATTGAAAAGGAGATGAAGTGTCCTTTAGGTCTATTTTATCATCTCTTTGTTTCTATTGACTTTAACCCATCAGTGTTTCTTCACTCTTGAATTAACCATTATCGGGAGGATGTTTTAATCTTGGGAAAGTGGGTGTAATGACCACTAATGATTTAATTTTCTGTAACATTTATTCCTTTTTTGCAAGTTGAAAATGAATTCCTTTTCATGTCTTGGCCCCCTAGATGGAACGTAACAAGGGGAAATTGATTGTAAGCTCCTATTGTAGTACCAAGCTCTAAACGTGTCTGTTTCTGCTGTGATTTGGGGAATTTTAACAAAACATTTTATGGGAACTGACTTGCTTTTGTTGCCGTGGAACTCTGAGGAACTGCAGCTTTCAACACTGACTTTTTTTAGCATACCAGCCAAAACACCAGTGAACTCTAGCCACTGTGAGGTGCCCATTGTGTTTCCATCCTACTGTCCATCTAATCACATTTCACAAGAATCACTACTGCATCTACAGAAATGGTCAGATTACAGCAAGAGTTACAAATAAATGTATACAATCACCTTATGATCTTCAACAAAAATGATTTGAAGGGGACTTTTTCACATTTTCACAGGATAACCTTCATGCATAGTACTTACAAATTTCACCAAAACTTGCATGTGCAATATGATAAAGAACGGACTTCACGAAACACCAAGTTATAAGATAGCTTGAAATATATCTTTGCCATATGTTGTAACCACTTGTTGCCTGTTGGCAGTAGTCCTGTTGGTTGATTTGCAGATCACCAAGGTATGGTTGGTTGGGGCCATTCTATCACCATTATATTAGCATCATGCTGATGTGTCAACATATTTTCATGTTTTTAATGGTCATGGTTACGACTGACCATGTGATCATAATACTGCTGAACTTGAACACTTTTGGTCCTGGACATGACACATTTGGGGAGCCTCTTTGACTTATTTGTAGATTTAAATTCTACTTAGACTGTGAAACACAGCCAGGCAATGACAAGAAAGCCTTTTACTTTGTTCCTGCACTTCACACATTGCAATAAGTCATGAACTGTGATGGATTGAACTGGATGAGCAATACATCATTAACATTTTGACTCATCCCTGGAGGTTGGGTAATATGTCAGGATAGGGAGATTCATCAGATTAACTTTTATTGTCTGGTCAGAGCCAAACTTCAACACATCATTTGTCAACATGCTCTGTGAAATAGGGGAAGCCACACCTTTTCAATTCCTTTCTTTCTTTGCTTATGCCGTCAAACCATACAAAGACATATGCACGCATTTGTCCAGATTCCCCATTGGTAGTGGCTGAATTACCTTGCTTTCCACCAGTGTTTTTAGTTCAAAGAGGACACCTCTGGGTAAGCATCTAGTTCAAAGCATTTTCAGCTTCATTAGACAGAAGTGAAACAATTTGAGTGGACGGATGCTACTTAGAGAGTTTTCACATTTTCCTTTATTGTGTTTTTTTAAACTAGGGGTAAAAGCTAATGAGAGAGTTAAAGATAACTACTCAGTAGAGATGTTGACCTCTCAACAGAGGACAGAAATAAATATCTTGTAGATGTGAGCACAGTCCTCTACCTATTCTTCCATACCATCTGAAGGGAGGTACGCATAAATCAAAAGACAAAGTGATATTTATCTGCCTCCTGAACTATTTACTTATTGACAATAAAGGTGGAATTTATGTGGCTGTTAGGACTGGTGTTTCTGGATGGTCAGGGGCTCCAACCGAGGCCACTTTATGGATTGGATGCAATAAAAGTGAGTGATAAAACAATATGGAAGCTGTGGATGTGGCCTTCAATCATAAGTAAGTATGATAAGTAAGTTCATTAATTTTAATGGAGTAAATTCCTCTCCATAATGCACCAACCAGGAGAGCCTAATCTGCATTTCTTTTCCTAATACAGTGCTTTAACCCAGGCAGAATAGAAAGTCTGTTTTTCTGGTATGTCATGAATCAAATAGTAAGAGGTGAGGGGGAGATGGAGGTAAGATGATGGGGTAGAGGGTAAAGAGAGGGTAGAGAGGCCTGGAACAGCTTGCCAAAAAGATTAGAGAGATGCCCAGGGCTTATTTTCCAGCCTTGTGGACAAGTTGATGTCACCACATGTTTGAGAGAGATCTCCCAAAGAGAGAGGGAGAGAGCAGGGAGAAAGAGGAGAGGAGAGGAGAGGTAAAGGGGGGGTGTTGGAGGGAGACTGGAAGAGAGACAGGCTGGAGGAATAGACAGAGACCAAGGGGAGGAAAAAAGTAATAAGAAACCGAGAGACAGACAACAGAGAGAGCAAAGAGGAGGCGAGAGAGGGAGAAAGACACTTGGGATCAGCAGAGAGGGGAGGGGGAAAAAGTTGGACACGGCTAATCTTGCTGTAACTTTTTTTCCCTCTTTCCTTTCTCTGTGGAAGAAGACTCAAGAAAAAAAAAGGCAAGGGGACAAAAACTAGGCTGGATTACATTTGTCTGCATTTGCATCGCCCTGCAGGATTCCCAAGCCGGACCTTGGATCTATACACGCACAACAGCGGATTAATGTGGTCGCAAACTTGTGGATTTATCAGAAATTGAAGGTAAGGATTTTACATGCTCTCTGTCGTTTTAACTTTTCGTTTAAAAAGCGATGCTTTTTTTTTTTTGCCACATCCGCCGGAGATTTAAAGACAAGTTAGTGAAGTGCAGCGGAACTTTAGTGATGGAAGTGTTGTAGCAGCAAAGACTGCTTACAGTGGGCAACGTCACATGGGGATACCATACTGCGGGGTGTACCACACACCAACAATCTGGGATACTGAGCAAAAGTACTCTAAAGTTGCTTTCTCTCAGCGGAGATCATTAAAGTTGTATGTCCTCGGCCGCTCTGACTCGTGTAGTTGTAGTAAGCTAGTATTCCGTTATTGGATTTTGCAAGAAAACGACTAGCTCCTGGCAAAAGTGATGCTGATTTTTCCTTCACATCTAATAAGCCAGGCATGGGCACAGAACGGCTGAGGTGTTGCTGTTTTGTTTGGATGGCATCCAACCCCCTGTGGCATGGAAAAGCCTCCTAAGTACACTGGGGTTTTTTCCCCACTACATGCATATCATTCGAAAAAAGTAATCAGCTTTGGAATGATCTCGGATCGGTCTCTAAAACTTATTTTCACTTCTTGGGAAAGAAAATGAACGCCAGAGGAGTGGGGGCTTGAATACCGCAGTAACATCTGCTTTCCTAATTACTCAGCTATCCCCCATGTTTGCTGGATTTTGCATCCTGTCTGCACCCCACGACTCACATTAAAAAATAAATCCTCCTACTCTTTTTTTGTTTTCACCCTCCTCCTTCAAAATGTGGAACATTTTCCACACCTCCACGTTGTCCAAGTAGGATTCTGGTTTCATTTAAGGGTCATTTTAACTAAAAGAAACTTGCACATGTAAGCTTGGAAACCCTGGTATGTAACAGAACTCTCCTACCACCAGTAGTCTCCTCATAGCCCTGTTACAAACGTTACAAATCTATGCCCATTAAGTGTTGCTCACTTAACCTGCTGGAGGCTGTCTGTGCAATGCATAGCTGTAGGCCACAGGGCGGTATGTTCTCCCACGTATATCTTCCATACCAGCTTTTGTTGGGCCTACAGGAAATTGTATCATCTCCTTGACTCCTTGCTCATTCAGTTCAGCTGTGAAGTGAACATTAGGCGGAAATGTAAAGTCAAGCTGAAGAAAATCGGCAAGTCATCTGCTCTCTCCAGGCTGACTTCATCCACAACATAGGCTAGGAGCCAACCGGGTCATGTCATCAGATTAGGACTAACTTTGCTTCGTTGCGTTTGCAAAAGGGCCGTAGGTGTCCGTGGCATTGGAACTTCCAGGTAGCCCTGAGCAATCACAGGAAAGAGTTTTATGTATTTAGTGCTCAGTTCCTTTCCTGGTCTGATTCACACTAGCAAATATTCAAATAAAGCCCTTGAACACTGCCCAGAATGTAAGACTAGTAAAAACTTGCCTCAGTCTCTTTTCAGTGTTACACAGGTTTGGATATTACCTTCGCTAGTTTGAAGGTTTTTGCTCGGAGTCAGTTGATATTTGGAGTGTTAAGCCCTCGGGGCCCACTTCAGCTACTTTTATTTAAAGTTAAAACAAGTTTGTGAAAAGGTCAAAACTTTCAGATACAGAGTGTGCACGTTCATGTCTTCAAAGCAAAATGCATTTTGGGAAACAGCATGTTGACCGACGTCGACATCCAGCAGTAGTGTAACTAGTATTGTTTGAACCTATGAGTGTACTTAGAACTGCATTCAGGTCAGAAACATTGAGAGAAATGTAAACCTTACTTAGAGGGTGAATCCCAGACTTTGATGACTTTGCCTTTTTCCCCTTTTGCTTCAGCATAAGGTTCAGATTTGTGGTTTGGAGTCTCAAAAACCACCAGATGGATTTCCATGACTGATCCATGACTGGTCTGATCTACACACTCATGTTCCCCTCAGAAGTAACTTATTGTAAACTGCGAACCCTCTGATCCATCTGACCATAAATGACCATCATAGGGTCCAAGTTAAAGTTTTCCTGTTGTGTATTTCTACTTGCATGCATTTGTGTTTAGTTCTAAATCTCACTGGTACACGCTAAATGAAGATATTGAATGTAGTAAGCATCAATATTTAAATCAGCATTTTAGCATAACATCTGTATTACAGCTATGCAGAACTGCTATAGACGCTCTAGGCAAGTAGACTCTAGTTTTTTTCAGCCATGCATTCTCTGGAGGAATGCAGGGCTCACAGCAGCCCAACAATTATTTTAGTTTTCTCACAATAAGAATTGACCAACCTTACTCACACTAACAATTAGCAGAGCTGATTTTGAAGCACCTCGTAAACAGAAATTGAGTTTGTGATTGTGTTGTTGAACGGTAGCTTCTGGAGCATGGTGTTAAATGGCTTGAGTCACTGTGTGTGTGCTCATCTGCATAAATGAGCCTCTGTTGACTTCCTATTCAGTATGTCTGTCCACTCTGTATGGCAGCCCCTTTCGCCTTCTGTAGAACACATGTTGTACTTTACACGAATGCACACAGGCGGGCTACCTGACCGATAAGGCAGGGCTTCTGTTTGATGGCTGAATTCCATGTACAGCCTCTTCTCAGAGAGAACTTCCCTTGAGGATTTTGAGCCAGGGTGACAAACTGGCGGCCAATCAGGAAGTTGCTTTCACAACTCAGCAGCAATACCACTCTTGGATTGTGTTTTCTTGTGTGATAGCCTAGAGTAGATTGGAAGCAGACTAGATTGTAAACTGCCCCTATCAGTCTTCTTGCTTCTGGATGCTGTGAGAGACAGCTGGAAAAGCAATGAACCCTCAGATAGTGAATGACAGACACATTTACACCGGGTTCTTCAATCTAAACAGATGCAAACTATTCTAAACAGTGGGCTGTTGGATCACTGTTATTTAATCATCCATGTCTGGGTGGCTAATAAGCAATAAAAGCAATTCTCTTGTCAGGCCATAAAGTGGACATGTTTCATTTAACTCTGTCAGAATGTGTTCCTCTAAACAGGCTTGTGCTAGAGATGTTGTTCCATCTGTAAACAGTGGCAATTGTGATGAAATGCAGGACAGTGAAAATTGCTAAGCCCTGAGCACAAGAGCCTCGGTTATTATGTGAGACTGTGTCAGTGGCTCATTCTGTATGTGTATTCAAATCCATAAAAAGTACTGGTACTACTGGGCTGGGCTGTGATTGTGGATGCTGGTCATTACTTCTGTCTGTCACTCCTTGTCTTTCGGCTTTTAGAGCTATAACAGTAAGACATCTGCTCCTGTTTTCCTTCCTGTGTCTTAACCATAACCAGTGACCCAATCACTCACAGGCCTGCTCACCGAGTCATGGCCGGGCCTGCGGCAAGCCCAGTGGCATAACCCCATCCTGGCTTTACTGTATCTGTTATTGCAAGCTATGAATGCAGTGCAGAGACAGAAATGGAAAGAGACACATCCATAGCAACTTATATCAGGAAACCTATTAAACTGTTTTGGATTATGGCCAGATAATAATAGCAATGAGCTGTAACTTTTCCCCCAGCTTGTGTTCTGTGGACTGTGATGCATTATGCATTATGTACTGTGTGAACTTTCTTATTATTGTGATCATGTGGCATGAAGCCTATAATAATGGCTGTAGCTTCAGACTGCTCAAACATAGCTGTCTAAGGCTTTGATTAACTTCCCACCCATCCGGCTGCAGGAGAAAACACGTTTTTTAACGTATTCTTCTTGTCGTTTAGCTAACTAGATAGTTTCACCTTAATAGTACTCATGCTGGCAACAGTAGTGCCGACAGATCATTTGTGGCTTAGCATAATTGTACAGGATCTTGCAAAGACCTTGGTTCTTAAATAAACCGGTAACCTAAAATAAAAAATATGGAAGAAAAAGCAACCACGCCTGTGCTGTCTCAGGGTACTTGAATTTGTAATATTTCATGCATAATAGTGTTCCTATCATCATGGCTAAATGAATTGCTCCAGGAGCACGATGGTGTACGCAGAATGGGCCAAAAAGTTAAGAGCAAATTGTGTTCACTCTTACCGTCTTGACTACTAAACTATTTTTAGTCAACAAAACCATCATATGATATCACTATTAATGATGACGTCAGTGCTAGCTTAGCAAGCTAACAGCAGCAGCAGTTTAAAAAAAGAATTATAGGAAATACATTATGTTAATTTATTATGATATTGTTTGGTATTTATGTGCCTAATAGTGCCATCGTCCCTGCTGAAAAATGTAGTATTATGTGGGACCAAATTTAATATAACGTAGGTTACGATAGTTACGAAAATGGAGCAGCTAGCATGACGTCGAAGTCTAATATTTCAAACATCGTCTTTTTCTTACTACACTGATTGTAGCGTATGTATTCTCAACAATAGTTAGCAATTTTTAACATATATATGTTTTTTAAAAGCATTTCTTACAAATGAAAATCTTTGGGATTTTCGTATTCGTTATTCCCAAAACAATGTTAGGTTCCCTGTTTGTTTTGCATGTTTTGTTCAGCTTACATTACCTGTGCATCACCTAACGGTCACCAAAATTAGTATCTGCAGCAGAATTTTGTTTGACTCACTAGTTAATATGAAATAAAGAAAAAGCACCACAGGCCTGGCAACACCCCTGTTGGCTATAGTTGACAGTGTTCGTATTCTTAGTTCCAAGTTTACAGTGTTTAATGTAGCTAACCTGTCAAAATTTCTTCGCAGTAAACTGTGCATACCAGCACATTGTGTACATATTATGGTACATGAAAATATACGAAGTGGAGTATTTGAACTGAGCCACACTACTTAAGTCAACGGCTCCCAAAGTGGACTGCATACTTCAAATGAAAGTCTGGGGAAGGTCAGGCTGTCTCTGTTTCTCCAGAACATAATTTGAAGCACCGTCCTCCACCATATTGTCTTTTAACAGCTTGCTACAGAAGTCAGGTCAAGCTGGATAGTATTCACACGCCACATTGTGTAGCCCCAGGGGAGTGTGGGGGTCATTTCTCCTGGCAGACAGCACAGGTGTGTGTTCAGAGATACAGTCTGCTTGCCTGCCTGCCTTGAGGGCCCTGCTGAACCTGTAAACACTACAAAATTATGGGGTCCTAGCACATGCCGAGGGCAAGTCCAGGTCAGCTGGGATGTGTTTACCCGGGTTATATGCAAGTGGGCGGGATTAGCATGTTTATGCACGTACATTCTTGTGTGCGTTTATAAATGAGCTACTGTAGTAAGGGAGAGAGACTGCGCAGCCAAGATATAATGATTATTTCTACGTGGCGTGCATTTTAATCTATGTAAAGTGTAAAGTGTGCGTGTTAGTCCCCATAGGGAAATAGTTCCTCTGCATTTAACCCATTCACCCAGTGAAGCAGTGGGCAGCCGCCAGTGCAGCGCCCGGGGAGCAGTGTGTAGGGACGGTACCTTGCTCAGGGGTACCTCAGGGTAGCCGTTCAGTGGAGTCGAACCGCCGACCTTCCGATCATGGGGCCACCACTCTACCTACTGAGCTATCCCTGCATGCCTTTGTGTGTGTGTCTGTGTGCCTGTTGTTTGGCCACGTGGAAGCATCTGGTACAGCAGAACAATGGCTCCAGTGGAATAGTCTCCAGATGTGTTTGTGTGTTTTGGCCCCTCTGTCTGTTTGACTCTAGACCAACCGTCCTGCATGTAAATCATTTTGCTTTCATGTCCATCTTCTGCTTTGTTGTCTTGCATTTGCTGCTTTGTTTGCGTCAATAATGTGCTTAATGTGCGCATGTGCTCATGGTCAAATGTGGCTATATATATATATATATATATATATATATATATATATATATATATATATATATATATATATATATATATATATATATATATATATATATATATATTAGTTATATTCACATGTATGTGTCAGAGTGTGTGTAGCAGCTGCCCAGTCGAAGGCCAACCAGATGGACAGGGTAATGACTATGATCAGACATTATAGAGTTACACAACTTAATGAGGACCATTCTGGTTAATTCATATGCCACTAACAAAGCCCGCATCATACTACATAATTAACACATCAACTGTGACTGACTCATAAATATACATCAACGTCTATTTAGGAGTCAAGCATAATGCACAGCTGTCGGCAGAGTAAGCAAACTGGGTGGCATGTTGACAGAATGAAGGAGGGATTTGACTTTTTTGACTTTCCCTTTTTCTCTGTGTTTATCCATCAGCTGGTGGCTGGAGTGAGGTGAGGTGGTGTTTTTTGGAGGAGTGAAACCATGTGGCTTTTCTGCTCCTCTCTGGCTCTGCTGGCCATCAGCTTTGGATCGTGTGACCCTCTGGTGTCCGAACAAGGTGAGTCAAGCCTTTCCAAAAGATGTAAACCCTAGTTATTTATTTGCATAGGTAATGAAATGTAAAATTTTGAACAATGTTTTGTTTAACAAAAGGAATAATCTGATTTAAAAAAAAAACCCCAAAACAATAATAATACTAAGAAAAATATCTAAAACAGGAGTGCGCCCTCTTGTGGCTGTGCATAAAAAAGCATGGACACTGTAAATCTAAGAAACAAACTGCTGTCTTATTTATGCTAACCTAAACCCTTTTTGTAATGATTTCTGCCTATTGTGCTTGACTCTAATGATGTTTCTCCTGTCTCTTCGTTACTTTTCAAATGAGCTTTTATGATTATAATTTAGTCTGCATATTAATTAAATTATTTTCATAATTTTCAGTCGATTTTTCATTGATGCTAACAGGTTTGCTAATAGCTAATATCGGCAGATAATATCGACCTGCCGATACATCAGTCAGGCTCTAATCATCAGGGATGATGAGATATTGTTGGGTAATGATTCACGGTTTGCTTAAATAAAAGTGGTTAGATAAAAGCTTACCTGTTACGTAAATAAATATTAAGCTAGTAAGTAAGCTTGCTGCTTTTGCAAAGCTAAATTAAACTAACAAGATACTAGCTTTAGGCTCAGCTTGCATGGACAGAATGTCCCATTGAGCTCTAAGCAAAACAGTAAACGAGTGCACTGGAGAGTTTATTTTTCCAAATGGGTACTGACTGTACAAAAAGAAAATCAAGTGCATATCCTTTGTGGAGCTCTTTTTGTATCCTTCTTATTTATTAAGTTTTCCTGTTGTACAAGCTGTGAACAAAATGCTACTGAATATTAAAGGTCACAAAAAGGAACATGTTTAAATGTTAAAATGACAGTAAAGTTGCAAAGATGTGCCTTTATTGCCTAAAGCAAAAGTTCTAAACAGGATGTGTATCCTCTGACACGTGTCTGTCTGTGTGGGTATGTGCCCTGTAAGTATGAAGGCCCCAAGGCAACAAAGAAAAGAGCGTAATTACACCCTGCGTGTGCAACGCTGGTGGCTTTTGGTAGCTGTGTGGTCAGGCTGTGGCAAAGAGGCGTGTGTGTTTACCATGTGCGGTTTTGTTCCTCTTTATGATCCGTCAGTCATTTGAGGTTGTGTAGTTGTATAGAAGAAACATGTCTGCATGCATGATGAAACGCTAGCTTGACTGTTTGTCGGTGTCGGGGAGAACGTGCATGTGTTACCATGAGTATAAAGTGTGCGAGAAGGACACAGAAACCCCAGAAAACAAGCAAGAGTGAAGAAATGTATTTTCTCCTTTCTTTCTTTCTTTCTTTCTTTCTTTCTTTCTTTCTTTCTTTCTTTCTTTCTTTTGCTTTCAACTGCCTTGCTCCCTTATCGCACTGCTAGTATTTTCTCGGGGCCGGATCTGCGATATCACTTGGGGGGCCGAGCAATCCTCCATAGTTGGCTGAGCTCTGAAGGGAACTTTGTGGAGGAGTGGGACCCCCTTGGGAGGCCCTAGTCGGAGCATTTTAGATGAGACTGAGTCAGCTCGCAGTTCCCCTGAGTCCTTCCTTCCAGTGGTTGAAAGAAAGTGCTTTTTCAAGTGCAGCAATAATACTTAGTCCCAGCAAGCGTCACATACGCACACACACAATTCCTCCGTGTCGTCCAAATCACTGCTTGCTGGTAATTTCCTGACATTGCAGCAGGAAAGCAGATTTAAGTAAAACTAGTGTTGAAGAGTCAAGCTGGAGTACTAGAGTCTAACCAGCTGTCTAGTCCACATAGTTAAAGTCAAAATGCTGACATTCTTCATCATAAAGTATTGACAGTATCCAGTCTGAAGCACATGAGTTATGTATGGATGGTTGTAGCTCCCTCTGTCTGTACCTGCATTGTGCTTTCTTGCTTGTGCCGTGCCTACGTACCGTGTTTTTAGTTGCTGCCTTTATCTCGTTTCCCTCCTTTGTGATTTTTACTGTGTTGGGATTATTTTGCTGGTTTACTGTAGGTCCTTAAAATCAGTGCTGAGATATTCTGAGTGGTCCCCTTAATCCTGTGATGCAAACTAATTTTTAGCACATAAATGTGAATGTGAACTGTATGCTTTGCACATTCAACAGATACTGGACACATAAGGAGGATTTTAAACAGATGTGTTATACACTGTACCATCATTAAAGCACCACATAAGGGAGTATCCATTGCTGATCACCTTATAAAATCGAGCCTGTTTGTGCATCCAGTGAACTTAAAGTTTCAAGGGGTCATTCAGAATGTGACTGCTGGCCTAGTTTGTAGTTCGAGCCCTGATTGTTTAACTGTGTTCTGCAAGGGGGAGTTAAGAAAGCAGTGGGATACTAGATTGCGTTCAAGCACTGAACAATGGATATGATCATAATAGTCATTATTTATCTTTCACACTTCTTTACGCACATGCACGTACAGGATGCCAAACGTTATTTAATCCGAATTGTCTGCGTTTATTGCTGTGCAGAGCTTGTAAATCTGCGTCATGATTCAGTTTATATCTGTGTGTGTGTGTGTGTGTACTTGTGAGAGCATATGAAGTTGAGCCAGAGGCCTACAAGGGGAAAATGAGTGAGCTCATCTCCCTGCAGTGCTGTGTTTTAAGTCTTTCCACTCCTCTGTACTGCAATTTTATCTCTGGAAAATAACCAGGAATGCTCTCTATCGTCTGGCTCGTTTGCCCGACAGGGCAAGTAAGACACACATCGTCTCCCTCTGTCATTGTTTGTTATATTATTTTTTTTTATTACCACCATCATTTAGCTCTTTCCTTACAGGTTTACCTTACATTTATTGTGTTAGACTATCAAATGCATCACCCAGTATGTCTCTTTGCTTCCTATATGTTCCATGTCTTTAATCGACTGAGGAAGTGGAAGACTACCTCTGAGCCTGACTTTCTGCTGATCAGCAGCCTGGTCCAATTATCTTGCAATGCCACATTGTAAGGCACATTCAATAAGCACCACGCAATCTCTTATTCCAAACCACACAGCACATACTCTTGACACTGTGAGCAGACTTGTGACCTCCTTCCTCTGAAGAAAGTACCCTGCCAAGTCTCTGCTGCTCAGAAGACAAAACTAAAACACAGGCCTGACCACAATGAGGCACTGGTAGATAAGGCCACTGCTACTTTAACCTTTGAAAGTTTGTTAAATATCACACACAATGCAGAAAAAAAAGGTCAAATGCAACTTATTTTTACTGAAATATAATAGCAGGTCAGCGAAAGTCGAGTGAATAACTATGTACTTACGCATAGTTCCGTGTCATAATGAATGCCTCAAGGGTATGAGCCTAAACTTGCGTTTGAATTTTCTCCCTGTCTGTATATTTGGAACATTAAATCATCCAGGTGTGATCCTTGCCTGACACGTTTGTACTTTTTAAGCCTCCAAGCTAAATGTAAGCATGTATACATCAAAAAATAGAGTTTTACCTCACTAAAGACCTTTACATGTCTTGAATTTTTATTTTTGGCAATGCGGAGACCTGAGGGGAACACGCTCAGCAGTGTGCTCTGTGACTGCCAGTGTAGTATCATTACCTGCTTTGGCAAGGCTCAAACACAACCCATCAAAGAGGAAGTGAACCCAGCCAAGACCATCCAATCTCTTTAAGACTACATGCAGATACTAGCAGGATCCTGGAGTGGCAGTCATACTCTGTGCTAATTAGCTTGTCAACAAGCAAATGCTTTCATTTGATCACAGCTTGAGAAGAAATGGGGTTCAACTTCCGTAGTGGGTCCACTGCCAAACTGCCTGAGTATGCTACAGTCCACTAAAAAATCATCGATCCTTTGAGTTATGTGGAAGTAGTTTGTTTCTTCCTTGAGTGAAAATACAGATCAAACAGTTTAAAAAGTATGCACAGCATTTATAGCAATAATGTTTAACTAGTTACCTCAAAATAACAGAATTCATTCCCACTCCTCATCCTTTTATCTGGAATACTGAATTTATTATTAGAGAGCTATCCATAAATTAGCCTATCCATTAGCCTAATAATCCCTCACTAGTAAATCAAAGAATTTCTGTATGTGTGTCTAACCGGTGATTTGATCTACTTGTTTAGGACCTATAGGGCGAGGTAGTGTTGCCAACTTAGCGACTTTGTTGCTATATTTAGCGAGTTTTCAGACCCCCATAGCGACTTTTTTTCTAAAAAGCGACTAGCGACAAATCTGGCGACTTTTTCTGGTGTTATTGGAGACTCATTTATGACAACTCGATAAAAGTTAACGTGAGTGTTCTCGGTGGTCAGGAACAAATGTAATTGCATGGCAGGATGCTGTAAAAGGACCAAACTTCAGCCAGGAGAACAACTGAGATAATCCATCCACAATACGAGGTTAGTCATTCATATACTGCTGCATGGGCTGGGCTGTAGCTACATCCTAAGGTTTTAAAAACTGAGCTTAAATAAATGATTAGCGGTAATAAAAGCCGAGGGAGGTCAACAGTGATCACTGACTGTTTTAGGAGCTTTTTGAGATCAAATAGAAGAAAATACATAACATTAAACATGTTAACAACACAAAAGTCATATTAAACGCAGACTACTTTAGACCTGGAAGTAGGATTCGTCACGTCATCACTGAACAACCGGATATTGGCCCTGTGCACGAGAAAATGTTAACTTCCTGGTTTGAGACCGGATGTAGGGTTGTACAGTTCTGGTAGCTTTACTTTGCGGTCAATCGCTACTGCGAAGATATACTCCAAAATCATGTCCAAAACTCGAAAACGGAAAGATCGCGTTAAGTTACAAAGAGCAGAAGGTGGGAACACTCACTACTGTTGTGTCATAAAAAATCTAATGATCAATTTTGACGTTTAAAGAGTTTAGATCGATCAGTTGTTTACATCACTCAACACAAGCAGAACTGCATCACTGCATGCAGAAGACACATCGTCCACATTCAGAAGCACATCTCTGTATAGTGACTGGTCTTATGATTTAAACAGGCAAATGTTCAGCATTCAAACTACAGGTGAAGAATAGTCAAACCAGATGTTTCCCCCGTTAAGTCGATATCAGCTAGTCAAGTACACACCACACCTACACAGCATGTTAACAAACCGTGAAAAAAGCCACACAAAAAATGAACGATTGCTGGTAAGGGTTTCTATACATTAGTATTTACGAAGGGTATGTTGTGACTTACCTTCAAAATTACAGCGGTCCCTGACTATAACGCGGTTCACCTTTCACCTCGCTGTTTCGCGTTTTTTTTAGTGCAAGTTTGCATGCTTATTTTTTTTTTATGTCACATTGTGTCCTGTGTCCTGTGTCCTGATCGCTGCAGACGATCTCCTCCGTGACGTCTCTCCTGTACAGTACAGAATCGCTGCATCGATCGCTAGCAGTGTGACTCTGAAGTGCAGTGCTGTATGTCCACGATGTCCACGAAACGTTTTGCACCGTCCAAAAATAAAATTGGCTACTTGATTTCACCTATCGCTGGTTATTTTTAGAACATAACACCCACAATAAACGAGGGACAGCTGAGAAATCTAACATTTGAATCCCTTTTCTCTTTTGCTCTGAGGTGCGGGGAAAAATATTGACAAGTCGATGAACATCATTTGCAGATATATTGGGTAAATGCCCAAGACATCTATAGAAATGTAAATCGCCGCTTGATTCATTCATTTGCTTAACTTGTTTTGGACCGTAAACCAGGCGCGAATAGGACACCGGAAACAAAGCTCCCCACAGGAGTTTCCGCACCGGAAGTAGCATATGCTAACGTGCACATAGTCAATTTGCAGTATAGTGAAATGTCGATAATTCAGAAACCTGTCATGATAGTTGTTTGCAAGTGCCTTAGCCCTAGTTTGCTAACATATAAATAATATTAATTCATGCTAAGAAAGAACACTATGGATATGATGACTGATCAAAAAATACAGAGTTCATAAGGAGGTGCATTGTCTTTATGGCTCAAGGGGAACTTTGGTGGAGCATGAGGAAGTCAGAGGTGGTATAGAGGTATGTGAGGGTGGTACAGAATATAGATGAGGGCAACTAGACAGCAGTGATGTGTGCAGTAGGAGTGACAGGTTGAAGATGGGGATGGGATTATAGCAGGTATCAGCTCAGAGCTCTTTCTTATATGCAGAGGTGTTGGACATGTTAATAGATCAGGTAGGAGTCTCTGCAGACTTTAATGTTTGCAGATGGCATTGACATGACCTGTAGTGAGAGTAGGGGGAGCCTGGACAAGTGGAGGTATGCACTGGATAAAAGAGGAATGCGCGTGTGGGAGGGAAGCAGGGGAAATGGTGAAAAAAGGAGTAGAGGTAGTGAAAGTGGATGAGTTTAAATACCTAGCTTCAACTGTTCAAAGCAATTGACAGCACACAAGAGGGGTGAAGAAGAGAGTGCAGACAGGTTGGAGTGGGTGGAGATGAGTGTCGAGGTTGATTTGCGGCAGACGAATAGCAGAAAGAGTGAGAGAGAATTTGGAAGTGGTACTGACAAAAAGACAGAAGCTTGAGTGGAGGTGGCAGAGTTAAAGATGCTAAGATTTGTAGTGGGAGTCACCAGGAGGGACAGGGTTGGAAGCGAGCACGTTAAATCTATACATCTCTAATCTATATGCTCTACTTAAAGTTTCTTTTTACTCAAATTCTAAGTTGCTGAAGGCTGTTGTGCCCTAAGCATGCTGAAAGTTGAGCATGAACATGAAGCTTAGATATCCTAAAATTGTCACAGGAGAGATAAAAGCTTCTTTTTTTTAATCCTAAAAGATGCCTCTTCAAACTTGATTTCTTTATCTTGCAGTATAATGCAGTCAGCTATTCTTAGTCTTACCTCAGAAAAAACAAACTATAGCCTGGGGAGTGCTGGTCTGGGTGTTGTGGGGTAAGTTGCTTTTCCTGAAGTGACACTTCACACCTTACATTACCTGTTATGTTTCCACTTTCTCTTTTTTTCTCTCTCTGCTCTCCTTTGTTCCTCCCTCCTCATCTCTCCACCTTCTCCTCTATTGTGCTGTTTAACTTTTTATTGTGCTGCCCGTTTGCCTGCAGCCAGGGTCTCTCCACTCCACACCTGACAAAGCCTTCATCTGTATTCCTTCTGATGGAACTGCGGCAGTGATGAAACCAACCCCCACGCAAAATGCAAAAGGGGTGGGGGGGAAGAAAGCAGCCTAAGCAGCAACAAAAAGCAGATCATACCATGTCTTGACTTAAAAAAAAACTCTCAGTGGGAGATATAAAGATACACTCTTTCTGTGTGTGTGTGGATACGTGTGTGTGTGTGGATACGTGTGTGTGCGTGTGCGCTTGTGAGGCTGCACATTGCACTTTGTGCTGAGTTGGCAGATTAGGCTTCAGGATGGAGAATTCAAATTATGAATACAGCATGTGTGACTGTGCGAGTGAGAGAGGGCGCGAAGGCAGGATTTAAGATTGAGTGACAACATCAGAGGGCTGAGAAAACTCTAAAGCAGTGCTCGATACCTTCTCCACCGGATCCGTTGTTCGGAAGTCACGTCCAACACGTCTGATTTCTTTTACTTTTAATCTCAAGCCTCTCTTAGCGTGCCGCAACATTGCTGCATGACATCTCTTTTCCACGGCTTGATTTGTATTTGTTGACAGCAATAAGAAAATGACACACTGGTGGGGGCTCACGGGACAAAATGTGCTGCGCTTTGCAGTACAGTCATTTGTATTTTGGAACCAAAATTGGGCAAAAAACTGCACTGCGTAAAGTGATGATCTTGATAAAAATTGATGAACAGCTAAAAGGGATTTAATTCTTTCCTCTTTTTTTTTTTAGCTGGCCTCCGTGAAATTAAATTCCAGGGTCTTGATTAAAGTTGGTTGGTTGTTATTATTCGAGGAATTATATTCCTCTATTTCACCCCGTTTTGCTGTGAGCCTTGATAAAACTGCATTTTGCTTGGAAACATACACAGTATCTTCAGATTGCACGCTTCAAGGCAATACTCCCTGAAGCGCTCTGCCCATTTCATCAAAAAGACATTCCCTAGGACTCCAGGGAGTAAAGCCCTATTTGCACAAGATTAGTATTCCTGTGTTGTTTAATGTGATTAAACTCTTACATCTGTGTTTGTTGTGCAGCTCTGGAAAATTGAACTTTGTGTTATATTAATGGTTGAGTTTCCTAAATGATAGCAAAAGGTTCCTTACCTACAAAGGAATAACGTATCCAACCTACACTGAATAAAAATTCTTCACTTTTAATAAGCATGAAGCAATAATTTTGAGATTTTTGAAAGCAATTCATTATTAAGGAACATATGCTTGGTCTAAATTGAGTACAAATCAAGTACATTTCATTTGACCAGATTTCAATACATCGAACATTTTTATGTAACAAAATAGCATGGAATATGTAAATGTAACTAAATTAGTTAAAAGTCAGGAATTTGGGGCACTTTTTTTAGACTGCTTTTGCAGTATATTTTAACTTGTTCTTTCTATGAATTTGCAAAACCAAAAGTCAACCAAAATTTCCTTTTTATATTTTCCATTGTAGACTCCATAACCTAATGGTGCATAAAGCACCAAAAAAGATTGCAAAAAGAAAAAAGAACACATGAGATCCTGATTCGCCCAAGACTAATATGATCCGAAGACCTTGAGGTTGGTGGTTCGATCCCTGGCTGCTCCAATATGCATGCCAAAGTATCCTTGGTGAAGTTCCTGAACCCCAAAGCTCCCCCCAATGCAGTCAACAGAGAGTCTATGTTAAACAGAAGGCACTTAAAATGTAGAAAAAGTGCTTGTATGAATATATAAGTGAATGAGACGTTGTATAATGAGCTTTAAGTACCCAAGTAGAGTAGAAAAGCACTATATAAGAACCGGCAATGTAAGATCACCAGTTTCTAGCGGTCCCCAAGTAATAGTTTGTGGTGTTAACAGGGCTTTAGAAAAGGCAGCTTCTTCAATCCTCTACTCAGTCTTCTCTTTAGGTGATAGAAACAAAGACCAGTGTCCTCCAGTTAAACTCTTCCTCAAAAGAAGCACCTAGTCTTTAGTTATATGCTCCTACATACCATTAAACCATTTACAATTAAATAACTGTTGCCATAATCTGTACAAATTCAACTGTTTTTTGTGAAAGTGAAGATTTATTGGAGATCCTAAATGGCCTTGTTCTAGAGTTATTACATTCACAACTTGACCTCTGATACCGGGATTTCAACTTGTCCAAGATGTTTTGCATTCTTAAAGGCAGGGTGAAAACAATACACTGTCAGCAAGCGGCTACCTATATGCCTGTTCTGTTTGTGCCACACAGCGGATGGCGCTGCATGAATCAGGTGCAATATTACATTTTCAACCCTCCCTTTCACAATTTCCACATTTAACAACTTCTTCGTGCAGAAACTCGCCACAACACATTGACTTGCTGCACCATTTAGTGTTATAAATTGATGGATATATTGGACCATAACACCTCTGCAGTTTCTGCCTTGCAGTTGCTAGAATCTGTTGACAGTAAAAGTTAATTTTTTGAAGGCACCCAGGATTTGATGCTCCATTACAGGGTCAGCAGACAACTCTGGTTGTTCTTTAGGTAAAATGTATTTTTAGAATTACATTGCTAGATAACTGAATCTTTTCTAAAGTTGTTGGCATGTGTGGTGCAGACCAAAGAAGATCCTCATGCCAATTGCGAAGCATGGTGGTGGAAATGTTATGGCTTGGGGTTGTTTTTCTGCCTCAGAGACAAGGCCTGGGCCCGGTATATTAATGACGAGGTGAATTTTGAACTGGATTGTTGAACTGGACCTTTCAAAGAGTTAACAAGCCAACGAACATGAACAAATCCGTCAAGTAATTGGTCATATGAAGGCTTATTGAACGGTCTAGTCAACGCCACATCTGAAGGCTGCTAAAATGTTATGGAGTGATTTGCAAGTAGCATATATGCAAAGAAAAGAAACTCTTCAAACGTCTTGCAGCTGAAAGAATATTTTCAGCAAGGTGTCAGAGACTGGTGTGCAATTATGCAAATTGCCGCAGAGTTATTTCTACTGAAGTGGGCAATGCTAGCTTTTAAAGCCGGGGGGGGGGGGGGGGGGTAATTACATTTGTAGAGAGTCTTACTTCTGTTGATGTTTTTCCCTGAATAAGCGATTGAAAAAGCACATCATCTTCTGAAGTCATTCAATTAAATAGGGACTTACAAGATGTCCAGTTATATCAAAAAGGCAACATTTTAATGGAATACAGTTATTTTGTCACATAAAAATAGTCTTTAAGTTTGTCAAATATGACCATCCTTCTGATTGACGGGGCAGAAACTAAAATCTCTCATCCTGAGTTTCGGCACACGTGAATGATTTCGAAAACCAATCAGCAAAAGAGGTAGTTTTGTATTAATTCAGGGCCTCGCATTCATATTATCTGCAGTCATAATAAAAGAAAAATCTCAAAACTGAGCCCAGCAGTATGTCTTGCTCCTTGGCCCCAAAGAGATCAATTAAGGGTGGATCATAGCGTTTCACAGGGCCCACGTCTACCTGTGCTTGCCCGGTTTCACCCCCACCCCCACCCACCTCCCTGTAGTTAGGCAGTCCGCTCTGACAGGCAACACTTTTCTCTGCAACCTCCCCTGACAGGGTGAGAACACATCCATCAAACGGAGGCAACCGCGACAGACAAGCTTGGTGCGAGACAACCTGTCAGGCTGGCTTTGCCCTCATTTCATCTTCTTCTCTGTGTTTTACACTGTATTTTTTTTTCTTTTTTCGTTCGGACTCTCTTTCACCCCCACCAACTCCCATTCTCCTTCCACCAGATCAATATTTCTGTTACTCTCAAATGTATATGTTTGAAGCTGCTGACTCTCTTTTTTTTAAAACAAAACTTCTGTCCGTTTCACTCAGTAATAAGTGTCAGAGGTTATATTTGACACAGCTTCTGAACCAACTTCTTTACATGCTTGTCTTACAGTACGTGTCGAGGTTTTTCACTTATTAGATACCCCCCTTTTTAATTTCTTTTTTTCCCCTTGCATTTCAGATGTGCAGTGCCCGTCCTTACAAGTGGAGGACTGGAAGTTTCCCCAGAGCGCCAGGACCAACATCACCGGTTAATAGATGAGCTCCAAACACACCAGCTGCTATGTGACTTTTATTTGGTGTGGCTGCTCACGAATGCCTTACCCTTTGCAGGTTTTAATCTGGTGAGGCGATTTTCCCTGCTCAAGAGCAAAGATGTCAAGAAGATCCGTAACCCTCGAGGAGCTGTCATCCTCCGCTTGGGCAAGACTGCGCTCTTACGACCCAGCGAGTAAGTCCGCTGTACATCTGTTTCATCTGTTTCATCTGTTTCTCCGCGCATCTGCGGACAAACCCGTGCACGAGCACGCAGCGTGGAGCTTTAGATCGTTGAAGATGTTTTACTGGGAAAGAATTAGTGAAGTTCTGCAGGTTTTCCAGCTTTCTAGAGGCCTGTGTGGACGGGCTCTCTGTTTCCATGTCATATCTGAACAAAGAGGATGGCAGAGAAACTGAAAACCCTCGGCTCTTCGGCCTCTGAACTCTCACTCAACATGTCAGCGCAGTGCAGTGTGTTTAAAAAAAAAGGAAAAGGAGAAAAAAAAAAAGCAGAATCTTGGCGATCTGTATGTCGTGGGTCAAGCTGTGATTGCATTTCCAGAAATACCCATTCATTTCCCTCACCACCAACCCTGGCTTGTAAACTGGGCTGTAACAGCTTGTTGGTTTCCCACTTGCAACCGCATGTACTTATTATAACTAGCTTTCATAATGAAATGCATGACTTATTTGCCTGAACAGAAACTATAAGAGTGACGTCTTAATTAGAAGGTGGGCCACAGTTAGCTGGAAAGAGGGAAAAAAAAGACTTTAAAGGCCGTATTGGGCAGCTTGTTCTTAACTTGTTTCTACATGAAGAGACCCGCAGCCATAAAATGCAGCAACTCATGGCTTCACTCCCTTCCGTGCTTTTTGCAGCTTGACATGGTGTAATTATGCCTTCTCGGGGTGTTCACGTTGTTATTACACAGCAGTCGGGTGTAGACTGTGTTTGGAATTGTGTGAAAATTGCTTATTAGAGTTCTGTGCTGGCTGTTTTTCCGGCTGGATGAGCTTCTCTCTGCCCACCGATAAAGCAGTATTTCACAACGTGCCAATTGGGTCAGCGCGCAGTATTTTATCACTCTGTCCAGCGCTGCGAGCCGTGAGCTCCGCTCACTTGAAAGGCCCGATAAATCTGTCTACAAAACACTCTTTTCGGTTGAGACGTTTTGTTCTAAAAGTGTCACATATATTGTTTGTCACAGACTTGGAGAGTAGTCGTACTTATGAAAAAGGGGCGAGAAAAACTGAAAAAACAACTGTCACTTCTTGGGAAATCAGCATCTTAGGAGCCAAAGAGGAAATACCAAGATGTTTTTGTTTTGCCTCTAACCATACAAAGAAAGGATGGGAACGCCATCTCTTCCCTGCTGCTCGTTTGGGATTTTGTGATTATTGAAATTTCGATGCCACCGAGAGCTCCGCTGTCAGTTTTATCAGTGAAGAACGCTACCTGGGCGACTTCTTTTTAACTGAGACAGAAAATAATCAATGTTAGCACATCAGCTTTGCCTTCTGGGTACCTTTCACTTTGCTTGAATTGCTCTATACATAGAACTCACTGTCATTTATGGGGTTCTCTAAATAATTAAACCAAATCTGAGACAGGCAAATCAAATAAGGGCTATTGTCTAATGGCTATGAATGCTAATTTTCTTCTTTGTTATTTGGTTGTATAATTTTTTTACTCATGACTTTAACTTGCATCCATTTCAATTTTTGAACAGGTTACCAATATTTGAATAGAAGAGTGCAGGTGCACAAGACTTTAAAGGATGTAGTTAAGGGTTAAGTCCAGAAGAACAATGCAGAAGAACAGTATCTGAAAGTCAAATTATAGGAGAACTGGACTGAAACTCAGTGGAAACAGGTTACGTGGAGTTTTAAACCATCGTCTATAGCAGTGGTCCCCAACCTTTTTTGTGCCACGGACCAGTTTATGTCCGACAATATTTTCACGGACTGGCTTTTAAGATGTCGTGGATAAATACAACAAAATAAAACCAGTACCGGTTTGGGGCTGTATTGTAGCCAGTTGTCGAACTATGAATGCAGAAAAGTACAGTCATATTTGATCTGTCATGCAATTCCATCTAGAAAGTGTCTCTTTGGCAACAGCTTCATTTTTCAGTATGGTGATGATCACTAACACACTGCCACTACTGTAAAACCTGGATAGAAAAAACACAGTGGAACACTATCAGTCATGGATTAATCTCCCCCGAGCTCAGACTTCAACATTATTTAAGCAGTGTGGGATCATGTTGACAAGGAATGGAACAAAAGGCAGCCACCATCCAAAGAAGAGCTTTAAATGTCCTTCAAGAAGCCTGGAGAACTATTCTGAAGCCTTCTTAAAGAAATTACGAGAAAGCTTAAAGAGAGTTCAGGCTGTGTCGAAGGATGAAGGTGGCCATACCAAATATCAACTTTCAAACTTGTTAGAATTGTTCAAACACTGTTTTCTTCCTCATGTGCTCTATTTCCATCTTACTGAAGAAGTAGTTTAATACACAACTGCACCTATTTACCATTTTCCTGGCAAAATATGAAGAAATGAGGTTCGTCTCAAGACTTTTCGCAGTACAGTATTTGTGTGTCCCTGCAAGCATATGTGTGTGTTGCTCTGCATAGATGTGGCATCTTGTGTTAGATTTGACCCCTTTTTTCATGCAAGGTCAGGCTGCATGGGGTGTTTGTAAAACTAAGTAACAAACAACGCACATCCAGCTCCGACTCGCTGTCACTCACACGGCTTTTTAATTCATTTCCTGTGAGGCCGACTCAAGTGAAGGACGTGTGTTCTGTAATTGGAAAGTGGTGTTTTGCTTTGTATCCCAGGCTAATCCAAGCTAATGCAAATGAGTGACAGTCAGACGAAGCTACTCGTCTCCCGCCTCTCTCAGCTGTCTGCTGACAGTGAAATGGGCACCGGTCACAACTGGTCACACGCATTTTAATTTCAGAGAAATATAATGTGGTTGCTTCGAGCGTGTTTCTGTTATGCAGCTCCAGTGTATAGAAGTCCTGTAATGTTATGGAATGAGGCCATGGTGGAAGCTATTTAAGTCAGAAATGAGATGCGTTTAACGAATTTGAGACTCACTATCACCCAGCAGGAGTGGTACAATTTGTAGTTTAATTTAAAAATTGATGCTGCTCTTATTAAAAAGAAAGTAGTTACAAATTTATAGTATTAAGATCAAGAGATTGAAGTGGTGGGGGCTCATGAAAAAGCAAAAGAGCAAAGATAAGTTGCAGCTGTATTTTTGAAGAAAAAAGGCAGATTCGGGATAACTCGGTAAGGAGAGACATATATACTCCTAGCTATTGTTGTCTGTAACACTCTTACTGTGTAGGATTTGATCTTTTTTCTCTTCTCTAAATCAAACTTTCTGCAACAGCTTAAATGTCATTTTTCTAGATGGGGGCGGGGCTCTGGAACATCATTTATTAGCAGTGCTGTCACCTGCCTCTGGGGATGTCAGTATCGGTCAGATTGGTTGTTCCACTGCTTAGGTCTGAACCAGAACATCTCAGAAACTACAGGATGGATTGCTGTAACCCTTGGACTGATATTTGTGGTCTTCAGAGAATATATTGTAATTGCTCCACTGATCACCTTGGTTTACCCTCTAGCTCTGCCAGCAGGAAGACGTATTTTTGCTTTTAGTGAAATGTCTGGCAGCTGTCAAATTGACTGACATATCATCTGATACAAATTTGTAGAGGCAGCCAAGGTGCCCAGAGGATCAATCCTAAAGATGTTGGTAATCCCCTGGCGTTTCAGCTAGCACAAGACACTGACATTTGTGGTTCTGAAAGAAAACTCTCCACTCACGGATAGATGAAATTGATGAAATTTAAATCATACATTGACTGTCCTCTCAAGAAGGATTGTGATAGAATTTATTTTTTTTATTTTTTTCCTATCAGCTTCAGCTGTAAAATCAGCATGCAAGCATTGTCATTGTGGAAATCCAAGCATGCTAATGTTAGCATTAAAGGAAAAAGTATATGTCCGCTATAGCTTGAAATTGTGCTTTTTCCCTTTTTTTGTGTATGTGTCAGGTTCTAGCTGTTTAAAATTCCTTACGTTTAGTTGTGTATAAAACCATCAGGGATAGAAGTCCTCTCCACTGAAAGCAATTGATTCCAGCACAGTTAGAACCCAATATAAGGGTGTCTGTATTCCTCTCCAGGTGATATTCTCATCTTAAACTAGAGATCTGCTATTTCAACATTAGATTTCTTCTTCCCATCTTCCCCTGTGCCTCTCTGGCTCACAGAGACTTTCTTCTGCCGCCTTCCTCTTTCTCTCTCTCTCTTTTCTGTTTTTTTAACAAGTAACTTTCTCTCAGAGTTAGAGTCTAGATCTGAATCTGCTGGGCCCCGCAGTGAGTGATTTATCTCCCCGTTGCATGTTTGTGTGTATATGTCTGACCCTGAACATAATAGGCCAAGTTGCAGTACTTCCAACTTAAAAGTCAATAGTTTCCGTACTATGAGTGCTTTTGTGCCCTGCAGCTCATGTCACTAATCGACAGCAAAACAACTGTGTTCTCAACATTGGATTTTCTGTCTCTCCTCTCCATTTCCCTGTCTGTTTCTATTTCTTGCGTGTGCTTTTTCCATTTCATTTCCACAAGTTGTGTGAACCCCGGAGTTTCCTATATATTATCTCTACCTATGTGCGGATTAGTTAAAGGCAAATTCTCATGCATTTTCATATTGTACCAAGTTTTCTACTCTCTCATCTTTCACTTGCTTTCTTTCATGTGTTTTTCTTTATCACCCTTTTCTTCCACTCATCTTCGCTTTGTTTTGACATCCTGTAGTTGGCTGTTTTCCCTTGGATCTTTCCTCAGTTATAAATCACTGTCACCCCACTTCTAGGAAGGGGAAACCAGCTGCTCCTTCATCTCTCAATACATCTGCACACTTCCAAGCAGTGAATGCGTGTGTGTGCGTATGTGTATTATATTTATGTGCTTAGGTGCCCTTGACCAGCAACTGAGAGATGAGGCTTGCCGGACTGTATCTGCTATGAAAATTAATGCCAAAGGGTAACACACGGGCTTTGCATTGTACTGCAGTCACAAAACGTATAGTGCAAAAAAAAAAGAAAGAAAAAAATAGAAACGTAATGGGAACATGCATGGAAAAGAACAGGACTCACGCAGAAGTGTGTAAATACACAAACACACACAGGATTACTTTGTTACTCTGTGCTCATGAGGATGTGAAGGAAAGATATATGAGCCCAAAGATTTGTCCCTATGAGTAAAAGCCCAATTAAATGAGATGGCAACTCTCTGGTTACTCACTGTCTTCATGTGAAGACGTGGTTTGCAAATAACACACAATAACCATCAGTAGGTTGGTACATATATTCGTAACCCATAAATACACATAGTATACACACCTATAAAGATTTCTACACATGCAAATTATTTAGTGGTGCTGCAGTACAGTAACTACATTCCCTTTTCTGCTCTCCAAGCTAATTCCTTACTGGACTGGCCAATGATTTTAGGTCATTGGTCATACATATTCATATACAGAATATATTTACAGAGATCTGCTAAGACTTATTAGACCACTATCTCTCTTTGGGGCTGTCACATAGAGACTTTGAAAGGCTCTATGTGACGCATCACGTCACATGTTAGATTTTCAGTTCACTCAGAGGCCACATAGTACATAAGATGTGTTGGCTTGAAAAGGTTAAGCAGCAGATTTTCCCCTGAGAAGGCAGGTTTTGCATCACACATGAAGCCATTATTAGCTTATTTGTTGGACTGTTGCAGTTTTAAATGACTCAAGTAGTTTTCATGAACAATCACCCCCAACTGGTAGATGGCTGCCCCTCGCTAAGTCTGGTTGTGCCGGAGTTTTCTTCCTGTTAATATAGAGTTTTTTCTTCCCACTGTTGCCAAGTACTTGCTCATAGGGGTCATCTGATTGTTGGGGGTTCCTTTCTATTATTGTATGGTCTTTACCTTACAATATAAAGCACCTTGCAGGTGACTGACTGGAATGCCTTCTGGACGACCACTAAGTGAGGCGAGACTTCTGTCCTATTCTGAGGCAGATGCAGGATGCTGGAGAGATTATGACTCTCGGCTGGGTTGGGAACCACTCGGGTGAGCTAGAAGATTTGGGATGTGGGAAGTCTGGGCTTCTCTGCTTAGGCTGTTGCCCATACGACCGGAACTCGGATAAATGGTAGAAAAGGTGTGGATGCTACCCAAATGCCAATTTAAAAAGATGAGTCTTCAGCTGCCTTTGAATGCATACACAGATAAGCTCACAGAAAATAAACTGGATGGGAGAGAATTCTAGAGAGTGGGGGCCACTACTGCAATGTCTCCATCACCTTTAGTTTTTATTATACATTTCAGGATGGACGATTAGCCCTGATCAGAAGACCTGAGAGTCTTGCTGGTGACATATGGTATTAAAATTTGCCAATATAGGTGGGTACTTTATGCAGAACCCAAAAGGTGAACAGCACAACTTTGAATTAATTTCTAAATATGATGCAGAGCAATTGCAGTAGGATGAAAATGTATTATAGTTCTCTGATGATGAAAACAAGAACAAACTAGAGCCTTAACATTCAAATCCAACCTTAACATCTGGTTCTCATCAACAGTCATTCCCGGGTCTCTAATAGATAACATAAACAGGACATAACAGGAGAGGGAACCCAGATTTCTAAGGACCTGGGGGACTAGGCAGGCAGAGATGCACACAACGATCTTTGTTTTATTCTCAGTCAGCTGGAGAAAATTACATAACATCCAGGCTTTTATGCAGTTCAAAAGCTTTAAAACACATTGAGGCTTAAAAGTGATATAAAGCAGAAAATCATCAGCATAGAAATGATAAGAACTGTTTGTGTCTCAAAATCTGATATAAAGGAAGTTGAGACATCCAAACCTTTACTGGCTAATGAGCACCAAAAGCACTGGATACAAATCTATTTCCCAAAACAATGGAATGACTTCATAACACCTTTTGTTAGCAATCACTGGGAGAACTTATGACTGTAGTTTTAGTTTTCTATTCATTCTTCATAGACTCGTAAACCGTGAATATTCCAGTTTTTCTTTTCCTGTTTTTTCTGCCTTTTTCATTTCTCCTCCGATAAAGAGAGTAATGCTCCAAAGAAGCATCAAAAACACATTATAACTTTAAACTTTATGTTTTTAGTTTGTAGCACAAGCCCTTTGTAGTTTAGCTATTTTCTTATTTTTAAAAAATACTTTTGTTGCTTGTTCTCAGTGAATTCTCTAAAGTGTGAGAGGCTAGCACTCTCCATGAGCTTTTAGTATAAAACTGGAGAAGTCCCTCTTTAATCATTCTCTGTGTGCAGCTTCACAGTTTGCAGCTCCTGTGAATAGAGGAGTGTCTTGGATCTGACCCCTCTGAACTTCTGTGCTCCAGCCAGGTGTTCCCCTATGGCCTGCCAGAGGAGTTCACTCTGGTCTTCACCCTGGCGTTAAAGAAGGCTGCCTTGAGAGACACCATCTACCTCTTTCAGATATCGGATGCGCAGGGATATCCACAGGTGCGGCTCCCTCATCATTTCCTCAGTTTTACACTTTCTCCCCCTCCCCCTCACTACTCTCTTTCCTTCTGTTCTCTCATTACTTGCTTCTCCCTTGATCTTTCACCTTTTTATCCCTCTCACTTTTTTGTCTTTTCATTCTCTCCGCCGCTCATCTCTCTCTTGCATAGTCATCCACTTTCCCTTTCGATTTCTTTTCTCTTGTGACATCTTTTCAATTTTCTCCCCCCTCTTTCATTCCATACGGCTTTTGTCCCCTCGTATTTTTCATCCGATACCCTCTCTTTTGCTCCCTGTCTCTTTGTCAGTCTTCTTTCGATCATCTCCGACTCTCCTCTTTCATTCACCTTCATTGTTATTCACTTGTGTTCCATGATGAAGCACTGGAGTCCCTCGGAGTCCCGATAATCACTAAGAGTTGGAGGCCAGATTTAAATACTTGGCGTGTATGATGGATGGAGGCCAAGTCGCCTCATTAGCAGTGATTGATTGGCTGTACTGCTTGTGTGTGTAATTAATATGTCTTTCCCCTTTGCTAGTCAATTGTACAGGTTTGTTAGGTGGTAATCACGTGTACGTACTGTATTAAAGTTTGTTGAAACCACTGCCAGTCAAACACTTTGAGATATACTTCTTTTTGTTTTACCTATTTGCATTATTTTGAGTTTAACTGGTACAATGCCACCTCATTTATCCTGTTCTTTGCCTCCAACTAAAACCCAGCTCTCCGTAGACGTCAGTGGCCCAGATCGCACCCTGTCCTTTCGAGCCAAAGGGGCAAACCCTTCAGCGGACCTGGTGGGTTGTGTTTTCACTGGAGAGGGAGTGGAAGCCTTGATGGATCTGCACTGGCACAAGTTGGCCCTCAGTGTCCAACACGGAGCTGCTTCCCTCCATGTGGATTGCAGCTCAATTGAGACCAAACCCCTGGAGCGCAGAGGAGCCCTTCCCTCTGATGGACACACTCTGCTGGGTATTCGGGCGTCAGATGCTGGGGCTGTGCAAGTATGAGATTAATAAAAAATATAATAATTTTATTTTTATAGTGTCAACAATAAACAACAATTTAAAAAAAATACAGAAAATCATAAACACACAGGATATAAAAAACTTACATGTATAGTTAACAGGAAAACCTCAGTAAAGACACTTCCTAGATAGTAGATACAGTTGGACCTAATCTGGCATTAGCAAATGGTGTGTGCGCCAGATGTGTCCCAAATGGTTGAAACATATCTAACATCTGGCCCCTATCAGATGGACTTTGGCAGAGTTAGACAATCTGAGTCAGCGTTATAAGTAAAGACTAAATGAGACCCATAAAATAGGGCCACATTTGGGCTAAACATTCAGTGCTCTTATGGTTTTACAGAGGGGAACCCTGAAAGCTGCTTTTGATTTACTTGGGATGCTCAGGAAGAAAGCTCCAATGCTGAGACACGAACAGCAAGGTCTCATTCACCCCGAGTAACAAAGTGAGTGGCTGGAAAAAACCAGGAGACTTCTACCAGAGGACTCTATAGGGATTAAAATATCAGCAACGTAACCGAGAGCCTGATTGTGGAAAGCCTTAGCCATATTTTAAAATCAGTCCTCAAACTCAGTTCATAAATATGCAGAAAATGGAGCGACGTGATCTGTTTTTTTTCTTCTGTGGCGTGACTTAGGTGCTCCCAATTTCAACAGTGAGGCTTCTTTCACAAAGCTGGGTGCAAAACAAATGGAGAGCGGTGCAATCTGCCGCCAGCACATTGATTAAAATAAAGTGGTCGACAGAACTCGAAGCCAGATTAAAACACACCAGTTACCAGAGTTTGCAGTTGTCCTTTTGAGCCTCCTGAGCATGTTTCAGTGTTGTGAATTAAGCAAGATTGGAACATTTTTTTTCCACCCAAAAAATTAAGTCTTGTTTTTTATAGACGGTATCAATCACAAGTTAAATTTAGTTTTTTTTAACTCCTCTAAAACATTCAATACAACTGCAAGCAAAGCCCAAGGTTTGCCAAGGGTAGACTTTTTTTAGCTAGTGCTTGGCCATTCCATGCTTTTAAAAATGGTCTACTGGGAAAATAGAGGGACATTAGGCAAAGAAATATCACACGCTTGACTTCACGGTCTTGACTGTTGAGGAGCTTTTGATTAAGATTAAGGTTTGCAACGTAAATGTCATCTCAAGTTACTATTTGAGCATATGGTGACCTTTAGTCTCTCTCTGTATGAGGAACAAACTGTTTCAGAGGTGTTATGAATGAGCCAGGTTGAGGTTAGTGCCACAGATGAGGGCATCCTAGAGCACAGTTGAGTAATATAACACAGTAGACCCCTGACATTTAGAATTTCACCACTTTATCGAAGCATTTATCCAGGAAAAAAGACATTCCCTACCATCCTCCCATAAATGCCTTTCAACTGAAATCATAGATATTTAAGCTTATATGTATGTGTATATGCGTCTGTTCTACACCCATAAGGTTTTCATTCCTTTAAGACAATCTCAATGAGTCCTGATTTAAAAACATAAGCGAATATATGTAGTGAATTGAGACTATTAGTGCTAAACAGATCCAGTAATCCGGACAATTAATTTAATGATCGGTTAACCGGCCTAGCTGGGAAAACAGCTAGGCCACTTTTGTCAGTTCAGGGGGGAACACACGCACACTCTCACACAACCGCAGACATTCACAGGAAGCATCTGATGAAGTGATTTTCCATTGCTTTACATTAATGAGAAATTAATTGACTCTCAGCCATGTTTACTGCCTCATTTACACTTGATGTTCTTAATAAAATAAACAAAGCAAAGTACCCTTAGACACCGCCATATCCAGCACTGTATTTACTATCCTCTCTCTGTCTGTCTGTTTTTTGCAGATGGATATTCAGCAGGCAATGCTGTATTGTGACCCCTCACTTGCCATGCACGAGGCCTGCTGTGAAATACCTGGGGCACGGGTGAGAGTGGAAACCCTTACTGTCTTTACCAGCAACTATAACTTTGTCTGGAGCAGAGGCTAATAGCAAAGAGTTTAAATGAAAACTTTAGCTTTTTGGGAAAATCGTTGCTTTCTTTCTGCGTCTACGTGCACTTTACAGCATGCCCTACTTTAGCATAAAAAAAAGCTGCTTAGCGCACAAAAGAGCTAGCTTAACGCTGTTGGAACACAAAAGAAATCTACTTACTGACATCTCCAAACACTATCAAATTAGACCAGTGTTGGGGCACAAAAACTTTAAAGCAATCACCACAGAAATGGAGGCTGCAAGCCTGACTGTTCATCACTGCTTTTGTTACCTGTTGAAGATGAGGATCTGGCTGCTGGGCTGGTGTTAGCATACACTCAGCTTCAACAGAATTCTGGCTTCTTGGCTAGCTTTGAGTTGTGTTAGCAGTAATGCTGTTATTTCTGTTTGAAGATCTTTGGCTTGTTTAAACCCGAAGTTCATTAAAAATTCAAATAAAGTAAAAAAGAGTTGTTTTGTAAACCTGACTGAATGTAAATTTGGGGCAGACTCTTACTTTTGTTGAACCAAAGCTGAGCTGAACTGAGCCCCGGTGACTGTAACTCAGCACTTGTCGCAGCTCCATGACAGTAAAAGTAATCTGTTAGATGGCTTTTACTGTTAAACAGCTGCAAGAAAAGCTGAGTCTGCATTATCCAAATTAAATACCATAAAAAAAAGTCTCTGCAATTTCTCTTGAGACTTTATGGGTTTTTTTGTTAATCAGCAATGCTTTGTCTTTATAATGCTCTATTCTGTTTTTCCCCCTCCACTTATTTTTGATGGTCAGAAAGGAAGAAAAAAACTTGGCTGCAGATCATGGTATGCAGGAAGCCCATATTTTTATAGGACTCCATCAGCTGTTTGACTAAGATTATTGTCTTAATTCTGCTCCAGAAACGTTGTTTGAATCTATAATATGTTAATCGACAAGAATTTAATTTGGTTATTTGCACATAAAATGTGATTTGCCAATATTATTAGCTTAAGGCGTGACTAAAAGCCATTTTCGAACATTCACGTTCCTTGTCGCACCTTCCAGAAGCCATTTTCTATTCTGTTTCATTGTTTTTATAGTTCGTTGTCTTTCTCTTGCCTGTCTACCTCTTTTCTTCTGTGTTTTTGAGCGGTTATTGTTTGCAAACTTCAGACAAGCACCTTATCAAATAGAAAACAGATGCATTGGACTGAAAACCCCATAAAAGTGTGTTGAGCAAGCAGTTGTTCATGGGAAGAATTGTAAACAGCCAGTTCAGAGTTTATTTTTAAGCTGAAGGTATTTCATGAATTCACCCAACTTTTTGTAGCAATTCTCCAGGGTTGTCTTTGCTTGCGTGTCGTTTCGTGCATGCATATGTGCCTTTTTCATTACCAGATGAATTCATGGGAGGGATACAAACAGGGTGAGAAGCTCCTTCAGAAGTTTGAAAATGCAGAGGCCTCTGGAGGAGGGATTGGATCCTGTAAAATTGATTAGAGGGTTTGAAGACGAAAACCTCTTCTCCTTTGCTCATGGCGTGTGTGCTGCAGGGCCTCCTCCAAGCGGCGTTTAAATTTGAAATGAGAAGTGGAGGAGCACATACATATGTGTATACGCACACCCATGAAAGTTGCAGCGTCTTGAAACGCAACTACATAAGAGCAGATTTTGTTTCTACACACAAAGTCAGCCACTATTATGTTATTTGAATGTGAGCGCTTCTTATCAGAAGGGACTTATCCCAAGCATCTCTTAAAGTTGGTAAAACATGATTTTAACCAAATTTTACATCCTACCCAAAGCAGAAATTTGACCTTAGTGATCTAAATCTTGTCTTTGCTCTCTTGCAGTGCCCTCCTGATGCTCCCAAGAGCCGCCGTGCTGCTGAAAACGACCTGTTGGACAACACATTTAACCAGGTAAGACTACCGATGCACAACACATGTACAAACACAAAGCGAGAAATTTCTAGTTGCTTAGAGATAAAAATAATAATAATAATAATTACACAATAATCACAGAACAGCAGCACACACTTGGCAATTATAAACCATGTGGACACCACTACTAAAGATCAATAGGACGTCAGTGGTATTTCAACTGATGTAAGCATAGCAAGTTACTGATAATACTTCAAAATGTTGTACTACTTGTACAAATGTATTTAATTTATTAAATCAACATTAGTTTAAAATAAGTTTTAGTGGATTCACTCCTACACTGTCTGTCAAGGAGAATTCTCAGACTGTCACTGCCTCCATTTGTAATCACCACATCTACAAAAGACATCACAAAACCATAAAGTGAATAAAACATATGAAAAAAGTATGAAAGGAGCATACTTTGTTCAGATTTTGATTTTTTTTTTTTTTACTTAATGTATGTTAATGTGAGTCTGTCTTCCTCTTGCTCTCTCTCTTGAGATCTGGTGTACATAATCGTGACATCAAAGTTATATTGGCAAGAAAAAGTCAGTTAGTGACACTTTAGAAGAGTCTAATAATCACCACTGTCAAACTCACACATCTCCAGTATGTGTCACTACGGAGCCCCGCAGGGGACATTGGAGAAAAAAAAATAAAGCTGAAGTCTTGCGAGATCTCGCGAATGTTTTTTCTTCTCAGCTCGAAGCCGACCGGGAGGTCGAGGCACGATGTGCTGGGAGTGCGATGATAAACCGAGCAGAGTTACTTTTGCGTGAGTCCTTATCCGATGTATTTATAGAGGACATGCAGAAATGTTCTTTCCCATGGTTTTTTAAATACTATTTACCAGTCAACTATAAATCAATGACTTTTCAATAGTGGACAAATGGGATGCACCATTGGGAGAGGGGTGAAATGGAATAGTCCAAACGATAATAGCTTTATTTTTTTTAGATCAACTGTAACTTTATGACTTTTCAACCTTTTTGTTGCCACCTACTCTACACTTACTACTCTATACTATATTTTCTAACGTTAGTTCAAGATTTATTTAACTTTAACCCAACCATACCCATATGGAAAAGAAATAGTAAAAACTTATATGTGATTACTCATGAAAGTGGCCACTTTCTCATTACTTTCATACATTGTTTTAGTAAGTATCAAAAACATACAAGTTTCATTTTATAATTTTTCAAGGGATCTTATATCTGTTTTCACTCTTGTATGCTTTTCATACAAGTTTCACACAAGACAGATACAAACTTTATAAGATTTATATATATCTTTTCCATATGGGTAATGATGATTTAGATGAACAGCCAGCATTGATTTAATATCGTCTTACTGTCCAGAAAATATTGTAATCACCTCTCAGAAGAAGAAAAAGCCAAAAAAAAAAAACCCAGAGTCAACAAGATATTCCTGCTTGAAGTCCACTTGAACGTATCTCATGGAAAAGGAATATCCCTCCTCTTATTCTCCTACCTATGTAAGTTATTTGTCGAGCATCAGTTTAAATGACCCACCAAAGAAAACATGTTTGGCTACTGAAGAACTATGGCAGAGTAAATGGAGGAAAGCATCTTTTTTTACCCTCCAGGTGGACATTAGGATAATGAATCGATGTCATGCGGAAACTACGAGGAGACACACATGCACCAATTACCGTACACAGCAGATTCGCTTCTTATGCCCAAGTATTTCTAATACCAATGACAAACACTTTACTCTAGGAACAAAATGAAGGGGGGGGGGGAAAAAACAAACCCTTGTCTCTTGGATCGTGAATTATCTCCCCCCCGCCTCTCATCAGGCATAGAAATAACACAGACAAACACAGACATACACTTGGCCACAACTTTGTTCTTCAGGCAGTTTGAGCTGTCTGAGATGCTCCTGCTGGCAAGCAAACGCCGGCCAGCAGGACTTGTACCAAATGGCTTTGTTGTTCTCCGTTGAAGCTCCACCATGGACAACATGTTTTCTGCTCTGCAGTAGTCTTTATCATTTTGTCATTTTCTGTGACTTCTGTTCAGTAAAGTCTGCTGGTAGCAATTGTTCAAAGTGTCTGTGAGCAGGGTCCAACGCATGACAAATAGAGCCTTATGCAGCACATGGGAGACATTTTTTCCACAAATTGTCACAATACTTTTCAAAATTAATTTTTTGTTCTTGCTTTAATATCGCTTGGTATGTGGAAGTTCTTCCAGTAACATACAGGCAATTTATTTTTGTTTTCACAGCTGCCTGTTTTATTATTCATATTAATGGGACATGTATCTAATTATCTCTTCATTAGGGCCTGGTGTTTGTCCTGTGGGGTGCTAACTTAAAACTCTGGCAGATTCTAAGACAGTAATCAGTCCCATAGATGGTTTCCTCACCTTTCACTCTTTCTCGCCTTTTCTGCTATTATAAGTTCTAGTAGACTGACTGCTTTTAGGTAACAAGACATTTAGTCTTATTATGATTAATGTTTTTATCTCTACTGTACCCGTTCTCTCTCTCTCTCTTTTTGTTTTTTAAAATAGCATAGCGCTCAAAGACTGGTAATTCTAATTTCATCTGTGTATCACTTTTGTACACCCTAAATAAACTGTGAAATCCAAGATTCCAGTGTGTGAGCCAGATGTTATTGATGCATACCAGAGCAACCATTAATCTTGGATTAACAGAGAGACAGCAAGTTAACCATGTCATATGTGAAGAGACTCGAAAAACAACTTCTCTAGACGTGGATTCCTTTCTTTTTCATCTACAAATAGCCTTCTACTACTTCTAAACATGAAAGTTGTTTTAGAGTGGCTGGAGTAAAAGTTGTACACCGTGGCTCTAGAGGGACCTGCGAAGTTATGTCACTTAGCACTTAGCATGGTTCAACACTTGGTGACAAAACCCGTTGATGGACGAATTGCTTTCTGTGTAGCTTTTGGGCTATTTTTTGTTGTGTTTATGTGCTTTTTAAGGATAAAGACTGAACCTGAAGATTTCAGGTAACAGAGGCATAATATGAATATAAAGCTATTGAAAGAAACTCAGCTTAGGTCATCAAAGTGAGCATTTTTTATGATCATTATGTTTTTTAAGCAAAACTTAAATTAAAAAAAAATTGTAAAATATTCTGTTCCTTCCCTACCTCACATCTGATTTATGCATACACCTGCTTTAGCTCAGCTTGTTCCAACTCTTCATGCATGTGGAAAGAAATATTCAACACAAAACTCATCCAAGAACTGTTCAAATCTATATACTGGAATGCCTCTTTCATTATGTATTAAAAAATAATATAGCTCTTAAGATTAGTTAAATACAGCGTGAAATAAACAACAACAGTATTGCACATGTCATTGTTTATTTAACAAAAACTAAGCCAAAATGCAGACGCAGCGCATGAAAAACTAAGTACACCCCTGATTCTGTACCTTCTAGAACCACATTTAGCAGTATGGTATAGTATAGTATATTGAACTAATCAGCTTTTTGTATAACTTAACACAATGCTGTGGAATTTAGGCCCACTCTTCTTTACAATCTTGATTCCGTTCATCAACATTTGTAGGCATTTTTTATGTACAGCTCTCTTAACATCTCACCACAACATTTCAATCAGGTTGAAGTCTAGACTTTGACTGGACCATTGCAACACCTTGATTCTTTTCTTTTTCAACCATTCTGTTCTAATTTCAGCACAGCTTTAGCTGACTCACTGACTATAAGGTGTCTAGAGCCAAAATCGTCACGCCTCCATCACCATGCTTGACAGTTGGTAAGAGGTGTTAGTACTGACGTTTGACTTTCACCAAACAAAAGTACTTTGCATTATGGCCAAACATGTCCACTTTGTTCTCATCTATCCAAAGGACAATAATCCAAAGGTCTTGTGGTTGTTTTAGATGCAACTTTGCAACCTAAGCCATGTTGATACGCTCCTGTAAGAGAGATGCTTTCTCCTTGCAACCCTTCCAAGCAAGCCATACTTGTTAAGTCTTTTTCGAACTTTAACATTACGCATGCTAACTGAGGCCTGTGGACTGTAGCTCTTTGGATTTTGGAGCTTCGTTGAGCAATGCCTGACTTTGGGGTGAAGTTAGTGTGATGATCACTCCTTGGAATATGGGAATTTCTTTCACTTGGGAATGCTCTCTCACTTTAGAATCATGGATGTCAAATTGTTTGGAAGTTTGCTTATAACCCTTTAAAGACTGGCGCCCAGCAATTGTTGCTTCTATAACATTATTGTAGATTATTGTTTATTTTCATAAAATAATAATGACATGGTGTAATATGTCATTTGGTTTTGTATTTACCCACCTTTCAGATCTTGTAATCACCAGTTCATTTTTTTCTTTATTATATCCTGATTTTGTCCTTTATCATATCCTGAAATCTCAGTTGCATAACCTCCCCTTACCCTGGTGATATGCTAGACAGGCTGCCAGGCTGTCGGGGCTAAGAAAGAGCGACCATTCACACTCACATTCACACCTACGCCAAATGTAAAATCACCACTTAACCTTCAGTATAATGCATATCTTTGGACTGTGAAAGGAAGCCAGAGTGCCTGGAGTGAACCCACACAGGCATGTGGTCACAGCAGGTACTGCCTTTCTGAAGTATAACAAATCTCACCCTCAGTGTTTCTTATCTTTGACCACTGGAAACCTCTTTTTCTTGCTTTCAACCCAGCACCCCCAAAAGGTCGTCTAGTCCTCAATAGACTCAATAGTCCTTTGTGTTTCGTTTCCCCATCGTGTATCTCTTGGACTTTTTATGATGAGGTCTAACACCAGCCATAAAAACGACTTCTCCCCTCTTCCCTTTACTGACATGCTTTCTTATTGTTCACTTCCCAACTTTCCATCTTGGAACAGGTTGTTTCCGCTCAGCGTTCTGTGCTTCCTCTATCCCTCTTGTTGTTGGCTGTTATTACTTATTTATTTATTCTGTCTGATTTTTTTTTTTTTTTATACTGTGCACAGCAGGGTCCATCTCTTTACTTACCCCAGGGCTCCAGAGTTACAGCGTTTGGTTTCTCTCTCACTTTACTCATCTTCTTTCATCTCTTTTTCTTTTTCATGAAAACCAAAAATAAAGAATAAAGGATAATGACCCATGTGTGCAACCATGATGGCCCTTATTTCATCCTCCTTTGTTCTTCTTCTGATGCAACGAATTGTAATGGTAACATAAATTTACGGGGATGCGCCGGACAAGCAATAGGAAAACAGAAGCTTCTCTATGCCACTCCTAAAAAGAAAAAATGTCATGTGATGTAGAGCCCTGTGATTTTTTTGAGGGCATTTGGTTACTTATAGGAACAAAGCACAGGAATTAAAAGGAACTAGAAACATACCATAATAATAATGTAGATTAAACAAATTTGAGAAGGAAATCAGACTCTGGTAAGAGTGTTATCACACCAGCACCAAAATGCTAATCTATTTGAGTCAATATGGCCGAATATTAGCTAATCAAGTCATTAAGGTGAAAATCATGGTGGTCATGGTCATGCTCAAATATGAGTTGAAGAAAACAAAAGTGCCTGACGTTTTCTTTCTTTGCTTTCTTTTCTTCTTTTCTGCCAACAGGAGATTTTTGCATCCAAGGATCTTGCAGAAAAAGTAAGTCTCGCATACACACAAAGCACATGTGGTTTTACAGTTTTACGGTACTGAATTTCTAACCACATTACGCACTTGTTGCATAAGATGGTCGCCTCAACGGAAGAGAGCTCTGGGTTCAAAAAGTGAAGCTGACATGTTCTGCGTTTGTATTCTGGCGTTCTTTAGGAATTCATTAAAAGAAAAAAAATCAGGTTAGGGAGGAATCGCTAAGAACTTATTTGCAGCCTAGGATGTACCCTTCCTTTGACCCCAGTGCATTCTGCAATCTGAACCGGAAATATCAGCCATATGCATGGATAACAACTCTTTCGGCATTTATATGCTGTTGAAACAGAAACCCGAAAACAATATGCAGGCCATGTGTGTGTGTCTGTGTATATGTGTGTTGTGCATGGGACTGTTTCCTCCTGCCTCCACACATTCTCACAGCTTGCTGACTGACTGAAGACTGATTTACACCTCATTATTCGCTGGGTCTCAGTTGGGAGTTGCTTCTGCCTATTAATTTTGTCATTCACCTACAATAGGCATGTTCTGTTCACAAATAGAATACAAAACTCCAGACGCTTCATTATGTTGCTCCGGTGTGTGCTTACTAATGCGGGCTGCCGCCTCCGCTGACTTCCTCAATGTAGGTTATTACCTGGGTTGGAACATGCAGCTTGCCCTGCCGCTGGGGGCACACACACACACACACACACACACACACACACACACACACACACACACACACACACACACACACACACACACACACACACTTTCAAGGAAACAAAAGTGAGTTTTTCGTTTGTGCTACCAATGTAATTTGGTCAAATTATACAGGCAGCTGTTTTATTCAAAAGTAAAAAAATGGTTGTGCGACCCATAGGAATCTATTGATAATACGAGGAGATATTATGCATCGCTGATGCCAACAAATGCACCAAACAGGCATATGAATTAGTATGATTATTGTCATAAATGATGTGAATAAAGGGTTGATTTGACTTGTGCGTCACAATCCCAAAGCTCAGTTAGAAACTCGTTTTCGTCGCAATCTTGATGTCATTCTTTTTCATCTATTCTTTTATAGTTTGTTCGTCTTATACGAGTGCATTCTTGGGCATGTCAGTCAAAATGCTCAGCATCGCCAAGCTGCATGTTTTCATGAAAGATTCCTTTATGATAGGGGGTGTCAAACGTAAGGCTCAGGGGCCAGAATTGGCCTGGTGAAGACTCCAATCTGGCCCACTGGATGGTTTTGGAAACTGTGAAGGAGAACATAACTTTTAACATGTTTTACAGGTTTTCCTACAGACAAAGGCCTCTCCCATAGCCATTCATATTACACCACAGTAATTAAACTATAGATTTCTATACTTTTACACATTTATGTTTTATAATTTAAGCCCAATTAGTCATGCTGAGAGATTTCTTTTATTTTCTACAGCTGCATTTCTTTATCGTGTAGAAAAACTCTGACATACTGTTGAAATTGCTCTTCTTTTTCTTATATTAGGATTTTCCATTGATTTAAGGTATACTTTTATACATTTCTGTACATTGACAGAAAGGGGAGGTTTCACTGATCTGGTCCATATAAGATCAAAATGGGCTGTATGTGGCCCACGATATGAAATTAGTTTGAAATCCCTGCACTTTGAATAAAACCTTCTTGTTCCTGTTTTAAGATTTGTCAGTGAAAGTTTTAATGCACTACAATAATTCAGTGAATTGCATTAGAGGAGATTATGATTTTTTTTATTTACACTTGTAGATTTGCATTAGTGTCCGCTGGCTTGAGACCTGGCAGATGGAGAGAAGGATTGCCAAAAAGTGTTACCAGAAGGCTCCCTGACAGAATGTTGGTGCCTGTGTTCTCAGATGTTTAAGCTCATAGATTATGATCTGTGCTGGTTAGCGTAATGAGTAGTGAGCGCCTTTGTTTTGGGATGGCGATGTCAAAAATAGAGTGTGCTTTGTGCGGGATATCGAAACCTTTGACTAAGGTATTAATCGAAATATTTTGACGGAAAGGCTCATACAGTCAGTTTCTTCAAAACACAAGTGTAGGAGGAAATATTCATAGGCAAGAGAAGACAAAACGCCTGTGTAATGTACTTTTACTTGTAATACTTAACTCTACTGGAAATTCAACTTTCTGGCCTCACCCGAGGAAGTGCTGACCATATGTATCTGGCAGTCTCATAGTCTCTCAGATACCCGACAAAGGTCTAAGGGCCAAAACATTGTTCTTCCAGTAAAGTTTATATGCAAGTAACAGGACAGTGAGTGGGAGTTGTTTCTTTCCTTGCAATGATTATCCAGTTATCCAGAGCATTTTAGCTAGAAGACAAAGTTGGCCATAAGTTGGTGAAAATAGAGAAATCTTCAGCAGCTAAAAAATACTGAGCCAAGGGTTAGCAGAGCCCAACATCAAGAAAACAGAAACATGACTACAAAGTAATGCCAATGTTGCCCTGTGCAGTGTTTCCTAAACTCGACTTTGAAAAGTACTTGAAGATACACGAGACTCCTGCCATTTAAAAGTAATCCTTTATTTCATATCATTATGTGTTGCGAAAAGTAACTCATTAGAGTACAACCCCCAATACCTCAAAAGTTGGAATGGTGTGTGAAGTGTCAGTAAAAACTGAAAATAAGGATTTGAAAAATCTCATAAACACGTCATTTATTCACAATAAAACACAGAAAACACATCAAATGTTTAAGCTGAGAAAATGTGCCGTTTCAAGAAAAAAATAAGGCCATTCTGAATTTGAGGACAGCTACTACTCAAAGAAGTTGGGGCGGGTCTATGTATCTTTAACAGTCCTGGGTCTTCTTTGCATTTTTGACACATTTTTTCAGTTGGTCAGAGGTGTTTACTTTGAATCTTTTACTACAAAGGTGTGTAAGAGATGCAGCTTAGCATCTTAGCATTGTCTTGCTGAAATATGTATGACATTCCCTGAAAAAGATATTTCCTGGTTGGGGGAATATGTTGCTCTAAAACCTGTATATTCCTTTCAGCATCAATGATGCCTTTCCAGATGTGCAAGCTGCCAACTGCTTAGCCAATTGCACAGTGCACCCTCCATACCATCAGAGATGCAGGTTTTTGAACTTAGGGCTGGTAACAAGCCAGATCCTCTTTAGTCCTGAGGCCCACTGGATGGGCATAGATGTCCATGTTTTCCAAAACCAATTTAAAATAGGGGTTTTTCTCAGCTTAAAACAGATTCCCACTTTGCCTTAGTCCATTTCAAATGATCTGTGGCCCAGAAAAGATGGCAGTGTTTCTGGGTGATGTTTACATATGGCTTCTTCTTCATATGTTAGAGCCTGAACCTGCATTTGTGGATGGCACAGTGAACTGTGTTCACAGACAAAATTGGGCCTGTTTGTAATACAGAGCCACCTGAGTACCCAAAGATCCTGACCATCTAATTTTGTTTTTCGGCCCTGTGCACAGAGATTTCTACAAATTCTCTGAATCTTTTGATGATATTAAGTAAGTACGTAAGTAAGTAAAGTTTATTTATATAGCACCTTTCAGAGACATATGTCACAAAGTGCTTTACAAGGTAAAAACATAATACAGTCATAAAATACATCATAAAAACCCTGGTCTAATTAAAAGCTTTTTGAAATAAAAATGTATTTAGCTGCTTTTTGAAGGTCTGAGTCCAAACCCCGTAGAAATAGGGGAAGTGCATTCCACAGTCTGGGTGCAACAGCTTGGAAAGATCGGTCCCCTCGGGTTTTAAAACGAGTGTGGGGGACCACTAAAAGGTTTTGGTTTGATGACCTCAGGTTACGAGTGGAGGTATGTGCACGAATCAGATCAGCAATGTAGGGGGGGGGGGGCTATATTACATACAATTTTATGCGGAGGAGCATTATTCTGAAATCATTCCACAATTTGCTGAAGCAGCTTTCTGCTATTGGTGAACCTCTGTGCATTTTACATGTGAGAAACTCTGCCAATTTCAGTTTCTCAGTTTAAACATGTGATATATTTTCTGTTCTGTTGTGACAAAATGAGGCTTCATGAGCTTTCCAAATCACTGCATCCTATTTAGTATTTACATTTCATATTTCACACTGCTAACACATTTAGCTTCTACATGGTATAGAGCCTAGTGTACATTCTCATTCCATAGTGAGCTGATAACAGTAGCTTTCCACCACATAACAAGCAACGGGCATGCTAATTTTCATTTAAGTTGCATTTTTAGCTAAAAGCTAGCCATTGCAGTTTTTGAGCTGAACTTTCTCAACTAGCCACATCTACAGAGATGTCCTTAGCCTGCATGTGCATCTTCAAAATGTGAAGTAGCACCTAGCAAACACTTGATATCAAACCTGCACACAATAAAGTGTGAAAATTTTATATATTTTATTATTATTATTATTATTATTATTATTATTTTATTTTATTTTTTTACTATTTAATTTGTAAAAATGTGTATACACACACACACACACACACACACACACACACACACACACACGTAGGAAAATATTTAGTATACACATCCAGAAATGCATACACTATTATATATTGTACATATATTTATTAGTTTCAGGTTGGCCATTCTTGTATTTTGCTCGTTTGTGTTGTTGTGTTTGCACATCTCTGTTGCTTGTGGGGCTCGCACACAAGAATTTCACTCGCATGTGCTGTGCCAGTGTGCCTGCACATGTGATGTGACAATAAAAAAAAAAAAAAAAAAAAGTGATTTGATTTGATTTGATTTGAATACTTCCACAATGCAAAAGCTGTCCTCTCTGCCAACATGTTAGCTGACTGACTGACACAGGATTGGACCCATTCCACAAGCACACAGCTGCATGCCAAGTAGTTGGAGGGAGGCAGACACATTGCAGATGCGTCAGGGATTTTCTTTTTTTTCCCTCCCTCAACAAACAAAAGAAACATTTTAACAGTATTTGGTTGCTTATTTGCGAAACGAAGCTAAAAAAAAATCCAGCAACTTCAATTAGGGAAATTGCCTTTGCCATTAAAAAAGAAAGTATAGAAATGCCAATGCGGAGCATAGTATACATGCCAAAGCTTTGATTTCAAAGTTTTGGATTTGACAGCAAATCCAGCAAAGTGATGTGAATTAAAGCGATATTCAGTAGTACATTTTGCTCTTACACTTTTCTTTCCAACTTTGAGAAATGTGGAGAACAAACAACAAAAAGCAGGCTGCTGACGGTTTAAGTAGATGTATAAGAGGTCTTGACTAAGCCCACAGTCACAGAAGAGAGCTTGGAAAGAGTGACTCGTCACTGCAGCTGGTCTAGCCAGCCATTGATAGATTTGTAGCTGCTAAGAGTGAGCGAGTGAGTGCGTGAGGGTGGAAAAACAAAAAAGGGAAGAAAAAAAAAGAGAGAAGTGGGAGAATTACACATTGTCTCTGTGCTGTTACAGCCCTCTTCACAGCACAGTCACAGCTTCAGCTTATATGCAAACCTTCTGTTAATATGAAGGCAAGGCTCCCAGAAACACAGGACTGGGGATTTGGCTTTAATTACTCGCTTCTGCTAAAAATGCTTCAGTTATTTATAATGGTAATCCTTATTTTCCTATGCATGTGCCTGTGAGTGTGCACGCGAGTGTTTGTGCGCAGGCGTGTGTGTACCCTCCTGTGATGAGCAGCTGGTCTGCTCACTCCTGTGCTGAGGGAATCAGACATTCCTATTGATCTCCATCTCCCATGGGAGGTGTGTGTGTGTTTGTGTGTGTGTGTACACGTGTGTGTCCACCTCTGCTTCCCTTTGACTGCATACTGTAGAGCAGAATTCGATTTGTTTTTGTGCAACAGTGCCACTGCCAGGGGACAAATTGAACTGCAACGTTCATGTCTTATTCAGGCACACAGCAGGTCCTTCAGTGGATGTTAAACTCATATAATAATAAATCTCTGTTTCTCTGTGTCTGTAGTGTGGGGGGTGTTTACTCCTGAATAGGGAAGAAAATGTAAGGATCTCTGATCTTTACTTTCTCTTTCTTTCTATTTAAAGTGGTATAAAATCAGGCTGGTGGGTAACTGAGCGTTTTTGTGTTTTGCAGGTTGTAAACTTCGGCGGGGTTGCTGGGGTGAAAGGTGAAAAAGGGGACCGGGTGAGTATGAAGGATTACAACAAAGAATACTGACATTCATTTTGGGGGAGGGGGCGTAGTAAGACTAATATCAGAGGTATGAGCAATACGATCGCTTGTGCCTGGACATGTCTGCTTCGGCGCTTTGATATTGCTGTAGTCCAATACGATGTAGGCTGTTGACCAATTACCATCTAGGTGGTACGCATTGTTCGGTGCTCACTGATTCTATTCATCACCCACATCATTGTTCATTGCCATCATTGTTCTTTCTCTACCTCTCTCTCTTTTCAGGGTGATGACTGTTCTGGCTCCCATTCAGGTCCAGTAAGTTACTTTTCCATTGTGTGTCACACTCACCCCACGCCACGCTTTGTGGAAAGGCATTGTTTTTTGGGTTGGTCCTTTTAGTTATTTGGCATGCAGTGCAGTGAGCCTGAAATTTTGGCCAATAGTGGTCTGTGATTATACATGCCAACCAAGTGTCTCTAACCTCAGTGCACAGAAGGACCCAAGGGGCAGAAGGGAGAGAAAGGCGAGTCGGTGAGTGCCAATACTGCCAAGGTTACAGCAGCACCTTCCACTGCCCTGCTAACCCCCTAGCTGTTTAGTTTGAGCTTTATTTGAAACCTCATTTTCCAGCATCCTTTTCCCAGTATTAATTATGCAGTGGGAATGATGGTGTGCTTTGTATGTTTATTTACTTGGTGAGTGACTCACCGAATTTGCATGAAAGTATATATGCAGGGCTTGGTTTCTCAAAGGATAGATTTGACTGGTTTAAAGAGTTAGATCAGCTTTAAATTTTATCCTCGATTGCTCTGAAGCAGGTCAGACCCATCAATCCATTTTCTACCGCTTAGTTGGCTTTGTGTCAAGGGGGCAGTATTTTAATCAGAATCGCCCAGACCTCCCTTCTCCACGGCCACTGCCTCCACCTCTCATAGAGATATAGAAAGGCATTACCAAGCCAGCTGAAAGACATAATCTCTCCATCTTGTCCCAGGTCTGCCCTGGGGTTTCCTCCTGGGTGGTCATGCCTGAAATCCAGGCGGCATCCTGGCCAGATGCCTGAACCACCTGGACCGGTTCCTTTCAATGCAGAGGAGAAGTGGCTCTATTTTGAGCAGCCCCCCAGGATGACTGAGTTCCTCACCCCTCCTCCGAGGTTGAGGCCAGGAACCCCCGTAGGAAACTAATTTCTGACATTTGTCTCTCACTCTTGACATTTGTGGGCTCACTCTTTCGGTCACTAGCCGCAATTCGTGGCCACATGTGAATGAAGAAAGTTAGAGCGTTGCACAAACATAAAGACTGACTTGACCGCCTACCTTTAGGCTAGCAAACCTTAAGACTCAGACTATCAGCAGCACCCAACAGGGCAGAAGAGAATAAAATAAAACCGGGTGTATTTCAGGTTTAAGAAACATAAACACTAGTAACCCTACTTTTACATTTATTCACACATATGTTGCCAGTGCCTTCTCTGCAAATCACATCATGAATTCACGAGATTAGGCAGGAAGTAGACTGTTTCATTCTGATCTGATGTCACATTTTCCACTGATTATCTCTCAAAAAGCACAATTTTTTTTTCTTCTTAGTTCCATCTGTGTTACTTGGTTGGGTGTGATCACTCAGTCAGGACTTTATTTTTTTATGTTGTTGTTGAGAAGTCTTAATTGATCCAATATTTATTACAACACATTCCTGCTTAAGATAGTCAAGGTCTAACGTGTTTTGTGCAGCAGATGAAGAATTTGAATTAGTTTGATCTAATCCATCCACAAAATCCATCTTTGCTTTGTGAAACCAACCCCGGGGTCTCTGTTTCTATATTAAATTTAGATTCTCAGCAATGAGTTGCGTCTGATTAATATGCAGCATGTAAAGCCATTCGGACTGCTGCTCTATAATGTGCTCCTGTTTCTCAAGTTGTTTGTTTGTGTGTGTCCAAATGGGGCATATGGCCCCTGCTGGTAGCCCTTACCGGTTGCCAACTGGTCACTGTGTTGTTTTGCTATGCTCCAGTGGTGTGTGTGGCTGTTTAGAGTTTCTTTAGAGCCAGGTCATTGATCTGGGCCTTGTCTCCATTCACTCTCTCCACAGGCGACCCCTGCCAACTGGGGCGAAGCAGCTGGGTACAAGGTGAAGAGCTTAAGAAACTTTTGGTGATGAATAATAAAGATATGACTTTTTAATGATCATCTAATTAAAGTCTAACCTCTTGCTTTTTCATTCCTCACCCCCCTCTGATTCTCCAGGGAGACAAAGGTCAGAAGGGTGAGAGGGGTCCACAGGGTCTGACAGGCACCCCAGGAAAGGATGTAGGTGTTTTTGTGTTTGTTGGTTTTACTTCTTTTTGCTTTCAAATTAGAGCGTTAGATTCAACCAAAGTACCTTTCAGGCTTGAAATTTAGAGTTTAGCTTTCAATCTACATTTCAATAGCACAAACATGAGTGCACACTCACAAACATACTAATTCATTCACGCACATCCACTTATGCAGCCACTTTTATCAAGCTGGAGCGGATATTCAGTAAACTCATACGGTATTACTATTTAAGCTCAGGCGCCCATTGATATTTATTCCCCCCTCCTCTCTCTCTCCCATTGCGTTAAGTCGGCCTGTTAATGCCTGTTAGATTAGGCTAGAGCAACAAAGCTTGCACAATCAATGCTGCCTCATTGACTGTGCTGTTCGTCTCTCACACAGGCGGGCGTCTATTCAGGAAGACTTAAACCTTTTAATCTTCCCTGTTCAGTGCAGTGATCCTGTAGACGCATGAAAAGTTTTGAGGAACAAATTACGACATGTGTGTGCTCTGAGATATTCCCCTGGTTTCAGCGTCAGGCGCGCACTCACACTCACGTTCACCGGGCTAATTGCTTGTTGTGGCCAGATGGATTTGGTGGAGGATAGATTTTCTTAAGTCTCCCATCCATCTGACATTGTGAATATGAATGTGCTGTTGATGTGACTTGAATCAGACAAGGAGAAAATATTACGTATGCACCACTGAAGACGATACATCTTACAGTTTCTACATTTCTCCCGTTTTTTTCTTATTTCTCAGACGAGGAACATCAGACAAATGGGGGAAAACAAGTGTCTTTAACAATTTGTTTGATTATTTGGAGTTGGCACTGATGATGGCAATTCTCCTTTTTTGTCTGTCACCTTTTCCCAGGGTCGAGCGGGATCGGTCTGTGTGGTCGGCCCCAAGGGACAGAAGGTCTGTCTGCATCACGTCTACAATTAACCTGTCACATTCTTGCAGTCCAGTTTGCATTTAATAGATATGTTTTGAAATTGTTTCCCAGGGTGTCCCTGGTATGGTAGGTCCGGAAGGATTGGCAGGAGAGCCGGGAAGGCCGGGACTTCCAGGCCTACCAGGGGTCGGAAAACCAGGTCCTCCAGTGAGTGCGCTTTTTAATTAAAGAACTGGTCACAGAAAGCAGAAGAATGATATACACAATTACTGGACAATGTCCTTGCACTGATTATCTTAATGTCCTTATCCTCATTTTAGAAATGGCTTCTATTTGACCAAAGTGTGTGTTTCTTTGTGGGGGGGTTAGCCACAGCTCTCAAAAATACATGGCAGGATGTGGCAGAATGCTTTCTTTTGATCAGATTGCTCCTGATTAAAGTCTAAAAGCATCTTAGGATGGCATTTTAAAAGATTCATTTCCTTTTTTTCCTTCCCAGGGCCCTCCTGGTGAACCCAGCGGTGCAAAAGGAGAAAAGGTAAACTTACATTTTGACTTATGATTGTTATAATAATGCTCTTAGGCATATTATAATAAAGATGTCCTTTTTGCTTTAATATATGAAGCATTCAAGGCCATGGCACTCGAGTGCCTTTGTATCTCGGAAGGTACCACTGCAGCTACTATTACCATTAGCATTAGCATTCACTAACTTGAAAAAGATATGTGCATATATTTGTTAAGAAGATACTTGTTAAGAAGGGAGGAGGATTGTTAGTAAGGAGTTTGAAAAGCTGAGAGTAACTTAAAGTTGTTGAAAAAACTAAACAAATAAGTACTAGTTAGCTAACTAAATAGTTCAAATAGTTAGCTAAAAGTAAGGTATAAATGTTTAACTAAAAAGAACAAATATCAAAAATGTGTGACATATCTACCTAATTAATAAATGAACAGTTGAAACAGTTGAAAGTTAATATACAGATAGTTGAAATGGCGACTTTTTAAGCAAGCGATATAAAAGTTTGCTTAAATTAATGGACAAACAACTGAAATGGTTGAAACCATGATACCTGACTAAGTATCATGGCGTTAAATAGGCTAGTTAGCAGAAAAGTAATTGAAAATGCAATGTTTTTTGCAACGTAATAATGTAAATGCAGTGGTTTTGAGGATACTCAAGGTCCTGTCCCAGTGTAAATGCTTATTGCAAATCCTGCTTGCAAGTTGTTAGTTGATTGTTTGCACATCAAGAACCAGCAAAGGCAAAAAGAAATGTCTTATTACTAAAAAAAAAAGCTTTCTGTAAAACAGCTGTTGTATTTACAGGGCGATAAAGGAACTTCTGGAGAAGATGGATTCCCTGGAGAACCAGTGAGAGACTTTTTTAAACATCGATTAGTATTCTGTAATGTATGGATGGGCTTCCAGGTTATGGACATGATTTGAACTTTGATCCGATATGTCAGTGTTTGAATGAGATTGTGCTGTTTTCAAAGGGTCCAAGAGGACCACCTGGATATAAAGGAGAGAAGGTATATCTTGTAAACACTATATTTAATCTCTATATGCATTTTGTCTGAGTTCTCTCTCATCATCACATTGTACGTCTAACTTGCGTTAAATCTTCAGGGTGACCCATGCGAAGTGTGTCCAGTGCTGCCTGCAGACATAGGCAACAAAGTGGCTTTGCAAGGGAAACCTGGCCCTAAAGGAGAGCCCGGATTACCAGGGATAGGAGAGAGAGGACCGTCTGTAAGTAGCGCGCTTGACCGGAATGTCATCTGCGCCTGACCGGAATGTTAAGTTTGCCATTTTTTTACGATCTTGCTACATTTCTTTATTATGGAGTTGTAGACACGGTCAGAGTTGTAGCTGACAATTGAACCTTGAGCACACTTTTTTTTTTTTTTGATAACGCATATTTTTTTATTTTTCTTATCATTCAGAGGGAAAGTGTGGCATTTATGTCTACCTTGGGCTTTTATTTGCCCTTGTAATTCTCACAGTATTGCAGCAGCTCAAGGGGAGAAGGCGTGATATGCTGTCAAAAGTTTATCCTCCAAGGCAAAGGGCTTTTTCTTAATGTAATCTTAACTCGTCTCTCTGTTTCTCTAGTGAGTCAGGACTCGGCACCCTGTGCATTGTGTTTCTCTTTCTGTTCATTCCGCATCTTCCCACTTACCCCAGCAGGTGAAATAGAGAATGATTTGTGGTGGGGGAAAAAAGAATATAAATCTCAAGCCTTATGAGATTCACTGTGCAACGATTTCCAATAGTGCCAGTATCCATCTGTCATACCTGGTTAGGGCAGAAGGAGAACGAGGTAGAGCAGCAGAGAGGGAGAGGGGAGATATGACCTTACTCTCACAAAGTTGAACTAACATTCTTGCTTCTAGATAATTCCTGTTCTTCCCACCTCTTCCCTTTTCTCTGTATTTAACAGGGTCTTCGAGGTGCAGATGGCAAGGAAGGACGGAAGGTATTGAGCCCCCCCCCCATGCATTTACAGCTTATGGTTCATTCATATTCTGTGGAAGCGTGGCCTATTCATCTGCATTCCTACACATTCAGATATGCTAACATCAGCACTGTAGACGACTCCCTCCTAAAGCAGAAGCAAGCCAACCAGCAGTACAGACGAAAGTCAGCGCGCACACACTTTCAACACTCCTTCACATGGCTATCTAAGTGGGTCGATTCCCAATGCATGTATGTGCAGGACTGACATACTCCCATATCTGCCTAATTGTTATAGCCAGAATGCTTCCAATGCCATGCTGAGACATGACATGACAAAGCAAGCCTGCTTGTCAGGATGCGCTCGGTCTAATATGCCTTCTTGACTGTTGTCTTTTTGTATGTTTTGGCAGGGAGAACCAGGATCTGATGGTACCAAAGGTGAAAAGGTCAGCTCTGTGTCTTTTTTATGTTTGAGGCTAAACAGTTACCTGTTTCCACAAGTCTTGCAGCACCAGAATGTTTCTAACCTTATTAATGTGATTTCTTTTTTTCCATGACTGGCAACTTGTTTGACCGGGTCAAAGAACCAAATGAGTCTGTTCTGATTATTCGTTCAAGGCAGTCTGTGACCCACTCTGAACTTCCCTGCTCCGTCTGTGTGTTTTAGGGAGAGTCGTGTTCTGCGTGCCCCACTCTCGGAGAGTTTTCTAACTCTGTCCCCGGTGTCATGACCCAAACCCAACAGCAAAAAGGCGAGAAGGGAGAAGCTGGAATTGGGCAGAAAGGAGAGAGGGTAAGCTTGTTTACGAGGGATTAATGTGATTCTGGTGATCAATAGGAAGCAAATTGCACACAAAGTTAAAAACAACAACCAAAAAAAGACTTTGGACCTACTAAGGGGAAGCAGTGATATTTAAACTGAGTGGATAATTGGGTTGTTTGACTATACTCCTATTGGTGATTTTGTTACTATATTTGCTCGCATGTGTGTGCATTGATAAGTACCTTAATTAAAATGATATATTGTCCACTTTTTCTCCTACACAGGGGCAGCCGGGAGATGTAGGGCCGGCTGGTCTTAGAGGAGAGCAGGTAAGTCGCACAAAAAGAAACATGAACAGTGTAGGTGACCTCAATAGCAGACAAGGCTTACATAAAGGGAACTCACTCAGTAGGTTTCTGAGTGAAGCTCTTAATAGACTTCATGAGGAAGATAATCACAGCAGTGCACTAATTTTAGTGCCCCAGACTGTTTGCCATTGGGATTTTCCCCAGTGGGAAACTTATTAGTGAAGAGCTTAGGTAGTCAAAAGCCAATTTTTTATTTCTTATTTATTTTTTATTTTTTTAGATGGCTGCCTGTAGGGTCTGTACTATCAAATGTGAATTACCAATTGAAAAGACCCATCCATTTTTATTAATTCTTAAAATTTAGATTGTGATTTTTTTTTTTCTTCCACTCCACTGCAGGGTAATCCAGGCAGCAGAGGAGCTGATGGAAAGACCGTAAGTTCAGATTCAGTTCTTTTTAAACATCATTTTTTGGATGACATCCCGATTTACTGAAATCATAAAATGTGCCCACGAGACAGGGAAAACCTGGATCAAGGGGACCAAGTGGCAAGGATGGACAGAAAGGTGAAAAGGTAGGAAAATATGTCAAAAGGTTTTGGATCCCTTTTGATGGCCAAGATTTAAAAACCAGACTTATCTTTTTATTCAATATAATCCAAAGTGAGTGACTGAGCCCATTAACCCATCAGGAAAGTGTTTACAGAGGTTAATACAGAAAGTATAGACTCTTCTGCATTGGCTTAATCTTTCCACCTCAGAAGATTAGAAGATTAATGTTTTCTCCTGTCTATGTGTACCACTTTGGTGCTTTTCCTAGCTCTCTTAAGTAACACCTTGGTACTCTTTTTAGTTTGTTGAATTAACACGTTTGCACCCTTTCTATCTCGTCACATTAACACGTTTGTACTTTCTCAAGCTCACCAAAGTAACACCCTGGTACTCTTTTTGGCTCACTAACACAACATTACCACACTTTTCATCTTGCTAAATTAAAACCCCAGTACCCCTGCTAGCATGCTAAAATAGCACATGAAATTGACATGAAAACTGTAGCTCTAGTGGTGATAATAACTGCCAAGAATATGAAAATATATACTAAATATAAATATGTACTTCCCACAATCTAATGAGCGAGAACTGTGCCCTAACCTGTGAATGTTTAGCATGAGTTAAATGTAATACATCACAGCTGCAGAAGTTAGCGATTTAGATTAAAAGTAGCATTAGCATATAAACTCCCAATTAGGGTTGCCAACCGTCCCTTAAAATACGGAATCGTCCCGTATTTCGAAACAAAAGTACACGTCCCGTATTGAGCTAATAAGGGACGCACTTTGTCCCGTAATACAGTGAGAATCAAAAGTAGTCTATAAATGTTTATGGAATTAACACTTTGTTTGAAAACATAATTCCCAGCCCCTCTCCTGCTTTGTGACCAATGAGCTGACAGCACACTTATGACAATTCGAGTATGACAATTCAGATTACCGCTCATCTCATTGGTCGAGGAAAGGTCGCTTGCGGAGAAAATACCGGAAGACAACAGATGACCACAACAAGAAGCATGGCCAACAGGGGAACAAACGCCGACTCTGCGGTGCAAGTCTCGGATGACAGTACACCTAAAGCTGGGCAAACACTGTGCGATTTTTTTCAGTCATGTTATTCAGCTCCTGCTCAAACTGCACGATTGACTCGCAGGGGTTAGAAGTTCGTATGTCACGATGTACTCTCACACTATACCGCCCGATGCTCTGATGCGACCTGAGTGCTCACACTGTGCCTCCATAAAATGAAGGTTATAACAGAAAATCTGTCGCTCGCTCTCTCTGTCTCTCACTCACACAGACACACCACCACCATCAACTTTGCTAAATTGCTAATGAAAAACATGATCAGGCAGCTGTGATTGAGCAGCAGTGTAAATCCAACTATTTTCACGGTTGTTGTGGTCGTGATAATTTTGTGATGCCACATCGAAAAGGCTCGGATGAGCTTTCCAAAGTTCTACAAGTTGTGCCTCCATCGCTTGTGTCCAGATCACACGCTGCACAGCTGTGCTGCTCCATCTTTTTCACCAACGTTTACGTGTTTGCGCGTGAGCAGTGTGAGCGCCTGTGGTGACACCCTCATGAGCGATTGATGATCGGGAGCTGGTCGTGAGGTGTTAATCACTTCTCGTTACCCCACGTATACTACACGACGCACGATGAAGGCCAAAATCGGTCCGATCACTCAAAAATCGGCTCAAAATGGGCCAAAAATCGCACAGTGTGAGCCCAGCATTAGAGCAGCAATGTTTGTTCCCCTCAGAGAAAGGGAAGAATGGGAAAAGGAAAACACCTGGCTGGAAAACGTTAATATGGGCATGTGCAGTGAATATCAGCGCTATGTGGCCAGAAGTGTGATAATATAATTTATTTTGTGTAATAAACAACTGCAAGGATAGATGATTACAACAAATTGATGACTAATACATAAAAGTAATACATAGATGAATAATGATGATGAGTTATGATGCGTAATCATGGGAACAAGCGGGTTTACAAACAGGAGCAGCTGATTAGCATTAGAAAAGCTGAAATAATACCTCAACTGAAGCCAATTGTACTAAATGCACTAAATGTGCACTGTTACAAGAATATTTTTCTTTCTATTGTTTTCTATTATTTTAAGTTAAGCAGGACAGAGTGCTTTTAAAGAAAGATTTACTTATATTCTCAAAAGTTAAGCATGACAGGCTTCTGTTTAAGAAAGAGACCTGTTTTACTGTGTTAATGTTGTCATTTTGAGCTAAAAATAAATGGCTAAATGATCATTTGTTTCACATGTGTTCATATCACAAAGAATAGAATATGCATCTACTTAAATCACCTTCAAGTCAAATGGTTAAAAAAATAATTTCACACACAAAAAAAGAGCTAGAAAATTCACCACACTGGGAAGGGTGAAGACAACTGGGTCGCCCGGCCCTGGCCACGAGGTGTCCCTTATTTATTTTTCAGGGAGTTGGCAACCCTACTCCCAATGTTTCCTGGCACAAGATAAGAGTATGGAATCTTCATTCTCTATGTTCACCATCCAAGTTTGTTAATGTCAGCATGCATGCTATTAAAAGAAGAACGACACTATATTCCATGTCTCCTACTGAGACAAAAAACCTTTCAAGTCTACCTTCCAAGCTTTGTATCTCATAAAAAATATCTCAAGTTCTACTTTAACAAGTGGTATTGTTTTCAGCTAGAGGTTCTTCACTCCGAAATCCTCTCCATTTCTTACTACTGAGTGTTTTATATGTTATGTTATTCCAAGGTTTTTTAATTTTACGTTTATACATTCTAAGGGAGAACAAGGGCAGCCTGGTGTTAGTTCTCCGGGCCAAAAGGGTGAGAAGGTAAGTGCGGATGTATTTGTTGGTTTTGTATCCTTTAATATTTTTATTATGCAAACTCATCTTGTTGACTCCCTTGCTTTCCCTAGGGCGAGTGTGGTGTGTGTGAATCATCAGAGGTTGGCCGGATACCTGCTAATATCAAAATGCCAGTGGGAGCAAAAGGCAGTCAAGGTGAACCAGGCCCTCAGGGGCCACCAGGACCTCCAGGTCTTGGGGCTGAAGGCAAACAGGTGCGTATCCATCACACTGATTCGAAGCATCTTTTTGGAATCCAAAAACAGCTTCACCTTAGATTATTCTAATATGTTCATGTATGGTTGTCTTCTTTTCAGTTAGGAAAAAATTACAGAAATGGTGCAGCGTATTTTACTGTATTGCTGCTAAAATAACTGTATCTCAAAGAAACATGTAGATGGAAGTGCTAATGACAGGGTAGCACCTTTTAAGACCTTCTTGGCTTTGCTTGTAGAGAGCACAACGGTATGAAAGAAGGAATAAAATATTTATTTATATAGTGGCAAATCACAACAGCAGTTGCTTCAGGGTGCTTTATATTTTTAAGGTAAAGCCCCGACAGAGAAAACCCAACAATCAGATGACCCCCTTATGAGCAAGAACTTGGCGACAGTGGGACAGAAAAACTCCCTTTTAACAGAACGAAACCTCTATAAATCCTTAAAAAGAAACAATGCCACTTGGCTAAATTAGCATGTAACAGTGACATAGCTTGCAACCAAACCCAAGAACAAACAAAAATGGAAACAGCACTGCACACACCATTACTTCCATAAGTGATCTTCATCAGAATTAGTAACTCAAATCGCATTATGCAAATTCCAAAAAACCAATGCAGCTTCTTTCCGATCCTTGCAGAGTAAAAAGGATTAAGCATTATCTTGATGAGTGAGACTTTTAAGGTACTGAAAGATTGTGCCTCAAGGGTGCGTCAACCCATAATACTTATTGTACAAATCGGCTATACAGCAAATCTCCTCTTACCACAGAAGTGCTACTAAGTATAATAAATCTCTTTTGGCTTGTGTCATCCCCCCAATTACATGCTGTTTGCTTCTGTGGTTAGCTCTGTGTCAACAGTTTTTATTTTATCTGAATGGATAGAGGCTCCCACAGTATGACTGCACATGTGTTTTGAAAGTGCACGTGCATGTTTGTGTTTCTACCTGTGTGCATGCATTTTTTTTTACATTTTTACATCCTCTTTTTTTTTTTTTACTTTACAGGGCCCATCAGGGCTGCCTGGTGCCAAAGGAGAAAAGGTAAATTACTCAGTAATGTCTCCTATGGTTTGACCTAGTAAGTTAAGAAATTAAACCCCACATATGAAATCTACAACCATTCTGTGACATTTACCCAGTGCCCACATAACCAAAGCAGTATGCTGACAAAATGAGACTATTTGGAGTTTTTGGTGGCCTTTAGAGGCAGCCAGGCGTTCTCACATAAGCACAGGCCGAGGATGTCTGGAGGAATCCCACGCCGCGTATTAAATATTGTGCTTATTTTAGATCACAGAATCCATGTGCTGGAACATTCGCATCACTTTACCTATAAAACCGAGAAATAAATCTCCCAATAACAGAGCCAAGCTTCCTTAAATTACCTTGAAAGTCATCCACAGGAATCACTCTGCTTCAACTTCAAAGTGAAGGAAGATAGTTACTGGAATACTGAGATTGATTTTTTTTTCCCACATAAACATAGATCAGACAAAAATACTGGCCTGGTTGATGTTGGGGAGGGAATTCTTAGCTACCCTGTGGAGCTGCCTTGTAAATACTCAAAGGTTTCCAATTAGTGTAAAACTGCATTGTGGGTATTGGTGGCATCCACCATACGTGTACATTTTCTTTCTCATAAGATCGCAAAACCTTTTTAATTAATATCATGCATTATTCACGTCTGTGTTTGCTCACTAGAAATCTTCTTCTCCACTACCTTTGATGATACAATTCATGCTGCAGCCAGCTGTCAATAAGTATCATAGCATGAAACCATCAGAAAGGTTGCATCACTCACAGTCTTTTAGTTGTTCTTGGTGGAAAAAAAAAAGAAGCCTGCCTAGAATTCATTTTGAGCATTGTGCACACTAAATACAGGTCACTGCCTCTCCTTTTAACAATGAATTTCAATTTAACCAGGGTGAGCAAGGAGATCGAGGAGAGAATGGATTAGATGGAGCTACTGGAGCCCCAGGACTGCCTGGAGACCATGGTCGGGATGGCCAACGGGGCTTGAAGGGAGAAAAGGTAGTTTAGCATTCCTGGACCTTTACCTTCCATCCTCTGATGCCAGTGCCAGTATAAAATGTGTCAGTCGTGTCTCTGTACCTTAGAGATCTAATTTGTTTTTTTTAAATGGACTTAGATTTGTCTCTCCATCCATTGAGAGCATCTATTGCATCTATTACATATTAGGAAATAGGAGTTAGAATTGATGCTGATTAGCTAAATGGAGACACAGAAGTTGGAATGAAGTTTGATTCGTCCTGAGCTACTTGGATTGTGATTTTGGATTTGCTGATTTGCTTTTATTTTATTATTTTATTTGTTTATTTTTTACAGGGGGATGCGTGTACCAGCTGCCCTTCTGCTGGTGCTGTTGTGGGTGACGGTGTAGCTGTGCCAGGCCCCAAAGGAGAGAAAGGAGACCCCGGCCCCCCAGGAGAAGGAAAGTCTGGCAAAAATGTAAAGGCACTTGTTTATAAGTGGATATACTTTAAGTTCTGTGCTGTGAGAATTGCACATGATGAGCTTGGTTTTTTTTGGGGTTTTTTTGTCATTTCAGGGAAAGCCAGGTTTGCCTGGTGTGCAGGGCCCCGTCGGTCCCAAAGGAATCAAGGTGTGAATTCCCATTTATTATATTATCATGTTTATAAATAAATATGGATGACTGATTCACTGTCAATGTATTTTGTCGTCTATAGGGAGAAGTCGGAGTCCCAGGAATTGGCCTTCCAGGACCACAAGTAAGGCTGACGTCTCCTGAGGGAAAAAAAAAAGAAACCATCTGGATCAAGTTTGATGTTGACATTTGAAACAGCTGTTAGACACAACACTCACGCAGCTCCTAGGTGGATGCTGTTTTAATCTCACTGCACCAAATTCCCCCATGACATCAGCGATTAGAGTTTTACGGTCTCGCAGGTCTGACAGTGGAGTTGTAAATAACCACCATAAAGTAATTTGGGAGTTTCTTCTCTCTCAAATCCTTTGACCTCTCGCGGAATAACAGCTCATTGATTTGTCAGTCTTTGTCCATATCTTTGCTCTTTTCTCCCCAGACTTCGTTAACCTTCAGATTCTTTTTTTTTGTTGTTGTTGTTTGTGTTTCCATCATAGGGTGAAGAGGGACCAAGAGGACTCCCAGGACTTGTAGTAGGCTTCTCCTATTTTTAAAGTGCTTTGTTATTTCTTTACACTGCATACGTAGACTTTAGTCTAATCTCTGCTTTTTGTACAGGGACCTGCTGGTGCCAGAGGATCACCTGGGCCTGCTGGCCCTGCAGGGGAGAAGGTAGCAGAAAAAACAAGTGACTTAAACTCTAAATTGCCTTTGTACAGTTACATGAACCCTCTTTAAACTTATGTGTTGGGTTTTTACTGTTCGCAGGGCTTCAAAGGTGACTCTGGGCTTCCTGGACCACCTGGTCCCCTGGGCGTTGGAGTAACAGGCCCCCCGGTATGACGTAAATATGTCTTTCTGCCTCTCCATATGATGTAATGCTTATATGTTTTCAAACACCCTCTCCTATTTCCTTTTTTGACCCACAGGGTAGAGATGGAGCCCGCGGCTCCACGGGACTGCCGGGAGCTGATGGAAGACCTGTGAGTTGTTCATTTAAAGTCTGTTTCAATCACATGTTTTTCACATGTTTTTGTTACTTATGAATCTGCAATTCAGAGAGTTGTCAGAGAAATTCAAGTGGCAAACTCGAGTTGTCGCCCGTGCGTTAGCGTCTTTTCAGACTTTTAATTTTCTTTGAGCTTCTTTGGGAATTGTCCTTGATTTAGGCATCATTTGTAACCAAGGATGTCTGCCTCGATCCATAACAGAGGCGATGTCTGCTCCCATCTCATCCTCCGTCCCCTGATCTGCTCTCAGCTCACTGCCCCGTGAGCTTTCTTCTGAAACAACAAAGCAAGAGTAACTAAGTGTTTGTCTTTGTGTGTGCGTGTGTGTGTGTGTCTGTTCGTGTGTGTGTGTGTCTGTGTGTGTGTTTGCTCTGTCTCCTACTCTTGCAGGGGCTTGATGGAGCTAAAGGGGACAAGGTAAGTCTACCGTTTTGCTTGGATGAAGGAAACTGGAGGGGTTTTAATATAAAGAGGGTGGAACAGATGGTAATCACAAGAGATGGCTCAACACCCCACTACCACACCAGCCTTGCCCAATCCCTTGTCTCACACACACACACACACGCATACACACACACACGCATACACACACACACACACACACATGTACGTGCACACACCGGCCTCAGGGCACATATAGAGTAGCAGTGGAGGTGACAAGTGTACTGTTGCTGGCAGACAAGAGGAGTTTTGGGGGCCTTAAGAGAGAGCGTGTGCGAGACTATTAATTACTGAATTCATCAGAGCCACTGGTCCAGACTGTCACCGAGCGGGTGGGAGAGATGAAGACGTGGCAGAGGCAGAGTTTAAGGGTCGGGAGGGGTATACGATGTGGGGGCAGAGTTGTTTGTGAGGGCTGAGGTGAAAAGAAGAATAAAGTTAAGAAAGAATAAGAAGTTGGAAAAAAAATCCGAAAACAGAAAAAATGTGCAAGTGGTAACTTAGCCTTTATTCTGTGGATTTATTAAGACTCTGTGGCTCATGCATACTCTGAAAAAAATGATTTTGGTTGGACTATAGTGAGAACAGATGCATATGAAGAGATATTATGTGGTTTCCTCTTATGTTAGCTGTATTTGTGTAATTGTACAATTGCATGTTCATTGTATATATGCAAAAGTTAAAGCTTTTTGGGCAGTTTTGTGTATTGCTGCACTTCATATTCCTGACACAGTATGAATAATAAAAAAAAAAACAGCAACTTTAAATCCCTGCCAGTTACAAGTGTCTTTGTAACACATCAAGATTTAACAAAACGGAACAAAAGTGCCACGAAAGCTGAAAGAGTTCTGGCTTTCTTCCTGTAACAAGAGCAGTTTTAATCTTGAATGAGGGCTCGTTTTTGCAGCCTGTGCTTAAAATCGTGCCCAGTTTCACTTTACTGTTTGATTCTTTTTTTAAAGATCTGCTTTTTGGGGTCTTTTTTATGTATATTTCAGGGTGAACCTGGAGAGTGCGGCTGCCTAATGCCGCACACGGGCGTAGGCGGACCTGTAAGTACACCCATGCTGGAATCGCTACACGTGGACAGGCAAATTCATCTAAAGTAGAGAGAGCATTGCTGCTCAGTGTATGTTTTAAGAGCACAGGTCGGATGATTTGGTGCGAGTCCAAAGGTAACATGTTGAGAAAAAAGAAACTGCTGAGTTTTTTTTTAAATTTATTTTTCTCTCTTTTTTTTTGCTCTTCCACAGTTTTCTGTAGTTTGACATTTGTTGTGTAATTCTTAACATCACACTGTGTGCTTTCTGTATATCCTGCGAGCAAAGGTGCATCTCTGATTTTGACTATTCTTGCCTTGCAGGGAGCTCCAGGAACTCCAATAAACACGTGGCAGCCCGGGCCTCAGGTCTGATCTGTCAGCCGAGCCGTCCTGTATGACAGCTTAGGCTTTGTGTGAACGCTGTGTGTCTGTTGTTACCTTGCAAACTTTGTTTGGAAAATCGCAGCGCTCGTCTCCTTTTTTGGGGGGTTTCACTGTCAGACTATAATGTAATAATTTGTGGTCCTCCCTTCATATGTTGCAGGGTCCCCCAGGACCTCCTGGCCCACCTGGACCCCCTGGGCCTCAGGGAGTTATTGGAAGCCAAGGACCTCAGGTATAAGCGAGAGTGCAAGTAGGATGGTCAGGGGGGAGGGGTTATGTCTTTGCTTCAATTCAGAAGCTGCTTCATTATGCTGAATTGAAAAAAAGAAGCTACTTATGTAGGCTTTGAGCTTGGGCAATTTGGGTTCATAAATAAGGCTTTAACGTGCTTTGCATTTTCATGGGTGAATTAAATCCATATTATGCATGTAGGAAATGAACTGTCATTATATAAAGTATGTGTGCAGTAGCTTGGACACAAGCAGGTTAAGGATCAAATCAAGTTTAAACTTCAAAAACGCACTAACCCATCTGGTGCTTCGAGCTTTAACCCATGTGGGAAGCAACTGAGCAAGCTTTCTGAATGTCAGTCAAGACATGAACAGTTATTTGAAGGTCTGGCTTTAAATACACCAAATGATGCAAAGCTTACTCAAAGTATGAATTTGGCTCATTTGAGAAGTTTTTTCTTTTTTTTTCATTTAAACAGACCTTCAAATAAAGTGATGCTCTGATCTGTGCTGCAAGAGTCAAAGGCGTAAGAAACTTTAGAAGTGACTGGGTTGGAGATATCATGTCTTTGAAAAGAGTGCATTTGTTTTTTGTTTTTTTAAATTCAGTAGTGTTCCGAGATTTTTTTTTTCCAAGTTTCATAAGACATGGCCGGAGAGGGAAGAGGTTTCGTCATTTTGGCACTGCCCCTTTGACTCTGCCTTTACCATTGGTGCCGATGGGAGTGGCTAGCCCTCGATTGGCAACAAACTAGTTCAACCTCAGTTCCTTCTTTCAGGGTATCCCTGGAAACGACGGGCTACCGGGGAAACCGGGTTTGCCTGGAAACATCGTAAGTAATAATAGAGAAAAAGGAGGAGAGGCGGCTCTTATCTGCTGATTTGAGATCTGGGGCCTTGTGTATAAATGATGCAAAAGCACGAAATAAATACATATGGCAGGAAGTGGAATTATATATAAGATATTCCCAAGAAGGGAAGACTCATGAGTTTATTTTCTAAACATTTAGTTTTTCACAAACTTTATTACATCATGATTAAAGTGGTTTATATACTCTGCCCCAAAATGTGCTGTGTTTACTTTTGTTAAATTCTGTATTTGAAGCACAAATCCTGCTTTTCTGCTTTTAATTTGAAACCGCTGATGCGAGAGGAAGGAAGTTTGTTTTTTTGTTGGACAAAATTAAAAGGTGGCATGTAGGTATCTGGCTCGTACAGTACAAAGTGGAGAAAATAATTATTTGAGCACTTGCTGAATTCACAAGTAAATGGACTGATGCTTATAGAGCGCTTTTCTACTCTCTCGGAGTACTCGAGGCGCTCTATACAACATGCCACATTCACCCATTCTCACAAGCACTTTATCTATACTTAGTGTTATCTAACTACATTCACACTCTGATGGAGAGCAACTTGGGGTTAGTATCTTGCCCAAGGATACTTGACATGCAAACTGGAGGAGCCAAGGATTGAACCATCAACCTTCCGATCAGTAGGTGACCTGCTCTACCTCCTGAGCTACAGCCACCCCTAAAGAAGTTGCTCACTTACAAAGGAATTATAATTTTGTAATTTTTTGCTAGTTTCATTTTACTGGAGAGACGGAATATAAACGGAAAATCCATAAAAACACATTAAATAAAAGTTATACATTGATTTGCATGTCACTGAATGAAATAAGTATTCGATCCCCAAGGAAGACCAAAGACATTTCTTGTAGTTGGTCACCAGGTGTTTTTTGGTCCACTCCTCTTTATGGAGACCCTCAAAATCCTTAAAGTTTCTTGGCTGCTGTTTGGTAACTTGAAGCTTCAGCTCCCTCCACAGAATTTCTCTAGCACTGAGGTCTGGAGACTGTCTAGGCTTCCATGACCTTAACCTGCTTCTTCTTTAGCCACTTCTTTGTTGCTTCTGTGGTTTGTTTTGGGTCATTGTGATGGTAGAAGACCCATCTTCAGTGTTCTGCTTGAGGGAAGACTTGTGCTTGTGCTTCAAGATTTCAGTCCATTACAGCAAAGTGTGTTACTAAACGGTGTTCTTGGTCACTGTGGTCCCATCTGGATTCAGATTACTAATATGCTCCTCCCGTGTAGTTTTGGAATGATCCACCACCTTTCTCATGACCATCCACACCCCAATGAGCTCTAGACCCAGGGCTATTGACAGTTATTTTATATTTCTTCTATTTATGAAGAATTGTAAATGAAACAGGTGACATTGATTTTATGGACAGGTGTATTATTTATTTATTTATTTATTTATTTATTTATTAACCTTTATTTAACCAGGAAGATCCCATTGAGATTAAAAACCTCTTTTTCAAGGGAGACCTGGCCAAGATAGGCAGCAGCAGATGTCTCACAGTTACAGAAATTACTCAAACACAGGCAGCAACAACACACATGCAACAATAAGTGAAAGAATACAAATAAAATAAAAAATAAAATTCAAATAAAAATAAAAAAGTCTGTTTATAACTTAATTTAATTTTAGGAACATCGATGATGATCTCCAGCCAGCTCTCAAGGGCAACTTAACCTTCAATGCAGTATTTCAACAAGTAGTTCAGTGAAGAAAACAAATGTCCTACTTTTTAAAAAAAAAGATCTTATAGAAACTGCAGACAAGTGTTGAATACGAGCACATAAAGCACCGTCTGTGCGTACACGCAGTCACAGTCTGCTTGGAAATCGGGGAGGGAAGAGTTGTAGCATAAGCCTCCAGTGGAAAAGTTTGAACTCTGTCCTCCACGCGCTCACCTTTGCACAACACATTTGTCCAAATTTGCAATTTGGCACATGCCTTTGCAGCGTGGCAGAAGTAAACATTATTCCTATAACTGACGTAAAATTATACATGCAAAAATTATAGAGAACTTTCTTTTGAGCGAGCCTGTTAATGCACGAGGCCTCGTTTTAGCTCAAATAATCACCAATAGCGTGCGGCATAAAATAGCCTTCACAGCTATTAGCTCCAGTTTGAACAATGTCAAATGGGTTTGTAATGACTTTGAAACCAGGCCAGGTGCTATTGACAGACTCACTCAGTGGAAAGGGTCCCACTGCTTTGGGTGCTGACCGCCTTTCACAGTAGATGCGATGGGTGTGTGTAATGAGCAGTTGTGTTTCAGGATTTATAATAACTGGAGATTGTCACTCTGTTGTGGCATTTGTTTATCTCTCTGAGTTTGAAGTTTTTCTCTTTTGGACTTGATTTAATAGAAAGAAAAAAATGAGTTTTTGTTCTCTCTCTCGGTGTCTCTTTTTTAATATTGCATCCCGGCTTCATCCCGGCTTTCTTCCACAGTCCAAAAACAAGCATGTTCTAAAGTGACCTGTCCAGGGCGTACCCCCATCTCTTGCCCAGCAAAAAGCTCTCCAAGGCTCCAACCCCCCCATTGGAGTTTATAGAATGCAATGATTGAGCTCACGTACTGTGATAGGAACAAAAATTTAGTTCTCAGCTTGGATGTGTCTCTCGCTTGAAATGCCTTCAGTTCTGGAGCCTCGGTAATTTGTTTTGTTGTGACATTGTGCGGAATGAGATAGTCATACACAGACATATTGCTTGAAAAGGTTGTGACAGTTTGTACCAGGTTTCTGCAGCTTTGGGTGATAAAGCAGCCCTCGGTGATAAAGTGAAGTGTACCCCATCAAGTGTGGAATTTCAACAACTCTGTGAAATCGTATTTGTTCAGCAAAATAGCAAGACAAATACTAGAAAATGACAGTGACAACAAGACTATGTTTGGTCGGCTAGCAGACACAGTTGCCACCGGAAAGTTTGTGTCTTAAGCTAAACCTTTACCGCAGCAAAATGTTGACTTGCCTAACTGCGATCTGCCAGCTTAGACATTTTTAGTAAATGTTTGCAACTTTCTTACTTTGACAAACCAATTTTTTTTTTTTGTATGAGAATGACCCTCCTATGTGGGTCTGTTTTTTCTGGCAGAATTAAAATGCGATACTCAACTGGTACCAGGCTACTGCGTTCAATTTCTAGTACAAGTCTGTACAATAAACATCTAAACAATAGACAGTCATTGTACAGACTGTCTATACGATAAATGTTACTATACCTTACCAAAGGGATTTTGCATTGTACTCTTGCATTATTAAGAAATAATGGTATTATGACATTATTTAATTGTTAAAGTAACTTGGCTTAGTTACAACATTGTCCTTGAACTGTGCTTGGAGAACATAAAGTATTTTTGTTTTCTCTCAAATAAGCCAGAGCAGAGTCGGTGGCTGTAATGTGAGTGGTCATTTTTAAGTTTAATGTTTAAAATCACATTCATGGAATTTCCATCTCCATGCCTATTCTGCAGCCTTACATCGGACCAAACCAACTGCCTCGAGACTCCCCGGGAAGTCAGGATGTAAGTTTATCATTAAAACTTTCATGCAATGGGAATGGCACGGCGTGTTTGGGTATACACGTGTGCTTGTTTCATTGTGTGTGACACAGGATGACTGCGAAGGGGGATGTTCCCAAGGGTTGCCAGGGGTGCCGGGGATGGTTGGTGCCAAGGGAGAAAAGGGAGACCAGGGCAGGCCTGGCGTAACTCCCTTGGACAGCTGTGACTTGGTGAGGCTCGCATGTACTCTGTGATTCTCCAGATTCAGAATCATAGGAAATAATAGACCAGCTGCAATACGTTTGCTAAATGCAAAATGGCAATGGCGTTTTGCATTAAATTCTACTGTGCATGGCTTAATGTGGTTGGCTCTCAGTGTGACAGTAAGGCATTGGTCTGATAAGCTGTCGCCCTGTCTGCTTGCAGTGTTTGGAGAGACTGCAGACGGAGCAGGCAACACAACCAAGGGTTAGTTGAAGTCAGTGCCTGTGTGTTTACAATGACAGAGACTTGCGTGCTCACTTCCTGGTATTTTATTTCTTCATCTCACAGGGCGATCAGCCTTGTGTGGGAACACCTGGAATCCCAGGAATGCCTGGATCACCGGGAACAAAAGGAGATCCAGTGAGTCAGAGTGTCTTCATGTGCATAATATCATTTTCTTATGTTTTTCTTTGCCGATCTGTTTTTGTTGTAGTATGTATATGCAAATTACTTTACAGAGATCTTTATTCTTCATGTTTACTTCAGGGTCCATCCGGAGAAAGAGGCCAAGCGGGAATGCCCGGAAACATGGTAAGAGTTTTAGCTACATTTCAGCTTTAGTTCAGCTTCATCAGAAGTTGATTTGCAGCAGGGTGAACCTACTGTGTTCTGGCTGGTTTTCTTTAATAAAAATCATAACACTAGGAAGCTGTAACAGTGGGCTCTTACTCTGGAATCTTAATCTTTCATATGTATGAGCCTGCATCTCCCATTTTAAGATACTAAGAAAAGTTTTCCACTACTTTGATGACATCTTTCTCCAACTTACCACTCTGAAAAATCTGTTATCAACAGAAAAATGTTCAAAAACTATAAAGTGCATTTTAATCACTGCCTTACATTAGTTTGCCGGTACTTCTGTGAGTGGGGAAAAAAAATCATTTTTTCCCCTTTTTTCTTGTTATGATTATTGTAGGACAGCACCGTTGGGTTTTTGTCTCAAAGCTTGCAATTGAAGTGACTTGGTGGAGGTTTATTCCTTCCACTTTCCATGAAATCACAGAGCCCCCTGCTGGCCCCAGTGAAAATGTTGCGCACTGGGTGCCATAACACTAAACTCTGAAAGGCTGACTCACACAAACCCACACTAGAGCTCTCTGTTGGCATGCCTGGTGCAGCATTCACCTAATTGTCAGGAACAAATTGAAACCAGCTTAAACAAAAGGGGTAAATTGTTTTTTTTCCTGTGTGTATTCTTGTTACTTTTATGTCTCAGGTGTTTTAAAGTGTTCCTTTCATTATTTTCTATCTGCAGGGACCTCCTGGATTTCCAGGTTCTCAGGGCCCACCTGGTTTACCTGTAAGTTTCATTTAAATTCTCAGACTTCAGTTATTTTCCCATTTTATTTAGCAAAGGCAAAATTTATCAGCCGCACACCCATGGTGAATCTTTGATTCCTCTACATCCCAAAGGTCTTTATTGGATTGAGATGTGGTTGCTGTGAAGGCCATTTGAGCACAGAGGACTTGTCCTCATGTTTAGGAAACCAGTTTGAGATGATTTGAGCTTTGGGCGATGTAGCGTGTAGCATGTTGGTGGGGTGGTTAGCACTGTTGCTTCGAAGAAAGAAGGTACTGAGTTCAAATCCATCATCTGTGTGGGGTTTGTTCCCCTCTGTGTCTGTGTGGGTTCTTTCCCACGGTTTAAAGACATGCAGTTAGTGAGGCAGGTTAAGTGGCCATTGTTTGGTTTTGTTCATGCACTTTGCTTCAGTATCACTATACAGTGAAGAATAATTAAAATGATTTTAAAGACTTTTCTTGGCAAAGAAATGAAAAAATCTGGTTTTGACGCAACTTTTGGCCACGACTGTAAATCCACCGAGTTGCTGACACATGATCAGCTGTTCAGATATTTGCATTAATGAGCAGTTGAGCAGGTATACCTAAAAATGATGTGGCGAGTGTGTGTGTGTGTGTGTATATATATGTGTGTGTGTGTGTGTGTATATATATGTATGTGTATATATATATATATATATGTATATATATATATATATATATATATATATATATATATATATAAAAAACACCCAGCACGCCCCTGCGGGCGGTTTATCCTTCAAGCTCGGGTCCTCTACCAGAGGCCTGGGAGCTTGAGGGTCCTGCGCAGTATCTTAGCTGTTCCCAGGACTGCGCTCTTCTGGACAGAGATCTCCGATGTTGTTCCCGGGATCTGCTGGAGCCACTCGCCTAGCTTGGGAGTCACCGCACCTAGTGCTCCGATTACCACGGGGACCACCGTTACCTTCACCCTCCACATCCTCTCGAGCTCTTCTCTGAGCCCTTGGTATTTCTCCAGCTTCTCGTGTTCCTTCTTCCTGATATTGCTGTCATTCAGAACCGCTACATCGATCACTACGGCCGTCTTCTTCTGTTTGTCTACCACCACTATGTCCGGTTGGTTAGCCACCACCATTTTGTCCGTCTGTATCTGGAAGTCCCACAGGATCTTAGCTCGGTCATTCTCCATCACCCTTGGGGGCATCTCCCATTTTGACCTCGGGACTTCCAGGTTATACTCAGCACAGATGTTCCTGTACACTATGCCGGCTACTTGGTTATGGCGTTCCATGTATGCCTTGCCTGCTAGCATCTTGCACCCTGCTGTTATGTGCTGGATTGTCTCTGGGGCATCTTTACACAGCCTGCACCTGGTGTCTTGCCTGGTGTGATAGACCCCAGCCTCTATGGATCTTGTACTCAGAGCTTGTTCTTGTGCTGCCATGATTAGTGCCTCTGTGCTGTCT